>NC_133762.1:5106666-7660000 GCF_036562045.2 Rhinolophus sinicus
TTGGCTTTTTTTCCTTAAAAGGTTAGTTTCCTATTTCTTATTAGCACATGCAAAGTACTCTTAAATATATGAATCTGTTACCATGTGGGCATCTTACCTAAAGGTAGTTAATTATAGTTTCAAGCAGATGCCAGGCATTTCTGTGACCAGGTGCAAACTGGTAAAAATCGTCTCTAGGAGAGAAAACTCCAGAAAAGGGAACTTTTAAGACGACAAAGAAGGATTTTTTTGTATAAATCCCAACTCAAAAATAAAGTTCCAACACCTTTTAAGGCATGAATTAATTTGAAACCTTTACAGATTATCAAGAAAACTGACGTTGCCTGGAGCACTCTTTGGAGAAAGTGAAAAAAGGGAGGTTTTCATAGAGTGGGCCTCCCCCCTAAAACTTACTACAGGCCTTTGTGTGGTGGTATATTATCAAATCAGATACCATTTAAAACCGATTGTTTGTGTCTCAAAACCAGTGTCCCTCGTCCTCTTCCTGATTGTCTAGATAGAGGACGGCGACTTTCTTTTCGTCGGAAACCACCGACCTCTGGTCTACCATCCTCTGTAGCTGCACCGTCTTATCAAACTCAGCTTGCTCCTTGCCCTGAAAGCTCACGCTGGCTGCCCGGTCATTCCTACCGCCAGGGTCTCTCCAGGTCCCACTGTCAGACACGCTACGAGCTTCTGCTTCCGTCCCTGTGGGGAAGAGGAAGGTGGCCTCTCCGGTCCAGGTGGGGGCCACCTCTACGTTACTCACGTCCATCTGAAAGGTAAATGAAGTGTCTTTGGGCCCCAGTGCAACATGCCTTGGCGTTGTGCTGTCGTCTGCTGACTCGCCAAGCTCAGGGGAATCTACCGAACCAGCAAGGGCAAATGTTTTGGAAATGGGCCCATGGAAGACGATGTGTTCAGAGGTTTGGGTTTCCCCAGGACCTAGCTGAATATGCCTAAAGGATCTGCTTGTGCCCAGTGTGGCTTCTGCCCCTGGCGAGTCTCCCCCACTTGCCTCCTGGGGAGATGCAGAAATGGCCGCTTGGAAGGTGCTCTCATCAGTCGTTAGGACTTTCCTACCCCAGGTGTAACTACGAGTGCCCTGGGTCACGTCTGCTGAGCCCACTCCATGGGCCCTGCTTTCAGAGTCGCCAAATTCCCTGGGTCGGGGACCTGTCTGCTCCATGGTCTGAAGCCTCTGAGGCCCGATTGTCACGTGCCTGACGGGTGTGCCATTCTCTGCCCTCTCTTTGGGGTGCACAAAAGCTCCTCTGACCCCCGACTCCACTGTGTCTGAAAGGGGGGCTGTGAACTGGATTTGCGCACTGAACCCCTCTCTGGGACCTAACTGGAGGTGCTTTACAGAAGTCTGGGTACCCACTGACTCTTCTGTTTGAAAAGAATCACCAACCTTCCCTGCCCCGGAAATGGAGCTCTGAAAAATCATTTCCCTTGTTGCGTGAAATTGTTTGGAGCCAAACACGCTGTGGCCCCCCAGCCTGCCAGTATCGGTGGAGAGCTCTGCTGGGCCAGGCTCTGCCATGCCCCCCGCCTCCCGACAGGCAGGGACAGGCCCTTCAAAGAAGATTTCTTTGGACACTTGACTTTGATCAGGACCCAACATAGAGTGCCTCACAGACCAGCTGGCTCCCACCGAGCTCACTGCCTGACTCGGGGCACCTTCCCCACTTACCTCCACCACTTCTGCAATGGGTCCTTCACGTGTGACTCGCTCAGTCCTCCAAATTCCAGGGGTGTCTATTTTAATGTGTCTTACAGACTGGCTTACGTCCTCTAGCACGTGGGACTGGGCAAAGCCCGTTGGGCTGGTGACCTCCACAGTGGCTGACACCGGACCCTGGGAAGTGACCCTGTGTGTGCTGTGAGAGGCCCAGGCAGCGTCATCATCCTCAGCACAGGGTCTGTACAGTTCTTGGGTGGCCCAGCGCTTAAAGCCAAAGCCGGCCACTGGGGCTGGCCCTGAAGCTTCCCTGTCTGGGCTCCCAGGCGCTGGGCTGTACCGCCGGGCCACAGCATCTCGCACCACCGACTCCACCGCTTTCTCTATTTCACCGGCTTCACCTTTGCTCAGCAACTCCAGATCTAACTGGTCTGCATCCACAGTTTCCGAGAGGTTGACTTCAGCAACCAAGGTCATGGAGCCATCGCCCGAAGTCGGGATTTTCTTCACATCCACGGAAACATTCCCTGAGCCGCTCTGACCCTCTTTGGTGAGGGCAGACAGCTCCTCCTTCAAGCGCTCTGGGAGGCTGTCCTCCAGCTGTCCGATAACCTCCACCATCTGGTGTCGGGGCTCCTTGGAGTCTCTCCTCACGGAGGTGTGGAATTCGTGGGGTATTTTAATTTCCTTTTCAATGACTGTGGCTTCTGCATGAAATTCGCCACTTCTAGATTGTTCTTTCCAGTGAGGAGAACCCACATCGCCCTCCAGCGAGGGTTCTGGAACGTCCAGCGGCTTCACAACCTTCTCTCCCAATGCATCGCCCACCCTTATTCTTCTCCGTGACCCCGGCACAATTTCGTCTTGCCAAGAGTATCTGATGGTGGATTCTTCTTCGATGTGGACCTGCCCGTACACTGAGCCTTCATCCCTGTCGTGTCCGATGTCATGCTCGGGGCATTCATCTGGCGTTGACACAAAATAACTCTGCTCTCCCTCCGAGTCACCTGCCTCCGTCACTTCTTCAACGTGACTTACGTTCTCTTGGGGCAGCTCCGTCTCCTTTCGTTGATGAACTGAGAACATGACCTCTCTCTCTCCATACCCTGCCTCCTCAGCCAGCCCCTGGGAGCCCGGAGACATGTCATCCACCTCCTGCACGTGGAATGGGGTAGAAAACTCACCGGCCTTCTCGCCACCCACGTAGCTCAGGGGCTCTTCGATGATCTCCACGTTGACCACCTTTGCTGTCCCCTGTCTTCCTTTCAGACCGAGACTGATTATGTCTCCTATCGCCTGCTCGGTGGATTTCCCTTTCAGCCCCACCTTCTCCCGTACATTCATGCTCAAAAGGTAGTCCTGGCCAGCTTCCTCTGAAACATCGACTACCTCGGTCAGTTTCGACTCCACGACGATCTCAGTCTTTGTTTTCTTGTCCCCAGGAAGCTCCTTCCTGCCCACATAAGTGACTCTCGTGTCTGGAAAAGAATCAGCAGGTGCTTCTGTAGTGGGAGACGGGGAAAGCTGCTTCAGGATACCAGACACAATGTCTTCTGCTATGGCTTCAGTCATGGAATCACCTTTCAGAGAGCCTGTGGCGTCCCTGGCATCCCACCTGAGCCTTGCCTCTCTCCTTTCCACCCTTTTAGCTGGACCACCACCTGCATCCTTCTTTAAGGGCGTCTGGAAACCTTTGGGGGCCCCCTCTGGTGTGCTGTCCTGGGATAGGTCCAGACGGATCGGTACCTCTCTTTCTCTCACGCTTTTCTCCTTCGATGGCAACTTCTCCTCCACCTTTTCCCTCATTTGCTGGCTCTCTCTCTTTCTCGCTTCTTTATCTAACTTGGTTAGTTCTTCCCACCTTAAGTTTCTCTCCTCTGAAGCCTTCTCCTTAGAATCAAACATTTTCTCTTCTCGCTTTGCTTGGACAGTGCCCGCTCTGTTTCTCTCCTGCTCTCTCGTGGCTTTAGCTTCTGTTTTTTTCCCCAAAATGACAGTCCTCTCATTTGACCAAGGGCTTTCGGAAGCACTGGCCACCACATTGCCCTGGCGTTCTCGGTAGGACTCCTGGGTGAAGGAGGACTCTTTGGTGACACGAGCGGGGGCGTCCCTGGTACCTTCAGTTCTTGGTCCACTGGGGAATGTTTTCAGTTGCGCTTCAGTATTTCTTAAAAGCCCATGGCTGGGAGAGAAAGTTCTGAAGTTGGCTGGACTGCTGCTGGTGGTTTTTTCGTAAGCGTGTTCCCGCCGGGTGGTGGTAAAGGAAGGATATCCGGAGCCCAGGAAGCTTCTCCTGGCAACGTTTCTAGTGTGTGACGCACGGTCTGCCCACAGGTTAGAAGGCAGCGCTGAGCTGTGCTGGAATCTTCCCGAAGGTGGTTTCTGCCTCAGAAACCGATTTCTTTCATTTTCCCTCTGTAATACCGAGTTGGTATAGTGATAGGACGTGTTTCTGAATTCTGTAGAAATTGAGCAGTTCATTAAAATGACAGTCATCATTACCTTTTTTTTTTTTTCAACTTAAAAAGCATCACAGTAGGTCAAATCCCATCCCATCATAATAAATACATACTGTTACCACAGGATGGTCATTATAAATATTTTCAATCCCCAGAATAATTTTTTGGTAGTCTTAAAAATCCTGTTACAAAATATAGCCCTACAAATGCTTCAGCTCAACGCTTTCTCTAGTTACTAATGTTAAAATACTCATCCCTGTTAATAAATACGTCAAACGTGTGATTGTAAACCAAGACATGTGCGCCAGAGAGGTCACGGGTGCTCATTTTTGTGGCCCAAATGTCACAGTATTATGATAATTTGGAATCATTCATTTCTACATTGTTGGGATAAGTTTATTTTATTTATTCCAGCAGAGAAGAGCTTCATCATTACAAAGTACCTACTTCATAAACATTAAGTGGAATTACCTCTCCACCATTTAATATGCTCTTATTTTTCATTGATTTCCGTGTTGGGCCAACAAGTATTAAAGAATTTAACTTTTTTTTTGTTTTTTGAAGCGTCCTGATTTCTTCTATTTTTACACATTTCTCATTTGACAAGGTGCCAACTCAGGAAGCTGACCAGTCACTGACACTAGGAGCTGATGTAATGTCATGACCCTGGGGGTTGGGAGGCAGTCCCTAGGACCCCCGCCTCGCTCTGGACCATCTGCAGAGTGCTACCCGTAGGGGTGTCCGAATTCTACCAGGTTCCTGCTCTTAGGAATGGCAGCCGGTGGTTAGAATGTGGCCAGGCGCACCATCTGCCCCAAGTCTGCCCCCTTACCCCCTCATCCCTACCCACATCCCATCCTGCCGAGCTGGGCAGAGCCTTCTCTCCCCACCTGGTCTCCCTCATGGCGGCCAAGGTCAGGGGCTTCTTTGGAACAGCTCCCAGGACATGGGAGAGAGACCAGGCCAGGAGATTTGTCTACAGAGATTGTTCTTTTGGGGTCGATATACTGATTCTAAACTGAGAAGTCCCAGAAGATAAACCCCCAGGAACCAGTGCAGGAATGACCTGCATTTTCATTAAGGTTCAAGAAGAAATATGGAAGATCACAGGTTGGTTTCGAGCCTATGATCATGTGGGCAAGTGGCCAAATTATAATATTTTATGCAAATTACAGAAGCAACAAATGCATTAATAAGCACTGATAAATTCACTATCTAGGAGTACATCTGTACACTTATTCGTGAAGTTGATCGAACAGGACACAGAACTATCTGGAAGTTCAAAGCCTAATCAAAGAGTTCACAAATGGTATTTATTCTAATACTTCCTTTTGGCATAATACATAATTGCTAAAATAAATTTAGTTTACAAACACTGTCTCTATATCCTTTAAGAAGCTTGAAAAATAATGAATGAATGAAACAAGTTAACAGAGATGCCCAATCGCCCTTTTCCTGAGCTCTTCGTAGCCTCCCAAATTCACAGCTAGTAAAAGATGAGCGAGCCCTCGACCAGGACACTGTTGGTCCTCCTTTCATTTTGGTCGTGGCCCTTGTTTTCTTTCTCCCTTCTTTCTGTGACGCATTTCCAGACTTATATATCCACACATTAAAAAAAAACACAAAAAAAAAAAACGAGATGACTAAGTAAATCTTGAAATCTGGTGCATAAATAATTCTTATTTTATAGATGTTGCAATGTGAATGGATGCCAGGCAGACTGACGAATGGCCACTTCAGTGGACATCTTTGCTTTTTCCAAATTTACTCTCAAAATCAGAAAGCAAACTTGCTGGGCATTGCCCAAGACCAAATCCCTTCTGGTCACAGAAGATTAGAACCCAAAATTATTATTCTGAACCCAGTGACCTGTCAACTCTGTGAAGTGCCTAATAGGGACATTGTTTTTGAAAACTAGCTTTTCTTATATTTACCTTGTGGCAGGTTTTCAATGCGCTCAGTTAAGATCAAAATCTCTGGATTACTTTCTCCTTCCAGTAAGGCTCTGTAGAAATTTAAAAACACACACACACACACACGCATTAAGCACTAAAAGAGCAAGAAGTGCCCCTATGAGCTGTGGTCTGGAGTATTCGCTTACTGAGTACAGTGTCACCGTGTCATCTGTTTTAGGACTCGTGTCTGAGGAGGGACCACTGGGAAGCAAGCCGGCCTCACCGAACCCAGCTAGACAGAGCATCCATCGAACAGAATGAACAAAACAAGAGTCCAGAGCTTCAGAACTACTGCAGAGCCAAGCCCTTCTAGAAATCCCTTCCAAACCCAGGGCCAGAAAAGGAGGAGGCAGAGAGATGTGGGCCGTGGAGGGCAGGTCAGGGGTCTGGCTTCTCTGGGAAGCGAGAAGGGGCCCATGTACATGTCACCCCGGGCTAGAGGACCCCAGAACAATGACAACCCCACGGGGGTCTTTCTGGAGTCACAGGTCAGAGGCTGACTAGGAGCAGATGAAGGACCGATATTTGTGTGTAAAGAAGGCAGCCACTGCGTCTGTGGTTTTCAAACCGGGTTCCCTGGGCATATTCTGGAGATTTTTTTAAAAAAGGGGAGAGATGGGACGGGGGCAGCAGAAAAGAGGAAATGAAGAGATGCAGACCATCCCCACCCCCAGGGGCCACATTTCACCCAGAAGAGTATCCGTTATCTCCTCTAACAAATTTCTTTGGCCACGTCCAGCTCCAAGAGACTTAAAGTGTAGTGTCCACACTGAGCTGTGGTTCCCATCTACCACCCAGAGCCCGGAGGAGAGTGGACACGTCAGGCTTTGGGCTGGTGGACTGGGCACCCTGGGGCTGGCTTAGCACTGGGATGGCCCTGGCTCAGAGACCCCCAGGACGCTGGCTGCTGCGGACACAACAGTTGTTGGGTTGCTAGGGCAACGTGAGTCATTAACTTCGCTTCCAAGAATTGCACTGTATATGGCAAAGGGCACCCCGTAGCAGGGCCCACTTGGAAATGCTGAAATTACCACTGAGAGCTGGGCACGAAAACAGAGGAGGGGTGCCAGAGCGGGCAGGCACTCGGTGGTTCAGGCCAGCGGGCACCAGGTTTCATTTCCACTGATTCCAATGTGCTGATTCCCACAGGTGGCATGAACCCCGTGGGAGGGGGAAGAAAGCACGGAAGGCCCCCATCCGAGGAAAACGGCAGAGACAATGGTGAGGGATTCCTCTCAAGGTGAGTGCAGATGGGACCATGGAAGCAGTGACGGACATGCACACGTGTGTCGATGCCGGGAGACGGAGGGCCGTGCCCGGAGCCCCAGCCCTTCCACGCAGGGCGAAAGCCAGGAAACAGAACACCAAGCCACAAACTCCACACCCTCATGACCATGCATTCTGGGTTCCAGGAACACAAATAGCTTCCGCCATCGCCGAGAAAATTCCGAGCTCTGTATATAATAAGAGGCACGTTCTGGGTAAAAGATGCAGAGGGTGGGCACCCCAGGATGACAGCCACAGAAGAGGCAGCGTCCTACAGCTAAGGGGCCCGGGGGGGGGGAGGGGGGCCTGATGAGAAGGTCACGCTCTATTTCAGACCTTTCCTTGGCCGGCTCAGCAGGAAGCCTTGGGTACCACAGGGCTTGTTGCTGGAACTGCCCAAGTCAGGATAGAAGTACTTGACGAGTCCAGGCCTGCAGACAAACCAATGGCAGCTGTGTGTGTGGGGGGGGGAGGCGGGGGGGGCAGGGGGAGGGGTCAGGATAAAGAAGATCCCCTTAGAGAAAACAAATCCTCCCTCACCCCTCAGTGGGGAATGGTTTTGTTCCTTTTTCCAGGAAAATCCAAACTGTCACCAAACTTCTCCTGAGTTTGGGGCCCCGAGAGTAGGGTGCTGGGGTACACCGGAGGGGTACCAGCTCCCCATGGGGCTTGAGTGGTCGGGTGCAGCACAAACACCTCCAGTAGCCAGGTGGGCACCAAGCATTTCCACCCCTCCTTTCTGATCCCCACAATGTCCTCCCCCCAAACCCATGCACAGGGGCAGTGTGTGGGGGTGGGGGGAAACTGCAGTGCAATAGGGGGGAGTGAGATGGCACCCAGGCAGCTTGGATGCTCAGCCCTCCCTTTCAAGGCCGGAGACTTCGGTATTTCCTACAAATGGGAGACAGAACAAATCCTGCCGATGAAAGCATACCCGCGAAAGCATATTCCACACCTTTTGGTACTTCCATCAAAAGGCCGTCCAGGGCTCTCCCACAGACGATGAAGCTCCTACAGGGGTAGGGCGTGGTTCACAGCTGTGTCTCATCTATGGCTGGCTCCTAGCAAGCTGGGGCAAGTGTCACCTTCTCCATCTGAATGCCCACCCAGGCCCTCACAGGCACGGCCACTGGTCATTTAATTTGTGCCTTAATTAACATACACCCCGCATGACACACACTGAACCCTGCCCTCCACCACCACGAGACTAACGGCCCAGGTGAAAAAGAAACCGATGATGAGAGGCCAGAAATGTAGGAGTTCCTCAAAACCTCTCAGAGGACCATTTTTAGGGACTTAGACTCGTACGACTTTGAAAAGTCGGCAGAGCGTTCTCTGGTTATTTTGAGAGTGGAGAACTGCCGCCAGGCCCTGGTGACTTGAGATGCCAACCCACTGACTCACAGCTATCAGTGAACATCCCACAGCTCCAAGGCCGCCAGCCTCATAAGCAGGAAAAGGAGCGGACACGTGCGGGGAAGCCAGGTCTCTGGCCTCACGAAGAAGTTGGGGCAGATCCAGAGAGCAGAAGTGAGCTACCATGTGGCCTCTGGCCAGGCGACGGGCCCTAACAGACCACCCGCCGTCCTAACCACCAGCAGCCGGGCTCTCCGGGATCAATTGTCCTAATGGCATTCCAGGGCATACCCAGTGTTATTTCACACTGTGGGTACCGTGCTGCCACAATGTACGCCCACGACAGGAAGAGTGAGAGGGGAGGGGCCCTCGGAGGATGTTTCCAGAACTGACACCAGTGGGATCCAAGGATGGTTTCCATGGTGCTTCCTGGCTGAAGGCAGGTGGGAGCTGAGGGATGCAAAAGGGGAGGGAGATGGGGGGCGCCTCAGACCTGCCTCCCTGGCCTCCAGGCTTCAGAGGGGGTGGGAGGACTGACTTGGGACTGGGCACAGGAGGGAGGGAGGAGAAAGGGTGGGATTCCATTCGCAAGAGGGACGTCACCATCCAAACCGGAAAGGCTCTGTCCCAACCACAGGTGATACGTGAAAGAGAATAATGAGGAGAAGGTGCCATGTCTTTTCTGGTCATTCCTGCTGAGCTCAGTATTAAATCACATATAAAGCCCATTCATCAAGTCTGTAGACTGACAAAAAAAAATCAAACGAATGACTCTCTGTGACTCAGTTTCCCCATTGTGAAATGAGGACACATGCACAGGTTTGTGGTGGTAATTAAGTAATTAGAAAGTTCTTACAACAACGGCTGTCACACAATAGGTGCTCAATGATGGTGAGTTTTCATCATCTTCCAGCTTCCAAGAAGGAGGGTGCTTTTCCACCTGTCCCGTTCCTATCTCCCCACTTTCCCCACCCCTTCCAAGGCCCAACTCAAATCCGCATCCCTTGAAAATCTCACATAATCACCTCGGCCTGAAGCTCTCTGTCCCTTCTCTGAACCATGTTTATCTGACCTTGTAATTCGGCAGTCAGCCATGTACAGTCTTTTCTTGGAACATGCGTTCTATTATTTTAACATCTTCTCCTGCCAGGCCACCCTTACTTCCCACCTCCCCCTCTCCTACGTGTCTGTTCACATCTCCACCATCCTTCAAGACCCAGGTCCATCTCACCGCACTTATGAAGCCTTCCCGGATTCTTATAATTCCCTTCTGATGTCTGGAAACCCTGCACTTGTGTGTCTTTGGGTCATTTCCTGTTTCCGGCGATGCCGGAGGCTACTTAGGTCCACGCTGCCCACAGAATAGGCTCCTCGACAGCAAGCCCACACTGGCCGGACCTCTGTGGGTCCCTCAGCAGGCATCGCACCCCACAGGCCAAGTGTCTGCGGAGCAGCCTGGGAACATAGACCCCAGCTCACGAAACCACAACACTTCACAGGTGTGGTTCTTGCCCCTCCATCACCCGTGGCAGGCCCCCAGCACCAAGCCGCCCGGGGACACCGACACACATGCTTGGCACTGCCCCAGATGCCACACGAGCTCAGTCCTCAGGTCCTCTCCCAGGCTGTCTGTCCCTCTGCCCAGAAAGCCCTTCCCACACGCCCTCCTCCTGGCTCCCCTCCTGCAAGACCCAAGCACCACCTCTCCCAGGAAGCCCGCACTGCACACCTCCAGGGTACCCAGTATGACACTAAGTCTGTCCATCCTTTGTCTCGTCCTGTAGGTGGCTGCAAGACGGGCTTGGTGCTTTCTGGATGCCCTAGGCTGCTCTGCAAACAGGAATGTGTACACAGATCACGTGAGATATTGTTATGAGGCCGATTTTGGCCCGTAGGTCTGGGGTGGGCCTGAGATTCTGCATTTCCCACAAGCATGAGATGCCCCCTCTGCCGACACTGTCAGTCTTCTGGGCCCTGGACCAGTGCATCTCTACCCTGGACACACCTGACAATCACCTGGGAGCTTTAAAACGACTACCCTGATGGGCCCACCCTGTGCCAACCTACCCAGAGTATCTAGGACTGGGTCCCGGGGCACGAAAAGAGCGAGCACAGCCCCCCTTCTCTGGCACTTTCTCTCCTCTCAGCACCCTGGGCCCCAGCCAGCCCCACCGCTACTGCCAGGGGTCACCTGCACTATGGGAGGAAAGGGCTCATTGTCACATGCACCTCCCACATGACGTGCCAGGGTCTTCCCAAGCGACCAAGGTTTGATGAAATCCTCAAGTCTCAGACTCCGAAGTTTGCTTTGCGTTCATTTTATTAGTTTCTTAAGTGATATACTTACGACCTGTAAGTCTATATTGATGAATTATGAATTTTACTATTTTATTTCGCTCCCACATGTTTTCATCCCTGTGAAGGGTACCGGGAAGGGCCACCTGTTTGGGTTCGGAAGTGTCTATGGCACTCGAGAGCTGGCGTCAGCACAGCTGACAAATTCCAGCTGGACTGGAACATGCCTTCAGCTTTAAAGGGCCACAGCCCTTACATGTGACAGGTTTAGTGGGGATGAGGACGAACTGAGCAGTGCTGGGGGGATGGCCCCTGCAGGGGAAATTGAGGCAAATCGCGTGATGTCAGTCCAAGAGGGAGGGAATGTGAGCGGCAGTGTCACCCCACCCTCAGCCTCAGGAGAGGGCTGGCGAGGAGCTACGTAGCTGTACTGCATGGGCCCCTGGGCTGTGTCCCCACAGGGTTGACCCTCTGCTGCCCACGGTAAAGCAGGGTGTAAGGGAGAAGGTCAACTTCCCCAAAGACGGCGGGTCAAGGCACGTAAAGGTCCGGTGGGCACTTGTGACAGGGTTGGAAGCACAGAGGGCACTCATGCAAACATGAATCTCCTGTTCTCAGAATTGGGGCAGCCACGCAAAATACTGCAGAGTCACATAGAGATGACAAGGGTTTATCTGCCGGACACTCACTCATCAGTGACAAAATGCTAGGCTTCTGGCTTGGACAAGGACATAGGTTGTATTCCACGGCCAGTGTGTCTTCTAAATCCTGAGCAGAGGGCCAGGGGGGAGGCCTGCAGCCATTCTAACCACTGAGGCTGGTGTGTGCCGCTGGCCAGGGCCGGGCGTGTACCAGGCTCCTGGACCAGGCCCTTCACTTTCACTGCGCAAACTCAGACTTCAGAAAGGCAGACCGTGCAAGCAATCACTTGCTTCCCTCAAAGGACTGGTGCCTCCTAATTTCCTAGGAGGTGGCCAAGTTGACCCCATATTGGGTTAGGGAAACGCCAGCAACAGACACAGGCAGTCCAGTCGGACCCTGCCGATAGTCCGGCTGCTGTCAGGAGCGAAAAAGGCTCCCAGATCGAGGCCCTCGGGAAAAGCTAAGCCGGTAGGGATGTGAGCACCTACCGAAAGGGTAAGCAAGATGCCCAGCTGTGCCCTCCTACTTTTCACGACAGAGAACTGGGGACAGGACGAGGCGAGGAAGCAAAAGGGCTTCACGTCCCAGAGACAAAGCACAAAATCAAAGCACCCAATTCCAACCCAGAGAACTAATACAGAGAGGAAACAGGAAGATCCAACGGCTCGGTAGGGAAAGGACTCGCCTGGCATCATAACGGGGGCACAGAGGTGGGTTTTCTGTACCGGCCCAGCACCCGCTCTAGGGTGGTGCCAGGTCTAGCGTGGTATCTCCCAGTCTCAATCCATGTGACTCATGGGAGGCTGAGCCCTTCCGAGCCCTGGAGCACTTTGTCCCCTGGCCAGAGAGCTGGGCCCAGGAGCTCTGATGTGATGATTGGAAAAGAGCCCCCTTCCCCAACAAGGGGAGCAAGGCTGCGAGGACAAAAGCACCGGCCTGCCCCAGTGTGGGAGGGGACCAGCAAGACGAGACGGGAGGAAGCAGGGACAGATGGCTGACAACTCACCCCAGCACCTGGCCCCATCGTGCCCGACCCCAAGGACTTTTTCAGCCATATGAGGAAGGGTATCTGTGACACACAGGTGAAAAAACTCCTGATTAAGGCTCCCTTCCCCCAAATAAAGCCTGGCTGTTTTTGAAGGTTTCCTTATTAGGCACATGTACATTATGTTACTGAGCATTTGTCTGCACACCCTGTGGGTTTAATTTTGTCATCGTTCACCCCAGAAGATGTCCAGCGAGAATGCGGCAGGTGGACCTGGGGGAGGTCAGGCTGGCCAGAGACTCCTGTCTTCTCTCTAAGCCCTGACCACCATCCCCCCTGCAGGACGCAGCCACAGTACGGCTCCTTGAGGGGGACCCAGCAAAGCCTCCACTGTTTTGGCCGCAGGACCACCCCTCAATTCAGTTGGAGGCTTCTCCAAGGGCTGCCGTGCTCCTTAGCGGCCACAGTGGGCCCAGGTAAGGGGCTGCCTGAGAGCCTGCTCCCTCTTCACTGATGGTAAGAAAGGGCCCCGATGGAAGGCGGGCTGTGGGGGGTCTTCCAGACAACAGAGAGCGAGGCTGGCCCAGGTCGCAGTGAGGACCACCAGGGTGCACCAGCCAGACACCTCGCCACGCACAACAGAGCAACCCAGGCCCGTCTGTGATTCTCAGAGCAAAGTCATGAGCAGAAGGCTGCTCAGGCCGCCTGCAGGGAGGGCTGAGCAAGGCCCGGCTCTGCCCCTCACCAGCGGGGTGGACCTTGGTTGGAAGATGGCATCTTTGATGGTGCCTTCCATTCATTTGCCAAGGCAGACTTCCCAAAGCTCGTTCACACTCACGATCGGTTCATGCTCACAATCCCGGGAATGAAGGGGGCACCGTGTCCACTTTACCCGGTTTAGGGGGTAAGGGTCCCTCAGCAGCCAGGACCCCTGGCTTCCAGGCCCCTCCCCCTCCCCTGCAAAAGGGGTGAGTGGGATTCACCACCGAGAGGGTGACTGTAGGCAGCGAACAGCCACAGACAACTTAGCAGTAGGTCTGGCAGGCAGTAAGGACTCCGCCATGCCAGCGACTGCTGTCATTCTCACACGTGAGGAGCTGGGTGTCTACAATTCTTCTCACTGTCCGTGTCTGAACTCTGGGCCTCTCTGTCCCAGTTCTCACGGAGCATGAAAGCCGCGGAAAATAAGGGGCACCACCCCAACCAAAGACCACTGCCCAGGCAGGGGCAGGTGAGGAGGCACCACTCTGGGGACGCGGGCTGTGCCCAGCCCCTTTGAGGGCTTTGTGACTTGTTCATCTGGGTTGCTCACCCCGAATTCAAATTGATAAACAAAGCCAGTTGCTCAGAGTCCCATGCCAATCTTTTGGCAGAAGTGTGTTTCTTGAAGGCCAAACCCTGGGATGGGCTCCGAGTCCTAGGATTCGAGGCGATAGGCAGCTGGACTTGGACATTCTGGGTTCGAATCCTGAACCTCCACTTTCTAGGCGACAGAGCTGGTTCCCTTCACCGGGGGAGGCCACTCCGTGATCTGCATGAGGCCCCCTCCCTCCCACGTCCCTCAGGGCCTAGACTCCTCGCCTGACCATGCCAAGGGCTGCTCTATTTGTCACCAAGCCGGGACAGCGATTTCACACTGCCGGCTGTCTAAAGGCAGATGGCATCTTTACCTGTAGGTTGCCACCTCCAGGCTGAGGCCGGTCTTCACCTGCAGGAGTTCCTGGTAGTCCCGCAGCCGGTCAGCCATGGCCAAGGTGAGGGCCGCCTTCTCCTCCTCCAGGCAAGCGAGCACGTTCTGAAAAGAACAGAGGCTTTTGAGATCGGAAGACGTGGAGCTTTGCTGGGTCGAACTCAAGGTACCAACAGTTCAGGACACAAAAAGGGATGAAAAACCTCCAGGTTTATGAAAGATGAGGTCATCGCAAGGATAATTTTAAATACTGCATTTCTGCCATGTGGGTGTTTTTTGTGTGTGTGTGCATGTTTTTTTTTTTATTGCACAGGGAAGATTTTAGTAGGACACTGGCTTCTCTGTTTATATTCTCTAACAATAATGAATGCTTAGGAGTTTATTAGAGCGTCTCAATCCAGATATCCGTCTGCTTAGGAAACTCAATACAACAAACTAGTCAACCAAGGTGCTCTTGAAAATAAACCAAAACCAGAAAGCAGGGGTTTTACAGTACTTAAAACAGAGGTCACTCTGATTTGAAAGAGAATTTCCCCCTCTACTCATAAATTCCCCCAATAAAAAGCAGGTAAGCTGATGATACACAGCTATTTGTTTCACATAGAAAAGCTACTTTTAAATCATCTGGGGAGAAAGCCTACATTAGTGAGACAGGAACATATTCTGGGCATAAACGTCAAACTTCAGACCCGCCTCTAGAAAAATGCCCTCCACAGACGAGTTACACAGCACACGATTGGGGAATTGGATTTAAAGTAAAATGATGAAGATACTATGACCCTCCTCAAAATGCACTATTTTAAATCGACAATATCTTTTAATTAACATAACTTTTAATTCATAAACACGATGGCTTTAGTCACACAGTTTTACCGTTTTGTGTAACGTTTTATAGTTAGTCTCAGGAATCATGAACTGAACAAATATGTAAACGTTGAAATAAGTCCACATATTTATAGCTTACAATGGAAAAATCGCATTATTTCTGAATACAATTAACAGGCTACATTTTTAGACATTTATCTGTGTGGAATTCAAAAGTTGGAAGACAGTCAGGAGGGAGCATCTATCTTCATTCCTCATGGAATCCCCCCACCAAAGACCACAGTCAATGTCTTATCTGCGAAACCAAGCAACGATCTTAACTAATGATCTCACACTGGATTTGCCATTTCCAAAAATGCGTGGCTAAAACCAAAAACGGAAAGCACTGAGCTTTGAAAGTAAAGGAGTACATTTAAGAATCGCTAGCTAGTATCCCCGGGAGGATACATGTTAACAGCCCCCAAAGCTGGGCATTGTAAGCAGAGAAAGAGGGTCACGGCCAGTCTTGACTTAAGTGACAGAGTGGCCAGAATTTAACCATGCCATTCACATACTCTACAGCTGATAGTAAACGATTGGGGTTAAAAATCTAATGTCCCCCCATTTTAGAGGGAGTACAGACTCAGCAATAAGAGAATATAAATCTATCACTCCTTCCCACTATAGGAAATTCAACCTAAATATTAAAACTTGAGAATTCATAGTAATTCATTCTTTACAAAGAAGTTCAATTATTGTTAAATTGCTAGGAAAAAAACACCAGATGCACTCAAGTCTCCAAACAAAAGTCTCCTAAGGTCAAGACCCCTCCGGCATGTGTAAAGGTCAGCTCTCCTCCCAGGGAGCACAGAGGGATCTGCACCCCACAAAACACAGAGAGGACACTGGAACTGTGTTCAAGTAAGTATTGTTCCGACCACATTTCCATGTGAGTCAACTCTGCCTAAACTGTCAAAGGGAAATGAGCTGACTTCTGGAAGCAGGCCCGGAAGACTGACTGGTTCCCGACACTCTGCAGAGAAACCGTAACTGATTCTGCTGGTTGCACAAAGCTTCGGACTTGCACTCTACTTTGCTGGAAGTTTGCAAACCGTAGGCCAGGCCAGAGGTGCCAGGGCTACCAGCGTGCTAACTCTAACTCAGGCAGATGCCGTTTCGCCTAATGTTATCAAAGCTGGGCAGGGAGGTCACCTTCCTTAGTTGTTATTTAGAGACCTGTGGGGCAGCATTGCCACGGATGATGAAACGTAGGTCTGCACCAGGGAAAGCACGCTGCTGGGAGTATCCAAAGAATTCACTGTCTTTTAAGCAAGCTTTGAGCAGCTCCTTGCTGAACAAGTCACCCAGACACCATAGGAAGAGCTTGCAAATGTCACTGTCACATCACTGGAATCTTCGGTGTCAGAGCTCCAGGAACCGGATAACCTCAAGTCTAAGTGTGATCACCTCATTTAGACACAAAAACTAAATGCATTAATAATAATGGCAGTGATTGGATGCTAAGTATGTAAGGCTCTAGTCCAGACAACACCCTGACCTCTAGCTTCACCGTTTTATTTTACAACACTAGCGATGGTGTCTCAGAGGCATCTCAAACTGGACTTTGATTTCCCACCCAAACTTGCTCTCCTGCACCAACCCCCTTCCACCGAGCGCGCTCCTGTCGACCAGTTGCTCAGGCCACACCTGGAGTCAACTTTGATGCCTCCTCTCTCCCTCCACATCCAATCCATCTGCAAACCCCATTGGCTCCGCTTCTGATTGGCTCAGCTGCAAAACCCATTGGTTCAGCTGCAAACCCCATTGGCTCAGCAACCCTCTGGGGCTGCCTCTGACCCTGCCTCCAGCACCTCCTGCCGTGACCATTGCAGTCCTCTCCTGAAGAGGTCGCCCTGCTCCCACTCTTGCCCCTCAGCCTGGGAGACAGGGCGTGTTACGTGTTACTCAGGATTTCAAGTGACCTAGACGACCTTTGAAATGCGGGAACTTGGATGTCAGTTCAGCAAACTTTTCTCTGGCAAACCTGAGGCGAGGGGCCTCAGAGAGAAGGCACATGGGCCATCTGGGAAGAACGACTTTTCCCAGGGATTCCTAGGGAGCATCTTGCCCCCTTGAGCTGCAGAGGGGGCCCAGAGACGGGGAAACCCTGGGCATTTTGGAGGGGTGGGGGGAGCCTCCTGCCTCCAGATGGGGGCTTCCCATTAAATCATATGGAAAAGTAAATGAAAGATTTAACACTAAAACTATTCTGACAGTCAGCTGGAAGGGTCTGAAAACATTTTAGGATTTCAGATTAACGGGCAAGCCCTTCTGCTGGGCTAGGCCTCAGGAAAAGCAAATATCATCATTCCATGAATGTAAAGTGAATGCTGGTTAACAGTCTATGTTTGGTGGAACAGATAGAAGAGAGGCAATGTGGCCCAGTGGTTAGTTGCTCAGCACTGGAACCCGAATTGAATCCTGGCTTAGTTACTTATTAACTAGGTGACCCCTGAGCCTCAGTTTCATCTGTAAAATGGGGCTAATATTAGAACCCACCTTATAAGATTGGTGAGAGAACTGAGGGTGAATACATGTGAAGGTCTTTACTCCTTGCTCTTTACGTCTAGGGAAAAGAAGCAAATTCCAACAAGATAGATATCAGTGGACAGGAAGTTGAGGGTGGGATTCTAGTTCCGGGTCAGGTGTGACCCCAGGGAAGTCACTTCCCTGGGTGGGTCCTGGGGTTCCTGTGTCAAAGAGGGGCTGGATGGTTATTTTAACTGCACTTCTCAAGTCCCCACCTCTCTTCTAATGGGAGGGAAGGGTTCTGCTTGCTAAAAAAGAACACTGAAACCAGAGCTTCAAGGTCCAAAATGAGCCAAGGGAGCTATGACAGCAAATGAACGGTGAGGATTTAGCCCACACATCACACCTCAAAGAAGCATTTTTCAAACCCTCTTACACAGCATCCCTGGCCACCAACATAGAAAATGGAAGTGCTCTGGAATCTAGAGTAAGTTCTGGAAATCAGCACACACATCAGCCAGTTGCTGGCTTTGCTCCACCTTCAACCCCGGAAGAATGCTTTTCAAAATTATGAGGCAGAGGCTGCACAAAACCCAAGACCTAAAAGACGAAATCCCAACGCTTTAGTACTATATTGCTTTGTACGATTTCCCATCTAGACTCCAGCTCTTTGAACACTGAAAACCCAGTGCAGTGCTGGGGACCCTGGGGTAGTCAATAGATATTTGCTGACTATGTATAAATACCTATCATCTCACCACAGTCCTCTGTTGCCACAACCCCCATGTTCTCCTTCCTTCTCATTTTTTTAAAGCACAAAATCACTCCGTCACAAATCTTTAACGCGAAGCTACAAACAGTTCTCTTAAAATACATCTAAATTTATGTGGATGTTATTTTAAACTGTCCTGAGAACTAATGATAGGATGATTTGGGAATATTTCCAATTCTGACCTGGACTGGGCAGGACCAGGGCCAGCCCTAGGACTGGACTGGATGTCCAGACAATAAATCAGGCACAAGTGTCACCCTATCGGTGTCAGAGGGTTGAGCTTTGCTTCTCTGAAATAGTAACTGTTTATATTTCTCTGCACTTGTAATAACATCCTGCCACAGGGACCCACGTTTCTACCACTTTTACACTGCCCAGAGATCTGACCTCAGCTTCTACTGTGAAAAAAAAACATCTCCAATTAAGCTCTTTTCTGCATTCAAGTAGCTGCCCCGCCCAGAACAGGGCAGTGGCCCAGGGAGCCACAACCAGCTGTGTCCAGCTGGGAAATCATGCTGGCAAAATAAAATCCATTTTGGAAAACAATTCCGGTTTCCTCCAGGGGAGGGCCAGAGCCAACGGAGCTGCCATTCTGAATGGCTCTGGGTAAGACTTTAACCTCCCAACACTGGGACCTATCTGAGAAGGAAACGAGCTGTCACTTCTGGAACACAGAAGGGCTTCTTGGTTGACTTTATGTGCACTAGGGTCTAAGAAGCACAGGAAATTGAAAGAGAACCTGGAGTAATTTGTCAGGACACACCCAGTCATTCAAGGTCTAAAGAAGTTGACAACCTAACAAGATGATAGGGGCAGGGCTTTCCCCCAGGACCTTGCACTTGGCACTGGCTCGCTCAGTCGATGGACCAACGGACCGAGCTCTTTTTCTATGGCTGGCGAGATGCTGGGACCCTGAGGTCCCGCCTCAAAACAAGGGGCTCCTTCAGCAACTAGGTCCCCAGCCGGTCCGGGCACCCTCGGGGCCGGCCACACCCATCTGCGACGCTAAGTGAAGGTGCTGCGGATCCGGGGATTCCCTCCGTTCCCCCACCACCTGCAGGGCGCTCGGGGCCGGGGCGCGGATCGTCCCTGCACACGGACCTGCCGCTCCTCGGCCTGCAGCTCATAGGCCTCGCGCTTCCGCAGCAGCTCATCCTCCAGCAGCACGCGCAGCTGCTCCAGCTCGAGCGCCTGGCGCTGCAGCGCCTCCGCCTCCTGCGCGCACAGCCGCGTCTCCTCCTCGGCCTGGAGCCGGCTCTCCTGGCCGTGCCGCAGGGCCGCCTCCAGCTCGCGCACCTCGTCCTCGTAGAGCTGCACGGAGTCCCGCCACGACTCGGCCACCAGCAAGGCGTAGCTGTCGTGCACCTCCCGCAGGCGCGGCGGGGGCGCGGCGGGGCCGGTGGTGCGGGCGCGGTAGTGCAGGGTCAAGCTGGCGGCGCGTGCGCGCAGCTCCCGCACTTCGCGCTCGTGGGTCGCGTCGAGGCCGCGGCGCTCGGCCTGCAGCCGGCCCAGCAGCGCCTCGAGGGCGGCGCGCGCGCCCAGCGCCTCCTGCAGCTCGCGGCGCTGCACCCCCAGCTCGGCGTCCAGGCGGGCGCGGGCGGCGCGCTCCTCCTCGCCCAGCAGCTGCAGCTCCCGCAGCTCCTGCCGCAGCGCGTCGCGCTCGCCCTCGGCCAGCGCCGTGGCCCAGCTCAGCTCGTCCAGCTGCTGCCGCAAGCCGCGCGCCTCCTCGGCCCAGCGGGCCTGGCCCTGCGCCCCCAGGCCCTCCTTCCTGCGCCGGCCGCGCAACTCCTCCTCCAGGAGCAGGTTTTCGCGCTCCAGTTCCCGCACCCGGCACACGTACTCCGAGAGCCGGGCATTGAGCTCCTGCAACTCGGCCTTTTCGGAGCTTGTGTGCAGCCGCCAGGACAGCATCGTGCTGAGTGTTCGGGACGCTGCCGCCCGGTCGGTCCCCTCCTTCCCTGGTCTTGTCCCCTCCGCCGCGCCCGCTCCGGCCCCGCCGCCGCCCGGGAGTCCCGCAGACTGCCACCCGAGGCGGCGAGCGGCTGCACTTAGCAAGGACCCGACGCGCGGGAGGGGCGCGGGCCACCGCCTCTAGCCAATCAGAGCGCGGCCCGGCACGGCCACTGCGGCCGCACAGCGTCCCCTGCCGGAGCGACTGCGTCGCCGCGCGACTGCCCAGCCCAGGGCCCTGGCGGCCGAGTCCTCGTCGCCGGCTGTTGAGTAACAGCGGGCAGTGGCTCTCCCGCTGTGCCGGCCGCGGAGAAGGGATGCCAGGGACGCCTCCCTGTGGCTGCTGCGTCACGCGCTCCCGAGGCACCCAGGTGTCCTGGCGTTCGTGGACGGACACAGAAGCCACCACCACGTGAGATGCTGAGATGTGAAGCCGGTCGTTGGAGCGGAGGCCCTGGAGATTGGAGGTTTTTATGTTTTTTAAAATTATGTATATGCGCGTATACCTATATAATCCATCCTATACACATAGACGTACACACCCATATATGCAGTCAATATTCATTTTTAGTTTAGCATATACATTTATATCTATTTGCCAAAGTTTCGAAGTTCAGGCAAGACTTTGATATGGGTTGACAGGCGTGCCCTCTTTTCCTTCTTAGATAAACTAGCCGCGAGGGACATAGTCTGCACTTTCCCGTATCCGGTTCTTTCCTTCCGAATGAGAACTCCTGAAGTGCTCTGAGTGCAGAATTTTCCTGGACACCTAACATCTCCTCACACGTGTCACCCCCGCGCCTAACGTGATAGCTGTCTTTTTTTCCAACAATGTGCCTCCATTTAATTGTCATAGAAACCACAGCTCCCTTTTGCACACTTGTGTTTCATTAGTTTTCATGACAGTTATTTCAGTCACAAGTGACATAACCAGTACAAGTGGCATTGAGGGGCATAGGAACAAAGACAGCTGGCCCTTGTTTGGGGTGCCCCTGGATTAGTGGAGACAGAAGTGCCGAGGGGCAGCCTGGAGGGTCATCCAATAACCAGAGTACACCTCATGGCAGGGCCACCAATCGGTGCATTTTACAGATGGCGTGGAAAGGTGAATTGGTCAGCAAGTTGGTCCAGGGACGTTCCCTCAGGACAACTGCCAGTGCTTACCTTGTGACAGGTGTGAATCTCCAGCCACAAATAGGGCAGAGTGGGCCTTTGTTTTACCACCAACCCCATTTCCCAGACCCCATTCTGTGAGTGGTAGAGATTAATATGTTCCAAATCAGAATTCCTATCCCTTTCTGCCAAGGGTAAGTTGTGGGGGAGGGAGGTTATTCACACTGGAATATCCTATAATATGGAAAGTCTGGGCTCTAGTCCTGGTTTGGGTGTGATCTAGTCCTGGTGTGATTTTGGCCAATTCATGTCACCTCTTCAGGCCACAGCTTCCTTGGCTGTCACTGAGGAACTCACATTATGTTATCACCAAGGTTCTGGGGTAGCCAGCCTCCAAGAGGAACCCCCGTGATGCCACCTCCTGGCCTTCACTCCCTCATTGGGCCAGAGCATGTTGGCCTGAGTTAGAGTTATAAAAAGCACTATGGCTTCCATCTTTGTCTCTCTCTCTTTTCTTTGGATCATTCACTCTGGGGGAGGTCAGATGGCATGTCATGAGCAGCCCCTCCAAGACGCCGAGGCTGTGAGGAAATGAAACCTCGTACCCAGAGCCCTCAAAGAACTGTGGACTGCCCCCAACAACCCGTGAGTGAGCTTGGAAAGGTCAGCCCTTGAGATGACTGCTGGCTGGTCTGCAGCTTGGCTGGACCCTCATGACAGACCCTGAGCCAGAACAAGCCAGCTAAGCCACTCCTGGATTCTTGACCTTCGAGAGCTGTGAGAAAACAAATATTTGTTGATTTGAGATCACCTGTTAGGCAGCAGTAGAATACAGACCCTTGCTGGCTTTCAAATCCTATAAGCCTAACGTCCCTGAAATATAGCAATCTTATTCAGGGAAAGCCTGATTTGTAAGAATTGTTTGTCTTTCCACGTCCTCCCCCAGCCGGAATCCGTAAAGAGATAATGCAAAATATGCCAAAATTTATTTTGGAGGAACAATATTTATTTTATTTGTGTTTATAAGCGTTCGCAAAGCTTTGCTAATTTTGCTTCACTGAACCCTTTATTTCACAAATGAAGGTGGAAATCCAGATAAATTAGGTGATTGGAATAATGCAAATGTTCCTCATTTTCACATTTGCATTTCTTCAGTGGTGAATAAAAATGAGGTACAGGCTTGCTTTTTTTTTTTTTTTTCTGCCCTTGCTTCATCAGGAGAAATGTGTCTTGAGCAGTGGTGACACTTATAAATATCTTCCCAGGCGGCCCAGGCCCAGTGAAATCCCAGGGGTCCCTAAGACAGGGCTACATTTACAAGGGAGAATGAAGAGTGCTAAGTCACTTCCAGAAAAATAGCTGAAGCTTGCAGAGGGACAGCTAGGCAGTGGGGCTACCACGTCAGCCTGGATTAAGAAAAGACTTTTGACAGGACAAGAAATGACTTTCTGTTTAAAATGAGACCAGAGTCCCATGATAAACTGGGGGACAGGAAGGAAATTGAGGTCATGGAGGGTCAGATTCCAGGGGAAGAATATGACCGTGCAATGAATCTAGGCAGAGATTTAGGACAGGCTCACAACCAGAATCAAGATAAGAAATAGAAGATAGCCAGCCCCCCAAGAAGCCTTCCTCATCTCCCCTCCCTGGCACGTATGGAATGGTGTCGCCAGTATAATGGAAATACACAGTATGTATTCTTATGTATCTGACTTCTTTCATTCAACATAGCAGTGTTCTTTGCAACAGCCAAGAACTGGAAACAGCCCAAATGCTCAGTAACAGAAATAACTGAGTAAGTAAATGGTGATCTATTCATACAATGTAATACAACGCAGCAACCCAAAGTGACGACCTGTCGCTACACGCAGCAGCATGGATTAATTTCACAAACGTAAGGTTGAATGAAAGAAGCCAGACTCAAAAGACTATACGATTCAAAAGTAAACAAGCCTAAGTTACCGGGTTAGAAGTCAGAGCTGTGTGTACCTTTAGGGGTGATGGAAAAGCACAATGTCCCAGAAGTTGTTCAGTATTTTAAATTGTAGCCATTATAATGGGTGTTTACGAGTTAGGATTTAGTGTTAGGATTGGGGGTAGTTAATGTATAAGGGTTAAGGTTTTGCATTGTCCTGATTACTAATAATTTATTGGCTACTTATTTGTGAACATACATCTCTGTTCACATCTTTTGCCATTTTTTCTGTAGGGCTGTGTGTCTTTTGCTCATTGCTTTGATTTTTACATATTCTGGATACAAGTCTTCTCTTGCATCTACAGTTATAGCTCTCTGGTTATAGGTATTGCAAATGTCCTCTCCCACTCTGTGTCTTGCCTTTTCTGTTTCTTAATGGGATCCTTTAAGAATTGAAATATAATTCATGCACCATAAAATACACCTATTGAAAGCATACATTTCAGGGGTTGCTAGTATATTCACAAGGTTGTGCATTCGTCATCGAATTCTAGAACCTTTTCATTAGCCCAGAAAGAAACCCCATTTCCATTAGCTGTCACTTCTCATTTCCTCCTTCTCCCATCCCTGGCAATCACTAGTCTACTTTTTTGTCTCTATGGATTTGCCTATTCTGAACACTTCATATAAATAGTCTGGCTTCTACCACTTAGCATGTTCTCAAGGTTCATCCAGGTTGCAGCGTGTCTCAGAACTTCATTCCTTTCTGTGCTGAATATTGTTCCATTGTGTAGATATAACAGATTTTATCTTTCCGTCCATCAGTCGATGGACACTTGAGTTGTTTCCACTTTTTCGCTGCTATGAATAATGCTGCTGTGAACATTCGTGTACAAGTTTTTTGTGCGAACATGTTTTCTGTTCTCTTGGATTTAAAGCTAGGAGTGGAATTGCTGGGTGACACGGTAACCCTATGTTTAACATTTTGAGGAATGGCCAAACTTCTCAAAAACAGTCTCCCCATTTTATATTCCCACTAGCAAAGTATGAGGGTTCCAGTTTCTCCTCATCCTTGTGTGTCGTCTGTCATTTTGTTTATGCCATCCTAGAGGATGTGAAGTGGAGTTTCTTTGTGGCTTTCATTTGCATTTTCCTAATGACTAATGTTTAACATCTTTTCATGTGCTTACTGGCTATTTGTGTATCTTCTTTAGAGAAATGTTTATTCGAATCCTTTGCCCATGTTCTAATCAGGTTGTTTTTTCATTGTTGAATTGTAAGAGTTATTTACATATTTTGGATACAAGTCCCTTATCACATGTATGATTTGCAAATATCTTCTCCCATTCTGTGTGTCGTCTTTTCACTTTCTTGATACTGTCCTTTGAAGCACAAAATTTTTATAAAGTCTAACTTATCTATTTCTACTTTGGTTGCTTCTGTTTTGGTGGCATATCTAAGAAACCAAATCCAAGGTCATAAAGGTTTGTACCTATGTTTTCTTCTAAGAGTGTTATTGTTTTAGCTTTGGTCTATGATCCATTTTGAGTGACCTTGGATATGGTGTGAGGTAGGGGTCCAATTTCATTCCTTCCCATGTCTTCAGTTGTCCCAACACTGTTGAAAAGACGATTCTTTCTCCCATTGAATTGTCTTGGCACTCTATGTCTTGGCCATAAATGTAAGGCTTTATAGCTGGATTCTTAATTCTATTCCATTGATCTACGTGGCTGTCCTTATGCCACTAGCACACTGTATTGGTTTCTGTAGCTTTGCTGTAAGTTTTGAAACTAGAAAGTGTGCATCTTCCAACTTTGTTCCTCTTATCAAGATTGTTCAGACTATTCTGGGTCCCTTGCATTTCTCTATCAATTTTAGGATCGACTTGTTAATTTCTGCCAAAATGGCAGCTGGAATTTGGGTAGGGATTCTACTCAATCTGTTGATCAATTTGAGGAGTATTGTCATCTTAACAATATTAAGCATTCCAATCCATGAACATGGATGTCTTTCCATTTATGTAAATCTTCTTTAGTTTCTTTCAATGACATTCTGTAGCTTTCAGTATGCAAATCTTGAATCTCTTTTGTTACATTTATTCCCAAGTATGTTATGCATGTCACACATGAGTAGCCAATAAATGTATGGGAAAAATTTCAGCCTCATTAGTAGTCAGGACAATGGAAAACCCCAACCCTAATACATAAGTATTAACTACCCCAATCCTAACACTACGTGGAATTGTTTCCCTGGTTTTATTTCCAGATCAGTCCTTGCTAATATATAGAAATAACCCTGATTCTAATATATTGATCTATCCTGCAAATTGCTGAACCCATTTATTATCTCTAATAGATTTCTTTGGAGCATATATGTATTTACAGAGTCCTTAAGTTTACCTATACACAAGATCAAGTCACCTGCAAAAAGCGATATGTTATTCCTTCTTTTCCTAGATGCCTTTTCTTTTACTTTCTTGCCTTTTCTTTTACTTTCTTGCCTAGTTGTCCTGGCTAGAACCTTCAGGACAGTGTTGAATAAGAGTGATGAGAGTGGATGCCCTTGTCTTGTTTCTGATCTTAGGCTAATCATAGGTTGTTTTTTTTGGTTTTTTGTTTGTTTGTTTTGGGGTTTTTTTTGTTTGTTTTTTTGTTTGTTTGTTTGTTGTTGTTTTTTTTACCATTTCATCATTAGCTCTTTCTACATTAAGTATAATGGTAACTGTGGGGTTTTTGTAGATCCTTTTTATCAGATTGAGAACGTTTTCTTCTATTCTTTGTTTGTGGAGTGGTTTTTATCGTGAACAGGGATTGAATTTTGTCCAATGCTTTTTCTGCATCTATGGAGATGGTCATGTTTTCACTTTTTACTCTGTTTATATGGTAGCTTACATCAATTTTCTTATGTTGAACCAGCTAATGGTGTCCTTTGATGACAGAAATTCTTAATTTTCATAGAGGTCAATTTATCAACTTTTTACTTTAGATTTTATATTTTGTGTGTCCTGTATAAGGAATTTTTGCCTAGAAAGTGAAGGCAGCCTCCTATATTATCTTATATGCTTTGTTGTTTTACCTTTTACATTTAGACCTGCAGTCCATCTGAAAGGGGGTTTTGTGTGGAGTGTGTATAGAGATAGATCAACATAAATTATGTCGATACCAATTTCCAATGGACTATTTACTGACAAGATCAACCTTCCCCATTGCTCTGATGACCAAAGCGTCACCCGTGTCATAAATGGAGCATATATGTACTTCCAGACTCTATTCTGTTCCATTGATCGTTTGTCTAGTCTTGCTCCAATGCCACATTTTCTTAATGATTGAGCTTCGTACGTCTTGATACGCTGTAGTGCAACTCCTCTTCTTTTGTTCTTTTCCTTCACAATTAGCTTCACTGTTTTGGGCACATTGTATTCATTGCTGTATAAACTTCACAATCAGCTTGTGAATTTATACACACACACTCACATACCCAGGCAACTCAGCAAAATCTAGAATTTTTCTTGAGATTGCATTATGTCTATAGATCAGTTTTGGAGAGAACTGACATTTTTTACAACATTGAGGAGGCATGTCAGTTTTTCAGTAAGGGCTTTTTAGGCCTAGTCTTTTCTATGATTTTATTTAATGAGAATAAATGAAGACATTATGTAATTAAATAACAGCAACAAAAATAGTAGCTAACGTTTTTAAAAAAAAATTTTATTGGGGAATTTTGGGGGACAGTGTGTTTCTCCAGGGCCCATCAGCTCCAAGTCCAGTCACCGTTTTTCAATCATTAGTTGCAGGGGGCACAGCCCACCATCCCATGTGGGAATTGAACCGGCAACCTTGTTGTTCAGAGCTTGTGCTCCAACCAACTGAGCCATTTGGGAGCTCAGTGTCAGCTCAGCGGCAGCTCAGCTCAAGGTGCCGTGTTCAATCTTAGTTGCAGGGGGCAGAGCCCATCCCTTGCGGGAGTTGAGGAATCCAACTGGCAACCTTGTGGTTGACCACTGGCCCATGTGGGAATCGAACCAGCAGCCTTTGGCATTAGGAGCACGGAGCTCCAACCACCTGAGCCACCGGGCTGGCCCTAACATTTTTAACAGTTATTATCTGCTGGATGTTTGGGCTAAGTGCTTTTCGGGTATTATCTTATTTCACTATAAAAATTTTCCAAAAATTGTAAGACCTCCCTGGAGAAAGCCATAACATTTTATATATTTGAACAAATAGAAGACACAGCATGTCCCTGGCTGGGAAGAATTCATCATCATAAAAGTGTCAATGATACCAAATAAATATTTAGTTTAAATGAATTCCAATCAGAATATCAACGGTGTTTTCCTAGGGTTGTACAAAAAAACATTTTAGCATTTATATTGAAGAAATTCTAAATGTTTTAGAATTGACAACAAAAATCTTCAATTTTAAAAAAGAATATTAAGGTATGATTGCCTTACCAGATATTAAAACTTTCAACGATGCTAATACTTTTTTAATAACCATATGGTTTTTGATCATAAATAAACTTACAGATCAGAAGACCAGAAAGTCAAAAAATCTGAGTATTAGTCAAATTTAATCCATGATAAAGATAGCATTTCTAGTCAATGGGGAGAAGATGGCCTATTTAATTAATGCCGTTGGCATAATTGATTATTGACCTGCAAAAAAACCAAAACCTGTCATGAATAAAATCATTATGAATGTGCTAAAACTTGAAATGAAAAACGTAAAACAAAGAATAATAGAATATGCTTAAGAGAAAATTTGCATAGCCTCACAATAAGGGTTGGGGAAGGGCAAAGATGAACACGTCTGACTTTAAAAATTAAAATGCAAAAACATACTGGGGAAAACATTTGCAATTTTCTGGTCTGACAAATTATTGTCCCTAATATGCAAGGAACTCTTTGAGTTGATAAGAACAAAAACTCAACCCAATAGAAACAGAGGAAAAGGTACGACTGGGCAATACATGCAAGAGGAAATGAATGTGGCCAATAAATGTTTAAAAAGAATCTCCAGACTCTACTCAACAGGGAGCTACAACTTATATCAACATGATAGCATGTTTCAGCCATCACATTGGCAAGAATTAAAAGACTTGAAAAAGTACATTCAGTGCTTATGAAGGTATAGAAAAAACAGACTGTCTCATACGATGCTAGTGGGAGAGTGAATTATAATACTTCCTTTTGATAGAAGAAGCTGGCTGACAGCATGAGTTAAAATGTCAAACTATATACCATTTAACCCAGCAAATCCATTGGGTGGGTGCTATACTTCAAAGGACATATATTCACAGATGGCTTTTTGCAGCTATTGAAGAATAAGTTAGAGTTATTGTATGGACTATATGAGATGTTTACAGCGCATTTAAGTTGAAAAAGCAAGTTGCAAAGTAATGTTATAGACTCTTAATAATATACATTTAAATAACATTTATTATGCAGTAGGGTCAGTTCTAAGCAACTCACAGGTATTTCCTCAGGGAAACCTCAGGACCAATGAGGTGATGTCCCCCTCAATTTTGTTGTATGGATGGGAAGCGGTGACCCAAAAGCTGTGGTAGAGCTGGGATTGGAACCCAAGCTCCCTGATTCAAGCTGTCTTTATAACTTCTCTGGTATTCTGCATGTTGATTCCATTTTTGTTTTGTAATTATCCAATTTTTAAAAAGAAGAAGGAAAAAGGAAACCTGTATACATGAAATTATTTCTATGAAATGTGCAATATGAAATAACTGGGGGAGGTTTTTCTACCTTGTAATGCATTGTTTTGGTTGCAAAGGTCACTGGTTCTCATTGGAACATCTGTGAAGTTAAAAAAAAAATGCAGATGCATGAGTCCCCCTCCCAGAGATTCCGACTTAATTGGTATGGGGTGTAGCCTAAGCATCAGAGTTTTACAAGGTCCCCAGGTGATTTTAATGGTTGGTATAGTCTGAGAACCACTGGCACAGCTAACTTAGGTCTGAAGCCCAGCTTTGGAGTAGTTTGGCATGTGACTTGTGAGGCTATTTTTGCAATTATCCCATTGACCACTAGATGGAGCGTTTGTCCACATGACAAAGATTCAGCAACCAGGTTTTCGCAAAAAACAAAATAAAAAAAACACACAAAACGCTTTCTGTAGGCGAAGTAGGAGGTATCCAGGAAGCATTGAGAGATTCAATGGACCAGATCTGTGAGCAGGTATTTGGCCAGGCTTTTAGCCTCACACTGTATTATGTAGTTAGCAGACATCTTTTTTAACTTCTAGGAAGAAATTCTCATCATCTTTTAAACCTGACTTCCCCTCAAGTCAGAGAGACACAACTCTTTAGATTCTTCCTGTCTCTGTGTCTTTTCTTGGCTATGAATTACCGAAAGTCATTCTTTGTGGAAAGGCCACACCCTCTGTTGTTTGGCTGCAAGGGTGAAATGCAGTGAGGCTCTTTGGAAATCTCTTAATTAAAAGTCTGTAATTGGCTGTGCAGGAAATAGCCAGGAGGGCAATATTTAACCCCTATTTATAGATTCAGATTAGTGATGGGAGTAAGTAGGAGAAAACAGTTAAATTTTAAAAGATTCCTGTCCCCCTAACACACAAGAGTGTGATTTTTACTTGCAGAAAACAAGTACCTCTGGGCTTAAATTTTTCCCTTTGATCTCAAAATAAACACCAACCTCCACACTTCTTGGTCTGGGCACTGTTGATTCATTAAAGAGCCATATGCTGATTTCCCGTAAATGCTTAACTCCTAACAATTGTGGGCACAGTCAAGACACATAATTGAAGGAAAATTTCACAATAAAATTAGCCCTCAAAACTAAGTGTAGTTACTTTATCGGTCTTTCTACCATTTGGACTTTCTCCCATTGGAATTTACAAATAACAGGCCTTCGTGAAGGTACAATTTCCATGGCCTAGAACAGAGAATGCCAACTCCCGAAGGAATCAGATGGCGGCTAGCTACAACCCAGAGCAGGGAATTATGTGAGGGAGTTGAGATTTTGGTCACAGCTATTCATGCACCAAGCCGTCTGTGAAATGGGAGGTGCCTCGAACCATCTACCACAAGCCTGTACCAAGAGCTGGGTTAGTCAGGGTTCTCCAGAGAAACAGGACCAATAAACACACACACACACACACACACACACACACACACACACAGTCAAGCCCCACCTAACGACCTTTTGGTCAATGACCATCCACATCTACGACAGCAACCCCATAGGATTATCATGGAGCTGAAAATTCCTAACGCCTAGCGATGCTATCACCATCCAAAGGTCATGGCACCGTGCATTCCTCATGTGTCTGTGTCAGTGCTGGTGTAAAGAAACCTACTGTGCACCAGTCATATAAAAGTATAGCACTTAGAATTCTGTACAGTGCATAAGACTTGATTTAGCTATTCTCCCTTGATCTCAAAATAAACAAAGTACTATTACTTTCGAGTATACTCTTTCTAATTAAAAAAAAGAAGTTTGCTGTCAAACAGCATACCCTGGTGTACAAGCAACAGCCTCCTACGTCTCGTGTTGACCACATCTCTCGATTGCATCATTTTCTCTTGTGCTGGATTTCATTTCATGTTGTTTTGTATGGAGACATGCTGCCCAGGCTTATAGCCTAGGAGCAATAGGCTGTGCCAGGTAGCCCAGGGGTGTGGTCAGCTGGACCATTTAGGTTTGTGTACATGCACTCTCTCATGTTCGCACAACGGCGAAATCGCCTAATGATGCATTTCTTAGAACGTATCCCTGTGGTTCAGTGGCACGTGACTGTGTATGATGTATTATAAGGAGTTAGAAAATCCTTATAACAAGTTTCTTTGCCATTATGGAGACTGAGACATCCGCAGTCAGCAAGCTGGAGACCCAGGAGAGCCGATGGTGTAAGTTCTAGCCTCAGTGTGAGTCCGCAGGCAGGAACAGACTAATGTCCCAGCTCAAACCGGTCAGAGAGAGAGAGAGAGAGAGAGAGAGAGAGAGAGAGAGAGAGCAAATTCTCCCTTTCCCGGCGTTTTTGTTCTGTTCAGGCCTTCAACAGATTGGATAGAAACCCAGTAGCTTTCTCAAAATGTGGTCCATGGAATTCTAGTTCTTTGGGATGTTAATTTGGCAATTTGGTGTAAAAGGGTTCCAATGTCAAATAAGTTTGGAGAATCTTGGGTAAAACAGATTTCTTTCTGCAGTCCTTCTCAGAGCCTTTAATATGTCAGTGTGCTTTGTGACTCTCCAAGAAGAGGTCATACTTTGCAAAGCTTTCCAGACTTATTTAACATAATACCTTGCTTGGCATTTCATACCTCTCCAAATACTAGAATACTGCTTTATTAAGTACTTCAGAGCAGACTGTGTTTTATCAGATTTTGTACCCCAGCCTCCAGCTCAGTGCCTGCCAAACAGGAAAGACCCAATAAATGTTGGAGGGTCTATTACAGGAAATGATGAATGATGACTGAAAGGGTAGTCGAGATATGGCCAAGCCATAAACAAATCCTAACAAGACTAGCCTGAGACGATGGCAAGGACTTCTGAGCCCACTCCCAGAGTGCCAGAAAATGTGAAATAGATTTTGAGGACCTTGGACTCGAGCCTCAGCTCTCGCCATTGTAGAAAATTTCATGGGGAGAACAAGGGTGAATTTACTCTTCTTCGTGAAGCAGATGCCGCTGGTTCCCTGACTGTATCTGCTCTCCCCCATCTCTCTGCACGAGGACTGTATGGCCCCAGGTTCCTTGGAGTTGGTCTTGGCCATGTGACTTGCTTTGGGCAATGAAATTGGGCAGAAATGATAAACTCCACTTCCTAGAGGAAGCCTTTTCGAGCTAATGCCCAATTGCTGTGTTCTTTCTCCTCGGCCATGACCGATGGCCATGTTCCAGATGGGTCAACTCTATCCAGGATGACAGTGACACATCAGCTGACTGAATAATCATGTAGCATAAGCAAGAACTGAACCTTTGTTGCTTTAAGCCACTGAAATGTGGGGGTTGCTCCTATAGCACGGTCGAGCCAATTCTGATGGATAAACCTGGGAAAGCTGCTCCAGGAAAGACAGATGCAGAATCCACAGGCACAGTGGTTGTCTGCACTGTCTCCGGGGCCCGCTGGCTGGTGTTTGAATCCTGGCTCTGCCATTTCCTCTCTGAGAGACCCTGAGCGAGTTGCTGAAGCTCTTTGTGCCTCTGTTCCTTCACCTATAAAGTTGTACTGTATTTATTGCATTTTCTTGTGACAATTACATAGGTTAATTCCTGTGAAGAGCTTGGAAAATGGCCAGGCACAGAGCGAGTGCTCGATAAAGAGGAGATTGCTTATTAATATTTCTTCAAAAACAAACAACAGTTGGATGCTTCAGGAGGCCCAGATCCCTCCTTAGGAAAACTATTATCCAAAGGAAAGCTCGCTGGCATCTGGCTTCCCAGAGAGGCCATGTTCCATACCAGGGACCCAGCAACTGGCATCAACGTGTTAGCTTCCATTTTTTTCATGTTTGTTAGAGGCCAGCTACAAAGAAAAATGTCTTTTGTGATAAAAGCAGGGGTGCAAAGGAAGATGAATGACAGCTGATACTCAGCTTCCATGTTGAGGTCTCTGGGGACTGTGGGTGCTGTGGGGGAGAGGGGTACTGGAGAGCGCATGTCCCCTCAGAAGGGACAGCTGGGGGCCGTCCACACAGGCAGGGGTCATAATGCAAGGGTTTTCTTTCTTGTTTTTCTGTCGTAAGAAGTAGACGACTCAGATTTTAAAATGTGAACTCTTTTCTTTTTGATCTGCGAGGAAGTTGGATGCAGGCTATGGTTTGCAAAGCTCTGCTTTCAAGACCTACACTGTTCAGACATTTGCATCTCTGCACATTGGGGTGTGTGGATGGCTTTTCTAAAACCTAGGACACACCTCCCCGAAGATGTGCTTAGGCGTCCATCTCCTGCACACATAAAACCGCGCTCGTTTTTGACGTGGCATGGTTTTCAGGGTATACCCCCTGTGAAAGTCCCAGACTTTCGCCTGCATGTCACTCAAACCAACAGGAGTGGCATCTCCTTGCAGCCCCTGGGAGAAGCAAGCTTGTGCCAGGCTCCTGGCCTCGTGTGGGAGCATGAAGAGGGGGCAGTGTAAAGTCGGCCTTGTGTCCCCCACCAGCTACACACCGCTTTCAGGGCCCTTCTTTGGTAGGTGGAGGTTTCTGAGGCAGCTCCGAGGGAGTGGCCCCTGCGGTAGCCCCTGCTTCCAAGACGGTGGTCCTCTTGGAATCTGTCCCCGTCCACCCGCAGGAATAGGTGTGGGCAGTCTGGGGTGTGGAGTTCTTCCCCCATCCTCTCATTCTTCCCACACAATGGGGGAAGGTCAGGACGTTTAGGAAGTCATCCTGCCCCCTCTTTTGTCTGTTAACCTTGGCCTGGAGTAACCGTGATTTCTCATCGGCCAGGCAGCAGGGTCTTTTGAAACCAGTGACATCAGACAGATCACTGATACACACACACACACACACACACACACACACACACATATGATTCAGTCTCTTTTCTGTAACATAGGTGTAATAATAGCATCTTCAGAGAGTTATGTGTCACATAATTCATTAGCACTTTCAAATGCTGGTGAGCTTCTGGGGGTGGGGGGAGATGGTACACCCCGGCTGCCCTACTCCATATGCTCCTATACGTGAATGTCTCCGTTTTCTGGGGAAAGTGATTTTGAGAAATGTGATTTAAAATATTTTACAAGGATGCATTCATCCTTCGCATCACGGACAGCGCTTCTCTGTGCCATTTATCTCTCCAGGTGGGTTTCTCCCCAATCCGACCCCAGTTCCAACTCCAATCCATGTCTCATTTCATACATGTGGTCTAAACACAAAACCACACATGAACATGGAAACCAACCAGGTCTGAATCCCGTGGAAGAGGGCGGCGAGATGTGGCAAGCCTAAAGTTCCAGAAGCACAGAAAACCTCTCTAGAGACATTTTTTTCAGAGTCATCCCCATTAATATTAGAAGACATTTGCTGCCACTTTAAAAGATGAAGCTTCATAACGTGTGTGAAACTGACTCAAATTAATTTATTTCAGGTGGATTTATAGCAACAGCCGGGAGAAGCTCAGGATTCGGTTCGTCCAGCAAACACAAGGGATCCGATTCCATCTTCTGCAGGGACGTCGGACACGGGAAATCCTTCAGGATGATCCCCTTACTGCTGAGGAGAGAGCAGGAAACCCTTTTTTCGTCTCTTCCAGGCACCTGCTGGAGTAAAAGAGCTCGGCTTCCAGCGCCAGGTGGGAGTCTGGTTATTTCTGTATTCTTTTGTCACTCTCCAAATAGCCTTGGCCTGCACTTACAAGAGTGGATGTGTTGGGGATGTGAGGAAGGGGGTTGGTCCACACGTGCTTGCCAGCCCCGGGCACACAGATGGGCCTCGGCCAGCAGAGTCGGTCAACTGCTGTGCCGTTCTGCCTGTGGGTTCTGAGTCTGTCTTTCGTGGGCAGCGGGCTCTCCCTGAAGGGGTCCCACAGTGAAAGGGGAGCGGCTGTTCTCATGAATGAGGATGGAGACTCTGGTTACCACCCTGCGCTGCACATTCCATTTCTAGAATCGAGGCTGTCTGTTGCCATCGTCACCTCGGACAGTCTGTGTCCCTAAGAGTGACCAGAAAAGCCGTGGGGCTGACCTGAGACTTCAGCCAGACCTAGGAAAGACTTATCCTGGCAGACGTTTCAGGGAAGGTGTGAGCTAAGGATCACATGGCTTTCGCAGTGACATCCCAGAGCGCTGCCTGCTCAGGGAACCAGTCACACACTTTTTGACGTCTCCACTTCAAAGCGGATGAGTGAGTACCGCGAAGTGGTGTCCAAGAGATGATTTGTGAAACCATAAACAAATGTTTTAGTATATGTGCTGCCAAAGCGAGCACTAAACAAACGTTGATACTAGGTTCAACTTAAGCAACTGTCATCTGAAAATCCATAATGACATTTTCTGAGAGCCCACGCCGTGGGAGATGCCAGCTTTCACGTGGATTAGTATGTGTAGCCGTTACCACAGCCCTGCCACACAGTACCAGGTACCTCAGAATCCGTTTTACTATGGAATGAAGCGGGCAAGAGGCAGACCTGAGAGGCTAGCTTAGGTCAGTCTGACGACATTCATCTCTGCAGTCTCTTGACTCTAGTATCTGTCTATAAGCCCCTGGGTTTTGAATGGGTCTCCATTTTCCAAAACGTGGGCATGACTTGCGGTTTGTTCAAAGTCAAGTAGAAATGGCCACAGATGGGCCAGTCAGGAGGGCTTGGAGGTGAAGGACATGAGCTTGGGTGTCAGACTTCCTGGGTTCAAATCCCAGTGGGGCTATTAATGATCTATCCTTAGAAAGGCCACCTAGACGAAGGACTAAGGTTATTAGCACAGTACCTCACCTAGGTAGGAAGCTCTCTGCCCACCACAGTCGCCATCATTATAATTACTCTTGCCCTTGGACTTGAGACTTAGCGAAAGGGGTCATTCACTGCTTCATGACTACTTACTAGATCATTCAGGGCTGGGTGTCTGTTCTGCTGAGATCTGAAGAGAACAGATCTAAATGCCTCGCCCACCACCCATCCCTGCCTCTAAACTTCTCCCCCATGGGCCGCCCCCGCCTTCTTAAATTCCATCACTCACCCTCCTTTGGGTGATCTTATTTCTAAAACCTCCTGGTCACCAATAGGAACTTACCTGGCTAATATAAGGCAGTTAACAAACAACTAATGATGCCAGTACTTCTGCTGTGGACCGTTCCATCGTTATGGGGTCCTACCAATCTATTGATAAGTATTTGAACCCTGCAATGGACAAAGTGCCATCTAAGGTACTAGGGGACATACTGAAAACAGTGAAACAATCCTCTCCCTCCCCGAATTTACAGTTTAGCTGGTGACAGGGGTATGTGCTCACATGGCTGAATATCTGTCCAGACATAAGTCCTCACTTGTGAGGGGCATGGGGGGCTGTCACTTCCAACGTTAGGGATCAGGGACGGTTCGGTGGGGAAAGTGGGCTTTGAGCACAGACTTGACAGTGCTTAAAACCATATATAATATATAAGATATTTATGTATTATATATAAAATACATATATATATCATACAGAGAGAAATGTTATTTCCCTTATGCCGTTGTGAAAAATAGCAAAATAGTTGTTTTATTAGAAAATAATATACATTCGTTTTCAAAAAGGGTTCAACAATGCAGAAAACATACCTGTGAGATGAGCCACCTGAAATCCGCGCCACCCCCCGTGACCACAGCACTGCCACGCGCGCCCTTCCGCGCAGCTGCGGGATCCTGTTATACATGCTGGTGTGTGCCCAGCTGTTTTCGTTCAACAATATATCACTGGACATTTTTCCATGCCAATTATTCCCAATCTACACCACCGTTTCAGTGGCTGGCGAGTATTCCATTATACAGATGTACTCTAAATTAATCAAATCCCCATCGATAAACATTTAGTGTTGCGGTCAAGGGCACGGGCTGGAGCCCCGCAGTCCGAGCGTAAATCTTGGCCCTGCAGCTCACCGGCTGGATAATTCTGAGTGGAAACCTAACTTTTGAGTGCTGGTTCCTCCTCTGTAAAACAGAGGCATTCATTAATACCCACCGCATCGGGATGTTGTGAATGGATATTTGTAAAACATGTGTAACAGTTTCTAGCACATAGTAAATGCCCAATTGTCGTGGTTGTCGGCGGTACTCCCCATTACCTACTTAGGACAAAGCTTGCAAGTGGAATGAAATAGCCAACGGTAAACAGATTTAGCATCTTGATAAATGTCGCCCCATTTCCCTCCATGGGTGGGCAGGAGACTCTGTGGGTGGCAGGAGGCAGTGAGGCGCAGTGGTTGTCCCCTCACTGCCTCCTGGCCTGGAGCGCTGGAGACCTGTACAAGTTGTCTGCAATGCAGCCAGCGAGGTCTTCTGACTTGCCCAGGCTTCTGGGTGGCATTCTGGAATATAAAGCAGGAGGAAAATTAACAGCAAGTCAGGTCAGACTCTCTCCCTTTGATTTCTAGAAGGAGAACTGGAGTTGAGGCCATACTCAAAAATATAGGTCAAATCTCGGTTTCTGTGGTTACCAAACACTGTCAACCACCAGTGATTCCCTCCCTCGGGGGTGATGCCAGGGTTCCGAGGACTGGCAGCGGGGCCTGGCTCCCCTCCAGCTGTGCCCCCCACCCCGCCGGCCCGCAGGATCTGCAGGGAGAGCTGCAAGGGGGTAGGGGTCCTTGCACTTAAACACTTCTGGGGCGGGGGGCTCGGCGGCACTGCCAGTGGGGCTCGGGGCACCCCAGACAGCGTCCCTGCCGGCTCGCCCGCCAGCTCCCCAAGTCCGCGGCTGCAGGGAGCACCCGCCTGGGCTCGGGCCATGCCCGCCCGGAGGAGGGAGGAGGCCTGCGCCGCCGGAACAATGTGGTCGGTTGTTTTGCCGACTGTCAGCCTCGTTCCCGGATCCTCCTTTCCACGCCCCTTGGCCTAACCGCCACAGGCCCGGCACGCAGAGGGAAGAGCCCCCTTATTTGGTCTTGGAAAGAAGGGGGAAAGGTTATCCTCAGATGCCTGCGGCGTTGGGTCATCGGCCCGCACCGGGGCGCAGTGCCGTCTCCCGCCGCTAGGTGGCAGCGCCGGGCAGCGCCTGGCGGAGGTGCCCCGAGTGGTAAACAAGCCCGCAGGTTCCGGTACCTCCGTCTCGGGTCCTCTTTTGTGTGCGCGCTGGGGACGAGATGGGGGGGGTGACCCGACGGGGAGCGGGAGGGGAGCGGCCGAGGAAGGCACACGAGCGGGGAAGAAGAAAACAAAGCCTTTTTGATGCGATAGGCAAGCTTTCAAAATCGGAAAATCGGCTTTGGTCGGAGGGCGTGACTGAGCCCTGTCGGTTTCGTGTGAACCATCTGCGGGTGCGCGAGGGGAGGCGGGCGTCATTGTCACGGTTGGTAGGGATGCAAATTCCTCGAGGAACATTCATAAGGTGCCCTGTGAGGATAGTCCCAGGCTGGGGTCCCCTTTCTTTCCTCTCTCCACCTCCCCCCCCACCCCCGCCCCACTTCGCCAGCCTCACAGGTGAGCTAGTGAGGGGGACGCGAGCCATCTGCCTTCCTGTGGCCTGAGCGGGGTGGGAGCAGAGGTTCCTGCACACTAACGGCGTGCAAGCCGGCCCTTGCTCACCCGTAGTGCTGGTCCTTCCACTACTATCAGCGAGGCAGGAGCCATCCTGCCATTTTAAACGGAGCTCGGAAAGGCTAAGGCCCCAGGGACAGTTAGTGGCAGAGCTGGGATTTGAACCCAGGTACTTCACACTGCAAACGCGAGGCTTGTCCCGCAAGTAGGAGCACATTCCATCGCCACCGACTCCTCCAAATAAAACTCCTGTAACACCGTCTCATTCTTCAAAGATCTGGAAAGAGAAACACACTTGGTCGTGGTTTGAATTTCAGCAGCAGAACAAAGCAAAAGACACAGAGGAGTGGAGGTGAGCGCAGGGGAGGCGGCAGCGCTTCTGCGTAAGTGCCTGGGGCTCCTGTGCTTCTCCGAGGCTCAGGGGCAGCATCGTGCTCCGTACTCCTGGTACGTTGTCCCTCACAGGGCTCCAAAGAGGGGCCTGCCGGGCGGGAAGCTGCTGCTGACTTTTATTTTCTGTTTTAGGCAAGTTGCAGGCAGCCCTTTTGTTTGGTTCTGGAAAGAAATTAATTTTCCAAGCCACACAATTATAGGCCACTTTCAAAAGAGTTTCTGGAGTGACAGTTTCAGGCTTCCCTTAAAGGAAACGGTACCAGTTTTCCTTTTAAAAAACAAAGTGTGCGTGAACAAGGTTAAATATATATGGTTTTTTTCTCTCTCTTTTTTCGTGAAAACAAACAAACAAAAAAACACAGCTGCTTCTATCAGTTTGGGGGGGAGGGGGTATCCAGGTTTCCAAGAATTTACTTAGCTTGCTACATAGTATATTTCTGTAGAAAAATGACAGCAAGACGATCCTATAGATATTTTTATACTTTCCATCATTGTGTTCTTGGTTCCCAGCTTCAATCAGAACCAGAATTGTCTGGGTTTGCAGGGACATTCCAGAGCTTGGGTCCCCATCCCAGAAGCCAGACAGACCTTAGCAGCATCAGGAAGGTGACAGCGATGGCTGCTGCCTTGTCTCTTCCCAGATGCGCTGGCAAACCAAAGGGGTGTCCTCTAAACACTCACATCCTTTAGCTCCCCTCACCCTAAATGTGCCAAAATCTCGATTTGGTTCAATTTAGTAGCCTGGATTCTGTTCTGATTATGCCTTGAGGCGGATGGAACCCAAGGAACACCACCCTACACAGAAACTGTCCTGGTTGGAGGGACAGCGATGACCAGCCACCCACCATGGGGAGGGGGGGAACAGAGCTATGCAGCCTGCGCCACGCTCCTTAACCTCTGTGCTCCAGCTTGGGGAGGATTTAATGATTTCTTCGAATGTGAAGGACTTAAAACAGTGTCCAGCCCATGGGGAGTACAGTAGGGCACACTTCCTAGAATTATTGGAAGAATTAAATGAAATAATACCTGTAAAACCCTTAGCCCGGGGTCTGGCACCCAGAAAGTTCTCAATAAAATGTCTGGAAAGTAGTATAATCAGCTACCTCTGGGTGTAGCTGACTATGCACTCAAATTCTTATGGAAAACGTAGGGTGTAGATAAGATTATCGTACATATAGGGAATTCAGAATCAGGTGGTTTCAATTACCCAAAGTCATAAAACTAGTACAGTGGTATCTTGCTTTTCGAACATAATCCGTTCTGGAAGACCGTGCGAGTTCTGAAACATTCGAAAACTGAGGCGTGGTTTCCCCATAGAAAGTAATGCAAAATGGATTAATCCATTCCAGACCTTTAAAATCAACCCCAAAAACTGCAAATTTAGCATGAATTTTACTAGCTAATGATACCATAGATCCATAAACTCTACGGTGTTCATAAACCGAAATGTTCGTCAATGGAGACGTTCGAAAACCAAGGTACCACTGTATGGAGCAGGGCCAGAATCTGTCTGACTCCAGAGTGTGTGCTCTATTGATTATGGGCAATCTGGGAGGGAAGAAGAAATCATAAACAGTCCTATGTGATGAGCTGAGAGGTCCTCATGGGCTGGAGAGTTATAATTGAGTCTTTCGTATGAATAATTTGCTATTACTCCTGTGTCTGTTGGGTGTGGAAGACAGTGGTGTCAGGCTAATTACACATGTACATATAAGAATCAGTGGACAGCAGCCACCTTTAGATCTCCTGATTGTCATCAGCCTAAATTCCCAAAGCCTCATGTAACCCTTTTAAGCCTAGGTGAGAGATCACGCTATATACTGGATGGCACTCTTTTTATTTTTGCAGAAGACAGAAACCCACGCCAAACTGGCTTATGCAAAAAAAAGGAGATATAATTGGCTAATGAAACTGATCATGGTTATGTCGGCTTCAGATATGGCTTGATCCAGGAGTTCAACAAGAGTATATGTACTTGGCCTGATCCATATCTCAACTTTAGTTTCCTCCATGTTGGCTTGTTCTCACATTGGCTCTCTCACTGACCCTTTTTTGGCCCTCATTGGTTAGAACTAAGAAAACGTGGGTCCCTAAAAGGAAAATCATGGTTCCCTTTATTAAAAGGGGCAGGGGTGCTGGGCAGGCAAGAACAACAGATATCTACTCCCCTTGCCTATGTAGCACCATCAATCAGGAAGATGGTAGAGAAAAAGCTTTAGTGGTGAACATTTCTGCCACAAAGGACACTCATGAGTCAAGCAGGTGGGGAAGGGGTGACTAAAATTGTTTCTAGTTACACAAGGGACCCAGGAGTTCCCAGCATTTTCCTGTTTCAAGTCAGGCTAGCTGATTCTGAATGGTAGAGTAAAACCTCAGTGTCTTAAGGACTGTGTCTAAAGGTCATGAGAAACTTTTAGGGTCCTACTGTAGCAAAATGCTTTAACACTATAATATATAATTGTATAAATATAATGCACAATAAAATGCTATAATTACACATCTACAAAAAATGTATGTAAAAGTGGATATATGTCCATATATACTATTATAAGGATACATAAATTTATGTAAAAATGCAACAAAGTCCTACTGAATTTACTGAACTAAAGGTCCCTATAGACCCTTCATGACAGTCACCAGACAACACACGACTAGAAATAACATGTTACAAATCCATACCAAGTGTGAATGCCAGGCCGCCTACTAGGTTAGTCACAAGCTGCATGATGATTGGTTCCTTGAGCCAATCTGATGTCATCAAACTAGCACCTCAGCAAATTGGCAAATTATTAGACACCATGGACCTTTGGTTACATCTTGAGCAGTCCAGCTCGAGAATGCTCACTACACAAATTCCAGGGTGCTGGTTTCCTGCTATCCAACATGGTCTGAGCCAAGGAAGGGCAAGGCCACTGAACCACATCCTACTGTGTTAACTTAATATGAGACCCAGTCTTATTTTAATGTAGTATAAGACTGAATATAATATAATATAATATAATATAATATAATATAATATAGTATAATATAATATAAATATAATACCAAGTCTTATATAATATAATACAAGCCCGGGTCTATATTAATTTTTGCTCCAAAAGACACATTAGAGCTGATGGTCTGGCTAGGTCTTGGTTCGAAACCCGGTCTGTTCGGAACCAAGGGTGCTGCTGGACCCCCAAGAATGGGGTTGGAAAGGGAGCCAAATGTTTTAAATGAAATGTGCTAATTCTATATGTCCTTTGATGTGAATCAGTTATTCTTGACACCGGATGGAATCTATTGCAGTTTTATGTTGTTTTCATTGTGATAAAATACACAACCCTTAATGTACATCTTAACCACTTGTAAGTGTACGTTTCAGTGGTGTGAAATACATTTGCAGTTTTGCTACTTATCTCCAGAACTTGTGCATCTTGCAAAACTGGAACGCCATGCCCATTTAACAACAATGCTGTTTTATATTTTGAATAATTCGCCACAAAAACCCAATTCAATCCTTCATTTGGAAAATAAGCATTTTATTTCTGAATTTTAAAGGATGTACCTGGAGGAGTTGACTGTGAACATACGTATCATTTCTTGGGTAACAAAATCCAAATCACATGTTGGAAACGTGTAAAAACATCTGTTTCAAAATGATCTTGCTGGAACATGCTTTTTTCAAAAAAGCAACTAATTGCTAATTTATTGTTCCAAGCAGCACCTTTACTTGAAGTTTCAGATGAAATCTGTTTCTTTCTTCAATTTCCCCTGCTATATACACGTCTTGTTGAAAACCACTTGTCATCCCAGAAAAGGTCAGAAAACCTGGAGTATTTCTCTCTCTTTTTTTTTTTTTTTTGTCAAAAAAGACAAGACCTGTTTCTTTTCTTTTTATAATAAGTAGAATACTTTTATTAGGGTTGGCAGATTATAGGTGATGTCACAAAAATTGGTGTTCATGTAAGAAATACAAAATCTTGAGAAATCAATAGAGCAAACTTAAGAGCACTCCATGTTTCTTCTTCCTCTTCCCCATACGGCCACTCTTTTCTCTTTTACGGCAAAGGTCATTTAAGAATGGGACTGGGTCCTGAATACAAAGAGAGAGGAAGGGAGGATGAGACAGAATAAAACCGTAAGCCCCAATAATAGCTCCTATGTATTGAGGACATTCCTCACTTCATCTTTTTTTGAGAATATAATCTTCTTTGTTTCCCATTTTCTAAATGGGGGAAAATGAGGCTTAAAGAGACAAAATGACCTGCTAGTGAGTTGGCAAAGGAGGGATTGCATCTAGGTCTGATTCACTCCAATCTTTACGTGCATAACTACCTTCATGAAGACCTGTTTCTTAAGGTCACCACCTGGTGACCTTAAATATAACATTGCAGAAAGACTTGAATATATTTTAAACTCCTTGTTTTCATAAAATGCATCTCACTGTTGACGCCTTGTATCACATAGTGTACTTTGAATTGTCTCATCCAGCGCTTTCCCTGTGAATGGTCTGCACTTGTAGTCCTCGCTCTGAAACCTGACCCCAGAACTTCTAGAAAAAACTGCAATCAACAAACCATCCCTGCTGTGGTTCCATGCACACCATTTGCCCACAAACATCATCTTTAATCATCATTACCATCCCCCTCATCTACTATTGAGAGTGTCTTCTCTGCTACATCTTGCCTTTAATACACTTCAAGCAACCAAATTCTTTATTTTTTCATCATTGAAACAAAATATGGCAAATACCACAAACAGATGCATGTAAAAAAACACGGTACTTTCATCCAATTGCACAGCAAGTGTCCCATATTGTATATTTTCCTAATAGTTGTATTTTCAAATTTTCAGCAATATATTCTGTGTTTCAGCAGTATTTGCCAACAAATGAATGCATTTTGGTTTGTCTTAATTTTTTTCCACATATCAGTTCTGCTATATTTATGTGACAAAAAGAACAAGCACTCATAAATGGTGTATGACTTTTGGTCTTTTGCACCAAAAACTTTAGATAAAACTTCTAAACCTTTAGCACCTAATGAAATATTTTAAAGTTTGGATTGAGTATTTCATTAGAGATTGCTAGAAAACATGTAGAAGCTAAGAAATCTTCATGTTCTAGATGTTTGTTTTGTATTCACTGAGACACAAGTCTTAGGTATACAGCCTAATGAATTGTTACCTACGTTTCCCACCCCGGTAACTATGACCCAAATCAAGACACAAAACATTTCCTGACCCCAGGAAGCTTCACTGCCCACCTTTGCAATAAAAAACCTGCAGCAGTAACCACTGTTCTGACTTCTACCATCACACATTAGTACTGCCAGTCCTTGAACCCTATAGAAATGGAATCATACATCTGTGTCTACCTTCTGATGCTCACTGGTTTTTTCAGATAAATCCAGGTGATCATTTCTTGTCGTTTCTATGTAGTATGATTCCAGTGTACAAATATATGAATAAACCACAGTTTGTTTATCCGTTCTCCTACTGATGGACTTTTGGCCTGTTTCCAGTTTGGGGAAATTATAAACGAAGTTGCTATCAAAGTTCTTGTACTAGAGTAGGTGTATGTTTAATTTTATTAGAAACCACCAAACAGCTTTCCTGCTTCCACTCCCACAGAAATGGACGAGAGTTCAGTTGCTCTGATCCTTGCTAATACTTGACCCTTGGTCTTTTAAATTTTAACCACTCTGGTTGCTGTCTACTGGTATCATTGTGGTTTTAACTTGCTTGTCACTGATGAGTAGTAATGGCACATATATTTATTGATCATTTGGGTGTCTTCTTTTACGAACTGCTTGTTCACATATTTTTTCCATTAAAAAACTTGGCTACCTTTTTCTTATTGACGTGTGGGAGTTCTTTACATAGTATGGGTCTGAGTTCTTTGTTAGAATGTACTGCAAATGCTTTCTCCCACTCTGGTTTGCCTCTTCACTTCCTTAGTGGTGTCTTTGGATGGGCAATGTGACATTTTAATGAAATCCAATGCATCCACTATTTTAGTTCCTGGATAGTCTGTTGTGTACTATGTAAGAAATCTATCCTTTTTCTAGGTTACGAGGCTGTTTTATAGTTTTCCACTTTCCAGATTTAGCTTTTACAGTTAGCTCTAGGATTCCTTCTCACATTAATTTTTTGAGGTAGGGGGCAGGGTTCTTTCCCCGCCCCCTGGAGGCCAGGAGTCTAAGATGAAGGTGTCAGCAGGGCCATGTTCCCTCTGAGACTCGTGGTAGAATCCTTCCTACCTAAATTATTTGCAGAGTTTATTCAGCAGTTTTTTTGTTTGTTTGTTTTTTTCCCTTTCTCTAACTTCTGGTGGTGACCGCTGATCCTTGGCATTTCTTGGCTTGTAGCCCTTTGGCTCTTAATGCCATCCTCTGTCATCACGTGGCCTGTTCCCTCTGTGTCTGGGTCTCTATAGGGACGCAGCCATATTGGATTAGGGCCCCGCCTACTGCAGCCCCACGTGACCTCATCTTAATTACATTTGCAGAAACCTTATTTCCAAATAAGGTCATGTTCACAGGTACTGGTACTTAGGAATTTCATCTTATCTTTTTTTTTTTTTTTTTGGGGGGGGGACACAGTTCAACCCATAGCACACCTATTCCATGCCTCATTTCCCCTCCTTTCTTGTCTGACTTTTGAATTACTTTTATCATTCCAATTTTTCTTACTACTACACTGAGAGTGCTATAATTTCTAGTCTTTACCTTCTTCCCAGATAATAGAAGAACCGTAGAGCTAATGACCCTCCCTTGGTCCTCTCCCAACCTTATGTACTATTACCGTCACGTATTTCAGTCTATTTTTTAAACAATCTTTTTATTGTAAAATAAAACCCAGGAGGCAGAAAAATCACATAAATCAAATGTATGGCTTAATAAAAGATATTAAGATAAACACCGTTTCAGGTCAGAAATAAAATTTTGCTGGCCAGCGCAGAAACGCCTTTCTATCCTTTTTCCCAATTATAACCCCCTCCTAATTCCTTAAGTAACCACTACATTGATTTCTATACTTATAATTTGCTTGCATTCCTTTCAAAAATGGTTTTATCACCCAAATGCACACCCCTAGACCCTACGGCATGCATTGCCCATTATAATTTTGTGGTATTTCTTTTAGGTCTCTTTCAATCTATAAATTCTCTTTTCATCCTTATTTTGAAGAATCTGGGTAATGTGATGAGAAGTTTAAAATCCAGCACCTGGATTTTAAAAATCGCATCCTCAGAGTTTGCTGTATTTCTCTACCCTCTATATTTCTAGAAAATTGGGCAGCTGGATCCAGAAGCTGGATCCAGATTTGGCGTTGATCCCTTTGGCAAGACTGTACTTAGAGTTTGACAAGACTGCAGGAGATACCTAATGCCCAGTTGCCACTATTTTTGTTGTTAACAGTCTTTGATGTTTAATGCCTAACTCTTCATTCAGTGGGGGTTGCTAAGTGGAGATGGTCTACTTTTTTTGTTGTGATTTGATAGTTGTAATACTGTTCTAAGAAGACATTCCTCCATCTATTGTCAGTTTACCAGGTGGAACAGTTCATACAGGAAAGACAGGGTCAGTGCTGGAATCTTTTCCTTTATTCAGTACTTTTCAAGATAACAAATTAGTTCCCTATCGTCCTCTGAGGTGACCAGTTCTTTTTTCCCCCCTCAATATTATTACGAATTCATGAAGTTAAACATTATATGTATCGCAGCTCTAAGTGTCCCAGTGGGAGCCTCTTCAGGTTGGTTCCTGAGTCCTTTCGACATGACCCTAGGAGGTTTTAACAGCTTCCTTGCTGTTTCAGGCACGCTTTATATATTTCTTGCACGAGACCTGGATTCAGGCAGTTCTGCAAAAGTCTTGGTGACTCTTAGTGAGAAAATGTACTTCAAGACCACAATCTCAGTCCTAGGAGCATTCATTGCTCTAGGTTGCTCATTGTTTTCTTTTCAGTGGAGCTACACACACACACACACACACACACACACACACTTCTGAGTTTTTCTAATTCTGATGTATATGTCTTGTACACATATATACAAATATATGTTTAAAGATAAAATATCTTATGAGGTCAATATTGATACTTCTAATCTAATTCAAAACTATCAAGATTTTGTTTAACTTTCTTCTATATTACACCTGTAACACCTCTCTTTTACACCACGAATCCTTGTTTTAAATAATCTAAGGGATATAAGTACAATTATCCATAACTAGTATTTTTTTTATCCCATATTACACACACAGCGGACCTGGAATAAAAATGCTAATAAAAAATTAAAATTCTAATGTACTACCAATGTGATTATTTAAAACATTAAGATAAATATTTCTGCATAGGCTCCCCTATTTTATTTTCTCTTCATTTTTTAAACAGTTGTACTATATATTGTCAGAGCACACGACCATTACAGCCTACAGTCAGCCCTTCTAAGCCGTTATTCAGTCTTGGTTCTATAGGTTACTATAAATTTCTCGCTCTCTGTCCTCACATCATTGAGGGTCATTTGGGTTGTCGAAAGCTTATTTGCTAGTAAATTTTTCACAAAATGGGAACAATATTTCTTGAGATCTTACATGTTGATAATTGAAATCTGACGATAATCTAGTATTCTTTTCTTACGAGTGCCATTTTCTTTTCCGATGTTCAAATAATTTTTATTGTTTTGTTTAAAGTCCTGTAATTATAGCAGAATATCTCTAAGTCTGTAAGTGTTAGTATCCTTTTGTTGATATTTATAAGTACACGGTGTCCCCTTTTGACATGTAATTTCAAATCTTTTGTTTTTCTAATTTTAGGCAAGTTTTCTTGGATTAATCTTTAGTATTTGTTTTGTTCCCTTGGGTTTCCTTCTTCAGTGCTTCTACATTCATATATTTGGTCTTCTTTGCTATCTTTTAACATTTGTCACTTTCTCCCAGATCTTTTTATCCCTTTCTTCACTTCTTTTTTTATTTGCAAACTTTTTCTTTCTTTCACCTTCTACTTCTCTTTACTATTTCTACTTCTCTTATTTTTTGTTTATTCTTTTTCATGTTGTTTCTAGTTTAGTCTTCATTTCTGAAATAACTTTTTCTCTTTTATTCCTAATTCATAATTATTTCTGTCACCTCATTTCTAAGTTTTTATAATTCTGAAGTATTTTCATGTCTTTTATCATTTTCTTAATTTTCCTAGCCTGTTTTGAGATAGATTACATTTTTATCTATTGTGTGGGCATGTCTTCTTGTATGTTTTAAATGTCTTCATTCCTTATTTTCTTCTAAGAAATTCTAACTTCGTACAGAATTTGATCTTAATGTTCTTTCTGTTGCTAAGTTTTAGGTGAAGTTTATTTTCCTGATTTTTAGAATGAAACAGGGTGCTATGGACCCAATGTCTGTGTCCTCCCCAAACTCCTGTGTTGAAGTTCTAACACTCAAAGTGGTGGCATTATGATGTAGATAAGTAGGCCAGGAGGGTGGGGCCCTCATGAAAGGGATTAGTGCCCTTAAAAAAGAGACCCCACAGAGCTCGCTCACCCCTTCCATCACATGAAGATACAGCAAAAAGTAGATGAGAAAACTACCCACACGGTCACTGAAAAGCCCAATAAATAGGAACTGAGGGCGATAGACTGGCATCTTAGAAACTCCAGGGTTGCTTTGTGTTAGGAGTAAGGAGCCCTGCTCTGAGGCAGGAAATCTGGTTTCTCCCCACCTGTCTGTTGCCAGCCAGCTGGATGCCTTCTATAGATAAGCCAGCCTGTCCTGATGCAATTTCCAGTTCTGTCAAGTGAAGGGAGTGATTTGTTTCATGCCTTTTAAGATTCTAGCCTGAAAACAGGGATGTGTTCCATATAACAGGATTCTCTCCTGTTCCTATACGGGTTTCTATAATGCCTTAAATTTGTAGGAACTGAAAACTCAGAGCAACTCTGCTACAGTCATTTAATTCCTAGTAAGTTTTATGTGGTCAGCCCCCAAATTGTCACCGAGGCTGAAAGATGAGTTTGCTACTAGGATAAATGTAAAATGGATATTACATCTCAAGTTTACTGAAGGGGGAAAGAATATGGCATACTGTCTTAGATTATACACAACAATCATTGCCCCATTTCTTTAAAAAAGTCTGAAATCATTTGGCATAAAAACAGGTATATACACCTTACCAAGGTTTTACTTCCTGGCTAACGCTGCTAGTTTCATTTTTCCCCAAAAGAAGGTCTTTGCTTAATGTCTTTTTCTTTCTTGCTTTCTTCCTTTCTTTTCCTTCCTTCCTTCCTTTCTTTTTCTTTCTTTTCTTTTCCCCTCCCTCCCTCCCTCCCTCCCTCCCTCTTTCTTCCTTTCTCCCTCCCTCCCTCTGTTTCCTTCTTTCTTCCTTCCTTCCTTCCCTTCCCTTCCCCTTCCTCCCCTCCCCTCCCCTCCCTTCCCCTCCCTCCCTCCCTCCCTCCCTCCCTCCCTCCTTCCTTCCTTCCTTCCTTCCTTCCTTCCTCATCAGTGAAACAGCAGAGTAAATTTCCTTGCTCGCCCTTCAGTTCTACAGTCTGCATATAGGTGTGTCGTGTGTTGTGCTCTCTCCAGGAAAAAGTATGTGTGTCATATTGCATTGCCTTTTCCTCTTCTCCTCTGCACATTTCCTATGATTTCGTTTTCACAACTTAAGCTTCCATTTAGAACCTGGAAGAAACTCTGTTATTTTAAGGCAAGCATGAAAAATTGGAAGGCTTTACCCTAACTCATCTTCGGAACCTTTTGGGGAAGGCGTGTCCTCAGTGAACAGGCTTGGGCAGGATGGTATCTGGCTCCAGCCTCCTGGCTGCCGCAGCCCATCCCACCTTAGCAAGAGCCAGTGCCCAGCCCAGCTCACCAACCCCTGGCTGGTGGTGGGCAGCTCTCCTCCATCATGCCAAGCAGAGTGGTCTTCTCTTGGGCTCATCCCACTGCTGTCATTTTTCTCTCTACACCACATTTTTGGATCCCACCCCTTTTTCTTCATACCCCGGTGGGTAGACTGGTGGGTTTCCAGGATTCCTGAGAAAGGTGTCAGCCACCATCTGTTCAACTGCTTTTCAACTCAGGAACATGAGAAGTGAGCTTGACACTGGTGCGAGATTGTGGCAGGACTCAGGCACGGAGAGGGCTGTTCACATCCTCTCTAGGATGTGATTTCAACAGCAGCAAAATACCACGGCAGGGGCCTCATTGCTTTGTGCCGCCGCTGCCTTGGGGGATATCGCACCTGCGGAGGGATCCTGGAAAATCGAAACCCACAGCCTCCTTTCGATTGTGGTGGATTATCCAAGTTAATCTTTGCTTCAAAGCTGTCCCACCCTCTCCCATCTCTTCCCGCCCTCCCCCAGGACTGCTTAGCCTACAAGAATGAGATGGTTTGGTTTGCTCCGCTCTGGGTCCCTACACCACCACTCCAGCACCCATGACGGGTCATCCCATGGAGCGGGATGGTGTGGGCCTGGGGTACATTTACCAGGTGCTGTCTGGGTCCTGCCCAGGTCACTTGGGCCTCGGGTCCTCACCAGGGGCCATAGCGCCCCCAACTGGGAGAGAATTGGTACTGGGGGGGGTAATATGTGTACATATGTCTATATACATTCTTATATATATATATATACAATTTAAATTCTAAATATATATTATTATATATTGTACAAATAAGAATATATTTTATATGACTATATATATATAAATGAAGTCATATTTACACACACACACATCTTACTGGTACTGTTCCACTGGAGAACGCTGACTAATACGGGGGGGGGGGGGAGATCTGGCATATCTTAATGGTTTGTGACCCTCCCCCCACCCCACCCCCACCACAAAGGGCCACAGTATGTAAACACATGCAATATATCTGTGGTATTAAAATTTCATGGGGGCGGGGGAAATTACAAAAAAAAAAGTTCTTTAAAAGGCTCCGTTGGAGTGGCGCTGATTTTTTAAAAGATTGAGAAACACTGCTTTGGACCTGCTTTTCCACGTGCCCAAATACCTACTAGCTACCAAGACGTCTGTTTCTGTCTCCGAAGGCTTTCCCCGCATTCCCAGGGTCTGTCCACCACTGGTAAACTGGTTGGTGTGGAAATGCCCGTTCTCCCTCACTCCTAGGGTGCATTGGGCGATTCTGAACTATGTGTTTTCAGTGTGCCCACAAGGGTAAGATCCAGCTGCCCTTTGCGGCTGTTGCTACACAACCTCCCCTTTATTTCCCCTTTATCTGCTGCCTCCGCTTTCCTGCCTCACTTCCCCACTCTCCTGCCAGTTTTCCTGCACCTTCCTGATAAACCACCTGCCCATAAATCCCCATCTCAGCGTCTGCTTCTATGGGAGCCCAAACTAAGACTACACGTGTCTGTGTGTGTTTTAAATGACTGGGGACTTCATTGATGAAATAAGAAAAAGAGGGTCCATGCATGAAAGATTCTATCCTTCCAAGATTGTAATTAATCCAATTCTCAGTTTCACTGAGGACCATGTAAAACTTTTTTTTTTTTTTTTTTTTTTTTTAATAGCCTGGACTCTGGAGCCAGATTGCCTGGCTCCCCAACATCCTAGCTATGTGCTCACGGGCAAGTTACTTAACCTCTGTGCCTCAGTTGCCTCATCTGTAACTTGGGGATGGTAATATTACCTCCTCACAGGGTTGCCGTGTGCGTTAAAGGAGTCAGCGTGTGGGAGCTCCCAGGGCAGTGCCTGGACACGGAAACCTCTACCTGTGTGGTTGTGTTGTTGCCGAGCACGGCACTCTGTGCACAGGCTTCCGTCTCACCAGGACAGCAGGAAAGGAAAGCCACGGTAGACGGTAGATGTAGATGAGGACCTTTTGAACTAGAGGTCACCTTTTGTCTAAGAAGGCCCAGGCGTTAGGCTGTCTGGACTAACACGGTCTTACTATGTTAATAGTCAATTATTTAGTGCCTACCCACAGCGATCCCACACCTCCACCGTTGGGATTCAAAGATCCCCATCTCTAGAACAATCCATGGCCAGCACCTGCTTTCTGACCCGCTGGGCCACTGAATTCCAACACAGAATTATAAAACAGGTAGGCACTGGCCTAAACATAATGAGGCCTATTGGGCAATGGTCCCTCTGGCATGAGCAAAATACTCCCTGTTTCTTTTCTCTCGGTTTGCAGTGACTACAAATGTTCAGAACAGGGAGAGCACACACCTGCTTTCAATGTCCCCACCGGGTGGCAGGAGGAAGTTAGGACCCTTTTTTCCCCATGTCTGAGCCTCCACAGAGAGTTTTGTCCTACTGTAGTTCTGATTTTGATGTGATTTATTTGTGAGTCAGTGATCCCAGGAGTTGATAAAATGTTTAATACCTCTATAAAAACCTATGTGGTAATTTCTCTTTGTACCCAAGCATTTCCACTGAGATTTATACTTTGCACGGACTGCTTGTTAAAGAATGAAATCACAACCCACCAAACCTTCCCCTTTCCCTGTTTGCAGTGGAACCCATCTCCTACTTGAAGGCCCAAGGTCCCCTGAATAATCTCTTTTTGTTTCTTCCTTTCCATGATTTAAGGACATGGGACGTTTTCCTTCCTCATCTACCTCACCACCAGCATTGTGGACCTTCTTTGAATAGAACAGGGTCAGTGAACTTACTCTATAAAAGGCCACATTGCAAATATTTTAGGCTTCATGGGCTGGACAGTTTCTGTCGTAAACTGCTCCACTTTGCTTTCGTAATGTGAAAGCAGCCATAGACGATACGTAAACAAACGAACGTGGCTTTTTCCCAATAAAACTTTATTTATAAGACTAGACAGCGGGCCAGAGTTGGCCCACGGACTGCAGTTTGTGGATCCCTGCTATAGAACAACGAAAACAAACAAAATTAGCCACCCACCAACTCCACTCTGCAAGAATTAGAAAGTCGCCTTGCTTTTCAAAATGAGTTTTTATGTAATGCTACGTACACAGGCATTTCTATATTTACTTCTAGAGCTGCTTTGAGACCCAGCCAGAGTTGTACTGTAACATTCTCTATATTCACCATACTTTGTCAACTGAAAGCAGTAATTAGGGCCCTCAGATTCATGCATTCATTTCATAAAAACCACATACCGGCCACCGAGGTTACACCCGTTGGTACATTCATCAATGCTTCTTATTTCACTTTTCTTCTCGTTGCACACAGTATAATTTTGTTTACCACATTAGGCACAGTAGCGAGGATTTTTCTCCACCATGGACACACAATCAAAAGAAAAGGAGAATATTGACTATACTAACCTTGGCCCAAGACATCTGTGTGAAAAGTTGAGCACAGAAATACCATTTCTCTGGTTATTTTCGCCGCTCTCCTGAGCGCCATTGGGCAGGGATTTCTTGTCATTGTGGTGACACAAATAAAACTTCATTAGCATTGCCATTCTGATCTTGGTAAACACGTTTATTTACACGCCGGCACTGCTGAAGAATGAAGTCATAGAAAAGTTCGTGGTAGGTGGCCCTGCCTTTTTCGGGAAGGCAGGAGCACCTCAGTTAGACAAGCTGCCATTCAGCTCCCGGGGTTAATGAAAGTTGGGGGGGGTGGTGCCTTTGCAAAGGGGACAACAGCACTTGTAATCAAGGCCAGTCACATTTTTATCTAATGATATGTGTCGACGTGTGTAGTGTTTTTTTTCCTAACTCCTTGTTCGCTTGCTTGCCCTCCCAGGGCATATAAAAAGGATAAACCTAGTCTCCATTTGATGGCTGTTAGCAATCACTTACGTCGTTTTTTTTCTTTGTTTTTTTTTTTTGTTTGTTTGTTTGTTTTTTGACGAGTCATGTACTTCTCAAAGACAACAAATCCTGAGAAGCTGGGGCCCCGGTGCGTGTCTGAGATTGTGAGAGGGAACATGTGTAATTGTCACACTGGACAAAAAACACAATGCGGGGATCTGGCCCCGTTTCCTTCTCTGAAAGTAAAATGTGAAAAATAAGGGAGGGGGGAGATAAACCAAGCCAAGTCATCTCTTCCTGGGACACTAATAATTTTATGGCCTCCGCTCTGCTCCAAGTGTTTCATGTATTTTAACTCAGTCAGTCCTCACACCAATGCCGAGGGGTTGCTACTGTTACTATCCTCCGTTAAAGACACGAGAACAGTGCAAAGAAGTTCAATTCTTTGGACAAGTTACATACTTCCTCATGTCGCAGGGCGGTGATTCTAACTGAGACTTATGGCTGCCGAGGGGGAAGGAGAATGACGACTAACCAACATCAAGACAGACAGAGCTGTGTGAGGCGAGAGAGCTTTCATCGCTGTCCCCAAACAACTACATTTACAGAAGGTTGACGTTCAATATGTCTAGTCCTAATAAAAGAGGAATACACCTCATTTGGCAAACAAGGAAATGGAGTGTGGAGGGAATGATACAACTTGGGAAAACTCACATGCCTATCTAGTAGCTTGGCAGAGGGGAGACTCAAACTTGGTTCTGATTTGCAGCTTGATTTTCTTTCCACCACTCCTCTACTGGATGCTGTAAAGGGACGAAGGGACAGTCTGACCCCTTCCAGGATTCTGTGATGTTTGGTTACTAGGAGACCTCTAGAGTTAGGAGCATTTATTCCCACTTACGGGCCAGGCAAGATTTCTCAAGAGTTGAGATCTAATCATGGCGGCCATCCAGAAGACGGGAGATGGTTACCAGTTGTGTCTGTGGTATTACTCGGGGGGTCACAACACAACGATAAGCTTAGTCCAAGCGACCAGAGCCACGGTCCTTCCCATGCTCCCCAGAAACTAAAGGAAAGGCAAGATTTAAGGACTCGAGGTAAGGAGTACCCTGGCCCACACCAAGGGTTACAACCATATTACCACTAGCAAGACCACCTTTCAACCTTTCAACCTTCTCGAACACTGAAGATTTGGTGGAAGAGTCATCCGAAGGTTAGTTCATTTGTTCTTTCATCCAAATGTGCCGAGGAAAGTTCTCAGGAATTGCAGAGATCACATTTTTGAAGTGTCTACTGGACCGATCACAAGCTGAAGGCCGCTGTACCAGATACTCAATGTAAGCAATCACCTGCCTGCCAGCCGAGCCATCTGTCAGGTTAGGGTGGATGTTTGCATATCAAGGTGCCCAACCCTTCTAGGCAGAAGGGCTGGTTCCCCGAAGTAACCTGGGCTGGAGGCACCAGAGGGCATCCGTGCAGCCAGTGGCATGCGGGAAGTTCTGAAGGTCAAAGCTGGTAAAACGAACATTGTTGGAAACCCCAAAGGTCAAAGTCAGGTACACACTGGAACAACACAAGGCCACAAAGCAAAGGGAGGGAGGCACGTAGCAGGACCAAGGCAATTGTCACGGTCGCTTGTGTCTAGCAGAAAATCCCAATTCACAAATAGGAATCATAGAAGTTCTAGAAATCACACAAAGTACGCCGAGTGTGGTTTGTTTGTTTGTTTTCTCCCACAGAAGTTCCAGGGTGGGCTGTTCATGGCTCGTATAGCCAATCCGTGCCACGTGGCCTTCGGGACCACTTTAGTTACAGAACTGCTCGCTGCAGGGATAAGCGAGCCCCGGATACAAATGTCATCACAATACAAGCTGCTTCCCCTGGTTATTTGACCATCCAGTGGGAGTATTCCTGATCAGGAGGCATCTTTCCTCCATGCGGGTCCAGCCTCTTGTAGGCCCAGGCAACTATTTGTTCAATAAACCTATTTAAGAAATGTATCCAGGGAACTGGGGACACAGATTCCTTCCGTCTTGTGGTTCTGCCATTCCCCTGAAGCCCCCAAAGCCTCTGCATGTGGCCAGACGTTGGAGGGTGAGCACAGAGGAGGGAGTGTGGATGCCACTGGGCCACATCTAGAATTCCATTCAAATTCCATCGGCTGCTTTTGGTTCCAGCCCTGCTCCAGTCACGCAGCCTGGTCTCCCCAGCTGGTCCCAGCCCTGGGCTCCATTTCCTCCTGGGCTTTCCGGTTTCAGCCCCACCTCACTCACCCCCATCTGCCCAGATGCTCTCCCTGCTACTGCCCCAGGTCTCTCCCCCTGAAATCCTCCTGTCGCTGCCAACACACCTGGCGTGGATCACAGTATTGGAGGACCACGTGTTCACTATCAGAATCCCCACTCTCAAAACTGTTTACAGCTAGTGAGTGCGTGTTTTAGGGCAAGCCAGAAACGCACTTCCCCTTAGGCTTTATTTGTGCAACAAAATGAAATAGAGTCGAGTATCTTCTGTATAATCTGATGAACGTCGAGAGTTGCATTGAATAATTAGACCATTATCTTTGTGTGTGTGTGTGTGGGGGGGGTATTTTTGAATAGAGAAACAGCAAGGGGTGCGTTGTCAGCACCCCTCCTCTTTAGAATGTGTGGAGATGGCTTTTGTGTCTGTGCCACCTGGTCAGCCCAGAACTTCCAAGGTCTCTGGGCCATCAGTGCAAGAAGTCTCTCCGTTGTTATTTACAAAGTGATTTCTAGCCGCGGAGAAGTGGATTTCATGAGGGCAAAACTTAGGAAACAAGTGAAGTGAAAAGGCACCAAGCAACTAGTCTGACCATACATCCAAAACAGAAGTCCTGTTACTGGAAAACTCCCAGGCCACCGAAGCAGAGAGGTGACCAGCACATGTCCCAGCTTCCCAGGGCAGCCCCGAATTCAAAGATTCTCTTCCCTGAACACCCCAACAATTCTCATAACTGCATGTTTTGATTTGGGGTTCAGAAAATGGCCACCATAGAGCCAGGGCTCATGAAGGAAGCCCCTGCTTACCTGAGGGCACAGTGGAAGGTGAGGTCTGAAGGGTGCTGATAAAGAGAGCCGCTGACAACCTTACGGAGCCCCCTGGCCTGGCGAGGGCAGCCAGCTCGGAGCCCACCCGGAGGAAATGCAGGCAGGAGCCTCCTCCCCAAACTGGGAGGCAAATGCCATCTGGTTCAAATGAGCATCAAAGGCAGCCTTGCAATGGAAGAGAAGTCCCAAATGGGTCCCTAACTGCTCCTCTCCCTGCACTGCTGGGTGTGTGGGCGGGAGTGACTGTCCCGGGTCCCCGGAGAGCTCTTTCAGCATCTGCTTCCAGGGAGAATGGAGGGCAGAGCTGGGAGCTGGCAGTGGGACTCCTGGCCTGGCCCCTGCTTCAGGGAACAAAAGGGAGGGAGGCTTTCTCCCTGGGCTCCTGCCTGCACCTCTCTGGTGTGTCCCAACCTGGGTTCCTTATGCACCCAGAGTTCTTGGGTCTCGGGTTGTGGCAACATGTGGTCCTCAGGGCCTGGGAGCCCCACTTGGTGTTCAGGCGTCACTCCCATAAGAGGATGAGAGAGCATATGCTTCCCTGGGCACTGGCCTCAGTTGGAAAGCAGGACCCCGGCCTCATTTCAGAGGAAAGGGATGGCGAGGGGCAAAGGGCAGGGCAGGGGATCTAGTCTGCATCGCGTTACAATTTTGTTTTTGTGTTTCATTTTCAGATGAATAATTCAGTGGCTATGCCAAGGTTGAAATATTTTTCTGTTTTCAGTAAGATGTGAGAAAAGAAAATGAATTTTAATGAAATGTTTTGGTTTACTTTATCAGAGGCTTCCAGGAGGGTGGGATTCCCACGCCCTAAACAGATGTCAGCTGTTTTATCCTCTTGCCTGCAAAAGGCACAAGATGCCCTGTGCAGCCCTTGGCCGTGCCCCATTTCCGGGATGGGAAGAGCTCCCCGTGAGCACCGAGTTGGCAGGAATTAGAGGCCACATGCCTTTCAGAAAAAGTAACATTGCAAGTGATGAGCGTGATGTCTTCGCTGACACAGACGGCAGGTCCCCAGAGGTGATAGGGCCATGCGTGTCCCACTTTCCTGATTCCTGAGCCCGCCGCTCCCAGGAAGGACTTAAGCAGCATAGGATCCTGAACACAGGATTTAAGGGGAGGGGGGGCGACCTGAAGGCAGAGCAGTCAGGTGGAGATGAAGTCACAGACGGCTGAGACTATGTGTGAGCTCATTTATATAGCTGCAGGCTCCGGGCATGCCTTTAGCGGAAGCTTCTGAACTAAGTCAGCCACCAGCAGACCACATGGACTTTCTTAAATGGGATTGCTGGTGGGGTTCCTCCGAATTCAAGAACATGCCTGCCTAAAGGGAGTTGTCATCTAGAGATCCGTCAAAGGAATGATTTGTTGAGCCCTGAGCATGGCGCCAGTTTGGGGGGACGAGAAGTAAAGGTAATGAGACCCTTGCCTGCAAGAGCTTATGAAAATATGCTTGTCGAGGCAATAACTGACCGTGGCAAACCAGAGAAGATACGAAGATAATCTGTACTCAGGTGCTCCTGGCCTGGATTCTTGGCTGCCACCATCCTCAGGGTGTCGCCCTGTCTAAAGACCCAAGCAGATATCTAAAAAGACAGAAAAAAGAGCAGCTGTTGCAAGAACACAACTCCAAGAGATTTCTATTGCCACAGGGGTGTCATAGTAATTCTCTTTTCACATACTTCTCCACTTAAGGATTTCCAATCATGTTCTAATTGTGTATTGTTGTATCCCTGGTAAGAAAACGGAAGGGGCATCTTTGTGGATGCCCCTTACTGGATATTTAGAGGAGGCATGGGAAATCACAATGCCAGCTGCCTAGGACCAATCTTTGCTCTGCTCCTGTTTTGTGAACTATTTTACTGAACTTGACATTGAATTGTTGCTTGTTTTAGACTAAAGAACAAATCAAGAAAATCAGTTGTTACCACAGTGCTACCATATGGTAGTTACCTAAACGGTACCTTTTACAAACATTTTAGTTTTATTAAAATTCACTTATTAGTTACTGAACAGTTCTTAACATGAAATAAGATTATATGAGACTGTAACCAAATAATCAAAAATTTCATTGTAGGGCATCCGGATGGCTCAGTTGGTTAGAGTGCGAGCTCTGAACAACAGGGTTGCCAGTTCGATTCCCACATGGGCCAGTGAGCTGCGCCCTCCACAACTAGACTGAAGACAAATTAGCTGCCACTGAGCTTCTGGAGGGGCGGCCGGATGGCTCTGTTGGTTAGAGCCCAAGCTCTTAACAACAAGGTTGCCGGTTCAATTCCCGCATGGGATGGTGGGCTGTAACCCCTGCAACTGAAGATTGAAAACAGCAACTGGACTTGGAGCTGAGCTGTACCCTCCACAACTAGATTGAGGGACAATGACTTGGAGCTGATGGGCCCTGGAGAAACACACTGTTCCCCAATAAAAAATTTTTAAAAATTAAAAAAAAAATTTCATCGTAACTAGATATAAAAATGAATGAATAGTTAGATTTGTTTTTCCCCCCTTTTTTGCACAGTAAAATCTATTTTATTTTTATTATTTTTTTACTGGCAAGAGTACATAAGCAAATATTCAATATGAGGAAATTTTCAGTGTTTACATTTTATTTTTCTGGCCACTTTTGTTATTCATTTCACCTTTGTGATTATTGCTGAAAATAATCCAGTCATTTAAAGGAGGGAATTATTTTCTAATACTCCCTCCTCTATTTGGTTAAATTAAATAGTAATATTCATGAAGGATATAGTAATGAGCTAAATATGTTCTTGAATATATTCCTAACTACTTGAATGTATATCAAACATATAATATGGATTTATTTTTTTGAAGAATATTCGTATTCATTTAAAATGTTCAGGAAGATAATCTTCAATTCAAGGTTTTGGTAAATTGCTAAATTTGGTGAATCACCTGTTTGGTGTCTTAACCATTCAGTGAGTTGTCTTTACCCACATGCGATGGATCGTGTCATCTCTATTTATCTCCACAGGAAAGCTGAGATGTAGAGCATGTGAAATAATTTGTCTGAGCATCAGTATGAGGGGCTGGGATCTGAACCAGAATCTTCTAACTGCCAATCTCACTCTCTCGGCCATTATACTATAACTCTTCCTTACACACATTCTGCCGCCGGTTTGCTCCGTTGGTTAGAGCCCGGTGCTCTTAACAACAAGGTTGCCGGTTTGAGCCCCACATGGGCCACTGTGAGCTGCGCCCTCCACAACTAGATTGAAACAACTACTTGATTTGGAGCTGGTGGGTTCTGGAAAAATGCACTTAAATGAACGTTAAAAAAAAAACCCAGAAAACTAAAGTTGCCAGTGAAATGGCGTCCAGTGGGAACTTCACCGGAAATGCTGCCCAGGTACAGATGAATAGCTAAATGGGGATACAGAACTAGGGTCTACCCACCTGGAAATCAAACACCCTTCCGCCCAATCACCAATAAGGAGAGCACTGCTCAGAGGCAGAAGCCTGATCTCAGAGTCAAGAGGGTGAAGATGGGTTTCACAATTCTGACCTTCATGCCGGAACTAGAGATTTGAAAGGTGAGCAAAGCTTACTCAGTAGGGTTCAAAGGTCATAACTCAAAACTCTATGAGCTTCCCACAGCCTGAGTCTGAAGGGAAGGAGTTCAGGGAAAGGAGGCAGGAGAACAAAACCAGCACCCAGAGGTAGGGTATTCTCTCTTTCCCCTCCCCAGTCACCACCAAAGGCTGATTATTAGTCTTATCAAAAAATCTTGTTCCCTCAGTGGCGAGACAGAATAATTATCTCAGCAGTAGTCAGCTCACGGTCTTCTTCAAAGCAGTTTGTGCCAGGATATTCATTTTTAAAAATAGATTAACTTTTCAAGAGGGAGCCTCTTAAACCTGGTCAGAATGTATTTACAACTCACCTGGTGAGAGGACGCATATCTCCGAGCTGGAATGCTCTCTCATTCGGCCTTGCTCAATTGAATCGAGCAAAGTCGTTTTGGGATTGTCCCAAAAGAAACCCTTTTATCTCAAGGCAAGTGTGTCTTAACAAGGCCCGACAGGTAAATGAAGCCAGGTTTCCACTCACCGAACTCTTTGCTCCCCCTTTCTAAAGCTTAGACCCGACTTCATTTGTCTTTCTTTTAAGGGAGGAAATTACTTACGGAGTTAGCCGCTGCCAGTGCAAGCAACAAGTTGGCTCCCTTTTTCTCTTTTAACTGTTAAGAAACACTGTGTCTCCCTTCTTTCCTCACAAATCAGTTGTACATAAGCTGGAGCGTGCTTGCAACGCAAGGTCAAGATCAAGGTGTAACTAGGACAGTCAGATTCAGTCCTGTTTGGTTTTTGCTTCCCACTGGGTTGGCTCTGGAATTGAGGCTTTTTTGGTGGTGGTTGTTGTTGCGTAAACAACAGAAGTTTATTGTCTCACAGTTCTGGATAGAATTTATGCTTTGGATATACCTTTAGTGCATTAAGGAAAAGTCAAAGTTCACGACTGCGTACCTCCAGACACCCAGTGCAGCTGGAGCCCCAGCCATGCCTACCATGGGCTCCTCAGCAGTGAGGACACCTGTGCTGTGTCCATTCCTACTCCTCCAGCAGCTGCAGATGTGGATTCTGGAGGCCTGCATGGAGGTGGCGTTGGTCCCTGGGCCACACTTGAGACAAGAGAAGGATAATTGATAAGATCGTCATATACTTTTCAGCAGGAGGGCACACTCAATTTCTAAAAGCAACTCACAAATGTGAAGCGGGTCTTGAGTGGTCCGTGGCTTGCCAGGCATCCTGGGAGCAGCTTCTCCCAGATTCTCTGCTCCCAGCCCCAAAGAATCTAAGAGTCTAGTAGAAAAGTGACTTGTCTCCCCTGGCACTTTTCACAGTAGGTTTCCTTGACTCAGCACCAACTCTGGTTCCAACAAAAATGAGAGGCAGCCGGAGCAGCGTTTCCTCCCCTCCCTCCTCATCCACGCTGCCATGTCCTGTATTGAGCTGTGGCTCATATCAAATGTCACTCGGGGATGACTAATAGTGGATGCTGATGAAAAGCCTTCAGCCTTACGGTAAATGAGCCCATGCAGACTTAGAGCAAGTCATCTGACAGGTCACGTGGGCGGGGCGGGGCTGTCCCCTCCCACTCCCCTCCCCCCCAGTTCTCCCCCTCCCTCCCTGCGCTCCGTGACTCAGTGGATCACACGGTCCTCCCTCCAGGGAAGGGCAGGCGTTACATAAACGCCAGGAGTTCACACCCCAGCCACCCGGAGCTGAGCGAACACCACGACCCAGACGCCTCCTCGTTTAGCTCCGAGCCATCTCTCGATGGGGGCGCCCGCCTCCCCGCCCTCCTGGGATTCACAGGAAGGTCTCGAGACACCCGAGCTTCCAGTACACAAAAGCGGGACCCAGGAGATTGGCCCTGAGTTGCAAACCCAGGAAAGACAGCCTCCTTCCTTGGTCAATTGTGCGTTTCAGAGAAAGCGATTCCTCCCCCTTGCCAAAGCCGGCAGGGGCAGGGCGGGGTGGAGGAGAGAGGCCGGGAGACTTCTTCTATTATATAAACTTGTAATTGCTCTGGCTCCTGCGGCTGGGGCAAGGCACGTTGTTTCCAACCAGATGGATTGTGAGGCCCCGCAGCTTCCTGGTCCCCCCTTTCCTCTCCTCTCACAGTCCCCTCTTGCCCAAGCCCCACCCTTCTCCCTTCCCAAGTCTACCCACATTCCCGGTTCTTTCCAGGGCTCCCCTGCATAAAAGGGCACCCAGAAAGCATTCATTTTTTAACATGGTACTTAATTGTTACATTCACGTTGGCCCAGCCTGCTCGCCCTGGCTGCAAATCCACATTTCCGGACCCTTCCCTAACTCAGGTGGACAATCCACGGACCTAGACCAGTGGTCCTCAAACTTTTTTGAGGGTGCATCAGAAGACGCTGGGGGGCTTCTTAAACACTCAGAGTACGGAGCCCCACCCTCAGAGCTCTGCACAGCAGGTCTGGAGGAGGCCCTGGGAGCATGCATTTCTACACATTGCCGAGTGGGCTGATGCTACTGACCCACGGTTATAGAGGGGGCGGGGCTGCAGTTTCTATTTTGTCCTTTCTTAAACAAGGTTTGCCAAACAAAATTTTAGTGTAAACAGGATGTCAGGACCAGCCTCCTCTCCAGTGTGAAATGGGACCAAAGTCTGTTTAGCTGCAGGATTGTGAAAAGTATATGTAATGTGCGAACCCCATGATTTGGATCAGGCCTCTCTATGGGCCATATTATTACTATTATTATGAGTGGTCAAGGCCACTGTGCCAATTAGCAGGCGAGCTAACGATATTCAGCAGGTGAGGGCTCCAACTTGGACCCCTGACTTGTGATCTAGAATAATTTTTCCCACTGCCCTCGGGTGTAGGGAATGTCTCTTTAAGACATGTCTGTGACACTGGTACCTCCAGCTTTCACTGATGACGAAGCATCTTCTAGCGAGTCCCCACCGCTAAGGTGTGTGGACTTGTTGGTTGTTTATAAGCCTGACTGAAGTGATGAATCAGGGCCATTCAAGATGCCACTTAGAGCTTTTGTGAAATACCCCCACCTGAGTCACCCAATCTCTCCTGCTTTTTAAAATCGAGGTTTTCAGGGACTAGGGGCAAGTGTGAGGTCAATTACTGCTACAGCTGCCCCCCCAGCTCCACCCCCCGCCCCAACTGCCTCAGAGCAAATACCCCTAGAATGAATGAATCTTTGAAACTTCAATCTGGAGCTTAAGATTACTCCCTCTGAGCCCCTGAACTGGTCATATAGGTGCCTAACCTGCTTCCCCTGTATTTTCAGCAAACAGGGCTGCTTGTCACATCCCTGCACCTGCTTCCCCAAGCCCTCTGAGAGACGGCTGCTGCTTGGAGAGTCACAGAAGTGAAAGGTATGGGCAAGGGAGGGGTAAGTGGGAAGCACAGAACCCAGCGTGGCACAGCGTGACATAGTGGGTTACGTGAGAATGTGGCATTTACATTCCTACATGAAACAAGATGCTAAATGGCTAATAGCTTCCCTGGGGTTCAGTTCCCTGCTGGGGATGCCTTCTACCATAACGTCTCTTCTCATGAGAGTTTAGGCGCATTAAAATGTCACAGCATATGCTCACAGGTGAGGAGGCATCCACTCATGCTCTTGACATTGATGCTGAAACTCTGTGAGGAAGAAGAACTTTCCCACATAATCCGACTACTAGTTGGTATCCATAGGTAGTTCCAGGTTGTTTCTTTTTCCATATTGTTTCTTTTTTTCTCTCTCCAACCTGACTCTGATTCTGCCCTCAGTCTTGTTTCATAGTTACTCTTATTTTTAATTCTGCTCCCCCCATTTTAGACGCACTTGGCCTTTAATATCTTGAATTTCCACTTTGGTCCCCTTAGTTTGTTAGGGAACCACAAAGGTTGTTTTAGAACCCAGTCAGGCATAAGGAGATTTGTATGCCTAACGTGTCCACAGGTAGGTGGCATCTGTAACTAGAAAGGAATCTATTTTAAATCAGCGTGTTAGTCTGAATATTTATTCTGAGTTTCCTTGAGTGTTTGTCATAGAGCAGTCACTTATTTTCTCTTTTCATCTTGGTATTTTCCTCCTGGGTCAGTCATTCTTTTTAGCGTACCCTCAGGTATTTTGATAGAAAGATTCTGATTTTTCTAACCTTTGACAAATTGAAGTGCATGGCTCATATTTCTTAATATTGCAAGGGAAGTTTTCATTGTTTCTGTGACAACTATTGATGTATGTAATACATCCAGACCTGTCATTTGCAGAGACACCCAGAGAGGCAGAGGTGATATAAAACTAAACTAATTACTCACTTGGCTCCCTTTCAATGTTGCGACACGATTGTCTCTCCTGGGTTTTAAGCACCTTTTCTTATACAGCAAACATACTGAGACCCTATTGTGCCAGGCCCAGTGCTGCTTCGGGGAATCGTGATGGTGGCAAAGTGTAAACTGATTTGATCTCTAACGGTGCCATGATAGGAAGTAGTACCAGGGCTATGAAGGCAAGAGGAGGGGGTATCTGACCTGTCTTTGGGAGACCAGGATGGCTTCCAGAGTAGGTGGCACTTCCGCTGAGTGTTACAGGGAAAACAAGAGTTCAGTGGACAGAAGAGTGGGTCACTCAGTTAAGATGGCACCTGAAAGCACTCTTTATGTAAGATCTTATCTGTCTACAAATAACAAAGACCCAGACAAAATAGTGGCTGACGCAGGGAGAAGTTAATTTCTCTCACACATAAACAAAGGGCAGCGGTGATATGGACACTCTGCAGGTGTCATCTACCCAAAGTCCTTGTATCTTGTTGCACTGCCATGCAGGACCTCTTGGTCCAAAATGGCTGCAGGAGCTCCAGCCATGACAGTTTCATTCCAGGCAGCATAAAGGTGGAAGGAAACGCAGGAAGGCCTTCTCCTTTTAAGGAGGCCTCTTGATATGCCATACTTTCCCCATTGATCAAAATGTGTCAGTTCATTCCACAGAGCTGCAAGGGGAAGCTAGGGAATGAGGGCCTTACCTGTATGGTAGTATATCTAGGTAAAGTCAGGTTGTAAGTAAGGAAGAAGGGGAGTTATTGGGAAGCAACCAGCTGTCTCTGTCAGAGTGGTGATTGTGGGTGGAGAGAAAGCTATGTGAGCGAAGGAGGGAAGGAAAGCTTATCTTGTTTCAGGGAATAGATAAAGATAAGTAGGTCAATTTGACTTAGAGTTTGGTTTGCCAAGAGATAAGGCTGAAGAAATAAACAGATGCTCAGTGGTGGGCGGTCTTGTAAGCTGCGCCTTGCTGAGGGGCTGGAGTTTTATCCTCAGGACCACTGGGAGCTGGTGAAGGAATTTCATCCTTGAGGCAGACGGGAAAATGCACTGGGAGGTGACAGCAGAGACTTCATTAGAAAGTGATGATAACCTTTCAGGAGAAACTATGACAGCCCGAGTTAGGCAGTGGCCTCAGGGATGGGGAGATGTGAACAGATTCAAGAGATACCAGAGAGGTAGAACTGGTCAGATGGAGGTGGTGAGAAGTGGCCAAAGATGGCAGACGCCCAGGCCCCTGGCAGATCTGACACCATTCACTGAGATGGCAGAAGATGCTGGAGAAGGTGGGTGGCAGAGGCGAGCTTGGTTTGGACACATCGCCCGCATTCTATCTACACACATAGTTTGGCTTGATCCGTGTTTTTTTTTTTCTGTTTTTTTTTCTTTTTTAGTTTCAGGTGTACAAAACAATGTCATAGTTAAGACATTTACACCCCTCACAAAGTGATACCCCCCCCCAATCTACTACCCCTCTGACATGGGATGTAGCTGTTACAGTTCCACTGACTCTATTCCCTACGCTGTACTCCACATCCTGTGACTATATATATATATATATTAAATTATAGCTGACATTCACTATTATTCAGCTTCAGCGTCAGGTATACAGTGCAGTGGTCAGGCATCTACACCATCCATGAAGTGGTCTCCCTAATAAGACAAGTGTCCATCGGATACCCTACAAAATCTTCACAATATCATTGATTACATTCCCCAAACTGTCTTTCTTATCCCCATGGCAATCTTGTGGTTACTGATTGTGCTTTCTACTCCCCTCACCTTCTCCCTCATCCCCACCCTCCTCCCATCTAGCTACCCTCAGGGGTTGATCCATTTTTTTCGCAGCTTTGCTGAGGTATAATTTTCATACCAAAAATGCACTCATTGGAAGTGTATGGTTGGATGCATTGTAGTAAATAAATGTATGCAGTTGTGCCACCACATTCTGTTCCCCTGCCCCAGAAAGTCCCCTCCTGCCCATTTATAGTCCATGCTCTCACACCCAGCCTCAGGGAACCACTAATTCGCTTTCCATCAGATCTGTTTTTTAAAAATGTGATTTCAATAAAAAGACAAGTGCAGTGACTGTCTGGTAGGGAAGTGAGGGGTGGGCAGGGGGGTCATTTTCCCCAGGAGGGTGTACAAGAACCCTCTAGGGGTCTTTTTTCAGACTGCACATCTGTCCCTTCCCACAGGCAACCGTCCCCGCGTGAGCCACTTGTGAGAATCGGGGGTGAAGGGTGGGGAATATCGTGGGGAACCCCTGAACTTGTCAATTCTGAATAATTAGTTTAATGGATATTTTATTTCATTGTTTTCAACCAGACATTTTGGCAGTTGTCTAGCTAGAGCTCTGATTCTGGTTATATCCCAAATCCTAGAGAAGATGATGCTTGAAAGCACCCTTTATATAACAGGGTTTTTCAGGACCATCCCCCAGTTTTCCCGCCGGGGCTCCATGGTGCTGAGATGCGAACCCCAATGGCCACACTCCTTGGATATAGTGTTTCAGGTGCAGTCCAGCAATTTACAAGGCCAACGGGTGCCCCAGCCTCGCTTGATACGATAACCACATTTTGGGGCTGTGAATAATCCCACATGTAAGTGAGAATGAATGATTCTTTTTTTAGTGGCAATGCAACCCTGTTTAATGACTTGAGGACACACGGTTTTGGAGTCCCTGGTTTCTTCAGGAAGACTGTTCAATCAGCAACACCTTTTCTTAGTGCTTGACTTTAATCTTATTATAGATTTCTAAAGTCTCTCCGACTCCACTTCAATGATATCTATCTTGAGTAATGTCAGGATTTCTTAATTACTTGAGAACACCATCAATGCAATGAAGCCAGAGACTGCTCTTTTAGAAATGAGAATTATGTGGGCACCTTTTCCTCTGCTCCCCTAATTGTCTCAAAGCATTCAGGATCGAAAGGGGCTTTAGGGTAGGACCGTCGCTCTCACACATTTCCATCCCTCAAAGGGGCTTTTCTACTGTTTTAACCTCCCTCCATGTTTCTGTCACTTCCATAGGTAGGAAAAGTGATATCAAACACTGTAGAAACCACAAGCTTTAAAAACCATTAGATCAAATATTATTCAAGTTCAAGCACTTTCCTTGTGAGGGCACAGAACTGGCATCACTTTCTCAGGGCTAGGTGGCGAGAGGCGATCACCATGTATTCCCACACATATTTCTTGAGCACCTACTATGTGCCATGCCCTGGGGATTCGGCCGTGAACAAGAGAGGAGAGGTCTCTGCTCTCCGGGGCTGACGTTCTGGCAGGGCAAGAAATAGACGAGCCATAGGATAACCTCAAAGTAGTAAGTGAAGTAAAGAATACAGGGTGGTGCTGGTAATTGATGTGAGAGCCTCTTCTTAGAAGGGTCATCATGGAGGTGTATTAGTGGAGGTGGAATTTACGTGAGCCTCAAATGAAGAGAAGGAGGCGACTAAGGTCAGGGGGACCATTCCAGAGACAGGGCCCGGGCGAAGACATAGCTTGGCACACTCAAGGCACTGCGAGGGGGCCGGGCTCTGAAGAAGCAGGATGTAGGAGGAGAGTGGTGTACAATGAATGGGGCAACTGCCAGGCCAGCCCCAGATCAGCGCAGCTGTAGCCCAGGGCAAGACATGCTGCCACAGACAAAGAACGTCAGGGTCACTGGAGGGCTTGAAGCAGGTGAGTAGCAGGATGCCCTTTGCTCTGCAGGAGAATCACTCTGGCTGCTGAGTGGAGCCACGTGGGGTAGGGTGGGGGGGGGTGGGGGTCGGGGTCCAAGAGAGGAGACCGGGGTTCAGGTCAGGAAGGTATTGCAGCATAATGGAGGGGAGAGATGACTGACTCTGCCTTGGAAGGAGCTGAGGATACATTTCATGCAACTCAGAATTGGGGCTCCCTCCTGTTGTCTCACAAAGATCGGAGAGGCCCATATGGCCCCAGGGGCATGGTGGGAGGGCCGCTATGTGCCTGTCCATCAGGGTAGCAGTGTGGTGGCCCCATCACTTAATCTGTAAGGTCGCTGCAGGGTGACTGCCAGTTTGAGTAGCATTATGGGTTCTGGGAACTTCAGCAGAGGAGATCCAGTTTCCCCGAGACCCCTCCAAGAGCCTTTCCTCCCCTTCAAAGAGACCATTTTTCTCTCTCCTTCCTGCTTGGGGACCTCCAGCAAAACCTGTCCAGTGAGCTGGGAGTTTTTCAAGACGGGATCCTCTTCCCTCACACACAGGCTTTGAGCTTTTAGTGCAGCAAAGCTCCCTGAGGTAAAGACTTACAAAAGGCCTGACTCCTTGCTTGGAAATGGGGTGGAGGAGGGAAAAACACAGACGGAAGCATCCATGAATACCTCAGAAATGTCTCAGGCCTCACCTTTCGCTCTGTTTGGTCTGAGGCTTGTCGTAGCGCCATAATGCCTCCTTACCACCCTGCCTAGGGCACCCCTCCCATCTGAACCCCACGGATTTGCTGTCTCTGCCCTGGGTAGCAGGCAGCCCCCAGTCGCTGGCTGCCAAGACCCTGTAAATGCCCAGGCCGGGCTGGGCACGTCAGCGCCTCCCCAGGGAGCCGGAGAGTGTTTACTCGGCTGGCAAGGAGGCTGGCCTTGGCGTGAGAAGAGGCCTATTTAGAGTAGAAGGCCCGGAAGGGTTTACGGAGGGCCGGCTGCTGAAATAGAGCCGTCATTAAGGAGAGGTGAGCAGCCGTTGGACACTGGCGTAGTCAGTAATGACGTGGGCACAAGCACAGGTCAGGGAGGGCCTTCCTAGAATGTGCTGTTTGCTGTTTGTTTTGTGGGGGAGGACAGTCTGCGGCCTTTTGGGGAAAATGGGGATAAAACGATATGTACTTAGTGCTTGTGAGAAGCAGAGGAAGCCCTGGAAGCAGAAATCTTTCACTTGGCCCCCGAGGCACAGGTGGGCCTGGCTGGGACCCAGGGGCCCGTGGTGGGGCTGAGACCTACAGGCTGGAGAGGCCCTAGAGACCCACGTCACAGCGAGAGCCAGTGACAGAGACATCTCACATCTTAGCTTGTACTTCACCTGCAAAGACCTCAAGATGAGTTTTTACTCTTCCCCTTTAGGATTTATTTGAAAATTCCTAGCATTCTTGGAAGGTCTCTTTACCTTAGAGTCTAAGACTTAGACAGATTTTCATACGTGCTCTTTGAAAGTATTTACAAACTCTTCCTGAAGTTTCTGTGACTTCTCTGCATTGACTTTTCCCCAGGCACAGTAGCTTCATCAGAAATAATTTCTCTGATAAATTCCTGAAAATGGAAGCCCTAAATGTAGTGGTCACGTTGTTTGTGTCTGCCCAGCACCCTTTATTGGGGGAATATCTGTCTCTCACTTTTTGGTCCGAAAAGATGGGCATGGGACCCAGGACAGAGATGGTGATTGGTTAGGAGTAGACACATGACCCAGTCTTGGCCAATCATAGGACCACTTCCTCTGGACTCCACGATTGGTCTAGGATGAGCTTGTGACCCAAACAAGGGCAAAAAGAATTCCTTTTGGGAATGGATGCACGTTAATTTGAAAAGAGATGTGCTTTCTACTGGAGCTGTTAAGTGGGGCATTTTGCCTGGCCACAGGAGGGAGTCTGTCTAGAGTAGGAGAGAATGGAGCCATAGCACAGGGAAAGAGAATGGAGACAGGGAGGCAGGGGGAACCCCGAGTCATCATTTGTGCCCTGGAATGAAGCTGAGTCAGTAACACTCCTGGGCTTTTTAGTTGGGTGACACTCCCTTTTGACGTGTACCCTAGTTTGAGTTGGGTCTCTGTCACGTACAATCCAAAGTTCCTAAAATAGTGAGCAAATACATTTTGTAAAACAAAAAGACATTTTCCAAATGAGGTTGCTGAGATCTATAGTAAGAACGAAACTTCTATCTGTGAAATTGTGAAGAAGGAAAAAGGAATTTGTGCTAGTTTTGCTGTCACACCTCAGACTGCAAAAGTTACAGCCACCGTGCAAGAAAGGGCTTAGTGAAGAAGGAAAAGGCATTAAATGTGTGGGTGGAAGACACAGTTGGAAAACGTGTTCCGACTGACAGTAACGTGTTGAGCCAGAAAGCATTGAGCCTATATGAAAACTTCAGCAAGGGACCCCCTAAAACAAGTGACACCAAACCATTTACTGCAAGTAAGGGATGGTTTAAACAGATTCAGGAATAGGGTGGGACTGAAAAATATAAAAATTATTGGAGAGAGAGCACATTCACATACTTTTTATTGTATATTGTTATAATTATTCTATTTGATTATTAGTTGTTATTTTTAATCCAATATTTTCTATTTGCTAATTACCTATTTTAATTCATGTGGAATACTGATGCCTTAATCAAAAGAGTTTCTTCTTTGTGCTGTATCACACAACACTCTACTTTTCCAGGTCAGGAAATACATTTCCTTGAAATGTTACTGTTCTCAAAAAGGTATCTATTTTGAAGGGTTCAATTAACTTACTGTGTAGAAAGAAATCAATGTACTTTAATTTTAGGTAACTGGCTTAAAAGTCATCACATTTTACCTTCAGCCAACTGTGTTTTTGATCTGATATTTATTTGCTAATTTAGACATTGCATAGTTTTAAATGTGCTTCATTATTCTAAACTTATTTAATCCTTCAGAGAAATACTGATCCTCTAGAAACAAATGGTTGTTAAACTCGTATTTTTAAAAGAAAACCAACAGGCTTTTGGATTAGTTTTCAAGCAAAAAAAAAAAAAAAAAAAAAGCAAATATCAAGCTATTTCAAATGCCTGTTAACCATTTTTTTTAAATGATGAAAGTATGAAGCATTGGGAGAAGCAACAGTATTTCTAAACAATCTTATTATAATTGAGAGGATAGGAGATTGCAGTGTAAACATAGTCCTGCCAAAGGAGGGAGAGAGAAACTGGTGGAGCAGTAAGGTGTCCTACGGCTGGCTACGCCCCTGGGTACAGAGGAAGCCTTTGCAGATCTGTCCTCAGACTTGATGGGTAGACGGACCCAGGAATGAATGAAAGTTCCATTCAAATGGCTTTTTTCATCCTGGAATCAGAAAGGCCTGCTCAGAGCCCAGGTCAATGAGCCATGATGTAACCGCAGACAGGCAACCACCTCGGAGACGAAACATAAACCCAGGTTCTTGCCAGAATATTCCACCAAGGGGCTGGGCAAGACAGTGCCCACATTTCTAAGTAGCCATGTGCCATATTCCAATGTTTTCTTATCTACGCCAGATGTCTTGGCCCTTGAGTGTTCAGTTTAGCAGTTTATCCTACCCTGCCTTGCGTTTGTCTCTGTTTCCTGTCTCTATATTTTCTTCCCCAACCTGGTTGGGAGTAAGGATGGGGCAGTGTAGCCAGCCCAGGGTTTTAAACAAACAGACCAGGCTCTGTATCCCAGCTGAGTGCCTTACTATCAAGAAGAATTTAGCACACCCTTACTCTGTATGTGTTTGCAAGTTTTACTTTTGACATTCTTCCCGGGCCTTAGTTTCGTCACCTAGAAAGTAACACTAGCACCGCTGAGAAGGCACCGAGCACACAGCTTGGCACATAGTAAGTTCTTAATACATATTAGCCATTATCACTTGTATTTTCATCATCATCACTGGAGTAAGTGTGTGGCCTTTCGAGATTTTAAATCCCTACTTTGAAGAACAGCTGTCACCCAATGACTAGCTTTTTCCAAGATGTTAAAAGTAAGCCTCCTTAAAAAATAAGTCCTACATCATTACAATCCCACACCAACTTGACGAGATGACACTTTCTTTAAGTTTGAACACAACAGGGGTAAAACAATTAAAAATGTAGAAAGAAAATAAACACCAGCTCAGAGCTCCTACACAGCAGAACGAAACTGTGGGGGAAGGGGCCATATGTGTGCGTCTCTATTTGAAATCACTTATAATCATTCCAATCCCATGTTCTTCCCTGTGTCATATGGGTGGCGCTCAGTCTCAGAAATCCTTCCTGGAGAAAGGTAGAAAGTTGGTGCTTTGCTTGGTTTTGTCTCAGGAACCCTTTGCATTCCTAGTGGCTGGCCGCATACCTTTCTGCTCACTCATCAGCAGTAGACAAACCTACATTTTAATAGTCAATCAAAGCTCAGATTTCTTCCCTTCAGGCAGCTAAGGATGGAGTGACCACTCATCAGGAGTTGCCTAGAACAGTCTCAGTTTATGTGGTATCCTGGCATCCTGCCCTTGTCAGTATCTGTCCTGGATTTCCCATTTTTAATGAAGTATTATTAACAATGGTTGCATTCAAATATCTGGTATGGCTTGGGGAGATCTCCATTTGGTACTTGGCGATTCTTCCAGGGTCTCGACCAGAGGCATGCAAGACTCACGCAGGACAAATAGAGTTCTCAGCTCAACATAATGTGAAAACTGAAAGTTGAGTGAAACTATTTTTCTTGACCCTTTCCAGGCTCAGTGTAGCTAACCCTTCCCATTCAGGGACAGCACACAGGCCAGGCTTCTCTGGGCAGAGTTGGCCAATTGTGGGCAATAATAGAGTAAGTGTGAGAGAAGACATATGTATAGAAAATAGAAGCTGTGATCCTGCTTCAGAGCATTTACAGAGTAATCTGAAAGTTTTTGCGATGGTAGCCTATGGTATACATCTACAACTATTATTTCATTGGTAATGCTTTTTATTTGTAATAAACCTTTCAGCAGGAGTGACCTCCAAATCAATGTAAGTGCATATTTAATGAAAAGTTACACATTGCATTTGCATCCCTTAAGAAATTGGATAATGGATGTAAAACTTCGACAAAATATTTGTCGGCGGTTGTCATCCGCCAGAGGAACTGCAACAATCTGACCACGTGAAAACCGAAAGACACCAATCTGCTGAAAAAGCACTAACATCTATCACAATTATTTATTTTTCATAGCCCCCTCTACCTCCCCAACCACACTGAATGCATGCAAACTGCAGAAAGCTTTTTATGTAGAACTCTGTGCGGCATGTCTTTTCATTTAGATCGCATGTCTTTCTTGTAAATTAGTTTTGCTTTTTTCGATTTTATATGTTCTTGTGCACATGTGAAAAGTGAAACCATGGATGTTAATGTGTTGGCTCCTTTGGCAGCAGAAGAATTTTGCAAACAGTCAAGTGATGCGTGATTTATATCAGTGACATCAGACGCTGCAAACAGAAAACCACTTAACTCTGATAATAATTTAATATTTTCATCCAATTCATGGAATCAAAGTCTGGTTTTTAGAGGTTCACTCTGTAACGGCATTCAATTTCAAGGAGAAACAAGAGAGGGATAAAGTGAAAACAATTAAAATGGTTTCTTTGGCAAAAGGGTAGTAAAGATGGTCAAAGAGTGGCTATGAATGTGTCTTGGCATAGAAATAAGAGTTTGGAGTCATGTATTTATTTTGCATAATTCAAAACCAAAGTTAAAATAGTGACAATCAGTCCCCCCAAATTGGAAACAAATGGAAATAACTTGTATAGCTGTATGTTGTGTTGGTGGCATAACCATCTAAAGACAAAAATTACTTCAAGAGACTTTAAGTAATTTTGCCTCTACAAAGGGTGAGGGTGACACCGCAATGCAAAGGTTCTTACTGTTACTGAACTATACACTTAAAACTTAAATGTTAAAATGGCAAATTTTGGGTTATGTATATTTTACCTCCATAAAAATACTCATATTTTTTAAGAATTTTAGAAAATTGCAGAAAACTAAAAAAGAAAAGAAATCATCCATATTCCTACCATTTAGAGGGAGAAAAGTGTGTTTACTACCTCTGTGCATTAAAAGTCCTAGAAGGAATGAGAAGCCAGTGACAGTAGTATCCGATTGTGGTCTCAGTAGCATTTCTCACTAAGGGGAATCTGAGCTCCTAAGAGCAATGGATTGTTCCGAAATGGCTTATTCTAGGTCTACCGCACGGCTCAAAGACTAATGCAATTGTGTCAAAGGGACACAAGAGAAAGTTGAATGAGTTCCTCCTGGCCAAATTTAGGACCATTTTTACCTCAAACTAATAATGACCATGATTGATTATAACATAGTGAATGAATACATATTCATTACTGCATAATAGAAGTCCATGAATATGAAAAAAAAGGAAGCTCTTCTTTAAACAAAAACGTCAGCTGAGTTAAATGTCCAGGTGTGAAATTAGAAAATAACCGTTATGCAAACCCTCGTGTAACAACTGATTTAGGCAAGAGTCTTTAATGGCTGGTAAAACCATTAGCGGGCATCTGCCATCCTCCCCCCGTCACCACATCAAGTTCCATGAAGACGAGGGACCACTTCCAGTACCATTCCCTGTTTCCCCATGCTTGGCACTGTGCCTGGCACATAGCAAATGCATAAATATTTGTTGAATGGATGGATGAATGAATATACAAACATGCCGTCTCTCCTTATCAACATTAAGTAATCTGTTGCTCCATCAGTCAGAGTCTCTGACTGTTTATGTGCCAGTTTCTTGATTGCAACAGGTAACCTAGGTTGTGACGCTGGTGAAATATCGTCTTGACACGGTTTCTAGGTATTAGCTATGTCTATGTATTTATTTTTCAAAAGACAATTTAGCCTACGACTTAATATCATGTCTGTAATGTGTTACACCCCAAGAAGGCTTTTCTACTTTGTTACTTTCAAAGGAAGAAAACTGTTTGATCTTCTCAAAAAATATGTATTCTCTCTCTCATGTACTAAGCTCTCTATGCTTTCATAACTTTTGCTATAAATGTTCCTGAAATACAATCTTCGTGTATGAAAATTAGATACATCAGAGCAATTTATTCAGAAATGAGGTGGACAGTCAGGAGCCCGGGGTGGTCCAGCAGTGTGTGATGGATGGGACCACTCACTAAAATGGGGAAAGGAGCATTTCTGAGCTTGGTTCTCAGGATCCGTGGGGGGAGGGGAGGATGCTGGGTTTGGAAGTGCTTTAAAAACTAACATTTGTTGCAAATATTAGGCATTCGTCACCATCATCCCCAGCATTATCATAGTGTTTAACCAAGGTTTTGACATTATTAAATATATAACTTACACTAACTCAAGGTACTGACAGAAAAAAATCTCAGGAAAAACATAATTCTGTGTATGTATTACTTCTATTCTAACATTTTAATGAAAATCATATTTTTGTTTAAATGAATTTCTTTCTACTCTAGAACAAGAATATGGTAATTTTGTCTGTACTATATGGCTCTTTTTTTTTTTTTAATTTAAAATTGAGTGTTCTTAGGAATAATTTTCCAGGAATAATAATTCTCTTATTTCAATTCAAAGAATCTACTGCTAGGTTATTCCTTGGTAATTTTATACAGAGAGGAGGTTTGATTTCTTCTAGTACCATTTCATTTTTTGATGTCTGTTACCAACTTGTAGCTAGAACATAGAATTATTTTCCTGATGGAAAAGCATCCTTTTGTGGAAAATGCTAACAATGGGGTATACATTTCAGTGTCGTCTCAGTGCAAATCATAGCAGAGACACAATGTATGCGTGAATGCATGAAAACAAGGAAGCCCTTATTAACGTCCTTCCCCAATATAAACCAGAAAGAGTTTTGAAAGTGTTCCTTTTCCAAATTAAAAATAAATACAATAACACAAGTTTGACCTAAGATGTACTTCTGTTCAACTCATTACTTATCCCTCATTACTCATAAAACCTATCCAGGCTTGGGGTCAGGGACAGACATCCAACCACACCTAGTTTTGCTATGTTCCTGGGAACTGAAAACTATCACAGAAATAGAAATATTTCAGTTATTGTATTTTTATCGGAAATGAAACAAGTAGGGGGTGAGTTGGTGTTTCTTCCTATTTACCAGCGAGCTCGCTGATAAATGGCCTGCAGGTTTCACAGTCAGCTGGACATTCACAGAGGTGAATTATGTCATTAAAGAAATTTTTAGAAAAAAAATGAAAAGTAAAAATCTTAAAAGTTACCATAAGCCCGTTGCCCAGGAGTGGCCATTCGGTGTGTTTTCTAAGCATATACGATGATTATTGTTTTCATGGTTGGCATCAATCTGATTTGTAACCTGCTTGTCTCATGTGCATCATGGGTGGTATTTCATATCATTAAATATATTCTAAACATGAGTTTTAATATCCACACAGTAGACAATCTAATGACTGTGCCATAACTTAATTCAGTATTTGGGAACCTTTGTATACAACTTTGAGTAAATCTTTTTATACACTCAGTGTACATCCTAAAAGTAGAATTTCTGGAACAAAAAATGCTCATGTTTTTAGAGGCTTTTGATAAACATCTTCTTGGAAGGCTTTCTCAGGAGTATTTCATATTATCATTAAAGCAGCACACTTAAAGACAAAACAAAAAACATTACTCCATTATTTTAACTTACCTCTGATTTCTACTGAGTTTGAAATTTTAAAATACATGTTCATTGGTAGTTTGTGTATGTGTGTGGTGTTTTGCGGAGAAGGGATCAGATCACCTCTCCATGTCTTCTAGGGCAAAGAGTTGTCTTTTTCTTATTGATTTGCGTGAATAAGCCTGGTTTATAGAAACAGCAATAAAAGGCCAGTGTCTCCAGTGTCTAGGACAACAGAATAAGCTGGTTGGTGAGAGTCAGGTTATTTATTGCATGTATGTCATGCTGGTCTGTCAAATAAAACACTGACTGACAAAAAACCAACCAACCAACAAACAACCAAAACCCCAACACTTTGCAATAACAGTCTATAGTCAAGACGTTAGAACCCCTGGCATTTTGATATGAGGGAGGTCCAAGGAGTGGGGACCAGCCCTCACTTCCTCCTGGACAGACCCTTGTGAGGACCCAGGGACTTCCAAGGGCACAGCTCCCACCCATGACCATATTTCTGTCAGGAACATTTCCTCTTTGTGACCAGGTCTCAAGGATAGGTGGGAATATCCTTTCCTGCTCAGGTTATCGTAGAACCCGCAGCATCGGGCCAACTCTACCATGTCCTAGATAGATGACTCTGGACATGATTCTCAGGGCAGCCTTAATATTCTCATCTGTGAAGTGGGAATATTAGTAGCACCTCTCGTGGGTATTTTTGTGAGTAACAAATGATATCAGAGGACTAAAGAACTTGGCGTAACACAACACACATTAAATGTTCAAACTACATTCCAACTACATGGGTGTGATGGACTTTTTTCTTATCAATTTATAAGAAAAACTTTTTATTTTAGAACCAGCAGCCGAAACTAACTTTCCAGGATGACTTAAGTAGCAGGTTAGTTGCTGATGATACAATGATAGGTTCAAATACAAATAATTCCATACGCCTTTCTTGGATAAAACACTCCCTGAGCACCAAATGTATTATTATTTTTACTATTTTTCTACAAGACTGGCAGATAGGGGGAGAACAAGAGAGAGGAGAGTCGTAAAGGGGAAGTGGGCTAAGAGCTGGGTACCCCTGAGTACCATTTTGGCACCGTTGGGATTGAGTAAAAACCCAGCCACCTTCTCAGAGCAGGAAAATCCCCATTATCCTGATAACTAAGCACCCACAACTCTCTGCTCCTGAAAAGGTACAGAAGATGCAAAGTCCTTATGCACACAGGCTTTCTGCGCTTCTAGTCCTATCTGATGTTGACCCAACGTGGCAGAGCAGAAGCCACATGGAAAGCATCAATGGAGACCACATCCCCATTAAAATGCTCACTGCAGCCAGATGCTGGCCTGGGCAGAGCGCTGAAAGTGTGTGTGTCAGTGAGGATTTCAAGGAATTCGGCTTGTTCTGGGCTCTGCCTCTCCAGCAAAATGATTTCCACTTGTTCCCTGCATTACAGGCTCTCTCGATTATGTGAAGTGGTGGTATCCCTTCCCGGCACAATTGACAACACTAATAAAAATAGATAACGTATTTTTAAAACCTACAGCAGATTGTCATGGCAATAAATAATTGTATCATGTTGCTGTCATAGCAACGAAGTCTGTGTCACAGAGACAAATCAAGCCTATATAAATTTTTTCTAAATTTAGGTGTTTGAAAAGAGTTGAAATAGCCTATAGTCATGGAGAGGTGCATTAAAAAAAATACTTAACCTTCACTGGAAAAAATATTTTGAGTCATTTAAAAAAAATCTGAATTGCTTATTGTCATATTTTTCCATTCTCTTCAATATAAATCTTAACTTCCCTTTTTGTCATTATATATTACGTTTTATATTTTTAAGGACTTTCACGAGTGGGAGAAGACTAGCGAGGTATCTCTCGCTCTCTCCGATTCTTTCACTGTCTCGTCTTCAGAAGTAATTTACAAGGCAGAGCATAATAATTCTCAGACTTTCCCCTGGCAGCTAATGACACAATAGCGGGAATAACAAGTTACATTAGCTAATCCATGTTATACCAAATGAATAGCTAGTTTCCATATTCTTGGCATCATTTTTTTAAACAAGCATTTATTGCTGTGTGATATCTAGTATGTGATATGGACACCAGACTACCAGAACTGACTACAATTGTTCTCTCACACAGGAAACTTTCCCTCCTGGCTTCAACTAAAGTCTACTGACATGACAAATAAGTGACATTTTCTCAAAAGGGGAGAATGATTGTTTTCCACAGATATGTAATTATTGTACCAGTAAGGGAAATCTCCAAATCCAAAATAATTACATGAAAAAATGCTGCAGTTTCTCACATGACAAACAAGACCTCTTTCATTTTTTTTTTCTTTTCTTTCCTTTGGTTATGATGAAATAAAAAGGTCTCTTTTTTTTCTTTGGTGAAGATTTCTGTAATACTCTCTAAATCCCCATGAGGGAGAGGCTGTCATACCATAGAAAAGTGTGTGAACTTGGAACACCGCTGTGCAGTATCATTTAACTTTTAAACAATTGTTACTTAGAAAACAATAAAAATTAGATCACAAATCTTTAAAATTTAAACACTTAAATGAGGTAGTACATGCAAAGTATCTAATCCATAGTCAGTGCTCAGAAAAATGTTAGCTGCTATTTTAATTCAAATCAAAGATCGAATTATGTATTCAACTTTGATAAGAAACTAAAATGATGAGCCCCTTAATATCTATAATGTAGGAAAAACTCTACAATAAGCATCGTAAATAATCTATTATAAATCAATGCCTCTGGGTGGTGGACTTTCAATATGATATACAGATGCTGTTATATTGGGGTGTCATTGGTTAGCAAAATTATATACAAGATGTACACTTGTATATAATTTTGCTAACCAATGTCACCCCAATATATTTAATTAAAAATTAATTAAAAAAATAAATGCCTCTAATGATACTAATTCTTTTCATCACTATGGCCCTTCATGACAATTTTCATGACGTATTTTTCCCAGATGCGCTTTATTAAAAGGTGACTGCCAAAGAGGGAGCAATCTCTGGCCTTAGTTGGGGAGAAGGGGGAACAGTGTCACCCCATGACAGCATTCGCCAGGCTGAGGGCCACCAGCTTCATTGTGTGTCTATCTGGAACAGGTAGGGCTCCCTGGACAACAGGAGAAAATCCTGCTGCCTTTGTAGCCTCAGTTGTACCCCAAAAACATGATGGCTGACAATACGTGTGAAGAAGCCTGTGAAGGGATCAGAGAGATTGTGACCTGCCCAAGGAACCAGCAGTGTGTATCTTCATGTGAATAAAGTGTGCTGCGTGCTCAGGGAAGCCGGTCCTGTTTCCTTGAAGATGCTTCAGCAAGAGCGCTCAGCTTGGCCATCGTGGTCGCGGTGTCTCAGCTGTCCTGGCAGCTGTGTGGAGGCACCGGCAATAGCTCATCATTCTTGCAGAGGGGACACTTATTTGGCGGCGTGGTAGCTTCTTCTTTTTTCCTTCTTAGAGGATTCCTTTTTGTCTTGACTCTCGGGGGTTGTGTTTTATTTATTTCGTTTTGTTTTGTTTTTATGAGGACGTAAATGTCACCAAAGGACAGTCCCACTTTTCGAGAATGTTCTACGTCCTGCCTTTGAAAACAATGCACTTCCAGAAAGGGATCACATATGGGAAAAATCTTTCATCAAACCCAGAAAGATGCATGGCATTCTCATTGCAAAACCTAATTTTTTTTTAAATTTTATTTACCACTCCCTGGATTTCGGATATAAATTTCAATGTATACTTCTAAAGAAAGAAGGGAAAAGAATAAAATTAATAGATGTTCTTTCTAAGTGATGATGGTCCTACAGTATGGATGGTTTTTATTTTCCTCGCTTACATTTTACCTTATTCCTACAATGAATATTTTTAATCTGATACATGAACATTCTGTAGGGAAATCAAATTCTTCTTCATGTGTATCTATTGCCCTGGGTGTAATTAATTAAAATGAAATCAAAATGAGGGGGATGGGCCAGATGTGGTCTGTGACCTCATCAACTTTTAGATGCTGTAGGTTCGTTTTCTACAAGCAAGAATGCCAACTGGAAGCGGTGACAGAAATAGTACCATCCTACTTACCTTAAATACCTTAATCGTTACATTTATTATTGTGGTAGGATCACTAAAATCATTGCATTGCATGTGACATTTTCAAATTGTTTTCTTATTAGTTATTTTCTCCCGAGACTGTAATAGGACTTCACCCATTTTACAGAAAAGAAGACTGAGTCACCCCATTCAGTCTTCAGAACCACTTCTCATACTGTGTCTCTAGGAAATCGAAAAGCCGTTTAGAGTTGACATTGATTTTTAAGTGGCATGTGATTTTTGTGTGGATGTGAGAGGTGGCAGCAAATTTATCTTCCTAATTATGTTTTGCTTCAGCTAACATACAAATGGGCATGTATTTTCTGAGCTTTTGTCAGCTGGAAGTAGAGTGTTTTGTGATGGTGAGAAACTGCCTTGAGATTCCAAGTTGGTCATGTTTTAAGACAAACAAATAAGTGGAGGAAAACATTTGTAGCATGTGAGCAAGCAGTGTAGCAAAAGTTAATATCTTTATTATATAATGAGCTTAGACAAATTGATAGCAGCGACACTAAACCCCATCAGACAAAATGGGCAATACTTTCTATATTTTTTGTGACTGGGAAAAGAAATAGTTCTAGTTGAAAATATAGAAATGTTTGCTCAAACATTGCATTTTTGCTCAACCTTCCAATAAGCAAAGAAATTCAGTTTAAACCAAATTGGGGTGAGGTTCTTTTCAAAACAAGCATTTAAAAGGATGAAGTCCATATATTTAATCTTGACATTTATTTTGAAAGTCAACCTGTCAATATCTCTCAATACGTATCAATAAGAGCCATCAAAAATGTCCCATCATTCCACAGTTTTAAGGCAATGATTACATATATGGAACATGCAAGAAGACATTTGTTGTATGTAAAAGGACAGACACTCCAGTAATGTGAAAAAATACTCCGGGAAAATATATCCTGGGAAAAGGAAAACAAAATTGCATGTATCCTATGATTATAATGACTGAAAAATAAATATAGGAAAACAATAGAAAAGTGACACCTGGGTAACAGTGATTGTGGGCTTTTTATTATTATTGTAACTATTATTATTATTACCTTCTTTCTTTTTTCCAAATAGTTATTGTATGGATTTTTTCTCTTTTAATAGTTATCTCGTTTTCTTCCCCATGTTTTAATGCAAAAGTGTAGCTATGGGACACTGAGCCTGGATCTGCTACCTAAGAAATGGGATGGAAAGCTGTCCAATACCTCCCTCCGAATTTAAAAATGTATAAAGGCCACTGCATCAAACAAAAGGAACCTGTAATGTTTTTAAAGAGAGCGATGCTTTTTTAAATGTGTTCTTATCAGGACAACAGAATCTCAGAAATGCCTTTATTCAATCGATGTAAGTATGTCTATAGAGGGTGATTCTGAGAATGATCTATTTGAACACAATTCCTCTCTCGAAAAGTGACACTTGAAAATGTTCTCTGGGCTCCTTATTCACTCTTTTACCAGGACCTATGTGATCAATTCCTGCTTGAGTTTAGTTCTAGAAATCTTTTTATAGAAGTGAATTAATTTGTAAGCTTTCTTCTCCTCCTCTTCTTGTCCGTCTCCTCTCCTTCTCCTTCTTCTCTCTGTAGCCTCATTACCTGGTCAAGAACTCTTTTCTTCTGTTACCCCAGTATTGCCCGAGAGCTTTGAGCCAAAGTCGTTGCCTGTTTGACTCTAAGTAACACCGAACATCTCCATCTTATTTCCTTGAGGTTATCTGTGGCCTGTGGTTTTAATGCTTTGATGTTTCCTCTTGAAGTTTTCTCAGTTGTTGTTTAGTACAGAAATCACAAATAAACAGATGAAGAAAAGAATTTTGTCATAAAAACAGAATATACTAGTTTTTTTTTTTTTTAATAAAGATGCAAATGACCTAATGAGTAGCAAATGAGAAAATCAGTATCACTCTACCGCAGAGGTAATCCAGTTTGGAGTATATCTTTTCATATCTATAAATAGACAAACTTTTTTTTTTCCTAAAAAGGAAAGATATTAAAACATTTATTGTTAACACTGAGTTTGATGTCATCTTGAAATGTTGCATTTTTTCTTAAAGTTTATGATCTTTAAAGACGGGGGAGCGGGGGAACCCAGGCAGTATAATTGCTCCTAGTTCCATGCAGATGGGGTGTACGCGAAGGTTCCCATGTGTTCCAGAAAAGGGATTATGCTGTGTGTGGCAGATGAACGGATATGTTGCATAGAGATTAAGAAATGACCCAGATCCAGATATTTGATCAAATGCTTCTCTCGAAAACTCTGAGCTGCTTAGATTTGCAAATTCAGGTGAAAAAAACCCTTGCTGAAACATAAGGGGGAAGCACTCGCTTGTTGTTTCTGCTTGATTGTGGCATGTTTGTGTTTTGTTTTGATTTCATCTTTTCCTCTGATAGGATGGAGCTTCTGCCCTGTAGTTCAGACATGTGATGAAAAGATGTGCCTTACAGAGGCCGCTTTGGCTAAGTTTTACCTTGATCCTTTTTTTTTTTCCAACAGGAAGCTTGAATTAACTCCTGGGAAAAAGTGGACAGAGCCTCTAAAACTTTACCTCCCTGAATTTCCTGCTTAAAAAAAGAGAGAAGCCAACGCTTTTTTTAATAACAAAGAAGTGGTAGAATTCTTAGTGATTTTAGTTGTAGAAGATCTCAAGACACTGGACAACTGGGATATATATATATTGTGTTTCATATTATGAAAATTCTTAAGTCAAGTTGGGAAGCTTAAAGAAAAAAATTTAAATTACTCTCATAAGTGTAATAAAGTTACCAAAGGGTTATATAAATATTGGTATATAAAATGACCTGAATTAAAAAAAATTCTTTCCAGAAATATTAAGGGGGATTTTAAATCAGAATTATTTGTTCTTTCCATGGCTTTTTTTTTTTATTTAGATTTAGTACATATAGGCAAATATGTACTATGTGTTTGCAATTTGCCAAAAGTGGATAATTGCGTTATTTCAAATTAATGAAAATAGAATGACTCGAGGTCATTATTTAAATGACCATTAATGATTTAAAATTATTTTAATGAAAACAGGGTGTTATCCCTGTGAAAAACAAGAAATTATTTAATAGTTAATTTATTCCATCTGCAAGCAAGCTGAAAAAGTCTACATCAGTTACAAAAGAGGTGTTTCATTTATTTAAAAGGCTACATTCTTTTAGGATAGTTATTAAACATTATAATTTAAAATTTAGTTGAAATGCTGGCAGGACATATTGCACAGGGCGACTAATAGTGGGGTTAGGCTTTCCTATTTACTGACAGGAAACAAACATCCCAAATGAAGAGTATTTGTAAAATATAAGAAAAGGCAAAAAAAAATGTTTATTTTAAGTACTAGTGAATACTGCACAATTCTCATCTGGCACAAAAACAGTCTCTGTTTCTCATGATGTTTGTAATTAGTTTTAGGTTGTGATCAGGAACAGTACCACTCTACCATAATTCAGAAAAATTTCCCTCAAACCATAAAATCTGAGAACACACACACACACACACACACACACACACACACACCCCCTTAAAAGCAAAGTTTCCTTTTCCATTCCATTTCCATTCCATTTTTTTTAGCTTTTGTATAAAGGGAATTTCAAAAATGCATCTGATTGCTAAAATTCAGCCTATTTCACCCTTAAGAAACTTGGATCATTTTAGAGTGAATGGTTAAACTAACTGTAGCGTGTCTCTAGCATGAAGTATTACTCAGAAATAGAAAGGAAGGAACAATTGATTCATACAACAACTTGGATCTCAAGGAAATTATGCTGAGTGGAAAAGTCAATCCCCCAAGTTTATATTCGTCATGATTCCATTTCTATAATATGCTAGAAATGACAAAATTGCAGAAATGGAGAACAGATTGGTGGTTGGCCGGGGTTAAGAAGAGAGAGGAGTGAAGTGAGTGTGGCTGTAACAGGGCAATCAAGGGATCCTTCTGGTAATGAAAATGTCCTGAATCTTGACGGAGGTGATGGATACTTACACCTACACAGGGGATAACACTGTGTCGAGCTAAATACACACACATACAAATGAATTCAAGTAAAACTGGGGAAAGCGGAACAACATCTATGGATTGTATCAAACTCAGTATCTCCGTTGTGATATTGTGCTACCAGTTTGCAAGATGTTACCATGGGGGAAACTGAGAAAAGGGTCCACGGCATTTGGATTACTTCTTACAACTGGGTAGGAATCAATCTACAGTTATTGCGAAATAAAAACTTTAATTAAAAACACACACACAAAAAAAAACACAAGGTTTTACTGTTTTAGGATTGTCCCAGGCAGTGTTACCCTTCTCCTGATCCCAATAGATATTCAGAAAAACCTTTTCAGAGACTCCAGAACAAAGTTCCAATCTTCTTGGTACCACAGATAAAAATATCAAGCTTCAAAAAGCACACAGTAGCTTAACATTTTTCTCCCTCTGTGCTCGCTGCTGTCCCCACAGCAGGCACTTTTGTGTTTCCATAGGACCAGAAGGGAAGCTCCCCCTCACACTGCCCATTGCTGAGGCGCTGGGGGTGGGGGTGCGTGTAGGAAGCTTGTGTGCCAGCGTTACGTCCTTCTCTATTACGGTCCGCAAACGGCTGTGCGACTCTGTACCCACCTTAAGTTACTCTTGTTTCTTCCTTTTGTCGCAAGCTGTGGAACAGGCCCAAGACAACAATTGTGGAGCTCTTACTTTCTCCTTGCCACACCTTACGACCATGTTGGGGTTCTCCAAGCCCGCTGGGCTCACAGCGGAAGCTGTTAACAGTTGCTCTAGAAAGAAATAACTCTGGCTATTTCTCCAGTCAAACACTTTGGTCATGAACACACTGCTCATTTCTCCTAATTCACCTCTTTCTGTGCCAGAAGCTGTCCAACTCTTGGCTGGGGATTGCTCTGCGGTGTCATTTATTCCCGTTCTTTCCTACTGGCTCCTGCTTTGCTCTCACAGAAGGCGACCTCTTTCCCGTTGTCTTTTCCCTGTTGAGTCCGTTTAGCCCGCGCCTCTCCTTAGCCCCTCATTGTCTCCCAGGTGGGCCACTCCTGTACCTTGTCATAGACGAAGAGTGGGACACATGGCTGCCTTCTGTTGTTGTTGGAGGGGATGAGCTACTGAAGGGGAGCGTTGCCACGCTCCTGTGCACAAGCTGATGCCAGAAATGCTCTTACCTGTTTAGAGAAGGCCTGGGACACTCCTGGACAGGGACAGTCAGCAGGTTGTTTCCTGGTAGAGCCAGGTGAAAGGATCCTCACGCAGCTTCATAATTTCAGGAGGACTTGGGTATCTATGATATAAAATAATTTTCTTCTCTTCTTTGATTTGCTTGCCATAATAGTTTTGTGTGTGTGTGTGGGGGCGGGGGGGGGCGGAGAGGGAAGCTATTTAAAAAAGAAACCCTTCTTGATGACATTTAAAAGAAGGTGGGGAGAGGTTTGTGTTCCACTCTGTTGTTGATTCAGGCTCAGCTCTACCTGGAGGTGAAGTGTGCTCTCCAGGCTGTGTCACTGTCCTGCACATTTGAGGGTTCCGTGGTCCATTGGAAATGGTCAACACGGGCCATCCAGCTACTTATAGGGACAGCCGACTGGGGGACGGGTCAGCCACTCTTTTCCCTATTTGGTGAAAGAGACGCTCTTCTCTCTCCCTTGCTTCCCCACCCCCAGCGAGGGGTGGCAGATGTGGAGAGACTCAGATGACACGAGGTGGCAGAGGAGCCTGCCACGGGAGCCGGCTGGATCCAGCATAGACGACCCAACCCAGAACTAGCGCCAGGCTGGAAGGTCCCCGCTCACTGACACCCAGCCAGCTCTGTCTGGGCCAGCCTCCGATTCCATCAGCCCTTCCGGTTGTCAACGCCTTTTTCAAGGTACTCTGGCTGGGTTATCCCCTTCCTTCCCCACCTCCATTCTCCCTGCCAGCCCTCTGGAGCATGAGAAAGGGGCCAGAAAGTTATACTTTAGAAAGATATATTTTATTTTCCAGCTCCTTCTGTTCACAAAATTGTAAAGGAAAACAACCCCTCCCCCCCCAAAGAGGAGTTAATTCTGATAAGATTTTGTGCATTTTAGGGCTAGGTATTTTGGTGACACGAGAAACACAAACATCGTCATCTGGGGCTTCAGGGACCTAATTAAAACAGTCTGTCCAGTGGAAGAGAACATTGGCTTCCAGTCCCATTAACTCGGGGGGCCTCAGAAAAGTCACCCCTCCTTTCCAGGTCTCAGTTTCTCCTTTTGGAAAACAAGGAAATCTTAGAAACACATGGTTTCCAAGATTCCTTTTAGAGCTAACATTGCAACAAAATAGAAATGAATTATATGGAAGAAGGAGGTTAAGATGAAGAAATGCAATACAATTTAAAACGAATTAGCAAATTTGTGTATTTAAAAAAAAACACAAACAACAACCTCAGAGTTAGATACTGAGTCCTCCTATCTGAATATTTATGTCCAAGGGCCAACAGCTACACGAGAAGTGAAAATCATCACAACATGGACGATTGACTCATGAGCTGATCACTTAGAATATTTATTTTCAGTTGAACATCCTTCTAAGCGTGAGGTGAATACATACCCATCTCTCCCATCATATGCATATTGTTTTAGGTCGGTCTCTCTCTGAGGGTGAAAGTGCCGCGAATATCTCACAATAAAAGGCAAACAAAAATAAATTGGCCACAAAGTGAAAGTAAGAATTATTAAAAAACAAATAAACAAGCAAACAAAAAAAATTACAAAGTCCATTCCTGATTGGAAAAAAAAAAGTCACATTATCCTATCATTTTGGAACAGTTTTGACAAACCCTTTGTCATTATTACCTAAATAATGAATTTTGGTTAAATTTTACTTTTATGTCTTTGGCGTCAAGTTCCAATTAAATTTGTTTCTCCCGTGACGTGCTATACAATTTGGTTCCTGTTACAAATGGATTTATTTTAAGCCATGTTTCCCGGCATCAACGATCAGACAATGAGAAGCTACTGAACATACTAAGGAAAACCAACGGAGTGCTGACTTAGAGACAGTGGCTGATAAACTCAAAGAAATCTCCACGCATGATGGGTCACCAAAAACTTCCCCATGACAGCAACGCAGAGGAGATTTACGCCAGCACCCTGGTGGGCGGAGGGCTCCATCAGCCTGGTCTTACACCCTTTTTGGGTAGCAATCGGTCATTTTTTATTTATTTTATTTTTATTTATGTATTTATTTTCAAGGTTTATTTTTATATATTTTTATTATTTTTTTTTGTTAACTTTTTTTTATTAGTTTCAGGTGTACAAAACAATGTAATAGACATTTATCATTTCTATCCCTCACACAGTGGTAACCCTTCCCCCATCTACTACCCCCTGACATCGTATGCACAGCATCAGGAATAGAGGCAGCGGAAATGTAATGGCTGTGTGCGATGTCAGAGGGGTCATTGTTTATTGAAGTCTGACTGTGCGCCACAGGTGACAAACACCATCTCTTAATTCTCACAACAATCTTAGGAGATCGCTTGAATTATTTCCCCAGTGTAGCGCTGTCCTGAGTTCGTACAGCGACTGAGAGGCTAAGGGAGGTAGAACCCAGACAATCTGACCAGGAGCCCTTGTTCATCTAAATCAGTATTTCTTAACCTACACGGAGCTGCTGGGGGGACCAGGGGTCTGGCTCCTTCTGAAACGTTCCCAGATGATGCTGATGTGTAGCCGGGAGGAGACCCACTGACCCTGAGCAGACTTCTCTGATTCCAGTGCCCATGTCCTCCCACATAGGTTGTTAAAATGCTAATTCTGGTCCAGAGCTGCTGCAAATTCGGTGAGTCCATCGTTCTAATAAATAGGAGAAGCTGCTGGCCTTGGACTACACTTTGAGGGGCAACTTAGAAGGTCTGTCTATTTGGGCATGGTTTTGAGGGGGCTGATACAAGTCTGGGGTGAGTGTGTGTGTGTGGGTCACTCCCTGCCTCATCTGGAAACCCCACCTGGTGGCCTCACTGCAAGGGACTCTTGAAAACTCAGCCTCAGCCAATTATCCACAAGCAGGCGCCTCTCTCCCTTCAAGAGACAAGGGAAATAAACAAGCCAATCCTTCACAGTCGTGAGCTGTGGAGATGCCACCTTGATAGAGATGGGAGTAGGAAGGAAAATGACCTCAAGACACCTTCCCCAGCCCTTCTCCATGCTGTTGAGTTTTGTCGTCAAGCTGAGGGGCTGCCCGCCAGTTACCCAGGGCTGAAGAAACCCCATCTTTTCCGGCACTTCAAGGACAAATTTCTACTTTCCAAAGGGACCCTGAAGTTCTTCTGTTTTCTTCTGGAGCTCCAGGATTTGTATCACGGGACAAGGAGGAGAGACGCTCCATGCTGCTGCCCGGAAGACACGCAATGAATGCATTGTGACAAATGTCCAACCCTCTCCCAGCTCCCGCTGCTCTCCAGTAAGTCCTGTCTCCCCGAGGCATGCAACTAGCTGTTATTAAATATCTATTATTGTTTAAGAGTAACTGAATACATTGTGTACAGAAAAGATACAGTCACTGCCAGATGGACCTAAAACCTAAATAATACAAACAGACACACTGAGAAAGCCTGCATGACAGTGGATTACATAAGGCTGGGGAAGAGGAGTGGCAGGGACTGCAAGATGCTCATCGTCACAGTGACATCTGGGTACAGAAGGAGCTCTGCCGTCAGATTTGGAGTGGATGTGAAGGGCGGCGTATGTATTTGCGGGCCGGTGATATGAGGCTCAAATGCTGGAGAATGCAAAGCATTCGGCTTCCGCCACTTCCAGAGGGATGCGTGTGTGTTTGTGCAAATGTGCATGCACGTGTGTGTGTGTGTGTGTGTGTGTGTTTAAAGGGAGTGATGGCGAGGGAGCTATTGAACGGTAATATGGATAATAGAATGTTTCCTTTTATTATGCTGAATTCTATCTAGAACTGGATCACACACTTCCAGCATCTTTTCCAGGGACTCTTAGGCCTTTTCACCTACGAAGACCAAGCCCTGAAGTTCCCTTAGAAGGCTTCACAGAGGAACGGTACCAGGGTAGGAAGGAGCCTTCTCTCTCCAGAGTTTAAACTGTAAGTGGTTTGTTTGGTTTTTGTTTCTACTGTTTGTTCTGTGTTACGTGGAAGGTTCCTGAAGGCTTAGTTGCTGGCAAGACGTCAGAGATGGACCTGCAGTTTGATGCCTCTGGCATTGCTGTCACCCAGCTGGTGGCCTCCTGCCCCATACCTCCCACCTTACCAAACCATCATTTGTCTTCTGCACATGGACTCTCCCTCTCAGGAGACATTAGCCATGTCCTGTATCACCCTGCTTTGCCCCTCAGCCACACCCAGTTTGATCAGTTTCACTTTCTTAGCACCCCTCACCCTCAAAGGGTGTCCTGAAGTAGGATCTATGACTCATGGACCGAACCCTCCAAGGGCAGATCGTGAAGGACAGAGAAAGCACATGTGTCCAGAGAAATGTCCAGAAATGCTCCCATGAATCTAATGGCATCCAAAACGAAAAGTTAGGGCCCTCTGGACTCTCTAACACCCCTATAAAAACTCAATAAACATTTTTAAAAAAATCCTAACATCTTCCATCCACTGCTGTATTCTAAACTCCCAGTAAGATGACATTTTGCTCCAAAAAGATTCTAGTTGGCATTTTAAGATAGTTCTTTTAAAAAACTACTTAAATATCTGATGTGTGGGAAAAAAAACCACATTGAATTAAATTTGCCATTTGTAATTTGAACTAACATGAAACAGGGTTTGTCCGCAAGGTTTTGTAGAAACGTATGTAAACACACAGGCTTTTTGCAATAGCATGTGTTGGATGAAGGGATGTGTGAGCAGAGGCAAACTTTCATTCCACACAACAACAAGTTCTGGAGCAAAAGGAAAAACACGTTTCAAGGTAAATTGTACAAGATTTTTAAAAACTTGAGGCCGGAGTTGGTTTGATGAAAAAGCATTCACCTCTGTTGTGTTATTCAGAGAAACCTGCTTTTACCCACCACAGGTCTGAATGTATAATTGGCATCTTTCCCACCAGACTGTGAACTCCACAGTCTGGGGAGTAGGGGAGTGTGTCTGTTTTGTTCACTATTATTTCCTCAGTGTCCAGCTCAGATTTTGGCACCGCGATTGGGCCCTGTAAGCATTTGTTGAAGGAACGGGTCCATTCCTGACTGCTGGGAAAGTCCATTAAAAAGGGTAAAGAAAGCCCTTAACTGCTTTCAAATCGGTTTACTTAATTCTACTCCTAGGAAAGCATTCCCTGAACTTGACATTCCACCGCTGATTGAACATGTAAGTATATCTTAGTCTCAGTGGCTAACAACAATTGAAGGCTCACTGTGCTTCATAGATTATCCTAATTGGAGCCTGACAACACCTTTCTAGGGAGATAGGATCATCATCATCACCGTGCCCATTTTACAGGTGAGGATGGGGAGGTTAAGTTGTTGTCCAAGGTCACAAAGCCAGTAAGAAGGCAAGCCAGGATTCAAGACCAGGCCATCTGGCTTCACGTCACGGCAGACACGGTTCTGCAAACCCATTCCTGGGAAACCATGCTTGGGCTTTAGACGATGAAGACAAACTATCTGCTTCTCCTAAGTAGTATATTTTTAATTTAAAACCAAAAGCTACCAGGCTCCTGAATCAGGAACTACTGGATTCAAATCCCAGCTCAGAACATGTGACTTCGGGCAAATTACTTAACCTCTTGGAAGACTTTAAAAAAACAAAACAAAACACCTGTCCCCTAGAGCTGAGGTGTGGAGACTCTCCGGCCCATAGTAGGCATACAACCCATAGTAGGCATACAACTAATTCTCACTAAGTGCCTTTTATATGATTCATGTAGAGCAAAGCTGGTGGCTCCTGGCAGGCCTTTCCCTTCATCCCCTCCTCACACACACTGGCTGAGGAGTATGGATCTTATGTCCACACCATTGAGAGAAAGGATATTTAGGGGCAAATAACTGCATTTAACAACAGAAGACAAGATGAAGATCATGGCGTCCGTGATCTGCATAAATGCAGATGGCACGCACGCTGACAAATATTTTGTGCCTGGAAGCTGGCGCATTGCAAAACAAACCATTCCTATTTAGAGCTGAAGATGGACAGCCCGCGTACTTTGCAACTGCGATTGCCTCTGGCTGCCCAGAAGGAGGGGGGAGGGGAATTAGGCCAAGTCCTAAGTTGTTAATGAAAACCCACACCGAGTTTTAGATTTAACATTCCGAGGGCCCCTGTGTCATGAACTAAACATGTGAAGTTCAAAAAAATTGGAATGGAATTTAAATTCCACAGGGATCAGGACCTTTAGCAAGTAACCAGGGACCCAGGGTACATACAATGCCCATACATAGTGGGAGAAAGCTTTAAGTAGGAGGGTAGTGCTAAGGCCTCCTTTAAAAAAAAAAGGCTAACTACAATTCCGAGAACAGGCAGGCCCCTATATTTCTCGAGCTGGAAAGAATTGGGCCTACAGGTATGTTTACGAAGACTGAGCTCACTGAAGAGGTTATAAAAGACTAAAAAAATTCTCAGTGGGAAATAACCCCCCTTTCCCCTCCTTCTCCTCCTCGTCCCTCTCTCTCTCTGTCTCTCCCCCTCCCTCCCTCTTTCTTTCCATCTCTCTATTTTATCTCTTCTCTAGCTTTTTCTTTTCATGCACACGTGTGTGTATACACACACACACACACACACACACACACCCTGTACCATCAAGGATTCCATCCTCAAGACTGCTGGCCGGCTCCTGTGGGTGGTCACACACCAGCGGATGTGTTCTTTTGGGTTCCCTTGGAAGAGGCCTCCAGTTCTCTCCCCTGGCCTCTAGCCTGCTTTCTGTTCATCATTTTTACTCCCACTTTCTCGCCGTTGAAGCCCTTTCCTGATTTATACCGCCATCCTGAAATCCTACAAATTTGAAGCTTCCTCACTGTGTCCGTGGTGGCGTAAAACGCATTGTTTCATGTCTTCTCCAACTATAAAAAATTTCCTTGAAAACAATTGTAGCAGGAACTTGGCTACATTTTGCAACGGGAATTAATAAAGTGGCCAAGGGAAACCTCAAGAAAAACTCAAGGAGATCATAGAAATAAGTCCTTGCACATACATTTTTGTTTCCTGACAAAAGCTTTTTTTTTTATTTGCCTTCCTAATGTTCCTACTAGAACACCAAAAATCAACAGATAGAAATCATTCTGAAATAACAAGTGAGCCATGCAGAAGTTAACGGACAGCGGCTTTTATCAATGCCCAGAGATGATAAAGATGGGAAACCTGAGGATGCGTAGGGTTAATAGATGTGTGAAAACTTCCTAGGAGTGTGGCTGTGCTCGCCTTGGGCGTTGCCAGGTGTCGACTGACCTAACCGTTCAGGAGCCCATCACCAGGGGTTCCGAAAGGTTGGGGCCACCCCGTGGGATACTGAGCGTGTCTTCTTGGCCCCGGGTCAGACCTCTGCCTCATCCAGGAGGGAGAGGAGTATCTGTTACCTCAATGCCCACCTGAAAGGATGTGCCATCCTTAATTTCAGCTGCTAATGATTTAGACATATCCTTCTAGTGCTTTAAAAAAAAAAAAAGTCTTCATGTTAACGTCTTAATTATTGGAAAGGTTATGTAGTCCATTGTTTCTACTTTTCTGTATCTTTTAAGCTTTTAATACTAGAAATGTTTAAAATTGATACAGGTACCTGTGCCCTCTCCACCTGCGTCTCCTTTCCAGAGGAAGGGAGGTTTCCAGCCCAGGGTCCTGCCCGTTGCTCCAGAATGAGTCTGCACACGTGCACGCTATCTCGGAGCCCGCGGGGATTCTTACGTGTGAATCCTAAGATGCTGGCCCCCCCTGGACGTGAGCTGCCGGCTCAGCCCCACCTCACTGCCGATGATTTGGGGTGAAGGGACAGGGGGAGCATGTCTTCTGGCTGGGGCTGCCTCTGCTCCATGAGAACCTGGCCCGAGCCCCTGACCTGGCCCAAGGTTGAAAGCAGCGTGAGCAGCTGCCGTCACCATTGTGCTTCGGGGCACAGAACCACGAGCTCCCTGACACCCGAGTTCCTTCCTGGTGGTAAGTGCATGACACCCTCTGCCTGGTCTTACCAAGGTCACGGTGGGGTGGAGTAGGTTGGCGCATAGTCTTCCAGAGTCCTACTTGCAGTGCATTTGTGTGGTGGAAAATGGTGCTAGTGTAGAGGTCTTCCCCTTGGTGGCACATGAGGATACCTGGAGAGAGAAAATATATATATACCCTGATGTCCCACCTGGACCAATGAAATCCACCTCACTGGAGCAGAAAGAGGCCCGGGCATCCACAGGTAGTTCTAAAGCTGCTCAGGTGGTTCCCACAGGCAGCCAGGCTGTGGGGCAACACACAGGAGCCCGTGGGCCTTGGGTGGAGTCTGGGGCTGGGTCGGTTAGGTGGGCATGTCAGTTTCCTTGCGGAATGTGGGCTGTGTTTGCAATTCCGATGGAGGGGAGCATGGTTGTCAGAGGTCTGTGTTTAGGGTCATAGGGGTTTGCAGTGCTTGTGGCTGGGGGTGGGTATGGCTGGAAGGGGCACCGTGGGTGCTGGTGGCACAGGGGTGCTCAGTTTACTGTCCACTGGGGTGCAATTTACCCAAAGTGTGTCATACTCTGCTAAATGCGTTAGAAGTTACACACACACACACACACACACACACACACACACACACACACTGCTACAAATGGTAAACTGTGGTTACCTCTTAAATGGTTAGATTTCGTGCACTTTGTTCTTTTTTCCTTTTCCCTTAATGCATTGTTCGAATATTTAACTGTGAGTAGGTATCATTTTACAAAAACAATAACTGTTTAGAAAGAAAGTCAGTGAGAGAGAGGAAGGGGGGAGAAACACGTTATGGTTTACCAGGATAGCTCTGCTGGTGTCTCCTCTTTATTATAAAGCAAACAGTAACATTTATTGCTGTGGGGTTTTTTTTTGTTTTTTGTTTTTTTTGTTTTTTCCTGAGCCCTCTCCATCCTCTGCCCATAAAAATCACCTCCGTTTTTCTTCCGCTCCTCTGCCTCCTGAGGCCACGGGGACGGGAACAGCCAGATGGCTGGGCTGTCCCACGGCCTGATGAGTGCGGGCGGGGGCTCCCATTTTAAAGTGACACTCAGTCCCCCGTGGTGAAGAGCCGCGTGGGGCATGGCTGCTGGACTATGCAGTGATTATTTGATTGCTTCTTATTGCACACAGTTCCCCAGCAAGGAGTCCAGCCCAGTCCCTTGGTAATGCCCTTTAGTCCTTGTCTGGAGGGTCCCACCCGAGTCCCGGGACCCTGCCTTCCTGGGACAGTGGCTACTGGGACCTGTTCTGAACATGGGTGAGGCGAGGCCTTTGTTTTCTGTGAAGCAGGAGCGCACGCTTGCTCATAGGGGCATGTGCCCAGGGAGACGGGCTGGGGAAGCCGAGGCACGCGCTGCCCATCGTTTGAGAGAGGTCTCTATTGGGTGTGTACTTGAACTTGCCAGAATTCATCTGGCCAGGCTCAGAAATCCAAAATGAAGTTTCCCCCTTGTACTCCTTGTTCGCCTGCTAGACAGAAAGGGGAAAGGAGCTGGGCTACCAATCCACCAATGTAATCTGACTTAGCAGTGGTCACCCAGCTATAGAAGAAGTGCTCCAAAATAATTTTATTTCACTAGCATCATGGACTCTTTCATTATTGATTGGTTGATGGAGGAGAAAGAAAGTGCAGGAGCTTTGGCTGTTCTCGTTCAGTATATTGTACAAACTCAGAAAGAAAAAAAAAATTAAGTTCAACGTTGACTGTTGCCTGGTAAACAATGACCAGGTCTGCATTTCAAGGAGACTTATCCACAGCTGTGTCAACATGCTCTCTGCCCACCAGCGTGGCTGTCCTTGATATCCTGAGAAATAGATATAAAAGCCCCCACTTGTCCACTCCGAGAATGGCTGAGTTTCTCCTGCCTCCTTCAGAATCCGTCAAATCAGGTGGCAATGGTGTGAGCTCCCATTTTATCAAGCACTCCGTGAAGGTTGTCCGAGGTGGGCAGAACGCAGAGCCTGTAGGACGAGACCCCCCAACTCCCCACCCAGCAAACCAGGAGCGGAGAAAATGAATTCTGTGCAGAAGTCGCTTTCTTTTCACGCAGACGTTTGGTTCCGGCAGCTGAACTTCTTAACCCCCTAAGATCCCACATGCTGTCTCTTCCCTTCTGGGAGAGAGCAGTGGGAACAGCACCCATGTTAGAGGGGATCTGAGTTCAAGGGCAGGCTTTGTCACCCCGAGCCTGCACGGGCCTTGAGCCTTTATCTCTGACGTGGAGACAACATCTGGGGGTGATAATTTTCTCTCAGGGTCAAAGGGTGGGTTCTATGAGCTGGATGAGAGAAAGGCCTTTGCAGCTGGAAAATCACCACACAGCCAAAGATGATTTTGAGAGAAGCACGTTCTTATCCTCCGTTCTCACCCCATCTTCTGTTTTCCACAGAGCCCTGGGCTGCCATTTTTATGCCATTCCTCCTAACGCAGGGCTGTCTAGGGGGAGAGAACTTGCTGGGCTTGGTGGAAGAGACAGAAGGTGCCGAGTTATCTGTTTATTTACGTGCTTACTCTTGGCATTGTCACATTAGCATGTCAGCTCTGTGTAGGCAGGAGCTCACTGTCTGCCGTGGCCACGGCTGTAACTCAGCAGTTAGAACAGTGCCTGGACCCCCTTCCTGATATTGTAAATTACCCGTATTCTATCAATAGTATCACTGATATTTATAATCAACCTATTACTGATGATATATTATATCAAATCATGTCAATGATATATAACTATCCACTACATAGTAATGTATTAGCAATACTATACATTATAAGCTCCCCCACCTCCCCATTGAAGAAGAGCTGCTGGGGCGTGAGAGAACTTTACATCAACTATGCCCGCAGGGTGACTGCCATTGCAGACCTGTCACTGGAACGTCAGACTTCCGCTTTCCTGCTTTATGGCGCCTGGATGATGGCACCCCTTCTATCATTGGGGTTGCTCTCCGCTCACCATCTGCCTGAGCCAGAATACCACACTTTGCATGGGTCCTCATGGAAATCTCCTCGGAGCTCCCATAGCACCCCCAGCCAGGAGCCTTTCCTTTTCTCTTCATAAGGGTTTGATAAACTCCAGGGAAACTTTCTATACTACATGTAACGTCCAAAGCCTTGCTTTTTAAAACTCTACTCGTCACCATCCCTTGTACGTCCGCCTGCTGGCGAAGGTTGTGAGGGCTGGGAGTCCCACGAAGCATTCCTTCCGTTCAGGCTCCACCCTTCGGGTGCAGAAAGTTATCTCAGGGTTTCCTTCTTTCCGCCGGAAGGTCCAGGAGCCAGGACCTTGGGAGGTGGCATGAAACTGAGATGGCATTTTGCTGGCCAGGCGTACAGTAAGTGTTTATCGCGTTTTAATTGGATGACTAAACACACAGAAAACAAGACCTGTTCTCTCCAGGACCTGGAGCTCGATAGGAAGGTCATAGAGAGTGTCAGAAACTTGAAATAGGGAAAAGGAAGTGGACATTGGGCCTGGAGGAGGACAGGCCAGGAGGCTACCTGCTGGGAATCACGAGACAGCAGGGAGTTGGGGATTAGGACCCGGCCAGAGGCAGACACGGCCACCAGCCTCCTGAGATGTCCCGTCGGCCACCCACTTGGAACTGCTACTCTGGGAACTCGCTCTTTTTGTGTCCCTTGTCTGCGTCCCTTTTGTGTGCGCTTACTTTTTAAGATCGTTCTTGGTGATGATGCTTTCACCCTGTCTGGAAAGGGAAGATGGGAAATTCCGAGAGCCGACGTGAGTCAGACACAGAGGAGAAGCAGGAACCCTGCCCAGGAGGGGCTGTGACCACAGCCTGTCCCTGTCCAGGGAACCCTGTCCTGTCTCGTCTGCCTTACAACACACCTGCTATATGGTCAAGGTCAGCTGGAGAGAGTTTACTGAACCCCAGTGGGGAGGAAAGCCCTCAGAGGGAACCCACCAGGACAGCTGTTCTCTCCTATGCAAGCAGACTAGCGTTTTCCATGGTGGGCTCTGATGGCCATGGTTCTCTGGGTTGTGGCAGGCATTTCTGCCATGGAGGGTTTTAAAGTCAAAGCAGAAAAGCAGTTGCTACCACAGGACATCGCAGAGCCATTTCTGCCTGTAGAAGTTTGAATCATGACGCCCAACACTACCCGGTGTTAATTGCTGGAAACTTGTCCTGTCCAGGGGTCTTTGCGGATGTGATTAAGTTAAGAATCTTGAGATGGGAGGTGATCTGGGGAGGCTTTAATGCAGTCGCAAGAGCCCTTCATCGTGGCAGGCTGGGGGCGATGTGACACAGGTGGGAGAGGAGGACGCAATGTGACCTGAGAGGCAGAGGTTGGGGGTTGTGGCCACTGGGCACCGAGTGCCAGCCATCACCAGAAGCTGGGAGAGGTAAGGGCTACGGTCTCCCTGGCAGCACAACCGTCTGGACACCTTGATTGGGACCCAAGACACTGGTTTCAGACATTTGGTCTCGGGAACTACAAGAGGATACATGGCTGTTGTTGGAAGCCACCAAGTTTGTGGTGATTTGTTATAGCAGCCCTCGGAAACTAAACTGAGGTGTTCATTTAAGACAAAATTACAGGTTTCCTGAAAGTATGGAGTGCCGTCTGATTCGTTCCCTGTTTCATGTCTAGCTCCTGAATAATACTGGGCCTCGGTACATGCTCAATAAATATTTGTGGAATAAATGTTGGATGTTCATGCATTTCCAAGAGGAGGGCAATAATTTGTGGTGCTTCCCAAACTTATTTACTAAAAGAAACCTTTAAAAAAAAATGAAAAAAACCCCCAAAAAACGGCTTTTAGTACAAGGGCTGTCCGCTCTGGGAAACACTGATTTCTTTTTTAGCTGAATCTTTGGAAATACGTGGAGGGAAGTGTTTGAACAGTGCATTGGACGCTTCTGGCTCCTTGACTCGTAACCATGTATTTGCCCTTGCAATGCCCAGCATTTTATTTATACAAAGTGTCCCATCATCAGTGGGTGATGGGAAGTGTTTGCGGCTGTTGATGGTCGGATTGTGAGGGAAAATGTTTATGGGAGTGAATGGCTCTCATCACACATTTATATTAGCAAGAACATGATTCTCTGCAATGTTTAAATGCTATCCAGGCACTATTTACAGAGTCTCCGTTTAAGAGGAGAGGCAGTCAGAAATGTCACGCTTGCTCGACTTTACAGTAATAACACTGTTTATTGCGAGGATACAAATAGTAATGCTAGTAATATTTAGCAGTGGCGTCCCGCTCCCCTTTCCAGTGCAAGCGAGAGAACGTAGTGTTTTGTGTGTCAAGTGCAAATGATCAATTACAGTTCTCCTGAAGGGGACCCAGCTTTCTTTCTGTGTACCAAAAGCAGAGAAGCCCCTCCTCTCCTTGTCTTTCCCAGAATGTTTATGTTAGGCTTTTAAAAAGAAAAATGCACAAGGATAGTACTCAGACTTGTGGGTACTTTGGGTGAGGAGTGCCAGTGGGTGCAGCTCTTTCAAAGCACAAAATAACAACACAGTGGAAACTGTTAAGCCCGGTGTATATGTTATTTTGAATTTATTCCCAAGGTGCACTCCTGGGATGGAGGTTAAGAAACACAGGGAGAAACAGGTGAAAGGTCTGACAAAAAGCGCGTGGTACTGGTAGTGTGGAAACCATTTCCAGTCTCCGTTTAAGAAAGACTTTTGTTGTTGTTCAGAGTGCTGTTCCCCCCCTCCCACCGCCCCACACACCCGCCCACCAAGAAAATGTTAACTGCATTGACGAATTCTAAGAAACTCTGTAAGGGAGGGAATTATGTGCCCAGATGGAAGGAGGTTGCTGAGAAGCAGAATTATATTTAACTGATTAGTAATAAAAGGTCAAACTTCAGAAATCAAAGGATGTCCAAGAGAAGAGAAATTTTCAACTGAGATGACAGGATTCAAAGAATGACATAAGTTGGTGTTTGTCTCCCGTTACAATAGTTGAGAGCATTTAGTGACATTTTGTCATCATGGTCAATTACATAACAGACGCTGTTTGTTGTTTCACAAGGTAATTTGCATTTCCCCAGGTTTTTATGGTAAAGTCATTTAGAAAGAAGAATGTTCTGTGTGGATGATGGAGTGAGAGTTTCCATAGGGTGATTCCTTTCTGTTAAGACCATTGAGATACCAAGTGAAATATCAGAAACTTAGAAACTCTTTAGTGAATGTGTAAAGGCTTGAGAGCAAAAGAAGTGAGCCTTCTTAGGAGCTATGCAAAAAGAAAGAAGAGTAAAACCCTTGAAAGTAAGCAAAAACCTTATTCAATACACAGCATTAATATAGTAGGCAAACCATGAAAGCCCCTGTCTCTTCTATTAAAAAGAAAATACAAGAATCATAATCAGAATATAGATGACCTTCATTCTCAAATGAAGACTGGTAGGAGAGAACAACCACTAAATCTGTTAGGGTTTTAAAAACAGAAATATAGTGGTTGCTTTAAACAGAACAATCTAGAAAGAACTAGAAGGTAGGGGGTGTGGGGGAGGGGAGAAAAAACACTCCAGAATATTGAATCATTAAAATAAAGGATACATTGGAAAATCAAATATAAAATAAATATTAAACTCTCCATCAATATCACGGGGGGGGGGGGGGGCCTCAGGGGGCGGGGGAGGAAGGAAGGGACTCCAAGTTGAAAGTGTGGTTTTTCAAACCCGACAGTTTGGCAGCTTGTGGCAAAAGGTCCATAAAACATTAGCCATTGCAAATACTGTTACTCCTAAGGAAACAGTGTAGTGCTCAGACCGTCCTCTAAACTGTAAGCAAATAGGATTTCCAGAACCGATTCAAGACCCTAGACTGGCAACTGAAAGAGTGTTGAGTATTCACTTGATTTCATAGGTATTTCAAGTATTCCACATTTCATTCCAAAAAAGTATCTCCTCTGCATGGGGCAGTTACATAACAGACAGGCTATAAATAAAGCAAGAATTAGTTCAATCGACATATAAATAAATGAACGGGACTCGGGGATAACAGGATGGTCCCCAGAGGTTGGCCCCTTTGATACTTTCAGTAATTCTTGGAGAACGTGTCCGTTTCAGGGGAAGATATTGTAGTTGGTGGCACAGCTAAATGTTTGAATTCTAAACTCCGTGTTCCTCCGAGCGAGGGCCCACAAGGCCTGACAAGCACGTCAGTCAGTCTAAAATGCCCCAGTCGAGAACCAAAAATGCAACCCCGTTTTCTCCATGTTAAGTGTGAGGTGAATACAAGCCGCTGACGTGATGTGTTGCCTGTTCTATTATTTAAAATGTAATAAAGAGTGGTGATTTTCTGCTTTTCAAAAGCACTTTCGATTAGCGTGAGATCCAGTGTAGCAGCTGAGATGGTAACCTTCCCGAAGGCAGTGGGAAACTGTGTACAGTTTTCCTAAAAAGAAAACAGAAAAGCAAAAAGGGGATCTTCGTATATCACCTGCCAGAGATGATAGCAGAAAATTCTGCATAAACTCCCTGGCCATACACTGCAGCTTCAAACAGCGTTTCCAGAGTTGTGGCAATAAACAGTCAACATCAGTGACAGAAAAGTACAAAACTTTTTAAAAAATGGTTTCTCTCAGATATACAAACGGTGAGGAACAGGAGAAGGAAAAGAGGAGAGGGAAAGTGTAAAGTCAAGTGTGCAAAATTCTACGTGTCAGATTTTTCTCAATAGTTACTACTATATATTTATAAAAATACATTTTTTTTCTACTGCTTTGTAGAATTGAGTGAAGTGAGAAAAGCTTAAATAGGACTTTTTTCCAAGTGAAGAAACAAAAAAGAAATATAACTAAAAATAGAGAATAATAAAAATAAAATATGGTCACAATGGTTTAAATATAAATATTGTAAGAGTATATGCCAATGGATTAAATTTCCTTACATAAAAATGTTTTCCAGGTGGCATTTTTAAAAAAATCCAAGAATATTCTACTTAAAAGAGAAAGGCAAGTAGATATGGAAAGAGGAAAAACAATTGGTGGGATTAGTGGATATCAATCAAACATATTATGATATCAAAGCAGAATTAAAGCAAAAGGGTAAAACAATAAGAGTGAGTTTATTATGTGACAAAGGCAAAACAATTAGTGAAATTAGTGAAATTGTTAAATTTACATGAACTAAAACACACTGCAATCAAGTATGTAAAAGAAACTAAGAATTACAAGATGAAATTGAAAGAAACAAAATAGTAGCAGAAATCCTTATACCACCATAACAGTTCGATGAAGTAGGGACAAAAGAAACAAGAATTTGCAAAATGATACCAAATAAGGTTGAGCAATTTTATGGTGCAAATTTAAAGGAAAAACATAAAATATGGAAAACTTTCACAGAAAAAAATTAACAAGAAATTTCAATACAGGAAAACTACCAAAAATTATATATACTACATTGTATGATCTCATTGCAAAAAAAGATAATATTTTATTTAAAATTTAAAAAATGACTAGCTACCAATGCAACAAAGATTCTAACTATCACCTGATCCGGGACAAAATTTGAAATACAATAACAAATCATTTTAAAATGTAGGAAACAATGGTAGTACCCATCAAATCCTTGAACTTAAGGAAAGATATGTTGAGAGAAAACTTACTGCTTTAAATGTTTTTATTAATAAGAAAAGCAAAATTTCAAAAACTAGAAATATACTTCTAGAAGAAGAAGCAGGCAAAAACCTCCAGGAAAAAAATACATGCAGAAGGAAACAAATGGAACAAGACTTATTCTCTGAAATACTAAAACAGAGACTTTTTTACTTTGAAAAGACCAAATAAAAAAAAAATCAATCAAGCAATAAATAAATCCCCTAGTAAATTAAATGAAAACAATTTTTTAGAAACCAGAAAAAAATTTAAAAGCAATAAAAAGAGACTAAAAATCATTAGGGAATATGTTGCCCATTTACAGTGATGATGCATTTGGACTTTCAAGTAAAATGGATGATTTTAGCAAAGTTACAGAATTTTAAATGATACAATAAGAGGCTGAGAATGTGAATAGACCAATAGCTTAGAAAGAAATTGTTAGCTTAAAAAACTGCTTTTCTTGCTACAATGACACGAATTAACTGGAATTTTTTTCAAAATTTCAAATAAAAACTAATTATAACTCATAAAGAAATTTAATTAAATCTTTATTAGTTTACTCTAGCAGACAAAAATGGCCCTGTTCTTAAACCTGGTACCAGAACCAAGGAAATCTCGCTCTAGATGAAGCTCTTATAAATGTGAAAATATCTGTAAATAGAATGACACTATTTTTAAAGTATTTTTACCATGAACAGGTAGGGTTTATCATAGTAATATGTCCAGTTTAATGTAAATAAAGTTGGAATAAAATACATAATTTAAATAACTTCCAGAACAAAACAAAAATTAGGTGGCCTTAATAAAAGATTTAAATATTTGATGAAATCCAATGATTTTTTCTGATAAAAAAATTAAAAATAGAAATAGGAAAATACTTCTTTAACATGATAAAACCTACTCGTCTGTAATAGAGAAACTTTTGAAGCATTCTTTTTTAAAACAGGCAAAATCAAAGATGTGTTTTGTTAAAATTATTTGGCATGTCTTTGGAGATTCTTGTTATCTTAACAATGTTTCAAATATGCACTAGATAATCAATATTATAATTTTTAAAAAAGAATCATTATTTTAAGTTGAATTTGAAGAAACTAGGGATTCCAACTGAAGGTATTAGAAATGAAAAGAGATTTTGTGAAAGTATCCAGGTAAAGGCTAAATCTACAAAACTCCAAAGCATTTGTGGTAAAAACCAGCACTTAATTGGTTATTGGTTCGAGGCCATCCCCTTCACAATGCTAACAAAAACACACAATATTCTAAAATTACCCCAACTCAAGATGCACAAACAAAACTAGAAAATACTAAGCTTAAAAAAAGGATGTAATAGAAGACAACTGTACTATATTGGGTGATCCAACATAGAAAAGAATATATTTTTCCCACAAGTTAATTTTTAGATCTGCTTCACAGCCAATTAAACCTATAGAAATACAAAAATCTGAAAAAAATTACTCCAATGTTATGTCTCAAAAATAACTATGTATGAATAGTAAATACAAATTTCTAAAAGATTTTTCCTCCTTATAAAATGCCAAAAACAAATAAAAGAAAATACATGCTTATGGAAAATGTTTAGAAAATACAGAATAATGAAAATAAGAAAATAAAAATCATTGTGGTCTTGGTTGAAAAACAGAAACAAATTTAAACACAATAGAGAATGCAGGAGTAGATGATGATATATAAGAAATAGGTAAACGATAAATACTAACGAAGCAAGTGGAGAGGTATTAATTATTTAATGAATGTTTTGGGGATAATTAGAAATCAAAATGAAAAAATTAACTTAGATCTAGACCTCAAATCCATTACCATAATAAGCAGCGAGTGGATTAAAGGTTAAATGCTGTTACTACCCCTAATAATAATAGGAAAATTAGGAAAAAAAGGAATAGAACCACATGTGAAAATAATTTTGATTATTCAAGCAACAGAAAAAGTAGGTTGATAGAATTTGATTTCTAAAAACCATATAAGATAATGAAAGATATTTGAAACAAATGGTACACAAATGTTATCTAAAACAGAAGAAGGATTTATATAAATTCATTAAAACACAACCAAACACTAATGCTCAAGAGACAAATGTTAAAATGAAAGGGATGGTTTAAACAAAATGTAACACTCTAACAGGAGACCAATATCTGGTGGACCAACCACCTTTTCTAAAATTTAAAGAAATTAAAATTACATCAATGTGTCATCATTTCACACCCATTCCATCAAATTAAAGTAAAGCAAATGACAAAACTCATTCCTAGCTGGGGTTTAGGGAAACAGAGGATTCTTGTTTTTTTGATGGCAATAAAAATTGGCTCCTTTCTGCTGAAAAGCAATCTGACAACACATATCACAAACAAACAAAAAAGTTCCACTCAGAAAAAGTTGCCTCTCAGAAGGTATCTTAATAAATTTAATTTTTAAAAGATTAAACCCCAAGATACTTATAATAACGTTGTTTACATTTTCCAACACTGAAAATAATTTAATTGTATAGGAAAGGGGAATTGTAAACGTTGAAAGGAACTGTTATTGTGGTTAATCCTAGATTAGATAGGTATCCCTCCAAACCATATAGAATTTTGTTTGATAAAAGAATTATTTTATTAAAGAAAGTTTGACAGCTACTCCTTTCAAGAAAAAAACATGTAGGTGATTGCAGACACATTGAAAAATGTGTAAAAAAACAATGAAAAGTGAAAAAAGCAGAACATAAACATGTATGAAAATGTGTAAACTATGGATAATGGTGGTGCGAAATTCATTAACCTATGGACAAAAATTAGAAAAAGGCTTAAAAGAATATAAATAGTTGAACAATTTCATCAAAGCATGTGAATATCTCAATTGGTTGATGAATAAATACAGTTAAAATCTTAAGTTGAAAAACAGAAAAAGAAGTGATGTGTACGTGAAACATGAACTCCCACTAATGTAGGCACTCTGTGTTTTAGCATTTATTTCTCCAATCGCACCTAAGCAATACCACCTCCTGAAATCAGAAGTACCTTTACCCTACTTGCAGGAACAAAGCAAAAGAAAATTATTTCAGGTAGGGGAACTTTGCCACTTCCTTCCTTAATGTCCTGGGATTTTTTTTCCTTAAGCAAAAATGTACTCCCAAAACTGTGGGTTTTTCCAGCAATCTGAAGCCAAATCTCTGATTTGTTAGTGTCTATATTGTTGTTTCTGGTATCAATTAGTGTGATATTTAGTTAAGTATCTTTATGATATTTTGTTTGAAAAGCAAAAGATATATTTCCGTGAAAAACCAGCACCATTCTTCCACTCTCTTACTGGGTGTGTGTGTGTGTGTGTGTGTGTGTGTGTGTGTGCGTGTTTCCAGGCGCTCCTAGGAGAGAGTAGGGGTCTTTTGGCCCATGATTCTGGTTTGCTTAAAGGAGTGTTTGAGGACATAAACAATGCGAGTTTCGACTCTGTATAACACCGCCTACTCAGTGGTGCTTCTGTATAAACCACTATTGATGAAAATAACCAAACCGAACAAAAATACTAAGATAATTAGAAAGCAGTGTAATGAATTAGAATAATAGGCTAGAGAGCAGTGAAAAAAACCAAAAAGGATATAAATGAAGTATATGCACTCTAGAAAATTTATCTAAAGCATTTCTTATTAAAAGGTCTCCTAAGCCATTTATTATGAAGATATCGTCCACACTTTTCGTTCTTAGAGAATCTCCAGTATTGCCACACAGCCTCTCTGTGCATTCTCGCCTCTTAATTTCTGCAACAGAAAACAAAGTCCTTTGTTATACTCTTTCCAGGAGGGTCATTGGAAGGTAAGCCTTCCTTGCAGTGAATTCTTGCTAAACTTTGTACCTGGACATGACATTGTCACCTCAGACAAGTCACAGACCTGACAGGGTAGCCACCTTTTCTGAAGAGCAGCCTGGGCTGTCTTGGAGAGCAGTGTGGGTGTGGGGCCAGAAGTGCTGGGTGTGAGTTGCTGCTTTGTCCGTCTTTCTCGAACCCTGGGACCACGCATGTAAAACAGGAGAACTAATAGTGACAGTGCCCATGCTGCCAATTTCCCACGCTAGTTCTGAGCCTCAAAACAACGTTGTAAAAACGCGGTAAGATGTGGAAAGGTTAAGGGGCGACTCAAACTCAAGTTACTAGTTTATAATACCTGAAGACGAGATGTCTTACATTCTAAAATCTGAGTGTTGTTCCAGAATTGAGCTCTCAGTCTCAGAGGTGCCATGTTCCAGGAAATGGGGTTGTCTGCCCATCTTGCCCTGCTTCTCATGTCCCCCCTCCCGGGAGAGAAGGTACAAATGCCCACCTGCACTCCACTCCCCCTTTACTTCCAGCTTCCAGCCTCCTACCTCCATCCCAGAACTGTGACACCCCTCCCGTCCCCCACTGTTCCAGATGGCGTTCCGTGGTGTGGGCAATCCCCAGGCCCCCCTCAAAGCTGTCTTTAGAAGGGCCTCACCACTCCATGCCCATTTGTGGGGTGCGTTTGCACCTGTCCATCATGGCCCAGATTGCCACCTGTGGCCATTGGAGGTTCGGTAGAGTTGGATCTCAAAGAGTGAATAGGTCTGTACTTGAGGAAGTGGGTGAGGAAAAGTATTTCGTGGCAAAGAGAAAACAGGAGAAAAGACCAAGAAGCTGGCAAGTGAACTCCTAGGTGTGGCTGGCAGGGCTTTGGATGGTGGGCAGGCGACATGAGACAAAACTCCTCAGACAGAGAAAGCCCTAAGGGTGTCTCCATCCAGATAACGGTGACAGAGAATGGCTAATCATTCTAACAAGCCAGGTCTCTGTTGATTTCATCCATCTGTTTTTAATCTACAAATGTGATCTTTTTCCCCGTTACTACACCAGTTCTATCGCCAATAACCTATACAATTTATCCTTTCTTACTATACCAATATTACACCAAAGTTACCTTTTTTCTCTTCTATCCTTTTCTACCCGTACGATCATTACTCTACCATTACTCCAATAGCATTGCATTGCTATGGAATTTATTCTTATTAATTTCAAAGAGACTTTTATAAAATGTAATACTCAGTGTTGGTGAGGAGACAGTAAAATCTTATACTGGGCTGCTGAAAATGGAATTCGCAAAACATCTTGTACGTGCATTAGGAGATTTAAAAAAGAACAACGTTCATCTTCTTTGACCCAGAAATTTTGCTTTGAGGCATTTATCCCAAGGAAATAATCGAATGTTCACAAAAGGTACCTACGGGGACACCCACTACCAAATTATTTCACACTGAGAAAATATTGAAAACATTTTACATTTCCAACAATAGTTGATGGATTTGAATAAAACCAGGCTGACAAATAAGATTGGAATCTATTGATTGTTACAGCTTTCAGTGGAGAAAGCAGGCCACTGGATGGTCCTGGGTATGAATCAGCATATAGGTAGAGCCAGAAAAAAAGAAAACACACAGCTCATGAGTCACATGGTACCACAGCACGGTGATAGAACAGGTGGCTTTAATTTTATTTTACTTTATAGGTTTTCCAAGCTTTTTAAAAACAAAGCATTTGTAGCTTTATTGGGGGAGGGGATTGAGGAAACCCTCTTTTTAAACTTTTGTTTCTTATGGTAAAATATAGATAACACAAATGTTGCCATTTTAACCATTTTTAAATGTCCAATTCAGTGACATTAATTACATCCTCAATATTGGGCAACTATCACCACTACCTATTTCCAAATCGTTTTCATCTTCCCCAAACAGAAACTCTGTACCCTTGAAACAATAGCTCCCCATCCCCCTCTCTTCCCAGATTCTGGTCACCTTTAATCTGTTTCCTATCTCTCTGGATTTGCCTGTTCTAGAGATGTCATATAAGTGGAATCATACAGTATTTTTCGTTTTGTATCTGGTTTATTTCCCTTAGCACAAAGCATTCAAGGTTCATCCACGTTAGTATGTGTCAGAATTTCCTTCTTTGTAAAGGCTAAATAATATTTCGTTGTGTGGACGGAGTGCATTTTGTTTATCCTTCATCTTGTGATGGACACGTGGGTTGTTTCCATCTTTTGGTTTCTGGGACTCATGCTGCTATGAACATGGGTGTGCAAATATCTGTTTAAGTCCCTGCGTTCAATTAGTTTGGGTGTACCTAGGAGTGGAATTGCTGGGTCCTACCTGTATCATTAATTTTTGAGGAATCTGCTGCTTTTTTTTGCCAGGAAAAAATGACATTTTAAATCTCAATGCGATTTAGCTTTCAAGAATATGGTGTGGGAAGGGACAGTTTGATATCTATCAGTTGGAAAATTAAATGTCTCAAAATGTTCTGTGTTTGACACATGCCCACAAACAGTGAGAAACCCATGCCAACTTTGAGAAAAATGTCAATATAAATTTAATCTATCCAAATATTCCTAAGAGCTCCATATATGCCAAGTATTTCAAGGCTAGAAGCTAAAAGAAACCTGGTGATCAGTAACTCTTTTTGGAATGTTTCAAGTTGCAAAATCACCCCTGAGAAAACCACATCATTCACTTTGTTGGAATCTTTGGCCCACACTTAGATCTTTTCCTCACATTTCCACACACTAAAATTTCAGTTCTAGGCAAACGCTTAAGTATTTTCTTTTAGGAGTTAGGTATCTCATTTGAAAAAAAAAAAAAAAATCTGAATGTCACTTTTTCAATTTATTCTGAAATTCAACTTGGTTTAGTTTTTTGTTTTTTTTTTTTCCAGAAGTTACATCTTTATGAGTTTCATCTCAGGAAAAAACAAATACATAAGGTCACAGTGACAGCCATAGACACATAATTTTCCAATGTAGCCATGTATCCCTCTTCATAAAGATAATTGTGTGCACTCAAGTCAATCTTGCATCATCTGAAACTATTGGTTTAGTTTTTAAGGAAGTTTTCCTCAGGTAATTTGTCAGAAAAGCATGATTGATTGCTTGTGACTTGAATATTTTAAAAATGAGAATCATGGGATTTAGTAAAGTGTATTTTTTTTCCCCATGGACTTAGGACATTGACAAAAAATCCAATTCAAATGTGAGGCTTAACCTTCTCAAATTTTTTCCACAAAAATCTTTTCTTATTAACCTGGCAAAAGAAGTAAATTTGGCCAACAGTTTTCAGGACAAGGGATACCTTTTTTTGTCTGCTTTGAAAACTCTCCTGTATACAGAGAAGGTTCTATAAAATAAACAGAAGAATGGGTAAGGTATGGAGAGGAAAACCAGAAATTTTATAGACATCTGAGTTTCAAACTTCCTAGTTGTACAACTTAATTGTATAATCCAAGACCACAGGTACCTAGGATATATTCCAGAAAAGAAAAAAAAAAAAATCCTCTGTGTTTTATAGTGGAGCAGGAATATAAAAAATAGACTTATATGGAGAATGGGGACATTGGGAGGGGAACATAAAAGTAGAAATTTAATAAGAAAAGGAGTCATATCTAGAATGCATAAAGAATTCTTATAAATCAATAAGGAAAAGACAAAACAATTTGGCTTTAAAATCGGCAGCGTTAAACTGGTCATACCCAGAAGAGGAAGCTGCAATGGCCAATAAGTACATAAAAATATGCTCAGCTTCGCTAGCAACTGGGGAAATGCAAATTAAGACAATGAGAAGGCACTTTATACCCATGATATTGGTAAAAGTAAAATCTAACAACACCAGGCAATAGCATGGAAGCAGGAAAATAAGAACTCTCCTCTCCTGGTAGGAGTGTGAATTTGTGAAGCCACTTTGAAGAGCAATTTGGAAAAATCTGGAATCATTGAAAATGAACCTCCCCGTGACGCAGCAATTCCATTGCTAACGTGTTTCCCGAAAATAAGACCTAGCCAGACCATCAGCTCTAATGTGTCTTTTGGAGCAAAAATTAATATAAGACCCGGTCTTATTTTACTATACTATAAGACTGGGTCTTTAAAATAAAATAAAATAAAATCAGGTCTTACGTTTATTTTTGCTCCAAAAGACGCATTAGAGCTGATGGTCCAGCTAGGTCTTATTTTCGGGGAAACAGGGTAGGTACATACCCTTTTCCACAGGTACTTAAGGAAATCGGTGCAAATTCCTTCACTAAAAATAGCAAGTCTTATGGGGAAAACAGGGTTGGGGAACACACTAAAAAACTGGAATTTTGTCATACAAGAACTAATAAAAACAAACCAATTTTGAAAATCATGACAAGATATAGTACAGTAAATCCACTGCTGTCATTTGCCTGTCTTTTGTGGCTCCTTCTTTCCGGGACAGGTAGGTACGGGTGCCCTGGAGTAGAGACCATTTTCATAAAAATTAAAAATACGGCCTTGGCGATAGCCTTCTTTAGGATTCCATTGTCTTAATACAGGATGAGATGCTTCCAATTTCTTTGTTTTCTCCCTCTGTACTCCCAGTGTCACCAGATCATTCAGTAGTGGTCCTCGAAGCCACAAAACCTGCCACTCATTGCTCTGAAGAAAAACATTTCTGTCGATTTTCAGCTCAGGTCTGCATTCATTGCCAAGACTTTCTCTTTTGATCGCTTCAAGACAGTAACACATTGGGGAAAAAAATCACATAGGAGCCAACATGGCTTCCACGTTCTACCAAAACAGCCGTTTCCTATTCACCAATGGTGTGTTAGGAAATGTGTGCAAAAAGTAAGCCGAGTTGTAATAAGGATGTTTATTGCAGCATTGTTTGTGATAGTGATGAACTGGGCAGGGGGCCCTACATCCCTCTCCTTTGGGACTGGCTAAGTACGACATGCATATTGAAATCATGGGATGTTGTATAATACCTAAGGCAAATAAACCAGATCTCTATGCAGGAACAAGAATAGATCTTGAAAACATATTGAGTTTAGAAAGTAAGGTACGGAATATGTAAAAAATTTTTAACTCATGTAAAATATACTAAAAATGACATGCCATACAAATACTATAAAAATACAAATCGGAAAGCGACAGACCACAGTAATGATCTCCGCTTTGTCTGCAATGGGCAGGAGGAGAGAAAATGAAACCAGAGAATAAAATCATCTGTAAATTTGAATTCTTTTAAGCAAACAAAGATCTAAAGCAAAACTAAGAGAACGCTGCGATGGGCTGCAAATCCTGGCTCCTGGGGTAATGTGTCTCTTTAAAACTTGGCTCCTTAATTTCTCTGCATTAAAAATTTTCCCAGTGAGAAAGGAGGAATTTCGCTTGGCTTAGCAGACATTTACTGAATACTTTAGATGTGCCCTTAAGTAACAGTAGTGAAGGAAGCGACACAAACTCTGCCTACGAATCGTTGGCAATGTATGAAAATGGTAAGGGGAGGAGAAAGCATGGAGAAGGCAGAGCTGGTCCTGCCTTTGGAAGCAGGGCTGTTCATCCCTGAGAGATGCAAGGATGTACGGAGGGAACGAGGGCGTAGGGCTCGAGGGGGACTTTTCTCTTTAAGGTCTTAACATATTGCAGAAATACAAAGGGGTTGTTTTTTAAACACCTTCCCAAATGGAAACCCAAGGAAGTGAGACAAAGGAACCCAATAATACATCGTGTCATTACGACTAGCACAGGACATTTGGAAACACTAAAAGGTACAGTCCGTTTAGAGGAGTCTGCATTGCAAATGCTTTCCTATTTCTCACAACTTTCTTTTAATGAGGGTAGTGAACTTGGGGTTCAGAGAATGTCTACAGAGGGCTTTAGGCGTCCCTGAACCCCAGAAATTGCAAAATTGTGTGTTTGAATAGAGGCAGATTTTTCCAGGGACAGGGTCCACAAGTGGTATCAGATGACACCCCCCCAACCATTGTTGTAATCTTATAGGGTGTATCTTTTACTATAACCCAACTTTTCAATTATGTACAAAATATAAAACGACCTGCCTACTTTTATGAGGGTAACGAGGGGGATGGGAGTAGAGTATGGGGAGAAAGAGAATAAATTAATAAAGCAAGAGAGGAGCCTGGTACAGAACCATAGAAATAGAATACACACAGCCCTCCACATCTGTGGCCCACTGAGAAAGCAAGGCAGCAGCCAGCCCCCGTGGTGGCTGAATCACAATGAGCAGGTAAATGGGATAATATTTGTAAGAATACTCAGCATACCGTCTTTTGTTGGAGAAATTTTTTCCTAAGGTCTTCATTGTGAACCAGGAGGAAACGTGTAATGACAATTTAATGCCCCTTGCAAATGTCAGATTTTAGAGAGTGAGGAAAGATGTCTGCCTTTATGCTCCAAGTGCTCCAGATCTGGGGGGCGGGCGGGGGGGGAGCGCTGGTTCCTACAGAAAATTTCCAGACTCCTTTCTCTTTCTTCACCCTTACTCCCATTGGCTGGTGCCCACGACAAAGTACCACATACCCTCCTTTCCCTCGGGTCTCTCAGTAATGACTTTGATGCCTTTTTTTGGGGCTGTGGTCTTTGGAGACCTTCAGGAGACTTTGGACTGATGATTGACGTGGACAGGGATCCACCAACATCCCATTTTTCTTTTCGTAAGTGGATATGGTCAATTTTCCCATAGGCAGGGGAGGGCAGCTTTGGAGAGGCCTCAAGAATTTCCCCCTATTCTGGACATGGGGTTGTAACCCCTTGTGTCAGTGTCTACTTCTGAAATGAAGGTGTAGGGTGCTGCTTTGGGGGAGCCCTACAGACCCCCAGACGGAGCTGAGGCTCCTTCGTCCTCTGCCCTCACAATCTGTTCCACAGGCTCCCCTGGGGTGCCTGGTAACAGGCAGCGCTTTTCAAACTTTTTTAAATTATTAAGGTAGTGGAATTATTTTTTCCAAATGAACTATTGAGCCACAATGCAATCTATTAATACGTTGAAGCAGAACAGAACTTGGGTGGGGAAGCTGGTTGTATCTTTACCTACTTAACTTCTCAGCCAGAGAGGGGCCCTTCCAGCACCCTAATCCCAGGAACACAGCTGAGGAAAGCCTTGATGGGAGGAAACCAAAGCGGTCACTGATCACTCGCCCTGTCAAGTTTCTTGACCACAAATGGCAAGATCCAGTTCTAGGCCCCCCGATCAGTGAAGTAATTCTCTGGAAGGCTGCCGTGTAGCTGAGAACTGGGAGGAAGGCTGGGAGGACCCCGCTCAAAAAAAGGGGAAAGAATGAAGAGGGTCTAGATCAGCTGTCCTCCTGCTGAGAAGGTGGACCATGTGGATTACGTACCAAACAATTCCAGGGGGCCCATCCCCCGACTTGTGCAGTGTTCAACCTGCACAACCATCCTTGACAGTCCTGAGCAGGCCACTTGGGGGATCCCTTCATAAGGAGGTGACGTTCACGCATTTCATCCTCTCCAAAGCCTGCAGAGCACCAGAAAAATCATTGGGGACTCTTGTTACAATGTCGATCTCTAGGCTTTGCCCCCCTAGGAGTCTATCTGATACAAAAAAATTCTGGGTGGCCGCCTGGGAATTTCCATTTTACAAACACCTCAGCTGACTGATGTGGGTGGTATAGGAAACACACTTAGAGAAAGACCCCTATGAGGGTCAGATTTTATTATTGCCATTTGACAGATGGCACAAGTTCACTTCCCTGAGATCACACAGTTGGCAAATGGGAAAGACGGGGTTTGACTCTAGACCCTTTGGGCTCGGAAACATGTGCATTTTTTCTTGATGCCCGAGACATCTCTGTTTGTACCTGTTCAAACAGGTTCTTCAGTTCTCTACTGTCCCACAGGTCACTTCATAGGATTCTTTAAACTGATTTTATTAAAAATAACACTTAGATTGATTTTAAAAGAAAAAATTGTGTATGATTTCCATAAATAGCAAACCAGCATCCTTTGCTGTAAATGTAAATAATGATGAGAGGGGATGGGCAGCTGCAGTGACCCATCCTGGCGCCTCACCTGGAAGGCAGGAGTTTCTCTTATCCTGAAAACCCAGCCTCCACGCTGAGCCCACTTGCTCACCTCTCCCCACTGACAAACAAACAAACTTGACTTTCATGTCATATACATCAGGTTTTCTTAACTCGAGATCCGGATATGGGCTCAGAGGTTTCCCCCACCATAGGGCAATGTTTTCATGCTTCTTGATCTATGTGAATGTTTTCCTGGATTGAGGGTCGCTCCACAGTCCTCACCTGAGTCTCAAAGGGATCCATTATTCAAAAGGGGTTGAAAAGTACTGTTGGAAATGAATGAGTCCAATCCCGTTTTCTCTTTAGCAGGAAAACCATGATTCTCCCTCTCCCTCTCACCCTGCCACCTTCAAGACTCCCTCCTGGTGTGTTTTGATGGTCTTCATCTCCCCATATGGGCTTCGGAGACTCATTTTGAAAGGACATTTTGTCTGTTCCCATGAGTGCCCACTGGAATGTACAAGCCACCAAAGATAGATCTGGGAATGGATCATGCCATCAATTGTCCTCTCCCCTCCAATGTCTGCTCTGTAAATGTCTGCGCCTTAGGTCTGGATACTGTAAGATGCCGAAGCATTTACCTACAGCTTTTCTTTTTCTTCTTCAAAAAAATTGTAAGTGGAGCCATAGGTAAATGGATAGCAGCAGATGGTGACATCCAGGTTTCTAAGCCAAGGAGGTCAGAATGACACGTGTTAATGGATTAGTGTGGAGACTCAGTATGAGACATGTTTACTGTATGAGTGCATGTTTAATTTAATCTAGATACAGATACGAGCAGATACACAAGTTACTATACATGCACATATGTCCTTGTTATGTCAGCTAAGAGGGCCTAGAAGCGATGACACCCTAGTAACAACAAGCTCACCTAGTACCCAGATTTTGATAGAAGGAACCAGAGCTCTTGCAGAAATGATTGATTCTAGGACTGGGGCAGGAGGTAGATAAGATGAGCCTGGAGTAACCTGTAGAGCTAGAAAACAAGGAAGAGCTAAAAACAAACACACACACAAACAAACAAATTAACAAAATCAAAAAGACTCCCAAAACCCAAAAAATACAACAACAAACCCCCCAAAACCAACAAAACCCAATGATAGGGACCCAGGAACCAACTAAAAGAGCTCCCGAGAGCCCAAGCTGGAACAAAGTAGCATTGGATGATAAGTGAAAATATGAAATAAATATGCATGAGTCCATCCCGGTAAAAATAATGATTAAGAAATATACAAATAGAGAGAATAGACACATCTCTCAGGCAGAACTCCAAATCACTTATGGAGATAACTTTACCCTGAATGAGAGGGTGCCTAACTCCCCACTCCTTAAACATAGTGACTTTCTTTCAAAGAGGAGAGTGTGGAAAGAGGGGAAAAAAGAGTCACTTTACTGAGGAGAAACCTGATAAATGGCCTCAGCTAAGTGATCAAGGTCAACATCAACAGTAATAACTCAGGATGAGTAGATGTATTCTTCGTATGTGGTGTGAGGAGAATGGCATTTTACCTCCCCAACACACATTACCCCAGTCTGATGAGGAAAACACCAGACATATTCCAATTGAGGGACATTCCACATAATACCTGACCGGTACTTCTCAAACCTGTCATCACAAACAAGGAACGTCTGAGAAGCTCTCACAGCCAAGAAAAGTCCAAGAAAACATGATATCTCAGTGTGATGTGGGATCCTAGCTGGGACCCCAGAACAGAAAATAGACATTCAGGCAAGACTGAGGAATTCTAAATAAAGGATGGACTTTAGTTAAGAATAACAATCATTATCAATATTGGTTTACTCATTGTGACAAATGTACCATATTAATAATACAGTATGTAAATAAGAGGGAAGGTTTGGGTTAGGGGCATACAGGAACGTTCTGTTCTCTCTTTGCAATGATTCTGTTAATCTGAAACTGTTGTAAAATAAAAAGTTTATTTAAAGAAAGACAAGTAAAAAATTATAAAATCGTTCAAGCATATAGAAAAGTACAGAAAAGAATTTAAAATGTCCGTGTATCCACCATGTAGGTTTAACAGATACTAACATTTTGCCCCATTTGCTTCAGATCTCTTCTGTCTTTTCAAGAAATAAAATGTTACCAGTATAGTGAAAACTACTCTCTATACCTTTCCTCTCCCCTCATTCCCAAAGATAATGTCTGAGGTTGCTGTTTGTCATTTTCATGCATATTTTATACTTATGCTCTATATACATATTTACATTAACAAAATATGCTATCATTTTGTGTTCATAGTTATTTCAAGATAGCGTGTGGTTATATAACGTTTGCAAATTGCTCCTTCACACAATATTGGTTGTTAAATTTATCTCTGTTGATTCATTTAGATTTGGTTCATTCATTTTAACCTCTATATAGCATCCTGTTGTATGAAAAATTATTTGTCCTTCCACTGAGGGACAATCAGAATGTTTCTAGTTGTTTCTACTATTGAAAACAATGGTTCAATTAACATTCTTATATGTGTCTTCTGGTACATCTGTCAAGAGCTTTTAGGGTCCACTCTATGAGTAGAATTGCTGGGTTGTGGGGTAGGTATGTGTATCTTTAACCTTATGCGTTATTGTCAAGTTGCTCTCCAAAGTGGATGTACTAATTTATCTTCCCGAAAGCAGTGAATAAGAATTCAAGTCCCCCTGTGAACAGTCCGCCCCATCCAGTTCTTTATTTTCCCAGCCAGGTTCCTGAGTATATTTTTATGCTTATTGGCCATTCTGGTTTCTTCTGTGAATTGCCTGTTTATAGCTGTTGCCATTTTTGTACTGGATTGCTTATACATTTATTACCGAGTGCATATTTAATTTGTTACAAAGACAGCACATGGTTCTCAGATATCTCCACCCAGTGATGCATTGGGCAGGCCCAGAGTCTCACAAAAGCCTGTTGCACATTTCTTCAGAAGTCTGTACTCGGTGACTTCACATTGGTAGCTTGAATTAGCCCTGGTAAAATACTTACACAACGGTAATTGGCAAGCTCTACAAATCAGGGCTCCCCCCCACACACACACACATCACCTATTATCAAACATTTGACGCTAGCACACCAGCACACACATGTTATTTTAATCTCTACCTGACTCCCACCTGCTTCAACCATTTCCCACAATGTGGTTCATGTGAAACCAATCCCGGACCTCCTAGCTTGACTTTTTGGCCTATTGGAACTTGAACTTGAATGGAGCGATTGCATCAGGGTTTCTGCGATAGAAGATACATTCAACATCCCACTAAACTGACTGATACATCTTCATCTTGGAAGCCAGTCACTATTCATTTAAAGCAAAACCAGTTCCCATCAGACACCCAGCAATCCACACGGAAGTACGATCAAAATATGCAGTGATCCTGGAATTGGAAGGGACCTCGGATGTCACCCTTTCACCCTCTCAGTCCGTCCAGTACTTTGGACAATTTCTCTGGCAGGTGTGGACTCAGTCTCTGCCCCAACAGCCTGATAATTCAGAGCTCTTTCTCCATAAGGCCGTGCTCCCAGAAGACACTGCAAGATAATGCGAGTTATTTGTTTCTATTGGAAAAGAAGAACCATTCTTAAAAAGAGCTGAAATCTGTTTTCCTTCCCATTGGTCTAGCTCTGCCTATTGGAGTTACCTGGGTCAAATCTAATTACCGTTTCCCAGGTACATGAAACCAGAAGTCATATAAGACTGGTCTTAATATCTATGTGTCTTCATCACTCCTCACTGGGTATAGGAAACTGCCCTTTCCTGCGCTTGCCCCTGTGTCAGGTCTCTTGGTGATCGATGGCCTTCCAAGGACAGGTATAAACCCGATTCTCCAGGTGTCTCCACACCGCAGAGCAGCAGGCATTTGCACAGCTGTGAGATCTCTTATTCATAGCATGTCCACGAGGCCAGAAAGAGTGGCTGTTTGTAAGGACCTTGATACACTGACATTGCTAAAAACAATTACTGAAGAAATGTCCCAATATAGTCTACAGAATAAGGTTCCACTAGAACTTAATATCCCAAAGAGAACATTTTGTGGGGACATTCTCAATGATCAGTTGGGGGGTTATTCCTTTTGTGGGTAACCTGTGGCCACTTGCCCCTGCCGTCGTCACGTTTTGCTGTCTCTTCATACCCACATTCTTAGAAGAGAATATATGGAGATTCAGAACTGCTGAAAAAAATGTGTTGTGCTCTAAGAAACCCTAATGTGTGAAAAATCTGCCTTAATAAGACAAATTAGGAAGCTATTACTCCCAGAGCCTTGCTTCTGTTGCCTGTGCATTGATTTATAGACTATTAATTACTTGACAGAGAAGGCAAAAGTAGGAGACATACAGCTAAAGGACGTACCAGTCTCAATTACAAAACTAAGAAAGTCATCACGGCATTTCAGAAGCAGAAAGGGCTTTCCCAACATGATCCTCTTACAGAGGAGAAAACAGAGAGGCAGAGCAACCTGCAGAAAGTCACACAGCTTTGCAGACTGGGGCAGGGCAGGGCAGAGGAGCAACTTGTCTCTCCGTGACATGCTGCTGATAGAGCTGGTGGTATTAATCAAAGGGAACAAAAATTTTGATTTAACCCCACTTTTCAGGTACATCTGTGATGCACTTATAAAACGAGGAAGCATCTTTTGTGCTCTCTGCCAGACAGTTATCCTCACTGTTGATATGTATGGAAGTTAATTACACAGAGTGAAGGTGGCTCACCCATCTCAGAGACTCACCATGGCAAATGATGAGCGAAAAAAGATGGAGTCATTACAGCACTCTTGGCGTTGGTTAATTTCCCACAGATTACGAGGTGGGGAGTTGAACATGCCCCCCTTTCAGGTTGGGGACAGGCTCGTGCCTGTGGAAGACTGTGCTTGGGGCGCTAGTGCACTGAAAGAAGTCTTCCAGTCTCCACCTTGGCTCTATGGTAATGCCAAGGGTGCCTGGCACTCCTGGCCCAGCCTGGGTTTTCCAGAAACTTCCCTTATTGATGTTTCACCTGAACATGGTTCTGGAAGAAGTCCCCCAAAAAGAAGTGCCCACTGTCTCTGTCCAAATTCTTGCTGAAACTTCCACATGGTTTTTAAAGTGTTCTGGAGGCATGTAGCACGTATGGCCCTGCGAGCTGGCTATCTGGGTAATCTAAAATAGAAAATCTTCTCAAGTTGAGGGTAAACAAATCTCAAGGAGACCTGGGACTCTCACTGCTGTGGCTGTGCAGGGACTGGAACCAACTAGAACTCACTAAGACCTTTCCTGCCCCTGTGTGGCTTTGTGGAGACCCCTTGTTGCCTTCCACAGCTCAAGCCCTTTGCAGGGGACCTTAGGCAGATGTGTTTTTATCTGCAGAGATGGCTGTGGGCATGGAGGTCGGAGACGATCATCTCGACTAACTCACATAACAGCCAAAATGGAAAGCATTGTGCTAACCTTTTTTAGCACAGCTGCAAAATTTCCAACTTATATAATGCACTCTTAAAACCTTTTGAAAATTCAGATATAATTACACACGAGGCAAGTGCATCCATCTTAAGTGCACAGTTTGATGAATGCATCCACTACCATAGCCAGTACCCCAAACAAGACATAGAACCTCGCCACCCTCCTAGAAAGTTCTTTGTTCTTTTTCCTAGTCGTCCACAATATCCTGTTCCCCCTGCCAAGGGCAACCGTGATTCTATCTCATAAATCAGTTTTGCCTGCTCTTGAACTTTAAATGAATGGACGAATTTGTGCTCTTTGTACACTTTTGTGCCTGGCTTATACATTATATTTTGGGGGCTCATCCATGGTTTTATATGTATTAATATTTCCTTCCTTTTTCTTGTTCAGAAGTATTGCGTGGAATGGACATATGACGGTTTGTTTATCCATTCTCCTTTTGATGTATTTGGGTGTTTTTCAGTTTTTTGCTATTATAAATAAATCAACTACAACATTCTCATACAGGTCTTTTTGTGGATAGGTGTTCATTTCTTTTGGTTAAATTGTGAGGGGCAGAATAGCTGGATCATAAGTTATGTGTATGTTGAACCTTATAGGAAACTGCTAGATGGTTTATGCAATGCACTCTTAATGATCCTGATTACCTATGAAGTGAATTGTTTTACAGTTTTTCTGTCATGATCTGTTTTTGTTTTGAATTGTATAGATAGAATCTGTGTACACATTCTTCTGAAATGTATCTTTTAAGGATGAGACCTTGATTAGCTATATCATTTTAGTAGTACTTTAATGCTTCTGAATTGCTTATACAAACAGCTTGGAATCTGGAATCAGGTTGGAAACTGGGATGCTCTCTTTCTCCCCCATATTTTTCTTTATCTTTTAAAATATTTTATACACACACAACACATGTGTTAGTTATAAAGCATAACCATAAAATGGAAACCTATAAATCTACCACCCAGTCTGAAATGAACATATCTCTAAGAACACTGCCTGTACTTATGGGTTCTCCCCACCCACTCCCAGAGGGAACCAGGATCCTGAATTTTGTGTTATTAATCCTCTTGGTAAAAGAAAACAAAACAAAAATATTTCACCATGTAGTTCATTCTCTTGCTTTAAAATACTTACTATGTATTTTTTTGTTGTCCCTGCTTTTAAGAGCTTTATCAAAATGGTGTTAATTGTGTAGTTTTTTTCAGAACTTGCATTTTTTTTTTTTTTAACTTAACATTGTATTTCCAAGACCCGCCCATGTTGTGTGTGGCTGTAGTTTACTCACTTTTGCTGCTGAATAACATTCGTTTCTGGGAATCACAACATATTGTATTACTGCTAATACTTGTCAATTGTCAGTTGGGCTGTTTCTCATATTTTCACTTGGTATATATTACATTTGGGGCTGTCTGAAACATTTAGCAGCATCATTTGAGATATAGCTGTTTTCAAGTGCACAGTTTTTTTTAAAACGAAAAGAAGCAACCAGTTTCTGCTCCAAAGAAGGGAAATTTATGCTACGTGGGGAAAATGGCATAACAACAAACAAGTGTGATGCACTGTCAGTGTGATTGTGAAGCTAAGACTCCAGTGAATGTTTTACTACGTGATTTTATTTCCAAGGTGGAAAAAATAAGTTTGACTTTAGTATGTAGAATGTAATCATTGAAGAAAATAAAAATTGCCTTGTGTCTATGTGATCAAGTTAAAGCTGAAAGGCAACTTATATTTTGATTCTTTTTTTTCTAAAAATGAAGGTATGTAATAATAATCATCTAATTTTTCCATCTAAAATAGCTTAATCTTATTTATGTCCTACTACTTTAGGGAAACACACACATTTTAAAAATTGACAAATGAAAAATCATTTTGGTAAAAAATACCCAAATCACTACAATTTAAACAACTGAGCATTTGTCCTTTATTCTGTGTACCTTATGTCTTTAGGGACAAATGAATGGGAATTATTACTAATACTGAAAATATATTGTATAGTATTTAAAGAGTTTTTATTAGAATTAGTCTTTTAAAAGTCAGCTCTGAATTTCTGGCTAAATTTACAAGCATGTATTTCAGAATTCTAAACACCAAATACAATGAAAATATAAAATTGATTTTCGTTTACATTTAACTGCAGAATGAAGCTGTAGGCATCAAGACCAACCTCATGCAGGGAACTCTCTGAAGGAATATTTAAAAATTAGTAGACTGAATTTTAATTATTCACATGTAGTGCCTGATTTTTAAATGATACATGCTAAACTTGTTTCTTTTTAAAGATTCTAATACATTTCTTCCTTTGTTAACGTCCATAACATCTAAAACTGGAATATTTTATTTAAAAATTAAGCTGAATTTCATTTAGTTAAGCAAAACAATCCCATCTGAATAACTCTCTTAAGTAAAAAAAGATTTATTTCCCTTCTATACAACTGACAAACTGAATTGAGCTAAAAATTTCCAAGGAGATCACTGATCTAGGGAATAAGTATGGGGGTCTGGGAAGGCTAGGTTTCCATTATGATAGCTTTTGACTTGTTTTCAGGTCTTAATTTTAAAAATGATTTACAAACGATGGGATACAAACAATGTAACTCGGAAATCTTTTACAAGTAAAGAGTAAAAAAAAAAAAAAAAAAAGCCTACCTTTTCTTTAGAACAGATCCCTTCCTACCAGACAGCCTGGTTGTTCATGAGATAAACACTTCTGCTCGATCTAGACATTCACGACTCTTTTATTAGCCATCTTCTTTTTATTTGTTAACATCAATTAGCCTGAGTCTTGAAACCCGACCACATTAAGGGCAACACGTGGCCCACTCACTATTTTTTAAAGTCCACGTATTTCAAACTCCTTTCTCCAGCCATTGCTGGGCTGTTTCCCCCTTTAAGGACCTGGTCTCTGCAGCATTTATTCGTTAGATGGCAGTTCTCGGGCAGTCTTGCTTTGGGGAAACCTCTCCTTGGGCACATTCAAGAAAGCCACAGAGGAGACTTGGGGCTGGTGCTGATTTCTAGTCACTTACATAGCAAAGGAAGCAAGAGGGAGGGGCCCGGGGGGACCCGAGGCAGGTGCGGGTGGGTTTCCGCAGTGACCACTGATCGCGCGTATGTGCGGCGTGTTCCTGGGTCTCGACCCCAGTCAGGAGAGACTGTGCCCGCCACCGCCCCGGACCCCTTCCTTCAGGGGCCCCTCGGACACGCCCCCTAGCCTCGGGGGCCCCCGAGGCCCTCACGGTGCACGCGCTTTGGCCGCTCCCAGCAACCGCCCACGTGGTGGAGCCCGGAGCAGCGCGCGGAGCTTTTGGGGCGGGCCGCGGGTCTTCGAGGCCCGGCCAGTGCGACCCAGTCTAGCGGGCCCCCAGTCCGGGCCCCCACATTTCCTCTCCGGTTCGGAGGGAGGCGACACTCCGCGGGCCAGCCCTCCCCCGCGCCTGCTACGCCCCCTGGCGGCCGCCGCGGGGACGCGCCCTGGGCACACGGGGCAGCCTGTCTGGGCCCCCCTTTCCCGGCTCCGGGCTCGCGGCGGGCGGCTGGCCGTCTTCCCTTGCACCCCCTGGCCGAGCCCCGCGGGCCGCGCCCTTCCCCCTCAGCTCCCCGTGAGCCCCGCAACTCCGGGCTCCCCAGTCGCGACACCGCGGCCGCCCTAGCCATGCGTGAAAGTGCCCACCTTGGGAGCCTGGGAGGGATCTCCTTTCTCTCAGGTGTGCCCCTCCCGCCACGTTCGGGCTTTCCAGAGCGCTGCGAAAAAATGCCGCATGCACGCACTTATTTATTTATTTTGCAACAGCTGCAAGAAACAATGAAGCTTTTCAAGAACCGGGGAAACGCGCTTTCCAGCCGCGCTGTTGCTGTTTTCAATGAACCTCTCGGGCCCCGCACTCCCCGCCCATCCCGCTTCCTCCCCGCCTCTCCACCCCTCCTAGGCTGGCCCCACCACCAAGCCCGGACCGGCGCCGGGGGCATTGTTTTTGGAGTCCTGCGGGAGGGGAGGGCGCGTGCAGGGTGGCCGGCGCAGTGCGGGTGGGGGCGAGAGCGTGTGGGCGCGCGCGCGCGTCTCCGGGTGCGCGCGGGCGGGGGGACGGGGGCGGCGGGGCGGTGCCTTGCCGCCTTGTACCCCACGCCCCGGCTCCGCTCCGCACGTCCCTGGGATCCCGGGCTCCAGCTCTTGGCGCGCGCCGGCCTGGGCCGGGCCCTGGGCGCGCCGCGGCTGCGGCGGCGGCGGCTCCGGGAGGCACGCGCGCGCGTGTCCGTGTGCGCGGGCCCGAGAGCGCGCGCGTGAGCCCCCAGTGTGTGGCAGCGGCGGCGGCGGCGGCGGCAGCGGCGCGGCGAGGCTGAGGCTCTTGTTTACCAGCATTAACTCCGCTGAGCGGAAAAAAAAAAAAAAAAAAAAGGGAAAAAAAACCTGAGGAGGAGCGAGCGCACCGGGCGAACTCGAGAGAGGCGGGCGAGCGAGAGGGACGCCGCCAGCGAGCCTGCCTCCGGCGCGCGGTGCCCGGCGCGTGCAGACCCTCGGCCCCGCTCCCCGGGCCCTTCACGCCCCTCCCGCCCGCGCGGGGGGCAGCTCCACGGCGCGCCGCGCGCCTCGGCTTTGACCTTCAGCGAGCCGGAGCCCCCGCGCGCGGAGCCGGCGGCGCGGCGGGCGGGGGCCGGCGCGGGGCGGGCGGCGGGAGTGCTGAGCGCGGCGCGGCCGGCCCGCCGCTTTGTGTGCGTCCTGGATTTGGGCAGGAGCTCGCGGCGGCGGCGCGAGGAGCTCGGAGGACCTGCAAGAGGGGGAGCCTCTCATTCATTGTGACTCCGCATCTCGGCCCGGCCGGCCTCGCCCGCACCCGGGACTTCGCGGCAAGCTTGCGAACTGCGTCGCGCCCTCCCGCCGCCGCGGCTCGGGGCCCGCACCGCCTCCCCCGGGGGCCGCGGGCGGGTGTGTTGCGCTCGGCCCGGACGGATTTGGGCTTTGCCCCCCTCGCGTTGCAGTCCCCCCCCCACCCCCCCTCCTGCTTCTCTGGGTTTGAAAATGGAGGCCGACGACGCCGACAGCCCGCCCCGGCGCGCCCCGGGTTCCCGACTCGGCCGAGCCCTGGGCCGCGGCTGCCGACGCTGAGGGGCCGCCCGCCCCGTCCGCGCCGCCTCGGGAGGATTGTTTGCTTCGCCCTTGCGTTCGGAGGGGGAGCGAAGACTGACTTGGAGACTTTTGCTTTTCCTCCCCACCCCACCGCCCGCCCGCCCGCCCCTTTTATTTTTGAGAAAGGGGAATTTCGTCCCAAATCAAAGGAATGAAGTCTGGCTCCGGAGGAGGGTCCCTGACCTCGCTGTGGGGGCTCCTGTGTGTCTCCGTCGCGCTCTCGCTCTGGCCAACGAGTGGAGAAAGTGAGTATGTGCCCGCCGCCCGCGGCCACTGCGGGAACTTTTCCTCCGAGGGGCTGCGCCCTGTTTGCGAAACCCGAGTGGCCCCCGTCGCAGCTGTCGGGCCCGCGGGCGCAGGAGCGGCGGGGCGGGGCGGGGCGCGCAGGGGCTCGGCCCCGGGCTCGGGGGTGGCAGGCCCGCGCGCCCCGGCTCCGCGCGGTGCCCCCGAGGGAAGGGCCTCGCGGGCTGGCGTGTTCGCTGTCCCGAGAGCCGTGCCCCGCGCGCGGACCGCGTGTCTCCGTGGCGCTCCCTTCCCAGCCAGGCGCTGGAACTCCTTTCAGGAAGTTCGCGCCCCGTGGGGCCACGCCGCCCGCACCTTGTCCCTGTCGGGGCGCGCGGGGCTGGTCCGCACCCCGCGCTGGCGCCCGCACCGCGCGCAGACCGCGGGGACAGCTCGTGCGGCCGCGCGGAGCCCTCGCTGTGGGGCAGACGCTGCGCCCGTTGGCGGGGAGCCCAGCCGCCTGTGGGATACAAGTTGCCCTCGATGAGGAGGTGTCGGGCGGAGCGGCCCCGCAGCCCCAGGACACGTTTCCAAACATCCCCGTGCGGCCTCCTGTCACCCAACGCGCTTTGCCCCTCCGGCTCGTTGGGTTCCTGGCCGTTCGCGTCACTTTCACCCGATCCGCCGCAGGTTACTTGTCCCACGCTTCCCGGGGCTGCCCAGTACGGCTCTGCGGTGCGGGGAGCGTGCCCGCCTGCACCCCCATTCCTCCGTGCAGCTCCTGGAAAAGTGCGAAGTCGGGGGCCCGACATCGGCCACTCTTGGGAGCGCGTCTGGACCCCATTTCCGAGTGTTCCGGGACCTCCTCCCAGTGTCTGCCCGGCCCGTGGACGCTCTCCTACCCCTGGCGGGACTGGGGAGGGGGTGGTCGGGCAGCATCCGAGTGTGCGGGAGTGGGTTTGTGGTCGCAGCCGACGTGCGTGTACACACACGTGCTTGCCACGCGGGGGTGTCGCCGCCGCCACACGGCCGCGTGGGGACACCTAGACGCCGCGCCCTGGCCAGAGGTGCCCTGCGCCGCGGTGGACCGATCGCCGGGGTCCGCGGCGGCGGCGGCGGCGCGTGGGGAGGGGCGCGTGTTGTTTTGCGAGCGCGCAGCGCTGGCCTTGGCTTGGTGGCCGCAGTCGTCTCGCTCTCCCCCCCTCCCCCGGCCCCGCACTTCCTTTGTACATAGTTAATAAGCAGTGTCGCTCCACACTCGCTATCGCTGGCAATCTGATAGCTTTTGTTTTGGTCGTGTCGGGTAGGGGTAGGGAAGCACGGCGAGGGAGGAGGGAGGGAGAAGTGGGGGCCCCCTGGGGTGTGGGGGGAGGGGAAGGAGGGGGTTCTATGCTTCTCAAAAAATTAAAGTGTGGCTTACTGGTGCATGCGCGACGGCAGGGTAACTTGATCACGATTAAAGTTTAAATGCAGTCGCTGGACTGCGGGCTGGGGACGGTGAGGGCGTGCTGGTGAGTAATGGTTCCGAGGGTACGCAGGTAGTGCCAATTGGAAAAATCACGACTGAGCCGTGAAGAATGAGGGGGAGAATCCAGAGGCAGCGGGGGCTATTCGGAAAGGCCGTGTGAACAAACCCTTCTTAACCGCCTGGGAAGAGCTGAGTCCACGATGGAGGAAGAGCAGATTTTTTATAGAATTAGCGTGTTTACTGCGTGGAGTCAGACGCAGATTGAGGCCGGACCGTGTCCAAATCTGAGTTCTTCTGCTCTTTGTTTTCTAAACTTTCAGCTCATTGGATTGGGCGAAAGGCTTTCGGGCTCCCTTCTAAGCCTCACAGACAGAGTTTGGGGGGACAGCAGAGGGTTTGTAGCCTTTGAAAGCTAAATATAGTTTGGAAGACAGCGGTATTCATCCATTTTTAGAGTGGCATTGCTATTGAACTGTACTGTCTCTCGTTTTATTATTTAATGTTAGCACGTTATGAAATTCTCAGCAACAGTGATGGCCTCCGATACAGGAGTCCGGCATTTTAAAGTAGGATGTCTTGTTTGGAGCGTTCTTCTTGAAAAATATCCTTTGTGAAAGGCGTTCCATTCTTGAGAAAACAGGAGGGGAAGGGGTATTTGAATGTACGTTTATAATCCCACATAGCCTAAGCTTTACTCAAAGATGCCTTGAAAATGGTTGGTTCTGGGAAACCTGATGGGAGGCGAGAAGGCACCCCCAAATCCTGATTATGGTTTGTTGGACCTTCCCCCTCCCTACTGCTCTCAAGTTTTGAGGATGAAATGATAGGCTTAGTGTGAGCCTGCGTTCGGTTTTTATCCCAAAGGTGCTAGAACACGTACCTCTGATAGAAGTAACTATCACATCCTATCGGAGCCTGGCGTTCTTTTGGCTGGCTGGTCCAGTATCCAAGATTGGGGTGGTGTTGGTTCCCCATATTTAGGGATTCGTGTTTCCTCTCTGAGTGTGACAGCAGTAGGGTGATTTTTAAAACTCTTTAACTTAGAAAAGTTAGAAGTTTCGAAGCAGATGAAATCATACAGAAATGGCTGTTTCGTATCAATATAAGATGAACAGAGCATCTAAATAAGAGGGTTTGGAAGTTATAGCCAAATAATCTGTTGGCTTTTTTTAAATCAGTGGGCCCTTCGCACATGTTGTGGCCATCTCATTAAAAGGATCCAGTCAGCTTTCCGCCCCAGGCACGGGCTTGTTCTTGTCAGAAAAAATGGATGTGTGAAAGATCAGTGTTGAAAGGAGTTGATGTTTTATTCCCCGAAAAAAGAACCCAGAATAAGAAGTTTGGAAACAACCTAAGCAAATTATTGTGAAGACGTTCGACAGGGAAATAGCAAATAAATGGTACTTTTCAAGAGTGATCAGGTGTGGGACAGCATTGGAGGTTTAAAGGGTTATATATTTGATTTGTCCAACCTTAAAAAATATGCTAAGATTGACTGGAAGAAGCTTCAAAACATTATGCCAAGCGAAAGAAGTCAGTCCCCCAAAAATCCCATATTGTATGAATCCATTTATGTGAAGTCCAGAGTAAGCAAACCCAGAGAGAAAGGAGATTAGTAGTAGCTATAGAGATGGGGGAAGAAGGACGGGACTGACGGGTAATGGGTACAAGGCTTCTTTTGGGGGTGATGCAAAGGTTCTAAAATTAGATTGTGGTGATGGTTGCAAAACTCCATACTAAAAACCATTGAATTGTACACTTTAAATTAGTGACTTATACGGTATGTGAATTGTATCCCAATAAACCTGTTTTTTTAAAAAAAAAACAACAAAAAAAAACCACAAAAATATACCAAAGTTGAAAAGGATGCATTCTGTTACTTTGACCATGGGAGTTAGATTAAAATTATTAAGTAAATTTGTCTGGCAGGTTGGTGTCTGTCTGTCTTTCTTTTATTTATGGAGTTTTTCAGATCTGTGAACTATAGCAATAACAACAAACTCATAATTGAAGTTTATGAGTGATAGTGAAATAATTTAATGGTTGTGTAAAATCACATGCATTTAAAATATTTTGTGGCCATTACAGGGATTTGGTCAGAGGAGAAATAGAAAGGAAGAAAGAACCTTGGTTATACATAGTTCAGTTAAGGATTGAGGGGTTGGATTAAAAAAACACAAATGCTAGTGAAGTCAGATTTGTGACAGTGAAATCCTTAACTGAATCTGAAACAATTTTGGTATTTTCAAGATTAGAGTTTAGGAGCTGAGTCTGGATGGCTTTTTGAATTTCCAGTTTCTTCCATATGTTTTCCAAAAAAGAAGTAATGTAGTGTTTTAAGACGGTAAAGAATTTCCACTCTTTTTTTTTTCTTTTTGATCCATATTAACCACCCTGGTTGTAAAGACTGAGACTGAACTGTTCATTTTAATGTAGTGATTTTCTTTCCTTTGTTGCTCTTTTTATTTCTTACATAGCTTTGGAATCTGAGCAGGAAAAAGAATCTTTGTAGGCTACAGTAGCTATTTCAGGCATACCGTAATTTAAAAAAGAAAATTTAAATTATGGAACAAAAGATGTTATAACAAAGGCATTTTTTGTTTTCTAACTGTTATGCCTTTATCCAAATTTACGTTGGCCTTTTACTAGGAAAAGACCTAGAGAATAATTGTTGTTTACATTTGTGTTGGGCCTTTGTCTAAGGCTTAGTTTACTAATAACAATGTTTCCTGTCCGTATTGTTGCAAGGTCAGGGCAATAATGAAAATCAACTGTATCATTTTCACTTGTTGCCTTAGAGTTTTGCCAAGGGGATCCCATAGGGATGGCAGCTTCCTTTTTAATCTGGCTTCGTTTGTTTTGTAAGAATTTGCTGGGAAGGAGCAACTGAATCCTGCCAGCACTTATTGAGCACCTGCTGTATGAAAGCTGGACCCTATGTTAGGTCATGCCTGAGCCTACAGAAGAAAGAAGACTTTGCTTTTGCCATTGGGACATTTTGTATACTCCCATGTGAAACTTCAGATCTTGCTTGAAACTTCAGACCTTTTTCAGACTCAGCCTAGGATACATAGTTTTCCAGTAGACCGGCAAACAACATTTTAAAGGCCCTTTAAAAACATTTCTGTAGACTTAAGATAATGAAGTAAACCAGTCTTGTTGTACAAGCCTGTCCTGTACCCTTTTTTTTTTTTTTTTTTGCCTTATTGATACTTTTGCAGTTCTTGCTGCAGTGTCACTTGGGGCTGTGGCATCTATCCATTGTCATTGGCTGCCCTGCCTTCTTTATAACGTTGGGTATGACAGTTGTGATTTAAAATGTGCCGTGTTGTTACCTTTTGCCAGAACTCTAGGAGTTACAGGTGGGTGTACAAGCACATTGTGTGACGTGTTTTGAGTTGCAAGGATAGTGGGGCTTATTTCAAAACTTTTCTGCATTTACACATCGCTTAGTTAGCTTTCTGGAAATCATTAGGAAACTTTTATAATTTTGAGACTTTGCATCATTTAAAGTAACTTGTTGCTTTGAAAAGTGCAGCACAGGAGAGAATGAGATTGAGACGGCAGTTGGATCTTGAAAAAATTCTTAATTGTAAAATGTACAAGGCATATTTCTCACCGGCTTGTGATTTTTCTTCGATTTCTTTTCAAAATGTATTTAAAAATCAACCCTCATTTGTAGAAGAGGCGTTTGTGCCCATGGCCAACTTGCTTTGAACTGCTTTTCTTAGCCAATCTATGACAGGTGCAGAGTCTGAGAGATGCAGTCCTTTCAATTGTACTAAATATATAATAATTGCACGCATGCTTGGGATATAGTTTCTTGATTTCTCTGTCTGAGATGTTCTGAAGGAAAATTCTGAGCACTTTAAAGACAACAAAGGGAGTAATGAATGAAACACTCTGACCCTTCCTTGAAAATGGTGTTTGGCCTCAGTTTATCAAGAAGTTTTCTAGTTGTTTGGAAAGATAGGATTTGACTTAAACTAGGAAAGGTGGGGGACACAGCAGTCCCAGTGTTTGTGCACATGGAGACCTGTCCACGTTTAGGGAGCATAACTGGTTTTCAGTATTTGGAAAGATAAAAACTTTGAAATTTGTGCCCCCCCACCCCCGCCCCCAAGGATCTGTAAAAGAACTGGTTTTTGTTCAGAGGAAAGGGCTTGTGTTTGGTATAAAATGGTTAGTAAACAAGTTAGGGTGTTAATCTCAATAGACATAGATTCCCTCAGCGCGATGAACTTTGTTTCTTTTGTTAAATTGCTTTGGTCTTATTTGACTCAAAATATTAACAATTTATTTGATTCTTGAGACTTTTGAACTTTTTGAAGACTAAATTGTTTGCTGTTTTTAAAATTGTCCGCTTTACTCATGTTGTAAAGTCCCAGATACGAGTTTTGAATAATTTCCTACTTTTTTCACTTATGCCAGTTTCACTTATGGCTTAGGAAATGGATTAATTTTAAAATCTCAAGGAAATACTGATATTTCTTTACTTGAACAGAACTAGTTTTTTCCTCCTGCTCTCTTTCTCAGTAAATAAGTACACATTGAGCACTTATCTGACTCAGTTCTTTAAGTTTAAAAATTTATTCTGATACCATAAAGAATCTTACATAAGTTTTTAAATCTATGAGTCAAACCATAGAAATTACTTGCTCTGTTTATTTAAAACACGAAAGAAACAAACGAGTAAGCAAGTCTTCCATTTTTCTTTCTTCTTCCGTCCCTGGACTACAAGAATTTTTAAACTTATAGGCTGCTCTTCAGATTTTACTGGAACACAACAGAAAGTAGTTTCTTTTATGACGAGGCATGAGTGCCTACGATTGCAATAACTTTTACATTTATTGTGGCTCTGATTTTTGAATGGGAAAAGTAAGTAGGGCTGCAGGCCCTGTCTTTGTTTTCCTATTTATCTTCTCCCTGGTTAGTGCGATGATGGTTTACTTTGTAAGTTGTTGGGATGTGTCCATAGGGCTGAGTGACTTTGTCTGACGGACGATGGCTGATGGTCGTGAAGCCCACTCTTTCTTATTTGAAATAGTTTTGGTGTCTAGCCACTTAGAGGAAATGTGTATGCCTGTGACAGCATCATCAGACACTGCAGAGATAGCTGTGTCTGCCCAAAATGGCTCACACTATAATAGTCTGGAAGCCTTTTTTTTTTTTTTTTAAGCACTTATATTTTAAGGACTTCAGAAATTATTCCATCCCTAGTCCAGAAAGTTCTTGGGGGGGCGGTGTTGAAACTTCATTCTTCTATCTCCTCCCCCATTAAATGCCTTAGCAAAGCAGGTGTCTACTTCAGTAATAGTTATATAATGAGAATGCCTTTTGTTCAAAATTGTGTGTGTTTCCATACGTGATTGTTCCTGCTTTGTATACTTTCGTGTGGCTGCTTTCTTTTTAACCTGGCACTAGCTTTCTTTATGCTAGCTTTGGGATTGTTTGTCAGTTTGATAATTCAGGGGTGTGCAGACTGCGTTTTAAATTACTCTTGACATGGGGGAACAAATCTATTTTGACAGTCTTAAAGCATAAATATTTTATAGAGCAGAGCTTTTAAATTTTCCCGAGATACTGTGGATGCTTTCTGTGGGCCCGTCCTCATGCTATGCAAGCATACTGCACGTCGTTTTCGTGTGTTTCACAGATGTTGCCTTTTTTTTTTTTTTTACACGAATTGAAGGCAAGACCCTCCACCAGCTAAAAGATGATCTCTGAGGTCTGTCTGTCGTCAGTGGTTTGTCTCATAAAATTGATTATTGGAAATGCCGGTCTAATAAGCAAATCAGATAGTACCAAGTTGAGTTAGGCAAATTGTAGTGAGTAGCACTTTAAGGAACAGAAATCTGATGGTAGTTAAAGAGAGATGAGCTTATATATAACAGTTTTTTCCGTTTTCCCCGAATTTGAAGTATCTGAGTCACTTTGAATAATCTCCTGGGAAAAAAGTAGGAAGCCTAAGAAAAAACCCAGGTGAGAAGTCTGGTCCACCTGGCTGTATCAACTGCGGTCGTTTTTTAAGTGATGAGCTATTAATTAGATTGTAAAATCCTCATCAGGTGTGCTCAGATTCATCAGCGTCTTCCTGGAATTTTTCTTCCCCACCTAATTTTCCTGGGTCTCAGAGTAGTGGGATTTTACCCAAGCTCATAGACTCAGGATTTGAAAAAGAAGCACAGATTGTCATGCAAACAAATGAACAAAGAGACCAGCCACAGAGGAAGATCTTCTGTTCAGCTTTCCTTGGTTCTGTTGTCTGATTTCGGTGGATAATGAGTTCATGGCATATGTTAGGGCCCAGCGTGGTATAGTTTATAGGAAGTCCTATTTACAGGAAATGCTTGGTGTGGCAGTATATTTGGGATTTTCTTTCTAACGTACTTGCAACACGTGTTGGATCAGGGTGGAATTTCTAGTTAAATTTCATTTCTTCAACCCGTCCTTTTCTAGGGAGACTGACTAATTAATGTCTCCTTTCTCCCTCACTGAGTCACTTGCCCTGATTTGCCCCTTGTTCCTGGCTACACCCTCGTCCAGTTCAGACCTGCATGGATTCTGTGAGGAGATGTTCGCTTGGCCTCTGAGCCGGCCATTCTGACTCCGGTGCCATCTCCCTGGTCTGATAGATTTGCCAGGCCCCGTTCTCAGCCTGTGCCTTTTGTGGTCGGATCCTGGTCCAAGCACCAAGTCCCCTCCTATTGGGCTGTCATGCGCCCTTGCTCAGACTCTGCTATGGGGATCCCGTGTTATTTCCCAGCACTCCCCAGTACCTGCTCTGGAGCTGTGTGGGAAGTAAGTCACCCCATTCCTGACTCCATGGTTCTGCTCCTGCTGTGTGCATGACCTGGAATGTTCTTCCTCTTGACTGCTCTGCCACCCCCAGACTGAACAGTGGAAAGTGCTGCCCTTTAGCCCAGCAAGGTCAAACCTGGTTCTCGTTTCCCCTTCACCACCCATTAGTTCTTTGGCCCTGAAGAAGTTCTTTAACTTTCCTGAGTCTCACCAGAAATGCAGAGAATGAAAGGGATTTGGGGAGAATTTTCTCTTTTTCTTATTAAACAGCAACAACAAAACCATTTTCTAATCTATTTAGAAAACTAATGTCAGAAAAAAATTTTTTTTTTGGGGGGGCAAATGTAATTTTTTTTCATTTTTAAAAATCTCTAGGTTTCAGATAGATATGTAAAATAGGGACCCGACGATAACTGTCTAAAAGCAGGACAGTTTCTTACCAAAGCCAGTGAATTCCTTACCCCCAAATGCCTTTCTGTGGTTTTAATGGATCCGAGATGCTCTCCTTTCATTTCTATCTCAGATGCTTTCTCCGTGAAGCTTTTCTAGATTACCGTGAAGTTTTTCTAAATTATCACGTCTGTAAACCCGACTTCCCCTTACTCCTTTTGGGTTCGTAACCATGACTGTGCCGGGTAACAGTGATTTGTTTTACCTTGTACCTTAGCTGTCATTTTATGAGGCTGTAGAAACCTGCGGAGGCAAAGATTGTGGTTTGAATCTCAGCCCCTGAGTAGCTCAGATCTCAGGCAAATTGTTGACTCTTCCTGTGCCTCGGTTTCCTCATCTGTGAAATTATAATTTGAATAGAACGTATGTCATACAGTTATTCATAAAAATGAAGTGAATTAATCCATACATCAAGTGTTTAGAACAGAGGCCACGCAGACCAAATTTGGCTTTTTACCGCTCTTATGGACATGGTATCCAAGAAAAGAGACGTTCTTTGCATAGTGCCAGAAATATAGGACACACTTGATACTTGACTGCCCTTGTCATTTAAATGTGACAGCCTGGCACATAGTAGGTGCTCCTTACATGTTTGTTCTGTAAGAAAACTTGCTTTTGCTAAGGTGCTTTAACAGGATTGCATTTTGCTTGTGAAGCGCAGTTGTGTGATTTTACATTTCTTCAGGCAACAGTGGCCAGCTCCTGCAGTTCACCTTCCATTTCGGAGATCTGTTTATTATGCTTTCTCCCTTAATCCTTTCCTTTGTCAGTGTCTGCCAGTGCCTGAGAAGCGGCCAGCGTACACTTTGCCCACCTCACTAACGCGGAGGCGCCATCTAGTGGCCAGAAAGGAACTTCAGCCTGTGGGGTGCCCGAGTTCACAGCGCCCCAAGGTTGGAAGGTAGTGATCTCCCCACCCGAACTCTGCTAGGTTTTGCTTTCTTGGCAGCCCATTGCAGGAAAGTGTGGAAGCTGCAGCCGTCTGTAATAACCATTGGGAAATGCTTTGCGATGAAAGTTGCTGTCCTATGTCAGCTAGCATGAGAGACTTACGGTCTTTCAAAATGGTGTAAACAACTCTGGCAGAGTTACTATTGCGAGTGGGCCTTTTACAATTCAGGATTCCAGGTGCCTTTACAGGACTTTAATAAATGAAAAATGCTAAACTGTTTCTTTTGAGATGAGAGGTTTTTTTTGTGTGTTTTTTTTTTTTAAAACACTACTGATTCATTTTGAAAAATATACCAAGGTATTTACTTCCCATTGCTCTATTTAAGTATGTGGTAATACTTTAATTATCATTCTTTTATGTGTCCCCTTGGGCAATTAGATGTACTTAAGATGTTCACCAGCCAGAAATCCTAATAGAGAATAATAACATACACTTCCATTACTGGTTTTGCGTCTCCCATTGGCTGTATTGTGTTTCGTTTTCTTGTATTTGGTTTCATACTTTTTTTGGTATTTTCAGAAGCCACTTTCTTCGTGGAGACTATACGTATCGTACAGGTGGTTATTCAGTTTTACATTTTGAAAGTTTTTGATTCATTTCCCCGTGGTTGCCTATTATTATTTTTAATTTGGAAGTCATTTGTTTGGCTCTCCAGGAGAGGAATGCAACCCGCCATTATCTGAGACGCTTTGAACACATCCTCTGGCTGTTTGTGCAACAGGCTGGACTCACCCAAGTCTCTTTGCTGTGGAAGCCCCCCTGTTTGGAACAGCTATAGGACCAATTGGCCCTCTGGCAAACTCTTTTAAGAATTAGCTGCAGTTTCACCCTCTCCCGTGGCCTGGGCTCTGCATGAAGGAGGGTCCCATAGCACTCTCTTTATACCTCTTTTAGTGGCTCACCCCCATACTGTTCTCCCCCACTGGTCAAAGAAGGGAATGGTACCAGGTCCTCTTCGAATTTCCAGGATTCTTAGGAAGACCTTAAGAAATAGAAGACGTCTTAAAGGGATAAACTCTCTGCCCCCTCCCCATCCATTCACTCTGAAACCTTTACAACAAATGTATTTTCATCTTGTCATTAGAGCTCTGCCAGCCAAAACATTTTGTCACACTAGTTACTACTGCATAAAACGTGAAAGCAATAAAATGATCTTTAAAATCATCGTTTCGTTGGGCTTTTTTGCGCATTGAGGTGAATAACAATCTGAGAACTCCTGGACACGTCACTTGTGAGTTTGTGAGTCCTATGTCAAGGTCGCCTCCTCCCTGTGGAGGGAGGTCTTGTTCTGTGAGTTCCCTCCAGATAGGATAGAATGAATCATTCATCAACACCAGTTTGTGTGGCCATGGGCTTGAAACCATCTGGGTGCCTGAAGGCAGGTGGGCAGTGAAGATTCGTCCTCGTGTGGCCTGATGGCAGAGGAGCGTCCTCTGAAGCTGCTCACTGCTTGCTCTCTTCCTTGGGCCTGGGTCATTTCTCATGGCCTTTCCAACCTTCAGATCCCCAGACAGAAGGTTGAGAGGGATGGAGTTCCTAGGAAGGGCTGGTTGCACCCACAGCAGCAATGTAAACAGTGTTTGCTTCCATGTCTTGCACTGTTTCCTCGGTGCATCCAGGAAACATTTGCCTTGGATCCTGGCAGGGATGGTAGCCAATCTTCAAGGCCTCTCATCACTTCATGCCCCCTCTCTTTTCGGGTCAAGGCCTTTGACGCCCTTATAGAAGGTGAAGCCTGCCTCCTGCCCTTTGTCCCCCCCCCTGCCCCGCCAAGTTCACTTGTCAGGGGTGGTGTGAAGAGGACTCCTAAACGTAATTAACACCTAAGAAATTATCATTAAAAGTTTCATGCTGCTGAGGAGACTTGTGAGGCAGGATATTTCTACAGAAAATGTAAACACGATCATTTGGACCTGGCATGTTCATTTCAAGCTTAGCTTGTAAAAGAGCCTCTTGTAAAAATGCCACGTGAATGTTGACCAGGGTGGATGTGAATTCACCAGGACACGCACGTGCAGCTCCTCTCCTGCCTTTCATCTGCCAGTGTCGGTGGGGTTTACGTGTGAGCAGCGCTGCCTTTGATGCTGTCTCTCCGCTGCAGGGGAGCCTATGGGAAAGGGAGCCGCAGGCCTCAGTGTCCCCATCTGTAGTTTGGGATAACAGAGCTCTGCTCCATTAGGGATGAGGTAAGTGCAGACAGCAGGGTTGGCAACAATGTATCTAAGAGTAGCCATAATGTATGTTGGCAACAATGTATCTAAGATTGGCCATAATGTATGCTGGCAATAATGTATCTAGGACTGGCAACCACTTAAGGCACCCAGCAAAACTGGCAGGTAGTAAGCATCCAACAAATGGATGCTTTTCTCTGTGTCCACATTCCATGGTGGCCCTGCTGGCCTCTCTCTGGGGCACCAGTCCTCCCCCAGCACCGGGCATTGTCACGGCTCCAGAATAGACCTTCTTTCCCATACAGGGAAGGTTTGAACTCAGGAAGTCTGATCTGGGTGTTGTCTTTAAGTTGCCTGGGTCAGTTCCCTCGGATCCTTACATTCAAGGTCATGTCCACACCTCAGGAGGAGGGTGGCGGGGGTGATACAAGCCCTGCTTTTGGTTCCGAGGAAAGCGTATGAAAAACGTGTGATCTCCCCCCTACCTTCCCCCCCACCCCCAGGGAGCTTACTCTTCAGATGGGAAAAGGCGAATTTCCGGTTAGCAGTCCCAGGTGATGTGTATTTAGTGCTGAATTATGGGAAGCTGATTAAAGGTTTGGAGAAGTGCGGGGGCTGCAGGCGGTGGGTTGTCTGGCTGCTGAAGGGCTTGGGAAGGCTTGAGGGAGGACATCTGACTCCTGGGGTTCCAGGGGACAGCACTCCAGGAGAAGAGGGCTGGCCATGGGTAGAGGGGGCTTTGGCGTCTCTTGTACATTCGAGTGGACCTGATGAGAAGGTAAGCTGGGGGCCTGCTCAGTGGGGTCAGCGTTGGGGGACCCGGAGATAGAAAGCCCTGTGTGAGCCAATGAGTCCACTCAGGACCCTGGGAAAGGTCCCTGGAGGAGCACTCACCTGTGTCAGGGCCGTCAGGGCTACTTGGTAAGGTCCAGGACCAGGGTTAAAACAGGGGGAGTGACAACCATTACTTTCCTCTAAACGTAAAGTGGAACCTGTTCAGCTAAGCCCCTGGTGGCCCTGCATTCTAATTTTCCAAGGGCACCCAGGTGAGAGAGAGATGACTCATCTGACCAAGGAGGCCCGGGGCTGGGGTACACAGTGGCCTTGGGTGTCACCCTGTGGTTCAGGAGTGGGGGGGCCCTGCCCCCTGCGGGCTGGCAGTCCTTGCCAGGCTCTTTCCAGCCCTCCCCACCCTGGCTGAGAGGAGCCTGAGTGATGTGTAGGAAAGGGGACGCCAGCTTTGTGTCCAGGTCTGTCCGGGCTTTGCTATGGGTGCTTTGAAATGCACACTGATTTCTGTGTTTAACTCGCCTGGGCACCTTCTAGTTCTTCTCCATGAGAAGCAGTCGCTGGTCCTTAGCTTGGGGTCGGTGCTGGTAGAAAACTGTGTTCACTGGATAAATGAAAAACACTGCATGCAAGAGGCTTTCCGGGAGGGTGATGGCGTTTGGCCTGGGGGCTTGCGTGTTACTTTCCTGCTATCAGCAGAGTGAAGTCTGAAGTTAAAAGCAGCTTTCACCTGTTTGAGTGAGCAGATCCAAGCGTCTCCTTTTCCGTGACTGGAAAGGACGCCTTGTGGTTTCCCAGACCGCTTTCCCCCCAATCGTGTCTGATGGTATGAATTCCCTTTTGAGATTTGAATTAGAGCCCAGAGCTTCTCAAAATGAGAATTCGGATGGGCTGTGCTTGGGACCCCTGATGTACTCTCTTTGCCTCAGTTTCTTCAGCTGTAAAATGGGAGAGTTGATAATGGTACCCGTCTCAGAGGATGGGTACAAGTATTTCACGAGCCAATGCACATAAACTCCTTAGAATGACGTTTCTGTCATAAGCACAAGGGGTTAGCTGTGACTGCTGTTAAGGGTGGAGGCAATCCTCATTAGAAGTTGTTTACTTCCTGAAAAGTACCCTCCTGGGAACTTACGGATTCTCGTGATCTGCTCTTAGCTCCATCTGCCTTTTCTGACCTTTACGATAAGGCTCTACCTTCATTTTCCACAGAGAGAGTTTCACAAATACCCTGTTGAGGCTTTTCCTCTCCGGGGATAGAAAGTACCTCTCTCCTTTGAGTTCCTCTCTCTTCCTGATGACCCACCTGCCTCTGAGGGAGGGCGGGGAAGAGGCCCCTCCAGGAGAGGGACTGTGTGGATCCTAAGAAAGGCCCTGGTCACTGGAGACAAATGACTGACAGGAGTCATTCACATACTAGCGTGAATACTCTACCTCCTGCACCCTCTGTCTGCCCCAGGGGTCACTGGGTAATTAGGGATCGTGTGGTCTTCTGGGGGCGAACCAGATCTGCACGGTCCCCAGCACAAATTTAGGACACAGGACCTGAAAAGCATGATCTACTTATCCAGAAAAACTAATGAAAATGCTTCAAATGGAGAGTGGAGAAAGTTGCGAACCTGTGGACCTTGTAGGTTGAGGACTGCTTGCGAAAATGGGGGTCCCCAGAGAAGGCCCAGTCAGGTGGGGAGTCAGACACAGAAACTGCCTGATTAGTAAAGGTGTTGCTGGCAAGCCTTCCTCTAGAACAGTGAGAAGAGCTGCTCCCTGGGATGGCACGTGGTCTCTGCTTTCCAGGATCAGGACTCACGCTTAGTTCTGCTTCCGTAGCCCGTTGGGTGGGCTGGGGTGGTCTCCCGAGGGGGGCCATCACCTTTGGTGGTGTTTGCAAGGGAAATGTGTATTGAATCCAAACCACTTACTCAACCAACGTAATGAGACAGCTCAAGGTAAGTGGTAGTACTATTGTGAGAAAAGCTCTCTGAGGAGGAGGAGTTTGTTCCGTTGGTTTAAAACTCATTCCTGGAGGCCAACAAGCCCATGATAAGATGCTCAACATCACTAATCATCAGGGAAATGCAAATCAAAACCACAATGAGCTTCCAGCTCACACCCATTAGGATGGCGATTATCACAGAAACTCATAGACACAGACAATGGTTTGGTGGTTGCCAGAGGGTAACGGGGGCGGGGGGTGGGGGGTGGGAGATGAAGGTAAGGGGGATCGAATATATGGTGATGGAAGGAGAACTGACTCTGGGTGATGAACACACAATGGGATTTATAGATGATGTAATACAGAATTGTACACCTGAAATCTATGTAATTTTACTAACAATTGTCACCTCAATAAATTTAATAAAAAAAAAAAAAGAAACTGAAAAAAAAAAAAAATCTTGAAAGTAACACGTGTGGGCACAGTGCTGACGAGGTTGGGGCTCGTGTGCAGTGGTGCTGGGAACGAAGCCGCTCGCTGTGGAGGCCGGCACGGCACGTCCTCAAAAATGACACGTACAATTGCCGTCTGATCCAGCAATCCTACGCCTGAGTCAACACCCAAAGAACTGAAAGCAGGGAGACAAATAGACACATGTTCATAGCAGCAGATAATGGTTTGCAAGAGCCAGAGGGACCATCGATGGATGAAGGATTTAACAATGAGGTGTATGCACACAGTGGAATATTAGGCAGCCTTCAAAAGGAGGGGGATTCTGACACGTGCTGCAACATGGAGGAACCTGGAGGACGTTACAGTAAGAGAAACAAGCCAGTCTCTCTTCCGTCTCTCCCCTCTTTTCTCTCTCCCCCTCTCCTCTCCACCTCTCTCCCCCTTCTCCCCCGTCCTCCCTCACCTCCCTCTCTTCTCTCTTCTCTCTCTCTCTCTCTCTCTCTCTCTCTCTCTCTCTCACACACACACACACACAGTGTAGTTGCAGTTTTATGAGGTTCCAAGTAGAACGGTGCTGGCCAGGGCCTGGGGAGAGGAGGAAATGGGGAATCGTCATTTTGATGGGTCCAGAGTTTCAGTTTTGCAAGATGGGAAGCATTCTGGGGATGGATGGTGGTGATGGTTGCACAACAATGGGAATACACTTAATGCCACTGAACTGTACACTTAAAAACAGTTCAAAGGGGAAGTGTTATTTTATGTTTATTCTACCTCAATTAGAGAGGAAAACACTTCTTTCTGGATTGGTTTGGCCATGAGTGTACACTGTGAGGGTAGCGGGGCAAACATACGAAGACCTGCTGCTGCCCGTGGTGGCCAGTGGAGGAGCCGAGCTGAGGGTGTTCCGGTGCCACTGGGCATCGTGGGGGAGGGGGTGTGGGGGGTGTGAGGTCAGGAGTGGCCTCACCAGAAATGCCGAGACTGGAGCTGAGTCACCGGGATGGCTTTGCTTTCTGTAACAGGAGTGTCACAGATCATGTTTTCCTCTCAGGGAGAGCAAGTCCACTCTCGTGTCGTCTAGTCACAAATGAAATTTATTATGTGATGGGTAATTGCCTTTGCATTTTCCTATTTTTTCAGGAGAGAGGTTTGTGTAGGTATTTGGTTCTCTTGTAGATGAGACTGGAAGTTTTTCATTTGTTTCGACAGTTTTTTTTTTTTTTAAGTTTTTTTTATTGGGGAAGGGGAACAGGACTTTATTGGTGAACAGTGTGTACTTCCAGGACTTTTTTTCCAAGTCAAGTTGTTGTCCTTTCAGTCTTAGTTGTGGAGGGCGCAGCTTAGCTCCAGGTCCAGTTGCCGTTGCTAGTTGCAGGGGGCGCTGCCCACCATCCCTTGCGGGAGTCAAACCTGCAACCTTGTGGTTGAGAGGACACGTTCCAACCAACTGAACCATCGGGGAGCTCAGCGGCAGCTCAGCTCAAGGTGCCGTGTTCAATCTTAGTTGCAGGGGGCGGAGCCCACCATCCCTTGCCAGAGTCAAGGAGTTGAACTGGCAGCCTTGTGGTTGAGAGCCCACTCGCCCATGTGGGAATCGAACTGGCAGCCTTCGGAGTTAGGAGCATGGAGCTCCAACTGCCTGAGCCACAGAGCCGGCCCCCCCTTTTCTTTTTTAATTGCAAACCGACTCCCCACTCCATAGGAAAAAGATTGACCTCTGCAAGCCAGAATGCCAGCATCTCAAACTGCGAGAAAAGCCAGAGCCTTTGCTTTTCAGAAGAGGAAACAGGCTTGGGGAGAGAGCACAGGCCACGTGCTGCCTGCCCCCCATCCCAGCAGATACTCTCTGTGGCTGGTTCTTTGTACTGAGCTTTCAGCCAGGAGTCAGGGCTGGGTTCCAACAAGCCTGGGAGATGGCTGAGCCTGTCTGGCTGCAAGAGGAGTTTTCTCCACTGCGCTCCGAGAGCAGCCTTTCTCGGTGTGTGCCCCTGTGGGAGGAAGCTGGCTGCCAGCCGCTCATCTGGGTCTGGAAGTTGGGCTGGCATTTCCCTGCGTCTTGGAAGCAAGCCGAAGTCCCTGGGCAGGAAGTGTCCTCATGTGATGAGAGGGAAGTGTGCCCCTTCCCTGGGGTGGTGATGCCTTCTTAGCTGTAGCATGTCTGCTTCAGCTCGGGCTGCTGTAACAAATTACATACCACAGACCGGGTGTTGAAACAATAGCTGTTTATTGCTCACTGTTCTGGAGGCTGGAAATCCAAGGTGCTAGCAGATCTGGTGTGTGGTGAGGACCTGCCTCCTGGTTTATAGATGGCCATCTTCTCACTGGACCCTCACATGGTGTAGGGAGAGGGGAAGGGCGGGAGGGAGAGAGGGAGGAGAGAACTCTGGTCTCTTCTTATAAGACACTAATCCCTTCATGGGGCCTCCACTCTCATGACCTCATCTAACCCTAGTCACCTCCCCAAGGCCCCACCTCCTAATGCCATCCAACTGGGGGTGAGGTCTTCAGCACATTGGGTGGCGGGAGTTGCGGGGGGCACAAACGTGCAATCCCGGATGAGGGGGAAACGTGCCGTAGCTGAGGCGTCTCTAGACCGGGACTCTGTTTATAGTATGGACGTTCTTCCCCAATTCTGAGAGTTGCTTCCAGATTCATTCTGAACAATTACATGGCAGCCAGTACCAGTAAGGACACGTTTTCAAGATGGCACATTTGCCTTCAGCCACTCTGGCCAAATGTTTAAGATGTATTGTTTGTCTTCTGTGCACCCCATTGCTTTTCTTAAAGGGAGTGCTGTTTGAGAGGAACACAGGGATGGGGAAATCTCACGTGACCCATTTCCCAATTTTTGGATAAAGTGGTCATTTTTAAATTGGGAGGGGATTTTACACCAGGGCAGCTTAACGGTGAGTTTCTGGCACGCACCTATGGGATGTGTGGAATTCAGTTCAAAGGCCCTCATCTTCAATTCCCCAGGGTCTGTTCTGCAAACGAAAACCGCCATCAGTGGGTTGGAGGGGGACGTGTCTGTACAAGCAGGACAGACCTGCCACTGCGGCCCCCTCCAGCGCGCGCACTTAGTGGGGCTTCCTCTCTCCGCAGACCCAGAAGGCCGGGGAGGTGACTGTTCCTTGCTAAGAAGTATCAGCTGTTTACAAGCCGTGCTTGCTATTTTAAATCTGAGCCGGCTATTATGTTGTTTTGTTTCTGTTCGCAGCTGAGGTTTAAGCTGGGCAGGACTTAATGGTGAGTCACTCCCATGACGGTCAAATCTGTATCGATCAGGCTTTCCTGGTAATCCTGTGAGCAGCGTAGAGCCGGAGGAGTCGGTCTCTAGGCTCTGCCACCCAGCCTCCCTGTGTGCAGGCTGCGGCCACTCGGCCTTTGAGCCGCGGGTCTGAAACCTGTGAGGGGTGTTCGTCATGCTTCTTGGAACCCCTGCCGTGTGTTGAAATGAAGAGGATCCAAGCCCATGTGAGGTTTTCTCCCTGAACACCTTCCGGAATGTTCCGTGCATGCACATCAGGGGAAGTCACACCCTTTTCTTGCCGCCCTGGGCTTGGGACTGACGGCCGCTTGGGCCTCCGTTCCCTCCGTGGTCAGGGCATTGCTCCGACAGTCACGTGTGCGTGGCTGTTCTGGCTTCTGACCAGCTGAGGGATGGAGCAGGTGGAGTGTTAGGTGGTCCCTGGGCCGTGTGTCGAGGGCAGCTCACCAGCCGGACACTGGGACCTCCTCTTCTTGGCTCTGGGAACTCAGGGCCGCCAGTGGGTAAAGCACTCACGCAACCTGCCCTCAGCCCCCGTGGCAGCCTTGCCAGGTAGGGGTGGAAACTGAGGGGCGCCTGTCCAGGCCTGTGCACCCCGCTTGGCCCCTCAGTTCCAAGTCCTGAGCTGGGCCCCAGGGGCTGGCCACCTGGCAAGGAAGCCACACAGGACATGGAGGGTGCTCTGGCTCCTGGCAGGGGCAGTGGGTCGTGTTCACTCGCTTTGGCTTTGTCCCTGGTGCCAAGCTTTCCCAGGGTGCCCGCGAGAGCATGGCATGAGAGTGGAGTCAGCTACAGTGGGCAGCAGAGTGGGAGCTACTGGCGTTGCTTTTACTCCAAAGCAGAGGAGGCAAGGAGGCAGATCGGGCCCGAGGGACGCTGAGCTGAGCTGGGTGGAGAGAACTGGGTCTTGTGGCAGTTGGAGAGAGACAAATGGGGGTCGTGGACCTGCGGGAGGCGGGTTGGTGTGGAGAACGCAGCTCTCGCCTTTAGAGCTTACAGTGTCAGGGAGGAGATGAGGTGTGTGCAGCTGTGGGGGTAGGAGCAGGCACTGCTGTGAATGAGAACCGGATGAGCCGGGTGGGAAAGGGCTGTGGAAATTGAGGAAGAGGCCCTGTTGCTCAGAGAAATCCTGGAGGCCTCACGATGGAGGTATTTGGAGACTCAGTATCTGACCGCGTGGGAATGCACTGAGGTCAGGGCTTCAAAATTACGGGATGGGGCTTGAAGCCAGGCTGGAGAGGAAGGTTTGTTCAGGTAGTAGTGAGGAATAGATTGGCGGTCCTCAGAGGCCAGGCCTAGGGGCGTGGTTTCCTGATGGCAAAAGCAGTTCATGGAAGACTGGTTCTCGTATTTCTACTAAGTTAAAGCAACACCCTGGAGGCTACTGGTCTTTGTGAAATAACCCAGTGCCTTTTTGGGAGCTGGTGAACGTCTCGTGGAGGAGACGAGGGAAGGCTGGGTCCTGGGGGTCCTGTGCGGCCCCCTCCCTTGTCACTCTGAACATTCAGGTCATGTGTGATTATGGCACCTTCACTATTGGGACCCCGGAAAAACGCCTCCCAAGCGATCACCTCTGACACAAGTAAGTAGAAATGACTTTATGTCCTTCCTTTTGTTCTTTGCTTTCCACCCGAGAGGAACAGTTTTTAAAGCCTGTCATCCAGTACAACCTGCTGGTAGGGGTGGTACGTTTGATTTCTATAGCAAATAATTGGGAATATTTTACAAGCTCGGGAGCTCTCTGGAGTTGAAACGGGAGGAAGTTTCTGATTGAGTTGTTACTACTTTTGGGAGAGGGATGACAGTGCACTGTTTTCCCCTTGAGCCGCATAATAAACTCCCTGCAGACATTGGGTGTTGCGTGTTGACGCAATAGCCGACTTTGCAAGTGCCCCCTGCCCTGCTATGAGAGCTCCCTCGGTAAGGGGGGGCAGAATGAGAGCCGTGACCCCCTCAAAACCGCAGGTCTGAATGCATTCATGCAGTTGTGTACTGTGGGCCTCTGCGTTGTGCTCAGACTTACCAAAATCGATCAGGTATAGTCTTTCCTGAAAACAAAAGTGACCACTGTTTTCCATCTCCTGTAGGGTGTCTTGAAATGTGAACTATTCAGGGTCCCGAGTCTCCCGCAGGTTCAACATTGGGAAGGAATGAGGAGGCTGAAGCATGGGCGTGGGGTCTGTTTGTGGAAACCATTCGCTCTGTCTCACCCTCTTCTCAGCGGCATCTTAAACAAAACCCCATTTGTAGGCGGCGAGTTCCCAGTGAGCTTTTAATTATGGGGCAAGGTATGTGTGGTGGTCGGGGCCAGAGGGCTAGGGGCTTATGACAGGTTAATTTTCCCTGGCCTTTCTCTCGCAAGCCTCAGCTCTTTTAAGATTCAGAAAATAATGCAAAATGCCTAAGATTTTTGACATTCCTGGCCCTGGAGACTTGACTACATGAAAGAGCCAGGGTTTCAAGCTGGCCATTTCAGCATTAGCCATTCCCGCACTTTCTGATTCAGAGCGTCCAGGATTTGTAATGCCTGTAGACTTTTTTTTTTCTTTCTTTCTCTCTCTCTCTCTCCTTTAAAAGCAGCCATTGAAAGAAAAAATAAATAGCGAAATCCCCATCTCAGAAGTTTTACTTCCTGTTGTTGTTCTATTGAGCTCTGAAAAATAGCTCTGCAAGTTGAGGCTCTTGTTTGGGCTATTTCAAAGGAATTCTTGAGACCATTTCGTTTGGACAGGCTGTATGCAGGTGATAAGTTAAAAGAACGTCAGTTTAATCAGCTCAGAAGTGTACAAGCTAAACTTGACGTCCCTTTTTAGCTTTATGGTGTGTATGTGCATAAAATCCAAGCAACAGTGAGATAGCCAGACGCTTTCCACAATGCCAATAGTTTCCCTCATAATGTTAACGTTTGTTTTTAAAAGAATTACTCAGGTACAAATGACACTTTATGCATATGAAAGAAGTGGGACTGTTTCTTATTTCTGCAATTAGGGGGAAAGAGCCAAAGTCCTCAAGGAAATGATGGAATGTCAAATTTCATGTTTCTCATCCACCCTTTTCATTAAAGTGGGGGTCAGCGAGAAAGTGTCCCCAGTGCAAATGCTTCCATGCTACACATTGTATTCCTTTTCTTTGAAAATCTAACTTTTGATAAAAATCATTAACATTTGAGAAATACAAAAACCTTTTCAGCTTTAAAGGCATAGTGTCTTGGCTGCCCACGCGGTCCTGAGAGAGTTAACTAATTCTGGTTCCAGAATCATTTCCTCTGTGGTATATGGATTCCCCCAACAGCCCACTCCCTGCCCCCCAATCCAGGTGCCTAAAATGTGGAAGCAGGATAGCTAGTGACTCTGAGAAATAGCACAAATACTTCTGGGTAGAACTCCCAATGTCTGGCTTCCATGGTATAGCTTCATGACCATTCTTTGGAGGTGCTGGGGTGCACTGCCCGCTTGGAGCGTGCTACATGCTGTGCCTGCCCTCTCTGGGGTTCTCTCGGGGCTGGAGGTTATTGTAGGTTGGAGGTGCATGTGGTTTTACATGATATGGACAATGGCTCTACTAAGGGGACCGCTGGTGTCCTGGGGGACTGTTTCTAGAGATAAAGAGGAGACATATCTTTCTGTTTTGTCTTTCCTTGGTGGCTCATAACAGGTCTCTTACCGTGTTTCCCCGAAAATAAGACCTCACCAGAAAATAAGCCCTGGCATGATTTTTCAGGATGACATCCCCTGAACATAAGCCCGAATGCATCTTTTGGAGCAAAAATTCATACAAGACCCGGTCTTATTTTTGGGGAAACACAGTAGTTAGAATTTCTATTTATTTATTTATTGTTGGTTGAGGGGGGGAGAAGGTCTCTTAAAAAATTGGAAGAAAAATCCTCAACTCCCTGGGTATAACTTTTTATTTTTTTTATCTACCTACCTACTTATGTACCTACCTACCTACCTATCTTATTTCAAGCAGAAAGACCTCTAGCTCAGAGTGGCCTTACAGGTCACCTTTGGAAACACCTATGTTTGTAACAAACGAGGCAGCGTTGGCTGGAATCTCTCACGCAGGCGACATGCTCTGCAATTACAGCTGGGCATTTCCGGGCTCATCTTTGGCCAATTTCTGCTGATGGTATAGAGGTCTTGGGAGCGGGTTAGCGGACCAGCACCTGCTTTTAAAGGTCACTGTCCATTCTGCAAAACACTGTCCACCTGCAGAAGTTGCTGTGCAAATACCTGGGAAGCACCCCTGTGTGCCTGGCATTCCTAATGAGTTCTGCCTGTGTGTGTTTGAGGCCAGTGTCTGTTTCTCCCTCGACATCCAGCACCCTCCTCGATTTTCATCCGGTGAACTTCGCGTTGCGCTCGCAGTTTCTCTAAAAAATATTTATGAAAACTGGAGTCACGTGTCTCTGGTCCAGTGAAGTCCATCTGGAGAGCTTAAGACAGGTTAAATAGAGAGCGTAAGTCAGTGGTGCTGTCTGCATGGTCAGGATGTTAAGCCTCGCTATGGATTCTAGCAAATCTGTATGTTTAATAAAGTCTCAGTCTTTGGAGAGACTGGATTTTAGACACACGGTGTAATGATTACTGTACAATGTATCTGATTCTTGCATCGAAACAGGATTTATGATCAGGTCATAATCACACATACCAATAGGGCAAAACAATGCTCATGATTGTTTTAACTTCAGAGTTTGGAAAGAGAAACTGTAAGCTCCATGGTAGTAAGAACCACGTCCACTGTTGGGTCCACGGTACCTGGCACGTGGTGGGTGTTCTGTGAATGTAAATGAAAGACATGGAGGTCCAGCTAGTTCTAAGATCAAGGTCAAGTTCCTAACCCAAGCCAGGCTTCCTGCCGTCTTCCACTTACTGTGCTCCCAGTCTAGCTCATTGCCGCCTGTCAGAGGCCTACAGCTAGAGCGTTCAGATACTAGCTCAGAATGATTCAACAATCGTGTTCATATGGCAACGTAACAGTTTCACATATTTGACCTGCTTAAAAATAATGTGCCGCCGCGATGAACAATGAACCTTTAATTACGGACACATTTTCCTGCCACCTTATACTACAATTATTACGTTTATTGCTTTTTTTTTTTCAAATTATAAGAGTAATAAGTGGTTATTAGGGGAGAATTAGAAAATATCGTTAGGAAAAAAGTAAAATAAAAATCATCGTTAGTCAATCAATCTGGAGGTAACCAGTGTAAATATTTTATGGTATTTTCTTGAGGTCTTTTTTCTCTCAAAGTTATGTGTGTAGTTATATATTTTTAAAACTCAAATGGGTGTTACATTATATACATATAGTTTTTCCCCCCTGATTTTCCCCACTTAGCATCACATTGTGAATTTTTATTGGTTACGTTATATTTTTATCACCTGGAATATGGTCTTTAATGAAATTGTTAAAATTAAAATGATAATAACTGCTAAATTTAAGCATTTTACGATTTTTGCCATTAAAAATAATGTGATTAAAATCATCGTGTGCTATTGTTGATGTGTATACTGTATTTCTTTGGGTTAGATTCCTAAGAATTGAAAGTATGGAGTACTTGGAATTTTTTAACCATGCATACATTTGATCCTTGATAAATATTGCCAAACTGCTTTCCAGAAAACTGTTTAAACTCCCAGTAGCAATGCCTGCTATCCATACTCTTTACTGGTAGCGAGTGCTAAATTGAGCCTTGAAATTTTAACATTTAAGAATTGTTATCTCACTTGTTTTAATTTCCTTTTCTTAAAAAAAAAAATTATTGATGGGATCTTCACTCCCCCCCCCCCATTTTTCACTTGGAGTATTTATTGGTGCAATTTTTTTTATAGATTTGTGTGGAACTCTCTATTATAAAGGTGTTTTACCTTGTTTTCTGTATTGCAAATATTCCTCCTGATTTGCTTTTTTTTTTTTTTTTACGTGTTGAGATATCCAGTGTTTCATTTTAATTTTACTATAGAATAGCAGTCTCTTCATTATGGTTATTAATCAATCCTTTTGCTTAGAAAGTTTATACTCATGTCAAAACCAGTTAAATCTCATTATGCCTATTAACATCTAGTTTATGTCTTGTCTTTTTCTTTTAATTCTTTAATGCTTCTGGGATTTATTTTGTGTTTAAATTAAGTAAGACATGTCCCTGTTGATTATTTAGTTTCCCCAGCATGGTGCTGTTTTTTTCTTCACTGGATTATCTAATATATTTTCTTTTAGGGGATTTATTTATTTATTTATTTTCATGTGGAACATTTTTATTTCTAACTTATGTTTTGCAGGATATTTGACAATGTACAAAGAATCCCGGTTCTAGGTGGTGATTGTTTTGTATATGATTTATTTACAAAATCTCACCACATAATAGTAACTACCTTAAAAAACAACAACCCATCAGTTATTGGTCCTAATGGGATCCACTTAAAGCTGTCTTTTCACACAAATCTGTGTGCTGTTGGTGGTTAAATCATGCCGTTTTACACACAGCAGCTTCACGTAGGCGTATTAACACACTCTGGAAGGAATCTGCATTCAGTTAAAAGCATGTGCAGCGTTCTTTCCGATGACGCTTTGCATGTGTGCATTGTGTTTCGGTTTTGAACGTCTTCTTCTCCAACATATTCCTAAAAGAGAAAACAAATCCGTTGGATTTTGGTCATGATTGTTAATCAATTGGGGAGAAAATAACATTTCCAAATATTAGACCCGCCTCATTCAAGGCCATTTCATGGCTCTCCATTTATTCAACTTTTATTTATCTATTAAGAAATTACAGAATGGCATAGAGGTCTTATACTGTTCTTTTTGGGTTATTCCTAGGTAATTAGCACTTTTTGTTGCTAACGTGGGAGGCGTCTTTGTTCCCCATTATATCATTTAACTGATGATTACTCGTGTGTGAGGAAAGTTACGGTATTTTGCATATTTATCTTGTATCTACACAATTCATTAGTTGCTCTTGTTATAATTTTTCAGTGGCTTCTCCTGATTTTTCTACACAGAGAACTACTGGTAACCACTAAGGATACTTTTGTCTCCATTTTCCCAATGTTTATATCTCTTAATTCCGTTTCAGGTAGGTGTCATTTAGGAATATCAATGGTTACAAATAATGGGAAACCTGACGAATGAAGGTTTAAGCAGTCGGGGCTGAGTTTTCTCCAGTTGACGAAGTCTAGAGAGAAGAGAGCTGTGGCCACTGCATGTGCTCAGAGAGGGCGTGGAGGACCAGGGTTTTGCTCCTCCATCTGTCCTGTGGCTTTTGTCCTCATGGTTGCAGAATGGCCCCTTTGCCTCCAGCCATCACATTTGTGCTTCAGGCAGGAAGAAGGACTAAGGGATACAAACAAAAAGGCAGAATGATGTGCCTGCAAGCCCTGCTTAGCCAGCTGCCCCTCCCTCCCATGGTCAGAACTGAGTCCCAAGGCCACCCCTGGTTGCACTGGCTGGTATCCAGAATAGTATTAAATCCTGGTTATGGGCACATTTGTCTTTTTCGGCAAATGGTAATGCCACTGATATTCCTCAGTATGTGTGCTCTCTTTTGGTGTAAGAAATTTTCATCATGTCGAAGAAGAAACTATCTAGTGTTCATGGGCGACTTGTTAGGGATGGGTGCTGAATATCAGCAGATGTCATTTTGTCATCCGTTTTAGGTTCAGCTGTTGTTATTGTACCTATTAATGTGATCGGGGACTAGAGTACCTGGTAGTAATTCCTGAAATTCCTGGGCTAGACTGTTTTTGGTTGTGGTGGGTGATTGTTTAGATTCCTAATTACATTCGGTTTGCTAACGTTGCATTTAGAAATTTTTATCTCTAAATTTAAGTGAGATAATTTTATGGTTCTCTTTATATGCTATCTTTGTAGATTTCGCTATCAGGTTTATGCTCGCTTTGTGAAATGAATTGACTTTCCTTTGTGCCTTCTTCAGGGTAACACTTTATATAGTGTGGCAATACATTATCCTTCCAAGGTTTGAAAGAATTCATTTGTTAAACAGTTAGAGGCCGACGCTTTTAAAAATGGTAATTCTGTAACAACTTTTAAAAAAGTATTCCATGGGAATTGGTCTGTTCTGGGTTTCTTTTTTTCTTTCTTTCTTTTTTTTTTTTTTTGAATCAATTTTGGTAAGTTAAAAATTTCCAACGAATCAGTTTCATCACGTTCAAAAATTTTAGCTCAGTTGTCTGTAGTATTTTCTTTATGGTAGTTTCCTGAGAATCTGTTTTCTCATTTCTGTTTTTTGTTGCCTTTCCCTTGTATTCTTGGTGAGACCTGCCAGAGCCTTCTTTGTTTTGTGCTTCCCTCTCTCCCTCCCCCAAAGAAGCAGAATTAATTACTTCCTTCTTTAAGTGTCCACAGCACTTTGTTTATTTAGGATTCTGTCTCATTACAGGCCTACTTTGCCAGTAGACCTCAAGGGCAGGTGCCTTTCTGTCTGCACCATACCTGTTTCGCGTATCTATCTACCTGGCACATGACGCACAACCTCTTCTTGAATTCTTGCTTCTCTGCCTCTGTGTTTGCATCCACTATCCGCCGTTACTATAGTTACAGAGAGGGTTTCATCGGTTACAGTCTGTGCAATGGGTATTGCGTTGACTTTGGATGCTTCATGGAGAGAAGCTGCTTGCATATTTGGGTTCATTGCAAAGGATAGCTACCCCTGGACAAACCTCCAAGTTGAGCAGGTGTTGCAATTTGCTGGATATTTGGAGAGCCCCGGAAAACAGCTTGGGTGGCCTCAGGGGGTTCCTGGCTGTGAATGCAGGTATAGATTTGGGTGATGGTATAATGAGGGGTGGCTGGGGGCCTCTCGAGCTCTCGCTCCAACATCAGGGCGATTCTCGAAGCGATTGTGACACGCCCTTCGCTTCAGTGGAGAGTTTCATCCCTTGTCTTGGTAAAGGTCCACCTGGCTCAGTTCAATTGGAAAATTCTGTTCATGTCTCTGATTTAGACCTATATCAAGACACTAACTTGAATTTAGGGTCTTCCTCTGATGTTATTGGAATTATTGTTTGGCATATGCGACCATGAGGAGAGTGCCATTATTTAACATGGGTGGAGTGAGGTTGGGGAGAAATACCCTGATCTCTGCTGCGTCATGAAAAATCCATTAAGAATTTCAATGGTGTCGTTGTATTCACTTTTTTGAAGGAGGTGATTTTCTGGGTAGGGTGGAGCGTGATTACGAAGGAGGTGGCTGCCCCTACGGAGGTCTCAGGCCCAGAGTCCGTCTAGGGGCAGGACTGATGAAGGAACGACCCGGTCGGTGGCTGAGCAGGCTTGCACCCCAGAAACCTGCAAGGGCCTGCCGCGGGCATTTGGCCAGAGAAAGCGTTCCGTGGTGATGTGGTTTTGTATGGTTCTGTGTAAGTCCCATCTCCCACATCATACCAGGACTCTGTCATCGACAGAGGTGACCTGAGTTGTCCAGAGGGGCTGGAACATTCCAAAAGAAAGACGCCCACCTGCCTTAGGGTATTCCCGTTGGGTCAGCTAGTGTAGCATTCAGGGCCCAAGGAGACGACCTTCACTCTGAAGAAGGATTTCCGTGCTCTTGGCTTTTCTTTCTTTTTTTTTCTTTTTTACTTTTTTCATGGGGAAAGTGTCAAATGTAATTATAAGAGGAGACACTTTTTCTTTAAATAGTTGACTCAGACATGTTGGAGGTTTAATTGAAGAACTTGTCTACATTTTTTCCGTTTTCCTTAGGGACACAGAGACTAGTATCTTTCTCTGGGTTGCTTTTTAAATTTATATTGAATGTCTTCTGCGGGTCTCCGTTGGAATAAGTGGTTATGGTACTTAACTTTTCTTGCTATGTGTTTTACTCAGAGGAGGCTCCTGGGCGGCGTTCCTCTTGCCAGAGGTGACTAACCTCTCACATCAGTGACCTCCTACCTACATGTACGTGTGTTACGTATCCAGCGTCACCAGCGCCACAGCACTGGGACGCTGGTTTGTCTTTCTCTCCTCCCCATTGTTCATAGGGGCTCTTTAAGCACAGGGAACAGGTTCTTTCTTTTCCTGGGGTCTGACGAAGTGCCTGGCACATAGTAGGTGTTCATTAAAACAGGTGGGCTCGGGTTGCCATGGGGCTTAGGGGACATCTGACTGGTTTGAGTGTGTGACGTAGAAAGGAGACAAAGTGCCTTTTCAAGGCTGCATCCCTCAGTGACTCGTCCTGTGAGCTGGCTGTTTATGTTAGGATTCAGAAAGGAAAGTGTTCCGCTTCGCAGACCACGTCTTTCACAATCTGATGTTATCCAGCGCCGTGGACTCTCCTCCATCAGGCTCAGAAGGCAGGGAGGTTGCTGGCAAGTCCCCTGGGTCCTGCAAAGGGACGGGTGTTGTGTGAGCATCTGGGATCCAACTTCCCCTCCGCCGTTGTTTAAGGGATGAGGTGATCTTAGCTCCGCTTGGTTTAATGCACAACAGTTTTGTTTGTTGAGGACATTGCTTTCTATTGAAGTTTTTAAGATGTTAGGGTTGTTACAAATTGCAATCAAGTGGGTATCCTTTTATATAAGTGCATCTGACAAGCCTGTTTCACAAGCACCTCTCATCAGTCACAGTTGGATGGCGAGGTTTGTTGTTTAAAGTTTTTTGTTACGTGTGTGTGCTTTTTTTTTTTTTTTTTAATTGTTTTTAAAGTAGGGAAAGGAAGCTTCTCTGTAGAAACCAAACGGTTTCAGAGGCATGGATGTTTGGAAATCTGGACAGAATGCCCCATTCTTCTTACTCTGTTACTTCTGATCTCTGGGACACGGAGACAGCTGTTAATGGAACGCCTTGTTCAGAATATTGAGCTGTAATGAAATGCGCCTGTTGTGACCACCTGGCAGGTATGGATCCGTGGACCAGTTCTGGAGGCTGACGAGGCCGCGCTGAGCAGTGTTTTTACCACCTTGGCCTCTGAGCTGAACCACATGCTTTGTTCATTAGCAGAAGGCGCTACCCATCCTTTAGCCAGTTGTTAAATCACTTTCGATGTGTTGACAGCCTCAAAAAAGTCACAAGTTTAAAAAAAAAAGAAGTTCAAATTTGAAAAAAAGGAAAGGAAACGATCTCTTCCGTGAGACAACTTCTGCCTAAAAAATAAAAGCTTCAAAGACGTAAATTGTGTTACAAACAACTTGTAATTTTGATCGTTTTCAGTTGTAGTTCCCACAGCCTCTACAATCGATCTTAAATACATTTATCACAGCTGGAAAAATGTTTTGTCACTTTGTTTATCATAATAAGCTACCACCTACTCTGGTTGTGTCTTAACTGTAGTTCTCTTTGTTTTACGTTTTTTAATGGTGGAGGGGGGGAGGCAGATGAATGTAAATGATACCAAGAAATTGAAATAGAACCCCCCCGCCCCCCAAAACCCAAACGTATTCCGCCAGTGCGCTTTCCAGGTTATAACTAGACGTCAGCTGGCAACCTGCACGCTGTGGTTTATTGAATAATACTTAATCCTTAGCACAACCCTCAGTGAAGATCTTTTTATGGCTTTTCCTGAATGTTTTACAAACATAACTAAAGCTTATCCAGATGAGGGCAGGGAACTTTATTAAAGAAGCAAAATTTGGCCGTTGGGGTGCTCCAGGTTGGAGAGTCGAAAGAAAAATTGGTGGCCAGAGGAGACCCTACATGGGTGAGAGCGTGGCGTGTATGGGGTTTGGCCTCTGTAAATCTGGGTTTGTATTCCACCCAGCGCCGATATTTAGTGATTAATTTGGAGCAAATTATGTTATCCCCCGAGCCTCAGGCTGTTTGGGATACTTTGTGAGGAGTTGGGCCCCATGTTGTATGTTCCACACGCTGTATGTTTGTACTTCCTCGCTTTACCCTTCACACTTGATCTTTCCCTGCCTGAATTTTTCATGCCTTTGATTTTGTCCTGCCCCTTGCACATAATTGGGTGCCGTTTGTTAACATAATTGGAAAATTGCAAATTCATCTAAAACAAGCTCTTCAGCCAAGTGTAATGAGAAAAGTCCGTTTTATGGGCCCCAGTCATATTACAGACCTAAGTGGAAACCAGTTTCATATTAGTTTAATTTATCCACTTCTTGGCCATTCCACCCGATGTACAGTGGAGGGTCGAATTTCGCTTGATTGGAAATCTGAAGGTTGGTTCCTAGCATCTCAGAATTCCATTTGACTTTTCAGCTGGAACTGTTGGCTTTTGAAAAGCATGAGGCTGTGTTTGAACTCACAGGTAACAGCGCCATGATTTCCGGTGGTGAATGGAAATGTTGGTTGGTGGAAACATGAGCCCAGCAGCGGGGTGTTGTGTTCTTTAGGCCCCAGGAATCACCCCCCACCCCCGAGTCCTTGCTGGGGCTGCAACTTACAAGAGCACAAACCCCAGCTTCTAGGGTTGGTTAGTGCAGGGGGTTATGGCGAATCGGGGCCCTGGGTCTGCCCGGGTTTCTGTCCGTGGCTCCCTGCAGCCATCTGTTTCCTTATATTCTCTGGGGCATCTCTTCCTCGGACAGCTCTGTGTCCTCCACAGCCTCTTTCCTGGGCCTCTGGGAGCCGCCCCGACTGGCTCTGACCACGTCTGTATTTGCTGATTGTCTTCCCAGGGTCCCTTCAAACATGTATTTTAAGAGTTGGCCCTCCCCGCTCTCCGTGATGCCCCCCAACGACTGTGGCAGATGGGTAGAGAGCAAGGTTTGGGTTGTGAATTCCAGCCTTGGCCCAAGTTCACAGTGGCCAATACATAGTGGGGGTCTCCCCTTCTTGCTCACTGCACAGGTTGTCATCTGGGTATGCATGTTACAAGGCTGTTATTTCCTGCCCGTACCATTGTGCCGCATGGGCACATGTGGGAATGTTTTGGGCCAAGGCTAACCTCTGCTGGGTCTGCTGCAGGTTTTCTAGAAACATCTATGCTGGGCAGCATGAGACCAGGGCACTCATTTCCACCCTGCCACCAGCTTGTGGGGAATTTTGACAAAGTCACCTCATCTCTCTCTCTAGACTTCAGTTTACTCATCTGTAAAATGGCCTTACAGGTGGTTCAGGCTCAAGACTACTGGATTAGTGATCTTTTTTTTTCTTTTTTTCTTTTTGAGAAAGGGTCCAGCTTTTATCAGACTTTCGGAGAGATCCTGGCCCTAAAAACTAAAACCAGGATTAATCTCAGGGGTGGCATGCTTCCCACTCATCAGCATCTCTGTGTGGACATCCCCCCATCACCTCCTCCCGTCCTTTGTGCAGTGGATGGTGACTGTGGCTTGCCTAGATGTCACCGTCAAGTAAGCAGAAACTCAGCCAGTGTTAGCCAAATTAAATTGCTCCGCGCAAAATCAATGTTAGTGAAATTAAGTCACTTGCTCTTAAATGCAAAATGGAATCGCCGTTTTTCATATTCATTGGGCTATTTCCTCCCTCTGGATCGCTTACCATTCTTTCTGTTGGTTTTTGATGTTGTTTGCAGAGAGAAGCAGCTATGGACATTACGGGAGGCTTTTAGAGACCCCAGTTGGGGACCCAGGGAGTGGGCATAAATCGACTAATCAAAGTATGAATCCAAAGTATTGAAATCTATGCACTCCTAGTTGAAAGGTGATTCAGAAAGCATGTGAGCACCTTGCCATCATGGGTGCAAGGTGCCAGGTTCCCGTTGCCGTGATACCCGCCAGACCCTGTTGGACAGAGAGATTCTTTACCAGCGGTCCGGCCAATGTGTGACTGAGGACCGGGGGCCACCTCTGAGCGTGCTCCCCCATCGCTCTTTCCTCCCACCTCTCGTGACCCCTGGGCTGTGGGCAGGGGGTCCGGGCTGGGGGGGCGGCCCTAGAAGCAGAATTACAAAGTGTTTGTTGGCTCCTTTGGATCTGGTCTGGGGCTGAAAAAATGGAACACGTAAGGCATGAACTGTGTGGATTCATTGTCATTTTGAGGATAATTGCTATAAAAAAGACACACTTCTGGTAAAACACTTAGATGGGAGGTAAGGAGTGTCCGTGTCAGGCCCCCCCTTACTCTTCTCTCCTAGGACGCTCCCCCCTTTCATCCCACTCCCCAAAGGTAAGCTCTGCACGGACTCACTCTGCAGAGCCAACACAGCGTGTCCTGGGTATTTTACACGCAAATGGGCAATTAGTGGTTTTTCAATGTAATGTATCTTGGCTATCTTGCTGTAGCAGAGGGATCTACGTTGTTTTTAAAATGGTTTTGCGTGTGCAAGTAATAGGTGAAGGTAGGCTCCTTGTGAAAGGTGAAACAGTCGAGCAGCACAGAGTAGATAGAGGGTGGCTCTCCCTGTCCTTCCCTGGCACCTGTCAGTCCCCGCCCACCTGCCCCCAGAGGTCACCACTGCCACAGTTTCGCGTTTGCTTTGCGGTGGTTTCTCCCGTGTGTGTATATACACTTGTGGGCAGGTGACCAGGCAAAGGAGCCACAGGGCAGCGTGGATAGGTTTCTTCAAAACATAAGCAGAATCCCTATTGTCCTGTTTCGCTCTCTCTCTTTATTTTTAAATAATTGTTTTTTGATTAGAATAGTTGTAGGTTTCTAGGAAAGCTGCCAGGACAGTACAGAGTTCCTACAGAGCCTTTCACCGCTTCCCCGGTTAGCGTCCTTCATCCCCGTGGTCCGTTGGCCACAACCGAGAAACCAGCCTTCCGACGTTCCTATTTAATTACCCCCAACGCTCGATGCGGGCAGATCTCACCCATCGCCCAGTGTTCTTTTCCCGTCCCAGGATCCCGCTTTGCATGTAGTGGTCATGTCCCCTTTGCCTCCTCTGCCCTATGACAGTTTCTCAGACTTGGTTTTGGCGGCCGTGACAGTTTTGCTGAACACTGGTCAGGTTTTATGCAGAGTGTCCCTTAATTTGGGTTTGTCTGATGGTTTTCTACGGTCAGACTGGGATTATGGGTTTTGGTGGGGCGGTGAGGGGTAAGGGGACAGACCCCAGAGGTGACGTGCCCTCCCTGTCAACCTATCCAGGGAACATGCTGTCAGCATGACTTATCCCCGGGGATGATAACCTCCACCAGGGCTGAGGGGGTCTTCGTGGGTCTTCTCTGTTGGAAAGCGTTTACAAAACTCGGCAACCTGGTGACACTCTGTTCGTTTTCATTGCTCTGTGTTGATCCCTGTAAGGAGACCTTGCCTTTTCTTTCAAAGGTGGACCTTTAGGTTGTTTCCTGGGTTTTGATTTTACAAATAAGATTCTAGGGAATACTTAGACATTTATCTGTTGACCCCAGCTATGTTAGGGACGGGTCCCTAGAAGAGTCTCTGTGCCTGCTCCCCTGGGTCCAAGGTCATGGGCATTTGGCTTTGGGGATGGACGCTGACCTCCAAAACGTCTATACACATGTGTTCCTCCTGAAAGTCGGGGAGTCCCCGTTGCCCCATGTCCTCACTCAAGCTCGGCGTTACGAGATTTGTAATTTTTTGCTAATCCTATACATTAAAAATGTCCTCACGTGTGTTTACAGTGTCACGTGTGTTTACAGTGCCCCGGACACCTTCACGTCAGGGGGCCACGAGAACGGGGCTCTCCAGTGACATTTGATAAACATCTGCGTAGTCCCAAGCTCCGATGGATAGATAAACAACGGAAGGCTCTCCCCTCAAGGAATCAAAGCCTTCATCTAAAAACTCTTTCTCACAACCGCTCCTGACGACATTTTCCTTGGTCACAGCACAGGCCCCAGCTTTTAAAAATGGAAAGCACTGAATCCGTGGCACCCCGAGTTGGGGCCCCTCAGTTGTTGGCTCTGCCTGAGGGTTTGGAGGCTATTGGCGGGGGAGAGACATCTTCGAAGCATGAGGGGCCTCAAGGTGACGTGGGCCTGGCTGGTTGAGCTGTGGGACAACTTGAGGTCCTTCGTCTCCAGGGTCATTACCTGTGGCCAGGACCTTGTCTCCTGTTCCTTCGCCCAAGGCACGGACCTAGAGAGTGTGGGCGGTGGTGTCCCCTAATCCCAGGGCTGGGTGGACGAGCCGCCAGCCCTGCCCGGTCCCTTGGGAACACCCTTTACTTCCTGCCCACGAACCTGCTGCCCACCTGCCGGCTGTGCCTGGGAGACGCCTTAAGCCTCAAGGGCTGGGTCTGGGCTGGGCACAGGGCAGCAGGCACAGAGGTACTGCTGGCCATGGGTGGGTGAGGGGTGCCACCTGCATGTGGGGGCAGCACGTCCCATCCCATTGTGGAGGTGTGAGGCTTCTGTTGAGGCTTTTATCTCCTTTGCAGACCAACTGCATTTGAATGCCATCCTTTGAGCCAGGTTCCATGTGGGTCCCTGGGAAGGCTGGTCCACACAGCTCTTGAGTGTGGCTGCTGTCCAGCTGCAGACTCGGCCCTCCGTTCTCCTGGTTTCCTGCGCCCCCCCCCCCCCCCCCCGCCTCCAGCAGAGGCCACGTCCCAGAGCTTTGTTTCCTGATAGAGTGGTCATCTCCTTTCTCGGGTAGAATTCTTCAGGGCTGCAGCCTGCGTTCTCCTACGGAGGGGAAATGGGAGAACTGACTCCCTCCACGTGGGGCTGCTCAGCTGCTGCTGGGGCGTTTCTGTTCACCGTTTGGAAATGTGTCTGTCACCAGCACCAAGCAGCACTTCCATGTATCCTTTTGCACGTAACTGCCACGCTTTCTGTCTCCATAGTGTTTTTTTGTTTTAGTGTAATAGCGCTTGTCTGCATGACGTGCTGTGCTGCCGACCTGTGCGCAGGTAACACAGTGTGTGCTGGTGTCGGCACAGGGAAACTGAACTGGAGCTTATTAGAGGGCTGAGCCCACGGCACCCTGTGTTCCCACGTACTGGCCCTGCCAGGCTCTTTAATGCTTCACGACACCATCCTGTGTGCCCATGACCCCATCACCAATGAGAATGAGCCTCGGACAGGCTCTGGGACCCCGGTTGCACCCCGTGTGGCTTTGTGAACATCTGCCACCTTCCCAGAGTGAGTGGAGGTGGCGGTCGGACTTTGCCCCCTTCCCCTGGGACCTCAGCCGGCTCCGACCCCAGCACCCCCAAGTCTGCTCGACCAGAAGGCTTGGGTGAGAACGGGTGGCTTGATTTGGGGTGAGGTAGCAGATGCTGGTAGCTGCCTCTGGCCCCTCACACCCCACTACGTGGTTGGCCCTAAAAGCAAGAGCCGCTGGTGCTTGTCAGTTTTCCATCTACTTGAGAATTATACTATTCTCCACCTGAACTTGTAAAGAAAAGAAAACAAAGAGCTTCTCGATGGTTGTGGAAGAGCATACAGATTTTTCTTTTCCACGAGTGGGTGGTAAAGTCTCTGTACCTCAGGGCGTGTTTGTGTCATCTGCCTTTCAGCATCAGATTAAGGGCGTCTTGGGGACCGGCGTCTCTGACGGGCGGAGGAAAATCTGCCCCGTTTCGAGGTGGGATCGGTGCGTGAAGGGTGCGTGGACGGAAAGCTGTCTGAGTGGAGCTGCAGGTGGGCGTGTGATTCATGGAAACGCAGGGAGGGTGGTGAGCAGCAGTTGTCCTCCCCGGGAAACAAGCAGGGCCTGTGCAGCGAGGGCCCTTGGACTCGGCTGCGATTGTGTGTTCTGTCTCGACGTGTCCCCCGTGGTTTGTGAAAAGCAAACAGGAGTTGGATGCTCTGCAGAGGAATCGTGGCAACTGTCTGCTTTTCAGTGGAGTAGGGGGCCAGACACAATAGTGGCTTCCCCCCCCTCAGTGTCTGTCCCTTTACATACGGGTGGGGACATCTGGAAGGATCTTTACAGGCTTCCTTTGTTGTCTTCCTATGAGGGGCCAGGGCATTGGGGTTGATGAGGTGTCTACCCTCGAAGCCTTTAAAGGGGAGCCCAGGATGGGCGCCTGGCTGTCGGTGGGGGAGACCCCCGCCCCCACCCCGCAGGCACAGGGACCCAGCTGGAGCATCCTTGCCAGCCTGACCCCTGGAGTTACCCCAGGTGGCTCAGTTGGTATTTTCTGAGCCTTGTTTTCCTCAGCCGGAAACAGGGACAAATAGCATCTGGAAAGGTGACCAGCTGTCATTGGAGTCCAGACAGTCTCTGGAACGTGCCGCTGCACACAAGCCTTCCTTTATTCCGTCCTTCGGCAGCCCTGCCTGCTTTCAGATCGATCCTACTGTGTGTTCTGAGATGAGCCCAAAGCGCTCACTCTGTGTTGGTGTGAGTTCTGGGTCCCCCTCCCCCGTCAGGGGCACAGCGCACCGACCAGTCCTTCTCCCTGGGGCCCCCCACGTGCTGCGTTTCTGCAGCCACTCCCCGGGAGATGGATTTCATCTCCCCGCAGCACGCTGGCTGTCCCTGGGATGTCCTCCCATCCACTGTCTTCTCTTTCAAAGTGTGGAGACACAAACGCAGTTCGGAGGTCCTCTCCTGTGACCCCTCGCTCCACTATGCCTTAGTATCGTTTAAGACCACCTGACTTTTTTTTGGCGGTCACAGCACCCCATCATCACACACAGAAGTTCTATCCAATTAACTCTCCTAAGTCTTTTTCACACCTCCTACATTTGTGCATTTCTTTTTTTTTGCACCCAAGTGTCCAAATAACATAATTTCCTCTCGATTGCCGTTCCAATCTGTTGATCTTTTTAGCTCTTGCCTTTGTCATCCCGTGGATTTGCCGTTGCTGCTGGAGACTTGTCAGCCTCGCATTAGATCAACACTTTATTTGCACCATCATTCAAGTAATTGATAAAAAATGTTGAAACATGGGGACGTAGAAAGAGCACCGCGGTCTTTCTCTAGAGACCGTCCCAATGCTGTTCATTAATCATCCCTTCGGAGAGTGAATTGCACAGACCAGGCTATTCAAGTATAATTCATATTGCTTCACCTTGTCAGCAAGGCTACGGATTTAAACAAGGCACCGTGGACGTCATCCAGTGCCCTCCCCATCTAACAATTTAAAGCATCCTTATGGTTTAAGAAACCAAACCTCCCAAACTTCCATCACTGTGGTGTATGATGGTTCAGGGTTTATTTTATGGTCCATAGCTCCACTTTGCAGCTGTGTCTCTTTTCCTTTCTGCCTTCGGGTGATACTACTGCTGGATAATACAGTGGGGACGTGACGCCCCGGTGGCTCGGGTGTCGGGCCACTGTCCGGACGAGAGCAGGATTGAGCGGCTGGGGAGAAAGGGGTTAGCTGATGCTTTGGGGAGCCAGGGCCTGGAAGGGGAGGCAGGAGGCAGGCAGTGGTTCCCTTGGGGCTGCTGTCCCTAGGGGATGGGAAAACCCCAACTGCCGAAGCTGCCTGGTCTTGGTACAAATCACTGCATGCTTCCGCCAAGGACCCTGGGATATGATCAGCCTCCAGACGCTTGGCAAAGTGCAAAGTGGAACTCACAGCCCTCCTCTGGGGGAGGGGTGGATCTGGACGTGTAGAGAGCAGAAGAATAACTGTATATGTCGTAGAAGATGCAAAGCCTTTGCAAGCGTGGGGGTGATGACTTAGGGGGGCAGGAGCTTGGGGGACAGGCTGGAGCGTGATGGGGCCCTATGCCTCCTCCACCGCATTTTATAAGGTAAGAGCTCTGTGGAGGTGCAGGTGCATCTGGCAGTGAGAAGCGCCCCGCGAACACCCAGAGTTAGAAAGTCGATGAAATAGGGTGAGAATTCTGCCCTCAGTCATATCAGATGGTGTGGTTCAGCCACAGTCTACCTCGCAGAGATTGTGGGTTCCCTGTGGGGTTTTAGCTTCTGCCCAGCCCTCATAGAAGTGTATGCCGACGCCTACCTGTCTGACTACTTGTCTCTGCCTTGCGTGCCCGGAGCCCATTTCCCTGGGGAGTCTGTGCAAGACTCTTGCTGAGGGCCCGCTGTGTGTGGACGTCTCTGGCTGTGCTGGGGCCTGGTGACATTTCTAAATGCCCACCCCATCTGTGGCCGAACCTGCTTTCCTCAGTCCTTGGATGTGGATGGGCTGCCCGGCCCGTTTGCAGCCACCCATTCACCCTGGTGTGACCCACATGAGGCGCAGAATAAAATGCAGGAAACGTTTTCCCCTGTCCCTTTAAAAAAAAAAAAAAAAAAGGGTGGCAAAATACACATAACAGCAAATCATCTTGACCAGTTTTAAGTAAACAGTCATGTCAAGTACATTCACGTTGTTATACAGCCCATCTCCAGAACTCTTCATCTTGCAAAATGGAAACGCTGTACCCATTAAACAACAACAACTCGCTGTCTCCCCACCTTCCTCCCCTCCCCTGTTCTACTTTCCGTCTCCATGAATTTGATCCCTCGACATAGTGGGATCATACCATATGGTGTTTTTCGTTTTGGTGACTGGCTCATTTTACTCAGCCTAATGCCCTCATGGTTCACCCGTGTGTAGCATGTGTCAGAATTCCCTTCCCTCTTATGGAGTAATAATATTCCGTTGTATGCGTAGGACACATTTTGTTTGTCCTCTGTTGATGGGCACTTGGGTTGTTTCCACCTTTCGACTCCTGTGAATAACGGTGCCGTGGAGATGGGTGTACAACCCCCTATGCTTTTGGTGGGTTACGACCCAGGGCCAGAATGACTGTTCCCGAACTGCGTGTTTTTATCCCATTACAACCCAGGGCCAGAATGACTGTTCCCGAACTGCGTGTTTTTATCCCATTCATGCCCAGACCCTCCATTGCTTTTTAAGTGCTGGGTGTTCCCTTGGCTTTTTAGTGGCTTCTGTTCCATGCCTTCCTTTGCCCTTCCCCGCTTCCCATGGTATGCCTTGCCTCTTCCTGCTCTCCCACCGTTTCCTTCTTTGCTGCTCCAATCTGACTCTGGGGGTGGGCTGGGGGTAGACGGGACGGCCCCACTTGGTTACTCCTGACCTCCGCAGCTTGCTCCCCGGCACACTTCTTTCTGAGAGCTCCTGCTGTGTGTGGCTTTGGACGACCCCTGTGATGGGCGTCAGAGAGCCGGTCTCCTCTCGTGTTCTGTGTGATGGTTCTCCGTGGTGGGCACAGGGGATTCATTCGGCCTCCAGCAGGGGTATCATCTTGGTCTGGGTGTCCATCCAGCCCGTGGGGGACACAGCGTGGGGCGGCTTTAGACCCCCTGGGCCTGACTGCTCCATGAAGGCAGGAGTGTGCTGGTTTTGTGCACTGCGGACTTCCTGGCACCTGGAAGGTACATATTAACTATCACACGGTGATGGTTTTACGAAATATCTGTTGGAAGAATGAATAAATGTAGTCCCAGCCCTCCCCCTGAGTCATGAGCAAGCTGAGACGCAGAGCAATGAGGTGAGCGGCCGCAGGCCAAGTAGTGGGGTTAGTGATGGGACCAAGAGTTACCTGGTCCTGGGGACTAGCCCCCCGCCCCCCCCCCAACCCTCCCAGCAAAGCTCTAAGGTCAGATACAAAGCCGCAGCAATTCATTCACACCACCTCCAGGAAGAATGTGCCACGCGTGCTCACGTGGGGGCAGCGGAGGGGGGAGAAGGGACACGGAGAAGTGGGGTTTCTGCACCGATTATCTGTTTGTTTAGGTTGGATAACCGGCTAACGGAAGGCGTCCGGGTCACTTGAGGAAACTGGAACATTGTAGCGCTAAGTCACATACTTTAGAAATGAGGATGTGAGCTCTTAGCTGGAGTGATGTAACCTGTTCTACAAAGGGGACCAGTGAGCTAGGAGGGGCCGCAGGGCTGGCTTATATCGGGAAGGTTAGCCTGGTTCTGAGCAGGAAACGGAAGTCGTGAGGGAGGCGAAACGAAGGCAGACGGAGCACATTGTTTTCCAGGTCAGGCTGCAGCAAGTGTGCTTGTCCCATCTTGGGTCTCCCTTCAGCTCCCCCAGTGCCGGGGGCCTCACAGCGCCATCCGCTGGACGCACAGATTCACCATTTGGAGGTTGGGGTGCTGCCTGTTTGGTGGTGGAGGCTGCCCCCACCCCGAAGGACTGTACAGCGTGGTGGTTTGGGATAACCAGGAAAATCTAGTCTCTTCATCCGAAAGTCTCCTTCGTCTAAAAGGCCACCAGCCATCGGAACTGGGAATCATGAGAAAAGATGAGAGGCTCGTAGAAGGGCACTTTTAAAATACAGACTTAGAGGGAATGGTGCACTTTTGATATTTTACGTTCAGAAAGGAATTTGGTGTCACGGTCAGAGCAGGCCAGATAGTTTTCATGAAGCCCCAGGAAAACAGTTGGTGCTCCTCCTCTGAAGCAAATCCAGCTTTGTTCTGTACCCACCTGTCCGCTTCCAGATGCTTTACGTGCTGGGGACACGGGGCTTGTGCTGCGTCCAGTCTTTGGGTTCATTCCTGGAAGAGTGTCCGTTTCTTCAGTGGGGGAGGCAGGATGTAAGCATCTCCTGATCTTTGGAAGCTCCTTGCCACATTGTAGCACCTGCTGCGTTGCCCGCATGTGGCCCGCCTCAGGACGTCTTCTGTGTGCATGGGTTTTTAGCTTATGGTTCCACGTACGGTAGAGATGGCTGTCATGTGGGGCGGTGAAGAACAATTGGCACGTTGAAAATGACACTGAAGTTTTCATTTCTGTTCTCAAAGTCACCTGCGTCATGCAGTAGCTGACGCTCTTGTGATTGCATTTGTTACTGACTGTGTCAGGTGGCGGGACTGTTGTCTGTGTGAGAGCTACACGTATATGTACAACGTAAACCTACTCTCATTGACACGTTAAGATAAAACGTTTAACGTGAATGTGTCTGTTTACACGTACACAGACAACTCTACTGTAACAAATTCTACGAAAGCAGTATCAGTGTTTGTTATCATAACATTGCCTCCCCTCCTCACCATCTCGGAGATTTTTGGTTAGTTGCAGTCCACTGAGGAGGAGTGGTCGGAGAAAAAGCCACGCCACCCCTTTCCCTGAGCTCATCTCATGGAGGGTGTGCTCAGATCTCGAATGATCTGGGGACAGGACGGCAGGTTCAGCAGCCACGGGACCTGGAGACACCCCCTCTCCGCCCTGTTTACCTTCAGCTTTGCTGTGTTTCAAGCATAGTGTCTATGGGTTGCTTGGGGGTTTTTCCGGTCGAATGAAGATCCAATTAAGATACACAGGTACAGGCTTTACCTGTACCACACCGCTCGTGTGGGTGGGTGGGTGGGGAGGTGAGTGACAGGTGGTGGGGGAGGAGTATTTCCGAGGACAGCAGGATAAACGTCAGGCAGGTGCTTGTTAGACGTGCGTCTTCTCGGGCCCCTGCACTCTGTGTTGTAACAAGCCTTCTCGTGGCTCTGTGCACGCGCGGGATTTCAAAGGCTATCCTTGGACCTGGAAGGTAAAGCTGACCTCAGCACCCGCTGGCCTCAATCCACCTTCTAGTGTCTGCCCTGCTGTTGTTCTTGTTCCTCTCCCTCTACACGGGCTGTACCCCTGGGGTCCCCCTGAACTGCCACCAGCCACCTCCGGGTGTGTGCCCCTCCCTCTGCTTGTCTCAGCGCCCTGCCCCTCCACCATTCATGCTTCAGACCATCCTCAGGGCTCCTATCATCTGAGAAGGCTTCCTGACCTCCCCAGACATGGGCCCCTTGGCAGGGTCTTGCCAGAAAAGGCGTCAGAAGGACAATCGGTGATTTTGCTCATTTCTCCCCCTTTGTTGTATGTTAGTAATATTTAGATTGGGGCACCAGAATGGATGGATGTTTTTAGTAATGTTGAATTTATGTAGTAACATTGCCTAGAGCTTATTACTGTTATTTCAGGGTACCAAAGCACGTATCTGGATCCTTAGGATAGGTAGGTAGTAACAGCCATTGTACAGATGAGGAAAATGAGGCTCAGAGGTGGGGTGTGCCCCCTTGCGAACAGGAGCCCGTAAATGGCACTCTGGGCCATAGACCCAGGTCATTCCATGTTCTGTTTTCTAGAACCCCAGATCGTGCCGAATGTAGAACATACAAGAAAGCTGTAATTGGGTTTCCTGTGGAGTTCTTCCAGATCCCTACATGTGCAGCCTTGGGGGCGTTCTCATCAGCCCTTCTCTTATTAACAGTTCTTAGGGATTTAGTTTCCAAATACATAGAGTTTGTTTGTGCCACTCACGTCAGGCCTGAGAGCAGGAATTCTGCTTTTTGATGTTTTACAAACACCTAGGAATTTGGGGGGGAGCAGTATTCCTTTCAACTGAAAGACTTTATTTGGGGAAGTGAATTCTACCCCCCAGGGCCTCCCCTACCGCCTGCCTGACGCCCTGTGAGGTGGCCTGACCTGGGTACCAGGCCAGCAGGGCCTCCCACCCTCCTCTCTTCCCATGCCCCCTGCTCCCCACGTTGGGGGTCCTCCATTTGTTCCGGTTCTGCCGTCCCTGTCCACTGCCCCTGCCTCCCAGCTGTCCTCTTTCCCCTGCTTCCTGCTGGCCTTTGTTTCATAAGCTGCGATTAGTCTTCACAGGCCTGCCTGAGCGCTCATATTCCAAGGCCTTTCCTCAAGTTTTCCTAGCGTTTTGGATATCTGTGGTTTTGAAAAGGGAGAAACCATGTTTTGCGATGGCCCTTTAATCACTGATGAGGAGGATGGCAAGGGCATGTCTCCTTCACACGTGGTGTGGCCTGTTCCCTCCCCCCTGTGCTTCTATCATCTCGCAACACAAGTGAAGCACGTTACAGTCTCTTTCCTGTTTGTGGCTTGTGCCTTTTGAACGTGGTGCTATCATAAACCGTCCAGCTGGGTTTTCCCATTTCTGTCCCTATCGCAAAACATCCCAAAGACCGAAGCTATCACTCACAAAATCCCGAACAGCTGGGGGCCCGGTCCTGCCCTGCCCTTTGTGGCTTTGGGCTTATCTTCTCTTCAGGAATAAGTGGGTCGTTTCTTCCTTTTTTTTTCTTGTATAAATGGGGGGGAAGTGTCCAGTGTGGAGGCGTCTCTTTCATTGGAAGAGCTGTCAGTTCCGGCTCTGTCGTGTGGCTTCTGTTAGCTGAGTGGTCTCTGGGGGCCATGGAGGGGAGGCAGGAGGCAGAGGGAAGCTGGTGTCTCCCCAGTGTGTTTGGATTGCGATATGAAAGCTCAGCAAACTTTGGTTATGCGTCTTCTGGCTCTTTCCCTGGGCGCTGAATGTTTTGGTCTGTTGCAAATGGTAGCAAACAAATCAAAGCCTAACACTTTATAATCTGATCAAATACACATTGAATGCAATAATAGATTGAATGAAGTACTCTTCCGTAGAAACTTCTGTTTATTACGTAAGGGCAAACCAATAGACTTAATTTATAGCGGCGTGGAAGGAGTCTGAATGCTTAGGCTGGGCTGAGTGGGAAAATAGTACAAAAGGAAAAAGAAAGACTCACACTCAAGCTGGGTGACAGTTCTTGATTTTGAGAGCGTGCTGGTGGCGGCCATCTGGTGGAGACCTGGTTCTCTCCATTCCAGTGGTCTCTGACCTGCAGTGACCACCGGATTAATCCTGTAGAAGCACCCTTGGGAGCCTCAGGAGGGGCCTTGTTCCCAAGACGAAAGCCTTCATTCCCACCTGTGGTTTGGATCACTCACGTGCCCCATTTCCTCTGCTGGTCTGTGTCCCTGACCATAACATTTGCTGCCCGTTAAGCATACCGCGTCCTGCCTTGTCTCTGGCCTCTGGAGTGGTAGGTCCAGTGTTGAAGCCCGTTCACCCTTCAGAGAGCATCCCTGGTCACTGAGCAGAAAGGGCCTCTATCTGCAGGACGCTCCACAGTGACCCTTGTCTGTCCTGCTCAGTGCAGTCACACCGGACTAGAGTGGACTTGTACCCACTACCAGCTCCTGCGTTGGATGGCAGGGGTGTATCATGGGTTTTAGCCATGTGTCTTCTCGGAGGACAGGCACTTTTTCCATGCAGCTCCTACTGTGTCCTCCAAATGAGTGTATTACCTCAATCAGAAGACTTCACTCTGCAGAGACGCTTTAATGCTCGGTTTCGGGATTTAAAAAATATATATCCCAGGAAAGGCGAGTAACCAAGGGTTTTCTTTGCATGTGTGCCTGGCTAGAAGTTTTAAAATAAAACCAAGTCTTCTAGTTTTTAGGCCATTTTTATTAAAAGCCTTTAAAATTGGCCAATGCGTTGGCCCAGCAATTCCACTTCTGGGGATTTACCCTAAGAAAATAGTCTTGGATGTCTGCTGGGAATGTTCACTCGGGTATTGTTTGTGATGTAAAAGAACTGGAGGTAACCTAAATGTCCAACAACAGGGGATTGGTTAAAAAGAAAAAAGAAGACTTCATGGTGTATAGGCATACCCTGAAATTACTGTTTCCTTCTTAAGGTGAGGATTTAGAAGGACATTTGTTGACTTGGTAAACATTAAGTGAAGGAAGTATGTTTGAGAAAGTTATATTATTGTCTGATATCCTTTACCTTAAATTATTTATGGAGAAAGGACAATTGGCATCGGTGGTGTTAACAGTGATTATCTTTGGCTGTTGAGATTATTGACGATTTTTACTCTCTATTTGCTGTCTATTACCTAACCCGTCTACCAGAAGTATGCTTTCTTGATTAATAAAACACTTCATTAAAGTTGGGATGATATACCTGTTTGATTCGGACAAACCACACGTTCTTTGTCTGTTAACTTGGTCTTTCTATCTCCATTCATGCAGTATTGAGGAGAACCATTTGGCCCAGGTCAAATGATAGCAGGAAACATGGCACATGCTTCTTTGAGTCCCTATTTTCCAAGTCATGGAAGAGCGCAGTCTCAGTGCAGCCTTGAAAGCTGGGTGTCCTTGAGGCGGGACGGGGTACTAAGTTGTGGCTACTGGGCTGCTGAGCTATCCTTCAGCGGTTGGGACCCGGCGCTGTGCAGGAGGGGTGGGGAGCTGTGCAGTCCGGCTGGCCTGGGTTGTACGTGCTCCTGTGCAACCCTGACGGCCGAGCTGTGGTTTGCATGTTCAGAGGTTGGGGATGGCGTCTCCCATGGTTGGTGAGCACGTTGCACGGCGTCTGGCCCGCAGGCGGCGCTTCGTAAATGCCCACTGACCGGTTCGCTCCCCACGTAGTCAGCCTGCAGCCCACACCGCACGGCGGCCGGCCGTGCAGAATGGAGTCTTGTTTTTCAATGATCCTACAGAGATGTCCTGAAAACTCCCCCTACGGTGGGTTGGCAAATTGTTTCAAAAATGGCCTCTTTTTAACTCACACGTGTCCCGCCCTCGCCTTCTTGTGTCCCTGCAGTCTGCGGGCCTGGGATTGACATCCGCAACGACTACCAGCAGCTGAAGCGCCTGGAGAACTGCACAGTGATCGAGGGGTACCTACACATCCTGCTCATCTCCAAGGCCGAGGACTACCGCAGCTACCGCTTCCCCAAGCTCACCGTCATCACCGAGTACCTGCTGCTCTTCCGTGTGGCCGGCCTCGAGAGCCTCGGCGACCTCTTCCCCAACCTCACGGTCATCCGCGGCTGGAAGCTCTTCTACAACTACGCCCTGGTCATCTTCGAGATGACCAACCTCAAAGACATCGGGCTTTACAACCTGAGGAACATCACTCGGGGGGCCATCCGCATCGAGAAGAATGCCGACCTCTGTTACCTGTCCACAGTGGACTGGTCTCTCATCCTTGATGCCGTCTCCAACAACTACATCGTGGGGAACAAGTCCCCGAAGGAATGCGGGGACCTGTGTCCGGGGACCATGGAGGAGAAGCCACTGTGTGAGAAGACCACCATCAACAATGAGTATAACTACCGCTGCTGGACCACAAATCACTGCCAGAAAAGTAAGTCACCCTTTTTCTTCTGCCTCTCGCCTTCTGTCCTCCTCTCCTTTCCCCTCGCTCCTCGTCAGTGCACGTGCTCTGCGGGGTGGGGGCAGTGGCATTTAGGATGTGTGGAACGCGGGGAGGGGGCCTGGGGGTTTTGGTTGGCTTTCTGTAGCATCTGGGTTCTCAGCAAACACAGGAGGGTGGCGTGCTGGTGGGAGGCCATCATGGCTGCGGTCAAGACCATTCAAATCACACACTAGAAATCAGTGGGAATGAAGCGCTGCCCTTCTGGGCTAGAAGCTTGCTGACCTTCTGCTTTGAATTCCTGTGGGAAAGGTGACCTGGTATGTTGGAAGCACGTGAGCCCTTACATGTCAACTCTCATCCTTGACGTGGGAGGATATTTTTTGATCCAGCAGGGCTTTTTTCACATGAATCTCGTTGGTAGACAGTTGAATAAAGGAAAAATAAAGAGCAAACTCACTTCCAGGGAAAGGGGTGACCACTCTGTCCTTGGTCCTTAATGATGACAATCTGATGCTTGGCTGTCCTGGTTTCTGGTGAGCCCCTGGGCAACGTGGGAGAGCCCTGGGCCAGCTTCCAGGGGTCCCAGGTTCTCGCCGTGCTTGCAGGTAGCTGTGTAGCGAGGTGCATTTGTGCACCCCGCGCTTTGTTTCCTTTTTCTTCTACCTCTTTCCTGAAGACTTGTGCAAGTCTTAAGTAATCACTTACTGGAAGGACTTTGAAATGTGTTGCCTGCTCCTGGGTGTCAGGTGGAGGTATTTTGAAGCTTCCTGTGTGTTTATCTGCAATATGTTTCTTTTCTCACGAGTGGAACAGAACTTGTCTTGTTGTGATCGATACCTTGACAGCCAGGTTCTTTGGTATTAAAATGTGACTCTGGGCCGTTGCCCTATTCCTTTCGGCAATGCTTAGGTATATTGGCCAAGAAGGTTTCGCTCCCTGGTTGGAAATCGGTGTGCTAGCTGTAAGTAGCTATTGTTAATGGTTAAAGACCTAAGAAGCCCATGTACTCTGGCCAGTTACGGGGAGCCAAGAAATCCCAAATTGGTAGGCTTGCCTTGTAAAGTATCAAATCAAAGGCCAGACCCTGCAGGTAGTTGCTTTCGTTCTCGTCCAGCCAGGGCTGATGCAGGAAAAAGGATGTTTTCTTCGACCGAGGACACATTTCACACTTGTATCATTTGATCAGCATGCACATGAACATCTGATTTGTAGGAGAAGGGGTCCCATTGGCTGCAGCCAGGCCCTCAAAGAGCTGGGGGTACCGTCAGGCCACTTGGAGACCCCCCTGTGTCCTAGGGTTGGAAGAAAGCACTGTGCTAAAGTCACATGTGTGATTGATTAAAACTGTGCCCTATATGAGAGCATCCCCCAGTTTGAGGAAAGACCAAAATATGTTTTTAAGTAGTCTTGACATTTAAAAATTGTACTTGACACGAATCAGGTATCATTGAGGGAGGCATCATGGGTAGTGGAAGGACGTGGGACGTGACCGTGGCCTGCCAGCCCTCTGGACGGTAGCTGGACATCTTTAGAACGTTCCTTAGGGCAGTCACGTATATCCCTGCGTGGTGAGCAAACATGTGCACACATGTTTTGAAAACTGAGCTCTGTAGAAAAGGGAGGTGCTGTTTAAAACGTTATTAGGTGGGTACGTGTTCAGCGACTCAGTTGATATTCGCTTTGGTCTCACTGTGGAGTTTTTGACTGTTCCTGACCAGCAGCTGGTTGAAGACGCCTGGAGCTGGGGCGAGGCGTGGTCTGGGTCCAGGTCCAGTAGCTGTCACTGGCAATGAGCAAGTAATTTCAGTTGCCTGGCCCTCAGTTTCTTCATCTGCAGAATGGGATGGATCCCATCTTCCTCATAGGGCTGTTGGAAGATTAAAAGGAGAAAGAGGAAACGCACCATGAGGAAGGAAGGGGGGTTAGAAATTGGGCTCTGGTGCTGGTTTGGCTGATGCTGACGCCCCATTGGCTGGACCCTGGCTTTTCCAAGGCCCTCGTCAGCCCCCTTCTCCTCTGTCTCCGTCCTGCTGACTCTTTTTTGTGATTTCACAGTGGAGTATTTATTTCAAATGAATAACAGCATTCGGAGAAACGGTCTTCCCTTTACCTTGTCCTGAAAACAAGCATGGACAGGTTTCTCGGATGAGTCTGGTTGAATTTGACGTCTTTCCTACACACGGGATTTCAGTGACATAAGATGGGGAAAAAGAAGGTAGGTCTCACATGGTTCACACGGACTACCCGTTGCAGGGGTGATATTTCGGACGTCGTAGCGCAAGTACACTGCCACTGAAAGGACTCTCACCTGTTTCTTTATACTTGTTCATGTGGCTCCCGGATAATTGTACATCGCAGATGTGGCTCGCAGCTGGCTTCCTTGCAAGTTCTGAGGTCACGTATCCTTCCAAGGCCGTGGGTTCTTCCCCACACCACCTCTCTGGCTGAGCCCGGAGCTGTGATAGCCGGCCCCTCTCCACGAGGACGCTTAGGAATCAAAGAGCCAGACAAAATGTCTGCCTTATGGCCACTGTAAGCGGTAAGATGGCCATTGATAAAGATGACGCATAGAAGAGCCCCCTTCAGTTACTCTGCCCAGGGCTGGCTACCGACATAGGGAGGACGTCTGCACAGAGAGGTCCAGTGAGTGGCGTGCGTGTACAGTCTTTGGTGCAAAGGAGAAACACGCGCTTATGGAGTGCTGATACGCCATTTGTACGTGACGCTCTGCGGGAAAACCTCGTGTCTACGGTGACTGCAGTGACAGGTGGCGTTGTAGACAGCCCCGTTAAGGAAATTCCTGCTCCCTGGGTCCTCTACACACTTCTGTATTTCTCTCTGCCCTTGCGATGTGAGGGGTGGCTTTATCCAGACTGGACTTATTCCTAAAAAGTGATGGACCCTCAAACCACTGTGAAGGGCTTTTTCCTTTTGGTCAACACGTAACTGCTGCCCCCGGCTGCCGACGTCACTTCTCAGTCTGCTCTTGCCTCTGCAGCCGTGTCTTCCCAGCTGCTTTTCCTTGGTCCGATGTTTCCCAGCTCGTGGTTGCTCGAGCTCCATCCTAGGCCCTCTTTGCACTGTGTTCCCCAGCATCCCTCGTCCTCTGGAGCTGGGCCGTCTTCGCGCCTGTATCTGGCTTCACATGTCACCTCCAGCCCAGACCGCTTTGTGGGCTCGAGACCTTGCGTACACTCCTATCCCGATGACCGTGGGTGTTTCAGTTCTGATGGCCGTCCCCAAGTCCTCGCTTCTCCCCCCGTGTGTTTCCCCTCTTCCCTCTCTGGAGGGGCAGCCTATTGCCCGCCCAGCCCCCATGTCAGGAACTTGGCCGTCACTAGGACGCTTCGTCTCCCACTGGACACCAAGCCGCTCCCGTCTGAAACGTTGCTCTGATCTGCCCGTTCACTGACCTGCTCTCTCTCCAGCCTCCCTGCTTCTCCATGTTGGCCCATGACCTTCCCAACACGCACTCTGACCCAAAGACTCCCCGGTCTGAAATCCTGTGGTGTGATCATTTGGCACACCACGAAGCAGCTGGGGCTTCTGCCACCAGACCCTGTGCCACCGGGCCACACACCCAACTAGCTGCCTCCCTGTCTTCTGCCTGCGGTGTCCGTGGTCGTAATGGTGCTGGGCTGCTGCTCCCCGCAGACCCGCTGCCCCTCAGGCTGGCCTACGGCCTGGCCTTTGCCACCCAGAGGCCTTTGGGGCTTCACCGACTCCAGCACCCGGCAGCGGCCCTTATTGCAGCGCCGAATAAATCCTGGATGTTTCCTCCAACTCGGAGAGCACGGGGCCAGCACGGCACCTGCTTGGGAAAGATTTAATGTCGGAAAGATTCACTTCCCACCTTGAGCAGAGAACAGTGGGTAGTAACAGTCCTGAGCAAGCCCAAAGATTCTAGGATTCGGAAATGCAGTGTTTCCTGTGTAATTTTCATGGCCGTCGCGACCCAGGAGCCCTGCTGGCAAGGTGGTCCGCCCTGGATGACAGCTGCTTTCTCTTGCTCTTGTCAGGAGGACTCAAGGCCAGAGATGATGGAGAAGTAGGAAAATCATCTTAAAAGCTGAGGCTTGGCCCGGGGCACCGTTCCCCGCTTTGGGCAACAGTTATTTGCTGAAAGCCAACCCCGTACAGGGACGGAATGGGGGTGACTCCTTCCGGAAGACCTGTGGCTCTCTTGCCGCCTGGTGAATTTGCCTGAGGGATTGATGCCTAGTGTTTGCTTGCCTTAGGACCTTTGTGGTACTTGATTTCCGGTCGAGACCCCTACCCCGCCCTAAATAATCCAACGCCTCACTGCTAACCCTAGTCCCCAAGTACTTTTTAACCTGTTAGGACAAACAGCTCGGAGTCTGCTCACATCACTGCATTGCCTGTGAGAAGGCCTGGTCTTTGCCAGGAAGTGCAGGAAATGTACAAAAGCGCAGGCCTGGCCACGTTGGGCGCTGGCTCCGCTGGGGATGCAGCCTCGCTTCAATCAGAAGGGCACTGCCTGCCGGCGGTGGTCCTGGGGCGAGTTGCACTTCCCGCCTCCTTCCAAACGGGAAACCAGGAAGAGAGCCGATTGGCGCTGTCGTGGGAGGAGGCAGTCAGGGGCTCCTCCTGTTGACAAAAGGAAAACTGTCCTGGCTGTCCTTTCACTGATGGGACCAGGGACTTCCAAGGAAGGCAAGTGGTGTGAAAAAGACAGTCCTACATTTTGTCCCCCTACAGGGTCTCGTTGATCCGAATTCCTCCAACGGGCAGCGTTGGGAGGGGGCGTGGAATCGCTCCCCTTCCCCATTTTCTTACCGAGTGGTATGTCTGGCCCCGCTGGTAAAAGTGGGGGGCTCCTTTATTCATTTGTAAGTCATCTGCTGGGTGCGGGCGCGCAGTTTCTCTGCTCTGAGTCCCCACGCATGTGATGTGCATTATTTCATCTTAACACGTCTCCTCCTCCGCTGCCTCCTCCATCCTCCTCCTCCTCTTTTAAAGTGTTTGCGGGCGGGCAGCAGGCCCCGGCCTTGTGTCCTCCGTGTGGCCCTCAGGAGCTTGTGTCTCTTCCACTGCAAGGCCCCTGCTCTGGGCAGCTGCTCCGGGGCGCAGTGATCTCCATCCACGGGATTCCTCTGCTTTTTATAGTCCAGCAAGGCAGTCACACTCTCCCCTCCCTGCCGGGACCCTCGTGACCAAGGGCGTGCAGCAGTCTGTTCACGTTTGTCACTTAGTCCTGAAAGGCTTTGTGCTGGGCTCTTTGTCACTTGAGTCACCCTCCTGGACTTCCTTCAGAAGTGCCTTTTTTTTTTTTTTTTCTTTAAGGAGGGTCTCATTTTAGAGACTTAAAGCTTTCCGCATGACTCTCCTAGGGTGGTTTCTGCAGTTCTAGGTGTTTGGAAAGTGTCTGCAGTCCCTTCAGATCTCCCCGGTCACACCTACTTGTGAGATTGTTCTGGTCTCTTCCTACTTCTAAGAAGCCTCTGTCTTTTGTTGCGCTAATATTTCTCTCTTGCTTTTCTTGCACGAGGCCAGCGTTCCATGAGGCCAGGGTGACGTTCTCCACTAGAGTGCGGATGACGTATTACCTGTGGGCTCGTGGCTAGTCTTGTCCTGGACGATGTTGGTTAATTCGAGTGCAGAGGGTGCTTCAGAAGTTGGGCTCTTGGGGGGACTGGAAGCCATGCCTCCTCCAAACCTATTTTGCCACTCAGGAGCTTGGGCTCTAGGAGGTGGGGTCTCAGAGCACCCTCTAGGATGGGGTGCCCCCCTGACTGGAAGGAAACAAGAGACAGCCAAGGTATTCCGGGAATGCCGGTGGCTGGAGATGGGACTTTCTGTCCGTGGCACACAGGATATTAAACAGAGCAGGAATCTATCATGTGCGTAACTTGGGAATCTGGAGTTCAGACATTTAGAGACGTTCTATGTGGAAGAAGGAACCCCACGTGGAAATCTAAAATCTAGACTGTTCTGAGCTCTGGTCTGTATCGGCCACTGGCTAACACATGCCTTTGAGCTGGATGTTGTAATGAGAGCTGGGGTGGCATCTAGTTCCAAATGGCCTCGCTTCGCAGTCTTTGGGGCAGTAGCTCCCCACAGAGCCTGGCGACCATGTGACCTGCCTGGTGGGAGGGGGCAGAGTTGGGGAGCAGGTCTCAGCCTGGAGGAGACAGTTGTCATCTCAGGTCAAGGAGCCATGAGAACTTTGGTGGCTGGTTGAAAACAGCAAGTCAGAGGCAGGGAAGAGTGACCGTCCACGGAAGATTGTGTGTCCTGCCGGGTCAGCCTGGCCACTGTTCTAAAGTTTGCGGGGCAACGGATTGTCAGGGCCTCACTCCTAATATTCCTGGGGTGGCCGTCCCTGCCAACGTTGTAGAATCGTGGGGAGCAGCAGCCACCGTCACGTGCCTACCACCCTCAGTTTGAGCGCCTTTGGGTCACATATAGGGGGCACCTGGAAGGTGTGATTTCCCCCCGTAGACCATCCTGGCAGGTTAACATTGAAACTGGCAAGAATATATAATTTTGTGCAAATGGGGTGTATTAGTATTACTTTATATATATATATATATATATATATATATATATATATATATATATATAAATAAATAAATAAACTACACTGCTGGGGGGACAAGTGCCGTCCTATGGCAGAGGTTTAGGAACAGTGGATGAGTTGTGTTCACAGGTGCAGAGATGAGGGTGCCACACATGAGTGGCACGGAACATGTAACACACCACACGGTCTGCCCAGCACATAGTAGGTTTTGGGGAAAAGGTAGCAGCTGCTACTCTTTTTAAAAAGTTAGAGTGAACTCCAGTATCTACGAGCTGCGCTCACGTCACATACAATTCCGAGCCGTAAGCTGGCCTGAGTGTGTCCTACGCTTACTGCCGTATCGTCAATGGCCTTTCTCTATTGCGTTCCCTAAATTGCAAAAAGTCCAATGACCATAAATCGCATGGCGTAGTGTAGGAGTGCTTCCTGCTAATTCAATCCAAATTGTTCGAATTCTCGTTTCTGTGCAGATAAGTCGTATCTGTAAAGAACATTCAGTGAGGTACACACAGCTATGTCGGGGTGCCGGTGCGGCCTCTATGGTTCTGTGGAGACTCTATTTATTTAGTTATCAGACTCTGTGAATTTATTCTGCTTGTAAACGTGGGGCTGGGAAGAATTTAAGAAATATCTGCAAGGGTCTGGTTGGATGCTGACATTAAATAGTGTCTTTTTAAAATGCGTTTTGTTCGGTTTTGTTTTGTTTTGCGCAGAACAGTCAAGTGCTTACAGAGGGGGCAGAATTTTGGGTAAAGATAACAAGGTCATACGTTTTTATCTGTGTCGAGTGCAGGTGTCACATAGTACAGGTCGCCAGCCCTCGGTCGCGGCTGCAGCGCGTGCCTGTTTGTTCTTTTCTTTGGGTAATACTAGCTGTGTGTGTGTGTGTGTGTGTGTGTGTGTGTGTGAACACTAGCTCCGTGTGTGTGTGTGTACACTAGCTCCGTGTGTGTGTGTACACTAGCTCCGTGTGTGTGTGTACACTAGCTCCGTGTGTGTATGTGTGTGTGTGTGTGTAGAACACTAGCTCTGTGTGTGTATATGTGTGTGTGTTTAGAACACTAGCTCTGTGTGTGTGTGTGTGTGTGTGTGTAGAACACTAGCTCCGTGGGTGTATGTGTGTGTGTGTTTAGAACACTAGCTCTGTGTGTGTGTGTGTGTAGAACACTAGCTCCGTGGGTGTATGTGTGTGTGTGTTTAGAACACTAGCTCTGTGTGTGTGTGTGTAGAACACTAGCTCCGTGTGTGTGTGTGTAGAACACTAGCTCCATAGGTGTGTGTGTGTGCATGCGCGCACACACAAAGCACTTTTTTCTCCCTCCCAGCCTCTTCTCCTGTTTTGGCTGTTTTGTTTTGTTTCACATCCCTCCTCTCATCTCCGGCGCAGGAAACAAACACTGGTGCTCTCTGTCCTCACTTAGATCTTCCTTCCGTTCAAGGGGATCAGGTGGGTGGGAAATGTGGTGCAGGAATTTCAAGCCTTCTCCCAGAAGCCCGGCTGCTGTTTCATCTCATTATTGAACAGAAGTCACTTTTTGTTGGTCTGCCTGGGTCACAAAAAAACCACCCTTCCTGTGTCCTTTCTCTGGGCCATGTTCCACAGAATCCACGTGGGATGGGAGCAGGCAGTGTCTAGGGACGCTGTGCCTGATATGGACGCATAGCTTGGGTAGAAAAGCTGGAGTGGCCTTGAGTTTGTTTTTGCAAGTCCTAATGAAGGAATGTGGGTGTAGTTTGTGAGGTTGTGGTAGGGGGACCCCGTTCAGGAAGGCCTGTGGTGTGGAGCCTGGCTGCCCTGCGTGCTGACCCGCTGTCCAGCCCCCAGCCCTGCGCCGTGTGTGCCCAGCGGCCCCTGGGGAGGAGGCCCAGCTGCAATGCGCCTACATCTGCCCTTGGCAGCAGATCTAGGGATCGAGGCTGCCGTTGGATTTCCGGATAGATGCAAAGAGCTTGGATGGCTTTTAGCAGCTGCTGAGACCGGGGAGCTGGGCTTAAGCAATAAAAAAGGGGCAAAGAAATAGAAGAAGATTGGGAAGCAAATAGCCGACAACGCACAAAGGCACAGTGAAGGCAGATATTATTAGAAACCCCTCCTGGGCAGCCGCTGTGTTCGAATTAGGATTTTTTTCTCCCCCAAAAGATGGTTAGTGATAATACAGAGACAGATGGAAACTAGTCAGATCCGTAGGTCCAGAAGAGGCTAGCTTTGTTCCTGGGCTTGTAACCCAGTGTGATGTTTTTGTTCGGATTTCTTGACTTCTGGATGGCCCCTTATGCGTTGCTAAGTCGATGATATTATTAGGTTCTTAGATTCTCCCTCAGCCACGGTGTAGAGGTATATTTTTGGTCTCTTCCTCAGTGAACTTGAAATGATTGGATTATTTTCTGATACATCGATCCTTCTTTTAGAAGCTTTTGAGTAACTGTGCCAAGGAAACAGGTTGTAAGCAAGGTTGTGGGAAAGGCACCTCATGCTTTCTGTACTCCCGAGGAAAGACAGGCCCAGATTCACAAAGGTGTATGTCGTACTCCCCCTCTGTAGTTTCACATGCAGCCTGGGTGACACGGGCCAGGTGACATAGCGTTGTCTCCTGGGATCATTGGGTTTCCTGCCCCACGTGCCACCTCAGGGCTGGCCATCGTTGTGGGTTCACTCTAGGAATCGAGGCTTGGAGGATCTTGGCATTATAATTGCTGGCGAATGGAATTCCGAGAATGTGTAATTGTCTCGGAAGAATGCTTCTTCAGCGCAACATATTAAAAAAAAAATTTCTTATTTGCTGAGAAAAGGCTGTCCTTGGGAATGTCAGTGGATGTAGTGGATTAGGAGTTGTGGGTGTGCTTTGCTGAAGCCGTTTTTATTAATAGGCAATTGATAAAACAGCCACAGAGAACTGCACCAACCGCATTTTGCCAGAAACTTGTTTTGCAGGATTCATTTGATTTTAGAGTGGCTGTGGGCCGTGTGGCGATGACAGCTCTCGGGGCCGCCCCGTCCGTGCCTTCTGCCCATCGCCACGTGGGGGAAACGGTTAGACTTTGGTCACCGATTCCCTGTTAATGCTGCGGGGTCTGGAAACTTCAGCCCCTCAGCTGGAATTGGTCCCACAGGAGGGTTTATGATGTTTATTTGGGTAACTGTCTCCTCGGGGACTGTTATCTTCCTTCATGGAAAGCCTCAGGGTACCGGTAAAGAGCCACGGAAGATGTGTGAGAAGGGATTTCAGTGTCGTTCAGGAGAAACGGTCATTGGCTGATGCTCAGACCCCACTTGAGCGAATCAGTAAAAGGGGAGTGGCTTTGCTTCAGGTTCTGGTTTTGTACACAAATCTGGTGTACACCGCGCGTTTTTAAAATTGGGGTGCGTGCACTGTTCAGATGCCAGCTTCTTGACTTCCCAGAACTCCTGTCTCAAATTCCTCCACTATCAAAAGAAAAGGAAAAGAAAAGAAAAGAAAGAAATGCAAACCTCTCGACATTGCCTTCTCATCTCTGGAGCCAGGGTGGAGAGGCAGGGGGCTGGGTCATGAAATGGCAGGAAGCAAAGGGGCAGCCCTGCCTCACGAGCGATGGCATTTGCATGAAAACTATGTATAGGAAAGATTGTCGTTTATTGCGGAAGCACTGACCGGACCTCCTTCATTAGAGTTTGGCTGAGGAACCCGACGCCGGCCACTTACCCCCTGCAACTTGGTCTCCTCGTGTCACCTTGTGAACCAAGTGGGCCCTGAGAGTCATCGTTGCAGATGGGGTGTTGGGGACCTCGGATGGGTCCGCTGGCCTGACTTTCAGTAAACACTGCTAGAGAATGGAAACAACTAGACTGGCAATAGCATGAAGCCGTCGACTTCTTTTGGACGTGCCCTCCCCTTAGGGACTGGTTGGGAGCGAGGTTCCAGAAGGGTGGGTGGTGGACTACCAGGTACCCGCTCCAGTGGGCTGATGGGGCGGTAGCAGATGTCGGCGGGGAGGCTGGTGAAGCATCACAGTGACAGGGTAGGAGGCCGTAAACCTAGTTAGAGGAGGCATGGCGGTCGGCAATTCAGTAGGATTTATGTTGTGTCTTTGAAGTGACTTTTTCTGGTCTGGCTTTTGCTGTTACCCAAGTGAATTATGCATAAGTACTTTGAGAAACATCGATGTAACGGTGTAACGCAATTATGGTGAATGAATTTGAATTCACTTAAATCACTCTTTTCCCCTGCAGTAAGCTTTCCCTCATCCAGGATCCGAGCACGCCGAGAGCTCCGCGAGTTTCCGGCTTTCGTGGCCGGTGACTGGTGTCTGCCTGGGTGCTGCTCAGGGGCTGGGGACTCAGAAGTACTTTGGGGATGATCAGAGTGAAATGAAGGTGCTTTCTCAGCAGGGTGAGGGGTGGGTGTCTTCTGCCGCCACGTTGGCAGGCGAGTGTGCCGGGAGTTTCAGCTGAACAAACATCGAATGCCGAGGCCTGGTCTTTGCGGTCTCTCTTCACCGTCATCCTCTCGCTCGTCAGGGCTTGGCTCAGGTCCAGGCTTCCAGGAGACCTCTCCACACCCCCAACGGAGGGCTCAAGTGCCTGCATGTCGCTCACTCGGGTGCTGGTCTGGAGAGTCTGCCGTGCTCTTGGCTCAGTGACCCATTCTCTCCCCTGGCTCACTCATCGTTTGTCTGTTTCTCCAAATAGGTGAGAAGCCACTTGGGGGTTGGGGCTTGTGACTTGTTCTCTCCCCGCACAGCCAGAGGGAGGCCCACGGAGGTTTTTATACAGATCCGTCTCCCACGTGGGCTTGACCCTGCGTAGCTCCGAGTGGCTTGGTTGTCATGAAGAGCGGGAGGCTGGCTGTGAGGGAAGGGAGGTGGCCGGGACACGTGGGCTAAGGGGCCCTCACGCAGGTACACAAGTGTGAGAGCAGCGCCTGGTTACGTAAGACCGCGTGGGACCCACTCCAGTCCCGGCACTGATAGGGACAGGGTGTTTATAAAGGGATTGATACAGTGTTTTCAGATGACCAAGCTGGTTCTAGCTGGAATGAATAAAGCTGCTAAAATCTCAATAGAATTTCAGCGTGATTGAGGGAGGGAGCGTGTGAGAGAGTACGTGTATACACACACAGGGTTCCGGTTAAGTTCTTCCCCTCGGCTGAGTTGCACATTATTTTGGGTTTCCTGTTTCTCCTTAACGATTCTCGTTCACCTGAATCCAGTGTCATCCACGGAGTGAAAGAGAATGTGTTATTGTGTTATGCCCAGACCCTTCCTGTGCTAAGGGAGAATGGTGGAGAGGTTTGAATTCCAAGTAACAGCGAAGCTAGCTCTTGATGTGTCTGTGCAGGATTTCACTCTGGTTATTTGGCCGAACTTGCCACGGTTTCCACCGGTCAGCTCATTCCCTGCACGTTCCATGCTCGGCAATCGGAGGTAAATGAAACTTACGGTTTCGTTGTGAGATAAGATAAAAACTCGGAACATTCCAAAAAATCAAAGAGAGAGAAGGTATGTTGTGCTGCGGCGCTCCAGCCTTTTTTGCCAAAAGAGAGAGCGAGGTATCAAGTGCTAAGTGCTGAGAGGGGGGAGAGTTCCATACTTGGAGCTCCACATGGTCAAACTATTTGCCTCAAGTGAAATCGAGGCCTTTCTTTGAGAATGTCTACATTTGCTCAATACTGTTTGCCTAGCGTTGTATACACGGCCCTCGACGTGTGAATGGGTTGTGCTCCAAACCTTTGCCAGGCGCTCAGAATGTGGAGTAGACTGTTTCATAAAAATAGAAGGCAAGGGTGGTGGAGTGAGTGACCCTTCCCCTGCACCCCACCCATCCACCCCCAAGCCCGTTGGACTCAGATATCATTTATATCTAACCTCTGCCTCCAGCTTTGTTCTGTGGGGGCAGAAGATGGTCCCTTTGTTATCTGATGGCTGGGGTGGGGTGGTGGTGGGAAGCTGGTGGTTTTCACTTTCAATCTGAGGTTGATCTGTCTGTCCATCCATCCGTCCATCTGCCCGTCATCTATAAGACTCCCTCTCTGAGGGCTTAGCCCTTCCCAGATGTTCAGGGAACTTGGGGGAAACAAAGAAGGTGCTTTGCAGGAATCTGTGCATGGGAACAGGAGCCGGGACTCATGCTCACAGCTTCCTGCTTGTCGGAGATGAATCCGGCACACATCCACCAGCTGCTGTCGGAGGTGAGAAGGAGAAGATGGGATTCTTGCCCTCGAAGGCCCAAGTTGGTTTCTGCATGGTAGATTTTGGGTGCATTATCATGATTTTTATGAAGCATGAACTTGTGGTCCACGTCTGGGTTAAACTCCCTGCTCCATCACGGGGCCACCAAGCAAGTTTAATGATGGAATGTTGCTCAAGTGTCTGACACTGTCCCAAACCAGCATGGGGTTCCTTCTCCTTTCAGTTTTTTCTCCTTTGCTTTCCCCCCAACTTTGGATCTCAAATGTGGGGGTGCTGATTTAAACTTTTTATAATTTATTGAGAATCGTTCTTCGGAGTTGATGAGAAAACAAAGGGGTTCCAGACATGCTCCCTCTCCCCTTGAGTCTTCTGTTCCCCAAGGAAATACTCAGCGTGCGATTTTTGGCCTTAAGAAATATTAAATCTATGTTAAGTATGCAGACATGAATGGGCAAAGGAAGGCTTTGTGGCCGAGAGGATCTGCTGGAACAAATAAGTCATGTAAATGGGCAGAAAGAAATATTAAATTGATTGCGTCTTTCAGCTCCTGGTACTTAATGCAAAGATAAAATGGTGGGAAAGGCTGTCACTTGAAGTAATGGAAAGAAGGGGGAATTTGGAAGCTAGCTGGGTTTTTCCTGCGTGTTAATAGAGTGATTTGGATTACAGGCTATAAAAGTGAAGACGTTTGTGTAGGGCAGTTGCTCGTGATTCTGCTTTCTGAGCAACCTCAGTAGTAAGGGGGCAAAGCTAAAATCCCCAGGCCTGGAAGATAATGGATAACAGCTCATTCAACTCTTGTGGGAAGGCTCGCAATGCGTATTTTATGATGCCATTTGCATGTGTAAAAACGTGTGTTGTTAACATTTTTGTTGTTGTTTATTAAGTGGAGCCGTAGATTGGAATTCAGTGGATTTGATTCTGTCATCCTGCGTCATATGCTCAGAAGCCCAAAGTTGCTTAGAATTTTTATGACGGGAGGGAGAGCAAATTTAATGAGAAGGTTGGAAAAGCTTTGGAGCAGTTTAGGCCAGCCCCCAGTTAATTGTATCAGTGATGAATACTTGGAGAAAATGGAAAGGATTAAACGAACTCACATTTCTTCTAGGATTTTATTTTGTTATTTCAGGTTACAGGAAGTGAGTTAACTTTTGCACTGATCGACTCAGGGAACCTCCAGCAGGTAACCATTAACTTTTTGTGTGGTGTATCAACTCCCCCATGCCCGGACCAAATCATTCCATTAGCATCACCTATTAACCAAAACCGAAGAGCTTACAAGATTGATTTTTTTTTTTTTTAAAGGAGACTCAACTTTTTGGCTTTTGATGTAACGGAAATTTTAGGTATGGACCCAGAAATGAGTTTCCTAGTGGGGAGAGGCAGTGTCTCTCTGGATGGGTCAGTGAGGGGGCGATTGTGCCTTTGATGTGGCTTCTGGGCCCCGAGAATTAGGGGCTGCTAGTGTGGAAGGAAGAAGCCAGTTTAGGGAAATGCTGTACATGTGTCTGGGTCTCACAGTGAAAAGGAAACTCAGCCATCATTTAGTCCGGTCCCCGATTTAGTTCAGGAATCCCGCCTCCCGGGACCTCAGCGCGTGCGTGTTCTCATGTATCTGCTCGTTTTCACTTAAATCACTGCTATCGCGGGAACTTCTCCCGGACCCCCAGCCGAGACCGCTGTAACAGAGGCATCCTCGGTTTCCCTTGTCATGGAAAGGTGTGCTTGATGGGGCCGGGTTTTCCAGCTGAGAGGGCCTGGGTTAGAGCACACGGGCGTGCTGGGTCTGGAGTGCTTTGCCCTTGTGGCACACGTGTGACTTAGCAAGTGAAAGGAGGTTTCTCCTGCTGTGGAGAAAGAAGGTAGCAGAAGGCTGAGATGCCTGGTCGCTCACATAGGATCCTTCAGACACCATGTCTACAGATCTGGTTATTCAAGGACCTGCTGCCCTGACAACCGAAGAAAAGGCTTTGGCCCTGGAACATATAAAAGTGCAGTTAGAACTTTGTATTTCATTGGCACTTTCTAGGAAATTACTTCACATGCCCTGTTTCATCCCCCCGAAAAGTCGTAGTGAGTTACAGGGAAACTTCAACTTGCTGCAGGAGTAGGAGATAGAGCCAAGGCCACGCCCACAAACCCGAGGGCCACGCCCACAACACTTAGCCCACGCCCACAACGCTGAGGCCACGCCCACACCGCTGAGCCCCAAGTGGACTGGCCCCTGGGACATCCTCCGTCCACCGTCTCCGGCCGGGCACACGCTTTCCGTCCCCGGCCGTCATCTGCCCTGCTCCCTTTTCTCCTCTCCAGGCCTTTGGTCTACTGAGAGGGAGGGTGAGTGCAGTGAGCCACACTGAGGCACTGCGAGTGGTGCCAGGGGAAAGGTGGCACCTGATGGGAGAAAGAGAACCACAGCGTGTTATTAGGTCAGACTCTTTGTCTCCTTGTGATTTCAACGTTTTCTGAATAGGGGAAAAAAGATCTGTGTCTAAATCCCAGGTATGGACGGTATTGGCAAAGGGCATTTTTGCTCACCTGTGGTTGGAGCTCTTCAAATCCTGTTAGAAGGTTGCCCTACACTTGGAGGTTTTGCAGCTTAGAACCCCAGTCCCCACACGGCACTTCTGCATGGCTGACAATGAGTGGGACCCCCCGTGACACTGTTGACCCGTCCCACGCCGGCCCTTTTGGACCCCAGGGTGTGGACCCCAGGGTGTGGAGGTGGTTTTCTGCATGCGATCTTGGCATGGGTCAGTTGACCCCAGCCTCCCTCTGGATCCCCGTGACAATGAATCTCTTCTAAAGGACTGTGTTTATGGTTGTAACTGGCATTCATTGAGCAGTTAACAGGCACCTCCTGAGCATGCTCCTTCAGTCCCTTTTTGTGGGTGAGGAAACTGAGGCACAGAGACCTGACATGATGTATGTAAGGTATCATGCAGCTCAGCAGCCACCCGGAATCCAGCCCTGACTTCCTGTGATTCCTCTCCCCGCTGTCCCACACCACTTCCCGGGGGGCCGCCCCCTCCCTGCCATCTGATGGCTGCACAGCCAGCAAAAGCGAAGAACCCTGTTTGAGAATTCTTGGTGTCCTGCTCTAGCCAAGGTCCCTCCCTTCCTTCTTCTCGCCCTCCTCCCCCTCCCTTCCCTCCGCTTTACAGAATCAGAAGACTTAGGACTCTTAAGATAAAGGAAAGATGAAAATGAGTGCCATCGGCATACTCAAATTACAGATGCTTAATTGTGAAACCACTTGCTTTTGTATCAGACTGTTAAGTACCTATCCTCTTAGACAAGACTCATTTTCACATTGATGGATGGTTTTCACGTGGGGAGCAAAACTTTGATTCCGATCCGTGATCGAGCACCTTTTGTTTGGCTGATTTTTAACCAGGAGATTTCTTTCTTTTCTTTTTGAAACCCTTCTTTAATCTTGTAAAAATATCTTTAAATGGGTGGATGCTTTAGCTCTGATGAATGGCAGCTTGTGGTAAGGGAAGAAAGGGATGTGGTTTACAGTAAACTTTTTTATTCTTTTATAACAAAAAAAAAAAAATGTAACTATCGTACAGGGAGTGTCAGGAAATGATTTATCGAAATCAGATCTTGGAGTGCCTATTTTCCCCTGAATTAGGCTCCTGAAAATGAGTTGGCCACTTAGCTGTGTGTTTATTTTTTTCTTCTTTTATTTGTTGAGCACACCAAACGTGTGGTTGCCTGCCCACAGTTTAATTATGCCCCCCCACCCCCTGCAGGCAAGCCACGAGCATCGACATGGAGTTTTTCTCAAAGAGATAAAGGTGCACCTTGCAACGTGGGCTTTCCGATGCTTCCTAGTTCGGCCTGGTTCTTGGGCCCAGATGCTTCTGTACAGCCTTCCAGAGAAGGGTTGGTGGGCTGTCACCTGCACTCAGGTGGCCTCTACCTGTGGCAACAAAAAGTGACGCTCACCCCTCAGGTACTACCCCTGGGGCTTGAGGCAGAGCTCAGGTTTTCCTTCCGGGGAAGGGGCCGTGGGCAACTGAGGGGCTTCCTCCCTGCCGCCTGTCCTCCGGGTGGGTCAGGCAGGGGCTGGCATTCCGGTGGGCTTAGTCACCATGCGATCCAGGGGCAGTGGGAGGATGGGGAAACCTTGGCCTGGCACTCTGTCACCCCAAAGGAATGCGGGCCGGAAAAAGTCTCCGGAGGCTCTGCTGTAGATCCGGCTCTGCTGAGGCAAAGCAAGGCCCCCTCCTCTTCTTTTTCCAGCAGAGCAAAAGGGAGCAGGAGCTGGCCACGGGACTCCTTGAAGATGGCTTTTTTACACACGTTGTAAATATGCATTTTTGTTTTGCATGTTCCCAGATCTGTAAACTCACCAGCAGCTATTCAAGACACGCGTGTTAGTGAGAAGCAATGTTTCCGGGGTGACAGCCTGCCGATTGCTGCCCTCAGCCATCACCAGTGCTTTCATCAGTCTGGCAGAGGCTGGCTGGGCTCGGCGGGTGGGACTGGTCAGGCCAGTAGGCTTCAGCCTGGGTGCCTCCTCCTCTGCAGTGCTCGAGACCTGCTCATGTGACAGCCGAAAAGGACGAGGGGTGGCCCCCAGCCGTGCCCCACGCTGGCTCGATGGAGCCCATTCTGCCCTTTCCCCCATGCCAGCTGCTGGGTGAGACCCCGAGGAGTGGGCGATGGCTTTTTTCCCGAACAGCTTTTGCCGTGGCTTCCTTTGCTCTGATGAGGAACCAACACCTTTATCCCAGGTTGAAAAAGCCTTCGCTGGTAGATCCGACAGACCCAACTTAAAGTCGAAGCTCTGCTACCTGCTGACATTGACACGTTGGTCAAGAGCTGACCTTGCCAAGGCTCTTCTTCTGTAAGACAGGACAGTGGTGCTCTTCCAGAATCGTGAGGAGTAAGGAAGGGGCCCAGAGCAAGTCCCTGACACAGACCAGCTTCTCGGCGAACATCGAGCCCATGCTCCCGTGCTGGTTTCATTCCCAGGGGTATAACTGTGAGCGAATGAAAGAATGGCCACACAGGCACCACACATAGGGCCGATTGAGTTTGCTTCTGATTCGTATAGTTCAAAGGGCCGCATCCTCACCACACGGCTGTTTGTAAAAAGTTAGCTCTTCATATGCTGGTATGAGTTGTGTGTAACACGGTGCTGAGCGCATGTCCGTGCGATTTTTCAGGCGCGCCTTCACAAAGGGCGTGTATGCTGGTGAATGCCGGCGTCATCATCGGCTATCGGAAGGCATCTCAGAAAGCGATAGGCGTGTATTTTCCGTGGAAAGGGCCTGGAGATGCTGGCTGACCCTCAGCGCTCACCTGCGCTGTTGTCCTGCTGTTGGATTTCTGCCACGTGCTGTCACTGCTGTTAATCTTTTCACGGGCCAACAGGTATCACGTGGACAATATGATGGCCCGCTTGTTAGTTTCTCTGTTACACTTCTTTGTGTTAAAACAAAACCCCACCTTATTATTATTATTATTATTATTATTATTATTATTTTCTTTTAAGGTAGACTCTTCCACAGCTGGTTGACGTTCCTGAGATCAGGCTCTGTGTGAGGTCTTCGGGAACTCCCCAGCTGGGGACCTTGGGGACATGACCTGGGGACCCCCTCACCTTTCCCACTGGGCACTGGTCTTTCTCAGGAATAGAAGCCTGGGATTCACCTTCATCCTCCGTGAGAGCCCAACAGTAAGCCCTGGAACGGCCTTGGGATGACGTGTGTGTGTGTCTACACACGCACGCCTGTGTTTTCGGCAGGCGTGGCTAAGATTTTCCCTTGGAATGAACAGTTCCCTCTTGTAACCCCCTGTTTGTGCAGGTCCATGATTTGATAATTAAAAATTTATGGGCCCATGTGGAAGGCATCTGGGCTTCACAGCCCAGTTAAAAGAATATTTGGGTCAGCGGTCCCCCTAATTTCTCAAGTATGGTTGTTTGTAACGTCATCCTGCTGGATGCTTGTGTTGAATGTTTCATGGGTGAAAAGAGGCAAGATTCCATGAGGCACAGAATGTTTGAAAACTGGGGGGACTCAGATTTTAAAGTCTGAGTGTGCAGCTGTTGCACAGGCATGACCTTGGGTAGATCACCTCACCTGTCGAGGACGTAAAGGTGTCGGACCACATCAGTGGGTTTCAAAGTTTCTTTGACCAGACCCACAGGAAGACATAGATTTGCGTCATGATCTCAGGCCAGAATTAAATATATAAGGAAAATAAGTGTTTCCAGAGCACATCGCATCTGACACAGCGCTCCCCTTTCCTACCTTTGTCGTACCACAATATTTCTTATTCTTTTCCAATGCTGACAGAGACGTACTAAGCTGATTTTGAAAAAGACCAATGAGTGGCAACCAATGGTTTGAAAAGCATATTACATTAAGGTCTTCAGCGCTGATTCTGAGTCTGTTGGCTTGGAGTTGAGAAGCCTGTACCCTTGGAATTGACCTTTGAGGTCAGCCTTTTGTTTTCTTATGGAAATGAGGAGCGAAGGGCATTCCTTGTTTTTTAATGGCTACTCCCTGAGGAATGGGAAGATGTTAAGAATTTGAGTCTATGTTCCCAATGGTAGTATGTATTTTATTGTCCATCCGCAAGTGTTTTTGGATATTTGAGATCTGTATCTGGGATAATTCGTATCAATTCCTACCTTGTAAAATAATTTAAAGTCGGTTTTTGATGTCACAAAAATAATGGCAAACTTTATACCTTCCTGCTGTTCCTCATACTTTTCTTTGAATACATACAAAAACCATTAAAGAATGTTACCATATCAGTGTAATCACCAGAGAATTATTTATACTGAAGGCTTTTTATTAGATGTAGGATGATAACCGATAATATTTGAGTGCTTATTAGGCACTGGGCACTCTTTCTATTAACTCACACTTGTAAATAACCCCATTAGCTGGGTTCTAGCCAGGCTTTATTGGGCATGTGGAATCATTAGATGAATTTTGAAAATAACTTGGTCTGTTTAAAGGTCCTACCAGATCCAAACTCTTGTGGACTGGTGCCTGGTAACTTCGACGGCCATTGTGAAATGTTACTATAGTGATAATTCTTCTGGAATCTCAAGTCATTAAAAGTGATATGGCTAACTCTGGGCTGTGTGCTCTAAAAACAGATGCCAGGGGATGTGTGCTTCCTCCGCTCAGCGTTTTGGTTTATCCCAACTGAAAGAACATTTTCGTCAAGCCCTGCTGCCTTTTTCTTCTCTGCATAAATCACCTATCCATGGAATCATTAACCCATAAGAATGGGTGACATTTAACAAACGGTTGCATTTTTCCCTCATTTGAGTTCAGTTATTTGGCCCCTTGCTTTCTTCTTCCAGTGAATTTTTCAGACGTTGGGTATGACAAAAGAGCGTTACTGTTGCTTCCTGGGATTGGTTTGTTTACATAGCATCTTGTGCTCCTTGGTTCTGTGGCTGGGACTTCGTGCCTCTTACCCCCAGCGGTGGCGCCTCTTCTGGGGACGACTGGGAGTTGGCACAAATCGTGTCCTGTTTCCCGGAATGTGCTGTGGATGCTTCAGTGGACAGTGCACCCTTTCAGCTTCACGCTGCCCCTTTCACTTTGGAACCTCAGGGTAATAATTAAAGGCGTCTGTATTAGTTCCTCCTCTAGTTAGAGGAATAGAGGCTGGAGACTTGTGAGTAGCCGTGAACCCGTTGGTCCAGGACGTGAAGCAAACCTTTGGAAAATGTGGTTAAAATTGACAGCATGTTTACGCACAACTGTGTTGTTTGCTTCTACTTGTTGACTGGAGTTGCTGGCGTTGGGGGACGTCCAGCTCTACTTCGCCAAGTGGGTAGCGTGAAACTGACTGCATTGATTTCACAGCATTCCAATTCAGCAAACATTTGCTGGTGGCTGCCCTCTGCCAAGCACCGAGCTCAGCTCTGAGGATCCAAAGACAAATGAGCCGCCGTCGCTGTCCCGAAGAAGCCTTGCCTAGGGTGCTGATGTATGAATAAACTGCACAGCAGTGTGACATGGATTTTATTAGGACTGTGTATAAAGTGCCACGGGGGCCTAAGATAGAGCAGGTTGGCACGGAGAGATCAGGGAAGGGCTCACCGATGAGCAGGGGAGTTCACCGACTAGCAGAGCTTGGGTGGCGTGGGATGGATAAAGGCAGTAGAAAAATAAACTGGGATAGGCAGATGGTCATCAAGAATAAAGGCGAGAAGGCTGATGGAAACCAGGTCGTGCTGCGCCAGGTGGTCTGTCTGCCTGAGGAGACTGGACCCGACTTTACAGGCAGTGTCTGTGAAGTCGCGGATGCTAGAAGCAGACCTCTGTTCCATGAAGGTTTTCTGACAGTCATATGGGGAGGGAAGGAGAGAAGCTGGCAGAGCTGGTGGGCAGAGTGTGAGCCTAGAAAAGGGTGCCAGAGAGCTTTTGGAGATAGATTTAGCAGGACTTGGTGAAGGATAGAGGTGATGGGGACGGTGGAAGGAAAGCAAAGAGCTTAAGGCCGACAGGATCAGTTGGTGAAATGGATTGATCGTTGGCACCATTAACGAGGTATAGGAAAAAACAGAGGGTAGAAATTTGGTAGGGGAGGGGGAGAGAGAATGTTGCAGTTCTGACATACTGAGTTTGACGTGCTGTGGCCTGAGCCAGTGTAGCTGGTCTAGGAGGTTTCTGGAAACCCTGACCAGGCTAGATACTTGTTTTGGGGATCACCTGAGTAAGTGTTTAGGAGGGGTTGTGGGGAATGGGAAGAAGAGAGCCTCCAGGGCCCATGTTTTAGGATAAATGTGTTTCAAACAAGAGAGATAGATGTTGGTCCTTATATAAGGAGTAGACTATGCATGGAAGGATATCTCTGTGTCATTGAGCACCTGGCATATTCCGTGGAGGAAAACCTCAGCATCAGGACCCTTCCACTGACCTGAGGGTTGGTTCTGAAGGCGCCTCTCAGTCTCCAGGGGAGGAGGCTGCTTTGAAGGACTCAGGTTCTTCCTGTCAGATTTCAAAGAGAGAGAGAGAGAGAGAGAGAGAGAGAGAGAGAGATATGACGGAACCCGAGAGAAGGTTTTGTTTAGCCCGTGTTGTCCTGACAAGGCGGCAGTGTCTCAGGAAGGCTCACCTAGGACCACTTACCCTGTGTAGGAGCCAGGCCTCTGCAGCTGTTGCCTTTCCCCCAGCACCGTCACTTGAGAGGAGACTCCTCCAAAATTCTTAAGCTTATTCTTGGTAGAAGCAATACGCCACGTAACTACCTGATAAGGATGAGAAGTGGTAGGACCCCCACCCCCCAACCCCATAAGAGCTTAACGAGATCTGGATGGAACACAGAGCTGCTTAGAGCTCGTTCTGTTTCCAAAATCACCATGATGGGGACCTCAGCCTGTGCACTGAAAGGTGTCTGTGGGGGGCAAAGTCTAGGGATTTGCTAGTTCACCACAGATCATCTCTTCCTTTCCCTTTCTTGCAAGTCTTGTGTGTAGATAATTCAGTACATTTGATCCACTAACAGGCAGGACCCTAACAGGGGCTGATATTACATACCCTGGGGGTCCTTTACATACTGGCCACATTGGTGATGGAGCAGTTTCCCCAGCGGCAGGTAACATTAGCCTGCCTTGTGGGACCCTCAGATGCTGGCCGTGCATGTTGCAAATCTCAGCTATGAAAGACTGTGCATCCAATTTGTATAAACTATACTACTCTTTCCATTGGAAGTTTCTGTGGTCCTGTAATTCCTTTGGATTTTGTGTTCTCCATAATGATATCACTTAATGCAGCGATCATTCAGCCTTTGTGACTGGGCATAATAACAGGTCTTGTACTCATTTTGTTCAGTTGTATTAACCCAAAGTCATAGAACGAGCCTTTTTCTTTTATTCAACCTTTAAGAAATTTTTAAATACCGTAATTGGCTATAAATTCATCCTTTTTTCTTTTCTTTCTTTTTTTTTTTTTTAATTTCGAAATAGGTCAGCCTCAATCAAGTCTCAGTATTTCTCATCATGCCTTTTTTCCCCCCTTGAAATGGAAGCACATGGAGAAAAATAGCATGTTTCTGTCCTCCAGCTGTACCCAGGGTTGCCCAGAACCAGAAAGGTGGCATTAAATGTTGCAGGAAAGTAACTGACCCCAGACCTGTGTCACTTCAGGCTTTGTCAGGTGCTCACAGAGCAACTGAAAACTGAAGCAGAGGTGCGAGCGTCATAAATCCGTGCGGGTTCTGGACTAATTGGTGATTACCATCCTAAATATTAACTGCTGTTCGTGCTTTCTTGCTGCCAGGAGGCTGATTGCATAACCTTTGAAAGCCTCTTTGAACTTGACCCAGAACTAAATTCATACGGTGCCTTCCTATGTTATAATAAGGACTTTCGGAGAGTTGCTAAACATCACCTTCTTCTAAGTGCAGTTTTTGCGTGGTGCAGTTTTCATGCCGTTCTGAGTTCAGTGTGTCCCTTCAATGCTGAGGCGAATGTGTAGGTTAAACCTGCAAATGTTTCGATGCAGCCTGCCTGGGAAAAACGGGTCCCCAGGAAGGACTGTCTAACTCTACTTCCAATTGCCTGCATTTAAAAATAGGTATTGTTCGCAGTGTCCTTTCTTCTTGTCTCTGCTTCCTGGTGATGTGTGAAGTGTCCTAATGGCAGTGCCGATTGGATGGTAGCTGTGTTCACCGTGGGCTCCAAAGTTGGGGAGCGTGGAGGTGCTGTTTACTGAGGTGCCCACAGCTCCCGCAGCAGGAGGCGATGTGACCACCCCATTGCGGTTACTCCTCATTCCTTCAAATCCACGGAGGGCATTGTGGCCTTATGGGAAATGTGCTATATGACGTGTCCTCACTTTCATTTCCAAGGATGCGTGTGTGGGTGAGGCGACATTGCAGCTGGTGGATCTGGAAAAAAAACCCATTGTCCTCTTAATGGAAAAGTCTGAGGGTAGAACCGGCTTCAGGAGAGCCGGTGGGGGCTCTCCAGTGGGGGCTCTCCAGCCCACATGACTCACCGGCCTGCATGTGGGCTTCATTCTTAGGACCCACGTGGTAACTAACAGAAGGGTTGTTAGCAGATTCAACTCTGCGTCGCCCCAACTTCAGGTTCATTGCACAAAAGCCGGTGCTCTGTTCTAACGGCACAGACTCGTTTCCTTACATCTCTGCGGGCTGTGAGAGGCCCTTGGTGTGTCGCCCAGTGCGTGCCAGGGCAGTGATGCTTTGATGGGCCAGCCCAGGTCACGCGGTCCCCCAGCCTCAGGGAGGAAGAGGATGAGAGGATTCCCCTGGTGAAAGTGTGGAGTTCTGATCAGAAGCAAGAAGGGCGTGAGGAACATCCACCCTTCGCAGATGGCAGTGTGAGGTTTAGAGAAACACATTCCACGTGGGAACAGGGGGGAGGTACTTCAGAGGGCAAACACGCGACTATTTTCATGGGGCGCAGTCAGCCTCTAGGTTCTCTCTCTCTTCTTCTCCGTAGGTCTCATCTTTGCTCTGCCCAAAGCTCTGGGTCCATGACAGAGCGTGTGCCATGGCTCTGTCATCAGAAGTGTATTGAACAGACCCATCACATTAGAAACTTTTGGGATCGTTCACCAACAGGGTTTCCTGTGCAGTACTCCCCTGAGGGGGAATCGCAAGTACTTAGTCATCCATTTCATTGATCTATCATTTTTATTAAAAAGAAAAAAAAAAATCCCTCCACCAGAGGAAGTGCAGCCAGCTGCCTAAAGAGTGGAGCTGATGGGAGATGATGTTTTGATTACATTAATCCATATCCTGTTATCTCCCTTTGCTTCTGTCGCTGCCACTGGTGAAGTTACTAATGTGAACTAATTACATTTGCTCTGAAAAACCAGAATTTTTAATGCGTCTCAGCAAGGAAGGTTAATATTATCAGTTTAACAGCGTGAATGAAACATGGTGTGTGTGTTGAACTCAGAGTGTCCTAAAAGCCCAGTGGCTTGTCTTGTAACTCTCAGGGTCAGCAGCGTTGGTGAGACATGGTTAATACTTTCTCCTCTGAGTCTGATGGGGTGGTAGGCGTCCGCGTTAGAAGCTGTCGGCTTTGGGTAACTGTGTGTGACATAGCAGGCCACATGTTATCAAAAGGTGCCCCCTCCTTTTAAAAGCTTTGCAAGGGGCTGCATATGTCTTCCTACTCAGTGGGGGTATTTTTAAAGAGAACAAGAAATCATCTCACCCCCAAATGGTAACGACTTCCTTGTTTGAAAAGTGTCTATGAATTACTAAGCCCAATAATACAGTGTACTTTAAACGTGTCGTTTCTCCAAACCAAGCAGCCCCATGAAGACAGCATTTTGGAGAATGGGGTGTCTAGGGACGTAACTGGCCCGGCCTCTTCCGCACACAAGGGGTACCTGCGATGACCCCTTGCATTGAATTATTTCCTGCTTTGCTGAGACTGACTCAGTGATAAACAATGAGACCTGGCACAGTGTGCAGTCACTTTGTGCCAACCACCTTCTTGGGAGCCCCTGTGTGGCATTCTCTCCCAGGCGGGGTGTTGAGGGCTTTTAGCTGGTGACATTTTGGTGACCAGTTGGTTCCTCAGTGTCTTTCAATGTAGAGATTAGGGTTTGTTCTTCTGAGAACATGACGCGTCTCTGTTGCCTGAGAGGAGTGGAGTAAGTTGATAGGAGCTGGAAATACTCTGGGGTGGGACTCCTCCAATGGGTGGGCTGAGACGCAGAACTTCTGAGTTGGAGATCTGTCAAGGAAATGCCCAGCTGTCCTCAGGGGAAACTTTCAGTTGGAATTTTTCAAACATTAGTCAATTTTGAAAGAATAAAAAAAAAATTTGATCTTCTCCCCCTCTGCGCCCCCCTCGTCGCCCCGTCCCCAGGTGCCCTAGGATGAAGAAATGCCACTGTTAGGAAAACTTTCTTTTGCGTTATATAGACTTAAGCTGCCTGCGTCTGTTGGAATCCCACTCGATCACTGTTGATCCAAGATTCAGTTGGTGAAGCTGAGGGTGAAGTGTCTGAGGAGGTGTGGGTGGGGAGGGAGAGGAAGGTTCTGTCACCTTCTCTCTGGCTCTCGGAGCATCTCAAACTGGCCCTGCAGGATTTGTGGCATTGGTGTGGCGGCGTTGACAGGGAAAGAGCCACTCAGGCCCATGGTATCTCTGGCAGGAGCACAGGTGTCCCCTGGACCTGATCTGCCTCCCACAGCCTTGTTTACGAAGGCTGCTCGCTCAGCCATGGCTGGCGTTGTGCCGTTGTCATCGCAGGGTTTTCCGTGGTGCTTGGTCATGCTGAGTGTGTCTGGATGAAAGCCCGGTGGCAGTCTACCTGGTGCGGATCTCAAGTTGTTCAGAGAGCCCTCTGACAGAAAAAAGGGATGGAGGCCACACCTGAGTAACAGGTGATGTATTCCGCAGGGTGGTCCCATTGTAAGGCCGGGGAGCGGGGGAGGCCAGCTGATGAAGGGCTTTCTTTCGAAATGAGTAGGATTGCAAAGCGCTGGTGGGATGTGGCGTCCTCAGAGTTAGGCTCCTCTGTGGTCGGTGCCGGAGGCCCTTGTCCCAGACAGACGGTGGCAGATGCCCTCGTTAGATGTGGGTCCCATAGGCTGAGCTGACGTGCCTTGTCCATGACTCAGGCCTGATAAATATCAGACAGGCGCTATTTATGAATGTGTGCGGTCATTTTCTTTAAGTTCCAGTTATTGATATCTGAGCTAGAAAAGCAGAGGAATTTTAGCTCTGACTTCTGTGTTATGAGGCTGTTGTGTCTGCTAGGGCCAAATCACAGAACTCCCCCCCTGCCTCTTCTCCCCCCGAAAAAGAACATTCAGGATTTAGATGGATAACTCGCAGTTTCATTTTCAGGTGAATTTTTCTATTAGGTTATAAAATACCAAAATAACTGGAAATTCAAATTTGTACTTGAATACCTAATGAATGCCCAACATTCCCTTGAATCGTATTTTACAGTTTGCCCAGCACTCACTTGATCCCCGAAACAGCCGTGTAGGTGGTATAATTAACTCCAGTGTATATTCTGGACGACTGAATGTGAAATCCAGTGTCTTTGCCAAGGTCTTCTCAGCTTTTTAAGTGGTTAAACTTGAACCCTCACACCCTTCCAACTCCAGGATGTGTACTCTTATATCCGGAAACACAAACAAAACAAAACAAAATTGGAACTAGGTCTAGATGACCTTTTGTCCTCTGTAAAAACGTCAAAGTTTACATTCCTTTAAAAAAATAATTAGAATTCTGACTATGGGAATGATGTGCTCACTATTTTTATGCTCTAGCTATACCATCTGGGGGCTGTAGTCTTTGTGCATTTTAGACAGAATTAACCTCAGTAAATATTTGCCTCGGGAACTAGGCACCACCCAGGAAATGGTGGTCACTGGTATTAGCCGTTCTTGTGCGAGTCAAATTCAGGCGCACGTGCCATGCTATCTAGTGACTTGTTGAAGGTCTAGCCTGAGAGAGAAGCAGCTTGCTTGCACGTTTGTCACAGCCTTTTTAGTGACTCTTAGGCATACTGATTCTCTTTCATCATCGCCCTCAAAGTGGTACCTAGGAATTTTTTTTTCAAAGTTGAAGCATGACTATGGATATTTATCACAGACAAAATTATAAATTGATATAGACATTATGCCTTTGATACCAAATGGCATCTCCTTGGTGCGTCTTCAGCCCCTCTCTTAGAAATTTGTCTTTTGAACCTTCACGACCTACATGAGAGTATGATGGACGTGGAACATAGTCTGTGAAGAGTGGTACTTGCGCTAAAAGAAACGATTCACCTCGTGACTGGAAACGTAATCTGTCTTGTGACTGTGTCCCATGTTTGTCTGTGTATGTTTACAAGGGACAAGGTTGCACAGTTCTGTGAAGAATGCAGCCTAGAGAATGAACTTGACAGCATGGGTAGGTAGTGTCACTTTGTACTTAAATTATTTTGGCCCCATTACGTACTTCGGAAAGTCAAAGCATTAAGGCTAAATGTTCTGTTGAGTTTTGGGTTCGTTATCTTGCTGTTCTAAAATGCCGTAGCATCCCTACGTTTGCCGGGCCTGTGACGGAGTTTTGCCCTCATTCACACACGTTGTGCACGTGAGTAATTTCACCAGGGGACTCCCGTGGCTTTTTTAACTCCCTGTTTCAGTTTTACCCTCACGGCATGTCATGGCTATGGGTAATAAGATGGTAAATGGGACCGAGAGTAAAGGAAGGCTAAAAAAGCCTCCAACAGGTCAAGAATCTGAAGCTTTTCAGGAGAAAAAAACCCAAGAAACAAGAAACCCAAACAAAGCCAAAACATGGTCTTGAAGCATACCCATCAAAAGCCGAGCCTCAGAATTCCTCCTCGCTTTGCTGAAAAGGCTTTGTGGTTAGTCCTGTATGACACAAGCAATCAATGTGTCTAAGAGAAGTAGCATTTCTCTTTTTTGAGGAAAAATATACAACAAAGGGAAATGTTTTATTGAAAGTAAATATGCGGCCTGCCGAATCTGTAGGGCAGAGATGTGGCTGGTAGTATTTTGCAGGCAGGATAAAGGGGGATATTAAAATGTCTGTGCCTTGTAGCTTGCATTAGGGCCGCGCATGTGAAAACACCCTCGAATTTGCACAGTTTAAACAAAGTGGTTGATTTAGGAAATACTTCTTCCCGTTCCTTGGCATTTCCCATGTGCCCCCTCTTCCCCCACCAACTCCTGTTATGAGTCTGAATTGGCCCTTTAAAAAGGTTGAGTGAAATTTAATTATCCAAGGCAACCTCACTGCGTGTCCCACAAGGACAGTCTTTCTGGCTGGCAATTCTCCGTTGAGTATATCTATGGTCCAAAAAAATCGTTCCTGAGTAGAAATACCAAAGAATGGCATTTACCGTTGCTTCAATTTTTAAGTTTTTGGAAGAAGTTCTGTGCTCTGTAAATTTCAGTCTTAACTTCGCATTTGTATACTCATGCATGAGAATAACTCTCTGGGGTAAGTTATTAGCAGAAACTCTTTTGCGGACACGTCCGTCCATGTTCGTTTCATTGAGCTGTCTCCATGGTAGGTCTTTTGATAGGGCTTACATGTGGTTTTCCTGAGCATTTTGGGTAACCAGGAATCTGTACACGCCGAGAAACCTTTAGCTTTTCAGTTATACCATTTCCTGAAACTTTTGGACGCTAGATAGAGAACTGACTTTCTTTCAGTTAGGTGAAACCCTTCCTTCCTCACTGCAACGGTTGGCCGTCCAGTCTCGCTGCCTGATTTGTTCATTTCCTTCTTCTGCAAGGGGAGGCGAGACACTGTCTTTTATCAGGGACCCAGAAGGTCCGGTCAGAAGCTAGCACTCTTTGAAAAACATCCCCTCACCGAGAGTAAGTTGGCAAGTCCTTTCCAGGCCACTGAAGGGTACTGAAGGTGTCACATTTGCATGTGTCGGAGAGCAGACACCTACTCGAATACCAGCTGGCCAACGCTAGTCCATCACTGCCTCCTAGGACTGGGTTTTCTTCCCCTCATGCAGGGTCATTCTTCTTAGGCTAGAGGGTCTCAGCGTTGTTGGGTTTTCCCAGGAGTTACAGTGAAGGATCATCAAAGAAATCCACTCAGGTCTTCATCGAAATCTTTAATTCTACAAGTAGTAGGTTTCAAGGTGTATCTCTATTGCCCTCTTTCTACATATGGATTTTTATGTGGCTAATAACAAAATAGTATACATTTATTTATCTAAACATCTGTATTATTTGTTCTTGTTCATGTACATACACATATATACACGTGTATGTGTGTGTATTTTCAAAAAAATCTTCCACCATGTTTGAAAGGATGGAGTTGCCTAGTTGATGGTAGTCTCTGAGCAATATTTCGTGAGTGGGGGGCAGAAGGGGAGCCCGTGTGAGGTGGGGGACTTTGTCCCCCCTAAGCCAAGGCCAGAAGCACTTTCTCCTGCAGCCGGGTCCTGAAATGGTTCACCTTACGTGCAGCTGGGTGGGAAGACGTTTCTGTGAAGACCAGGTCTTCTTCCTGAGGAGCGTTTGCACCCCTCCCAGGTGCATACCTTGGTAAACATCAGTTTAAAATTAGCCCAGGCCTGGACCATGGACGACACGGAGCCAGCTCTACGTCAGATCGGTTTGTGGATAAGTGAGGAATTCGGTAAAATTTGAAAAAAGCCCACTCCCTTGGTCACTATTAAAGTTAGCAGGCGTGGTGAGCAACTTGCTCTGGCCGAGATGTCAGATGCTTGAGGGGGCACGTGGGACCCGCTTGCGGGGAGTCTGCAGGTTGGGGAGCTCTGACATTGTGTGGACATTTCTGAAGGGATTGAAATAACGTCGCCTTTCACTCTAGGCCAACGTGGCTCGATCTGAACTAGTCTTTGACAGCAGAAGCTCTGCGTTCATATTATTAGCGTAAGATTTTTCCGAAGTTCAAATTTTCAATGTCATTTCGTTGTTATGATTTTTTATTAGAAAAAAGTGGTGCTGATCGTTGGAGGCTGTTTCTACATAACGTTATTTTCACTTGTTACAAAAACTGTCTCATCTGTGTAATAGTTGCCCTCCGAATGAACCCCTTAAGGACACCTAGTAAGTTAATCACAATTTCATGGTACATAGGTGATGTTTAGATTTTATTGCCCCTTGTTCCAGTGACTAGCACTTCTGCATCTACCTTTCGAAAATAAATACAGATTAGATGGATGAAAACATAACGGAGGAAGGTGGGAAGGTATTACTCTCTGTATGATTCGCTAGTGTTAAGATGTAGAAACACAAAAACATGGAAAGTGTTTCCATCACGCAGATGAATCCCCGAGTCCTTACCGTGTGCCTTCCAGGTACCTGGGCTTTTCCTGTCATTTGGAGGGGGGCAGGCCAGTGACGCATCCATCTCTTCTTTCATTGGCTCACTCATTACATAAATGTGTATTAAAGGCTTCCTGGGCACTGAGGAGTCATTTGCATATATTGGTGCCTCCCCGCATGGACTGACTTTTGGGACACTGATTAATCACACCAGCCACAAACAGAGCATTGCATTTGTGGTGAGGGCCACGAAGGCCAGACATGGTGCTATGAGACCAAGAGGGAGAGGAATTAATGTGTCAAGAGACCACGGTGGGAATTGGGGGCGCTGAAGGACGGGGGCCAGGCCATGGCTTGGCCCAGAAGCCATGTTGAGAGGGTTTTGTATTTACCGTATGTGCAGTGGGAAATCAGTGTGGAATACGAAACAGATGTGGGGGGTGTGTGTGAACAAGAGAGCAAGAAAGAGACAATCATGTTTGCTTAAGAAATCACCCCGGCCACAGCACGGAGGATAGATCAGAGAGGGCAGCCAGGAAGCTTGTGGAGTCGACGGCACAGCGTGCAGCTCCCTGGGGGAGATCAGAAATTGAGGGTGGAGACGGTAGGAGGTAAAATTGCCCAGACTTATATTGAGGGGCACAAGTCAAGGACAAAGTTTAGGGTTCTGGTTGGGATGATGGCCACGGCAGTGCCAGGACCCGTCCCTGAGCAGGGGCATGCTGGGGGAACCTCAGCTGACCAGGGTCACGAGCGTGAGTTTGGAGATAGGGAATCTGAGGCCCCTCTGAGGCAAATGGGCATCTGGAGCTGTGGCCTGAAGCCCAGAGGAGAGTCTGGGCCGGCGGCTTGCTGGGGACGCCGTCTGGGTGCAGGTGGCATGTGAAGGCAGACACCCAGGCCAGCACCCAGGGAGGGAGTTTGGGTGAGAAGGCTGTGCCAGGGCCGTGGAGCCTGAGGAACATCAGCATTCAAGGGCCAGGGAGAGGAATATGACTGTCCCAGGAGACGCGTGGTCCGAGCGCAGGCGGAAAGCGAGGGAGTGTCCAGGGCTCCAGGGCAGAGGGGGGCAGGAGGAAGTGGTTGGTCAGACGTGCCAGCCGCCACGAGGAAGGCGGCTAGGAGGAGGAATGAAGAGATCCTGGGTCTAGTTCCAGGGAGACCTTTGAGGCCCCTGCCTGAGAGCTGATTCTGTGGAGCGGGGGGCCAGCAGCAGCTCTGTGGGCCGTGGGGGAGCTGAGGACAGAGAGTGGGGTGCCTAGGACGGGTGGTGGCCATGGGGACGGTGACGCTGACTGAGGGTGGCATTGTCCTCGGTAATAGAGATGGGGGTCCGCTGAGAGGGAAGGTGGCCGCCCCCTGAGAGAAAAGGGGAAAGGCCCGCAGGGGTCCAGAGACCCGACGATGGCACCAAAGCTCAGATGGAGGGATTCGCTTTAGGTAAGAGGACAGGTGGTTCCCTGCAGATGACGGTCATACAGACGCACACCCTCTTCTGCCATATCACGGCGGTGACTATGGCCTTGGCATGTGTTTTCTCATTTGACCTTACAAAGCCCTCTGAGTAGAAGCTGCCGTTCCCGGTGTGTGAGAGGACACTGAGCCCTGCAGAGCTGTAGGAACCGGGTGCAGGAGCCCGGCGCCCCCCCGGGAGCTGGCGGGAATGCTGGCCACCTGCGTGTCACCAACTGTCCAGTGACTTTTTACCCAGGACCATGGAACCTGCACTTAATGCTGTAGGGGATGGTTGCATTCATTTTAATGATTAGTTCTTTTTCTATTAATATTAACTAGTGTAGTTGGGGGCCGGGGGGCTAAGCGCTCTCCAAGTCAAGTAGCAGTACCTGTGTATTTATTTACTCGGCTGAGCTTTCTACTAAGTTACAGAAGTTAATTTACACTTTGTTGTTACACTCTTGGTGTTACGAAATGCTGGCCATGCGTTCGTTCATTATAAAATGGGCCTGGCTGCTCCCTCTTTCCTGGAGTGCAGGAAGCGTGACCCCCGTCTGACCCCCCCCGAGCAGCCCCATGTGGTTTGTGTGTCCTCCCTGATACCTGTTTCAGGTGAGACAGCTGAGAGGTGCAGAGACGGAAAGCTCGTGGCCAGTCCCGTGCCCGTCAGCGGTGTCTCCTTCCTGGGTCCCCTCTCTTGTCTCCTGGAAAAGGGAGAAGGGCTTTGGAAACTGGCCCACGCAGGGCTGTGGTCGGGTGGGGAGCTGTGCTTCTCTCTGCTTTTGTCCTGTGTGCTAAGCATAAGGGGGGTGGAAACCTCTGAGGCATTGCAGATGCTCTGCGGACGGTGTCAGGCGGGGCCTTCTGGCTGCTCTTCAAATGCGTCTTTGGATGAACTTCTGTTTTCTCTTCCTTTCCTGTGTGGAGGGTACAAGCCGCTCTCAAATCTGAAAGTTTGTCCAGCAGTCTCTACAGTCAAGACTTCGGGAAAACAGGAACGGTCAGACATTGCCTGTGGAGGGTGCAAAACGGTACGACCCTGCTGGGGGGCAACTCGGCGGTATTCACGTGGTATCAGTGTGTGTGACTTCTGACCCAGACATCCCACTGCGGGGAACTGATCGGACAAAGACACCTACACACATCCAACTAGTAATAGATTGGGAACAACGCCCCACCTGTCCTTCCATAGGGACGGGTTAATAAACTAAGATATTAATGGAATACTTTGTAGCTTAGAAAAGCTGAAGGCTGCTCTATGCTCTGTGTGAATAGACCGCCAGGATGGTCAGTGAAACAGGCAAGGTGTACTTCCGTTTTGTAAAATGAATGAGGGGAAAATGAGACTATATGCATTTGTGCTTACATAAAAAGCATTTGTGCTTACATTACGCATTAAAACGTAAGGAATGGAAGTGCTGGGCTCTCTGGTGCTCAGATGGCAGGGGCACTGGAACCCCCTCTCGGTCGATCTTAGGTGTTTGCAGGTGGTTTTTCCCACAGTCTGAAGTTTTCGAACATCAGCCACACTGGTAGAAACCTGTGTATTTTCTTAGACTGTAGAAACCATGTTGTCTATTTCCAGACATGTTTGTCGTTTTTTTTGTTTTGTTTTGTTTTTTGTTTTTTGGGCTCTTTATCTTTGTCATCATTCAAATCACAAGATCTCCTGATCAAATATGCTCCCGTGTTTTAAAAGAATGTTCTGTCTTTTTTTTTTTTTTTTTTGGTGGTTCTGTTTCGCTTGTGAGAGTTGAATTCAAAGGGCCGATGGGTGTGTTTTGTTAATTATGCCTTTGAACTTCTTTTGGCACTTGAATGAATGGTGTGGATTTTGTTCACTAATTAGGGTTGGTGAAGAAACTCTGAACACTGGTTTGGATACGTTCTGACACCGTATCTCTTGAGTTGAACCTATGCTCTCGTGAGGGATGAACTTGAGTTTCACCAGGTTCATGGATCACTATGGTTAGTTTTCTAAGCGATCCGCTGTTGAGCTGTCTAATGCCAAATGTTCAGGAGATAATGTAAATTCAGCGTAATGTAAATTCAAGCTGCTGACTCCAGCAGTGTATCTTTCAGATTAGAGCTCGATTGGTTCCCATTTACTGGCACCCTTCCCCCGCTCAGTTTGTAGTCAGACAGAGTACGTCACTTGGGGTGCTAAGTCAATTACTTGAATATAGGTTATGTTGCAAGATAGATGCCCTCTGACAGCTAAATGTTATAAGAAGAGCTGTGTGGTCTTGGAGGGGGGTTGGTAGTGATTAGAAGAGGATTTTGAGATTGAAAGGAAAAAAAGCTACCGCAAACTACAGCCCCTGGATGGCAAATGGACTGGTGGGTTATCACTCTGTGGTTGGGACTTTTTGGGGGATCCATAAAGTTCTGCTGTGTCTCTCAAGAGGAAGAGAGAGACAATCATATGACAAATTTGGGTCAGCTGTGTCTCATGTGGTATACCAGGTATCCCAAGTTTGGTGAGAAAAAGGCTCCTTACTGACTCTTAAAAATATCACCTATAATATTGGCTTTAGTAACCGAATGGTTCACTTTGTAGAGAGTGTGTGTGTGTGTGTGTGTGTGTGGGGTAATTAGGCCAAAGATTTTAAAAAGGTATTTGCAACAGAAATATTTGCCTTTCGAATAATTCTAAAACTAAAAATACCTCCCCCCCTTCGTTTTTATTTCTGATTTGCTTCCTGCTGCCAGGGAGTGAGCTTTATATAACCAAAATGTGCTTTCACATTTCTGCTTCTGCATGTACAGCACAGTTTGTCCGTTCCTTACCCGTGAGGTGCATTCCTCAGTGAGCATATGTCAAAGGAAAACGTATACACAGATACTCTTTTTCTGTTGACCTTCGTCGTAAAATCTGAAAACCAGTCCTCTTTATTTCTCCCGGTGTGCCCACATAGGACTGATTCTCCTGTTTCAGCATCGAGAGTGTTGTATAACTTTTTGCGATGTGACTCGAGTTCGTCTGTTGGCGATTAACCTGTAGGTTGGTACCTTCGCTGCAAACATTTTGTTCATTCTCTTTTGTTCTTGATCCATCCTTGCTTTTCCACGAGAACTTGACTTTCAGCGGCTGCATGGTTATTCCAGCAGTTATTAGAGGCAAGAGGCAGGGGGAGATGCTGTTGCAGCCTCATTTAGCCTGGGCTGGTTCATTCACATACTGCAGGTAAGTGTGCAGGGCTCTGTGCTGTGGGGCCCGGGCGGGGGGGAGGCACCTCTTTTCTTTCCATGAGACCCCAACACCTGCACTAGTTAAGGGCTTCCCGTTGGCCCATTCTACAACAAGTGCTTGTTTTTCCTACAAGATACCATTGCTTATTTTTCCCCCCATAAGTTTAAAGAATTGAGTTTAGGTAGGGTTAGTATAACTTTGTGGGGTCTTCCTCAGCTCTCTGAAACTCCCCTTGAGCTGTAAGGTGCTGCCTTTGTCACTGGCTCAGATAGTCTCGAGCAGCAGACCTGTGTGTGTGACAGGGAGCTTACCTTGGGAGCCCATCACCTAGAATCTGATTTCAGAGACACTTAGTTTCATTTTTCGGTGGGTTTACAACTGGTGAGAGGTACTGACACTAGCTTGTGGTTCTGTCCACTTTGTGACACATGCTTTGTCTTTATAAACTCACACGAGGACCAGCAGGAACCACAGAATACGACCTTTTATTGTACAAGTACCTTGTAGTTTACCTGTTTTTAAAACTTGGGTTTTTGTCCTGGCCTTGTTGTAGGTGGCCAGCGGGGAATGCTGTCTGTTTTAGTGCAGAGGGGAACATTTAAACCGTCTCTTAAATATTTGTATTTCTGTGTGTTCTTGGTGACACACAATGATTTGGGTCACTCTGACATTTAATCACGTCAAACAGTGTGGCTCTTAGAAAATATGTCTCGCCGGTAATCTGAGAGCTAGCTACCTCGTAACTCCACTGAGAAATGTCATCAAGGTTAATTTATTAATTTCTGAAGCACCTTTTGTCCACTTGGCCTTTAATTTTCATTTTTTGAAGTTTCCATGAGCAGCCACGGCCTCTCTCATTACTTAATAATGAATGGTTACAAATTGTTTGTGTTTTTGTAATTAGAGTGTGATAGCCGTCATCTTCTGTGTGAGCTGACACTGTAATGACATAAAGTCAGTAACAATTATGCCTAACAGGAAAATTAATTATGGAACCCTATCACACTGTATTTGGCCTGAGAGATGAGATTTGGCTGTTACTAGGCTGGGCTCGGTGGGTGACACCGTCATGTAACATTTCGCATTGTTCGGAATAGACTTGTTCGCTGCAATGTTCGCTGGATCAACTGGGAAAAGCATCTCGTTTTAGACTTTTCAAAATAAGTCTTTCCAGGCTTTTGATTTCTTTGCTTTTTTTTTTTTTTTAAAAAAAGGAAAATCTGTTCTACTTGGATATTTTATTCTCCTAGTTTCTTAGTGAATAAAGAGATTGGCTGGATGTCTACCCAAGAGGCGCCATCCTTTTTTCTCCCTTTTCCTTGCCTGTAAGGGACAGGAAGCTGTGAGTGAATTATTTGCAAATAGCAATACCGTTTTGACTCCAGTGATTTACCTTTCTTTTGACTTACCGTTCTCTTTGGTCATTCCTCAGCCTCCGACCTAAGGCACCCATTCCTCCAGTGTAAGAGCAGGTGAAGGAGGGGACTGGCCAGGCTGAGGACAGTCACAGCAGGTGACACTGGAGTACCTGGCCATGCCTCCCGTGGGGGTCTGGGCGGGCCAGCTCTGCAACCCTCACTGCCACCCTGTGCCCTGAGGTTTTGTGGGTCACAGGTAAGGGGGCTGGCTTCCCAGACCAGGTGCACTTTGCCTGTGAGGGACCATGGGGTTCTCTAGCCCCGCTTTTCGTCTTCCAGGGCAAAAACGGTACGCTAAGGTGTTGAGGGATTTGTCCCAGGGTAGAGCTGGCAGCACAACTCAAGTCTTCGGAACCTAGTATGGTATTCTTTCTATCATGCCTTGTTCTTACTTTGTTCTGATTTCAAAAGTTGCCTAAAACTACTCATCCAGGGATAAACATTTGTCTCTAACCTAAAGAATTTGGAGAGGAAAAAACAAACAAACCAGAAAAGTCAAGTCCCTCGTAAGCCCATCATTGAGAGCAGTGGAGGGTATTTTCTTTCAGGTTTTGAAAACATATTTCAGCACAGTCAAACCTCATATACCACTAGGTTCCCTTGCTGGCATTTTAAAGCTCTTCAGTGCCGTGAGCTCATTCTAAGCCTCATTTCTAATGGCGCTGTAAAGTTCCAGGACACAGCGGTGCCCTAATGTACGTAACCATTCCCCAAAGTTCGGGTATTTGCATTGGTTCCACTTTTTCATAATTTTTCATGATTATGAGTACGGTTGCAATGACCAGCGTCATACCTTAACCTTTGTCCTTTACTTCAAGTTAATTTCTTAGGCTCCATCTCCTGAAATAGGATTTCTGACGAAAGGTATGATTTGATGGCTGTTGACCCCTGTGGCCAAATTGCTTCCCAGACAGCTGATGCCAGCCTTTGTTCCGACTGGCGCTCCCCAATCCTCTGTGCGAGATGTTCATGTTTGCTCTGTAAGAAGCACCCCCTGAATAAGAAAACCACGAGGAGACAAAAGAACGCAGTTGCTGGGGTGTCTGCTGGGACTGGGGGGCTCCTCCCACCGCTTTCCTCCGCAGCCCAAGTCAGTCTTACTCTCGATCCTCAACTCACATAATGTAAACCTTTCCCTGTTTGTAGCGTGCGTTTCTTTCGTCCTCCCACGTCAGTGTTTGTTCATGTGGGCATTAGAGCATCAGGCTACGTCTTTCTGGGGGTTCCCCATGCACGATCGTGTACAGTCTTCGTTCTTGGGGTTCTGAGGTGAGGTGGCCCCGAGCCCATTTCGACAACGGCCCAGACACCTGCCTCCAGCCCCGGCCGTTCCACATCGTCTCCCACTTACATCAGCCAGTGACAGGCACGTGCTGTCAACGGAGCAGTCATTTGGGGACTTTTCACATTGTCATTATTTTCTGAACCCCAGACCGGGTCATTCTGGATAAAATCAGGGCACAGAACCGAAAACTCAAGGCGTGTGGCAATTCTAGTTAAGGGCTCCTATTATCTGTGGAGTAGTTGGGAGTTAGATCCGCTTTTAAGGAGTGGAGTGTTTATGAAATTAAAGCATATTTAAGTCTTATCCCCTAAATATATTTTACACATGAATAATATAGCACCAACTAGTGATGCTATATATATATATATATAGTGTATATATATATATATATACACTATATATATATAATATAATGTATATATATATATATAGTATATATATATATAATTAAATGTACCTTGAAGTATTATAAATGATACATAATTAGATTTTAATTAAAATGTATCATTTCCATCAATAGCGAACATTTAAGATGAAAATCCTAAAATAGTCATACAACAGTTACTCAGATGAGATGAAGGATGTTTGGGACTGGAGAATCAGATAAACTTTGATATACATTTTTAAGGGAATGTTTTTGTTTTTGTTTTACTAAGTATATTTATAAAGTTAATTGGATTTTGCATACATAAGCTTTTGAGTCATTTCAGTTAGTTTTTAACTTATCATCTGGGAGGCGATTGTGAAGAATTCCGTTAGTGAAACCATGGTAAGTTAATGCTTCTTGCAGATGGTTTGATTTCCTTTTTGTGTTATTGCCTGGCTTTTGAAACAAGTATCTTGGAAACTGTGAGATACAAAGAAACTGTGAGATACAAAGATGCGAGTTGGGACATCTTTCTTGTGTGTAAGTTCTGACTGGAATAGAGAAAGGATACTTTCAGTTTAAGCGGAGGTGTTTCTGCTTTTCACTCTTGGCTGTGACTTTGCTGCAAGGAGCGGCTGTGAGGTCCTCCCAGACAGTATCTGCTCCCGACTTTGCAATGCTCCCCGCGGCCACCTGGGCAGCTCATTTCTCAGGGAAGTCCCGGTTTTCTTTTTTAGAAAATTGAAATGTGTTTTCATCACATAGTCCCCTCCCTTTCCTGTTGTTACCTTTTTCTTCTCTGTATTTTGTGTTTAATTAATACTGTCTGACAGAAAGCGCTGGGGATCAGGACTGGGAGTGACCAGGTCTCAAAATTTCCCTCTTTCTTTTCTGCTTTTAATGACCCTTCATTAATCCGGGCAGCTTCCTGATGTTTTCTTTCTCTGTTTCTGTTTGGGATTTGGAAGCAGAGGGCTCTGCCAATGTCTCCTTAGTCCTTTGTATTGTCCCAAAGAGTCTTGAGTGATCTTCTCCAGGAAATCCTGGCTGTGAATATTTGAGAGAAGTTGCTGCTTTTTAAATGCCAGTTGAAAAGTTCAAGGCTGGTGGTGTGGTTGTGCTCCTCTCCCAACATGACAACAGAGCGCTGCCAACGCATTTGGGTCACCTTTGACTCACTCACACTGGCAGCAATGGTAACGCCGAAAAGGAATCTGCGGAAAACCTTGGCTGTCGTCGGAAGTAGCGAAAGCCACGGGTTTACGTCCTAAATGCCAGGCGGCCCTTGGAAACCCACAGGGCGGGGACAGTCAGTCCCGTCTTCCTTTGTGAGCGGAATGAGCTACGTAAGAATAAAATGTTTGCAGGTCAAGTGCAAACATTTAGTCCTCTCAGCAGCCAGGGAGAGGTGGGAGAAGGTATCCCCATCTAGAGGACTTGGAGAGGCTCAGGAATTCTCTACAAGAGAAGACAGGATTCCAACCCATCGATCTGAGGCCAGCTGCCGCAGTGTACTCCGTTGTTACCTGCCCAGGAAGTAACTGTGTAGAGAATCACTTTTCTAAATGTTGGGTGCCTGGACGTTGCTTGGTACCATCAAAACAGATCTTTTTTGGGGGGTTGGGGGTGGGGGGTGTCTTTCAAATTTTCTTTTCCCAGATAAAAACAAAAAGTGATGCAAGTGAAAAATAAAAGACCTAAAGGAAAATTGATCTCCGCTGTGTTCTTTCTCTTGGAAGATAAAAATATTCACATATACACAATATAGTTTGGGGTTTTCATAAAAATGGGGTCATGCTATTAATACAAAGAGTGTTTTATCTATAGTATTCTATAGCCTTTTGATTCAAGTATGGATATCACTTTAGGTCAATTGCGTATGAGTGTTGAAGTGAGTTAAAGTGATAGCAGTTTACAGTATGGATGCACCATATTTAGGCAACTTCTTGGTTGATGGACAATCGTGTTGCTTCTTGTTTGTTTTTCTTTCATCCTGTGTTTGTTTTTCTACTAAAACAGGATTATAGTAAATTCGCTTGTATTTATGTATATATCCCTCCTTGTGTGTTTGCTGGTACTTTCGTTTCTGTGGAAAATGACATTGCTGTCTTGTTCCTGATTTTAATAAAAATATGTCAGTGTTTTAAGCATTGGATATACTTGTTAAGTTTTCGTAAATTTATCATATTTAAGTTGTATATGTCCATTCATGTTTTAAATTTTATTGAAAAAGGCTGCTGGGTTTTATTAAATGCCTTTTTGGCATCATATAATTGTAGGCTTTTACCTCTATTTCGTGGTGTAATAAATTACGTTGATTAGATTTCCCAATAGTGAATCATCTTTGGATTCCTGGAATAAACTCTGATTTGTTCTGGTGCGGTAGTCTTTCGATACATTGCTATATTTGATTTGCTAATACTTTATTTAATTTTTATGACTGCAGTCTTGAGATGGCTCTGGAGTTTATTTGCATTTTATCACATACAGATATTAGGATTATGTTTTGAAAATGAAGAAGAATTTCATCCATTTCTAGAGTGTAAACGCATTTACAGAATATAGGAAACATCTAGTTTTTAAGACAAATCAACTGGAAAACCACCTGGGCTTGGTATCTTTCCCCGTCCTACCCCGAAATATTTTAAAGCACATTCTTTAGTTTTCCAGACTATATATTTGTTCCATTCTTCTCTTCTACCGTTTCTCCAGATTTTGATATTTACTACTTGCTAGGAAATTAGTTTACCTAAAATTTAAGTTGATTGCACAGAGTTATACATAATATTACATGTTTTTTCAATATCCATGGTTAATACCGTGTTTCCCCATAAATAAGACCTAGCCAGACCATCAGCTCTCGTGCATCTTTTGGAGCAAAAAAATTAATATAAGACCTGATCTTATTTTAATATAAGACCGGGTCTTGTGTAGTGTAATATAATATAAGACTGGATCTTATATGAATTTTTGCTCCAAAATTGATTGTCTGGCTAGGTCTTATTTTCGGGGAAACACGGTACCTTCTTCCTCATTACTAATGCATATTTTTGCTTTTGTTCTTTCCCCCCTTCTTCAAAGAACTAGTTATATTAATTTTATATACACCTTCCTTTTTAATTTAATTTCAGGATGTACTCTTTATTAGCTCACTTCTACTATTCTTTTTGTCTTAAGTTTATTAAATTGAATGCCTGTCTCATTTTACTTTTATCTTTAGTTTTCTTTTTTTTTTACCTTTAGTTTTCTTAAAATAGGGGCATTGGCAGCTATCAATTTTCTTTGAGGGGAGCTTTCGCTATGTCCCTTTGGTGTTTGAGAACTAATCCCCATTTTGTTATTTTCTAGATGGAGTGCAATTAAAATATTTACTTGCCTTTTGCTTCTGAGATCATTTAGAAGCGTGTCACTAAATTTTCTTTTGAGTATCTTGATACTGTTATTATCTATGAATGTAGCTCTGAAATCTATTAGAGCTGTTTTCAGTTGTCCCATGGACATTAAAAAAATTATATGCTTTGTAAATTACAAAAAAAAAGGCTCTCATTTTCTGTATTTTGTAAATCAAACTTATTGATTGTGTTAGAGCCTCCAAGCCCATGTTTGTGTTTAACAGTCAGGTTGGGTGGTAGATGAAAGGATCAAACTTTCAAACTTTCATATTTCTAAGTGCTTTGACTTAATCTACTCACCTGCTGTGTGGTTCAGGGTGTGAAGAGGTATAACTCTTATTTTTGCTTCGGATTATATATTTATCTTTATGTAATATCCCTCCAGTTTTACACTTGCGGCCTTGAATCCTTCTTTGATTTTAATATTGCCGTCCTTGCTTTCTTTTTATCTGCATTTACATGGTATACCTGTGTTCCAACTCTTCATTTTTAAGCTCTCTGTCCCTTTGTTGAAGGTTGGTGGTGACCCGTGGTTGTTTTCAATAGAGCTGGACTTTTCCAATCCAACGCAGCAGTTTTGGTTTTGAATAGGGAAATTCTGCCATGTCTGTCTTCATTGTTATAACAGATATGTTTTGCTGTATTGTTTCATCTTAGTTAGCGGTTGCCACTCTATTTTGTTTTTCTCAATTCCCAGGTTAATGGAACAATTCCTTTGTTCAACTGAAAGTTGTGTTGTAGTTACGGCTACCAGTGCCTGCCTACCGGTTGAAAGTAAAACTTGCTCTCCTAACACGCCAGCATTAAATAACTGACTCGTCACCGCCGTGGCACTTGCCCCGCTCCTGTCAGCCCCGTAACTGTGTGTCCTGGCTCTGTCCCCCATGTCTCTGGCCTTTGACTCGTGAATTCCATGTTCTCGTTCTTTCCTCTTGAACACCTACATTTCTGTTCCTTCATCCTCCAGAACATGCTCTGGAGCAATGGATGTTTGCTGTGAATTTTATTTTTCTCTCTTTGCAATTTTATTTAACGGTGCTAAGGGCCCTTTCACATGGCATGTACCCTCAACACGTGTTAAGTGTATACAGTGCAGTTTTGTTGCACAGCAGATCTTTAGAATTTATTTCTCGTTTTTCACTGAGGCTTTATACTTTACTGGGAAGTGAAAAAAAAAAATTTTTTTTTTCCATTCAGAAAGTTTTATACTCCACGGGTGTTCTCATTTCTTTCCCATTAAAGTGTTCCTCTGTCTGGTCCATTAGTTTTACTTTAGTAGGTGCCACTAGCCTTTCAGCTTGGTCACCCTCCGTCAGGCTCCTGTGTCCCTTTGCCTGCTTATAGCTGCCCTTGGCAGCCATGCAGGTCACAGCTTGGTGCCACTCAAGTAGTGGTAGAGTAGCAGGTGGTAGATGACAGAGTGAGGAAACAGACAGCCTGCTGCTAAGTCGCTCTGTCCCCAGCCTGTCCTGGCCACGCGGCTTGGGAACAGTGCCACCTTGCACTGACGCCCCCTTCCCTGGAGTTTCCGCTGGATCCGGAGCCTCCTTCCCTTCCTGTGGATGCTCAGCGATCCCAACCATAGAGAACCAGGCTGGCTCTTTCCCCCGGCGATGCCGGGCCTTCAGAAGTCCCCCAGACACTGCCTGCACTCCCCCAAGGATGGCACTGTAGATTGCTGTCCTTGTTACTGCAGGGATGGAGGATCATACGTTTACTGAAGCCACCTTCATCCCTGTAAAGAATGTGAAGGTTTTTATTTGCTGTATTGTGGGATGGAAGTAGAAAAAAGAGGTGTGTACCTGCATTTGGGAGTAACTTTAAGAATGATGGTACATCCGTACGGCATGAATGCCCTTCATTTCACTGGAGGAAATTGGGATACTTATTATAAAGGACACACCACGCAGTGTGTTTCTTGGATACAAAGGACTGTGTTTCTTACCCTTATCCCCAGCACTCTCTTCCCCATATGTCTCAGTACAGAGAATAATACATCCTATCAAAGGAGTAAACTTTGTTAATAGCATCAATTGTATGCCTGTAAGTGTGTACACACACACACACACACACACACACACACACACACACACACGGCATTACCTCTGTTCACGGCTGGAGAGCTTGCGGCAAAATGCCTACCCAGCTTGGCCCAAGTCTGAGCGTGCGAGTGGTGGCGTCTCAGTACAGGTGTTGGGGGCTTATGTTCACAGGCTATTTATGTGAAGGGGCACTGGGGTGCCCCAGAAAGGACTGCAGCGTGAGGTTAAGACCACACATGCTTATTCTACATTTCAATCACAGTCTTGGCTTTGGCATTTTCTTGTGTGCTTGCTTTCCCATGTTGCAGTGTATTACGGTGTAAGTCAGGGCCAGAGTACCCCCGTGGTTTGGTCTGACATGGGAAATGCCTTCCCTTGCGTTGCAGGGGGAGGCCCCCTGCCCGGTCTGTTGGGTGAACACATGTATTATTGCAGCGAGGTGCTATCGACATAGCTTCGTGTCCTTGCAAAATTGACACCACCAGTAAGAACCTGGAAATTGTTCCTCCGCCTATGTGTCAGAAGATGTCTTAACCACGCCCGTACTGCATTTTAAAAAAAGACTCAAGAAAAAAATAAAAAAATCAAGTTGTGTAGGCGTCCGGGGCAGTATGTCAGATGAAGTTGAATATCTTCATGGCGTTTTTCGCTCCTTGAGTTACGTAGTCTGTTGAAAATATCTGTGGGTAGCAGGTCTAACAGTGAAAATGCCCGTGAACGTGGCGTCTGCGCTCTGACGTTGAGCCCCAGCGTGGCTTGCAAGGTTTCTTATCAATGTCGCCAGCATCTCGTGCATTCCTTCAACAGGTGAGCTGCCTGGGACCCTTGGTCCTGATCCACAGTGACCAAGATCTGCAGACGGGGCCGCTGCCTCTGCTGCCATGTGGGCTTGGTGGCTGCAAGAGAGCACTGTCATTTCTCTCTTTGTTAATGAAGCATTAAGGTCCGTTTACATAGTGATAAATAAAGTAATTACTGCAGGGATGGCGTTCTGCCTAAGTCATCTTGAAAACTGAATGCAAAATCTTTTTAATAGCCCCATAATGGTCTCTTGAAGTGTTACAGATTTTCATAATGATAGCTCTGATACAAGGGCCATTATTTAGTGTGAGGCTTGTTCACTGGGACCATTTACATGGGTCCTTATGTGTCTCCAGCTGAGCTGAGTGCCTGGTACTGTAGACGTGGGCCTGCGTGCCGGCCTCTGCAGCGGGGTCTGCCAGCGTCGCCCTTGGGCCCGAGAAGGCGGCTAGCCTGTCACCATCTTGTGATGACTGCAGTGTCCGTTGCTATGTAGGAGTGTTTTCGGATCTGTTCTTTTTTGGTGAAATGGAGATCCCATTTTGGGAACTCCTAGCCCTTACCCAGTTTGGAGAGTGTTATGTCAGAAGTTATATTTCTTCTGTGTTCTGATGCCCCATCCTTTGATACACATCAAACACACACTCGAGTGATGAAAAGGGGGAGGGAACCGTTGCTCAACTCTTTTCTTGGCCAGTACCATTTGCTTTTAGATGTCTAATTTATGAAAACATTTAAGAATGACGTGTTCTGAACAGCCTCTTCATGCCAAATGTCAAGTCAACTGGAGACGACTTCAGCACAGAGTGTGTGTATCGATGCCCTCTTGGGAGCATCTGGGCTTTTTAAACCCCATGTGGCCAGGGCACGGGTGACGATCCTATTGTGAGGGTTTTGCAGCTCTCATGTTGAGGGCCCCGAGTTCCAGAGTGTTCTGTGGAAAGCCTGCCAGGGCACAGTGGGGCACTCGGATGTTTGCACATCAGTTATTGGCCGTCGTTGGCTTTGATGGCTTGGGGTCTCACGGATAGACACGCCATTGTCACCCGCAGAGGTCCGTGCTCTCCATCACTGCATAGCTTTCCAGCTCTTGCTGGATCCCAAGTCTCAGGGACAGAGGCAGAGAGGGACCAGGAATATGAGCCAGAGCCAAAGTGGGAAAGAGGAAAGAGCTACAAAGTCATGGGAGGGAGGGGGAGCAAGGAGGACACAATTTCATCTACCAGGTCACAGACAGGGACCCAGCCACGGGTCACGCCCTCACAGTTCCACTCCATAGCTTGGCCCCAGGTGGCGACCTGGGTGAGTTGGCCCGACACTAGCTGTCCGCCTGCCGGGCTAGGAGAGCCCACGTGGCAGCACACAGCTCTGCGGGACCTTCCCTTTCCTGCTGAGGTGGGAGGCGGGCCCTCTCGTTGCATCGCCACCCCTTAGTCTGGTGGTCTCACCCCCAACCTGGAGCCGTTGCCCCTCCCAGAAAAGCCTTTCCTCTGTGGGAATCTCCAGATGCTTGCCTGCCTTCAGGTCCCATTCAATCCCTAACTCCTCTGATGAACGGAGGTCGACGCACCTTCTCAACAAACGTCTAGTGGCCACCTAGTGCATGCCAGGGAGGGGCACAGGGGTGAACTTGTCCTGGGTCCCGCGTCAGGGAGCTCACGGCCTGGTGGGAGAAGCAGGCAGCACTGCCTGTGAACCAGCCAGCCTTGCATTCTCCACCTGTTTTATCAGCCAGTCCTGCCTTCCTGATGTTTTGTCCGGGACCATGGATGGTATGTAGGGCCCTTCCATGCAGAAGTGCAGCCTGTATGTCCCCACCTCTTGTAATGATGCAGCTTAGCAGGTCCGGCGGCCACAGGGATTTCTGCACCTGGGCAGTGGCCCCCATGTTTACGCAAAGACGCGTTTAACAATATACAAGAAACGAATAGACGTTGTTACCTCCTAAATGGATACCTTCTTCTATCATTTTGATTTTTGAACCTTGCGATTGCCTAGTCCAAAAGTTTTCAATACAGAAATGCATTTCTCAAAAATGCACACATTCCAAACATTAATTTTTCCGTGAGGAGATCACACTCATTCAAATATGTAAACTGCATTTTTTGTTGTTGTTGTTAAAGTAGACATTTGAGAGACAATGGAAACCCAGTGCAGCTTTGATCCTCTCTTCTGGTTTGATATTGGCATTTTCTGTGCTTCATCTTCCAGTCTAGCCAGGCCATCTTTTCCTTTTTTCCTTTTTTTTGGTTTTGTTATGACTCTGTTTTTCTCTATGTATTTAGATCCTTCCCCATTCCGTTATGTTCATGTTTGGTGTTGCAGTTCTGGAAGTGAAGGAAGGGACACAAGTCATCTTAGAAAGCAAGCACACGTCCTGAGGACTTGAGTTTGGTTATGGGTCTGTTTCTAGCAACAGTTGACATTGCACAACTGAGATGGCTGGGACAAAGCGTCGTGTCCCGTTGTCCTGGCGTAGGGCAGGTGGCCTGTGACGCCCACCCGCCTTGCCCTTGTTTGTGCAGCATTTGGACTGGTGTGGGGGCCCCTTTAGAAAACTCTGGGTCTTAGTCTCATCCAAGTAGACCTTAAATTCTGGTGTAACCTTGCTTGTGAAAACGGGGGTCAGCGGTTTTCGCCTCTTTTGTGCCTTTGTGTTGACTGCTTGGACCGGAGAGTCCCCAAGAAACCCCCTGAGTAAGTATGTGCTGCTTCCTTCTGCTGCTTCCAGCGTGGTTGGCCGTTGAGATGTGTCTGCAAATGCCCCACACTTTTTGTTTTGCGGGGGGGAACAGCTTTGTGGAGTTATTATTCACACACTGTACAAAGCACCCACTTAAAGTGTACAATTCAATGATTTTCAGTGTAGTTAGAGTTAGGCAACCATCACCACAATCAATATTTTAGGGTGTCCGGTATGATGACCTAATAATACATGTACACGTTGTGAAATGATTAGCACGTCACCTCACATAGTTACCTTGTTTTCTTGGTGGTGAGAACACTTAAGATCTACACTCGTAACAAATTTCAAGTATATACATACAGTGCAGAATCATTAACAATCGTCAGCATGCCGTACTTTAGAGCCTCAGAGTTATTCTTCTTACAACTGCAATTTTCTACCTTTTGATACTATATTTTCCATTTTTCCCCTCCCCATCACTCCTGGCAATCACCGTTCTACTCTCTGGTCTGATGGGTTTGCGTCTTTTTAGATTCTACCTATAAGTGAGATCGTACAGTGTCTGTCTCTCTCGTCAGGCGTATTTCACCAGCACCACGTCCTCCAAATTCATCCATGTCACCATACATGACAGGGTTTCCTTTTTTCAGGACTGAATAATATATATAATGGAATAGTATTCAGTCATAAAAAGGATATATATATCTCTCACATTTTCTTTGTCCGTTCATCCATCAATAGACATTTAGGTTGTTTCCCTATCTTGGCCATTGTGAATGTGGGGTACAGTTTCCATAATGGGAGACACATGGCGTTGCCACAGACTTCTAACAGGTCCCTGCAGCTGTGATGCCATCCCGTCCAGTGTGACTCCATTTATGGGAGTGGCTTCCAGTGAAAGCATCTTCTCTCTCAAGCATCCTTTGTCCTTTTGGCACCCTAGGACCAGGGGCCGTGCTTTGTGTGTGTGACAGTTTGGGGTGCGTGTTTCAGCCTTCTTATTTGTTTGGAGAAAATAATTGTCGATGGGAACACGTGCCGTTGTGTCTGATTCATTCCTGTAGCTGCTGTATTAGCAATAAATAGATACCCACTCTGCATGTTTAGTATAACGCTAACCCTTCTCCCTTCACCTCTGCTCTACGCGATCAGCTTTTCATGGCCTCGCAAAGCTTTTCAGTACACGCCGCTTTTGTGTCTTAACTGGGATATAACTTTTCTTCTCACTAATCAGAAAAAGTCACCAAGAAGGTTACAGTGTGAGGCAGTGGAGGAGTATTCACAAACAAGCTTATCTTTTCCTTTTTTTACACTACCTTTATCACAAGACAAAAAAAGGACCTTTTAGAAGTAAAAATAAATAATTCATTTGTTAAAATGCTCAACCTTCACAAGTACCACTGATACACAGTGTTGGTTTAGTGTTTGCAGGAAAGGAATTACACCTAGGAGAATGCCGGGGTCTCCTAACAAGGAAGGGAAATTAGATTTCATTACAAATCAAGGCTTTCAGCACAGAGAAAGGGAATACTTTATAAATAATACGAAGAGTTTTCAGAGATAATAGGATAACTGAGAATACTAAACCAATTTCAACAGTTTCTAGTATATATTTTTAATGACACTAACTATTTGAATGGTAATTCCTGATACTGTCCACAAACCCATAGGTCCACTGAGCGTCTGGAAGACTTCCTTTCTGATGTACATGGCGGGAGATTTGCTTTTTTAAAAGAAAATGTTTATTATTTTTATGGAGCTAAAATTCACATAACATAAAATTAGCCATTGAAAAGCGAGCACTTGGGGCCGGCCCGGTGGCTCAGGCGGTTGGAGCTCCATGCTTCTAACTCTGAAGGCTGCTGGTTCGATTCCCACATGGGCCAGTGGCCTCTCAACCACAAGGTTGCTGGTTCGACTCCCACAAGGGATGGTGGGCTGCGCCCTCTGCAACTAACAGTGGCAACTGGACCTGGAGCTGAGCTGCACCCTTCACAACTAAGATTGAAAGGACAACAACTTGACTTGGAAAAAGCCCTGGAAGTACACACTGTTCCCCAATAAAGTCCTGTTCCCCTTCTCCAATAAAATCTTTTTTTAAAAAAAAAAGAAAAGCGAACACTTAGTACGTCTACCATGTTGTACCACCTCTGTCTCTAGCTATCTAGTTACAAAGCATTTTTATCACCCCAAAAGGGGTGTACTACGTCAGCTACTTTGTTAATTCAAGGTACTGTGAAAATCTCAACAGGAGATTACTTAAGCAAGTGACAAATATTTCGCTCTATTTGTAGAAAAACTCCAGCACATCTAGCCCGCCCCATCATTCTGGGGTGGCATGTTGTGAGAGTGGGTTTCCCCCGCCCTCCCAGTGGTACCCTCTGTGCTCCTGGAAGCGCAGCTGAGCATTTCACTTGGGTCATTGGAAACCATTCCGTCTCCCATCTCTCTCTCTTTTGTGTTCTCTGGATCATTCGTTGTAAATTGTTCATGTTGACATGCATGTGTTAGGTTCTTCATGTTTTCTCTTAATAAGTGTACTAGAGGATGCAGGATCTCAGTATTATTTTTAATAATTCAGGTGAAATGTCTTTCTTGAGCATGGGCGTTTCTGTTCCACTTTCTTTTCCAGGTAGGCTCTAGTTCTGTGCGGTGGCGCTGTCTGGGAGCAGTGTTCTTGCCAGGGCTGCTACCACCGTGAAAGAAGGAAGGGTGGATTCATATGTGAGGCTTAATGGGTTGAATGTGGTTTGTGTTGTTTTTCACCTCTTCATGAAATTTTGGAAAACTGAGACAAAAAGTAAGGTTCTTCCCCTCCCCCAAAAATGTTTTAACATAAAAGTGCAATGAAAAACTTTCATTTTGAATAACCCCCAATAATGTTTTTTATGGTTGATATTCAACAATTTGCAAGTGCAGTGATCCTGTAGGTAGCTTTTTACCCCGAGGTGTTTTTAGAAATGATGGGACTTCAGAGATTAAAATCTAGGGTTCTTAGTTAAACTAGGATGACAAGGGAGAGTGGGCATGAGCAGAATTTACCACATTAATCCATTTTGTTTGGGCAGCCACCGCCCCTGGCTGGTTGGGGCATCCACTTCCTGTTGGTGCTGTGTGATCAGAAAGGGGGGGGGGGGTGCTATGCCCACCTTATCTGCCCCGTTAGTCTTGTTGAATATTTGTGTGTTTGTGTGGGGGTGATGTTTTCCTGAGACTGTTGCGAAAGGATAGAAATCCCCAGAGTTCCTCAGTCTGCAGACTACAGCTGAGTGGTGTGTGCCTTCTAGAAATGAGGTAAAATTCAGGCTGATGGGAAGACAGAAACGTTAGCCTGATGGAAGGAATGATGGATGCTTTGTCCACTGGTTACCCAGTGGAAATCCACTGTTTCTCATCTACACGCCACACTTCGGGACCTTGGATGAGTTTATGTGTCCAGGAAATTGGGCTGAGGTCTCCTGATACTTTCTGCTGCGCTGAGATTGTATTTTATTTTACTTTTTTAGTAACTTTGATTTTAATTGCTACTTAGTCTCCAAAGAAAATATTCACCGATGCTCTTTCTACACTGGGGCATTGTACAAGAGATACCAGATTTTAAAGTAAAAGTGGACAACTCTGGCCCCTCAGAGCTTACATATTAATAAATTTAGACAATGTGGAATGTGAACCCATTTGATATTTGTTACAAAAAATAGTGTATTTGATCTGACTCATTATTTTAACTCTTTTGACACAAAATTTCTATGTCATCAGAATCAGCAAACTTTTTAAACTGTATCCATACATATTTTGCTTACTTTGGTGAAAAATTTTAAATAGAATGACTTAATATTTTATTTGTAAGCAAACAACATCAAAAAGTAGCATTTCTTTGCCTTTATGGTATGCGTCTTGTGGCTGATTTGTTCCTCAAGGGATATGATTTGTGTCTTGTTGTTTAAATCATCTAAACCCTGTAAAATGTTGCCAAATTCATGTATATTTGTTCCGATGAGTATAAGGCATCAGAAAATGAATGGAAGTGAACTCATATTCTCATTTGTCTGCTGTCTTCCGTTTTTTCTTTTTTCTTTTTTTCCCTGTAAAAACCCATAGAGCTGTCTCCTCGGCCTGTACCCAGGAGCCTTTTAAGTGCTCAGCCCAGACACGGTGCCATGGTGAGAGCAGGAGAAGGAGGAGGACATTCTGCCATCATCCCTTTCTTTTTAGACTCGTAGGAAGTATATCGGAACATATCAGATGCTCTCAGAATCACAGCGTGTTGCAGGCTTGTAATTAAAACTGAAGCCCAAATTGAATAAGAAATAATTTTTTATTGATTGCTGGCATTTGTGATAAAGGTTTAATTAGACCCGTGTACGTAGGGGGCTTATTGGCTCTTTCTTTTGCCATCTCTGACATGGTTATTTTCTGTGTCTCATTTTGCTTGGGAATTTATGATTCTCTTTCACCTTTTCGCAAGTAGCATGACAGCAGCATAACTTGTTATGCTCATTAGCCAGAGCTGTTTTTTCAAGTAGACACGGCACATGCCCAAAGGGTTTTCCAGGCAAAATGTCTCTAACGTGGGATTTGAGACTGTCCTGTCCCTTCTGTTGGGGGTGATACCCGTAAATGGTGCCTCTGCTTTCCTGTGGTTTCCCCAGTTCTCCAGGGTAAGTGGGCCATCAGCGGCCTCTGAAGTCCCTTCCCCCCCAGAGCTGCCACTGCTCTACACACCGGAGGGCGTCTAACTTGGAACTCTCCTCAGACGTGCTATCCTGGGTCCCTACCACCTCAGTGGGCTTCCAAGTGTAGAGGTGAGAGTGAGTGACCACAGGCTGGCCAAATATCCCTCTGCTGGAATTACATGTTAGAGCGAGAGAGAGGTTTGGGCACAGAGGTTTAACCTGATGACCTTTGAACTGGGGAGTCAAGGGACAGGTTCAGGGCGTGGGGGGTCCATGAATCGGTCCTCAGTATTGGGTCCGGATTTGTCTGTGTGCATTTTTCTGTACATGAGTGGCCCCAGGGGTCCTCAGATTCTCAGAGACGTTCCTGACCCTGGAACCCTTAGAAATCACCAGCCCATCAGAAGGTCCCAGTGTGTCTTCTTAGTCCCCCTGGCGGTATGTTCGAATGGCTACTTCCGGTGACACTTCCAGTGGAGATTGTTGATGAGAGTTGGGTCGCCGTCGTGATGAAGCACACCTTCCAATCCAGAGAGGCCATCGGAGCAGGGAGCGGTTGTGGCCCTGCTCTTTCTGTTTCCTCCGTCCTTCCGTTTGTCCATCCTTCCGTTTGTCCATCCTTCCGTTTGTCCATCCTTCCATCCAAGCCCACACTGGAGATCAGTACAGAGACGGACACGTAGGCCTTGCTGTTCTTGTTTTCCTACCGTGGTCAGTAGGACAGTTGATACTTAGTTTTCTGGAGAAGTTTGCTAAGCAGACTTTGTGCCTTCTTTTTCCTGCGTGCTGCCTCCCAGTTCACTGCCCTCTGTGTGCCCACCACTCCCGCTCTCTCCTTTCCCAGGGTGCCCAGAATCTTCCGAGCAGAGCCAACCCACGTGCGCGCGCGCGCGCGCGCACACACACATGTTTGCTGAGGAAAAGGGACAAGGCCCCAGGCTTTAGCTAGTAAGCTGAGAGTCAGTATTGTCTACAGCGATACCCAGAAAAGTGACATGGGGGGTGAGGCAGGTGAGCTGGGCCAGAACAGGCCCCCAGAGGGAAGGTCTGTGGTGAGGCCCGTCTTGGAAAGAATATATTTCAGATCAGAGCTTGGGTTTCCCATTGCAGTGCGTCTATGAACAAGCAACAACTTACACAAGAGATAAGGCCTTTGTTTCAGAACGAACATTTTCCGTGATAAGGAAGAGGGAAAAACATGAAGGCATGGTTCCGTGTGCCATGTTTGCTTGCTTGTTTAGTTATTAGTAATTGTGACAAAGCCCAGGGGGTTCTTTGCTTACCAGCAGCTTGCTTATGAAGTTGCTGAGGTTCTCGCTGACATTCCCTCCCTCCTTCCTTCCTTCTCCCACCCCGTTGATCGTTTTTTGTTTGTGTGTTTGTTTTATTTTTTAAGTAGGCAGGAAGGCCTTTGATTTTTTTTAACAGCATGGGAATGCCCTCCGTGTCCCCGCTGCAGTGGTGAGTTGGGAGCCACTTAGGTGAGCAAAGACCCGTGTGCACAGCTGAGTTCTAACATGAATATATTGTTTATGTTCTTGACACACACCCACCGGGGGCTCCTCCAGGAAAGCCCCCCAACTGGGGACAAACATCGAATTTTAGGTGAACCCAAAGCTCGAAGTTTTTCTTTCAGATTATGACCCCACAGCATCTGTGCAATAGCCTGAACATTTCTGAAAACACGAAGCAGGTGCTTGATTATAAATTTTCTGACTTAAAACGTCTGTGAAATAAATCTTGTACCAACTTTACTAAAGATGACAGTCTTAGATTTGTAAATATTTCTTACAGTTGATTTATTCATACTTTCTAGCCACTGTCTGGAAATATAGAAACTTTTTGAAAAGGGTGATACATTTGCTACACTTTTTTTTTTAATGAGTCCACATGGACTGGTTGGGGTCTGTTCCATGGGACTGATATGGGACACGCTGCTCTGAACAGAAGAAAAGGTGAAGAATTAGAAGGAAGGACGACTTCAAAAGGTTTTTTATTTTTTTTATTTTTTATTTTTTATTTTTTTTTTATTTGGTGGGCAAAGGGATCAGGCACAGTAGATTTGTTCTTTTTTCCCCTGGCAGATAAGTGAGGGTCCCACTCCAGGCCTGTGGGTCTGAAGACTGCTTGCTTTTGAGTGAGGGGAAGTTGAAGGCTGAGGGTTGGAATCATTCTCTGACCCCTGAGGGTAGAGCCATTGCTACTCGTTGATTCAAATCTCTCTTTCCCATGTAAGGTAGAGACCCATGGATTCATGTTCTAACCTCAGATTTAGAGAACCTTGCTTTGCATTTACATGCCTCTGCTTCTGAAGGTAAATACTGGTTGTGCACCTTACCTCGGGTGCGTTTGTGGCCAAGTGTAGATAAGAGAATTAGAACATTGTTTCCAATGGGGAAACTTTTTTTTTTTATCATCTTCTTCCCTGGTTACCATAGCGAGCCACTTTCTTGTTGTTGGAGTTGTTGCCGTACTAGATAATAGCTCATGTTTCTGACGCGACCAGCGCCCTCCCCTCCCAGACATTCCAGGCCAGAGACCGCTGGGGGCTGTGCAGACCTGTGGCTCTGAGTGACTGTCAGTTTTGGCTGCTGTTGACTTGGAAGTTTAACTTTACAAAAATTTGTTATAATAATTAGGGGAGATCAAGGCACCTGGAAACTACCTGCTTCATAAGGGGTGAATAAGTCCCCCGAGTGGGAGGCGATTATATGCTAGATAGCTTATTATTCTAGTTAGAAGTTCTCAAGATGTCTGTGAAATTTGGGCACAAAGGTTAACATGGGGTCTTTGAAGCTGCCAGGCGCTTTGAGGGATATGGATGAGCAGTATTTCCTTTTGCGTAGCGCACCCTGTGGGCCACTGGCGGCTGCCCTGTCTGCACTGTGTAACAGCCACACATTTGGGGTGAGATGCACCCCACACGTGGCATAAACCAATCAGGGGAGTTGCCTTTAGCCCTTGGTGGTGCAAGGCCCCTGGGAGCTCTCTGTGCTGGGTGACCCCCCAACTTGTCTTAGGCCCGATTTCAGGGTGAAGTGCTCCCTCGTCACACCCCTGCTATAGCCATGTGTCGTTTACCTCTTGTGTGCTGTCCCATGTCTAGTTTATCAGTCACACATCAGCGGAAGACCAAACTTGGTTTGCTCTTTATTATCACCCAGGGAGCTTTTCAAATCCTACAGCCAGGCCGCCCTCCCTTCTAGACCAGTCAGCCACCATTTCTGGGGTGGGATAGGGCACGGGTATTCCCCCCGCCCCCACTTTATTGGCGTGTAATGGACAAATAAAATTTTGTATATGTAAAGGGTACAGGGTGATGATTTTATATACGTGAACGAACATATCTATGACCTCACGGAGTTACATTTTTTTTTTTTTAGTGAGAATGCCTAAGATCTACCTTTTTAAAGCAAATTTCAATTGTACAATATAGTCACCTTGTTACATATGAGATCGTCAGGACTTACTCATCGTATAAGTGAGTGTTGGGCCCCTTTTACTGGCCTCTCCCTATTTCCGTACCCACCAACCCTTGGCAAACACCATTCTACCCTCGGTTTCTGAGATTGGCATTATTTTATTTTAGATTCCACATATAAATGATACCGTGCAGTATTTGTCTCTCTTTAAGCTTTGTCTGGCTTAGTTTATATAACATAATGGCCTCCAGGTTCATCGGTGTTGTCATAAATTACAGGATTCCTATCTTTTGATGGTTGAATAACATTCCATTGTGTATATATACACACGCCCCATTTTCCTTATCCATTCATCATGGGTGGACACTTAGGTCGTTTCTGTGTCTTATCTGTTATGAACAATACTTCAGCCACCGTGCCAGTGCAGGTATCTCTTTGAGATAATGATTTCGTGTCCTTTGGGTAAATACCCAGAAATGGAATCGTTGGATGATATTGCGGTTCTGGTTTTCATTTCTTGTGTCACCTCCATCCTCGTTTCCATCATGGGTGCTCCAATTTGCGATCCCACCTACAGTACAGGAGAGGGTTCCCTTTCTCCACATCCTCCCCTCTACTTGTTACTGCTTGTCTTTCCGAGTCTAGCCATTCTGACAGGTGTGCAGTGACATCTCGCTGTGGTTGTGGTTGGCATTTCTTCGATGGTCAGCGACATTGAAGGCACTGGCATTTTTAAAGCTCTCAGGTGAGCACCACAGACAAACAAGTTCAGGGGCCACTTCCCTAGGCTTTGCTCTTTTCCTCCTGCCTCAGCCCGGGACACTGGTGACACTGCCACCGCCACAGTTACCTGCCCGGGGACTGTCCCAGGGCCCCAGCTGGAGGGGAAGCCACCCCCTCTGAGGTGGAGAAGGAGAGAGCAGCACTTGGCTCGTGTAAGCATTTGTGCTCACTGAGCCTCAGCTGGGGTAGGTCGGTTCCCCTGAGCAGAGGTCCTGGGGGGCTTGTTAAAACTCAGGGACTGGGCCCTACCCCCAGGGTTTCTGACTCAGCGGGTCCGCTGACGACTTTTCCTGCTGGTCCCGTCACTTGGAGAACCACTGGACTGTGGAACAAATCTTTGCGACCTGGGGAGGTGTGTTGTGGGAGGAAGGGCACCGAGGGTGGGAAGAGTATTTGCTCTAAGACGCTGCTGAGTGTTAGCCAAGACCGCAACCTTCTTTCCGGCTTTCATCATATGTGGACTTTCTGAATCGCACGGAATCACACATCCTTTAAGCAGCTTTTGACCGACTTTGGTTTTCTCTTTGTGCTGATTTTCCTTACACTGAAGGGGGGCGGGTAGGTGGGGCCAGAGATTGTATTTCTTTTTTGAAAAGAGGCATATTAGTTATTAGCAGACTTGCCTTCTAAGTGCTTGATTTCATAAGCCTTACTTTGTAGAGCTTCTGCAGCCTCCCCGCTGTTCCCTGACACCCCCCCCCCCCCGGCTTGAGTCAGGGGCTCTGAATAGCTGAGGTGTGTGAGCAAGTCACCCGGTCACCTCACCGTCACGGCAGATCTGTCCTACCCGTCTCGACTCACCTGAGGCCACACCAGTGAGCAAGGACGTGGTCTGTCTGGTCCCAAGCGTGTTTCCAAAGCAGTTATTTGGTCTGTGCCTGGATGTTATTCCACAGATAAGCCCGCAAGGGACCCACGTCTTAAATACCCAAGACCTTGAATGGGGAGGTGTTTCCAGCGGAGTGGCTAGATTCCTGCTTTTGTCGTCTCAGGTATGTGTCAAGCCTGTCTTGTTTCGGCGCTGGACACAGGTGCTTAGGAAAGTTCCTTACTGAAGGGCTTTTGGGATTGACAAGTCCTTGCTGTTTTTGTGACCTTGTGCGGGTTCTGGTTTCACAGAAGCCTTTGTGTCTCGGTTCTCGGGGCTGCCTCCAGCCTGGCCCTGTAGTCACTGGGCACCAGGGCGGGCTGCCGTCTGTTTCCTGCTCAGATACCGTGGTGGCCCACGGGTGTCGCCGCAGCGGCAGGGGCCGGGCCAGGAGGTGAGGAAGCCAGCACGCTCCCTTCCTAGTCATTTCAATCCTGCACTTGCCCCAGATGGATCATTCCTTTGAGCTGCTCAGTGTGGTTTGTTTTAAATGGGCCACCGCTTAATGCATGTGACCCTGGGAACTTTTGGAGCCAGTGGTAGTGCTTTGCAGTTTTAAACTTGAGGGGCTGTTAGCCATGACCTTTCAAAGAGGGAAGAACTTGCCTGGAATTCCTTTCAGGGTGTGGGGAAGGTGGGGGGTGCAGGGAGGCCCTTAAGAAACAAAGGACTGGTCAGAGACACAATCTGTGGCCGACAACGGAAGTCTTTAGTGTCCTCTCCATGAAGGGATGGTGACAAAGAGGGACCTCAAGGGTACAGGCAGCCCTGGCCTCTGAGGCCCGTGGTCAGTGATGGAAAGAGCCGCTAAGGAATCGTGGCCATTGTGAGGTGGAGGAGGGGCGTCTGTCGTCGTGGTGGACGCCGTGGTGGGCAGGAGGGCGAGGCAAGCACGTGGTGACAGCCCCTGGAGAGGAGCATCGTCTCGCCCTGGGAAGGAGAAGCGCACAGCCGCACGACAGGTGTGCACAGCCTGAGCGTGACGCGAGAGGAGCGGCTGGCATCGGCGGCGTGCCCTTTCTGCACAGCAGCGCGTGGTCACTGGGACCCTCCGCTCTGAAGAGGGTACAGTCGGGCTGGTGGGGAAACTGAGGGGAGGAAAGGAGAATCTTATAAAGACCACAGATGCCCTTCTGTTTTGGGGGGTGTATGTGTATGGGGGTGTTATCACTGATTGGGGACCTACTACGTGCCAGGTGGAATATTCCTCACTGACGACGCTCAGTAAGACGAGGTGGTGGACTAATCTGGGGGAGAAAACAGCAGAACTGGACGCTTCTCCCCCTGCCTGGAGAACACGAGAGGGGGTCAGTGGGCAGCAGGCTTCCAGAGAGGGAGGGGCGTGTACCTGTGCTCCCGGGTCACGGTCACGGACATCTGGTTATCTCACGTGTCGTGGGACATGGAGAGGCTGGAAGGCTTCCTCAGTCTGTCTTATCAACTTGCGTTTTATTTGAAAAAATGAAGTGTCTGGACTCCTTTTGCTCCTCCCTCCCAATCCCTGACACTAAGCTGTGGACGCAGGTGGTGGGGTGGGTTCTCGTCCCGCCCTTTATCGTGCGTTATTGATGACCTGCGTTCCCAGCGGACGCCATCGGCCCCAGCCCCACGAGAAACTGAGACCCCGCAGGGGCCCTGACCTGCGCTTGGCCGAGTGGTCAGAGCTCTGCTCAGTGGACACAGGGCTCTCTGAGCCCCCTTGGTCCTCAGGCTCCTTGTCAATAGGAAGACGACTTCCAGGGGGGCCCAGTGGGGTACGGGTCGGCCGTGTCACCCCTGGTTTGCTCCCTTGGGAGGAGGAAAGAGGTTAGCTGCCCCCTTCTCACCAGCAGGATTCCCTTTCAGGTATGTCCTGCATTGAACCACCGTCCCAGCAGCCTAGCGACAGCCTGGTAGGGGCCTTGCCTTGGCAGCCACCAGAGCCACATGTCGGGTCTCTGGTGGTGACCTGCTCTGTGCCATTTCCGGTGACTGATCTCTGTAGAGTCTCTGGAAGTTAGCCTGGAGGTAGTTCTCTGGCTTCTGAAAAACCATGGAAAAACCCACCACCAGCCCCCAAACCAGCAGTCTTTCTGCTGCTGAATAGACAGCCAAGCACGGAGAGCAGAAGGGTAGTTCCTTGTCAGTGGCTCTGGGAGTGCATAATCCATTTTAAGTGAGATTAAAAAATTATGTATTATTCTTACATAGTGGCGTCCGTGTCAGGGAAGCGAGCACGGAGCCGTGGGCGCTGTGTGCTGGGTACGAAGTAGTCACATCAGGCCAGCGTGCCGTATGTCTACTTTGTGCAGGAACAATGCATTCAAGGTCAGTGTGTGTTGGCTCCGCTACAGGGTTCTGGAAATTCCCAGGAGAAGAAGTTTTTTGTCTGTTATGTAATCCAGCACAAGTGAATGGGGGAGCAGCGCCTCATGTATAGTAAAGACTTTTAAAGCGCCATGGATTCTAACATGTAGCTTTTTAAAATTTCCACTGTTTAAACAAACAAACAAAAAAGTCCTCTGCAGGTAGGCTTGTGCTTATTTTAGTTCGCGGATTCAAGAAATAGTTACAGAGCACTGCTCTGTGCTAGGTTCCATCCGAAGCACTTTGCCAATATTAATTTACATAACCTCCAACGTCATTAGGTAACGATTGCTGTGCCCACTTTACAGATGTGAACACTGAGTGATAACCTAGTAGCACATGACGGAAAGCACAGCGGTAACAAAGAGCTCATGATTGGGCTTGTGTCTGGAGGACGACGACTTCCTGGGGAGCCGAAGCAGGGGCTACAGCAGCTCTGGGACCACCGCCCTCCAGTAGAGGGGACAGGAGAGCAGACTGACTGTCGGGGTGTTCTGGAACAGAGGGAAAGATGGACAGAGGGAACCCAAGCGAAGAGAGGTCAGAAATGAGTTAATTAGCAGTGGAGCTTTCCTGCCAGGCCCTGGTGGGCAAGTGTGCGTGGTTATCTGGTTCTGTTGTGATGGTTAAGTGCACCCCGAGTTTTCTGGCTTGGGCAAATCCAGCTGTTGTAGTGATTCGCACTCAGCTGTAAGGGGCTGCCACCTAGACAGCCCTGTACTGGAGGACAGCCTCCAGGCAGGAGGTGTAGCGGGCTGAACTCAAAAGACACCCCTCGCACCCTTGAACGCCATGTGTTCAAAGGTAGAGGCCCAGAATGGAGCCGGTGGACGTTTCTCTCTGTGTAATGACAACAAACATTCTTATTTATTGAGTACCTATCTCTGTGTCAGACACTGTTCTTGTGCCTTGCAATGTATTATCTGATTTAATAATTCTGGGCAGTGTAAATTAAGCCGTGAAGAAGGCTGTAAGGCGAGTATGTAGCTTGCTTGATAGAACTCTCTGTAAGTACCTTTTGGAGAATGTTATAATTTCCTATTTACAGATGAAATTAACAGGCGGATTACAAATCATCCTTCGCTGTTCATGCAGGAGAGCTAGCTCCTGAAGGTTCCCCTTAAGGTTAGGTGGATAACTGCATTGCGTAATAGAGTTGAAATGAATAACACTGCATTCCTTTTTAATGATATAATCCAGATAACAAGGAATAATTCTAATAGGAAATGTATGGGACCTATTTATGGAAAATGCACAGAATCTTACTGAGCAATACAGAAAAGAAAACTTAAATGAAGTGAAACATCATTTTTCCTAGGTGGGAAGCTGGCATAGTACCAGTGTCACTCCTTCGCAAATTGATTTATGATTTAAAAACAATTTCACTGCTTCTGCAGTTTATTTGGAGCTTGATAAACTGATTCTAAAGTTTATCTCGAAGCTTCGATAGGTGAGACAAATTTAAATTGTTTTGGAAAACAAGAAATGAATTGGGGTTGGGGTGTGGAGGGGACTTGTCTGGTCACTTGCTGGAATTAAATGCCCCTCTAAATTAGTGATGTTGCACGTCAGATTACGTTTATGTCCATTAGAAAATTTTCCTTTTTAAGGGAAGGCAACAGATAATTGGTGAAGACTTGGCTTCTAATGTGTGGAACCCAATTTCTCAGTTTTCAAGCTTAGATTTATTTAACTGAACTTTTTGCGAAATACTGTTTGGCTGTATTCTTACTGTTTATCATGCTTTTTTAATAGAAGTAGCGCGTTATCACATTTAATCTGTCTTGGTAAATTAATAGTATAAGTAAGGTTGAAGGGCAGATACGGAAACTTCTTTGAACTTCACAAGCCTTGCAGATTTTGTAACTCCTATTTGCATCTGCAGGTCACATGCTCCTGTGGAGACGTGCCCTGGGCCACCAGTGTGCCAGGTGCTGAGGCCGTATGGAGTCCATGTCTGGTTTTGGTCAGCTCGATGGATAACACGCCTTTGGGACGTGGCAGAGGCAAGGGACTCAAGTTCAGCATTTCTCAAACGCTGAACTGCCATGAGCATCTCTTCATGGACTGGCCAAGGGAAAGGCTGATTGCTATATTCCCTCCCGGTGTATGTTTGCAACAGCATTTCTCAAACCCATGTGAGCAAATCACTTTCGTGTTCATCTGTAGGTGTCCCTAAAAAGACTGTGAGTCCCCCGTCTAGTCACTTTGTAAGAAGGAACAAACTCAGTGACAGATTTGGATAAAAACCTGCTTCTGTGCATTTTGGGATGATATGAAAGCAAGTAACTTTTTTTTTTTTTTTTTACCCAGTTAAGTGGAAAACACATCTTATTTTAATCACAATTGGTTGATAGAAATCTAAATGTGTGTGTTCCGAATTTTTTTTTTTACAATGAGAATACATTTAAAATGTCTGTAGCATAAGTCATTTCTCCTTTACCTAATGAAGGCATCATCCATCTCGAGGGGTCAAGTCTTCATGACAAATAACTTGGAGAACAGTCTGTCTCATTTACACCATATATGCACAATACTCTTAATATATCATTTTAAAGGCTGAAATAGGATCATTCTCATGCATCGTTCGGTCCCTTTTTTCAGCTGACTCATTCTCCTTGGTTATCATTCTCTGTCAGTCCCTGTGGAGCTACCTCGTCAGTTATTTATTTTTTTATTCTCTCTCTCTCTCTCTCTCTCTCTCTCTCTCTCTCTCGCTCGCTCTCTCGCTCTCTCGCGCTCGCGCTCTCGCTCTCTCGCTCGCTCACTCTTTACAACCTGGTTATTTTTAACCACTGCATAATGCTAGAATGATGGGCACAATTTCTTCAATCCCTCCACATTAGGCATTGGTGGTTTCCAGTGTTTTCATGCTACAGTTATTTGTAATAAACACGTCTCAAATATGCATTCTTTTAGTTTTAAAATAGTCTTGTTCCTTCAGAAAGTTGCTCAATCATTGGCTTAGAAAGTCTTTTGTGCTAATTACCATGATTGCTTATTTTTGAGTTCTTCCTTTAGTTTATTGTTTTCATAGTATAAAATCCTAAACTCTTACATCTGAAAGAGTCCTTCTGCTATGAATGCAGTTCATCTTAAGGATGGGATTTCTAAATAGAGACTTACAAACTAACCTCCTTGGAGCTGTGGCTTCCTGATGAAGTGGTAACACGGGCTGAGCTCTGTCCTACGTCTGGAAGGTCTACATCGGGAACTGATGTGATTTGCAAGAAGCTGTCTGCCGACGCTGCCCAAGTTCACTTATTTGTTGTTGAAAGACTTTTGTGGTCCATTGAATTTTTAAAAAAAATTTCGAGATAATTGTATCTCCATATGCGACTGTAAGAAATAATACAAGAGGGAGCCCATGCACTAATTTCCCCCAATAGTAATATTTTGTAAAACTGTGTATGACAGTATCATAGCCAGGGTACTGACTTTTATACAGTGAAGATACAGAGCATTTTGTCACCACCCAAGTATCTCCTGGTGCCCTTTTGTAGCCATGCCCACTTCCCGCCACCTGTTCTCCTCCGTAATCCCAGTTATCACTAATCTGTTGCCCGTCTTTAAACTGCCAAACTGTTTTCCACAGTGGCTGTACCATTTTACATAACCACCAGCAATATGTGAATGACCCACCTTTTCCAGATCCTTGCCAGCATTTGGTGCCGTCACTATTTTTCGTTTTAGCGATTCTGATGGATGTGGAGCCCTGTCTCTGTGTGGTTTTCATTTGCATTTCCCTGATGGCTAATGATGCTGAACATCTTTTCATGTGTTTATTTGCTGTCTCTGTATCCTTTTCGGTGAAGCATCTGTTCATGTCTTGTACTGATTTTCTAATTGGATTGTTTGTTTTTTTTGGTAAAATATTGAGTTTTCCGAGTTCTTCTGCATACTAGAGACTCGTTCTTTGTTGGATATATGGTTTATAAATATTTTCTCCCAGTCCGTAGCTCGCCTTTTTATCGTCTTAAACAGGATCTTTTGCCAAGTAAAAGTTTTCAGTTTTCTGGAAGTCTAACTTATCATTTTCTTTTTTCTGTTATGGTTTGTGCTTTGGTTGTCCGGTCTAAGAACTCTGCCTAGCACTTATCCCCAAGGATTATCCATTTTGAGTTAATTTTTGTAGAAGAGGGGAGGCTTAGATTGAGGGATTTTTTTCTTTTCTTTTTCTTTTTTTTTTTTTTGCCTAGGGATATCTGACTCCAACATCATGTGTGGAAAGAGCTGTCATTCCTCCATTGAATTGCTTTTGCAACTTTGTCAAAAATCAGTCGTATATATTTGCATGTGTATATGTCTGGCTTCTCTGTTCTGTTCCATTGATATATGTATCTCTTCCTGTGCTTGTATCACACAGTTTTGATTAGTGCAGCTCTGCAGTAAATTGTGATGTCGTGTAAACCGAGTCTTCTCACTTCATTCTTCTTTTTGGCTATTCTAGTCCTTTGCCATTTGAGGTCAATTTTGGAATAGCCATGTCTACATTTTAAAACATCTTGCTGGCATTTCCCGAGGAATTTCAATGAGCCTGTCTATCAGTTTGTGGGAGAACGGACATCTTTACACTGATTCATTCCTTGAGCACAATCTGTCCGTTTTCTTTAGTTTCTTCTTGATTTTTCATTAGCATTCTGGTAGTTTTCTGCATACAAGTCCTGTACGTGTTTGTTAAAGTTTTGCCTCAGTATTGAATTTTTTTGTTCACTGCTAGTATATCAAGATACAATTTGCTGGACTCATTAGTTTTAGGAGGGTTTTTTTTGTTTGTTTGTTTTGTAGGTTTTCTTGGGATTTTCTGCATAGGTGATCATTGCCACCTGCAAATAGGTATAGGTTTCTTTTTTCCTTTCCAGTGTGGGTCCTTTTTATTTCCTTTTCTTGTCTTATTGCAGTAGCTGAATAAGAGTGGTGAGAAAAGACATCTTGCCTTATTCATGATCTTAAAGGGGTTTCCATTTTTTTTTAAACTTTAAGCGAAAGTAAAAATCTTAACTTTCTTAAAGACAGACTAGAATATTTCTCTAGTTTAAAGCTTTTTCCCGAGAGAGCGGAGCGGAAGCGCCCAGCCTCCCACCCTCCCTGCTTCTGTTCCGTCTCTGCCGGTGGGCTGTGTGCTCCGTCCCTCAGGTCCCCTCAGGTCCCCGGCAGCGGTAGGGGTGTGGGGTCGAACCCCGTTCTCCATGATCCATCTGGCTGGGACCCTGTCCCCAGAGCCTGTCCACAGGCTGACCTGAGATGAGTAAACTGTCCTTTTGGGCGTGGGCGCTGCATGTCTTGAAACCACTGCGGGTTTTCCACTGTAAGAGTCTGTGAGAATAGGCCCTGAAAAAGCCAGCTGGGCGCAGCTGCCCCCTGGAATAGATGAGGAAGAGGAGCCGGCCCTTGACAATGTAACTGGATGACTGCGAATCCGGCGGAATTGTATACCTTGTATTGACAGTTCAAGGGGGGCCGAGGCACCGGCTCTGAGCTACAATTTTGGTGGGGACATTGCAGTGTAACACCTCTCTGTCGGTACTGCAAGGATTTTAAATGTCGAAAGTGTGCTCTGTAATGTTGATTTTGAGAAGAAAGCTGTTTAAACTGTTTGGGATGTTGAACGTTTTGAAGTAAAATAGCTGTGACAGCCTAATGGTGCTTTGGAGAGCAGTGTCTGAAATCTACCTTTGTAGATAAGCTAAGTGGTGAGTGTACATTGTAGCTGAGATTACGTAGTGTGGTGCTGACTTCTAGCACATTACCTATGAGACAGAACCTTCTAGCACATTACCTATGAGACAGAACCTTCTAGCGCGTTACCTATGAGACAGAACCTTCTAGCACGTTACCTATGAGACAGAGCCTCATAATTTATTTCACTTGTATCAACTTTAGGGTAGAATGATGCATTTGTTCGTTTTTAAATAAATAACTTGTTTTTTTTAAAAAAATAAAGTACTTGTGAGGGCAAAACGTTTTTCCTGTAGCAGACAGCACACACAGCTGTCTTATATCCAGTTTGACTTATATCCAGTCTAGACGAGTTAGTATGTGCTCTCTATATGTAAAGTCTATTATTTTTATGAGGAACCGCTCAACAAATTTTGTGGAGGATACCTGTGCTATTTCCCAGGAAGCGCTTTTGTCGCAAAGTGATTTTAGGGATTTAAAACCACTCTATCAAATGCCTGCCTTCTTCCTAGGAAGTTTGAAGTTATTTAGGCCCAGTGTGCACGTACAGGTTCTGATTGGTCTGTCACACATAAGATGGCATGTGAGTTCAAGTTTTAAGTATGAAAAGTTTTTCCCCACCTTGGGATGAGTTTGTGGGTAGTACAGAGGTTGGTGATTCTCCTCGTGGCAGTACACAGAGGTGGCCTAGGGGAACCCTTCCCCACGGAGGAAGTACAAAGTATCTGCTTTTATTGCTACAAAGAACTCAGTCAGAATGAGGTACCAACCTGGGCCGTCAGAGTTCGCCCCAATACAGACTTTCCTGGGGTGTGATGTAGGCCAGGAGTACCCCAGGCCGGAGTTTCGGGGCGTCCTTTACCTGACTTAGTGTTATTCTAATCACTTACCCCTGAAAACTGCGTATGTATATAACATGCTGGGTATTTTGACAACGTGGATTAAACTGCAAAGTATATAAACACACACGTGTGTGTGTGCGTGTGTGTGTGTTTAGAAGGGGACAAGCAGTTAAACATGGGAAATAGTTCCACATAGTTTATCATTTTATGCTGACAATGATAAAATCCAGTTTTGCAACTGAAATTTGACTTGATTGCTTAGTGTCTTGCAGTCGTTAAGCTCCCACTCATCAGCATGACATCTTGTTGTGGGGAATTGAATGTAATTTTCTTATATAAAGGGTGTTTTTAGAAACGGTGCAGTGCAGCGTATACCTAGTGCGTACCAAGAAGTGAACGTACCCTGTCAGGTTCTTGCAGATTCTTTTTGACTTGCGGGTTTGCTTCATCCCGCTTTCTCCCAGCTGTTCCGATTCCCTGTTCCGCGGTAGCATATGAAAGACAGTCGTGCATATGCACTGAATTTGGGGACATCTAGGAATATCGTTACTAGAAAATACTCACTGACTTCAGTGCTAGGTACTCCAGCGTTACAAAATAATGTCCTTATGGGGAGGGGTAGCAACATTTACATTTGACGGCTGATTATAGGAGGGGATGTTTGTTGATCATTCTGAGGGGTTTGGGCTCTGGGATCAAGATTTTGTGGCTCCAAGAGGTTGCATAGAATTCGTCCAGAGTCCTCAGCAATAAATTGGGGATAAACACCTTTAGAGGGATTTTGGGGACTGAATGAGATAATGCGGGTAAAGCAGTGTAGCCCATTAAACGGTGTTGTTTTTCTCCTGGAGCTCCTTCTGGCACGATCCCTGCCCCACGTGAGGCCCCTCCCCCCTCCCCAATAATGGTTCTGATTGTCCAGCTGGAATGTGGATATCGGGTTTCCTGCAAACAAAGCACACCAGCCTGCCCACTAGCTGGTGCAGGGAGTGTGGGCTGGTGGTGGCTGCCTCCCCCAGTTATGGACAGTTTCTCACTGCCCAGCCTTCCAGTTGCCGCCTGGTCGCCCTGCAGACTGCCTCGCTCACCCTTCCCCTCCCCAGCCCAACCTGTGGCCGTCCCAGAATCCTTTGCACTGTAGGCTCTGGCAAGTACAGCCCAGTTCATCCCAGGTGTGGAAAGCAAGCTGCCCAGGTCTACAGGTGACTGTTAGATTTCCCAGCATGTGACTTTGGTGCAGGTTTAGTTCATTCCAGCCTTTCCCGACTGGTCCCCCCCATCTGAAGCCAGGAGCCTTCCATCAGGGCGAGGGAAACTTGAAGATGTAACATGGTTTCTTTGGCTCCTCTAACTGAGACTTAGATTTACTTATCATTGTTGCAAATGGTCCTTACTCTGTGGTTTAATTATTAACCAGGGAGAGAGAGAGAGAGAGAGAGAGAGAGAGAGAGAGAGAGAGAGGTAGGTAGGTAGGTAGGTAGATAGATAGATAGATAGATAGATAGATAGATAGATAGAGGTAATATTTTTTTTAAGGACAAAATATAAGGACAGAAACCTCTGGACCTTTCCGTATAGATCACCCACTGGAAAGAACGGTGCTCATGGCAGCAAAGGGCCCGGGTCTCACCGTGTGAAACCTGCGAACATAGGTTACTTCTATGTGGACTGTTTATTACGGCGAGAAAACCTCTCTCTTTGATCTGTGTTGGGGGAAAAAAAAATCCATCTTTGCCTGTGTATTTCACTGGCAGGGCTTGTTTAGAATGCTTTGGGGAAGGACATTTCTCTGGCCTGTCACCAGGGCCACGTCCCTGGTCATGCGACGATCTAGCAGATGTCTGTGCCATGGGAAGACTGAGCGCTGGGCAGTTACAGGGCCACCTCTGAAATGTAAACACCCCTGCTTGCTGCCACCCTCACCTCTTCCTGTAAGTCACGGGGAACGGAGCCTGACGTGGGCATTCCTTACCTTTCTCACCCACTTGAGGATAGCTTAGAGCCTGGGTTCCGGATCGAAATGGCACTATTTCTGGTTGTTGATGCTATTCTCTGAAGCTGCAGTGCAGTTTAGATATCCACCAGGGTGCCCTGGGTCCGTCAGCACCAATAGTGGTTGGTCATGAGACCTGGGGGTGGAGGGGCCGGGGAGGGCTGCCCGTCCTGGCTCCTGGGGAGGAGTCAGGCATAGCATGCCACGGCACCAGCTGCCAGGCACAGGGCTCTCTGTTTTCTGTCCTTTCCTGGATCTGTCTGACCTGCAGAGCACGACCAGCACCGGCCATGCCTCTCCTTGCCAACCTGACTTCTCTACATGGTTTTATTGGGGGCTTGGGGTACAAATTGCCCCCGTAGCTCTCCCAGATAAAATACCTTCAAACAAATCCAAACACTGTTACTCACAAAACCACCCACCTCAAAATTGTGAACATTGCAGGTTGACTGAATCCAGGAGAAGGTGTTAGAATGTGAGCAAATGGAAAGCGGTTAGAGAGAGGTTTGCTTTTCATAATCCAGACTGAAAGTTTACATGGCCCTTCCCCCCACCTTTACTAGAACCCTTAGTAAATAGAGAGTCTTCTATTTTTAATCCATCCTGCAAAAGATGACCCCTCACCTTTACCCCAGTAGGTTCTACACCGAAAACACTCGACAGAAACTTCTGACATTCTCAACTCAGAAGGAAAGAATTGGAATTCTCAGCTGGTCGTTTCTGGTAGGGGGGTGTATCTGCTTTTTAAATGAGCTACATATATGTTATCCACGTGCCTGGAGGCCGTTTGTGGTACGAGAACATTTCATTGGAAGAGCGCAAACAGAGGCAGAAGAGAAAGGCAAATAATTCTCAAGGCTACATCTTTGTGAGGGAAAGCGGGGGTGCTCCCTTTGGCCTGTGGATCCCCAGGTCACATTCCAATGATGACGAGGGCATTTGTTTTTCTTTGTGATGTTTTGGGAACTGGATGAGTTCATGAAGAATGCTAGGTGACCTGCACATGGCCGCAGGATATTGAGGGGCTTTGTGTGGGAGCCACTGTTTGGTGCACGCTCTGAGTGGATGGAATGTAATCGCAAAGCATCGCTCATGTGGCACGCCAAAGCTAGAAAGGGGCCTGCTCACCAGATGCTGTGCTCACCCCGATCCTGGGGTTCAGAGGGGCGTCTTGGCCGTGGAGGGCGTTCGCCCCTCGGAGGGGAGGGCAGAGCAGTCTCTGAGTCAAGGGCTGGGACCGTGAAAGGTCAAAGGGAAGGGTTGTCCTGCTGTCTTTCACATCCCACTCTTCCTGTTCTCCAAGCCCTGTCACTTCCCCAAGATGCTTTTCACTCAGATACCAGTGTCTGTCTGTTTACATAGAATGTCCATCTCTTCCATTAAAGGATTTTGAAGGCATTTATCTCATACAAGTCTCCCTCTGTGGGGGATCTTTTTCCTGATTGCATGTAAATAATGATGTCAGCTTTGCAGTTTGTGTAATTCTTCCAGCTGTCTGTTTACTGTTTGGCCTTGACTGGGCCGGTGCTGAGCCTGACAGCTCCTGGAGGGAGGGCTGTGGGGCTGGCCCCTCCCACGGCTCCCGCAGGTGCTGGGGTGCAGGCTGGGAGAGGCCTCTTCCCTGCTCTTTGTGTAAGACACATTTCTCTCCTTTTTCTTTTTCCTCTTCTGTCTGATACTTTCATGGTTTTGTTGTTGTTGTTGTATTTTTTATTTTCTTTTTTGGCACTGCCGTGGGCTTCATGTTTATTCCTTGCGGTTTCTCAACAGTTACTTCTAGCATCCATTTCACTTGATTAAAGCAATTAAAGAATTTTTGTGCTCAGTAGTCAGGGAAATATTATTTTCTCCGACATTTAACTTAGAACCCAGTTTTACAGTGGCTCTTCTCTCCCTCTCTCTCGTTTTTCAAGTTTCTGATGGTAGACCGTGCTCGGGACAGAAGAGCACGTGTGCACTCGTGGCTTTACTTTTTCCAGCTCACTTTCTTGTTCATTTACTTTTCTCTAAAATGGAAAGACAAATAAGCCACCCCTGACACCTCGCCCATCGCGATTGCCAACTTTTTTTATTTCTAGGTTATGTCTTCTTTATTTATCTTTGGGGGAAAAAAAACACACAAAACACCCTTTCCACTGTTTACAAGAATGCGTTGTTCTCGGTCTGTGACGCTTTTTTCCAGTTGGAACCACGAGGGGCGATACGGTTGATGCTAGCCTGTTTTTTTTATTTTTTAAGGCAAATCCCCACAACCTTCATGTATGCCATAATCACATTCATGACGTATGTAGTATGTTTCTCAGAAAGTCAAATGTCCCAATTCCGGCTTCTGTGACCCAGGTCCAGTATTCGTCCCCATCTGCGTACCACCTCCCTCCTTCTGACTTCTGGTCCTCTCCTGGGAGGAGGCGATGGCCTTGCATTTGAAAGTTGAAAATTCCATACCTTACGAAGAAGGTGATATGCCATTTCTTAAATGTAATTTTATGCAACCGTGGCTTTTGAAGTGGACCTTTAGAATTATGGCATTGAACTTCTTCTTTTGGGAAGGGGCTTTTTAAATTGGATGATCTTCCAGTTACATAAGGGGGAATAAGAGGCAGGCTGTACAGGCCACATGCTCTTAAATTTTGTGACCGGGGTAGGTAACCCAGGGGTTCTTTCGTGACCTCTGGAGGGTCCTCCACTTTGCTGATGGGGCATTGGAGGGAGATGGTCAGAGAGGGGGGTCCTGGGGTCCAGAAAAGAATGAAAGGCCATCGACTGAAAACAGTCCTGACTTGCTTTGGGTATCCTCCATCTGCCACCGTTTAATATCTGACTGAGCCAGAGGAAATGTATATTGACTATTGAGCTTCTGTGGCTTGTGTTCTGGGACTTTGTCCCCTGAGTGTACTCTGAAGGGACGGGTGGCTCTGTTCCGCTTGGGTTTCAGAAAGGCTGGGACAGGTAACGGAGGAAGAAGGTGTCAGCACGTGTGGGAGGCCCAGGAGTCGGTCATCGCAGTGTACCCGGGGGCCCAGCATGTCTGGCATTTTGGGGTGCTGTGTGTTCTGTGATGCTGCGCGCTGAGTGCATTGGGTTTGTGTAAAGTGAGGGTGACCTCACTTTGTATAAAAATGGGTGACCTGTGACCTTGCCTAGAAAGGGATCAATGCCTGTGTTATTTACAAGGAACATGTGAAGGAGCCCCCAGGGGTCATTTCTCCCTCCCTGGCCTTTCAGGTAACCAGTCCCTCCACAGCGCTGTGACAGATCTGCCCAGAGAACACTGGAACTTCCATGTAAAAGCACATCTGGAGAAACTTATCTCAGATGCAGTTTGTACTGGTCAAGGTGGCGGCGGCATTGCCGCGGGCCCTGGAGCTTGGAGCTTGGGGCTTGCAGGCCTTGCAGGTTTTAATGGCGCAGCAAAGCCTCTGGCCTCTCTGGTGGTTCCCATTGCCAGTCCTTTCCGTCTTTGTGCCCTGCGGGGAGCGATAAGAAAGCAGAGAAGGGGTTGGCCAGAGTCTTCCCCTCACAGAGATCAAAAGAAAAACATCTATAACAGCGTTAAAACCAAGTATAAAACTTCCACTGTCTTATGAGACCTATTTTTCTTTCACTGCATGTTGAATCACATAGTCAAGCTAATCAAATTATGGGGCTTTTACTACCCTAAGTATGTGCATTCATTTCATTTACCTTATAATGCTTAAAACACAAGCAGAAAGTAATATTGGTCAAACATATAGAAGCTACCATTTTCTTTCTTGTATTCTTAATGCCTCGTAGTCAGGTAACTATAGTGGCCTGCTTACAAAACCATGCCTACGGATTGGTTACACTGAAGCTTGTCACAAATCATTCTGTCAAGACGTTTTCGTGGTTGCTAGTTCATGTTCAAATGGTTTCATGATGATGGATTCTTGATTAGAAATTAACAGTGCCCAATGAACTACTGACGGATACATGTTAAGGCACAATCTCTTAGTGCCTGAATCAGTCCTGTGGTCCCCCCCCAGCCTTGTGGGCGTGGCTGCCCCTCCCCCCCCCCCAGGCTGTTATGTCATTTGTCATATGCAACATGTTACTCTGGTCTCTCAAAAGACTTGGAAAAGCAACAGTGAACTTACTTTGTATCATTTCCTCTAATAATTGAGATGGGCAATGCTATTTTTCATTTATTATTAAACTGAGGAGTTTACTTTCCGTTAAATTTTACTCCTAAAAGGGTGAAGCCAACATTGGATCTGTTCAGATTAAAATCCTTGTCGATGACCACCTACTTGTGAACTGTAAAAGAGGAACGCTTTCCAATCCAGAGTACCCATGGGTGTCCCGGGGAGGACGAATCATTTTGCCATCTGATAAAAAGTAAAACATATGGGTGAAGCTGGGAAATACTTTCGTGAAAGAAGCCGGTCACAAACGACCACCTCTAGTCTGCCTCCATTTTAAGTTGTAAGTTGGTAAAAAACATCATGTGACCAAGAAAGGCTGAGTGAGCGTGGTTTAGCAAACAGAGTTAAAGTGTTAGAATGAGTTCAGCCTCACACGCACATAGGATGTAGTTTTAATGATATGCACAGTGGTTGCATTGCTTGGCAGTGATGCACAAATAGAAAGTAGCACTTTGAAGGTTCCTGTTATTTGACACAAACACAAATGGAGAGTTTCTGGGGGTGTGGTTTGAAGGGGGAGAAGCAGAAGGTGGGAGAAAGGCAGTTGGCAGAGGGAAAATCTGCTCTCAGAACTTCCAATGCGTTATCTGGGTATAGATCTTCGCCTGGCAGACGCTGGGGTTACAGGGACAGGGACGGGCAGGGTGGCTCAGGGTGTATACAGTTGTCCCCCTTTATAAGGCCACTCGGCAGGAGGGAAGTCGCTTTCTAACTCTCCTATCACCTTAAAAATCCCCCAATTTACTTCCTGTAGAATATTTGAGTCCTGCGTCTTCCTAACATTTAGGTTTAAGGTGTGAATGGCTGACAGCTCTCTTCTCTCAGTCCCCCCACCCCGTCTCTTTGCTGATCTAAATGAGTGTTTAATTGGGCGAATATTGTAAATGTAGGAGAGAGGAAATCTAAGCCTTCAGATGGCAGCTGCTTAGTCTTTGGGAGAAGGGAAGATGATTGACAGCCACACACACCCCCATCATTACATGAACCCAGCATTTAAGAGGCATTTTCAAGACACGAAAGCACCCACAAGTGAGATTTCTGAGTTAGATTCATCTTTGGAAATATAGAAGACAAATTCCAAAAAATCTTTCTAATTTTAAAATGTGCCTTTTGATTCGATCATTATTTGTTTGGAAAGAGGCTTTCAAAGTTATTTAAAGTTTTTAAAATAACTACCTCGATGGCTAGTTATTACCCAGGTCACCATATTACGACCATTATGGGATTGTGGGATCTTTTCATATATATATATATATACTTTTTTTTTTTTTCCATGTAACTTCTATCTTTTTTAACATCCTTAGGTGGGGGCGAGTGGGAGTCCAAACTCCCAAAGCCCAAATTTTGAACAATTATTCCTCTTAATTATTGGATGATGCTTTGAATTTACAATGGTTTTCTTGTAGGAAAGTTCGCTTTAGTGTTTTGAATATATTATATCGATATTCTGTGCCTAAACAAAAACCAAAATTGAGGGTTCCGTAAGAGTTGATATTTTGTTGCTTCCTGTGAGAGTCCACATGCAAATTTAAGTTCCACAGGCTTTGGAACTGGATGTATCTATTTGCGAAAACTCTGTAAACATGTATAGCTTTGTCTACCGTTGTATATTGCTGTGTTGATTTATTTTTCCTCCTGAAAAGCTCCCGCCTGTCTGTTCAATGCAGATACTAAGGTGGCCTGTCCCCCAGGGCCACTGCAAGGGAGCCTCAGGGTGTGTGCACTGTTAGATATTCCTACCTGGGAAGTCACTCCAAGTTCTCTTGCACTTGATCATAAAATTCCATAAAGAGTTCAATGTTATATGAAGTTTCTTTATCACAAAGAATAAATGTTAAACAGATCCCGTTGTCAGTTGTTGACAGATGTGAAAATTCATGAGCAGCCAAACGTCTCCTTTTTAGGAAAGGAAAGCAAGTTTTGTTGTTGTTGTTGTTTTTAAATCTTGTATTGTCAATAAAAGACTCCATTTTAAAGGCATGCCTGAGCATTTGTAATGAAAATGGAGGCCTTGTGACGTTTCAGGGCTCATGCAGGGCCAGCTGATATGTCATCAGAGGCGCCTGTCACTGTTAACACTCAGTAATAGGTCTTAGCTCTGCCCTTTAAATCACGTACTCAGGTTACTCCCAGTTTTAGCAACCACCACAATACGTTTTTTTCTTTCAAAAGAAAAGCGACTGTATCCTAAGGCTTCTTTACACTAAAATGTAAGAAGACGCTATCATGTTAAAGTGACAGTTGAAAGGCTGTTATTTTGGGGGACATAATAGTAAATGTGTCATATTGTCCCTTGCTACATACTTGTAGCTTAGAATATATGCTCTGATGTGTAATATTTTATGAAAGAAATGTCCTTTGCCTCAGATCATTTCTAGTGTGTTGATATCAATCTGTAATTCACCCCGAGAGGCCTATAGGAAAGAGACTATATTAAGATCCTTTTATTTAAATCAAGATAAAACTGCATCCTAAGAGGGAGCACCCTTGAATCTCTGGGACCCTTGAAAGTGGAGTATTCAGAAATGCATTTAGTGCTTCTTTTGCTGGGATTTTTAATAGCATCACTTTTGCAAGAAGGCACACGATGAGGGGCATTTTAGGTGTAAAATTTTGAGTATTTGAGATGAAGCAAGATGCACAATGGTTACCCAATGTCAGAATGTCCGTAATGGCCACGAAAGCGTCCTATCCAGAAAGGAGGTGCTGTTGTGAAATGGCTGTCGCCTCTGTGTGCAGCTCTGTGACTGAAAGACATTGTTCAACAGCTGTGGGTTTATAAGATGTCGCACACTGAATGCTGTTCTCTGGCTTCCTTACACCAACCCGTCTAGACTTCTGCAAGTTGGGGTTCATAGCCGTAGTTTTGGGTTTTATCAGGTGGCTCTCCGAGGTCCTTTTCATTCAGGTAGACATTGATTTCATGCCGGCTGTCTGAGATGATTTTTCCTAAAAAAGGATGGGCATCTAGGACGTTCTGTATGAGAGAGCAGATGTTGCCAGAGGTGCTCAGATTGATTACGTGTGAGCAGGAAAAGGACAGGTAGTGGAGGGAACCTGTACCTTTCACACAGGACGGGGCCAGTGCTGTTTTTATTTACAAAGTGGACTTAAACATCCGTTAAACCATCCACATGAGGGGGCCGTTCCGATTTGTCCGTGAAAAGTGCCATTTTCCAGGGTTTCTCCTCCAAAGCCCTTTGACGTGTGTACAAACGTTTGCTGTCCTGTGCTTGTCAGGAGATCAGTCATGGGCTTCAAAGATCATCCTTTCAGAGCCCTTCATTTACAGTTGTTTGGGGAACACTTAAAATACCACGTGACCTTGAGTCCCTCCATCCTGACTTTCCCCCTTTTAGGCTTGCGTCTCTAACCTTGTTTTGTAAATGGCAGCAAATCTTGGACCTTCTCCCCTCTCTTCCAAGCTATGACCGATTGCTTGTATATTAGCATTTCTGTCACTTGGGACCAGAAGTCCTCAATCTTTCCCTGACTTGCACCTCAGGGCAGGTCGGCTTACGGACTAATCTGGATTTGCTGATGTAGTAGCACTGAATGATGGGAAAATTCATAACATTTGACTCTTGAATCCATCGGGAAAGTAAGTGGGGGAAAAGAAGTGACTAGTATAGCAGTTGTAATTTATTTAGGAAATAGCTACAAGGTAAGTTTATATTTAACTGAAGTTTGGAAAAGGGGGATGGGAGAGGGTGAGAAAGGAGTCATTAAGAAAACTCACTGTAACTTGTATACGATATTATTTTAACTTTGTCGTCCTCTGGACTTGGTTAAATAGTCATGGATTTTATGTCTTAAACAAACATATCCACATGTATCAGTAAGTTAAAAATTTAACAACACACAAATTACTATGTTAGAATAACGTGTTTCTTGAGGACATGACCTAACTCTTAACAAGCACATTTTACGTACGTGATTTCCCGAGAACTGTTGCTTCTGTATAGAATTTGCCAAATATTTGGAGTAATCTCTTTGTATGGTCCATGCTTGCTTCCTAAGAATTTGCAACCTTTATTTCAATGACTGTGGACACACAATAACCACGTCACTGTTAAGAATGATAATATATTTTTAGAGCCACTAAAACACTGAAGATCGGGAAATGCTAAAGATAGGTCCAAACTAGACTTGGACCTCTCAAGTCTAGTTTGCACCCAGGTCTGCCTCGCGCACAGACTGTGCTTTGGGGGGCAGTCCAGCACAGAAGGGGGATTGTGTGGGCCCCATTTCATAGGAACTGTGAAGGAGGGGTGTGGGTGGACATCACTGGGTGTGCTGGTGTGAGTGTGTGTGTGTGTGTGTGTGTGTGTGTGTGTGTGTGTTTGGGATTTGTTGTTTAATAAAAGCCCAGCAGCTTCTCGCTTTTGAGAAAAGTCCAATCCCGTGCAGAGGGTGGCCTGCCTGGGACGCTGTTGCAGAAGCAAGAAGTAGCTGGGGGAACGTTTCATTTCTTCAGGAAAGGCTTGCTCAGCCTCTGCCCTGTGCCAGGCGCAGCGCTGGAGCTGAGATCCCGAAGGGAACAAAAGAGACACAGAGGCCGTGGCCCTGAACTGTACCTTCTGATGGGGACACTTTTGTCTGTCAAATAGCGTTCTGTGTCTGCGGTCTCTGGCCGTCCCCTCCATCGTCTTATTTAGCTGCTGAGGTCTCAGGACTTAGTAATTGGTGACCTGAATCTGGGTGTCTCCACTTATTTTCTCACCTGTGATTTCACTTACTGAGTGATCGTGCCTTTTGTATGTCCTTTCTCCCTGTCCCCCCTTCTCCCAAGCTTTAGAAGGGCAGGGATGTGATCTTCTGTATTCTTCCACATACATCTCCTAAGCTAGACAGATCCCCAGTCACGAAAGCTTCAGAGAAATGTTTGCCAAACGCATGTTCACACAGCATGTGTTTGAGTCCTGTTGGGCTTCTGAGAGTGTATCTCACTCTCAAAGCCAAGGTCCTGGCTTCTCGCGGGGTGGCTGAGCCTGCGTCCCCCACATTTGCGGGGTGCTGATGTGTGAGCCAGTCCCCCACATTCTCCGCTGCCCTGTGCGGGTGGGTGGGGGGGGGGCAATGCGCTGTGCACACAGAGTCACGTCTCTGTGGTTCCTGGCTTCCCCACGGTCACGACAGCAGCTGTTCAAGGTGGCACCTGCTTTCTCGGCGGCCTTGTGGGGTGATTTTTCCTCTTTCAGGAAGTCACCTGAGGTCTGCTATGTAGGAAATGCACCCCAGGCTTCTGGATGGAGCCTGGGGTTGGCTCCGGGCTGCGGCCAGAGCCCTGTTTGTGAGTGGCCGTCACCCAGGCAGCTGTGATGAGCCCCGTAAAGCCCACTCATGGGGAAGGGAAACCTGCCAGCTGGTGTTTGGACAGGTAGCGCCCTGCGGGGACTGTTGGCTGTGGACAGAGTTGCTCATCTGGGGTGACAGATGTTGGGCTGTTATTTAGTAACTCAAATTTGTTTTCTTTTGCGCACAAGCCATCCCTAGACCCTGAGTGCTTCCACGAAGAGCTGAGCAGTCAGTGAGACACGTTGCAATGAGAGAGAACCTTCCGAGTATATGTCACGGTTGGAAACAGGAATCGTCCCAGCCCCTCTCTGGGCTCTGTGTCTTTAGTTTTTAGAGAATGTCAGTACGTGCACCACTATCCCTTAAAAAAAAAAAGACCACACACTCGGTTGCATAGTGGTAGCCCCTGGAGCTCGGAGATGGACAAAGCCAGACCCTTACTCAGAGAGAAGCGTCTGGTGGCAGAAACAGACAGTAAACACGTCATAATACCCAACAGTGACAAGTACTCGGAGGGAAAGAAAGGCATGAATCCTGGGGGTGGAGACTTGGGTCCAGCTCTCAGCAAAGGCCTTTCTGAGACCTGCGTCCACCCCAGGAAGACGTGGGGACATGGGGACCTGGTGGGTGATGAGAGTGAGGGGAGGGCCCCAGGCCAGGAGAGTGCTCGCCTGGGGGTAGAGCCATTGACTCACCCCCCCAAATCCTCACAGCACCAGCCTGTGCCAGCCACTGCTCTCCGTGCATGCAGGGACACAGCGGTGGCCCAAGGAGCAATCTGCCTTCATGGAGCTTTTGTTCAAGTGTGTGGGGATGTGCTGTGGCTGGGGGGGCATTTGGGCAGAGTCCTAAAGGAAGGGGCACAGCGGGATGGAGGTCAGTTGTGGGGCCATGCTTTGCCCCTGACAAGGGCTGGCGGCTCAGAGCAGAGGCGGGACACGAGTGCCGTCACCCTGGCTGCCCAGTGGAGAACAGACCACAGGCCAGGGACAGGAGTCGGACACCTAGGAGGAGGCGGTGTCACAACCCTGGGCAGAGAAGACACGGCTTAGGCCAGGATGGGGGTGGAGACCCCCTGGGAGAAGCAGTGGGAGACCGGAAGTGCCAACAGGACACATGAGGGATGGCAGAGAAGGAGGAAGAGAGCCAGGGCAGACGGTGGGCAGGCTTGATTAAACGATGGATGTCCTACTGTGTCTTTTCTTGTTCCTTTAGGGTCGTTGCCCTGCGTTGGGGTCATGGTGCCCACACCCGAGGGCTTAAGAAACAATTAGATGATTAACCGGAGATGTTTGGGAGAAACAACAGAGATGACTTTCGTTTTAACATGGTTTTAACATCTCACTAAATCTGTATCCATTATATGACTCATACACCCCATCCTGCCAGAGGCCCCTCAGAAAAATGATCAAGGGTGCATTTCCCTTACCTGTAAAGCATGCCCATGGTCACAGAAAATCCAGAGACCGCCCCCTCCCCCCCAGGCCTGTAGCCCTCTACATAAAAGTGCTTTCATGATGGCCAGAGGTCTGAGACAAGTTTAAAAACAAAAATGACGGTGGATTCCAGGCGGTGGCCACGAGAAGGTGTGGGTAATCTCTTTATAACGCTTGGCATCACTTCTGTAAGACTTGTTTATTTTGCCCTCCGCTTGTTATCCAGACGTTTTTTGCTTTGAACAGGCTATAGAACTATTGTGATTTAATCACAGACAGGTATTTCACAAATTCATCTGTTATCTCCAAATTATTTTCTTGTTCCTTTGGCTGTTAGTCCCTGGGCGCAGGTGGTGGGGGGCTGCATGGGAGGAGGGAATGTGGTAGGAATGAATGTTTATGGAAGGAGAGCTCTGAGGGTTTCTGTTACAGCCTGGGGGGCCGGGGAGGGGGGGCACCTGGTGGAAAGCATGTGGGAACATGAAGGGTGGGGTTACCGAGGGGTGGAAGTGCTGAGTATTTTCTGGAAATAGAGCTCACTTCTTTCTCCCCCCTTCCCACCAATGAGATTTTGAAGCCCTGGTTTGTGTTTTGCAAGAGTTGAGAGGGGACCAGTTAATAGCCCCGATCAGCTTATCTCTGGAGAAAAAGTCTATCTCACTTCACCAGAAGACAGCGCTGGTATTCAGACACCAAGCATGGTTTTATTCCTGTGTTCCCTGCACGCCGTTCCTCTTTAATTCTTGCACTAAAACCATTCCTGGTCCATGAAAATATGCCTTTATGTTCAAGCCTTGTTTTGGAGAAGGGTATTGAGTCTCAAAAAATTGTGTAGCGTCTCATTTGTCCTGTGATCTATGACTTTCCTACGGGACCATGTACTTTTGCAAGAAACAGCCTCCCTGGGCCTGGGAGGTGGTCCGAGATGCTGGGGGGGAGGGGGTAGAGGGGCCAAGGAAAAAGGGACTTCCCCAGGAGGCACTTTTTCTAGGATGCAGCTTGTCAATTGTCGATTTGTTTGGTTCGTCAGCTTGAAAGAATTAAAGAATTACACCTTACCGCCTGAGATTTCTAGCATGGCTGTATCAAGTCTGTGTACGGTGATGTCGCTTGAAGAGTAGACACCTGAAAATTCCACCTCTTCTGGAAATGTGTCGCCACTGCCACCCCGGTCTTTTATACCGGCAGCCCCGCTTTCACCAGCAAGGAGAAACCTTGGAGTTTAATTTTTTCTCGTGTTTTTAAATGACAGGCAGGTGAGAGATACAGAGTGTGAGTCAGCAGATGGGAATTCTTTTCATAACCGGCTGGGTGTGTTGGCCTCAGAACAGCTACTGACAAACAGTTGTGCGAATTGCCCTCTGCCTGTTCGGATAACAGACCAGGAGACCCAGAGAAGCCACAGCAAACGTTCCCTAGAGGAGGCACGCGCGGTGGGAGCATGAGAGGAAGTCTCTTTGTTTCGATTGTTTTCCCTCCGGCTTGGCGAAGGCTTGGCGAAGGCGGACAGGGATCCAGTCCGGTTCCTGCAGCTGCTGGGGCAAAGCAGGCTTTTTATGAATGGGGCCCCGGAGGGGGAGGAGAGGCTTGCGTTACACCAGCCATTGGGTAATGCACTTCATTCACTCCCAGCCATCGAGCCGGGCTTTATTTTAAAGGATATTGTTCATTTTTGGCGATTCAGCGCAGACGTTTTTCCTCCTCCTGTGCAATCCTTGGTAAATTAGAGCACTAAGCATGGGCAGGCATTCATATACATATATATATATATTTGAGTATTTGCTCATTTTATTGGGGGAGACAGTAGGAAAGGTGAACTGGGAGAGGGGAAAGGAAGGCTTTGTCCCACATGGGGGCCTTAGTTAGTTCTTCGTCCTCGTGCTACAGGGCGGGGTCCCTCTGCCCAGAGCTCAGAGCCTTGGGGTTGGAGAGCTGAGGGGAGCCGGGTGGGGTGGGGTGGTTGCCAGCTCCCTGGGGTCTACCAGCTTCTCCGCCCCGTTCCCCCTTCCTGCACCCGTGGCAGCTCGCCCCTGGGGGCACCTGAGGCCGCTTTGTTGTGGCCACCCAAACCTGAGTTGGAAGCTGGGTGACGACACTGGCCTTCCTCCCTGCCCCTGCTTCCTGCTGGGGGGCAGAAGGAAGAGGGCAGGCATTGTCTTGGGCATAAATGAACCTCTATCCAAACAAACACCCAGAGAGGGGGGCAGCCCGGTCCCAGCTGCCTGGCCTGTGTGAGCCCCGACAGAGGGCTGCTCTCCTCACAAAGGGTGCTTGAAGGCTGGACGCGGCCCTTTCCCTGGTGACCGTCCTGTGCACAGAGAGCAGACGACCCCCCACTTAGAGCAACTGGCCCTCCATGCCCCCCTCAAAATGACTCCCCAAGGCAGAAATCCCACATTATGATTCTGTTGTGAAGCTGGCCAGCCACAGAGGTGGGGCGCGCCCTCCTCCAAGACGGGCACTCAGAGTAGGGTTAGGGTTAAGCTGCATTTCTGCTCCAGCTTTGACTTAGGACCATCCCCCCACCCCGCCATTGCTAGCATCAGCCAAGTGCTTTAGGACACCTAGCACCCGAGGTCACGAGGGCTAAGCTCCAGATGCACTGAGTGTCTTTCCTTTGCTCTCCCTGTCTTGATGGTGTATAGACACAACTCTTAAGGACTCTCACGCACCCTTTCCCAGCGCGGGTGTAGACGCTTACCATTGATGCCCAAATCACTTTCCCCGTGGCCCTGGTTTCTCTCCTGTGTGTGTCCCATTACCAGGATGTGGCCCCTCCTCAATTTTGGATGCCACATCTGGGCCGTTTCAGGCATGGGCAGTGTGAGCTGGGTTTTCTTCCCTTGGAAGGAAAGGCAGGATCCGTTATTGGTGATTTCATTGCAAGTACTCCGAAGGACGGTCTGAGAGGCACATCACAGCTCGTCCCGGGTCCTCATGGTCGAGCCTCCCCCTGTGGCCCGTTGCCAGCCCGAGGGGCTGATTAAAGGCACACTGCCTGTGCCAGCTGTGGGCGCAGTGATGGCTCTGGCCTTGGAGGCCAGTTGCAGCCCTGATTAGAAAACAAGTCCTGGTGAGCTGAAGGAGGACGTGGCTGGCAGCTGCCAAGGCTGGCCTCTGGGCTCACTTTGAACAAGACTTGGCCCTCGGAGAACTTGAGGACTTCAGGAAGAAGGGATGGAGAAGGATTACAGTAATAAATAGAATAAGGAACAAGAGGGAAGGAAGCGAAGCCTTTTTCAAGGAGTAAGAAAATAATAGGAGGTGGAGGTGTTGCATTGGGTCCCTGGTGACAAAACCATTTTAGCAGCAGGAGTCCATCCTGAACAGCCAGTGGTTAAAGTGTCTTCAGAGGTGGCGTCTGTAGACCCCGTTTTCTGAAAGATGGGTAGACAGTAAAGAGGGGAGGCAAAGCAGGACTGAGGAAGGTTTTGGTTTCCTTTTGCTTGGCCTGCGGGTAGGGATCGCCAGGGTGAGCTCAGGGGAGCCAAGGCTGTCAAGCTCATGAAACGTTGCCGAGGCCTTTCAAGCAACGGCAACTTTGTGGAGCAACGTGGATACAGGCCTTGAACTTGAAAGACAAGGGTCACTTGTGTGCCCAAATTCGCATTGAAAGAACGCATCCCATTTGTGTATATGCAAACAGGTACATGTGTGTCATAGCTGTCTAGTGTCATTGCAACAGAAGTTTTGTGCTTGAGTTGATTTCCCAAGTAATTGAAGCTCACTTCTTACCCCCTTTCCCCAAAAATAAGACCTAGCCAGACAATCAGCTCTAATGCATCTTTTGGAGCAGAAATTAATATAAGACCCAGTATTATGTTATAGTAAAATAAGACCGGGTCTTATATTAATTTTTGCTCCAAAAGGTGCATGAGAGCTGATTGTCCGGCTGGGTCTTATATTTGGGGAAACACGGTAGAAGAGAAGATATTTAAGTTGTCCTCATAATTGTTACTGTCTTTAATAATGGATCGTTTTCTTGGTAACCCAGGGCACTGTTATGAAACCTGGTACCTCAGAATCTGTTGCCATGTGGGGTCTGGTTTCCTCTAAGTTAAATGGCCTCAGATATCGGTGCATGATTGTAGTTGATGCATTTTGTGTATTCTCTCTAAACGCGGGTATCGTAAATTCTGATCTTAGGCTAAGTAGAAAACTGGATTTTTGTAAATGATTTTCCATGAAGCTCAGAGGACTTTTGAGATTGCTTTTAAGTTGGCAACGGTTCCAAGTGTTTCATGGTTGAGATACTAGAATTCTTTCCATCAGATACATGGAGCGTTACCATAAACACTCAGATCGGAGCTCTGAATGGGAAGGATTTCTCATGGTTTCAGATTGTGAATCACTTCTGTTTATATCATCATATTTTTCTCTTTCATATTCATGGTCTTCAACCTGTCAGATCCCATAAGGATTTGTGGTTCATTTCTCTTACCTTTCCTACACAGAACTCCTTATGTTTTTGCAGACAGCCATTGTGCTACCTGAAATGAAAAGTGAATGTAATATGTAACATTCTATTGGCAATTGTTTGTTTCCATTCTAGGTTGACATTGAACTAATGATTTTTTAAAGTGTAGCGAAAACACAGTGAAAAAGTGGTTTCCTGCTGTTTGTTTTTTTCAAGTTGGAGTCAGTATTTTGAAAGTAATTAAAAATATACAGATCTCAGTAATGTATTTATATCCCATAGTCATGGGTTAACCAAGCAGCGCTCGTGTATAATAATAGCTGGGTGGGAAGGAAGAATACTGAGGTAATGAATAACCTATTTTATATACTTACACATTGTTTTTTATTTAGAGTGATAAAAAAAAATCTTTGTAGTTCTCGAAGCCAGGAAATGCCTAATTGAGGCATGATCGTGCTATTTTGCAAGGTAATCTTCCATTGCTAGAGGGTGTTACATGTAACTAGTGCGCCGGGGGCTGGTTTGGGACTAAGGTAAGAAATTTAGGGGGGCGCAAGTGAAAGGGAAGAAATCAACATGCCTCTTCTTTTTACAAGAAGGAAAGCAGTTCGCTTATTGATGTAGCTTAGAGACTATGGAGAATGAAGGCCACTCCAGGGCAAGTAAAGGGGGGAGCAACCTGGGGCGGGGGGTGGGGGGTGCGGCTGTCCCCACAGCATGCGAGTGTGAATGTCATTGTGAGTCAGGAGGGAGAGTGCTAAGACTGTCACAGACACTCAGAAAACACTTGCTAATCCACATGTTCGAAAATACCGTGACCTGGAGAGGATTTGTAGTAGGTTGGTGCAAAAGTCATTGCGGTTTTTGCAGTTATTTTTAACTTTTTAAACTGCAATGACTTTTGCGCCCACCTAATACATGAAATGGCAGATTCTTGCAGATAAGAAATACAGACTGATGACTCACCCGCGTTGGAAATTATCCTTCTAGCCAGGGATGTTTTCTTTCTGGATGGTTTTATACGTACGGTGTGAACTGAGGTGGTTCATGATTTCCAAATCTGGAGGAGTGCGTAGAGCATTTTGGGGGAGCCTCACAGGCAGGCAGGTATTCCCAGTTTAACTTTGTGCTGCCCGAGTTGGCACGCTCTGTGAGAAGTCCGAGGGCATTTGGATGAGTGGTGTTTCCCCCGCCCCCTCCAGAAGCTGATTTTTACTTTGGATGAAATGTCTCTCATTTTTCACAGAGCTAATGTTTCTCTAGAACTGTTTTCCCTGACGCGTGTGCTCTCTCACCCCGGCGTTTGGGCACAGCAACAAAAGCAGACTTCCAAATGACACACTGCATTTTAATGTGCTTTTGTGCTTGTCCTTTGCAGAAGGTGCCAGTATGTTTATCTGCTGAGTGTGTGTGTGTGTGATTCAAGGAACTTTATAACTGCCCACAACCCCCTCCAACACCCCTGAAATGTCGCCCCTCTTGTCTGTTTTAGTTGCCCTGTAAGTAGCAACCTGTGATAACTCCAGAGAGTCAGGAAGGAATATTTGTTTCATGTGTCTTGTTTAACCAATGAAAAGAAACTCTAAAATAAAACCCTAACGCAGCTCTGAGAAGTTGTAACGTGAAATAATCGTTTGGCGAACTCCTATAAAGGACTCACAAAGCCCTTTCTTTCCGGTTGATGGGCTAAAACTCTTGTCAGTATTTGGTGGATGCCTGATGCTGGTATGTCCCCACCCGTGACCGTCGCCTCCTGGTGCCAGAGAATGGCCTTTGCCAGCCACGGCCCCACTCCCGGCTTCCAGCAGGCGTCCACAGGAAGGACCAGGAAAAGAGACACCCGTGGGAGTCAGCTTTGCTTTTCGCAGTGCTGAAAACACCGTGAGAGAACTTCCACAGGAGGTCTGGTAACACCTATTAGAAGGTGTTTATCTCCTGTTTATTCCCATACACGCCAATTATGGAGAGAGGCTCCTATCGTTCAAGTGGAACTTTTAATTTTCAATTTTTTTTTAATTTTTTTTTTAGTTGCTATCAGGAAACAGATGACGGGGATGGGAGGGGTGGCACTTCAAGCCTGAAGATGTGGTACTTGGGCACTCAGGTGTCCCCAAGTCAGTGTGGGCGTCACACAGATCCCAGCTTTCCCTGCGTGGGCTTCCCCGGGGGACAGGGTACGGTGGCCGAATTCCTACTTTATTAGAGACTTGTGCACACCTCTGACAGAGCACCGACACTTGGCTTCCAGCTCTTCCTCCTGCATCCCTTCTCCCACTTTCCTTCCAGGCTAGTTCCAAGCCTTCCAAGGACAGGAAGGAAGCGAGAAGGAGTTGGGGGGAGAGAGAGAGAGAGAGAGAGAGAGAGAGAGAGAGAGAGAGAGAGAGAGTTTTATCCTCGAGTGCTCATGTAATAGCTATAAAAGTGGTTGTGACAGCCAGGCGAGGAAGCCTCCTTGAACTGTTCCCAGAACTTGAAGTGTTGTCACACAAGGAGAGCTGGTCAGGGGCAGCGAGCAGGAAGGCCTTCTTCCCAGGGGTCTCATGGGGCGGATGGGAAGGGCTGGCAGAGGACATGGGACTCCTTCTGCCCCTTTCTGTGATGCTGGCCTACTCCTGGGCCTCACAGACCGCTGTGCTAACCCATCCCCTAATAGGCAGTGTCCTGCATGTTGACAGTTTTATGCCATTGGATGTGATATGTTCTCCAGGCACGGAAGTTAGCGCTGTCCTGCTCCCCACCAGGCCCTCGCACCGCCCTGGGCCTGGCTCACAGTTGCTCAGTAAAATGCTTTGTTAGTTGTAGCATCTGTGGGGTGTTTATAAATTCAAATAACTTGGACGTAGCGGTCATGCTTTTAGCAGCTGAGACCATACTGGTCCTAAAGCATAGAGTCTTCTAGGGGGACTTCAGCAGGCTGCATCCAGGATGCCTCAACATAAAGCACATCATGTGACGGATTCTGTGTCCCTCGGAACTTCCCTTTGCCTGGATGAGCCATATAAGGTCCGGGCTGCTTTCTAGAGACGTTCCTTGTGCAATACATGTCGTCCTTTGTGATCTGTGAGGCATTTCTGTTGTATGGAGCTTGTTAGAGTGACATTTGGATTCCTGGCGTAGTTTCAGATGTGAATGCGTTCTCTGAGCAGCGAGGGGCTGTCCCCATGGGCGGCGGCCCGGTGGGGTTCCATCCTGACTCTGCCACTTACTGGCCACCAGACCCGAGCGCTGTTTCTCTCTCTGTAAGATGGCATTAGTTGAGTCCCACTTTGAAGGACTGTTGTTTTGTGAGGTTTAAATGAACTCATCAATATGAGGCGTTTACAGCAGTTCCTGGACCGCAGTGAGACACCGCTCGGGACAGTGTAAGCCATCATCACACCAGCGGGCATTATGACTTGTTCTACATGCACTGTCCCCTTGCCTTTCCCCTTTCACCCTGGCAGGGGGATTTTCTGTCCAACAAACGAAAGCCTCTATGTTTCAGTCAGTGTAAGTTCAGAGGAGACAGTAGCACCTGCGTGAAAAAAGTAACTTTCCTTGCAACGTTGTTGCGTGAAAAAAGTAACTTTCCTTGCAACGTTGTATCTGTGAATCTAGAATATCTAATCCACAAACTCATTGTCAGCGTTGCCTTATAATTGGAAAATTTTCTGAGAGTAGCTCCAGTAAACACTACTCTTCGATGGCTGAGGTCTCACGTTTTGGTGCTCAAGCCACTGTGATACAAAGACAGGAAATGTATGTGGTTCAGGAAAGGGGTCGGGACAGCTTGGCACGGGAAAGAATGAGGTTGTGGTATTCCCGTGAGGAGCTTAAATCAGCCGAAGGTGAAGTCGCGTTCGTTGGTACAAGATCTACCAATATTAAAAATAATTTGAAAGTAACAGTAAGGTATCAGGATATGGGTTAGCTGCCAAATTCGATAAGTTCAGCTGAATACACTTGCATTAATTCTGAAGTTGAAAGATTTCCGTTTTCCTGGTCAATCTGTTTATCTCCCAAAACGTGTTTCCAGCTTCAGGCTAAATTATGAGTAATCGTTTCACTTTGATTTTTAATATTGCCAATACAGCAATTTTGCAGCCAAAGAACAGTGGGTATAAGAACGATTCTGAACGATTCTCTGTGATGATGGTATATCCCTGAGCCACCAACACCCCCAGGGAACTTAAAAAGCAGAGGAGTTGAACATCTACCAATGAGAACCCACTGTGGGCCGTTATGGGTTTTGGTGCTGAGCCACAATGATGAACTTCACCCAGAGTCCATGCAAGGACAGGGGAAGGGTCTTCTTCAGAGATTTCCTATCAGACTGTTCAAGTGAGACCGTCCCAGTTGTTCTAGTGTGGAAACAAACTCCCCACAGAGCACACGTCCCAGGACCCTGGCAGATGCCCTCTCACATCCAAGGTGCCCCAACCCTGACTGTCCCCTGGCACGTGCTGGGGATAGAGGCAGCCTCGGGGCGGCACAGGGCTTCCCAGCCTGGCCCGCAGCACTCAGGACCTGGGAGGCTTGAGGACCTCCTGTGGGAAGCTTGGATGAGCCTTTTCCAGGGCACCTGGGGTTGGGCTCCATCAGCTCAGGGTCTCGGGAGCTGGAAGGGCCTGCTTCTGCGAAGGTAAACCTGGGAGGGGAGCCATGATGTCCATGCGTGAGCTCCGCTGCCCCCTGAGCCTGGCAGCTCAAGAGGCTCGCCTGGTGCCAAGGCTTTGGGCATCGGGAGCCTGGCCTGCTCTGCCGGGCAAGACACGGAACCACCGCAGCGACTGGCAGTGACTTAGCAGGCTCTTTCACTGCCGTTTCCCCCACTGCGTGTTTTCATAACGCCGCTGAGTAGACACCAGATTCTAAATCCTGTGCAAATAGTCTTCGAGTTTCTGGATTCTGCCCCAGCGAGGACTAGTTTGGGTTTTCAGGAATACTTAAAGAAAACGTGTGTCGGTTCCACATTCCAACATCATTGCTGCCCGAGGGCTCTGCGGTGAGATCCGTGAGTGCCTGCAGCGGACGCAGCTGCTTTGGGCAGCAGCGGTTCTGAGGGGTGTCCCACCCACCATCCTGCTGCTGACAGATGTGTACCCCGTGTTGGGTTTTGTTACCGTAGTGAAATCCCTTTACCCCGTCCATGGGGTCGACGTGGGGCAAGTGCAGGTGCGTACAGGACTTGGCAGGGCCTGCCGCAGGAGCTCTCAGTAGGGGAGCTCCATCCTGGGGACAGCAAGCTGACCCAAAGAGGTCACGAGAGGTCATGAGAGTCAGTTTTCTGGTTTGAGTAACGGCTGATACACGTGCCAGCCTTGGACGATGGTGTCCAGGAGAGCCAACCATAGGGTGGGAGGCACCGGGGTTGGGGGGACAGTGTTTTCCTTGCACCCCTGAGGAACCCGACTTGAGAACTGCTCTCTTGCTTTCTGGGTGTCATTAGCCGTGCGGGTGGTTTGCTTAGTATCTGCATTGTTTCCATTGTGTGTTACAATCTGGTTATTGCCAAGTTACTATGCATTGTGGAGCTCGCACTGACGTTATTTTCAATACGATTCCCCACCCCACCCCCAAATGACAACCCTGTCATTTTACGGTGAAAAGTCAAAGTCAGAATGTTTTATTTTAGTCTCTTTGGATACCTGGGTCTTGAAGGAAACAACACTTATTGAATGTTTGTGTATGTGTGCGGCCAACCCTTTCTCTCCTCTCTACGAGTCTAGGTGAGCCGTTCTCTTGTAAAATCAAAGCTTTTTAATGATTTTCTTAAATCTAAGTCAAGGGTTGGCAGACGACAGCCCACGCGGCCGAAACCCAGCCCGCCACGCCTGTTTTTGTAAACAGTTTTATTGCAGCGCTGTCACACTCATTTGCTTACCCACGGCTGCGGCTGCTCTGTCCTCATGATGGCAGAGCTGCGTCCTTGCAAATCTTGTTACGGAGAAAGTTTTCGGAGCAGCCGTGTGTTTCCTGGAGGAGGAACTCGTGTCTCCTGGAACCCCTCCAGGTTCAAACACCCCTAATCTTATGAGTCAACTTTTTCCATTTTCGGATAACTTAAGAGTGTTAGAAAATTCTTTCTTTAGACAAACAAACAAGACCCCACTTCCTTATAACTCAAGACCCCACTTCCTTATAACTTGCACGTGCTGGGTCTCTTTGTATCTTATGAACCATTAAAAAAAAGAAAAAAGGGACTATCCCGTGAAGAAAGCTGCCCCTTCTGAATGTGCGAGGGCATCTATTCTGTACCCGCTGAATATTTCCTTCTCCAGATGGACATTTGCAGCTCCCATACCTGTCGTTACTGCACAGTTTTTTTGTCTCCCGTTGAGACATTCTAGTTTCATAATAACCCTTTAAACCATGTCCCTGAGAATTAAAACAAAACAGCTTTGAGAATCGTCACGTGGAGAAATTAGACCCTGGCTGTTTACCGGCCTTGTTTTGGATGACAGGCACCTGGGGTGCAGCTGAAGACTATGTCGTCTTCCTCGGAGGCCCCTCGCACTGCTGACTTGTTGACATGAACCCACAAAAGCATCTCGGACCTTTTCAGCTGTTAGCCACATGTGAGGCTGACGGTTTTCTCATTCTTGACAAAGCTTTTCAAAACTTTGATGTATACCATTGGGACCCTCTTTCCACACTGGATCTTTTTATATCCTATGGTACCAAACTAATTGGCCCTTGCTCTCAGCTGTATCTTGGAATTCCGTATGTATGTTGTCTGGGTTCCCCCAGATGGCATGGAGGCACGTCCCTGGGCTTCCCGCTGGATAACTCCAAGCTGACTCGACTCCAAATGAGCTGCCTGCGCAAGTCTCACGGAAGGTGCCATTGTGGACAAGCGACCGTCATCCCATTGTCTTCCATGCATAGATTGACTTCCTTTCTTTGACAGCTGTTCTCACCTTTAGCTGCAAAACGGTGGTTTCCGTGGCATTCTTAGGAGTGTTGCTGAATTTGGAGATTCTATGCAGATGTTCCAATCATCCCCTTGACCTGAGTGAGGGTCACTACCTGGGGCCTGACTTGTGCTACCTTTCTGCATTGATCACACCTTTTTATTTTCTGTGATTCTGTTGCCTTGACATCTCGCGGGCTGGCTGACCGCGGAGAGGCTGCCCCTTCCAGGATAGTAAACAAGTGTATGCGCAGGCTCACTGATACAGAGCCCGCCTCCCGCACTTCTGTGTGTGGCGGTTCTCACACTCAGGGCCCATCTTCCCCTTCCCCCATCCCCCCAGGGCCAGGTGCCACATAGTAAGGGACAGCCCCTGCACCCCAGAACCCACTGAAACTATAAACTCTGGCCACTCCTAAGCCTGCTCCTGCCTGGGAAAACCACAGGAAAAGCTCTCGCTCACATTTTCCTCTGCCTCCTGACTGATTCTCGTGCTTCTCCATGTGGCGCTGTGTGCCATGCTGAGCCTCTTGGGACTGTGAGGACGAAGCTGTCTTCTCCGTGGTGGGCATTGCCATCCCTGAATAACAGTCAACCCTGCATGATAACACACGGTGAGGTCACTGCGTATTGAGAGAAGGACGAGGAGGAGGGCACTTTATTGGCTACAGAGTGGCCCCATCTCTTCCCGATGTCTGAGCTCTGAGGCCTTAGGAACGATGAGCGGGAGCCCGAGTACTACTTGCCTTCTCCGAGAAGTAGGTTCACGATACACCCCCCACCCCACCCCATCACACTCTTGAAAATTCCGATGAGTTTTGACTGTAGAGCCCAATCCAATGGATCAAGGTCCAGAATACATTCTGCTCGGCTGTGGTTGGGGTTGGTTGGTTGGTTGGTTTTTTTTACTTTCAGTGCTGAAGCTCAAGCGGATGCGAAAGCATGTCCTGAATGTTTCGTAAATCATGTGAGAACTGAAGTATGTGAGATAGTGAAAGAGCCACTGTCTCTTCCTGGAGCTTCCTAGCAAACGAAGCACGTGATTGCGGCTGCTCGCCTCACTAGGTCTTGCCGAGAAACCAAGATTGAACTTTGAAATACACTTTCGCTGAAGTCACTCCTACTGGCACGAATGATACGTCCCTTCAGAAGAACACTTCCCCATGCAGCGAAAGGTCCTTTTTATGCTCTGCGTAGCAGTGATTGCAGCCGCCTGCTAGGGTTTGTTTACATGGTTTGAAAAGCAAAAACGTGGATGCTCTCTGATGGCTTGTGGAGAAGGTGTTAGCGTGGTCATTTGGAACGCTATTTAAATTGGAGAGTGAAAAAGAAGTGACTAGGAGAAAACAAATGGGGAAATGGGGGGACGTGTCTACTCTTTGTGTCTGAATGTCAGCAGCTCAGACTGAATGGCCATTCTGAATTATTGGCAATATAAAGACTTTTCAGCTTCCTTAATGGAAATATTACAACTGGTAGGTAAGGGCATTTCTGGTTGAGGTGCTTCCTAAACCCGTGGGGAAAAAATCAAACTTAAATTCTGAAAGGAAATACAATGCTTTATATTTTTAAATACAAAGGATGTGTTTTGTTTTTTTAAGCAACACCAATAAAGCGATGAATTTTATTCTTTAGTTTACACTTTTCTTATCAGAAAAGGTCATTAGTATAAAAACATAAGCGCGCATGTGAACTGTATTTAATTCTGAAACTGGTACGAACATGGAAGAGATAAAAAACAGGAACATTTTGAAGGTTGCAGCTTATCACAATTTAAAATCATGGTTGACGTGTCATAAAAAGTTTGAAAGAAATCCCCAGCGTAAGAATTGTGTAATTTGGATTTTAGAGCCAGCAGCCCTGTACTGGTGACAGAAGAACTTTCTCAAGGGGGACAGAAAGTCGGGGGAACAATGGCCATTGTCTTTCCTGGGCCTCGTTCCTTTTCCTGGTCACCGCCTCTTCCTGTTGCTCCTTTCCTAATGGAATCACAGCAGTGAAGTTGTTGAAGAAATGAGGGGAAATCAGACCCATCGTCCTGCGGTGTGAAAGCAGGCCTTTGTGTGTGCTGGGCTGGGCCCGTGGCACACAGGGCACAATTGAGCTATTGTTTGTTTGGGAAAAGCGGCGGCATCCTATTGCAATTATTTATGGAAGGAAAGATTTGATGTTTTTGGAAGAGTTTGGGTGTAGGGGGATGTCTCATCTTCTCCAGATCTCTCAATGTATACGAGAGTGTTACGTGACGCCCATGGGTTGGGGTGTTTGGGGCCGAGAAACTGAAAGCATCGCTAGCGTTGGTCCCAGGACCGAGAGAAGAGACCATCTTACGCCACCTAAGGCTGATGTGAGGTGGCCTTCCAGCCCCTCTTACTTTTTGATGCTTTCTTTGCATTATTGCTCAGACTGCCCCTCTCTGGCTGAAGTCTGGACCGGTTACACTGATTCTTCACTACTAAGTGTTAGTAGAAAAGGAGAAAATACTTGCAGCCTCCCCGCTTCCCCTCAGTGCTCTTGTCTCAAGTGGGACGCTCTTCCCTGCTGCACTGGCGTCGCCCTGTAAAGGCGCGTGCCAGGCTCCTTGCGCAGCAGGCACGAGATGAGAGTCTGTCTCTGACCACCCAGAAACGGCCCACGTGCCCAGCCCTCCCCCGTTGGGCTTCATGTTCTAGCAGTTGCAGCCCCCTCGCCTGTGCCCACTTCATGTCCTCAGAAATAGCTTTCTCCCTCTCTCCTATGGCGCGTGTCACACTCTCTCTGGACCCTCACGAGCCTCCCTGGTGGCCCTAATCAGGGGTACGTCACCCTTGTGTACCTGACTCCCCGTGATTTGAGCCACCAGCTCTCCTGAGGACTCCCCCTGAAATTCCCATCAGTCCCTCCGAGAGCTGAGTGACGCTTGGCACATAGTAGGCCATCAGGAATTTGTGAGTGTATCGTCCATTATAAGTTTTCCTTCACAGAAGGATCCTTCCTCATCCTGCCATTTGGACCCAGACCTCCCTTTTCAAAGATCCAATGAGTAGGTAGGAAGAACAAACATGAACCCCCGATGGCGGGTCTCTCCCCATCCACCCGCCCTTTGCTCCTCTGCTGCCATGACTTGCCTTTGGGCTTTGGGCACAGTTCAAAGTTGGGTCCTTGTGAAGTTGCTGAAGTGACATATTTCTGTCCTCACTCACTCTGTGGCTGCAGATAACAAACGTTGGCAAGTACCCTTGTGCTTCCTTATGCTGGGAGGGTTTGTGTTTCCAGGCTTGTGTTTCAACATAACATGGAGACCTGACGCTCCCTGGAGTGAAAGAACATGAATAACTGCTCACGGTGGGTATTGCAGTGAATTCGCCTCTCCTGTCCCACTTGGTCCCCAGAGGAATCTGAGATTGACACAGACACGATGACTTTCTTTGGGAAGGTGGGAGAGGCTGGTGAGTCACGGGGCACGCAGGGCACATTCAGCTCGCCTCCTGCCAGCTGAATGGCTCAGAGTGTGGCCGGAAATGCCCAGTTGCTCAAATCTGAGATCCCCAAGGCGGTTCATTCACTCAGTTATTGATGTAACAAATAGTAAGCACCTACTGGGTGTCCTGTCCCGATAGCACAGTGAACGACGCGAAGGTTTCTGCATTCTGTACCCGGGGGCGAGGGGATGCACAGTAAACAGAGACAAGAACAAGCTAGTGCTGATTACCTAAGACGGATATGAATTCAGGTAAATTGCAGACGCCCGAGACTTTTCGGCGGGGGCAGGACAGGGCGTGGAGGTGTCAGTTCCTGCGCTGGAAGGAGAGTGAGGGACAGCAGGTTTGTTAGGGAGGTGTGCAGATGGAGCAGAAGCCGCGTAGACGTCCCGGGGAAGCAGGAAGAGGGAGCTGGGTAAGGGAGCATGGGCTCAGGGGGCAGGTCAGCGCTGGACAGGAGCACTTGGCACGCACTGTCTGTCGCTGCCCTCGGAGGAGGATGCGATTGTCTGTGGGCTTCAGACTCAGTGGCTGGGACCCCTTTTCATGGTTTAGTATTCTGGAGCACCCCAAGGAGCTTTGCTTTATGTGGGTTATGTGTGTTGGTGTTCGCCATCTGAAACATTAATATGGAATAAGTAAAATTAGTTATTAAGTCACCTGAAACAATAATAAACCCTTCTCATGTTAACATTTTGTGTGGGGGGAGCTGTACCCCACCCCCCCGGTGTAGTGAGTAGAGGGGCGATGTTTTACGTTTCTAAATCTCTTTACTGTCTCACGTAATGGCCTTCAACGAGATTCTCCTGTCTGCTCCCACCTTCAATCTGCTGCCATTATCACAGAGAATCTAGAAGCGTCCATTGTACACGCGTGAGACGCTGAGAGTGAAAAACAGGCAGATCACGTCTTAGTAGTGTTATGACAATAGGCAGATCTCATAGGTGCCCCCTGCCAATAGGGCTACAGAACCCCCCGGGGGTGCACGGACCATACTTTGAGAACCATCGATGAGGAGATTCCGTTCCCTGACGTCTGTGTTGTTCAGAGCATGGCTGAGGCGCTTACGTCATCATTACTTCTTCAGACATAATGAGTTCCAGACCCCCAGTTGACACTTCAGAGTTTGGCCCTGTTTAACTAGGGTCTTGCTGAAGCCACTTTCATAGCTGTGTAAATCTGGTTGTTCTCACTGCTCATCAAAAGACATATACGTAGGTACTGTTTTGTTTTGTTTTATCACAAAAATAGGACCTAGACAACAGAACATTCAAGAATAGAATACGAGAAAAAGCTTTATTTCTATAAATCATCACTGACCTTGGTTAGTGGTGGGAGTGGGCCGGATTTATTCATGAAACTGGCCTCAAACTACTAAGCCAGTCCTGGGAAGAGCAAATTTGTTTGCTTTGCTATCCGCAAGGAGCTTCTGGAATTGGACGCCTGCGGCCAAAGGGCCAAGACGGGAAGTGTCAAAGGTTGGGAGGGAGTTGGTTACTCGCCCAACACATGGAAAACATGCATGTGTACGTACACACACACACACACACACACACATTCATGGTGGCTTTTGAATTCCAACTCCAGGCCTGCACGGTTCCTTTGCCCTCCAATGGTAGTTATAAAGTTACAAAGGGTTGATGAAGTGCTAGAAAGATTTGCAGAGTATATTGCAAATACGAACTACTCTATAAATGATAAATACTAATTGAAGGCATGTCTGGGCAGAGTGAATCAGTGAGGTTGCAAGAAAAGAGATGTCAGGCCTTCAGAAAGGTGGGAAATTCCTGTTGTGTCTGCTAGGACTGTTGTAAAGCATTTGAGATACCATCAAATACCGTGTTTCCCCGAAAATAAGACCTAGTCGGACCATCAGCTCTAATGCGTCTTTTGGAGCAAAAATTAGTGTAAGATCCGTCTTATTTTGCTAGAATATAAAACCGGGTTTTATACTAATTTTTGCTCCAAAAGACGCATTAGAGCTGATGGTCCGGCTCCGTCTTATTTTCAGGGAAACAGGGTAGTTATCTAGTGAATGTTCCGTGGAGAAAGCGACCCCGACAGATCCCCTTTCTGAGCTTTGGGCCCTGGGCAGTGACCATGTATGGTTCTCGGCCTTGCCTCAGCCTCGAGGCACAGTTCTTCTGAGTGTCTTCACTCATCTGTTGATGCCATTTCTGGCAGGGTTGAGGTAAGTACAGGATTGGGGTCACACACGTTGTAGCCTTGACGTAGCTTTGTGTGGTCAGTGAATGTCACTGCGCTCTCTGTGGGCTAATCAAGTTCTAGGCTATTAGAAGTTGCCGTCTTACAAGATCCCAATGAGAATGGCAGAGCCCAACTTAGAATATGAAATGTGTTTGGATCCACTGGCATGGAAGCTGGTGTAACTTCACGCCCATGAGTCACTGGGTTTCTCGTTGGTTTAGGGTTGTAAGGCCTGTTAATGTTTTATTTTTAAAACAAATTATCCTACAAGAAAGCTTGTTCCTTCGAGTTGCACACACATAAAAAGTTGATAATGTTGCACTGGGATGCTTGAACTCTCCCGACTGTTTTGTGACTTCGGTGGTACCTCCCTACATGGCAGATGGAAAAACTCAGAATAAACTGCTTTGTTTTCCAAATCAGAAAGGAGTTCTTCCAACCTCTGGTAGAAGGTAAAAATAGTAGTTAAATGAAATAAATTAAGAGAATTTAACAGTGGAGAAAGAGAGGTAGTGTTTGCCTAAAGGAGAAACTTCTCTGAGTTTTTGAAGTGTGAATGATTTAAATGAGCTCCCAGCCTCACATTGCATGTGGTTTCCATTTTATAGTTTTCCTGCTTGAAAACAAACTGTCAGGATTTTTAGGTCAGTCCATCCGTGTGAACTGACTCAAGGCTTAGCAACAAACTTTGGCCCCTCTTCCCATCACCCTCCTCGTGCTGTGAAAAGTCTTACACCTTTGTGTTGATGGAAACCTTAATTTCACCACTTGTGTTCTAACCTGGGCGGAGGAAAACCAAGGACTTCGTGACCACCTCAGACAGGCTTCTCCCTCTCTCTTTCTCTCTGAAATGATTGGGCTTGGTGTGGTCCCCAAGTCCCCGACGAGGGGGAAGCTGAAATACAAACAAAGTTGAATAATAAAGTGATGTCACTTGGAACCAATTGGGACAGTTGGCATCACATGCCTGGCAGCTACTTCAAATGCCCACAAAGCAAGAGTGATGGCTTAAGCCGCCCTCCTCGCCCTGCCGCTCCCCTCGTCAACAGCAGACTTCTCCAGAACGGAGGCAGAGATGCAACTACTCCAGGCTGACTTGTTTGTGAATGATGCATCTGAACACATTAGTAGGGTTTTTGGGTTTTTTTTGTGCAAAACATGAAGACTAATTCAGAGCTGATTTTCTACCAGTATGGCCCAGACCATTTCTCATTGAGTGAGAAATGAGGATATGTCCCACTTTGATTCCAGTTGTGAGCCAAACAGGGCAGGGTCTGCGAGCCTCGTGGCACATTTGCAGGTGACATACCTGGGGTTTTAAGCTAACATTCATTTAAAAGCAGTTAACTTCTTGGTTTCATTACGACAGGGTTTCTGCGCAGTCTCCACACATTTTTTTGCTTGTGATCTAATAGTTAAAACTCTCCAAGAAAATGCTTCTTACTCTGGGCCACCCTGGTTTAAAAAAACAAAAACATAAAAACCGCTGCAGAGAACAAACAAACAACTGGGTTCACTGCTGCCTTCAGACACATTTGAGCGAGCACAGACCAGACAATCCTAAACCAACCAGCACGATTGCATGCATCTCAGTCATTGGGGAATGACGTGGTTCAACCAAAACTGAATTGAGAATAGTTTTTCTCATGAACACTTGGTTGCATGTGGGACTCGCGTAGGAAACTTGAGCGCAGGGCTGTGAGTCTCAGAGCTGACTAGCTGTCTGCAACCCGGGGCTCAGGAGAGGGGGGTAGTTACGTCTCAGGTAGCACTGCTTCTCCCCAGGTAGGAGAGAGCAGGTGCAGAGGTCGTGAGCCTGCACACCTGACCCCCTTCCTGTCCTCGCCTCCCCAGGCATGTCCATTAAGTAGGACCTGGAAGGCGTTTTCCTCCCGGATGCCTCTCCCCTACTGTAGTCTCCTGGTCGAGTCCTCCCGTTTCATCCTTTCCTCCCGTTCAGTCCATCCCTTAAAGGACTGCCAGACTGTTTTCTCGAAACTGCTGCTTTGGGGAACACGCTCGCCTGTGTAGGAGAATTCCTAAGGGCTCCCCGTTGTCTGTGACGTGAAGTCCCGTAGGCCAGCCTTTGCTCCCCCCCTCGTACCTAGGCTTATCTTCTGCTGTCCCCAGAGGCAACGCCACTTAAACTCATTTCCCGAAGGTTCTGCTAAAATGCTGCCTCCTTGCCTTCCATCCTCAGCACTGCACACAGCTTTTCTGCCGCTTGATTGCAGTGCCCTCCCCCTGTACCGTTTCCCTGAGCGCCCCCCCCCCCCCCGCCTGGCTAAGAGCCACGGTTCCCCTTAAGCACCCGGCTGCAGTTGTCGTCTTCAGTCACTCCCCTAAGCCTTGACCTCACATGGTGTTCTTTTCTTTAATTCCGTAAGCTTGGCCTAGCCTGGGTGACACCCTAGAGGTGCCATAGATTGATGAAGGCCGTGGGGTTGGGAGTTGGGTGGGTCCCCGAGCGTGATCAACCCTGTGACCTATTGATGGCCCTCAGCCTTGTTCCCCGTCTCTTTCAAGTGGGACGATTATCTCCAGCTCTCAGGAACACCATGGGGGTGAAATGGCGTGGCCTGTGTGTGTAGAGTGCTTGGGCAGTTTCTGGTGCATCATCAGTGGCTGTAAAGTAGCGCGGCGCGGTGACAGTGGTTGACTCCTTCAAATCACGGAGCTCCCCACATCTTTCCCCTGGGATCTAGACAACTGCAGAATGCAGGATGTCAATACATATGTGTTGCGTCTGAGGCTCGTGTGGATATGCTGAAATAACCCGAATATTATGAAACCAACCCAAATTGTAGCACGTCCTTCAGGATTTAACTTGCCAAATGTGGAAGAATGCAGGGAAGGCTAGGTAAGCTGTGTTTTTCTTGCGAGTCTAGTCCATGCTGCAAACTTAAATTAAAGGTTTTGGGAAAGCAATGTAAAAATGATTTACTCTTCCATAATTGGTTTCCTGAAAGCAAATGATATTTATGTGTCCAGCAATGAAAGATGCACCTACTGTAATTTATTGTAGAAGAGCGTTTTCAAAGGGTATAGCATGACGGGTGCTTAAGTGTATTAAATATTCTAGAGGAAGACATATTTAGGCTATAAATCGATGGACTTCCTCGAGAATCGGTTGTTTACCTTCTTCTCTGCCAGGTGTATGAAGACTGTACGTTCTCAGGCCTCAGTGGGAGGAAGATTTAAGGTTCCAGAAGTACGTTCGTGTCTCTTTTAAATTTTCTGTTGTTTATCAATGACTTATATAAATGTTTTAGGGAAGTGTTTGCTGTAACATTAGCCAATTGAGCCCTGTGCAGTTGTCTGGCAACCCATGTGATATGGAAAGACAGAAGTGCTGTATTTTGTCGCTCACAAGGATATTTCGAAAGCGCTTGAACAGGTAATAGCATAGTGAGAGGTGTTCCTGGAGCAGCGTGTCCCCTGTGACGTGTCTGCGGGCTTTATTATCCGTCTGGCCACACGGCTGGCTGTCTACGATTACACTTAAACACGGAGATAGTTTATCTTTGAATGTAATTGCCATGGTGTTAAGATTTGAATTTAGTACTACTAAGAATAAATCATTACCAGTTGTAGAGGCTAATTGGCTATCCAGTTTTCCTCTACGGCCCCACTCCTCGAAAAAAAAAAAAAAATCAGAGAAGAAAGCAAATAACCAGGACAGTGGAGTCTCCTGGTAGCGTTGTTGGACCAGGGTTTAGCGTTTGAGAGCACCTGGCCCTTTGCTTTAAGACGCCGTAGCTCAGGTCGCTGGTGTTGCATTAAAGTGATAGGTTGACATTCGTAATGAACCGAAGAGGCAGCACTTATGTGAGAAGAGCCTGGACTAGATTTGATCCTAATGTTTATAAAGAAAGTTCTAGAAAGCCCTCTGACTAGGTGAACTGAGGCACTTGGAAATCGTGTGAATTGGTTTAAAAGACCAATTACTCCTCCTTTTGTAAATGGCCTTTTAAACCAACCCTCACTTAGCTGATTACGTGTGGTCGTTTAAACTGCTAGTTACAATCAGAAGGAAAGACATTCTTAGGGTGCTGTCCTGCCTCGGAGAGGGAGGGAGGGAGGCAAAGAAGTTTTTTCTCCCATCCCCATGTCACCTGCTGAAAGCTGATCAATCCATCCGTCAGGTATTGAGTTTTCCCTGTTTGTAGTAAACTAGTCTCCAAACTTTGGGGTGGGGGTGGGGGGACCATCTAAGAAAGCAACGCGGGTCGGGAGAGCTGTCTGTCACCTGGCATGTTCTGCACTGGACGAGGGAGCCCGTTGGAGTGGTCGCCCTACATGACCAAGACTGCCAGCTTGGCTCTTGGTGGCGTGAGTGAGCCCTGTAATTCTTCCCAGCACTCTGGATGCTTGGCCTACACCTCTGTCCTCCTTAAGCGTCAGGAGGGGCTATCTGTCGGGAGCTGCTCTTTGACTCCCAGGCCGTTTGGGCTCCAGCGAGAATCCCGAAAACTGATGTGGAGAGCCCTCTTGCCCAGTTGTGTGAGATGCTGCATCTTGGTCGCGTCCCTGACCAATGGGTGGCCTGGCGGTTGGCTGCACGGGGAGGCGGGATGTGGCGAAATGACTCACTTGTGTCTGACGTCTTATACTTCTGACCCTTTGGATGCAAACGGGGAGAAGGAAGGAATGGCCTCTGGAAACCAGGGGGCGGAAAAAAGTAGTAGCTATGCTGTGAGATGGGCGTGCATACACGTATGCGGATTGCCCCAAGCCCCTCTAATCACATTCCCATTGATTTTCAAGTCCTGTGCTGTGGCCACGTGGTCTCTGCACCCAGGCACTTTTGCTTAGTAATAAATGACCTGTGAAGAAACACAAGCCTGCATGGAAACTGCTACCTAAAGGAATCCTGAAGTGACAATTTCTTGAATCCATATTTATCCCAATGTACTTACTTAGCATGTGTGTTTTTCCTATTTTGAAGTTTGTTTCCCTTTTAAACCTAGGCAGTGCCTCAGTATATACTATCTATTGCATTTGCTCATCTTAATATCCCATTGCATGACATAAAAGTTGACCAGTGCAGTTAAATGCCATAGACTGTTTTATAGGAACGTGATGGTATTTGAAGGACTTGGGAACAACTACTTTCAAGCCCTCAGCAACATTTAGTTACAATTGTCGGTCTAATTGCAAATGATTCTTATTCAGTAAATCAGGTCCCGGAGAACTTCGTACGATGCCGCCTCTTGGAATTATGAAGTCCTTCTTGCGTTGTGAGTCCTGACCAGGAGAAAAAGACTTCATTAATTTAAAAAATAATCTCCCCATCAGACTTGGATTGAAACAAGTCATTTCTACCAAGTCCAGCTCAAAGAGTTTTTTTTTTTCCTTCTTTTTTTTTTTAAACCACATTTGAAGTGCATAGTGAGAGAGGACTATTTTAGCTCGATTCCCTGTGGTTCCTGCCATTCGTCCCCGTGCCCTTTTTCCTTCCCTGCCTTCGGCACCACCCGTGTCTGAGAGAACGTGACGATGCTAAGTCCTTGAAGTACTGACTAGATGGAATTGCTCTGTGAGGTTTTCACAGCCATAGCGGCTATTACCTTCACAAACAGCTTGAGTCTTCCCCCCCCCCCCTTTTTGTGGGTGTTACACAAATATGTAATTAGGCTGTGTTTTTTTTTTCTGTTTTTTTAAAGAACACATTGACAAGCCAAAAGTGCGTGGTGAACCGCTTCAGAGTGCGGGTGTAGAGGAGGGAGTATGTCCGCGGCTCCGTTTTTGTGGAATAACTTTTAACATTTCTGTTTAGCATTCATGACGCTCTAAATAGAAGCCGAACACTGTAGCTCTTGGATCCTGGGAGAGGCGGACCACGAGGGCTCCCGTGGTTTGGGGACAGTCTGTGACTCGACATCTTTTTATACGCAGCAGTTACGACCTTGAACACCGGGTGGCTCTATTATCGGGGTTCGGTGTCGTGATGCATGTTTAATGCATCAGTGCCAGAGACCAGGTCGTCCGGAATTGACCACTGCTGTGTTTAGAGCACCGTGTTTGGATGAAATCCGTCGCCCTCGCTTTTCTCCCTGTACCTTGTTCTTTTTTACTGGAAACTCATTTATTTATGAAAATAACTGAGGGTGCAAAGCAAAGTATAACTGAATTTAAGGGGCCGTTCCATAGAGTTGTAACTCACTGACTACTGACCAAATGTCTACCATACATAAGTTAAACGTGGTTTTCTAAGAGGGAGATGACCAGGGTGGGGTGGCCTGTCCTTTGAAGTCTCTTTGGTTTGACCCCTCTGTTTCCTGGCCTGGAAGGTGGTTTCCCTTCCCTTCAGCAAAGCTGACAACCCTTTCGAGCTCAGACCCAGTGTCACCCGCTAGAGCAGGGGTGTCCAAACTTTTTTCAATGTTTTTCACCAAGGGCCATACGCGGTAAAATACACAAACAGCCGGGCCACTCACTCGAGGTGAAGTACGTATTGCCTCACCTGGTTTATTTAAGTAAACTAAACATATTTTTGGAATTTGCTGTGGGCCAGTTAACAATGGATCATGGGCCTCAGTTGACCCGCGGGCCGCAGTTTTGACACCCCTGGTCTAGAGTATCTGTCCTGCCCACCTGGGCCCTTCTCCAAGTTTCTGGAGCCGTGTTGCTGTCCTGCGTGGGGTGGGGGACCTCAGGGCGCTCAGGTTTATAGGCTCTGTCTGCACCTGCTTTCCCCTGTGCTGCTTTTCCCTGTGTCTCCCTGGTCCGCCACATTCAAGCATTGGGAAAACCTCCCCTCATCTCAGACTCAGTGTGTGAAACACCAAATGCATTGGTTTTTTAAAGCCAACCTCCAGACTCGACCACTGATGTACTGGCCTAAGCTCAAAACCTTGAAATCTGTCACCAGGGACCAAATTCTGCCAAATCTTTTCCACTTATAAGCTCTCTTTTCTGTGTGCTCCACCCTCATCCGACCCCAAGATTTCCAGTGTCCCGAATGAATTTCCTGCATCCACTTTCTCTCCACCTGAATCCATCCTGCCTTCCACCTGCCAGCTTAACGCTCCTCTGCGTGGACCGTGCTCAGGCACGAATGTAGCTCCCTCTTTCCAGGTTTAGGCATCGTCACCCGTTTGTTCTGCATATGCCGTCTCCGACGACATCTCGCTCTCTTCTGTTTGGTAGAAAAAGCTTTCAACTCTCTTCTCCACATGTCTGGGTCCTTTTCTTTAGATTTCAGGAAATTCTTCTTCCTCTTCACTCCCAGAACGCACATGGCTTTTACCTTCTGGCGTAGTACTTCTATTTAATTTTACCATCTTGCATAGGTTCTGTCTGTCCAAGAAGATAATAAACTCTTAGAGGTCAGGAGAGGAGACACCCCTTAAAACACCCCTGCAGCTCCAGCTACACTCATGGGTGCACAGATCACATGTCTGATACCCTGATGGGTCCCCAGCATCGGGCACAGGCCCACACACATTCTAGGAGCTCGTTCCCTATTGAAATGAATGACTGAATGATGGCGAGAAGCCAGGAAGGTAAGTTTGTAAAACCTTAAAGTATTAGGTTATCTCCAAGGTGGTTCGTCTCCTCACAAGTTAGATTTCTGGAGCCAGTCTGGGCATGTTCCTACTCCAAGAGCCTCAAAGATTAAGGACAATCCTTTTACAGGTACATGTTGACACATCTCTGTGACGATGAATTAAGTATGTAAAGATTGGTTGCCTTTCTTAGGGGCACAGTTTTCTCTAGAAAAGCCAGCTTAGTAAGGTGGGGTGAACCTTTCTCCTCTTTCTTTTAAGACACAGTGAATTACCTTACGCTACATGGAAATTGCCCTCCAAACTCAGTTTACTTGTTATGTCTACCAAAAATGCTATACCATAAGCCGTGGTTTACAGAATTTCTGGCACGTTCCCTTGGTCCCTGTTATTCCCAGATTTGTGAAACCAGTTTCTTGTTGCACATGGTACCGTTATTCGTTTAATTGCTTCAGATCCTAAACCATCTGCACCGGAGAGACTCATGGCATTCATTCATGGCCTTGACTGACGGGGTCCTGGATGTGGAGCTAGGGATGTAGGTTTGGGTTGGATGTGATGTTAGCCATTACGCTCGGATTTAAAACTCTCCAAGTCTCTTCAGCCTGAGGGTTCCAGTGGTACCATCTCCCGAGACACAGGAAAATAGCACGATGTGGTGGGCCGTACGAGGAAAACCAACAGCCAACCCGAGGCTCTTGTCGGAACTCCATCTCCGTCCACATCACTTTCCTCATCCCTCATCTGTCAAACAGAGACTTGGGAACAGTTCACATGTGTGCTCCCCATCGGGGAGATGGTAGCACCACCACCTGACTGCACCACACTCTCTGTTCTCGCCCCTCGTCTGTCGGATCTGAGATCCTCTTACATGACGTAAATGACGGTTCTTCATGTGACGTGCCCTTGATCCGTCCTAGTTGTTCGCCTGGTCAACCTGACTGGGTCCAGCCTCAGAATGTGTTTCCACATAGACAGCCTTCTAAATTTTCTTCCAAGGAAGCGGCTAGAGGATAGTGTTTGCATTGGCTGTTTGGTGGAAGTGAGTGATTCTCTCTTCACGGCAATACCTTCAGAATTTCATGTGACTGACTTGACAATAGTTCTCATGTTTGAATGGCCCATTGATAGTTGTAGTCTAAAAATTTCCAGAAATTACACAAGGATTTTTTTTTTAAGTGTGTGTGTGGGGTGGGGGCGGGGGGGGCATCAATTCCAGAAGAATCTTTAGGGCAATTATAGGCTGTTAGGAAATGTCATGTAATAGTAACAGATACGTAAGCTTATATCACATAAGTCATTAATCATGAATGCTTTTGACAGGGAAATTATTTTGCAGTTTTTTTGAAAAGAAAATATTAAAAGCTGAAGCTTTTTTTTGTTTGTTTGTTTGCTTTTTTTATTAAAAAGTAATTTGGAGCCAGTAACTTAACCTGTTTTTCATAAACGTGCTAGCTAGAGGCAGCCAGAAAAATATTCATGCTTACATAGTTGGGGTCCTCAAGTGAACTTACGTGTTGGCTCATGATAACTCTAGTAATTGCTTGAATTATCCTTGTTGGGTAATAATATGGACCCTGAAATCAGGGGTTTGATTTATTATGGCCAGATGTCTATTCTGCTGGGTTTATGAGGACTTGCTAAATGCCATCACCTAATTAAAACCCTCTTTACCCTTGTAACCCTTCTCGCCTACTCCCAAGGAATGAATTCATTCTTTCTCCATAGCATGTAACCGTTTGTGTTGCAGTTATATGTTTACAGCTTGATCGTTGGCTAGTCTATGGCTTTTTAAAAGGGTTTTTAAGGCTTTTAAACCTAATTCTTATTTATCTTTGTATAGCCAGCATTACCACGATGCCTGGCCCATAGCAGGGTTTACATTTATGATAGAAGCAAAGTGTTTATGGCAGAAGCATCAGGAGGAATGACTTCCTCTGGCCCGAGTCTTTGTCATCTGTTTAGGGGGGCTGTGCTTGTAAGAAAATGCAGGCCATTAAACACTCCAGATCCAACAATATAATCTGTGCTTTTATTGTGCGAGTTATTTAATTAAAGGATCACATTCTGTTGAAAACTCTTGGCTTCACACTTACTTTTGCTTTATTCTGTCTGATTCACTAGTTAGCTCCACCAGAATTGATACATGGGTTCAATAAGGCTCCAGTCCCGTTGGGACAAATTGAGTGGGAAAAGGCACTGAACTCTGGGGGTTTCCAGAAATATCTAAAAACAGAGAAATGACTGGGGTGTCTGAGCATTCTTTCTTTCACAGACGCTTGGCTCAGCTCTGAAAGGCAGCGCATCACGATATAAGCCATGGTTCAGTTGGCTCAAGCCCCGCAGATCAGGGGCACCTTTTGCCCTTGGACTTGAAAGGGTTTTACTTGGGAAAGGGCATTTAGGACACCCTCACCCACGAGCCGCCATGTACCTAGACTACTCGGGTATGTGCGATGATTTCCACCTAAACTGTCATCACCGTTATCAACAGCTTTGGTGGGGGACTTTGGGAATACCTGTCAGACATACCTCAAGGGTTGACTATGTTTGTCAGAGGGAGTGTTGGCTGTCTTAGGCGCTTATATTGAGGCTAAAGTAATGTGATCCTTTGTCAAACGTAACTTAGGCTATATAGGTGGGCAGGACAAGAGAGAAAGAAGTGACACACACACACACATACACACTCACTACTTGAAGTGTCTGCTGAGAGGACACGACAAATACAACTGTTACTCTTGCGTGCAGGTGACTGTTGGAAAGGAATACTGTAGGGGCATCAGTTCCTCCCATCTCTTACCAGCAAAGCAGAAACACTCACCTTGGTCTTCCATTCTTAACCCTTTCAAAGAAAGTGGGGGGGTGGCAGCAGGTGTGCTTTTAATTATGGCTTAAAAGTGCAGCTGTCCTCCAGGAATCATTGTTCCTTTCAGCAGGGGGTAGGCTTCTTTCCTTGCTTAACACTGTTTTTGTTGACCCCACCAGGGAGGACCTAGGCAAGCAGGGTGAACCCTCTTGCTTAGTTAAATTTAAATTGAATTCTATTTTAGGTACAACAGGTCAAGAGTAGGGAAAAGTTGCAGGACCTGGAATCAAGTGATATCGACTCATTCTATAAGGGAGTGAGGAAGGAATGGAAAGGCAGAGCCCTCCTGATAGCTTTCTGTGGGTGGGGGGATCTTTCATGGTGGGGACGAGGCCTGGGGAGAACGCTCATCCCCAAATCATCTGTGGACCTAGCTTCTGTATAACGAGGCCTCTGCATCCTTCAGTAACTTTAGTACTGAAAGTTTGTTGGGACTTCATTTTCTACAAAGCCAAGGTCTGAATCAGGAGTGTTTGTTTTGGATTCTAGCCAAAGTGCTTCAGTTTTGCTGAGGGAGGTTTGTCGTGGAAGAGGGAAGGAGTCAATGAATTGTGAGGGTGGTGTCCACTGTTTAGAATTTTGAAGTTCTCGGTAACTCCTCTTTCCTCAGTGTCAGTGTGATTTCTTTATTCACCTTCTTCCTTCAATCTGGTCCATTTGAATTTCAACCGGATAATATCAGTGGTGTTGAAGATTATATAAAATCGATCCAGTGAAGAAAATCTGGAGAGCCAGAACCCAAAGCAGCCGCTTCATAGGGAGGGTGACCCTACTCACCAGCGGTAAATGGAACAATCCCTTTTTCTTTTCTTTTCCTTTTTTTAAAAATAAGTTTGTATTTTGTAATAAGTTTAGACTTACAAAAAAGTTGGAGACACAGCAGAGAGAGTTCCCAAACTGTCACCCAGTTGTCACAAATGTTAGTATCTTACATGACACTCACGCAATTATGAAAACCAAGAAATGAACATTGGCACAATACTTACTACTAACTCCAGGCTTTCCGGGGATGTCCTTTCTCGGTCCCAGAAGCCTTCATTGCATTTATTTACTATGTGTGTCTATCGAGTCTCCTCCAATGGTGACAGTTCCTCTGTCTTTCCCTGCTGTTCATGACCTTGACACTTTTGAAGATTATGGATCTGTGCTTTTGCACAGTACTCCTCACCTTGGGTTTCTCTGACGTTTCCTCAGAATTCGCCGTAAGCATTTTGGGGGGAAGAATACCACGAGTGATGTTGTGTCCTTCTCATATCGGGGTGATGCCAGTATGTTTGCTCCTGGGATGGTAACCGCGGGTAAGGTGTGTCTGCCAGGTTTGTCCCCTGTAAAGCGACTGCTCCCCGTTTGTAACTAATGCCTGGGTGGGGGCAGGGGCAGGGGGTTTGTGGGGATACGTGGAGATTATGCCAACGTCCTGCTTCCCATTTTGCTGTCACTGATTTTGGCATCCTTCGGTGGCGCTTCCCTGCACCAATTATTGCCACCATGCCCTGGTGGAGGTTTCCTATTTTCTTCTACATGTATTCATTGGGATTTTTCTGTAAGGAAGAGCGTCCCCCTTGCCCCTGAACAGTTGCTTCACCATATTTGGTGCCAGGTAACTCTCTGGGTGACTGAAGTTGATTGATAAACACCAGTGATGTCTTTTCGCTGTTGGAAGGACAGCAGTCTCCGAGATGCCAGGAATGCCGTCTTCCTCTGGCATTGAGACTGCAAACGGCCTTGACCACAGTTCTCGTTTGGGTCCCTCGGACGGCTGAGCCCATTAGAGCATTTGCAAAATACAGCTGACCCTTACAACACGGGGCTAGAGGTACGGACTCCCCCACAAAGTCAAAAACCTGTGTATACCTTTTGCCTCGTCCCACACCTTGCTAGCCTACTGTCGGTTACCAATCACAGCGAAACAGTTGATTAACACGTATTTTGTATATTACATGTATTATAGTCTGTATTCTTACAGTACAGTAAGCTGGAGAAAATAAAATGTTATTAAGAAACTCATAAGGAAGAGAAAATACATTTACAGTATTGACCTCTAAGTGGACCCACGTAGTTTATACCCGAGCTGTTCAAGGTCAACTGGAGTTTTCATGGCTTGAGAGAGTGTGTGTGATACCGATTTTTAAATTTTTTTTTACTATTTCTTTCAATAGCTTTTATTTAGTAGGATAGTATAGAATGTTTTGGGTTCACCTTTATTGGGAAGAATTTCGATTTTCTAATTCCGCCTTTTTGTTTTCCGCCACACGTGACTGAGGATATCATCAGACCCTTTACTTTCTCATCTGTCTGCATTCGACCATCTCAGTACTCGTTGGCACCTTTACCCAAATTCAAAGATCGATGAATAAAATGAAATGTATCTCTTTGGAGCTGTATCAGGAGCATAAGCTAACGATGAGAAAATGGGAGGAAGTTGACCTTATTGGCCAACATGAACGTCTGCAATTACTTGTAGATTTCAATTAACCATGTCAAACGCTGGCTGTTCTGCAAGGAGATAAGAGAGATAGGTTGCCTTAAATTCTAGCCCGTGAGGATAATGACATATCATCGATGCACAGCTCCTAGAATTGTGGGCTCACGAGAGCGTCCTCAGCAGGGGTGTAGGCCAAACTAACTATATTTAGAAAGATGAGCAGTAAAGTGCCCTCTGCGACTTGCATGTAAAGCAAGGCAAACTAACATGTGACCCTCTGCATGTTCTGTCTCTGATGCCAGGTTTTGCAGTTGAAAATGAAATCTGGAGCGTTAAGAACTAATACTATTATAGGACTTATTGGAATATGAATATCTAGGGCTGGGAATGGTAGGGATGCCCAAAGTGCTTTCTTGAACCCTAAACTTGTCGGTTAGCAGGCAAATGGCAGCCCGCTGGCAGCTGGGCGAGGCTCCCGAATGACCTTGGAAGCCTGTGCTTCGATGCCTTGTCATGCTCTCGTCCATCAAGACATTTCCAGCACATTCTAAGTCAGAGGGCAGTGGACTTGGCCGATCTGATCAGAGCGTTAGCCTGGCCTCACTCATCTCGATTTATTTGTAGGCCCGGCGCCCAGACCATCCCTTGCAAATGGGACGTAGGACAACTTAAATAAGCCACCAGCCAGAGGCAGCTGGCTGCAGTCCTGGAGGAGACACTCCGGCTCCCTTGTCACTGCCTGACGTGCTGTCCTCCTGGCCCTCGGCTTTCCTCTTGTGACCACTCAGCTGACCTTGGAAAAATACAAGAATTTGTTCCTTACTGTCTGTTGGAGACATGGGTCTCCGGCTTTTGCTGGGAGAGTTTCAGTTGTCTCAGTCCCCACTCAACCCCAAACTCCTGCTGAGTCCCCCAAGTGCAGGAGGGACTGGAAGGCGGATAAGGGGTAAAGAGCCATTGGGTTTCACAAACGGCACCACAGGCCAAGCTGTGGCTTGTTCACCATCCACAAGGCTCACCCTGGGACCGGTGAGCTTACACCTAGATTACAACCGTAGCTGACACTTAGCACTTACTGTACGTCAGGTGCTGTTCTGAGCCCTGTGCACACACCAACTCGGTTGTCACATAGATATAATTATCATCCCCATTTTAGAGATTGGAAAACTGAGGCACAAAAAGGGTAAGTAACTTGACCCAAGAAGCACAGCCACTAAATGGCAGACCTGGCCATTCTGGCCCCAGAGTCCATACTTAGACCCTGCTCTCTACTGCCTCTTGCTAGAAGTCTGTCCCCACACACACCGGATCTAGCTGGCTGGAAGTGGCAGCTCAACTGTAGATGCCTCAGGCGTGAAAATGGTAGGTTCAAACTCCACTCCAGACTTCGCTTTTTCTCCTCGCTTTGTGTAGGGGAAGGAAAATGAAACATTCAGAGAGACAAAGAGCCTTGGTAGCAAGATAGTGTTTCCCTTTGTAGATTTAGTGGCACAGCAGGACCCTGAATGGTGGAGATGGTGGTGGTGGCCGAGCTCTGACAGACCCATGATTCCGCTTTGCCCCACTCATCACAGGGCCCAGGTCCCCCCGACTTTATCCATGCCTCAGCCAGCACGGTGCTGCGGGGAGCCCTGAGGGCACCCACGAGGACACCACCGTGCCCTGCGCCCGCAGCAGCCGTCCTACACCTGTGGCGTGGTGCTCACCTCCCTCACCATCCCCCACGGCCCCGTAGCTCCGATATTCGCCAAGACATAACGTGGGTGGATGTCTTTGCTCCAATGGTCCCTGGGTCTTCATTTCCTTTTGGAAGGACATCATTCGCCTGCTCTCGTTTTGTCTAAAACAACCACAACAACCAAGGGCGCAATCCAGGTTGTTTACTACAATGATCTGTAGTTAGCAGTTACTATTCTTCAGGTCCCTTCGGAAAACTCCGCTGTTCCGCGCACCTTTCACACGCTCTTGCGATTAACTTGTGCTCCGTGGACCACGCCCCTCGTGGTTTTAATTGCGTGCTCCATTCTTTGCTATGCTTGCTGGACATTGCTGTTGGCATGGTTGGGGCAGGCTGGCTGTCAGGACCCTCTTCCATCCCCCCCCACCGGTGGTGTGTGGGCAGGGTGTGTGCAGTGAAGCTTGTGATGCCACAACCCTTGTTGATGGAAGATACCACACAAACAGTGTGTGTGCTTCTCAATCCCCACTGCCTTAAAATACTGCTTTCTGCGGTAGTAAAATAAGCTGTTTCATAGTGTCCTGTTTCTTCTGGTACTGTCTGAACCAGTGAAGAAAAGCGAGGAAAGGAATATCCTTTAGGAAAAAAAGAAGGTAGGGGACAAAACGTAGTAAAGGCCTTGCCTTACCTGTAAGTTGCTTTTAAAAGTATGTAGATGTGTGTGTGTTGGGGGAGATGCGTGTATGTCCCTGTGGAGGTGTGTGAGGCTGTCCAACGTCGGGGAAATTACCTAGTGCCTTTCTGCAGGGAACCAAGAAAGCTGTTCCCTTGATCTTTCCTTGTCCCATGCTTTTCCTTGTCACATCGGGGAGGGGTTGGAATAGGTTTGTTGTGCCTGGTCACTGCCTGTGTTTAGCCAAGTCCTCTGTGGACTGAGTGCCTCAAAATATGGACGCACACGACGTGTGGAAGGTTTTGAGAAGTGCATTTGAGGAACGAGCTTCCTGGCCAAGGATGGGCGTTTGTTCCCTTTCCCATCCTTCTCCTCACCTGGGGCAGGGCCGGAGCTGTGTGTGGGGGGCTGCTCTTCCTTGTCTCTTGGGGGCTGTGGGGGAGCTGCTCTTCCTTGTCTCTTGGGGGCTGGCCCTCTGCTGTGTTTGCACATTTAAAAAGAAGTTCATCCACTCACTCCTTGAAAGGTTCTGGAAAAGGGGCTTCTCCACCCCAGCGACACTTCAGCATGTTTGCTTCTCCACTGTTGGCTTCTTGAGGAGAACTGTTGTCTTCCTGGAAAGGGGTGGCTCCTGGCATCTTCTTTCAGAGAAACTCCTTTCTGCGTCTCCTTTAGACGCGATGTTCTGTGTGTTTTGTTTTGCTTTTGTTTTGTTTTCCCCTGTCGATAGGAGTAACATTCTGACTGGAACGTTTCCTGTTGTGATACCTAAAATGGCCTCCCTAAAAAATTCCAGAACAGACCCTTAATCTCCGTCCCCGGAGAAGTGCAAGCAGGTGAAGTATTTTCCCGGCCAGCTGAGTACCCACCTTTTCTGTACCATCTAAGCTTAGAAAGCTATGCTCTGCATGTTCACTGTTTTGTTTTGTTTTGTTTTGTTTTTACTGCTTGACTTCCTTTAATGAGGAAGAGACTTCCTTATTAAAACTAATTTAGCTCTGAGGGGGACAAGAGTAAAACAATCTATTGTCCTGTAGGGGTCAAGGCCGTGCTTAACAAGGGACCATTGTGCCGTTTCAGGCGGGTTTGGGGGGACCGGGGAGAATGTTTATAAAAACAAACTTTGGAAACAGGGACAGTGAAAGGCTTTGTTTACCTGGCACTTGAAACTTAAGGTACTCATTTTGCCTGAAGAGTAATGAAATGCAGAGTTGTAATTAGGAAAGGTTGATGTAATTGATATGTTCACAGCCTTTGAGGTTTTTCTCTCTTGGGTTTCGGACAGTCATGCACTTATTTTTCTGAAGCCAAACTCTGAACTGTCCATCGAAGGCAAAAACAGGCCTCAAGAAACACCGTCTTTGGGCCAAGAAAGACAAAGATCCTTGTTCTCCAGGCCAGGGCGTGTGTGGGGGGAACATTTTAAAGCGCAATTTGGAAATGAACTCTTAGAATGAAACCTCAACACAGTCATTTTTACAGAGGTACGACAGGACGTGTGCAGGCATTGTGCTCTGAGCCTGAGCTTTCCAAAGCTCAGTCACCAAGTGACTATTTTGATAGGATCTCTCTCAGTTTGGGGGTGAACAGTTGTAGGGAATCTGTAGAAACTCAGCTGCCCTCTTATCTTTATATTTGCAAATAGCAGTAGATGTGACATGGTGAATACAACTGCAAGTTTTCTTTTTGTCATCAGGTTTAAGATGGAGTTCGGAAAATGGCCCATTACATTTCTTCTTGCAGACGTAAGGTGTGCCTTTTGTTGGCTGCATTTCCGGAAACTAACCTGCTGTTGATTTTTGTTCAAAATTTGCTTACTGGATTTATTCTGTTTTGCATCTCTTCCCCCCATCCCCCCCGCACTCCCTCCGCCCTGAAATTTAGAATATTGGCAGCTCATTGGTATTAGTCAAATTTCCACCTTATACAATGGTATCTTCTCTTATCCCCATCACAGAAGCAGCGGAGGTTCACGCTTATTGGCTGTCCGTCAACCACTTGGAAGGTGTGCTGTGCTGTGTGCCAGATACCCAGAGAGCCCCCGAGATTACAGAAATAAATAGGGCGCAGAGTTTTTCTTGTTTTCACTTCTCCTTGGGTTAGCTTCTTACCAGTTCTGAGTTGCATGTCAAAGGAAATTTCATCTACCCAACAGACAGTCTAAAATATTCTTTAAAGTCTTCCTCTTTCAGCACTCACTTTCCCTGTGTAGACAGGATACCTTGCTTTTCTTCATTCTTACCTTGACCTCAGAGAGCAGCCCTTAAGGAAGAGAAACATATCCACGTGCAATTTCCTTTGCTGTCACTGAGGGTCCACGAGCGTCACTGCTGGTTGCAGATCTTCTGGGCTTTCTTCAGAGTGGGATTTTTAAATATTTTGTTTTACCATAAATAACAGTCTATCAGATTAACAGTTACTAAAGGAGAAACTACATGTAGATACACAATTACATTTTTGTCAGCCGTACATTTTCATAACAGCAGTGAAAAAAAACACAAAAGGAAACCAACTCTTCTCACCAGCAGCTGAAACATAACTAATACTGAAGAAATTCCTGTGAACTGTGTGTGCTGCCGATTCCTTTTGTTTGTTTGTTTTCAGAGCAGATGGGCTTGTTTGCTTTTTGCTTAAACATTAATCAAAAATCAATTTATGGCTATGTAAGTGGCATTAGATAATTCTCATTCTGACTACAGTAAATAATATCTATTTGTTCACTTTAGATAAGTCTAGATGGCGGTGAAATGTAAAATAGAATTACATGAGATGTGACATATGGCTATGTATTTTATAAATTAATGCTTTTATGCATGTGGCAAGAGAAGTAATTTAGTGTACTGACGAAAGGAAAAGCAAAGGAAATTCCAGAGAAAGAACAGGGTAGCAAGTCTAAATAAATTTGGAAGATGAAGACAATATGATAATTGAGTTATATCTCTTTAACAAATCGTCCCAATTTATATGTTGGGATATGCACCATGAGAAAAGGAATATTCTAAGTGCTGGATGTTTGAATGTACTCCAACGATGCCTTTATAACTCCTGTGCTGACCAGTAGAGAGACACACACACACACACACACACACACACACACACACACACACGGGTTGGGGTGGAGGGCGTGTCATCGTGTCATATCATAGATGAAACGTTTTTTCCTAATCTTGTAGTTGGCATGTCCATTTGTAAGTAAGTTGTTTGAGCCAGTCACGTTTCTGCAAATGTAACTGACATTTTTTTGATATTAGAAAATAGAAAATTAAGATTTGCTGACTACATGTATATTATATATATATATATATATATGTGTGTGTGTGTGTGTGTGTATGTATATATATATGTGTGTGTATATATATATATATATATATAAAGAGATAATCTTTTATTTGAAATACCTAGAGAGAGTGAAAGATTATTGAAATTATTATTAAGGCTCTCTTTTTCATAGATCTGTTCATTGCAAGAAATCGGTGTTGCAGTTAACCAACAGGAACTTTTTATTTCTTCCCTAAGATTCATTTAGCCTTGAAAAGGCCAAAAGTTTAATGAAGCTGCCAAATGCCAATCTTTTCTTCCTTCTGTTAGAGAATATGCTTCAACTATAATTACATTTGCATTGTTTAAAATATTAGTAATTCCACAGCCAGACCTGAGATAACTGAGAATCATAAAAGTGAAAGCTTGAAGACATCATCAGACACCCTTGAAACCCTCTCCACACACCACACGCTGATCCACCAAAGCATTTTACAGGAGGTTTCTTTCTTTTTGCAGCTTTATTAAGGTACAGTTGACCAGAAAAAACAATTGTCCGCCTTTACTGATGTGTCCAGCTCCCTGTTTTAACACGCATATACGTGTACGTTGTAAAATGACCACCACAATTAAGCTCATTAATATACCCATCTCCTCACTGAAGGTGAAGTTTCCTGAATATTTTTGCCTTGTGAACCCTGGAAGGATCTGGGCAGTGCCCCCAACTTGGCAAACTCTTCTTGTACCTTGTATACAGTAGGCACTCAGTAACTCTGAGGGGAGCGTGAGGAATAATAAACACACTTCTAATACCTTGTCAGTGTGTGTTATTCACAGGGTAGATATTCTGACTTTCCCTGGGAATGGTGGCCAGGAAGTTGTCATTTGCCCCCAACTGAGGATCAGAGCTGGCACGGTCCCCTTTGAGGGGCTACGTGTATGTGCCGTTTGGACACTGGGTCAGTCTGTCCGTCTCTCCCCCTCCTTCTTCCTCTTTCTCCCTCCTCACTGTTCTCCCCCCGCCTGCTCTCTTGCTGATTTGCTGTCAGTTGAAATGAGCGTCTACATCACTCTTTTTTGCCCTTGGTCAGCAACTGCCTGTTCGCCTTCTGCTGTGGCCGCTGCATCATTCCTTGCTGGCATCCGTTCTCCGAGGGCCTCACCTGGTCATGATGGTGGTGGGGAAATCGCAGTGACCGGTGCTCCAACTCATTTGCCCATCAGTTTTGCAAAGTACTATTTAAAAAAAAAAAACAAAAAACAAAAAACACCACACAAACAAACTCTTCAAAGACATTTTCTTCCCTGAGAGTAAATACAGTGAATATCAGATGTCCCCTAATTGACTAAAATCTCTGTGCTATAAAATTGGCAGCTTTACAAAATAAAAGGTTAGCGGTAGAAGACGTACCCGTTTCCAGCATCCTGGGGTTGCCTTGCCTAAGATGGTTTGCGCTCTTGTCATGGGACTACCGACAGTGGCTGTTTCCATGTCATCTTTGTTTTTCTAAAAGATCTATTAATCTGTCAATAGCTTCTCTGATCGTAACCAAAGGAAAGAAACTTTCTTTGATTATATTATATGGACTCTTCTCCCCACACCTCGTTGCCATTATATCAAAGTGTGCTCTTGTCCGTGGCTGCTGAAGGTGTGAAACTCCGCCGGTCTCATAAGCCACGCAGAAAAAGCAGGCTGGTGCATGTTCCGGCAATCCATCTGTATTTTGTGGTGGTGAGCAGTTTGGGCCTCCTCCGTCCATTCCTTTGTACTTCTACTAGCTGTGTCTGATGCCTGTATCCCTGGGCGCATGGATGCTGCCCTGGGCAGTGGTCAGGTGGACCAGGGCACAGAGCCGTGGGGAGGTAATGAGGTAGGCGAGAAGGTAAGGTTCCTGTAGTGGGGCATCGTTGATCTTCACTGTGTGCTTGTAGCTTAGCCACGGAGGGAAGACGTGCAGGACGCGGAAAGTGAAGATCTGTTTCCCAGGTGCACCGCTTACAAGCTGGTCTTCGGGCTGGTGTGTTGGTGGGTTTCCTTAGCGCTGCCATCAGAGACGCCATCCGGCCCCTGCATCCCATGGCCAGTGCTTCTCAGGGTCCCCGTGTGGACGAGGGGGCAGTATTGGTGGACTCGGGGACCAGGTCAGCCAGAGCAGCCCTGTTTCTCTATGCTGCCTTAAAAAATAAATATTTGGAAACCACTGGATCACCCCCTCGGCCCCCCGCCCCCCAAGATTACGTTCAGCAGTTTAGTGAGTCAGTGCGATCAAGGAGAATGACGCACACACCTCTAGGAGTATGTTTTAATAAATGTAAGGGTGCTCTGCTTTGGGCTGGGCACAGCCTCGTCCCACCAGTGTGGTACTTAGGCGACCAATGATTACCGCCCATGAGACAAAGGCACAGCAGCCCATCGTTTGCAGGAGCTGTCTTCGTGTGGGTGATATCTTCTTCTGTCAGAGCCCAGACGTGGCATGCCCACGCAAACCGCACTGGCCCCACGACTCTGCTGGGAAGCTGATCATTGGACAGTGGACTTGCGGGCAAGGAAACGGCATTGGAAGCACACAGACCCGCCTGCATCGGAGTCGGGGTTCCCCTACTTCTTAGCATCCGTGATTCCTTGTCTGTACAATGGAAATGGTCATACGTGTTGCCCGAGATGGAGGCGACGATAAACTTGGCCAGACAGACCGTGTGCCTGCCCAGCACGCAGGAAATTCTCAGGTATACCCCTGGCAGCTTGGAGGACTTCTAAAACTCGACGATGCTGACCTTCAAGGTGCGTTGATGTGATTCCTGTGATGGGAAGACTTTCTCCTTCTGTCTCCGAATTGTCTGGTCCTGCAGTGTGTGGGGGTTTTTATTCCCCCCCCCCCCCCCCGCCAAATTTGCTAAGCACCTTTATTGCAGGTTGGGTCCTCCTACAGATTTCCGAGGTGAAGTTAGGAATGAAAAGATTTGCTAAGGAATAACACTTGTGAGAGCCAGAGGAGGAAAAGGACGATGCACGGAGAAGGAATGCATCGAGCTGCGCCGGACGGAGCAGAGGGGGACACGGCCCGCCCTGGGGGGCTCCGAGCCAGAAGTTGCCGTCCGAGGGGTGTCTTGTTGGACAGACAGAGCCAGGCCCTGGGGCCAGTGCTGTGCTCAGGTACTGGCCGGGCGCTGCCCTCAAAAGAGAGTGACCGGGCCAAAAGCTGAAATGGACCCTAAAGAAGCTACCCGCTGGTGACACTGCAAGTCCTTTCTGAAAGGGGACGTGAGCGTGGGATCTCTAGATTTGAAAAAGAGAAGTTTTTGGTGAGAGTGTGACTATTCTTAAAGCGGTATCTCTTCAAAACCTATGGACATGGGAGAGGAAACTACTTGTCAAATACCAGCAGAACCTCACATTCGTCACCTCATGGGAAATGCAGTCTGTCACCCACAGTTTGCGTGTTCACACTGAGTCCCTGCCAGTCTCCTCGGACTTGAGCTGGTTCAGATATACTCGCACGCATGGCTAATTGAGTCAGCCTCGCCAAGAGGTGACCTCCTCCAACCTCAGGACGGCGTGACATCAGGGGCTCATAACTGGTCCACCATCCTTCTTTTTCCCCCTGTGTATTTCTCCTAACGTCTCCGAATCTGCTAGGTCTTCAGGTTAAGGTATGCCATCTTCTTTTTGCCAGAGTCCCTCCCACCTCTGCCTCTCCAGCGATATGTCCCATGCCATCTGACGTGCTTGTTTTCTGAAGGCCTCCTCGAGATGCATTACTGTGATGCTGTATTTATTGTTGAGAGTTTTCAGCCTTTGAGTTTTTCCATTCCACTGTATTCTTCCAAAGGCACAGAAGAGAATGTCTTCTGCTAGAAACAACATAAACAGATGTGTCATAATGCATCCCTACAATATGCTAATAACTTGTTACAAGATACTGTAGGAGAAAAGACCCTATTTCCAATGAAAACCAAAAGAGAGAACACGTAAGCACTACCTGTGGAAAACTTAATGCTACTAAAAAACACAAAAGACAACTCGAGTACATGGGAAGTCATAACATATTATTAGACAGGAATAATTGACGATATCAAGACATCAGTTCTCCTTAAGTTAATTTATAAATTTAATGTGAGCCACGTGCCAGCAGATTTTCTTTCCCCTCCATTAGACTAATTCTAAAGTTATGACAAAAATCAAACAAGCTAGTTGATAAAACTGTACAGGAACAATGAGAAATCCTATGCTGATCAGACATTAAAATAGTCTATAGAGTCTAAATAATTGAAACAGTGAGGTAATGGTACATGAAGAGATAGGGCAAGGGAACAGAATAGTCCAAATGTGGATGCTAGTACACATGGAAATTTAGTATTTGCATAAAGGAGCCCCTCAAATCAGTGGGATGAAGATGAACTCTTCACTTACTGGCAAGGGGACATGGGTATCCATTGGGAAAATAAAGCCAGTTGGGTCCATATATCCTACCACACACCAGGTTAAATGCCAAATGGATCCAAGGTAAAAACGTGAACAGCAAAACGATAAAGTACTAAAAGAACACATGGAGGGATGCCTGTATAACCCTGGAGCAGGGAAGGGCTTTTTAGTTTTCAACACAAAATCCAGAAACCAGAAAAGAAAACATTCTTAAGAAAGAATTGAATACATTTTAAAAGAACCCAAAAACTTCTGCATAGCCAAAAACCATCAGCAATGACAAATGCCACACTGAGGAAAATATATGCAACTTCTATCACAGACTGAGCTAATCTTCCAACTTGAAACAAACGAACAAACAAGCAAACCCAACAACAACAAAGCAAAAGAAAAAAAGAAAAACAAAAACATGAGAATTCCTAGAAATTGGTAAGGAAGAGACTAGCAATTCCAAAGGGTTTGGGGTGAAATACTGAACAGATAATCCACAGAAGAGGAAAGACACATAACTATTAAGCATGCATATGAAAAAATCTTTAACCTCATTTATAAAAGAAATGGAAATTAAAACTACAGAGAGATTATCTTGTTTTCACCTCTCATACTGGGAAAAATTCCCAGCGTTTGATAACATACCCTGTTGACAAACCCGTGTGGAAACAGCCCTGTGTGGCTGGGAGGACTGGAAAAGGGTACCACATCTGTGGAGGGGGATTTAGGGATGCCTGTCAAGTTATAAATACATACTAGTTGGGGTGACTTTTGAGCTGATGCAGCAATTTGGGGGAAAGCATTTACCCCACGGATATACTCATCCACATGCAAAATGTGAAGAGTTATTTGTTAATTAACAGCAGTTCTTGAAACCACAAAAGATGGAAAACAACCCAGATATCCCTCCATGAAGGCATAGATAACTCAGTTAGGACCATGGCTCTCAAACTTGTCTGCTTATCACCTGGGGACTTTTTTTTTTTTTTTTAATTTCCAAGTTCAACTCATAACCCAGAGCAATTCAGTCAATCTTTGGAAGGCGGGTCACAGGCTCCATATTTTTTTTGAGGTTCCCAAAGGGATTCCAGTGCACAGAGAAATGTTCAAACAATTGAATTAGGGTTTCGCCGTACAGTGGAATATTAATGACATACGGTAGCTGTTAAAATAGAATGAGGACTTTTTTCATTTGCCGATCTAGACAGATCTCCAAGATATATTAAGTGACAAAAGAGCACACAGAACAGTGTGTACCAAAGGTTACTATGTGTGTAAAAAGGGAGAAATACAAATAGTTGTATTTGACGAGTACTGAAAGCAAAGTATGGGAAGGAAGACTCTGCTGTATCTTATACATATTTATATGTAGATATACATTTTTTTTCATTTTTATGCCACGTAGTTATTACCTATACTTAAAAACTTTCAATTAAAAAATAAGTACCTATCATAAGAGGCTCGAAGCAGGCTGGTTGTTTATTACTGAAATAAAGCAGTAAGTTTGTCAATAAAAAGTCCCCCTTTCCCACCATTAATCTGAGTCCACTTGGGAATATGTATAGGATAAGACACATCACATGTGATAGCGGGGTCCGAAGACCACAGATTCCCTCTGTAGAACCCCAGGATTCTTAGGACGCCTGGACCTCCTTTGTTCACGTGAGGCTGCAGAGTTTAGTCCTGCCCCTCCATGGGTGTTTCTGTGAGTGTCCGCTTCAGGGTCCTTCCTGAAGCCATCTCTGCCCCCAAACTCATCCTCCCATTGCCTGGATATGTTGCTGAGCGATTCGTTCTCTTTTGTCCCTTATGGCCCCCAAAGTGAATTTGGAACTTTTGGTTCGGACCAGTCCTTCCTCTGGGCATACTGGGCGTGTGGTGGTGAGTAGAGCAGATAAAAACTCCCGTCCTTGGAGCTTCTGTGCTGCGGGGCTGGGGGGAAGACAGACTGTAGAGCCAGCAACTGGATAGTCAGGTAAGAAGGATGATAGTTAAAGCTCATGAAGAAAGTTAAACAGATCTGTGTGATAGTGGCCGGCAGGTGGGAGTGGTAGGGGTGACATGTGAGCTGAGGCTTGAAGACTGAGAAGGAGCCAGAGACTCTCAGACATGGAGGAGACCTTCGGGAAGAGCAGGGAAGGACCCAATGGAGGCGCAAGCGTGAAGCGCCGTCTGCATCTGGAGACAGGCGTGTATTGGCTCTGTTGATACCTGCAGGGCACGCTTTGTGAAACTGCCCATCAGCCCTTGGTTGTGCAGCAAACCATGCCAGCGTGGTGGTACTGTGGTTGTGTCCTGGGGAGAGACGAGAGGAAGCATGGAAGCCGGGGGATGGGGTGGAGCTTATGGGAGGTCTGCCCAGGGTTGAAAGTGATTTTTAGGCAGGATAGGAATTTGGCAATTAGAGAAGGCGGGGAAGGACCTGTCAGTCTTCCAGCAGGAGCAGGAAAAGAGTTGTGTGTGTAGGGAAGGAAGCACTGGGACACCAGCAGAAGCGGACCTACACTGCCTCCAACTTAGGGGGTTGGGGGGACAGGTTAGCAAGGATCCAGTTAGGACACTCAGACTGGACTGGGGGGTGGGGGCAGAATGAGGCCTGAGTGCAAATGTTTGTCATGTCGGGAGTGGGCTTGTTGTAGGTCTGTGTCTGCAGCAGATACACTCATCAGAAGGTGACACAGCCCTTGTCCTCAGCAAGTTCAGGGTCTAGTGCCACAGACAGACCTGCAAGCAGAGTCAGAATGCGGTGTTGGAAGTGTTGTCAGGGCCATTGATGGAAGTGCTTTGGATTTCACAGCAGTTCTGCAGGGGCAGGGGAACCCTGGCCTCTCCTGGGCAGGCAGGGGTAAGGCCTAGAAAGTGGACGGAACAACCTGTGAGAAGTGTGTGCGTGGCTGGCAGGACAGAGTGGCTGGCTGGAGGGAGGGGTGCTTGGAAGGAAGAAGGCTGCACGCGTGGGGTCTGGGGCCAGGTGGGATGGGCCAAGGGCGACTGACTCCATTCTGCAGGCTGTGGAGGGTTTACAGGAGTGGGGACTCGAGGCCATGAGTTTCCCCGGGAGTGCTTGGGGTGAGACGATTGGAGTGGGCAGGTACCAGAGGCTGGGATTGATGGAAGGAGCCCCAGGTGGCCATTTCTCCCAATGTTGCATCCTGTCAGACGTCCTTTGCACCCTCTCTTTGTGTTCAAAGCTTGGACAGACTGGCTGTCTGGTCACAGGTGACAGTGAGGCTGACCAGCACAGTGCAGTCAGTGGAGATCCCTCTTGCTTCCAGTGTCCTGGTTCCCTGTCCTTCACCCCCACAGGGAAGGGCCTCTCAGGAATCTAGCTCAGGAAGATGGTTTGTGGAGACGGGCCAGGTGATCACCATCCATCTCCTGGACGCAGGCCTGTAAGCTGCAGGTTTTCTCAGCTCAAGCCCTAGGAGCATGGTGAGGGCAAAAAGAGGAATGCATTGTCCTTTGCGTCAAACCAAGTGGGCAGTTGCCATGGAAAGTGGTATCCTGGGTGAACTACACACTCTATGGAAAATGCAAATTAACTGCTTATTTCTTATCAGGTGCCCTTAACGCCATCATGTCAGTTTCTTTTTATGTAAGCTTCCTCACACGGGCCCCTTTCCAGTGAGATCACAGCTCCAGAAATTTGCCATGAAAAGGTTTCACAGGGCATCTGATTCACCTCTGTGCCGTTAACGGCGTATTGTGTCAGGAGACAATTTTTAGTACAGGGACGTACAACAACTTCTGAAAAGACAGAAGTGAAAATTAATTTTAAGGTGGGGAGGGGCAAAAGGGAAGGTCCACTAAATTGGATCTCGCTCCTTTCTGAGAGTGTTTAAACCACACGAAGAAGAGTAAAAATTGTGGAAACAAAACCTTTGTAGTTTTCCACAGAACAAAAATGATGTGAAGTTGCAAGTCAGCAGTTCATACCCAGGGGCTCTAAAGGACGCCCACTCGTGTTTGCTTTTCTGGGCGACCCTTCGTTGTTGCCCTGCCGTGGGTTCCTTTTGTCTAGTTCCTTTTGCTCCCCCCACCCGCCTCCATCCCAGGGCTGGGACAGGCGAGCTGGCATCCGGCGCCCTCCGTGCGGCTGCCTTGGACCAAGGTTGTTTACTACTTTCTACTCCGAGTAGCACGCCAATCACGAGGGCCCGCCCTCACCGCCGTCCAATCCGTTCGTTGGGAAAGTCCACCTTTCCAGGGGCCCGGGCAGCGACTGGCTAAGGCAGCTGTCAGTCAAGCGGGCATCCCGCAAGGATGCAGCAGAAGTATTAGGGACAGGATCACCAGAGCACAGGAGGAGTAACCTTCCCCATAAACAAGATGTGGGGCCCCCCCAATAAAGCAGGGGGGGTGGGGTGCCAGAGCGCAACTCAGCCCTGGGGCCCCACCGTAGCGGAGTGGGCTGAGCGCAGAGTCGGGGAATCCCTCCCCCCTCCCTCCCTCCCTCCCTCCGCCTCCCGCCCGCCACTGCTGCAGTTGTAAACACGTTTCCCTCCATGTCTGTTTTCCCTTCTCTCTAACAGTGGCCATTACAGGCTGCTGTTTACCCAAATCCTGCAGGGCACACACGTCTGCCCGGCCTTCATTGCTGGCGCCTCCCTGCCCTGATTCAACCTTTTTTCTTTTCCTCCCTCGGGTCCACAGAGTAAAGGAGGCCGGCTTGTGATCAGCCTCGTTTCTCTTTTATTCCTGTCCATGTGGGACAAGCCATGCTTTGTCAACATGCACCATTTTCCAGGAGATCGTGCTTTCTTTTCCAATTGCATGCATGGGGCCCCGAGGATTTGGGTTAGGTACGCCGCAGCTGACACTGGCGCAGTTCTGGAAGGGCTGGGTGGTTTTTTTTGTTGTTGCTGCTGTTTTGGGACACGTGGAAGGCTATTTTAATTCTGCGTTTTCTTCCAAGATGGGTCTTGAATCCTTCACCCGTTCTTCTTAGGTCTGAGATATGCACCCCACCCACCCCCTTAAAAAAGGCAGCCCTGTGTCGAACTAGATGTTTTTGTGCCGTCTTCTGTGATCTGAATCCGGTTTCCCATTTCCAGCTGCACAATGTGATTGTATTCAGTGTGATAGGGGCGTAGTGGACATGAATTATTTGCGACAGGGCTGCCTGGAAGATGTGGAGCGGAGTTTGCGTGGCCCGGAGCAGCTCCCGTGTCTGCGGCTTCTCTGTTATGTTACACAGGCTTCCAGGCAGGAAGCTCAGGCAAAATGGCAAAACACAGCATGTGGCATTCGGTTCACAAATGCCCATTTTTAGGAGCTGCTATTCCAGGTGACATCCCGTCTTATTGAAGCCTTTCTTTTTAAAAGAAATGGTCAAGTTATCTGTGAAGATGGATTGTTTGGGGGATTTTGTGAGAAGCCTTGTCTACCCAAAATGAAGATTTTGAGGTTCTGGTTTGCTGAGTGGGGGTTCGGCCTCCTTCCTGCTCTGAGTCACAGAGGGAGAAGACAGCTGCTTCTTGACTCACACGGAGCTGTGGCCATGGGGGAGGGATGGGACCTTCAGCCCATCTCAGCCCTGTCCTGTGGGCGCAGGGAATGAAAAGGGGAAGAGATACAGTGCAAATACACACGTAAGGAAGGTTAGCCACCTGGCCTGGTGACGTTTTCTCTCTCTCTCTAGGCCTATGTCTTTTCCTCCTTCAGTTGTCCATTTGCGCTCTCTCCCCTGCTAGGACTGTTTTTCCAAGATGATCCAATTAATGGATGTGCTGGTATTATTGTTAGAATAGGTTCCACTTCCACTTCATAATTTGACCGACACAGTTCCTGTGCGCCACGAGGTGACAGCAGGTGAAGGAGTGCCCAGGGCTGGGCAGAGGGCTGCCCCGGGACCGTAGATTTTCTGCCAGAGTCATCACAGCACCGGAGGAAGTGCTGCCATGCGGTGTGTCCCGGCGCCTGGCCCTTAGAGCTCACCTGGGGCAATTCAGTTCCCTGTGTGAGCCTCTGCCTCCCCTCCCCGAGATGGGAATATGCTGTCCGTGCAGGTGTGAATACTGAAGGAAATAGGGAAGGGAGTGCGCCTGGGTCTCTGCCTGGCCCCCAGAGGTGCCCAAGGCCCCAATTTGACCTGCCCTCTCTCTCTGGTAAATCGTCTCCCCACCATCTTTTCTTCTGGGCCCTTCCTGTGAGTCTCCTACTTACTCAGGCTGGCATGTTGAGCTCATCTTTTGCTGGGTTTCTGCGTCACCTGCTCTTTTTCTGGCCAGGTCAGCCTGTTCATTTTTCCATGCCAACAGCCTGGACGTGCCAGTAAGTCACGTCTGAATAAGCCAAGCATGTTTCCCTTCTGGAGAGTGCCAGGGCAGGCTGGTCTAGGAGCCAGGTGGCTTTCTCTGGTACAAATAAGTGGGGGAAACGGCGGCCTTGCTGCTTAGTGACAGGAGACATGTTTTGAATGACCTGGTGAATCTCCCGAAACCACGCCTTCCATCCCGACCCCAGCGTGGGACTCCCCCTTCTCCCCACGTGACTGGGCTTTGAGCTCTTCCTGATCTGACTGGAGCCTGCCTGTGCCCCCGGCCCCCCCAGCATGCGCCTGTGAGTCTGCCAGCCACCAACTCCTCAGTGCTCCTGTGACCACAGGACACGTGGCGCTCCTGTCTCCGTTCCCTACCCGGCCCCCCCACTTCTGCATGCCCCTCCCACAACCACCCAACTTTAGGTTGCCCTCCGGGAGGTCACGCGCTGCACAAGCTCCTCACCCCCTTCTTGTGAGTCTTGGCCCCCCACTTGGGGGACACTGTGCTGTGTCCTCTGTGGTCTTGAGTTCCTTTCTTACTTTCTGTGAGTCTCCCAGTCTGGGAGGAAGGCGGTCTCACCTAATGGCGTCTGGGCCACGGATCCAGACACCGCAGTACCCTGGACACGTGGCTGTGCCTCCCAGCCCGTCTTTCCTCATCTGCAGAAAGGGGAGCTAATACCTGTCCCTTGGGGGAGCCGTGAGGATTAACTATGCTTCGCAGCCGTGCCTAGTAGGGTCTTAGTAAGGGGGCGTTCTCGTGAGCGGTGTTTTTCTCAGCCCCCGATGTGGCTGATACCCACTTTATTGGGCCACCGAGAGAATAACAGAATGGTCCGAAATCACTTCGAGGCAGTCTGATGTTGGTTTACCTTTCCCCCGTAGGGACAGGTGCCCTATATTACACTTACGCCCTTTTGTGTTCCACTTGGCAAACCCTTGGTAAATATTAAACAAAACAGTGCTTCTTTCTCTGTGTCAATAGTGATTTTTTTATGAAAACGACTACTTAAGAGGTCTGATTTCTAGAACCCCTAATCTGAATTGGCCCAAACAGGAAGGTCTGAGCCCCTTGCAAACGGTTGTTTGACCAACACCTGGGCCCAGTGGGTCCTTACTAAATCATTCTCAAGTGTGGTTTTAAAATAATGGAGTTGTTGGGTGGAAGTTCTGAGCAGGAAGTGGTAACTCTTGAAGTGCTGCCCGCTTCTCCCAGTGCCACGTGGTGGTCAGTTTACGGAAGCAGGCTGGTGGCCAAAGCATGAAGCTGCTGTACAGTGGGCAAGGGCCAAGGTCACTGGGAGGCCCCGCTGTCACTGCTGGAGAGAGGTGGGGGGTGCTGAGCCTGCCGACTTTCGTGACCCTGGTAGGCACCTGCCCCATACTGGGTAGCCCCAAGCCACCCAGAGAACTACTGAACAGAGAAGCTGTTAGGACTCTTGTGGGATGCCTGTGCTAAACTCCGGGGGTACAGAGATGCAGAGCCATGCCCTTCCTGGAAAGTGCGCCCAAGACCATGGAGCTTTCCTGACCTAGTAGGAATTGTACAACCAGGCGTTATGATGAGCAGCATCCGTATTTGTTTCTGGGGGAGCTTTTCCAACTATCTGTCTATAGCTTTGTGACTTTGGGCAAGTCCCTTAATTTCCCTGGGCCTTGATTTCCTCCTCCTCGTAGCAGAGAAAATCTCAGCATGAGAGGCAGGTGAGGCAGCACAGGTAGGTGTAGGGCTGGGCCCTTTTGGAAGGAGCCATCGCTGACCATAGAAGACACTGACTGGAACATTCTTGCATGAATTAATCTGCTGAGTTATTTTAAGTTTGTATCTGAAAATAAAGGGTGGATTGCTATCCAAATATAAAAGAATTGGATCCAGGCTCTAAAAGGATGTTTGCTGTTCTTTAGCAAAATACCATTCTTCTTAAGTTTCATTCAGTCACTCCACAAAAATCTGAGAATCTGTTTTGTCCCAAGCGCCGTACTTGTAATGGGTGCCCAATAGCAAACAGAAACTCGCATCCTGCTCACGTTGAGCTGACAGTTGGGCAGGGAATGTAGACATTAAATAAATGGAAGTGTGATGATGGCCATAGAGGGGGAAGCTTGCGGTGGGTTTTCATATTTCAATGTATCGTGGGAAAGTCTTTCTGTCTGAAAATAATGATTTGCCCTCTTGCTTGCAACTAACTCCATTCTCTGTAGGCAGCTGGAATCCTTATTCAAGTTCCGGGTGAGAGGTTCTCTTGATGGGTCAGAGAGGGTTTTACCATGGAAAGTGAAGTAGAGATGATGAGGAGAGAGTATATATTGGGTTTTTCTTGGCTTGTGCATTGAAGTTGCTTAGGGAAAGCAGTTGCGTGCAAGTAGAAAGCTACCCCAAATTCAGGTAGACCATTTTACGTACTTCTTTTAAAATAAATGTACGTACCTGAAGCTTCACAGCTCTGTTCTTTCATCTAGACCTGAGCTGTCCTATAAAACTTTCTGCGATGATGGAAATGTTTTCTATCTGAGCTGCCCTGTCTAATAACGTCGCCGCTAGCCACACATGGCATTGAAGGGCCAGAAATGCGGCTTGTGGGACTCAGAGGTGAATTTCAGAGTAATTTAAATTGGAATAGCCACATGTGGCCTGTGGCTACTGGACAGTGCAGACCCAGACACGAGATCAGTTGATAATTCTTTCCTCCGAAAGGCTGTGTTTATTTTGATAAAGGCCATTAACACCTGTACAGTTCATTTTTCTTGTCATGTTTAGGGCTCAGCAAGAACATGTGCACATTTAAAAAAAAAAAAAAAAAAAAAGGCAACACAATCAATTAGACCAGCTGTTAATTGCACACATTTTCTGGAGCTGTTAATGTTGATTATTGGCAAGTATGAAATACTTCTAATGACCTAAGAACTATTAAACAAGCAAGTCACCTTCTATAACTGAAAACCAGTGGGTTTCTCACTTGAGAGTAAACAACCAAGAAGGGCTTCATGATTCTGTCAAGTGGCTGTTGATGTGTGGACAGTCAGAATCTTTAGTGGCCTTGAAAATAAGCTGGAAGTTAGAGATTTTGAAACAAAATTGAAACTCTCATTTGAGCTTAAAATTTCCGTGGAGTTGATTTTTCTTTCTTTTGGTTCATCTGTGGTTTTCCTCGTTTTGTTGTTTCCTTGGGTTTGGGAGAATAAAGCCTGGCTGGTCAGTTTCAATTTTTATTTAAATTCATTTTGTCTTCATTCCTTCTAATCTAGCAGAGTCCTGTGATGTATTGAGATCAGAGTGCTCCCGGGAAATGTCGAAATGGGAAAACATTTTCATGAAAACATTTCCACTTACATTTAATTTTTCTTCTCCATAGAACAATATTTCCAAGTTAATCCTCCCTCTCCCCTCTTGAAATGAATTGCATGCTTTAGAAATAACATCAATCCACCCAAGTGGAGAAGGACAATCTCAGCCATTTAATGGAGAGAGAAAGGCTCAGAGAATGGTGGGGTTCAGAGGCACAGACGTTCTTTCAGGATGCTAATAAATGTGGGCGAGGCCCCTGGTCGTTCTCCACCCAGTAGCACAAGAAACCAATGCAGCATATTTAGCCCCGAGCTTGCTGTGGAGAGATCTCACCCCATCTTAACCATCATCATCCTGGAGTTTTATTTTGAACCACTTGTGTCTTCCAGGACTGAGTGATGAAAGAGCCTCTTTCCAAACCCCACCTGACCTCTGGGACCAGCTATGCTGGAAGGTGTTTGCACACACCCTGTAGAGAGTGGCTCACTCTGTCTCAAGGAATGGAAGGCAAGCAAGGGCCTCTCAGCAGCTGGCTGCCTTCACGCTTCCCTTTTATGTTATTGTCATTGTTCCTTGGTAACTTCATTGTGCTTACTAGGAAGCCCAGCCTCAGGGGACAGTGAGCCACTCTTCCAAGAAAAAGTACAAACTCATAGAGGAAAGAATTGTCCAACATAGAAACACATCCGATTTGAGTTCACTGTGCTATTGCTGACAAAGCCCGTGAATACTGGGGTCTGTGTAAAAACATAGGTCACCTGCCTAGTAGTGAGCAGTGTATTGAGAGCTCGTTATACAATGATCGGGCACATGTCATTTAGATTTTGCAACAGCCAATGGGGTAAGCTCTACCAACATTGTTTTTCTGATGAGTAAATGGAGGCCTGGAAAAATCAGGTGTCCCGGTCACCTACCTGGTAGGTGAGAGAGACAGGATTTGAACCAAGAGAAACCCAAGTTCAAGATGTGTGTTTTCCCTCGCACTATTACCTTCTGCACTCAGATGGGAGAGAAAATCTTCTGTTGCGTGTTTGCAGCCCAAGGAAGAGCCCATTGAAATGAAAAATTTCAGTTTGAGAGCCTTGCCCTCAAAAGGGGAAAGAAAGACTTGGGTTCTTAAAACAAGAAGAAAAAGAAAAGTACCTTTTTTATTGTATCTGGGTTTTCTGATTAAGTTCTGATTTTTTGCCATTTTGTAAATTCTTCAAGCAGTATCAAGACGTCTAGGATTTTTCCTTGCAAACAAAATGAGTCACTGACAACATGTCACATTCTGCAATGCATCGATTAAGGTATAGTGGTCCAGTTACAGGATGTTAGAGCCTAAATATAAGAGTGTGTGTCAGAATTAATTTCCTCAACAAGGAGAAAAACCTGATGAACTCAGGACGTGGTATAGCTCTGTTGGCCTCGCCTGTTGTTATATTTCTCTGTGGACCAAACCGCATGGCTTGCTTGTGGGTACCGGTTCTTAAGACTATTGGCTCCTCCTTGATTCCTAACTGTATGATTGAAGATGCCAAGTTCAGTTGCTCATATCCAAACATAAGTCAAAACCACTTTCAGAGTCAGTACGTAGCGCTGGGTACAAAAGCCCAAACACTTGCGCAAGCTGTCCTGGTAGAAATCTGGGACCAGAGTGTCTTTGATGCTACATTGTAAACTCTGTGACTGCAGGAACCTTGCATCTCAGACGAGCCTCGAAGGTGCTGGAGAGTGAAATGCAAGCAAGAGCAAACAGAAGTACAGGGAAGCCTGGGGAATGGCTGAGACTCCCACCCCTGTTTTTGGACCCTATCGTGCCGGAAATCTTTTCCACGTAGATTATGTACTTCTTTGCTTCTTACTCTAGTGAATATAATTTAATCATTTCTGGCCGACTCCGAGCCATCAGTGAGTATAAATTGTTGTATTATGCATAATACATTGGTAGCCCCAAGGCCTTGTGGGAAGCAGTTTGCCCCAGACTGAAGATTTCGAGGGCTTATTGTGCTCTGATGGTCTGGTTTTATCATTTTTATGTCTGTGTGTCTGGTTAATAGACTTATTGCAGTAAGACAGAAAGCTGTGCCTATCGGCTGCTCTGTAGGTGATTAGTGGCTGCTTCCTCTTTGCTCCGAGTACTTTGAAAACAGATTTCCAAGCTTGTTAGAATTGTGTGGAGGGAAATCTAGCTTCCTTCTGGTCCTTGGCTGTCTACCCCAGAAACGTGCATTTGCTGGAGAGTTGAATTCACATAATTTTTTCTTTTACTTTTCTGTCTCTCCATCCATGTCTGTCTGTCTCAGTCTTTCAGTCTCTCTCTCTCTCTCTCTCTCTCTCTCACACACACACACACACACACACACAATGACAGTTGCTGGAATCATTAAAATGAATAGAACACGTTTATCCACATTGCAGCCTAACCCAGTGGTCAGAATCATTTCCGGACCACGCCGTCCCAATGCTGTGTCCTAGGCCCACCCTCAGCACCTCGCTCAATGACACAGTATCGCACAAGGGCCCCTTGTGCCTCACTTTCAGATAAATATTCCTCATCAGCCTGGTAGGGATGCTCCCCCCTCCCCTGCTCTTACTGCCACCTTCCTGGCTCTCCCTCCCTCCCTGTGGGGACACCAGCCTTCCACTCTCGACTCCAGTGAACAAACACCTGTCAGGTGTTGTAGCCCTTACAAGGGAACTTTATGTTAATTTGGGGGGGCAACATAGTTAAAATGGAGTCTGGATACTGGAGGGGGGCCAAGCGGAGTCCGCGCTTCACGACCTGGCTGGTGCTCTCTGACCCTGCCCAAGTCACATGCGTCTTCAAGCCTGAGTCTCCTGTCCTTAAGGAAGGAGCTTGGTCAGATTTCATCAGCACGGTTCCCGGTTCCCGGTGTGGGGCGGGGGCTTGCTCAGTGGGACCTCACTCCTTGCCTTTGGGTCATGCTACGTGGTACATGTGTCTGAGGCGCTGTGCCTCCCAGATTTCAGAATTCTCCTCTTCTGTTGCACGCACCAACCATGCTGGGAACACCGAAGTAAAAAGGCTAGCCTTTGCACACTCGTTTTTGGCCTCAATTTTCCATTATTCCCCAACGAGGATCAATTCATTGGAGGCCTGTAGCTGGAAAAAAGGTAGATCAGGCTTTTCAGGTGAGAGTGTAGTGCAGCCCTGGCCAACTCTTTTGATTGCCTTCGCTACCACATAGTGGTGAATCAGGAAACTGTAGGTAGGGCTTCCAATGCCAGGGAATTGCTGCTACTGCAGTGGAGATACTTGCTGTTGAGAGAATTTGGTCTCTTTTACACATAACAGGAAGAGAGCAGGAGCCTATATGATCTGTAGCAGATGACAAAGTCAGAAAAATACGGTTCTCACTACATTTCAAGCCTAAAGACAGAGAGTTGTTATAAGGATCCAGGAGAACTGCATGCAGTTTCCTGTTGTCCATTTTGTTGACTGTTTCTCTTTGCATTCCTCAACCATCTTCCCACTTCCACCCCACTGGAGGATAAATCGGCAATAAACTAAGTGTCAGGCAATGTGTCAAAATGGAAAGGGTCCTCCACAGGCATGGTCGGTTCTCTGTCAACCTGATTAGCCGCCAGCAACAGTATTTCTCTGGAAATCATCCGTAAAAAGCACAGATTTGCCTTATCTCCAAATTATTTATGAAACAAACATTATGAAACTGTCATGAGTTTGTCGTGGGGGGTGGCGCTGTTAGTAACTCTGGTTCAGGTGGTAGGCGCGCAGGTAAATCTATCATTCAAAGTGAGGTCTTGGAGTTTACCAATGATTGATTGGCATGTATCCTGACAGCTCAAGAGTCTCTCTTTCAGTTTAGTTGATGAGCATACTATAAGTTGCTTCCCCCACTCCCCTTTATGAACTTTTAAATAATGTGTTTTTTTTAACTTTTACATTTGAAATAAGGTTAGACCTGCAAAGAAAGTTACAGCAAGTACCAAGAGTTCCTCGCCACCCTTCCCATTCCCCTGACTTCCCCAAAGGTTAACATCTTTCCTAACCATCATACAGTTGTCAAACCTGAAATGTTCCCACCGAGGCAGCACCCACCTTTGTCAGCATCTCTTCAGTTTCTTGGCATCTGGGACTTTTTCTTCTGTCTTCCTTAGTCACTGACTACCTTCACACTTTCAAGGAGCACAGATCAGTTATTTTGTAGAAAGTTCTTGAAATTGAGTTTGTGCTTCCTCATGACTAAATTCAGGTTCCTTTTAGTGGGAAAATCACAACTGTGCCCTTAGCAGGGGACACACGATGCCCACGTGTTTATTTCTGATGACGTTAACTTTGATCTCTTAGTTACTGTGGCCTCTGCATGTTCCTTCCTCATGACTGTTCTTCCCTTTGTAATTAGGAAACATGTTCAGGATGAACTGTCCTCTTCACACGGTTCCTTGTTATACTTCCCCGCTACTAATTTTAACATCCACTACGATGGTGGTTGCCAAATGGTGATTTCTCTACTTCTGTTGTCTACACTTAGTAACTGGCATTCTACTTGACGTATTTTTAAAATGAGGGACATAAAACTTTTTCAATAGTAGTGCCAGCTCCACGCTCTCTGGGAGGACAGTTATGAATGACAGGCCACAGAAAAATATGCAGAAGCCTAAGAAATCTCAAATATGAATGTTATTTGAAATGTCATTGCCATTCTTCCCTTCAGAGGAGGTGAAGGAGAAGCGAGGAGATTGCAACTGCCCTCCCCCCAAAAAAATAAAGTCCCGTTAGTTTTGATCTTGGTGGCAAGTGTCTTGCTTGAGGACTCAAGAGAACCCGCTTGGAGGACTGACTCTGAACTCAGCCCTGAATGTTTGTATGTCTTCAGAAGGATTATGACACCATAAGAAATTTAATTAACAGTATGAAATTGTATCTCTCAGCTTTTTAAGTTGTAATTGAAAGGAGTGATCAAGATAGTTTCCTTCTTTTAGAATATCACTGTTACTGATACAGCAAACAATTTGGAGGGGAGGCTCTTCCCCCCCCATTTAATTAAATTTCAGCAGCCCCAAATCAAATTCCTGAGAGGAAATCATTATTTTGAATTCTCCATCACTAAAAGATTAAAATTACTCTTTACTTTGAAAGAGAGTTCTTTTTTAATTATGCTATTTTATTCTTTAATCCTACCTAGGTGATCTTTTATATCCTTTTTACTTATACCTTCAAAGAATGGAAAAGTATTTATACTCTTCAAGTATATTTTATCAAAGACCCGGTATCTGTTTGATAGAACTGTGAATGGCTACATTTTTTAATATCCTGCAATCCATCCCAGTTTGTAATTTTCTCATCACTCTCTGACAAGATCACAGTAGGTGCACTAAGCTTCCTGGGGGCCTTATTGCTCCTCACTCAGATTTGGAACAACTCACAGATTAAATTTCAGGAGTTTGAAATGTAACTGTTATATAAAGAAAAGAAAAAAAAAACCTCCACACTTCAAACCGTGGATACTCGATGGGTTACCCTGTCAGGGCCCTCACGTTTGCCGCAGCAAGTAGGAATTTTGACGGTACAATGGAGGGCTCTGAATTAGTTCGGATGAGAAATATATGTGGCTTTTAACTGTGTAGAATTCACGAAACCCTGCCCTAAAGTTCTTTCGTGTTTGCAATTTCTCGACGGAGGTTTTAAAGTTGGCGGCAAAGCAGAGCGAGACCCGTGAACATTTATTCGCGTGTTCTCTCTAGACCCCCATGTTGGAATACATTCCGATGCATCCATTAAAATGACTGCACATGCGACTGTGGACCTGGAGCTGCCACGCCGCCTGGAGCCTCGGCAGCGCCAACTCAGGCTCCAGCGGGCGGAGGCGGGGCAGGGCTGGGCGTGCGCGCTCCCGCGGAGGGCGGCCCCTGCCACGTGACTGCGCCCTGGCCCCGCCCGCCGCCACGTCACGTGGTCTCCGGACACCACGTGCTTCGACTGGACGGAAAAGGGAGCGGCCGGGCGTGGCGTTCGGGTTTTGGAACACATGAACAACCCCAAATTTCTTCTTTTGCGTTCTAATTTTTTAATCCCCGCCGTTGAAAACGCATAAACGATTGTTCATTCGTTTCCGATCGTGTCGTCTAAACTTCTTGGCGGTTAAAGTTTCTCCACGACAACGTGGTTTCGGTATTTGGGAGGCGGGAGGGGCCTCCATCCCCCGGTGCCAAAAGCCACGCTGCCTCCCTTGGGACTGGACGTGGAGGGCTTGGATTTCCTGAGTGTCCATAATGCATTTTCCTGGGGAAAGGAAGTCCTCCTGAACTATTTCACTACCAACTCTAGTTCCGCTTAACGGAAATCGAGTTCCGCAAAAAAAAAAAAAAATTAAAAAAAAAAAAGTGGAAAAAAAACAACAAAAAGAACAGCTGTCCTAAAGTTGCAGGCGGAGGGTGTTCCAACAACCCCGGAGTCTGGCGCGGTTGTTGCCACGTTCCTGGAGGCGGTGGCTCGCGGGGTAAAGAACTTGCGTGGCTCACCGCGCCCGCTGCTCATGTACTTAGAAGCGGTGCACGATTTAAAATGAAAGTAAACGATGTAAACGTGTTTGCTAAACGGGGGAAAAAATTAACATGGACGAAGGGCGTGCATTCTCAAGTCGGACTCGGTCTATTGTTCGGAGCTGACGCCCAGTCCCTCACGTGGTCCGCGTTAGCCCCGAACCACGTCAGAACAGCCGTGGCCGCTCGCGCCGTCCACGGGAAGACGCCCCTGTCGCGCTCCCCTGCCGCTGCCACGCAGGCACACGTACTCGCCTAGTTTCCTGGCACCCCGTCAATACAGACCCCCATTTAAATCTGCAGCGCAGTCATTTCTTTCCGTGTCGCGTGTTTCTCTTCAGTTTACTTTCTATTTACTTTCGTTAGTGCAACTTTCATTAAAAGCGAAGGAAGGCGTTTAAGGGAGATTCCAGTGTGCAAAGACAATGTGTTGGGAAGAAGAAAGGCTGAAAAACTAAACCTCATCTTAAAATTCCGAAATAGACTTCTTGTTAATAACTTTGAAAATGCAACTCGAACTTTTGATATATCCTTTCCCTGGAGTAGTTCTGGGGACCAGACATTTGGTAGGTGACTGTGTCTGGTCATCAATTATAGTGATTTCCTTGCATCAGCTCCAGAAAATCAGAATATTCATGAGCTTTCTGGTCTGACTCAGACCTTCGGGAGCCATGAAATTTTCCTGTTGGGATGAGAGGCAGGGCTGTCGGGGATTTGAGCAGCTGAACGAAACCAGAAATAGATAAGCAGGAGAAAGGGGTGATGTCCGTTTGCTGGGTCCCATCGTGCTGCGTCTAATTAGTGAAAAAGTTTTAGAAATCACATTAAACATGGGATCCTTTTTAGAATTCACTGGGTATGTTGCGGAAGTGGTTTTGTTTTTGTGAGTTTGTTTAAACAAATGGCTGAGGTTTTTGTTTTTCACTCTGTCTGGCCAAGCAGCATTGCTACACTTTTTTTTTTTTTTTTAAATGCATGAAATACTGACCAGTAAGTGTTCTTGACCACTCCTCTCCTTTTGTGACTAGAAGACAAGGAGGCAGACACCAATGGCGCCTCTGACAATGGAGATTTGTTTGTTTATTTTTTAAATTTAATGGAAGAATTGTAAGATGGTTTTAAATTTCCTGAGGGGGGGGCGGATAATTAGCTCATTCTAAACAACTTGAGCAGTAGACGACCCATAGGCGTTATCTTTGGACCCCCACAGCAGCCTCTTTTGTGGACCTCCTCCTGTGATTTTAAACAAATTTGATTTGTTTAATTAAAATCTTTCTTAAAGGTAAATATGCACGGAGGTTATTTTTTAAAGGATTTTAAGTTACAGATGAATAAAGATGGCAGGTTTTAATTTTCTGTTGAAAAATTTGAGAAACCCGCCCCCCCCCCCCAGTGTCCCTACTCAGCTACTCCTGTTTTGCTCACACCTTTCCTTTCAGTGGTATCTCATCCGCAAAATTTTTATCCTGATGTGTATCTTTTATGACATGAATCTTTCCCTTGAATCATTACCTGTGCGTACATCTCATCTTCTGTCTGACCTGGCTACAGAAGCCTTGGTTATTTCTTTCAGCCCTCACAGCATCTGGGGTCCCAGACAGGTGCAGTCAGGTGTAAAATGAACGAATATTAAATCCATAACAACTTACTAAAAGAAGAGCTGTTTGTATTTTTTTCCCAAAGCCATTGTCATTAATATTTAACACTGTGTTTGGGTGTGGAACTAATTCTGTGCTCTCTTAATTTGTGTGAATTATGACATTTAACGTAGAAATCATGGAGAAATATTTTGCAGTTCGGTTAAGCACAGTGGTAAAGTTCCCCCTTTTTTATATAGCCAAATTCATCACGTTTTGGTCCTTTGGAGTGGCCCCAAATGGCCCTGACAGACCTTTAAGGCAGATAAATGAGCCTCAGTGGTCTTAGGCTGAGCCGTAACTGTTGAGTATTTTTGTCTTCTGCTTATCAGCTCATGTCTCATCACAGCCTATTGGGTCCTCACTCTCCTCACAGGGAAAGAATGCTGATTCCTTTCTATGAGAGTGGCTTCTGAAAACGACGCTAGAAAATTCTGTGGCAGGTACAGGTACACTGTAGCATACTTGTGCAAGGGCCCTTGGGTTGCCTCCTTCAAGCTGTGTGACTCTGGGCAAGCCCCTCTCTGTGTCTCAGGCTGCAGTTCGGAAGGTGGGAAAGGAGTAGTTTCTCCTTGTCCCAGCTGTGGAGATTAAGTTAGGCCATGCAGGCTGAGCTCTTAGCACATGTAAGGACGAGTGACCTGTGTGGAAGGTACCTTAGCACTGATGACAGCAAACTCATTTTTCCCCCCATTCCCTAGTACCTACAGCTTTTGTCTATATCAAGCCCTTGAAAGAGAGAGAGTTGTTTTCATTAAAAAATTTCAGTTTGCCCCGAAGCAAGTATCATCTGAGGGAAGATGGAGGCGTGGTGGTAGGTCATATGGTTTCTTTCGGTGATTCTCGGGGAAAACCAGCCCAGAAATGAAGCCAGACAACTATGGTTCATTTTATTCCTTGTCACCTCAGAGTGGCTTCTCTGATTTTTGTCATTTTCCCCTTTTAGGAGGGGGCGAGGAGAGTAGTTTTTTTTCATACTACTCTTGTTATCATTGTTTTGTATTTAATAATTCGCTATCACAACCTGGGAAAGTACTTACCCTGAAGGAAACTGCCTTCTGTTACTTAATTGTTTGCTTTCAATTTATACTTTGTCTAGTGCCAAAGAGCATTTGAGGCAGATTTCAATTTAAAAAACGAACCAAAAAGAGCCTGGATGACACAGGACCTGAATGGCCGAGTTAGCAGGACACCCACATGGCAGCAGAGGACACTGGATTCCTCTGGATTCCTGGCACCCAGGGCAAAAGCTGAGATATAGTAAAAAGTGCGTGTGCCTACACATGTACCCCACACATACATTTTATCTCCAATTCAAGGGCCTTTGGAAAGTTTGCATAAATTGTAGCCCAGGCTTAAATTAGCACCCGATTGTACTGTGTGGAAGGCAGTAGTAAGCAAGCTGTGAGGCAAATAAAAATAAGAAACAGTGTCCCTGCCCTCGAGGGGTTTACAGATGAGTAGGAAACAGGGATATGTCATGTGTCACTGAACTCACACACTGAATACCTGCGATGGGCCCGGTTCTGGGTGCGGCCCTGGGAACTCAGTGACGAGAAAACACGGATTCCTGCCCCAGTGCAGTGTCCACTAGTTCCCCCCCCCCCCCAATTGTGGTAAAATACGTATACAATAAAATTTACCATCTTAACTATGGTTTCAGTGTACAGGTCAGTGACATCTGCACATTTACATTTTTGTGCAGCTGTCACCACCATATGTCTCCAGAACTCTTCTCATCTTTGTCAAACGGAAACGTCGCACCCGTTAAACATGAACCTCACGTTCCCCTTTCCTTCTAGCCCCTGGCAAAATAATAATAATAATAATGATAATAATGTCTTTGATTGTAAATGCAGTCAATGCTTTGAAGGAGATGAAGAGGATGATGAGACATAAAAGGATGAAGCAGCAGGAATGGCTCCTTCCCAGAGATGATGGTCAGGAGCGGCCTTTTGGGGGTGAAGACAGCCAGACCCAGCTCAGCAGGCTGGGGAGGCAGGTTGAGCGTGGGAAGAACGCAAAGCAGGGAGAAGGACCAGGATCTGTGAAGCCCCAGAGTCACGAAAGGGCCTGCCTCCTTCAAGAAAGAGAAAGAAGCCAGTGCCCTTGGAGCAGGGGCCAGGAGGGCGAAAGGTGGTCGTTTGGTTGTTTGTGTGTGTGTTTGTGTATCCCCTTCATGATTCAGTAAAATCATCTCCCCCCTCTGCAGCTTTTTAGTAACCTGGAGTACAGACTCATAGCTGCGTCCCAAGAAATGACAAAATCCTCTTTATGTGGGTGAGCGACGATCTCTTCCTTGCCACAGGCCCAGAGAGGGATGGTCCGAGGGTCTGCATGCCCCTGGCATTCCCCTTCCCATTGCAGTAGCCTAGAGTGACGGCGTCCCGATGAAGGAATGTCCCTGTGGCACTGGTCCCCAGGGTGGTTTTTGGGAAGCAAAAGCAGTGGGTCCTAGATAGGGTGGTGAAGGTATGTGGGAACTGAGCGGTCAGTCTGACGGGTGCTCCGGCCAGCTGGCCGTCCTTCCCATCTCCATGCAAGGAACGGCCCGGGCGCCTGTGCGTGTTCTTGGTCTGGCCTGTGGATAGGTCTGGAAAGAGATTCCCAGGACCTAGAAAATCATAATGGCAGATATGTTTACTCAGCTCTTAAGCAAGCCTCCAAGGGGTTCCCGTAGAACCCCTAAATATGAGTAGCCTCTGAACCTGACAGTGGAAAGTAGTATTACTTAGCACTGCCTACTTATTTGAGTAGTGATGATTGGTGATGACTGTCCCTAATCTGGCATCACGACATCATCCCCTCCCTCCACCTGCCTTCATCTCAGCTCGGCAATGAACTATAAAGGAGATGCTTCTTCACCTCTTTCTTTATTGCTTGTAGGGCATTTCTTCATTTCTATAGAGAAAGGGGCATGTACATCTCATTGCTATGGCCAGTGTCTTCATCCAACCCATATAAACGTTGGACAAAGTGTTTAGGAGCAAATTGTATTGGGAGTTGTTGTTTTTTTAAGAGCTAAGTGAAGTCCTTTGAAATAGAACATTCTTTTTCTTGTCTAAAAAGAGCGTACTGCCTGATGGAAGTGGATGGTTTAACTTCCATGCTTGTGAAAGCTTTCTTGGTGGGCTTTAGAAAGTTTAATCAGCCCCCCGCTCTCAACAGATCCCCCCACCTCCCAGTTTGTCCTCATCTCAAGGACCCTTCAAAATAGCAATAGAAACTACAGTGAACCTTCAAATGAGGTGGTATCAGGTACGTCGTTGCATTGAATGAAGATTATTTCAGAACAAATGGGTGTAAGAAGAGCGCTAAAACGCTGGAGTTAGAATGCCAGGCTCATCTGACATTTATACTGTTTCTGTTTGTTGGAGCAGAGATGAAATTTGAAATATTTTAGAATCCTGTCTCTTGGTTTTCTTTTTTTCCCTTTCTTCGCCACGTAATTCTCTCCCCCACCCACACCCCCACTGCCCAAAAGGAAATCTTGTGTGGATCCCCAATATATGAAACCTATTGGAGACACAGCTCCTGGTCTCTCCCTCCACCCTTCCTAGCACATCATGGCCCATTAAGCGTCACCAGGGGATTCGATGGAGCTGGGGGGGTGGGGGAGGCGGGGGATCACAGTGTGAGATGAGTTACCTCTCCTACCCTGTGTGCTACCAGCTGAGCAGGCAGATCCGGGCAACAGTCTGGGCAGAGCCAGGACTCGAACCCGAGGACCTTCAAAGTCCAGTCTAGGGATCAAATAATAACAGGTGATATTTGCAACAGAGTGACAACACGCCAGGAAAATGACTCCATCCAGTTATGTGGTTTACCACATTGATCTTGTACCAATAGCACGAGGTGGTATTCTCTTACATGTACACTGAAGAAACTGAGTCCCTTTGTCACATCGTCGCCAATAAATGACAAAGCTGGGGAATAAACTCACTTCGGTCTAAACCCAGAGCCCACGTTCTTTGATCTGAACGCTGCCTAGTCTCTCCTGCCGTGTCTGCAGAAGAGATGAGGAATTTAAGCATCTCAAAATTTTAAACACTGACTCTCCCTCCCAAACACTAGTTTTATTTAAAAGTAGACAGACAGACACACATGACTTGGGCCCTTAAAAATGGGACCACACTCGCTGGCACCTAAATGGGTGTAGGCTGTTCCTAAATTGTTGTTTTCAATTTTGCCAGCGTGACTTCTAGGCTGGTCGTTTTGTTTGCTTTTTAATATATTTTTAACACTGTGTGTGCAGAGGCATCTACGGCCTGTCCTTGGTCTCCCTCCTCCCTGAGGGCAAGCCCAGCGTGTCCAGGGACCACCTCGGGGAACGTGTGTCCAGAAGCAAAACTGCCTAGCGGGCAGGATTGGGGTACATAGAAATATTCACGGGCAGATAGATTTTTTTACGTAGAATATTTCACCATCATGGATTGATGTGTGTTAACCGGTAAGCTGAGATGCGTCAACATTGTTTCCCGTTCTTTCTGTTTTTTCATTTTCATTGATCTTTTTTTTCAAAGACATCTCCAGTAAGTTTCGGACGGAATTAATGATTTATCTTTAGATAAATACATTTATAGTCTTGATGACCGTCGGCGTCCGAGGTAAAGACTGAGGAGGGGAACCCCGGATAAAAGACACGGAATCACTGGCTGCTTTCTCCTGCCTGCTTTAGATGTGTACTCATTTGCTGACTGTTTGTGTTCATTAAAAAAGGCAAAACATGCCCCCTTACAAAGAGGCAAAGACACGTGTCGGCTGCGTGTCTGCTTGCACAGGCACCGGGAGACTTGAAAGAAAGCCAGGATCTGAAAATATTGGATTGGGGTAATGTAGTTTTTTTTAAACACCTGGCTAATTTAATATAAAGTGTTTACACTTCATTTTTCTGGCTGTGGGTTTTCTATGTAGGTGGTGGAGGATTTCCTGTAAAGTTTTGCAAGTTCCAGGGAAGGAGAGTTGCAATATGTACCCTCTGTGGTCACAGTGATCTGAAAGGCAATTTCTTAATCCCCCGTTGTTGTGTCCCACGTGTGTATGCGGATACTATTACCGAGGTGTCTGCTCAACCCCAGACTGTTGGGGGTGCACAGGTGTGTTAGTGAACGTGATTAAAAATGGCCTTTTTAGGAATTCCAAATTTGGAGTCTTGACAGAAGGTCATCTTTGCCTTACGTGTGTGCTGCAGTTGGAATCGCTGTGTACAGTACCTCGTGGGTGAAACGGATATTTGGAGCATGACTGAGCTTATTAAGAGCCCTGAGGCACTTCCTGTAGTGGGGTTTAGAAATTTCAAAGCACAGGGGCTGGGGCCAGAGGAATTGTGGGCATGCGGCGTGGAGGGCAGGAGGATGGAGTAACAGGTTCACGATCTACCCAGTGCCCCCGCAGGCGTCTACCGTGGGCCGCGAATGTGCGTTTAAGAAGACGCGGTTGGTGCGGCAGGAGAAACTGGGCTTGGGGGAAAGTTTAGGTGCTGTCATTTAGATGGGGGTAGGAGAGTGCAGTGGGAGTGCACATGCGTTTAACGTTTAATGGTGTTACTTAGCCTGGGAGAAGTAAGTTTGTGGCCTGGGGCACAAGTGCAGCTGGGTAGAAGTGACCTTGAGTAGGCAGCTTCAGAATCGGAAACTAGGGGGAAATCAATTTTGAAATGGCCAACAGTATCGGGGATTTGTGGGTTGTTTATCGAAAGGGTCATGTGCTTTCAAGGTGGACAGACGTTTCTCTTTGTGGGGGCATGGGAACGTCACATCCGATGTGACAGGAGCCCTGGGCTCGGGGTTCAGGTGACCTGCGTGCTGGGCCCAGCTCCCCTGTGCATGGTGTGACTTTCAGCCCTCCGAGCGTCACTTTCTTTATCTGCCAAATGCAGAGGAGGCCATTCAAATGGCGGCCAACTTCTTGGGTTGCTTGCAGCTCCGGAACAGGATGAGGCGTTGCTTTGGGCATTGATCTTCTGTCAAAAGCTGCTCCAGGCTCAGCAGTGAAGCACCACAAAGCAATGAGCCCAGACGGGTGGGGAGTGGGCCTTCGGTGAGAGGTCCTCCTGGGGGAACGGGAAACCCAGAACCTGTTTGCCTCCCTCTCCACTGAACAAGCATTGCACAGAGCCTGGCTGGAGCTGCCGAGCTGCCCCGAACGAACAAACAACACTGACTTCAGTCTTTACCCTGGGTTTCAGGTCACTCTGATTGTTTGCAAAACATGTTCTTTTTTTGTCACTTGCCAGGACTTGTTCTCTCTGGGAGTCAAACACAAACACCTCCTGAGGGATGTTGTGCTGGGCCTCCCAGGCCCTCTGCTGGGGGGTTAGGATGCACAGCACAACAGTTGTTTTGACATGAAATTCAGGGGAGCTGCTACACAGCTTAGTCCTTTGAAGGAAGAAAAAAAAAAGATAACTCTTTCACATGTTCAGATACTTGTTCTCAGTTTATTCAAGTCTAGGATTTTGGATAAGATTTTTGAAGAAAAGATTTATACTTCAGAGCCTCCCTTTTAAAAATTTTCATTCATTCATTCATTCATTCATTCATGGATTTATGTGACTTGGCTAGTTGGGGTTCTACGGTGAAAGGGTTAAGAAGCTGACTTGGGAAGCACAGCCATGTGTTCTAAAAGTGGCTGTCCCTTCATTTAGCAAGTCAACCTTACACACTTTCGTGGTATGCCATCCACGTGGCCGCAGGGGCACGCAGGCTGGACCTTCAGTGCAATCGGACCCCTTTGGGTTTATGAACTTTCTGTGTGCACACTGCTTCCGTCTTTAGACCAAGGATAGAATGGAAGGGTGCTCCTTGCTGTGCGTTCCAAGTTTGGGGCCTCACTTTTGTTTTGCAGGGTAAAGCTGCCCTGCTTGTTTTTTCCTAAAGTTCTTGCCTATGTGTTAAGTTCTTCCATCTTTCAAGGCAGATTCCTGTGAGCCCTGAAAATGGGGCTGTAGGATCTAGCAGATACTGTTTGGGAAGCAATTCAAAGATGAGGGAATGGTTGCTCAAACAGGAAGCGGAGAGAAACCCAGCTGTATCTCCCAGCACAAACCCGGCTCAGTGTGGCATTGTCTGAAGGACAGCCCTTGAATCTGTCTAGCCTACTTTTCAGAGCCAACAATAGGCTTTGTCTCGTTTTGCTTCATGTTCAGCGTCCTTAGACCCGGAAGTGATGTTGTTGGTGGGCCTGCCAGCATCGCTTTCCCTTTAATCTCATTCCCTATAATTTGCGTAAGTACTAGGGATAAAAACTGAATACCTGAAGCCGGAAATGACACTAGATATTTGACAGTTCAGAGATCCAGTAAAAGTTTACTCTCAGATGTTTCCTAAGTGATTAAGCACAAAGTACCTGTGAGCCCATCTCCATTGGACGGTTACAGCTGAAACACACTCTTCCAACTAGCATTTTACACCTGAGATGCTTGGGTCGGCATGTCATTTGAACCCGTTTTTATTTATCATTTACAAAAACAAACAATAACCAAAAACCCCTCAATAATTAGGGTTTAAAAGGGCGGTGGGGGAAGCCTTAAACTTTGGATCGTATGGTCAGCCTTTCCAAAGTATAGAGTCAGGGTTTTCCTAGTTGCAATTAAGGAAATTATAGTTTTCAAATGTTTGCGTTTGTATTAAGATAGGATTTGAGCACTTTGAATGCATTCTGGCGAGGTGGATAACACCTGGATCAAATACACTGCCCCACCTCAACCTCCAAAATAGAACTAACAAAATAAAATATGAACCAACAGTATTCTATGAGAATGGCAAATTGTGTTTCGGGTGTTTTTGTTTTTGTTTTTTTGTGGTTTTTTTTTTTAACGTTTGTGTGTTTTTCCGGGACACTTGTGAATCAGCAAACAGATTAAATATATTGAATTTTCGTGCGAGTCAGTGTTCTGCGGTCCAGTTCTGCACAAACTGCTTCTCGTAAGATTTGTGTGGTAGTTCTCTTCATCAGCATGTGTGACCATCTGGGACAGTTCTTCCTTCTTTCCTGATAAGAGAAGTTACTGTACTTTGAAAGACTAGAGGATCTTTTGTGGTTTCTCCACAGTAGTAAAAAACACTTTCACTTCAGGAAATGGGGGCAGCAATCAGAGTAACTAATGGAAAAGATAAGGTGGCGTTCTAGCATCATGGATACTCTAAAACAGATGTTTACAAGTCCGAAAGTGTGCCCTTAGGAAGTAACAAGATCAAAGGTGAGATGACCAGGCAAGTTGGGGAGAGATAATAAAGGACTGCCATCTGTATTCTGCTCTTCATGCTTCTCCTTAATTACTCAAAGGAAGGTGTGGGGGGTGGAGGGAGGCATTTTTCTCTCAAGCCACCGAAAACAAATACTTCCAAGGCACAATGCTATGTTTAAAAGGCATAGTCATCTTCAAGGGCTCAAACAAATTTAAATATATAGTAAAGGCCTAAGCGCCCAAGAAGAAAATGGATCAGAGACATTAAGAGACACTTAAGAGGTACTGATATGGCCCAGAAATGAAGGGGGAGGGTGGAACCCCGATCTCACTAGCAGCTACAGAATTTGAGATGAAATCTCTATCTCCCCTTCTGGCATTAGGCAAGAGAGAAAAAACGGGACTACAGGCCATTTTTTTCCTTCATTTTACAAAGATGTGCCACTCTTGGGGCTGTCGCAAAGAATGTGCTTTGGTCTTTAGGAGCATTTTTCAGAAGAGGATTCCAAAAGGACTTGGCAAAATTGTGAGGTCATCAACGAGTGTGTGTCCTCGATGAGACAGCTTTGGAAGAGCGTTCTTCATTGTTTGATCAACAACTGTAAAGAGGCTTCAGCAGACGTCTCTGCAGGTGTATTTGCACACATCTCACTTCCCCGCCCCCTGGAACAATCTACCCCGGGGTGCCTCCTCCGTGGCTCACTGTCTCCTGGTTACCAGTTCTGTTGTTGATTAAACTGTATCCCAAACATTATCTTCTGGTCTCTAAATAGTAGTTTTCCTGCAACTATCAGTTAATTCATTTAATTTATGTTGACATACGTGTTTATGATATATGTGGAAAGGGGCTTTCGCGTGGGTTGTGGAAACATTGCATTTTTGGGACTAACAATTTCTACCCAAATAAATAGGCAGAAGTGACGTAGGCAGCCACAGCTGGATAGCATGGCACTCCCGATGGAGACGTGCACTAAGCAATCTCTATCGGTGGCATTGATACTTTGGTCAACACCAGTAAGGCATGTAATTGCCCAGAAATGGGCCCAAACACCGGTTTGCAGAGATGCAGCCAAAACCACAAAGCCAGAGGCCTCTCCCTCTGAGCTTGGCCTTCACTTGGACGAAACAGCCCCCAATTTGTCCCTCCGGGACACAGGCCTGCCTTGTTAGGAAATCAGCAAAGTTTAGGAGCCCACAATACCTCACATAACTCTGTGTACAGTAACAGAGAGTGGAAATAGGGCTGTAAGCACGAACCAGCAGACAAGTTATAAATATAGAATACTCTCTCAATTCCACTTTAGTTAGTCATGGAGGGACAGTGTGAGTTTTATAAACTTATAAGGAATATACAAACAGTTCCAAATTTAAAATAACTGGGAGTAATTTTTAAGTGCGTGAAAACAGAGTATTTTTTCCACCCTGCCCATGTGTGCCTCTATGACAGGCAAAATAGTAAGTGGCTGGTGTCTTCATCTGGTCATGCCTGGAGGTCCCAACATGGGGGAAGAGGCCCAGAAGAATCACCCATTCTGCGGGGATTTCTCTCGTCCTTTTTGAGAAACATTTAAAAAAAAACCAAAAAAAAAAAAAAAACCAAACAAACAAACAAAAACGGATGGAGGAGGGGGTGTGAGTTGTGGATGAGAGACGCTCTGTGTGTCCCAGTGAAGAAGCTGGCACAGGCTGCCCTCACCACAGCTGCCTAACGCAGGGTCGGTCCTATCTGGACCTCTGAAGTATCCCACCCTCTCTGCCTTGCTTTCTCTCCCATTACAACTTGTCTGCCTTTCCCAGGTTTATATGTAGGCTTTGAATATGAGTTTAGAAGGAAGAATTTGGGGACAATTTTAAAGTACATTAGATTAGATTATTTTGTTTTGTTTTAAAAGAATATTCTGTTTTATAAGAATAAAAGGAGTGAGACCGTCAAATCTAACTTTATTCCTTTCCTTTTCCCTCATGGTTCTGAGATGCAGAATCAACTTCCTTTGCCTGGTGTGTCTATAAAGATAAAGCTCATTCGCATATTTCATCCTCCATCTTCCCAGCAGGTAGGAGGGTCACAGATTTGGTGACCTTCCCCCGCAGCTGAGGTGGCTATTCCTCTTTTTTCCTCATATCAGCGAATGACATAATTTAGTTCATCTGGCAGGTATCAAGTCTTTCTTCCTTTAGAATAAATTTAGGCTGTGAATAGATGCTGGCGTCCAAATGGGCCTTTCCACCAACTTCCCACTGGTAGACTTATGGCTTCATCACGGCGTGTGACTAGAATGGCTGACAGGCCTAATTCTGCCACCTGTGGATCTCAGATGTCTAAATTTAAGAACCAAAATCAAGGCAAACACATACTGCCACATGCCACCACATGGATGGACCTTGAAAGCGTTCTGCTGACAGAAGCCAAGCACAAAGGATCGTGTATTGTACGATTCCACTTACATGAAATGCCCAGAAGAGGCAAATCTGTAGAGACAGAAAATAGCTGAGTAATTGCCAAAGGCTGGAGAGGGGATGGGGGTCCGGGAGGTGGCTAGTGGGTTTCTCTTTGGGGTGATTGCACCCTCGGTGACTACACTATAAAAACCACCAATTTGTGTACTTCCACTGGGTGAATTGAGTGTGAATTATATCTCAATAAAGCTGTTTTTAAAAATGTGTGAATGAAGGGGGAAAAAAAAATCACACATCTACAGCGAGAGGAAGACCCCCTGACACTGACTTCTGTCCCTTACTTAGCTTTTGATGTTAACCGAAATCCCGCTTCGTATTTTTGCATGAATGCTGCTCTTTCTTTACTCTCACTAATTAGCTCTTGACATTTTTATTTAATAATGGTGCTGTGATAACTTCCCTCCTTCTGGCTTTTCGGTTGCCTTTTTTCTTTTTCTGTTTTCTCAATTATTCTGCCCAGCCCTGCTTGTTGGAGCCCGGCGACTAACGTGATCCAATGGGCATTGCCTGTAGCTGATTATTTCGTTTGCTCATTAATGAAATGTTCACAGATGTATTCAGCAGCCAGTATGAAATGTTTCCCCAACCCCCTCGGCTTATCTTGTGCTCTAGACAGTGAGGATTTCCTTGGAACTGCTTATGTCTCTGACCCTTGATTATAGTTGTTTGTGTGTCGGACCAAGGGGAAGGCACAGACTGTTTTTTCTTCTCCTCCATGACCAAGTTTTCTGTCTTGCCGAGATACATGAGTTGGTAAAGACAGTGAACTGTACTTATCTAATCGCGTGAGTAAGCCTTATTTGGGTGGAACAGGTCCCTGGGTCTTGTTGTTCTGCCTTCCTGATAGCACTGTCATTTCTATATAATTGCATTGGTTCCATAGAATTTCCCCTAAGTTCCGTGGCCCGAGTTGCTGCTTCAGCTTTCAACTTAGCAGTGACCCTTACTGATAAACCTGACGATTTGGGCTGGAAAATGGCCTTGAAGGTTCTATTTGCTCTAAGTCACTAAATAAAGAAGACTTCGTGGGCACAGGTTATCTCCTTCATATCACCTGGATGCTGGACCCTTTCCCAGAGTGTCACGTTCCGTGCTATTTGTCTAAGTGCTGCACTTCAGGGAGGGGAAAGGGTGCCCGGACTTGTGCTTTACTTTTTTCCTGATGGGTGCAGGCTTACAAAGAAAAGTGGCACGAGGAGAACTCCCTCGTCCTCTCCTTGTAGCTGGCGGAGACAGGCTGAAACATCAGCCACTGTCGGAACACAGTGGGGGAACAGGCTGCGACCCAGAGCCAGAGCTGAGTCTGAAGCCCCGGTTTACGGCTTCACCATTGTTTCCTCGGACAGTTCATAGCCCTGGGCAATGATTAAATCTCCGTGCCTCTATTTGGGCATCTGCAAATGCGGACAATGATATAGACCCCCATGTCGTTGTTAGGAAGCTAAATAATGTATACAAGATGGAAAGTGCTCAGTGATTATTAACTTTGCTAATAAAAAACCCTGCATTCAGGCTCAAGTTGCATTCATACAGGAGAGACTCAACTGGTAATTGCGACAAAGAAGGCTGGAATTTGAGGCGATTAGAAGCTCCAAATGCGCTAGCTCAGTGTGATGACAATAGTTATTTTGAAGATCCTTCAGGGAGACCCCCACCTTGGTCGAGGAAGACCACCGCTGGCCTCTCAGTCCCCTCGTGTGCCACACTGTGGTTTGCGGACAGGCAGGTATGAAGGAGCAGTGGTTTTCATGCAAGTTACATGAGCTGTGACTGAGTGAGGCATTTGGAGGGAGGCCAGGGTTGCCGTCTTGGACTATCGAGCCTGAGTACTTGAACGTTTGAGCTGCACAAGAAAGCAGCCAACGGCTCCTGAGTATGAGACGCCGGAAGGAGGCCCGGGAGAGTACACTATAGAAAGTGCGTTCTCGAGGGGGGGAAAGAAGAACTCTGGCGGTCAGAGAAGCACTTTCTCTAAGCTAATGAACCCCCTTCAACATTGCTTGAAGGCTCAGCTAGGTTTTTGTAGAGAAGTGTCTTGGACAGGCATGAGATACTTCCTTTCAACTCTAAGAATCTGGGGTTTGATGAAAAGGAGAAAGAAAACCATGGCCACTCGTTGCTTATGCGCTGGAGGCAGATCTAATGGTCCCGGGAGCTTCGTGCAGGAGGCTGCCTGTTCTGGCATGTTCCGAAGCCGTCCTGCCGCCCAGGGTCACCTCAGCCGGAGTGGAAGGTGGGAGATGACAGTTGATGGAGGGGAGTGATGAGCAGTGAAAGTAGGAAACTCTTGCCCCCTCCCCATACACCCCAGCCTTTCAGAAAGTTCCTGTGTTAACATGACAATACCTTGTCTAGGGGCATTCCATTAGGAAGGAAGTTTGCTCAAAACTGAGTCTTGAAACCCCTTCCAAGGCTGCAAGGAAGGAGCTACTTCCCACACCCTAAACTTGGGAGGAAGCGAGAGCTTTCAGGGGACTTTCAAAAACTCACAGGCTCACAGGTTCCCAAACCGTGGCCCACTCCTGTTACTGACCAGCCTTTCCGTGGGCATCTAGAATTCCGTTCTAGTTCCTTCTGTGTGCCTCTGGGTGCATTCCCGAACGTCTAGTTCTCCTGATGACTTTTCAATGACACACTGAATACTTTGGGTTCCAACAGAGGAACTGCAGTATCTTTGGATGCTAAAATTAAAATGTATCTTCTCTGGCTACTATTGCAGAATGTTTTGTCCAGCTCAGGAGGTATTTGCTTTTGTTATTGAGAAGAGAAACATTGTTGCCCATGTGATTTCATTTTGTGAACATTTACGATACGTTTATGCCATTTGAACTTTCTTTCACCATGCTGAACGAATTGGGCATAATGGCTACCGTTTGTATGGAAGTTGTTTTAAAACTTCACCTGGGATTTCTAGACAGTGGTTCTGGGCAATTTTCCCTTAACCATTGGTCAGGATATCAAGAAACTTGACATTTCTTCTTGTCTGCCTTTTGAGAAAATTGTGCGTTAATGTGTGTGTTTGTGTGTACACACACGCTCACACATAATTGTACCAGGTTTATTTCCCTTTTATTTCATGGGTCTAAACATTTTCATGTAAGCCTGCTCGTCCATCCTGGCTGACTTACTTCGGGAACTCCACTCTGATAAGCTGTGATAAAACATAGCAGCTCTGCCCTAACCTGAGAAGCTTTGGGTGCCCCTCCCCACTCTGCCCCCTTTGCCCGATGCCTGCTCTTGGGCTGATTGGGTCGGGGACAGTATGTGCGTGAGGACCGAAGGGATGGCAGATTGAACATTATTTCACCAAGTGGGAGCACTTGGGGCTGGCTGTGGGCTCCCTGGCCTGAGCTCCTCTGTGGTCAGTCACGGCTCCTGGAGAGGCGATATCCTTTCTGCCCAAAGTGGAGCTTGCGACCACGTGGCAGGAAGTTCGTGGTTCACTGGCCTGGCCTCCTGAGCTGGAAAGGTCGGCCTGGACCTCCAGAGGCAGCATGTCATGGAGACCTCAGCAGCAGCCCGCAGCCGGGACTCTCTTTATTCCCTCACTCCGGTTGATGTGATGACCAAAGAGAAAGCAGGGGCGCCCAACCTTGGTCGAGTTCTTCATCTTTAGGTCTTTGGTACCATGTATGTGAGGCTTAGAAGAAACATTCCACAAAAACATTATCAGCATTACTTCTCTTTGAACTTTGTGTATCTCTTAAGGAGGGTCCTCTCGGCACCCCTCAAATCTCCCTGCCCCCACGGGCAGTCCGCTTTCCCTCTGTCTGCTGACCACACCCTGTGACACTGCCAGCTCAGCCCCCTGGTTGCATCCATGCTGCTTCACGCTGGGCGTTTCATTTTTCTTCCATTTGGAGGTGTACACAAAAGCAGCACATCTCAGACTGAACTCATCTTTCTCGACCCCTCCCAGAAACCTTTTTTGCCACACTTTCCACACCCTCTTCCTACTTCTCCAGATGCATCTTGAATCTGCCCACTTGCCCCATTTGCATCACTGCCCCCCGACCTGGGCCACCATCCCGGCTCACAGAGATGGCTACGGTGGCCCAGGGCCACCCTTCCCTTCTGTTTTCCACTCAGCAGCCAGAGTGGTCCTTCGAAAATGCACACTGGCTCACATGACGCCCTGCTTGGAATCTTTAAATAGCTTCCCTTTCCTCTTCAGAGCGATCCAAAGTCCTGTTTGTGGGTGAAAAGGCCCTTGTTGCCTCCCTATACCTTGGCTTTCATTGTCTTTACCCCCTTCCCCCCCCCCCCCCCCAGTCCCCCCAGCCTCAGTCATGCGGCCTTGCCCAGTCTGGTTCTCTGCCCGCTCTCCCCGGCCTTCAGCCCTGCCGACACCCCCTGCACCTGCTGGCTCCTGTTGGCTTGTCAAGCTGTAGCCTGGCAGTCCTTTCCCCTGGAAAGGAAAGCCCTCCTTGCTGGGCTTTGCTGGCTCCTCTCAGCACTGCCATTGCTCGTCCTCTGGGTGGGGCCCCTGGGCGCGCTGGGCGGCCTTGTACCTTCCTTGTCCGCAGGATGTAGCCTGGGGCCTGGCCGAGAAGGCTGACGGATGGAACAGTCCAAAGGAGCCTTTCTCACTCCCGCACCTGTGGCTAAGTGCCCTCTGGGGGGCAATGCCAACAGCCTTGGGTGCACCTGGGTGTTGAGCTGACCCAGGTGGGGTCCCTCCCCTCTCCTCTCCTCTCAATGGTGTCTGGTGGAGTCCACTCCTTTCCTGGCAAAGCAAGAAAACGGTAAAACTTCTCTGGCCCCTGTATCTACCTCCCTGGTGCACTTTGGAAGCTGAAGTACACTTTCCTGGCGTTAAGAGCTGCTCAGTTCATCTTTTTGCGTAATGATGTGTGCCAATTAGACAAGGCGTCCCTCTTTTTATATGGAACAGTGTGGTGTCACTCAGGGTGACCCAGAAATAACCAAGATGTCCTGAAACTTGTCTGGATTTTGACTCAGAAGTTTGACCTCATTTGAACATCTGTGAACTAGTTCTGTCCTTCAGAAATCATTTGGGATACAATTATTTGCATTTAAAAAAATTATGTGGCGAAGTGGTCGCCCTGTCCATTTTGTGTTCTTCTGTGAAGATGTAGAATTCTCCATCTTCTCTTGCAGCAAAGCACCATATCATATGCTTTTGAACATGGTTTCACCGAAGTAAAGATTGTTAAAGAACTTAACTGGTGAGAACAAAAACAAATGTTTTTTTTAAAACCTGAGAAAGAATTTAATCAATGCAACGGTTCCGGAGAGGGAGAGAATTAAAGGCTGATATATATGAATATTTCTTTCTGTCCCCCCAAATGAAGAGAGTGAGCTTTTACGTAACTGTGACCCCCGAACCAATCCTCCTGGTGGTAGATGTGAGACATGTCATTTGCTTTTCCGTCTGTATAGACAGGCTTTTGTTTTTATTGTTGGTCGTTGTAAGAATTCCAGTGCACAGGAAGATTTCACAGGCAAAATCAATTTACCTTTGCCCCCTGTATATTTGTTAGCTTACAGTCGCTTCCATTTTCTTTTTCTTTTTAAAAGCAGAAATGCCTTTCATCCTGCCAGGTACCGTCCTTTTTCATGGAGCCAGGGATGAGGTTCCCTTCGTTTCTCGCACAGCTCCGTAATTGGAAATTTGGTAACTGTACTAAATTTAAAGTTTTGGCATTCACGTGGAGCAGCCATCCATCTGCTGGCGAGACACACTGCCCGGGGCTTTTCAAGAAATCCCTTAATAGTCCTGAACACTAATAATATTTATATACATTGCGATGAGACAAAATTTACAGCAGGCTTCTGGGGCTGGCTCCAGGACTCGCTAATACCCCGGACTTCCATGCATTCTCCTGCCCGCAGTCCAGAATTCTCTCAAATTGTGCCGCAGCCCAGAGCACACCGGCTTCCATCCCTGGAGTGGCCTCTTATTTACAGAGTTTGTCCTTTAGCAAACAGGTCACCTGTCCTTTCTCCTTCTGTCCTCAGCCCCTTTTATTCCCCCCCCCCCCCCGGAGTATTTGGTAATGCGTGTGTGCACAGTTTACATCAGGTCATGTAAAGGAACCCCCTGAGTTGGGATCCGTTAAGAGGAATTGTTTTGAGTTATACAGAAGATGACTTTTCCTAATTGAAGCTTGACTGACATTCCTTCCGAAGTAGGTCCCGTCGCAGACACAAAACCCTAGTTCGCCGGCCACACTGTGTGCCGGCCTGTGCAGTTTGGTGTAACACACCCCTTTGGGGAGTGTCAGTCTCCAGAGTCCGGTGGAAAGGGAAATGGAATGCAAAATATATCTGCAGACACTTTGTCACGTATTTGTTTGTTTTTCTCATACTGGAAATGCCCAGCATTTGCATCTGGGTATAACTGATTCTAAGCAAGTACACCGTGAATATTTTTTTGTCCTGTTCTTTTAAATGCTTTTAAGTGTTTAGTCCTACATTTATGTGATAGTAGTGTCTGCTTCCCATCAGTTTCTATAGCATTTTATTTAAGTTGTAAGTGAGGCGGGGGTGGGGGGGCCGAGGGTTGTTGCAAGTAGATATTGGTCCGATTTAATCTTCCGTGATGATCTGCCAAAGGATGATTTCAAAGGAGAAAGTTGCAATATTTTTGTAAGCTTGACAGTATCATGAGAATTTGTCTTATTTCTTCAGAGGTGACAGTATTCATTTGAGTGTCCTGGTATCTGTTTTTAGTTATTTTTACTTTTTCAGTTGCAGCTGACATGTAGTATATTAGTCTCAGGTATACAACATAGTGATTAGACATTTATATACCTTATGAAGTTTTCACCCCAATAAGCCTAGTGTCCCACCTGGTACCATATATAGTTACTACAATAGTATTGACTGTATTTCCTGTGCTGTATTTGATAGCCTCATGACTATTTTTACAACTGGCAATTTGTACTTCTGTTTTAAATTCACCTGTTTGCAGTGAAACAGAAACAGAATCTCCCGGACACAGCAGGTGTGAGTGTAAATTGGTTCAAACTTCCCAGAGGTCAGTTTGACTTGGTAAGGTCAGTTCTAGAAATGAATTCTTATGAATAGAATCTTCACTAAATGCGCACCAGAATCAATTATATATGTGTGTGTGTGTGTGTGTGTGTGTGTGTGTGTGTGATTTTGTGTTGTTTTCCAACTCAGAGGAAAAGTAGGGAATGTCTAATGCAAATCAGATTTTACATTTTGTGGATTTACACTTTATTGGCTAGTGAGACTCCCAGCCCCAGAGTGTGATCCGTACAGCACTGTTACGGAAGTAAACGCCAGCTTATCTGTTTGGGATGTGAATTGTGGATCTCTTGTTTTCAGACACTGCTTTCACTTACCTGTGGCACAGAGGGGCAAAGGGAGACGGTTTCTGATGTCCTGTGGTCCCCTGGGCTCAGAGACTCTACCTACCCATCCGTTTTCTTGTATTTGAGAATAACCATCAGACACGAGGGCTTCTCAGTGATATAATAGGTTAGGATGCATGAGTAAGTGGATATTATCCCTTTTGTGGGGTAAGAACTTTCCCAAAGCATTTTGTAAACGTGACTGGTGTCGTCCTTACTATATTCCAGTTCAGTTGTTTTTCCAATCATCGAGTATCTATTCACACACCAGGGCTTTTCAAGATACTTTCAGTTAGGTGCACCTTCAAGATGCAGAAGGAGGAGGGCGTAGTGCCTTTTAAAGTCACGCTAAGCCGGCCCGCATGCTCCTCGGCGGCCGTCTAAGGTGGGTGTGAGTACCCCGTGTGATAGATGAGGAAAGAAAGGGTCAATAGCGAGTACACAGGCGAGGCGGGACTTCTCACCAGGCTCTCCTTGCTGAAACTTGGAGTGTGGTCTGTCATACTACTGTCACTGCACATGTAACGTGGGATGCAGAGCCCAGTGATTTTCGGCGTGGGGACTTCACGAGTGATCCATTGGTTTGGTGGTGGGCAATGGAGCCATCTGGTGCTGGTGGGAGGGAATGACCCAGCCGAATGCTGGCCAGGCCCGGAGGAGGCCGTCCAGCCCCAGCCCCAGCCCCAGCCCGACTAACCGCCCTGTGCCCTCTGCCCCACAGTGTGCCCGAGCGCGTGCGGGAAGCGGGCGTGCACCGAGAACAACGAGTGCTGCCACCCCGAGTGCCTGGGCAGCTGCAGCGCGCCGGACAACGACGCGGCCTGCGTGGCCTGCCGCCACTATTACTACGCCGGCGTCTGCGTGCCCAGCTGCCCGCCCAACACCTACCGCTTCGAGGGCTGGCGCTGCGTGGACCGCGACTTCTGCGCCAACATCCCCAACGCCGAGAGCAGCGACACCGAGGGCTTTGTGATCCACGACGGCGAGTGCATGCAGGAGTGCCCCTCGGGTTACATCCGCAACGGCAGCCAGAGGTCAGTCCCGTGGCCTGCCGGTCACAGCCCCCCAGGGGACAGGGGGGGGGCTCTGTCACTTGTCCCGGCTGGGTGGGGCCCTGAGGAGCTTAAGGGAGATGAGCCCACGGAGAGGGCTGGCACAACGCGCATTGTTTGTGAGAGTCTAGAGGCAGTGGGCAGGGTATTGTTTTCTGTTGGAGGTGGACTGCCTGCCCTTTGAAGGGAAACACCTGACTCGCCGGCTCAGGTACCCAGCGGTCGCGGTCTCCCTGAGCGTTTGCCAGGCTGCCCTCCAAGCAGCGCAGACCGTGGATGTAGGTTTTTCCAGCCCTACAGAACCCTAGCCCAGAGGAGGCTTTGGGGGTGCAAGAGGCAGGCAGGACCAGCCCCACCAGCACCCTTGAGGCAGCGAACAGGCCTAAAACGTCTACAGCACAAGCTGGCTTCCTGTGCCTGACCTCGCGGCCACTAGGAGGAAGCTGTAGCTTAAAAGAACCTCCGTTTTCCATCAGCACCCTCTCCTTTCTCTCCCCCCTCCACCTTCGCCATCCCTCGGTTTTTCTGTGTCCCTCATTTTTCTTCCAAAATTGGGATACAAACAAGTCCCTTGTAACAAGAGGCATCCCTCTTGTGCAGGCCTTCTGGACTTCTAGCAAATTGCTGTTGATTTATCTTTAAAAAAAAGATAGCGTTTTAAAAAAAGGTAGCGTTGTTACAACATACAGCACCCTAGAAGCAAAAAAGACGGGGAGTCTGGGGTTTGCTGTTCCCTCCTTTGAAGCAGAGCCCAGAAGTTGCAGTTTGAAAGGGTTCCGTTGTCACATGGCTCCTTCATGACTACCACCAGGGGACCCTTACGTACTTGGGTTCTTCAGAAGCATCCTGTACACACACAGCCATTAGGAAAGTCAACATTCATTCTGAATGTGATGTGAAACTTCCCTGCGTTTCCCGCAGCCTGCTTCTGTGTGCTGCTTTCAGCAAGCCTTTGTAAAGAGGGGTTCTGTCTTCTGTGGAATATCTGGAGGTGTAGCTCATCCCGTAGGCTTCACTTCAAACCAAAGATAAAATGCACACGACTTCCTACTATTGGATGGAGAACGGTTTCCTGCTGCTGTAATTTCTATAACCATTAGAATAGTAAGGTTTATTCTAAATACAATAACATGATATATGTGCCAAGACTCCAATGACCTGTAAAGAATACATATTCCACACCAATAAGGCCACCACACTTTACTGACATTTTATTAGCAGGCTCAGAATGTAAAAGGGCTTTACCAGTGCCCTGGGCAGTGTCTGGAACCCAGACGAGGCTCAGCCACAGTTCGTCCTGGGTGGTGGGGACAGAGATGGGGCAGCTGGTTCATGAACGGCGGGGGGCAGGGAGGTAATACCATCCTGTGGCTACATTGTCCTGTGATGCAGGAGAAAGCTGGGGGCACTGTGCCTTTTGGCCATGTTTCTCCTGCTGCAGTGCAGTCTTCAGAGAACTGAGCCTTTGTTTTCCCATTCATTCTTACCTGTTCAAAGCTACAGGTATATGTACCTTTTCCATTTTAGAAAAAATGCCATTAAGAAAGAATAAAACCCCCTCTCCACCTTTAAGTGCTGTTTGGCACTTAGTTTGAAATATTTATTTTTTTAATACTGTTTATACTGTCTCTACCAGAACGGATTCGAGGAAGCTGAATCTGTAAACATATAATCGGAGCTCTTCCTTAGGAAAACATTTTTAAAGTGATAGATGATTCCTAGACATTTTTGTCTTCCAAAAACTTTTATTTACTTATTTATTATTTTTTATCTTAAAATTTTTTTGCAATAAACAATTGATACACAATAGCCTAGACATTTTAGCTAAAGTGTTTGGTTCAGAAATTACTATTTGAATGAAATATTGCGGGGGACGAAACAGACCATGTGACCTAGAATTTTCGCTCCTGGACATTTCCCCAGAGAACTGAAAAGGTACGTGCACACAAAAACACGTGCACAGTTGTTCGTAGCGGCTTTATTTGTAATGGCCCCACACTGGAAACCACTCAGCTATCCCACAGCAGGTAAATGGCTAAGCAAACTGGTACAGCCACACCAGGAAATATTATTCAGCAATAGAAAGGAGCAAAACTATGGAAATACACAACAACTTGGATGGATCTCCAGGACATTACACTCAAGGATATTGAGCTAACGTCAGAAGGTCACGTACTGTGTAATTCCATGTATCTGACATTCTCAAAATGGCAGGATTACAGAGATGGAGAACAGAGTGGTGGTTGCCAGGAAGGAGTTAGGGAAATGGTGGCCGGTAACTATATGGGTGATTGGTGTGGACTCGTTCAGGATCTTGACTTGGTGGGTAACTACACAAGTGATATGGTGACATAGAAGGACAGACATACACTGTACCAGTGTCCATTTCCTGGTTGTGATTTTGTATCATCATGAAAGATGTAACCACTGAGGGAAACCGGATGAAGGGCGCATGGAACCCTTCTGTACTCTTTGCTCCTTTCTGGGAATCTGTAATTGTTTCAAAATAAAAAGTTCTTAAAAGGGAGGGTGGGGACTAGATACGGTATCAAATACGGTATGTAGGTAAGTCAGAATCAATAAAAGACCAACGGAAAGGGCTGGAGGGAGGTTACTACCCACGCCAGCAAGGAGAACATCCGGTGTGATGTCGGAGGAAAGACAAATCCCCTCTCCTGTGGTTGGTCCAGTTCCTTTGAAAACCTTGCCTCCCGTTCTCCTGACATGAAATAGGAAAATACCAGGAAAGTTTTTTTCACTTATACAAAATACAACCCCGCATCTTTGTCTTGGATGTGCGGTAAAGTGCCAGGGCAGGGGGGCAGACTTTAATGAAAACACTGTAACTTAGAGTTTTTCTTTTTTTTTTTTTTTAATGTTTTTTTTGCTTCATGATGTTTCAAAGATTGTTCAAGAACAATAATATAAATGTAATGACTCTCTAACTCACCATCCTATTATTTATACACCCTATAATGTTGTGTCATTCATTTTGTTTGGAAATCAACCCAAATTTGGATCAATGCGCTGTGGTTCAGCAGCTGGATTAACAGTTTGCTCACTATTTCCTGAATAATGGTAGGTAAGCAGGGAAAGTGCCAGCCTCACTTCCCTCGGCCCTGCCACTTGGCGGTTTGTGGCATGTTCAGGAGAGCATTTGAAACAAGCTGATTACAAAATAATGGAACGTCCCTGCTTTTATTGTGCATGCAGCGAAAACAACATTTGGATCAATTTAGAGTTTCTGCGTAACCCTGTCAAGAAATAATGTCAGTTACGCTTTAGCAAGAAAAGAACGGATCTGAGTTGTAAGCACACGCCTTTCGGAAGCCCTCCCTGGGCTTCGCTGGGGTGCTGGCAGCGGGCGTGCGACTCCTGTTCACAGCAGAGACACTGCTGTCCGTTTGCCCCCGTCCAGCCTCCCAGCAGCGTCTCCAGGGTGTGTGGGGCAGGAGCCACGGCCGCAGGGAGCAGCCTTGTTCTCCTCCATCACCACCATTGCTTCCTCTCTGCGAGGCTGTGTCTCCCACATGGGACCAGCTGGCTCACCAGTCGACAGCCTATGAGCCACACATGTTTCAAGGAGGCAGCGTGTAGTTTGTCTGCAAACAAGCAGCACGCTTTTCCCTCCTAGGCACTTTGTCCTTTGGTTGGCAGTCTGAGTGGCTGGTCCTGGGTGGGCTTGGGGACGAGTGATGACGTGACCCCTCGAAGGCTTCCTGGTTTTTATAATGTGTGCTGTCAAAACAACCAGAATCCAAACACAGCCTTCTTCTGATTTTTTTTTGCAATGCAAGGAGACACCCTGACCTCTGTGTTTGCGGTTGGTTCTTTATCTTCCACAGCATGTACTGCATCCCTTGCGAAGGCCCTTGTCCCAAAGTCTGTGAGGAAGAAAAGAAAACGAAGACCATTGATTCGGTCACTTCTGCTCAGATGCTTCAAGGATGCACCATCTTCAAGGGCAACCTGCTCATTAACATCCGCCGCGGCAGTAAGTATCTATTCACTGCCCAGCAGCGATGGCTGGGTCTCCTGGGTTTCTCAGGTTGATGCTTTTCCTATTTGTCTATGACTCACAAATCAAATGTGGGCCTAGGAAAACAACATGGCGTGTCAGCCTTTTGCTTGACACGTCTTCTTTGAGTCCCCCTCAGAGATAAAAAACAGACAGAAGGGCAGTCTGTGTGTTAGCCAGTGGCATGTTTTTTCCTGCAAAGGGTCAGCCCTCATCTTTCTGTGAGTCGCCTCTTACACGGGAGAGGCAGGTCCCAATACACATACGCTCCAGAAGAGATGATGGATCAGAGGTATGACTCAGCAGTCTCCGGAGCGAGCCAAATCCACGCAGCTTTCAATCTAGAGCTTTGGGTCGTTGGATCTGTGGAGGAGCCTGGGCACAGGGAATAGTTCATGATGTCACTTTCAAATTTGATGAAGTCCCGAAGTGTGGTTGATCTCTGAATCTCCTTCTGAGAGCCAAAAGGATTTAAGCGTGTGTCATCATGTATTTCAAGTTTCAGTGTCACCCCTGTGGGATGACCGTCATTTACGGTAGACAGCGTCCCAGGTGATGGCATTTGTGCATAGCAGTTCCCATTGACTTGCTCTGTGATATTTTCGTTTTTGGTCTTTAATGGACAAGGGCTTATAGTAATGATGCCTTAAATGGTCCATCCTGGGACCACTTGGTACCTACCGATGGTTTCCTAAGCTACAATAAGTATAGTAAGGAGACCTTGAGGTTTGAAGGAATTTTTTTTTTCTCCTAAATCCTTTTATGAAGAAATTGTTTCTACAGTTGGAAGGTGGGGGGAATGGCTAATTTGTTTATTCTGTGAATTTACTTTTCCTTAATACTGTTTGTTAAAGGAGTTATGGTATAGAGATGGCAGGAGCACGTTTTTGCTTAGTTCTTTTGAATGTGTGGACGTCCCTTGCTTTTCCCGTTTTCCAGCCTTTCACAACAGAGATTGCTTTGTTCCCACGCAGCTAGAATTCTTACCCTCATGGTACTTCTAAAGTTTTATTCTTTTTACTCTTTCTAGATCCCTTAAATTAAAAAAAAAGATTTCCTTGTCCCTAGAATACCCTCATTAAATGCCTAAACCTGCCTTTTAAAAACAGTCCTAATCCGAAGATAACTATGTAATCCGTGAACTAAATCCATGGAGAAGTATAACTTGAGAAGGGGTTGGTACATCTTGGTGTCTGATGATGAAATGTGTCTTGCAGTGTGTGTCCAAAGCAGGAAATCAGTTGGACTTAAAGAGGGATGGGACATCTCGTTCGAAAGGTTTGACTAAAACCTGAGCTTTGACTAAAAGGCATGCAGCCTGCCCACATTTAAAATCTGGGCTCTTTTCTGTGAATTTTCAACTTCAGACAACCTCTAGCCTTTACAACTTGAACTTCTCCTGAATTTCTCTTAGAAAGATATTAAATTGTACCTTAAATGTAGAGTCTTGCCTTCCAGGACAGCACCCTTGTTTGTATCAATTCCAAGCAAAATAGGACCTTGGATTAAATAAGTCTTCACAAATCAAACTCCGTACAAACCTCACGAGTCGAACCACACCCAGTTCATTATAGTGCTTTATTATCATTTGGGTGTAAGTCAAGCTCCAGTTTGTTTTCTGTTTACTCTGAGAAAAAGATAGGCCAAACGAGAAGAAAAGCAAGCAGTCTGTTTACATACATAATGTCATTTTTACATATGTATTAGCAACTATTTTCCCAGCTATGTTCTAGCTATGAAAATAATACTTGGAAAGCTTAGAAAAGCAGAAAGGGATTTTTTTTTTTAATCACCTGCGGATAGCCATCCTCGATGGAGCGGGGTGTTTTCTCCCAGTCTTAGGAAGACAGACTCTTTCACTAGAGGCAGATGGCTGGATGGGCGGACCCAGGCCTAGCTCAGAGGCAGCGCCTAACGGTACTCCCTGTTGACAGAGCACATTAATTGAAAGGCGTTCCCTAGATTGTTGGCCTTCACTCATTGGCAGTCTGTTTTTTACGATGTGACGCTCTGTTAAATCAGCCAGGGAGCTGAAGTCCCACCTGGGAGAGGTGGTCTGCAGTCACTTAGGGAAGCAATTTGGGACAAGGCGCGTGGGTCCTGTGCCTGCAGCCTGAGCGTCCCCACCAAAACAAGACCCACCAGGGCCTGGCACACCACACGTTTGTGAGAGACCAGGGGCCGGTCGCCCGTCCGCGGAGTGAGCGCTCAGGGTCACCGGGTCCCCTCTTCCCATAGATAACATCGCCTCGGAACTGGAGAATTTCATGGGACTCATCGAGGTGGTGACGGGCTACGTGAAGATACGCCATTCCCACGCGTTGGTGTCCCTATCCTTCCTCAAAAACCTCCGCCAGATCTTAGGCGAGGAACAGCTCGAGGGGTAAGTGCTCCGACGGTGAGAATTGACCCTCTAGTACAAGGTCAGGAGCCTGCTTTTAAAAGTCTGTGTCGCGCAGGTAAGAGCCCTTTCTTGTTCAAAAGGAGAAAGGAAGAAGCAACGGGGAATGCCCCTGCTCCCTGAGAGACCCCCCTGCTGGCGTGACCTCTCGTGCGTGGAGCCATTAGCCTCCATCCTTGGGACCTTGCCGTTTTGGAAAACCGTTGTGTCCCATCGGTCCAGGGTCATGTGTCCGACTGTGGCTGGAGGAACGTCCCAGGGATGCAGTTGCTCTTTCTGCCAAGAGCGACGGGAATGGGTCTGAAGGGTTCGATGCCGTGAAATAGTCACTTACACCACCCTCAGTCTGTCTCACAGGGCTATACTCTGCTCCCTAAAAACACATGCCATCTTTGCACATCTATTGGAGCAAAGGACATTTGGAGAGTATGGGCAGTTCATTTGTTTTAATGAAATCTTGATTCACAAAATTGCTTTTAGGGATTAACTTACAGGATTTACGCTGTTGATGGGAGTTTTGCCTCCCGCAAACATGTGCTTTGGGAGAGGGGTTTTAAAATAGCCAGAGGCTTTTCATTGGAGGATAAAGAAAAGCTGATGGCTTACTGCGTCCACACTTGCTTTCTAGCATTTCGTTGGTGTATACCTTTGCATATAGACTTTCCTCTTCACCGGCTCCCTTTTAAACACAGCTCCTGCCAGGCTTAAGCTAAGGCTTTAAAATTAAAGGAGACATCCATTAATGAGTGAATTCCTTCTAAAGAGAGTTTGGGGAAATAATTTAGGAAAGAAAGGGTGGGAAGGTCGTGGGAAAGGCTGTCCTTGCGGACGGATCTGCCCTAACGATACAGTTACCGCAGAAGGGTTTCTTTACAGCAACCCTGCTTTTCTCAGACTAACTCTTGGTCAGTCTGACATTCTTAGAATTCCATCATCTGATACAGCTACAGAGAGAGGGCAGCTCTTCATTCCATCCTTGAAAAGAAGCTCATGGTCCTCCCCACTGGGAACACGGATCCTTTAGAAAAACGTCTTTCTCCTTTGCAAACCCAAGGAGGCTGCCACTATGTCCAGCCCTAGAGTGGCCCAGGTCCCTTAGGTGGCAAGCTGGGACTCTGCCATTTGGTGCTTTTCATTTGTTGTATTTAATTTTAAAGTGAATATTAGCACAGTTTTTTTTTTGTTTGTTTGTTTTTTCTGGAATTCCTGGTGTCGGGGAGCATTTTTTCTTCGGCAGATTGGTATCTGCAAGTTGTCCTGCTGCTTAAGGGCACACAGTTTCCCCTCAGGCTGAGCACATGGTAGACATAGATGGGAAAGCCGAGCGGAGAGTTGCATTAATTTTTTATTACGGATTATTACATGATGCGATTACCCTTTAGTTGTGTGTTAACTGAAGGAAGTATGCACTTCCGTATAGCCAAAAACCAAAGCCTGGTTTTCATTTGCAAGAATATTTCTGTATGTCTCATTATCTGAAAACTGTATAAAACCTGAAGTCCCAGTGGGACTTTTAAAGGCTGCGTGCCATTGCTCAGGTGTGTGGGCACTTCCGGGCTCTGGTACGCTTCGGGTCCCTGCCCTGCCATTAGCGTTTTAGATGACAAGGCAAGGCGGATGGGCTTCAGGTTCTCCCCCCCTGCCTCATAGCCTGAGGATGCTGGGCTTCCAGCCTGTTGTCTCTGTGTGCTGTTTGTTGGAGGGTGTCTCTTTAGTGAGGGCATTTGAGAATCATGGCTCTTCCGGTGGGAGCTGGGTTGTCCCACCTGCCTTCCACATCCATGACCAAACTTAGGGGTCCTGCTTAGGTCTGATGAGCTCCCCCACAGCTGTATTTGTATGAAGCCCAAGCAGTAGCAACAATTCAGTTCTTTATGTGCCCTTTTCAGACTTAGGGACAGAGTTAGGTCCAACCTCTTCACCTGCTCCCCTCATCCCTCCCGCAAGAAGGAAAGAGTCAGCGAGGGGAGAGAAGAAAGGAACATGATAACTAGATAAGTACAAAGCAGAACTTGCCAGATGCTACGAGGGTAAGAAAAGGAACGTGCCAAGGGCATGAAAAAGAGTCCGCTATCTGATTGAACAGATCAGACAGGCTTCCTAGAGGATGTGGCGCTTGAGACGGGCCTCGAAGGGTTTCCGGAAGCTCTCAGAAAACAGAAAGTGAAGAAAGGCAGTTCAGGATAGGTCGGCAGGAGCAAGGGCAGCAACAAGCTGAGGCATCCGGGGACCTGTTTGCCAGAATGCTGGGGAGGCAGCTGGTGTCAGAATTACATAACGTGTTATGCGCCCAGGTGTGGCGATTATACTTCAGGAAGGGCAGTGGGACATAGTCAAGGCTTTGGAGTTAGAGGAGTGTTAGCAGAGCTGTCTGGAAATGTCAGTTCTGTGTGCTTTGCTTTAAGCCAAGGTAACTTTATCCCAGTGGCTCCCACATTCTGCTATGCATTAGACTCATCTATTGATGGTGTCAGGCTTTGTAAAAACCCTGCTACTCAAGTTGCACTCTATCCCAATTCAATCAAAATGTTTAGGGGTGGGACCCAGGCATCAGTATTTTTCAGAAGATTCCAGGGTGATTTCAATGTGCAGCAAATATTGGAAACCACTGCTATATCCTGTTACTTCTGGTTCTCATATGCATATCTGCAAAGCACTTAGATTTATTATTATTTTTTGTAATGCACATGTACAAGAGTTCTATAAAATGGCTAACTTTTAAGCCCTTGAAAAGAAAGAGAATGTTACCGTTATCTGGACAATTCCTTTATCTGGACAACCCTACTTTCTGATGACATCAGATAAATAAGGAGTTAAAATGTCAGCTTTTTTTGTTGTTGTTTTCACCAAGGATTGTTGACCTGGAAAGAATAGAAGTAGATAGAGGTCCTGGGTAATAAGAATTGAAATTCTTGGATGCATTTAGGCATCTCTCCCCTCGAGGTCCCCACCCACCACTTGACTTTGCAACACTTGGTGCTCCATTTTACCTTTTTGCAACTTTAAGATTAGGTTACAATAGGGCTGCACTTCTCTGGGACTTTTACAAAATACACAGTCAACCATGTAACTCAGCAGTTCCAGGCTCTACCTTGCAGCTACCCACAAAAAATGAAAAACGTGCCCACACAAGACTTGTGTATGAATGTTCACAGCAGTATTATTCATTTTACTCACCCCACCCCAGAAAGAAACCCCACTGGAAATAATCCAAATGCCCATCAACCGATGAATGGATAAACAGAATGTGGTACAATGTAATACTACTCAATTATAATGTAACAACACGCAGGAACCTCAAAAACATTAGGCTGAGTGAAAAACAGCCAGGCACAAAAAGACTGAACATTGTATCATTCCATTCATATGGAGTTTCCAGAAGAGGAAAAACTAGAGACAGAAAGCACATCAGTGATGGCTGGGGCTAGGAGCAGAGACCCACCGGCATGGGCAATGTGGACTCTTTGGCGTCATGGAAAGGTTCTAGAACTATACACAGCGGTGATGGATGGACAGGTGTGCAGATTTGCTGAAGTTCCTGAAACTTGCAAAGGGTAATTCGGGGGTAGGTAAATTATACCTCAGTAAAGCTGTTTTAAAAAACACTTAAAGAGGAAACATTTTCTGAGTATGTTTGGTGCCGAGTGCCAGGCGAATGTAAATCCTTGCCCTTGCTGAGCCCCCAAGGTTGGTGCGAATGTTGGATTTGGGGGCCACTTGGACGTGGTGTAAAGCAGCGTGTTGCAGATGGGTGGGAGGCAGCGTCTGTGAAAAGGCCAAGTGCTGTATGTATCCTTTGCAGATGGCTCAGGTCTGCTGATCGCCCCCATGTGCTGGGCTCTGATGCCCCCTAGAGACAGCCGGAAAGAGGCCGAGGTTTCTCCGAGAAACGAAAGAGAATGATCAGTTGTTTTACTGCAGACTTTTTTTTCCATTTGTCAGCAAGGGCTGAAAAGCGGGGGAAGGTCTGTCGTCCCTCTGTAGGGGAGACCCGCCTTCTGTCCCACCCTGGGAGAAGCCGGATGGATACGTTGCCGGACGTTGTTATTGCTTAGTAAATGATGGGGGTGTTGCTCAGCCCCTCATCTTTTTATTTTTTTAAGGGCGCAGCTCACAGTGGCCCATGTGGGGATCAAACCAGCAACCTTGGTTTTAATAGCACCACGCTCTAACCACCTGAGCTAACCGGCCACCCCCACAGCCCCTCATGTTTGGATCCACAAATGCAGTTCTCTGGCCCCTGGGCTGTCTTCTAAGTACCATGCACATGCCTTTGCCTTCCTGCCCTTTATGGGAGCAGGCCAGGAGGTGCGGTGTGCTCATTACTCAGAGGTCAGATGGCCCCGAGACGGGAGCCACAGATAAAACAGCTGAGTGCCTAATAGGTACGAGGCATTTAGAATATCGAGAGAGGTGATACACAGCTGTCCTCGAGGAGATAACCAACCCCTCCCACCCTGCCTCGCTCGGTCTACCTTTGGCCGGCAGGGTCGACCCAAGTTCAGGAACTTATTCTGTAAGATTGAGAAGGCCCGGAGCCAAGATACAATACAGCTCGTTGTTGGGTCAACAGGTCGTTTCATTCAACGTCATTTCATCATAAAGGTGATGAGGTGGGGCGGGAATTTAACTCTTGTTTATATAATTTGGCCTGCGGGAAAATTGGTTTTTTAAATGTCCTTTTACTTAAAGGCACAGAACCTATGTACAACATTACATGAAGACCTTCCGTGTCTATAAAACCCAGGCCTCGTGGAGCCTGTGTAAGTTCCATAAGCAAACAAATAAGTTTTTAAAAATAGTCTTTGCATGTAAAGGCAGTAAGCTTAGGAACAATTAGGAAATCACATTTACTGAGTAATTGACTTAATAGCCATTTCCTCGAGGAAACAATTAAAATCTAAGTGTGTGTGTGTGTCTTCAAGATGTTCAGACCAGTGTCAGCCTTTTACCATCTCTTAATTCTCCTCTAATCATGGGAGGAATTGGGGGGAGCCAGGCCTCAAGCTGGAGTTCGAAAATGAGCGGTATTGACAGGCAGCTCCAGAAAGGTTTGCTGTTTATTTTGACAAGGGTTTTATTTTTATTTTTCTGTTGCTTACACAGACTCCGTAATGCCAGGGTTTTATTGGTACTGGTGTCCTGGCTCCCGGCCTTCTCAATGTTGTAAAAAAATGTATTTACTGTAAAAAGATAATCTTGCTTTTCAAAGTGATTAATCACATACACAGAATTTTTGTGTGTCTGCCACTCATTTGTCAGATTCCTGATTTATGAGTCATGCTTCCTCCCATGGGGAGAAGCATGTTTTGTTCAGAAGGCGTTTTCGGTGTAGTTCTGTTCCCTGCCAGTGAAGTTGGTTTACTGAAAAGAAGCCTCATCCTGGGTTGAGACAGCAGTTTGACCTGGTTAATTGGCTCTCATTCTCAGCCTGGGGTTTCTGTGCCAACAAGGAAGTTTTGTCCCGTGTGGCCAACTCAGGAACCCGGGAGCAGCCAGACCCATTGGGGTTGGCACTCAGAGCGTCCCTTCAGAACTGCAAATACCACATGGGCAAGAAAGGGCTTCAACTAGGAGGCGTCTGTGTTCACCTGTGAACCCCTCCTTCAGTTGTGTGACTGTACGAGTCCCCTGCCCTTCAGCCTCATTACCTGCAGCCCGGCAGGGAAAGAGAGGGCCTGTCCGGAGGGACGGCAGCTGTCACCTTGCCATATCGCAGTGCGTCCCACCTGTGCACAGGGCGTATCTTGCATCTAGATTCATGAAGACGCTATCTTCCATTGGTTTTCCAGCAAATAATAATATATATGTGTTAGGGAGTGGGCTCTGATGGAAAGGAAAGGATTGTTGACTTGCAAGTTTTTGCCACCTGGTTGGTGGCCATGAATGTGCCAGGCAGGTGGCCTCCAGGTGGGTTTATGAGGAGCCTGCTATGGTTTGAGGGGTGCCGCCTCTGGGCTCACTTGGCCCAAGGACCCCCTGTGTGGGCAGGGTTCCCACCCGCATCCCCCAGCATGTGTGTGGATGGGGCCCAGTGCTCACGGCTCCAGGCTGGTGGGGCAGACTCCATCTTAGCTCTGGGACTTCTCCTGGGTGTTAGGGTCTTGGGCTTTTCAAACCAACAGGGAGCTCAGATGACACCTGTTCATACGCCTTGTCCGCCTTGCCCGAGTGAGTAAACGGGACTACAGAAAGCGCTAAGTGCCCTGCTGTGGCTGTGAGCACGTTGATGACTTTCTGGTTCTGGGTCCCCGTCTCTGAACTCCCAGGGAAAGGTCACACCTCTGCTTGGCAGCGCTGTAATCCTAACCTGGGCTTTGCTCTCAATGCACGAGACGCAGGCTGAGCTCTGACCAGGTGGCAGAGGTCCTGGTATAGGTGTGAGTGAGAAGCGCACCTGGTACAGAGAGGAGCCCCAGGGCAGGGCAGGGCTGGGGGCTCCTGGCCTGGCTTTGCAAAGAGGGCTGGATCCTTTCCTCTCTGCGGTTTGTGTGTTGGATCTGGGAGTGGATGTTAGAAATATGCGTAGCTCACTGATTCCTACACTCGGTTTTGTATAGAGTGCATGACTGAGCCCAGAAAGAAACTGAGGCTGGGCAGGAACAGGAGGAGAGGGAAGGAGTCGGGGTCCCTGGGGGCGCACAGGCGGCTCTGATGGGCAGCTGTGGCCCTGCCAGCCTGGCTTTCTGAGGGACCCCGAGAGAGAGGCATACCACAGAGATCTTTCTCCAGGTCCCCAAGCTGTAGCATCTGCTCTCTCCCCTTCCCGGGTATGGCTTTCTTCTGAGGCAGCTGTAGCCAGTGCTGGCTGTCCAGGCATCTTGCCTTCCGTGGACAGCTGGTCTGCTGCCACCCGCTGGGGACAGGACCCACGTCTGACCTGGTCGGCTGCCGACCTCCAGGCCCTTGCTGGTGCCCAGCATCCGTTAGGCCAGCACTTCCCCAGATGTGGTCCTAGGACCAAAGCATCCTCACCCTGGGTGCTGGTGAGATGCGCAGATTCTCAGGCCACCCCACCTGCTGGTCAGAACCTCAGGTGGGCCTCAGCGCTCTGAAAACAGGCTTTGTGCTCCCTGAACTGTTGGACGCTGAGTCGCAGTTGCCTAGACGGGTGGGCTGTTTCTCCTTCCCCATCTTCTCCGGGGACTGAAGCTGAGGCTTTGGAAGGTGGGGGAATGTGCACGAGGGAGCAGGCCCAGGGCTGGCCCACCGCCGCGTGTGTCTCCCTGCCCCGTTCTCTCTCCGACCCCATCGGTACTCTGCCGTGGGCGGGGATGGCATCGACCTCACGGTAATGGCAGACTTTCTAGAGCAGATGTGTAAGCCGTTCCGGTTGAGTAGCCGAGCATATCTGTTCTCCCGTGGACTGGTTTCCAGCACAGGACACATATTCTTTGCTGAGAGAAATAACCAAAGGCGTTTCTGGGGATGATTGGAGTGACATCCTCCCAGGTGAGAAGCATTCTTTGTTGGTAATAGCGGTTATAAAATTAGTGTCTGGTCGATTTCCTTACGCTGTCCTTGGAGCCTGCGATGGCCATTGTTCATGGGGACACCGATGGTACCTAAGTTCCGTATCGGCAGAGGCAGTGGATTCTGGAGCCAGGTGGCAAAGAGGACCTGTGTGGGGGCTGGCAGGCTGGACAGGGCCGTGGGTGGCAATGGGCAGGGATGCTAAAACATGGGTGTTTGTGCTTCTAGGAATTACTCCTTCTACGTCCTCGACAACCAGAACTTGCAGCAGCTGTGGGATTGGGACCACCGCAACCTCACCATCAAAGCCGGGAAAATGTACTTTGCTTTCAACCCCAAGTTGTGTGTCTCCGAAATTTACCGCATGGAGGAAGTCACGGGGACTAAAGGCCGCCAGAGCAAAGGGGACATCAACACCAGGAACAACGGAGAGAGAGCCTCCTGTGAGTGACTGTGGACCCCACTGGTGGCCCGGTCCTCGCTTCCCTTGGGGGTGGGGGGATGGCACGCGGCCTCCTGCACTGGCACTTCGACTGTACATGTTTACTTCAAAGTCAATAGTAGGGCAGACTCATGACTGCTTTATGTTCGTAAATGTCCCTTAGCGTCTATCGGTATAGGTGCGCTGAGCTTTTATAAATAGGCTCACTCGGATTTTAAAGACATGCTTACAGAATACAGACGTCAGTGTCTTTCCACGCCCAGGCACACGGTTAGATTATTTTTCCAGCTAGAGCTGGTCCTCTCCAGCCCTGGCAGGCAGGCAGTCACCCACAGAGTGTCGGGGTGGCCTGAGGGGAGTGGTGGGGCTCAGCTACGAGGTCCTGTGTCCCTGACTCGGCCTTCTCCGTTGGCTGCCACACCAACGTGAAAACGACGGCGAGACCTGCCTCCCTGAGCTGATGCTGCTTTTTAAGTTTAGGACACTAGGATTCTAACCTTGCCCTGTGTATGCCATTTTTACTTTCAGGGCTCGTGTCTGAGACATACAATGGCAGTGTATTTCTTGTCTGACCCTGTATATTACTCTGCTTTTACCCACGTTGTGCTTTGTTTGGCTGGATGGCATTATAAAAGTAAATTGTCTCTCCACCATCAGCCTTCAATAAGGGAAGAGTGTTAGGGGGCAAAAAGGGAATTTACGTGCCTGAGGGTGATTTCCACACCCACTTGTGCACACACAGCCAGGACGCTGGGTGACAGGGTCAGCATTTGACTTGGACTTGTTTCGCTGGTGTCTGGACTTACCTGGTAGATACTCAGCTTCCTGCGGAAGAGTTTTTAGAGCAGAGACACCCGACGCAGAGCTGGGAGCACATCTGCAGTGAGCCCCTTCTCCCTCGTCCTCCCCGCCACCGCCCCTGCCTGGCTCACGCACGGTGTCAGAGTATTTTCCGTGCTTTTCTCCTTGCACGCACGCGGCCAGTCTGATCTGTCGGATCACGAATACAGTCGCCATTTATTTCCCTTGAAAAACATCATGTGTTCTCTCTACATAACACTTGAGCAGGAACTGCCGCATTTTGTCGACTTCACTCCCGCTGGCTTTGTCGCGCATTCTTGTGAGCTTGTAGCTGCCCGTAGCGTCTCTGCTTCCCTTGCTGAGTGAGCCGTGGGATGCAGGCAGAAGCGGGAGAAGCACAGTGTGTAGGGGAGTGTGGGCTCCGTGAGGGGGGCAGTCGTCCGTCCATCCCGGGTTCTCATCGCATTTGAATCTGGTCAGAGGAACAAGACAGAGGAAGGGCTTACTTCTCACAGAGCCCAGAAGGTTCTGCCACGTGACATTGCTCTTGTCCATGCTTCCTCTAGTCCCTGTTGTGTGTCAATGGCAGCTGGAGGCCTCCGCGCCCTTCCTGTGCCCTCTCCTGGTGACACCAAGTACACTCTCAGAGAAGGTGCCCTTGGTGGCACACGTGGCCTGTTGCCTGTCTTGGGTGGCCGCACACGAGCAGGCAGCTATCCACGCATCATCTCTCAGAGAGTCATGGCAGTTAAAGGTGTACCCTCCCCTTCCCTGGCCCCTCGGGAGCCCATGGCTTAGGGACCAGCAGAAAGATCAGGCCACCATATCTTTCAGGTGAGGACTCACTCCCAGGCCCACCTCCCTGGCACCACATGTGCTAAGGCAGAGGAGCGAGCCCCTGGCAGCTCCCTCCACGGACTGACGTGTTGGGTCCTCAGGAGAAGTCAGAGAGCCACCGCGACGTCCCAGAAGGGACTCAGTTAGCACGGGCAGCCCGCTCTGGAGAAGAGGGAATAGTGCAGGACAGGTGACGTGTCAGGCCCAGGGCAGAGACGGGCGCTGAGGGGTGTCACTGACGCACGTGCCTCTGCCCCAGGTGAAAGCGACGTCCTGCACTTCACGTCCACCAGCACGTGGAAGAACCGCATTATCATCACGTGGCACCGGTACCGGCCCCCGGACTACCGGGACCTCATCAGCTTCACCGTCTACTACAAGGAAGCGTGAGTGGGCGTGGCGATGGCGCTGTGTTGGCCGGGCTGGCAGCGGGCATGCCGCGCTCCATCTGTGCTCCCCTGCCCCCCGCCCACTGTCACATGGCAGCCATCATTGCAGGAGGGGGGGGGAAGCGTTAGCTTCAGTGGGTACAGGCATTTGCAGAACATAAATCCAAAAGGCAAAGCTTGTTTGTTTAGAGAATTAGAACAGTCTCCATATTCATGAGCTGGGATGGAGGACATGATTGAAATAAACCTGCCAGGCTAACCTGACTCCAGGAACATGCCATGGGATGCTTAGATCCCCTCAAGGTGACCCCCAGGGCAGGTCCGTCATCTCATTCCTGCCCTCCCATTCATGTGCCCCTCCCAAGGTCATGAGTCCTCTGAACAGGGGACAATGGGAAGAAAGGTCTTGGCCCTTTCATGGCTCTAACCTTTCATGATTTCTCCCCAGATCTGCTGGGGTCTTCTTGTGCCTTCCGGTGACACGTGCCAGCCATGACTTACACCTCCAGAAGGCAGCTCTTGGTCCCCTCTTCCTTCCTTTACCTCCTCTAGTCAGGGGGCATCCCAGCCTGCTTAGTCCCCCTTCCCCAGACCCCATCTTGATGCCTCAGGTCTCCTTCCCGGGGCTGGGCTTCCCCACACAGCTGGGACCAGAGCCACCCATGGCAGTCTCTGGTACCCTTCCCCTTGCTGGAGCCCGGGCCCTGGGAAGGGTCCTCGCAATGAAATAGGCAGGAAGGACCCAGGATGATGAGGTCTTGCTGTAGGTCGGGGTCCCTCACGGTCTTCCATTGCGATGACGGGGAGGGGGACGTTAGTGTGTTTCAGAAGCCAGTGGCCAGCTGCCGTCCAGTCCTTTGACCTGGTAGATGTCAGATTTCTACCCAGCATCTGTGGAAATGCTCTCGTCCCTTCGAGAGTCCTTCCGGTGCTGTGGCAAAGCCAGCTGGTCATCTCATCCATGAGTGGATGCGAGTTTCTGAGACAACCTGGAAGCCCAATATTTGAATATCATAAGACATCAGCAGTCAGAATTGCTTGTGAGCAAATGAGATGTCGGAAGCTGTATTTTAGAAGCTGTTTTTCTGTAGCAACGTCATTTTTCTCCAAAAGTCATTCTTCATCGTAGCTGTTGTCGGCGTGAAATGACGATGCTTATTTTTTTTCTTACTGGTGAAAAAAGTGCCCCATTCAGAAAGAGAAAACTAGCATTTGCACATATTCTTCAGGAGCAGTATTTTCAGTCCCAGGGACTCTAGAACTTACTCTTCCTGAGGCAGACTATTCCGTTCTATCATGCAAATGCCACCGTGGTGACAGCCGGAGTCCAGTACTTTGATTTTATTCTTCCATAAAAATCTAATTGATGATCTGTTTTATTTAGAATCCCCATTACAGAACGTGCAATGCACTAGGCCCCCGGGGAAGAGTTCCTGAGAGCATGGATGGCAGAGCCCTCACCCCCCCTTCTCTGAGCGTTACCGATTGTCTTTCAGCCCCTTTAAAAACGTGACGGAGTACGACGGGCAGGATGCCTGTGGCTCCAACAGCTGGAACATGGTGGACGTGGACCTTCCTTCCAACAAGGACATGGAGCCTGGCATCTTACTGCACGGCCTGAAGCCCTGGACGCAGTACGCCGTGTACGTCAAGGCCGTGACCCTCACCATGGTGGAGAACGACCACATCCGGGGGGCCAAGAGTGAAATCTTGTACATTCGCACCAATGCTTCAGGTATCTGTGCGCTGCTTTCCAGATTCAGTCTCGGTCGTCCCGCTGAAGCATAGTCATGGGATGGTAGACTTCTGGGCTGTTTACCCCGCCTTTTCCTTTCCTCCACGTATTCTCTCTCTCTCTCTGTCTCTCTCTCTCCTTTTTCACTTCCCCCTTTCATTTTGGCTTCTTGCCATTTGTATAAGATTCAAAATCCCAGGTGGGAGCCCGGCAGTTGTCACACACGAGAACATTCCGGTGTTTGAATTAGCGATAGGTTTTGTCAGCCATTCTCACCCTGGTGCGCCTCTATAACCTTTTTCCATTTGCAGCGCAGCAATGGTTGTGTTTGAAAGAGATTACCTGAGAATAGATATTATGAAGGGAAATGATGGCATTGAAATGAAGACTATTTCAAAACAGGGCCCGGTTTTTCATTTGGCATTTCTGTGGTCACTGCTGTCTGCTCATCCAGGCCAAACGTGCTGCTTCTGGTTGGTTTGCACTGAGTGTCTGACCGCCTGGATCTCGGGGTTCACGCCATTCTCTGAAATGTCCTTTGTTCCCCTCTCCAGTTCCTTCCATTCCCCTGGATGTCCTTTCAGCCTCCAACTCATCGTCTCAGCTCATCGTGAAGTGGAACCCACCTTCTCTGCCCAACGGCAACCTGAGTTACTACATTGTGAGGTGGCAGCGACAGCCCCAGGACAGCTACCTCTACCGGCACAATTACTGCTCCAAGGGTAAGGCTGCAGGGTGGGGAGACCTGTAAGTCTGAGCTCCCGTCATCGGCTGAGCTGATGGAGCCCCCATGTTACCTGTATCAGGTTACCAGCTCACGCCCTTTGCTGGAAACCAGCCGCGGTCTTGCGATGCTGTCAGCTCTCTGTCCTCGCAGCGTGTAGCACTTGGCTTTCATTTCTGCTCTCATTGGGCCTCTCTTTTCCGAGCAGACAAAATCCCCATCAGGAAGTATGCCGATGGCACCATTGACATTGAAGAGGTGACGGAGAACCCCAAGACCGAAGTGTGTGGGGGAGAGAAGGGGCCTTGCTGTGCTTGCCCCAAAACCGAAGCCGAGAAGCAGGCCGAGAAGGAGGAGGCTGAGTATCGCAAAGTCTTCGAGAATTTCCTGCACAACTCCATCTTTGTGCCCAGGTACCCGTATCATTTGAAAATGTCTCCGGCTCATGCCCCTCAGCCAGGGTCTGCTGCTTTCTCTCCACTCTGGTAGTTCGCAGGTCAGCAGCCTTGGGGCAGAGCCCATGGGGAGAAGTAATGCCATGGAGGGAAAGAACCCAAGTGTGCATCAGTAGATGAATGGATACACAAAGGTGGCAGGTCTAGCCAATGGAATACCATAAAAAGGAATGAGATCCTGAAATACAGGCTGCAACGTGGGTGAACCTTGAACACATTATGCTAAGTAAAAGGCACGCAACGCAAAAGGTGACATCCTGTCGCCATCAAGGAGAGAGTGGCAACATAGGATAGTACTTTGGGGTTCCTGGGGAAGCCGGTTAGCTCTGAAGGAAAGGGGCTCAGGGCTTGTGGAGATGGGGGCCACCGGCATGACAGGACAGCTGCCTCTCGGGCACACGACCTCCTGCAGAGGGCAGGCGGACTGTGTTGTGAGAATGGGACTGGAGCTCAGAGAGCTGAAACCACCTGCCCCTGCTCATGGAAACCAGTGAGTGGAAACTGAGACTGGGCCCTTTTCTGACCCCCACTCTGCTCAGCTGAGAAGGAGAAGCCGCAGGGAGAGAATCAGTCAGTTTTCAAAGGGGCCCAACTTCCAAACACAACCAATTGCCACAGGCCTCCCTGACAGGCAGGTTTGGGAAGCAGCTTCCACCCTGAGGGACCTGTCTGCTCTCTGGCTCCAGTCTCTGTTTCTGCCAAGTGGGGACAAACGTGGGGGAATGTAAAGGTTCAAAGCGGCACGGTTTACAGTAGCCATAAGCTGGGAACAACCCAAGTGTCCGTCAGTGGATGAGTCGATACACAGATGTGGCCTGTCCATGCAATGGAATATCATTCAACCATAGGAAAGAATGAGGTTCTGAGGTATGGCCTCCAACATGGATAAGCCTTGAAAACATGCTAAGTGAAAGGTGACGTTTCCTGTTTGCTGGTAATTACAGGGTTTCGGTTCACGTGTTAGTCCAGATATTCTGTAGATCGTGAGTGGTGCCGAGAGTCAGAAAGTCTTAGGGCTGGAAAAGAGCTCACAGATGTTTACAAAGCACAGCTCTGGGTTCGCGACTTCCCCAGCATCCTAAGGAATTCACGATGGATCTGGGATGTGTCCCTCCCTTCCCGCACACCAAGGCTCTGTCCCTGTGTGGCACTGCTTCTCCAAATGGGCCATTCCCCCAAGCCAGCAGAGGCTTAGCTGCTGTTACGTCCTGGGGCCCCAGAAGAGGATGAATGTAGAGGGTCCCACGCAGGCTGGGCAGGAGTTGTCTGTTTAGTCTCCATCCCAAGCTGTCGGCTACGTTCCTGCCGTATCCCACGATCTGCCAGAGGTTCGGTTGTGATCAAGGCTTTGGGAAAGTTTTGCTGAAACGCCCCTAGTTTTCCATTCGTAGTCACGAGGCAGTACTGTTTTTTCTCAGCAGATGTGGAAGACAAGGGCAAGTATGTGAAGGCAGAGCTGTGGCTGACACAGATATTTATTAACGCGTCATGCTCGTGGTGTCAAGTTCAAAAGCCCTTTCCCCTAGGCCAGTTCCCCGTGGTGAAGGCGTCCCTGTGGCCCTGACATTCTGTCTTCCAGGATGGGCCCAACTTCCTGTTGCTTTTTTATTTTTTTCATAAGACAAACATAAATACTATGTTTTGTCCATAGCGAGGGACCACAATGTGTAAGGACTTCCTGTTTGTTTTTTCGTGCCTCCTACTGAGACATAAATCTGATGGCCACACAATTTCTGACAGAATTCGGGTCAAAGGAATGTCCAGGTGACAGAATGACTGAATCAGAAAGGAAGGTTTTCTGTTTTACAATCATATTGTCCAGAGACACTTTTTATTGCTTTCAATGTGTTCTAAGAGCAATTTATTTGGGGGCTAAAACCAGTCAAGTCCGATTTAGTACATTATCCATCATCCAACGCGTCCCACGGAAGTCAGAGTTCGTACGTTGCTTCTGGAGTCAGTATGTGATGATAAATGGCTTCCTTTGACCGTTGCCTTTATTTTTAAAATCCTATAGTTTGATTTTAAGTAACTGAAATGTCAACAGATATTGAAGGGCAAAAGGTTTTCCAGAAGGAGCAGGTCGTATCATGGGTGGGAGTGGGGAAAGCTGTTAATTCTAGTTGTGTTGGTCGTGCCGTTTGGAAAGGTGGCCGTTTGCAGAGAATCATGAATGACCGTTCTGCTTGCCCCGTGCCCTGTCTTCCTGATAATGTCCCGCGTGGCCTCTCTTCCCCGTCCCGACGTGGTGTCAATAGCATCAGCTTCGCAGTCTTCCGAAGTGTGGTGTTTATACATAAATAAACCACCGAGTGAACTATAATCCCAGGTACAGGAGTGGGTGGGCTGCCTGTGGGAGGGGTTTTGACGCAGTGTTATTTTGCAGTGGCTGAATCCCAAGCGACCTGTTACTCAGAGATGCAAACAGGTGTTATGTTGGTTTCGTGAAAAATACAGACTCGGGGGCCTCAGAGGAGAGGGGGTCAGTGGGAGCTTCAGAGGGAAGGGTCGGGGGTCCCCACAAATGCTCGCTGCCGGTATCTTTACTTTTCCACAGTCAAAGACGGTCAAAGAAGCCACCACCACGGGCCTTAGAAGCCCCTCTACCCCATCACTCTGGGGCCCACACTGCACATCTCTCCTGCCCCTCACCCCTAATAAGTCTTAGCGTGGCCAGTAGGTTGGTCACCTTTGGTGCTCGACCATGAGGTCTGTGGACTGGGTGCCATCACATTCTGATGAAGCAGCAGGATGATGCCTGTAGGTGTAATCGAGTAACCAGTCTGGGAGCCAGGGGCCAGTCTGTGCCGACTCTGAGGTTTGCAGAGAAGAGAAAGCAAAATAAATAATGGAGAAGGAAATCCCCGTAGTATGCGCTGGTTCTGATCTATCCAAGGGGGCTGAAGAGCTCTATTTATTCCAAGGTGGAGATTTTCCTATTCTTGCTGTTACTCTAACCCGCGTTGGGGCCGAGACAAAAGCCATGGCAGCCCCTGCAAGCCCAGTTCCTCTCTTTCTTGCAGACCTGAAAGGAAGCGGAGAGATGTCATGCAAGTTGCCAACACCACCATGTCCAGCCGAAGCAGGAACAGCACCGTGGCAGATACCTACAACATGACAGACCCAGAAGAGCTGGAGACGGAATACCCTTTCTTTGAGAGCAGAGTGGACAACAAGGAGAGGACGGTCATTTCCAACCTCCGGCCCTTCACTTTGTACCGCATTGATATCCACAGCTGTAACCACGAGGCCGAGAAGCTGGGCTGCAGCGCCTCCAACTTTGTCTTTGCAAGAACCATGCCTGCAGGTACGGTGTGATCCAGCTCGCTCCACTCCCAGCCCAGGGGAGAAGGTCGTGTGCTACAGAGAGGGCATCTCCTTGGTCTCAGCTCTGCTTAGGAAAGGGTGGGGGCTCATCTTGGGAGCCCAGCAGCCCAGGGAGTGAGTCCATTCACAGTGATATCACACCCCCTCCCCCCAGTCTCTCCAGAGTAGTCAAGGGCGGGGTGCTTGCTTCAAGGTCAACTCTGGTCCCCCTCGTTGGTTCACGGTGTGTATTTCCCAATTTGTGCACAGGGAAACTTGCCCAGTCCCTCCTGAGTTCTCACAGATGCCATGAAACTCCCCGTTAGCTGCCTTGGTTCAGAGGGACCATTGCGCCTCAAGGAGTAGCCTTTGGTCCTGCTCATTTGGTCTTCCCCTCCCCCTTGTAACTTAGAAGCTGCCTGTTGCTCAGACAGCCGTTCACCCATGTCTAAGGGTGGCTGACCCGCCCAGTTCTCTTTTCTGCCAGAGGCAGCGGGTGGTAGCACGAGCATGGAGGTGACCAGAGTCTGGGAGTGGGGCCTCCTGGGCGCGGTGCTGGCGCTCCTGGGGACCCCAGTCTGACTTTATTGCCCCTTTATGTCATTGCACAGAAGGAGCAGATGACATTCCTGGGCCGGTTACCTGGGAGTCGAGGCCTGAAAACTCCATCTTTTTAAAGTGGCCAGAACCTGAGAATCCCAACGGATTAATTCTGATGTATGAAATAAAATACGGATCCCAAGTGGAGGTAAGAGCGGGCGGTGTCTGGGTGTGTCGCCATTACAGCTGGTAGCGTAGGTGACAGTACAGCACAGGTGACATCCTGCTTTGCTTCAGACCTAAAACAATACAGGGAGTGTAAGTCTGTGAGTGTTCAGGGCTGTGTGTCAGCTCTGAGTCTTTGAGAGGTACACGGAGTGTGCAAGGAGCGGGGCGCGTTGTCTCCCTCGAGAAACTGTTTTGTTGCACAAAATGACCTTTCGGCGTAGACTAGATGGGTCTTAATAACTTCCTCTTTCTAAAGCTCTTTTGGGTTACAAAAAAAAAAGTTGTGTGTGTGTGTGTGTGTGAGATGTGTTTGGTTAAAACGTCGGTGTTCCTGGACGACTGTGTTTGAAGACATGGCTTCTTCCCTTTTACTGCAAACGGGGATCCCTGTTACAAGGGAGGGGAGAGGTGGGGCAGCAGGAGGCACCTGTTTCTCCCGTGTTGGTGGGAAACTGAGCCGCATGCTTTCTTCGCCCGCAGGACCAGCGGGAATGTGTGTCCAGGCAGGAGTACAGGAAGTACGGAGGGGCCAGGCTGAACCGGCTCAACCCGGGCAACTATACGGCCCGGATCCAGGCCACCTCTCTGTCTGGGAATGGGTCCTGGACGGAGCCTGTGTTCTTCTACGTCCAGGCCAAAAGTAAGGCTGGTGGGGGGCGTGGCTGGGAACACAGAGCAGCTCGGGCCAGGCTTGGGGAAGCCGGGTTGTCCTGGCTTCTGATTTCCCTCGGGAGCCCAGTTGACCAGCTTTGGGAAGGGTTACCCTGCTGCCAGCACCTCGTGTGGGAGCTTGGGCTGTGGGGCTGCTGCACTCAGAGTCCCTACTTGTCTGATGGGGGGGTGCCTGAGCCCTTCTTTGGAGAGGGTCAGCAAGAGGCCTTGGCTCTCAGCTTGGTTTATGTCCAAGCATTTTGCAAAGCACTGAATTGTCAGAGACCCTGGGTAGGGCTTAGAATCCTAACGGGTGACAGAACCTGGGGGCCATTGGTCCAGCCAGAGCCAGGGCCAAGTTCTCTGTGACAGCACCCCAGGCTGAGACAGTGACCCCTGCGCTGTCTGTTGGTGAAGCACAGATGCATTTTGAAAGCACCAGCGGGCATTGAGTACACTGTCTGGCCCAGAGACTGGGCCACGTCGTGAATTTATGCTCAAACCGTCGACAAGACAGAATTTTTAGAAGGCCATCCTGTGCGAGGACTTCAGATTTTAAAACTGAATTTTGTAAAATAAATAAGCCCAGCAAGGGCCCTAGGTTTGCTTGGCCAAGAAAAGTCAGTGTATTTTTTTTTTAATGACATAACTATTCCTCCTTAGTTCCATAATGAGTTTCTATTGTTTCTTAGTCGAAACACAGTTTTTTAGATTATTTCGTGTTCAGACAAGGGGACCAGATTTGGCGTTAACACTGTTTCTTGTTGCCTCTCCCACACGGAAGAGCAGCCCCTCCTTGCTTACTGGTGTGACCTGTGAGTCTGGGGGCAGTGCCCACTGGCTGCTCCCTCCTGGTGCCCACCCCTGTGCTGGCCTGACCTGGAGTCTGAGTTTTTAAATTCAGGGTTCCGCCGGTCCAGCAGTCTACCTGGTTGGCACCTGCGTGATATTTGACAACCCTAATAGTGACAGATATCAAAAGGATAGGGTGACTAGAATTGCAGACCTTGAGGAAGCGTTTCATGAGCCTGGGTTCTGGTTTTAGGGCTCAGCACATAGTTCTGAAAGCTTACAGCACTTACATAGTCTGAAAGCTCCCTGCTGTCCACTTACCCTGCTCTCCCCTGTTAGCGAGTGCTGTCATTCCAGTGCTAGAACCTTCACGATCCTCCTAGGACGCTCTCCAGAGTATTGTCTTGCTGTTTCCTCTCGCCTCTTCTGTCTGCATCCACCCCACTGAGTTCCAACCCCATTTCCACATAGACGTCTCGACTCGGGTGTCCCATGGGCACCTCACACTCCTCGTGTGCAAAACCCAAATCACAGCTGCTACCCTCAGAATAGTTCTCCGTTCTCTGTCCTTGAGCTCAGCCAGTGGCCTCATACCCTACGCACCCCTCAAGCCAGGGACAGAGCCTAGCTTTGGGGTCTGGCGTTGGGCTGTGGTCTGAGAAACAGCAGGCATGGCTTCCGGGGCTCAGTGATCGTGGTTCATCTGCAGAGATAACATATTCCTCTGCCAGGGCTACCCTGTTTTTAACCCCGTGCGTGCTAGGATGCCAGTGGGAAACCCAAGACCCCTCTGGTGCGATCTTTCCAGCAGAAGGGGGCATGAGCCACAGGAAAATTAAGTCTGCGTGCCTGCTTGGCCATCAGGAAGGTTTTCCTCCTGTCAGACGAGACTTGTTCCCACTTTAGTCTCATTTCCTCTCGTTTAATCCTCCGACGAGATGGAAGCTTTGGAAGCTTTCTGGCAACTGCTCTCCTTCCGGGAACCCTTTGCGTGCGTGAATACTATGAAATTACTCTTCAGACTTTTCCTCTCCAGACGAAACAGTCTCAGGTCTTTGGGCCTTTTCTTGTAGCCCAGGCTCAGAGAGCAATTTTCTCGCCATTTAGTCATTTTGTTCTTTTCTGGATGTGTTCCAGTTTCTCCATGTCCCTGTGGAAATATGAAACTTGAAAAGAACACAGTGCAACCTGACCAGTAGTATAAGAGATACAAAAATAAGAAATAGTCCTCAGGGGGAAAAAAAAACCGACTCTCTCAGCTTCCCAAAGGCAGTGATAGCTTGCTAGTATTCTCGAGAATTAGAAAATGCCAGGGCCTGTATCCATCCATTTTGAGAGTCATTTGATAAAAATATCCTTAATTTACAAAATTAAAATAGCCTTAATAGTCCTTAAAGCATCATAACAGTAATAGTGATGAGTGGCAAAATAATCATTAGTGAGTGACTCATAACCGATGTAACTTGGTCCCCACTGAGTTCCAACCCCATTTCCACATAGATGTCTCGACTTGGATGTCCCATGGGCACCTACACTCCTCGTACACAAAACCCAAATCACAGTTGCTTCCCTCAGAATCTCTCTCTGTTCTTTGTTCTTGAGCTCAGCCAGCAGCCACGTAACCCACGCACCCCCCAAGCCGGGACCCTCACAGGCGCCCCTCACCTCTCTGTCTCTGCAGCCCCTCATTTCTCATTCAAACCCATCTCATTGATGCTGCCCCTTAAATACCTCTGGAATCCAGCCTCTGTTGTCACCACCACGGCCTTGGCTCGGAGCCTCCAGGGTGCTTGCTTTGTGGGGGAGGTCTGTTTTGTGGGTGCAGAGATCCGGGTTCCAATCCCAGGGCCATGGCTTGCCAGCTGCCTGTGTGACCCTGGGGACGGCAGTTCATTTCTCGGAGCCTTCCTCGTGTATCGAAAGGGAGCAGGGATTTCTTCATGCGGTCTGAGCTGGGTAACAGGGACATGCCCAGGTCCCCTCCCGCCCCCACGTCATGGCAGTGCCTCCTCCCAGCCCCTCCAGGCGGTCCTGGGCACAGCCATCTCTCCATAAACGGCTCCGATCGGTTCGTCCATGTTCCTGGTGGTGACGCACTTACGGATGTATTGGTTTCCTGCATCTGGCGTAATTTTCAAGGCTGTGGATCAGTGGTGTCCCCAGTTTCCAGGCTGACATCTGTCACATAAGTGGCGGTGATGGGGACAAGCGTGCTGCCATGAGCTCAGTGGTCTCAGACTTATAACCAGACTCTAATGTTTGGGGAGTATTCAGAGCAACTTTGGCCGGGGGTGCCAGCCAGCTAATTTGTTCTTTTAAGTCGTCTGTGAAACCATCTTAAGACAGGTAGAAAGGTCAGTACAGGGGGTAAAAACTGTATACGGAGGAATCTCTATTTTATTTTAGCAAATACATGCATTTGTCATCATAGTCACCAACTGCATACAAAGATTATTTCACTTGAGCCCATCATTGGAATTATTAGTGCAGGATACACTGCACTTCCAAAATCAAAACTGGGTCTCCTCTGCAGTCGGCACCTACTTCATCTTTTTTCAGGTAACTCGGTGTTTTTGCGCTTATTTCTGATCCCGTTGCCCTTCAGAATTCCTAGTTCGTGATAGGGCAGTGCAGGAATTGTCAGGTTTTCTTCCCCCCCCCCACCCCCCATACTTCCAGCTGAATGATTAAAAAAAAAAACGCAATGAGCAGCTTGTGCACAGAGTGACGATTGACTGTCCCCCTGTGTCTGCAGCAACATATGAAAACTTCATGCATCTGATTATCGCGCTGCCCGTGGCCGTGTTGCTGATCGTGGGCGGGTTGGTTATAATGCTGTACGTCTTCCATAGAAAGAGGTGAGTGACACGGGGAGGGCTCACACCCGTTTTGTCGCTCAGTGGTTTGGTGCTGTGAGCCCGAGAGAAGGCCCACTGTCTCCGGAAGTATTTTACGGGTGGGAAAACCTGACTTGCCAAGCAAATGTTCTTTACAGGAACAGAAAACATTTTCTAATGATGCAAAGCAACAAGTCCCTTTTGGGGGGGTAGGACGGATGGTCCCCTCCTTCGGTCGCTCTGTCACATGGATACTGCTCCTTCCACAAAGCTTTTGCAAACTCGATGTTTTAGTGCTGTTGATCAAAGAACCCTTTCGATTTCCAATGAAGTAAAGAAACAGTGTTTCCTTAAAATCGCTAATCGGAGGCCACTGAAGAAGCCAAAAGATGCGTTCGCAAATGTCTGCCAGCTCCCTGGGCCTGAATGGGAGTGTAGGTGACAGCTGTCGTGGCACTAAGGTCCCCTCACTCCCTTTCCCCTGATACTGAATGAAACAGACTTAAGTAAAATGGAATGACAAAGATACAAGTATATGCAGAAATGTGTGGAGGTGGTGTTTTTATTTTTTAATTTTTTTAGCCTTAACTTTATCCTTTTTGACAGAAATAACAGCCGGCTGGGGAATGGAGTGCTGTATGCTTCTGTGAACCCAGAGTACTTCAGCGCAGCGGATGGTAAGTTTCTCTGTAGCATTCACGTCGGGAGTCCCAGATCGGGGAGGTTTTGGGGCTGTTGCTCATACAAGGGAAGAGATTTACATTATTTGGAGGGACCTTTGGCCTCGGATTCATTTTGTTACCTTTTTTTTTTTTCAAAGCTTCTAGTAGTTCACTGAATATCTCAAAAATTCTGCAAACACTTGGGATGCCCCAAGGAAAAGCAGGCTTCAGCGATGGATGTGGCCATCACAGTAAACAATTTATTTAATGGCTTGAAATTTTATGCTAGAACGAAAAAGCTATTAAATTGTTGACATCCAGAAGGTCTGACTTGAAAGTTGGATTGTACTCAGTGGCCATGATTTTTCCTTTTTTCCCTTTTTTGCTGTCTTTTCTTCTTAGTGTTCTTAAATCCAAACCTTTAAAAGTAAGTTGGGGTGGGACATCGGTCGTGGGGCCCAGTGACAGTAGTACCCTTCACTGGCACTTTTGCTTTTCCAAACACCATCCGTTTGACCCCTACGTCCCCCTGTAAGGTGGGTTTTCATGGGCCCATCTGTGCGTCGGTGAGGAAATGAGGCTCAGAGGGGAAACGTGCCCAGGTCCCATAACGAGGCAGTTGAGAAGTCCAAAGGACTCAGTCCGTGGGATCTTGTTGACAGTCACCATGGGAAAGGACCGTGAGGTCCTCGGTGTGGGCAGGGAAGCTGGCCCATAGGAGCAGCTGGAGCGGTTTTGTCCGTGTGGGAAATCAGGTGGATGTGTTTAGAAAAAGTGTTTTTGCCTCTTTTCTTGCTTCAGGGAAAGTGAAGGGAAGGTGTGCAGGAGATGTGCAATTGTCACGATTGTTCTAATTGGTTATCCTGGTCAAATCGGAAAACCTAAGAAAACACTTCAACCATTCTAAAGCTCTATGTCAGCATGTCAAGCTGTACTGTGATTTCTTTAATCATTTCAAATTTAGTTGTGTTTACGTTTAAGCCAATCAAATGCAGCCTCCTCTGAATGGAAATCAAGTGCAGAATAATAAGGACATTATTCCTGTTTACGGAAAGGTCTCACCAAGTTGTATTTTTAATAGGCATATATACAGGGGGTACCGAAAAAGATGTGTACACATTTTAAGAAAACAAAAAACTGGATTAAAATTATGCTGGTGGGAACCATTTGGAGCACCTCTTATGATTGCAGAAGTCAAACGTGACTTGATTCATCTTTTGTTATCGGTATATATTGAGTATTAGAATTTTAATACAGTTTTTTCCTTTCTTAAAATGTGTATGCACTCTTTTGCCATCCTCTGTATATGTGCGCGCAGGCACACACAGGCACCTCTCTGCCCCCATATATGTACCTATGTACGTATATATATATATATATATAAGGCATAGAGGACATTCTGGAAGGATACACACCAAACTAAAAAGAGTAGTTACTTGTGGAGAGGATCTTTTTCTTTTTTTAAAAAAAAAAGCAAATAGGTTTTTATGCATTGTTTGCATAAATAATTGCTTTAAAAAAAAAGAAATTAAGATAAGGAGTCATCACACACTTCGTAGAATTTATAGGGGAAATGCAAGGCCACTTCCCCGCTCTGTAAGGATGGAATAAGACTATCCTAGAGAATCTGCTCTGCTTTGAAATAAAGCACGGAAGGTTGGCATTTGTCGCTTTGACTATGCAGTATCTAGGAAGTTTAGAGACAGCATTAATCAGAATCTAATGGTGGTTTGAATTGAAATTTTATGTCTTTCCGGAATGGTTTCATAATATGTCTTGATTCTTCTTTTAAAATCAAAACAAACAAAAAGCAAATTTATTGTCACCCAGGCCAACAGGTAGGTAGGAGCATTGTCACCTCGTTTGAACCTAATTTATTCGGCTTTTTGACAGACACCTTCTAGTTCGTTTCCTCAAGGGGCAACAAAATGACATTTGCAGTTCAAAAATGCTTTAAAAACTTATTTCTCCGAAAAATGAATCTGCATGTCGCCATTCTCCAGAGTGCACTGAAAATCCCCTACAGGGACATGCTGATAACATTGTGTGCCTAAACCCTGCAGGAAGTCAGAGCCCTGGAGCTGAATTTAGAGAAAAGGATTGTGCTATTGACGCTAACAGACCTCCCAAGGAAGGGTGGAATGCGATGGCTTCTAACTCCATGTTTTATGACGTGCTACATGGTTAATTCTGATGAAAAGCAAGCCTGGATTTTCAGAGATAAATGGATAGAGATGGTGTCTCTTCATACTTTCTGAGGGGTACTGTGAGGAGTTTTACCTGCTGGGTGTCTTGCACACTTACTCTCCTGAGCAAGCGTCAGCCTCTTCCTCAGGGCTGTAAGCCGTCTCCTACACATGGAGAGCAGACGTCCGTTTGTGAAATTCCTAAACACATGTGGACTTACGTACACACGAAAATGTGTATGAAAGAAAATTCAAGGTTGACTAAAATAGTCCACATGGGACGCTCTTCAGAGGTGTAAATGGATGGTATCTCCTGGGCGTAATTTATGGACCTCTTTCCTTTAAGACATCACTTAAAGGAAGATACTGGGGACTTGGGATGTTGAAGTTCAGTTGTCAGCCCACTGCTTTTGGCGCATCCAGCCGCAGTACCCGAGGCTGACGCCTGACAGCACAAACGCAAACAGCTGCCATCCCAGCTTCCCAGTCCCCCTGCGTTTCTGAGCCAGGGTCCCCTCCTTTCTCCCAGTGTGCGGTGGAGCCTGTTGGGGGGCTCCCCTGTCAGACAAGGATGTAAGTAAGCACGCAGCATTAGACAAAGGTGATTATAATGGAAATTTCTTACGGAGCTTATAGAACAGGTGGATTTTATTTTAGTTTTCACCCTACCATCAGAGTTGTGGGATGGACCCTCTGTTTTGCTTTCTTTCTTACCTCCCTTCTTCCTTTCCCTCTCTCTTCTTTTCTCTATCCTTCCTGCCCAGGATTGTTTGTTTATTTTCTTAAACAGGATTGAATCGGACCAGAAGCGTAGGCTGGAGAGGAAATCATATTCAGGCTCAGTTATTACCACGCCCATCACCCAGTCCCTCACTCCAGTGAGGGGAGGGCTGGGGTTCACAGAACAGAGACCATAGCCCTGGGGAGAACTTTCTTCTCAGCTGTCCCTCCACGCTGGTCACCATTGAATGTCCCTTGATGTTAGCTGGTCACCACTGAATGTCCCTTGGTGTTAGAGCTCCGTTGCTTCGGTACCTTACTACCCTATTTCCCCGAAAATAAGACCTAGCCAGACAATCAGCTTTAGTGCATCTTTTGTAGCAAAAATTAATATTATACCCGGTCTTATATAAGATCTGGTCTTATAGTAAAATAAGACCGGGTCTTATATTAATTTTTGCTCCAAAAGATGGATTAGAGCTGATTGTCCAGCTAGGTCTTATTTTCGGGGAAACAAGGTGGATGCCCCAGGGTCTTTGTTAAGGCTGGAGACACTTCGTCTAGACTAAGAGCAGTGGTATCAGGGAAAATATAATGCTAGTCCCATATGGAACCTTAAATTTTTCTAGTAGCCACATAAAGTAAAAAGAAACAGGTGAAAGAAATGTTAATAACGTTTTATTTAATCCAGTATATCCAAAGTATTATCAATTTTAATATGTAATCGGTATAAAAATTATGGAAATATTTACATTATTTTCTGCATTAAGTCTTTGAAATCCAGTGTGAATTTTATACTTAAAGCACATCTCAAATTGGACGACTTTCTGGTTCTTATCATATGCTGTAGTATCCTTGAATTTTCTGGGAATCCTTGAAGATTTGAAATACTGATTTTTGGCCATACAGTTGGCGTACTGACCTCCACAGCATGTGGGAAAGTTCAGACTAAGCCGAGACATTGCCCCCGATGTCCTCCTGGACGGGCTTTAGGAAGTGGCACCTTGTGCTCTGGCCCAGGGGTTCCCGCAGAGGCACGTTCTGCCCCGGTGTCACCACACCTGTCTGAGTCCTGTGCCCTCTTCTCTAGTGTACGTGCCCGATGAGTGGGAGGTCGCCCGGGAGAAAATCAGCATGAGCCGGGAGCTGGGCCAGGGCTCCTTTGGGATGGTGTATGAAGGGGTCGCCAAGGGCGTGGTCAAAGACGAGCCCGAGACCCGGGTGGCCATTAAAACGGTCAACGAGGCTGCAAGCATGCGTGAAAGGATTGAATTTCTCAACGAGGCTTCAGTGATGAAGGAGTTCAACTGTCACCATGTGGTAAGAGAAAGCCCCTGACGAGGCAAAACCTGCCATGGGGAGCACGCTTCCCGGGAGCCCCCTGGCGTGATGGGGGCCACACTTGTGGGTTTGGTGACTTGCCATCTTCCATAGAGTTCCCCCATCGCCTCACGGTGGCTTTAAGACACCTGTGCACACGCAGGTCCCTGGTGGGAGGAGCCCCCGTGGCCGGCTCACCTGGGCTGTGTTCCTGGCCAGCAGGTGCCAGCACCACACAGCCTGTCCTAGTGGGGTGGGCCGCGACCATCCTGGGCCACCCGCCCCCTCTGAGCTCCCCTCTTTGTCATTCCTCCCAGGTGCGGTTGCTGGGTGTGGTGTCCCAGGGCCAGCCGACGCTGGTCATCATGGAACTGATGACACGGGGGGACCTCAAAAGTTATCTCAGGTCTCTGAGGCCAGAAATTGAGGTGGGTTTTGCGTTTAACCAACTTTGCGTGTTAACTGCTCTCTTCTCCTAGAACCTTCCCCCAGACGATACTGTGTCTTTACATCCATTTACTTGCAGCATGGCGTGTTTCCTGCCGCATGCGTGGGGATGGGCCCTTTAAAGGAAGGATTTCCCTGGCTAGAGCGAAGCCTCGATCTTTTGTGAGAGGCACGGGCTGTGCCTCAAATACCCTTTTCCTTAAACCCTTCTGTGCTTTCGTTACTGCCTTCCCTCCACCTCCGGGGACCTCCCCCACCGCCCTCGCTCCCGCGTTTCCCCCTACAGACCCGTGTCAGCTCTGTGTCCTGCCCCCTGGCCCGCAGTAACCGTCTCCTCTGCTGACTCCTCCGCTCCTCACACAGCCTTTCCCGTTTGGTTCTCTGCGTGTGTCCCCATGTACCCTGTCGTGTTCAGCTTTCATCCCAGGCCCAGCCTGCAGCTCAGTTCCACGAAACGCTTGTCCAAGTCCAGCGTCAGGGTGACTTGATTCTCATGCTGGGAGGTTTCCATGCAGCCCGGTGGTTTCCCACAGGCACCCTGGGTTTGCAGGCCCCTCCCCAACACACGCCTCTTCTCCCTGTGCTGTCAGCCCTACTCTGTCCCTGTGGCATGTGGAGGCCGCATTTTCTCAAACTCTGCATCCCACTCCGGCTCTTGCTTGCGCGTCTGAGTGATACTCGCCTCAGCTGCCCGAGCCCTGCTCAGTCTAGTAAAAAAATACCAGTTTGTGTTAGGAGCTTTGAATTCAGAACCGGCTCAGGTCCTACGTTGTCACCCTGGCGTTGCCCCTTTCATAGCGTGAATCCACGAGCCAACTCTTGCACTCATGGAGGCATGACTTCTAAGTGAGTAATTCTGAGAATAAAGTGGTCGATCAATACTTAGAAATAATAGCAGCAACATCTGCCTTTCATTTGGCTGCTGCGGTGGCTCTGAGGTCCCCCCTTTACCCTGACGTTGCTACGTGTTGAATAAGCTTTGGGGCCCCTTGTGTTCCCTCAAATACTGCCCTTTCTCAGACGCGTTTGGGTTTCTGTGGCCTTTCTCTGTTTGAGCTTAAGCCTTTGTTTTCTTCTTCTCATTGGAAACGCCATCACCTTCCAAGTAGTCGTTCCTTCATCTTAGTTCCGAGAACCTGTTCCCAAGTGGCTTCCCTTAGTCACAGCCTGTGAGGTTGGTGGTTCTGTGAGGGCCGTGAGTGTGGACTGAGGCCCCAAGTGGGGGAGCTCCCAACACGCTCAGCCTCTGCGCCCCCCTTGGGTCCCCAGCGCCCCTGGATCTTAGGCCCTTTTCCCCAGCTCACTTTGTAATGCACAAGCCAGCAGGCAGGAGAAAAGCTTGGTCAGACAGGTGGCTGGGGACGTGGCAGTGGATTTCTTATCAGAGGCATTCCAGGCACCTCTGAAAAGTATGGCACCCTCGCTCCCAGTGCCCCCAATTTCAGGCGCAGAATGAAAGCTTAGAACATATGGTCTCAGTCCCTGCCCTGCCACTCTCTGCGGTTCTCAGTGTCCTCGTGTGTAAACTAAGGGTTGGACTTAATTCCTTTTCACATGGAAAACTCGCTTTTAGATGTGTCAGATTTAAACCTGTTCTAACTCCTATCAAGGGTAAAAATAGGAATGCTTGTCCTGCAGTTTCATTATATTCCACCTGGCATCTTCCCCCAAGTAAAGATGTGCTCATTTACCTCGGGAAACGGGGGGTGCTTGTGGATAACATGTCTTAAGGAACGCTAAGCAAATGGCAGATTTCTGCGCTCGCAAACGCCTGACAGCACGGCTGTGTCGAGCTGAGCTGCCAAAATGGCAGCCCTTTGTTTCAATACTTAAAATCGGGTTCTTTTATCGGTTCTGTTTTTCCTGTTAATTAGGAACGGCCGCTTGTCGTGAACACCCGTACTTAGCACTCCACCACTTAAGTCTTATGAGCAGAAACGTAACGTTTCACCTGCAGATGTCCTAGTGGGCCGTGAGTCTCTAAAGCCCTGAGAAGGTTAAAAGGAAGTGGCATGTCCTGAGGGAACAAAGCTTGTTAAAGAAAGTGGTGGTTTTGGCTTACTCTTGGGGACATCGTGTTGCTTCCCCGGGCAACTCCGTGATAAGTATTTCAAATGACCAGAAACAGTCTTGAGAGTCTCTTCAGAATCAAATGTATGTGGAGTGGAGAGAACCAAGCAGAAGTACTTGGAGAGTCGTTAGACTGCTTCTAGAAGCTGTCCTTGTCTTTCAGCAGAAACTAGCCCCTCACTGGGTGAAAACAGCGTCCACTGAGTATGGACCCTGGCCACGCAGCAGCGGGCACTGTCTGTGTAGGTCCCAGGCCATCCTCCTGGCAGTGACCCCACCTTCAGCCCACACAGTCTGATCCCTGAGTCCAGACGCGCCCTGTCTGAGGCTTTGCGCTGCAGAGGTGACACATGGGACCTGTCAGAGCAAGATGGTTTTACAGTGTTGGAAGAGACACTTTGTAAGCAGGGAAAATTCTCTTGTAGTAAGTCGTACAAGCGAGAGATGGTTAGCATCTAAACTATGCAGTGCTCATTGGTTTTTGCTTTTTTTTGGGGGGGGGGGATGAAGAGACTTTATGTTTTATGCAAAACTTTTTTTAATGGATTTATTATGGTTTGGGAGTCTGTCTTTAATTCCATAACCAGCATGTTGCCCTCCTCTGCAAGCCGGACCTGCTTATCCACGTTCCTTGTCCCTATTTTACCTTGGTCCTCCTCCAAGAATAAGCATCAGCTGGACTTAAATTGTCAAATGCTTCTTTTCCTCTTTGCCCACACAAAATAACAATCCAAGGAATGTCACATTGTAAGGTGACAAAAATGAGTCTTGAGAGTTTTGCACTTCAGAAGAAAACTGAAGAGAAAGGAAGATTAAATTTCTAACAATGCTGAGGTGGGCCATCAAACACAACACGGTGCATTTGGGGAACACATGTGTGCATCTCCACACAACCTTTGCAATGTTCTCTCCCTCCTGTTACCTGTACTTTGATTCTACAAACACAAAGAACATATAAACAGATAGGAGTCTGAGTAACCGAGAATTGTTAAAATAAAAAAATAAATAAAAATTGCTTGTTTCACTTTACATAATTTTTGCCAGGCCCAGAACAGAAAACGCCGGTCGCAAGTTGTGTTCATTGGTGTTTGTCCCTGCGGCTCTGTGTCATGTGGTCAGCCGGCAGGCACATGACGACCGCGAAGCAGATGCTATGGTCACCGTAATAATACGTTCCTTCTGAGCACGTCCTGACCTGTGCTGCTTAGGTTGAGCAGAGATGGATTCGGGAACCCTGAGAGGGCGTGGAGTGGGAAGCATTCCTCGATTCTCACGTGCGTTTTTTATTATTTTGTTTAATCTCCCACAGAACAATCCAGCCCTCGCCCCTCCCAGCCTGAGCAAGATGATACAGATGGCGGGCGAGATCGCAGACGGCATGGCATACCTCAATGCCAACAAGTTCGTCCACAGAGACCTGGCTGCCCGGAACTGCATGGTGGCCGAAGATTTCACCGTCAAAATCGGAGGTGTGTCCTTAGCTTCTCAGATGTGGGCAAGAACGCAAGTCACACGTGTTCTGGGGACCGAGCTGGCAGTAGGCTGGCTGCCTGTGGAGAGGTTTTGCAGTGTGTCCTGTGCGTGCCACGTCCTGCTCTTGGGAGCCGTGTCACTGTCTCCAGTCGGTAGCACCGGTCTGGCCAGGCTGGATCTCGTCCTGAGAGCCCATGGGCATGGTGGTCCACACAGGGGACAAGGATGGTCCCTCAGGTGGCCTCTGCTGGCACTGGAGGCATTTCTGGGCAGAGCAGTGCTAAGCATTGGTTAGAGACATAATTGATTTTGACTTGGGAATGAAAGTCGCCAAACTCCCAATTTGTCCTCCAGTTTTCCTAGCATACAAGGAGCGTGTCCCTCTCCAAGGCTCATGGAGTTTTCTAAGAGGAGACAGAGCAGGGGCAGTGACAGGGAGGTGGCAGTCCCGCAGGTGACGGAAGATCACTGCCTCCTGGGTGTCACGCCCGGGCTTGTCAGCCGCTAAGCTGCTGAGCCCGCTGTTGTCACCCTTACGTAGCTGACCCACCTGCAGATTTGCCCCTTGTTGCCACCACCCATTGTAACAACAACAAAAGGGGCTGCATTGCATTTCTGACCACCGGTTAGGAATTCATTTCAGCTTTAGGTGTTTGCTTTTTGCTTTGGTCTTTTTAATCTTCCTGACGGAATCACACACCACCTCAGGGCTGCTCAGGAAACCCCTTGCTCTTATCAGGACCCTGGACCTTCCCACTGTGAGATGGGGACAGTTCAGAAAAATACCAGGTATTTCTCTGGAGAAACTGCAGGGGAGACTTGACATCCCAAAACTCTTTCAGATGACCTCTTTGTCTAGCTCTTGAACTGTCCGTTCTGGAAATGCCAGCCGTGTTTTCTTCTTTAGCAGTGATTTTGACGGAAATGTTTCGGCCCTTTGGTGAATGGTGACTGTCCCTCTAGAACGGTTTCCAAATGAGGGGTTCGTGTCTTGATTGTGATTTGCAGGAGCTAGAGATGACGAATGGAGCCATGTCACAGAGCAGATGGCCTTCACTCATCACAGTAGCTCATTCAGAAGCCACCAGTGTGTTCCTGGGTTTGGCCCTTGGAAGCACCCACACGTGTGGTGCCCCCTGAAGCTCAAAAGGCTGTCCTGCCCCCAGGTTTCAAGGGAAGAGCCCCTGTGGCTGCTGTCTGGGCTTCCTTTGTGTCCCCCACTCCTTTCCCCTTCCCCTACTTCTCAGTGGGGGCTCAGATTGTTCCCACAGAGACGCCCCAGGCCTGAGCTTCAGCCCCAGTTCTGCCACTAACAGGTGAGAGACTTGGGGCACGTGGCTCCAGGTGTGTGAGCCTCGGTTTCCTCACCTCTGAAATGGGACGATGCTGTAGCAGGACAAGTGAGATGGTGCTGGGCAGGATCAGTGTGGGACGGCATCGAGCGTGTGCCGTGTGGATGGGGCAGGTCCCCAGGAATGTTAGCCCCTGTGGCCCTCGGCGTCCTGCCCTCGCCCTTCCTGGCACGTGGCAGGAGCTCAGTTCATGCTGCTTCTCTCCCTGCTTTGAGTCGCCATGGGAGAGCCCGTGTTGTGTCACTTGCCATTTGAAGTTAGAATCTCCGAGGGCTATTTGCTGTTTAACCATGGGGCATGTTTATACTGATATTTTCTTTGTACTTGTGGTTTTCCTTCCCCAAACTTGAAATTTTTCCTTTGTGTTAAAATAAATAGTTTGTGTTCTTTTATTGGAGTGTCCTTCCCCCCTCCCCTTTTCGTGCAAGTAAAGGCAGACCCTCTACTGTGCATGCCCCTGGATTAATTCTGAGATAAGGCTCTGACATTTCATTTTGATTCTTCACTAGGGGCTCAAAACTGTTTTTCCAATGCCCAGTGTCTCGGATTACAAATCTGGCAAGTCATTGTACCAGAGGCGATTTGATGGTCCTTCATGTAGGACAAGTAAATTATGTGGGTGAACGTTCACGGAACTTGGTTCTCTGTTTGGCTTTGTAGCCTAACCCTTGGTGGCAGAGTTAGAGACATGAGTGCACGTTTCCCAAAGGACAGTGGCCCTTTCTCCTGGGAAAGAGAACATAAGAGTCCCTGGAGGAACAGGTTGCATGATTGAGTGGGAAATCAAACTCTGACAAAGAAGCAATAATTTAGGATTATAAAGCAAGCCTGCCATCAAACATAATGATATGACATCTTCTAGAGACATGGAAAATGGAAGACATTTTCAAAACTGAGTGGGTGTATTATGTTGAAAAACATTGTTGAGTAATAGCTTCAGGGGCCTAGTAAATACCATCTCTTAGGCATCCCTCTGTGTACCTTTTTTTTTTTAATTGTGAATTGGTACTCACTATTTCCCCCGTTCTTAGACGGCGAAACCACTTTCTTTCCTGTGGCGATGGGGCAGTGCTATCCAGTACATAAGAGTCACACCCCGCTCCTGTGTGTTTCATCAGGTTTAAAACCACTTCTGAATGACCTTCGGTCTACACAGTACACATTTGCTTGATAAACTCCGGAACTTGACCCTTTTTAAACTGCCTCTCATTTTAAATGCCATAAGGGAATTAAGTCATTTAAACGGACCAGCTTATAAGTGTATGGAAAAGCAGAAGTTTCTGGGTCTTTGCTCGTCACGTGGCTCGCCCCTCCTCCATTCCTCTGCCGTGTGAAATGGCAGACACTGGTGTCCGGGCCTTGTGTGTGTGGTCGCCCTCGGATGTGGGCACAGGACCGGCCTGTACAGCAGGGACGATGCACCTTTGCTTTTCCCCGACGGCGGCGCACACAGCGTAACTCTCGTGCCCTCTCTCACCTCACAGATTTTGGCATGACGAGAGACATCTATGAGACTGACTATTACCGGAAAGGAGGGAAAGGCCTGCTGCCCGTGCGCTGGATGTCCCCCGAGTCCCTCAAGGACGGTGTCTTCACCACTCATTCCGACGTCTGGTAAGCGAGGCTTTTCCTGGAACGCGAGGTCCGAGTCCTCCCACTTCCAGATCCCACTGGCTCCGTCTCGACGGCTCGGCTCGGTGTTGCGCTTGTTTTCTGCTCCTCATTACCCCCTTTCCAGCTTTGGCAAAGTGTTATGTGGGCCACACTCCTTCATCGTGGAAGCCTTCCCGTTGTAGGGGGGCTAGCAGAGGACAGAGAGCATGTAGGTCCTAAAGAATTTGCAGGACCCGCTGGCCTCTCCATGCTGAGCTGCTCACAGCAAGTCGAGGAGCGGGAGTGACAGCAAACCACACCTCTGCCCCTGCCCCCACCCCCGCCCGCCGTCTCTCTTTTTTTTCATCTTTCGCAGTAGATACACGCAGAGTGTGTGTGTGTCTGCCTCACTTAGTTAAACCTTGAGATTGTAGCTGTCACTTTCTTTCCAGGGGTGTCCAAACTTTTTTCAATGGTTTTCACCAAGGGCCATATGCGGTAAAATACACAAACAGCCGGGCCACTCACTCGAGGTGAAGTATGTATTGCCTCACCTGGTTTATTTAAGTAAACTAAATATATTTTTGGAATTTGCTGCGGGCCAATTAACAACGGATTGCGGGCCGCAGTCGGCCCGCGGGCCGCAGTTTGGACACCCCTGCTTTAGACCCAAAGCTTATGGATCTAGATGTGTCTTCCTGTGGGTCCCACTGTCATCTGTCCCCTTTCAGTGGACGTGCATGGCGGTTGACCCAGGGACGGTCTGGAAAGCAAAATGTCTCCCTTCACACTAAACGTCTCTTGGGCCGGAAAGCTCGCCCGCTGAGGAGTGCAGGGGACGCTTGCTTGTTTGCGTGTTGTAGTTCCTCAGCCACGTTGTGGCGTAGTCGTCAGGTTCTGAAATACAACCGAGGTTCTTGGCACGCTCAGGCCCTGGCACCTCCACCTTCTAGAACATTGGCTGGTTTCTTGGCGACTTCTCGGGAGATCCCATTGCTGATGTGTCACAGAAATGGGACTTGTTTACTGGTCTGGATGACCGCATAGGAGAGCTATTTAAATAGTGACCGATATCGTGGTGTTTTGTTTTTTTAACATTGTGACCCTGTCACAGTTCAAGGTCCTTGGATCTTATTTTGAAGACAGGTGCAAATTGGAAATAGCATTTGAATGTGACCCGGCAAAGCGTGATTGCTTCTGGAGCCCAATCTGAGATCTGTTTTGCAATCAGCCTGCCCCAGATGGTGACTTCTCTATTGTCAAAGCAAAGTGCTCGACACCACTATTAGAGACGGAGGTGACGGGGAGAGGACAGGCCTGGGTCCCTGTGTTTGTGAGGACCTGGCATATGTCTGCAAGGACAGGGCGACTAGAGACGCCGTGCCCTTCTCCAGGGATGACGTCTCGTGGAGAAGAGGTGGTGACCCTGACGGGTTGGAATCACGGAAGCCTCCCAGAGGACAGGGAGTCGTGGGACACCCTAAAGTGTGCATTGTCACCTACGGAGCAGGGGGAAGCAGATGCCTGGCCGTGGACGCATTCATTGCCTGAGGAGGACGGGGGGACTTCCTCGAAGGGTTAGGCGGAAGTGAGATCGAGCAAGGCTTCGTTCGGGTGTGTGTCAGGGGCTTGGGGCCAGTTCTGCAGACTTTGCAGACTTTCCAGGCTTCTGACCAGGAGTGTGGCCTAGCTGTGTTTTAAGAAGTTCGTATTAGCTAGAGTGTAAGGCTGCCCTGAGTAAGGCAGGAGTGCCCCAAAGGAAGCCCCAAGGGGAGGCGGACCCTCTGCACTGATCAGACCTATGGACACACCTGAGCCCGAACTGGCAAGCGGTGGCAGGCTCCAAGGAGGCCGAGGGAAGGGTGACTGCAGGGTGACTGCTCAGGTGGGGTGGGGTGTCTGACAGTGAGGCCAGAAGAATAGGGCTAGGGGCAGAGCTGAGCTGGAGATGTGTTAAGTTTGTGGATAGCCAAGGAACTGGGTCATCAGAACAGAGCCGTCTGGGTTGAGAGAGTCCGTGCAGCAGCCATCCAGTGAGAACTGGCCGCTCGGAAGTCACGGCCACAGCCAGGGCCACCGCGTGTGGGGCAGGAGCAGGAGTGCACCTGGGAGGGAACTGCACTTTCAGACGGCTTCTCAGCCAGGCCTGTGGTCGGTCAGAGAGCCAGCTTGTCATTTCAGTGAAGGTGGGAGCTGCCGCCTCCGAGGCAGGCTGCTTGTGTGGCCTGGCCGATCTCAGGATGCAACAGCCCTCAGCCCTCAGCCCTCAGCCCAGGCCTATAATGCCACGTCCGGCCTCTGTTCTTGGCTTTTCTAGGTCTCTTGTGCAATATAAAGACGACTGCATGGTCAGTGGAAGTTAAAAAGGGCCTTGGGTGGGTCAGTCCTGTGATGGCTAAGATTCTATTTATGTGTAACATCTGCTGTTAGTGTCAGTGTGGACAAAACCCGTTGTCCATGGAAAGTAGCTGCAGCAGCGAAGAACACTTTCTTGTACCGAGTCCGAGGCCTGGAACTCCCTCCATGCAGCGTGCTCAGCTCTGCCATCTGGGCTGTGTGTACTCTCCAGCACCCATTAGTGGCAGTGAATGAGGACGAATGTCCCCCACTTAGCCCCCTCAGTGCCTGGCATGCTGTCCGACACGCGGAGCGTGGTTTTTTGGGGCGCAGGGTAGAAGAAATGCTGGAGAAGAGAGGGCAGCACATCCTGTCAAGGCTTCACATGTCTCCTGTCCTTGCAGGTCCTTTGGGGTCGTCCTCTGGGAGATTGCCACGCTGGCCGAGCAGCCGTACCAGGGCCTATCCAATGAGCAAGTTCTGCGCTTTGTCATGGAGGGCGGCCTTCTCGACAAGCCGGACAACTGCCCCGACATGTTGTATGTATTTCTGGGGTCCCAGGACTCGGGTGGTTCTGAGAGCCAGTCTCTCGGGCCCGGTGGGCACGGGTGGTCGGGAGCGATTTAGAAGAGGATCATACTGACAGAAGTTCCCTTAATTCCACCCCATCTGCCTTGGTCCTTTAGTTCAGATTTGCAATGTGTACTATGGTTTCTGAGGCTAACGTTTCTGGGAAACATTTGCTCAAAGCAATTCTTACTCATCTCCTCCGTGCAAAGTCTAGGGTAAAAGAAAAGGCAACACTATGACCTGGTTCCTCTTAGGCCAAGTTCAGAGTCAGGGGTGTGCACCAAGCTGTGAGCAGGATGCTTCATGCCCTGTGCAGGGGAAGGAAGCGTCCAGGCCGTCCGGCTTGTTGGCAGGACTCCGCTCTGGGGCCGTGGGACTGAGGTCCCATGTCCTTGCTCTGAGAGGCCGAGGCACTCCCAGCCCTTGCCCACGCCACCCCCTCCATAGGCCTTTCACAGCAGAGCCGCTCACGGCTTCAAGGCCAACAGAGAATCTCTCTGCTGCGATCGCTGTTTTTTATCTGATTCAGTCCCGTCTACCCACGATCATTTCCCATCCTATTCACCCCCATCCCCACCCCCAGCGCATGTAGGGTGCTAACACCTGGGGCAGGACTCTTGGGACCATCTTAGAACCTGACTTCCACAGTCTGGGAAGCAGAAACCATTGTCCTGTCAACAAACCAAGGTGTTTTTTCCTCAAGCACCGGTGCTTCGGGCACGTGAGCTGGGTGTGATGTTCTTTGTTGCTTCCGACTGTTTGTTCAGACGAACCCTGTTCTGTCCCGTGGACAGCTTGCATGGGATTAAGAAAGAGGGGCCAGAAACTGCCATAGGGAAGGCAGCATCCATGTGCGTGCGTGTGTGTGTTGGGGGCACGGGGGCCCGTTGATCATGGGTCTGGTTCAGAAACCTGCCTGTGTCTTGGACATGGGTACAGGGTGAGGCCAGCAGTGACGGGGCCCCACTTCTCAGAGGGGAGGGCAGTGCGTAAGGGGGCACTGGGTTTTCTGGACCTCTCATCAAGAAACTTCCCACGACTTACTTATCGGGGTGACCATCTTATAAGGTATATAAATGTCTAACCACTGTGCTGTACACCTGAAACTAATATCATATTGGGTGTCAACTATAGGTAGAAAATAAATACATTTAAAAAGAAATAAATTTTTTAAAGAAAAAGAACCTTCCCAGTACAGCCTCTTCAGACTTGAGGACCCTAAATTGGAAGGGACCCAGGAGGGATTTTTTTTAGTGCATTTTCTTGCCTAGCATGGAAATTCTCTCTCTCCCCACCTGTATTCGTGTTTTTACCATCGTGTAACGTTACCTAAAACCTAACAGTTTAAAACGACAGCATTTATCACAGTTTTCTGAGGGTCGGGAATGTGGGAACAGCTTACATGGTGACTCTGGCCTCCTAGGAGGTTCCCCTCATCCAAAGGCTGGGCCGCGGCTGGGATCGAGGTGGAGCATCACATGAGGTCTGAGTTTCTCCATGACGCTGCTCAGGTGTCCTCATGCCGTTCGGCTGGCTCAGCGAACTTTTGCTCTCAAAGGACAGACAAGTAAATAGTTTCAGCTCTTGGGCTCATACAACCGCGAGAGACTGTGGTGCTTAGTGCAAAAGCAGCCTTAGACGTCACGTGAGCGACGGTGGCTGGGTGCCTGCAAACCTTTATTTTTGGAGACTGAAATTGGCCTTTCACATAATTTTCATGTCACAAAATATTATTCTTATTTTGATTCTTTTTTTCAACCACTTGCAAATATAAAAACCATTCTTAACTCATCGGCCTTGCAAAATCAGCCAATTGGCCCGCAGGCCCCTAGCTCGCCTGCCCTGCCCAAGAGTAAACGATCCCACAGCTGAGCTGAACCCACATTGCTCAGAAGTCACTCTCCATAGTGTCCCCCATCTCCTGACACCCAGGGTTACACGGCATCCCTATGAGACATGGGAGGCGACCACACGGGGCGTGACCCCAGGAGGTGAGGCCACCGGGGTTTTGGAGGCTGGCTACCACCCCTCACTGGCCCCCAGTTCCCCTCACAGGTGACTGCTCCCCACTTTGAATCGTGTGGTCGCTGTGCTCTTAGCCCATGACGAGAAAGGCTGTCCTCCAGAGTAGAAGTGGAGATAATGGGGGTGAGGGCGGCTGCCCACTGAGCCTGCATAGCAGTGTACCGTGCCAGAATGGAGGGCGGGGGATGCTTTAGCAGCTTACAAACAAGCCCAGAAAGCAGGTGGGAGTTTTGTTCGTGTGGATCAGGGGCGGTGGGAGGACAGAGAGATTGTTTTGGAGCTTTCTTGTGGACTTGGGGAAAAGTTTGTGTCTGAGAAACTTGTGGGACTCCTCAGGTTGATCCACCCCCGGGTGACTGGAGTTTCAATATGAATTTAATGTGCCTGGGAAGCGGCCCACCTGCCCTGGGAAAGGCGGTGGACTTCCTGTTCCCAGCGTAGAGTGACAAGGAAATTTACATGGCGTGCGTACTCTTGGATTTTAAATGTTTAATTCAGGAGGCATTTCTGCATTGCTGTCCAAAACCCCCTTGGCAAATTGTTCTCCCTTCTCAGCAAAGAACAGAATGGAAGGAGGCAAGTTGGTTTCAGAGGGAGTGTCTGTGCTGTCCTTGTGAATTTATTGATGAGCTTCGGTAAGGAAGAAGGATCCTGGGAGGGGGTTCTTTTGTTACAAGAAAAGAGAATGGACTCTCGTTTCTCCCTGAGGAGAGGAATGTCACCGAGCCCTTGGGAATTGCCTCCGTGGGGCTCAGTAGCCACTTGCAGTCGTCTGGCCGGGCACCCACAAGGCATTATGGGAGCAGGGTGCTCAGTGGTTGCTGGGGGACTGCAGCTCAGCGACAGAAAGACGCTTCGGCTGTTTGGGGGTACCTGTGAGCTGGCGAAGTGCACCCCTCTGTAGCTCAGAGAGCTGAGGAAGGCTCCACGGTCCAGGCCCAGAAGTCTCAGCGCTGAACTGGGTTTGAACTCACTTAGCAGGTGGCATGGGTCCCACTGGGCTGTGGTGCACTGGTAGATTCCTATTGTAAACCACCATCTGAGACGCTCGGGTCTCCACACAAACCACAGAAGTCCCTGAGCCCCTCCGGGGACTGCTGACACCCCAGTGTCGGGCTGTAAGCAGCGCCCTGGCTTTCACAAAGGCTGGTCTCTGGAAGGACTGGATTCCAATGGTGCAGCGTCAGGGTGAGAGCAGAGGTTTGCTCCGGCATAGACCTCAGTCAGGCCCAGAGGCTGCATTCTCTGCGGGTAAAGCGTCCACGTTACGTGGCAGCCCTCGCCGGGGAGGTCTACGGTACGGTACGCAGCAATCGGGAAGGAATTTGACCTTTTTAGCCCGGAGAGTCCTCAAACTCCTAGGTGACGAGTTGGAAGCAGCATCAGTAGACTGGTGGTTTTGCGGGTTCGGGTGTGGCTTTTTCTGTTGCTGATGAAAAGAGCCAGGAGTCCTGTGCTGCTGGTTTTGTGGGATCCAAAGTCAGGAATGGCCGCTCCTACCCAGCTAGCTTTCCGACGGGCTTTCCGTGTTTGATCTCTGCCCCAAGGCCGAGTACCTGGGGTGAGGGGGCGGAGGGCCCCACTATCCCACTGGCCCTCCTGGCTGAGCAGCAGTTTATAAAGATGAACCTGGCTGTGGGGAGCTGCCGGGAAGAGGCGGCTGAAGGCAGCCTGAGCCCTTCTGGTCCTTTCTGGAACATGGTCTCCATCACTCAGACTGAGGCTGTGCTCAATGCTTGGACGCCGGGCAGTCACACCCGCCAGCCCCCCACAGGGTGGGGACCCGGACACACTGCCCTGTGCAGGATGGGGCGGGCAGTGCAGTCGTCCCTCTGTCCTCACACGCCTTACTGTCACCCAGCCTCATGGGTCACGTGTGTCTGTAAAGCTGCTTCACGCAAGGTGGCAGCTGCATGTGGCTTGTCCCTGCCCCAGGCGCAGGGCTGTGTACATGTGCCCCCCCCACAGTGGGGGGGTTTGGTGAAGGCCCCCTCCAGTTCACCAGAACTGACTAGTTATAAAAAACAAAAGTGCTTTTTAAAAGAGCAGTTTTATCAGCTCATAAATCCTTCTAGAATCAACTGGAAAGTTTCCTTGTGGAGATAGTGAGAACAAGGTCTCGAATCCCACAGAGTAAGAAAGACTTCCTTGTGTGGACAGCACTGGAAGGGTTGTGACTCTGGGATGGTTTCAAAGTGGGGTCACATGGCTTGTGGGCGCTCATGTCACTCAGCACTGTCCTGCTGGAGACACCTCCTCAGCCGCAGGCCACAGGGGCCCAGAGCCAGGGCACATCACGCCTTCTTGGCCCTGGCTGTGTTTCCCTTCAGGGACAAGTCCGTCACCAGAGAGGAAATCACCACGGAGCCATGGAGAGATTTTGTGTAGTTGTGGCCCTTTTTTATTTTTGTGGGGAGGGGTCCTTAGGAAGTGGTGGGGGGCGTGGGAAGAAGGGGAAGAGCTACTGCCTTATCACTGCACACACACCCCACACACACACACACAGCACAGCACCTGTGACTGTCAGGGGACAGCCAGGAGAGGGAGGGACTCCTGGCGGGTCCATGGTTTCTCTGTTTAGTCTGAGGGCAGATCCCTTCTCGGAGGCAGGTGTTGTAAGTGCAGCCACCCCGTGTCACAGAGAAGGCCGTCCCAGCTCCACGCTCACGCTCACTAGCTTGGGGACCTTGGACAAATGACTCCACCTCTTCATACTTTCGCTTCCTCATCTACAAAGTGGGGGTGTCTCCTAGGACACCTACTTGTCAGTTTTGTGAGGAGGAAGGCGGCTCACGTAAAACGCTTTCTGCCTGGCCCCTTTGCAGGCAGCTGAAGCATCACGACATCAGCCCTGCCCCACCGTTAACTGTGGCGGCCTCCATGTGGTGGTTCAGTGGGGAAGAGGGAGATCTAGTCAGTCTTCATGTTTCGTCTCATATTTTTCCACTAGAGCTGGGGTGGCAAGTTTCATCCATAAAGGGCCAAACGGTCTCTGTTCCAACTACTCAGCTCGCTTGCGAGTAGCCACAGACGCAATGTAAACGCGAGTGTGTTTCTGCTCCAGTAAAACTTGATTTATAAAAACAGGCAGCAAAGCAGGCAGCAGGCCCCTCTCTCCCCTTCCCACACGCCCTCAAGGCACAGCCTCTTCCGTCTGACTTGACCTGGTGCCTTTTTTCCCACTTCTCCCCATAGCTGGCCCGGTGGGCATAGGAGCTTTCTCTCCACGGGCCGGTGTCTATGCCCCATGGGCCTGTCCCCTTGGAACTCTCCCAGGGGCCAGACATAAGCCATGTGGCCCGGTGATCAAGTGTCAGCTGGAGAGGTGGCTGGAAGCCGGTTTGGGGTGCTTTGAGCTTCCTCGCTTTGGGCACCTCCATTTGGCCATTTTTGTTGCAAAGCATCTCTTTAGCTGGAAGTTTTAAAACAAAACAAAATAGAATTTTCCGGCAAGAACAGAAGTAGGAGGGAAGGCAGTGGTTTTGAGCTCACGTGAGAAAGGCTGCTGGCTGATCCCTTCTCAGAACCGTGGCCTCCTGTGCACTGGGTGCCGGCCTGGATGTGTGCTCGGCCAGCCTCCTGTTTGCTCCAAAGGTCTCCTGAGTTGGCGCTCTCTGCATTCTGGGTGAATAAAGCGCCCCGTGTCCCGCTGCCATTCAGAACCCTCTCCAAAGCCTTCCCCGGGTCGGGGTGGCTGGCTGCACCCCAGCACCATTCCTCTTTTCTTCTTCTGTGTGTGGCCTCCTGTTCCCCAGTGGGGGGTGGGCTGGGTCGCATTGCCAGGACAACTCCCTGTGGCCCACGTGATTCCAAAGGGCTTCAGGGAGGTTTGTACCCCAAGTGCCATTATGACTGGTGAGACCCTGGCACAGCAGGGGCTTCGCACTGTTTGTTCTCTGTCTGTCCCTGGCCTGTTGGGACATGGTCACAGGCTCTGCCATTGGGGGGCGCTCAGCAAGCAGCCTCAGCCCCCCTCCCGGAGCAAGGCTAGCCGGGAACGTGGGACATGCGCTCTGCTGTCTGACAGCTCTGCTGCCTCACTCTGCCTGTCCTGCAGGTTCCTTGCCAGCGGTCCCCTGCCACCAGGAGCCAGCTTAGAAATGGCATGGGTGGGATTGAAGAGAGATCACTGATCGCTCTTCAGCCTTATCAGCAAGGCACCAGAGGTTTCCCGCATGCTAATTCTGGGAGGGTTTAATCAGTGGCTGCAAGACATGCTTCAAACAGAAAGCGGCTTTGCTGTTTTAAAAAATTTTCTTAGCTCTGTCACCGTAAGTGATAACCTATAATACCGGCCTCGGTGAGCACCGAGACGTGTCCTCCTCCGGAAGTAAGTTTGGGTTCTGCACCATGGAGCGTCCAGGACCCCAGGTGAAGTGAGGGCAGTGGCGGGATGTGAGTCAGAGAAGCTGAAGGCTCCTTGGGCCGTTTGGGCGGACAGACGAGACGGGGCGCGCTCCCTCTGGGCGCGCTCCCTCTGGGCGCACACGCCCTGCCCCGTGGGGCCCACCCGCTGTGTGTCTTCACCCCAGGTTCGAGCTGATGCGCATGTGCTGGCAGTACAACCCCAAGATGAGACCCTCCTTCCTGGAGATCATCAGCAGCATCAAGGACGAGATGGAGCCCGGCTTCCGCGAGGTCTCCTTCTACTACAGCGAGGAGAACAAGCCGCCCGAGCAGGAAGAGCTGGACCTGGAGCCCGAGAACATGGAGAGCGTCCCCCTGGACCCGTCCGCCTCCTCGTCGTCCCTGCCGCTGCCCGACAGACACTCAGGACACAAGGCTGAGAATGGCCCCGGCTCCGTGCTGGTCCTCCGGGCCAGCTTCGATGACAGACAGCCTTACGCGCACATGAACGGGGGCCGCAAGAACGAGCGCCCCCTGCCGCTGCCCCAGTCCTCCACCTGCTGATGCGGGGCCGGCGCCCGCGAAACAGTAACATGTGTGCACGCTCGGCGGGTGGGGGGCGAGTGCTAACGGTCATTCACAGCCTCCGGTACCTCAGTGGAGCTTCAGAGCTGCCATGCTGCCCACGGGACAGCTCCTCTGCAGTAAACACACTTGGGACGTCCCTTTTTTCAATATGCAAGCAGCTTTTTATTTCCCAAACCCTTAACTGACATGGGCCTTTAAAACCTTACTGACAATACTTAATAGCAACAGGACACTTGAGAACCGCGTCTCCTCTCTTTCCCTCTCTCACCTCTCTCTCTCTCTCTCTCTCTGTCTCTGTCTCTGTCTCTGTCTCTCTTTCCTCTTTCTCTCTTCCTCTCCCTCTCTCTGCTTCCTCCCACCCCCCAAACTCCCCTCTCCTCTCTCTGCTTCATAATGGAAAAACATTTGCCACAATCCCAGCTGGGACACCCTTTTTATCAGACTGAGGAAACGGCTGTCCCTCCCTTATGTCCCCACATTGCCCCTCTACACACCTGCCTGTCACCGTAGGTCTTTATAAAACACACGTTGAGATGGCATTTTTAAAAACTATCTTTAACCTTCTTTGGGACACATGACATTTAAAAAGGGCCACCACTCATCCAAGGTTGTTACGTTAACGCTGCCAAATTCCGCCAAACCCCAGGACTTTCTCCCTCACAACCCTGCCCTCTTTTCTTGTTTCCAGAGGCATGGGATGGGCGTGGCCTCTGGTCACTCCTGTAGGAGCCACACAGGCCATGCGCCCCACCTGATCGTCCCCTGGTGTTCTTTTCAAGCCTCACGTCCACACAGCTCCATTTGCTTTTGGCTAGGGTATTGTTTGGGGGCACTGGACAGATGGGAACTTCCTCTCAGAGAAGATGGAGAGAAGCTGAACTGGCCTTCCCGCCCCCTTCCCCCACCCCCAGGAACTGCAGCAAACAGGCCCTGCCCAGAGCCTGGCAGACAGGCTTTGAGTACAGGCGGTCCACGTGCCAGTAGCCTGGCCCCCCGCCCCCAGCTCCCCCTCCTGGCCCCCAAGGACACAGATGGGAAGGGGTTCCCAGGGACTCAGCCCAACTGTTTATGCAGGTTTGCAAGGAAAGAAATTCAAACACCACAACATAAGAAGAAAAGCAGTAAATGGATTCAAGCATTCTCAGCTTTGTTGACATTTTCTCTGTTACTGGGACTTCTTCACGGGTCTTACAGTTCTATGTTAGACCGTGAGACATTGGCATACACATCGTCTTTATTGTCACTTTTATAACTTTTTTACGGTTCAGATATTCATCTATACGTCTGTACAGAAAAAAAAAAAGCTGCTATTTTTTTTGTTCTTTATCTTTGTGGATTTAATCTATGAAAATCTTCAGGTCTACCCTTTTCCCTCTCTGCTCACTCCAAGAAACTTCTGCTTTGTATTAGAGGGCGTGACTTTCTTCTTCTCCTTCCAGTAATTGATACTTATCTAACATAATTTGCCATGAACTGTTTGAAGCCTTTTTATAAATACATCCTCCCCTCCCCCTCCCCCGGCCCCGTTAGCTCTGTTCTAACCCGGAGGCTCTGTGGGCACGAGGCTGGAGAGGGAAGGCGGTGGCAAGGTGAGGGAAAGGCCTGGAAGGTGCCGTCCTGAGTGCCATGCCCCCCTTTCCTCAGCCTGCTCTCTCAGCATTTGAGTCTGTTACAGTGCAAGACATGATACAAACTCAGGTCAGGAGAAAAAAAACAAAAGGTTAAATATTCCCAGCATCCTTGTTCCACGTTTCTGGTCACTAGGTTGAAAAGTCTCACCTTTGCTTCCCCTTGCCTTCGTTTTGGTTGTGACACATATAAGTTTTTTTTTTAATTCTTGGGTACAACAGCAGTTTGAACTGCCGACACTAGGTATTTGGATTACTATTGTTTTTTGTTTTTCTAAGCGGATATTTAATCCTTCCATCCCGTGAAAAACAGCTGCTGAGTCCAAGGGTGTGGCCGAATATGGTCCAGTGGCCTTCCGCCCCCACCCTCCAGAGGGACCCACCTGTCTGCAGACCAGAAAGCCCCCAGGGACCTGCGTGGCACTAGCGGGCTGCAGGTTGGTTTCCTGGAGGTGACGGCAAGCCCCCACCAGCTCTGCCTTCCTGAGCGCTGAGCAGTGGCCGAGGAGCCCAGGCTCACTCCCAGGCCACCAGGGCCTGGCGCTGGCACGCTGCTCCTTGGCCAGGAATCCGGTCCTCGGGGCCCGGGGCTCTTGTTTTGTTTAGTTTTTAGCACTTCTCACCAGAGTGATGACAGCACCAGAGTTGCTTCTGGGATGGAAATGTTTAAATTATGAGGAAGAACAAAGCTCCAATATGATGAGGCTCCTTGTGACTGGAGATGAAACACACAAAAGAAAGTCGGTCGTGCTTATTTTTCGCTCATCAGTAGTTTCAGTCCCACCATTTTCTCTAGCCTCTGGCCCATAATTTCTCCCTTAAAAAAAAGAAAAAAAGAAAATGAATTAAGAAGGTATTGTAGGTAGGAGTTTGCGTTTATTTTCTGATTCCAGTTTCCACCACTGTAGAGAAGCCCCATTATGGATTTAAATACTGAGGAAAGGGTGTGTGTGGGGGTGGGGTGGGGGAGTGTGTGGGTTTGTATGTGTGTGTCAGACGGGACAGTTTTTCTTTTCTTTTCCCCCCAGCATTTATCTACCTCACTCTTCATTCTTATATGTGTATATACAAACAAGCATACATCTCACATTTCTCAGCACCTGCGTGTGCCACCGAGACTGGTAACCTCATCCACACCGCAGGCCACACACCAGGTGACGCAGGGACAGGCCAGGCTGTGTTCTGGGGTCGAAGCAACCCTTTCTCACTCACCTTTCCACTCATTTCCAACGGCTTGCCTTTTTCTGACATGTCTCCTTTTACGTTGCTGTTGTTCTTCTTCTCCTCTTTCCCTAAGTGGTTGTGAGGTGTCAGGGTTCCCCCTCCCGGCCCAGCGCCCCGTGCCCTCTGCTGGGGGCGAGGACAGCTCCCGAGCACTCCGTGGGGAGGCCACTGGGCTGGCCCCGGCTGGTTGTCTGAAACCAAGTGCTTTGTGCAGAGTGAGTGACGAACAGATTCCGTCACTGGATGAGCAATTTCCAGGACAGGAAGTGCCGAGGGGGTGGGCAGTCTGTTAGAACCCCACCTGGAAAGGTGCCGGGTTGGGCTTTGCTCCTCCCGTGGGGGTGCCCCTTACAGCCCTGGATGAGGCCTGTGCTAGGCGGGGACGTGCCGTTGCCGCGCTGCTTCCACTCGGCCCGCCAGGCCTCATGCCGGACAATGCGGAAGTTCCTGACCTCCCAGGCAACCCCTTCCAGAATGTTCTCGGAGAAAAGGCCCTTGTCCCTCTCCCGCCTGTTCTCTTAGCTTCACCCTCACTTCCTCCTCCCCCAGGGGAAAACAAAGATGTACCAAACCTTCGGGCTGGAAGGGGCAGGGTCAGCGCCAAGCCTCCGTCTGGGGTGGCGCACGTCACTCCAGGGCTGTGCCCGTCCCGTCGTCCTGCTGCTCACAGGGGGCTGGTGCGTACCCCGATTCCAGCGGCTGCTTTCACAGGCACTGGTGACGATCTGGGAGCCGTGGTGGGGCTCTCCCCAAAGTGTGGACGGCTCCTTTGGAAGTCCCAGGGCTGCAGCTAAGCTCAGGACACCCCTCCCTGTAAGAACACGACTCTCCTAAGTCCGCCGGGATCGTAAGGTCATTGAGAAATGCTGTTTGATCAGGGTTTTCTTCTTCCACACTAGGTGACCCCTTGGAATAGTGGCCTCCCCTCCCTCTTTTGCACATACTTACCGGTTTCCACAACTGGAGCTCTCCATTCAGCTGGTCATAAGGGTTTTGTTTAAACTGTCCGAGTTGTCGGTGTCATTTTGTTCTTGTTTCATGTAGGTGGTTTTTCTTTACGTAGAAAGCAAACACTAACAGCGCAGTGCCCATCGTAACCAATGCTTCAGAAACACTTAAATAAAAGAGAAAAGGTGGCTTGCGTGATGGTGCAGTCCTTTTACTGGACCAAGCCACCCACTTGACTGTACCGAGGCATCACCCATCCAGTTCTAGCCTGATTTTATGCTGATTTCCCCCACCTCTTCTGGATTTTCTTCTCTATTGTATGCTCCAAATAATTTCATCAAGCTGAGTTGTGGCATTTTCCATGCAACCTCTGGCAGCGGCTCACGCTGCTTGAAGCGACATGAACCACTGAGGCACATCGTTGAATTGACGTGAGTGTTCAAACATGATCACACCCAGCCCTCCCCGAGGCAGCAGCAGCTGGTGTGTGCGGGAGACGTTGTTGAACTTCAGCTGGGTGAGACCCAGCCCACCCAGGTCTCCTTCGCGGGATGTCATGACGTTTGACGCGCAGCTGGAATGAGTTTCCTCCTTGGACGAGGGAAGACCGGGTTCGTGGCCAACACTGCCCTCTCCTTCCAGCCTGTTTCTCATGACTCCGGACAACATTTCAATGGTAGGAAAAGTGGCTCGGTGAAACAGAAGAGCGGTTATCGCCGAAGCACCCGATGACACAATGCTTGGCATGAGGTGGCGTGTTGGCGAGGATAACAGATTGAAGAGCCAAGTATGATGCCACATTATAGGCCCGTGGGTCCCACCGAAGCCTCTTTCTCAGCAGCCCGCCTCTGTTGGCGGGTGGCTGGCTGGACGGGAGGCGGGCCGCTGCCGTGGTGGCACGGTCACACGAGCACAGATGGGCGAGAAAGCGAGGATGCTCCGTCCAAGGTCCTCAGCTGGCATTGTCGGGTCCTCCCAGGGTGGCCAGACATTGTCAGGGCAACTGCTTTCTGAAACATAAGCACCTTCCAGCCGACAGCAGTGCTCCATCCATGCTACGCCTTGGCCCTTCCAGCCGTCCTGGCGATGCATTTAAGGTTTGGGGTTTGTTCTTTCGTCAATGTTACTTTTGTGTTTGTCGGCTGTCTTTTCATTTCCTGGGCTAAGCAGCATGGGAGCTGTGGACCAGAGATCCACTTTTTAGACCCAGTGATGAAAGCCAAACTTCCTTACTCCTCTCTGACAGTCGGAGGTACAAGTGAGAACTTCAAGGAAGGGCATTTAGATGGACCCTCTCTGTGGCCAGAGACGCTGAAGATACAGACCTTGGACAGGCCCGAGGGTTTCATTTTGGGCCTCCAGCTCAGATGACTAGTTGCTCATGTAGAGAAAAAGCAGCTGAATCCTCCTTGATGGTCGGGCAATAGGAAACCATTGTAACAGGTCATGACATGACGTGAAGAGAAGAATTATGAGCAAAAGGGCACAAGGCTTAGAAGAAGTGGGGGGCCATGTTTTGAACTTGATGGTTTCTGAAGGGTATCAGCCCATATCAAGGCTCAAGAGTCATCTGTGGGCATTTGGTTTCAACAAATAAACCTGGCATCCTACTCTGGAAACTGTTCTTGCGGAGTGAAGTCGCGTTGTTCAAGGATACGAACTGCATCGCGCCCGTCCGTGGTCAGTTCCGGGTATGACTTTCGGCTTTTGTTTTATTTTGTTTCTGCAAGAACATATGGTCACTCATCTGTATGTCCACGTTTGTGTGTGTCCACATCTTTCTGGTAAACATTGTTTTAATTAGTCACACATTAGCGTTTTCAATAGGGCTCTTCAGTCCAGTAGATTACGGGTAGTCAGTTGACGAAGATCTGGTTTACAAGAACTAATTAAATGTGTCATTGCATTTTTGTAAGAACATAGAATAATTTTATAAAATGTTTGTAGTTTATAATTGCCGAAAATAATTTAAAGACACTTTTTTCCTGTGTGCAAATGTGTGTTTGTGATCCATTTTTTTTTTAGGACACTTGTTTACTAGCTAGCTTTACAATATGCCAAAAAAAGGATTTTTCCCTGACCCAAGCCATGGTCCTCCCTCCTTCCCCCTATGCTTTGTGCCCTAGTTTATGACAAAGGAATGATGAGGATTTAAGTAGTTCTGTATCTTCAGTATCTTGGTCTTCCAGAACCCTCTGGTTGGGAAGGGGCTCACTCACTGGTCATTTCCCTTTGGAGTGTAGCTCCTTTAATCGGCTACAGAACCTCACTGGCCGGGAAGCAGCAGAGGTGTTGGCGCCCAGCGGGGCATGTGGCCGTCTGGGGCCTGTGGTTTGCTGGTTCGGTGGTTCGCGGTTGCACAGTGCCTCCAGGTGGAAAGGCTGCCTGCGCAGTGCCTCCAGGTGGAAAGGCTGCCTGCGCAGTGCCTCCAGGTGGAAAGGCTGCCTGCGCAGTGCCTCCAGGTGGAAAGGCTGCCTGCGCAGTGCCTCCAGGTGGAAAGGCTGCCTGCACAGCGCCTGGTGATCGCCACCAGCCCCACCGAGAGACTTAGCACACAAACGGTGGTAATTCCGGTGCATGCGGGCTGTGTACTTACCTGCCTCGTGTCACCATGGATGCTTTGTGACCACAAGGAAGAGACCCTATCTATTTTTAGTTAAGGCAGAACACCGGAGATACACGTTTGCAATACGAAACAAGTTCTTTTTAAGAAAAACTACACGCACACACAATTTTTTTTATTATTATATTTTTTTAGTGTGACTCCATGTCCTGGAGCTCCCAGTGGATTATGGGCCATGTCTACACACCTCCACACAATCCCCGTCATTGGAAACACCCAATATTGGGTGTTTTGTGCTACGTGGGAGAAAGGTCCAGAAACAATTTGTCAGTTTTCAACTTCTGATTCAGATGTTTGGCTTTTGCACAGGTGGAATAGAAGCTTGGCAAAAACACCTGTCTGCTTTCTAAGCCAGTGAGGTTGAAGTGAGAGGTGTACCAGAGTTTGTCTACCTCTGGAACAATGACAACAACAAAAAAATCAAACCAGAAGGCGCGATGGAATGGATGCATCGCAAATAATGAATTTTCTGAGTTTTCTTTAAAAAAGATTTTTTTAAAAAGGTTTAAAAAAAGGTAATAACATGGCCAATTTGTTACATCAAATGACTTTCTGTGTATAAATTATTCCTAAGAAAATTCCTGTTTATATAAAAAAAAAAAATCAATAGATGAAAAATTTTCAAAATGTTTTTGTATATTCTGTTGTAAGAATTTATTCCTGTTATTGCGATATACTCTGGATTCTTTACATTATGAAAAAAGAAACTTTGTCTATTTTGAATGGCTGAAGCTAAGGCAACTTTAGTTTCTCTTACTCTGCTTTTTTCTAGTAGTTAAAGTACTACATGGTTTAAGTTAAATAAAAGACTTCTGTATGCAGTTTTGGTCTCTGATGTTGTCCTCCATCCCTGCTGGAAGCATCGCCACGCTTCTGAGGCAGGAAGCTGAGCTCTGGGTGGCATGTGTGTTCACACATGTCACTTGGAGGTATTCTGCATGAAGGCTCGGCTTTACTTCTGACAGCTGAATGTTCCCAGCGTGCAAACTGCTGGTGAAGACAGAGAAGCTATTCTGTTTCTCACTCCATTAAATCAGCTGAAGAAAATCTGACTACCTACAATACAGAAATCTGTACTTCCGTTTTGACTGATCTGGAGGCTTTACCTATCCCTTCCATTGACAAAGTCAGGCCAAGGCAGGTTTGGTCTGGGGGACGCTGGGGCAAGGGAGGGACCTAAACTCCACATTTGCATGTTGTTGGTACCTCCGAACCAGAGTGCCTACTCTGGGGGGGGGAAGGGGAAGTGAGAAAGCACACACAGGATGTGCTCGCTGGAGGTGTTAAAAAATGTGAGTTCCTTCCAAGCTGATGACCTTGGCCTGCCTCAAGGACTCTACAATCCAGGCAGCAGCACCTTTGCCAGGGAAATGGTCAAGGGAGGAAATGTGAATACATGTTCAAAGGAAACAAGCTGTAGATGTTCTAGAAGTAGACCAGAGATGCTTAGACACATCGGGAGGACATAAGTTTGAACATGGAAAGTGATGCTGCACTAACAAACACAGGCTGCTCGATAAAGGGCTCAACAGCATGGTGTGGGCAGAAGTGAATCAAAGACCACGCTTACGGAAGACCTGTTGAGTCTCACAAGTATTGGGACCTAAAACCAAAGGCCTTTCTAAAAGACGGGACTCTCAAGCGTGGTGTGGCCCCAGGGATCTTGCTCACCGTTGTGGTGGCATGCCTGGCGTTCAGGGGACTCACTAGAGGACCGGTGACTAGAGGCAGGCTCGTGTCCAGCTCCGATGGCGGTGTGGGCTGCTGTGGTGTGGACACGGGAGTCCAGCGTGGCTCTCCCACATTCCGGGGGGGGGGGGGGGGTTAATGCACGTCCAGGTTGCCGAGTGGCATTTTACACTTGTCTTCAGAAGGAGCAGCAGCTTCTCCCGAGGATGAAGGTGCTGGGTCTTCAGAGGCATCAGGACCTGTCTCCACGAGCCACTTCTTAAGACCACAAATCCAGCAGGGCTATTTTTGTTTTTAACCCTCACAGGTCTGGCTCCAAGGTGTGGGGGCTAAAAACCAAATTGATACTTTTCCTCCCACCACCTAAGTTCTTCGGGCTGGGATAATAATCCAAGTAACAGAGACAGATTAACAGGAGAAAATCAAGATTTTAATACGTGCCCATGGGGAATTCACATAAGCATGAAAATTCCAGACAGTGAGGCAACATTGTGTATATAAGGCATTTTTGGACAAAGGCGAAAAGGGGGGTGGGGTATTAGATTTCAAAACCGAGAATGGGTGATTTATAGGGAGTTGAGGAAGAGTGGAACGTACATGGCAGGAGAAGTCTTCCTGGGCAACTCAGAAACAATGGACAGGGGTGACTAGCTACCACCGTTGGAGTCCTCTTGACTAATGCTACGGGGAAAATTCTTAAGGTGATTAAACCCAGGCTCCCCTTTAAAAAGCAGGTTTCTCTGACTTTCTTAGGCAGGAAGTGGGGCGGGCGGAGGAGGCTCAAAGGAGCATGAGGGTGGCAAAATTGTGTTCCTTTCACAGCCCACACTTAGGCAGGTGCGTATTTTGATAGTGTTCTCTCAGCACCTACGGACTTGCACACGCATTCTCTCACTGGCTCTCTGTAACAACTCTGCAAAGGAAGGATTTTTATTCCTGTTTTAGAGACAAGCAAACAAGCAGACATGCCCAAGACCTCCCAGCTAAATGACCAACCCAAGGCTCAGCCTTTTAAGCTGTGGTGTTCAAACCGACTCAGAACGGCCACATCAGCCGTAACTAAACAGGCAGGTGTGTATCAATGGGATGGAGGGCCACGGCCCAGGATGTGCATGGGCCCTCTGGGGCTCTCCTTTAAGAACCTAGGAGGCCAAAGAGGGGCAAATGCATTTATGAAGAGGGAGCTCTGGGCCTCCTGCCCAGATGACATCTAAAAGTTTGTAATGCGTATGGCTGGGTGCCAAGCAATGTGAAATAATGGAGCAGAGTCAGAGGCCCCCTGCTTGCCACTGTCCTGAGACAGAAGCTTGAATGAGGGATGGGGTGGGGGTGTGTGACAGGACTCTGGGCAGCGGTGTTTGCCTATAAATGCAGAAGGACCTGCCCATTAACAGCTGGGGGGCCCCACCCATGCATGCTGGCCACTTGCTGGCTTTCGCCTGCTGCACTGTGACTTTCATCTGGTTGATGGCAAATGAGCCAGTTTCACTTGCAAAGGGGGTCTTGTAAAGTCTATTCAACACACACAAGCATGCTTGCGGGCTAATGGTCAAACCAGCTCCTCTGTCACTAAATTGAAAATGCTTTTTCTTCCAGGGAATGGATCTGGCACTGAGAGACAACAATTTTTTTACACGATTAAGTGAAAAGTGATAGTTGGGAGCACACCAACCTAACGAGAAATTTGTTACAGCTTAAGGCACCTTCAACGCCCTCTTCCAAACAGCAATGTTGCTAATGGGGGTCCCAGGGGAAATGTGCCCCAGAGAACACTGGGCAAGTGAAACTTTATGTGAGCAGTGCAGTGTCATAAAGGTAAAACGAAAGATGAAAAGGGGAGATTCTGTTTCTAAAACATTAGGCAGGAGAGCTGAACCTAGCTATTACCCTTTAAGATCAAAGATGAATGGAGATGTACAATGGTGCAACTGCCATGGAAAACAGCGTGGCAGGTCCACCCAAAATTAAACCTTATGATCCACTTTTAGGTATACACACACAAGAGCTGAAATCAGGGACTCTACCAGATATTTGCACACCAATGTTCATAGGAGTATTATTCCCAATAACCAAAGGAAGAAAGCAACCCAGTGTCCACCAAAAGATGAATGGATAAGCAGAATGTAGTCTGCACATACAATGAAATACTCTGCAGCCTTAAAAAGGAAAGACATTCCAATGCTTGTCACCACGTACAGGAACCCTGAGGACATTATGCTGAGTGAAACAAGCCAATCACAAAAGGACTTTACGTTTATATGAGTTGCCTAGAGTAGGCGAATTCAGAAATGGAAGGTAGAATAATGGCTGCCAAGGGTGGGGGGGGGTGGGGGGAAGGGGAGATATTGTTTAATAGGTACAGAGTTTCAAAATGAGATCAGATATTCTAGAGATGGATAGTGGTGATGGTTGTGAAAGTACATAACACCACTGAGCACTTTAAAATGATTAAAATGGTGAATTTCATGTTACATGTATTTTACCGCAACTTAAAAAAAAAGGAGTAATAAAAGAAAACAAACGAACACTAGCGACTCAGTAGCTCAGAAGCTGCCCACAGCACCTGGATGTAGGAGCGTGGAGGCCAGGAATGGGGCACCCATGCAGTGACCACACCTGTGTCCCGTGGCCATGGTCACGGATCAACTACCACGTGAGGCTCTGCAGAACAGGTCTGTGGTCCCAGCAATCTGGGCAGGACTGCACAGGCCCGCTGCATAGCCTCTTAAGAGAGAAAAAAAAAATTACTAGGATTTCATTTTATTGTCATGAAAACCAGAACTGAAGCTAGTTAATCCCTTGTGAAATGTCTGCCTTTTAGAGTGTTCTCCCGTCTTCTGACAATAAAATAACTCTTTGTGATTTCATTGGGCTAATTCCGAATTTTTTTCCTCTGTGTAAACTGTTTTACAAGCCAGTTTTTAAAAGCCTCTCCAAGCACAGTGGAACTCTCCACACAGGACTGAAACATTTAATTTTGTCTAAAAAAGCAGTCCCCCATTGGTTCTCCTTGGCAGCAATCAGTGAGGTTGAATTTTCTGCGAAGCAGGTTTTGAGTGCGGGCTTTCTCACCTTCCTGCAGCATCTCCTGGATGATGACTTGCAAGGCTTTTCCTAGCAGACTGGCCGGGAGCCACGGAGATAATGGAGGGACGTGGATGAGCGCCGCACACCCATTTCCATGATGCAGAGACAGGTAGTAGGTGTAATCGCAGACATATCTGCAACCACAGGAAAAGCCACGTTATTCCTTGGACCAGCCTGTAAGCTCAGTGAAATGACAGCAGAAGCGACAGGGCAGCAACCCCAAAACCTGAGGGAGGACTGCCACCCAGGGAGATGAAAGTGTTGTCCTGCTGGCTCTCGGCACTATGGTCTCCCGTGGCCAGCACGTGGCGAAGCCCAGGAAGCACCAATTTTCAACCAGTACACCAAACACCTTTATCCCCGAGAACCTCTCTCATTCATGTCTGCATTGAGTCATTTGTCCATTCATTCTTTGCGGGGAGGAGAAATTACCTATGGCTGGGGGGGTGGGGGGGTGGGAGGTCAGAGTTTGCGGACACAAAGGCACGTTCATCTTTACCTGAAGGGGCTAAATCAGAATAGTTCAATCACAACTGTGGCTGCAATAAATAAAAATAAAGTATCCACAAAATGTCAGTGGCTCTCAAAATCCGCCTTTCCATCTTTTCTCTATCAATGTACCAAAGGCCACGTAGGGGGAGGGGGCCTTGGAAGCAAGACCTGGGGCGGGATGGGGTGGGGAACAACATGCTGGTCTGCAAGGGTTACCCTGGGGTGGCACCTCGTGACCAAGTGCCCAGAGGAACGGCACAGGGTGGCCTCCTAGGGGGCAGAGGGGGGACGTGCAGAAGAAAATAGGTCAGATGCCCCGGCAGCCCTCCTCCCTCCCTGCTCAGTGACTCGCCAGAACGCACCTGCCAGCATCTCGGGAAAAGGTCACCTCCACGCCCTCCACAGCCACGTGCCGGCTGACGGCCACCATGTTGACGCACGACGCAATCACTTCCGGGCCATCGGGCAGGCACGCACCGCGCTCAGGCCGGAAGCCCCGGATGTCCGCGTCGCGGTAGCCCCGGTTCCTGCCACACTGTTCCAGGACGATGGTTTTGGCGGCAGCGTCCAGGCCCACGTGCACGGTAAGCTGTGTCACCGTGTGACGGCAGAGAGGTTAGGGACACTGAGGCCCGCTTTGTCACCGGACAGGGCCACGCAGAGGGGGCGCGCGCGGCGTCGAAACCCCTCACACCCCAAGTGCGCTTTCCCGCCGCCCGCCACCGACTTCTATCTAATTAATACGCTGGAAAGAAAACCAGCGGCTGGGAACCCATGCGGCCTTTCATTTAAATGCTTTTATATTTCAAAATAGTCTTAAACAGCGTCGAATATTCCTTTAAAAATTTTTTTTTTTTAAATTTTTGCCCTGGGGGTCTCGCTGGTCGCTGAGACACTGAGCGTTTCCGTGGACTCAGTGTGGTACACACACTAGTGTTACAAGTTTTTGACCTGATTGTCTTTCCTCTTGGAAACACAGATGCCGAGCGTTTCATCAGAACCTGTGGGGTGTTGTCTTAATGCTTCGGAGGTGGCTGTTTTGTGAATCTCATCATCTGGTCTCTGTATTTTTTTTTTTTAACTTTTTGGCATCCATTTTTTATGTAGTAACTTTGTTGGGATAAAATCCCTTGGATGTGATGAGGATGGGCGTTCCCCCCAGATGGGGCGTCCCCCCCACCCCATGGCCGCACTGCCACCTGCCCATGTGAGTCACCCTCCAACCTCTCTCAGCATCCGGGAAACCTAACCCGAGGGCCTCTCCGTTGGGTAGAAACTATCTTTGAGTCCTGGCTGGGAGTAAAGCTTCCATTTCTTTCCCTCCTTTTCTCTCTCCAGAATCTTCTTCCACGATATACTCTGTATTTCATCTTGAACTTCTAGAAACAGACCCAGAACCTTAGGAAATGGGCCGGGAGTGGACTGGTGGGGTGTGGGGGTGGGATGCACGTTAGCCATCAACCCTAGAACCAGGGTCCTGGGGTTCCCCGCCTCTGAGGCTGTACCCCATTATCAGCCCCTACCCCCCAACTCCCATGCCATCCTTTACTTGTGGTTGGAGATCTTCCCAGATTCGGATGACCGTCTGCTTCACCTCCCTGTAATCCACGGGCAGCTGAAGGGTCCGCAGGTCCACCTCCGCGTCACTCCCCAGGCCCAGCTTGGACAGCTCCTGGAGAAAGACACAGGCGGGCTCATCTCGCTTGCTGCAGGGTCAGGGGGAGTCCCTGAAAAGCCAGCATGTGGCATCATCCATCCTACTCCCAGGGGCCTTCTGTGGGCCTGGACCCTGCCCTCAAGGAGCTCACGCGGTGGCGAGGGGCCAGCAGGAGAACCCCAGTGCCTGCCCGTTCGATGTCTCGTGAACTTGCTCCGTCAGGTGTGGGTACCCCAGAGGCACACCTGACCCAGCCTGCGGGTCAGGACATAGTTCACGGAAGGGGTGTAGTGCGGCAGTTGTTAAGGACCAGTGGGGTGAGCCAGGCAGAGGCATGGGAGTGGGGGGGTACGGGGTGGGGGGGTGCAGGGTGGGGGTCCCTGAGGCTTTTGGGCAGGACTGGATGATTAGCACCCCTGGACTCTGACCTGAGCAGTAACTGCCTGTAGCACCCCCAGGCATGTTGACAAGTAACCCACCACCACTAGTACCAGGGAGCTCTGTGCGTGGGGAAGATGGGGACAGAAGCTAGAGAGTCTGTGGAAGCCGAATTGAGTGCTTAGCTAAGGTGGGATTTTCTCCTTAGGGCAATAGGGGCCATCAGAGGACGTGCACAAGGAGCTGAGGAGGCAGAGCTGCGTCCTAAAGGATGGAGGAAGAGGTGGCAGTGGGCTGGGGGTGTCACCGGGTTGATTTTGGACCTGCCAGGTTTGAAGTACCCAAGGGGAGCTGGTCCCTTGGCTCTGAGAGGCTTCTGGGGAGACACTGGTATGGCAGAGCAGCAAAACCCGCGGGTTTAGGTGAGATCCAGGGAGAGAGAGACAGAGAGAGAAAGAGAGAGAGAGAGAGAGAGAGAGAGAGAGAGAGAGAGAGAGAGAGAGAGCAGGGAGAGGCGGAAAAGGGCTGTGGAGAAAACCCAAGGTCAGGGAGCACCCTCCTTCAAGGTCAAAGAAATGGCAGTCAGTTTGTAGGAAAAAAAGCAGAGGAAAGACATCTTAGACATGTGCATTTCACTGTTAGTAAAAGTGAAACCAGGACCCCAAAGACCATCCCTGAGAAGGCCAAGTCCTCCCCCTGTGCCAGGAGCCGCTTTTGTCACCAGGATGGTTTTGGATTCGTGCCTCTCTTTCCTGACTCCCTTTCCTGGCTTTTCAGGACATCCGGGAACATCTTCCTTGGGTGGAGGACGCAGCCAGGGCTGTCAGACCTGTCCAGAGGTTGCAGACAGGAGACTCCAGGGCCCTGCCCCGGGCTTCAGAGGAGGCAGGGTGATGTACCCCTGTGCCTGCGCTGCGGTCGTAAGGAGGGCGCTTCTGCCCACTGGTGTCTCAGGTCTGTCCACGCGCTCAGCCTTCCTGAGCGGCTCTGCTCCACCCTCCAGACACCCGCTCAGAAGCCCGTCGCCTCCATCAGCGCAGACTCTGTTCTCTCCCAAAAGTAAGTGCCAAGACCATGTCGCCACCTGCGGCCTGACTTTGGGCGGGAGACAGAGGAGATCCAGGCCATGCCAGGCAGTGGCCTGGAGGACGAGGGAGGAAGCCAGCCGAGCTTCCAGGTGGGCACCCCAAATGCCAGGCACACCAAGGTCTTGTGACGCATCGTGGCCCGCTGCCCTGTGGGGAATGAGTGAGGGTGGGCACTGAGGCTGTGTGGGCCCCACCCCTTCTGGATGCTGCCAGCTCAGGGCTGGAAGGGGCTGGAAGGTGGCACTCTGGGGTCGCCTATAGCTCTGTCCTGAGGGTAGGCTCAGGGCTGCTGCTTGGAGCCCAACCATCCACCTGTGAAGAACTAGTTTCTTCTACTCAGTGGTGTTGTCACAGGGCCTGGCTCTGAGCAGAGGTGGCAGAAGAACCCCAGAACCAAAGGGAGTTGCCTGGGAATCTGCTTTCAGGGTTCTACCCTGAGGAGCCGCTCTAATTCTGTCATCAGTGGAAATGTCGGTTAATTATGTTCAGTAAACCTGCAGGGACAGCCGTGGCTGAAGGCTGGCGACAGGCACCCTGAGCCCAGCAGGCCCAGCCTGGACTAGCACCCACCAGCCCAGAGTGGGTGGTCAGTGACTCCTCTTCCCGTAAGGGTGCAGCTCTGCTTCGGGGCTGGCGCATGCAAAGCCCAGACCTAGGCGGGTCATAGTGCGCGCCCCCTGAGGTCATCAGGATGTGTGGTCAGCCGCACTGCTGGTGTGTGTGTGTGGGGGTGCTGTGGACTGAATTGTGTCCCCAGCAGAATTTGTGTGTTGAAGCCCTAGCCCGCAATGTGGTAATATCTGGAGATAAGGCCTTTGGGAGGTGAATAGGTTCCGTGAGGTCATGAGGGTGGGGCCCCACGGTGGGATTAGTGCCCTGGGAGGAAGAGGAAGAGACATCAGGGCCTCCCTTTCTCTGGCTTGTGAGGACACAGCCAGAAGGCAGCCATCTGCAAGTCAGACGCCCACTGTACTGTCGCAGGGAAAGGCGTGAGTTTGAGACCTGGCTCTGCCGCCTTTCAGCAGGTAAACTTGGGCATGTTATTTAACCTTGGTGAACCTCAGTTTTCTCATCTGTGAAATGAGGATAGTTAAGAGTCAGAGGGTTTTTCCCAAATATTAGATGATTCACAAAAAGTGCCCAGCACACTGCCTGGCACATAATCGGTGCTTTATATGAGAGATCAGTGCTTCTAATTAACCCAGATTAATTTGAGAAAGGCACAGAAGAGGCATTTATCGAGAGTGACATTTATTAGCATTTGCTGAGCGGGGGCCTGTCAAACAGTGAGTAGACGTCTGCACCAGCAGACGGCAGGCCGCTGGCTGCCACCACCCTCGCTGCCGAGAAGGACTGGTGGTTTCCGCAAAGAGAATGTAGGTTCTGTGCAGACCTAGCGAGAGCCAGGGGTTTGTGCCTTGGGGCTGGCACATTTTCTCAGCTAGAATTCCAGTGTGTTGTGCCCAAGGGGGGAGGGACGGAGCCTGGCATAACCACCGTCGCTCAGGTGGACCCCGGTCTTGCCTTAGCGGGAACAGGGACCACACTGAACAGGAGCTGAGTGCCGTGCTGGGTTCATCGTCCCTCAGGAATGCCTGAACCCCGTCAGTTGCAAAGGTCCTGGGGAAGCCCGGGTGGGGGGGGCTGCCTTCTGTCTCTTTCTCCCACTTCTTCCTGCCTCCATGTCCTGCAAAATCTGGTCTCCAGGAACAGATGGCAGTTTAACAAAGGCAATTGAAGGAAGGAAAAAAGACACCAGTTGCTCTCTGCATTTTTTCAAATCCACCAGAGCTGTGGCACCAACTGGTATGGCAGAAACAGGTGCTGTTTTTCCAAAGTCTGATTCTTTCCCTTATCAGGTGCGAGTTTGGGGCTAGCACCAGGAAGCAGGGAATGCATTTCTTCATTCAGTCGTTCCACAAAAACTCCCTGAGTGAGCGTTTGCAGTGCCGTCCTCTGCTCAGGGCTTGGCGTGTCCTGGGGGGTAGCATTCTTGGAGGAGACACAGACTAGAAACAAAGTCATGACAGGAGTCCTGGTTCAAAGGGCCATGTTGGGCCCCTGTCGACTTGGGGGTAAGAGAGAAGGAACCCGAACCCTCTTCTTCCTGCCTCTCCGGACTGAGTTTGGACACATGATGGAGACTTGCTGAGCCTCAGTTTCCCTATCTGTAGACGTAGTATAACGGCCTCCCTCATCAGGGTTGCTGTGAACGTTGAGCAAGACCACGTACGTGGAAGTGCAGCCCGAGAGGCCGGCACGGAGGAGGCTCTGCCCAGGCCTGGAGGAATCGCAGGAACGTGCAGAGGGCAGGGCATAGTGAGGCTCGGAGAGGTGTGCAAAGACCCTGCCTCCCATCCTCCTGCCCTCTCTCCCTCCCTCCTTCCATTTTTCATTCTTCTTTCCCTCATTTTCCTTCTGTCCTTGCATGTGGACACCGTGTGTACGCAGTGTCTGTGCTGGGCTCTGGCTGAGGACCTTGGTGTGTGTGTGCACGTGTCGGGATGGCAGAGGAAGAGGGAGAGAGGTGCTTTCCTCTGCACCTGCTGCGTTGGGAGGAACCTGAGTGGTAGGTCCCTTCAGCAGGTGGTAGCTGAGACCCTGGCCTGGGCTCTGCCGTCACCATGGAGAGAGAAAGAAGCTAAAGCCAGAGCCGGAAGTGGCTCGCCAGGCAGAGGAAGAAGACACAGAGACAGCTGGAGGCCTGAAATGCCTGGTAGGAAGCGACTGGAGGGGCTGTGCAGCCGTTCAGAAATGACTTCACAAAGGTTTTATCGACACAGAGTAAGTTTAAAAGAAATCGGGATTTCACACTGTTTCCTGTAGCCATTTATGGAAAAAATGGGAACATACTAAAATGCTTATATCTTGAGGGAAGAGTTAGGGGTGATTCTTTCCTTTTTGTTTATTATTGTAGTATAATTTACATATCTAGGGTGATTCTTGTTTCCTTCTATATTCCTTGTAAGATTTTTATAATGATCACGTATATGCTATTTTACTGGTTCTAAAAGCTTAAAAAAAAACAACAGTCCAATCATCTGCCTAGCTGCCCCTGGAGAATGCTTACTGTGTCCAGGTACCACGTCTAATACCTCACCACACCCCTCCTGATGAGGTGCTATGTCCCCATATTACAGATGAGGAAACTGAGGCCCAGAGAGGAGATGTTTAAAAGAAGGGAGGAGTTCCAGGAAGCAGCCACAAAGGAGATGGTGCCACAGCAGTGGGGGTCACCTCGCAGGGCTGACCACAGCCCTCACCAGTGGGGCAGGAAATGTTGAGATTCTGTTTAGAGGGCACTTTTCCTTAACAATGCCAAGTTCCATTTTCCAGGTGTGACAGTTGTCCCATCCCACTCTCATAGCCTTTAGGTCATTCCTCCAAACTAGTAGGTCATTCTTGTCTGAAAAATCCAGTCATGCAAAACAGTGACCTCATAATTCCCAACCCTCGGTTTGGAGCAGTTGTCTCCAAATGGTTTTGATCATGTGCCCTTATTAATACAAGATTGAGCACACGTGCACGCACGCACGCACGCACACATGCACACACACAGTCATTAGCTGATGTCAAGATGTCTCAAGGCATGGTACACGCTGCAAGCAGGCTTCACTGTTACTGCGTGCATGTAAGTCTATATTACAAGGCTTTTCTTAAGTCCACTTTTTTGGGCCAACTTCTTATCCCATTGTCATTGTTTTGATATAAAAACTGCTGGCAAAGGGCTCATCCGAGGGCTGGGAGCCCTGACACTCAGCTGTTCCGGGTGTTTGCCAGCTTTGCATTATCCATGTGACCTTCTATCTGTGGGTTTGCAGATCAAAGCTTGATGATAATTTGAGGATTAGTTTAATTAAATTGGGTGATAGAATCCTGAAACCCATTCAGTGGGCTGAAATACTTTGTAATCAATTAAAAGTGAGTCAGAGGGGGAGGGTCTGTGTCTCCCCATGGCATCCCTTGCCTCGAGGGTGACACGTTCCTTCTTCTCTCAGGACACCCTGCCTGTCTAGGGACCTCGGGACAGAAAAGCAAGGCGGGCATGAGTCTAGCTACGAAACACTGGGCAAGGTTCGTGTCTTTCTTGTTTTCAGAGGCTAAACACATAGAAATTCACCCCTGTGAGGATGGCCACTCGGATAAAAATGGAGAAGTGTTGGTGAGGTTGTGGGGACGTTGCAGCCCTTGTGCCCGCCTGTTCAGTGTGCTGGTCCCGACCGGGGCTCAGCCCGGGCATCTGTAAGAGGCTTGGAAAAAGGTTCAGTTTCACAGACGCAGTATGTTATTACCGAGGTCATTTTTGTTTCCTAAAAGGTGACCCATCAAAGGAATTGAGTTAATGGCACCTCGCCACTCCTTTCAGTGACTTTGCTCTTGATTTAAGAGCGCTGGCTTGTTAGGATTTATATTAACAATGGGATACTAATCAAACTGGCCGAGGTTTGAAAAATCATAACACCCAGTGTCGGGGTGTGTATGAAGTATTGTGCGCTCTCGTTTCCGGCCCCTGGAAGAGCAGTTGTTCTAACCCTTCTGAAGGGGGGTATCGTTCATGGGGTCCCTCTCCATGATGGCCCAGCTGTGGGCTGAGCGTCTGTGTCCCCCCCAAATCCAGACGGTGAAGCCCTAATCCCCGGTGTGATGGCATTTGGAAGACGATGGCAAGAGGGTCTGGCCAGTAACAGTATCTGGGCTGCTGGTTTGCCGAAGGTGTCTCAGGACTTGAGGGGTCCTGGAGGGAAGTTGTTACAGATGGCAGTTGGCCCCACATAAATGCTGTATTGCAAACCCAGAACAAGCAACATGTGGATGTTTCCCCAGGACTGGGAGGAGGCAGGAACAGCGGTGATTCCAGACTTTTCTGGTGGCTGGGGCCTGAGGATGGCAAGCTGGTTGGAAGAGGGTGTGGTCTTGGTCAGGGAAACACGATTCGCGGTTTGTTGCCCGTGTCTTGGAGGCGTCAGTGAGGACACGAGCGGAGCTGAATCTTTATCGGTCGCATTTTTTTAAATCCTCACAGCAACCTTTCAAACCAAGAGGAGGAGGCAAAATGGAGATCTGGTCACCTGGGCCTCAGTTTCCTTAGTGACTCTGAGGGGAGCAGTCAGAGTGTGGGGTCAGGGCTAGAAGCTGGGCTGTGTTAAGTGAATGGACATTGACAGGAAAAATGAATTCTCTCTTTTTTTTCCTTGATCACCCTGGCTAGAGATTTTCAATTTTATTGATTTTTCTCCAAGAACCAGCTTTTGGTTTCTTTGTTTTTCATCGTTACGTTTCTGTTCTCTATTTTACTGATTTCTGCTTTGATCTTTATTATTTCCCTTCTATGTAGTTAGAGTTTCATGTGCTCTTCTTTTTCTCGTTTCTTAAGGTAGCACCTGAGTTGCAATGATTTGAGACCTTTCTTCTTTTCTAATGTTGCTGTTCGGTGATACACATGTACCCCTACATTCTGCCCGAGCAGCGTGCCGCAGATTTTTATATGTTGTGCTTTAATTTTCATTCACTTAAAATATGTTGTGATATTCCTTTTGAGTTCTTCTTTGATACATGGCTTATTTAGATGTATATTATTTAGTTTCCAAATAGTTGGAGATTTTCCAGATAGACTTCTGGTTTTGATTTCTAATAAATTCATTGTGGCCAGGGAACACACTTGTATGACTTGAATCCTTTTGATTTATTCAGAATTTTATAGCCCCAGATATGGGTGTCTTGGTAAATGTCCTATATTCACTTAAAAGAGTGTGTGTCCTGCTGATACTGTGTGGCGTGTTCTAGAAATGTCAGTTAGGTCAATTTGGTTGATAGTTCATTCAAGTTTTCTGTATCTTTGCTCATTTTCTGTCTGTGTATTCTGTCCATTGTTGCCGTGGCGGGGGTTGCGGGGAGCACTGACGTCTCTGACTACGATTGCGATTTGTCTGTTCTCCTTGCACTTCTGTTAGGTTTTGCTTCATATATTTTGGAAGCACTGTTATTAGGGGCATAAAAGTTTAGGGCTGTTATGTCCTCTTTGTTAATTGACTTCTTAATATGTGATTGTTAAATGACTTTCCGTCTCCAAATTGTGAGCTCCTAGAACATAGTTACCAAGACAGGAATATTCTTTCAAGGGGGCAAAAGAGAGCATGACCCCAGCAGGGTGCCCCCTGTGGACTTACCCCAAATGCATCTTGTGGAGCCTCAACCACATCCCCATCTTTGGGGAACCCTGTGCCTGAAATTTCACCACCGTAGAGCCTTTGGGTTCATTAGCCTCTCTCTACATATTTTTGGAAATGCCTGGAGAGAGGAAACACTGAATCAGCCGCTTTCCTGCCCAGAGAGGAGGTGCACTGTGTGAGTTCTGGGGCCCAGGCCGTGGCACCCAAAGCTGGGAGAGTCAGGAGCACCCCAGAGAAGTGCAGCCTTACCGAGGCTGGTTAGGGGTGCGGCGTAATTACCTGTGATTATAGACGTCAGCACAGAAAACCAGGAACAATTAGAAGCTGCTTAGACGGCTTGCAGCCTGCAGGCCATGAGAGCCCTGTGGAGTTTGAAATCCCAGGTGTGGCGCCCCTCATGTAATGCTGACAGCTTTTCACGATGTGAAATGTGCTTTTGATATGAATGAATGTGAAGATGGAGATGAGAAAAGGCGTGCCCGGTAGCCTCCTTTTTCTGTTTGTCTGTCTCCCCAGAAGCTCTGTCCCTCCCCACAATGAAAAGGAACTAAGGGTTGCTTTTGGAATCCCACTTCAAATCTTATACCCCGCTGCCCCGAGAGTCCTGCGTGGTTTCCAGGGTCACGCTTGTTTGTGTACTTGTCTCTGGTGTTACACTGGAAGCGTTGCAAGATATGTTTTCATCGTATTTGTGGCTGCACAGATGTAGACCCAGTGTCCTCAGGATCCCAGTATGGGCTCCTCAAAGATAAACAGGCCCGAGTGCTTCCCATGCCAGTGGAGTGTGTAGTCAAGAAAAGACATGACGTAGTTCATCAAATCTAAGCCCCAGAGATTGAGCGCCCAGCATTGTTGTATGAACCATCGGATTGAAGAAAGAAAGTGTAAGAAATCATGGAAAAGCGTTCATTCATTCAAGTGAGTTTGGGTTACCTGGCCTTAGAGGTCAGTGTCCATACAACTCACTGAAGTTGGCACTGAGCTGGTCGCCATAGCAGATGAGGTCCCTGTAGAGAGCAGGGAGACGTTCGGGGTCTCTTTTCCATCCTCACGCTGGTTATTTTGATCTCAGGCCGTCCCATATTACTCAACAAAACAAAACAAAAGCCATTGTGGGTTAGAGTGGAAAAAATGTCTGTCATATATATGTCTGTATTTATCTATGTTGGAAAAGGTTTTATCTTGGGATTTAGTGGGAGAATAGAGGTCCTTTTAGGAAAGCAAATAAAGATGAGTCCACAGAAACAATTGGCTTGGACAGGTAAGCAGTTACCTGCGTGTCCCTGGGTGTGGTCTGCACGACCCTCCCTTCACCTTACGTGCTCTTTAGCTCCGTGCTTCTTCTACCTTCTGATCCACTGCCTTTTATTCTTTATTATGATTTTCTTTTTTCCAAATCAAGTTGTTGTCCTTTCAGTCTTAGTTGTGGAGGGCACAGCTCAGCTCCAGGTCCAGTTGCCGTTGCTAGTTGCAGGGGGCGCAGGCGACCATCCCCCGCAGGAGTCGAACTGGCAACCTTGTGGTTGAGAGGACGTGCCCCAACCAACTGAGCCATCCGGGAGCTCAGCGGCAGCTCAGCTCAAGGTGCCGTGTTCATTCTTAGTTGCAGGGGGCAGAGCCCACCATCCCTTGCAGGACTTGAGGAGTTGAACCTGCAGCCTTGTGGCCGAGAGCCCACAGGCCCATGTGGGAATCGAACCAGCAGCCTTCAGAGCTAGGAGCACGGAGCTCCAACCGTCTGAGCCACCGGGCCGGCCCAGAAAAGTCCTGCTTTTTAAGGAACAGGCGGCAGACATCCAGGAGCTCACGAAAGCCCTGACCTGGCCTGCCTGGTACATCGTGTGTAGCAGTGAAGCTTAGCAGGGAGTCCAGGGTTCCCTGAGCTTTTCACTAATTGGAAAAGCCCCACATCCTAACTCTAGAGTGGTGAGTTTCCTTACCTGCATCTGTGCGGACAGGCTAGAAAATCATTGTTACCATGGCTGCAAATGCAGGATTCAGCTGATTTTGCTGCATTTTCAGCTTGATGGGGAAACTCGGAGAATAGACTCAGGACTCCCCCTTAGGCTTGATCCCACAGAGGCATGACATTGATGGTCAAGGGCGAACACACAGCCGGCTGTGCTCTGAGCCCCTAAGTGACAGCATGGGGACGGCTATGAGGCACTTGCCTCAAGGAGGAGAGGTGGCTCTAGTGATTCGCTGGGACCCCTCCTCAGCTCCTGTTCCAGGACATGCTTTCTGCTGGTCAGCTCTTTCTTAAAAACAGAGCTGTGTAGTTTGCAATAATGACTTTTAAGTGCTTACTTCGTGCCAGGTATGATGCTTTTAAAAGCTGCTTTTATAGATGTACATACTTCTTTTACAGACTTACCTGTTTTACTCCTCAGAACCTACGATTCCCTCATTTCCGGAATGAGGAAACGGAGGCTGGGGGAAGTGACTTTCCCAAGGCCTCACAGCCAGAAGGGGAAGGGGCCATGGGGATTCAGCTCATAGGGCAGCAGAGGCACCTTTAGCCTCTTTTCTTTCCCATGCAGTCAAAGGGCCACCTGGGGGCAGACAAGGAACAACCCAGGGACCAGAGACCAGCCCTTCTTCCAGGGTCCTGTTGTTTTTTCCCCCTCTTCGTGGGTCTGGCTACCAAGGGGCCTGCACTGGGTTTCCCAGAGCCACAGAAGGAGCCGGCTGGGCCCTGAGCCCCTGGGGTGGATATTTACCTTCACTGCTTCCCAGCTGGAATTCACCAGGTGCTGCCGGAAGGGCCCAAAACCTGAAACCAAGAGATTCTGGTTTGCGCAGGCCAAATGGAGAACGGATGGGGCATGGAGTGTTTGCACCTCCGTGGGAACCTCCTGTGGCTGCCATGGCTGTTGTGGGCCCGGGGAACCCACACATCCCCTTTCTTGTGGAGGCCTGCAGCCTTGCCAGTGTGGGAGCGTTCTCAGAGTTCTCTTGTGTGAGGCACCTTGGAGGATCCACAGAGGAACACGGGACTGACCCCCACCGAGCTAAGAAGGCTTGGGCAAGTGTGTGCAAGTGTCTGGTTAAAACGCATGCTTTGTAGAGAGCCCAGCAACACACCCACCAGATGTGCCCAGTTGTTTGCTAACAGAGATGCAAAAGCAGTTCAGTGGAGGGGGGAGACCTTTTCAACCAACATGGCTGGAACGATTGGACACCATAGGCAAAAAAATGAAATGAAATGAACCCTTCAACATGAGTCTCGCACCTTGTATAATCATTAAGTCAGAATGGATCATGGACTTACATGTGAAAAGTAGAGCTATAAAACTTTAAGGGGGAAAAGGGAAAAAAATCTAATGCTAGGCAAAGAGTTCTTAGACTTAATACCAAGTACACACAGGATCCGTAAAAGTAAAACTTGATAAACTTGACCTCATCAAAATGAAAACTACTGCTTTGTGAAAGACCCTTTGAGAGGGTGAAAACAGTTGCAAACCACATACCCCCACAAAGGCATTGTATGTAGACTATACAAAGAACTCTCAAAGCTCAACATTAAAGAGCCACTGATTAGAAAGTGGGCAGAGTCTGTGAACACGCATTTCCCTGAAGAAGGTACACAGACGGCAGAGAAGCACGTGGAAAGGTGGTCAGCATCACGAGGCATCCGGATGTGCGGAGTGAAGCACAGGAGACAGGCTGTGCTTTCTCGTGAGAAGTGCCGCTAACACCGCATGCTGGTGAGGATGGAGAAGCTGGGTCACGGGACGTTGCTGGTGGCAATGTGAAACGGTCCTGCCGCCCCGGGAAGCAGTGGGACAGTTGCTTTTAAAACTGAAAGTGGACTTCCCAGCACTTGCACTCCTGGACGCCTACCTGAGAGAAACAAACTCATCTTCACATGGAAACTTGTACACAGATGTGTGCAGCAGCTTTCCTGGTGACAGCTCAAAGCCGCAAACTCCCACACGTCCCCACACTGTGGTTCTTCCAGATGCTGGAACACTGCTCAGCGGTGGAAGCGACACGTGCCCATCAGCTGATGAATGCGTACTCGCTGTGTGCTCTAGCCGCGCACGGAGTGTACTTGTCAATAAAAAGAAGCAAAGTACTGACACCTGCTACAACAGGAATGAACCTTGAAAACGTTATGCCAAGTGAAAGAGGCCGGTCGCAAAGGACCACGTAACACATGCTTCTGTTTATATGAAATGTCCAAGAGCGGTCATCTGTGAAGACCAGTGGTCCCTAGAGCTGCAGTGTGTGTTGGATGGGGGTGGGGGTGGGGGGCTAGGGAATGACAGCTAAGGGGAGTGGGGTTTCTTTTTGGGGTAATGGAAATGTTCTACAATAGAAGTGATAGTGATACATGACTGCATGCTCTAAAGCCACTGAATTACACACTTTAAATGAATGAGGTGTATAGTATGTGAAGTACATCTCATAAAACTGGTAAAAATGTTTTTAAAGAAGGAACTATTGATACAGATAGCAACTTGGATGCAGCTCAAGGTAATTATGCTGGGTTAAAAAAAAAACAGTCAGAAGGCTATATACTGTCGTGAGTCCAAGGCAGTAAGATATTTGTAAAGGAATATAATTGAATTATAGAGCTGAAGAGCAGATTAAGGGTTGTCGAGTAGCCATAGGGAGGGGGTGTGTAGCTAGAAAGAGGTAGTTCACAGGAGCCTGCGGTGTAGGTGTAGTTATGCATCTTGACGGTGGTGGTTACATGAAGCTCCACGTGTGGTAAAACTGCGTATGGCTCCACACACACACACACACACACACACACACACACACACACACTGAATTATACCCGTGTCAGTGTACGGCTTCGATATTTAAGACGTTAACATTGGAAGAGGCTGGGTGAAGGGTGCAGGGGACCATTCTATACATTTCTTTGTAAATTCCTGTGCATCTAGAATGATTTCAGAAGAAACAAAATGTTTTAAATGTGTGCTTTGGTCCAGCTAATGCACACCTGTATCTTGGTAAGATATGGAATCTGAGCGTGTGCGTCTGGGGACGTGCTGGGGGTGGTGCGTTCCTTGCATGCTCCTGGGCGCTTCCCGCCCTGGGACCACACCTTGGGTGGCCAGGCCCTGAAAGGGCTGGAGTCAGGACACTTTAAAGAGGAGAGAGAGAGCAGGTGAGGGTGGGGTGGTTGGGGAAGACTCCTGGAGGAGGTGGGGGTGAGCCAAGACTTCACAGGGATTAGGGGGCCCAGTGGCTGGAAGGGGTGGGCCTGGGCAAGGTGAACCCCCAGGGGAGGCCCTCGAGGGGGAGCTCCCATTCTGGGAAGGAGCAAGAGCCAGGCCTGCTGGATGCGTTTGCGGATGGAATGGCTCATTCCTTGAACTGGGAACACGATTTACACTGTGTACTAGTTCATCATCTAATTGCAATGAAAATTGTAATAAGTAAAATGTTGTAGAATTTTGCTTTGGGGAGGGCAACGACCCCCCTCTGGGACTAGCTTAGGAAAGGCTTCCTGCTGGCTCAGGGAGAACCCACGTTTGAAACTGTTGTCCTCTCGGTCCTTTTCATGGCACCCACATCAGGAAGTACCCCCCCACCCCCCAAAGCCCAGGCCATGGCTCAGAGGACAGCCCAGAATGGTCAGCTCAGGGTTCGGGGCAGGCTTCCCCTTTTCCATCTCAGCTCCACTATCTACCAGCTTGCCGACCTTGAGCAAGTTACTTCCCTTCAGTGCCTTGGTTTACTCATCTGTAAAATGGGGATTAATTACAGTAATCAAATAGGGTTGTAAGGATGAAAAGAAGGAACACAAGTGAACATTGGGAATATTGCCTAGCACATGAAAAGCAGCGCCCAGTGTCACCTCACTGTTACAGTAACGTATGGCCCTGGCTAGTTGGTTGTATGGATTAAGCAGTGCCACGTGTGGAAAGTACAGGCAGTCTCCAGAACGTGGTAGGTGCTAAACAAATGCTGAGTCCTTTCCCACTGTCCCCTCATGCGATGTAGGAGGCTCCAGCTGGGCCCTTCCTCGGCTCTGATCCTCTCTGATCACCTCATGTCACCATTTCTCAGCTCAACCCGGGCGGGCATCCTGTCCTCACCTTTCTGTGATGCCTTTCACCTGCCTTTAGGCCTCTAGGCCTCTCTCCAGAATGACTAATATGGAGAGGCCTGTGTTAGTCAGGGTACCCAGAGGACTAGAATATATCTTTATCCTTTCTGAATATGGACATATCTAGAAAGAGATTGATTATGAAGATTGGCTCTGGTGATTATGGAGGCTGACAAGTCCCAAGCTGGAGACCCAGGAAGCCAGCGTAGTAAATTCCAGTCCAGGGAAATGCCAGGCCTGAGAACTAGGGGCACTGGGGATATAAGCCCGGGGACAGAAGACCCACGTCCCAGTTCACCAGTCAGGCAGAAGACGATTCAGCCTTCCTGCGCCTTTCTGTCCTACCCAGTCCCAAGCTGAGGAGGGCCACTACTTACTTTACTGAGCCCACCAATTCAAATGCTAATCTGTTCTGGAAACATTTCCACAGACACACCCAGGAATAATTTACCCAGATACCTGGGCAACCTGGCCAGTGAAGTTGACATAAAATTAACCATCGCAAGGCCTAAGGGATGGTACGGCTAGAAGGAGGCCAAGCCCACCATGCTCAGAGGTCACAGGTCCCCACCTGGCCCCGGTAGGGGAGGCCAGTTGCTGTCAGAGGGCCTGTGACAGGCGGGGACTCACTTCATGGTGGGTAGCGGGCTGCAGAAACACAGGTGGCATTCTCCAGCTCAGTTTGGGACAGCTGAGGTTTTGACTTCCATCTCTCTGATTCCTGTGATGTATTTCTCAGCTCAAACGAATTCAGAGATGGGAGAGATCTGTGATTAAATATCAGCTTCTGAAACCCCAACGACCCGGACCTCAGGGCTGTAGTAGGAGCCATTCTTGGGAGAATTGTATCTCTGAAATTCTGGAACCCCTGAACCTAGAACCACTCACAGGTGTGGCTCACAAGGGGTTAAACTTTTGCAGGGAATGGAGACTTTTGGGCAGGATATGCAGACACCAGGAAGTGAGTGGTGTCCTCTGACACTGAATCCTATACAATAAATAAGTCTGTAGCTGCCACTGGGAGAGCCAGCAAAAAAAAAAAAAAGTTTTAGAAAATATTGATAGTAAGGGAAAATCACTGAGAAACCAGGTATCTTCTGGCATGACTGTAGGAATATTAAAAATGCAGTGACACACACAAAATCACCTTCGGCTTTAGCATTATCTCATCAGCCACTCAGATTAGCTTTTCCTTGTTCTAAATAGGAAAGACAAAGGGCAAATGAAGGCTTGAAGCTCCGTTCGGCAGGGTCAGACCTTGTACTTGAACCTTGGCAGGCTCTCCAATGGAACTCACAGAAGGCCTGGAGAAACCCTCCCTTGGAATCAGCAGAGGCCCTTAGGAGGGTGTAGGCTTTCTTAGTCCCCGATGTTATTCTGGGTGCCAAACAGAGGGCCTTCATCTCCAGACAGTTTGTCAGAGCCCCATTCCCCCAGATCTGTCTCCGTGCCAATTGTCTTGGCGAGATTTATACACGAAGCAAATCCAATTATATGAAAAGACTGCCCCTGGCAGCTCAGAGCTGTTTTAATAAAGGCAGGCCACACTCTGAAAGCCAGTGGGCATCCCCAAATCATGGCTGATTATCAGGCACTTCAGCAAACAATCTCGAGTTTGCCAGCAAACCACACGCTGACAGGACGGGCAGGGGTCCGTGTGAGTCTGGGACTTGCCACGGCATTTCAGTGTTCACATTTCATTTGTGACAAGCATGGCATTGATCAGGGGTCCAGTTTCCTTAGGAATGCAAGGGTAATTTGACCCACTCAATCCTTGTACCCAAAATAACACAAAGAGAGCGAGGGAGATAAAAGATTTTCAAAAGAACTTTCTTTTTCTCAGAAGGTTAAGAGGACTTTGATTATAGCCTGGAAACATTAAGATAGGTAACTTTCAATTTGCCACGCACACAGGAATCCTTGCATCTCCTATCTTGCCTTCTTCCAGCACAATTCAAAACACTTAAAATATGCCAAATGTGTCTAAGTAAAAATAAAGAGCTTTGTGAAGAAATCAAAGCCTCTAGGGAGCCAGTGCTGACTGGCCTGCGGGCGACCTCGTGGAGTTGGGATTTGCTGGTGAAAAGCACCAGTGGGCGGTTACCCTCCCTTCCCAGTTGGCCTTTTGGGGTTCAGAGTCTCTAACTGGTGGCTCTCGGGGATGCTTCAGGGTTTCCTGAGTGGCCGAAAGCTCTCCAGTCTGGGGCTGGGGCTGTGTGTGCCTTTGGGGGGGGGGGGGAGTAGTCATTGTAGACGGACAGGCCCAGCCTTATGAGACCCTGTCCTTCCTGGGTCCCCACCTCCTCCTGTGCTACGAAACTGTACCTCAGCAGGTGCCACCTGGGCCTCCTGGGCCCCAGACTCTGACAACAGGTACCAGACTTGACTTCCTCCCTGGGGGTGGAAGGACAAGTTCTGAACCTAAGCCACATGTGGGCACCTACGTGTATGCCACTCGAGTTATTTGAAGTGGGTGACGGACAGAAGGAGAAAAGCCTCTGTCCCCTGATGGTTGTTAATAGGGCACAGCAGGAAGTTAGCTTCCTTCTGGAATTATGGGCACCACCAGTTGCCACTCTTTTTTCCTCCGTGGCCAAACGGCTTGTGGCCAGGCTCAGGCTAAAAGCAGCCGCAAATGAGAAAGCAGAAGAATATTCTTACCGGTCACCACCACGCAGCTGGCCTGCGGCTCCATGGCGCCGGAGCAGGGAGCGTGCCTCGCCGCCTGCGGTCAGACAGCTGGTGCAGCCCGGACACTGGGTGCTCTCGGTGCCAGGCTCCCCTCCCACTGGGCCACCAGGGCTTCATGGGGGGACCCAGCCTTGTGCGGCGCCTGGCCCCCACAGCACTCTGGTGGCCCCTGAAGGCTGAACCCTTGGGGGGAGGGAGGATGGTAAGATGATGCCCTTAAGAGCAGAGCCAGCTCATGACGCAGAGCGGGCAGCGGACAGCTGGAGGGACAGAGCGCTGCCATCTGGGATTTTCTGGCCACGTGGGTCTCGGTCAGTTTGAGCCATGAATTTGGTGACCAGTTGTCCCATTTGTCTGGACCAAGGGATTTCTGGGATGGGGGTGGAGGGGGTGGGTTTGGGGTACAGACATGTGCTGGAACCAGTACAGTCCTGGGCAAACTAGGATGGTGGGTGACCCTACAAGTTGTTTGTTTGACCTGTTTTCTCCTCTTTAGCAATCTACCCCCTGCCCTCCCGTCCTGCCCAGAGTCCCTCATTCTGTTTGGCCATTATGACATGGTGAAATGTGGTTGCTCTTGAAATGGATTCTGCAATATATATACCAAAGGTGCCCAAAAAATGTATACAAATGGCCACTGTGGTCAGCGTTGCTCAAGCAGTAGTTCACCATCATCAGAAGTGTCTGGACGCTGATGGGAACCACTCTGAGCACCTCTTGTAACTGCAGAAGTCACATGTGACTTGTATTCGTCTTTTGTTATCAGTATATATTGAGTATTACAATTGCAATAGTTTTTTCCTTTCTTAAAATGTGTATGCATTTTTTTGGCTCCCTCTGTATGTATTTTGTTAAACGGAAAACATGGATGAAGTTTATGGCTGAAAGTGTTGGTTTGAAAGCACCTGCTGCCTAGAAGCTGTGGGTCCTCAAACAGGTTAGCCTGTCTGTGCCCCCGTTTCCCCTTTCTGTGACATGGGGTTGATCACAGCAACCCTCATGGATGGAGTTGCTGAGTCCCAGCCACTGTCCCCAGCCCCAGGCAGCCCTGAGGCCAGAGGCTCACACCACTGGTATCCACACTGGTCCCCAGGCTGGGCTGTCGCCCTCCCACTCTGCCTGCGTGAAGTGCTTAGCACGGTGCTTGGGCAACTCCAAGTGCCACTAACTGTTGGCACTGTCCTTTCAGCACCCCACCTGGCTCTGCAGGCTTCCTCCTCCTTTCTAACTGTGTCCCAGTCACCAAAAGAGCTAACATTTGGGGCTAATTTCTCTACCGAAGAAGCCATGTTATGCAACAGCTTGACTTTTCAGAATATACTTTTTTTAAGGAAACACCTTTTTTTCCTCCCTAAAAATATATTTTTTAAAAGCTGTCTAATAAGAGTTACAAAAAACATAATTCTCTTTCCCCATCTGGGTGTGGTCAGGGAAAGGGAGTAGGGCAGCTCCAGTACCACGCTGCTTCCTGGAGCTCTGAGTACCCTGGATGAGCCTGAGTACCCTCTGAGTACCCTCTGAGTACCCTCTGAGTACTCGGTGAGTACTCGGTGAGTACCTGTGACTACACTGGTCCATCTTAATTGGCCCCCTGATAAAAAAAAAAAAAAAGAAAGAAAAGTCCCCCTCCCCTTAATGGGCTCACTGCCAAGGGCTGGACTCCGCCTGATGCCTTCCTGGGACGCTGAACCACAGCCACTCCTGTTAATTGGTCCCTGGTGTGGGCTGTAGGCTTATTTACAGCAGAGAGCAGGTGGGAAGTGGCGTTTGCCCCCAGTGGACTCCCTCACCTGCTCTGGGAAGCTGGGTCCACCTTGTTTTGCAGAGGGCTTTGCACTTTGCCTTATTTTGAGGTTAAAGTAGAAGACAAAAGTTCAAGCCTGAAAGCGGTTCCCCAGGGCTTTGCCTGCCCGTCACAGTTACTAAGTGGACTCGGCCATTGGACATGCCCACGTTTGTAAAGTTGGTTGCCGCTGAGATCAAACTCCGGTATCAGCACCAACTCATGAGGTCCGGTACCTTGTATGTACTGAGGTTACACGCCTCAAGGAAAGAGCCCCCGACTGCTAAGACTGCCCGTTTTTACTGATGCTGCTTCTGGTAACGAAGCTGCCGTTTTTACTTCCCCCCAAGGTTTGACATGAGCCCTTCATATTTCACTTAAACTGGAATGTGTCCTGGAGTTTTCACGTTCCCCAAATTCACTTGTTTTGTCCTAAAATTTCCTCTAATTCTGCAATTAATGAAAAAGAAAATGAGAGAGAGAACATATTTTTACTTAGCCACAGTGATATGGCTACAATTGGATTCATCCCCACCCAGAAAAACACACACACATATTGTGAGTCTCCGAAATGAAAACGATCCAGAGCAGGATGGATTTTGAGATCTGACAATCTGCACTTTTATTTCTCTTTCCAGTGTAAAAAACAATTGCTGATGTCAAATGCAATCTTTAGGCTGATGAAATACAGTAAGCCTGAGAACGAATAAAGCAGCTAGAGAGTGATGTTTTATTCAGCAGAAAGCATAGTGATCTTCCTTACAAGTGAGATTCCCGGGAGGAAAATACTTGTAATCCTATTTGACTCTGGGATGAAGAGGGCAAGGTGTAACCCTCTCTCAGTGAACCAGAAAGCAAGTCACAGTGCGCACGCGTTCTCACCGGGGACGACACATGTGGGTTGCCAAGATTGCAGTATCCCAAGACCTAAAATATTTCACGTTTTGAACCAAACGTAGAACTTTGTGGGATTTGTTTTAAACGTCTCATTGGCAAGTTGTGACTTCCTGCTTAAGCAAGAAGAAAGGTTAAAAGGGTTTGTGTACTGCCCCTGACACAAACAGTGCTCTTACAACACATTTTGTGTGCCTCACATGAGTGAAATTTACTCAAACTGGTCAAATTCCTCTTGGGAGGTGGAGCAGTAAATCAGTCAGCAAGAAGCACTGGAAATTTAATAATAATAATAATAATAATAATAATAATACAAGTTCTCTTCTGTGTCAGATATCACTGCTTCCAGATTAGCTACTCATCTCTACCATAAAACATAAAACTCGGCCACACTGCCTCTTGTCAAAGCACTAACAGATTCTCCAAAAATGTCACTATACCATGGTAGCCTTTGGGGACTCACTCTTCCTTATTGCTTTGCCGTGTCAGCTTAATCCTCCAACAGAGGCCAGCGCACAATTTCTGTAAAGGGCTAGATAGTAGATACTTCAGGCTTTGCGGGCCACGTGGTCTCTGTTGCAACTGTTCAACTCTTGTAGCGTGAAAGCTGCCCTTCATGATATGCAAACGATGGGCGTGGTTGTTTCAGTAGTTATTAATGGATGCAGAATTTTGAATTGCATGTAATGCCCATGTGTCACAAATGGCTTTTTTTATGCTTCTTTCAGTTTTTTTTCTCCAGCTATTTACAAATGTGAAAACTATTCTTAGCTCACAGGCTGTCCAAAAATAGGCTGTAGTGTGCCAAAGCCTGCACCAGAATACAAGTTTTCTTCTGTAGGGCACTAGATATGGCTTGGTGATGGAGGGGCTCAGAACGAGTCACCCCAAGGTGTGCCTCTGTGGTATTTGGATTGATTAGAGCTGAAGGCAACTGGAACCTGCAGGCTCAAGAGAAACTTCTGCCCCTGCCCCTTACCTAGAAGACTTTGATTAGGGGTCTTGCCCATAATAAAAGCTAATCAGAGACAACCTTTTTTGACCTATCCACACAGCAGGGCAAACTTCTAATTATTGAACCTCTGCTCTTTTTATAGTCCTGCAGCGACCTTCCTCCCCTCTGAAGCCCCAAGGTGATCCCCAGCTCAGAATGTCATATATACCTCATTTTCCCCTTTCTGTCTTTGAACCTCTCATGTAATATGGGGTCTCTGACTATACATGTGGGATTCCCATACTTATGTATGTGATTGAATTTGGTCCTTTTCTCTTGGTAACCTACCTTATGTCTATTTGATTAATAAATCAAATAGCTGAAAGTTTCTTCCTTCCTCGCAATGATAAAGTGACCTTATGATATACACGAAAAAATTTTATGTTTAATGAATAATCGATTATGATGAAAATCAAAATGAGGATGAAGTGATTATTTATGATTTTTACTAGTCTGGAATTAGCTCACTTGAAGCAGTTATCAGTTAATACTTTTTTTCACCTGTGGATATGTAATTGCAGGTTGTCTTAGGGGGGGTTTTGCTCCAACACCCAGGTAAAGAGGGATCCTGAAACTATACTTCATCTTTTTGGAGATTTCAGACACCATAGATTCATGTTTTTAACCTTTCCCCTAAAGGACAGTTCTCAGATGCTTTGGGCATTTACTTATTTAAAAATTAAAAATTGAGACTTTTATAATATTCTGAAACAACCATTTAAAAATGTCTTAAAATAATTGGGGAATCGGTATTTTAGAGACCATATTACAATGCTGGAATTATCTTCAGCTTTCCATGGAAAACTGGTATAGAAGACCAGTTCCCTCACCTAGGAATTATGAAATAATAGCTTGAAAATTAGTGTTTAAAAATTTGTAGTATATTTCAGTGATAAATCATAAGGTAATATTTTCCCTGTATTTTATAGGAGAAAGGCATGCCTGTATTTTTCTTCTGTCTTATATTTTTTTCCTGTGAATTTTTGCTAAGCCTTGATTTTTTTTTTTTTTAAGGACTACATGTCCTTGACTGAAAATTAACAACTGTTTCAATAGGAATTTGTTTCCTTTTTAAAATCCAGTAGCTTGCTAGCTCTATTGTCTAAATACGGGATTTTTCTTTCCAATTTCACAAATACCTTGGGAATGGCTAGAACAGTTGTGTTCTTACCATTGAGGAAATTCCTGTGTAGATAAAAGGCCAGATGGACGACAGAACAGGGTGCTCACTGACCTCCTGGAGTGAAAGAGAAGGCCATACTGGAAACACGCTTCAGAGTTTCATGGGCCCATTATTTTCCGGCATGCATATATAGGTATTAGTCAAGAGCAATTTTAGTGTCCGAAGTGAGTGCTAAGCGGCTTAGTAGGTTTGAGGGAGGTTTAGAAATCCAACAATTTATCTTCAGACAATCTGATTGTCTACTTAGAAAACCTGTGATAATTGCCTTTAAAACTATTGGACCTCATCCAAGTGGCTGGATATGAGACTTACATATACGAAAGCCAATAGTTTTCTTATATACCAGTAATAACCAATTAGAAGATGGAATTGGGGAAAAGAAATTGCCCATTCAGAACAGCCAACAAATATCAGAAATGTGTAGGAATAAACCTAGCAAGAAATGTATTGGGTCTCTTTGTAAGAACTATAGAACTTGAGCCAAAAAACAAACAAACAAAACCCATAAAAGACCTAAATAAACCTAGGTGTGCTTACGTTCTTTGATGGGAAGACTCAAATCTTTAAAGATATTAGTGCTATGCAATTTGATATTCAAGCTCACGTGCTATTTCCTTAACGAGTTGGTTCAAATATTTGACAAGGAGGGGCTTGTCCGTCCAGATATCCAAACACATGATAAAGCTGTAGTAATTAAAGTAGTGTGATAGTGTCGACATAGTAAAAGAGTCAATAAAACGAGCCATACTGTCATCACTGTGGAAAATGACATCTCAGACTTCCAAGAGGTGCCTCAAGGGTGTCTGTAAGGGGAATCCCCAGTACCAGGATGTGGTAAGGGCCCACTGCAGCCTTGTGCAGTGGCAGCAGAAAGGGGGTGGGGTGCCCTGGTCCTCCCCAGGTCAGAGCAGCTGGGAGGCTCCCGTAGGACACTGTTTGCTGGGGTGGAAAGACAGGGCATACAGATGGGGTGAGAGTGGAGTACCAGGCAGGTGGACGATGCCCTTGAGGGGACCAGTCCAGAAGCACCGACTGCAGAGCTGCCAGCCAAAGAGGGGCGGCGCCAGCTGGCTGACCACAGGCCTTTGGGTTCCAGGGCTGTTGGCATTTTAGAACCACCCCTGTAAGAAAAACACCTTGAAACAAGCCGAAGAAATATGTACTAGAGAACAGTTGCCTCTCATTGAATTTTGCTGTTTCAAGTGGGTATGAGCTGGAACACTCAATAAAGTAAGGTATTAGTTATCAGGCAAAGCAGACACGTGACCGTTGTCAGGCGCACACAGAAAAGACTGGGACAGGCAGTAAAGATTAGCGGTGGCCTGCATTATGTGTGCCACTCAATTTTCATTTTTCACCTCCGAAAAAGTTCATATTTCAACTGTGTACATTTTCAAAAGGGGATAATGCGGAAGTTTCCTGTCCATAGAAACAGAAATAGAAGGAAGTGGGAAAGGGCACGGGAAGGGGGCTGCCGAGCCCAGGCCCACGACAAGGGCGAGGGGTGGGGGTGCGAACAGATTCCCTTTCCAAAGAATGAAGGGGAATGTAATACTTCTTGGTGGCGAACTTGCTTTGCAAACTGTGTAGGGAGCCGGGGGTCGCCACGGGAAGGGCACGGGGGCGGGCCCCGCGGAGAGGCAGCGTGGGGTAAGGGCGAGGGCAGCCCGGAGGAAGGAGCCGGGGCTGCCCCGGGGGCGGAGGCGGGGGCAGCGGGGAGGCGGAGACCGGGAGGTGAAATTGGGCAGCCCGGGGGCGGGCGCAGGGCGGCGGGCGCGGGAGCATGGAGGCTGCGGCGGCCGGCGGAGCCGCAGGTAAGGGGAGCCCGCCCGCGCGCCGCCCTCGCCGCCCCACAGCCCCTCCCAGCGTGTCGGGTTTCAATGGCTGGGCTGGCGGGTAGCTCGGCTCCCAGCGCTGCAAACCGAGCTGGTAAACAGCGCGCCGCGCGCGGCCAGGGAAACTTTCCCGGAGTCGGCGCCAGGGCTCCGCGAGCCGCGCACCTGTCGCCGCCGGGGAACGAGATGGGCTGGCGGGCGGGCGGCCCGGGACATCGGCTCGGGGTTTGGTGGGGCTCCGGCGCTCACCCCGGCAGGGGCAGCCCCCGAGGGGTCTCGGTCACGACTCTGCCTCCGCCCCCAGGGCCACCTGGTGCCTGGGCTTGGCGAGCTCCCTGCCTCAGTGGACTTGTCTGTGAAATGGGAACCGCACAGTGCGGGGGTGGGTGGGTGTGTGGGTGGGTGTCTATACAGCAGCTCGGGTTACAGCGGGCGCCCCTGCCGCCCCCCTCCAGGACTGCCAGTTCCGCCTGGGCACCGTGCTCTGCGCGGGCGGGGGCCCAGGCCCAGCAGGACGACTGGGGGAGCCTGGGTTTCAGGGCGCGCCCCAGGGCCCACAGTTTCCCGGGCCCCAGGCGGGGCCATGCCCGGCCCTCTCTCCCGAGAGAAAACACAAGTGGGACAAGTCAGCAAAGGAGATAGTGTTTACATGGAAGCAGGCTCGGGAGTGCTGGATGCTGAGAGGGCGGAGGCACCGAGGTTTGTGTAAGTGCGCTCTGCGATGGGGGACAACTACATGCGGTGTCCGAAGGACACGTGTCTCAGAACACATCTCCGTGGTTAAGCGCGGCTGACTGCAGCTGGTCCTCGAATAAAAACACCTGAAGTTTCATTGTAACACTGCTGAGATGCCTGGCAACCTCACTCTTGTTATATCAATTAGCCTATGGCAACGCTGGTTTCATCATACATGGCTTTGCTGAAAGTCAAGGAACCTGTGACGACTGGACTCGTGAGGACTTACTGTGTTTGCTCTTTTTACCTGCATTTGAAAGCTGTGTGACACTGAGTCGTTTTTTTCCCCCTGATTGCAAGTGAGTGAGTTAAGGAGGGAAGGTAGCAAAATGTATGAATTACTCAGTTACAGTTCTCATGAAAGTTTTCATTGGTCTAGAGAGTGAGAGAGTTTTGTCTCTCTTTTTAGAGGGGGAGATCCCGTTTCGTTTTTGACTTTTTTTATGTGGTCCTTTCTGGAATGTTGGTGGTCCTGGCTGTGGATAATGAATGCTGTTGCCAGTTCATGTTTAAGAACTGGGGCAAGAAAAAAAGTAACCTGCTCTTTTGATCTTGTTTCCTTTGTGTGCAAAATGGAGATTTTGCCCACTTCGGGACTTACTGTACAGAAATAGCTCGGAAGTTTTAACACTTAGCGCATGGCGCGTTTGTGCAGAGTTGCTCGGGCCATGCTGTCTTCCTTTCCTTGTGCCTCCGGGCGAGCGAGTGGTACCACCAGTTAGAGAATTGCTGCCAACCATCGTCTTGGAGCTCCGCACCTTCTACCCACTCTCACTCCATTTTAATGGGAAAGTAATGGTTAATTTCAATCTTCTGGAAAAGTGTATTGGCCTAAATGGTTTGAGGATTTTCCTCTATTTGTGTCAGCGTTTGCTGTGGCTTTCATGGTTGCTGATGACACAGCAGTTGCCCGTTAATCATTTCCATGTGTGCTAGACCCGAATGGACTGGGGACTTTGATAGCCTGTTTCCAGAAGGGGTTTGAGCAAATCATGTCTACGTGAGAATCCTTTCTCCTTTAGCAAGGAAGTGTTAAACTAAAACCTATGCTTTCAGCTAAGGCTGTGTCCAGTCCCCACTTAGCTCTGGCCCTAAATGTAGGGAGAAGGCATGTCACATTCCCATGGGAGTTGTGTTCTGTATCTAGATGCGGCTTCTCAATATGGGTGTGTCTGGTGGGAGGTATTATCCATGGGGGCCTTGGAGGTACCCCCAATAATTCAACACATGCCTCAGGGCCACACACATTCTCCCCCTGCCCTCCATTCTGGGAACGTGTATGTGTTTTTAATTTCCCTGATGCTGAAGACCGTCCTAGGTTCCACCAGCCCATCTGTTGCAGTCATTTCAGCTTGGAGCACAGAGGAAAGGAAAAAGAAAGCCAGACGGTCCCGTTCCATTACTCCCCTCATCCTTCACCTTGAACTTCTCTCAACTGAAAAATAAAGGACTTGAGCTGCTTTGAAAGGATTGGCTGAGACCCTGTTAGGCCCATCCTAGACAGAGAAGGCCATTTGTTTGTCCCCCCTTCTGTTTACACACAGAATTGCAGAATTTGTGAGAATTACTTATTTTATACTCTCCATTTAGGAAGTTGGTTTAGTGTTCCAATTTAGAACAATTAGGTGTTGGACAGTTTGCCCTGGAAATAAAGCAGAGCATTATAGATGGGAAAGCTAGCAAGCAAGGAAGAAAATCCACGACGACTTGAAGCTTGGGTTGGGGAACAGGGACCATGGTCACTCCACTGAAGGAACGACTCTCGGAGGGGGAAAACGTGATGTGATCTATCATAGTGTTTTCAGAATGTTTCAAGGTGCACCTCCAATTAGAAGTACTGAAGAGTTAGCCCGCCACACTAACTCCGGAGCTGAGGGGCCGTCTGCAAAGGCCAGTGCCTGCCCTGAGCTCGGGTGCTGAGTGGAGAGAGAGCAGAGCAGGTGGAGGCCTGGGGAGGGCCTCCCCTGGGCAGTGGGAGGAGAGGAGGGGAGGGTGCAACAGGAAGGCTCACCGAGGGAGACGTTCTGACAACCAGGTTTGAGACAGGGACCCAAGGGAGGAGAGACTAGAAAGAAAGGAAACCATAGGCAGAGCTGGGTTGGTCCCTAAGTAGGGCCAGGGGAAGGGAGAGGCTAGGAGGGAAGGGAAGGGAAGGGGTCAGTATGTTAGCGGACCCTGAAGGGGGCAGGCACAGCTGCTGTTTCAGAAGGGCTTGCAGGGACAGGAAGAGGGAGAAAGCTGAGCTTCAGGTGGTGGTATGAGTGAGGAAAGGTGGCATTTCCTTTTTGCTTTTGGGTGGGAGAGACTTGAATACATTTTTGGGAAATGCACCCTTAGGAGCACTTTACCGTACGCCAGGTATTGTGCTCAGGCCTTTCTAAGCATTACCTTAATTGGTCCTCATAATCAATAATAAACAGAGATACTGTTAGTACCCCCGTTTTACGGTGAGGAAGCTAAGGCACAGAGGTGTAACTTGCCCACGGTCACCTGGCTACGAGGTAGCAGTGTTGGCATTCAAATGGGGGTGGTGCTGGTGGTGGTCTGACTCCCAGGCAAAGGAACCGGTAATGAGGGTGAGGTTTGAGGGGAGCCCTCCCTTCCACACCCCCTAAAAAGTGGAGTCTCAGGAAGGAGATAACCCATGATCCAGTTCCTCAGAGATGACCTCATGTTAACATAAAACTTAAAAAGAAATGGAATAGTCATCATCCTTTTGGGGTCTCCTCTAGTTCAAGGTGTACAAGTGTGCCTGGAGAGCAATGTGGGGGATCTCAGTTCCTGGGGAGCAGGGCCTCCCTGGGGGCAGTGGGCCGGGCATTGAGACCCGTCACTGTCACAGGGTGCTTTGGGGCCCCGAGCGAGTCTCCATTCCTCCACTTGAGAGGTGGTCTCTCAGGTCTACTTGGCCAGCCCTTTGTCAGTGACTTCTGCCCCAGCAGACGTGATCTCTGTGAGGGCAGGGCCCGTCTTTCCTCCTTAGTGCCCTGCTCACACCTGGCATGGGCTCCATGAATGCGGGAGGGACGGGCTCCTTCCAGGTCCTGCTGAAGATGGTTCCGTGAGTTGCGTAGCTGGGAGTTTGCCGCAGCTTGGGTGTGTCAGGACGTGTGGGGAGGAAGCTGGCAGCCCACCTCCTGGAATGTCTTTCCAGAGGTCCTGCTCTTCCTGAGTGGGTCCTCCTAGTGGCCCAGGCATTTCGTATGCTGCCCTTGTGACTGTCTGACATACGCTGGTATCCATCCTATGGGTGGTTCTGGTTCACGCCCATCTCTAGCCCTGCAGGGCTGTGTTATATGTGTATCAAATGGGATCTGTACTGCGGGGGGCAGGGCCGGACATGGCTGGTTCCTGACCTGCTGGCGGGATGGAGTGAATGACCGGGCGGCCAGGCCTCAGGCTGGGCGGAGGAGGGCAGTGGGCATTGAGGTGTGTGCATCTGACCTTTGGAACCCTAGTCTGGTGACTGACTGACTGGCCTTAGCTGGGCTCCTGACAGCAGCTCGCTGGCTGCTCCTCTGATGACGTCATTTTCATCTCAACCGGGGAAACTGAACAGAAGATTATAGCAAATGGCTGTGTTTGCTGCCGTGCTGTGTGTGGTATAGAGACCAGCTTCAGGGCACAATTCAATGACACTTGTTGGCGAGATGCCCCTTGTGCCACGTGACTCTTAAAGTCGGGGTTCCTGGGTGGGGGGCCACTGCTGTTAAGGGACTGTTGGTAGCAGTTGAAGGTGTAGGGCCTGTGGATGACACAGCTGTGGTCCACAGTCCCATGCTGTTTAGTGCGCCCATCCTGTCCTCTGGGTTCCAAGGCCAGCAGTGAGCAAGCTGGGGTGGGGGTGAGGCACACAGCGTGTGTCGCTCCAAAGGCCACTGTCTGCTGAAATCCAGGCATGGCTTTCCCTGTCCGTCTGTCCATCCGTCCCCCTTTTCTGGCCCACTGGGAGCCTTCTCACATCACAGCCTTTGTGTTCCCTACTCCCCAACAGTGGCCTTGTTCCCGATTAAACAGGCCTATTGTCTGTTGAGGCATGGAAACCTTTCGATGCGTCTTTGCTCCTCCAAAGCAGCACAGATGTGTTGGCCACTGGGCAGAACCTGAGGCTGAGAGCTGGGGGCTCTGGGAAGGGGAGAGGGGAAGCGCCTGTCTGTGTGTATGCATGGTGGGGGCTCCCAAGCTCCGAAGCCGCCTGGACCGCTTGGTTTCCTTGACTTGCAGAAATTAAGATAAATGTGTTTTTCTTGGAAACCGAGTCTCTAACCACTACTCGCAAATTCCATTAACAGGCAGAGAAAGTCGTGTTCATTTTCTTGCGTTTTGCTGAAATAAACCTTAATCAAAATCCCTGAATGTTCCAGTCAGCGGTGAGTGCTTGAGAAGTCCGTGTTGTGTAGCTGTCACCATTGCGTGACATTGCCTCTCACCTCCCATTGCCCTTCTGTTAGGCTGCTACTCAGGGCATCTCACCAACACATGCGATGGCTTTGCTGGCAGGTGCATGTACGCGGATCGGGGGGCATAAAGCCCAAACAGTGAATTATAGTCGGTTGTTTGTTTTGACCTTTATGTTTTCCAGTAAGTGATTTCTGTAATCCACGTGTGTTGCCCACCTTGGGGCTATTAGAACATCTTGGGGGGGGAATTTAACCTATGCAGAAGGAAAGGTGTTGCTTTGTGTTTTTCATAATATATGAGTATTGAATAAACATAGTCTTCAAATCTTAAAAAATACTTGGGGTGAAAACACTAACAAAAGAAAATCTGTCCTGCAAAAGTGTAGTCTAGTTACTTGTTGATGAGTATGTTTTTAATCGTAACTGTTAAATATTGAATTAAATATGAGTTTAAATAAATAATTAAATATGAACTTAATTGAAGACAGAGCATCTTGTTTTTGTTTCTAGCCTTCTTTTAAATTGATATTACCCCATTGTTGCCCTAATTCCATTTTTTTTTCCTCCTGTTTTGAACTGTAACATCTGTGTTTCTATTCTTATAGGGGCTAACTTAGAAATTTTAGTGTGTACATTAACTTCAATTAATTCTGAAATTAATCAATTCTAAACTTTCTGTGGAATTATAAGGGCCTTACGATGCTTTCACTTCTTAATTTATGTGTCATTGTTAGCGGCATGTTAGTCTATTATGATTTTTTTTTTTTTTAACTCCTCAGAGAAGGTGTTTTTGTTTTTCCTGGTCAGCATTGGCTTTGATTTTATCAACCTGGTTCTCATTTTCTTTGCTCCCTTTCCTTCTTGACTCACTTCCTCTTGAGGTCATTTTCTTTTCCCCCGATGGGCATCCTGTAGAAATAACTTTAGTGAGGATCCGCTGGTCATCATCTCACTCGGGCTTTGTTTATTTCACCCACTTTTGCTTGATGGAGGATAAAAGCGATTTTCCTTTCGTGCTTGAAAACGGTTCTTCCATTGTCTTCTGGCTTCCATAGTTGCTGTTGAGAAGGCAGCTGTCAATGTCACTGTCATTCCTTTGGGACGGTCTGTCCTTCCCATCTGGCTGTTTTCATGGCCGTCGTTTTGTGTTTGTTGTTTTGCAGTTTGACCACAGTGTGTCTAGGTAGGGAGTTTTCTTTTTCTTCTTCCTGCTTTGGGGTTGGTTGGGATTCCAGAATGTGAGGATAGGTGTGTTTCATTAATTCTGAAAAAAACTTCAGTCATGATTTCTTCGCATCTTAACTCTTCCTAATTAATTTTTCCCCTGTGGAACTTCAAATAGGTTGTTACTGGACCTCATCATTCTACTCTCCATCTTTTTGAACTTGACCTTCATATTTTTCACCTGTTTTGTCTTTCTGTGCTGCATACTGGGTAGTTTCTTCAGATATATTTTCCAGTTTATTGGCAATTAAAGGCATTGATTTCTAGAAGCTCTCCTTCCTTTCCCCCTAGAATCTTATTGGGCAGTTAAAAAATATCTTGACCCTTTAAATTCACTATTTAAACTTCTTTAATATTCCTGTACTCTCTGTATTGGGTAAGTTCAATACCTGCGATCTTTGTGTGTCTGATGGTGTGGTTTCTGCTGTCCCTTTCATGGCAGTGTATTTCCTCATATGTTCAGAGATTTTTGAAATCAGGTCTGAATGACCCCAAACAAAGCTGGTGCTCTTGCCCTGATGCCCAAACCTCACTGTCTGTGTGGCCTGAAACTGGGGAGGTGTGACAAGGCAGCATCGTTTTGTGGGTGTTTCCCCTGTCTTTTCATACTGGCTTAGTTTGTTACACCTTAAGGAAAATATTTAGTATTTTAGAATAATGTACATCTTATTCTTCTGTTGGCAGACTCATCAATTTACCCCTTTGGAAAGGGCTAGGATCTCACCAGTCTTACAGTGTTTCCTGTGTTAGTTGATAAGCCTGTCACTATTGGAAAGCTACTAGTCGAATTTCATTGGTTTATACGGAGGGGAGGGGTTAGATGGGCAGCTGGGCCCCGCCCCCTGCACAGCCAGCTGGCGGCACTCTCTGCCATGTCCACTGCCCACCTCTGGCTCAAGCTTTGCCATCTCACCAACATCTCAGCACCTTCACTGCCCTCAATGGGGAAGAGTCTGCTGGAAATCTCAGGATCTGGGGCTGAGTTCCAACCCACTGCTAACTCTCCGTTTCTGACCTTCTGCGTCCGCATCTGAAAAATGGGGTTCGTGCTTTGTGCTTCCTTGGCTCAGAGTGAGGATGTAAGCGTCAAACAAATGAGGATTTGTGGAAGCCCTCTGTAAACTGGAACAAGTGTAAGGTGTAAAAAGGGACATTTTAATGTGAAACCATATCACTATTTTTCTCATACATTTCCCCCCAACTAGTACGTACTTGAGAAACTTTTTATCCATAGAAGACAGAATATTAACTTTCTTTCATATTCCCCCCCTCCCCTCTACCTGTGAACTTCCTTCTTGTGGCCGGCACATTTTAGTTAAATATTTCCTTGTATTTAATTTAATTTAGTTCCCATACCTCCACCGCCGCCCCTTTGGCAACCATCAGCTTGTTGTCTATATCTGTAAGTCTACGTCTTATTTTGCTTTGCCTTTCATATTTCTTTAATGAAAACTGAGCTGGTGTTAACCCTGACGCAATGTTTGTATTCGGCATGTGCTGCTTCATTGACTCCGCAGTTTTATGTGGAGGCAGCCAGGGCCCTTACGCAGATGCAGCTACCTCCACTCACTCCCAGTTGTTGGGATGCACACAGCTTCACTAAGTAAATCATTGTCTAGGTTTAAGCTAAGCCTGTTCTTCTCCGCTTGTCCGTTCTCCACGTGCGGGCGTCGTGGGGGTGGGGGAAGGGGGCCTAAGGACTGACACGGGGTGTGCCAGCTTCATCTGGAGCTGGACAGGCATGGGGACCGAGGACGACGACTCTGCTTTCAGGTCCCCTTGGTACTTTGCACGAGGCTGGGCAGGCCAGAGGGAACCCCATTTTCCTCCTCTTCAGAAGTCTTATTGTTTGCAGTGGAACAGGAGAACATATGGAGATGTGATGTGATTTCTGGATGAAAGTTTCGAAAGTCCACTGACAACCGCAATTTGCGGGTCAGTTCTGAGAACTGTTATTCTGTGAGTAAAAGCTTACCTCTTGCTGTGTGCTCTGTGGGTTAGGCCTCCAGTCCAGGCTGGACAGTTGGTCCCCACAGCTTTTTCTCACCAGCTTCAGGGCCACCACACGTCGTGCTGGTGGTACTGACACTGGAGCTTGGTGTTTTGACAAGTTCTTGATCAATTAAATTCAGGATACAAAGAGTCAGGCATTCTGCGTTCTCCTGAGCATGTGCCAGAGTCTCTTCCTTCCTGGGAAAGATTAGACAAATAGGGCACCGTAATGATGACCACATGGGGTGCAGTGGCTCAAGTTCAGGGGCGAGGAAGGCCTGACCTTCCCACAGTTGTGTCAGGTGAGGAGCTCTCTTCTGCTACCATTCGTGTAAGGGAGCAGATGTTTGAGATGCTATTTCCTCCTGTCTGCCCCAAATCGGGCTCCACATTTGTCCCCAGTCGTGGCACCTGTTTGAATGCAAAAGGAACAGATTTCAGTCCCACCTCATGTCCTTTCAAATGGTTCCAGGGAAAAAAATAGTTTTATCTTTGTATCATTTGCCTAAAAGTTAAGACTCAACAAAACTCAGATTATGAGACCTTTGTATTAAAAGCAATTAGGATTACATAAACCTTTGTGTGGGAAGCACAGAAAGTCATCTGCATATTTTACCATCTCAGATTTGGGACAAGTGATGTCTTCTCAGCCAAGACAATGACAAGTTGCAAATTGGCCAATACTAAATATGTGATCACAGAGCGACAAACAGGCGCCCTGTCAATTACCGGGATGAAACCTTCCCCGCCGCCACCTGCAGACCTTCCACAGAGCTTCCTCCGCTCCTGACAACTTTGCTCTCATCTGCTCAAAACATTCTAACATATTCCACATTCTGTCTTCCAATTTTTTTTTTCAATTCTTCGCTGAGGATATTTTGGCAATCAGATGCTCTTCAAAAACCAACGAAAATATCCAAGTGTGTATTTGCGTTCCCTTCTGTTCTCTGCTCTTCTCTGTAGAGAATTGCCCTGCTGACACCAGGGCCCCCTTTCCCAAGGTCCTTGAGCTCCAGCTGTTTGCACATTTGCTGTCTGGTAGCGATGGGTCCTCCTGCCCTGACATTATGCCAAAGCACTCCTCTCGAAGGTGTGTTTAGTCGTCTGTCAGTCAGTGTTCTGGAACAAGGGGTCCCTAGTTAAATAAGTTTAGGAAATAAATGCTGGCTTAAGCGAATTCCATTGCTGCTGAATTTCTAAATGTTCCGATTGCTGACAGGCGCTCAGAACTCGCCGCAGTGAGCTCCGAGCGAGTGAGCGAGCGCTACAGCTGGCCCCTCTTCCAAACTTGCCGGCCTCAGAAACCCCCATCCAAGGCATGTCTTGTGGAGCTAGTGTTCTGCAGGATAGGCTTGCAAAAATGCTGGCACAATGTAAGGAAAGTATAGTGATCGCTGCACAACCTTGGATTCTACGTTATCAAACACATGCCAGGCACTGCCTCACACAATGGTGGGTATTTCTCAATGCATGCAACAGCCGTCTTAAAAAACAAGATTAAACATAATCATACTTGAAGTTAAAAGGTGTTGTCAGTTCTAAGGCATTCGGTAGTGAATGGTTTGGAGGCCCAGGATAAAGTTTGCATTTGTGAACAGTGAGTTTTCTTCAAGCGTACAGCACGCAGACACACAGCCCCAGGGACTGGGCTGTGCGGGAAGCACATGCCTCCCTGCAAACTGGGGACCCTGATGCATTCCTGCTCCTGAATTCTGAGCAATCATCGAGGTGGCATTTGGAGATCGTGTCCCTCTAGGCACTACCTCACCGCCTTGGCTGTGCGGCGCACCTGGGTCAGACCTCCACAGAGACTTCCTGCTTGATATTTCCTGCCTCTTCCGGTGTCTGCCCGGCTGGTGAGAAACTAGTCTCCAAGCCCTCTGCTAAGCTCAGAGCCTGTCTCTTAACCCGCCCCCCCTTCCCCTCCCCTGGCAGTTTCTTCTATAATAAGGATCCCTTTTTACAATAATTTCCTTTTAGAAGAAAATTAATTTATGAAGAAAAAACCAGACCACTTACGTGAGAAAAAAGAAAAGGAAAAATAAAAAATTTCTGTACAAGCGATATCTATTGTTAACCATTTTTTAAAAACAGGAGTAGGATGCAAACTTTATAACTTTGCATCCTGAAATTTTTTTTTCAACTATTTTCATCAGCAGGAAATGTTCTTTTTGTAATTTGAGAATGACGACCCACATTACTAAAAAAAGAAAAAAGGAAGAAGAGATTATAGCCAGCTTTTCCAATGACATAATGCTGTGTAGTTAGTTACCAACGGGAAGAGGCTTTCAGTGAAGTCGAAATTCCTAAGAGTGAGACAAGTAAAATTTAAAATACCTTTATTAATGTTTCTCATAATTACACTACAACCTGAGGAAAATTACACTTTGCCAAAATGAAAGAATTTTCCTGATCTTGGTGGTGAGGTGGTATGTGGCGAGAATATTCTGCAAATGACACTGAATCAGTGATTCAGGGGGTTGATCTCTTTGAAGGTCTTCATTCATTGGCATTGCTGTTTACATAGGGAGGACCAAACAGTGCTGGGAAAGCCCTCGAGCATTAGGCCTTACCTGACTGACCAGCAGTGGCTGGCTGATTGGCAGTGGGTGACAAGCAGTGGCTTGGGAGTGTGGCAGGCCATTCGTGTAACCCTGGCAACTCAAATTTTGGTACAACGATCCTGAACGATTTAAGTATTTTCCCTAGAAGAATGCTTTAAGATGTACCACTGTTTTGTTTCTCGGAAGACTACAGCAAACATGTGCTTCCAGTGAATTCTTAAATTTGGGGTTTGTTTGGGGATTTCCATTTCTTTACAGTCTGCAATGAATTATCATTTCAACCGTGGGCCTTTCTTCATAAAAGCATTTTACATTGTACTGAAAAGACTGCATTCTTTTGGCTTTGGAAAAATATTTCCCGTGCCGTTGAAGCCATTAAAGCCTGTTAACATTTCACATCTGGAAGCCCCTGCCCCAGCCTGCCTTCCATCCCCAGCGAGCGAGTGTGGTGGCCTGGACTGGCCTCCAGTGCGTGCGTAAAACACCCCAGACTTGTTTACTTCCTCAGGGCCCCTCTGCAGTGCCCAAGTGAGCCCTTGTGGTTTGGTTTAGGGGGGTGGGTGGGGGCTTCCATCCTCCCTGGGATGGAGGCAGGGTCCTGTGTGTGTGTATATGTGTGCATGCCCGTGCCTTCCTCCTGGGCTGGGGAGGCGGGTCTCACTTCTTCCTAGGTTGGAAGGGGTCTTCCTGCCTCCTGGTTTAGGAGGGGTCTTCCTTCTCTTGGGGTTGGGGAGGGGGCCTTTCTCCCTCCCAGGGTGTGAGACTTCCTTCCCAGCTGGCATTGCACGCCCCCTCCCCTCTCTGGCTTTAAGCTGCTACTTTTCTCACACTGGCCCAGTTTCCCAGAAAGCAAACCCAAACACTCTGTATGAGAGGGAAGCTGCCGAGCTTTTCTGCTGGGGGGAAATTCCCCAGAAGGAAGAGAAGTAATTAAAACCAAAAGGCTGGAGAATCACAGCCCTAGGCCGTTGGCCCTAGGCCGGCTTGGGCTGCAGCAGGCCGTGTGTGGGGTGCTCCTTCCGGGGACGCAGGGCTCTGCCTCCGGCTTCCAGGTTTTAAGGGGAACTGAGCATGGGTGCTGTGTGTGGAGTCAGCATCGATGTATCTGGATACTCCTTTCCCCAGAGGGTTGATCTATGTCCTTGGGGCCCTGCTCCCCAGAGGCAGGCTTCAGGCAGCCCCCACTCCCAGGATCAGTTCTGCTGGGCCTTCTGCTGAGACCTAGGGACCCAGCTCTGGGCCGGCCGAGCAGGGGAGCCCCGAGGAGCCTGGGTGCCCTGCAGATACTGTCCACTGAGTTCTGTGAGGGAGTCTCAGCCCCGCCGCCTAACGCAGGGGAAGTGATTTCCTAGTGTGCAAGGAGCAAAACACATTCAGGACATTTCTCCTGACCTCACGGGCCCAGAACCGGTGCCAGGCAGTCCTTGGCAGGCTGGAGGGGAACTGGGCTTCCCGGGAACAGCCAGGCCTCTGGCACCCCCCCCCCCCCCCCCGGAAAGGCAGGACAATCACGGTGTCTTCCCAGCCTCCCTGTCACGAGGGGTCTCCAGGGACCAAGTTCAACTTCTTCATGGGGCTGGTGGATGAGGCGCTTCTGTCTGCGCTCAGCCTCACTGGAGGGGACTGAAGGCCGGGATGTGACAAACAAGTCTCCCAGGACGGGCCCAGCGACAGAGAGAGTCAGGGGGTCTTCACTTGCTCCGTAAGAAGGTGGAGGTTCTGGGCGCTGGCAGCGAGGTGGGGATTGAAGTTGATTTCATGGGCCAACATGCGGGTGACTGTACCCCGGGGCGAAGGGGCCTCTTCCCAGTTTGCTCTGCGTGTATTTGATCGTGCACTGAATCATTTCCATACCTGTGGGGAGGCCACTTGACCAAGTAGACACAATGAATAGCAGTTTGTACAGAGAGCTCCGCTGAACCACCACTCAGATTTCCTACGTGCTCAGCATGGGAAGGGCATGGCTAGGGGTCTTTGTGGGGGCGTGAGGAGGGAGAGGAGAGAAGAAGCTGCAGTCAGTGTGCCCCGAGGAGCCTTCCTGAGTTGGCGGAGGACTGGGGTGAAGCCGCCTTTGCAGTGAAAGGCCAAGTTCAGGTGTGTGAGGCAGGACAGCGGAGGTGGTGAAGGTGGATTAATTCTCATGCTGGGCCCAGCTGGGATTCAAACCCAGGACTCAGTGACTCCCTGAGCCCTTGCCTTTGGGGGCTCTAGGAAGGCTCCCCAGTGTGCTGGCATTTGAGAGGGGCCTTGAGGATGGCAAGGCAGAAGGAGCCGGGCCTAGGGGCCCTGCAGGGGAGGGGACATGGCACTTCTGTAAAGGGGCTTCAGGGCTTTGGTGGAGGAGACTTGATGGGGCCATTAGGAACTGAGTGCTTTACACAGGTTTGGCAATCAGACTGTCGTGCCCTGGGGCTCCACTGAGTAGCCAAACATTTTCCTCTCCAGGCCTCAGTTTCCTCATCTGTAAATCAGAGTTAAGCTCGGCTCTGGGCCTCAAGGCCCAGGGACTGCCAGCTGTAGTTGTTGCTTTCATCAGTGGGTGGATGGGAGGGAGGGGGTGAGGCCAGAGGCTGTTGGGAGACGCTGAGCATCAGGACGATTGCAGAGGTGACACAGGCGGAGTGTGGTTTTAGTGACAGGTTGGAAGTGGTCCCTGAGTGAGGAGCCGTGGGCTTGGATCCATCGGGCCCAGCAGGGAGTGGCAAAGGCCTGTCGGTTCAGCTTGTGGGCCACGTCTGACCAGTTGCTGGGGGTTTCCTGGCTAATTGTAGTGACAAGGAGCCGGGGCTTCCTTAACTGTTTGTGTATAAAGAGAACACACACACACACCCCAAGTGTGTGCCTTCCGCAGCAGAATACCTTGGCTATGTAGAAGCACAGCCTTTTTTAGACAGCCCAAACTCCATCAGTGCCTTTTTCTTTGTGACTGCCCCCGTGGACTGTTAATTCTTTATGTCTGTATTTGAAACATTTGTATCATTGCATTTACAGTTGTCACTTTTTGGTCGGATTTCACTGAAATGCTTTTAAAAATTAAATAGTGGGAGAAGGTGTTTGCTGAGCTGTTTGCCACTCTGGTGCCCATGACATTCTCACCGTGGAACAACGGGCAGGACGCTGGGTTTCTGCAAAGGCTGAAGCCTGGTCTGCGGCTCCTCTTGGCACCCTCCGTTTATTGTGAGCCTTTGCCCCAGTAGCTAATCAACAGCAGTAAAATTTGTCTTAGGCGTACTTGGGTGGCTGGAGACTTGGAACTTTCTGCTGCTGATAGCAGTCTGTTTCCTGAAAAATGGCTGGGAGGAGGAAGGGGAGTTCTGAGAGAGACGGAGGAAGCTGATGTTTCAGTGGGTATTTACGAGCTGGCTTGTCTTTCTGAAGGAGGAGCAGAAGGAGACAGCCAGCTGCTCCTGCAGCCCCCCTCACCTGTAGGAGGCCCAGAGGTAAATCAGAGGTGGGGTCCCCCAGAAGGGGAAGGGGCGACAGAGCCCCCTCCCACTTGGGGACATCCCAGCCAGAGGCCAGCCAGCATCTCGGGAAAACCAATGGCCACTTCCAAGCTGCATTGTGTGCTATCAATTTGTATGGCTGTTTAACAATACAATTTTCCTCTAAAAGTGTGGTGATAAGGAAGAGCTGCTGTCGGTGTTTACATGTGTCGTTTTCAAGTCACGCTAACTCGCGCATTTAAACTCGGAAACAGTAGCCCAGTTGAAGGAGAGGAATTGGCACAGGTTAGCAACCTGCACGTGAATAAGCTGGCAAAATCATGGCTCCAGCCAGTTTCGTCAGTCATCAGGTTCTTAGCAGCTAGTCTCGCTCTCAAGGTACCTGCTTGTACCTGCTTGTACACGTGGCCACGGTGGCGGCCTTCCGGAGAGGGACTTGGGAAGCCACCTGATGGTCTGGGTGTAAGGAAGGAAGGTTCCACAGCGGTCTCCGAGGGCCATGTTTGACCTTACGTCTCCTGGGGTTGGTGCCACCCCTGTCATCAGAAAGGCCTTTTCTTTCGGTGACTGCTTTTTTGTTTTCCTCCATTAAAAAAATAGGTGAACGTGATTTTTAAAGCAAGTGCTCTTTTGGATGCCTTTCCTTTTTAATCTTCAAGAAAGAAGTGATTTTCTCTTTAATGAAAGAGCAAACCTGATGTCATTTTTTGCCTTCTTTTTCCCCAGCAGGTGTTTACCCAGTGGATATTTTGGAAGATGACCCTGAAGGGTATCGGAAGGCAGCTCTGGCTTACTACGCCCGACTCAGGGAAGGAGCACAGCCCTCCACAGAGGTTTTTTCTCTTCCCACTGGGGAGCAGGTATGATCTTCCTTGTTGGTAGAGAGCCCTGAAGAATTTAACTTACTAGAAAGTAGAATGTTAGTGAAAGAGTATTATAGATAAAAACAAAAATAAAAAAACCCATCTGCAGTGAGTACTATACTACGTTCACCTTGAGAAGCAGAAGGAATCCAGGATTGGAATTCTGGAGTCCTTTGTATGAGTCTAGTTCTGCAAAGCAGTGAGCTGGACAGCCTGTTGTGAATCCCATGTCTACCACTTACTAGCTGTGTGACCTTGAGCAAGTATCTTAACCTCTCTGGTCTTGGTATTCTCATCTGTAAAACTGGGGCAATAGCAAAGCTTACCTCATACTGTAGTTATGAGAACTAAATGAGATACTGTTCGTTATGCCTGGCTGGGCCTCAGTTTCCCCAATTTGTAAAACAAGGATTCATTGGTCTCTAAAGTTTGGCTCAGTTCTAAAATTTTGTATTTGGAATGACATTATATCTATTAGAATGAAGTGATATCCTTTACGATTTTTAGCACTGATAAGATTCCATTTTGAATATGGACTGGACGAGAACAGAGAAAAATGAAAACCATTTATTTATCAGGCCAGTGGGATTGTGGGTAAAATTGAACATTTGTGTTACTTTTGAGATTGCCCCCCCCCACCCCTGCAGTAAGTAAAAAGAATAAACAAATCTTGGGCTGTACTTAAGTCAGTCACCTTTCTTTCACATTTGAGGCTGATATGTTGAAAGAGACAAGATTTTCTTGTGTATATAAGATCTCACTCATCCCCAAAATTGTTGCTATCTGGCAGGTGAAGTCGGTTGAGGAAGATAGGCTTTTATCTCACTGTACTATAGTTGTTTCAAGTTAATTAAAGCAACGGCCTGTACAGTTTCTAGCGTGGCTTCCCTGAGATTTTGGAGATGGCTAGTTTGTAATTAACCCCTAGAAGAATCCAGTTCCCAGGGGTGGTTGCTCACCCTTCATTTGCAGAGGGAGGTCCCGGAACTCACACGCTTTCAGCGCCCCCTAGTGACAGTTAAACCAGAAAACGAAAACAAAAAAACGAGCTCTTGGTCAGGCCAGGGGCTTCCTTACTCTTAGGGGCCCTGGGGCCCGCGGGCTGCAGGGTTGGATGGATGGAGTGTGGAAAATGCTAGGTAATCTAAGAAGTGTGGTGAGATACAGGAGGTAGCCCTGAACTACTTAAGGATGGAGTTTCACTTATCTGCTTTTATTTCACGCTTATTTATGTATTACAGTACCTAAAGAAAACTTGATATGGTGTATGCATAGTGAGAGCATACTTTTAGTGTTACTTGCAAAAACATAATTAAATAAGACAGTTACTGAAACTAAGCTGTTTTAATATGATGGAAAAGCTGAAATGACTTTATACCTACTCACTCTCCCTCTTCTCAAAGTTTTAGGAAAGCAGTAATTTGATTTCCTACCATTTTAGCAGCTAATTAAGAAATGGTAAAAATTTCTTCCATTTAGCAGGTTAAAATAGTCTAATTTGGTCTTGGACCTACTTATTGCTTTTAGCAAATTTAACTTGTTTTTTTGAATCCAGAGAAAATTTTCCAAACAGAAAGAAAGGATGTCATTTGAGAATATATCATGCTGTGTCACTCTGGTCTTCCTAAAAATCTTTTCTTTTCATAATTCATTTACTCTGTTCCCAGGCTTGAAATTGTCCTATCCCATTTAAAATACAATCATACTTATTGTTTTTTTCCGGCTGTAAAACAGCATATGCTCACTTTATAATATTTGGGAACTATAGCCAAGGACAGAGAAAATACATACGTTCACCCACAGTTAACTGCTATAAACATTTTGACGTGTTTCCATTTGATTTCTATTTCTGTGTATGCTTTTTTAACATTCGCATCATACTCTGAATGCTTACTGTCTATAATAAGTCCCTTTCCGTGTCTATCCGACATACTGCTTGTAATGGCCTCGTCACGGCCATTGGGTGGGTGACCCAGGCTTAACGTCGCCGCTGTGGGAGGGCCAGTGTGGGTACTCTTCACTAAGGTGACTTGAAGATGGGTCTCAGGGTTTGTTAAGAAATAGTTCTCTGACGCTGTGGAGGCCTGCTGTAAACTTTTACAAGCAACCTGCCTGCCTCACTCAGCTGACACATTTTCTCCTTTTCTTACACCTTTCTCGGTTTTCAAAACAGATTTTGCAGTGGCACATGTTGACCTTCTGCTCTGGGAGCTGGGAGCGGTGGGTTTGATGGCCACAAAGAGGGTTAGGGATGTGGGCACTTGAGAGAAGCGTCTGGGGACAGTCCCAGCATCAGCGATGTGCTGCTTGGCATTCCTCTTGGTGGTAAGCAAACTGGTACTTAGGGCTGAGCTCCTCCATCCCGTGGTTGCCATGGAGCCAGAGCTGAGCCTGGAGGGCCCAGAAGGGCCACAATTTCTCAAGCCTGCTCATAGAGACCCAAGCCAGGCCAGCAGGCCGCCTGAGTGGCATCGTGGGTGGACACAGGCTTGTCCAGGTAGGATACATAGAGTGGTCACCAGAGGACAGTCGGGGCCAGCTTGGCAGGTGTGGACGTGAGGTGGGAGTGTGGCCCTGTTTCGTCGGCTGAGGCCCAAGGGGGATTAGGCTGGACAGGGTTGCTGGGGCAGAAAAGGTGTGGAAGGGCCGGACGGGGCTTCAGCCAAGCGGCTGTTTGCGTCATCAGTGCTTGAAGCAACGGACGGGGGAATGGAGGAAAGAGAAGGCTTGCTGGGTGGGAGACGGCCTCGGGCCTTTGGCACATTACCCTTCGTGTCTAGCTCAGACTGGGTGAGTTTTCCACTTGTATGTTGTGTTCTCTCAGGAAATACTGCACTGATCGGTAAGTAATTTCCTGCGCCCTTATTATGATGAAGGAACAAACCGGGGATTTTATTATGTTTTCAGGTTAAACTTGAAGTTTCGTCCGTTTGCTTTTGCACTGTGCACCGTGACGAACCTCAACACCAAATACTGGTCTTGGTTAATCCTCAGGCCACAAAGACAGGTGGGTCGGTATTAATGGATTGAAAGAACAGGTATGGAGATTGAATTGTTTACACCCAATGGCATCAAATACCTAGCTGGTTGTACTCTTTGTCTGGACTTAGACTTAGAAGAACATCAGGGCAGGACTGATTTACTTTCAGCTTTGAGAGATTGAATAGTGCATTATGATTTCTGTTCACTGACACATATTGATGTTGTATTAAAGACACTAGCCACCCTCTCGCCCACAGTGACAACATTCAGGGCTGCCTTTGAGGGTAGCGCTTGCTGTTGTTATTAATAACATGGGTGGGTTGCATGTACACGGAGAGGCCCTTACGTTGGAGTGTCACCACAGCCTTGGGAAGCACCATTCTTATCCCTCCCGGACGGATGAGGAGATCCGGTCTCTGGTGGTCAGGTAGCTCCCAGGGCCACACAGCTAGTGCATGGGGAAGGGTGCATGGCAAGGTGACAACCGGGGACGTTTATGTCATCTGGGGCTCATTTATTCTCCCTCTGCATTACGGTGACACCATTTGTGTTCAGCTCCTCGGAGTGAGTTCTCTGCAGAGGTGTGGTCCTGCTCAGTTGCATATGGGGCAGGGGTCTGGGGCAGGGGTCTGGGGCCGTTGGCAGTGGGAGTGGGAGGTGGGGAGGAGAGAAGGGTTCCAGCTCGTCAGTCCCCCTTGAGCTCAGGGTACCCGTGAGCTATAAGCGAAGCACCTCGTCTCTGACCCCAAGGGAGAGGCTCAATTTAAATTTGATCCTATTTAGAAAATACCTCCTTTATTATATTTTTCTTTGTTTCACAGATTTTTTACAGTCATCGTGTATGACTTTCCTAATAAGAAATTTAAAGAAAACAAACCCACCCTTCATTAGTCAGCCCTCCTTAAACAGTGTGGTATCTGGTGAAAGTGTGGGGTTATAGGTCTTTACAGTTTACAAACGGGGCCTCCGTCTGCTTTCCACCCTCCCCCTGCCCTCCATAGACTTTTGCCTTTCACCTGCCCATGAGTCTGGGGTTTGTACTCAGAGGGTGCCCAGCTCGATTGTTGTCACAAAGCCCAAGCTGACACCTCGGCCTGGGAAGTTCTCCTCTGGTTGCTCACCCACAGGCTGGAGTGTGCTGAGCTAGCTGTCCGGGAGTTGTGCGCGTGCTGGCGCCAAGGCAGGGTGGCTGAGCTGGGGTAAGCACTTTCCGGTTAAGGTTCAGGACCTGGCAAAGCCTCAGCCCATGAACAAAGTGGCTACGATAACCCCAGGCCTTCCACTGGGCCTTGAATCTGGGACTCCACCATCAGGTTAGTAAGAAGTTAGTAGCAAGATGTGCCCACAGGAACGCCTCAGGGAACAGATTGTCAGAAACTCCAAAAATGTCATTTGCCGACTTTCAGAAAATGTCCAAATATCAGCACCCCCCCTTGCCTTTTTACAGCATTTAGCAATATTCTGGTTATAGGTCTTTAACTGCAGTTTGCATAATGTAAACATATGGCTAACTCTTGTAAGTCTGTTTCCTATTAATACTATACTTAGTTTTTTGGTTGTTTTCAAAAATGTAATATAATAAATATTCATAAGCTCCAGGAAATCTCACTCTGGACCTTTCCTTATATATAATAGCACTTTAAATAAAGTTTCCAAATGTTTTCCAAACTGCTGGGCCTCTAGTGGGATAGCCGCGATTTTGCGAGATTTCCATGAAGAGCTCAGGTGTTTGTTACTTGCACCTGTGCTCTTTAACTTGGTATTTAGAAGCAGACGTGATGCATAAACGCAGCTCTTGGAGCTTGAAACATGTGGACTCCAAAGCCGCTGGTGGTATCGTAGCTTCTCTTTGCAGCCTGGACACATGTGACACTCCGTGTGCAAGCTTAGCGGTGGCTGTGGAGAATGCTGTCACCGGTTTCTTTGTAATTTTCCTGGAGCAGCTGGATGTGTGAAGGCCCTGGGTGTCTGTGTGGTTAGATGGAAGCCAGGAGGACCGGGCGCTGTTTGATAAGCTTCCGAATCCATGTTAATTATTGATAAGCTGGTTGACTCCATCACAGTAACTTCCAATAACCCTGTGAGCAAATGAAAACCAGCCCGGAGTTGTGCATTTCCTGCTGGTGAGCAGTTGTCGTTGACGGCAGACTGCTGGTAGGAGGTGGGTAATGAAGCTTTCCAAAGTGCCCCCTAAGAAACTGGGGGAGCCCTTTCTCAAAAGGTGGTTTGAGAAGCAGGTGCCCCATGCGCCTTGAGGGGCTCATACCTGATTGTTTCTCTTAATCAGAGGCTGGTTATGTCACTGAGGGGATACGCCCAAGGCTGCCAGGAACCTTCCTTCCTCAGTTGCTTCTATACCTCCCACGGGCCTTATCTTTCATTTAGTTCCCCTTATTTGTTACTTCATTTATTTCCCCTTGTCTTGTTAGTCCTCTTAGTTTTAAATTATTAACTGATCTTGATCAAAGTGTTTACAAAGATGAAAAAATAACTCCTTTCATCAAAAAAGTTGTGGTCTTTGTCTTCTCTCCTGTATTAAATCAAAACCACCCACGCTCATGTTCCAGATTCCCCTGAACCCACAGCCCTTTTGCCTTTGTCGGTTCCTCCTATGACCTGCCGAGTAGAGTTAGATGAACCCAGACTTTGGTGTCAACTCCAGCTGACTTGGAAGCCCGTCTCTGCCAACTGACTCGGTGACCCAGATAAGTTATTTGGCCTCTCGGAGCATCAGTTTTGTCATTTGCAAAATGGGGACATCTTACCTACTTCCTAGGTTAGTTGTGAGAATGAAGTGATGTATTGGCAGCAAATCGGATGCTTTGGACCCCCCAGGGCAGAGAGTAGAATTTTAGCGGTATTCCTCCATCATGGCTCCCCTGTGCTTGTTCTTCCTCTGTCTTTATTGTTATGGAAGCACAGGGATTTAGAATGGGAGTCCTTCTTGTCAACCGTGGGACAGATGCTGGCAGCTGAATTCTGTCCCCGCTGGGTTCTGCGTGCATCGTGCCTCCTGGACAGAAAGCAACAGCACCAGTAGGACGACCTGGCCTGTTTTTGAACAGCTCCACTTGTAAGAAAGTTGTTCCTTCCACTCAGCCCAGGCTGCCTCACTGAGAGCATGTCACGTGATCCATGCAGAAGCAGCCACTGATCCCGATGGGCTGGGGGTGTGTGTGTGGGGGGGTGCCTGCCCACCCCTGGGTAGAAAGACAGGGCAGACGTCCTGGGACAGCTCAGCAAGGCCCGCACGCAGCGGGCTGCTGGGGAGCAGACGGGGCCTGGGGCTGCGTTAAGGGAAGGAGAACGTGCCAGCGTAATCTCCTTTCTCGGTGGTGCTGCTCAGGCCGCGTCTGCAGTGAATGGGCGCTTATCCCTGGAGAGTAACTGGGCGATGAGAGCCCTTGAGAGCAGGTGAACAAGGCCGGAGGAGACTCGCGAGCTGGCTCTCCAGGAGGGAGGCCAGGGCCCAGCAGTTTCTGGTGGAACGGGGTTTAGATCATTAGGGCCCGTGTTTTCCAAGATGATTTGAGGGGGTGCATTTGAATGTCCGAAGGGGAAAAGGATGATCTTGTGAATTTGATTTCAGCCCTGAATAGATCAGGGAAACAATTTCCGTTTCCTACTAATATGCTTTTAATGCTTGTCTAACACTTGGTAATTTCCTTTGAAAAGACAAAAATGAAACGAGGTCTCCCAGGTGAGTGCCTGAAGTTAGCATTTAAAGATTTGTCCTTGCAAGATTTATTTTTGTAATACTAGCAAATGATGCCTCTTCTATGGTAGGGTTAATAAGATCATGGTATAGATATAGCAGAATCAGAATCGTGAAGGTGGGGCGAGCTGGCTTCCCTCCTGAGGCCTCTGTGTCCTGGCATAGCCTCTTCTCTTGTGGGGCAGCTCCGACTATTAGAACACTCTTTATAAGGAGCCCACCCTGATCTGCCCTCATTTCTCCTCAATGGCCTAGCACCCCCACTGGGGTCTCCAGGTAGGTGGGCATGGCGTGGCTCCTTCACCGGACACATCTTCCCAGGCTGGGGGCCAGCCGCCATGTCCCCCGGGCTGTCTTTTAAGGTCTCACATTTCTCATTCCCCAGCTGCCTCTGGGGCTCCATAACTATTCACAGCCCGGATCCTTCTTTCAGATCTGGGTTTCTCATGGGACGTGGTGTCCAGAACCCAGTCATGGGTGCCACGGTGGAAAGAACCTGTGTTTGGGAGTCACTTAGACCTGAGTTGAAATCCTGTGCCCCTTCTGAGCAGGTGGCCTGGCTTGCGTCATTTAGCATCTCTGGGCTTTAGTGTCCTGTCTTTCTACTCAGCGGTGTGGCCCATGGCCAGAGAGTTTGGGCCCCACCCAGACCTGCTGAGTGAGAAGCTGCAATTGATCAAGATCCCCAGGTAATGTGGGCACATCACCATCTGAGAACTGGTGGATGGTGAGAGCATGCCTCACTCTTCTTGGACAGCTCCCACGTAGCCTCAGTTTATCTTGGCATTTCAGTAGAAGCAGCCCAAGGTTGATTCACCTCTAGCTGACCGTTAGCTCACTTCTGTGCAAGCCCAGCCCCTGGGCTTTTAACTCAAACTTATTACTAAGACATGGCTCTTTCCTCCAGACCTTGTGTAGTTGATGTTTTGAACCTACAGGAATGACAACTTTTATTCCCATTACATAAATAAACAAACAGATTTATTGAAATTTATTCACACATCACACAAATGCCCATTTAAAGCATCCAGTTCAGTGGTTTTTAGTATGTTCACAGTTGTGCATCTATCATCACACTTCATTTTCCCCTAAAAGAAACCAACCCTATGCCCCTTATATATCACTTCCCGTCCCCCCCACCCACAGTCTTAGGCAACCTGTTCTGTCTCTATGGGCTTGCCTGTTCTGCACACTTCATATGAATGGGATCATACAACACGTGGCCTTTTGTGTCTGACTTCTTTCCCTGAACATGATATTTTCAAGGGTCATCCACATTGTAGCATGTTTTAGTATTTCATTTATTTTCATGGCTGGGTACTATTCCACTGTATGGATGGACCACATTTTGTTTATCCATTTATCAGTTTATGGACATTTGGGTTGTTTCTACCTTTTGGCTATTGGGAAGAATGCTGCTGAGAAAATTCACATACACGTTTTTGTGTGGACATATATACATCCTTTTGAGTTAGAGTTTTCATTTTCTTTGGATAAATACTTAGAAATGGAATTGCCAGATCATATGATAGTTTTATTTCAAAATTTATTGAGCAACCTCCCTACTGTTTTCTGTAGTGGCTGTACTAGTTTACAATTCAGCCAGCAGTGCACGAGGGCTCCCTTTTCTCCACACCCTCGCCAACACTTTTTGTTTCTTGTCTTTTTGGTAATAGCCTTTGTGATGGTGTGAGGAGATATCTCATTGTGGTTTGGTTTGCAATTCCCTGGTGATTTGTGATGTAGAGCACTTTTTCATGTACCTGTTGGCCCTCTGTGTTTCTTCTTTGGAAAAATGTCTATTCAGATGACATGTGTTCTTAGATTCAGTTTTCAACGTGTGGAGGGGGGCTGGTTTCCCACACGGCACCAAGTCTCCAGACACCAGCTGGATAGCCTATCATTCAACTTAATTCTCACCCAGAGGTAGCATCAGCTTTCACAGCGTGAGGGTTCAGTCCTACGACTCCCCCACTTCCCACCTGCGTCAGGTACCAGTCTCAATTCCAGCTTGTTACCTGTACTTCTGATCAACTGGCTACTGTAAATCAGAGGATCTGACCTTGGGTTCTGTTAATTGTAGAGCGGCTTACAGAACCCAGAGAAACATTTTACTTACCAGATCACTGGTGTATTATACAAGGATATAACTCAGGACAACCAGGTGGGAGCGACGCGTAGGGCCAGGTGTGGGGAAAGGGCTCGGCGCTTCCCTGCCGTCTCCAGGTGCCTCTCCTGCAGCACCTCCACGTGCTCACCCACCTGGAAGCTCCCTGAGCCTTCTCCTGTGGGTCTTCACGGCGGCTTCCTCACTTAGGCGGGATTGATGAACTCACTGGCCATTGACCATTGATTCAACCCCCAGGCCCTCTTCCCTCCCAGAGGTCAGGAAGATGGGACTGAAAGCTCCAGCCAACCCTCTAACCCCGTGGCTGGTTCTCCTGGCAGGCAGCCCTCACTGTTAGGTGTGGTCCAAAAGTCACCTCATTATCATAGCAACAGACAACCTTTCTTGCTCTCAGCACTTAACAGATTCCAAAGGTTTTAGGAGCTCTGTGCCAGAAACCGGGCAGAAGACCAAATACGTATATATATTTCTTGTAAATCACAGATCTTCTGCCCATTTTTTAATCGGATTGTTGTTTTTGTTGTTGTTGTTGTATGAGTTCTTTATATATGCTTGTATATTAACCCTTATTCAGTGTATGATTTGCAAATATTTTCTCCTATTTGGTAGGTTGCCTTTTCATTTTGTTGATGGTTTTCTTTGCTGTGCAGAAGCTTTTTACATCTGTGTCATCCCACTTGTTTATTTTGCTTTTGTTGCCTTTGCTTTTGGGGTCAAATCCAAGAGATTGTGGCCAAGAGCAATGTCAGGGAGTCACTGTGGTTTTGACTTGCATTTCCCTGATGACTAATGAGGTTTGCACATCCTTTCAAGTGTTCATTGGTCATTTTAATGTCTTCTTCGGAAAACAGTTCAGCTCATTGGCCCAGTTTTACGCTGGGTGATTTATCCTCTTCTGTTGAGTCATAAGAGTTCTTGATATATTCGGGATACAGGTGCCTTATCAGATGTACGATATAGGATTTCTCCTGTTCTTTGGTTGTCTTTTTACTGTCTTGATGGTGTCCTCAGAAGCACAGAAGTTTCTTGTGATGTCCAGTGTATCTATTTTATTTTGTTTTGTACTTTTGTACGTGTACTTTTGGTGTCAAATCTAAGAAAACTTTGCTTGTTTGAAGAGTAAGTCCTTCCGTCCCATTTTGTTAAGTCTTCCTTCTGGCTATCTAGTGAGTGTCATTTGAAGTTCTGAAGGGATGCATTCTTTATTTTTAATCCAAGTAATTAAAAAATGCTGACTTTTTATTCATGCAATTTTTATATCACTAAACGCACGCCTGGTCCGTTATGTAGCATACGTTTCTGGTTCATCCTCAAAGAGATTTCAAGAGATTTTATGAAACGCATGTCTGAAATTAAGAACGGAGGGAAATCTGGCTGCTGTAATTAAGATGACTTATGTTTAATTATTCTCCTAACACTAGCCTGGAACACTTGTCAAAAATGGTAGTGAGGCCATTTTGTCATCTCTGGTCTTGGTGAATTCATGCTGATTTTAAAGCCTATTTTTCTTTTCTAGGGTCCTTATAGAGCATCTTTCATAATTCATTGGAGACCGTCCTTATCAGGAGGGGGTGTTCAGGGATCCTGTCACTAGTCCTGAGATGCACCTCTCCGCGTCACGTACTAGGGTACGAGGGTAGCACGGGGCCACTGGTTCGGGTCTGGTCTTTTAGGCCCACTCCCGCCATCCATACTCTGGGAGATGAAGGGTTGCCACTTCAGGATGATGTTCTCAGGACCTTCTGGCCCTGAGATGTAAATGCCCTGGGTCTGGAGACTTGAGCTGCTCTAAAAGTAGCGAGTGCGCGCCTTTGGCCTTCCCACTGTTTGCAGCTCCCAGCCGTGCTCCTGACTTGGCCTCTCTCTGCCTGCCCAGAGGATGGTCCTCTATGACATTAGTGCATCCAGCGAAGGTGTGTTTCTTCCTCGGGCCCTTCCCCCTCCGAGTCGAGCCCCACTGCCTAGGCAGCTCGCCCTGTGTTCTTGAACATTTCCCCAGCCTGTCCATATGTATTCAGTGCTCTGGGCTTTTCTACTTTGATTTTAAAAGGTCATGCTCATTCTGGGGACCTGTCCTTTATTGGGGGGCGGCTCTTTTCTTTCATCTTCTGCCCTTGTCCTTTCAACATCTGACCCTCTGCAAGCTCCTGGACCACAGGGAGGGTTTTTCAAGAAAATCTCATCCTGTTTTCCTTGTTAGGAAGCTAGTCAGATTTCTTTTCAGCTCTCTTTCTGACAAGATCTGTTTAGTATTTTTTTCGTATAAAACCCAGTAGTCAGATAGTCAGAGGGCAGGGCAAAGAATGATTAGAGGCTGATTAAAAATGGCAATATGTAATTGAGTCAAATGAAGGAGAACTAATGCCACAATGCAGTGGAAGCTTCCAGAATAAGGGACTGTCGACTGTTGCTGGGCGCAGGGAGCAGCTATCTTTGGTTCTTGGCAGGCAAGTGGTAGTCTGGTCAAAATAGAGGGTGGGGGTCCTGAGAAGTCCTCCGCTGCCCACTCCCCGGGACTCCTGGCGCCCAGGCTCACAGGGGCTGCTCCTTTAGCCTGGAGCGCTGGGGGCTCCTGGGGCGGAGGCACAGGGGTCCCAGAAAGCAGTCCCTCCCCCCACCCCAGGCCCCTTCCCTTTTGCAGCGTCTGGCTGGGAGACACACCTGTCCCTCCTTTGGACGTTTTGAAGTTTTGTTCAGAAATCTTCTCGTTGTGCTCTTGGCCTTCGTCTGTAGGGGGGGCCATGCTGAAGGGGACAAGAAAGATGCCTCGTGATGTCACGGAGGGGGCGATGGAGCTGGAGGCAGGGGTCCTGTCAGCCATTCACAGAATGCCCACTCATGGCCAGAACGGAGGATGGGCAGAAGGAAGGACATACCAGCAAACCCCTGCAAGGGGAGAGACGCGGCAGCCTTGCCTGCTGGACAGGGCATGGGCAGGAGGAAGAGTGGAAATGACAGGACTTGGGGTGGACTGGAGGTCGGGGGGAAGGGCTGGGAGTGACCTGGGTTTTGGCTGGGCTTGGTGGCGATGCAACCATGTGGGGTAATTTGGGAAAAAGCGCTTGGGGTGAGGGCACCTGAGTGTGTGCCTGAAGCGTGTGGGACGTCGGATGGGAGGGGCCTGGAGCCCGGGCACCTTCAGGGGTCCTCTGTGACATTAGAGCATCTGGCTAAGGTGTGTTTCTTCCTCGGGGCCTTCCCCCTCTGAGTGTGGAGCCCCTCACCACCCCTCCCTCTCTGCTCATTTCCTGTGGCCTGTCCCCGGTAGATTGGGAGCCCTCTGAGGGGAGGGGTCCTGTCACATAGACCTTCTGGGCTCTTCTGGAGGCTGTTTGGTGAATCCTCCTTAGCTAGTGGGTGGGGGAGGCAGGGAGGCTGACAAACAGAACACAGGACTTGGGAGAGGGAAGACGGAGGACGGCTTGTGTGTAGTTGTTAGCACAGGTTCACGTCCCTGATTAGAAGGTCTCCCCCCCCCTCGCCCCCAGTCTGCTTCCAGGACGTTGTGTGACCAAGCATAACAGTCATCCTTCAAATTGCTGTTAATTTATTTACAGTTTGTGGTGATCGCATGTCATGTGCACCCTGAGAAAAACAAGCAGGGAATCGAAAAATGATGATTTTTTCCTGGAAAAGCATGCCCGTTCGAGGCCTGCAGTGACAGCAAGAGCCAAGGCAAACATGCAGATGGAACTGGAGCCGCCGTGGAGCCGCCTTTGGTGGCTGTCCTGGGCCGGGGGTGGGGATTGCGACACCATGGGCCTGCGGCCAGGCCCTCTCTGGACGGCATTTGGGGGGCAGGTGGAGGGTGGGTCAGCAGGGCTATGCTTCTGAGGTGCCCAGAGAACGTCTTCAGAACTGAGGCCCTTTCTGGGACGCTCCCCACCCCTGAGCAGGTTGCTTAGATTTGGGGAAGGTTGAGGGGTGGAAAGCCAGAAGGTGGGAGTGGGGGTGCGCTGTGAATTCTGACCCCCATAAAAAGGGACCCAGCTAGAGCAGCTCCTGTTCAGTAGGATGAGCCTGTCCACCAGCTGGGATGAAACGATGGTTTGCGTATATCCTTAAAAACAAGCTAATAGGGGAGGAGTGAAGGAGACGCTGCTGACCTGCTAAAGTGTGAGTTTTGGGATGTGGAGAAGTAACTGCAGTTTTTCTGGTGTTGACCTGTGATCACCCCCCAGACTCACCAAGTTCCAGGGACCACCTGGTGAGCAGTCTCCCAGGACCCCGTGGGCACTGGCTCTTGACCTTTGTGTCTGCGCTGGATGTTTGGAGAACACAAAAGTAAATGTCAGCCTGAGCGGGGTCCCGTCCTCCCACCTTCCACATCGGTGGAGGCCCACTTACGTGGGTTCAACAGTTTGGGCGAAAGAGTTGCGGCCAGGAACTCAGTTTAAGTACCTGCTCCTTCTGGCAGTTAAGTGCCCCTGTGGCTGCGCACACTTGGTGTCTGGTGGCCACAGGTTGAGCACAAGGAGCTCCATGCTGGACACGGAGAGTTCTGTTTCCCTTGGGCCTGGGTGAACACAGATTGAAGAGCTATTCCCAGCGACAGCACTGTGTTTTGGGAATACATTTGGCTATTGTTTGGGATTTCCTTCTTCATTCCCTGCTAATTTATGGCACTTACTGTGAGTTGGATTTCAGCGTAGGGGAAAACAGCCTCCCACAAACAAAGACATGTCATCCTGACCAAGGGACTAATGGTATTTGGAAAACTGGGAAGGGCCAAGGAAAATACTCTGAGTGTGGAGCACGGGGCCGTGGTCTGGGGGGCGGGGTGCTTCTTGGGGCATCTGAGGTCTTGCCCTTGCAGCCTGGGCTGTCTGCACCTCTCTCTTCTCCCCCAGCGCTGACACACTTCCTGCGCTTGCCTTGGTCCAGCCTGCTGATTTTAAGGTTCCCTTCCCAGAGAGACCAGCCCTGGATTTTTGTGTCTCTTTCTGACCCCCACATCTTGCGGTCCAGCTGTACTCCTGGATCCAGGCACCCCATCTCATCCCTCTTTCTTGAGTTAAAAGCTAGACTCATGGAAACCAAATTGCTGAAGGCAAGAAAGGCTTGACAACCACAGAGAGGCTGCCGCAGAGATACTGCTCACCAGATGTTTCCTTCTCCAGGGCAGAGAGGCGCCCAAGCCACCAGGCATCTGGGGAAGTGCTCTCCTTTAAGGAAGATGTCTGTATGGAAATGGTGGCCCGCGTAATGCGATGTGACAGTTGCTATGTCAACTCGTGTATTTTTCCCCTCCCCTTAAATTATTGACCGGCTCAGTCAATGTTGCATAAAAGTCATGCAATGCCTTGGAATGTGTTTATGTGCTGTCCTCTGCCAGAACTTTTCAGCATTTTTTTCCTACATCTATTTTGCTTTTGCGAAGATGGCCTGTCACTTTGGTTTAGCTGTGCTGTTTTTTTGGGGAGCTACATATTTCTTTGATTTGTAATGGGACAGTGGTGGCTTAGACTCCAGGGGAGCGATGGAGGGAGGGCTGGGTGGGGCGGGGGTGCGGGGTGGTGCAGGGAGATTTGAAGCCCCTTCCTTTGTGACTGAAGATGTTTAAATCGTGGGCCCATACACGAACACCTTGTAGTTAGCGTGGGGAGGCGAGGTGTGTGTGTGTGTGAACGAACGCCTCCCTCCTTGGTTCCTACGATGGTGTGGGGCATGGACCTTCTCTCTCTCTGCTTAGCTCCAGGCTGTATGTCCAGCCGCCTGCTGGCCACCTGACCTTGCTGTGTCTCCAATAGGCATTTCAAAACTCACACCTGCTGTTTCTCCTCATTTGCTTCTGATAAAGGCACCTGTACCCTTAAGCTTGAGAATTGGTGGCCTCCCCAGCCTCCCCTCTCTCCTGCTTTCAGACCCGTCTGACTCCCACGTGGTGTTTTCTGTCCCCTGAGCGTGGCCCTGCTCACCAGTGTGATTGCAGCGGTCAGCCCTCCCCTCCCCTTCCCCTGCACCCCATCTGGATCTCCACAGCCTCCCGTCATCCTCCCTGCCTCCGGCCTCACCTCCATCCCTGAGTCCACTCTCCCCACTCAGTCAGTGTAATACTTCTTCTCAAATACCTCTTTTTAATGCATATTTTTTTATTCCCCAAGGACGAATTCCTCTCACCTGGGCACCACCAGCTGTGGTCTTTGTAAAACACCACTCCTCTCTGATCTGTCTCTGTTGACTGGATGATTCCTGAGACTAGTTAGGAAGCCAGTACCTCAGCCTGGTCCCCAGAGTCCCCTGCACCGGAGGCCAGTCTGGCCCGGGACTATTTCTGGAACTCTGTCCCAACCGTCCCAGACAGCCTGCCATGCTCTGAATATTTGTGTCTCCCCAAATTCCTGTGTTGACAACCCCCAAGGTGATGGTGTTAGGACGGGGGCCTTTGGGAGGTGACTAGCTCAGGAGGCTGAGGCCTCATCAGTGGGAGGAGTGTCCTTGCAAAGGAGACCCCGGGGGCTCCCCTGCCCCTTCTGCCACGTGAGGTCACGGCGGGAAGGTGGCCGTCTGCTACCCGGAAGAGGGCTCTCACCAGATGCGCCTGTGCCGGCACCTTGATTTGGACTTCCAGCCTCTAGAACTGCGAGAGATAATTTCCTGTTGTTTGTAGGACACCCAGTCTGCGCTGTTTTGTCACAGCAACCGACATGGAGCAAGACACAGCCTTCGAGTGGGTGCCCAGTCACTGCTCACGTCCTGTCACGGAGTGTGTGGTCATGGCCTGGGGGCCTGTCTTGACCTTGCTGTGCAGTATCTTCCGTCCTGGACCCCTGGGGCCAAGTACAGTACCTGGCACTCGTCAGTGTTTGCTGAGTAATGGCAGGCGGTGCCCCCCCATCCTGAAGTGCAAAATGAGGTCCTAAGGTGTCCGCTCTGTCAGGTCTCCCTGCGCCGGCCCCGCCTTTCTCAGCACTGCGTCTTGGCGAGTCTCCTCCTCGTCTCTCCCCACGTCCCTCCCTTTCCTGCTCTGTCAGCCTTCATGGGGGCCTGGCCCTGGTCCTCTTGTCTCTCTGTCCGTTCTTTGCCTGGAGCGTGGTGGCTAGAGCAGCAGCAGTGGGACCAGTGAGGCCCAGTTCACGTCCAGTCCCAGTGCCGCTGTCCACAGGCTCGCCACCTGGCAGATTTCTTCACCTCTCTGAGCCTTGCCTGGGAAAATGAATCCGCGGTGGCACACGTTACTGCACACTGCCCATGGGCTTGCACCTGCGGGCGCCTGGACAGGGATTTGTGATGAATGCTGTTGCTTTCAAACAGCAGTTGGGTCATGTCCCCCTCGTCCTCTGAAGCTGGGTGCTGCTCGTGTCCTGCAGAGGATGGCCCTCGTGGCCTCGCATTGGCCTCACCTCGTCCCCGCACCTTCAGCTCTGGTCCTTGCCCGGCACGCCCTGTGCTCTCGTGTTTCTGAGGCTCTGTCACCTCCCCCAGCTCTGTCCCCTGCTCCCTAGAAGGGTCCGACTCATCCTCTGGGCCCTGCTGAGGGCAGCTTTCCCTGAAGACGCTGCGGCCCCTCAGGAGGAACGCCTGCTGCTTCCTCTCTCCCGTCCCGTGGTGTAACCCCCGGGCTGGTGTTGCTTAATGCGCTTCCTGTCCCAGACGCTGTCTCCTCTGAGCTGTGAGTGTCCTAAGCCAGAGTCTGGACTGAATTCCCTGAGTGGGTTTATTAGAATAGCTACTCAACGTGTGGGTAGACTGAGCAACACTGCTACAGAATTGTGACCTGTGGAGGCTCGGCCTGCCCCTTGGTGCCATTGACTGTCCTCTGTGCTGAGGCAGGTGAGTGGGATGCAAGCAGCCACATGTGCCCTTGTCCTCCACTGGGACGGTGCTACCCCGTCAGTGCTCCTGGCTGGGTCGCACTGTGGCCTCAGAAGCCTTCTTGGGGCTCCTTCTCAGCTCCCCGCTGTCACCGCCCACCCATCCGAGGGGACAGGTGACAACCAGCTTACTCTGACCCGTACTGTGGAAAAATTATGCTGACTTTTACAAGAATGATTGTTTTGTTTATTTATTGATTAAAAATGTTCAAAGAAAAAAGGATTTTGCTTCTTTGAGAATTCTCAGGCAAGAAGAAAGGTTTAAAAATCTTGTTGGGAGGTTCTGGACGGGTTAAAGTAGGCGCCTTATCAGGCATGAAGTGTGTCCACAGCCTTGGGAAGAGAAAGAGAGGAACGCAAGGGTCGCTGCAGGCTCTCTGATAGGAAAGGGAACGGGCATGAGAAAATGTGGTGAGTAGAAGCCTGTATCCCCTGGAGGGCGCAGACAGATGGCAGTGATCAGGCTGTGGAAGAAAGACAGACATTCCCATGCAAAGCCCAGCGGAGAGTTGGGAGAGGGAGCTAGCTCCCAGGAAGGAGTGCGAGTGTTATGAAGCAGTTTCCCTTGTTTCGTTTACAAAAGCCAACAAACAACAAAGGGCTTTTCCTGCTTCTTTGAAGTCCCCAAGCAACACCTGATGCAGGTGCAGAAGTGTCTGGACACCACTGGAAAGCGTCAGACACCTTAGGGAAGGCAGTTTGGTGAGGTGAACTCTTTCACCTAACCCATAATGACCAGGTGAGAGTCTGTGGTGGCCTTCATGTGACAGGTGGGCACTCACGGCTGGGAGGTGGTTACAGTCACAGAATTAGGAATTGGAGACGCCGAATTTGAACCCCGTGTGCCTCTGGAGTCGATTATTTTCCCCACACCAGGTACATCTGGCTATATCTAAATGCTCTGCGTCGTCGTGCTCTCCCTTGGCACTGAAGCTCGTTAGAGGCTGGTGAATAAATGAGGCTGATGTTTTGTCCAGCTGGTGTTCGTGCAGGGTGTACGGTGTGTGTCTAGACCGATTTTCCCATGTGTGGATGTCCAGTTGTTCCAGCACCATTTGTTGCGGAGACTGGTTTTGTTCCATTGTGTGAGCTTGGCTCCTTTGTCACAGAGCAGTTCCGTATATTTATGTGGGTCTGTTTCTGGGCGCTCCATCCTGTTCCATTGATCGATTTGTCTATGTTTGGCCAGTACCACATGGTCTGGATTACTGTAGCTTTATAGGAAGTCTTGAAGTTGGGCAGCATTTGTTCTCCTTCAAAATTGTGTTGGCTATTCTGGGTCTTTTGCCTCTCCATATAAAATTTAGGATCAGTTTGTTGATACCCACAAAATAACATGTGGGGATTTTGATTGACATTGCATTGAATCTATAGATCAAGTTGGGAAGAAAACTGACATCTTGACAATATTGAGTCTTCCTACCCATGCACATGGAATGTATCTTTATTTAGTTAGTTCTCCTTTGATTTTTGTTCATCAGAGTTTTAAAATTTTCCTCCTATAATAGATCTTGTACATATTTTGTTAGATTTGTCCCTAAGTATTTCACTTTTTGGGGTGCTAGTGTAAATGGCATTGGGTTTTTCATGTCGGCTTCCACGTGTTCACTGGTGGAAGGTAAGAAAGCGATTGGCGTTTGTATACTAGCCTTGTATCCCGCTCCCTGGCTGCAATCGATGTCTGCAGTCCTCTCTCCCTTGTGTAGGCCTTGCCCAGCGACCCCCACTGCTTGGGATGCCCTGAGTGCGACCTTGGACTTGTCGGGCTCTGTGCCTCTGCTCACAGGTTACGCATCTGCAGCGCCCTCGTCTGTCGTGTCTGCCCGTTGAAACCTTACCCAGTGATGCCTGAGCCCACGCTGGTGGAGCTCCCCAGGGATGCTCTTCCAATACCCCTCAGCAGAATTGATTCCCCCTTGTGGGTCCTCGTGACACTTTGGCTCCCTGCTCGATTCCAGCACCGCTCATGTCCTACCTCGTATTGGAGCAGCTTGTTTCGGTCTCTCTTCCTCTGCAGGCTGCTGGCTCTCAGGGGCATGGATGGAGACTAACTCCTCAGCCTCTGGGGCCCCAGAACAGCGGCATTCATGCATTCGGGAGTTGAATTCAGTTGATTGTGCGAGCCTCGGGTGAAGCCAGGTCACTGGGAGTTAGCCTCAGGGACCGCACTGTCTTAACTTGTTTGGGAAACCTCGGAGTGTCATAGAATAAAATCCATTACTGACATCTTCTCTGGGGTCCACATCACCTGTCACTCAGAGGGAGAGGAAATTAAATTAGTTCAGCAAGGTTGGCCTAACTAACAACCAGCGCTCGTTGACTGTTGTCACCACGGCACCACCGCCTTCTGCAGGTGTCCAGTCTCTGTTCAGGCTCCGGAGGGTGGGAAGCCCAGGGATACTGACCAGGATTGTACTTTCCGTTCAAAGCCATGGATGCTTGTTTTCCATTTTCTAACTCTCGGATCCCACTGGCTGCCGGGTCTCAGAAGTGAAGCCCGAGGCTGGTTCTGCAGTTCCTGTCAGCCTGCAGGATCTGTCCTTTGTCCTTACGGAGCAGAGGACAGCCTCTGCAAGGGCTCTGCTGCCATTCCTCCTTCCCGTTTCCTCTTCACTAGGTATCATGTTTTTCTGATCAAAAGCTGCCACTGTCCAGAAGGCTGATGCCATTTTTCAAGCGTTAGTTTGAGGACAGTTTATTTTAGGCCTGTTACATTTGATTGGACTTCACCTTCATTGTTATGTAGCAGCTTAAGATTAGTTTGAAAAAGGCAGTTCAATCTATGGGGTGACAACTTGTGTGACTAATTAATGCTCTGCCCTGCACCGTGAAACTTGCAAGGCACCACACAAATACCAGGTCACAAGACATTTCCTGTTTGAAACTGTCTTAGTAAATTGAACATCTTTTATTGATTCACCTTGTTAAGCAAGAAAATAATCCTTATGGCTTTATAAACCTCCTGTACGTTCTAGTGGGTGCCATTTTGAACATGAATTTAGTTGAATTAATAAGGCAGATGTCACGCGTTTAATTGGCCCTTCTCTCTCAGCCAGTTCTGTCAATTTGGGGACTATTGTTGGAGATGATATAATTAATTCACCGATGATGTGGAACTGACATCGTGGATTAGATGCTGTTTGTTGGCCTTTGGAGAGGAGGGGCTGGCTCTGCAGAGTGAGAGTCTAATAACTGGCAAATGTCATTGTCACCTGGTCTTCACAGAGTTTCCCACTAAAGTTCCTCAAAGAGCAGAGAGGAGTAGGGAAGAAAGTAGGGGTAGCTTAAATTTGATTGGCCCACAGAATTTGCTTTAAAGTCATGAGCCTCCCATTAAATGTTCAAATGACTCTTCTTTTCTGCTTCATGTTACCACTTTCCTCCCAGTCTTTAGCTAAAAGGGTCTGATGGGAAGATGCATTTTTTTTATTGTGTGGCTTCTGGACCCTTTGGGCTCAGACACCTGGCTTGAAAAGCTGATATAAAAATGGCAACAAAAGGGGGTATAAAGAAGACACCAGGGCCGGCCCAGTGGCTCAGGCAGTTGGAGCTCCATGCTCCTAACACTGAAGGCTGCTGGTTCGATCCCCAGATGGGCCAGTGCCAGGTGGCTCAGTTGGTTGGAGAGTGAGCTCTCAACCACAAGGTTGCCGGTTCGACTCCCGCAAGGGATGGTGGGCTGCGCCCCCTGCAACTAACAATGGCAACTGGACCTGGAGCTGAGCTGCGCCCTCCACAACTAAGACTGAAAGGACAACACCTTGACTTGGAAAAAATCCTGGAAGTACGCGCTGTTCCCCAGTAAAGCCCTGTTCCCTTCCCCCCAGGCCCCCCAAAAAAAGACACCAGAAGAGAAATAAACTGGTCCATCCATTCAATGGAATAGTATACAGCACCAAAAAGAATTTTGCGATATTAAGGCTTGAAAAGCTAGGAGGAACTGTGACTGCATATTGCTAAGGTAAAGCCAGCCTGAAAAGGCTGCGTACTGTACGATTCCAACCACATGGCATTCTGGGAAGGGCAAAACTATGGCAGCAGGAAACAGGCACGTGCTGGCCAGGGGGTGGGGGAGGGAGCACTGAGGATTTTTAGGGCAGCGAAACTGTCCTGTATGATACGATCGTGATGGATCCATGTCACCCATTTACCCAGACCCATAGGCTGTATAACATCGATAGTGACCCTCATATAAACATGGACTTTGGGTGATGAGAACGTGTCAGCAGGTCCGTCCGTTGTTAGAAATCACAGCCTGGTGGGTGATGCTACCTGGGTTCATTGGTTACCCTTCGGTAATGTTGGATGTGACTAAATTCGGGGAATTCTGTGTTGCGGTAACTTTGAAAAGCAAAGTCATTCTTACCCCCTGAATTTGTCACCATTGGTGTGTAGCTCTACTTGCCCAGCAGCATTACGATCCATCCTGTTTTGGGGTCAACAATGCGTCATCTATACAGACATCTGTGCAGTTCCCTAGAGGTGAGGGGTCCCTCTTTGCCCTGGTCAGGCTCTCAGGAAACTTCAGCTCTAGAAATACCACCTGCTGTACCCACACGTCATCTCTCCTTGGCCCCATGACAGTGGCTGTGTGCTGGTGGCACCACCCCTCTGGTGGCCGGGTGGCTGTGTGCACATCACCATTTTCTCTTGGTTTTCTTTCCAGTCGTGGCTGTTTACATAAAGGAGTCCTGGTGGCCCCCCGAAGATGTACTGAGAACCTCTGATCCTGCACGAGAAGGTCTGATGAAGGTGAGATGATGGCATTTTAAATGGATGTTGCAAACAAGTCACCGTACTTACCATCATGTTAATAACTTAAAGCAGTCTGCCCCTGTGGATTCCTTCTCTAGGACTGCTGTCATGAAGCACCACTCACTGGGAGGCTTACACAACAGAAATGTCTGGTTGCACAGTCCTGGAGGCTGGACGTCTGAGGTCAAGGGGTCAGCAGGGCTGCTTTCCTCTGATGGATGTGAGCAAGGGTCCAGCAAATGGACCCCGCCGTGCGAGTCCGCGACTGAGGGACACACCCAGTGGGGCTGATGTCCCTGAGGGTGTGGTGGTCTGTCCGGCCCCTTTTTGTAGGTGGGCCAGGTGGCACTGAGTGGCTGGTGTTCTGATGTTAGGAAGAGTCTCATCTGCTCTTTAAATTTGTTTTTTCACAACAAGAGTGCTCACTTCCTTTGTGTGTCAATACTTCTAAATTTAGAGGGGGAAAACTCCCACATTTTCTGAAAACATGGCCTGTGTTGTGAATACTAAGAAACTGGGTGTTCTTCCCACTTAAAGAACTGTGTTGTAAAGCCCTGTCCTGCCCCGGGTGTATACGGGGTTAGTTCCCCGCTCCTTTTATAGAACTTTGGGCGTTGACTTTTCTTTTCTTTTAATTACATTTTGTTCCATAGCCAGCTCTTCTTCACAAAATAACAAAAAAAAAAAAAAAAAAAAAGAAAAAACAGAAAAAAAACGCTTTCTTAGTGCTCTTTCTGTTAACATAATTAGTGGTCCTCATTGAGGGATTAGAACTGGATCTTAGTTTTGTTTTCAGAAACGTTTCTAAGTCAGAATCACATGTCACACGTCCCCTCCCTCCCACCCCTACTCCCCCATAATGAAATTGGACAGATTAAGTACATTTTCTTTTTCTCCTTTTCTCCTGCCAGTTTTTGATTGGAGATTTCCCTTCTGCCAGATGCAATCTGCTTTTGTCTTCTGGCTTTCCTCTGAACTTTTTGGTTTTATAAGTTGACAATTATAACCTCCCACATCACAGCAGTCAGGTTTTGTGACTAGCTCGTTATTCCTAAAGCCTGAACTTGATTTGGCTGCCACTGTCTGAGATTCAAAATTGGGGTGGCTTCTCAGAGTTAACTGGTGTGCTGTTCACAAGTCTTTTCCTCATCTAAGATTTGGCTCCAGATGAAGGTGAAATATTTTACATTCTGGGCCAATTAATAAGTTTATTGGCACTGAACACTTTGTGCCATTTGCTAGGATGCTGCAACCTGCCTTGTTTTTATTATCAGAGCAGTTGAAAAACAGAAATGTTTCAGAGACCACTTGGGTGGTCTTTTCCCTTGACCAGTGAAAGAAACTGAGGCACAGAGAGGTTGAGTTGCTGAAGATCTCCCAGCAAATCTAGGCTGAGAAGAAATGATGATGATAAAAATGGAAAGGTCAAGTATTAAATATAAAACCAAGCCTTTCCCAAAGTCTCAGTTCCAGTGGATGAAGATTCAGGAGGGAACTGCTGGCTGGGCCCAGGCAGGGGTGCTGGCCTGGCACTCAGAAGCCCGGGACTGTCATTTTAAGGCTGCCTGCCTCTGACAGAGCCCTCCGCCGGCTGTCACAAGTCCTCTGCGGAGGGAGGCAGGAAAATCAATAAATGCAATCACTTACCCTCCTTGAGCTTTGATTTCCTCTCCTAGAAAGCCGGACCTCCCCAGCAGCTGGTCAGAATCAAATGGCGGCATGTGGGTGGAAGTCACAGCCCAGAAATGGGGCTGCTGATCGCGTGGTGGGGCACAGGATGGGGTGACCAACAGCCACACACCTCGGCTGTCACAGACCAGTGCTGTCGGAGTGAAATCTAACACAGCGGTTGTCACTTTGTCAGTAGTGGATTGGTTTCATCTCAAGTGCCACAGTTTAGCAGTTGCTTGGAGCTAGCTGTCCAGGGGCCTGCAGTAAGGAGGGTTCTGAGACTGTCTCCAGCCTCAGCCACTTCAGAGTCCAGATTGATTAGCTATGTCTGCCGGGGGCGTGGGAATGGGAGGCTTCCATTTGTGCCACTTATTTGCCGTCCGGGGACTATACAAATGCAGAGAAGTTTCACAGGCAGAAGCATGAAGTCATTTTGACTTGTTCAGGATAGAGCTCTGGGGTGGGCCTGACATTGACCATGATACATTTTTGTCATTTGTCCTGCCTTTGTTGTGGGTGAGAGACAATTCCAATGTACAGGCTTAGAACGGGGAGGGCCTTGAGCTCCTGTTATCTTCTGGGATTGGGGCTCATGCTCGCTTAGAAGCTATCACAAGCCATGGAAAAATCAGTTGCTTTTGGTGTAGCAATTGATTACCCCAATTTTTTACCCTCCTTTTGAGGGCCAGAATTCCGGGGCTGTTGTTAAAAATGGCGGATTGGGTTCATTTCTGGACACATCCAGCAAATCTACCGAAATGATTTGCCTTGCCCCTGTGAAGTAACGTCCTGTGTCATGATATTGATTTCTGCCTACTTCTAGTCCACGTCTGTGACCCTGGGAACCCAGGAGGCTCCTCTGGCAGCGCCCCTCACCTCCTGGAGGCCGATGGGTGTGAAAGGTCATGGGTGTGAAAACCTCTGTGAGAAACTATGATTCACATTTGGAGCACACACCTGGCTCCGACGTGTGGGGCGATTCCAAGCGCAACATTTATCCCATCTGATTTTCCTCTGTCATCTCACTCGGTTGTTCTTTTATTTTCCTTCAAAGGTTCAGTCATTTGGGGAAAGGATTGTGCTTTTCATTCTAAATGTCGTTATTTTTGGAAGATTGGAGAGAAAATTGGATGACGATGACATGTTTTTTTTACCTCACTCTGTGAAGGAGGAGGCTAAGATTCTGTGGAGAGATGGAGCAGCCGTTGGATTTTACACGACCAAAATGAAAGGTAAGGGCTACAGGGCAAAGCAGGGCCACCACCATTCTAGGCTTTGGCGGGGCTCTCTAGATGTCTTTCCTGCCTTAGCATGAGTGCTGCTTGGAGAGACTCTTCTGGCACAGGAAGTATCACTAATTCAGCTGTCGTGTAAATAAAGCCAAGGTATGCATTTCATTTTCACCACATTTTTCATTTTACTGGCAAACGGTGAAAAGCATGTCCCTTTGATTCCCAGGCAGTGCCATGTCCCCTGTTAAATACTTGTCGCAGTTAATGGTGTAAAATGACTTTGCAAGCACAATGCTTTTAATTTCTTTCCTTTAATGTTACCAATTAGCTGTCAGGAAAAATGCCATTGCTAATAGCTGACATGTGGTGCAAAAGCACACTGGATGCCAAGATTTATAGACATTACCTCAGAAGAGAAGGAGGTCGGCCATGATACCAAGTGGAGGGTAAAAGGCTGCGACTTAGTTTTCGGGGCTGTGACAAGAAGTGAGCGTGGAACTAGTACCATTTTGCTGAAGGGATCTCTGCTTTCATTAATAGTTTTTCTTTTTTTAAATTGATTTTTCAGTTATGATTGACATGCAGCATTATATTAGTTTCAGGTGTACAACGTAGTGATCAGACATTTATATACCTTATATCTTTAATCGTTTCTTTAATTTTTAAAGGCTGTCAACATCTCTGACCCATTTGTTCCCAGCCCCATCATTTGGTTCTTATAAATTTCTACATTTTCACAAAAATAAAATTTCCCAGTAAATCACCATGGATAGGCTGTTCTCTGAGGTAAGTAGGCTGTAAGGTGTAGTGAGGCTGATGGTGGTTTTGACCTCTGTTCACATTGGGTAAATGTTCCACCTGTTCAGGATGGAGTAAATCTGCATTTCTCATTTTCTTTTTCTCAGTGTGAGATGACCAGTTTCCCAGGCAAACAACTGCTTTACTTAATTATTTTGTCAAGGGCCACCACGGAGGTGTTAGAGCCTGTGTTTTTCAGCTCCTTTGGTCAGGGCAGCCATTTGCCCTTTGATTTCAATGTACCATTTCACTTTTTCGAGTGGCTGTGTTCTTTAGTTCTTTAGTTTCAGGGGGACCAGCGTGCCTGGAGCATAATTAGAATGACGGGGGCCCTTCTGTACCTCCTCTTTGCTGCGGTGCTCATTTGTTCGAGATCGTCTATCAAATGGCTGATCTGAAATCTGTAACAAACTCACCTGTGCCTTAGACATTCCACTACTAGTCATAGAAACTTGCAACAGATCCCAGCTTAATGTGTGAGAACTGCAACCGTGGGGCAGAAAGAGTTTGAGCTTGGTCTTGCCTGGCCCGGCCCTTGCTCCTGGTGGCTGGCTTTGTTCCGAGGGGGTGACGTACAGGTTGGTGTGGCCGTCTTGTTCCTCTCAGGGCAGGCCCTGGGCCTTGGAGGGGAACTGGCCGTGAAAGGTTGAGCTGAGGCAGAGCAGAGAAGATGCCTGTGTTCCTGCCTCCTATTTAATTCCAACAAATTCTGTGGAAAGTTCTCTGAAGCTACTTCTAGGTCACATTGTTTTCATCTGTGAACTGATTTTTTTTTTTTTTTAATTGGCAGTTGACTCTTAGTTACTCAGCAATTCAGTGAGTTTCCAAAGTGTCAAACCTTTAGAAAATTAAAGAAAGAAAATACATTCTTCAGATTTACATCGCCAACTTAACAAATTTTCACTGCCTATTTCTGGATTAGCTTATTTTGGGAGAGACAAAATAAAAAGATTTCCATGCAATATGTATTGCCACCAGCAATGTATGAGAATTCTGGTAGTTCAACATCCCAATACTTGGTTTTGTTAGTCTTAATTTTAATTATAGCCATTCTGTGAGATGGGAAGTGGTATCTAATTTTGGTTTTAATTTGTATTTCCCTAATGACAAATTATATTGATCATGTTTTCCTGTGCTTTCTTTTTTTTAAAATTTATTTTTCAATTATAGTTGACATACAATATTATATCAGTTTCAGATGTGCTGTGTAGTGATTAGATATTTGTATACATTGCGAAGTGATCACTGCATAAGTGTAGTTCCATCTGTTCATGTGCTTTTGTGACGGTCATATATCCTGTTTGATGAAATGTCCACTCAAATTATTTTTCCCATTTTTGTATTGGGTTGCTTGTTTTCTTATTGAGCGTTGAACGTTCTTTATATGTTACAGGTATCAGTTCTTTATCAGATATGTATTTTGAAAGCATTTTCATTTTGGTAGAATACTATTTTTCAAAGAGCAGAAACTTTAAATGTTGATCAAGTCTAATTTATCAATTTACCGATTTTCATTTTGATTCAGTTCAAAATATTTTCTAATTTACCTTGTGATTTCTCTGGGTTCTTGAAAAATGAGTTTTAGGTTTCTAGGTATTTGTGATCTCTTCTAGATGTTTTATTTTTTGTGGATTTCTGGTTTAATTTTGTTGTAGTAAGGGAATATAGTCTGGTACATCTCACTATTTTGAAAAGCAGTGAGAGTTGTTTTAGGGCCCCGTATATGGTTTATCTTGGTAGACATTCCATGTGGACTTGAAAAAGTGTATATATATCTCTTACAAGCATTGGGTTTAGTGTTCTGGAAATATCAGTTAGATTAAGGTAATTAATGGTGTCATCTACATCTTCTATATTCTTACTGATGTTTTTGGCTAGTTTTATTGATTTCTGAGAGTAGCAGGTTAGTCTTTATGACTGTGGATTCACTTTTTTTTCTTTTAGTTGTCAGTTTTTATTTTATGTATTTCGTAGCTTTGTTACTAGTCACATCTAATTTATCGTTATTGTATTTACCTGGTGTATTGACCATTTTGTCACCACGGAGTGTTCCTGATTATCTCCAGTAATATTTCTTGTTATGAAGTCTGCTTTGTCTCTCATGAATATAGCTACTTCATTTTATGCTGCTTACTGTTTGCGTAGAATATATTCTTTCTAGCTTTTCAGTTTTAGTTTGTTTTTATGTTTATATTTAAAGCATATATTTTGTTGACAGCATGCAATTGGGTCTTGGATTTTAAATCTAATTTAAAATCTGTCTTTTGATTGGAGTGTTGAGTCTATTCTAATTCTATTTACATTTTATTATTGATAGCATTGTACTTAGTTTTTCCCTCTTGCGATTTGCTTTTTACCTTCTGTTTTTTGTTCCTTTGTTCCTCCTTTCTTGTCTTCTTTTATTTTAATCAGACATTTTTCAGTATTCCATTTTAATTTTTCTGTTGGCTTTCTAGCTCTATATTTTTGCCTTTTTTTTTTATTACTCTAGGGCTCACATATGCATCTTAAACCTATACCAGTTCACAAAGAGTTAATATTGAATTACTTAAGGTAGAATATAGAAACCTTTCAACAGTTGTATTTTTATTTACCCCTCATTTTATTTACATAGTGCTATTGTTATATATTAGATCTGTTTGTTAGAAACCTGTCACTACTGATTTATAATTTGTAATTTAAGTAGTGATATCTTTTAAAGATATGAAGAAAAGAAAAACATACAGTTTAAAAATGTTCACTCACATATTTACCATGAACAGTTTTTTGTGTGTTTGTCTCAGTTGCCATCCAGTGTCATTTACCTTCAGATTAAAATACTTTCTTTAGCTTTTCTTGTAGTGCAGATGTGCTGGCAACAGATTCTCTCGGGTTTTTTTGCTTACTGGAAATGCCTTTGCTTTATTTCACTTTGATATTTGAGGGATACTTCAACTGGCTATAGAATAATTTGTGATAACTTTTTTCCATCAGTGCTTTGAGTATGTTGTTTCAGTATCTTCTGGCTTTCATAGTTTCTGGTGAGAAGCCATCATTTATTTTACTGTCCCCTCATTTATAACATGTCCTTTTCTCTGAATACTTTTTAATACTTTGCCTTTAACGTTATCTTGTTTTGGAGTTTGACTGTGATGTGTCTAGGACTGATTTCATTTTTATGTTATGTATATTTTTTCATTGAAAACTAGGCATTGCAGATATATTGTAGCAAGTCTGGTTTTTTTTAGTGTGTGTGTGTGTGTGTGTGTGTGTGTGTGTGTGTTCTGAAGATTTTTGGGTTATTGATCTAGTAGGCATTCAACTTGACCAGATTCAAATTGAAAACTGTCTCCTTTGTGATTTGCAGCTGCTGACATCTGTTTGTATGACTGCCCATGGCTGCTGCTTTAGCTGGTTTTATAGAAGTCTTCCCTGCAAAATTGGTAGTCAGGCAAAAATTTGGGCATGGACGTTGCTTCCCTTCTTTGTGGTTTTCTTGCTTCTGCTGGTTTCAGACGCTGTGCTCTATGCTTTCAAACCCATTTGGCTTTCAGCTTTCTGCCAGTTGAGCTGCCCACGTCGAGGAATGTTCTTGGTTAAGAAAAGCATCAAACTCACAGATCTTATCTTGTGTAGTCTATCTTTCAAGGGTGGACCTCAATCTGGTCTCTGATTTCTTTTCCTTGGGTCCCCTGGGGTCTCCTTCATTCATGTGTACATTAGCTGTAAGCCAGCAGCTGCTCTGAATTTGAGTCTAACTCATTCTGTGGTTCTCATGCTGCCAGGAGTCCCTTTAAAATTCCAGCCTCTTTCCTAACATCTGATCTCTAATACCTTTAGTGGTAGCCTTCAGTTTCCCCCGCCAATATTTTCTGTAGTCTTGGGGATTGAGTTGTACTCTGTGGACAGTAGGCTGCAAACTAACAGGTTTTATCTATTCCATTTGCAATTTTCTGAAATTAAAATTTCCCCTGGTTTCTATGTGCTTTTGGATGCCTTATGGTGTCTCCAAATGATTTCTTGAACTTACTTCTCAAATAGTTACTTAATGTATGTGGGAATTTGCATGATCGTTGCATTCCACCACCGCTGTGTCATGGGGGACTTGTTTAAGTATGGATTGTAGAATTTTATTCCTTGCCTGCCCCTCTCTTTCTATAAGTTGAGAGATGGGTTTATTTTGATGAATTAAAATGGTTGATATTAGCAGCATGCAGATAACTTAAAAATAATTTAGATAGTGAATCGATATATTTTATAATGTTTTACTGTTTTACACAGTGATTTCTGAAACATCATTGGTGAATGCTTGTGATTTAATTGGCTACAGGAGGAGTTTGTAGTTCAGAAGTACAGAACAGTTAACGATGCTTCTCCAGTCTTGGCTCTGTCTTTGGTCCTTGTCACAGGGTTATATAGTGTTGTCGTGTTGATGCTTAAAATAGGGGCCTAGCACATGGCGTACTGCTCAGCGTGGCAGCAGTAGAATTCTCTTCATTGGTTTAGATCCACGTGATTCAGAATATCTGTTAATTTAGCTGTCGCTAGGCTGAAGTTAGCAATTCCATTCTGCGTGGAAAAGAAAATGTACAGATTCATTGTATAAATAGGCTCGCAGGGGCCAGGTTTTACCTATTTAAGTACGTTTTTAGCACATTCTAAGTACATTCTTAGCACATTTATTTGTGTGTGTGTGTGACTTATTTTAAAAATGATGAGACAGTAAAATTGACCTTTTTGACTTTATAGCTCTATAAGTTTTTTAGATTCTTTGAAATTTATTTTTCAGTTGTAGTTGACATACGATAGATACCATGTTTCCCTGAAAATAAGACCTAGGCGGACAATCAGCTCTACTGCATTTTGGAGCAAAAATTAATATAAGACTGATCATATTTTACTATAATATAAGACTGGGTATAATATAATATAACCGGTCTTATATTAATTTTGCTTCAAAATACGCATTAGAACTAATTGTCCATCTAGATCTTAATTTTCCGGGAAACACGGTATCACATTAGTTTCAAGTGTATGACATAGTGATGACGTGTTTATGTACCTTGTGGCGGGATCTATGAATTCTCACCCATACACAGATTCATAGAACTGCAACCACAGTTAACATACAGAATAGTTCCACCCTCCAGACAAACTCTTCCTGCCACCGCACGCCACAGCCTGGCCACCACCGTTCTGCTCTTCCTCACCACAGCTTTAGGCGTCGTGCCGCTGCGATCCCTCCAGGTCCCTGTGTACGTCAGTGGTCTGTGTCTTTCTATCCCTGCGGAGCACATTCCGTTTTCAGACCAGTGTGTGCCTTTGCATGGACTGAATGAGGTCTTTTCAGGGAGACCTAGTTCTTTGGGGACATTTCGTTACATAGTCTGGTTGGAGTCTCTCCCGTCACTTGATGGTTCTGTGATTGCCTTTCATACCAAATATTGACCCTTTAATCATTTCACTCTTTCAAGCTGAAGTTCTCTCCATATAATCAACATTAGTGAGGTTTTGGTTTAAGTATGGCTCCCACCACGTCCACGAGACTGTTGGCTTTCAAGGGAAGAAAATAACAGGATTGGTGAGTGGAGAGTTCGCCAATTTAGGGCTAGATAGTATTTTGCTTTTGTATGAAAATCTAAAACAGAACTTTCCATTTCAGATTTCTGAAAGCCCAACACAAATGCAGATCACAGAAGCGAGAGCAGCCCTGAAAAGTATTAGATTATGTGATTTGCAGGCCAGATGAGCATGTGAGCTGTGAGGTGGCAGTGACGCTTTGACGTGGCCTCAGCTGCCCTGCCCATGAGCAGGCCTCCTGTTCTCCCCTCTTCCAGACGCCCTGTGCCACGGATGCCTCCTGCCCTCCTGTGTCTCATCAAGCCGGGGCCACATGTCATCTTCTGGACTTGAGCAGAGACATAAGCGGCATCAAAGGGGAGGCGAGAGAGGGGTGTCGGTTGAGGTCCCAAGTCCACCACCCGCGGAGAAAGGGTTTGCTGTTGCAAAGAACTGACATCCCCTCGAAGACTTGCAAGATGGGGTGTTGGAAAGATCCAGGGGAAGCTCATGGGTGCAGCTGCCTTCTTACCCAAAGGCTGCTCCAGTCTCATCTTTGCAAATCAGCTTCCTTTACCCACTTATGTTTCCTGCTTCCTTCTAACCTTGACTTTAGTTTGCCATGCTGTCCACCTGGCCTGTAACCATATCTGCCTTAAAGGAACAGGACCTACTATAGTTCGAGTTTTACGTCATGCAGAGTCTTCTGAAAGCATAAGATGGGTCCAGCTGGCCTCTGTATTGGTTTCTTGTGGATCATGGGCTCAGCTGTAGCTCAGTTGTCTGTGGATGGGTGGGCTCACTTTCGTGGTTCCGATATGGCCACCTAGTCTTAGCTCTTTCACTGAGGCTGTGGTAGGGACAATTTGAAAGCAGGACTGTGGGCTGGGCATACATCCTGTACTAACCCATGGAAGAATCCTGTTTGTAAAGTCACAGCCTGGGCTGGAATCCTTCTAGTCAAGACCCCCAGGCAGCCCTTCATGTCTGCAGAAGTGGAAAGTAGAGTGTGATCAGGCGGGCACAGTGTTGTGCATGTCGGGTGGGCTGCAGGAGTTCTCGGGCCCCACCCCAAACCTGCTGCCCCAGAGACCCCGGCCGTCTCTGGTTTCACCAGCCCTCCCCATGCTTCTCATGCACCCTTAGCTTTGAGAGCCTTTCCTCTGAGGCCTGCGTTCTTAGTGGGGTGCTGTTGCCCTCAACAGGCAAATATTCATTCTTGGGGAACAAAAAAAAAAACACCCTTATATACTACAATGGTGTGTGGCTCTTCAAAGCCCAACTCTACCCAACAAAGTCTTACCCCTTAGTATGTAACCTGTAGGGGGACGACCATTGGGACAAAATGTCTTCCCTGACATGGACACTGTTGAGCCCTACGGGTCAGGGTATTTATAGAATGTCCCTTAATTTACGTTTGTCTGGTGTTTTCTCATGATCAGACTGGGGTTATGTGTTTGGGGACAGGGGACAGTGACGTGCCCTGCTCCTTACAGGGTCACATATGTGTGTGACATCAGCATTATCCGTGGTGTTCCCCCTGATGGCTCACAGGGGTGTTGTCCCGGTTTCTCCACTGCAAAGTTACTCTGTTTCCGGTTCCATACTTGATTGTATCTCTTAAGTGCAATTGTATCTTCTCATACCGATTGTATCTTTTTAAAGTCAGTTGTGCCTAAGTATAATTTTACATCCCCTAAAAGCTGCCCATTGTAAGTATACAATTCAGTGAGTTTTAGCAAGTTTGGAGAGCTGTGTAAACATCACCCTGATCCAGATTTTGGATATTTTCCTGCGCTCCAGAAAGTTGCCTGATTGGCGTCAGTCTCTGCGTCGTCCCACTTCTCGGCGACCACCCCTCTGCTCTCTGTCTCTATCAGCTTGCCTTTCCCGGACATGCCTTTCGAATGGAATGATACACTATGTGGTCTTTTGCGTCTGGCTTCTTTCACTTAGCATGGTATTTGTGAGGGTCATCCAAATGGTAGCATGTATTAGTATTTTATTCCTTTTTATTGCTGAGTAACGTTCCATGGTATGACCATACGACATTGTATTTATGCATTTACCAGGATGGTTTCTAGTTTTGGGCTTTTATGAGTGATGCTGCTGTAGCTTTCACGTATGTGTCTTTGGGCATTTTTTAAATATTTTATTAAATTTGTTGGGGTGGCATTGGTTAATAGAATTATTGGGCATGTGCTTTCATTTCTCTTGGACGGGTTCCTAGGAGCAGAATTGCTGGGTCATTTGGTAAGCATATGTTTAACTTTTTAAGAAACTGCCAAATGATTTGACAAAGTGGCTGAACCATTATACATTACCATCAGCAATGAGGGTTCCAATTTCTCCACATCCTGTCAACCCTTATTATTGCTTGTCGTTTGATTATAGTCATCCTAGTAGGTCAGAAGTTGCATTTCAGTGTGGTTTTCATTTGCATTTTCCTAACAATAGTATCTTTTCATTGATTATTAACCATTTGTATGTCTTCTTTGAAGAAATGTCTGTTCAGATCATGTGTCCATTTTTAATTGGTTGTTTTCATTTTATTGAATGATAAGAGTTCTTTACATAGACTTATTCTGGATATAAGTCTTTTATCAGAAATGTCATGTGGAAACATTTTCTTAACAGCCTGTGGCTTATCTTCTCATTTTCTTAGTGGTGTCTTTTGATGTACAAAGGTTTTTAATTTTGATGGAGTCAGATTTGTCAATTGGTTGTGCTTTTGGTATTGAATCTAAGAACTCTGCTAACCCAAGGTTCTGAAGACTTTTTTCTATGTTTCTTCTAAAAGCTTTGTAGTTTTAACTCTTACATTTATATCTAGATCCATCTTGAATTCATTTTTGTATATGATATGAGGTAAGGGTCCAATTTCACTTAAAAAATGCCTAATACATTAAAAAATTAATGGAACTTATTTTTTAGAGCAATTTTAGGTTTACAGAACTACTGAGCAGAAAGTAAAGCGTTCCCATATATCCCCCTACACACACACACACACACACACACACACACACACACACACACACGATGCTGCAGAACCAAGCCCCCTTTGCAGAATCGGCAACTGGGCTGGCATTGGTGTCGGTTGCAGGAAAGTTAAGTTCAAAATAAAAAGGTAGGAGGTACCACTGTCCCCTCTCTCACATTGTTTAGCGAAGTCATTGATGTTTTATGGGAAATAGGACTTAGTCGATTTGGGGCAAATGCACTGTGCCATGTTTGGACACAGTGAGCCCTCGTTAGTTACTGAAACAAGCCTGTGCCCTAGGGAAGTGTCGGGTGGTCTCCCAGCCCACCTCTCCTAGGTCCAGGGAGAACTGTGATGTCACCCAGATGCCTCTCATTGGCTCCAAGAGTCTGTGAGCCGTGCACAGTGAGGGTGGGGTCTCAGGGGTATGGGAGCACGAACAGCCTTCTCTGCTCAGTCACCAGCTTCACTTCTCATTTTAGTGTCGTCCTCAGGTGGCTGCATTTGCAGCAATGAGGAATGTGGGCTGCTCGACCAGCCAGCTGGAGAACTGGTGGTGTGGAGTGACCTGCTGTTTTGTGTTCGGCTGTTCCGTGTGTGACGCTAGCCCTGCTTCCAGGTGGTCTCGTGCAGGAGTTCCCTGGGCTTCTGGCAGGTCAGCGCAAACCCCAGGGACAGAGCCTGTCTCTTGCTGTCCCTGCAGGCAGCCTGTGTGGCGAGGGTGTGGGTGTGTGCTACCTGCTGCCCGTCCTCGACACCGTGTTCGTCAGGAGGAAACACCGTCGCCAAGGCCTGGGCGTGGCCATGCTGCGGGACTTCTGTGCGACGTTCCACGAGGATGAGGCCCTGGGCGTCAGCTGGCCAATTTCTCCTGCCATGTACCAAGGTAAGCCCACCCTGTGTCAGGCGGATGCGTCCAGGGCACTGGGATGGGTATCACGCGTGCCTTCCAGGGGATTCTGAGGAGGGCAGCTCCTCGGGGACCTTAGCACTGTGACGCGGGGGGTTTCCTCTTCCTGCTGAGAAATCTCCCAGTGCTTCAGCGCGAGACTGGACGCCTGATGGCAAGGGCCAAACCTCCCCCAGCCTGAGAAATAATTGGAAACAAATCAACACACTGTCAGAGACAAACAGAATCTGTTGCTGGGCCCTGAGCGGGCCTTCGCTCTTTTGGTTGAAGCTTGTAGCTCAGCGCGTTGCCCTTTTCCCTGGAAGCCATGGGGCTGCCCAGGAGCTGAAGGGAAGGCAGTAGCTGAGGTGCAGGCACCAACCCCCGGGCACCTCTGTAGCTCTTACTGCTGGAGACGATGGCTCCCCTCTTCTGTGCTCGTCCTCCGAGTCGTATCAGTCGGGCTGAACCAAGAGGGCAGCTCAAAGCAGAGCCAATATATGTATGTGTATTTCTAAATAGGTGACGCTTTAATAACATGGGGATTGGGGGTCCTGACCTCCCATGCAGTTGAAAACCCATGTATAACTACACTTGACCCTCCACACATGCAGATTCCCAACCGTAGAGCTGCCCCTTGAATGATGCGGGTTTAAATGGCATGAGTCAATTGAAAATAATCTGAGTATAAGTGGACAGTTCAAACCCATGTTGTTCAAGGGTCCACTGAATATACAGAGAAGAGATTTATGATACGTCGTTGCTCACACAGTGTGGAGACTGGGCTGTTCCAAGGCCTCTAGTCAATAAGCAAGGAGAGCCGGTGGTGTAGTTCCAGCCCAGAAGCTGACATGCTCACGCCCCAAGGAGAGCCAGTGGTCCAGGTCACATCTGAAGGCACGAAAAGAGCAATGTCCCAGCGCCAGCAGCCAGGCAGGGACAGTTCCCTCTTACTTGCAGGAAGGCGGGCCTTTTTGTTGTATAATCAGGTCTTCACCTGATTGGATGCAACCCACCCACCTCAGAGAGGGCAATCACTTTCCTCAGTCTACTGATCAAATTTTAATAGCATCCAAAACACCCTCAAAGATGCACCCAGAATAGTGTTTGATCAAATGTCGGCCCTATCCCCGGCCCGGTCAAACTGACACATAAAAGGAACCGTCTCAATCCCCTGCCATGTTCTGGAAGGGAAAACTTTATACCTATTTGCCCAAGGATGTTCCGACAATTCTGATGTTAACCGTCACACTCCAAGTCAGCAAGCGTGGAGCTTCTGCTCAGTGTCTCCCCTGGGTCCCCAAACCCCCAGGAAGTGCACCCACCCACCCTGCGCTTTGCCTCGCTTCTGGGCATCCAGATGTCCTTGGACCCTGTCACGGGGAAAACAATAGATGAGAGAGCAAAGGTGGACGAGGCAAATTTGAAGTCATAAGAAAAGGAGGCGCAAACACATTTTCCTCAAGTGGGTTTAGTCGTTTCTGTGTATTTTTAAACTCTCAGTCTGTAATTAAACTCAGAGGATCCTTGAGTCCCTTCGTAAAGCGCTCAAGGATTCCTGCGCTGTGCAGCTCACTTTGAGGTGTTGGAGGGTTCCAGAAACCAGGCGGCTGCTTCTCTGTCCACACCTGCGTCCTGCCCGTCCCTCTGTCATTCTTGCTTCAGTTCTGAGACCTCTGTTTGAGTGTGTTGGCCCCCAGCGAAGCCACCTCAGGTTTACCCAGGGGAGGGGCTGCTGAGGGCCCATGTGGACACCATACCTGGCTCTGTGCACCTGAGGGCTGACCACGTGACTAGTGTGTGTACCCTTGGGCCCCAGGGACAGCTGCTGCTGTGTGTGGCCGGTGTCCACATTGGTGTGCCCAGGCCTCTTGCAGTGCTGGGGGAGTTGGGCTGGGAGGGCTGCCGGCAGGGCACCAGTTGTCTTGGCGTTGCCATATTCTGGTGCCTAACTCCAAGGCGTCCCGGAATTCTGACTTTAAAACTGGCTTTCCCTGTTGTTACGGAGTTACATTTGTGGAGACAGGAGGTCAGAATGTTCTATCTAGTCCTCTGCCAGCTTGGACTTCGCGTGGTGCGCTGTACGTTTCCATCTGTGCTGTTGCCCAGGCCCGAGAATGTAAGGAGAGAGCCTGGTGAGTCCCCACACACCTGCAGAGGCAGGGGCAGTGTCTGTTGGCCGGACGTGGGGTCCTGCCACCTGAAAAGGCTCACCCTGTGAACGTGGGCATGAAGCCCACAAGCCTCAAGGGGACTCTAGAATCAAGGTGCCTGCGGAGAATGGGCCATCTGGAAGATTCTGTGGGAGAGGAGGGCTGAGGATGCTTGGGAGGGAGAAGGATGGCGCCTGAGGTGGGGTGAGGGGGGGTGAATTGGGAACCCCCCAATTCTTATGTTGAAGCCTAACCCCTATGTGACTCTCGGTGGAGAGGGGGACTTTAAAGAACTAATTAAGGTTAAAGGAGGCCCTAAGCATGGGGCCCTAATCCAACAGGGACCTGAGGACACAGAGGGCTTCAGAGGGAGGGCCATGCGGGGGCACAGTGAGAAGGGGCGACCTGTACGTCGAGGGGGAGGCCTCAGGAGAAAGCACACCTGCTGACACCTTGAGCTCCGACTCCCAGTCTCCAGACTGTGGGCAAATAAGTGTCTGTGTTACGACCACCTGAGCTGACAAAGATGGAGTGGACGAAAAGGGGTCCCAGGCTGGGCAGGCGAGGATGATGAGAAAGGGTCTTTTATGTAGTGGGTCAGAGCCAAGAGCTGAGCCGGCCGGGCTGCAGGCAGCCCCGGAAGTGGCCCTGCCCGACTCACGCTGTGCTGCTCTCCTCAGTCTGCAGGAAGTTCCTGTCGGCCCACCCAGAGGAGCGGGGGCGCCTGTGGGAGGTGGAGCCCCCGGGAGCCTGGGGCCAGCGAGGCAGCATCTGGCTGAAGGTCCAGCTTCAGGAGTCAAGACTTCCAGACCGTGAGTCGAGTGAGAAAAGTACCCTTTGGCCTCGTTTCTGGTATCGGACGGAAGCGCAGGTGGATCTCTACAGATCCTGCTGCTGCTGCAGGAGCAAAGGAAGAGTGACACCTGGGTGGTGGCAGCTCATCCTCCATCCACTCTGTTCCTGAATGAACCCCCTGCCCAGGAAGAGCTCCCCCAGTTCAGCTAAACGAAGCTCCTTGATTTGAGCGCAGCACTGAAACGTAAGGAGACGAGAATCCCTGTCCAGCACAAGGTCAGATGACAACACTATTTCAAATAGGCAATGTGTGCACCTGGGTAAATATTTAAAAGACACACAAGGGTTTTACTGTAACAAGCTAGGCTGACCCCCTCTCCTCTGGGACAGTAAGTGACAGCATCGTGTAGACAGTATGGCCAGTGAGTGTCCCCTTTATGGGTAGCACGGGTCATGCTGGGTGGACATGCCGTCCACTTGGGCTGCCCCAGGACAGACACACACGCTGTCTTCAGTTACAGATGGTGCTTCGGAGGGTTTGCTGGGGCGGGGGGCTTTGATGGAGGGCATTTGTGTGATGGCGCCAAGGGGACGGGTGGGAAGGAAGACCATTAAGTAGGAGCCAGAGGGCAGTGCAGGGTGGCAGAGACACTTGTCCCTGCGTCTCCACGTTGCTTTTTGCCAGGGTTCCTTCCACCTGTCCTGAGGGGGGCAGGACTGCACGGCAGGCCATTCTCAGCGCAGTGCTAAGGGTGTGGGCGCGGGGGCCTCCCACAGTTTAGGTTCCCTGGACAAGGGCAAGCGCTGGCTTTTCTCCCTCCTGGCATTGGTGCCCCTGCCAACGTCCAGTGCCATTTCTGACGCCGCAGGGAGCTCATTAGGGGCCATGGGCAGGCCCAGGGCCTCACTCTGTGTCCACGTGCGTAACTGGCTTACCTTGGTGGGGCCAGGGGGCGCCTTGGAGTTCATTGATGAGAATAGTGATCACCCGGGCTTTACTGGGGCCATTCAGCTGGAAGCCCTCCTGGGTCTTTGCAGACATTCATGGGGTGACGGGCACCTGGGAAGGAGGGCACGGCGGGCTGTGCTGTGATCCTAATGAGGAGGTCCCGTGACGTGCCCCATGGCACTGAGAGGTGGAAGCGAAGGGAAGCCGGCCTGAACCTCTGCGCGCAGAACTGCCCGGCCATTCGGGTTCATGGACGAGTTTCCCAAAGGAGCCTTTAGCCCCTGGATGCGGCCTTTGTGTCTGGGAGCCTGCAGTTCCTTTCCTGGAATGGAAGAAAATAATGGATTGCATATCGGAATGTGGAAATTGCACAGGCGGAGGGAGTAGGCAGGAGGAGGAGGTTTTTGCATCATTGGGGAGATGGCTTTCTCTCAGGAGAATGGCACTGGGGGTTATCCAAGAGTGGGAGCTGCTGTGGTCTGGTCAGACAGAGCCGTGCTGGAAGACACATGCCAGAGCTGTCACTGTAACTCACGCAGAGATTCGCCAACTCTCTCTTTAAAATAGCAAATGAGGGGAGTTTCATGGAGAATGTTCCAGAAGCATGCATGAGTCCCTTGAAGGAAGAAGGGTCATCATTATAATTAGGATACAATTAGATTACAAAAACTCTATAATTGAAAAAGAAAAATTAAGTTACAGTCTTTTCACTCCCTGAAAAATCCTGGCAGGTTCCCAACCTCACCCACACCTTCTGTCTCCCTGGGGCCAGAAGTTAGGATTTAATTCACCCAGGAAGGTTTTTAGCCCACAAGCTTCATCTTGTAGCAATTTTGTCAGTCAGTGCTAACATATCAGTTTTTTTTTTTCAGGTTGGTGGGTGAGGGCTACAAATGCAATCACAATTAGCCCAGACGCTCCGTAGTTTCAGTTTCTCGTCTGTTTTTCTCTTCACGGAAATCAGCAAGTGTTGTTAGCCCATTAGATTTCCCCACAGGTCACCCAACAGTGCAGATGTTGGAATCTTTTCCCCGGAAATCTCATGAGGCCACTTAATTTAATTTTAGTTTTTAATTAGTCAGTTATTCTTAGAATTGCTTTCTTGAATTGTTCTGGTTTTCAAGTTCTGTCTTCTGTCCCTTGATTTCTGAGTATTATTTTGGAGGGTTTCTGCAGTTTCCTGGGCCGTAGAAATAGAATTGTGACAAGAAGTTCAGCGGAGTTGGTCACTTTTTATATCCCAAGTAAGGCCTGGACATTTTATAGCATTCCAAAGGGAAATGAACTTGTGCTCCTTTTAAATGTTTTAAAATCTATTTTTGAAGCAGTGTCATTTGTGGATGAGGTCTTTTAAAGTCTGCACGATCCTGCCTGTGATAACATCTGTGGCTTATAATGGCCCTGAAAATATTTACAGGGTCATTCAAATCTTTGGAGAGCAGCACTTTGTGGGAAATTCTTTTCTTCCTACACCCAGTTACATCTGAAGCCTTTGAAACTTGACCACCAGGATCCGATGTGACCTCCCAGTTAGCCAGCACACGCCTTACGCCTTTTTACTGGGTGACATGAAACCATACGTCCACAGTCTCATGTTCTTTTACGGAAATGTTGCTGGAGGCAGAAAATCATTGCACACAGGTTTCAAAATTAATTTTTCATTCTTCATGTTATAATGTTGCTTTCTTTGCAGGTGACTTTGGAATAGATTTCCAGTTGTCATCCACAGGGAAAATATTTTTTCTTCTAGTTACATTTAATTTTTAAAGCTTGAGGGAGTGTATCTATAGAGATGCGAAATATTTGAGCTGGGGTCATTTTTTTAAAAAAACTGCAGCTCTGTGCTTGTTGCAGCTGGTACTGGTGAGTCAGGCATCACATAGAGAGCAGCAGCAGCAATTTTGTGGCGGTGAGCTATGCTGGGAAGTGCTGAGAGCAGAACTGCCATGCTGGGCGGATTTTCTGCCTGATGGTGCTCTTTGAAAGGTTCTGTGGCTCCCCCTAGCGGCAGGTGCAGTCTGTGCGTCCTGGACGGTAGCTTGTGGGTGTTTTTAACCTTAGGTCTACCTGGGGGTGGTTTCTCAGAGTTTTAGACTTGTCACTCTAAATTAGTGCGTTCATTTAAAAACTTATTGAACTTTCATTGATTAGGAATAAAATAGAAGTGAGCGTTTGATAGCTGCTAATATGCTTTCGTCCATAACACATAAAAAGTTTGATATAGCAGGAAAGGTAGAAAATTGATAATGGATTATCTGCTTCATTCGCTCATTCAGTTATTCTGTCGTTCACTCACTCATTCTGTCACTAATTCACGCATTCATTCATTCATTCACCCATGTGTATGTTCTCTCATTCATTCCGTTGCTTACCGCCAATGGAGCGTCTTCCGCTACCACGCATTGCCGGAGGTGGTTGGCATACAGTGGTGAAAAAGGCCACAGTCTCTGAACTCGTTTCTCAGCTTACATTTTTGTGAAGAAAATTACATGGGCAACTACTATTGTATTACGTAAAAAGTCTGAGAGAGCACAAAAGCGTGCTGGTATTTTTAAATGCTTACAATTACATGTTGCCTAACCCAATTTTTCTAGTTTATTATATCTGGAAATAAACTTTAAAATTGACTTATATAGGTAACAACTAAACAATACATTTATTCTTTATTGGAAAGTGTATTTTATTTGTATTTTCAACTCAAACAGGAAACTGCATACTTTTTCCCTAAGGGATCTGACCTCACCCCTTGCCCCTGACAAACCCCCATATATGGATTTTGGGGTGTGGGGAGGTGCCCCGTGGGACAAGAAGGTCATCCCATTCTAAGTTGGGACTGGTTTGGTGTGTGTGGGGGGTGACTGCTTTCACATGGGTAATTATGGGCTGTCTTGTGAGTAAAAATTCCAGGGAGCAAAGTGCTAGGAATGGAGCTGGAAACCTGACTCCATGTAATGCCTGAATAATGCAAGAAAAGACAAAAATTCCAGCTCAGAAATGCTTGAGTAGAAATGCTCCCGACACGGGCAGGTTTCCCTGTCCTCCAGAGGGCGCTGGAGAGGTGTCAAACTGAAGGTCAGTAGGACGGACTTGGGTCACGGCGATCTGTGCTTTCGGAAGCGTCCCTAATGTATTAATTCATCTTTGCATGGTCCACTCCCTTGGGAGCCGGGCCTACTTGCTTATCCTGCTCTCTTGCTTGGGGAGGGCAGCTCACCTAGGAAGTTCCAAGGAGGACGTGAGCAGTCCCAGGCCGACTTCTCGAGATGATGGACCCCGACCGGCCGATGATGGAGAAAGGAACAAGGTACGGTGGTGGATGTGCCCTTCAAGGAGTAGGTCTCGTTTCCTTAGTAACCGTGCTGCTCATTAGCTTCCTGAGCACCTCAGCTGCAGGCTTAGAGCCTGTGCGCCGCGGGGTGAGGAAGGAGCTTTGGAAGTAGACGCGGCGTGGTCCTCTGCTCTGAGCTAGGCAAGCTCTAAGGAAGCCAAGTCTAAACGTGGGGATCCTTGCACTGTAACCTTGCACTGTGCAGGAAATGTTGAAAAATCTGGATTTCAAATTCTGCCATGGACCAGCATCTTTCCAGCAGAACAAAAGCACAGAGAAATTTGTCTTTCTTTCCTCCCCTGCCCCTCAAGCCCAGGCACTAGCAAATGAAACATGGCACTGTTTAGTGTCTAACCAGAGTGATGGGAAAGCAGAACCGTGGGCACGGATGGTTGCTGACTATTGTTTCTTAGTGGCCTCTTGTCCTTCACTAGTTCGTAAGATTTTGAAGTGTGATTCCATAAGCATTTTCATGAAGCCAAGCCAGACACTTGTGCACACGAGGTCACTGTGATAACATCCACTGTCGGGCACAGAAGGGGCTTTGCTCGAATCCCTAAAGAATTGGTAATGATTTTGAAATCCAGAACTTACAGTTCCACTTAGTGGGGAATGCTGCTTATTTTGGCAAGTAGGTGGTTCTGCGATTCAGGATCGAACATGAAAGAAATAAAATATCCCAGTAAGTGCTGGATCATTCTAGGAAAGCTGCCCGGAGCCTGACATTAGGTCTAGCCATCTGGCGGACAAGGACTTGCATGTCCCTTGGTTCCCAATGGGGAGATGGGCTACCGTTCGACCGTACCAGGCCACTGGGCAGGCAGCACTGTGCTTTGCATCGTCACTGATCCGACTGCCCCTTTAAACCTCGGAGGCCATTCGAGGAAGCAGGAGGCATCCTGTGTGATGTGACGCCCACGGGCGTGTGTCAGGGAAGTCTGCACATTCAAGCGTAAGAGCCGCAACTTTTAAAGAGGTGCTTCCTTGCCTTGTTCTTTCTTGGATGTCCTGGGTGGGGCCTCCCTTCTGTTTCCATCAGTAGAAATGTGCTCAGAGCTGCTGGCGCACAAACCATGGTGCCCCAGAGCTGACCAAGGTGTCTGAACCCGGCCCATCCATCCCAATGTGAACATGCAGTGCTAGGACAGGCCCGGCCCCCGCAGGCCCCTGAGATAAACAGCGTTATTGGGATGCTTTGTAGCTTCTCTTGTGATTTCAGGAGAGGACCAGTGGAGAAGAACTGGAAAGGATCAAGGATGACCAAGACTGTGGAGTGGAAGACGCCTGCGGGGCTGAGCGGGACGGGAAGGGCACCAAGAGGACAGCGGCGGCCGCGGGGCTGGCCGGGGGGTCCTGGCAGAAGCACGTGCGGCCCAGTTCCTGACTCCCCGCGATGCTGATTGGACAGCTAGCTGCTTGTCACTCCCTGCTGTGCGACCTTAGCTGCCATCCGTCCCTGCTGTCTTCTTTGTAACCTTTGAGGAGAAAGTGACCAGACCTGCCTGCAAGGCAGACAGGCCTGTCGCAGGCTTGTGTGGGCTCAAGACTATGCTTCCTTACACCCCAAGTGCTATGCAGGTGCAAGTAACTGCACCCCCAGCTCAGATTCCTTAGACCTGATATGGTTTCTGTGAGTCAGGACGAGTTTATAAAGACTGTGCTGGAACCACACGAATATGCCATTTTCTTTGCACAGGGAAGCTCAGGGCCACGCCAGCCCGGTCTGCACAGCACAGAGCCTGTTCAGGTTTGCCCTGTGGCCTGACTGCCCTGAGACCCGACACCGGGCAGGCCTCTCAGGAGACACTTACCTTTCCAGAAGCTGCCTGACGATGGGGGCCCGGGCTGACCGGGGCAGACTGTGGGCCTCTCATTCGTATCGGGCCTGGTATACAGGAGTCGCTCAGAGTGGGCTCCAGACAGGAGACATTAGCTCAGCCATCACCTAAGTCAGAGGAGAAGCCCCCGGAGGGGAGTTTGGGCTGATGGCCCTGTAGCGTATTGGTCCCTTGAGTGGGACGGCTGTGGGATTAAAGGTGACTGTAAAGGTAAGAGCCCGACCCAAATGTGACACTGGCTTCCCCTTTCTCGAACGCCCTACACAGCCCTGCTTGGGGCACACGCTCGGCCACCATTGGGGAGTCAGTGCCAAGCCAAGGACTGTGCTCCTCAGGCCCTTATTTTCTCATCCTGTGTCTGTCCATCCATTCACCATCTATCCGTGCGTCCATCCATCCGCCTGCCCTCCCTCCACTTATCCCCCATCTCCCCATCCAGCCATCCATTCATTCCTGTGTACCCACCCACCTGTCTGTCGGTTCATTTGTCTGTCTGCATGTGTCTGCCTGTCTGTCCAACCATCCATCCATCTGCCCATCCAGTTGTACCGCAGACATTCAGCACGATTGCTCAGGGCCAGGCTCTGCTGGGCACTGGGGATGTACAGAGAGGCAGGTTCCTGGACCCAAGGAAACTGGTTTTTCTGGAAGGGTCTCTTCCGGACTTTCCTGCCCATTAGAGAGAAGAGTCCAGTTGAGTAGAAGTAGTTTGGAGCGCTATACGGCGACATCGCAAAGTGCCCCGTGCACGTGGGCTCTGTGCAGTAGGCACAGTCATAAAAGTGGGTTCAGCGCAGCCGAGAGGGAGCTTTGCATGTGATTTCGGTAGAACCTTTAACACGTGACGTACATGTGTGCTGGGCACATTGTCCTGTTTGAGATGCAGGGTTGGTACTTTGTCTATATATGAAAATGGACTGCTGAAAGTCTCAGGTTTGAGGAAGTTTCTGTTCAATAAAAGAACCCTCCCGAAAAAGAACTGATGTGTGGATGGAGCTCATTGAAGGATGTGTCAGTGAGCTGCCATCAGAAGGAAATGCTCTGGAGCCCGTAGCAACCCTCCCCGGCGTGGGCAGGCCTGTGGGGTCTGGGGCTGTGTGCAGGGTTCCTTTCCATGTGGCGTGTATGGGAATGTTGGTGAGGCTTGCGTGTGTGCACATGTGTGCATGTGCGCATGTTATTGTACTGTGCATGTATGTGCATGTGTGCGCATGTGTACGTGTGTGCATGCACGTGGTTTTGTATGTGTGCATGTGTGCGTGTACACATATGTGCATGTTTTTGCATGTGTGTACATGTGTGTGTGTGCATGTGGTTTTGTATGTGCACGTGTGTGCATGCTTGTGTGTGCATGTAGGTGTGTACATATGCGTGTGTTTTCATTAAATTACCTTTGTTTGTTATTCAGTTCCTCCGATTCTTGCCTATAATTTTTTCACAGCTCTACTGAGATATAATTTACGATCCATAAAATTCACTTCATTTCAAGTATATAATGCCATGGTTTTTAGTATATTTACAGACTTGTGCAACCATCACCACAATCAATACCTCAAAAAAAGTCATGTGCATTAGCAGTCTCTCCCTTTCCACTCCCGCCAGCCATAGGCAGTGACGAATCTACTTCCTCTGTAGATTTGCCTTTTCTGGACACATCATACACGTGGAATCATTTAATGTGCGGCCCTTTGCATCTGGTTTGCTTCACTTAGCATGACGTGTTCAAGTTCCATGTGTAGCACGTATCAGTACTTCATTTTTTTTCATGGCTGAATGATATTCCATTGTATGGATATAGCACATTTTGTCTATCTTTTTACAAACTGATGGACTTTTGGACAGATTTCAGTTTGGGGCTGTTATCAGCAAGGCTGTGAACATTCGTGTACAAGTTTTTGTGTGGACCTATGTCTCAGTTCTGTTGGGTATTTACCTGGGAGTGGCATTTCTGCGTCATATGGTAACTCTATGTTTAACATTTCTGAGGAACTGCCAAATGAGTTTTCAAAGTGACCACAACATTTTAAATCCTCATGGACAATGTCTGAGGGTTTCGGTTTCTCCCCATCCCAGCCAACACTCGTTGCTACCTATCTTTTTGATCTAAGCCACCATTCTGGGGGGTGTGAACTGGTATCTCGTGGTTTGACCCTGATGACTGAGATGTACATCTTTTCATAGGTTTGTCAGCCCTTCTTATGTCTTTGCAGAAATGTCTATCCAGATCCTTTACCCATTACTTAATTGGGGTGTCTTTGTTATTGACTTGTAAGAGCTCTTTACATATGCTGCGTTCAGGTCTCTTATCACATATGTTAGCTGCAGGTATTTCCTCCCATTCTCTGGGTTGCCCTTTCACTTTTATGATGGTGTCATTTGAAGTGCAACATTTTAGATTCCGATGAGGTCCAATTTATGTCTTCTTTCTTTGGTTGCTCTTGCTTTGGGAGTTGCAGTAAGGATGCAGTTTCTTCGGTGCATGCCCTTCCATTCCCTTCTCAAGGGAGTTGTTGGGGAGAAAGGCGTTTGTGTCTACAATAAATATAGAAAAATCCACAGAGAGTTATTATGGGAAGTCCCCAGGCCCTGCCTGTGTGAGGCGCATTGCCTGGCTGGAATGGGCTAGAGGGAGGACACTGGGGGCCCGTGGGCCTGCGGAAGCTTGCCTCACGGGTTCAGGGTCTGGCAGTGGTGGTGGTGGACGTTTACTGCTGTGCACTGGGCCCTCGACCAGATTTCTCAGGGAGGAATGAATCCAACTGGCTGGCAACTTACAGAAGCCTTAGGGGGCCAGTGGATTATGAGACAGTTCCTAAAATCCCCATTTTTCTCCGAGCAACCATATGGAATCTCTGATTTTGATTTTGTTCTCTTTGGGGGTGGGGGTGGGAGAATGGTCAGCACCTGGGTTTTAAAGTTTGCTGTCCAAGCGTCTGTGCTGAGAAGCCATGAAATTCCTGGCCACCTTCCTCTCCTACCTTTGCCTCTGTCCTTTCACACACGGCACAGAATATCACTGTAGCCACACCAGGGAAAGAGGAGCAGGAAGCCATAGCGACACACGCACGAGAAGTCCGTCACGAGCCCAGTGCCCCATCGAACATCCAGGGAGCTGGGCTTTCTGTCTTTTTCAGGATCAAATAAGAGAAAATCGGAGAGAGTAATTTCCTTTCCTGTCAGAAAAATCCTATAAATGTCCATAGCAACTGAAATGCTTCCGTCAATGTGTTTTTGTGCCTCCAGACTGGATTCTGTGTAATGGAATTGGCTTATCTCACTGCGCCCTCCTTCCCACCAAACAGAAGTCACCTTTAGGCTTTCATGAAGCAGCCTCTCTAGCTGGGCCCTGACAGTGTGCAGACAGCTGCTGAGTTCGTGGACTTCTGTGGTCTTGATTCCCCGTGACTCAGGCATCCACCCTGGTGGGTGAGCCAGGGACGCTGTACCAAGCGGGCGCTAGGAACATGGCCCCTTTGGTCCTTGGGGCTCCAGGGGACATGTGGCCGTGTGCAGAGACTTTCTGGTTTTCCCAGGTGGGTGACAGGTGCTTCTGGATCTAGTGGGCAGAGGCCAGGGCTGGTGCTCAGCATCCTCCAAAGCCGGGACAGCCCCTGCAAGCCCAAGAACTACCCAGCCTGTAATGTCACGCACGCCAAGGGGACAAACCCTGCCCAAGTAACGGGTGCTTTTCGTCCTCAAGTCCTATGTATCGCCAGCTTCAGTCCATCTCAGCCTTGTTCTCAGAGCCAGCTGAGAACTCGGGTCTCATCCTCCTCTGTCACGGAAACACTTTCAATGGCTGTTTACTGAGCACGTGTTCTGTGCTGTCTGGGAGGCTTCCAGGTGATTCCATGACTGTGACCAACTCTGAGATAAGGGCGGGACTTGGAGGGTGACCCAGTGGAGGGAGATCAGGCCTGTGGTCTCCCTTGGGGATGCCTCAGCTCTTGCACCCTTGGGGACGCTTCAGCTCTTGGACCTTTCCCCTGTTCTGACTGCTAGGAAGGTTCTTCCTCGTTTAGAGGAGAAATCACTGCATGCCTGGAGTTGAGGTCCCTGGTAGGGCCCAGGAGGTGCCCAGGAGAAGGCTCAGGCCTGAATGGCAACGTTAGAGCATGGCTTTCCTCTTAATCTAGATCTTGAGCCCCCATTCTGGCTGGTGGCAGAAAACCACGATCTTCGAATAGACTTGCTCTTCCTGGCTCCTCGCTCCGGGATTATTTTCTGAGGGAAATACCCGAGGTGGCCACACGATGGCAGCCTTGCATAAACCAAAGCTCGCGTGTCCCAGGACCGCAGCCCTAAGTGGATGTCCCCTGCAGTGGACACCGCCTGTGTAACTGCAGAAATCGGGGGGGGGGGGGGGGGGGGCGGGTCGGCCAGGAAGACATCTTTAATGGCAGCTGGAAATTCCGAACTTCACTCTTGACCACGAGTCAGGCGGGAACCACGTTTTTCCTAGGATGGAAGATACAGGACCGCGGCGTGCTCATCTGCGCAGTCGTCCCGCGCGGCCACTAGATGGCGCTATTGCACTTTCCTGCGGGCTCCGAGGGGCGCGCCTGTGCCCGCCTCTTTGCATCTTCAGATCCCACCAGAGTCCCCAGGTGAAATAAACGTGCCATTGTGAGCCGAGGCCTAGTTCACTAAGATGTCTAGGAAATGAGATGCAGCCAGGAGGCTTTGCCAGAGGAAACGCTGACTGTGGCGTTGTAGCAGGAAAGCCCTTTAGGATTCTACAAGTCTCCCTCCTCCACGCACTGCCTGGCGCCCCAACCCCAATCCCTGCCCCTTAGGGGGCAGAGTTCTGGTCACAGGCCCTAATATCAGCCTGGTGGAGGGGCGCTCATAAAAGTGGCACCAGGCATTTTCTTTTCCGGAGAACCTGTAATCCGATTGCATGCCTCTTGGGTGTCTGTTCATCAATCCAGCCACCGCAGGGAGTCAAAGGAAAACCACCAGGGATTGGCCCGGGACCTGCACAAGGGCCCCACAGAGAAAGAACAGTCTGTGGGGTTTGAGGACAGCCGGCCTGGGAATGTGTAGACTTGTGGCTGCAGGCAGGGCCAGGCTGGGACTGGGGTTGGGGCCACTGGACTCGGGGTCAGAGCCCAGGACAGCCCCTGGGAACTCGCTGGTCACCCACTCCTGCGAGGCTACGCAGAGCACAGAGTGCTGAGGGGCCACGTGCAGCCCCCACCCCGGGGCCCAGGCGGTCACCTTGGAGGATGAGTCCACAATAGTAACACACAGCAACAGCAGTGATGATAAAACATGTACGTGTGCCGGGCACCAACTCCTGTGACCTCACCACACGCCCAGAGGACAGACTTGGCCACCAGCTGCTGCTCTAAAGGGGGGGTGCGTTCTCAGCTTCTGCCTGCAGTCGCACAAGATCAGAGTTAAAAACCAGCTTTTCAGTTGGAATTAACCGTTAATGGGCAAGAGTTGCAAAAGTGCAAACAGTACAAGGAACACCGTGGTACTCTTTCTGTGCGGGGTTTTGTCTCTGCCCCATCCGAGGTTTTAAGGATCGCATGGCATTTGACCCTGAAAGATTTCAGTGTGTTTCCTAAGAATGGAGGTGACCTGTGTTCACACTGCGGTTATCAACATCATAAGTTGTCCTGCGTATGTTGATGTGATACTTTCTCTAACCTACTGTCTGTGTCCTACCATTGTCACTTGACCTAATAATGTCCTTTATAACATGCTCTCCCCTCCCCAATAGCACAGGATCCATCAAGGGGCAGATACTGCATTTAGTGGCCGTGTCTCTTTAGACCCCCTTAAAATCTGGAACGTTTCCACAATTCTTTCTGATATTCATGTTTTTAAAGCATATGGTACCTCTGCTTTTTTTTTTTTTTTTCAGAACGTTCTTTATTTTATGCTTGTCTGCTATTTCCTTGTGGTCATCATGCTGGGGCAGTGTAGGTGACCTCATTCCTTCTCAGGTGTCGCATCTGGAGAGACTTACCGTCAGAACCTTCCTCAAGTGCCTTCTCCGGCTCGAGCTGGCTCTGTTTCCTTTTGTGAATCTGAGCAAAGGCTGTAGTTTCACTATGTGCCTCTTCTTCAATGAGGGTTCTGAAAAAAAAACTGTCTTTTGTCAGCTGTGGTTGCCGGACGTGAAAAAGCCTCCTGGCTTCTAGCAGGAAGGCCTTATGTCAGGTGTGAGAGATGCTGGCAGTTCCCATGCTTTCCAAATGCCATTTCTCTGTACTTCCTGCCAGGGCCACCCTGTAAAGCTCCCCCCACCCCTAGGAGCAGGTTGGGGCTGGGAACAGTCTGCCTTTTACCTCCTTAGCTGCATAGCGGCATAGTTTGTAAAACATTCCAACGTGTGTAATGCCACCAACGGCAGGGGTTGAGAGGGAACGCCTGGAGGCCTCCCACTTTTTTTGTGGCTCTCTGCCTGGAAAGGAGGGGCTACTTTTTAGGGCTGATGCTGACTGATGTGCTGGGGGGGGCATCCAGATGCCAGCAGCGGCTGGCCTTGGTAAAATGTTGGAGGGGTGTTAAAACTCTGACTACAGCATGTCGGTTGAGCCAAAATGACTAACGTCCTTCATGCAGCCTTTAAGTTTCCCCAGAGAAGATACCATGCCTTCTCCTCTCCTCTCCTTCTTTCCCCTCCCTCCCTCCCTTCCCCCCCTCCCTCCCTCCCTCCCTCCCTCCCTCCCTCCCTCCCTCCCTCCCTCCCTTCCTCCCGCCCTCTCAGGCCTTCTGTGAGCCAGTCACTGTGTGGACACAAAACAGTGAACAAGGAAAGGCTCATGCCCGCCTGCATGGAGTTTATTATCTAGACCGGGGTTTCTCAGTCTCAGCGTTTTCATGTTGTGGATGGATCATTCTTTGTGTGGGGCCGTCGTGGGTGCTGTAAGGCATCCAGCGGCATCCCTGGCCTTGACCTGCTGGGTACCAGTAGCACCTCCCTTCTTGCCACAGTTTCCCCCCTCAAAGAATGTCTCCAAACATCGCCCAGTGTCTCCTGGGTGACACCGTCCCCCTGGTTGAGAACCACTGATCCAGCGGGAGAGAGAGAACTAGATGACCCCCGAGCACACTTACGTCGCCTGGTAATGGCCTTGGTGGGAGTCCACTCAGGCTGTTCTCGTTTTGTGATCACAGGGTCAGGGCAGTGGGGCTGCCTGTTGGTGCTTGAGGAAAGTCCCCCCAAAAAACTTTAGGTAAGAGAGGACCTGTCTTAATATCATAGAGGGGTCGTCATGGATACTCTTACTTGGACCATCCAAAAAAGCAGGAGCAGGTATCGGTAATAAAGTAAACGATACAGTGACCCTCCCGGCTTCTCCATGTTGGCCTTTCCTCTACCTGGAAATAACTGCTCTGTGGGGGAGTGAGGCCATCTGCTAGCAGACCTGCGATCTGAGTTTTTTCTACTTTTCGAGTAAGCCTCCAATTTCCTCCCTGTGTCTGATGGGGAGGCAAAGAAGAATGTGCAGACGGATTTCTTTGTGCCTGATGCCGGGGGCCAGGCCTCGCTATTGCCAAACGTTTGGCTGTATCTGGCGCTTGGCACAGGCCATACATCTGCGTCCTGTGACGTCCAGCAGCAGAGAACCATCCGATTCAAGCATCCTGTACAGAAGACGCCGCCAGCTCTCCTGCTTGTTCCTCCCCGTGTCTGGCTGAGTTCCTTTCTGTCTGCTCAGCCCCAGAGTGTTGATGGGTCAGTCTATGCAGAGCTTGCAGTTTCGTCTCAGCTGGGAATTCTGATGGGGTGTCTGTGCCCGGACGCATGCGTGCACGCGAGTAGCTCAGGGCTGCGCACCTGCATTTAAAGTGCCAGAGGATGCTCCTTTGATCTGCTCATTTGACCATTGGAAGAGGCCATGCCTGCTCCAAGTTCCTAGATGCTCAAGGATAATCACAAGCATTTTTGAAAACAAGATGTCAAATAGGAAACTTTTTAGTGTAACAAGACACGCCTTGGCCATTTCAGTCATTGAAATGACAAGTTTGGAAACCCCTTGAAGTAAAATTATTTTAGAGGAAGCTATTTGTGAGAAGATAGTCTTTGAAAGGAAAACTGTTTTAAACACCAAAACTAACAATGGTGACGATGTTTATGATGACAGTGACAGATCCACATAATTTCCATTTCCAAAGGCTTCTGGGTCCCTCTCGGTCACTCAGGTCACTGGTCAACCAGTTACCAAGACCCCTGGCGTTTCCATCTGTCATTAGTCATGCGTGTTCCCATCACCTCATTCAGCTCTTCATGACTGTCCTAAACTTTGACAAGAGCTGTCTTAACAGGCCTCCTTCCTCCTACCTTTATCATCTGTCTTCCAACTATTTCCTGGGCATCCCAGAGTATCAGTTATCCACTGCTGTGTAACAAAACGGCCCCCAAACATATTGGTTAAAAACAGTTATTATCTCACACACTTTCTGAAAATCAGGAATTTGGGGGCATCTTAGTTGGGTGGTTCTGGCTCAGGGTCTCTTGTGAGGTAGCAGCTAAGATGTCAGCTGGCATCACGGTCATCTGAAGGCTTGACTGGGGCTGGGGGACCCACTTCCAAGATGACGTACTCACACGGCTGTTGGCTGGAGGCCTCAGTTTCTCACCTCAGGGGCTTCTCCACAATGCTGCTTGAGTGTCAGCTGGCTTCCCTTGGAGCAGGTGACCCACAAGAGTGAGCAAGGGGGAGATTGCACGGCCTTTTGAGACCTTGTCTGGGAGTCAGATACCATTTCTTCCCCCAAATTCTATTTGTTGGAAACACTTCAGTTTAGGAGAGGCGAATTAGTTTCCACCTTTTGAAGGGAGCAGTTTTGAGGAATTGATGGACATATTTTAAAATCACCACATCTCTTATGTAAATGTTGTTCTCTGGGTTTTCAAGGAACTTAGTCCCTAAGGTGCGTCCATGTTGGTTTATCCCAGTCTAGAGACAGGAGCTGCCAGTGTGAGGAGTCAAGTCGTGCTGGATCTTTGCTAAGAAATCTTCAGGGACCCCTTCCCTACGGGACTCAGCACAAGGTCTCTCCCACACCGCTCCAGCCCTCCAGGCCCTGACCAGGACGTTCCACTCTCTGCCCCAGCTGGATGACTTGCTCTTTCCGGACTCATCCTGGCCTCCTCATCCCTCTGCCTCCACCGGTTCCCATCGCCCTCGGAACTCCTGCCTCTCCTTCACCCCATTTGCAGTCCCCAAGCCCTGCTGACTTTACTTCCTCAGTTTGTTCCAGGTATTGCTCCCCACCCCGCTCTCTCTCCTCCCGACCCCAGGTCGTACCCCTGGCCTCTCAGCAGCTCTCACAGGCGCCTCCCATGCAGACTCTCCCTCCATTTCTGTTCACTTCCTCAGCCGTTTCTAGGATGCAGTTGCCCCAGGATGCATCTAGAGTGCATCTTTGACCATGTTCATTCCTGGCTCAAAATCTTTCCCTGCCTTTCCACTGCAGGCTGGATAAAGTCCAGCTTCGTTCTGTGGTGGCCCAGACCCTCTGTGACCCAGCCCCGCCAGCCCATTTCTCCAGGCTGCTCCCCCCCCACCCCTTGCTCTGGCAACACCACACCTCTTGCTGTTACCCTCACAGCAGGCAGGTCCCCACCTTTGCGCCTGGCTCATGCTTCCCTTTGTCAGGTGGGATGCAGGACCAGGGAGAAAGGAAGCAGCATCATAGGGGCCCCTGTGAATGGGGGCCCACAGATATCTTGGGGAGCACTGAACTTTCCACCTGGCAAGGAACAGGGGTCCACAGTCAATTTTATGTAGGCCTTGGAGGATGGGGCTACATATAGATTCCGAAACCAAGCTGCCAGTTAAATTCCTAATGATCCTGACCTGGAAAATGAGGCCCTTTCCCGAGTCCCCTGTGAGCCTGGGGGAGCAGGGGGCATTGCTGCTGCTAATAACGCCCAGCCATACCTTGCAGAGAAATGTGCCCAGAGGAATTGCTGCTGCTTTGTGCATGTGTAAGCTCACTTCCAAACTAGAGAAAAAAGCACTTTGTCACCCTGTGCAGGAATCCTAATTCTCTGAGCTGCTCCGGCCTGTTCTTCCTGACACAAGCAGTGTTGTGACGTGACGTGCACACACAGTGAGTATGAATGCAATGACTTCTAAAGAGAGCAGTGCGACAGAGCTGGGCTAAATGCCAACTAGAGTTGTCTTCGGCAGTGATCCCGTCTGCTCTGAGCTGCTAGACCCTGGGAGGGGTTGGATGCCTTTGCCTTCCGGGCATTCCGGTGGCCCCACTGTCCAGGGCAGGTTTGGATGGAGCTGATAGAATGTCTCCTCTTATGCTTTGTGGTGCTCATTAGTGCAAGAACCCAAGTATTTTCCTTTCGTCCCGCTCTGGGCACACGCTAGGATTGCACTTTCTGGCCCCCTCAAGGTCGAGTGGTGCCAAGTGATTAGTTCAGGCCAATGATTGTGAATGGACCGTGTCACCCACAGACTGGACATTTAATTGCAAATATGAGACCCTCCAAAGCTCTCTTAGTAATTGTTCAGTAAGTCTGGATCTCTGAGTGGCGTCCCCTTGCTGAGTTAAAGGACATGTGACACAATTTTTTGCCCACTGAGATTTTGGAGTTGTTTGTTACTACACCACAGCCTGGCGTCTGCTGACTGATACGTAGTGTTGGCATTTGGGGCAGCTTAATATTTTCTGTAACTTCATTTACACAGAGGCAGTGCCTTGGGCTTTCCTTGTTCATCAGTTCGTGTTCCTCCAGGAAACTGACTGATGGCCTATTGAATGGTCAGAGTTTATTATCCTTTTCAAGATTGTGAAGAGAGAGATCGTGGTGTAATATTTTTGGTGATCTGATAATGTTAATGACCTTGGCGTACTTTGTGAGGTTAACCTTTCCTTGGTTGATAACAGACATCCAGACTTGGCTATGCCATCCCGTTGCAAGACTAGGCAAACACTGGTAATCACTACAGCTTACTGAGTGCCACCCTGTGCCAGGCAGGCACTGAGTACACTTTGTCTCTGACTCTTAGTACAGCTCTCTACGGGAGGCCTGTGTATTTCCTCTTACTGAGATGACAAAACTGAGGGGCAAAGATGATAAAACTAAGGGACAATAGCTTGCCTAAACTCACTCTGCTAGGGGAGCCAAGACCTGGACCCAACTCTGGGTGCAAAAGTCTATGTTCTCTTTATTGTATCTATAGTTTTCCTTTGCAGATTTCTAGGAAAGGGATTTTCCTTCCTTCCTTCCTTCCTTCCTTCCTTCCTTCCTTCCTTCCTTCCTTCCTTCCTTCCTTCCTTCTCTCCCTCCCTCCCTGCCTTCCTCCCTCCCTCCCTCCCTCCCTCCCTCCCTCCCTCCCTCCCTCCCCACCAATAAATCCATTCACTCGTTCAGTGGGTTTTGTTGAGAGTCTCTTAGGGGCTGGTTGTGTTTGCGGCTGGGATTTAGATGTGAACTGGTTACGATTCCTACCCTCGACCTCAGTGGATTCACAGCCTTGAAGGGGTAGCAATGTGTATATTCACAGAAAGTGTCACAGATATGTCCAGGGAAGTGTGGGCATGCCAGAGAGGTGGCTCCTGGTCTGAACAGCGTGTTGAGTGGTGGCAGGAGTCCTGGAGGAGGTGATACCAGTAAAAATTTTAGAGGCTTCTGTCTTCTATTTGCCTTTGAGTCTTTCACTGTTTGCACTTCAACCCCACATCCTAGCCTGCTACACCCATCTGCTGAAGGTCAGTGTCATGACCACCAGCCGTGATCCTGTTGTTTCTGAAGGTCACCATATCAGCGGCTTCGATATGCCACCCCCTTCCCCTGCTAAGTGTTTGGCCTCATCCTGCTCTCCTGCCCCCACTTTAGAGGCATGCTTTCCTGTATCTCTCACTGAGGTTGGGTGGCCCCTCCTAAAGAATGACGGCACAGAATCCTAGCTCTCTGGGAGCACGCATAGACTTTCCCAAAGTTTGGCCTGTCACTTGTTCTTCGTGGCTCGGGGGAGGCTGCAGAACTCTCCAGCAGGAAAAATGAACAGAACCCTATGATTACGCACTCCTCAAATGGCTGGGGTGATTTGAGCAGAAACGGCTTTACAGCTCTGGGGAAAAAAATGTAATTCTCGGGTATGAAAAGCGTGAACCAGAGTTGCCATGTTCACGTCTTGTTTTTAAAGCCCCCACAGGCCAAGTCACATATCTGGGTCAGAGGGTCTATTGATTAGCTGTCAGGGCCTGAGGTGTGGGTAATCAATAACGCTAACCTTCAGGAAAGGTGGCCCGAATGCAGAAATCCCAGCACGTGGACCCTCTGTTTCTTCTGGTCTATGCACGCTTTGTGGGAAAGCAAAACTCTGCGAACTGGAGCGCCCCAAACCTGACAACGTTCCTACAAGCTGAGGCCTTGGAAATGCCGCCGTAAGTGAGCCCAAGGCCATTGATCTGCTCGGCCCTCAGCCCTGACACAGCCACGGGCACACAGGGAGATGGAGAAGACACACATTTCACAACTGGAGGGTCCCCGGGGCAGAGAGACAGAGTGACTTTGTCAGGAGGTCCCTAGGACCATAACCTTGACCTTTACTAATGTTTAATCAGGTGCTTAGATTAGAGCAAAGCACTTGAGAAACTCCGGCTAGTCCGTGTGACCGATGAAGGGCTGGCTTTGATGGATCGGCTTATAACGCTCCCACGTGAATCGCTTTCTTTCTGAAGAGGGGTGTCACACAGAGCAAGTGTGGCTTCTTACCGTGCATCTGCCAGGGGATCTGGCCCAGGGTTCGTGTTGAGAAGAGCTGATGTCATCCACCCACCATTCAGTCCCCCTTCCTCCTTCCTAAGGGCCCTGAGTTTGTTAAACCACCCGCCCACCATGGGAGGGAGGAGATGTAGCTGGGGAATCAGCAGGTAACCACCCCTGGTGGCTAAGATGAGTGGAGAGCTGAGCATACGACCTAGGTTGGCCCCATGTGGAAAGTTCCAGAGCCTCCTGATGGAGGAGAGGTTCTCGCTCATGCAGAATAAGAAAAGTCTACCTTCCCACCCACCGGTGTGACGGGACTGCTGCTGCTAGCTAACTCTGGACCTCCAGGGACCCGTGAAACCTCAGACAGTCCGAGACCAACCTTCCAGAGCCTTCAGGTCCAGAAGAGCTCCCCACCTGCAAGCACAGGAAGAGAAGAAATGTTTCTCAGGGTGAAGAGAGGAGTGGTTCTGGCCCAGCTCATCCACCACCTCAGGTCATCAGGTAGAAGCACAGACATGCGGCCCCAGGCCTATGGGAAGCACCATCTCCTGGGACGGGACTCGGGAGTCTATATTTTCAACAGGTGTGTCCTGGAGTTTTTTTTTTTGAGCTAAAGTTCTTGGTCCTAGCAGTGACAGGCACAGAGGAAAGAGGTGACGATGGCAGGATCTGGTCCCAAAGGAGGACAGTGATGGGATTGAGTGAGGGGTTGAGTGTGTGTGCGTGTGTGCAGGAGAGGCAGTGTATGGTACATCTGTGAAGTCACAGCACTGTCTGCTGTGGGGCACGACGTGTCACAATTCCCTCAGGCGTGGGGAACTGGAAAGGTGACGTGCAGCAGTGGTGGAGGCCTGGTGTGGGGGGGAACCAGTGCACATGGGGCTGTCAGGGCCAGTCCCCGTGGCACTGATACCACTGGCCGGGAATCTGACCCCGACCCTGTGACCCTGACCTTGTACAAGGTAAGCTGTCGCAAGTGAAGCTGAGTCCAGAGCTCAGCATCCAGCAGGGAAAAGCTTCTCTGGGGTGAGGACGAGGCTGGGGCTGGCCTCGGGCACTACCGCCTCAGCCCGCGTGTTCTAGACATGGAGGTTCCGCTGGGGGTGACTGGCCTTGGGGGGTGTCCAGGGGCTCCGGGAAATAGCACAGGCCCTGACTTACGTGGTCATTTTTATTTCCCTCCAAATTTTGTATTATGGTTAAAATACATATAACGTTAAATTTACCATCTTAACCATTTTTAAGTGTACAGTTCAGTGGTATTAAGCACATTCACGTTTTCATCTCATCTCAGAACCCTTCGTCTTGCAAAACTGAAACTCAGTCCCCATTAAACAATTCTCCCCTCCCCCCTGCCCCTGGCACCCACCATCTACTCCTCTGTCTCTACGAACCTGAGTCTTCTAGGGACCTCATATAAGTTGAATCATGTACAGTATGTGTCCCTTTGTGACTGGCTTATTCCATTTAGTGTCATGTCCTGAAGGTTCTTCCCTGTGTTACGTGTGTCAGGATTTCCTTCCTGTTTAAGGCTGCGTACTGTTCCATGGTGTGGATGGGCCACATTTGTTTATCCATTCATCTGTTGATGGACACTTGGGTTGCATGGTGCCTTTTAAAAATGTTTCTGTCATTAAATAATTAAACCTATGAGTCTGGAGTCTATACTCTCACTTGGGTGCATTTTTCTCATTGACTCATTTCCCTTGAATGCTAGTCATGTGGTGAATTTGACCTCTGTGAGGAAAGGGCTTGGTAGGCAGAGAAAAGTGTGAGTGTGTCTCGCGTAATCCTCGCACATTTTTGTGAGCTAGAGCCTGAGACGTCCGTGGGGAGGACAGTGGGCTGGACTCTGTCCGTGGTGTCTCGGCTTTTTCCCCAGTGGTGTGGGCTCTGCACTAACTCACCAGCTTTCCCATCGTGTCTTCTTTCTACCTGCCAGCTGGCATGTTACGGTGGAGTCAGATATCCCTGGCACTGAACGTGTGGCTTCAGGCAGGTGACTTTCCCTCTCTAAGCCTCTGAGCGTGTGGGACCTGGGACAGTGGCTGTGAGAAGCTGACGAATAGTGAGTTTCCTGTTCCATGCCCCTCCCAGTTTGTGGTCATACAATTAAGAGAAAATACTACCTGATTTTTTTGGAACGCACACGGTGACAGTTGCATGTTGTCATACTGCTCAGTCAGGCTTCCCTCACTCCTCCCAGAACCCCCCCACCCCCCACACCCCCTGTGTTGGGCTTTCTCTGAGAAACCCAGCCTCCCAAAGCATTCCTAGGGGACTCTGTGAGTCATTCCTAATTCCATTATTCAGGGGCACAGTGAGGTCCCAGGTGAGAAAATGCTGTGGCATTGGAGCAAAACTTATCACCGGAGTCTGGTTGGGGGAGGGGACCATGGGACCCACACCCTCCTGCCTTAAAGACCTGCAAGGATTCAGTCCTGACAACCAGTTATCGCTAATTACTGCCCAGGGGCTCAGTGCTATTGGTTGATTGGGTTAAGTCAATACTTTGGACTAAAAGCCTTGCTAATTTCACGGGTCTGGTCTGCAGTAGCACTTGTGGAGTTGACAATGAGTCTGGTCCCCTTAGGTGTTTCTTTGTGGTGACAAAGCTTCATTTCAGCACAGATGGGACATGTTGTCCCCACGTAAGCATGACAAACACGCAGAAACCACCAACAGATCCAACAGGGTGTGGGGGCCCCAGCTAGGGTCCCACCTCGTGGCCAGTGCAGTTTGGGGCCCAATGTGCATGACAGCACTTCTGTGGGTTCACACCATTTCCTTCTCCCTAGCCCGGGTCACTGCCCCCGACTGCCACCCGGCCCTTCCCTGCCTGGCAGGGTCCTTTTCTTTAGGGCCTGGGTCCACCAGTATGGAAACAAGAGCACTATGCCTAATTATAAAATCATTATATGATTAAACGCAATTAACTTCAAATAACCCTTGAAATTTGCTTAATGTCAGCCCATGGCCCTGCTTGAACCGCTAAATATTGCTCTCCTTTGAAATTCTGAAGAGAAGGGCCGATTGCACTGAGGTGTCTGGAGCTCCATGGGGCTCACGCCGCGTGTCTGAGTTCAGGAAACGGTACCGGTGCTGAGGGTCCTGGGTCCCAACTGGGGCGGGGCAGGGTGGGGTTTGATGGACAGTGGAGAGGGAATTGGGGGAACCTGCAGCTCTGCTGGGTGTCAGACCATGAGCTGTGGGCGCAAGGGGCTGGGCCTTTACCTGGGCTCTGGCAAATTTGTTCAAACCTTGAACTTTGGATTTGGTGCCTGTTGGGGACTGAATTGTGTGCCCACCAAATTCATATGAGTATGTTGGACTCCAGACCCTCCTACCTCAGAACAGGATTGTTCTTGGAGACAGGGGGTTTTAAAAGATAGTTATGTTACAAAGAGGTCCTGAGGGTGGGGCCCTCATCCAGTCTGACTGGTGTCCTTATAAGAAGAGACCAGGGCACAGACACACACACAGACGACCGTGTGAGGACATGGGGAGAAGGCGGCGTCTAAAGCCCAAGGAGCGAGCCCTCGGAGAGACCAGCCCTGCCGACACCTTGGTCTTGGACTTGCAGCCTCCGGAACTGGGAGAAAGAAATTCTTGTTTAAGCCACCCAGCCTCCAAATTCTGTGAGGCAATTCCTTAGAATGAATCTCTTTCTTGACGTCTATACCTCCTGTTGGTTCTGTTTCTCTGGGGAAGCCTGACTCATGCAAATCCCTTCCTCACACCTGTTCTTTGCTCTGCAGGTCAATGGTGCCCCACCCTCCCAGCCTCCAGAGCGGGAAAGCTGTTACTCTGTGTCACATGCCACCCACTGTGTGCCTTTGAATGCCTCAGCTGGGCCAGCTCTCCTCTGTTTGCACTTGTGTTCAGCTCCAGAATTTTTAAAGCTGCTGAGCTGGTCTCCTCACTTCCAATCTGACCCTCTCATTCTCTTCAGAGATACGGTCCCCAAACCTCACTGCCTTGATGCCACTTCCCTGCTTAGATCAGCTCACATTCTGGCCATGAATGGCCTTTCCTGTCCTCGGCCTGACCTTCTCCCTTCCTTCCTCATCGCTGACTGACTTGGCCTCGTTCAATCCTCACGACCTCACTCGAAGGCCGCCTCCCCAGGGGAGGCTTTCCCCGTCTCTTCCTGTTCTTGCTCTTCAAAGCCTGTGACTTGGGGATGTGGTCAAAACACAGCTCGGCTTTCTCCCCACTTTCCTGCCTGTTCCTGACTCCGTGACCTTACCCGTTACCGAAGGCGCAGAAGGTCCTCGGTGTCTCCAGCGAACTGTTTCCATCGGTAATGAAGGTGCTCAGTCCTGAGGAACAGTCCACGCCCTGAGTTTGATTCAAGCTAAAACTGCTCCCCACACCAGGGCCAGCTGCCTGCCCTGGGGGAGGCCCCGGTCACCGCACTTGCTGTCCCTGCTGCTCCTCCCCCCAGTGCTACGTCTGGCTTCGGACACCTCTGGGGGAGGGTGGCAAAGGAGGCAAGAGCCGCCTTTCTCTGTGTCTTCATCAGCTTGGGTGCCACCACGGAACACCACGCGCGGGGGCCTAAACATCACAGATCTAGTTCCTCTTAGCTCTGGAGGCTGGAAGTCCAAGGTCAAGGAGCCGGCAGCGTGGGTTTCTTCCCCACTGTAGATGGCCACCTTCTCACTGTGTCCTCACGTGGAGGGGAGGGGAAGAGGGGGGAGGGAGGGAAGGAGGGGGAAAGAGAAGGAGAGAGAGGAAGCCAAGTCTCGGGTGTCTCTTCTTCTGAGGGTGCTAACCCCCCTATGGGCCCCACCCTCAGGACCTCATCTGAACCTAGTTATTTCCCGTAGGTCTCATCTCCAAAACCCACACATTGGGGAGTTAGGACGTCAACATATGGATTGGGGGGGCGGTCACAATTCAGTCTGCAGCACCTGGCTGACGCCACTGTGAGATGCTAGTAGCTCTCTGGGCCGAGCCTACCTGCAAAGCTGCCGCGCCTTCACCTTGCAGGTGTGTCTGTGGGGCCGCCAGAGCTATGGCTCAGGGCGTGGTGGTACTTACACCCAGAGGGCAGCTCTCGCACCTTCCTCAGGCTCCGTTTCTCCACCTGTCTGCCTGCTCAGACCTCTAATGTCATCCCTTTAAAAATGTTCCCAGGACAACTGCCGTCTGGGGCTTGCTCTCGGGGTCCCTGTCTCACCCTCAGGGGAGACTGTCTGCCTGGTTCCCGGTCTCTCCCGCTCTCAGGCTCGTCAGGCACAGGCCAGACACAGCCCACTGTGCCCCCCACTTGGTTCTCCAAGTGTCCGCTCAGTGCTGCACTTAGTGAGAGAGCCATGCAGGCTGACGCTGTGCGGTCAGCACCCGGGGTCCCGTCGCATCCCTTGGGGACCGCAGTCACCCCCAGCTCTGGCCTCGCAGGCTGCGTGTGACCTCGCGGGTGTCTGCTTCCATCTCCCGCTCGCCCGCCCCTGTGCAACCCCAGCCTCATGGCCTTGCCACTGTGTCGACCGCGTCTGCCTGCTCTGTCTGGGCTGCAGCTTCTCTAGAAAGACTTCCTACCGCTGGTTCCCGCCAGACCTCGGAAGGCTCAGTGTTATACCCAGGATCTGGGTCTTGCACTGTTACGTCCAGCTGTGACCAGGGTCACGGGACTACCAGCCCACGGCCACCGAAGCCACAGGCTGGACGGGCCCGGGGCAGGCAGGTGCTCCAGGACCGGCCTCCTACAGCCCGGGGTAAGATTTGACTCTTCCTTATGGCGCCAGGTGTCTGGCCCATTACTTGGCCTGAAATAGGGGTGCAGTTCACCAGTGAAAAGAACGCCCATGGTTCTTAAGGAAGATACCCTGCTTGCTTTTTTTTTTCTTCCTTTTTTTTCTGCCTTTTCTTCCAAGGCACCTTGCAGCATGTTTTCTGTGATACAGTTGCTTAGTAAATATTGTTGACTGATTCACTGGGAAAAAGGTGGTCCAGGCATGTCTTCTGGAAACGTCCAGTAAGCCCCATTATTCGTGTTTGCAGTCAGTTGTGGAGTGGGCCTTTTGGCATTCATCCCATAAGGACAGTAAACAAAGATGGCTGTATAATTTTATTGTCTCTCGTCCTTCGTCCTCCTCTCTGCCTCATTGCTTCTGGGTTCACCCCTAGGACGCTAATAGCCCCCCTTTTCATTTTGAACGCTAATGTTTGTTTCCAGAATAACTGAATCCAGCCGGGACAGGAAGGGTGTAGAACACTTTATAATACTTTTGCTGTGAAAAAGGGGAAATCAAGAATTTGCTTGATGGCATTTAGTTCAGGGGACACAGTTTATCAGCACTGTCGTTATCTACTTATGTTTTAGTGATTCAGTGCTGGGGGGAAATAGCCTCAGACATAAAATGTGAAGTGCTCTTCTGGCAAAGCCTGCCGGTTTAATTCAGATGTTAAATATTTTCAGGAGGGTCAAGCGCTCAAGGCCTATATGTTTTGTCCTTTGAGTGAAACTAGCTTCAATGAGAAGGAGATAATCTGGAGCCCCAACCTGCGATACGCACGAAGCAGGGGTCAGAGGTCTCAATTTTACAGGAAACGCGTGCTCCAGCTCTGGGGCTCTGAGGAAAGAATGGGAAATGTGGGTAATTGTGTTAGGTATAAGGTAGCGGAGAAGAAGCCTTGTTCCTGGGAAATGATGCTTTATTTAAGGTTGATTAAGTTGGAACTCTCTCATCCAGACTTTTGTCTGCCTGCAGTCTCCCCAGCCTAGACCGGGGGCAGGCCCAGGGAAAGCCGTGTGCAGAGCAGCTCCCCTGAGTGGCCCTGCCTTGTGTTCCTGGGCTAAGCGCCGGAAATGGCTGGGCCTTGGCTGTCTTCAGGTCGCCGTTTGCAAACCCACTGGTCCCCGGAGAGAGTTCTGGCCTCTGGAACTCCAGCTGTTTGCATGGTGAGGTTTGCACCCCACAAAGGTTCTTTATTTCCTCCCCGGTACCTCTAGGTTTGGCTCTGTGGTCCCTCATGTAAAGGTCCCGTTGGGGGCTGGGGTGGCCCTCTGGAAACGAGTGGCAAATTCTTCCCACAAAATTTTGCCTTTAAACAGAAATCATCACACCGATGAGTGAATATGCCTTAATTATTATTAACCCCAGTATCATACTTAAATAGGTAAGATTTAGGGCTTCTACTCTTATGTTCAACTTTCTTATCGACTAACTATAGGGTCCAGAGATAACTGAAAATAATTCTATAAAATGGAATTCTGTATTAACTCAATTAAACATAAGCATTGATCAGTTTTTGTGTAAACGTAGTCTTAAACTATGCAATTAAAATAAGGTTTCAATAATTGTCTCATTTAGTTACTAGCTGCACTCGTGGAACACATTAGAAAGAGAGAGGTAAATGGAGTATAACTGAAAAACAAAACAAAACAGAACTGCACACACACAAACTCTTTAAAAGAGGAGTGACAAAGTTTTAAAACAGAATTTTTGAATGATCTTCCACTCCCCAGGACCCCTGGATCTTTGGTGCTGCATATGAAGATAGTGGGTATTTCAATTATAGAGAAATACTCTAACCTATAATCCAGCTTAGAGAAAGGACTTGGTACCTAAGAATCTTCAAGCTTGAGAGAAAGCCTGCCAGGTTTTTTTTGTTTTGCCCCAGAGGAACAGTCTTGGAATACCCTTCATATTCACTTAATGTCTAGATGTCCTTGCAAAAGTTTTAACCCTAGGGCGACCACAGTTCATTGTCCCCAGCTGGCCACTTCCAAGAGTGCAAGGGGAAGCTGTTAGTAATGAAGCTGGGACAACAGGCCTTGACTGTCAGGAAACCGGACGCCAGTATAATCATGGCCTCCTCTTTGTCTCCACCTGCACCACCTGATGTCATCAGGTGCTCCCTGGAATGTTCCTGTGGGTCTAAAATACGTAAGGGGTGGGGTGGGGTGTTCTGAAGAAGCGCCGGGAAGAGCTTACCAGCACAGGGAACGTGCGTGACCTGTCACGGTCCTCACTTAGGCTCTTTGTGCCACTGCTTTTTAGCTGTGTGACCTGAAGCCACTTACTTCACTTCGTGTGCCTCCATTTTCCTCATCTGTAAAGTGGGGATTGTGATGAGGGTTAAAGCATGTATTAGTATTTCGTAGTGTGTAGTGAGTGCTCAGTAGTTGTAGCTATTACAGTATTACTATTAAAAGCTTTAAAATGATGAACTGGATCAGGCTTAACAACAAAAACTAGGCAGGAGTCTGATTTCCCGCAAGACTGAGCTTTACAGGAGCTCGGTAGGGTGGGAAGGGCATGTCGTACTATAGTTGAAAAGGCTTTGTCCACTTGATGAAATGTTAAAACTGGTTTTCGTTTTCCCCTGGAAAGAAGTACTTTAGAAGACGAGTCTAGGAAAGGCCTTTGACTTCCTGAATTTTCTCAGGACCAGGCAGGCCCTGGTCTGTGCTTCCGTTGGTGGCCGCCATGTGCTCTGGAAGGAGACCTGGTCTGCGTGCCCTGTGTAGGTGGTGAAGCCCATTGGGCCTTCACTCGTTGAGTCCTTGCTGAAGCCATGCAAGGAGCTGCCGGGGACCTGTTTTCCAGATGAAGTCACTTGGGACACAGGGAGCCAGGGGCAGAGCTGTGACTAGCGCCAGATCTGAGGATACAAAGTTGGGTTTCTTTCTGTCGTGTTGCCTGCCTGCCTTTGAGGTGCCCCATGTGGAAAGACTGCAAGGACACGCCCCGTCACAAAGGCTACACTTGGAACGTGCACTGAGCAGGGGGCCCAGGGACACATGTCACCAGCAGTGCCCCCCCCCTCAGGTGCCCCTCCAGGCAGCCAGCAGGCCCGGTCCTCCAGACGCTCAGCTCATACTTTTGAGTGAAACCACTTTCTTAGCTACTCTTGGTTGTTGAAATGTCATGAATTGGAATGATACACAATCATCCCGATTTCCAAGGTGACCGGGGGCTGTTTCTTTTTAAAAGAGGAAGAACAGCTGCTTGGTTTCATCGGATATTTCTGCAGCATTCTTCCTCGGATACAGATGTTGCCACCACGTGTGAAATCCCACACGAATTGCAGAAGACACACAGCGTTTCTGTGGGCGTATCTAGTAACAGATGTGTGCGTGTGCCTGTGTGTGCGCCTGCTGGGGTCGGGGGTCCAGCATCATGAAAGGACCGCCACATGTCTCTCTGGGCATGAATGGCCCCACGTGCCCATGTCTATGTCGCCGTAACATGATGTCACTCTGCCGTGTGCCTTTTGCTGCTCACGTCGTTCTCAGTCACTTCGTTTCAAACTTGGAAAAGCCGCATTGGATGTTGAAAGCGAGTTCACACAGCGCAGGGTATTTTAAAACCCAGCATCTGGCGCCTGAAGTGTGAAAAAAAATACATCTTTTTAACGCTTGTTGGGTGCACCACAAGCTGGGGAAGTTTTTCTTGACTTCCCGGGGAACATAAGGCATTGCTCCAGCAGGGCTATGTGGTGAATGACGTTACGAGCACTGAGGAATGATCTCTGCCATTCCGGCTATAAAACGCTGTTCTTATGTACCCGATGGTAGAAAAATGGTCCAAATGTCCAATGACACGGATAAGCTGTTGAGAAAAGATCACGCAAATTCAATAAGTAAAAATGGATTTATTTGAGGTTTTTTTTTAAGTGGCGTGTTTATACACATAGATTTTGAGGCTCATAAAACAAAAACAAAAACAAAAAAATAGAAGAGAAATGTGAGGAAATCAGAGCCAAAGGGAAGTAAAGGCAGCACAAGTATAAAGACGGGGGCAGAGGGCAGGTTGTCCCACTGAAGTGATAGCTACGTACCAGCTCATTTGGGTCTCCTGCTGGCTGTCATGGCTTTCTCGTGGCTGCACCCAGACTTGAGACTCTTCTTACTTCCCCTCCTCACTCCCTCCACACCTCCCTCTCTTTTCCCTCTCCCCTCCCTCCCATCCTCCTTCTCCCCCCTCCCTCTCTCCCTCCCTCTCCTGCCCTTCCCACCTTCTCTCCCAGATGTCACATCTGTATCACAGACTGAATGCTCCCCCTCCTGCTCCTAATTGTCTTCCCTTTATAAACCTCTTGAACTTCTGACTCCCTGAGGACGCAGCTAACACATGTGTTTAGCAGTCACCTGCCTGCGATGCCCGATTTCTTACCAACTCCCAGGTGACCCGGTTGCTGCTGGTCCCTGGACCGCACGGTGAGTGGTAGAGAGACACTCATTTGCTGCCTGGGTGGCACTTTGTCTCGCAAGTTTTATTGTGTGTGTATATTGCCTACCAGAGTGTGGGCATCGTGGAGCGAAGGACTCCTGTCTGGTTCATTTTTGTTCCCTGCCAGGTGTTGTTCATAGCATAGTACCTTTCCCGAGGAAGGCGAAGGGTGACAGATTAGAGGAGGAAGTTGGAGGAAGGCTCCCTTGCTCGAAATACCTTATGGGAAATAAATCCTGTGTTTGCAGAAGTCACATCTGACCCCGTAATGGGCTTCAACTCTAAAGATGATTTTTTTAAAGTTCGGGTAACTCAGAAAATAAATGATTGAAGCTAAGAATTCTAAGCCCCAGGGTCCCCAGTCGAGTGTGTGTGGGGGTCATTATCCACAGAATCAGCTTTGTGGCACAGCAGAGAGGGAGGAATCTCACAGATGTCTTCCCCAGCCATCAAACCTCAAGAGTCCAGCCACTGCCCAAAGCTAGATGGTGGAAAAGGAGGGGTGCCACAGTTCCAAGAGTGGAGGCCACCTTGTTCTCTTTCATTCCTCTAGAGCAAAAGTTGGTAACCTTTGTCTAGGAAGGCCCAGATAGTAAATATTTTAGGTTTTGAGGGCCATGAGGTCTCCATCCCAACTCTGCCATTATAGTGAGAAAGCAGCCATCCACAGTAAATGAATGAGCATGGATGTGTTCCAATAAAACTTTATTCATAAAACCAAGTGATGGGCCGGACTTGGCCCACCTGCCATCGTTTGCAGACTCCGCGGTATCAGCCGAGTTGCCCATGGTAACACAGCTGGTAAGAGATGAATGTGGGCTCTGTATCCAGATGTGCTGTCAGAGGCAAGTGTGTTTTTACCCTGTATTGTCCTTGATCCTGACTTGGTGGGCGGGCTACTAGCTCACAAGGCCTCTGTGCCAGGCTACAGTCCCCCCACCCAGCTCTGCTGGAATCCAGACCTGGCCCACACTAACTAACACATGTAGCAGAATATTGTCCCTTACCCAGCTCTCCTGCTTACAGATAGGCACAGCGTGGATGACAGACAGTGCGTTATCTTGAAAAAAGTTGAAATTGGGCTGGATTTTCTACAACGGGCCTTTGTGCACAAGCCAGTGAACACCAATAAAAAAAAAATAACCTTATCGCAAATTAAAAGAACAATCTTTAGAAAATAGCTGAAATGTAAGGTTAATTGGAGCCAGAAATGTCAAATTAATGCCGCAATGCACCGGGGAAGCTGGCCTTTGTGCACAGAAGCAGAGGGGAAGCAGGGAGCGATGTAATAGGATTTTAGGGAGTCCCCTGTCATATTAAACAGGCTTTGCAATTAATTTCTTGCTGCAATGTTATTTTCATTGGCCTATATTTTCTTTGACCTCTCACATTTTTTAAGCTACCAATGCAGGGCAAGTGGGATTTAGGCTTGAAATTTTAAAAAAGCCCACCAAACTGTTTTGACTTAAAATCAGTGGAAATGTGATAAAACTGCGGTGGGTTGGGTGAATAGTTGGAGTGCTCTTGGGGTGAGTTGGGGTTCACAGGTCCTTCCCTGCTCTGCTTGGCGATTTACCTCCTTACCTCGGCCCCTTTCAGAATCACTGCCCCCCGCCCCCTCCAGGTCCCATCCTGCAGGAAAGGCTTTGGTCCTCCTTACAGGCCGGGGTTTCGCATTCGTTGAGCATGAAACACAGGCCAGGCACCTTTCAAAACCTTCACCTTATTTAATCTTCCTAAAAACCCTTTGAGGTTTGTTCTTTAATTATTGCCGTTTTCAGATGGGGAAACGGAGGCACAGGATAACGAAGAGCCTGGTCGAAGCCACACAGCTAGTTAACATCCCAGGCTGGGATTTGAACCCAGGTCTTCCTGAGGCCAGGGGCGGTGTGTTTAAATGCTGTGTCCTGCTTTGCCCTCCTCAGATGGCACACGTGTTCACCTGAAGTGCCTGCCTGCAGGCGACATAATCACAATCAGTCTTATTTCTGTGTTTATTTATCTTTATTTTCAATCATAGTAAAATACACATAATATAGAATTTACCATCTTAGCCATTTTTGCGTATATCATTCAGTATTGCTAAGAATATACACGTTGCTGTACAACCAATCAACTTTTTCCTCTTGCAAAACTGAACCCCCGTACCTATTAAACAACAACTCAGTTCTCCCCTCCCCGCTCCGGCCCCCACCATCCAACTTCGTGTCTCTAGGGACCTCACATAAGTCACGTAGTGTTTGTCCTTTTATGACTGGTGTCTGCAAAGTTTATCCATGTATAGCATGTGCCAGAATTTCCTTCCTTTCTAAGCCTGAATAATGTTCCATTATACAAAGGAATATTATATGTATGAAATATATTCTACAATGGAATATTATATATGGAATATATATATATATATATATACCAAAATTATATATATATATATAATTCTTAAGTAATGTAACACTCAGCTTACACAGAACACATGTGTGTGTATACGTGTATGCCGTGTGTTGGTTATCCATATATCTGTCGGTGGACATTTGGGTTGCTTCCGCCTTTATCTGTTGTGACTTACGCTGCTGTGAACCGCCATCCATTTTAAAAGTTGGTATTAGGGTGTGGCTGTAAAGCGGTTGCAGGGGGAGTTCCTGTGTGCTGATGGGACATTCTGTTCTGATGGTCGTGGTGGTTATAGAAGCTATTTATGGATCAAGCTATCGACACACACATGTGTGCACACACACACACACACACACACACACACACACACACGCCGTGAATGCAGGGAGACTCGTTACACTGAATAAGGTCTGCAGTCTGACTAGCCATGCTGTCCCCAATTCCCTTTCCTGACGTTGCACTGCTCTTCTACACGAGGCCACTGCTGGGGGAGGGCCCACAGGGCTCTCTGCTCATTTTGCACCTTCCTGCGATTACAGAATCATTTCAGAATAAACACTTAAAAAATACACTCACATTCAAAAGCAGGAATTGGATGGCTGCATCAGCGCAGCCACCAAAAGAATGTCATGTTGTGAGGTGTCAGGTGAGGGTGTCTCCAGAAACCCTTCCAAGGTTTCCTGAAGCGTCGAAACCCCTCATTACTATTTCAGGAGAAAGTTCCACAGAGGACTTTTGTTCCCCAGAGATTGCGTGACTGTCAGTCATGGCAGCGAGGGGGTGAGGTTCACACGCTGTGTTTAGTATTCCAGTTGTGCCAAAGAAAGTGTTGAGCACTTTGGGGGCCTCTGTTCCCACTGCACACAGTAGGATGCCGTGACCCCGAGCCATAGATGTAACTATCGCATTTGCATTCTGTGGATGAGCAAATCAAGGCTCAGGGGGGGCTCAGTGACAGGCCAGTGTCACACAGTTAGTGAGTCAGCCAGATAGGGTGCGTTGCTCCAATGGCTGGATCTTTTGCCTTTATCCACACTGCCCTGCTTCCCGAGTGAAACAGGGCTGGGAGGAGCGGGAGCAGTGTTGGCTTGTCTGGTGTTGGCTATGAAGGAAAAGGATGTGAGCGCTCGGCTTCTCGGCTTGAAGACACGACACGGTGTCTCTGTTGAGATTTTGGAGGATCAAATTGTCTTTTGCAAAATGGGTGAACAACCAATGAGAAGATAAGGTGCATTCTAGCATTGGGAGTAATCTTTACAAGGCACAGCAGCATTTAAACCACAGACAAAATGCTGTGTGAGTTTGCTACGTGGGCTTCAGCAGAAAGAAGTACCGTATGTATCGGAAAATTCTTTGGATGGATTTGGGGTAGGGAATTTGAAGGGCTTGCTACATTGAAAACTTAGAAGCATGACCGATGGGTATCATGGCTAAAACGTGCCGTACCTTTCTTGGAAAATGTTGGTTCTTAGCGTTGCTGGAATGCCTGTAACTTAGTACTGGAGTCGTTCGTGTTACTGCATCCAGCCTCGCTGTATCACTTGTCAAAGCATTTGTCCAATGTCAGGCTAATATGGAATAAAATGTCCTATTAATTTAGAAATGTGTCTCAGAGGACATGCGTGGCTTTTGAAGGCCCACTCCTAACAGCTCTGGGAACGTAGTGAAATCTCCCTACATTGTGGACAAGCCCCTTAGGAGACTGGGGGCCTGGCCAGGGGCCGACTGGGGCACTGGCTTCCCTCCTTCTCGAAGGAAGAAAGGAAAGAAGTGAGCATTTGGCTTCTTCCACTTCAGTTCTCACTCCAGCCTTCTCAGATAGATACTGTTTTCTCCACTTCGCCACCAAGGAAACTGAGGCTCCGTGGGGCTAGCTCGTCGAGGGTCACACACGAGTCAAGAAAAGAGCCAGACTCGAGCCTCCATTCCGGTTTCCAGCCCAGTTCTCATTCCTGCACATCGCGCTGGATTTCCTGTCGTTTGGTCGTTCAGGACAAGGGGTCAAGTCAGAGCCTGGAGAATTCTGGCTTCCTGACAAATGTCCATAGACAGATCTTCCGCATTTGTGTGTGTGTACGTTTATACACACATTAGCACTTACTATTTAATATATATAATGAAAATTGGTCTTCCGTATGCTAATTAATTTTTTGAAAGTGTTCATTTTTTACACGAAATGTGTAATGGTTAGCCATCCACGCAAACTGCAAAATGTGTTTGAGTGTGTTTAGCCTCTGCAGTGACTCACAATCTCTAAGGAGACATGATTAGTGACAGAGACATATGTAGGTAAGTGTGTACAGTTGGCATATTTCCAGCCTTTTGGAATCCAGGGAGAATTTGAAATTCAGACATCTCTTTCAACCTTTTTTACCTTCCTCCTACTACTAGCTCAATTGTTTGTATTCCCCAAATGCTATAAAGGTGGCATTTTAAAAGGTAGGCAGCATTTTGTTCTAACGTGGGCAAATCCTCATTGGCCCTGCTCACCGGGCAGCTAGTTGATGAACCACTGCATTTCAATGGTGTAAGTGGTGTCTTATAGTTAAATACTTGCACGTGTATCTAATTGCCTATGCGGATTTGTTCCTGCCAAGTAGAATTCTGGTAGAGCCTTCAAAATAATTTGGCGTCCAACCTGCATTAATGTTTTAAACCGTCACTGACATTGGTGCTGTAGATCCAATTTTACTTAATTTTTTTTTTAAAACACCTCCCACTGCAGTGGGTAATTTTGAATATCTGTAGCTTGCTTTGAATACTACTGTAAGGTCTCAAGAACCAAGAATTCTGATTGTGTATTATTCCCTGTGCCAAATAACCAGTAAAAAAAAGAAAAAAAAAAAGCACCCTCAAATTCAGTTAATCAACTGGTAGTATGGTTATTTCTAACGGGTGTAAAAACACAAGTTAACTTTCTGTTATTGCCTCAGAGCGTGGAGTTCATCACAGCACAGCTTCGTGTGGGTGGGGGGCCAGCAGCTGTGATTCAGGCTTTAACCCCCGGATGAAAGAACAGAGTCTTTCCTGGAATGTGTACGTCCAGTCAGTATTGGAGCAGCCAGCACCCTCCCAGCCAGTGTTGGCAGCAGTGTGGCGGGGGGGGGGGGGGGGGGAGGCCTTGGGAGAGGTGGTTCCCCTGCCTGAGGAGCGGGGCTGAGCTCAGAGTCCAGGTCTAACCATCAGAAGGCAGAAGGCATCCTGCAGGCGCAAGGGCCGAAGTGGCCCAGGTGAGAAGGACAGAGCGGGCTTGGGGAATGCCGGGAGGTTGGCGTCACGTCTGGCAGGTAAGGGGCCCATGGGGAGTGATGGGGAGTGAGGCTGGCGAGCGTGGCAGACTCAAGTTGCACGACTGTGGGCTTTAGCCTGAGAGCTTTCCAGCAGGGGCGCCATGCAGTGCCACCACCGCAGGCGCTGCCTCCGAGACAAGCAGGGCCTGGGCTACAGCATCGATGCTCTCGCAGAACTTCATTCACTGCCCGAGAGCCTGGGGAATGGACCACAAGGAGGGAATCCCCCTCCCCTGTCTCCAGCCCTGGAGTCTTATTTCTAACAGATTGTGAGGTCAAGCTGACCTGGGAAGGAAACACTATTGGAAATTGGAATTCACAAGCAGTATTGGTGCATCCAAACCTTCAGACACTCCAGTGGCCATTCCTTTTCATAAGCGTTTGTGGTGTTCCCAACCAGACAGAATGTCTCGATATGTCTTTGTCACAGCCAGTGGGGGTGCAAATGGCATCACATCTAGTGGGTAGAGACCAGGGAGGCTGCCGAACAGCCCACGGTGGCAGGACGGTCCCCACTACAAAGAATGGTCCGGCCCCAAATGCCAATAGTGCTGAGCTTGAGAAACCCCGATTCCGTAGTTACCAGCTTCTGGACCTGTGCCAATCCCTGGGACTATTGAGATTAATTGGAGTCGATGAATGACCTTGAGGAGCTGCTGACCTGCCACAAGGACATGCTTGGAGGCACAGAGCTGGTTGGTGGAGGCCCGTGAGCTGTGGGTTTCCAGAAGCAGGGGCACCTCCCTGAGTGTGTGCATGGACCATGGTGTTTGCTTAGCCTTTTCTCGTGGGAAAAAAACAAAACAAAACAAAACCACAAGCCCTGTCCATCCTGCATGGCTGGGGCCAGCGCTCTAGGCCTGCATAGAAAGTGAGACCAGTTATGGGTACGTTGGAATGGGGGAAAAATGTTGAGGGAAAACAGCCAAGAAAAGAGCAGTTGAATTTAGAATGCCGTAGCTGTACTTTAAGTGTATTTCTAAGTCATATTTTATTTGTAGAGGCAGGCAAGGTCCTGGCCTTGGTGTTTTGCAACCACAAGTTCTAGGTCAGAGGTGGCTCATCGGATGCAGGTGTTGACTTAATTTGGAATCTGGTTTTGCGTGGAATCTCTTACACTGTCTCTGCTTGGTATTCTTTCAGGGGGAATATTTCTATGGTGTCTGAGGTTTCCAGATGATGACGGTATAGCTCGTCCTACTGGGAGCAGCGCCGTCACAAAGCACCCTCCTCTGAGGTTTTCAGCAAGGGCCTCGTGTCGCATTCTCTCTGCCTGCTTTGGCCATCAGGCTAGTTACCAAGGTCCCTGCTTCCTGCTGACCCGCTGTGGAGAGCTGGCTGCCGCTGCACCGCCAGCTCGGACTCTGACCACTTCCCAGATGTTTGTGCTTCAGGGACAAGTGTCCCTCCTCGGCCCAAATGTCCAGTGCGAGGGCTCCTGCACAGTTAAGACTGGATGACTCTTTCTGAGACCCCTCTGGCTTCACAGAGTCACGGTGGCCGGTAGAGTGACAGGATGGGGGAACCGCCATCCGGGGCCCACGCACGCTGTAGCAAAAGAGTGACATGAACTGAGAAGAAATATAAAAATTCCTGCATGCTGAAGAAAGATTATGCTGGCTTACCCACTGGGTTCCCGCTGAGCACAGTTGTAATTGGAATGTATTCTTTGCAAAGTTTATTGGGTCCTGGAGCGACTTGTTACTGAACTGGTCAATTAATCTATTTTTTCTTTTTTTTTTTTTAATGAGTTAGGGGATTTCCTTTAGCAGAAATCACCAGGAAGCATGACCAAATGCCCAGCGCTCAGGGAAAAGCTGGCCTTTCCTTCTAGAAAACCCTATTGAACAATGAAAGGAGGAAATGGACGCCTCCAGCTACAGGTGGCAAATTGGACTGATCTGGGAAGCAAAGAGGACGGATTTATCCTGCTCGGAGGTGAGCACAGGGAGATCACCAAGACCGATTACTCAAGTGAGGCAGTTTGAGTATTCGGAAATAAAGCCGTTAGTCTCCCTGCTGAGAGACAAATGATTTCTATTTAAAAACCTGCTTGTTCCATGCAGTAACTCCCAGTGTAGCAATAATTAATGATATCAGGAGGTTAAGAAAGAACTTCTGCTGGAATCCCTCTGCTCCAGGCATGAAATTGGATTAAAGTGAAGATAAAGTTAGGCTTCAAATCTGTTGAGGAAATCAGTAATTACGTGGAAATGCACACTTTCCCAGCAATTGGAGGGAGCCAGGCGGATGACATGTCTTCTGGTCCCAGGCACTTGGGCCTTGGTGGAGGTGAATTGGCAGAGACCATGCTCAACAGGAATGCTACCTGCCTCAGTGCCGACTTGAGGTTTAATTTTTTCCCGATGTGAAGTTTGGTGGTCATTTGGATACACTCTGCGGCCAGTACTGCTGGTGTGTGACCTGATATCCATTCTCCTTCTTTATTAACTGATTTTTTTCCCCAAGGGGACAATGTACAGACTGAAGAATGTAATTTACCAGGCAGTCTGGCAATTATGGGTGACACCGTCACAGCCAGAGAAACTTAAGTGGAAATCTCCTGGGTGGAGCTTCTGGGAAAGTTCGTCTTCTGGTGAAAAAGGGACGGGGTCCCTTGACAATTGCATGTTGTTTTGTTTTGATCCCCAGTAATGATGTGTTTGAGACTGTATTTATATATCAGAGAGCAGGTTACTTCACCTCCGAAATTCAGCGTTTTCATGTGGAAAGTGGAGGTAAAAATACCCCTCTGGGATGCCGGGAGAACAGTTTGTGGTGACGTATGTAAGCGTGGGGCACTGTGCTTTCAGTGAATGGCCTGCTTCAATCTGACTGTTTTTAAAGGAGTGTTTTTCATGTTTTGTTTTTCTTTTCTTTTTTAAAGAATTGACATTTTATCAGGATTCCAGGACTTTTCTGCTATCATTTGCTTCACCCTTTATTCTCTGTTTCAGTTAAAATCTACTTTCTATCCTTTCCCCCCAAGACAGGTGAGTGTAAATATGACGTGGCTTGTTTTAAGGGACACATCCTGGAAGTTTGAACACCTATGTATTCTTTATGGTGGTAGAAGAAGGCTCCCCTTCCCCGGCTCTCAGCGGTGAAGGGACGGTAGAGGTCAGAAGCGGCGTTTAGAATGAACGTCCCTCTCCGTGACTGCAGCCACTGTACTTCCCATCCTCTGGGATGCCCTCCATCTGGAACGTGCTTCCTTCTCACTACATTTTAACTCTGCTGCTTCTGAAACCGGTGGAAGTGGCCAGAGCTGGCAGCGCTTACATTATGTATTCCAAGAAATATTTGGGGGACTTAGTAATTCGCAGCCACTTCAGTTGGCAAGCAGAAGGCCTGGAAACAGAAGAGTTTGGCCAGCGGCCCAGGCTGTCACACCGGGCTGCTGCTCGTTAGCAAGGACCCGCCTTTTGTGCTCTGCTCTGCTTCTGCTTTGAGGACGATTTCATTATCTGACCGAGTGGACAGCTTCAGGGTCCTGGGGGTTGTCACTCTACTCGTCAGCAGGAACTCAGTGACACTGAGTCACATTCAGGGGAGGCGGCGTTGGGGTCTTTGTTGAAGGGTCTTGCTCTATTCTCCTTTCATGTTGTTTCTATTCCTGACTCGAGGTTGGCCTTTCAGTCCCATCAGTGAGGAAACACGAACTCAGAAAAAGACCTTTCTCTTTTGGAACAGGAAATCACATTCTGACCCGTGTCATGTGAATTTTCTGTCTGTGAGTGGGGCCGTGGGCTTCCTCGTGGCGCCTTCGTGTTCACCCATCCTGCTCCATCTTGGTCTGTGCCGCTGGGGCCCCCATTGTCAAGGGGAAAAGTGGAGAAAGGTTCTGGATGTTGTGTCTCTCCCTCCTTCTTGTTTCTTTCATCTTCTAGAAAATGACTTTGTTTTCTTATTACAAAAGCACTAAGTGTTTATCGTAGACATTGAGAAGATGCCCTCGTCGAGTTTAAACTGGGATTGAGGAAGGCACTGCCCCCTCACCAGATGACACTGCCTGAGCACCTGCACCCTCGCTGCCCTGACCAGGAACTTACTATTACGTTCTTTTTGCAGGGGGCAGAGTAGAAGGCTTGCAAAGAGAAAAGAGACGCTTTAAACCAGAGATCTCGAGTCACAAGAACTGCCCAAACTCACCTGCATGCAGCCCTGTTGAGGGATTGCATCACTTCGCTCGATCATCTTCTAAAGCAGCAATCATAAAGGGTGGTCCGGGGACCCCTGCGGGTCCCTGAGACTCAGAGAGTCTGCAAGAGGCTAAAATATAATTATTACTATCTGTCCCTCTGTCACCAGTTATTTAAAAATCAAGATCCAAATAGGTTTCCCTTTTCTCTGTCACGAGTAGGGCACAGCATATTGAGGTCAATTAAAATTTACAGTTAAGAGTAGCAGATAAACTGTACACACTGCTATAATCTTGAAGACATCAGCTATTTCACATGCACGTGTCATGGAATGACGTGTCCGTCTGTGGGTGTCACAGGGCCGCAGCGTCATGTAAGAACAGTGGGTGTCATGGGCTAGGAGTGGTGCGGGCTCTTAGCTGTCGTTTAGTTCAGGAGGTTTGGGTTGTACTCTATGGACTCTGTAAACAGTGGAAGGTTGCAACTGGGCCTTCATGCTGTATTAGTTTGCCCGGGCTGCCGTGACAACGAACCACACTTGAGTGGCTAGGACAATAGACATTGAGGGTCGCAGGGTTCTGGAAGCCAAAAGTCCAAAATGGAGGTTTTGATAGGGCCATGCTTCCTCTGAAGGTGCGGGGGCGAAGGAACATCTGATCGTGACCTCTCTCCTAGCTTCTGGTCACCTCAGGCTGCTGGACAGGATGTGTCTCTTCCCCTCGTCTCCCCTCTGTGCATGTCTCTCCTTATAAAATGTCCCCCTTTTATAAGGACGTTGTACTGGATTAGGGCCCGCCTTAATCACATCCTTTTAACCTGGTTACCTCTGTAAGGACCCTATCCAAATGAGGTCACATTCTGAGGTGTTGGGGGTTGTTAGGTCTCAACATATATTTATTTTGGGGGGAGACCTGTGTGGGGGACGCTGTTCAGCCCAAACAGATGCTTTGAGTGGATTGAAACTCTAGATGAAATTTGTTGGAAAAAGAAATTCACTGCCCGATATTCTGAAAAGCCATCATCTGAAAGGTGGGGAATCTAAGGTCTAGGGAGATAGATGATTTGTTCAATCGTACGGCATATACGGCAGACTTGGAATTCGAACCCAGGACCTCGGGACTTCCCAGGGTGTTTTCCACCGTGTAACAGTAGCTGCCACGCCAGCTGATAGGAAGTTTTGGTTACTTGCATGACTGCTAAACCAACCTTACACTTGAAAGTTTTTATTCGTCTTTTCCAAAAATGTCCCTTTTAATTGGAGAATTTGACACTGACATTCTGTTGGTCGAAAAGAGCCTAAGGCAACATAAAGTAATTGTGTTTCATTAGAAGAGTTCAAAAGTACCTTTGATGCTCTCCATCGGTTGATGAAAAATACTCATTTTTTCCTGGAATAATTTTGAAGTGAAAGGTGGAGAAAACAATCCAACAGTTAATGACACATAGTATAGGGCTTCTCCTTTCCTTGTTGTATTCCCTCTCCCTCCCTCCCCCTTTTCTTCTTCTTCATTATCTGACAAGACTCTCTGACAGATGGTAATTTGAAGGATTCAGAACTTGTGGGGAAACAAAAGCCAGTGTGGAAATCCTGTGTTGTCTTGTGACTGTTTGGGAATGTGGAGACCCACAGAATGAAAGGAATGAACCAGTGAGATTTATCTTGTTAGACCAAGATTTACCTTGTACCATGTGGCATGAAGGGCACCCTGAGATCTGTCCAGTTGGCCAATTCTTTGGCACGTTGGGTGGCAGGTCACATATGTCCTGTGTGACACTTGAGGAGTTCTCTATGTCCCTGCCTGCTCATTGGCTGTTTGGGCACCTAGGGCAGATCTAAACAGCAAAAAGTTCTGTCTCTCTTTGAACCCCCATCTCTCTCCCTCTCTTTTTGTTCTTATAGCCATCCATCCATCCATCCATCCATCCATCCATCCATCCATCCATCCATCCATTTATATTTATTGCATGCTGTCAGATCTTTTGCATCTACAAAACAAGTTAGTTAGTTATTTGTTAAATCTATTGGTTATCAATGGCATGACCAAATCAATTACTTGTTTTAGTTATATTGACCCAGCTAAAATATTAACACACTGTCCCAATTAAGAAAAAAAATTGAACAGGGTCTTTCTTTGTCATCTGTTCCATTTTTGATGTGATTCATTCTTAATGTTTATTATCACATATGGGTACTTGTTATTAATATCAGTAGAACTTTTGTGATATTCAGGGGTTCCATGGGTCCTTGATAACTGTCCTGTAGTCCTGTGTTCTTGTCGGCCAGCATGATTGGTTCTTTTCCCCAAGGCCAAGAAGAATGTTGATTGGAACCATTAAATGGAGCACAAAGGAAAGCAAGCGTTCCGATTACTATCTTCGCTAAATTGGCTATAGACTCTTCTTATTTCATAAGGCCTTTGGCACTGGTTTTGTTTTTTAAGTTCTTTTTCATTTATGGCTGGTGCCTCAGGCATCCATTATACAATAGGTCTTAATAAATAATAATAATTGTGATGACTATGGAGCAGAAATCGACCGACCCTTTCCCATGAATGGAACCTTGAGACCTTGTTTCTATCATGTAGGAGGGTGTGTTTGTTTTACCACCACCTTGCTGTGGCTTTTTATTTCCAATGCATCAGCATTCCACTTATCCACATGCTTTAGGATTTATGGTTATGACTGTATCTGTTTTTCTGTCTCCTCCATAACCCCAAGCTTCAAATGTTTTTCTTTCTCAATTCCAAGAGTTCAGATCAAAACAGAAAATGCATAATAGATTTAGGCCTCAGTAAATAATACAGGACGTGACTGAAGCTCTGTCGGTAATCCCGACTCACTTTGCCTGTATTTTCCTCACTTGAAAAAATGTTGATCAGTTTATTCTTTATCACTTTGGGAAATAATATAAAATGTGATTAGAGGCCTATATCGTCTGGGCTGCGTTCCCAGAACTGTTTTTATTTGGTGCTGCTATATTTGGGTGATGAAATGTTTATGCCACCGCAATAGACTTTTCAAGTTACACTATATTCAGTAAAAATCTTGCATTTGAATCTTTCTTACTGTCCATTTTGGGGGTGATTGGGGCAGGGCTTTTGTTTTGTTTTGTTTTATTTATTTTTTACTCTAAACCTTATACAACGTGTATTGGATGGAAAATATTTTAATAAGGATGACGCATGTCTCACCGTTTCCTAAAATGCATGTAATTTCATCTTTTCTTTGTGACTCAAAGTTGTCATGAACCTAAATTGTGAAACAGTGCGCTGTCTAGGTGTTCGCAAGATAGTCTCACACTAAATGTCCCCAGGCTGCTTTCTGGAATTTCTACTACTTTGGTTCTGTGTCCTCCTGCATTCCCAGGCTGTTAATTTTTCCTTTTTGCTGCTTTTTCTGGCTAATGCTGCTTAGTGTTCGTCTCTCGTCCACCTTACGGTCATAAAGTGAACACGGAGAAGGAAAAAGTGATAACCAGTACTGTTGGAGAATCAGCAAGCTAGGAATCAGGTCCGAGGCTGCATCTTCCTTCCACTTTCCACTGAGATACACCTTATGCCACAGGTGCCCCAGTGCTCATCTCTTTACATCCAAGAAGAAGCATTTGAGCCGACTTGGGGTCTGGTTATGATCTGTAGCAAACTATGCTTGTCATGGTGGGTGGGGCGGGGCTTGTTTCTGCCTGCTGAACATGCCAGTTCATTGTCCTCATTCATGGTAGTGAGGTTTCCGGTGTCCCTTGGATTAACCCTGAGTGTTGAGGGAGCTTTGTGTTCTCTGATGATAGAATTTCTTCAGTCAGAACGAGGGTGTTAGTTATCTGCATCTGTACATTGTGCTCGGTGCAACGCACGGTGAGGAAAGGATGGCACACAAGTAACTGGATGAGTTCTACTCCCTCCAGCATGTTACCTGGGTGACCTGTGTCATGTCAGTAAGGTCAGGCCTGCCTCGGTGTCCCAAGCCCATTGACACAGCAGTTGAGGCACAGTGCGAGGCACAGAATCAGCCAGTTACGTTTTGTGATCTGAAACCTTTGCCGAGGGAGTGTGGTGTTGGAATTGGTCCTCTACCAGATTTGTTAGGAATGGTCAGAAATTCAAGGACAATCAGCCTTGTTTCGTTTAATACTTATTTGATTACCGTGAACTGGGTGGAAAGAGGGGGTGATAGGAAGGAGGATGCAACTTCCTGTAGTACATCAGAGCTAGACAGACCGGGGTTCGAATCTCAGCTCTAAAGGTAAGATTTTGGATGAGCTCTGTTACCTCAATGAGTCATTGCTCAGCTTTGAACTTCAGATTAGATCTGGGGTTGATGCTGTTGGCATCAAGAGAGAAAGAATTTTCCAAATTCTTTAACAGAACCAGGACAAAGACCGGGAGCTTCAGATCACCCAGGTTTTCTATAATGTGGAGAAGGTCGTCCTTCACTTATGAAAGTGTGCCATGCAGCTCGTTGCCCTAAAACAGAGGAGGACGTCAAGTAAGAGTGGAAAGGCCCACGCCTGCCTTTTCTGGCTTAGGGAGTGTGGGATAAAGAAGGAACAGCCCTGGAATGGAGGCCTGTGCCTTGAGGTGGTTGGGTGGGTTGAGTAATTGTTTCTACCACACCGACTGGGCGACAGAAAACATCAGTGGATTATGGCTGACCTGACCTGAATGGGCCTTTGGTGTAAGGTTTTACACTAATTGGACTAAGAATCGGGCTGTGGTTACTACTTGCTGTACCTGTAGGGGCCATAGGCTTTCTCCCGTGTCCTTGTTTCGTGTCCCCCATTGTTGTCTGTGAAGGAAGGAGTTTTACACTACTTCTTTGGTTGTCGAGGGCAGGCCTCATGTTCTTTATGTTGCTAACCCCAGATTTTGGGTTTACTTGTGCCAGGTATCTTAAGACAACAGGAGCAATTCCACAGCGACCTGTATGTAAGCGGCCCAGGGCTCCTTCCTGGTTGAACGGGGCTGGCGTAGTTAACTGTGGTACCTTCACAGCAGCGGTGAGCCTCAGGATGCCGCTGTTGTCAGGTGTGTAAGGACCAGCATCCCGAACAAGACGGCGGCCTATGGCAAGTCACACATGTGGTCTCGGAGTGTTTCCGAGCAGGAGCCTGGGTTCCGAGTGTAGCTGGCACACGTCCTGGGGCCACCACCTGCTGCCCGAGCCCTCGATCGCTGCGCTTCAATCTGGGGAAGGGTGAGGCGCTCCCAGGCAGGCTCCCGTGCCGTCCAGCCCGGCCTGAATAAAATCACATCACACGCAGTGCAGGCACGTCGGGCGAACACCTAACTCACTCAGGTTCCACTTCCTGAGCATCCAAGAGGAAAACGATAACTTCAGTGGCATTCTCAGGGAAGAGGAAGGCTCATCCCTGGAAAACAGTAAGGATTTGTCTTCATTCCCATCGTTCAGTGGACATTTGATTTTTGTGCAGACACAATCATGTCCTGGGTAGTTCACAGCAAACTGCATATGCTGAGAGGGAGTCAAGTAAGGGTTTAGAGTGAGGACTCCAGTCAGACTCCAGTGTTTGAATCCTGGCTCCACTGCTTGTGGCTCTGTGACCTTGGGCAAGTGGCACCACATTGCTCCACCCCTCAAGGTGTGACCTAGAACTCCCAGTCATACCTGTGTCAGTTAGATGAGTGCTGGCACTTAGTAAGCCCTCCCTAGGTGGTATCGCTAGATCATTCTCACCCAACTCAGTGTGCCACGTGAGAGATTTTCAAGGGCAACGTTGACCCCACATGACTTTTCCGGTATTTGCCGATTTTATGAATTTCATGGGGCTTACCTACAGAAAGCAGGCCTTGTAGGACTTCTGTGCCAGGGGCGTCTCCACGCTTCCATCCTCTTAGGGGGCTCCAACCTTCCAGCTTGGTCGGAAAGCTGGCCACACCCCTGCCCAGGCCCCGACCTCCTTGTTGCTGAGCTAACCTTGATGCAAACTTCCAGCAAAGCGTTTCTGCTCGGCGATCCACAAAGCACGACCGAGAGCCAGACTATACCTACAAAAATCACCCTCCAACAGTGAGAAACAGTTGTATGTAGTGATCACATTTTCTAATTTTTGCTCAAAATATTTGGTAATCTGTAGAGAGCACATTTCACAGCTCCCGCAAACCCTCCCAGCTCCCCTATTTGTCATTCCAAGCTATAAGTAGAGCGGAGAGGAGGGGAGCAGAGAGGAGGGGAGCAGTCTTAGCATACATTATTATTTGAGGGAGCCCAGTATAGGCAACAGCCATGCAGTTAACCCGTGCGGAGCCAGCCTGCTCAGGAGGCCGACATCGTGCGAATGGCACATGGGACCTCCTACCCCCACTGCAAGTTAAGTTGCTAAAAAACAGGACCATATTTTTCAGACTCCAAATGCAGTGCTAGCATTTTCTGTGAGAAAGTTTTTTCTGCCAAAAAGTTTAGAGCTGTCGATTCTTTGCAAATTCTTTGCAATGATGTGTAAAGGACCCTGCTCTAATATTTCTCACAAAAGCAGTTTCTTGATTGGAGACCCTTTGGCTATTCTTCCAGCTTATGTGTTGCACTTGCCCACAGCTTCTAAGGCAGGCATCACGGGCGTGAGGTCTGGACCCCAACTGTGAGTTAACAGGTTTTCTGAAGAGAGAAAAGGTGCCACTGCTAGTCAAGAAGAAAATGCTCTAATGGGGTGTGGAAAATATGGAAGGAAGAAAGAGAGTAGAAAATGGAAGTGCAGAATTTGGTCGTCCTTCTTCAGGGCTGGGTCAGTGTTGGGCTGCAAAGTGGCTTTGTTGCAGGTTTCCGTGTGTCCATCTCTGGCTGCCATTGAGAACGAGACTGTCAAGGTTATTCCTCATTTAAAAATATGCACTGGACCCCGAGGAGTTCTCTTCAAAATATAAGCTGGAACAAATATTTTACTATAAGATGTGAACTCTTAAGTTGGAAGGGACTGACATCAATTTGAAAATGTATACACACAGTACATGTATATGAATGTATATTTGTATGCATATATGCACACATGCGTGTGTTTGTGCCCTAGTGTCACACTTGATCTGTGTGTGTGTGTGTGTGTCTGTGTGTTTGTCTGTCTCATGAAAGGAGCACAGATTTGGAGCCTGAGCTATTATTTCCAGTGACTTGCAGCCTCGGGGTGGGGTAGCAGTGACATGGAAAAGAGCAGGGCAGCCTGCCCTCCCTGACATGTTCGCTGCATCTGAAAGGTCACGTCATGTTTCCTGGCAATTGACTTGATGGGTTTGGATGCTAGAACATAAGGTCGGGCCGTTTCCACTCTGCCTGTGTTTCTCCGGGAACGTGCCTTCCAGTTGTTTTCACATTGACCTCATTACCCAGCGCTGGCGACAAGCTTGGCATGGACTCTCTGTGGCCGCCTCCCACTCAGGGCTGTACCGCCTGCTCCCAAGACCCGGAGCCTCTGCCTGGGGAGTGGGGGGGTGTGGATGCCTCTCTCCTGTGGCTTAGAAAGCGCTGCTCCCTCCCTCAGCCAAGACCAGCTCAGCTGCCTGTCACTGAACACGGACTGTGTGTGGGAGTGAGAGGACGTGTGATGAGGGCGTGGGGACCATTTCTCTCACTCACGGGTAGAAAGAGGCGACAGCCAGACAGCCAGGCTCCTGGTCTCACGTCGCCAGTACACAGACAGGGGACCTGGTCAAGACCGATATAACATTTCCAAAATTTCCCAACTCCTTTTCACATTAGTTCTAGAAACTCATGTCGAGCGAGGAGAAAGTCATTTTCTTGAATCCACAGTACTCCCTGCCTGCATAAGGTTGTCCTGGGTCATCTTCAAGGGAATTATGACACAGGCACACCTCATGGTTTTGCGATTCAGCTTATTGCACTTCGCAGATACTGTGCTTTCATCCTCGAGGCCAGACCCTCCACCAGCAATAAGATGATGGCTAGCATTTTTTTTTTTCCATAATGTGTATTTAACTAAGGGATGTACATTGTTTTTGTTTTTAGACATAATGCGATTGCACACTTAACCGACCTTACAGTAGAGTATAAACATAACTTTTATATACACTGGGAAACCCCCAAATTCCTGTGACTCGCTTTATTTCAGTATCCGCCGTATTGCAGCCATCTGCACTGAACCTCAGCTTCTCCTGGGTCCACCTGTACTTGGGAAAACCAGATTCTTCCAGCCCCAGGAAGTGGAATCCATCCAAAGTAAAATACTCAATGAACCCAAAGCCTTACCTCCTCAGATGCCTGAGGAGCGTGAGCGTGAATCGGTGGGCAGCGTGCTTCTGTCAGTTGAATTCCAGAAGCCAAGTGGATTGGGAAGGGCTGGGCTTGGGCTCATCCAGATGGAGTGTAGGCATAGTTCCACCCCTTGTGATGTGGCTGTGACCGAGTTCTATGAAATCTCAGAGCCTGTCAAATGAGATCTTGTTCATACCGTTTTCATGAGGATTAAATGAGATGGCGTCCAAGGAGAACGTAATACAGGCTAATGTCAGTTCTTTAACGCCTTGTTTTTGATTTTTACTATGGGGCTGTTTCAGTCACCAGAGTCTGACTAGTTATCACTGAAGTTAGAAGAAGGAAAACTAGAGTCTGACACGGAGGAAAAGAACATTCTGAACCATGAAGGTCGATCAGGAAGTAGAATAATATTGCTCAGAAGCCTGTCAAGACATTGGAACTAGACATATTCAAGGGAAAATTGGATGCCGTACTTAGGGAAATAGTATGGGAAGACTTTTTGCCCTTGTGAACGGAGCCTGAAGGAGATGACCCAGCTGCCAATCTATAAATAAAAAGCTTTTTTGTTGTCTAAGAGTTGGGCGCTTTGGGAATGATGGGATGTGTCGGGCACTTTGAAAAGTGATAATACGAAAGCATTGCAGTAAAAGGAGAACCTGATGTTTTTCTTCATCACAAAAACTATATTTGAAATATGAGGCCCATTTTAAAGGTGACCGTGTCCCTCAGTCTCTGCATTAGACTAGGTCAGGCTACTCTGTACAAACGTGTGTGATGGTTCAACACCGCAGAACGTTATTTTTTTGCTCCACAGCCTGAAGCAGTTGTTCCTGGCTGGTGGCAAGATTTGTTCCCTATAGTGATTCAGGAAGCCAAGCTCCTTTCATCTTTTGGTTCCACCATGTCCTACACTTTTGCCGTCCTCTGCCGTGAGTGCCGGGGAGAGGATGTGTAGGAAGGATAGCCACTTCTTAAAAGCCTTGGACAGAACCGTCCATCTTCCTTTTCATAGTCTAGTGGTTGAATGCAGTCACATGGCCACACCTGTCAGCAAGGGAGGCTGGGAAATGGGGTCAGCTGGACGCCCAGGCTCTAGCTGGGCAGCTTGAGTCTTGCCACATGCCCTTCCTTAAAGGCTTTCAGCCGATCCCAAGTGCTCTGAGATCGGAGCATTTGCACCAGGCGGAGCAAAGTCACAGACTTCTTTCAGGAAGAACAAAGAGCTGCAGAACCTCTGCCCATCTTTAGACCCCTGCAGGTTTAGGGAGAGTTCCCAGATGCTGTTAACAGAATCCCTGATCTAGAGGGACAGAGAACCCGTTCTCCGATAATGGTCCAATCTATTAAGTAGCTTTTTCACGAAAAAACTGGTGCACCTTCAGAGGGCCTGGAGTGAAGAGGGAACATGCCAGGGGCCAATCTGAATGCCACCGTCCCTGGGATTGGTCACCTAAGGAATCCATGGATGGATGAGGCCAGCCCTGCCCAGTGAGCTCGGTTCTCCAAAGGCCCTGCAAACAAGGCGCTGTTTGATCACCACTTTCTGCTGCGTGAGACCGTCAGGACTGCACACCCGAGGGGTGAAGTTGACCTGTATACACAAGGTGGCCAGTCACCCAATTGTAGGTGTCATAATCAGCCATTTCCTGACAAAACTCCGCACATAAGCCACAAACCTCAAGACACAACCCTCTGGAACCTTTTACAATTTCCAGAATTGTTAGCAGACCAAAGAATAGTCATCTGTAACCTATTTAATTCCACAAGCCATATATTTAACGGCCCTCGACTTGTTTGTCCCAATTTTACAGCATGTCGGACATGAGGGGGTTAACAGTAGAAATGGCTGTAGCCACCAGGCAGAGCTGAACAAAGCTGAAAGTGAGGCTGGTCTGCTCACAGGTCAGATGGGCAAGGCTGCAGTTTCCTGTTCTATTCTTTGCAGTCAAGACCAATAAACATGTCACAAAGTGACCAGAAATGTGTGAAGTCGGGACGTCAAACACTGACGTTGATCAAAATGTTTCAGTGGTCTGAGCAGGTTCCTCCTGTCCCCTAGGAAGGGATATTGAGGCACTAGATTGTTTAAGGTGCAAAACCTCCCTAAATACCCAGCTTTCCGCCGCCAGGCATTTCTTGCACATCCCAGCAAACAAGTGAACCAAACGAATGTTTTTCTTCCTAAGAGAAAAATCAAATTTCACGGTCAAGTCTAAATGATGTTGATTTGGGTTATGTTTGCTAATGGCAGAGATGAGGCCTTCTCCCCCAGCAACAGGCGTTGGGGGATCTACCAGAGAGATGCCTGCTGGGGTGGTAGGAATGCAGAAACAGCAATTTTTTCTCCCATAATGCCTTGGGGGAGGGAGGGGAGAGAGCGAGAGAGCAAGAGCGAGAGCGAGAGCGAGAGCGAGAGCGAGAGAGAGAGAGAGAGAGAGAGAGAGAGATTGGGTGATATAGTCACTTGAACAAAGCTTTTTTGTTTTATTTATTTAAAATAAGCCTGTATTGTTTCCTTTTCTTATTATTGTAAATACTGCTTCAGTGAACATCTTTCTGCAAATGACTTCTTCTTTTCAATTATTTCCTCGAGAATAAATTTTATACATGGGAATATTTAAAGGGTATGGAATTAAAAAACAACAACAACATATTGTCGACTTACTTTTCCAGAACTATGTATGCCATTTATATTGTCACCAGCAAATAATGAATTTAACAGTTTCACTACAATTTCATCAGTGTTGGATTTTCCCTCATTCGCTTGTTCAGTCTATGAGGTCTGAAATGGCACTTATAATTTCAATTTGCTTTTTATTTCTAGCAATGCTATTTTCCTATGTACTTGCTTATTACTCTTTGCTTTTTTTTTTTAGTGTGAATATTCAAATGTCATGACTTTTTGCTTATTTTGTTAGGTAGTGTTCTTTTCCTTTTAAATGAGCCTTTTATAAAACATGAGTGTTATCTCTTTAAAAAAGTGAAGTCTAGCTGTGATAATTATGTTCATACCTGTAAAATGTGCGTAATAATTCATTCCCGGGGCTACTGCATTGAATCGGTGTGAACATGAGTTTGAAAGCATTTTGGAAAATTCTAAGCGTTATATATGTGCAAGATGACCTCAGTGTAAAATTTTAATGTAAAAATTCACATTTAGTTAAAAGTGTAAGTAGAAATGTAAATATACTTTGGGGATAAATAGTTTGATAGGCATTCATTTGCTAAAGATTTGGGTATCTTAGCTGATGACAAACTCAGTAAGAGACAACAGTGAGACGCAAGTGATAACTGGTTAATATGAGACGCAGTTTATACCTGAATGGATAGTGAGATTTTTTTCCTAATATTATCCAGCTGAGAAAAAAAATGCCACCTTCTATGCAGGTTTTAACAAAGCCTCTCATATTATAGGAAACAATAATGTATCGTATGGGGAAGATCCATGAGCCTAAAGATAACCTCGGTCAGCGCTAGTTTGGATGCTTACAGAAGCTCATCGATAGAATCGGTTTAAAGAGGAAGCAAAGAAGTTTGACATAAATCGAGTAATTATTTCCACGTGCACAACCTCACAGTTTTAAATGTTGATGTAAATAAGTCTTTCATTGGTCTTTTAGAGATCACTGGACACAGCCCAACCAGTAACGAGTTATATTGTGGAAATCCCACATACAAATCTATGAGGTGAATTGTAAAAGGCCAATTGCCTGATCTTATGCAAACGGACGCTTGTGGCTTAGAGAAAGACTTTTCGTAAATGCGGCACACACAGATTTAAACAGTGCTCCTTGAACGACAACTGCAATATGAAATAATGTGGATGGATCACACAAACGTGATATTGACCAAAAGGAACTGGACACACACAGAAAAAAGCACTTAAATGAAATTCCAAAACAGGCTGCTCTGCTCGACTGTGTTAGAAGTGAGGCTAGTGGTTACCTTCTGAGAGGGAAAGAAGGAGGCTTCTGGGGTGTGGCGCTGCGATGGGTGTAAGGTCATTTCACTGTGTGGAAAGGAAACCAGTGAACCAGACACAAATGATCTGTGCGTTTTTCTGTATGTGCATGTGGGAAACGATTTACAGAGACCACATGTTGAACCACTTAGAGCTAAAGATGATATGCCCTGGATGACTGTTTGACGTGATGAGAAGTGTGTAGGGACAGAAACACCACACTTCCGAATGAAGCCTTTCTATGAGAGTATGGGATGCAGAATCAGCATGTCATTTAAATCTGAAATGACAAAATGGAGATTTTAAGGTAGACGTTTGACTGTTTCATCTCAGTCTCTCAGTTGTCTGTCCACATGGGCCACGCAGCACGCTATAGGATTTTCTCACTGGGAAACTGGCCTGGCCTTCTCTGGAGGGCATTTTTAGTTTGAGGGCCTTTGTACGTTGAACTCATCTCCTGCTTGTTAGTTCTAGATGCTTTGTTTGAAGAGGGAGATTCACATCCTCAAGTCAGCCCAGTGGAGGGTGACTGGAGTACTGAGGGATTCTGGGAACATTTGTCAGAGGAAAGCCTGAGAGTCTGCAGAACTGAGTGGGTGAAAGACCGTCTGTGAATATTGGTAGGGCTGTCATGTGGTTCCAGAGAACAGAAATAGGAACAGTGAATGGAAGGCACGCTTCAAGCCAGTGTTAGGAAGAATTTTTACAATGATTAGAGCTCTTTAAAACAGTGAGAATTGTTGTCTTCCAACTAGTCCCCCAGAAGATTCAAGAAGAATATGGGTAATTATTTGTTAGAAATGCACATAGTGGTAGAAAGGATTCCTTCAGTGGATTAGCTCATCTTTCAAGATTGCTCTCAACCCCAAAGGCTCATGATTTTAGGGCATGTTTCTTGGCTGTCTCTCCCTGTGTCAGTGTCTGCGAAGATTGGGAGGTAGAGATTTAATCAGTCACGTGATCTTCACAGAGTCATGCCATTTGAGCGCCACTCCTGGGCCAGAATTGTCTGGTTTGATTTTTCACAGATCAGAGGAACAAAAAAAAACTGTTGTTCTCTTTGTTAATTTTTTTAGGTCAAAATTCTGAACCACCCATATGTTTTGTTTAGTTCCCAGGGTTTTAAAAAAATGGTTTTGTTGCCAACATTTAAAAACCAGAAGTTTTCACAGAAAGCTCCAGGTTTCTGGGTTTTCCTTGACAAGCCTTTAGGCAGGTAATGGTGTGGCCAGTTCCCCGGCCATGGACCTTAGGGCCATGTGGTCTTTGCTCCCTGTGGATGAGGCTGTCATTCCTGCATTCATCCAGGTCCCATCCAGGCAAGGCCTGTGGATATCATGTGACTCAGAGCCCCAACTCTCTAATCACATGGTTGGTGTTTCTGTTACAGCCAGTCCCCGTCCTGAGTCACCTTGTTATAGCACAGACTATCCAGGAACCTACCGTGAATGGCAAACACACTTGGGAAATTCCAAGGTGTAGAGATGACCTCCCAGGCACTGGGACAGAGGCCAGACCTGTCTGTGGGTTAAGTTCATTCTTCACTATACACAGGTACATGCCTGTCCCAGCCAGCCTCTGAGATGGCCTCCAGTGACCCCCATCTCCTGACATTCACACCTTGTGTAACCCCCCACCCCACCGCACCCCCTTCTGGTGTGGGCTGGACCTAATGACTCATTTCTAGCCAACAGAATTCTAAAAAAGTGATGGGATGTCACTTCCGAGATTAGGTGATAGAGACTCCGGTTTCCTCCTCTTCTCTCTCTTCTTGCATCGATGAATCCACCTGCCATGTTGTGACTCCCCTATGGGGAGGCCCCCGTGGAAGGAAATGAGGGAAGGCTCCAGCCAATGACCAGCAAGGAACTGCAGCCGTCAGTCCATCAGCCTGTAAGGAACAATCCTGCCAACAAGCTCCAGAGTAAATCCACTCCCAACTGGGTCTTGAGATGACACCCATACCCTGCTTACACCTTGAATGAACCTGGGAGACACCCTGGGCTCCTCAAGACACCCAGCTAAGTCACACCTAGATTCCTGACCCATAGAAACTATGAGAAAATAAATGCTTGCTGTTTAAAGCTGCTAAGTTTTGCGACAATTTTTTTATGCAGCAGCAGATAAAATAACACATTATTCTATCTTTTTCTCTTTTCTCTTGGAAATCAGCTTGCTAAGACATTATAGAAATTCCTTCGAGATCATAGACTGAAAAGATGAATGATAATGCAATATTTAAATTTAGATTTGTCCTTGATGGCGGTTCACACGCGTTTTGATGTATAAAACGATAATATTTTGTTCTCCTTTAAGACATTCTGTACTTAACTCTTATTATTTCCTTTGCAACAAGTTAGTATAAAATTAGTGCAGTGTATAGGTTTTTAACTTTCTTAATTCTTTTTAAACAAAGTACATAACATCTATTCATTGTGAAAAGAAAACTTTTCCTCCATAGGAAAAGTTCATGGACATGCATGGCACCTTAAATTGAGTGTATATCAAACTCATAGGAGATTGAACTCTGAAAGTGTTCCTTTTGGAAAATCTTTTCTTTCTTTTTTTTTTTTAAATATGAACACTCAACCCAAAATTTCTGTTTTTTTGTTTAAAGTTATTATTTTGGAATTTGAATTTTCTTGGACCTCAGCCCTCCGACAGTTGTAAAGCTTACATCTGTGAATTTGCTCCCTAGAAGACACTTTTATTTAGTGACCAATTATTTCTCTGTGGATAAATTCAATTATAAATTACAATGGAGTTGACTTTTTCATAGCATCCCTCACTCTCCACGTATCTGAAAGTCCTCTGTGGATTGTAAAGTAATTGCAGTGCTCCAAGGACAGTTTAATAATTGTGGACTCGAGCACAGACTCTCTTCTATATTCGAGAAGGGCTCGTTCCCAGCTGGGAACATTAAGTTGGATTTTATTGAGACTGGGGCCAGACAGCTGGGTGAGCCCCTGTGCTATTTGAAAAGTATCCTGGGATCTTTAATTTCCACCTGGATGGTCAGGGAGGTGAGAGAATGACCCTCCCTGGGTGCGACCTTGAGTTCCACTCGGGGTCTTGAACCAGGCAGACCCCCCCACTCCAGGGGTGAGATGTGCAATAGGAACCAATTATACGACCTCCTAATTGTGCTGAATCCCAACTGTATTCCCACATTTGGTTCTCTCCCAGGTGAGTTCGGATGGTGGCCAAGAAGAAATGGTAGAAAGTTTTCAGACGGCTGTTTCCTAAGAATGTTTTAATTGGTCTACACTTACGTTGTTTTCTTGCTGTTGTTGTCTTTTAATGCTCTTTTTTTCTTTTCTTTCTGTGATGCCATTCATGTAATACAAACCCGACAAACACTCAAGGTTATTTGGTTGTTTGCCACACTCTTCATTTGGCACGTGTAAAACGGAGTCTCTCAGTATTTTTCCCTTTGTTCCTTTTTCATCTGTTGCCTTGGCACTGCTGCCTGCGTGATTCAATGACTGCTGAGTCTTTTGCACCTCACCTTGACAGGCTTTGGTATGAAAAGGTGCTAATTAAGCTGTTGCTGTTGGCTGTATTGTCTGTGTGGGCTCCAGGAAGCTCAAGATCTGGGTTAGCACTGGACCTGTGTGTGTGTGTGTGTGTGTGTGTGTGTGTGTGTGTGTGTGTTGGATTTTCCACTTTTCGAGGAATTGTTACCAGTGAGAATTGGTGTATTGCTTATAAACACAACAAATTCTTGCAACTACCTCTGGGGTTGACAGAGTCCACTCAGTTTGGGCCGTTCAACGAACTGCTGTTGTTTGTGGTCATGGTACTTCCCCATACACTGGATGTGAATATTTTCTGAAGCTAAGGAGAAAGAAGCACATTCTAAAAACAGTTGTTATCTTCCTCACCTTGGCCTGTGGATATTAGGAATGATGATGAATACATGCAGGAGTAGAATAAATGCTATTAAAATATTTCATCAGGGTCTAAAATGTGAGGTCAGTTCACGCCACTGCCTGGACCTGTGGGCTCCCCCGCTGGGCTGTGATAACCGCAACATTCCCCTGGGACTTTGTTCTGAGATGCTGACTGCCTTTCTTCTGAAGTTCAAGTGCTTCGCTTCCATGCCTTTTCATAAAATGTGTAGGCTTCAGCAGATTTCTAAAGTATACCACTTGATATGTTTTACAGCTCCAGGTAAATTCTATACCATGAATTGGTAGGATTCTTTCTTTTACCTGGGGTGAGAATGTATCTTTTTCTAGTACTGTTTTTCTGAGATACCTTTCATCTGTTTACATGAATTCCATTTTTTTCTTGTTGTGGTTAAAGAAAGAAAAAATGGCCAGAGCCGTTAACATAGATGGGAAACTTTTGGTTGTCATTTCCTGGAAATTAGGTAGGACTGGAACATTTTTATCTCTGTATCCTGAGAGCCTTTCAGCTTGCCTAGCTCCCAGTGGACACTCAATAGTTATTGAGAAGCAGAGAGTTGAATCGTGGTTACCAGGGGCAGCCAGGTGGGGAAATGGGGAGATGTTGGTCAAAGGGTACCACGCTGAATTTGTGTCGGATGAATCATGCTAGAGATCTAATGTACAGTGTGATGACTACAGTTAATACTGTATTGAATACTGGAAATTTGCTAAGAGTAGATTTCAGGTGTTGGCATCACAAAAAAATGAAAGGTAGCTACGTGAAGAGATAGGTATGTTAATTAGCTTGCTTGCAGTAATTGCTTCACTATGTATATGTGTATGGAATGATCATGCACACCTTATATACAGTTTTTATTAAAAACAGTTAACAAATGATGCAATGATGGATACGTTTTCTGAAACTATCGATTCAGTTATTTTAATGCACTTAATTGATTGGTTGGTGGAATTAACCTACTTGTGTGCTGTTTGGGGCATCAGGGATATTTATGTTTCTGGAGAAAGTGCAGTCTCCTTGGTTGACAGTATTTGTTACAGGCATTCAATGACAAGGCACCCAAAGAACCATGGTTGAATTCTGCTTGGCCATACTGCCATTTACACCAGAAAACAGAGAAACGCTTTTCTGATAACAGACGTGAAAATTCCAGCTCCAAATGACATCCAGCAAATCTCCTTTTGCAGTAAACAAACATGTTTTGAGAGAATCTGAGGGGAGGCTTGGTCTTTTATCTCTCACAGAGTGCAGGAGAATTCTTGAAGTGTCTTATGAGGAGACACAAAATAGTGGAAGGACCAAAACATCAACCCATTGTTCGTGCTAGAGACCAAGAGGGAGGTTAGAGCTTATGGGAGGACCGATCACAAAAAAGAATGATGGCTGAAATAAGAAAGACATGTCATCCATGCTACATTTTTGCAGAAACCATCCCATCCTTGTGAAAATTAAAGGGAAAAGAAAAATGCATGTTTTGAAAAAGGAGGTAACAGAGGACAGGAGGTGGGAACATAAGGAGTGGTTTAATGTGTCCAGCGGGAACCTTTCAACTTAGCCCCTAAGGCTTTTACCTCCCCGTGTCACTGTCCCAACACCTTCTCAGGGCTGACAGTCTTGGTAATTGACAGGTTGGTGGGGGCTCCTTTCTGCAAACACATTAAAGCAGGAGGGAATACTCCAACCCCTGCCTTGCTGCCGCCTGGCACGGGGGACCCGGAGGCGAGCAGATCCAGGGCCTGGCGACGTTGGAGGGAAGAGGGGATCGATTCTGTCAGTCAGGCTCCTGTCAGGCTCGGGGACCTTTCACCTGCTCCTCGGAGTCTTTAGAACTCCCAAATCTCTTTGCAGGCCTTTTCTATTAGACACATACTCCCATGTTTTGATTTTTTGCTCCCAAAGTCATTTTTTGATATAATTACCTGCATTGAACCACACTTACCATCTGTGGGCTCAGAGCGGGCCAATGATTTATTAGTCTTGGTTTCTGCCCGAGCGGAGCAGCGTGGGATTGATTTGGCTGGTGACACACACACAGGGACACGCCGGTGGGTGGGGGTCAATGTCAGAATGATGCTTCCCGTGCAGTTGACACGTACGTGGGGACCTGGGGCTTGGTGTTTAGTTTGGCAGACTGTGACATTGCAAAAGTGAAGCCTCATCCGGGCGGATAGCGTCAGGCAGAAAAAGCAATGAGGCGCAGCCCGGGACGTTTCTCTTCAAGTAGAAAAAGTGTGGGTGAAACGAGGAGATAGCGTGTACAACACAAATCGGTTTTGATGAGACCCTGGGTTCCTTTTGTCTACACCACCTGCCTTATGTCCAAGGGTTTGACGGTGGGGACTCCCTGACCACTTGACTTGGCATTTAGGTGTACCCCGATTTATACCCAAACCAAGGTATCCATCAGTGTAACCGTTTTTTACCGATAGATGTTATGATTTCAGGGGTCATTTTTCGTTAGATTAATGATCGAATTGCAGCGTGGTCCACTGGATGCATCTTCTTGGAGAATTTCCTAAGATGCTGAGCCACAGTGCACGGTGCTTGTATCCACTAGCAGTGGCTTCCTCCCTTTGTCTCACAATCTCTCCTGCCCAGAAAAGTAAGACGGAGACTGACCAGAAATGCTGGGGCCACAGAGAATATGAGGCGGGGAGTGTAGTGACCCAGTGTGACATCCGTGGACTCTAGGCACTTCTGCCTTCATTGTCCCCTTTTTCCATTAAAATAAAAGAAAGAACTGTATTTTACGACATGTTGGTGTAAAGGTAACATTAATATTATATGAGGTCTGACAATTAAGTTTGTGAACTTGTTGTAACGATGTTGCTAACCTGCTTTATATTAGAGGGATTATTCATTATGAATTTGTACTAACTGGACAAACAATTAACCAAGTTTCCTATTTGGAAGTGCTGAAAAGGCTGCGTGAAAAAGTCAGATGACCTGAACTTTTCACCAACAATTCATGGCTCTTGCATCACGACAATGCGCCAGCTCACACGGCACTGTCTGTGAGGGAGTTTTTAGCCAGGGAACAAGTAACTATATTGGAACACCCTCCCTACTCACCTGACCTGGATCCCAGTGACTTCTTTCTTTACCTGAAGATAAAGGAAATATTGAAAGGAAGACATTTTGATGACATTCAGGACATCAAGCGTAATACGACGACAGCTCTGATGGCCATTCCAGAAAAAGAGTTCCAAAATTGCTTTGAAGGGTGGACTAGGTGCTGGCATTGGTGCATAGCTTCCCAAGGGAGCACTTCGAAGGTGACCGTCGTGATATTCAGCAATGAGATATGTAGCACTTTTTCTGGGATGAGTTCGTCAACTTAATTGTCAGACGTTGTATAGTAAAACTTTTTTCTTCCACCTAAAAGTTTGTGCTTGTTTTCTTCTGGTTTTAAAAGAAAAAAAATGTTTTTATGGCCCTTAGAAGTTTTATGGGCCCTGCACACTGTACTGCTGGGCCTAATGGATACATTGGTTCTGAAGAAGAGATGTCAGTGACCTTTAATGCCAAATAGAAAATGTAAAATAACACAATCTTTTCCCAGTGATATACCAAGTAAGGCATACAAAGCATGTTTTACTTTTTTCTTCAGTGAACTCTGTGGTCTCTTAGGAGTGCTGTCAACTTTAGTTATTTAAGTTATGCATCTTTTACCCCCCCCGCCCCTTTGGCAACCATCACCTTGTTCTCTATATCTGTGGGTCTATTTCTGTTTTGTTTATTCCTTTCTTAAAATTTATTTTCAGAATTCACATAAAAGTGAGATCAAACAGTATTTCTTTCTCTATCTGACTTATTTCACTTAATATAATACCCTCTAGATCCATTCATGTTGTCTCAAATGGCAAGAGTTCATTCTTTTTTATTGCTGAATAATATTCCATTCTACATGGAATATTATTATACCACACCTTCTTTATCCATTCATCTATTGGTGGACATTTAGATTGCTTCTATATCTTGGCTATTACTAGTAATGCTGCAGTGAACATAGGGGTGCCTATATCTTTTCAAATTAGTGTTTTTGTTTTTTTTTGCATAAATACCCCATTGTATATCCTTGCCTCTTTTGTTGTAGAATAACAGAGCAAGGATTTATTTCTAAGCTCTCCATTCTGTTCCACATATCTGTTTTTATGCCAGTACCATATTATTTTGATTATTGTAGCTTTATAATATAGTTTGAGATCAGGGAGTGTGATACCACCTACTTTGTTCTTTCTTAAGATTTCTTTGGTTATTTGGGATCTTTTGTGGTTCCACATAAATTCTAGGATTAGTTCTAATTCTGAGAAGAATGTCATTGTTATTTTAATAGGGATCACAGTGAATCTGTATATTGTTTTAGGCAGTAAGGACATTTTAACAATATTAATCCTTCCAATCCATGAGCAAGGTATATCCTTCCATTTATTTGTTTCTTATTCAGTTTCTTTCTTCAGTGTCTGATAGTTTTCAGAGTACAGTTGTTTCACGTCTTTGGTTGAATTTATTTTTGGGTATTTAATACTTTTTGATATAATTGTGTATATATATCAAAATTGAGGTTGTATTGAGGTTGTTTTCTTAATTTCTTCTGATCGTTTGTTATTGGTGTACGGAAATGCAACAGACTTCTGTATATTCTGTTTCCTGCAACTTTACTGAAGTCATTTATTAGTTCTAATAGGTTTTTTGGTGGTCTTTATGGTTCTCTATGTATAGTATCATGTCATCTGCAAATAGTGAGAGTTTTACTTCTTCATTTCCCATCTGGATGCCTTTTAATTCCTTTTCTTGTCCAATTGCTGGCGCTAGGACATACACTGCCCCCACGGTGCAGGTAGGCCCGAGCACCTGGATAGAGGCCCCACCCACGCGGTGGAGGTGGAGGGGAAATGCACAACGGCCCTCAGCGGCCCCTCCGATGCCAGACAATTCTCCCCGTCCCAGGTAAGCTCCCACGGCTTTTCAGTCTCCTCCATATAGGCTCTGTCTCATTTGTGGTACCGAACGTGGTCGGTGTCGAAGCTACTACCTCTGTGCGGCTCTAAGTGCCGGGTGGTTGCAGCAGCCGCTGGGCTCCGAGCATGCGCTCAGGGCGCCCCGCGCACTGCCTGCCGGGAGGAGCCGCTCTCCTCAGGGCGTCCAGGTGCCTGAGGTGACGCCGTGCGCTTCCCGCGTCTCCCTGTGTGTGGAGGCCACAGGCGCCAGGCCATGGCGCTGGGACCGCCCCATGGGGACCTGGCAGGTAGGCCGAAGCCCCAGTAGCGCGCCCGCCGCCGCACGGAGGTGGAGGGGACGTGAGGCCTCCTCAGGCCCCGGAGAGCTCCCGCCATCCCGGGGCTCCCGCCGTCCCGGGGCTCCCGCCGCTGCCCAGCCTTCTCTCCTCGGCCTCCTTCTCTTGTTTGTTGTCAGAAGCCGGGCGTTCGGGCTCGGTTGTCGCGCAGGAGTCACTGCTGCCTGGAGGCCTGTGCATGTGGCTTTGCTCCGTGAGGGGCGAGCGGCGTCCGCCTTGGGCCTCGCGGGCTCTTCCTTTTCGATTTGTCAGGTGAAGGTAGAGCTCACCTAAGGCGGCTCCAGAACATTCTCTGAGGTGTAAACTTTTCGATAACTCCCTGGTATGAATTATGTTTTTTTCCTAAGTGTGACTTTCACCTAAATTTCCAAGTCATGTGTAGTTCGATTGGAGTAAATTACAGTGTTATTTAATAGCCAACTTACTATTTAAAGAAACCAGGAAAACTTGGGATACTGCGAACACTGGGAGCAAGAAACTTCACAATAAAATGAAGTTTTTGAAAACTAACAATAAAAACGCCCCCTCTGCCCTATGCAGAGGAGCTTGTTGTAAAACAAGTAACACCTTCTAACGTATTTGCTTGTCAGTTAGGTTTTTCAATTACTGAAAAATTTTTAACTGGTTGCACCCTATCCTTTCTAACATGGTGAGTCCGGAGGGATTGGGCCATTCTGATTCTTTTATTTGTTTTTATTTTTTACTACCCTGACAAATGTTTCCATCTTACCTAAGAGCAAGTCTGGTGCAGTGGTAATGCCTGGGCCGTAGAGGCAGCTGAATGTGGTTCAAACCCTGGCTCAACCACTTGCTCTGGGAGACCAGCTACAGGTGTCTGAAATGGCCTGTGCTTTAGTTTCTTCCCTTATACAAGGAAGATGATAATGCAAGTATCCCTCATTATCCCAAAACAAAGTTGTTCCTTAAATCATGTAAGAAAGTCCTTATTTATAGAGCAGGGACCTATATAACCCATCATTTAAAATAGGAAAAATAACGAATACATTTCTAGTTCATCCTGGGATCCCTGCTGACTCCCTCAAATGACCAAAAACTCAGACATTTCATAATAATCCACGAAAGATTCCTGCACAATACGAAAGTATTTAAAACATAATCTCACGTTTTAAACACTCAATTCATTGGTGGGTATGTTTGTGTGCATTTCGTCACATGTATGCTCTGATAATCAATAATGAAGTGGTGTGTCAAAGACCCCAAAATGCCAAAAATACATAGTGAAATAAAATAAACTAATGAGGCAAATTGAAAAATGATTCCTTACAGATGGAAGACACACAGATCGAAGGGGAGTACGATTTGGAGGTGAGGGGAGGGAGATGGAGGTTGTGGTCCTTGTTGTGTGTGAGATGTCTCGAAGATGCAGTGACCCCTTGGTCCATAGACTGACAAAGTCACCTGGACATCATGTTAGTAATTGGCAGCACTAGAAGGAGTGTTCTCTCTCAATCAGGGTGTTGATTGCAAAATCATGTTCTTTGTATCATCTTTAGTGTCCAGTGACAGAAAGCTCCTGACGTCATGGTGGCCTTATGATTCAAATGCTACACGACATGTATTCCGTCTCTTCAACGAGGCTCTGCAGGGCCTCGAAGTTGTTGGAGGCATACGTACACCAGAGTTTTAGCCTAACCCCTTCTTCATAAATTCCTCCAAAAATTAGTGCTAGCCTCTCTTTAGAGGCTGTATGTCCAGGCACATTTTCTCATCTTTTGAAATGCACATAGGAAATGGCATCCATTAACAGCAACAACAAAAAAGTGCCTAGCTTCATCAACATAAAATAATGGTTTTGCAGTAAATCACCTTCCTTCGGGGTTTTCTGCCAGCCTCACCGTCCCCAGCGGCTGCCGCACCTGCTATCTTGAGAATATCCACCCTCTCACATTTCATTCTCTCTGTGATCTTTCTAAACATCCAGGCCTTGGTTTGGAACTCAGCTTCTCTGCTGAATGCACTATCCTTCTGACCTTTGGAGACGATCAGCCCCTTCTTTCTTTTCAACAGGCTGCTCAGTGGATCCCACAGTGGCCATCAAACTCCTCATCAGCCTTTTTTCCAACATATACTTTTTCGAGTCACACTGACGCTCTCCATGACCGACCACATGTTTATAATTTTAACTCTCTAGGCACAGACAAATAAGCAAGTCTCTCTGGGTTTGCACTCGATCAAAGTTACGTCTCTACACATTTCTTCACGTCTACATTTTTGTCGAGCGTACATGCTTTTCTGGGCCTCGTCGCCTCACAGGATTTTCCACGTTTGTAGCAGGCGTTTTCACTGAGTCGCTGAGGGAAGACGATGCCGTAAGGTGCATTACATGTCAACAATGTTTCAGTTAAGTCAGCGAGCGAGCATAACTTGGTCCTAGGACTGCAGATCAGTGTCCCACATCCTCTCACCAGATGTGGGAGCATCCAGTAGGGAATTTTCGCTAACCGTTTTTATGAAGTGTTCTAACAAACTATTGTACTAGTGAGACTCAGGTAAGGCATACAGTGGTACCTCGGTTTTCGAATGTAATCCGTTCTGGAAGATCATTCGCGTTCTGAAACGTTTGAAAACCAAGGCATGGTTTCCCCATAGAAAGTAATGCAAAATGGATTAATCCATTCCAGACCTTTAAAATCAACCCCTAAAATTGCAACTTTAGCATGCATTTACTATCTCATGATACCACAGATCCATAAAACTTACAGCATTCGTAAACCGAAGTGTTTGTCAATGGAGACGTTTGATAACCGAGAAAGCACTGTACTTGTTACAAGGATGAATATGAACTCAAGAGCAAGAGGCTGTCTGGGAGGGGGCCATCAGAGTGAATGCTTAAGTCCCATAGGCAACTCCTTTAGTTGCTCTTGACCGAAGGAATCTCCTTTGAAACACTGGACACATTTAGATCATGGAATCGCGGTGGGTTAGCCTGCAAAGCTCTTTAGAAGTGTATTCTTCCTGCCTGTAGCTTTCCAGAGGAGGAGGTGGCGGTTTGGCATGGTGGGGGATTTTAATGCGATGCCCTCTGGTTTGCCCTCCAGAGGGGCTAATGTGGAGTTCTGGAACAGTAAGCGCCTCCGTGAATTCAAAGAGAACCCACCCGGACTCCTGATAAATAACGGCGTCTCCGTCAGTCCTGGGCTCCACCTTGTGATCTGGGGAGCACTGAGCAGGGAGTCAGGAGACTGGAGTCCTGGTCCTGCATGGCCACCTGGTGACCAGGAACTTGGTCGCTGACAGGAGGCAGAGGAGAGCTGACCCATTTCCTCCCAGCACGAAAGTCCCCATGTCTCTGTTCCTGCCCGGGGGATGGCTGTAGTTGGCAGAGCAGAGTCTAGGGGTGGCTGCCGCCTCTCTTGGGACTTTGTCTTGGGGCCAAGTAACTGAATATACAAACGGACAATGGCCAGGCCATGTGCAAAACTAGAGGTCTGACTCACAGCCTCTAGCAGCCTGCCCAGGGTCAGTCCAGGAGGCCAGCATGGAGGAGCAGACTTGCAGGCAGCCACGCTGTGACGTCCAGCAATAATCCAGCACATAGGTCCCACAGAACCAGCACTTGATTAGTAACTGACAGCTTCCCTAATTTTGTCCTTGCTTCCAATTTGGCACTAACTGGAGAAAGCCACATATGCCCCCTAAGCAATCACGTGGGATGCCCTCTGCTGGTTATCGGCCTCCAGCTTCCTCCTCAGCAGCCACCAATCCAGGTGCCCGGAACCTTCTGTTGGCTCCACTATAAAGCTTTCCCGCTCCTCTGCCACAATGCAAATGACAGTGGCCAGCTCGCTGTAGCCAGCTCTGAAATGCCTTCGCCTCTTCTCACTTGGTTGGTCTTTGTTTCCTCCCACACAGAGGCAATACCAGCGCTGGGAACTGGGACACGGAGCGCCATCTTCCTCACCTTCCTCATGACCACGGGGGGTTCTAGCCAGGAGTCCAGGCATGCTTGGGAGAGCAAAGGACCCTCCTTCCCCCAAATACGTCCATTCCTGTCCTGTTGAATCTTGCTTTGTGGCATTTCCCCTATGGCTGACCCCAGTGTTATTGATAATGACAAAAAAAGAGACTTCCATGCAGTATAACGTCCATGGAACTTCAGGCTGGGTCTTGCTGCTGGTAATATATTTAGACGTAGGTTTCTGGTCAGTTTTGTCACCTGTGAGCTGAAAAATTGCAGCTTGTGTTCAGTCATTGGAGTTGGACAAAATTCTCCTTGAGAACAATTGCGTATGAAATCCAGTCCATTTTGCTTGGACCCAGGGAATCTTTCCTCAGCTTGCTTGTGCTGGTGATAAATAATTTATTATTTGAGGGCAGAGGGATATGGAAATTTGAAAAAAAAATTTAAAAAATAGAAAGACTCATCTATTCAGCAGTTATTTAACTCCTACTGTTTGCCAGGCTCGTGACTTATATCAAAATATGTTTTCACCATTTCTGTGAAAGTAACAAGTTTATGTCGACCCTGTTGATTCACATGCTGTTACTTTCTCTTTCCCATAGTTTACAAATTTGTTGACTAACAGAATGCTGGATGAGAAAAAGGCATAAACCAGTGTTTTTTGGTGCGAGGTTCTCTGACCACCTAAAGCCACATTTTCAGGGATGCTTAATATAAAATGACGCCCCCCAGGCCTCACCTAGAAATTCTGGGGGGTGGGATCTGTATGATGGGTGGGCTCCTCAGGTGAGCTGATGAACACCGATGTCCCAGAGTGACTGAGAGTCTCGGTCACGTGGCTGGTGTGTTCCTGGGCGACAGCGATTCTATTAAGGACGCGGCAACCAGCCGAGGAGGGTATGTGGCCTGTTAACGGTCCCAGAATCAGGGTGGCTGTAACATACAAAACCCAAGGAGGTGAATGATCAAGTGATTGAAATCTGAGTCTTGCCGAGGTTCCAGGTCAAGTGCCTACTATTTGCAACTCATAAATAATAATAATAATAATAATAATAATGATAAAAAATATGGTACTGTTTTCACTCAGTTGAATGGGGTGGAATCATTGAATGGGGTGGAAACTCTGGTGTTATTTCTGGAGACTTCATTTCTCTGCATGTGATTCCTGGGCAGCCATGTGTTAGGGTCTGGGAGACCTGAGCCCAACCCAGCCTTTGGCTCAGAGTGGGTCACTTAACCCCTCCAGTTAAGGAAGGAACTGGCAGTGCCAGTTTCCAGGTGTGAAGCTTAGACAGCAGTGCCCTTCCTCTCCCAGGAAAAGTCACAGCCATGGAACTTTCTTTGAGTGAAGGCTTCACCAATGTCAGTCAGTTTTCCCCCTGTGATCTGGAGAATCCTGTGGATATTTAAGCCAGAGCTAAAAAAAAAAAAAAAAAAAAAAAAAGCAAAAAACAAATCCTTCCAATTGTTTTTCTTTTAATAACCTAATCAGGAAGACTATTTTCATTGGAATGATGCCGCATCTTCTTTGCCTCACTTCATTTTATTTTATTTTACTGCCATCTCTTTATAGGGCTGGTGATCTCCTCTATGGGTGGGCTCCCTTCTGAGTTGAGCCTTTGCCACCTTCCAAAGCAGCAAGAAGTTGTTGCAATGTCACAGCACCTCTGTAACCCCCTGTGGTTAAGAGTCCAGGTCCCAGGCTCGACCAGTCCCTCGGGAACCTCTCTCTCTCCTCATACTGCCACTCAGATGAACACAGAAGCAGCGGCCAAATCTATGCCTTTCAGAAACAGGAAATAAAGATAAAATGCGCACTGCACTTACGTAGAAACTGCACTTTAACAGAAATGTTTTTGTGAAGCAGAGTATACTCAGAGAGAGAGAGAGAGTTCTTGTTGAAGCAACAGATGTAAGGCGTCCTTCTTGCTCGTCCTCCTTGTTCTGGGTTCCAAAAATCAGGAGGCCTACTGATCTATTTGCAGCACTCAAGTGCCTCTGGCACTCACGTACTGTAGACCAGATGTACCGTCAGTCTTGGTGGAAGAGTCCAGCTCCTCGTCTTAAGACACTGCTGTCATCCTCAAAGGAGCAGGGCTTCTCCCGATCCCTCTGTTTGCTGTCACCTGGGTTCTGTGCATTCTGTTCCTTGGTCCTCTCCTTGCTTTTTCTTCTTTCATGCTGTTCTGGATTGAAGCAGGCTGTCATGGCTGGACTGTTTCTTGTAGGTAGGTCTGTGCTTGAACTTGAACTTGCTCAACGTTCCAAGTCCGGAGTCTTTTCCGGGAGGCTTTCAAGGAGGCATTCATGTGTCCCAAAGTGCTCCGAGAAATGTCAGCCAGTGATTACTAATTAATAACCTGGCGATGCATCAGCCCTGCGCTCTGACCGGGGCTGTCTGCCAGGGCAGCATTTTGGCCCCTGGAATTCTCTGCTGCACTGGGGTGAAGGGAGGATGAAAGCGAAGCAGACAAGCAGAACCATCTGCGATTTCTTTACTCATTAAAAGAATAATAAAATGATACAGTTAAAAACTATAAAATAGTAGACATAATACATAAAAGTACTGCATAATTTAGAAAGGACAAACTATTAGGTTGGTGCAAAAGTAATTGCTGTTTTTGCAGTTATTTTTAGCCTTTTAAACCGCAATTACTTCTGCACCAACCTAATAAAAGGAAAGAGGGGTCTTCCGTGGTCTTATCGCAGAAGTAGAAACATCAGCATTTTGGTCTGTGTCACCTGCTGGTTCTTCCATCTACTAATTGCTTTTTCCACTTAACGTGGCATCTTGGGCATATTTTCAGGTCATTCTCTTACATTTTCTTATTTACTTAAATTTTTATTGTTTAAACCATTGTATTTTGGGGACTTACTGTTTCAATAACAGTATCTTTTTTCTCTCTTTGTTTGAACGATAAGTTAGTACATCATCGTATGGGAGGTCTATGTGTATCCGACTTCTGTTGTACAACATAAGTTGTTTCCATATTTTTGATACCACAAACATTGGGGTGGATACCCTGTAGCTACCAGTTTGCGCCGTTCTCGGTCACGCGAAGGCTATTTGTGGTGTCTGTCCGCTTGGATGAGGCCTGCGCTGAAAACAGGTTTCCAGGCAGAAATGACCATGTCCTGCTTTCCCCCAGGCACCACAAAGCATCGTCCTCGCTGCCGCAGCTGCACCCTTTCCAGCTCAGTGGTGACTCTTGACACGTGTGGGGAAGGAGGTAGGAGGGAGCAGACCACACACCAAGTAAGGAGTCCTGATCACTCTCTGTCCATGCATGGTGGCATTTGGCATTTGTCTTTCCCTTCTGCCAACTGAATCCCCTTTGCAACCTGTGACCCACGTGCAAGACTGACCTTGCTCTTGAGTTCCCACTACCACCCCTTCCGTAGGGGTGACAGGAGAGGATCATCCATTTTCTCGTATGTGTTGTTTTTAGCGCTCTGAGCCCCTCAGCCTCTCAGCGCTTCTCAAGTAGCAGTCAAGTGACTGCCAGTCGGTCCCTCGGAGGATTTGGGGATGGAGCGGCTGACGAGCAGCGCTGTGGGCGGTGCATGTTCTGTGGCTGGTTTTGAGTTTCTGAGGTGAAAGGTAGGCACTTCAGGAGACAAGCCACTTCTCTGTACATTCGAACATGGCCCTCTCTTCTTTATCTAATTCTAAATGCTTCCACCCCTTTCCAAAACAAACTACACGACAGAAAGATCACATCTGTATCTTACTACCTTACGAACATTTCCTCGGGATAGTACGGCTACATAAGAGACGCTAATTTTTGATGTTATCTTTAAAATAAATTCCTTCCCTTTTAACACTAGAGGTCACCCTGAGACCGCGTATGTGGAATACGTACCACAGGGGCCATGGAGGTCAGCGCTACTAATCTGTATAAATTGCTGAACCAGGAGCCAAATTTGTACCTAATTACAGGTTGCTTTGATGTAGCCCTGCTCCTGTTAAGTTTCCCTCTTTCCTGCAAAACTGTGGACGTTGTGATGTGTGCATGTTTCAATTCAAGCCCTACTGCTTCCCAGCTAAGCAGCTGCATTTCAGGCACTGTAACCAAGAACACTCACTTCCTTACCCTCCAGAGTTTTTGATGTTCCTTTTCCAGATGGAGAAAAGCACCTGTCACTTTGGTATCAAATGGTGATAATTTGATTTATATTTCTTTATTAGACTGAGGTAGAGACAGATTTAATACAATCCTGGTTATGGGGACGCAAAGACCGGCAGACCAAACTGGGGGGAAACAATTGTCTAGAATTTTCAGAGTGTCTCTTCCCTGTTTTTGGAGAAACAGAAGACCTGTTTGTATTCAGCATATGGAATAATATTATTTGCATCTCATGTGGTTGACAGGGGAGGTCTGAACCTCAAAGTGGCTTATCAGTCGGAAATTAAAATCCTTATGTCAGCATCCCTAGAAAATTTCGATTTCCTTTGACTTGCACCTTTTCAGAGTAACTAACAGTATTTCTGATTTGGATTCTTGAGGCTTTGGGTATCTGTCCATGCAGAAATTTCATACATAATTGGAGACAGAAATTTGCGCTTCCTTATGTTAATGGCTCCTATTCATTGGTGTCTTGTGTGAGTGATGGGACATATTAGGGTCCTTTGCAGTGTCCTCATTCAGGGAGAGTGGGGTTCCCGAGGTGGGCAGGCATCAAAGACCTGAAAACCAAACCTAATGAGAAATAATGGTGTAGTGGAAGCTTGTCACTCTCCACCATAGCGTCATGAGATGTAGATGAGGATTTGGCAGGAGAGGCAGGTAATGCGGAGGAAATGCAAGGCGTTCCTCTCTGGAGGGCAGGCTCAGCTCCGTTACCTGGGAGAGGTGCCTTGCCCTGGGCAGTCTCAGATGGTGAGGGGGGGAGTGGTGGTGTCTCTGCCACTCTGGTAAGCCCCCAGCACCTGGCAGCAGACGGAGAGCTGATGTGCTGCCCCTGGGTCCTCTGCCTCAAATCCTGGTGGCCATATTTAGCAAGACCTTAACCCTGGACAGCCAGACTCTCCCTCTGCAGATTCCACCACAGTCGCATAACGGCCCCGACGCCTCTGTGTTGTACCCAGACCTGGATTGGACTTGCAGTGTGTATTTTGCCTAGATTTAGAGCACTCAGGGCGGTCGAGATCGTTATTCTCTGTAAAGAGATAACAAAAATACTCTGTGGTCACTTATCTCGGCACCTAACCCATCCACCAGCCATTGATTTCCCATTTTGGTTCGCAAGGTGCTGAATGGAGCTGATAAATTTAACAGCACTGATGTGACTCAAACACCCCCAGAATCTATATGACCGTAGGCCTTCCTGATGTCCTCATCTGACCTGGTCACAGTGGCTTCTCGATTGGGGAAATTAAAGGAGGTGTTGGGAGGTCTCTGTGGGAGCGTGTCAGCGTTGGTCTTGTATTCTGGGAGAATGGGGAGGGGGGTCACCACGTCCATATCCCCCCTCTTAATGCTTTTACTAATGTACATGTTTGCATCCCCTGCTTGGATTTAAATTAAAAGCTCTAATTAGTCTGCTGTTTTCTAACAGCCTGCAAAAACGCCATTTAGGGAGGAACTGTTTAGAAAGCAGGTTTTTACTTAATAAACAGTGATCAATCGAATTGATTAACCATGAACACTTTCCCACGGAGTCTGTGGGTGGCGCTTGTTGTTGGTAATTGGAGCTCATGTGTGCCAGACTATTAAATGGCTGCCTGTAGAGTACGTGCCAGCTCTCGGGGTGAGGGGTATGGGGCGCGAGCCTCTGTTGACAGCACTTTTTGGGTTGAGCCTGTGCTTAAGTCAGCCTTTGTCTCCAGCGTGGCTTTTCAGCTTCTTTATCAATTGTGGCCATTTACTAGGCGCTTGCAGACATTTCTGTAAACCTCGCATCTGTTTTTTTTTTTTTTTTAAATTCCCATGGTAATTAGATCTTTTCATGTGGGCTTTGTGGCTTTACATAAACTGTCAGTGTTTGGAGCTGCTGTGTATCAGAATCGGTGCTGTGTGCTGTGCGAGGCTTATTACAATACAACCCAGTTCCTCTCTGTTCCCTGGAACTACAGCTAGACACTGGGAGGGTGAGCAAGCTCACTGCCTTGGAAGGGAGCTGGGAAAGATACAGATGGAGGTGGTCTGTGCAGGAAAGCCACGGGTCACCCTGCCGTGCTTGCAGGACGTGCCCCGTAGCTGCAGGTATCGCTGGATGGGCCCAGGGGACAGGCTGCCGTCAGTGTGACCGAGGGAAGGCACAAGGAGAGGACGCCTGCCCCTTGGAGCCCTGCTGATGCTCCACCATATTTGGGCAGGTTTCTGAGCCTTTCTGGGTCAGTTTACCAAAGTACCAAAAGCACAAAGTAGCAACACAGCACAAATAGCAATGTCGTGTACTCTCCGAGGCCAGGCTGCATTAAGACCGCGTGAGTGGCTCTGGGAGAGGGTGCGTGTCTGTTGGTTAGAATGCCTGTTAGCCTTTGGTGCTGTCCCCGCCCGGGTGCATGGGAAGCGGCCAGAGACCTTGGTCGCTGTCTCCTGCAGCATCCTTCACAGAGGAGCCCTCGGGGCCGGGGCATCTCTTGCGCCCTCTCGTGGCTCAGCTACGCAGTCTCCTTGGGCTTCCCTAGTGGCCCTGAGCTTTCGCTGGGAGTTGCAATGGTCAGGCCCCATCCACCCCACAGGGTTTCTTGGTCTGAGAAGAGACCCAGACGTGGGTGAGTTTTACAAGCTCCCCAGGCAATTCTAATGTGCGGCCAGGCTGGAGAACTGACAAACCAAGGAGGCACCGCATGGGAGTTGGTAAACCATGTATGTTTAGCTTTGAAATGTTTCTTATCTGTGTGTTTATTTTACTCCCCCATTTACCTGGGTGGTTCTAATCTGAAAATGTCCAATCTCTGGGAAGACCTTGTAGGTTGCCTGGCCTGACAGCCATGTCCAGCCCTTGACCCTTTTTAGTACAGAGACGGAAGACATGAAAGGAGCATGTGATTTTGCAGTCTGTCTTAATGTGGTGGGTGGCCATGTGACACACAGTTAGTCAATATAAGAAAATATAAGTCAATATAGTCAATTAGTCAATATAAGAAAGAGTCCTCTGTTGACTGTTTCTGGGAAAGCCTTTTTTTTCTATTAAAAGAGAGAGCTGTGGATGACCACCCATGTCTCTTTCTTCTTGCTGTGGATGTAGAGGTGATGCCTGGAACGCACGTAGCTACCTTGCAACCATGAGGGTAAGGCTAAGAGGAAAGGGGAGACCCTGGCTCAAACAAGTTCGCCTCCAAAGTGACTTGACTCTAGGCTTTTTCTTATAGGAGGAAAGTAAGCCCCTATTTGTTTAAGCCACGGGCAGGTTATCTGTTATTTGTAGCCAAATAATTCATAACAAATGCACTTTCAAATGAAACATGGAGAGAGCTGAGGAGAAAAATACATTTGCCTAGAGTGTCTGCCGCGAGCCAGGCACTGGGCTCTCATGCATTATTTCAAGCGGCATCGGAGACGCTGCTGTCGCTAGTACCATTTTCAGTGGAGAAAACGGAGGTTGAATAATTTGTTCCTTTTTTAAATAACCCGTTAATGTGAAGGACCAATTACCAAACGCAAGAATCAAACTCGTAGTGAGTTTTATCTGTCTCCAGAGCCCTGGCCTCTTTTGAGGACATTTTTCTTACTCCTGGTTCCTTGTCAAGAGGAAATGCTGCAGCCCCCGTTGAGGGGACAGACGTTACGCCAGGGAGGCCGCTATGCCTGAGCGACATCTGTAGTGACTCCCGGGGAGTGTGGTGCTCCAGTTCTGAGCCTTGGATGCCTCCCCCATCTCCAGAGCACAGAACAACAATGGGGGCCAAGATGCCGGCCTTCTAAGGCAGAGAGAGGGATGGAGAGGCACAGCTCACGGAACCGGGCAGGGAGGGTAGACGAGCTTCCGGCAAACTCTCTCTGAGGGGGTGTTTACTTTGGATGATACATAGACTGCAAATCTGGTAACATGGGCTCTGAAATGAGAAGCAGCACCCCACCTCCAGCTTTGTGCTGAGAGCTGCGTAGTTAATAGAGAAGGATGGAGAGCTGATTTCAGGAGCTCACGGGGGAGTGCGCATTTTAACACATGTATTGCACATATTTATTTGTTATAAATGGTGTGGGCCTTCGTCCCTGATTGTGCGGTCAGTAGCCTCCCTGCACCTTTTATCTCTCCATCAGCACTAAGTTCAAGAGCCCTCACCTCCAGGCACTGTTCCATGTGGCAGGTGGGCGTGGGCCCCGATGGCTGTGGCAGAGAAGACAGGTGCCCAGGCCGTACAGCAAGCTCCGCTCTCAGCCGTCCGTCCTCACTAACCATGTGCGTTGGCACCACAACGCCCCTCTCTGAGTTCCCTGGTTCGTGGATTGCCACCTCCCCGACTGGAAAGATCATTAAGAGAATTGGTTTACAAGGCTCTTGCTGAGCTGTTGACTGTGGGAGAGAAAGTAAACAGACGCCAGCTAGAGCTATAACATATGATGTTATATCCAATGCTTAATGAGGCCAGTAAAAACAGGAAAGCAAGATTAGCCTCAGATAAATGAACGTGCCTTGTGTAGAATCGAGAGTTGACTGCATTTTATTTGATTTAGTTCTAGAAATAGCAGATGTTGTGTCAATTACTGCACAGCAGTTCCCACTAATCTCTTCGTTGAGTTCATCTCGTTGACTGAAATGGATTAAAAAATTATTTCATTTCCATGAGTGTCAGAGGCATACAGTTTCATGTAGGAGTTATAAAGAAGAATAAAGCAGAGACTTGAAGGGCCCAGTCATCTCACCTAGTAATAATTTGTACCAATAGATAACATTTGCAAGTGCTTACTAGGTGCCACGCTCAGGCTAGAACCATCGCCGTATTAGCATATTACTCAAACCCTCTACGGAGTAGGAACAACTAATAACCACTTGCTTAATACAAGGAAACTGAGGCCCAGGGACATTACATAACTTCTCCAGCATCACACACTCTCAGAAGGGTTCGGCCGTGGCACGGGGGGTCTGGAACCGCATGTCTCTGAGGAAAGCTGTGGATGGTATGTGGTTTTCTTTCTTTGAAAATGCGTATACATATAGTATAGTAGTTACAAATGTGGGATCCTGTCCTGTGTGCTGGTTTGCGATGTGCTTTGTCATGTAACTATCCCCTGTTATTATAAGTAAGTTTTTGATGGCTGCACGGCATAGTCCTGTATGCCTTCCTACGGGAGTGTAAAGGAATGTTTCCAAAATCAGAATTCTAACTGTTTCCAAATATTGGCTCATTTTATAAATAATGCCGAGATGAAACCCAGTTTGATACACACATCTCTGAGTGAACCTGTGCTTATTTACGTATATTCCACCAGAAAAAGCACTGGGGAAAAAATATGGGCAGTTTCAGTGATCTCAATACGTATGTGCACAGATTTAGTTTAGTGATTGGTTTTGACCACAGTGTTGAAATGAACGAATCAGTTTCCAATTCGTAGTTGCAGTTCCAGCTCTATCCTCAGCTGTGTGACAAGAATGCATTTGATGGGTTGGAAAATAAGTCCCACTGTGGCTTTACTGAGCCCATAAGCACCCAGATGGTTGGCCCCCGTTTGTTCCCTGTAGCACCCTGTTTCACCCCCTCACTTGTCTGTCTTTCCCTCTGGACTGTGAGTAGGAGGAGGGTCATTTACTGACCACATGTCCACTGAGTGTCCTCTCGTGGCCGGTCACGGGGGAGGCAGGGCCCTGCCATCACTGCACCGCAGCAGACTGCAGCAGGAAGGCTCTGGTGCAGGACGGGCTGCTGAAGCAGCGCCCTCTCCCGCTGGGTCTCCTGATAGCAGCCCTCACACTCAGCCTTCAAAACTCAGCCCAGGTGCCTTCTTCTGGGATGAAAACAGACACGTAGGCAGCAGCAAGTGGGCCAGTATATCCAAACCTTGGGAAAATCTTGGAAGATGGATCCTGTGTTATTATCCCTTTTTACAGATGAGGCAGCCGAGGCACCTCATATATGTACAGCTTGTCCTGGGCCACACTTCCGGTAAGCGGTACACTTGGGATTTGAACCTACATCTGCTTACTCTCCAAGGCTCCGTTCTTTCCTTTTCTACCCCGAGCTTTCACAAATGGACTCCAGTTATTTCGGTCTGGGTGAAGCTGATGGGTCAGTGCTTGCCGAGCTCCTGCAGAGTCAATGGGGTCCTGTCCAGGGCCCCCCAGAGAGCAGGGACCGGCTCCTGGCTGTGCGTCCGGCTTCCAGACACGGGTTCAGAGTGCCTCGTGCAGAGGAGGCAGCCCTGGGGTTCGGCAGCTACCAGGAGGAGACATGTGTGGAGAGTTGTGCCCTCTGGTAGCACCGCGCCCTTTGGTATCTCATGGCAGTAACCTCACCTTGCTGCTTCTAATTCAAAACGTGACTTCGTTATTGCTGGTTAAGAAAAATGGCTTCCACTCCAGTATCAATTTCAAACAAGCCTCTCTCGTTTGACCATGTATTCATTCTGCCACTTCTGAGTCCTTTCTGTGTGTCAGACCCACCTCGCCCTCAGCACTGAGAAGCAGAGGAGAGGCGGGGGGTGGGGGTCGGCTGCGTATCTCCCAGTTCAGTGGAGAGACACACTTGGCAATGACTCACGCTTTATCATACAGAACTGGGCAGTGGCTCTGGGAGCAAAGCGCCCTGGGCATGAGATGAACGGACAGTTGATCTTCAGAGAAATTATTTCTACCAGATGCCGAGTGTGAGAAATTTCCTAGGGAGGATCCTTTTGGAAAACAAAATAGCAGAAAAGTTAGAAAATTGTAAGCAGAAGTGTATTACAGAACAAGCTAAAAGGTGATCAGGGTCAAGTTGGGCAGGTAATCAATGAACGGCAAGAAATTTGCATTGCAATTGAGCAACTCGAGAAACTGGGCTTATTTTACTTTTTTTTTTTTTTTTTTTTGACCAATTAGCAAAAAAGATAAAAAGAAGAAGTAAATGGGAAAGAGTAATAAAAAGAATTGATTTTTCTCTGGTGCCAGCAGTGTTTGCGAAGCTTGACCTAATTTGTACTGTTTTCGTGTGAAGCGCATCGGGATAATGCTTCTTAAAATAATTAGGCTCCTGCAGTCCTTCACTGGAACAGTGCGCAGGAATCAGAGAACAGAGATCAGAGCCTCTGAGTTCTGAGGTCCCCAAAGGACCCGCTGGCTACCGGATCGGGTAGAGAGGAGCAGCCGATTCTGCAGTGGGGTTCCCAGAGGCTGGGGGGTGCAGGAGCAGAGCTCAGAGCTGTCCCTGGAAACCCAGAAGCTGCGTTTGGTGGCAAGAGAGGAAGACCCTGAAGACAGCCAGCCCGATGCCCCAGTATCGCGTGGGGAGCTTGGCCCTGGGGCCACCACCAAAGGCAGGATGCCTGGAGCCCTACAGCCCAGGCTCTGGCCGACAATCGCAGCACCTCCGCCTGGCACAGGACAACTGGCAGAAGCTACAGGTTGCAGGTGCTGTTCCCCCTGCCCCCGTGGCCCTCTGTAGTTCAGAGAGAGCGTTTTTGCCCGTTGGTCTATTCCATGAAGTACAATGCTATCCTGCACTTGACAAGAAGGGCATAACATGACGTTATTCTGCTGAGTCCTATGGCTACTGTACGTATGGAGGGACACTGTATCCGGAAAAATATGCGAGTGTGCTCTCAGGGTGGACGTGGTGGGGAGGCTCTTCCCCTGTCCTGCTGCAGGACCGCATGGGGTATGCGTGGAATGGGCCCCTCCCGGCTCCTGCAGCTCCCAGGGCTCTGTGCATTAACAAGGATTTACATTTTAAACTCATTGCAGTAGTTTCAAAAGGAGACACTGGAACATTTCAGATCAAAGGACTTATAAAAGTGCCCTCCTCCTTTACACTACCAGGTTGAAGGCTCCACTAGGTTGGACCCAATAATTCAAGCTTTAAAAATTCCATTTCTGTGGCGTATGTTTAAACATTACAAAGCTGCGTCATAAATCACCTTCCTCCTGTGGCAACCTCCTACCCTGATGAGAAACTATGGTTATAAATCAGGATCAAACCAGACACAGTGGTACCCCCACTTTTAAGAAAGTTTATGAGATTTTTTTAATTATAAGAAATAATGCTCCTTTTAGATATTTTAAAGAATAAAGGTAGGACAAATTTGTAAAAATTGCATACATTCCTACCAATTAAAGGCAGCCTAACAATTGCACACCTTTTTGTTTTAACCAGCATAGCTATGGTTATGATATTCTGTATATTGCATGAACCAGGGTGGACTGACATCCATGTTCTCCAGCATTCCCCCCCCCCCCCAAGACAATATTGACAGCTTGGAGCCACTAACGTGTTGCAGGGTGTGTACGGGACATGGCAGACTCTTCCTTTCTCTGATGGACCCTTGTGATTCTCCCTTAAACTGTCTCAGTGACTGTGGCTGGGGGTAACCTTAGGGCATGACCTCAACGCGGCCATCTCGGGGGATCCTATCTCTGCTGCTCCTCACTCACGTGGGAGAAGGAGCAGGGTCCTGTAGACAGGACCCCCCCCCCCCCCAATGTCTGAAAGTCTCCTGGCTCAGCTTTCGTCGTCTGCCTGTCATTTGGTTATTATCACTGGATGGTGTCTGTGGTCCCCCTAGAGAATACACCCCACGAGGCAGGCGCATACTCACTGCTGTAGCCCTCAGCACCAAGCACAGAGGCCTGGCACGCGGTAGGTGATAATTCGGAGTTGTTGACTAAACAGATACGTGCTGGGAATGTCACACATGCAGTGATTCAGTCTTCAGTTAGAAAGATGGATGTCTTAGTCTGCTGGGGCTGCTATGACATAATACCACAGACCTGGCGGCTTAAACAACAGAAATACATTCCTCCCAGTTCTGGGCACTGGGACGTCCCAGATCAAGGGGCTGGCCAGTGTGGTTTCTGGTGAGGACTCGCTTCCTGGCTTGCGGACGGCCACCTTCGTGCTGTGCTTACCTGGCAGTTTTTGGTGTGTGTATGTGGAGAGACAGCAAGAGAGAGCGAGCGAGAGAGCTCTCTCCCTGGTCTTTCGTCTCAGAAGGACACTCATGCGATCAGATCAGGGCCCCGTGTTTATGACATCAGTTAATTGCCTCCTAAAGGCTCCATCCCCAGATACAGTCACATTAGACGTTAGAGTTTCAGCATATTTGGGGGTCCCGTCCAGTCCCTAGCACACCAGGACACATCAGCAATGCCTGCCCTCACCCCGAAGGGTGACTGGCACAGACTTGAGCACCGTCAGAACAGGTCCTAAAGGAAAGTTCAGCCACTTTTCTTTCCAAGTGACATTCAACTTGTAGAACCCGAGGCCAGTGGTTCTCAACTGGGGGCATTCTGAGATATTTGGAAGAGGAATTTGGCAGTGTGTGCGGACAATTTTTGGTCATCATGACTGGGGAGCGGGCACTACTGACATTTACTGGGTGGAGGCCAGTGATGCTCTAAATATCCTGTAACACACAGGACAGTCCCCCCTCCCCCCCAGCCCCCACCGCCAACAAAGAATGATCAAGCCCCCAAAGACAATAGTCCTGGAGTTGCTGGGAAACTCTTACCTAGGCCTTCCCTTCTCTTTTCTGAAAGGAAAAAAAAAAAGATGTAGCACAGGAAGGGAAATGAAGAGAACTACCTTTTATTAATTACCCATGTTCGATTTTTCAAAGATCAGTCTTCATGGTGAAATTTCGAAGTGGAAATTGTACCCATTTTACAGATGACAAGCCAAGGCTCGGGTTAAGGCGCTTGCTCAAAGGTAGCACATTTGAACATGAATTGGCCTTGATTCAAAGCCCAGGCCATTTCCACTAGGCACAGTGCCTCTCAGACGACAGGATGTTGATTACTTCCTAGGGAAGCATATTAGGTGAAGGAGAACCTTCAGGAAGGATGTAATTATCCTTTGTCATTTTAAGAACTCTTTAATCTGGAACCTAGAAATCTGACCAGGCTGAGGTTGAAGTTTTCCTAGAAAACTACCTAGAAAAAATTTGCACTGCGTAAATAAAACTGTATGGTGGGCAGAGTGGGTTCTTTCAGGGAATGGAGATTTTTAAAGCAATGATTACTGCTTAGCGGAACCACTTCACTGTCACCGAGTTGTGTGACCTGGAAAGTAATAGCATCGGTAGCACTCTGCACCCAGGAAGAGGTAACTTCGTCGTCTTGAGTCAGCCATGAACCCCTTCTACCAACATTTACTGAGCACCTGTTTTGTGGCTGATGTACCCCAGGTTTGGGGACATCCTAATAAGACCCACTGGCCTGACAAGGTCATCATCTAAGGCTAGACCTTAAATAAAGTTATAACACCCTGTGTGAAGTGTGGCAATTGAGGAGTGGTTGAGCCATAATTATGTCACTTAGTAAGTGACAGGACTGCTGAGGGGACAGTAAGAATCCTGCCTGAGGAATAGGAACAGGGAAAATGTCCCTGAGGAATTAAGATTGCTCTGGGTTTTGAGGGATGAGGAGAACTTTCCTGAGTGGACGTGGGAAATAAGAGCACAGCAGGAATGGGGGTGATGGCCATGGGAGTGGCGAGAAAGCCTGGGGTTGTAGAGGGTAGTAAACATTTATCCCCATAGACCAATAAGTGACGAATAAGAGACAGATTATAAGATATTATCAGAGCTTTATGAGTGCCACCAAAAGTAGGGTTGTGATAGACAGACAAGAATTAGAAGGGGATGACACTGGAATCAAGACTGACGTGGCTAGAACAAGCCACTTACCTCACGTGACCTGAGCATTCCAGATCTAGATTCTTCCTTTCTCCCGCCCCACGCCCCAGCCCAAGCATTTAGGTGCTAAAGCCATCTCCTTTGCTAAGGTCCCTGGGCCACGGTACCCAGGACACAGGAAAGCTTACAGGGTGGGAGGGAAACTTCCTGTCCCACATTTCCTGGGCTGGCCATCTTGGAAAGGAGACCCACCCTAGAGCCGACCATCGCCTTGAGGGCTCCCGGCAGCACCTCCCTGAAGGTGGGAGCTCCCGAGCATCCCACGGGCACAGGCTGCCTCTCTGATTGAGTAAGGCTCTCCTGGGAAGACGCCACCCTTGGGTCACAGAAAATGCGATGTTGTTAGAAGGCTCAGACACCTGCGTGGGCCAGGTATTTCCTAAGGGGCAAGACTGGGCAGACTTCTCATGGGGACGAGTATTGGGGTGTGGAGGGGAGGTGGCCAGGGGACCCGCCGGGGCTTTGCTGTTGTCATGATTGCCTTGTCATGGTGGAGGTGCCAGGTCAGTGAGGCCGATGAGAGCTGATCTTGTGGGAGCCCCAAAGACTCTCTAGGTGAGTGTGGCTGAGAGGTGAGAGGTGAGCGGTGAGTGGGCCGGCAGATGAGGTGGAGTCTTGTGCGAAGTCCTGTCGCAGACCTTGGATGGCCCCCTGCGCACGGCCAGGAAACACCCAGTCCTGTGGGGGGTGAATGACAGGGCCAGTTTGCACATTACAGAGGTTCCCTCTGGAGACCGTTGAGAGGATGACCGGGGAGAGGAGGGACAGACACAGCGCCTCTAGTCAGCAGGTAACGTAGAGGTGACAGTGGCCGGACCCAGGGGAATCCCAGGTTTCTGAAGTGCGACAAGAAAGTGTGTGGAGAGTCTGTCATTCGAATGTGAGGGGAGCAGTGGCTTGTGGGGGAAGCTCATGAGTTCGACTTTGAAGATGGTGAGGCAGCCCCTGAGAATTCAGGTCTGATGTCCTGGAGGCCTGTGACAGAGGAGATGACAGAGCAGATGAGTTGTGAGCGCTGGGCCTGGGAAGAGCGAGAGAAGGCAGACGACAGAGCCCTGCGGATCCCAGCATTTAATGGGCAGACAGAAGGAAGGGATGCTCGGTAGGCGATAGGCAGTGGGCAGCCTCGGAGATAGAAAGAAAATTCGAGAGTGAGGCCATAGACACCAGCGAAAAACTTTGACAACCACCGTGACAAGAGTTTGTTCTTTTTCATGATAAAATTGAAGCTCAGAGAGTTAAATGAGTCCCACAGGTCACCCAGCTTATCAGTGGCAGAGCAGGCATGTGGCAGGTCTCAGCAACCCCAGTTCAGGGACAAATCCATTAACCAAGCCACCTGTCACGGTCCTGTGACAGGCTCACATGAGTCACATTTACGCGAGTTATGGTTTTTGTCTTTTCATACGAGATTTATATATATATATATATATACACATATATACATATATACATATATACATATATATACATATATATATATATATGGAATATAAGTGCATTGCAGAAAATTTGGAAAATAGGGGAAAGGAAAAATGATCAACCCTAATCCCCTCCTCTGAACTCAGTCACTGTTAGTGTTTTGGTGTGACTTTTGTGATCATAGTTTTTTGATTTATATTTTGAGTTTTTAAACCGACTGCCATAGCCAGTGGTTCAGACTTTGCACAGTCTCCATAACCATCCCTTTTAATGGTCATATAATGATCCATCAAGTGAATGTGCCACTTATTTATTTGAACATTCTCCAATTTTGAACACTTTGGTTGTTTTTCTTTTTTGTCACTGCTGTTTTGTGTACTATTACTGCATAGTATTGAATATTTCTCTGAATTTAAGATTATTTCCTCATGAAAGTTTCACAGTCAATATTTTTATTGCGCTTAATACGTATTGCCAAATCGCTTCATGAGAGGCCTGTGCAAGTAATTATCCAACAAATGTGTACTAGAGGTGTTTATTTTTTAATTTCTGTGTTGCAGTCACTCGGCTCAGCCAGATGGAAGTCAGAGGCAAGAAAAATGCCACTGCTGGGCTACAGGGTGGCTTTGGAACAGCATGTAAAGCAAGTGGGAATTTAGACAAGCCCAAGTTGGTCTTACAGCCAAACCTTCACCAGACTTGGCAGAATTTCCAAAGGGCTGAGAGAGGCCAGAAGGAACCTTGAAGGGTTGTGTGTGGGTGAGCAGGAGGGGGGTATCCTGACAGTGTGAAACCAGTGAGCAGGCAAGAGACGATGACATAGGGAAGGAAACAGACACAGGAGGGGGGCCCAGTGTCACCTTTGCCTGTTCCTAAACTCTTCTGAGGACTGACCATGGGAAACCCTACCCTTTGGATTCTTGAGGGACTAAGTGGTGGGACTGGTTGAGGACCCCAGCACATCCTCTAGAGAACTGTGGACTTGTAGAGGGACACTCCCCTGCCCAGTGGCCTGTGGGAAGTGGCACCTGCCAGCCCGTTCATGGCTCTCAGGGGGCGGAGCCACACCCCCACTAATGCGCCCGGTGCTGGTGTCTTAGATCCAAGGGGCGCATGCTTACTGCCCACCTGAGTGGGGCTAAATGCCATTGCTCTGTGTGCATGTTCTTATTTCTTTGGCCTCACAAATATCCTGAGAAAGACAATGGTAATGGAAGAGAGTTAAAGTGACGGGAGAGGTTGTACACTGGTTTCAGTTAGATCTGATGTGGCAGCAAAGAGAAAAGGGGCAGGTGACTTCTCCGTTCTTGTCCCGTACGCATTCTTCGATAGACCAAGGCAGATATTAGTGGCTGGGAAATGGTTTTCAGTCCAAGTTGCCTTGGGTGTGTTTCTATGTTCTGAAAGGTTCAGATAAGGACTCTGGGTTCCCAGGGCAGCGAAGGGCTAAACACTGCACAATTGCCGTTTCTAGGGAAGCCTTAAGACAACAAAGCCTCATTGATGGAAAAAATATACTGTGGCAGGCACCTTTCATTTTGTTTAGTCTTTTGACAGGGCTGGAATGAAAAGAGTTATGGGATAGGGGAGAAAGCCCTACCTTCATTTAACGTGGTCTCTGCCGCCATGAGGTATAATTACCTATAAATGTAATTACAGAAAAGACAAATGGCATTTTTCGCTGTGGTCTTAAGGAGGCGAGTTAATTTCCGACTTTGACCAGAACTATGTTAATTAGCTTCACGCTCTCTTTCTCTGAATGGAAGTTCTTCACCCTGGGCCGAGCCTGGCCTGCCTCCTCTGTACCGGTGAGTAATGAAAGGACACGGCGTGCCAGCCGAATCAGGGCTGCTGTATTAATAAATAAGGCTGCTCTCCTGTCCATTTATCATCAATTAAAGGTGCACTAGTTTGTAAAGTAACCCCACCTTCGGCCCGGCCGCCCAGAATGGCTCCTCATTTATTTTCTGTGTGGTTTCTATTGGAGTTAGACCCACCTTGCAGCTCAGAGGTGACAGGCGGTATGAAAAAGTACACTAATTGAGACATCTCGAGGGAGAAGTATAAGAAAACTGAAACGGTAATTAGAATGAGAGGGTTTCAAGCTGGGGAAGGAAAATCAAATAGAGGTGCATATTAGGGGCTGTTACAAATGGGGATGAAAGTACTTGGAGGGGGGAAAGAGAGAAATGGATCTTAGAGTGTAGCCTGTGAACCCTGAGGGAGGTGGAGGGGAAAGGAAGGAAATACCCTGGGTCAGGTGTGTGTGCTTTTAGGATGGGTGGCCTGGCATGCTGGCTGCAAGACAAAGCCAAGAAACCAGCCGTAAATCCTGAGGGTTTAAATGGAGGCTTGTGTGTTAGGGAGAGGAAAATGCTGGAAGGAATGTGGCTTTGAAATTAAACTATGATTTCTAGGGAAAAAAGTGGTGAGGAAACCTGTATGGATAGTTCCCGTGACATGAACACGAATGTTCCTAGGCTTCTGCCGCCAGGGCTTGCGCTTGGGTGTCCGCAGAGCTTTGTCCTTGTAGGAGTCCCAGGACGCTGCCACGAGGCCACATCCTCACAGGCCAAAAGGTGACACAGACAGAACGTTTTCCCTCACTGTCATGGCTTACCCACAGTTTGTTGTGTGGAGACATATTTTGGTTAGAGATTTGATTGCAATTGAACGTCTACTTCCTGATATATTAATTTCCAGAAACCAGATACAAAGGGGCTGTTTCGAGAAATGTTGCTCTCTGGGTGTGAGCATAGTTGTCAGTGGCCAGCTCCCTGGATGATACGCCCCCAGTCAGTGCCTACCAGCTGCCTCAGCTCAGAGAACACTGTTGAGGGGCTTGGTCCCGTTTTCTCATCGAGCTGATAAAGACTCGGGGTCTGGAGTTAAATTCCTGGAGCAACGGAGCGGAGACGCCTGGCTCCTCCAGGCCGGAAGAGAGAAAGTGTCCCTTAGCCCATCCACACTGGGAACATTGTCAAGTGGTGGCGGGAAGACCCAGGGGGAACACTCTCAGCGCCAGAGTCTCGGGGTGCTGTTCCCTCTCCACACACCTGCGCTTCTCTCTGCTGAGGACACAGCCCACACTGTCATATGCGAGCCCTTCGAGACTGGCGTCCCGTGGCCATACTTTTCCTGTCTGGTTTTCAGCCTAAGGGTGCTTAGTGCCGGCAGTGTTCTTGGGGGGCACGGTTTGGAGTTCCTGCCCCATCTTAGCAACCACCTTGCTGTTCCACCCGGGGTGAACCCTTGTGTGTGATCTGACGGGCACAAAAAGGGCATACCTGTCACCTCCTTTCTCACAGAATGTGCACCTCCTTTAACGTATCTCAGGGCCATCTTGTTTCTGCAGCAGTCACATCACATTAACCACCGTCATCTGTTCCGTTTCTGTTCGCTGTTGGCTGAGTCCTGTGATACTGAGACGAGCACGACAGACATGCCCCTCCCCCCCGCCCCCGCCACAGAGTTCTCAGAGCCGTCAGCGAGGAAGCCCCAGAGAGATGCAGAATCCCAGCTATGGGTGTCAGGGAAGAAGAGGTCTGAGCGTTGATGGGATTGGAGGGTATGGGCTCAGATCTGGGCCAGGGGCAGCGGGAGCCCCCGAGCAGTAAGCGGTCCTGCTGAGACCTGTGTACCCTCCCTGGTGAAGCAGCGCTGGGGTGGGAGACGCGGCGAGTGTTCTAGAGGGGCAGCCTGTGCAAAGGCCCAGCGGTGAGGAAGCACGAGGCACCAAATGAAAGGATAGGCATTCTAGATCGAGGTGCCTGGACCGAAGGGGAGGGGCGGGGGGGGGAAGGCTCAGAGACTGGAGGTGTCCTGTCCTCAGAGGCCCCTGAGTCCAGGCAGGGCTCTGCCTTCCTCGGAAGCCAGTGGTGCCCGTTTACGCAGCAGACGGCACAGTTACGTTCTCAGCTCACTCACGTCCAGCCACCCTGAGTCTTTTCACATGGCCTTCTTCCCCCACTTTCCTTCCTAGGATTGTGCCCCAGCTTTCCCCATTCCAGTGATGAACTTTCTGTGTATTCACATTTTAGACCTCATTGTATGCAATTATGGCAGCCTATGTGGCCATCCATGTTTGGGTTTTGATGCTAAGCCCCGATAGATTTACTCTCCCTCCCAGCTCCGCTCGGTTTTGCTGTGTGTCTCGGGCTCATTCTGGGATAATGAGGGTTTTGAACTTGGAAAGAGCCCTTAACACGTCACTGTCCTCTGGCCTGATCTAGAGCCAGTCACGGGCACATGTTGGTCCATGTTTAAACTTCCCTTGAATCCTCATAACTGTGCTAACGTCAGCCTGTGTCTTCCTCTTTGCATCACCTGTGAGGGTGCAGCGGGGAGAGGTGACCATCCCAGAGCCGGGCGGGGCTGTGTGCTGTGTGACCCCTCCTGGCCGTCCCCTGCAGTGCCTGTGGGTCTGTGCACTGGGGCTTCTTGGATCCCCACGCAGACCTTTTCCTGAAGAGCTTAGGAGAAAGATGATTTCCCATAAGGCCTGTCTGACTCTTGGCTAAAAGTGCACGTGGCCCCAATGACACCACAGCTGCCACTGTGAGGGACACGAAGGGAACTTTGAGCGGGAATGCCTGTGAAACGTATGAAACATCCCAAGAGACCTTAATTTGGAATCCCTTCTGGAAAGCATTCTGCTTAGGGGACATTAAAATACTCAGTGATCAGATGGTATGAATGCGTTTTGTCCACACCTGAAGCAATTGGGGGTTTCCTAATTATTACTCCATAAAATAGACCACAGGAGTCCCCCTTATCCTTGGGGGATATGTTCTAAGACCCCCCAGGGGGTGCCTGAAGCCACAGATAGTACCAGATCCTATATATACTATGTTTTTTCCTATACATCCCTACCTCTGATAAAACATAATTTATAATTAGGCACAGGAAGAGATTCACAACAATAACTAATAGTCCCATAGAACTGTTATAACCGTGTACTGCAATCAGTTATGTGAACGTGGTCTCTCCCTCTGAAAATACCTTATTGCACTGCGCTCCCCTTATTGCACTGGGCTCCTTGCAGAGAGCCCTGCACGGCTTCTCTGTGGCCCAGCTGGGATGCCAGCCTCACCGCTCTTTCACTTTGGGGCCACTAATACGTAAAATAAGGGTCACTTGAACACAAGCCCGGCCATACCATGTCAGCGGATCTGATAACTGAGAAAGCGGCTGCGTGACCAGTGGGCGGGGAGCGTGTAGAGCGTGGATGCTGTGGGCAGAGGGAAGGGTCACGTCCTGGGCTGGACAGCGCGCGATTCCCTCACGCTGCTCAGAATGGCGTGCCTTCGAACACAGGAATTTGAAGTAAAGGATGGAATTTTCTGTGTAATATTTTCGGAGGGCAGTTGACCGTGGGGAACTGAAAACGTGGAGAGTGAAACCACGGGTAAGCTGGGGGACTGCTGTAAATCCCACTCAACAAACGTGGAGCCTGCGAATGTTGGGCCCCAAGTGCCAGCGCTATGTGGGCTGGTTCTGTTACCGACCGCAGGGCCTGTCCTCTCCCAGTCCGGTCCCCGATGGGGCTCCAGGTCTGCCCAGGTCCCGTTGGGAACTCTGGCTCCTGTCAGCCTGTTTGACGTGTCCACTGTGCCCCTCTTGGTCTTCTGTGTGGTCCCTCTCGTGCAGCTGTGGGTTTGAAGAGCTCTGCTTTCCTGGTTCTTCCCGTGCTCAGTGTGGGGAGTCCTTAGTCCCTCCACCTTGCTTTACACCTGTGGTCGCCAGAGTCCATGCTGACACACGTGCCCCAATCACACAGCGGCTTGCTTTCCTGCGGTGTGCAGCGCCGGCTTGGGGGGCTTGCTCTGAGGGCCCCGCCACGGCACCGGGAGAGTTTGGTGCAGGCCAAGCCCTGCCGCTCCGTGGCAGCTCCCAGCTCCCCGGGTGAGGAACTGGTGCTGTCGAGACTCCCTGGCCCCCGTCGCCTTCCTCCCTGTCTTTACTGTGTGTCCTGGTCGCATCCGTGAGTGGGTCTTTTACCCCCTTGTGTCTGTTTAAAGTGGGCTATGCATTTCTGCATTGCAGCTGGCAAGGAGCATGCTTGCCGATGAATGACCATAGTAATCGCAGGCCTGACGTCAGTGGTCACGGAGAAATAGTTGTCAAGGCAGCATGTCTGCGTGAGAATGGGTGCTGAAGCCATGAAGACGTGGTCTTACGAAGGTTGGAAATTCGAATCGAGCATCCCTCAGATGACATGGTTTTGGATGAGCTAATTATGGTGTTTCATATCTGTGTTTGATCGTTATTAGAAAAAAGTTTCTCCATCTCCCAACACATACACAAAAGCAGGCGAAACTATCAAACAAGTTTCTCTTTGAATTTAAAATTATTCTTGGGGCCAGGGAGGTTTTCTGAATTGCGCATGAAAATCTGGACATCAAAAAGATTTTCCTCCTTCTAAGGGATGAAGAGCTTTTTTTCCCAACTATAAAAGAAGAGAAAAAAAATACATAGGTTTGAAAGTAAATTTTCAGCAGGGCAGCAGTGGAAGTGAGGACAAGACCAAATTCCTGTGTATAGACAAGTCTGGATGTTGCTCTAATGAGCTCAAACGTGGCCTTAAGACAGAGACCGATAAAAAGGGCCAGCATGGCCCACGCTGCATCAGGGCCAGGGCTCAGTGAGCTTTTCTTCCCGAGCGGAGCCCCTCACTCCCTCATTTCTGGTCAGCTGTCCAGTCAAGAGAAGAGCTGCTGCATAGCCAAGGCTGATGGACTCTGTATTTGCCTGTCATTTATTGTTTAGAGGAGGATTGATCACAAGTGGCTTGAAAACTCACAACGTTCTGTGATCAAAAAACAAAAACAAAAATATTTGGGTCTGAATGGACCATCAATTTCCAAAAAGGAGAAAAGAGTCACAAATGCAGGAAATGGGTCCACTTTACTGATTAATAAGAACAATGATCGCTTTCTGTTCTCATTTTGTGTTTTTAAGATATGTCATTTCGGCAATGGTATTTTCACAGACTGTGCGATACTTTTCTTTCCTTTGTTCCTTTGCTCTCTGGTACTTAATGAATGGGGGTAACTAAACTAGAATAATCTGTAGATGATAAAGTGCTCTCCTGGGTTCTCACAACAACCTTGTATGGTGGGGAGATGACAGCTCCCGTCATTGTCAAACAAGAGTCTCCCTACCTAGGCGACACCGACAGTGTGCGTCACAGAGATTGTGACAAGGCAAGGGTGTCCCCTCGCAGCGCCCACTGAATTCAGGGCAGGGTCGTTAGTACACACACAGGGTTTCTGTAGGACGCCAGGAACTGTGCTTCACGCGTTGTGTTACGGTGTTCTGTGCACTCTTCCCACGACACCACTGTGTCGGGATGGGCTCCCCCACTTCACAGATGAGGACGTAACAGCTAAGAGAGGCTGTGTCTTGTCCAGGCTTGCACAGCGCGTGACTGTTGGAGCAGGCGTTTGTCCCCACAGCAGTGTGGGCTCCAGAGCTGGAGAGCTGCCCACCGTCGGGCACAGAGTCCCTTCTGCTTCTTTCAGGAAAGCGGACACTGCGAGGGGCCGTGAACAGCTGCCCCTGCAGGTACTCAGGTCGGGACAGCTGCTCCCCACCCAGGTCCTTCTCACGTGCCAGCTGTGGGCCGGGCCCTTAGTGGGTCTGTAACGGTTTCCTCAGTGTGGAGATCCTGCATGTGTGTGCACGCGCACGTGTGTGTGTATGTGTGTGTGTGTGTGTGTAAGTGAGAGAGAGAGAGAGAGAGAGAGAGAGAGAGAGAGACACACACACACACACACACACACACACAGAAATTGATTTTCTCCCTTTTCTGGTGAAAAGCAAATTCCAACTGGGAAGCTGACAGAAAGAACTCTAACGTAGCGCTCACCTTGTAACGCCCCGTACCTCTCTAGGGTCATTTTAATATAGTTTCTGGTGTCGCTCATGAAAACATGCTGCTCATTAAGTTAAATCGACTGGAATAGTTTCGTTGAGTGAAGTTTCACATTTAGTGATTGGTTTCCATTTTCTTAGGGTGTAAATTAAATTTCACGAGATGTTGGCATCAAGATGAGGGCAGACGACTCATGAGAGGGGGACGCAAACAAAGGTGTGCTCCCCGTGCCGGACCCCACTGCATGTGATGGGGCCGCCACACAGCTGTGCCCCTCCCACTGGCCAGCGTCAGTCCCCACTTGGGTTGTTTCTTCACCCACTCCCAGATTGGGGCGGGGACGGAGGAATGGAGGGTAAGGGCGCAGGGGGTAGGGTTTCTGTTTCTTCCCAGCACCATGTACATTTTCTCCTCCTTTGTAAGCTCAGCCCAGTGGTCACAAGGGGGCCAGACGGGGAGGGAGGAGGAATATCCTCCCGGAGTTTTCAGGCAGAGATGCTGCCTGCGTAAGTGAACTCACCGGCTAAAGATTTCTAACAGTTTCAGGCCGAGGGGGCAGAAGGCCAGTTAATAGTAACGTGTGATTCTTGCCACCTAGAAACGACTGTATTCGGGGAAAGTAAGTCAGCTGGAAGCACAGACAGAGACCCTGCGCCACCCCACACATTCTAAGAACGAATATTTCTGAGTGTTTCTGTTACATTAATTGGCTGCTTATTCTTTCATTTTATTATCTGCCCTTGTTAGCAAATAAGCATTAGCATCTGTCAAATACTTGAGAACATTTCTAGAGAAGAGTATGACGTCTGAAAAAAATCATTAGTGTTTTGGAAGCAACTGAAAATATTAGGCAGTAAAATGCTTTACAGTGTGAGTCTGTGTGTGTGTGTGTGTGTGTGTGTGTGTGTGTTTTCCCCCTTCCAATTTCTGGTTATAATAATATTATTATTGATAAAGCATAATACTCTCGCATGATAATTATAAATTAGTCAAATGAAAAATGCAGAGATCATTCTATTAAGAGAATGTCCTCCTACGAGGCTGAACATCTAGTTTTTTTCGTTTTGAATTATGGCCATCCTTAGAGATGATTGAATTGTTTTCTGTCCCTCTTATCCAGCCCATTAGTGGCATTTCACAGTTGCTCATTTCAAAGGGGGAAATGTAGGGAAATAATTCAGTCTTTGGAATACAGAAACCAAAGCATTAGGTGATTGCTTTTTTTTTCCACCTTTTCCTTGGATTTGGAAACATTTGGGTGAAAACAGGTATTTTAAGGGGTGCACACAATTCTGCTTTTAATAAGAAAATTGAAGGTTGCCATTTATCTATGTGTTTCTTCAGCCCACCAGATGATCACGTTCCTTTTTCTCATCTAGTCCTTTCTGATAAACTGTGCAGGGGAAGGGTCTTGTCTTCCCAGGATGGGATGGGGGTGAGGGTCACCTCACAAGTTCATGTTAAGTCAGAGAAGTGCAGGGGGAGGAGAAGCTAATGTGGGAGCCTGGCTCACAGCCTGCTTCCCCCAGCGCTCGGGAGGGATCCAGAGGCCTTGGGGCGGCAGAGGCTTCCGGGCCGCCCTGGGGGAAGGGCTGGGCTTCCCGCAAGGAACAGGCACATAAAGCCGTTCTCTCAATTCCCCAAACGTGTCGTTGGACCCAAATGCACTGGACACAAAACAGCATTTCCAGCTGAGAATGTGACCTTAATGTTCTTCTTAACTGCTGCGCTGAGTCTGTCCAGCTATGGCCACTCTGCGGTTTAACGGGCTCAAACCGCTGTCATCGCTGGTAACCCCGGGATTGGCTGCTGTTTACTGGTCCTTTCCTTGGAGCGTTTAATAGGCGCTGAAGACTTCACATGCACCCACCGTGTTAGCTTATCCTCACAGCAGCGTCTGAATCAGACGCAATGTACGAATAAGGGAAAGGAAGTTCCCGGAGGTTAAAAGAAGTTGCTTAAGGTCACCCAGTTAGTGGCAGGCTCAGTTCCAGGCCTCTCGGGCGCCAAGGCTTTTTACTTTTAAATCATGTTACTTTACTACCAATGGCAAAGCGTCTTTTTCTTTTCTGTAATGAAAAGAGGCCAGTGAATTCGTTTTTTAAAAAAGCTCATTTATAATTAACATGTATTTTTATGCTGAGGGTGGGGTATGAGTTCTCAGTGACACTGTGTTGAGGTGTTAGCACAGGACTGACGAGTCCAGGGTCCCTTCCTCCTCTGCTGGTGACAAGGGACTCTGGGCCTGTGCACCTGCCCGGGGAGGGGCTGGCCTCCTCCTGACCTGCACATCTGCCTGGCACTGACAGGCCTTGGAGCCTGTGAACCTGCGCTTATGTCCGTTTCCCAGTGGCTCAGGGCTCTGAATTCACAGGCGGGAAAGATGGAAGATTGAAGGTGAGCTTGGTACTCGTCTTCATCCTTCTATCAGTTACTTCCTGATGCCCGATGCCCACGGAGGGGTCTCCCTCCAGTCTAGTCCCACTCCCAGGCTTCCTCAGGAGAAGCTGCCGGAGGCCTTTGGAAAAGAGCTGGCGAGCAACTGCAAGCTTCCTAGATTATGTCTGGAGCCCCTAGCCACTCCACAGTGACATGCTTTGCCACACTGGCCTGTAAGAATGCATTAGAATTGATCTGATTGCTTCTTTCAGGCTTTCCCGGTGCTCACCTCTTTCTCCCAGTCTCTGCCAGGTATGGGCAGTTCCCTGTCTCCTGTCTTCTTGGAAGGACCAGTCACTCATGGATGATGGTTCCCTTGGTTGCCTAGTGACCACAGGTTTATGATGGGGTCAAGCAAAGTTACGCTTCTGTGGACGATCCAGCTTTGTTTTTGTGGTTGTTGTTACTGTGGGAGTGATATTCTTTGCAGTTTTCTAAATTCTAACATAACCAAATGGCTAACTCAACATCTTAGCTGAGAATTTATGGGTCTTTTTAAACTTTCAGTTGTGTCTGTTATATCTTTCTCAGTCTGGTCTTCTCTGCAGCAAGTAATAGTACTGTCAACCCAGATGCTAGGCAGAACTCTTGAAGTCATTGCTGACCCTTCTAACTTTCTCACATCACGCAGGAGGAAACCCTGCTATTTCTCGTCACCTCCTTCACCACTGTCATTCAAACCAACATCACATTAGCCAGAACTTCTGCAGTGGTGCCTGAATCAGTGTCGCAGCCTTTTTCTTCATTGACCATCTCCTGGGTTTCAGACACTGTGCTTGGCGGGTGCCCCACCCTGGAGGATTCACTTCCGGTGGAGGAGACAGACATGAAAACAAGAACTGCATTATCGTGGGGTATGTGCTACACTGGAGGAGGGTGGAAATTTGCTTTGGGAGTACGGTAAAAAGAAATCGACTGTGACCATCCACTAAGGAATACTTGAACTGTGTCCTGAAAGATGAGTATGGATTTGCTAAATAGACAAGTGAGGATACCTCTTTTAGGCTGACTTAGTGGCAAGTTCAGGAACTGTAAAAACACATCAGCGTCTTAGCATTCTTTCAGTGGGTGTGTAGTCCTGGTAGCTGAAGGTTTTCCAGAGAGGTCACGTATGTGGACACTTTTAAGGAGATCCCTGAGGCACATGCGGGACTGCAGCTGTGAAAGCTACCGATGTCCTTCTACACCTCACAGGCTCCTACTGTCATTTCAAAGCAGAAAAAAGTGCACGTGCGTGTGTGTGGGATGAGTGTGAAAAAAATGTTTTTTTCTTTATTTTGTCAGAATGGGGAAGAGGGAAAGGAGAAAAGTGGGGCAGTGAGTACTGGGCCTCCGTGATAAGTGCAGTGCTCAGGCTGCACAGTGAGGGAACTCGTCTTCAGGGGTCACTTGGGTGGCCGATCATTCACTGAGCCGATACCGAGACCCTTTTCTATGCTGGACCTTCTGCTGGGTTCAGGCTAAGCCCAGATGACAACACTGAGTGTCCACCATGTGTGGTTCCCAGTCTTGTGGCGGATACATATGTTTGAACCAAACGATTTCAGGGCCGTTTTAGATGTGACGTGGAGGACGTGGCGATGAACGAGGACCCTGTCCTGGGCTGTTGCAATGGGAAAGGGTGGTGGGCTTGTGACATTTGAGCCGGATCTTCATAGAAGCGTTTAGCATCAGAGCAAAGAGCCGCGTCTTGAAACGGGCAGCATGGGCGTGGAACCCTGGTCCCCCACCTGCTAGCTGTGTGACCTTGGCCGTGTGCACCCCTGTAAATGAACATGACATGCCATAGGGGTGTGGTGAGCTTGAAACTGGACAGCATGTGCCAACGAAATGCTTAATGCAGAGCTGTGCACGGAGCAAATTCTCTCTAAAAGCGTCATCTGTCATCAGGGTCTTGGCTTGGGTTTATTGTTATCGTTGAAGAATAAGTAGGAATTTGTTAATCAGAGAGAAGGGGACATGCAGGTGACAGGTCATCCAGAGAAACAAAGGGTCCAAAATAAGGGCAGGGGGTAGGGGAACCTCCCTCTATGGAAAGGGAATCGGTCCTCTTTGATTTTGGTTGTTACTCAGGGGTGAGGTAGGGAGGCGTTAAAAGCCCCTGGGGACATCAAAATATTAAAGAGATGATGTGGTCTAAGTTATTTTCGACCCATTCTCAGGGGAGCAGGCTGAAAGGTGCGTTCCTCGTGGTCAGAGTTGATTCGGTTTTACAGATGCTTTTATTTTTTGCCTAATGAAAAGCAGGCGAGCTAGACGTCGGTTGAGTCAGAAGGTCCCTGCTGAGCCTGGCCTGCACTGTGGTGACAGCAGCGGTGGCGGGCTTTACAGGATTCTGATGGAGTTGACCTGTGATCTTCTTTCCTCTCAATCAGGATTCTGTTAGGCCAGTGGTTCTCACACTTAGTTGTATGTTAGAATCACCTGGAAGATTAAAGAAATACCAGTGTCTGTGCCACACCTCTAGAGACTCTGTTTTGCTTGGTCTGGGGGCGGCCCTGGGCCCTAGTGTTTTGTGAAAGTCCCCCAGGTCATCTGAAGGCACAGTGTTACTGCCCCTGTCTGGGGAGTCCGAGGCTCATCAGTGCTGTGGTTTAGGATGACCTTGACTTACTTAGTGACACTGGGTCTTTGTAGAGGCTCCGCTGCCTTGCTGATACTGTGCGAGGAGTTTTCCTTTCCTGGATGGTCTTAGTAACTGCCTTACGTAGGGAAGGCGCTTCTGGCTCATCTGAACCGGATGTCTCCTCACGTCCAGTCTGCCCCCTCCAGCTCAGATCCGGCTCGATGAGAATAATGTCTGCCTTTGACGGCTGCCTGTGGAGACCACGCAGGACCCTCTGGTTTGCTCTCGGCCTCTCTGCTCTACCAGCTTTGCCCAGCGTCTCCCCCCCGGGACTCTGCCTCTTGAGCCGTGATCACTGACGCCCTCCCAGCGTAGACCCTTGGGGCTGCACAGACAGAATCTCCTTGTTCTGGTACATGTGGTCCCTTCAAACAGGCGCCACGCCAATCACAGGCATCTCTCCCACCTCCGGGGTCAGCGCACGCCCCACGCGTAGTGTGATCTTTGGCATCCAAAGGGTATAATCGCCTTCGAAAATGCCTAAAGCAAGTCAGCTGTTGAATTGGTCCAAACAGGTTCCTTTGAGAAACATTAAATAGTGCCCGCTCCCCAATAAAATGTAAAATGGATGTGAATTACTTTTGGCCAAAAAATAAGGTGCTTGAACTCCCAGAGGGGGGAGCAGGACCTTTTGATCTTCTGCTGAGCGCCCCTCGGCAATTCTGAGTTTTGGATTGAACGCTGGGCAGGTTAGCTCACATCAAGTGCAGTGCCAGGGGCTGAGGCTATAAGCGGGGTCCCTGCAGACTGCCAAACCTGGGGAGCTGGCACTCTACCAGGTGGCAGCGTTTGAATGGCTCAGTGCACAGTGATTGAGGGGCAGGAAGAAAAAAAGATCAGAAATAGAAGACAAAACCCCAGTGTTCAAAGGATTGCAAAAGTCTTCAAGTTTATCCTCTTATCACCTGGAAAGGAAAGGTGTATTCTTTACATAGGAAGCACCTGACATATTCATTTTGGGGGTTCCCAAGTAAGGTGTTTTAGTTCTTTGACCATCGATAGTGGAAAAAAAGCCTTACAAATTTATGCTCTGATAATCACAATAATTATAGATTTTTCTCCTGTGCCCGGTAGAGCATCTAAGTAATAACACACACACACACACACACACACACACACAATGGGATTGTAATTTTTTTTTAAGTTACATAAAAATTCCATGTACAGAGGTGGTGATTATATATGTAGACGAGTTACTATTGAAGCAGCGACATGATTAATTTGAGTAACTTCATAAACGGTGACTGTGAGCCCAGCCTCCCTGCAGCACGTGCGGCTGTAACGGAAACGCACACGGTGGGTGTGAGGTAGGAAAGGCGTCTGTGCCCCGTCTTCCAGCAGCTATTTCATAATGAAGCCCATTAACTGAGGGGGCCAGCGAAACGGGGCTCCCTGCTCCCTACAGCAAAACCGCACCAGATGTCACTTGAAAATGGGATGTAAGCGTGGTTCCGTTGCAAAAGAACCGGGGACGTGAAAGTTCGTTTTCTCTTTCTTTTGGAAATACACACCCCTCAGAAGGGTTAGGATGGTTGAAAAGTGGTTAAACAAACAGCCCTTTCGGACCATTGTCAGTAGATTGTCTTGGGGTATTAGCTGTTTATTTCACTGATGCATTCTGAAGGGTCTAGAGGGGGCTTTTTCAGAAGTCAGGACCTCAATGTAATAGACAAGCATTGATTCTGATATTTCCCTTGATAACTGTGCTTGGCCGTATTGGGGTCGGAAGTCAGTAAGGTTCATTGGCTGCCGTAATGCTCCCTGTCACCAGTAATAAGTACAAAGGACTTGCTCTAAAAGCCAGCTTATAAAACTTTAAGGAAACTTGGATTGCTTAAGTGAACTTGGAAGGCTCTGGGAGGGGGCTTAGTGGGCCTTAGTTGTCTACCTACATTAATTTCTTACAGTTTAAAGGGTCGAGAAAGGCAGGCAGTGATGCTTATTAATTTATGAAACACAGACCCTTGTCTGGCTTGCTATCTTGCTTTGACCATTCTGCCTTTCCTTTTAGAAGATTTAATATAAATTAAACCTTATCAGACAAGAGTGCCCTAAAGGATTAAGCCTGAAGTTCACAGCTGGCCTGAAAGGATCCGAAGATGTCTTTTTGCTGGTGTAGTTTCGTCTGAAGTGGTGTTCGGACAATAGCACCATATAGTGGACACAAAACATGAGAAGAAAAAAGCAATTATACTCATACTGCAGTTAGTCAAGGATTAGGATATTTAACAAATATGAGACATACACTTGCGCCTAAGGATCTTTTTTTTCTTATTTCTCCAAGAAATAATGGCTTGAAACAGGAGCATCTTCTTGGCCTTAAGTGAGGGCACAATTCTTAAGCAGAGAGTGTTTTATGTGTCATTACAATGTCTCAAAACATAGCTGATAGCTGAGGCCACACTGCTGAGAAAAGGGAAACGGGACGTTGCCTGGCGGTCTTCCCGGTGGAAATCCTCCTTCTAGGTTGACTTGCTTTGGAATGAAGAGGGAAGGCCCCAAGCGTGTAAAGGCAGGCGTTTCAAAATGCAGTATATAAGGAGCTCTCACCCAAAGCTGTGAACGTTGACCCCATTTTACAGATGTGGCCATTGAAGCTCAGGGAGAGGAGTCCATTTTCTGAGGGTGTACAGCTAATAATCGCCTGCGGAGTCCTGGGAAGTCATGGGATCTGCCACCCACTCCCACCCACCTCCCGAACCAAGGGGTCAGGTTAGGGACCAGTGCCGTCCAGCCAGACCTTTCTTCTGGGCAGGCTTTTGGAGCAGCACATCCGAGGAAGGGACTAGCTTGTGCGCCAAGGCTAGAGTGAGGGTGGAGACCCTGCCAGTGGCTGCAGCGCGTGGGCGTGGGGGTGCAGGGAATGCACGATTGGGCTGGGAAGGGGGCAGGCGGACATGCAGGGCGAAGGAGGCTGGGACTTTGATTTTCACTCTCGGAGCAGTGGGAGAAATTTGGAGGTTTGCAGCAGAGAAATACTCAGATATGGAGATCTGTGAGTTCAAAAGGTGCCATTGAGAGAGAGGCGGTGACCACATTTACACTGTAATGTAACTGCCTACATGTTTGTAATAATTTCATTTATAGTCATGATAGTAGTTTGCTTTTGTTGGGTGAATACACAGGAAGAACAAGGTCCTGTGACAGGAGCTGTCCACAAACACCCCTGCGCTATGGTGACGGAACGTGGAGAGACTGGGCTTGGGCAGCCATGGTGGCAAGTGGGCCCCCAACTCTGAGTTCCCATGACTCGTGTGGTTCCACAAGCTTCCTGCTTCTTCTCATGGAATTATTGCTCATCCGGCACTAAAGCCAGATCCAGAAGCAATGCCTGGGAGTCGCAAACGCCGTGCCGTTGCACGTCTGGAGAATGGAGACCATAAATGATTCAACTACTGCTCTTTGGTGTGAATCACCCAAGAATTCCAAGTGATTTGCCTGTTGATTTCCTGCATTTGGCAACAGCCTGTCTGCTCCGTGGGATGTGATCTGACTGCAGTCCTTATCACAGGGAATCTACTCTTTTGGTGTAAGGACTCATCAGTTTTCTGAACTTGAAAAATGCTGCCCTGGAACGCGCAACCCTAAACCCCCTTACGGCCTAAAGAAAAATGGATGTCACCATTAGCTGCTAGTGTTTCCTTAAATCTACCCCCTTCTCCGCTCATATGCCTACAACTCAGTGTTCCCAGACCAGGCGTGTGTTTTTCAAATAAATTGCAGTTAATGGTACAAAATATTTACATTTATGCCCCAAATCCAAAGAGGCACAAAACTTTATTTCTCTGTTTGTAGTTTCACTATTTAATTAGTGATGAAGCACCAGAAGCCTGTGGGGAAAAACACCCCATTATTTTTTAAGTTATAGTATATTTACAACCCATTTCCACCTGCTCCCTTTGTCTCCGCTGTACACAGATTTGTCTCAGCTGTCCCCTCAGGAATACAGCTGTGTCATCACATACTGTGGCGTCCCAATATTTCATACTAAGCTTTAAACCAATTAGGAATGACGACCGACTGTGCTGACTCATGGGAAGGGAAGGGTAATGTGTCCTTCAGGTAATGAACTTCTTTGGAGACTTAGCACATATTTCATTTTTCGGCACTGTGGGTTTTCCCTTGTCACCCTTCCCTGGATGCAGCTTCATTTTGCATCATTGCGGTAGGAGGAGTAAGCACGGATTGATACTGGCCAAGTAACCAAGTTCCTATTATAATGACCGGAACTGGACCGATGCGTAGCGAGATTATTAGGCCAACCTCCGAGGTCTCAGGATGGCAGACGCCCTGGAGACGGCAGACGGGCAGGGCCGCTGGGGTCCGTTTCAAGGGGCAGCCGCAGCCCATCATGGTTTGTGGAAACCAGAACTTCGGGTTTTACAAGATGAGTCCCAAATCCAGATTTCTTATGTGAAATTTTAAAATTTCAAAATGGAGGCACTATACAAATGAAACAAACTACCCTCAGCGTGTCAGATTGCAAACTTTCATCTAAACAAATCTCCCAACCCTTTCCCCCCCCAGAGGTTGGAAAGGTTTATTACAAGCACACAGACTTTCTTTAGGGTATCTTTCAACTTTTCTAGTCCCATCCTAGTCCAGTGGATGACATGGGTCCTGACTCCCTGTCTGGGTCCAGGTGGTGAAAACCTAAGGTAGGGGCCAGGCCAGGTCAAAACCCTAGTGGGCAACTAGGAGGGGGGTGTCCACGTACAAATGACATGGGATGAATCGGACTCTCTTTGACTAGAGCAAAGGGCTCTAGCCCAACATGGTGGTTGGATCTGGAACAATTTCTGTGTTTATGTTGAGGCAGTAGTACATTCCTATATAGAGCAGACGTGCAACCCACCACAGAAAAGGAGCCAGACCCAGGCAGCTCGCTCGGCTGCATCCCCTCAAGGAGGGTGCTTATCCAGAAGCTGTGTCTCACTTAATCCACACAGCAACACGAGGAGGTTGCTACTGTCACTTTGCCAAAGATGAAACTGATGGTCGGAGAGTCTGCAGTCAGTGAGTTGAAATGAGACCTGAATCCAATAGAAAGGCAAGTGACCCCCCACGCTCCTCTCGGGGTAACGCACCCCTGCCTTCTTGCCCGTGAATATAGCATGACAAATAGCAAGAAAACCATGCCTCTCACCTATTCTTTACGACCCCCAATTTTGTGATGGGAATCGGGCCTTACATTTGCCCATATCCTACATAAGAAGCACTTTATTTTCTTGATTAGCATTAAAAGTGACCCCAGGAGAAGTTCATTTCCAGCTCACGTGTTGAAGTAGGATGTTAACAGAAACCTCCCTCACCCAGCACGGCCCACTCCTGGGGCGTTAACAGCTCGAGTTTGAATGGGTCAGGTCCGAATTCTTCAACTGAGGTTTCTTTGCTCCACTAAGTTCAATCCATGTTGGAGCTATTAAAATGTCTTTTTAGTGCTTAGTCTGAAATTACCTCCTTTTACAATTTTTCCCATTACGTAGATCTATAGCCTTTTAGAAAATGAATTGCTTTTAGTGATGGGGAGTGTCTGTGATTTTAATATTATTATGCAATGTGTCTTGATTAATCAGTGTTTGAGCGCCATCCAGCTCTAAGCTAGATTGCAAGTAAATAAAAACGGATTTTGTTCCTGACTCCCGCCTCCATAAAAAGTCCTCTGAAATGGCAGTGATAGGAGCAAAGGAACAGCAGTGGCTGAGCCCAAAATGTGGAAGGTTCAGTAGGTACTTAATATTCATCTGGTATTCATTGCAATAACATCAATCTTACCAAATTCTCCTGGTATTAATGTAGATGTTCTGCCTTGAATATATACTTCCCGTGGAATTTCATTGTAACCGGGCACTAAATGATGTCCACTTATGGTAAAGTGGTTCCAGAATTTTTTGTAATAAATAGGTTTAGTGGAGTAGAAGATCCCAGATTTATCTCTAAGTCTATATTAGACTCTTTATGCTCTAATTGTCATTGACTGTCTCCACTGTATTATTTCCAGACAGTTCATTATTTCCCCTGCTGAACAAATGATGATTTGTGAGTGAAGTAAGACGGGTTTATGTAGTACTATTGATTTTTTTTTATTACTGTTGTTTTGCAAAATATCTTTAAAAATCATGTGAATCGTCCCTTTTGGTGTCATTATAAATGGCTGTAGAATTATAAGGGGAGGGAGTTGCATAGTAACAATAATAGCAAAGCCTTACCGAGTGCTTACTGTGAACCGAACACCCCGTTAAGGTAAATGCTTTGCGTCCGTGATCTCCTTGGAACCTCAGAATGATTGAGCAGGTCCAATGATCCTTTGTATTTTAGCCAAATAAGTTGGGCAGGAGAGTTAGGAATTTGTATGAGGTCATGTAGCTGGAAGGAGGCAGAGGTGGGTTGAATTCATATCGGCCTGGCTTCGGGCCTCAGAGGCTGTGCTTTTAGCCACCACACCAGCTGGCTTGTGCAGGGGGCATCTTACATGTAGATGGAGCAAGCATGGGTTCCTGGGCTGGCGAGCAATTCTGTGTTTCTCTCCCATAAGCAGATGTGCTTATTAAGAGAACTCGAAAACCATCTCTATGATTAAGAGAGAGTTATTTTTTTTTCTTTCTTGAATCTGAGGGGTGGTGGGAGCTGACGTTTAGGGGAAATATCTGTCTGAAAACTGGACATGCAATGATTTCATGAAGCAAATAACCAGCAAACCAAGTAAATTGCACTACCATATTTGTTTGCAGTTTTACTAGACATATACGAGCCGGTAGTTAACCGCGGGGTTGGAGCGTGTGGCAGTTATACCTGATCCTGAGAGCTCTGTATGGTCCACGTCCTCAGGCCGCCCGTGCTGGGTGTCCTGGGAGGCCCCACGGGAAGGGGCGGGCCCAGCCCTGATGCTAGTCAGCCAGTGGCATTCCTGATGAAGCATCTTGACTTCTCTCATCTGCAAAATGAAGGCATTGGGTTGAATTTAAGACTTGCAAATGCATTCATTCAGATTTTGTCCTTGTAAGTCTTTCTTTGAAAGAAATAGAATGCAGAATCCTACTGTGCAGAACAGAAAGTGGAACATCTGTGGTTGAAGTAGGTGGGCCTTCTCCCCACCTCAGGCTGGGGACTCCGTAAACCTCCTTGGGACCCCTGAGGCCCCACTAGCTGGCCCAGAACAAGTCTAGAAAGCTTCTGGACTGGCTGTTCCCTAAAGCTGTTCCCGCTCTAGCTGGGTGTAGGGCACGCGCAGAGCGATGGGTCTGCTTCGTTTCATGAGCCCTGGGAACTGGGTCACTCACACGTTTCCTTTGCCAGGGAGGGTGGTAGATGGATGGTCTTAGCGCAAGACGATGGGACGTTAAGGCACACATTTTATGTTCCCACTATTTCATTTTTCTTTCTCCCTGCTTCTGGGGCATGTAATTTGGTATTATACACAATTCTGCAAGCCACTTAATTTTTTTTTTTTCAAGCAAGGTAGATTAGGAAATGAGCCAATTGACAAACAAACAAACAATAAACGCCCCCAAATCTTTTCTGACTCCATGCACAAAGTGTGTCATTCACGTCTACGAATTTTGCAGGTTGAACCCCAACTGTCACTTCCTTCCTGATGCCATCCTTATACACATCAGCCGTCCTTGTTGTCACCCTCCCTGGACTCTCCCTTTATTGCACTTAGCACAGCTTATGGTCCCAGACGTGGGTGATGATTTGGTCAGCTCTGAGTTTGCAGTGCACTGCAGGCTCCCCGAGGTCAGACACCTTACCCATGCTGGTCGCCGTTTTATCCTAAATACCTGGCATGTTTCCTGGCTTCGGGAGGGTGTGCAAGGAATATTTGTTGAATGAGTCTGTGTTGATCCTCTCTTTGTTTTGGGGTGGTCTAACCAGATCGCCTTCCATTCGTGGGGATGCGCTGGAGGCAGGCTGCTTGGTTCAAATCCAGTTACTCACTGTGTGTTCTTGGAGAAGTTACTTAAATCTTTTAAAGCCCAGTTTCTGCATCTCTAGAATAGGACTGATAATAATACTGTGTTTCCCGGACCATAAGCTCTAATGTGTCTTTTGGAGCAAAAATTAATATAAGACCCGGTCTTATATTATGTTATGCCCGGTTTTATATTATATGAGACCCAGTATTATATTTATATTATATTATACCAGGTTTTATATTATATTATAATAAGACCCGGTCTTGTATTATAATAAGACTGGGTCTTATATTAATTTTTGCTCCAAAAGACACATTAGAGCTGATGGGTCGGCTAGGTCTTATTTCCGGGGAAACACGGTTTTGTAGGGCTAGTACGTGTAAGAAATGACTGGAAAAGTAATGTAAATACTTAGTTCAGTGCCTGGCATATAGTGAGCATCAACAAATTTAGTTCCCTATTGTTTATTTCCCTGTGGAACTTGTAGCCCCATACAGGACACACACACATAAATTGATAATTACAATATAACATGAAAAGTCCAAAAATTTAGTTCAGTTTCACTGGGGTTCTTGTTGAAATCCAGTGGATGAAATGGAGAATGAAATGACTAATTAATGAATACTAATTATTTATTTATTCATTTTATCACTAAGTCATTTAAGACTAATGAATGACTAATTTATTCATTTATTCTAGCCCTGGGGTAGATATAGGGACACAGGGAAAAATGTGATATCATTCTTGTTATTAGGGAATTTATAAAATCTGACTAGGGAGAAAAATACAAATACATAAAATCGATGTTGGATAATACATACCTTAGTTCCAGAAAAATTAAGAACTTACTGTCCTTAAAGGCTGAAAAGATGATGATTTCACCCTGGCTTTCCTCCCCGTTTCTGAATGACATCAGTACTAAGCCACGTACGTGTCAGGAAGGCCAGCGACACTGATCTGTCCTGGGATAGGGTGTGGGAGTGCAGGTCTCAGCAGCATGTGTTTGGGTCCCTGCCTTTCCGGTGACGTACACTCAGCTGGGTGTGCCCACTGGTACCCCAGGCAGGCCTGGCCATGGTGGGCGTGGGAATTCCGGGGCCTGCAGCAGCTCTGATGAGCAAAGCCGAAGGCTTGCATCTCTTCTTGCTGCTTGCTCACCCTGGAACCACCTTTCTTGTCCATGGGGACCCCCAGGTGTGACTCAGCGGTCTTGTTACTTCCCAGGGTGTCCATCACTCAGGCGCTCCTCATGCCAGCTCTTTCCTTGGGCCATGTCTCTGTTCCAGGCCAGCACCACACATGATGTCTCAGTAGAAAATGTGTTTTTTGGTAACTCTTGGGATCACCCTTTCTATATATCATGGATAATATTACTCAGAACTGCTTTTCTAGTTGTTTATTTGTTGTTTTAAAGTTGCTTCATGTGTGTATATACTTCTGGTCTTGGATCAGCAGATGACCCCCCCCCCCGCCCCGCCCCGGGAGTGGAACCGTGTTGCTCACTCATTTTCTTGGTGCTGTCAGTTCATTTCTATCCAGTGACCGATGAGCGAGAGTGATGAACAAGCCATGTGAGTCCTACCACAAGGAGTTTAGAGTCCCTTGGGGTGACAAGTGCTCTGATCCCAGGATAGCTGTCTGAGCAAAGCCAAGTAGCAGAAAGGAGACAGTGCCCTCCCCCCAACTGGAGGAGTTTCAGAGGACCCAAAATGATAAGGAGCTGTCTTGGCAGAGGTGTGTGTGTGGTGTGTGTGTGTGTGTGTGTGTGTGTGGTGTGAATGTGGGAAGGTTGTGTATATTGTGCGTGTGAAGATGGTTGTGTGTATGGGGTTGTGAATGTGCGTTTTGGGTCTTTGGGAGGTTGTGTGGTTGTGGTTATGTCCATAGGAATTGTGTGCGTGGGGGAATTGTGGGTGCACATGGTGGGTTGTGCGTGTGTAGTGTTGGGATGTTGTGAGGGAGTTTTGTGTGTGTGTGAGGGTTACAGAGACGTGTATATGGGATTGTATGTGGGTGTTTGGGGGGCTTCTGTGTGTGAGGGGCCGTGTGCATGTACTAGGGTTGTGACTGTGTGTAGTGGGTCGTGGGTACATGTGAGTGGCTGTTGGCAGGTATGGGTCGTTCCATATAAGACAAATCATACATGGCTGAAAATAGAGCAGTGAAAGCACAGCTCTTGGAGGATGGTGATGCCTTAGGAATGGAAGGTGGGAAAGTTTGAGTTGGGGTCCTGTTGGTGGGGGTCACGCTCAGGAGTTTGGACTTGGGGTGTTAAGTTACAAAGTCACGCAGACATCTGGAAGGTCCACAGCCACCCAGTACTGAACAGTTGCAGGAAACAAATGAATCTCTAGAGACTTAGCATGAGGCTGCCGCTGCCACTTACGTTTCCACGACGGGAAAAAGTAGTTCTTTACTGTTAATGCCAACACCTCAACTAATATGCTTTTTATCTGTGCTCATAATGGCCATGTAGATAAATTCCATAAATCAAGTCTCAGCAGTAAAAAGGTTAATAAGTTTACGCTGTATAATTGAAAGCCATATTGGTGATTAAAAGGACCTTATATATCAGTTTTCTGGGTCACCAACTAATTATTTTCAATGGCCAGTAATAAAACACAGCACCGTGGCCAGCTAGACACTGCGGAGTGTCAGACTGCAATTGTGTGGAAGGACTTACCTTCAGTTGGCTGGTCTTTCACTTGGGATGCGCGGCCGCTGAATTCTCTGTCATTTGTGTCAAACCTACTGATGCTTTGGGGTCCTCTCTACCCAAAGTAAGGAAGCTAGAAAATTCCACAAAGAGGCAGGTCAGACCCCTGGGACCCCAAGGGGAGCTGATCATTGACATGCGAGGCCCTGGGCAGCAGTGACACTCAGCAGCCTCTCTCACAGCAAGAACGTGGCTGCAGCGGCACGTGCCTGACCATCCTGGCTCAGAATGAAGGACTCCAGGAGGAAGTGGAAGGGTGCGTGATGTGGAGCGGGATTAGCCTTTATTGATTCCCTAAAATGTTCCTGGAGCAGTGCTTTATGGTGTATATCCACTAGAGGGCGCTAAGGTATGCATGTCAGCCCAAGGGTAGGGGCTGGAAAACGGAGACTTAGAAAGTGTGGGTGTCGTCAGCCAGGCGAGGGGCAGTTCTCCCAGGCATCATGCCAAGGCAGACACCAGGAAAGTCACCAGAGGTCAAGAAAATGTGACAAACATTTACAATTTCGGAGCAGAAAAGAAAACATTACTTAGGCCAAGAGGGAAATATCCACCACTCTGTCATAAAATATTGATGGGCATATAATCGTTATAATTTTTGTGAGGTACTGTTTGGTTGTATTGATGCAGATTCAGAAATAGATATTGATGATAATTCTATAGGCATAAATACAGATATTAAACTAAGCTTTCTGTGCCCCCAAAATTCCACTTCCAGGAATTTATCTTAAGAATATAAGAAGACTAGTGAGAAAACATTGATGGATTTTTCATAGAAAAAAACTTTATATCAGGGAAATTTAATTAACCTAAATAGCAAACAAGGGAAAATAAGTTACATAAACATTGCACATTCATACCTGCATTTGAACACTAATGCAGCTATTGAAGATGTTAATGTGCTCCTGTTTTTATGCATATTTATGCATATACATAAGCATATTATATTGTTTCACTTTTTTAAAGTTCTAAAATAATTTGTGTAAATCGTTTTTTTAAAGATATTTATGTGTTTGTAAATGTGGGTACACATAATGAAAATACTTTAAAATAATAAATATCAAGATACAAATTAAAAAAAAAAAAGAAAGTGTGGGTGAATTGCCAAGGTCACAGCTATGAAACCAAGCACCGACAGTCAGGCTGGGGTCTGTCTGACCGCACAAGCAAGCAACTGCGCTCTTGAGTTATGTATTTGTCCCTTCTGGTTTCATCAAGCGCCATCTGAAGGCACAACGATAGTAAGAAAATGTTTATGGGTTGGGTCTGAGCTTGCTTTGGGGTAGTGGAGGTTTGTGTAGCTAGGGGGTGTTGGAAGCGACATTGCTGCATTACGTAAAACACACATTATTCTAGGGAAATGATGCCCCCTGGTGTAGTGCAAGCCAGTGGTAAGTCGGAGAAGGCTGGTCTCCCCGTTTGGGAGGCTGCATAAAGGTAGATGGAAATGAGACACAGAGGAAGGAGGCAGTGGGAGGGGGCATTTGTCTTAACGTGTGGTATTATTCCTTATGAGTGGCCCGATGTGTCAGACAAAATGCCATCACCTCTACAGTTTGTTAGAAAGAAACATGTTTACAGGGTTTATAGCAGTAAAGAATCAGAGTTGTTGTATGTGTAAGTCTGAATTAGTGGGCTTAACCCCTGTCAGATTGCTAGATGCAATGGTCAGTATCTTTTCTTTGACAGCTGGATGTGTCTGATTTTGCCCCATTAAGAAGGGGAGAAACCAGTTTGGAAACCTTTTTGCAGCTGAAGTCTTTCTTTGTGTTTCTCTAGTTAGTTTTTGGTCAGGTGCTGGTGTTATCTTGCAAAATAGGCTCTGTGTTGGGTTCTGAATGTGGAGAAGGGTTGCGAAGATTTATAAAATCATTCTATTGGGGCTCTCCCAGGTCTCCTAATAACAGATGAGTCAAAAAGTTTGATTTACTCAGTGGGTTTCTTCAAAGGCAAATGATTTGCAGATGAAAGAAAGAATGAGAATGGGAAGGTGAGTGTCGTTGTGTTGGCCTTGGAGGTTAGTTGTTTAAAGAACAGCCAAGAGCACCCAGGATGGTGATGCCTGGTTTAAAGAATGCATTTGACAGATATGGTCATCAAACCATTCTGAAGATGGCACTGTGACTGGACATTTCCAGAACTCTCCATGGGCTTGGTAATCAAACCCAGGTGCTTTCTTTTCTTGGCATCTAGTGCTGGGAAGGACTGACCGAGCAGTGACTTCCCATCTGCCATCAGGAGCTGCGTAAAATGTCGGAGCAGCCTCAGTTCCTTCCTAGAGGAAGCAGGGGGTGTGATTCAGCCTCGCACCCAGGGGGCTGACTTAGAAATGTGCCCAGAAACGGCGAATGGCTCTCCTTTGGGTCAGACGGGAGCATTCACCTGGCTGGGAAAAGTCGGGCTTCTCACATTACATGGATTCTTCTTAATGTCCATCGTGACAGGAACATTCCAAAGATGACAACTCCCTTAGCTGCTCCGCCATATTTAAAAAAGAAGTACTGGGGATAGGGTGAGGAGTGAGAGGTGAGAGCAGGGGCAGGAGGAGGTGTGAGGAGTAGATCTGAAAGTGAAGGGAGAAAGGGAAAGAGAACAGCAAAGGTACTTCCATGAATATGAAAACAAATGGGCTTCAGATGGCTTGAGGCACAAGTGACATTTCCCTTTAATGGGAAACATCCTCCGAATAAACCCAAGCAAGCATCATCCATCATCTTGCTTCTAATCTATCATCTTGCTTCCAATATGCCGTAACAATCCCTGTGTGTGAGGACATCTGGGAGTTACACCGGGATTAGGAGCGAGAGTCAAGTCAGGAGAAGAGGCTTGTCTGGGGTCGGGCGCCCAGAGCTGGAGGCGGTGGTGTCCGTAGGCGACGGAAGCCAACACAGTGCACTGCCAGGGGTTTCCATGGCGAGTGGCTTCTAACAGGGCGGGTCCACCTCTGTCAGGGGCCTGCCCATCACTGGCGACTGGTTTTCACCCTAGTAAGGAGTTGGTAGGAAGGAAGGCAGGAGGAGAGCAGGGGCTATAAAAATGCATTTTCTCTGGTTCATTCTCTCCCTCCAGGCCCAGAGCTTTCCCTGTCAGGCTTTCCTAGCTCCATCCTCTCCTGAATCGAAAGTTTTATGCCCTGTTTCTCACACTCAGCTCCTCTGATGGACACAACCAGTCTAGCATGAAAATACCTATGAATGGATCCTTCTGTTGTTATCAGGTAATGGGCTAAGGCTTTACCAGGGTGAAATCATCAGGGAATAACACCCCGATCCAAGGAAAGGCTGGGATGCAGGACTTTCCAACACCCTCGTAGGCAGCGCAGGGATTAGGGTGAGGTGAGTGGGCACTCACTGTGGACGCAAAATTGAAGGGGGAGTAAAAAAAAACCCACAACTTAATAAGATGAAGAGTATTTTATTACAGTATTTTAATAAATTCAAATGAATGCAAAAATCCATGATGAACAAAATGTCGGCGTATAAAATACAGAACCCGTGGCTGAGACTCGGGCAGTGAGGCACTCGCTCCCAGGGCCCTGCAGAGGTACAGGCTTGGACCTGGTCTTTATGCAAAATGTTGGCGTTTTGTTCACGGGGAGTTGGGGCTGGTGGCGGGCTAGTTAGTGCGGCTGCTTTAGCCCCTCCTACAGCCCAGCTCTGAGCCTCTTCCTGAATTCCCATCATGTCTTTGCAGTCAGTTCACTTTGTTTAAGCTGGGTTGAGTGTGGTTCTGTGTTTGGCAACCGACAGTCCCTGCCAGTGACAAATAAAAGTTTATTTCTTTCCCTTCCAACTTCACAGAGCCCTGTCAGAGAATCTTTTCTTCTAGATTGTCTTCTATTTAAAATCCGAATGAGTACTTTTATTACAATGATAAAGCATTTCTTTTTAAAATATATTACCTCGAATCTCATCAGTCTATTAATGCGGTTTTCCTTGTTTACATGTTCCCTTATAAGATCTGATCATAATTTTACATAGTCACAGCCATAGTGAGCATACAATTTTATATTCTTTTCTTCTTGGTGAACTTCCTATGCCAAAGATTTTCCATGTTGTTACCTGTTGATGGCGCTAGACCATTCTGTTGAGTTTTATGTTCTGTATTTTACTTATTAAATTTCTTACTGTTAGACTTCTCAATTATCTCCAATTTTCCCATATAATACACAGTGCAAAAGTGAATGTGTCCATATTCATGGACTTTGTTTCTTCAGTTATTTCATTAAATGACGGTCCCAGAAGTCTGATTTCTGAGCCAACGTCCGTTGTTATGGTTTTTAATATATAATTTGTATTGTCACATAATTTTTAAGAGTCCTTAGAATTTACAGTGAAAACAATAGAATTTGAACCAAAATAAATCGTACACATAAGCTACCTCATTTGACATTTTAGTTGGAGTGGGGATGTATTCCTCTTTAAAATTTGATGTATTTGTGGTATTGTTCAGTTTTAAAATTGAACCCCAGCTAGATTTTTTTCCCTTTCACTTGCCATAGAGCCTTATGGCGGCACCTACCACGTTTTCTCTACCCAGTTTATTTGGCACACCAGAGGAGCAATAATATTTTATGTCTTTTTTAAGCCAAAAAAGTATTTTTGACACCTCTGATAACCAGAGAGGCATAGAAGTTGCAAATTTAAATTGGAACTCTAATATACATAGCAACTATCTGATGCCAAAACATTTATTTTTTAAAATAACCAAATTAATGTCATACCTCCAAGACTGAATTAAAATCTCCTGTTTCAACTGTGGGTATATGCAGCAGTGACTGTACAATATTCCTGTACTGCTCACGAAGTAAATATATGCAAATGAAAATCCAAAGCCATATTTCACATTTCTGTGATTTATTTTCACCGAGGCATTTAAATCCATCTTTAAATGAATAGTGAAGACCAAAGAAGGACCCGAGGCCCCAAAAGGTTCCATTTCCCCAAATTGAGTCAATAACTGAACTAGTGATTAAGTAAATAGGACTGCCTTCTGCCGTGGGTCATTGTCTGTCTATAAAATCGTTTTGTCAACATTTCCCTCCAGCCTATTGAAGCATTCGCCTCCTTCTCAGCCAAGACAAATGAAATGGAGGTAGGAAGCCCACAGGCGACCATGGAGAGGCCAGCATCTTAAAAGCAGCTCTTGTTCTGGCTCCATCCATTAGCAGAAATACTTCCATCAGATACAGCATTAGGTCAACAGATTTAAGATCCAAAGTGCCTTGAAAAAGAAGGATTTTTCTGGGATAGACGTGGACACAGGAAGCAGATGAAAGGACGAAACTGGGTGCCTAACAGAGAGGGAGGCTCAAGTAGCTTGGACCACCCAGGGAAAACCTACCTTCTCAAATAAGTACCACTAGATAGAGATCAACAGGGCCTTGAGATTAGCTTGTGAAATGACCCATTCATTTTATTGATGAGGACTCGGAGGCTTGCCCAAGATGGATAGAGCATTCCAGAACCTACGCGGCTACTGTTCAGCTTGTTGGAATTCTGTTCCCCATTGCTTCCTTTCACTGCCTTTTCACTGACAATAATGTTCTTCTAGATGGCACGCCTCTGTTCCAGTCTCTTTTCCTCCTGTGTTACCCAAGTCTGCCCTGGGAAGCACCGAGGGGAGGCCCCATTCCAGGTAGCGCCATAACCTCTGGTGGCACTTCTTAATACCGAGCAACACAGAATCATCTGCCCTCAGGTTCTCTCCTGTCCTAGCAGCCTGGGGGCTGGCCACCGCTCACCAGTTCAGTCTCTTCTGCTCTTAGCTCAGATTCTCCAGAAAACATTGAATGGGCTCCATCCAGCCTAGGAGTCATTCTCTTTTGGTTAGGTGTGTGTCCTGAACCGTTCCAAGGGGGCGGAACAGCAGTTCCCAAAAGGGGAGCTGTCTGGACGGGGAGCCTAGCACTGTGTGTCCTGCAACAGAGCATCATTTTGGGGCCAGTACTTTGATGAGTACAGGGCCCTGGAAGGAAACAGAATTCCGTCAGGTGTTTCCATGAAGACACTTCCGAACAAGGACTTCCTATAGAGGACGGCTGGTGGTAAGGGCCCACACAAGATGTGGAAGCACCCTGGGACCAACAACAGTGGGGAGCTGTGGTCACTCAAGGCTGAAGTAGCATGAGGGGCAATAGTGTGTGGAGTCTAGTGAGTGATGGAGCCCAGCCAGGAGGGCCCCCCTGCCAGAGCTGCGGCCGTGGAGGGTGCTGGTCATGCCAGACACTGCGCTGACGCAGGGGGAGCAGGAGGAAGAGCCAGCCCTGCCTCGGTCTCTCTCAGCAGCCTCCTTTTCCTGCGGGCCTCCTATTGGCCAAACCCGAAGGAGAGGCAGCCAATAAGGAGCCAGGATGTCAGTTGGCCAGGACCGGCCTCCTGGGGCCCAGAGCAGAACAGAGCAGACAATGGGCTTGGGGAATAAAAGGGAAACTAGCAGCAACTCCTTGTCTGTATGTCTCCTCATCACATTCCAAACAGTCCCGTTGGATGGTTGAGAAAACTGAGGAAACTTGACAAGGTGCTTTGAATGTATTCTGGAATCAGGTAGCTGAGCAATCAGTAACTTGCTCGTGATCACAGAGCTGGGGGCCCTGGGACATGCACACGTCTGTTTGACCCCCAAGACAATAACAGTATTTGCTTGTGTACAGGTAAGGTTCAGGTACTGTGCTAAGTACTCACAATAGTTAGCTTAGTTAAACGTCACACAGCACTGGGGGCTAAATACCATCACCCCTGGAGGGTGACGAACTTGGGGTGCTCCCTCTCCAGGAGGCCCCTGGTGGGTGTTAACAGTCATGAGATGCCTTCTTCTCTGCAGTAATAATGATTTAAAATGACACTGTCCCCAGTCCTTAGAACGAGCCCACAAGATAGGTGTGACCCCCATCTTACAGACGGCCTAACTCAGCTCTGATAGGTGTGTGACGTGGGCAAGCTCAGGTGGCACCAAATCGCAGGTAGAATTTGAACCACCCTGAGCCAATTGTGACATCTGCCCTCTGTGCTTTAATTCACGCATCTCAGTTTCTTGTCTACGCTCGAATCAATTAAAAAAAAAAAAAACACTTGAAAAGGAGCCTAGTCATTTGCTCCCGAGAGGCAGTGTGGGTCCAATATGGTGCCCTTTTGACACTCCCCATCTCCTCATCCAGACACAGAGAATAAAACGTCCTGTTTGAGAGTCCAGCCCTCTGTCAGAACAGAGTAACTGGAAAAAGGAAATGAAAGAGTGAGTGAACGAATGAATGAATGAGTGAGCACGTACATTCTCAGTCTGACTCTGTGAAATCCATAATTTAAACTTTTTATTGTGTCATTAAACCCCTGGTATTGGTGGTTATTCCTGTTTCACTGAAAATCAGGTTGTTGGAAGATGAAAGCTGCATGGTTTCAATTTAGTTTTCCTTGTGCTTTGCAAGTTGCTTCCACTAGCCTTTCAGATGGTGGGAGCTGAAAAAGCCTGCAGCACATATTTAATAGACATATTTATTTGGTGTGCTAGGTACTGGACAGAACCCTTTGAGGGTTTATAATCTGAGAAATAGATGTTAAATCCTGTAAGTTAATGGGGCCGTGCACGTCACCCAGGATCAAACGGACAGTGAATGGTCCTTGAGATGCCTCGTCCAGTTTTGTTTCTGGACGGAGGAGGGTCCACTCTGGGCAGGGAGGTTACAAATGCAGCATTCCAGTCAGGGAGGCCACATATGGAGCCACGAGGAGAAACGGGACGTGTGCTTGCCAGCCCTGTGCCCCGAGCCAGTTCCTGTGATCAGGAAAGTGACTGATGAACACCTTTCTTCACTGTGCTTCTCTAGCTTCACATGCAGGCAGCTCTCCTGGGACCTTGTAGAAATGCAGGTTTTGACTCACTAAGTCCGGAGGGGGACCTGAGTGTCTTCATTTCTAGCAAGTTCTCCAGCGATGCTGACGCTGCTGGTCCCAGGCCCTCGGATATGCATTGTCTCATTGCTGTGGTGACCTCATGATCGGGTCAGTAGTTCGTACATAGCTTTCCCCGGGGCAGGGCCAGTCTCACAAGGGAGCATTTGGTGCCATGGAAGTCGCTTTCGTTGCCCTGTTCTCATTTTGGAGTCACTGTTGTTATTGCTACTGTTTGTTGAGGACCTCACGGCAGAATTCTTGCCAGCACCAGAAACTCACTCGAAGAGGCTCACACAAAACGAAAGTTTATTGTGAGATGTAGACAAATCCCTTAGAACCTAATTACAGTCCCCTGGGGACGGGAGCCAGAAAAAGCGCCTGCTCTGTCTGCTTCCTGCTTCCTGCTGACACCTTCCTCTTCAGTTTCTTGCGCATCAAAGATGCCCACGAGTGACGGCCTCAGTGACGAGTCTGTGTAACCTAGCAGCTCACCCACTTGCAGCTAACTGCCTGCACCGCTAACACCCCAGTTCCAAATTCCTGGGTGCCCATTGGTCTAGATTCAGGCCTGGGTCCCGCTGGGCTGAATGCCAGAGAGGGGGTGCAGGCCGGATGTCATGCCCCAGAGTCTGCCAGGCCCCAGGGCTCAGAAGGTGGCTTGAGTGGTGTGTGCAGGACGGGTTGGCCTCCTTACTATTAATATTTTCCTTGTTTAATGGATGAGGCAGGGGCAACCCCGAGATTTCCTAGCTCACCTAGCCACGAGGTGGTTGAACTGGGATCCACACCCACATCTTCCTGACGTCCCATTCCCAGAACTTTCCATTCTGTTACACGTCTCTTCATGATTCGATGGGACTCTGCACCCTGTCCCCTCTCCAGCCTCACCTTTAAGAAATCCCCTTCTTTGCTTTACGACATCTCCCCATAGAGGAGCTGCAGGTGGGAAGATGTGGCCCCTTTTCTCAGGCTGCTCACAGCTAAGCCCCTGCAGTCTTCCTGCAGTTTCAGTGACATAGCCGACCCTGAAGTCAGCGAAACGTTAGGGTTAAGCATTTTCTGGGTCCCGGTCCTAGGAACGCCCACCCATAACTGCATGGCTGTCAAGCAGCGGTCTTGATGTCGTTTACGTCACATCTGGATGTCTCTCTGTCACTCCTGCTCTCCCCTGGCCCCTGCCAGGGATGGCCACGTGCCTTGTCCTGTGCCTTCCCTGGTCCAGGCATCTGCGGACTGTGCGCACATCTACACGCCCTTGTCAGCTGCCCAGCATCCAGGCCACCCGGGGCCCCAGCCCCACCCTTGTATGGGAGAGAAATCCAGGAGTCAGAGTCGCCCGCTAGTCGTGCCCTCACTGACTCTGCAAGTCTGGCTCTTCTGAATCACCCCTGAGATCTGCCCTTTGTCCCTGGGGTGTGCTCCACGCAGGTGGGCCACGGAGGGTGTCCGTCCTGCCCGAGCAGGACATCAGGCCTTGCCCCGTCACGTCTGCCTTTCAGTGACGGCGGGTGGGTAGGAAGCAAAAGGAGAGCTGGTTTCACAGACACCCTCCCCTGCGCTTGGAGTGTGGTCTGTGCCCTGCTTGATCCAGGAGCACATTCTCAGCCTCGGGGCGCTTTTGTGTGAAAACCAAACGCTCTACCCCCAGTTGATGGTGTTCTGTTGAGGGGAGCAGGACAGTGAAGCTGTCACCTGTCAGGACAGCAGCAGGCCCTCCCTGAGATTGAATGTGGAAGACACAGGGAGAAGGGGGACTGACAGCCTGGACCTGTGGACCCTGGCAGGCCACTGTCTGGGCTGTGGCCTGCTGTGGCTCCGACGGGGACAGGCTCCGTGGCAGTGAGGACAGTGGAGAGTCAGCGGGCAAGGCTCACTGTCAAAATCAGAAACCTGCGGAGGGTCTCCAGCAAGGGGGGCAAGGGAGGTGGCGGTCACGGGTGTTTGGCAGCAAGGAGGCCGAGTGCGTGTGGTGGGCTGGGGACGCCGTCACGCTCGGCCCCACTGAGCACTTGCCGTGGAATCCCAGCTGTAGACCCAGAGCTATGAGGATTTGGGTGTATCTCTGAATGCCCCTCAACCTCGTTTAAAAGAGCAGTTCTTCTCTATGGAGACAAGGATTCATTTAGATAATGCATGAGAGTACGGTAATTAAACATGAAAAGGAAGGTGGGACTAATTTAGGCAAACATTGAAGGGAAAAACATTGTTGAATAATCAAAAGATTGCAACCATTCAGCAACACGATTACATTAAAAAAAAAAAGAGGTTTTGGAAAGGAGTGGAAATGAAGTGCTGGCTATCAGTGGCCCTAATTTGCTTAGTGATTATCTTCATAAGGTGTAAATTCTGGAGCCTCCGGGAAAACGTCTTATCCTTCGTGAGCTGTAACTTTCGTGGTGTCCCCAGGGGCCTCTCCTCTCCTGCACCCCGGTAAACAGTGGGCACGCCTGTGGCTGTCTTCACATCCTTTGAAAAAGACTGTAAAAAAAGACCCACAAAAGGAAAAGCAAGCACCTTTTGACTTTTTCCCCCACTTTGTACTTTTTAAGTTTCATTGAGCATTAAAAGTTTTTATGGGATGCGAGGAAAGGCATTTTGCCACTTGAAGCTAAGGTGTGATTCAAATTACAGGATGGCAGAGTCCATTTCTAAAGTGGTATTTAGCGAGTTTCACAGAGAGCTTTTGTTTTTATAGGACACTTGTTCTGGAGCAAAGTGGCAGTAAAGTGACAGATTTAGGAGCTCTCTGTGGTATCTGTCCTAGTACCCCAGCCCTTGTCCACTCTTTCCTTCGATTCTCCTTCTGCATACCTTCCTGAACAGCTCAGCACACCTTTCCAGGAATGGGCTTCAGGCCACTTACCTCTAGAAGCTCCCACCTGGGCACATCCAGGTGCCTGGGGTAGGTGGATGCCCAGCAGGGCCTGCGGTGTTGTGTTCAGTTATCTGTGAGGTCTCCATGAGGTCTTGGCCCTTACTGCCATTTTCATCCAACTGTGGTCTTAGTATTTTATTCTATGCTGGGTGGAAAGGGACCATGTACAGGCTGAAATACAGACCACCGTCATGTTTGTTGACTTTGGTTGTGAAAGCTGTAGACTGCTTGTTTTCCAAAGAATGAGAACAAAGAAGCAAACCTCATAGCTTCATTATTTAGTAGAAAAGGTAAGCAGGGTATTGACACACAGATTGAATTTTTACAAATCCCAGAGATTTTTGGACCGTGAACTAATTAATACCTTCCTGCTGGTCGTGCAGTGAAAACGTGTGAACCGGCTCTGTCTTCTCAGAAGCAGTGTCTTCTCGCTCAGGGCATAACCATCTAGTTAATCTGGTCAATAATTCAAAAGACTTTTTTTTTTATGGGAGGGCTGATTTATCTTGTTTGATTTTTTTATCGTTCATCAAATTAGCTGGATAATCATCTAATTGATACTTTTCACTTCACAAGTAGACCCAACTTGAATGAAGAAGAAATTAAAAAAATGATTTCTCCTGCCAATTACAAAAGAAGGCGGACCTCACCCTCCTGCCGCTGAATCATTCACTGTCTTGTACAAATGGTGACCTGCAACGCAGGGAGCAGGGGAACCCGATGAGAAAGTTTTTGTGCTCTTTTTATATTTGACATAAAACCATCTCCACAGAGGCAGAGGGGGCCTGTTCGGTTCATCTACTATTAAAATGCCTTAAGGAATTTATAATAAAATCTCCCCAAAGTTTGTCCACACATATTTCCATGGGGCACAAATTAGTTTTTAAACTCACCGGAGAAACCTTTTCTCCCCTTAAAGTCAAGCAAATCTGAGTTGACTTCGCCCATAAATTCAAGAACAAAAAGATATAAATTGAACATATGAAGGACACTGCCTTTTCTGAAAGCGATGTTTCCTCGCCTTAATGGATTTAGCTGTGGCAGGGAGTCAGGGTAGAGCTGTCTTAGCTAAATCTTTGACTGATTATGCATTTTTTTCCCTATTCATACACGATAGATTCATCATCCCAATTTGTCAAGCTGGCGAAGTTCCAATTAATTACACCCAGCAAAGCCGGGCTTGCGCGGTGCCGTGTCAGACCTAATCTAGTGCCTCATTTGCTGGCGGCCCAATGAAGAGCCATCAGAGGTGGTCGTTCCTGCGGCACTTACTGTGATGGATGCCTCTGGCGGCGCGGCCGGCGGCAGAGGCAGAGCGCGGCTGCCTCTGTCCTCGGAGCCCGAGGACGCACGGCCCCGCCACTAATTTGAGGGCTCGTCTGTTGTCGTGCAGTCTATCCTTCATGGCCGGGCTGAAGGCGCTCCCTGTCGTGTGGGCTCTTTAAATATCTACCCAGGTCCTACATTTCTGTCAGATTTGTCCTTGCAGAACAGAAAAAAAGAAGGCACCTTGTCCTCGAGCAGAGTTTTGGAGCTCTTCGTGGCTGATGGGCCCCGTCGGAGAAAAGCACAGGTCCTCGCAGCGTGGACCCGAGGCGTCCAGAGCTGCACCTGGGTATGCACCGTTTTTAGGTGATGTTGTGCCCACTGACCGTGGTGGCTTTGCTTTCATGCTTTTAGTTGACTAGGCGATGACCTGCCAGTGAACGTTATTCCTGAAGCCGTGTGAGGCCCCTGGATTGGATCTGTGTTCTCTGGCGCACGCGGGGACTCGTGCTGGACGAGTGCCTGGAGCCAGGTGCTGTGACAAGTGCTGTATTGACATCACATCTCTTCATACCAATTGTTTTTATCCCCCTTTGAGGAGCTCCACTCAGAGGAGTTAAGTCACTTTCCCCAAGTTGCACAGCTAAGAAGTTGAGGAAATGGGGTTTGAACCAAGCTTTCTCTGATTATAAGATTTAAACTTTCCAGAACCCCAGGCCATTTCTCTTAAATAATTCCTCCTCTTCATTCCTCCGTCCACACTCCTTCCTAACCTTTTTAACCTGCAAACTGCAGCGAGAGCCTGTAGCGCCCTGTCACAGCTGCAGAGGGCTGCGTGATTCTGTGCCCTTCCTGGGGCTGTGTCCCACTGAGCCACGGGACTAGCAGACATGGGGCTGTAGTGGGGCTAAAGCTTGGGCATGTTCCCCAGTGGCCTTGACTGCCTCCCTCTTTCTCTCTCTGAGTCTCCCAACACTCTTAGTCACTGCTCCATTCTTAGCTTTGGAGGAATGCCACCTGCAGGGCGGGCGTGGGGTCTGGATCCCAGAGTGGCCACTGGAGGGCCCACTGGTGCAGCCCAGCCATGCTGGGCAGTGGGCTCCACTGGGGGCGGCCTTGACCCATGGAGATGGGAGAGAGCAAAGCGGATACAGGCTCCTCCCTTTTCGCTTCCATAGACCACTCCTTGCTTCCCTTCCAGGGAAGTCATCCCACAGCTAAGGGAACGTGTCTGCTGAGTGATGGGCTGTGTCCCCGTGACTCCCAGTGGTGAGTGGCCTGTCAGTAACAGCCTCGGCTTGCATCTCGGCCTCATGTCTTTTCTAGCCCACCCCACTTTCAAAACAAAGTGCTGGCACCTTAATTCTAACCTCTGGACCCGAGACAGCGTTGCAGGGGAACTGGGAGCAAAGCTGACTTCTCACCCTTGCAGGCCACACAGGAGAGGTCCGGAAAGGTGGTGTCGTGTTTTGGAAAGAATCAAGTCACATCAGAGATCCATTTTTTATTTAAATAAGACTTGAAGGGCATGAATATTCAGCATGTACATTCCTTCCTGTTTCTTAAATATAATGTGTTTTACAGTTATCAAAAGCATATGCTACTTTTCAGCAGCATTTTACATACAACTTGTTCACCAGAAGGTGCCGGCGTCCCAATATGTTTTGCTTGGTTTGGCTTTAACCATTGTGATGAAAGAATTCGAGTGGCAGCAGTGTCACCTTTTTGAATGTAGACCGAGGTGTTGCCGAAGGGTGCCTCATGCACCAAGAGAAAAGAACAGGATTATTTATTATTTCTTTCTTTGAACTAATTTTTATGATGGTTCTATTATGTGGAAGGCTCTGTACCAAGCATGGTGAGAGCTACATGGATGAATCAATCCCAGATCTTGTTCTCAAGGAACTTTCTGTCTAATAAAATACCTTCGTGAAAAGACTGGTGGTGACATTCTTCTTATAAAAGGAGTCAGCGCTCATCTGTTTCTGCTACACCCGTGCGGCTATATTGATGGTTAAAATATTGCAATACTTCCATGCCTGTTGGCAGATGTGCATGGTCTTAAGCCTCCCACACCTGGCCTACCTGGGCCCTCCCTGGTCTGCTGAGTAAAGCAGTACAGTCCCTGGGTATCTGCCTGGGTTTGGTTCAGGGACCCCTCGGATGCTAAAATCTGGGGATGCTCACGTCCTGTATATAAAATGAGTAGTATTTGCTTGTCCCCTACGCATGTCCTCCCGTGTCCTTCAAATCTTCTCTAGATTACTTGCAGTACCTAATACAATGGACATGCGATGTAAATAGTTGTTATACTGTACTGCTTAGGGAGTAATGACAAGGAAACAAGTTTGTACATGTTCCATACACATGCAAGTACAGGAGGCCTGACTCCGTACGTGTAGTACATGTGTAAGAGGCCTGACTACATACGAGTCAGCAACACCGTAACATTTTCCCCCGATGTTTTTCATCCGCGCTTGGTTAAATCCACAGATCGGGAACCGTAGAGAAAGAGGACTGGCTGTGAGGCCTGGTGTCAGCGCTGCAGCCTGTGTCCCTTCTGATGGCTCAGAGCCCATGCCTCACCGTTTCAAAGTGTGGACCGTCTTTCCCCAAAGCCGCCGTGCTGCGCCGGTGACAGTCAGGTGGTCTCACTTCCTGTTACCGGCATCAGCTGGGGTTGCGGCCCAGCTTTGGCTTTGTGTTTTCTGAGACTGTTACTAGGGGCGTGCTCATTTAGAGTTTTTATATCTTTCTGGTAAATGGACTCGTTTATCACTATGAAATGCTACTCTTTCCCTCCTTATCTTGAAGTTTGTTTTGTCTGATACTAGTGTAGCCACACGTACTTTCTTCTGAATTTGTGTGATGTGCCTTTTCCATCCTTTTAACCTGTAAGTGTCTTTATATTTAAAGTTCTTCTTGTGTAAATAGCATGTAGGGTAGTCTCGGTTTTTATTTTATTTTATTTTATTTTAATTAAATGTGACATCCTATGACTTTTAATGGGAATTGTTCATCTATTGACAGTTTCTGGAATTTTTGATTCAATTGGGTGTAGTGTGGCATTTTGCTGTTTGTTTTCTTACTTGTACATTTATTTTTTGTTGTTCCTCTGTTTCTCCTTTCTTGCCTTCTTTAGGTTATCAAGTCTATTTTATTATTTCATTTTAATTCCTCTATTGGAGCTTACCTATACCTCTTAGTACTTTTTTTAAAAATTATTTGTTTAGGAATTATAATGTATACACTAGTTTATCACAGTGTATTTAGTGTTTTTGTTTCACTTCACGTAAAATATAAGACTCTTGAGAAAGTATGATTTTAGTTATTCTCCTCCCTCACCCTTTGTGCTATTGTTAGTATATATTTTTATATTTATGTAAATTATATACTTTTATATTTACATAATTATAAACTATGAAATACAATTTTATATATATACATATATATGTATATATATACATATATGTGTATATATATGTGTATATATATATATATATATATATATATAAATCTTACTCCAATCCCTTGGCGGATTATATCTATATCTATATATCTACACAGATATCTATATATCTATATATCTATATCTATTTATCTATATACACACATATATATATATATATATATATATATATACACACACACACATGTATTTATATATATAATCTGCCAAGGGATTGGGAATAAGATTATAAAACTGGGAGCCCCTGTGCTGGCTTCTACCTGTAGATAGATTTTGCTGATTTACACAGGGTTTAACATATTTTAAAGTTATTTTTAGATTTGGGAGAGTTTACATAAAATTGTTGCTTTATGGCTCCTCTCTCTAAATTAGAAACTCTGTAAATTTAGGCCCTGAATTCTGTTATTCTATTTGGCACCACCAGCCAGAGGTGAACAGTATTACCCCTGCCCCAAGATGAAGCATGTGCTGTTTAGTTGGCCATGGTTTTCCCATCCTAAGTCACTCACTGACCTTGTCTTGCTGGTGCTCAAGGTCAAGCATGAGGACGCAGAACTTCGCTGTGCAGTACGTCACGCAGAGGTGTATCCTGGGGTGACCTTGAAAGTGGGTGGAGGTAATTGATCCATCTGAGCGCACATCAGGCAAGAGGTTAGGTGCGAGCTTTGAAACTGGCTGTGCTTGTGTCTCTTCAAGATTAATTAAACCTCCTCTGAAGGAAATGTGAATACGGAGAACTGGTCATCGTGAGAAGAATCTTTGGCATTCTTAGATGAAGACTCGAAGCCTGAATAAGTGGCATTAATTCTTTGGCCAGGCGAATTTACGCATGTTGGATAGAGGATTTCCGTCTCCAAATTATAGAACTGCCACATTTTGTGACTCTTTTCCCCCGCTGAAGGCAAACCTTAATCATCAAGGAATGGCTCTAAAATACCATCTTTTCCCAGATGAGGAGGAGGCTGTGTTCCGGGAATGACACAGGTGAAATGCTGTCATCTTGCTGCAACAGTGATGAGCTGCACTGGGAAACACTGCCATCTCTTCGCCCTCTTGGAACCCTCCTCCCCCTTTTTATAGTTACATCCATTTTCAGTGACTTTGGGAAGACTTCCGATTCAGACACTTTGCTTCTGCCAGCTGGATGCCAAGGCCTTGTCCAGGGGCCAGAGTTGTCTGTCGTGCTGAGCGTAAGCGCAGAAACCGAAAGGAACACATGGAGAAGGAGAAGGTATTCCAGACAGAGGGTGTCCTGGGGGTCAGTGGTGAAGGGGGGCTCATGACCTTGTGTGTGATGAGGTTAAGCTTGGGCTGTGCACTTTGCCAGAAGAATCGGAGAAGGAACTTTAAATCCAGCTGGGGGGTGGGGGGCTCAAATGGCACCATCAGTGTGGACAAACAGATAAACAGTCTTCAGTTCATTTTATACCCTTTCAATCTTCATAGGGGACAAAATAGACTTTCTCTGATGATAGAAAATTAGAAAAGACAAGGGGAATAGGATCTTTGCCCCAAATCCATCCTCTTAGATTAATGCCCACTAATGGATATTAAAACATGGGAGACTAATGAAAGCCTGGTAGACCATGCAGCTGATCAAACACATTTTCTTTTGACAACCAGGCGGTCCAGAGATGCCCAGGGATGAAAGAGCAATTCAGATTGAATTACCCTCTCCATTAGGGTATCCTTTCCTTGGTAAATTGTGAGCTGGAGGAGAGGGGCGAAGGGCTGCCATGACCACAGAGGCCATTTGTTCGCGCTGTAGTTTATGCCACACAAATAAGGGACACATCCTGGCAGGTGATCCAAACCTGGGTCAGCAGGAGGCAGGAGCAAGGATGCTGGAATTGTGGATAAGCAGCTGTTGGAGGTCCTGAGGTGCTTGAATGGAGAGATGTGAAGGAACCTGCCAGGCGGGACTTCGCCAGCCTACGAGTGAAGGGCGTTTTCATCGTTGAATTATTTGCTCTCTGCGGTCATTATTATGTACTGTGCAAATTCAGCTTGGCTAGAACCGCGTTTCCCAGAACCCCCTTCCCTATCTGGTTTCTTGTTACGGTTGCTCACAGAACTGTGTGCGAGATTCGGCAGATGGGAGTGAAGCAGCAGCCCGTTTTATGCTCTGACAGTTGGGGAGTTTTCCTTGTATAGGCTACTGCCATCCTTTTAGGCAACGGCCAGGGGCAGTGGGCCACTATTATGTGGTTAGTTTTCCAGGACTGTGTGCTATCTACGTCCACTCACCACTGAGTTTGGAGGGAACTTGATTTATTTGCTTATTTCGTGCTTTGAGGTATTTGCATGCATGAACAATTCTGCTCAACGATGAAGGCAGGCTGCCATTGTCTCCCTGCTCCTCGCTTGCTGGGCGTGACGAGAGCCTCGTTTTTCATGCACACGGTGAAGAGTTAAGTTGAATGAGAAATCCACAACATGGGGACGGATCTCATGTGACGTTCATGTGGCCAGATGCTCCTCAATGTGCTGTTACTGGGATGTTCTTCTCTGGCCGCATTCGGCTCTGTTTCTCTGGCTCTCACCGTCCTCCTCCTCACTGTCGTCACCACCACAGGTACTTCCTGACCGTCTGCGTGTGAGTAGGACTCACGTCTACGTGGTGTGAAGCATTTCAAGTGAGACTGGGGTCCAGTGGGAAGAGAAAGGGCTGAGAGCCCAGGGATTGAGTTCTTCTACGTGTCCGTGTGGCCGGTTCTGTGTCCTGGCGCGTCCACCACAAGGACTAACAATAACAACACAGGAAACCTTTGTATTCAGTGAGAACATAAAACCACTTTGGACACCTCAGAAGGGAAGGAGACACGCTAAGCAAACCAAAACTTTGTTTCTATCAGATCCCTGCTCTCCCCCAGTTTATCTTCAGGGCAGCGGTTTTCAGACTGTGGTGCCAGCAGGGCCTTGGACGGCACCCTGGGGCGGGGGCTTCAGCTCCATTCGTACCAGAGGAACTCGATTTTTATCCATTTTTCATGATGAGATTTTATAAAGTGAGACCACTTTCTGAGCAGTTTCAGTTTCATGGCATAATTGAAAGGAAGGTGCAGAGATTTCCCCCCCCCCCACCCCACGCCCCACAGCCTCCCCATTACCAACACCCCCCACCTGAGGGGTGTATCGGTTACAGTTGATGGGCTTTCACTGACACGTCCTAAACACCCAGAGTCCGCGGGTTACATTAGGGTTCCCTCTTGGTGGTTCCCATCCAGTGAGTTTGAACAAATGTGCAATGACATGGAACCCGTGCAGGGTCATACAGAGCGAGTGCACGTGGCAAGGCAGCCTCGGAGCTCAGCCTTTCCTCCTTTTCTCCCCGCCCCTTATAGATTTTTATACTGGATCAATGGGTGAATTTGATTAGAAATGGAAAACAACACCCAGCATCTGGTGCTCGCGTTGGAAAGCCAGTGACGCTGCGTCGGTTCTTGATGGCTTAATGATTGGAAGAAAAGTGCGGTGCTCAGGAAGGCGTCTGTGTCACGGATGAAGGTGGATGAATCTGGAGTGGACGGCAGGTCGAGTGTGTACTTAGGGCATGTGTAGGGGAAGTAGCCACGGGGCTTCCAGGTCACTTTTGTGTGTTTGGCAGGGCTTGTGGGTGACTACGCACTTCTTACCTGACTGTAGGAGCTGGGGCCCGGGGTGGCGCAGGCAACTAGAAGTCAACATGGCAACTGACGCACGTCCTGGAAAGAACGACGGGGAGGCAGGAGACGTGGGTCTGGCACTGCTGCTGTACCCACGTGTGGTAATTAGCAAGTCACTCCCCTCTCCCCCCCGGAGATGCTCATTCGAGCTTCCACATAGATTTGTTAAGTGTCTTTTTAAAATTATTTTATAGGTCCTGAGGTCAAAGTAATAATATCTTGAGCCTCTGAAACATTCTAGTATTTTATGCTCAGTTGCTGCTGTTTAGATGGAGGTGTAGATGGCGGAGGGACAGGCAGGATCCGTCCCGAGATGGAGAGAGAAGAATGAAGGGAGCGTGACATTGGGAAGGGAGCGAATGCCGGTTTTTCCTCTCCCACCGTCGCTCCCTTTCTTCCTTCCCCAGTCGTCAGCTAGACGGTGAGGATTTCAGTGAGGTCCATTGCCTGAGAGGATTCCCTGACTCCAGGATGTAAACCTCCAAATGGCCTCGTCCTCACGCGAGTGGTTCCAGTAGGCGACAGCAGCCACCTATGGAATGTAGGCATTCGGCAGCGATCACTCTTTGAAAGAGGGAAATGGGAACCCTCACACTGACCTTCAGTTTGCCAACAAAAGGGATGCGAGCTGGGCAGCTCTCTGGACAGACGTTTTGGGCAGCAGTCTTAAAGACAACCATCACAGAGAGCTTTCCATGAGGAAACGCAGGGCAGCCATATACATAAAAAGCAGCAGAAATGCTTGTTAGTTACGGGGAAGGTGAGAGGCTTCGAAAACTGATTAGCGTAGCAGTGTGGTCAGGTGGAAATGAAAGCTCAGAAGCATGATGGTTAATTGAGTGCTTACCTACTAATTTGAGCTTGGGTGTCAGCAGTACTGCACCTTATTTCAAACCCAGGGTCAGACTTTAATGCTACATCATAAATTACGTAAAGGCACAACACTAACAATTAGATAATTATGGAGACCCATGCTGGTGCAGTTTCACTGGGCAAGTTCAGGGCAGACATGACAGGAATACTCCTTAACCCTCTGATTGCTGGCAGGTTTTTCCGCACAGGGACAAATGAATATGTGAGATGACGCGGTTGGCTAGTTTTCAAAGCCTATGGGTTCAATCATTGCTTTCCAGGAGGTAGATTCATCAGATGACCTAAGCAGACTCCGCAGAAATATTAGAGAAGTGTTAATTATATCTTAGAAAAATCCAGTCTTTAAATCCACACCAGCTCATGGCACCTAGGGGTGGGTGGGCTGGGTTCCAGCTAAACCTTAAACTTAAAATCAAAGCTAATTTTTACCACTATGAGATTTTCTGTAGATCGAATATGTGATCTTTCAATCCCACAAATCAAAGTAGAAGATTCTGGGCCCACACTTTATTCTCATCGCATTCTTGCTGCCACACTAGTGGCTGATTCAATTGACAAAGGTGTTTTCATGACCAGTGTGAATTGCCGAGGCTTTGCTGGGGCTTCTGTGATGTGCATCATTCATTCATTCATTCATTCATCATTCACTCACTCACTCACTCACTCACGGCCTTGTTTACCAACAAGAGGTTCTTGAACACCTGTGACCTGGGCATGGGGGAAACAGATGTCCTTAGACAGACATTTAAAAATCGTTCTAACTTCCGGCTGTAGTCAGAAGACTTGTGGATCATTGACCTTTGTGCCTGTGATAAGAGCGTTATTTCTGGGGGACTTCTGCCTTCCCTGTCAGAATGTGAGCTTGAGAAAATCAAGACTTATGCCTTTTCCCCCACCCTTCAACCCCCCACGTCCCCAGCACACGGGGAGGCGTGTACATTTGAAGAAACAGGCAGGTGTAATAGCCTCACTGGGAGAATGGATAGTTTTTGTTTGGAGAAGAAAAAGAAAAGTGGTGGACAGTTTAATGGAAGTTGAGGTGTTGGAAACTCAGCTTGACAAATGAAATCGTGTTTTAACTTCCCCCAAATATTATTGGAAAACCGAATGCTAGCATGTGAACAGTTGTCTGTTAAAGCACATGTGCTTTCCGTGTCCCCTCTTGTTCCCGAACGACACGGTGGGAGCAGCCCTAGTGCACAGAGCTGAGGTTACAAAGACCATAGAAACGGGCTGTGGAGTTTAAGATTGTAGGATTCACAGGGAGCTCGATACCGAGTCCCCCTTTTCTGTGTGTCGGAGAGTAGGTTTTCCCCTGAGACCTCGGGCCTGTGGACCTAGGAGGGGGATGGGATCAGGGTACATTGTTCTGGGCGCGGTGATACGGGAGGCTCTGAGCAGGCGGGTTATGCGCTCAGATTTAGGTTGATGGAGCTCGGCCTGGCGTCTTGCGGGGGGCGCTGTGTGAGGGGAGCCTTCTCAGTCCTGGCACCGCTGACATGTTCGACTCACGGTTCTCTGTTGTGGGGGCCGCCTGTGCCTTGTAGGACTTCAGCAGCATCCTGGCCTCTGCCCCTTCGCTGTCAGGGGCACCCTCTGAGCCTCCAGTGCGACAACCAAAAACATCCCCAGACATTGCTCACTGTCCCCTGATATGTGTGTGTGTGTGTGTGTGTGTGTAGGGAAGGGTGTGAAATGGACCCTGCCTGAGCACCCTTGCTTTGCTTAGGGAATGCGATAACATGGTGCCTGCACGGGAGGCAGATGCTGGCAGAAGCGTGGGCAGAAGGCCGCGGGCAGAATCGGTAGGTCTTGGGTGCAGGTTCACTACGGAGAGGGAGGGCAGGCTGAAAGATGGCGCTCAGGTGTGGGGTTTGGCAGATGGAGAAGTGGGTGCTGCGATTCCTGAGTTGAGGGACACAAGAGTGGTTTTCCCGGGACCATGATAAATCAGTTTGGGAAAAGCTGAATTGAATGTGCCTAGGGTGGGGGGACCATCCAAGTAGGTATCCAATGGGAACAAGTCTAGGGTTCAGGTGAGTCTTGTGAAGCTTCTGAGTTGGGGGGTGGCATTTGAGAGCTGCTGTCCTGTAGCTGGCAGTTGAAATGCTAATTAGTGCTCCTGCTGGCCCCACTAACAGCATGTGGAATTGTGCCTATTGGATGCCCACGTGTGTGTGGCACTTGCTAAACACACTATGTAGGAAAGCGTGGCCAATTCCAGATGCCCAGTGTTCCTGGGCCACTCACCAGGGCCACCCCGCTGGAAACATATCCACATGGCTTCCCGACTAAGGAGGGGCGGCCGCTGCAAGCTTGACCTCTCCTGCTCCAGGCAGCTGAAGTGCTTCTTAAGTGATGGCTGAATGGTCAAAGCTATTACTCTAACTGTAATTTGTAATGGCTCTCTAACGCTTTGGAGAGAGCCGGGGTTTGTTGGGATGAAAGGTGACTTTTAAGAGTCAGTAATTATGCTTCCAGCGAGAATGTGTCTCTGGCACAGTGTGTAACTATAGTATGCAGGGCGCCCAAGAATTCAGGCCTGGACGGGGCTTATATTAATCATCGTTTCAATGCCCAGAGAACATGTTCTCAGGAGTTAACCATCCTCTTCCCCCTCCTTAAAATGCGGGCCTTGTAATCAGAAGAAAGACACACCCTTAACCATAGCCGGGCTGCTGTACTAAATAAAAAATTATAGTTATTATACGCGGACTTCATACCGAGCAGGGTCAAGTAATAACACATCTGGTAACCTCCATTAAAGAACTGAGTTATGTTCAGCTTGTGTTTTAATTAGCCCGTGATAAACAAAGAATCAAAGGCCATTCCGCTCTGGTGGTTTTTATATTTACGACTGCCTTCACCTGCGCTTAGATACAGGTTTATGAAGTGTAAAAAAGCCAAGAGTTCTAGTCGTGCCGTCTAGACCATTGACTGTAACAGATCGGTTGGGAGGCTCCATTTCTGAATCAGCCAGATGTTTACGGCGGCCTGCAGAGCTGGTGGGCTGCATGCTTTACAGAAATGTTCAGGACAAACCGTGCATCCTAAGAACAGAGAGCTTTGCGATCGGCACTGCCCGGTCACTTCAGAGCCCTCGTAGTTAGGGAAAGCGTTCAGAACAGTGGGGTCTGCAGAAAGATGTCCTTAACCTCTGAGCTGAGATCTCAGTCTTCCTGCACAGCGAGAGAGGTCACAGGCTCCAACGAGAAGACATTTTTGTAGGGGAGGAAGTTCAGCCCAGAGAGGCAGCTGCCCCACCCCTCCTCCCCAACCGCCCAGCTGACAGAAAGATGGAGCTGGTTTGTGTGCGAGGCTCGAAGGAATTTTGCTATAAAGTCTTCTGAGCTTTAATGATCTCGTGGGTATGTTCCCACTGTGTGATTCTCTTGTAAAAGGTGAATTTAGGTGTTGTGCTTTTAAGGTTATCTGACCATTTCACTGGTTGGGCTGGTGAAATGGGCCTGGAATGAGCATTCTGGAATGACCCGTTCCGTTCTGCCCCCTTAGAAAGGTCACCTCCCCCTTCCTGTCTGTTCTTGAAGGGGATTCTGTGCCAGCTTGACTCAGATTTAGCTCTATTTCTGTTATCTTCCTTTTAATCACTTAAAAAAAAAATTCTAAAGTATAATAGACATGCAGAAAAATACAAAAATATCAGAGTGAGCATACTTTTCACCTCTATCTTTGTCAAGAAATAGAATATCAACAGCACCCCAGAAACTCGCCTGCGGTCTCCCAATTACTTTCCTTCCTTGTTCCCCAAAAGTAACTATTCTGACCTCCAAGCTAGATTGGTTTTACCTGTCTGAAGTTTGGATGGAAATTTGTTTTGCCCACTTCGGGCCCATTGGGAATAAAGGAATGGACGTTTTATACATGTCATTTAATGCCCACGTGCAAACATTTCCCTGTACTTGTCTAGCTGACTTGGGATTTGACCTCTGACAAATTATTCGGCTTCTTAGGATCTGTTTCCTTCCCTTTGAAAGATGTCAGCCTTGATACACACTCTCTTTACTGTCTCCACCCCACCGTTTGTGGACCGTAAGTAAGCTGGTTATCATCCACAATCTCCCAGCGCTTTCTTCTTCTTTCTTTTCGTTTCCTCTATGTAAGCACATGTTTACAACGAGCTCTCTGCCACCAGGCAAGCCACGTCAGTCTTCCTTCAGGCCCGGATTTTTTATAGTGTGGTCGCTAGATTTGCAGCATAAGCATCCCCTGGGAGCTTAAAAATACCCCTTCTCAGGCCTCTCCCCAGACCTGTGGAATCAGAGATGGGGTTTGGAGTCCAGCACTCTGTCTTAACAAGCCCCCCAGGGAATTCTGTTGCTGCACAAGTTTGAGAAGCGCTGTTTTATAATAGTCCAGTCTCCCCTCTCTTTCTCAGCTTGTACACAGAGGGAGGCAGTGGGTAGGAAATTTGTTCATTGATGGATTATTCATGCATCCACCCAGTACTTGTTGGGCACCTGCTAAGTCCCGGGTGACGCTGTGCTAAGTATCGGGGACACGATGATGCATTAGAGCTGGTCCTTGCTCTCAGGGAGCGCAGGCGCAGCAGGTGGGCGTCATCCAGTGTGGCGGGTGCGTGGAGACGCGAGAACGGGAGCAGTCAGCTGCCTGCGGAGGTCAGGGAGTGAGCGTGCCATTCAGAAGGGGAGCCTGAGCTGAATCATTGAAGGGCACGTCCCCTAAGTGAGAATGATTAATGCTGGTCATTGCTAGTAGCCCCTCAGACAGGGAAGTGCAGATGTTGTCACTTCTGAAACCCAGGTGATTGGAACCGAGTAGACAACCATTCAAGATGTGCTGAATGTCTAAATGAATGGCTGGCTTTTTCTATGCAGTTTTATCCTGTATTTCATTCATCCAACATACATTTATTGAACAGCTGCTATAGGATAAGAACTCTGCTATATGCTGAGTTATTGTGAGTGGAAATATACCGAGATGGGCAGTGGACATAGACACAATTTCCCCATTTCCTGAGATTAGTAGTGGAGGCCACGAAAGACGTGTTTGAACAGCAGAGGTCTGTGGTCGTGTTTCCTCAGTGGTCTGAGCTGGTGCCCAGGCAGCAGTTTCAATGCTTCTGATGGAGCAGGTCGGTCAGAATGGCTGTCGGGCTGGAACAGGCCCGTGTATCTGACCTTCTTGTGTGAAGAAATGGATCTACTCGGCTCTTCAGGGTGTTGTATACGATTGAAAGTTTCTTTTCATGATGAGACAAGACACACTTACACATAGATGGAAGGCACAGCTCTTTGTTACCTACTGTTCAGAATGACAGAAGGAATTACACCTGGGGACAGAGTAAGAAAGAGCAAGCTGGGGCAGTCAGGGCAGTTCATGTGGGGAGTGGGGTGGGATTAGCTAATCTGAGTAATTCTGTGGGTTCCAGGGTGCAGTGGCTGTTGCTGGGTACCTGGCACCTGGCAATGGGGGAGAAGGGCCCTGCAGAGCAGCCCTGGAGTGTGAGAGCTCAGTCGGGAAAGTGGTTGGCGTGTGGACTTACTCAGCTTCGCCAAAGGGGAACGAATGCCTGGCCTCTATGCAGCCACAGCCTGAAGACGGAGTCCATTTTAAGCAAAAATTATATTTACACGGGGAAGGTTTAGGGAATGACAAACTCTCGTGTTGCTGCAGTGAAGCACTTATGCAACTTTGGGGTGACTCTTCCCTGCTCTCTGCACGTTTCCGTTTACGTGGTGGACGGCTATTGGGTTTTCTTGTGGGAGTGGAATTAGACAGCGTGCAACCGCATACGTGAGCATATGTTTCCATATTCGTTCTAGGCAGTGTTTCTAGCCAGCTAGGGGAATATTGTAAAAAGAAACACCATGGGCTTCATTTAGAGCTTCAGGTTGAAGTTTCCTGCGATGGAAGATCGTCCCCAAAATAGGCGTGTCCAAACACACCTCACTCGTGTTGTTAGAAATGGGAAAAATGCGTGAGGGGTGCCTGCAGTTACATAACGGAGCTCCTACAGTGGCCTCCAGGCCCTTCCTGGGGCACAGGTAGGAGGGTGAGTAACCACGTACCTGTCTATAGTGAAAGATTCCTGTTAACGTTACTGTGGCCTGCCACGTGGTACTTTTTGTTTTTTTTGGAATGAGAATAAAGTCTAGTGACATGTGAGAAAGGAGTAACATCCAGGAATGAACGTCAGCTGCTTGGGAGCGCACGCTTTACTGGAATCTGTATGCGGGGATTAGATGGGGTCGGGGGGGAGTTGGTCTCACTCCGAAGCCCCTGTTTGAGTTCTGTCATCGGGATGCAGCTTTTTCGCTTGAACTCTCCCGATACCACCGCGATCTCTGCCTCCGCTGCCCTCATAATTGGCTGCGCGTGTGAACCCCACAGGTGAAACCCAACTGTTGGGCGAGAAGCTTGGGAAGAGCAATTAGGTCCCTCCAAGCCTCCAGATGACCTCTTTTCCCAGTGAAGCTTGTGCCCTGGTGGGACCGTTCGGAGAGGCAGATGTGAAGTTCATTAAGAAGGATGCTGTGCATCTATCTTTACAGCATCCGTTGTCCCAGGATGCGAAGGTGCGGTGGTGGGAGGTTCTTCTGGGTGGGTTTGCTGTCTGAAAGCTCAGTGTTTCCATCCCTTTCATAATCCTGATGCCGTGATTCACTGTTTATTATTTTTTTTAATTCAACCTGCTTCTACATTAAAAAAAAATGCCATCACCACTGTGCCTATTTTAGCAAGTTTCTTTCTTTCTTATTTATTTATTTATTTTTAAAAAGATAAAAATCAATATTCTCCCTTGCACAGCTCATGTCCTGGGGGACGAGCTACAGGAATCATTGTTAAATTGCTGCTAGTCTGTCTGTGTGATAGGAAAGGTCAATATTTTTCTAGAAAGAAAGCCCTCTGCTTTCCTCTGGGGAGGCTAGAGAAGGCAGCGGTGGTAAATTACTGGGTTTTCTGCCCAGGTGATTGCCAGGGGTACTTCTACTCCTCGAAAGGAAGTAGCGTCCTCTGCTGCGTTTCTTTCTTCTCACTTCCCACACGCTCAGTGTGGAAAGGGTCTCCTTTGGTCCACATCACTGGCTTGTCCCTGCACCCCCGCTCTGCACAACCGCCCCACCCCCTCTACTCAGCGTTGTAGCGAGTCAGTAGTGGGGTTGTTTCTGAAGCGTTCAGCTCTCAGATGCCCTGGGAGCAGTCAGAATAGCTGGGTCACGCTGCAGTAACAGAAAACGCCAGTCTCAGTCACGTGCAAGCACCAGAGTGTAATTCCCGCTCACGCAGCACGCCCACTGCAGCTCACAAGGGCCTCTGCTCGGTGCACGTCCTCAGAGACCAAGCTGAAGGAGACCCGGCCCAACACTGGCCTTGGTGACCACTGACATGGCAGGGATGGGGCAAGGGGACTTGTGCCTCACGCTCAACGCTGTGCCTTAGATGTGCACGTCACCCTGTTTACACATCGCTGGCCCAGACGAGGTGGATGACAGACATACCGTCCAGGTGCCCGGAAGGAGGAGAGGGCTGGCATGTTTGTGAACCCCAGTGACCTCTGCAGCCATCAGCCCTGCCGATGGGAAAGGGGGGAGAATCTGAGCAGCTGTCTCCTCTGGACTTCTTCCCCAGGGAGACATCTTTCCTGCAGTGCATCGCCCCCTCCCCACGCTCAGTCTCTGCTGCTGCTCTCCCACGCGGGCACCTCACCCCTTCTCAAGGTGGCCATCGTGCTTTGGGGCAGGCCTTTTCTAGGGAAAGCCTCTCGGAGCCTGGGTTCTGCAGCTCGCTCCCATCCTCTGTCCTCGGGCTGTGTGACCTGATGCTGTATGTCACCTGGCTCGGTCTGTTTCCCCTCTGTGAAATGGGGATCTTATTACCCTTATTTCACGTTGTTGAGGATTCAGTGGCATGAAATAAGGTCTGTGAAGCCCTTACACGGTTGGCACATAATAACAAACAAACAATGGCTTGTTCCCTAGTTCTTGCTTCTACATAGCTGCTGTGGGATTGAATGTGAAAATGTATATAAAAATGCTCCGCTAATTGCAGGTGGTAAAAAAAGTTAAGTGACTATAAGCACAATTAAAAACATAGACCAATATTTGAGCAAAAGAGGCTATGGAAGCGGCCAGTGGCAAAAATTACTATTTATAAATTGTTCAATCACATTTGATGTCTGTTTATTTAAAAATAGATGGATTTTTATTTTTTCTCTACTTGAGTTTTGTTACCTAGAACGCTTCCCTCTTCCCATCCTGGGTCTAAATTCCTCCTCATGTCTCAGCTTCTCTCCAGTGTGCACTTTCCAGATTGTAGCATTTAGCACGTGGCCGACAACTTCCAGTACTGGGGCACCTTGTGTGTAACCATTGTATCCACCTTTGCCTTTTCAAATGAATGAGTAGACAGTATACAGAGCGGCTGTCCCAGGCTCTAGAACTTGGTAAGTCCTCAGCGTGTTTCTCCTGGGGTCATCTTGGAGCACAGCCGGACCTCCAGGACTCACCGTTTACGCTCAGTTTGCTGAACAAAATTCAGAAACGTGGTGCTTGTCGATGCCCTTTGTAAAATATTACCATCATTTCGGACACATGGCTCAGAGGACATCTGGCTATACCCCGTGGGTTATGGTGATCCAGCCAAGCCACGGCCATTTGAAGAATGGCTAACGGCATTCGAGAACAGTGGGTAAGCAGAAAACACAGTGGGGCCAGGAGCCGGCCGCAGAGGCGGGGGTAAAGGTCTCTCTAGGTTTTAAAAAGTATGTAAGTGGATTGAAATCGTGCTTCCCTTCAGAATTACTTATTGAGAAATGCACAGTTTTACAGCTTTCGTAGTTAATTGGACTTTGAATCGGGAAAGCTACACTGAATTACCACTTCGTAAAAAACAAGATACGGACTCTGGTCAGGGAATTACCTTACACTCTTGCCAGCACTGGGTTGTTGAGTCCTAACCTAGCATTTTCCAGACGAGAGGACAAGGCCCAGAGAGGTCGCAAAATGCGATTTTGGAAATAGTGGTTTAGGCGTCGAATCAGATTCCCTTAATCCTCCGTGTTCCCTCTGAAGCTGGATGAGGAGCTGGGGGCCAGTTCAGGAAGGAGTTCACTGACTTCTGCTGGTCAGACGTCCTTCCATCTGGGTGTCGGGTCAGGAAGGGGGCCTCCAAACCGCCTCTTCTGGAGAGATGGTCACACGGGAGAGATGGCGCCCTCCTGAGGTTACTTCTGGAACTTCCAGTTACCTGTGTGACGTGCTTTAGCTCCAGGCTGCCTGGTTCCGTTCAGATGTACAGACATCTGAGGTCTGGGGTTTTGACCAAGAGGCTCCCGTGTATTCATTACAGTTCAGCTTCAGGTGGACAGTGCAGCGATCAGGCATCTATATAAATGGTAAATGTTTAACTAGGACATTGTTTTGCACACCTGAAACTAATAAAAAAATGTTATTTAAAAAAAAAGAGGCTCAAGTGTACCGAGTGTTCTTAATTCTTGGGCCAGTCGGTTTCAGGAGGCAGGAAAAAGTCACGCTGAGTGTCCTGTGAGAAACCGAGGCTGTAAAAACTGAGTATGTTTGATGTCAAAATTCTCACAATCTGGGTTGTTCTTATCGCCAGAGGGCAAGAGCAACTGTCCGTCACTTGTCCCTCTACTGGCCATTTGTGTGCCCCCCCCCACACAGTTTGTCTGTTTTGGTAACGGCTGTATGAAGGGCCTCGTTTTCCCTTCTTGTAGGAATTGGACACTGGCTTCAGGTGAGTGCCTTCCCTGACTTCTGTTGCCCACCCAGTGGAAGGAACGTCTCACTCTCAGGACTCTGGGGCATTTTATCAGGTTCACCTGTGGGACCCTGTGCTTTTTCTTTTGCCTAATAGGTGAAGTAGGTGATCATGGACAGGCCGTGTTTCCCGCTGTGGAGTGTGAACCCCTTGCGGGTGGATCGCTGCCTGACTTACCCTGGAGTCCCCCACAGTACAGTGTGTCCCCTAAGCTGTGGCATCTGAAAAGCAGGTAGCCATCGTGTACTGCTAGGGAGCCCCACATAAATTGGTGGGAACCCATGCGAATCTCAGCCTTTCCTCCAGGGTGACCAGGGTGACGCGTGTGGTGGAGACATACGGTTATTAGAGTCCTTTCCTAGGACACGAGACCTTTCCGTGGCGGTTGTGATTAGTAAGCTGTCTGGTGCGTGGCGAGGCACACAGGAAGTGCACAGCACACTTGGGCTGAGTGACTCACTTGCTGGACAGAAGGTTCAGGACACCGGTACCTCGAGGTGAATGTGAATGAGGCACAGCAAACTCCGGTTTGGGTTCACACCAGTGCTATGATGGTCCGTGTCTAGGAAGGAGCGGTGTGGGGTCTGGGGATGTGGGAAGCCCTGCTTTGTAGCTTTTGCTCATTTCTGTGGTGTGAATACTGTCACCGTGGCTGGTTTCAAGCTCCCAGTGTGATTGCGGGCTGTCGCGGTGGGGGATGCGTGCATTGCTGGTCTCCTGCAGCACACCCTTGGCTTCCCTTCTTTTCTGGGCTCCCAGGCCCAGTAGGTAGGGATGTTGCAATGATGGCAGCCAAGGAGGGGTGCAATCTGGGGATTTGGGTGTCCTGGTTTTCTGTGTATCCACCAAACCATCCTTGGAGCAGGTTGGGTGAGTGTTCCCAAGTTGATGACCTTCACAGCCGTGGGGCACCTCTTTCAATCATATTTCGTTTTGCTTCTGTGTCCCAGACACTGACGTGTGGTGCCTTGGACCTCACCCTGAAAGACCGGTTTCTCCTTGAGGTCTGTGGGCTGGGAGAAGGCAGGTCGGCATTGGGGTGACCCCCGCCTCCGTGCAGTACAGGGTGAGGTGGGGGAGTTACAGTGGAGCATCTCACTGGCCAGGCATTCTTTTGCGGGTTTTAGCCTGGAGGTAACATTGCTTCCTGTGGCCCAAAAGCTGAGCAGGGAAGTCCCAGTGCAGGAGGGAAGGCACCGACCACCTTTCTCGCAGGCTCCTTTCCTTCCTTGCTCCAGGAGTTTCTCCATCTCAGGAAAACCAGTTCTCTCCTCTCCTCCAGTTAGTTGTCTTTTGCGCTCATGATAGCAGATGGCACCTTCCACTGTATATATATTTCTATCAATATCTAAATTACCCAGCGTCATTTCTGTCTCTTCGAATTGTTTTTAAAGTTGATGTTTTGCTGATTGTCTTACCAATTCACCCTTACTCTCTTAACATGGTCCTGGATTTATTTCCTTTCGCACATGGACGCTGTACTTTCAGCGGGCGGTTTTGAGGAAGAGAATATAAATGCGTGTGCTCAGTCCACCCACTGAAACAGAAACTCTCTTAATTCATTCTTAATGGTACAGGTAGAGCTAAAGCACACGGCACCCGTTGGCCTCTGACTGAGAAAGTAGAAAAATGGGTTTATTGACTACTTTAGTCAAAGGAAACTTCTTACTGTACAGGCGTTAAAAGACGAGGTCTAATTCCGGGCCAGCACTCCCTCAGCTAAGGGGTCTCGGGGCACATTTCCTGTGGGCTCGGCTCTCTCCCTCCTGCATGTGATCGGAGATAATAGGACCGCAGTGAAGGGTGGTGTGACGGCTGGAAGATGGGCCTGCGCCTCACACCAGGTAAACCCTCAGCAAATGTTCGCTCTGTGACAAGTGTCTTCTCCAACGGAGGTTTGCAGTAATTTTGTTGAAAATATGCAGGGTTTAGCCTGACATAAATGCTGTTTATATGTCTGTTTCAGCGAAGAATCGTACACGTCTGATCTGGGGAACGGTATAATAGGTGACAACCACAGGTTAAGCCAGGACGAGGCTGGAAGGGACCCGTGAGCCTGTTGTATGCCGCCTGCTAATCTCACCAGTGAGGAAGCTGTGGCGCAAAGTGTAGGAGTCGGTGACCAGCTGACAGATGCCTGACCCGTACCCACGTCTCCCGATGGCGTCTCCATGGAAAGGGGTGAGGGACACCTAGTGTTTGCCAGGTGTCGTCAGGCCTTCTCCGTGTGTCCTCTCAGCAGAAATGGAGAGAGAGCTGGGGCTTAGAGAGTTGCATGTAGGGCGGAAGCGGCTTGTGTGGGGCTGGGCCCCGAAGCCAGTATGCAGGGACGAAGCCCCACACCGTCACCTGAAATCCCTGCAGGGATTTGCTACAGTGGAGGCCGACGTATTAGACTGCCCATAAATCCAGCCAGCACATTTAACCTCCTGCCTTGGATTAAACCATTAGTTCTGCAGCTGATAAAGCAGTTGACTTGCAATTAGCAGGGTGAGATGAATGAGAAAAGATGAACAGCTTTGCCACAGGACTGTTCTGGGTGTGGATAGGAGCCTAGGTCTGAACGGCGGGTGGCAGAGTTCTGTGGTCTGTCTCCCTCTTTCTCCGGGACCGTCACTTACTGAGTGAAACGGTGGGTAGGGTCCCCTCTCATCTTTAAATTCTCTCTTGCCCCTTCACAGGTTCCTGCACGTGAACTTGAGAAGTTCAGGTAGCATAGGACGCAAGCCCACTGTTACTTGAAAGTCACACAGCTGTTGGGTGGGAGGGTTGCGTCTATGAACCCCACCTCCGAGGCCCAAGCCCTTTTCGTGGGCTCCGCCTACCGTCCCAGTTCACCATGCGGGGCTAATTCAGTTCAGTTTGACAGTCAACACACACGGCTTCTGTTTTCTGCTCTAAATCTCCCGACGTTTTATGGACCAATAATGTCCAGTGCACACATGGACTGTTTCGCTGCTTGGTAATTACCGCTGATCTCCTTCCAGGACCCTTCTCCATAAAGAGGCCACGTCTTTGGGGCAGTTCTGCCATCCCCTTCTCTCCAAGGCTGTAGGTGGAACAACCCAGTTCTTAATGCGCCGGCCTGCACGGGGAAGCTTGGTGTCACATTTCCAGGTCAGCGTCTGACAGAGGGTAATCAGGGAAGGTGATGCAGCAGCTTGGATGAAAGACCTGTGATGAATCCAGATAAAATTGACATTTCATTTCTTTCAGACGAACTAATCTTTTAGAACAAACTTAAGGGTGAATTGTCTTCTCTTTAGGTTTGCGGGGCCGGGGGAGTGGAAATGGTACCCATGATGCAAATAGTCACTCTGAAAAACTTGCTATCAATTTCTCTTTCAATCACTAATATTTAATTGAACATGGTCACATGAGATGGTTTAGTGGAGTTGCAATTCCTCCCCACGTTTTGTCCTAACGTGTCCTCCCAGGACTCAAGAACACGTAAAGTCCTTGCACCACTGCTCTCAGCTGAAAACCATCCATGATGGACCCTGACGCTTCTGAAGCAGCTCACTCACTGCTTTGACCACCCTCAGCCCAATGGGAAAATGACCCTTTGTGATTCAAAATGCAAAAACAAAAGCAAACAGAAAACCCCAAACAAAACAAAAAGCAAACCCTGATAAATAGCAAGACATCTAGAGTAATAATGTGCTTTGAAAACTACCACAAAATGTGTGATTTTTCCCTAAGGAAGCTGACACCCTTTTCAAACAAAAAAAAGAGGAAACAAATTTAAATGATAATTGTCTTTCCTTTGATTGTTAAAAGTGAAATAAATAATAGGAAAACAGTAACGTATCAGTTGGTAAATTAGAGTACTGTTAATTGTTCTCAGAACGAACACACACACACGCGCGCACACACACACACACACACACACACACACCCATACACACCCACCCATACACACCCATCCACCCACCCACCCACCCTCCCTTGACCTGAAAATCTCTGAGGTGAAGTGACCACAGCAGTGGGATGATCCGCGCGCTCTGGTCCCTTGGATGTGGAGAGGGCAAATGAGGAGAAGTAGCAGCCTCTTATCAGTAGGTGGGAGTAGAGCAACACAGATGGAACCGGTTGGGCAGCCAGGGGAACTGTGGTCCTCAAATGCCTGAGTGCATGTTTCTTACTAGAAGGAAGGAAGGAAAGACATACAGAAGCTGCATGTCAGATAAGCTGAGCTTTCCAATCTGTGTCCCACTAGGACCCATGAGAGCGCGGGAGTAACACAGGCACGTTCAGGAAAGTATTCCCAGCCAAGCTCTACATTTCATTCTGCACGTCTTTAATTTGGTTCAGGAAATGAACAAATGATCATTTTTAGTTTCACTTCTCCCTATCCTGCTGTATGTTCTGTCTTTCTCCCTTCCCTCTCTTCTCGTCGTATTCTCTTCCCGTTTTCTATATAGCTATCACATCCTTTCTGAAGTGCGGTCAAGTTATAACTAAAAATTTAAAAATAGCTCCAGATGGTCTTGCAGGAGTGTCTGATTGCCATACTTTTTCTCTAAAGTATGGAAGGAAATAAAGTTATAAAATTTCTAATACAACTTGTCTATTTTCTTTGGAAGGAAATCAGGTACAATTTAAAGCATTGTGTTGGTATTAGTTAAAATATATCCTATCATCGATGTTACTACATAATAGAAGCAGTAAGAAAATATGTAGTAACTTCAGATATTAATTTGATCATGCTCCTCATCTCCTGTTGTATTTTTCAACATCAGTGAATGAAAAGATTCTCTCTTAATTAACTAATTTATTTATTCATTTTTAAATCCTTATCCCCATTCCTCACTTTCCTGTTCAACCACCATCCTTCCCTCATAGGCAACTATGCTAAGTAAGGTATTTTATACATGTATCTATTTATTAGAATGCGTCCTTGGAATATATGTATTGTTTGCGAGCACATCTCATTGGCATAAATGGCGTTATGCTGTTGACCTCATTCTCTTTCTTCTCCCACTCAGTATTAGGATTCAGAGATCTCTTTGCGTTGCTGTTTGTACTTTCAGTCTCGTGCTTCCAGATGCTGCAGAGGATTCTATCCATCACATTATGCTTTTCTATTCCCCCACTAGTGGACACCTAGGTTACTGATCACTCTCCATGTCCTACACAATGGATGCTGTGTAAAGCATTCTTACCCATGTGTCCTTTGCACTTATGTGAGGGTCTCTGGAATATACGTCTAGGAGGAACATCGTGATGTCATAGCATGTAGCTATGGTTGATTCCATGGCTCCCCAGAATGGCTGCACCTCTCCGTTTATTCAGATGTTCTTTTATATTCCTTGTGAGAGTTTAAAAATATTCCTCATAGAAATTTTCTGTATTCCTTAAGTTCCCAGGTATTTTATAATTTTTGTAGCTGTTGTGCCTTTTTCTTTAAGTTGTAATTTTTAGGTGTTTATTGCTGGTGTAGAAAGATGCTATGAATTATTTAGTAATTGGTTTTGTATTTAGCAAGCTTTCTGAACAATCTTAGTGATTCTAATAGCTTATCTATTGATTCTGGGTTTTTTGTTGTTGTTTTTTGTTTTTTGTTTTTTGTTTTTGGTAAGGAACATATTGCCTGCAAATAACAGTGTGCTGCTTTGTCCTTCCACATTTTACTTATATATCATTTCTGAAAGCACAGGTCACGGCCTCCAGTATGATGTTAAGCAATAGCAGTGATAATGGGAATTCTGGTTTTGTTTGCAGTCTAAAGGAAATGTCTGTAGTTTTTCTATTCTATTTGCTATAGGTTTTTAGCACATTTTGTTTTAAATCAATTTAAGGAAGTTCCTTTCTGTTTCTAGTGGGGTAAGATGCTCTTCTGTACCTATTGAGATGTGATCACATGGTTTTTCTCCTGTGGTATATGCATTGATAGAGTTCTCAACTGTAGAAATAGCCTTACATTTTGGGGAAAGGTGTTGTTTCAGTGACAACAAAGCAGCATGGCCCTGAGAAGGGTACTCGGCAATGCATTTCTCTCACCCATTGAGCTAGTGCAGTTAGCAAATTATAGTTCATTCATTCATTCCTTTATTCCATTAATATTTGTTTTGGTCTCCTCTGTATTGGGCCCTGGACTGGGGATACTTTTCATTTCACCAAATAGTGAGTCTTTTCAGTGAGAGATTTGGCCTCTAAAGTAGCTGGGGTTTCCACTGGCTATCACGTCCATTAAATGAGATGATGGAGAGGCAATAAGGAAAAGGTAGGTTGTCACTTCTGACTGCCATTTAAGAAGACAGGGCATCTGTTTAAGATGTAAAGCAAGTAGCGTGTATGTGGGAGCTGAATACACCGCTGTACCTGTGAGCTGGGCTTCCATCCAGTTTCACGGTCAGTAATAGTGTATGGACCATTTGCTGGATTTATTAAGACTTAAGAAGTACTGTGCTCTACTTGTTTATTGCTCAGTGACTTCCGTCACATTGACACAATTATAACCCAAGTAGGACAGTAAGTGGGCACTTGGCAAAATGAGTGTTTTTCAATCCCCCCTGAAAATTATTCCAACAATGAAATGTAACTCATTCTCAGCCAGGTATTTTTTTCCTGAGACAATATCTAAACTTAATACACATTATGTACTTGAAGGGAGAAAGGCCGCATCCTGAAAGAGATTCCAGCTTTGATGATGAGCAATGAGTTACAGACGCAGACGACACAGCAAGTGCACACACACGGAAGTGTAGGTGTTTTCTTCAACCTGCACATAGGTTTGGGAGGAAATAACAACTTAGAACACCTGAGATGAACTAATTGTATTTTCTGATTTCTCCTCTCCCCTAATTGGATGTGCAAATGATATGTCTGCACAAAGAACTCATGCGCCTGGTTCTGCTCTCCCACATTTGTATGCAGCAGGGGTGTGCGTGTGTATGAATTTACACCGGCTCGTCCAGGGCTTTCTTTCCCTGCAGTGAGATCTCTGTACCCCCAGAACAAAAAGAAAAATGGCTTCTTAATCGGGATGATCTTTGTCACCTTGTCGTGCAGTTTTCTGGTAGTTTTATTTGACCCATCATAAAAGTGGGGGACAGAGATGAGGCGGTGCCGATTAGAGGGGGTTGTTAGAGCAGATTTGCTGTGCATTGGTGTGTGTGTGACACGCAGCGGGGGCCGCTTTATTATGTATAACTGTAATACGTTGCCTGCATGCGTCTCCTTCACCCGGCGTTTCCGACATTAATTTCGTTTCAGCCACTCCCCCGTTGTGAGGCTGCTAAATATAGGCTAGACTCTGCTCCTGTGGGAAAATCTCTCTGCGGTCCAGAATCCTTTTAGGGATTAGCATCTCAACCAGATTTCCATAGGAGCTGATCTAAACTGCTGGATAAATTTGCCTTAATGATCTATGCTTCGTCTTTCCTTTTCTACTTTCCAAAGCCTGCAGCTTCGGGAAGACCTAGGGCATCCTGGGGAGTGACGGTGAGGGAAGTGAGGAGAAGTTCCCTGGAGAGGGGGCTCTGTACCTGAGGCCGAAAGAAGAGCCAGGGCTGGCCCAGTGCAGGAAGAGGCGATGCAAAGGAACGAGGGCAGGCGGCCTGTGTGGGGAGGTGAGAGGAGCAGAGCGTGGTTGGGCAGGAAGCAGGCGTGTGGGGCAAACAAGGCAGGCAGACCTGGACTTTTATCTCCACGTTTATCCACATTGGCTCGGGAGGGTGTGGCAGTGTTTTCAGACCTACCTTCATATGTGCTTTTGCCTCATGGTTGTCTGCTCCCAGGAATCTGTCTAGTTGGCTTCTGTCTTTATAGCGGGTTAGCCTAAGGTCAATTTCTCCAGACTGAAAAAGAAAAAAGAAAAATGTGTCTAAACTTGGGGCACGTTTCCTGCTTACGCAGACTCTTGCCCTCATCGCCTCTGACCTAGCGGCCTCTTGCAATGGAAGCCGCAGGTGAAGCAATGCCTCAGGGACCCTCAGGCCCCAACCATCCTCAGGCTGCTGTTTTTCATCGTATTCCTGAAACAACAGGGTTGCATCGTGGTGACGGTGTCGCACTATGTGAAGGGCAGGAAACCCTGGGGGGAAGGAGGACGCGTCTTACCTTTGAACTTGACGCTAGTTTAATTTTTCTATCCCTGTACTTAGACTCCTGGCGACGGTGCCAGTCATGACTTTTGTCCCATGTGACTTCTGATTACAGAGTGTGGGGTACAGTGAAATGAACCCTGCTTTACACGGACGTTGGGATCCTGAAAAGAGAGACTAGGGAGAGGAAAGCCACTGTGGACTGGATGCCTGTGTGTGGCAGGACCTGTGCGGAGTGCTGCCCACGTTACCGCACTCCGTCCGCGCTGCAGTCTCATCTCGCAGAAGTGTGTTGTCCTCCCCGTGCGCTGGCAGTGTCCTGGCCACAGTGACGCCGTGAGGTGGGTGTCCTCGCTTCACAGGCAGCGAGTGTGACGCTCCAAGGACTAGTCCCCCACCTGAGGCCACACGGCAGGGCACGGTCGGAGCCCCGTTGACACTGGGACTGATTCGAAGTCCTCTCTTGCTTCCATTAGATGGCGATTTCCTGTTGCTGCAGACTGACTGTGCCCCCTAAATTCAAATGTTGAAACCTAATCCCCAAAGTGTTGGTTTTGGGTGGAACCCTTGTGGATGGGATTAGTGACCTTCTAAAAGAGATCCCGGAGATCTCCCTTCCACCCTCTGAAGACTCCCAAGGAAACGGCTGTCTGTGAAGCAGGGATAGGTTCTCACCAGACACCGCTCTGCTGGCACTTTGAGCTGGCCCTCCGGCCTCCAGAGCTGAAGAAACATATTTCTGTCATTTCCAGGCCGCCCAGGCTGTGGTGTTTGGTCATAGAAGCCTAACCTGACTAAGGCGCCCTCTGTGGTGAGTTCCAGGCTTTCAGGGGCTCGTGGAGGAAGAGACAGGACCTGGGGAGGCAGTAACACAACACACCTTATTGGGTGGTACTCGGACAGGCCTGAGTGGGAGGGAAAGTTCCTTCTAGCAGGACACCTTCCAGAGACTGGTGTGAGGTCACCGCCCTGACGGAGAATAGGGTGAGGGACAGCTGCGGCAGAAGTGAGGAAGAGAGGGCCTTCTGTGTCCAGGAGATGCTGCTTAGCGGCAAGGATGGGGTGCTGGCTCAGAGAGCCCGCAGGGCAGCAGTGGTTTGGGGGCTTCTGTCGCTGCGTACAGTGCACGTGTGTAAGTAGGGCCTGTCTTGCTGCTGATTGGAAGATGTTGGGGGCAGTGTCCTGGGGGATGCAGAGTAAATAGGCTCTAAACGGCTCAAGATAACACTTATTTGGACGACATTTAAAGCAGTGGGTGTGTAAGGATTTGAATTTGATGCCTGTAGGCTTTCTGCTAAAGTTTTAGCCTGCTTTGAAGAGGTAAATAACATGGGATCAATTTTGAATAGTATACCCCGACTCTGTCTGGCCCATTTTTATAACACCCTCAATGGCAGTAAGATTACTATTTGTGATTCAACTTCTTTCATTTTTTTTTAAATGTAGGAGATTTCATTTTAGTCACTATTCTTTATTTTATGAGTAATTCTCCTAATAGGGATGGGCTTCCATTTACCTCTTTGTAATAAAGGTTAAGATCACATTAAATTATCTTCCACAAACTTTATTAGCAGCTCTGGTAGAGCATAGCTTACTCTGTGTTTCGAATTAGAGCTAATTTCCCGACAGCTCTCATTTCTGCTTCTGGACTTGCTGAAGACAGTTGCCCTGTCTTCATTCGTCTGATTTCCTGTGCGCCTGGCATCGCTGTGGTTTGAAGAAGGGTGAAGAGGGAAGCAGCTGCCTGCCTGCCGGTACCGAAAGTCTCTCCCTCCACACCTGTGCAGGTGGGTTGGCACGACCCAGCCTGGAGCCCTCGTGTACTCACAGGTGCAAGTGAGAAAACAGTTCATTCTTGCGCAGAGGGACTTGTTCAGAGGCCGCTCTAAAGGGACCCTTGCTGTGTGTGTCTGCTGTTCCTCGCTCCCAGCGTGGCTGCGGCCGATGACAGGATGCAGTCATGACCAAGAGGAGGTCCAGGTAGTTTGCTCATTTCAGCACCTCCCACCATCCAGTCTCAACCTTTCACATATGAGTTGTGTGTCACTTAGATTTGCTTTCAACAGGAAAGTCTGTGACTCCGATGGCCATTCAGCATCTGACACACGCCAGCACCAGGTAAAACAGCTGGATCCGAGCTGCCTCGTTGTAACTCTGGGAGGCGCAGCTCTATTCCCGGTTTTCACAAGGAGAAACAGGTCGGAGGGCGGATGAGTGAGGGTTCTCGACCTTACGTTTCATATTCCAGGTTCGGCTGTTTAGTGTTTAAAGCACACCATGGTCAGGGAACGCAGTCTGTTTGCATTTGTCCCCGTAGCAGGTACGCTCTTGTCACCTGTATTCCCCAGGTGAGCGTCCTGAGGCTGAGCCAGCGAGGCCCAGTGACTTTCCTAGTGTGAAGGCCTGGCATGCAGCACAGCCAGGAGGATACTTCCATCTTCCTGAACTGGTTTTTGTCCTGGCTCCACTCTTTTCCTCTAAGTGTGAATAAGCTCTTTAATAACAGATAGTTTCTTGAAGAAAGTGTTTGGAGACATCAGAGGCCGCTTAGAAGCCGGCATTGTTCAGTGATGGTTTTCAGTTTTCCGCGCGGCTCCCTGGCCCCAGCCTTCAGGGACTTCCTCAGCAATGCCTCCCTTCTGCCTGGTCAGTGGCCGAAGGCATTGCAGGGGCTCTAGACTGCAGCCCAGCTGGAGCTCTGGGGGCCGGGGGGGGGGGGGTGGGGGGGGGTGCCGACAGGGGTGGTCCTCTGGGGAATCCCCTTCTGTTTCTGCCTCCAGTGAACAGTCTGGGGGACAGCCTTTCACCTGGGTGCTGTCCTTTTCCTCACCTGTAAATCCAGGAGCGTAGACCAGGTGACCTTTAAGGTTAGCTTCTGCTTAGAAACAGTTTATGAGTATTTACTAGTGCCTCCCCCCAGCCCGGTAGAACCCCTCCCTGTGTATCCAGATGCCATTTTTCTTTACCATCTGACTTCTCTTGTGATCTCAACAGTGTCATCTCAAAATCGGCGATGTCTTTCAGGGCAGCAGGAAAATCTCCGTGCGTGGCACTTTTTCAATGAGCCCCAATGATGAATGATTTGTATTTAAACCAGTCACCCACCCTATGAAAAGGAAGGTGTCGGGTATCCCCACATCAAACACTGATGAGTCGGATTAGCTGTCCAAAAGTACCTCACAAGCTCACTTCCATATAATCAGGAAGCAGCGAGTGGAACTGCTGTAGCATTTACAAAGCGGGAGCTGACACCAGGCATATTTGAACACCATGAGATATGTCTGGTATCACTGGGGCCAGAGAGTGAGTTTAGCTAATCATGAATGACATATCCCATAAAATACCATTTCACAGCGTGTAGGGCCCAAGAATGATGACATAATTATTAGGAGACTGGGAGATTAAGATATAATTTAAAAAAAAAACATGACAGGGGAGGGTGTAATTGGGGAGACAAAATACACAGGAAGTTTGTAATTTACATGTCAAAATACCTTTTTCATGTTTTGATTGGATTAGACGCTTCCTTTCCACTCCATTTATCCTGGCTTCAATTAGAGGCAGCCAAAATGACATCTCACGTTCATATTCCTGACACACGCTGCTCATAGGCACTTTCTAATTCTAACCGACAGGAAGGGGAAAGGGAAGCTCGGTGTGGCCTCTGTCATGCACTTTTTACTTAACCCCTAATTTGTTTCTAAATGAGCCTGTCACTGCGGTTCATGTGGCTCTGTGCTTGGGCTGCACAGGCGCTCCCGGTGGTTCTGGTGGAAGCTCCTGTCATAACGTGATGTGCTTGGAGCCCCGCAGGCTTGTGGGAGATTCTAAAACTGAGCAGAGGGGGAAGGGTGAAACATACTTTGAGGCGCCATGGAGATGTTATCAGCATCACTTTTTTCAGGGTGTCAAGCCCAGCCTCTCCAAACCAGAGGACATGGGATAGCAAACATTCCCCTTTATTTTCCTTTGTTCTGTTTTTACTGGGCTTTACCTGGAGACATCGCCATGCAGTCAATGGGGGTAAACCCTAAGGTTTTCATTTGCCTCGGATCCCTGGTACCTCCTCTCGGAGACTGGACAGCCCAAGACCCACGTGAAAGCCATCCGTGAAATGTTTAGGTTGGCTCTTTTTCACTTCAGGGAATCTCACATGCACCAATCTGAAGGCATTTGGTCCCTGGCTGGCAATTACAAGTACCTGCGAGATGAGAGCAGATACTGTGTTCTCATCTGTTGGATGGAAGAGCTCTTGCTTTGCTCGTATCGACTTCACGTGTTTCTTGACCTTGGATGCGATGATGCCGCCACAGTAGCTGCGCTTCAGTGTGTACTGACCATCTTCCTTGCCGTGGGTGACTGGTGAGTGTAGCCTGCCGAGGCTTCCCGTCAAGTGTTTGGCTGCAGCTTTTATGAGCCAGACGTGGCTCAAATAAACCCCAGGCCACCACACGCCATCTGGGAGAACTAAGCGTTTCTTCCTTACCAGCTTCTCCCTTGGTCCCCATGACCTCTGCCGCTTACTGATCCTTAATCAGCAGTTTTCAACTGGACGTTATTCATTTGGGTCACTGAGTGGTGTATGTGAGAAAACCCTTAAAGTCATCCAGACAGACAGGCCTTAGAATAGGGAGGTTGTTGAACGTCCTGGGAGGGTGGCAGAGTGGAGAGGTGCAGCCCGCCAGGTCTCATTCCTCTGCTGCCATTCGTACCTTGCATTAGATACAGCCGCCCTGAGCCCCAGTTTCCTCGCTGTAAGTTAGGGATGGTAGAGTACCTACCTCACACCGTTTAAATGAGGGTTAAATGAAGTAGTAACATGTTAAATGCTTGTCAGGGAACTTCATGCTGGTGGTGGTTACTTAGGTCAAGTTCTCCACAGACGTTTGGGCTTAGGCAGAGATGCCTCCCGAACGCCTCTCTCCTTTGTCTCTCAAGAACAAATGCCAGCGGAGTCTGGGTGGGGGGTCCCAGGCCCCTGAACAGTGCCAGGAAGTGCTGACCTAGATGCTGGATCCTGCCTGTCCATCAGAGCCTCTGAATTAAAAAATCAAAAGAAGGCCTGAAAGAAAGCAAATGAGTGGGCCCAAAAAAATTTCGTTAGGCAGATTGCTTAGAAATAAAGCCCGTCCAGAAAAAATATTCCCAGGAGTTAAAAGACGGAGCGTAACGTTTTTGGTACCAGTGTTGGTGACTTGATTTCTCTCAATTACTGTTTTCACGCTGCTGACAGCTCCCTCGTTGTCTTAAATATGGGTTGCTGGAGTCAATTAAATATGTAAGAAGAACAGTATACATTTTATGGGACAGTAATGATTGATGCACCTTAATGAACCCATTAATAAATGATCCTTTGCCATGGTTTTCTCCTAATAGCCATCAAAATCTTTGTAAACCTACAGCGCAATACATAACATCTTGTTCCAAGATTTGCTTTAAAAAAAAAATCAATGCATACCTAAGTTATTTGTGTCAAAACTCATTTATTCTCACAATAACACCGACTGTCAAACCTGACATCCTGCTGATAGCATCCAGTGTATTTCCATATTACTCAAATCTTTCCTTTTATGAAATGGGGACTTTTGCTTACAGCGTCCTGCTCACCGGGCAGCATGAATTTGCACGTTAGCTCAGTTCACAAAGCCAGAGAGAGGGGTTACCTGTGGCAACTAATTACACTGCCCTTTATGCATATTAACAAGCCTGTGAGCAGCCATTCTCCATTCTGCAGCAAGGAAAAACAATTCCAGGGTAAATGGGAAACCGATTATAGGCAGAATACCAGAGTCGCAGAATGGTTTTTGATAATTGTCCATTTTTGATGTCCCTAGTTTTTTTTTTCCTTTTTTTTTTTTTCCTGCTGTAACAAATTTGTGGCCGGAATCAGAGATTTCTTCTCTTCCAGTTCTGGAGGCCAGAAGTGCCACACTGGGCTGAGAGGAAGGGCTCCTTTCTGGAGGCTCCAGGGGCGAATCTGCTGCCTTCCCTCTTCCAGCTCCTTGAGCCTTCTCTAGAGCCCTATGCGGGTGTCCACAAGAAGGAAGGTTAGAGTGGGGATTGTCCATGGTGGCAGTGGGCAGGGGTGAGGGAACACGCTTTCTCAAGGAGGGGCATAGAATGGGCAGGGGACTTGTTCAGTCTGGAGAAGATATATCCTGAATTATAAGTTATTCACAATATCAATGCAAATTTAAGTGTCTTCACTGGTGGGACATGAAGGACATTTGAGAATCTTGGTGGGGGATTGCATTTTTATGTTTACATAAAGTGGCAAGGGTTTTTTAAAGCAGATTGTCAACACCTTTGAGAATGGGAATCAGAAAAAGCCAGTAACTTTTTTGACGATTTTCAAAGTTAGGAACAAAAAGTGAGTGGAGGAGAGACACTTCAAGAACAAGCAGACCGTGGAGTGAGACCCCTGTCTTCCCATTCTCCTGATTTCTATAAAAATCATTTCTTTGCGTTTCATTTTCTTACCTACATGTGCATCCCCAAACACTATGATATGGTTCTGCCTCCAAAAAGTGAGTATGTCTTTGAAATCTGTTTTAATCGACCTTTTTTCCTCCTTTGCCATTTCCTGGTGAAGGACGAGCCCCCGTGGCCTGATTCCCACAGTCAGGATTTTGCTGATTGTACACATGCGATGCCCGGTAACACGTTGCCCTCTCCCCTGCATTTCCTGCTCGCTGGCGGCCGGATCCAGAGCCTGGTCAGACTCAGATTAGACCCCTTCAGCCAGACACATGGGGGGCGCCATGTTCTTTCACAGCAGCCTCGTGAGCAGCCATCGAGGGACGTGTCTAAGTACATTGCTTAACAGGGGGCTTCAGAATGGTGGTACTCTAATTCTGTAGGTAATTTCTTTGCCATTTATTCATTGGACTTTTTTCATAAAGAGATGTTTCTTCTCCTCTACCATTTGGCCAGTCAGTTGTTCAGTGCATGTAAAAAAAAAAGGCAGGATAAATATTTAATTCTTTCCCTTTATTTAACAGTTTTCAAGATAATGAATTGGTTTCCTTTCAGCCTCTGAAGGTGATTTATTTTTCCCTTAAAGTCATTGTGAACTCATGGATTTCAAGATACTTAATGGATTAAATCCTTTGAAATTGTGCCAGTTCTCCCCAATGTTAACTTTCACAGTCAGAAGTTCTTGTTATCAAACCCCTCTTCCAAGTTCTCACCACTTCTGCTTTGTCATTTTTCTTGTCTACATAATGGCAGCTTCTTTCGATTGCAGTCTCAGCTCTCCTCTAATCCTTCTTTTCAAAAACCTTTTATTTTATTTTGACACTTAACACGTACCAGAAAGGGCACACAGCAAAACGTAAAGCTCCATAAGTTATCACCAAACAAACACTCAGTTCTACAAGTAGTCCCTGCCAGCCCCCCATAAACCTCGCCCGCATATGCCCTCCCTCCCGTCCCACTATTGTGAATTCCGACACGGGTTGGGTTTTGCCTTTCTGTTTAACATCATATAAATAAAATTCTGCAGTGTGTATTTTTTTGTGTTTGGCTCCTTTTGCTCAGATCCTGTTCACGAGACTACCCATGTGTTGCATGTGGGTTAGCATTCCATTGCCCAAATATACGGCGGTTTTATTGCTCCGTTCCTCTCTGGGGGGACATGTACGTTGTTTCTAGTTTGGGACCACTTTGAATAAAGCTGTTTGAACAGTATTGTACAAGTCTCTTGGTGTACATGTGCACATATTTTGTTGGGTCTAATTCTTAAATTGGAAGTTATAATTCATACGGTCTGCATATCTTCAACCTTAGTAGCTAATTCCGGTTTCCCAAACTTCTTGCACCAATTAAAAAGCCCACCAGTAGCAATAGGAGAGTTCCCATTATTTCCCATCCTCGTCTGCACTTGGTTCTGTCAGTCTTTTCAATTTTAGTCATTCTAGTGATATGATATTGTAGTTTTAATTTGCAGTTGTGATTACTAATGAAATTGAGAACATTTGCATTTGTTTATTGTCCTTTTGAAGTTCCTGTTATACATTTTGTCCTATTGGTTTGATTATCCTTTTCTGGGATTGATTTGCATAAGTTCTTTACACACTCTGTCAGCTATGCGTGTTGCAAATACTTTTCACTGTCTTTCCTTTATACTCTCGATGAATAGAAGTTCTTGATTTTAATGTAGTCCAATAACCCAAACTTCTCCTTCATGGTTAGTGCCTTTTATGTCTTTTTAAGAAACGTTTCCCTACCCTGCAGTCATTAAGATTAATTACTGTGTTGTCTTTCACGTTGAGGTCTATAATTCACTTGAAATTTTTGTATATGCTGTGAAGTAGGGGGTCAGGTTTCTTTCTCTCGCACATGAAGAGCCAAATTTTCAGGCTCTCAGCCTCTCCCCCTGCTGATCTTGTCTCTCTGGGTTTCCTTCTTGGGCCGTCATTCTTCACTACCTTCTCAGCTGTCTGCGTCTTCAAGAAGGTGTTTTGTTGTTATTTTATTTTGCCCAGCTTTTTGTATTTATCCCCAGAAAGAGGGTTGATTCAGATTATATAGTCCACCATTATCCAAAAGAGGTGTCTCTCTGATTCGTTCTTCTCTCTATTGTTGCTAGTTATCATGGCTAATAGATAAATCTTGAAAAAAATCATCCCACTCCTTTGACTGAAACATTTCAGTTGTCCCTGAATGCCTTTGGGGAGCATTTTCCAGCGTGTATTCTGGATTTACTACATGGGCTGCAGGGAAAATAGAAGGTGTGTGTGGTCGGATGGCTTCTCTTAAAGAGTTTGTTGCATCAGTGATGTCTCTATGGTAATTGTTAAAATTTGTGATGATTTTTCTCATTCCCCTGAATCCTCGTATTATTTTTCTTGGATTTGGGGTTTATATTATATACAATTCCAGTAAGGAATTCCCAAGTGGAGACGGTGCATAAATAGCCAGGTGTCTTCTACCCTCATTGGGGTCATTCTCAGGTGTCGGGCTCGCTGTGTCTGACGACCCAGTGGAACTGAGTTCGAGTTGCCAAGAGCAGTAACTGACTCGATAGCACAGCCTTTCGTGGTTTCCTTCCCTTCCCTGTATCGTTTCAACATTCCCTGGAATTTTTTTTTTGGGGGGGGTGTGGATTGAGGGGTTGTTATGGACTAAGTGTGTCCTCCCCATAAATTATGTTCAAGCCTCAACCCCGCAGCTCCCCAGAATGAGATTGGGTTTGGATATTGGACCTTTAGTAATAAACTGGAGTGGAGGAAAAATAAGTTTCTTCTCCCCTTCTGAATTCTTGGCTGAGACCACGCTGTAATAAGAGTAACAAGAGGAAAGAAAAAAAGAAACAATTTAAATTACCTGTGCATGGGAACCCCACAAATATATGAGATTGAAAAGGAGACCAGAAGATTGGGGCTCATATACCATCCTGAGCCAAGAGTCTGGGGCTTCAAAGAGGGAAGCCAATTGGCAGCAAGGTGAGAAGAGGAGCTATTTGGTGAACAGAGGGACCCTGTGAGATGACAAAGGGATCTCTGGTAACAGCTCTCTTCTTGGTTCAGGTCCCCTTTCTGATGCAGAAAATGCAGAAAACACCGCTTTCGACTAGAAAAGGGAAACTTCTCTGTTTTCAGAGCTTCTCTGGTGTCGGCAGTTTCTCAAAAGAATCCTTATGCCGAAAGGGCATATTTTGGGGTGGCATATTCTGCTGCTCTTCACAAATTAAAATGCGGGCGGCCTTCACAGTGTGACTGGAGTCCTGATAAGAAGAGGGCATGCGACAGGGACACACACACAGAGAAGGCCAGGTGAAGACCGGGAGGGCGGCAGTCTGCCAGCCACGGAGGGTGGCCTGCTCAGAGCCCTCCCTCGGGACGCTCAGGAGGTGCCCACCCTGCGGCCACCTGGTTTTGGACTCTGACGTCAGACCCGTGAGGCTGTGCATTTCTGAGTAGAAGTCGCCCAGTCTGTGGGAATTCATTACGGCAGCGGTAGGTGATGAATGCAGATTTAGCTTCAAATAAACTATTGTCCTTGAGTCTGTCTCAAGCTCGGCTGAAGCAGGAACCCAAACCATGAAGACGGGGTCTCCTTTCCTCCTCCTAAGACACGTGAGGGGTAGGTTACAGGTTAGCAGAGGGAAGCCCAGGATGATAAAGGTGAGGGGACTTGGCATGTCCCAGCCCCGTGCCCTTTCCACGCGGCCCTCAGCGCCCCGTGACGTCTGCGGGTGACTCACGCTGCTCCGCTCAGCTGCACTTTCGGCTCTGTTTCAGTTTGAAGCCTGGGACTGGCCATGACAGGACCTTGGCCTGGGGATCACTCCTCTGTCCCCTCCAGTGGGAAGGAGGCCTCGCCCTTGCCCCCTATAGAGCGCGGGGGAATGGCAGGCCCCGCTGGTCTCTCGAGTCCTGTCTGCGTGGCACCACATTAGGGCTGGAAAGCAGATGAGTGGAAAACATTTCACGTTTCGCCATTTCTGCTTCAGCTCATGGGAGTGGTTGGAGTCCTTCAAAAGGGGAAATAAAAAAAAAGAACTTGGACGGCAGCAAAATATTGGGAGAATAATGCTTGAGGAGAGGAACTTGACCTCTCCAAATTGGAAAGCACTGGGTGTGCCGATGACCCAAGGGGAGCAGATGGGGGTGACTCTGTGGGGAGAGGGGTCAGACATGCTGGGGACCATTGGGGTGGCTGGGACCACAGTGAACGTGTCTGTGGAGGAAAGGAAGCTGGAAACAGGCCGTGAAGGGAGAGGCCCAGAAGCCTGGCGTTCGTTCCCACTGCGACGGGAAGATTTATCCCCGGCCCATGGCTCCCAGGACTTGGAGACAGATGTGGTCCTCTGTCAGCCGTGCGGCCAGCTCATCTGCTTTGCTTTCTCCATAAATACGTCTCTCTGAATGTCGGCAAGGGGCGATTGGGAAATAAAACAAAAAAACATTTGCTGTGGGCATGAAAGGCTTAATTTATTACCAGCCTTTCAACCAAATGAAAATGATTCACTTTTTAAAAGACTGTTTGCTGAACACATGTTTTAAAAAATGCAACGGATTATTGCAATTATTGTACCTCCTTTTTAAAAAGCTTACCAATGGCGAGACAGGTGCTCTGAGAGTGTTTTCATGCCTTTCTCTCTGTGAGGGTTAGAACTTGAGATGAAATTGCCCGGGAAGGATTTCGTGGACAGTTGGCCTGTTGGAAAAAAGGTACAGACTTGCAGCCTCCCTCTCCTGCTGCTGTTGGTGCTGGGCCTGAGGTGAGCGTCCAGGCGGGCTCTGAGCGTTGCCTGGAAATACTCGCTGGAATGCTGACCGCCGTGCTCGTGTCCAGCCCACGGGGCCCGTCCTCTTCTCTGGGCCCCGAGGAGAAGCCCCTTGTGGCCTTCACCACCCACACAGCAGTCGTGCTCTCGTGGGCATGGGAGGCTTTTCCTTGTAGAGGCTGTACGTCTTGGAGATGAGTTTCTCTTGCTACACAGGCCACCGGGAAGCTTACAGTCAAGTTTGTGGCTCACGTTTAATAGCCGTGTGGCACCGCTGGGGCAAAGTTTCCACGCCGAGTGCAATTTTATGGGTAACTTGGGTCCCTTACACTCGTGTTGTGGTTTAGGTTTTCATGAGGTTCCTCACATTCTTTCAGACGACGCTGCTGTAGTGCATACTGGGGTATGGTGCCCACACCTCCCTTCCAGATCAAGGCCCGCGTTCCCCTGATGGCCAGGGGTGTGGCCGGCTGAGCGCTCAGGCCGTGGCCCTCTCCAGCCGCTGTCCTCTGCATGTCTGAAGGGAGCTCTCTCACCACGCTGCGCCCCTTCTCCGGGTCACTGTTCATCAGAGGACCAGTCAGTGGAGGGCCTTAGACGCCTGGCAGCCTTGCCTCCGTCGGGGACACTCAGCTTCAGAACCATCAAACCGTGTTCCTGGGGAAAGCGGCTGCCAGCAGGGATCTGGGGGAGCAGATTCCAGAGTGGGGTTTCGGAGCTGGGTCCCTGCTGGCCAGCCAGCCCCTCCCCTGGTGGTGGTGGAGTCCTGACTGCCCCTGGCACGGGCGGTGTTCCATTGGCAGAACTTGCACAGGTAGAGGACTGGTCAGGGATGCCAGAGAAGGTGGAGACAACATGTAAGGCATTTAGAGGTTTGGTAAAACTTCGCAAGTTAGAAATTATAAGGCTATTGATGGGGCAGTCAGTGCATTGGTTCCAGAGAGAGCCAATGAAAGGCCGAGGCTGCCGAGTCACCAGTGGAAGGCTGAGTGTGGAAACAAGAGGACCTCCTCGGCGGCTTTTAAAGAGAATAATTTCCTCCAGTCAGAGGGCAGAAAAGCCCAGGATTTGACCTGGGCTGAGTTATAAGAATAGGGGAGCCACTGAGAAGATGAAATTCTGAACCCTGATCAGGGACCTGATCAGATTAGGGGTGGAACCCTGACACTTGGGATGAGGGTGTCTGAGTTGAGGTCCTCAAAACCCCAACTTCCCAGATGCCCCTGGACCCTCTTCCCTCGCGCAGGATACAATGCTCCCCTCCCCCATCAGCATCTGTCTCCACGGCCTCCACATCAGTAACTAGGGCTCAGCGCGGCCTGAGCTGGCCAGCTCTGGGCTGGGCTTGCCAAGGGGCGAAGGGGCAGCTGCTGGCATTGAGGAGGCAGTGGTTTCCGGAATGAGGGATGGTGTGTACAGAGTGGAGCGCTCTTGTAGGGTCAGGACAAGCACATGCTGCAGATCCGGGAGGCGATGGTAATGCCCAAGGAGCATGGTCCTTGGGGGCTTGGAGAAAGCAAGGGCGTGCATGACGTGAAGGAGCGATCCTAGAGCAGTCATGTGGGTGATGAAAGCAGGGGTCAAAAGGCTCGGAGAACTAGGCACGCTAGAGGGGATAGACCACGTACAGCAGGTGCTCGAATAATGTCGTTTTGTTCAACGTCATTTTGTTACAGCATTGATGAGAAAAAAAAATCAATTCCCATGTGGGGCCGCTGTCTGTGTGGAGTTCGCACGTTCTCCTTGTGCCTGCGTGGGTTTTCTCCCAGCGCTCGGGGTTCCTCACATCCCAGAGCTGTGCACGTAGGTCACCTGGCGTGTCTCAACTGTTCCTGTGCGAGTGGGAGTGTCCCGTCCAGTCCAGAGTGGGTGCCACCTGTGCCCTGAGCTGTCAGGAGAGGCTCCCATCTCCCGAGACGCTGAACTGGAACATGCCGGCTGGAAAATCATCTGAGTTGTTTTTATTCATCTTTCTTAAATGGATATATAGCTCACATTTATTTCAGTGTGTACTATTAGAAGTTTTTTGGGTCTTTATTTAGAACTTTGGTGATGTTTTTGTGACCAGAAATATGCCATAGGAACTTAAATCTTGTTTATATCAATTAGCTGAAAATTGATTTCATTATGCGTCATTTCCCTTAAACTTGCAGCTTCCAAGGACCTATGGATGACTGTGAGGACTTCCTGTATATAGAAAACAGACTCGAAAGCTCACCATCTGGTCTGTTTCCCAGTGGGGGGCCTGCAGGACACCCCCTAAAGCACTAGGCAGTGTCCAGGGGAGAGGGCAGCAGCACTGGTGAGAAGCTCACCAGTGGGTCGGGGGTGATGTGTAACCATCGAGACGAGGTGCCCTCAACTGTCCCAGTGACCACGATGAGTGGCAGTCAGGGATGGCCGGACGTGCAGAGCCGAGGGGGTTAGTGGGACATGGTGTCCCATACGGCTGGACAGACGGACAGCCTCCAAGGGCTGTGCTTAGTCCCTAAAAAGAAATGATAAATGGATTGGCAGGAAACTTAGGGCAGCTGCCCCACTAGAAGCTCAGGACGCCTTGTCCATTTTCCAGACTCTACCAGTTCTGTGACAGGAACTTGAGTGACTCCAGGAAAGTCTGGTCTCCCACACAAAGGACCCTGTGACAGACAGCAGGTGTGGGACATGACGATTCCCACAGAGCCCCTCAAAGGGATGTACAGCCACTTACTCAGGAGCTAGACATGGAGGAAGGGGAGATGCCCAGCCATTCTCAGGGCTGTCGGGCACAGAAGTCAGCCCCGTTGGAGGACCCTGCAGACACCGAGGGTTCTGGAGCCGCTGTGGCATCTGTGCCAGAGACTGACCCCAATGTGAGCAGCAGCCCATGCAACTCGCCCTGGTAGATAGAGGGGGCAGCGCCCCCTGGACATGAAGTCACCATGTGACTGGAGCGCCCCACAGTGAGCTGGTTCTGTTGGTTCCCTGAGTCACTGAGTCATGAGGCAGAAGTGGTGCGTCTGGGCTCAGGCATAAGCAGACCCGCAGGGCACCAACAGGCTGTCTGAGCTCACGCCTGCGGCGGCTCGGGTTTCTCAGTAGCCGCCACCAGAAGAGGCGGAGTGCTGAGCTCTGTTCTCAGGAGGGGTGCTTTGCTGTTTGGGTACAAGGTGAAATGGACTATACCCCACTCAGGGCTGAGCCTGCAAGACAGTGGTGAGGGCCAGTCTCGTGTGTGCCCCGGAAGCTGTCCTCCCCACTGGGTGTTTTTCCCATGTCTTATTGGTAAGAACTGGGTCGTGTGGACATCCCTCGCTACAGCTGGTCATCTGACAAAGGGCGTGGCACTGCCATCCTAGGCCAGGTCATTGTGACTTAGGTGCTGAGTAGCGTGCACAGCCGGGGTTCAGTGAGCAGGGGCAGAGCTGGCGGGAGAACACTGCCAGGCAGGCAAACTGCGGGCTCTGTTGCACAGGCGCTCTGAGGGATGCTCTGAGAATGGGTGAAAATTATTTGCTGGAGAAATTTCCCCTCTTTTTCTCCTGCTTCCAAACTTCCTGCATCTAGTGCCAGAATTCACAAGCCTGTCGTATTAGTCACTAATATTGCGTTAGTGTGGTGCTAACATCCTTTAAGGATGGATGTTGCATTGGTCGGGTCTCATCATCTCCTACCAGTGACCGTGAGCCTGAGATGCCACTGTGTGTGCTTGTGTCGTGTCAGTTTCCCCGTGGCTTCCAGGGCTAACACCGCGCAGGGTGGTGCTGAGGCTGGTACCGATGAACTGTAACACGCGGGGACGGCAGGGGGAGGTTTCCATGCACGAGATGGTGCTGCCTCCTTGCCTGTGGCTTTCCCCACGTCAGTGCAGTGATTTTTTTCTCTCCCTCTAGTTTTCACTCTCCCCAGAGCCCCCTGCCTGCCCCAGGGAGAAGCCGTTCTCCTTGTCTGACGTCACAGACCCTCGTGACATACTTACTGGGTTCCTGCTGTTTGTAGCCTGGTGTGCTGGCTGCTGCAGGGAGCCCTGGCCGTGGGGTCAGAAGACGAGAGCTGGACCCATGCTCTCCCCTTGGCAGTCTGCTCTGGGCCAGGTCAGGCCACGGCTTTGGAACGCAGGTGGCCTCCGTGAGAAACAGGGTGAAGTTGGGGAGGCGGGCGATGTGGAATCTCTGGGATGTCATGGAACCTCCGGCATCCATACCTTTCCATGTCTGATTTTCCTCAAGAGGGTCCTAATCATGGGGGCTCAGATGTCCTGCTTTGCCAGGAGCGTCTACACAATCTCCCACACAGTTACTTCCCAGTACATACTTATCGGCCGATTACTTTACGTAGCTCAGAGGGGATGAGACTTTGAGTGAATAAAGTGGATATTTTTAGAACTGATTTTCAAATTCATCCTGGCTACATGGCTGTGGCCCAGGAGCTGGCATGTCCCTCCCTACCCACCGGCTGCAACCTTGGGCGAGACACTGCACTTCAGGACTCAGGCTCAGGAGGCAGATTTGGTGCAAGAATCCTTGCCCAGAGGAGTTAGGTCTCCTCCCCTGTGAGCCCCCAGCACAGCCTCTGACCCCGTCCAGACTCTCTCACCCATTGTCGAGCCCACTCGGAACATGCTGAGGGCATGGTGGCTACACATCCACGGCAGCCCTGCCCACGCAAGACAGCTCAGCAACCACAAAGCTGACGCCCAAAGCGTGCGACCTCTTCACCTGTCTGTCTCCCTCTCCTTTTCCCTCGTGTCCTCTCGGAGGCTTGTTCTTTCCCCAATTAGGGAATTCTGATGTCTCTTTCACCCTCTTTTTAGCTAAAATTTTCAATTCAAGTCCCTGCGTGTATTTCTGTTGGTAAAACCCAAACCCAGTGGCCCACACATGGTAGAGGTACCTTCCAGGAGGCCAGCGTCTGTCTGTACTTGATTTAGACTCAGGTGGGGTTAGCACAGCATCAGCTGGATGAAAAGGCAAAAAAGCCAAAAGAGCTTTAAAAGACGCTATTTCAAAATACTCAGACGTTTGGTTCCATTCGCTGCCGCCAGGGTGTGGGTGAGTCTTCTGGGGCTCAGACATCTTCTGACCCTTTGCTGAGACAGAGGCCATGGTCAGAGCCACTCCTGGCCCGTCTTCTCCAGTCCCGAGCTCTCCAGGCACCTTCTCGAAGGCCTGCTTCCTTGCCCTTTCATCATTTTTATTGCTTTTCCCTGCACCATCTCCACGGCTTGACATCTCTCTTAAAACGCAGAGGCCACAAACGGGGTAAAGCCGCTAATGAGGAAGGGAATAAATATGGAGTCCATTAGGAAGATTAATTCCTGGCCCTCCATATGCTGCTCCCTCTCCCCAGGCACGTCCAGCGGCCTCCCTCGCGTCCAGGCCGAGGTCCGCCATGACCCGCGGTGCTTTCGCCACTGCTGCTGCCCTGCCTGCCATTGCGCGGCTCAGACCGCCATGTCCCGGCGTTTGCTCCTGGTCAGGGCCTTCTACCGCATTCATTTGCTTTGGGTGCAGCTCCTTTAATTTAAAGATTTGCCTGCAATCGAATCTCACTTTATATTCTGCAAGCTCCGTCCTGCTTCATCCAGCTCAGAGGCAGAAACACTCAGAGGAGCTGGGCGTCTGGTGTGGAGGCCTGACATACCGCACAGGGGACGCTGGGAGTTTGTTGCGGTGTCCACGCTGTGCAGGTGTTGGGCTGACCCGGCCCACAGCAGCAGGCGGCCTCACCCCACACACAAGCGGATATGCTGCTTCAGGACGGAGGTGTCACCAGTCCGGCAGCAAAACCCAGAAGCCTCCATGACCGCGTGGCTGGTACGGACCTGGCCGCTGGGAATTTGTAAAAACCAAATGGTGAAAGGCGTCACTTGGCACTTTCTTATTCTAACATTGAATGAAGGCAGAAAGCATGGCTTTCCACTGAAACCAGGGGAAGGCGTGCGTGTGTGTGTGTGTGTGTGGGGGGGGTCGGGGGAGGGGTGGCTGGCTCTAATACTGTGCAGAGTCCTCTGCTAAGTAAACCAACATGTTGCTTGGAGAAAACAGACATTGGCTGAGGTGGGGCTCTCCTGCGTGCCTGTCTCAGGGGCTGGGGAGCCGTCCGGTCAAGGGTGAGCCGAGTCAGGGCTGCTGGACATGGAGGCTGAGCTGGGGCTCAGCGCCAGAAGCCTTAGTCCTGCTAAATGCCTCTGGCCTCCTGCCAGCTGGGGGCCCTACAGTCTTTTCCTTGATGTTTTAAAAAATGATTTTGCATGCATCTCGCTAAGCTGGTCATGAGGATCAAACCAGATAGTGGATGTTACAAGGCTTTATATGTTATCGTGGATTGTGCAGTAGGAGGCAAAGTTTCTGTGTCAGGTCAAATTAGGTTTGGTGGTTACACAGGAGGACAAAACTCCTAAATCAAAAGGGCTTCAATGCTTCCCTCTCGTGCAGAAGATCAGAGGTCTGTGTTCCTGGCAGTGGGGGCAGCTCCATGACGTCATCAGCCTCCCAGGCTGCTTCTGGCTTTGCTACTTGTGGCCTGATCCTCATGACCCCAAATGGCATCTACAGCTCCAGCCATCACGTCCCGGTACCAGACAACAAGATGATGGAAGGGGAGAAAGGACGGCGTGTGCTTTTGTCACCAGAAGACTTCCTGGGCGCTTCACCTTGTTGAGTAGGACTTAGTCACTTACCATGGCCATGGAGGGAGAGTGGCAGAGGGGCGTTTTGTCTGCGTAGCGTTGTGTCCAACTGGACATTGAGATCCAGTAGCTGGGGGGTGGGAGGACGTGGAGGGTGGACATCATGGGAGCAACTAGCAGTGTCCCCCCAGATAATACCTTGGTAATGAAAGTTAACACATAATTTATGTCCTTCTTCTCGGCCTCACAGGCCATTTTACTTCCGTGGAACAAAGCATGTGGCCCCACTATGAGTCAGTTTTCTCATGTCTGAAGCAAGGGCGGTTTATATCACTGATGTTCCCACACTTTAGTCGTTCACAGGACACCTCTGTGGCGTGGTCAAGTTCACAGGGCGTATACCCCTCGCCAAGGCCAGTGTCTGCCAACCACCCACACGATTTATTCAGTATGTGTTCTAGTTGACTCTCTCTTTGAGCTTCTGTTTATTCTGAAAGGGAAATTTTATACCATTCCCATAATCGGAAAACTAGTATTACTTGCTATAATGAGAAAATAAGTATAAAAAACCAAAAACAAGTAGAATGAAAACAAGAAAGCATTACGAAACTCTGAGCAGATATTGTTACCTTCCCAAGGCTCAGGGTCTGGGCCCTGTCGCTGTTTGTGGAAGGGGAAGATTAGAGTATGCTGCTAGGATGTTAGAGAAATAGTGTCACCAGCTGGAACTTTCTTCTTGCCCTAGTCAGAAGGATCGAAAACTTTCTTACTATGTAATTTAATTTCTTTCATGTCACGTCACTGTCACCTGAAGTCCTCACACTTTCCATAGTGAAAGAGTCTCCACCCTTTGGGACACATTTCATTCTATGATTCCTAACTTTCTTTCTCTTGTACGAAGACTTTCAAAAGACATGCTGGTTGTTCACTAGGCATGTGCCCTCATGTGACCTGTGTCCACGTACTGCTGTGTAGCCTCCGGCATTTTCCAAGAGAACCTAGGCGCTTGTTTGGGGTTGTCGTAAGGTGCAGAAGCCCCGGTGATGCCTGGAGGCTGTCCTGACAGGACCGGTGATGCGTAGGTGGCAGGTGAGCGCCTGAGCGCAGACCAGGGAGGAGCAGAGGTCAGGTGCGGAGGTGCGGCCGGGCAGGAGGCCCCGTTCCCCTCAGAGCTGCTGCCTACGGCGCAGGAAGAGGGCCCAGTTCGAAGGGTAGGGAAGGCTGCAGCCCCACGTGGCTGCTGTGCCTGCCGCAGGCCTCTGCCCTGCCCCCACCTTCAGCGCGTCCCCCGCATGGGCCTTACAGAAGTCTCCCAACCTGGAAAAAACTGAGTAAACATGGGAGCTGACGGAATGAAACAGGCTCATTCACAGAACCCGGGAGCTGGAGGAAGAGCCTGTGGAGAGTCTGTTTGGACAGTTTCCTTAATTCTCATCTTCTGTGGCTGATTCTCCTAAATGATACGGGGGAGCACATCTGAATGGTTTATAGTGAAGGTAGTTGTTGAGGTCCCCCAGATTTGGGACAATACAGGGGTCTCAGAGCACTTGGGTAAGGCTGTCTGTCCGCTGCTGGGTAAAACCCGAGCTACTAGTAAAGCAGGTGGAGACCCCCAAGTCATTGAATTTGGGATTGATGCACCTGGCTCAGCTGGCCAGATTGATAGGCTGGGGGGCGGGGGGGAATCTTACTGGGGTGCCCCGAGTGTGTGGGGGAGCTGGGCGTTACTCACTGGAACTCAGGGTGGGTGGGGGTGACCCCCCCCGTGGGATGCTGTTGGAAAACTGTGTTCATGGGGGGCAGGGGTGAGGGGGGTGGGGTGACAGCAGGATGGGGCGAGAGCTGGGGAGGTGGGGCTCGTGTGTGGTGTGTGACACGATGGCCACATGAGCGTAAGCTGGGTCCTTGCGTGCGCACCGGGGAGCTGTTCTGCAAAAGGGAAGGGAAACGTGAGAGGAGACGGTGGTCGATGGGGAGCAGAATGGGGCAGCGGGAGCCGCTCCTCACATTGTCTTCTCAGGGTGACATCTGCGCACATTCTGAGGAGCTCAGAGGTGGGGCCGCCTGGTACCTGCTCTGGGTAGCTCCCCTCCCCTGGGCCAGGGACCCAGCTTAGGATGGCTGAGTCAGACAGGGTTCTGGACGGGAGCTCCGGTTAGGCTTAACCCGCCTTGTGCTACTGGCATCTCTAAGGAATATGTAAGACGTGGCCTCGGCCACAGAACCTGTGCTTTGTTTCTGGGGTATCTAATCATGGAAGACAGCTGGGGCAAAGCATTTGCTCCAATCTGGAAGGACCCCGTTTCACCATTCATTCATTCACGCCAACGTCTGCCGAGCCCCAGCTGTGTGGCAGCACTCAGGGTGTAACAGGAGAAAGCTGTCGTCTTCATCCTCAGAAGCTCCCATTATTCTGGGAGAAATCAACCCTGAAACCTACAGCTAAAGCCCAGGGAATCAGCGTGTCCAGGAACCACGTAAAATGCCAAGGGCATTCAGGGCAGTTCAGAGGAGGTAGTTTAGCCTCTGCTTGTGAGAACCGGCCAGGCGTGGGGATGGGGGTCACCTGGGAGGAGAGAGGTTTGTCAGGAGAAGGGCACGTGCGCGACCTCAGGGCAGGAAGCCGTGTGGTGCCTTCAGTGTGGCTGAAGCTCAGAGCGAGACATGGGTGGGTAGCAGCTGCTGCCATGGGACACACAGAGTGGGCTTTAGTGGGCATTCGGTGCCATTCAGAGGAAGCTGGGCATCATCCAGGAAGCAGGTCAGCCATTCCTGCTGTGGACCACAGCAGCCCCTCGGGGTATTGAGAGGGAAAGCATCCTGGGGTGAGATGCACTTGAGGAAAGCTGGAGTGAAGAAGTCAGGAGACTTGTTTCCTGGAGAATGCTCAGCGCCTTTCCCGTATTGATGTGCGGTTAGAGTCCCCCAGGGTTGGTGAATGCAGTGCTGGCCGAGAGCTCCTTATCCGTGCCATGCTCCATGCTGGGGAATGCTGCTGGGGAACACTGCTGGGGGACACTGCTGGGGTACGCTGCTGGGGATGCTGCTGGGGGACGCTGCTGGGGGACGCTGCTGGGGATGCTGCTGGGGGACGCTGCTGGGGGACGCTGCTGGGGATGCTGCTGGGGGACGCTGCTGGGGACGCTGCTGGGGATGCTGCTGGGGACGCTGCTGGGGACGCTGCTGGGGACGCTGCTGGGGGACGCTGCTGGGGACGCTGCTGGGGGACGCTGCTGGGGGACGCTGCTGGGGGACGCTGCTGGGGACGCTGCTGGGGGACGCTGCTGGGGGTCGCTGCTGGGGGTCGCTGCTGGGGATGCTGCTGGGGACGCTGCTGGGGATGCTGCTGGGGGACGCTGCTGGGGGACGCTGCTGGGGGACGCTGCTGGGGGACGCTGCTGGGGGACGCTGCTGGGGGATGCTGCTGGGGGTCGCTGCTGGGGACGCTGCTGGGGACGCTGCTGGGGATGCTGCTGGGGATGCTGCTGGGGGACGCTGCTGGGGGACGCTGCTGGGGGACGCTGCTGGGGGTCGCTGCTGGGGATGCTGCTGGGGGACGCTGCTGGGGACGCTGCTGGGGGACGCTGCTGGGGCTGTCAGAGCCACAGAGGCTTTGCAGCGGCCTCCTCAGGGGTAGGAAGAGCACCTGGGCAGCTATTGTGGAGGAGGCATGAGAGGGCGCTAAGACAGGGGAAAGGACACCATCGCATACCCGTCACATCCCTCCATGGCCTGACTCAATGTCTCCTTCTCTAGTCAGCCTGATTCCTGGGTAATTTATCTGCATGTCGTCTACGGACGGTTGTGTGATCGCCCCTCCTAGGGAGTGAAATCGCTGAGGGCAGACCTTTTGCCTATGAAACTTCAGTTCATAGTTCTAAGTTCAGTCCAGTTTGTGTTAACACCAATGTAATGACAATAGTGTACAAAGACTTAGCTCCTATATAGCTGTGCTCCCTCCTTCCTCTGTGCTGTTATTACCATAGAAACACCATCTTTATACATGTATGTCTATCAACGTAGACTTGCGATTTTGCCCTTTTGTTTTAAATCAGATAGGAGAAACAAAAAGTTATAAACCAAAATGCATTTAGACTGTATTTTATGTTTACCTTTCTACAGGTGTACCTCATTTTATTGAGCTTTCTTTTATTGTGTTTTGCAGATACTCTGTTTTCATTGACATCGAGGTGAGATCCTCCACCAGCAGAAAGATTATGACTTGCAGATGACTCAGCGAATGGTAAGACGTTTTTAGTAACAAATGATTTTTAATTAATGTATGTACTTTTTTTTTTTTTTTTTGCGACATAATACTGTCGTATACTTACATGTGCTGGGAAACCAAAAAAATTGCGCGACTTACTTTACTGCGAAATGTGCTTAATCGTGGTGGTTTGGAACGAAAGCCACAGTATCTCCAAGGTATTTCTGTAGTTACCTTTCCAGGTGCATTTTATTTCTTCATCTGGAGATAAAGTTATTTTCTAATGTTCTTTCATTTCAGTCTGGAGGACTCCTTGTAGGGCAGGCCTAGCAGTAAATTCAGGTATTCCTGTCTGGGAACGTGGTAATTTCTTCTTTGTTTCTGAAGGATCATTTTGCTGGATATAGAATTGTTTGCTGACAGTTTTTTTTCTGTTTGCACTTTGAATATGTCATGCAATGTCTTTTGGCCTCCATGGCTTCTGATGAGAAATTGGCTGTTCCTCTTGTCAAGGACCCCTGTATGTGATTCTCAGCTCTCTTGTGCTTTCACTGTTCCCTCTTTAACTTTTAGCAGTTTGATCATGATGTACTGTTGTTGCTGCTCTTTCCAGTTGTTTTCGTTTAGGTAGTAACTGTTCTGAACTAGTTCTATAAAGTCTGTGTTGTCTGTCATTTGTGGCCACTGAAGCCTCTGCTTGGTTTGCTTAGTGGTCGGCTAATGATTGGACAGCAATTTCTGTAAATTCCTGGAGCCACTAAATCTCCAAGGCAGGTCAAACACAAGCAGTCTTGTACGTGGAGTCTTCCGGGGAACCACCAGATGGGTCAAATAATACAGTTCTTGGGGAATGGGGCTCTTTTAAAGGAATGATCTCTTGAAAAGAGATCCGGCTCCACTTTGCTCCCTCTGGTGGCTCCAAGGCTGCATTGGGAATATGGGTGTCATTTTTTTCAAGGCTACTGCAGAGTTGGAGCGTGAGCCATGGAACTAAAGCAAGTAAAAAACCCACAAAGCTCACTGTTCTTAGCAAGATTCAGCTTTTTATCAAAAAAATTTTAAATACATGCTTTTCTAGTTGCTGCAAGACTTTGATGAATTTCTAGAGTTTTGAAAAAAGTTACCATCAAATTTTGTCAACTTTCTCATTCCTTCTGTGGAGAAGAGAATTGTTGGAAGTCTTTACTCCCACATTTATGCTGACTTCATTCATCAATTTTCAAAAAAAAAAAAAAAATCATTAAAATAGGAGTCACAATTAGTTGCTGAAAGAGCATTGCGCTCTGGAGTTTTACTTCTTAGGTTCACATTCAGGCTTTGCCACTTATTAACTGTGGCCTTCGGCAAGTTAACTTATCTCTTTGTGTCTCAGCACGCTTTTATGAACTGGGCATATTCATAATACTTGCTTCAGAGTGAGTTGTGAGCACATAAAATGAATGAATATGTGAAGTGTTCTCATAAGGACGCTTGGCGCAGAAAAAGGATGGGCTCAGTCTTAGCCACTTCTGCTGTTTCTTTGGATTCTTACTGTGTCCCTGCACTGTTCATAGGCCTGCTTCTCACGTCACGCTAATAGGATTCTTTGCTGAAGTCACAGAGATAATGAGGGATTGAGCCAACCAACCTGGCAGAGCTGTCGCAAGGGTTAGAGCGAAAGGGTGTAACGTTTTCAGGTTGTATCAAGTAGGTGCTCATTAAATGGGAACTGCGCCTACAACTTACGGCTCTCGTACCTTCTCCACAGTAGGGAACAATACGTAGCCCCTTGGGTCCTTAGTTTACTTGTGTTGATAAGAATCTGTGTGTGTGGATTCCAGTGTCTCTTGTAATGGGCATGAGAGTGTTGGTAAAACGTTTCCTCTGTCTGACATCTGCGTTTGGGCAGAGCTAGAAGACTCAGCGATGTTTGGCTACGATGAGCTCGAGGTGTGGTTCTGGCTCCATGGACAAGCGAGGATAGCGTGAGTGAGGGGAGGCCTCAGCACGTTCTGGAAGTTAGTGTCAGTGCTGAAGACGTTTGGAGGAGAGGGAGACGAGTTCAAGGTCTTTCAAAGCACAGTGAATGGGGTGAAAGCATTTGATCGTGAGCAGCTCAAAATGGAACAGGTGGCCTCCATATATGCCAGCTGTGCCTTATGGCCAATTTTATTGCTGGTTTATAATGCTGTCCATGGTTATTTTACAACAGTTTTCTTTATTCCTGACACCGCTGTAAATCTTGCCATAAAATGGCTCTAATGCAGCAGAATGGCCATGAAATGAAATGGGGGGATTTCGAGGATCAGATGATTGTAGCCGCATGGAAAGGATGCCCAGGGAGCAAATAAAGGCAAGCCACGGGGGAAAATTAGGGGACCTAATGTCTCATTATGCGCTAGGGTTTGTCCTCTCAAGTCAGTTTAATTGCAAGAACAGATAGCAGTTTGGGGAGGAATCCACCAGGTGGCACCGTCAGAAACATTTCTTAAAAGGCCCCTTTCTCCAGCCAGGAGAATTGAGCAAACCTGTTGTTTTCCAAGCAGGAAACAATACTCCTTCATTTACTGACGGAGAGTACATGCACGCTTATTATAGTATCCTCTGTACTGTGTGTGTTGGAGTTTTAAACAATGAAAGACCCTTTTCTCGAGAGATATAGCTTAGACTTGGCCCGATTTTGTCCAGGGCAGGTTGGAGCTGAGCATCCGAGATTTCTGGAAACACCTGTGTATCTTCTGCTTAATATTAATACACTTTGTGTTTTCTTGTCCTTCCTTAGTCGAGGACTATATAGGCTTCGAATTCCAGTTGTCTTTTCTTATCATTCCTGCCAAGAGGTGAGCGAGTCTACTAAGGGGCCCATCTCTCCTCACCCCTCCCCACACCTGGCCGCTGGCCCCGACCCCACCTCGTCCCTTCGAGGTCCTGTTTCCCGGGCCTGAAACCCCTGGCCAGCTCTTGTGGGAAAGGTCCCCCCGATTCTTAAACACCAAGAGACAACACAGAATTAGAACCTAAGAAAGCCGGGCCCTGGCCGGTTCTGCCTCTTATCAGCTCACTTCTATTTCAAGGCTTATCACAGGTTTAATGAAGAGTTTGTGGGTAGAGTGCTTTGCACACACTAGGTGCTCACATACTGGCACATACTAGGTGCTCAGTGTGTGTCAGGAAAGAAAGGTTTTTAAAAATGTACATGTATTGAATGAATGTGTTTTCAGCAGAATCCCTAGAACAACTTTTTGTTCACCTTGGCTTTTTTTTCTTACTACCTTTTCCAAGATTTAGGAAAGATGAGAGAAATCAGGAAATGAGATTTAGAATTAATCTTTGTTCATGGTGCCAAAGAGGTGGACCCTGCCTGTCAGCGACGAGGCAGGCTGGCATTTTGGGCACTGAGTGTTTTCGGGGCTCAGCATTCTCTGAGGTGAGGATTTAGTGGAAAATGGAGGCAGGTCCACTCCCTGTTCTGGCCTGGGAAGGACGCGGGCCGCCTGCAGACACAGGCCCCGTGAGGGTCGAGTGCAAACGACACCAGTGATTTAGAGATGCCGGGGCAGTTCTAATTTCCACTGTCCGTTTATCTATAATCCCATCCCATCCGTAGGGAAGACAGACGGATGGGGAGAGAGAAAGTCCCGCTGAGTAATGCTGCATAGAGGTTGGTACTTGATCAGAAGTGAGTTCTGGATGGTTGTTTTCCTGGAAAGCTGACGGGAATGAACAGGCTTTTCTAACTGCATGGTTCACGTCTCCTGTTCGGCACAGGCCCTGCAGGGAGCTGCTTACTGAGCCCAGGGTCCATCTCAAATGCCTCAACTTGAGTGCTTTCCTCGCCGTGAATTGGAGCAGGGCTGACGTACTTTCTGGAGGCCTGCCGGCTGTCAGCCCCTGGCCCAGCCTGCCTCTGGGGCCTCAAGTTCACCTTCCAGGGGGCCTGCAGGGCAGTGCATCCAGAAAACCAAATCAAATCGTCTGGGAGCCTGAGGGCGGGTGGGACACGGCAGGTTCATGCCCACGGGACCCCACAGGGCAGAAGTCCCTGTTGGGGCCCGTCACGGTGGCTCGTCGGCAATTTCCAATACTTTCTGAGCCAAAAACATTGGAAGTAGCTCAGGGTCAGGGGTAGAGAGTGGGGACTTGTCAGCACAACTGGAACTGGCTCACACTGGTAGACAAAAACTGTGCTGGTCACGCAAAACTCAGCTGCGGGGCCTAAATCGGTGACATCCTTTGTTGGGACACCACGAGACTTCCCGACAGCGTGACACACAGACTGCTCTCGGGTTTCCTGTCTCATTTCCTCCGCCTGTTTCCTGGCGGGAAATGCTCTAGCATTTCATTCTCCTTATTCTGCCTTCTCACTGGAGGCAGGAGGGATCCCAGGCCTTCCTGGGCTCTTCTTCAGGGCCTTGGTCAGAAGGCTCTGGGCTCCTCCCACAGCGGGGCTGAGCTGCAGAGGAGGAGACGATGGTCTGCAGATCTCCTGCCCAAGGCCTTTGGATGGACGCTGCTGGCGTGTGTGTGTGTGTGTGTGGTTGTGTGTGTGTGTGGGTGTGTCTGGTGTATGTGTGTGTGTGTGGTGTTATGTCGATTACTTGCCCCAGATTAGGCGAGAGTGTTATGACCAGATGTCTCCTCGGACCCCCATATCTGCCCTGGTGAAAGCAGTAGAAGTGGTCAGATCGGGTTCCCCTTCCCCCACCGGCTTGCTCGGCTCTCAGGACTGCCTTGTGGTGGTCACCCCGCTGAAGTCCCCCCCTGCCCTGTGAGTGACGTCCCCTCCGGGGCCCAAGGCCATTCAGAACACTGAAGATTCTTGCCTTCAAGTAAGGCGGGGGCAGGTCCCGGTTTCATGGGGCCTGAATCTCATGCAGTTGAGGTCTCTTGGAGAATAAGAAGGCAAAATTATGAATTAATAAAGTCAGGTGTGAAAGAATATGTGGAATAGAATATAAATCACAAGCTACACAATTTTAAAGTTGGCAAAAACCAAACATGACAAAATAACCTAATTTTTTATTTCACAGAGGTGGAAACATGAATGGTCAGTAAGTCTATAAGTTCAATCTTGAGGCAGTCAAGAAAATGAAAATTAACGCCACCAGGGGGTATTTTTTTATGGTCGTTGGTTTATAAATAATAAGAGATTTGATAAGATCAAGTATTTGAAATGTAAAGAACAGGAACACATATGCTGTGGTATGAGTGTAAACTAATACAAATACTTTGAAAAACATTATAAACCTCACATGTCTGTATACCTTGGAGAAACTCATGTCTTTGGGTGCTAAAAAAGCACTTACAAGAATGTTTTTAGCAGCTTTTGCAGTCGTCAAAACCAGAACGAAGTAAATGTCCATCCACAGGAAAGACTAGAAATAAATGTAGAGTATATTCCCTCAGTGGACTGTTCTATAGCCGTGAACAAGGGCTTACCTAACACTGCCCACGCCGGGTAATGATGACGGAAAAGGAATTGCTCAGAACTTCAGAGCAGTAATAGGAGGTGATGCCACTTTTTACCAAGCTGAATACCAATCCAAGCTAAACAGTGTGGGGGTTAGGAGCACAGGCACATCTGGTAAAATTATTGTTTTCCTAACAAGAGAGGAAGTCCAAACTTAGGAAGTGTGGCAGCCTGTGGGGCAGAGGCACAGTGATGGGGGCGAGGGACACATTGAGGGTGGCACCTCTACTGCATATGGTATTTTCTGAAGTGGGGTGGTGGGATCAGGGGTACTCATTTCACGATCGTGATTCGTAGCTGATACACACCCTGTCTGTGTATATATTATACTGTCATGCGTTACGTGCTCTGAACAGCCATGTTCTCCAGGCACCCTCTCCTGGCACATAAGGACACTTGTCATAAATAGTGACCAATCAGGAAAAACAAGGCAGTTAAATACTGAGTCAAGCTTTTGGAGGAGGGGATCCTATGTGTCAGGATTACCCCTTACCTGACCTCACGGGTGCGAGGGCATAAGTGGGGCACTGCCATCTGCAGCGCTGGGAAGGAGGTCTCCCCACCACTCAAGGTAAAGACATTCCCCTGACACCTCTTTCCAGTGCTCTGCCGTCCATGCTGTGACCATCTTCCCGAGCCCAGGGTTTCTGTGCTGCCGTTTTCCGGAACGGTCTCTTAGACCTTGCAGGAGTTGGAGGGCAGCAGTAGCTGGATGGGGTTGGATGGGGTCCTGGGGCCAAAGCCCCTCCATCTCAGGGCTTGAGAGGGGAATTGCTGCGCTTCTGTCTCCCCCCCTCCCCAGCCTGGGGGCCTGCACTTCTGTCCAAGGTCCCTGGACTCTGCTGGGCCAGCTTGCTGCCCCCCACCCAACCTTCCAGCTTCCATAAGAGAGCAACGGCCCTCTCTTCTCCACTGTTGCTCCCTCTCCTTCTTTTTATCCTTGTCATTCGACCTCCCTAAAATTCCTTTTCTGCCATTTTAGTGGCATTTGGGGAATCAGTGCTCTAGGTTCAATCCCCCAATCCCAGAGCTCCGAGTAACTTGTTAGATGATTGCGACGTGCTTTTTCTTCATAAGTAGAATAAAGGAAAGACGTTCTGGTTTCCTGGATCGTCTAGGAGGTTGAGTTCCATTTGCAGAGGTTGTGGGAGGCCCCTGAGGTGTTACTGTTTGGAGATTGGCAGGCCCAGCCCCTCCCTCTGCCCTTCCCGGGAATCCTGCTGGGTCCTGAGGAAGCTTCTGAAAGCCATGGGACCATGGCTTTCAACACCACCAGCGCCACCTTCCCCTTCAACTTTACCTTCAACAACAGCGTCGTCTTCTGCTTCCCCTTCCTCCTCCACATTTTTAAACTGTAACGTGTTAATAATCAATGTTAAATTTGCTCTGTGGTTTCCGTCCGTCAGGAGGCAGACGTAGCATGCTTATCAAAGGGATTACTTTTTGTACTTTATGTACCAATTTATATTTTTCAGGGTAGGATGGAGTCATTGAGTCTGTCTTAGAAGATTAAACTATTGTTTTCCTGTCCATTACAAGGGGTGACGCTGGGCTTCTCATGACAGTGGCAGCCAGTCACACGGAACCTTCCGTTTGCGCCCGCCACCTCCTCAGCTGCCATGCGCACACGCGATCGGACCTCGTGGGGTCAGAGACACACGCAGGACTCGAGTTAATTTAGAAAATACCAGGCACAGCCTGCCCATCCTTTCGCTCACCCCCAGCAGGTTAGACTGACACGAGCCATGAACATATTATGTCAGCTGTCAGAGCAGTGAAACCGTAGCCAAGAGGTACTAGTCATTCAAGATAATTGAAGACAGAGCAACTTAGCAGAGCGTCTGCATAGGTATGTGTGTTTTTTCAAGGTCATATTTTAAAATTGAACATCCTTCAAATGAATCGTTTTAAATGTGGGTGTGATATATTATGAATATACTGCAAAATCCAAATAGCAGTGCCCACTGAGAGCATAATTGTCAGCACAGTGGACAAGGTTATAAAAAGCGCACCTGTCATATCCTTTTTAGGTTCTACGGCGACACTTAGTGCTGTTTTCCCTGTGACTGACTTTAATCAAATTCTTCCATCTCCTTCTGACCTGGGAGCGACCGTCTTCATGGCTGAGTTGGAAAGAGGAGCATCTAATTAAGATCACATTCATACATGAAATCTCTCTGCCCAGCGGGGAAAGATAATATTGTCACTCAGCATTTGGGGCGGATAATAATATTAAGAACTTTCCCCACAGGCAACATACTTGAACCAGAGCCCTGTGTGAATCTGTACAGACAGTAGCATCTTTGAAGGGAGATGGCTGGGCGTGTTCCCAGGGCGTCAGTGGCACGGTTGCCTGGGTTTCTCATTACCCTTTCCACTCTTCAGAAAACTGAGTTTATATAGCCAGCCGTGCTGCCCACGGTAAACTTAGATACCATGTTTATTAAGGAGTAATTTACATACGGTAAAATTCGATTCTTTTTGGTGTTCAGTTCTGTGCTTTCTAACAAACGTATACCCTTGATGGCAATGACCACATCACCCCAAAATGGTCCCTCATGCCCATGTAGTCAATTCCTCTCTCCCCTCCCCAGCCCCTGGTAACCGCTGGCCTGTTCTCGGTATCTATAGTTTTGCCTTTTCCAGAATGCTGTATAAATGTCATCACGCAGTATGTAGGCTTTGCAGCTGGCTGCTGTTACGTACCGTTTCCCCCAAAATAAGACCTAGATGGACAGTCAGCTCTAATGTGTCTTTTGGAGCAAAAATTAATATAAGACCTGGTATTATATTTATATTATATTATATGTATAATATTATATATTATAGTAAAATAAGACCCTGTCTGATATTACTTTTTGCTCCAAAGGACGCATTAGAGCTGATGGTCAGCCTGGGTCTTATTTTCAGGGAAACACGGTAGTGTGATGCTCTTGACACTCATCCAAGCTGTTTTAGTCTCATTAGTTTTCTTTCTTTCCTTTTACCTTTCTTTTTTCAGTAGTATTGTATTGCATGACTATACCACAGTATTTTTTTTTATCCATTCACAAGTTGAGGAGCATTTGGGTCATTTTTCACTTGGGCAATTCCGACTCAAGCTTCTGTGAACACTGGCATATAGGGTGTTTGAGTGGGTGTATGTTTCTGTTTCTCTAGAGCAAATACCTAGGCATGAGACTGCTGGGTCATATGGTCAAAAGTATGTTTACTTTTATAGGAAAACATATTTTCCAGATTAGGTGTTCCATTTTGCTTGCTTATCAGCGTTAGGTGTACAAGAGAGTTCCAGTTGCTCCATATACTCACCAGCTCGAGGTGTTATCATTTAAAAAAACAAATCAGCCATTCTAGTAAGTGTGGAACCATATCTCATTGTGGTTTCAATTTGAATTTCCCTAATGATGTTGAGCATATGTTATATGTTATAAATACATCTCTTCTTTGTAGTGTCTGTATATATAGTGTTTTTTGGCCGTTTGTAATTTTTTTGTTTTATATTTCTATTATTAAGTTTGGAGAGGTCTTTATATATTTTTGGATGTGAGTCCTTTATCATATATGTGTTTTGCAAATATCTCCCTGTGTGCCTTCCGGGACATATTCTTTAGATCATCTTAAGATCAGAGTTTACAATGAATAACGCATGCCCATAATTTGAAAGGTTTGAGAGAATATACAGTGACAATGAGTCTCCGTCCCATGGACCCCAGCAGCACAACTCCCCTTCCCAGAAGCAATCACTGGCTGCTTCCTTGGAGAGAGGAAAGGGAAGAGATTAATCTCTAGAAAATATTTTCTGCACTTACAAAAATGTGCATAGACAGTCCCTTTGGCCTCAGTACATGACAGTATGTGATTCATGCTGTTCTGTCTTGTGTTTTTCTTTAACAGCTCGTCTTAGCAGTCTCGCCCTGTCATTACATGCAGACATCTCGTTGTTAATGGCTGTATAATTTTCCATTGTATGTCTGTGCCACAATGTGTGTGATTTGCCCCCTGTTGGTTTCTAATCTTTAGCCATTGCAAACAACGCAGCAATGAATGTCCCTGTGCAGTAACAGCTGTCATTGGAATTACTGACTTATAGGGAGTGTGTGTGTTAAAGGTTGGAAGTGACTGTTTAATTTCCATCACAGCAGCTGAACCAGTGTAAACTCCACTAATGATGCATGGTTTCTGCACGTCCTTTCCAAAGTATGCTATAAACTTTTAAATTTTGCCAGCTTTATAGTGAAAATACCGTTGTAGTTTTTAATATCACTTCTCTTATTATTAATGAGACACCCAGTATCCATAATAGTTCCTTATTTGCGAGCTATTTACAGCTTTCGTCCATTTTAGATTTTTTTTTTGTTTGTTTGTTTGTTTTTGTTTTTTGTTTTTTTCTTATCGGAGTTCTTTGCAGATTCTGGAAATTAGCACTTTGTGTTATGAATTGAAAACAGTATTTTCCTAGTTGTTTTACGGGTGACTTCATTTATAGTGTGAAAAACATCCTTGAAGGAAATGTTCATTTAAAGCTTTTTGGCTAACGTGTGTGGCAGTGGGAACGCACTGGGTGAGGATCACTAAAGCACAGCACAGTGGCCTTGCACACTCACGTCGCACGTAATGTGTTAGCGATAAAGAGTGGGTAAGCCCGTGGGAAACGTGGCTGAGTTACTGTTTGAAGGTTCGAGGAGATGAAAGGTCATCCAGGGAACGACTCACTCTGAGGTGTGTGCGTCCGTGAACGGGAACACTTGAGCTGAGAACACAGTGGCTCCCCATCCGCGCCCCAGGCCGTTCCTCACCGGGCGTGTTTGGTGAGACGGGCACGCGTGTGGCCTCGGCCTCCAGGCAGAGCCTTCCTTGCCCAGCGTGCAGTGGAGCTGCCCTGCAGCGTCTGGCTGGGCTGGGACGTGTGTCTGAGAAATGGGGGGCATTGTGTGCATCGGGGAAGTCTGCACCTTACACCCGCCACCCCCCAGAGCAGATGGTGCGTCTTCCAGGAAGGGGTCTCATTTGTGGTACCCAGTCACCCTCCGTCTCAGGCTGAAGAGTGGAGACGGCTGTCCCATGTCCCCGGCTGCTCTCACTGGCCGCTGGAGGGTGAGCTGCGTTCTTGCCTGGGTGCAGGCTGTTGCCCAGAACAGAGTTCCCAGCCAGCCTCTCGTTCCAGGGGTGCAGGTGAGAGTGTGCTGCATGGAACTGGGGGGGTTCTGAGGGCCCTCCCTGGTAGGGCCCTGGAGCGAAGGCAAGTGGCTTTGTGTCTGTAAGACTTAGAGTGTAATAGTTTCCTGTTTCCCTCCTGGGAGTCCCCCGCACCCCAGCTTCACAGTCAGCAGCTTTTCTTTCATGGGTTCTTTGCCCTTAGACATACGGAGATGCGTGTAATTTTGATCATGTGAAGACTGGCGAGTAATGCTTGATGCTTACTCGGTGCCCAGTTCACTGTGTTTCCTCTTCTGCTGACCGCCGTTCCACCCCTGCAGGTTTTCTCACATCTGCGTGTTTCCACACATCGTCCAGTTTAGAATCTCCTTGCGGTCCAGGCCTGAAACACATGTATTGAAAATTACATCCAGACTTACGTTTTCCTTCTTGAAACACTCCATCTAACATACCATGTCACTTTGTCTATTTTGGGGTCTGACAAGCCTGTAAGTGCTGTGTCTGTGTCAGTGACCGTCGTGGGGTCCCCAGGAGACTTGGGGGAGAGGTTTCAGCCTTTGGCGAGTAGTAGACACAGCTGAGAACTTGATGCCAGCTGTCCTGGCCCCGCCTGGCTTACTGACCGTGGGCACACACCGAGGCTTCCCAGGCCTCCCTGCTTTTCCTCCTTTAGGTGGACATCGTGGGGTCCCTGTGAGGACGGAAAGATGATCCGTGACAGTGGCCACAGCACACCCACCATAATGCCTGTCCCGTAAGGGAGGCTGAATGGACGCTCACTGCCTCCGTTTGTGGGAACTCCCTGAGCCCCGTTTCTTGTGCACTCATTGGGCATCATCGGATCTGCTCAGCCGACCTCTCAGAGCCACTCTCACAATCCAGCGAAAGGCCTTCTGTGAAGGAGCTTTGTCGGGGCTCTTCAGCACCACCCCCATTCTGTGCGGCTCTTCGTTTCTGGAATCCTCACAGCTCACGGGGCTTCGGCCTGACAGGTGTGCGTCACTGCTGCCGTGTGGCAGCTGAAGTGAGGGCCGCGTGAGTCTTCCCGAATCCCTCTTGGCGGCCCAGGGCTGTGGGCTGCAGGGGCTGGGTGCCGAGGGCCTCGCCAGCACAGGACTGCTCTGGGCCGTGGCTCCCAGACTCGCCCTCGCCTTTGTGAGTCCGAGAAGGAGGCAAAGAAAAACGATGACCCCACCTGCCGTGTGGGGAGCAGAGTGCCCCGTGAGCCGTGCTGCTGTCCACATGTCAGGGGTGCTCAGGCACCTTTCTTTGGTACCCAGAGATTCTCGGAGAGTCGGGCAGGAAGCGAGCCGGCCTGGGGCCTTCCGTGCCCATTGGGCCTGCTGTGGGGAGCTGTGGTGTCTGGGATGGGTGCTTATACACACCTGGCTTCTCCAGGGCCCCTCACCTGGGGGAGTTGCTGTGAGTGTGTCTTCACAGCTTGCTGGCTGTGCGTCTTGAGAAAAGTGCTCTGATTCTTGGTTTCCTGTGTTTCAAATTCAGATCCCTACCCCGTGTGCTTTTTGTCAGTTCCATCTGAAACGTGTGCTGGTGAGGCTGGAAGCCATTTTGGTAAACTTTCCAGGGTGTGATTCACCGTCGTCGCCATAGTCAGAGGCGGGAGGTGCCAGGGAACTGGCCTCTCCTTCCGGAGCTCCTGGGGGTCAGAGAAACGGTTCTGAGAAGCAGGCATGGACGCTGTCAGGAGCTGAGGTCACCAGGGAGGGATCAAAGCTTCCCTGCTGTTCAGCCAAAGGGGTCCTGCTGGGGGGACGCAGAGGGGTGAGACCTCCAAGGGGCGGGCAGGGCCCGAGGGGGGGGGGCTTGTCCTGCACCAGTGTTCTGGGTCCCTGAGAATGGAGCCTTCTAACCTGCGTAGACAGCAGACCACGTGTCGGCAGCTTTAGCGAAGTTACTTCTGCACCTTGTGCCTATGTTCTTATTTCAATGTACAGAGGAAGGGAGGCAGCCAGTGCTGCAACATGGCTGGAAGCTGTGAAATCAAGTTACACTGGTACCAGAAAGGGACGTGAAACAGGACAACATGGGAACTAAGTTGCAGGGCAGAGGTTCTGTCGACTGAATCAGAGAGAAGCAATACACGCTTCTTTCTCCGGGCCCCTGCTCCAAAGAAAATGAATGCTTGCTGGTGTGTGTGGTTTCTTGTTGGCTCGCTCTGGTGTGAGATACGGCAGACCACATGGTGGGAGCAGAACAGAAATAATAATTATTTTTTATAGCAGTGTCTTCTCCACCTTCAAAGACAAGGGCCTCTCTCCTTGCGCTTGCAAAACATCAATTTGGGAGCCGAGGAAGGTAATTTTCACATGCAAATGCAGATGAATTGAAGTGAGCAGAGGGAAGGGTGAGCAGACTGCTAAAGAGCCATCAGTCCCCTTCTCGTCCCGCACAGAGGAGCAGGGGCCGGAGAGGAGCCGCAGTTTCCTGCAGGAGGAAAGGTAGACACCTTATGCGTGTCTTTGATCGCGTGCTTTCAACGTGTCTCTGCTTCTGGGGAGCTCTCCCAGAAGTGTTTCCTTAGAGGTTCACCTCGGCCTAAAACAAGGGTCATGTCCTGTGGTGAAGTGAAAGGTGTGCGCGTGGAGTCCCATGTGACTGCCGAGCCCTCCTGGCGTGACCCCCTCTCAAGATGCTGTCGGGATCAGTGGGGGGACACTGCGAGGTCCCCAGGGGTCCCCAGTGAACCACAGGCCACAAACCCACGGGAGAAGCAACAATAGCACTTTCTATGTAAGCCCTCTTCCAAGCATCTTTTAGGCCTTTCCCTGCTCAAGTCGCATCAAGACTCTGGAACCTCGGGGTGACATGTAGCTGTCTGCCACCAGGGTCTGCAGGGCACCTTCTGGCCCAGAGCCTCTGCCATTCCCAGCCATCCTTGGAACGCTGGAGCTTTTCCAAGGTGCCCTTCTCTGTGTGTCCAGAGAAACCCTCAGTCACTCTTTCTCTTGCTTGTACTGTTTAAAAAAAACAAAAGGAGTTCTCCCCATACCCCCATGCCAGCTTCCAGAAAATTCTCCTTTTGTGCATTTATGTTTCCGGTTGAGACATTGCTATTTCTGAATCTCCCCGGGCTCCCTTGGGGAACGAATGCTGGAAGACTCCACTGGAAGGCCATTTCCTCCCTGGGAGCTGGGAGCCTAGCCTGGTTATCTGCTGGGTCAGGGAGGGGCGGAAGGCGAGAAAAAACGAACACCTCACCCCAGGTAACACTTCACCAGAAGGTCAGCCATCTTCCCGCCCTGCAGTCATTGCACACATGGTAGGGTAAGCGGCCCTGCCCCTCCCTCACCCCTCGACTGGTAGTTACAAAACTCCCCCCAGCTCCCACCCTCTTGATTCTGATTCTCTGAGCCTGTGAGAAAGGAGTAAGGTCATCGCATCCCTGCTTTGACCTTCTGTCTCCTCTGTTTTGGCAGACAGTCTTCACATGTTTTGGTATTGCTGTGTTGTAGAAAGAATTTTAAATGTGCCTTCCACCAAAATGTCATGGTAATTTTAGGAGGGACTGTTGAGAAATACACCCTCTGCAACATTTCCCACATCTTCTCCTTGTGGTTGGTTTAAAAATAGCCAAGAAGATTTCACTAGAATATGGAAGACCCTGACCAGAGCAGCACGAACAGAAATTGCGTGAGGAAATCTCTAATGTCTCTGCAGGGCCAGAAGGATCGCTCTAATTTTCTGCTTTGCCACCCGTGACCACTGATGTTCTAGCCAAGCCCCAGACAGAGAGCATTGGTGAGGAGACACGGGCACGCTGAGGCAGACTTTCTTTTATCCTCGAGAAAGAAACAGTCGATTCCTTTCTTTTTCTCCCCAAAGTGCTTTCAACCCAAGACCCTCCTGGTAACGCTCAAGGCAACTGATCCCCACACACCACAGCCCTTACTGTTCTGTCGCCACCCCTCGTGCCCCCTTGGTGTGTAAGCTCTCTGAAGAAAGAGGGGACTTACCTTGTTCCCCCACTGTATCCTCTAAAACAAACTCTGGGCCCATCACATAATAGGTGCTCAATAAATGTTAGTTACTTGAATAAATAAAACTACCTCGTACTACCCCTTCACTGGACATCTTTTCAGGTTTTTGTGTTTTCCTTAGGTCCTGACTGTCCACCGAATCGGCCTCACTCCGTCTACCTTTCCCACCCACCCCTGACACCCTGTGTCTGTACCACATTCCACATTGAGGCTGAAAACAGTCTCACAGCGTTACCTGGGGTGGATGGTTAAAAAAAAAAAAATCCAGTTATTTTAGCCATTGAATCTTGGTCCTCTCAGAAAGGCAAGGTTTTCCAGCACATTTTGAAGGAAGATGTGGGTAAATGGAAAATCCTTGCACCCTGCTGTGTGAGGCGCAGCACATTGAATTTCTGCTTTGATTTGCTCAGGGTCTTCCTTCCTTGCTGGTCTGTAAATGTGTGCTGTCTTGTCCCTCCCTATGGCAGAGGCGTTTTCACAAAGAAGGAACCTCAGATGCACAAAGTTAAGCTCTTTCCCAAGACCACACAGCAAGAGAGCCGGCACCAAGGGTTCAAAATCAGATAGGCCTAATCCCAGGAAGAATTTCCTGGGCTGTCTCTTCGGCATCTTTCTGACAATAATGTTAGCTTTAGGAGAGAGACTAGACACTGTGTTTTTGACCTTTCCAATTATCTGACAAGCCCAGTGTTAATCAGCTGAGTCAGAATCGATTACCTCAGGACTGCTTATGCCCCAAACCATCTTCTGATGAAATGATAAAACGAGACGGCTGGGCTAATTAACGGGTCTGGCAACATTACGTGAGTTCCAGCGATGCCTTTGCTCCTGGCCCCTCCCACACCTTCCCCAAGTAAGAAATTTGCAAAACCCTTGCTTCTCTGAAGCAGCTGCGAGGGTCACTGTCATGTAGGATTAGCATAAAATTCATTCCTGTTGGGGAAGCATTCTTGTCACCCCCTAATGAGGAAGCCACTATTACTTTGTGAAGGAAGGCGGGTGCCATCCCACCTCCAGACGAAATGTGTGTGGGATGCGATCTCCAACACAGAAATTTGTGTCCAGGGATCAGGTGTGTGTGGCAATGTGGGCGAGGTAGGTTTCTGTCAGCGATTTGCGACTTGGAACAAGTTATGGGTGTAAATGGGTCTCTTTGGTGTATTTCCAAGTCTTTCTTTGGTGGGAAATTCTGTGTGGGGAAGACAGTTATGACAACTTTAACCCCTTAAATTAAGTGTCCTAATTGAGCAGTAATTTTTATCATCTTTTCTATTTATAAATTTAAGTGGAAAGGAAAAAGGAAAAAATGTCACATATGGAAATCATTTATTTCAGTTACAGAAAAATAGCCACCCCATGACCCGTCTACCTATGAATAAAGAGAGTTAACTGAGTCATCTGTTTCCTTTTAGAATTCTTTTATGCGTATAGCTTTGTTATTTGGCTAAAGTCACACCATAGATAGAAACTTGCATCTTATTTTCCCCGTACATAATAATAGAAATATTTTCCTTACTTAAAATTCTTCATAAACATCATTTAAATGTTTTCATAATATTGTGTTGTATTGATGTGCCATAATTTACTTAACCGTAGCCTTAATGTTGGATATTATGCTTGTTTCCAATTTTTCTCTATTATGAATAATGATGCAATTCATGTCTTTGTACATCCTTTGTTATTTTAATTTTAACTTATTCCCATTGCTTCCCTAAACATGGAATACCTTGATCAAAACATGTTTTGGGTAAATTTTAGGTCCCAATAAATATTGCTAAATAGATTTTCCAAGTATAACTGCTAGCCTAGACTTCTGAACAGGAAAAACATCCTTTAAAAATGAAGAAAAAGTAAAGACGTGTTTAGAAAAACTGATACAATCGGTTGCCTTCAGGCACATATTAAATAAAGGAAATACTAAAGCATTTCCTAAGAGAGAATGAGGGTTACCTCAGATAGAAACATGGAAATGTAAGAAGAAATAAAGAGAAATAGAAAATGTAACAAACACCTTAGCTATAAGGACACAAAAGAACTAAAAGTACAAACACTAATAAAAAGGAACATGGAATAATTATATAAGATAAAATAGACTTTGAGACAGTAGGCGTTTCTGGAGATAAAGAAGGGCATTTCCTAATGATAATACATAGATATACCAGAAAGATTTAATACTTTCCGATTGTGTGCACTCAGTAATACAGCATCAAAATATATAAAGCAAACAATTGCAATTTAAGAGAAGAAAATAGATTAATTCACACCCATAGTGGCTGGTTCTCCATAACTGATGGAAGAAGCAAACACAGACAAATCATTCAAGGTGTGAGGTGGTATCTCATTGTGGTTTTGACTCGCATCTCCCTGACAGCTAGTGAAGGTGAGCAATTTTTCATGTATCTAGTGGCCATTTGTATGTCTTCTTGTAAGAAGGGTCCATTCAGGTCCGCTGCCCATTTTGAATTGATTTGTTTGTTTGTTTGTCGTTGTTGTTTCGTATGAGTTCTTTATACATTTTGGATATTAGCCCCTTATTGGAGGTGTTGTTTGCAAGGATCTTCTCCCATTCCGTTGGTTGCCTTTTCGTTTTGTTGATGGTTTTTTTCACCGTGCAGAAGCACACAATGCAATCTACAGATGGTGTATTATAAAACTGTACACCTAAAACATATAATGTTATTAGCCAATGTTACCCCACTACAGTTCGTTAAAAAAAAGCACGGCCCCGTAATACGGGCAGCACAAGTGGAGAGGACAGGCTGACTGACCCATGGATGCTGGACAGGGAGCATGCACGAGGAGAAGGTGGTGGGGCCAGTGGCCTCCCGCCCTTTGGGGGATGGGGGCTGCATGAAGAGAGAGAGGGGCTGAAGGAGTGATTTCCCCAGTTTCTAAAACCCTAGGAGACAAGAGGAGGTAGCTGGTGGTACATGTCCCAGATGGAGGCGAGCAGGTGCCCCGTGGGGGCCAGCTCCTGACCTGCTCTCAGTGTTAGCCTGAGGGACACCGGGCCTGCTGCTGTGGGGGCATCCCATGCCTGGTACCCTCAGGATGTGCCAGCCAGCACAGGATCCAGCCCAGCAAAGAGCTGGAGGAAGCCCAGGGCCTCGGTCACCCTTGCCGAGACCCCTGTGGGGCCTTCCAAGAACTGGCTGGGGAGAAATGAGAGCACTCGTCTGCCTGTGACCCCGTTCGTGCCCCCAGGCTGCTGCGGTGGCCTGGGTGGGGCAGGAGGGGCCTCGGGCACAAGCATAGTGCCCACAGTTCTGTTCTCTGCACTGCGTTGGCGTAGATGGATCTCCCCTGTGATGGCTGCGTTGCCATGGTGACTGCATAAAGCATAGCTGTCCCGAGAACATTTTCCTCCTCCTTTTTTCCTTTACTGGAGTTGGTGAGATTAAGCCTGCTCACATCTGAGCATCAATTAGTGGAAGGTAAACATGGGACCCTGGAGCTCCCTGGGGACGTCTGCAGTGACAGAGGACAGCATGTGAGTGACACTCGCATCAGCGAGTTCACCTAAGCAAATACTTTCTCCCCCTCCCCGGACCCTGGGAGGCCGGGCTGGGGATGGGGTGCGCTTGCCACCTCAGGGATTGTGCCGGGTGGATTCAGAGATGCCACTGGCTCCTGGAGCTGTGTCTCTGCTTCTGAACTGAAGGGGAAGAGGCTGTGGTTTCACAATAAAATCAGAGAATCGTAGTTTCTAGATGCATCAAGTAGAGGGCTGCAGGCCCAAGGAGTTCCCAGGAGGGAAGCGTCCCCCAGCCCGGGCTCAGGCAGCACCGGCTCAGAGTTAGAAATTCAGTTTGATTACAGGCCGCCATGTGCCAGCTCTGTACTGAGAATGGTTCATTAGAAAGGGTGCTGGTGGATACGGACAGGCTCCCTCTGATTGTGGGGATGGGGTGCAGCCGTGGTGCCGAGAGGGAGGCCAGTACCTGGTAAGAACACAAGGAGGGGCCCCCTGCCCTGCTGGGTGGCAGGAACCCTGAGCGCCAACAGCGCTGCAGGGCGAGAGGTGGCACCGTAAAACCACAGAGTGTGGGAAGCGGGCGACAGACTTGGTGTGTGCTGTAATTTCTTGTCAAACCTGCACTGTGGCTCATGTCAAAGGCTGGTTCCTGCCTTGGCCCCAGGGTGGCCCCAGGAGTGGCCCAGTGCAGGCCTGGGGAGGTGGCGACCACCAGGGGTGAGCCTGCCGGCCGTGGGAGGGCTGCCAGTTCTCTTGTGAGCACGTGGCCTTTGCAGTGGCCACCGCAGGGCAGGAAAGGGCCACGTGGCAGTCGGGAAGGAGGCTGCTGTGTCGGGACTGTGCTTGGACTGGGGGCATCCTCAGAGAGGTTGTCTGAAGCCGGAGTCAGTGAGGTCGCGGAAGAAAGAGGGTCAGAGCTGAAAAGGCATTGGGAAGCAGCTGAGAAGACAGTCTAAGAAAGCACTCGGGAGACAGGCAGGTCTGGGGGTGCCTGGGGCTCTGCCATTAGCTCAGTGTCCTCGGGCCACTCCCTGGGTGGGGCCTCAGTTTCCACATCTGCAAAATCAGATAATGCAGGAATATCATGTGGCACGTGCCTGTGCGTGGAAATACGCCAACGTTAGCAGAACGTTAAGGGACTGAAGAAGGAAGAGGAACCGATAAAAATATGGGGATGGATCAGGAAAGCATAACGTTGTGCTGAAAGAATATTTTTTGTGAATGAAAAAAAGGAAAGAAGGGAGGTAAGGAGGGAAGGAGGGAAGGAAGCTGCAGCGGCGGCCTCTAGAGTTTCTCCGGAATGGGTTTATCCCTAAGCTCTGTCCTTGACAGAGACGCATGCTTGAACAAGACCTGTCTACAAACGGCTTCCCTCCTAGGAGGCGAAGGTGCTGGGCTGCTCCTTTGCCACTGGCAATCAGCAGAAGAGGGAAGGTTCCAGCATTTCCCACCAACACATTTCCAGCAGGTACCTGGAGAAGGACAGTCTCGGAGCTCTTTGGGGCTTCGGTTGATCCCACATCCTCTCAGTCCCCGCGGGGCTCCCGGGCAGCCCAGGGGGCGCCTCTGTCCGCGGGGCTCCATGGACGTGTGTCTGCATGGATGCCGGGGTTGGGCACAGACGCGAATGCAGGCATCCTGCCTCGTTCCTGTTTAAATACATTATGAAAATTAAGAGGGGAAAGAACCCCATCTCTTCACAGCAGCCTGGCACCCATTGGGTATTAGTTTTATGATTTGCTCAGCTGTTGGGTTCAGATCTCCCACATGTTTGGCTCTTGTACGAAGGTCTGTTTCAGGGCAGTAGTGTAATGTTCCATCAGGTCTGAACCAAAGATGCCACTGGGAAATGGACCCAACAACCTCTGGGACCCCTTCAATCCACATTATGGGCAGTTTTCAGAGTTGGAGGCCGAACAAAAGCCCTGAAAGGACAGGAAGGGTAAAATCAGATTTTAATTGAATTGCTGCAATGTACTAGTAAGGCTAGTTAGGCACATAATTAATTGTTGTAACTATAGCAACGAGATTAGCTGGAACTATTAGGGTGGCACCAGAGGTTTAATGAGAGACTCTTAAAAAGACAAGTGGTGGAGATGGCAGGAAATAATTCATTCTCCTCCACTGGTTCTCCAGAGGGTCTCATGCTCTTTAGCAATCCAAAATAAATCTATTTAATAATATTTGCTTAGGTTCATGCAGCTTTTCTTACCCCAAAGGGCCCCGAGGAGCTTCCTAAGCCATGAACATAAATATAGATTTGGAATAATGTATCGGGCCGGATTTTCCTAGCGCTTCCACAACTCTCTGGTGGTCTGTTCTGTACCTGTGTAAGCCCCAGTCACTTCAGGAGACGCGGAAGTAGTAATTCACTGAGTAGCCTCCGCACAGGCCCCGGCCCTGAAGTGCCGACAGTGTAAACTGAGGCAGGGGACGAGGGGCCTCCTGAGATAGTAAGTACTTGTGCTTCTGTATCCCCTACCTCATTCCAGAAAGGCGTCAAGGAGGCTTTCAACGCACACCCAGTACGTCCGGAGAACATAGACACAGGAAATCCAAGGCAGGGGCAAATATGAGGGAGAAAGAAACAACTAGATTTGTGGACATGTTTGTACAGGTAACGCATTCAGCAATTCCCTGCAGAAGTGGGTCAGATTGCGCCGTTCTTCCTACAAAGTGGAAAACAGAATCCGCTGCCGGAAGAGATGCTGAGGCCTCACATAAATCTTCCCTTTGCCCTTTAGACTCTACTCTTTAAAGCAGACCCTCTCCAGCACCTCTCTGCTGAAGGACTCAGAAGAGGGCCTCGTAAAGGGCTGCTTCCATCAGAGGGACCAGTTACCCTTCCCTTTGTCTGACCGCTGTTGGTTGCCTGTCTCGCCGTGTTCCAGGCACCTGTGCTTACAGGGAAGGGTAATTCCGCTTGGAGTGCTTTCGGTATTCAGGCTTTATCTACAGTTCAAATTTAGTCTTTAGAGCAGAGGTGGCAAACTGGTGGCCCACAGGGCAGATAACAGCGCACAAGCATGTTTGGTCTTGTCCACGGAGGAGCTTTACTTTCAAATCCAGATTTCTAGTTTCTCTTGAAAATTGGATGACCTGCAATACTGGTTCACCGTCTACTGTTGCTGAACAAAGCAGAGAGGGGCTGCCTGACCCCCTTGGGTGGGGTGACATCCCCAGGGCCCACAGTCCCCATTATGCACTGTGACATGCAGCTTATGTCACAGCAGATTCTCGATGTTGTGTGACCTGCCTAGTTTTATAGGCATTCAAGCTTTTAGTCTCTGATCCAGAGTCTTGTCCACCGAAGGCTCACACGGCTTATTACTGTGGAAACTGATGAGAACGAGACGGCCCAAGGGCTCAGCCTTGGGCATCTCCAAGCCCATTTTTCAAGTCTTTCCCGTGTGGACCCACAGTCGGGGCTTTTGCTCCATCGCTGCCTCGCAGGTGGATTGTCTTCCCAGGTCTTCTCAGCTTGTCTGAATGGCCCCCATCCTCCAAGCTCAAGTTGGAACTTTGTGCTCAAGCTTCCTCCCAGTTTTCCAGCTCCCGGGCCCTCCCCCTGGGCCTACACCTGGACGGGGGAGTGGGGATCGCCTTCCCAAGCATAGCCTCCGTGCGTGTACTTTCTGCAGGGCCACCTGCCTGCTGATACTTGTGTGTCTTTGTCCTGCAGCGTCCCCTCCTTCCCCTTCAGTCACTTTCTCACACTTTGCAGTTGAGAGGCCACCCGTCGCCGGCCAGAACCTTAGCGCTGCTTGGATTCAGCGTGTCACAAGGTGCCCTGAGGCACCAGGCCAGGTAGCCTTTGAACACTGGTGCTGTGGAGGCAAAGGTGCAAGCAGGTTGATTCCAGTTCCTGGCACTTAGTGAGGCTGAGGAAGGATCTCACTGAGCGGGAGATGGGGGTGGGGGTAGATGACTAAAGTACTTTTTGAAAATGGAACTATGTGATTCTTGCCATGTATCTCAGATGGCATTCTTAAAAGTGAGTGACGTTGCTGTAACAGTACTCCTGTCATTCCTACCTATTTATGTAAATGACATTTATTCGGCGTGTACGTGTATCAAAATAGAAAACTAGGAATACAACTGATGTCAAAACCAGTCTCATTCTAGCAATATGCAATCATCAGCCATGATTACATGAACAAATTGGAAAAAGAAACCACAAAAAAACCCTCATCTATTTCATTAAATATGTATCTCCAACAAAATTTTATAAGGAATATTTATCAATTATGTAGTATCACTAACTGGTGTAAGCCAACCCAGAAGAAATAAAATCATGTGAGGTTAGTGGCATACAACTGTGAGTTCAAGGATAAAAAGGAATGATACAACATTTCTGATTGTTAAAGAAAAGCTTGTTTGTATGTGTGTTTTTTTAATGGATGTTAGAAGTCTCTAATCAACTTGGTATCTAAGATTCCACTGGATACATTTAAAATGAAGATACAGTTTCATTTTTAAAAGTCAATATTTATAATATATGAAACATATGTATACAATTATGAAAAAAGACATTCTCAGAAACTTTAAACTTATCATGACACATTCTAAAAGTCAAATTGCCACAGGATATGTAGTGTTTCAGAGTCCTTTGTAGGGAGCCGCCAAGAAGATTTAAAGACGACTGTTTTAGTAATTATCGTTTCTCCTGTTAATTTGCTTTTTCATCATTCCATCCTGCACTCTGTGCCTTTGATTCATTATTTCAGACCTTATCTCTGGCCTCTGCAGTTCTGAGGAGCTTTGCAGCTCCAGCAAGTACCAGGTCACCCGAGTTATCAAGCACCTGCTTTGTGCTGAGAACAGTAAAGATCTGAAAAATGAGTACATAATTGTCCCCGCCGAACAGCATACATTTTATTTAAGTAAAGATGACAAATAGGAGCAAAATAACAGTAAAAATTATACTTAAACGATAGGTTGATACCGCATATTTAGAGATTATTTTGCCAATAGTTCAACTAATCAGGACATGACCCAAAACCCCAAAAAATTAAAAAAGAAAGGAAGGAAGGAAGGAAGGAAGGAAGAAAATCTGACCATATCGGGTTGAAAAAACAGAAACCCATAGGAGTGAAACAACAAAAATCAAGGCTTTGCTCAGAGCGTATTTACCCATACTTTAAAGATAATATTAATGATACCCAGGAGAGGGATTGCTGGGTCATATGATAATTCTAGTCTTAATTTTTTGAGGAACCTCCACACTGCCTTTCATAGTGGCTGCACCAATCTGCATTCCCACCACCGGTGAATGAAAGAAAAAATAATATTAATGAATTGTCCTTCTGTTGTCACAATCAGAAGTAGAGAATTGTAATGGAGACAAGAAATTAGCATCTGTCTGTTGGGTATAGGAAGTGTCTTCTTAGCCGTGAGGGCGGAGATGAAAGCAGACAAGAAGTGAAAAGCGAAGCATTTGGGGCTGCAGGTGTAGGGCCATACGCCATGTTAGCACCCCTCAGAGCAGAGCAAACTAATTAGAATCAGCGCTCATCAAAAACAGCTTCACAAGATTGTGTTTACTCTGCTTACCAAGGCAGAAAAATGTGAAATGCTTTTAGAAAGCTCTCCCTCAAAAAAATTGTTTCCTTTTTAAATTTGGAATTAAAATTGGGATGAAAGAGAGCAGTAAATTCTAACTAGAAAATTCTGGTAATGAAACTCATTCCCACATGATCCCAAGGCTCATTTCCATATAATTCAGAGGTCCCCAGGGTGGTTTAAGCCAACCCTTCTCCCGCCCCACCTGGCCCAGGCCCGTGGGGACAGTCGGCTCTCAGAGAAGCTGATCTGAAAGCTGCCTCCAGGCCACCATCTTGCAAGGGGACTGGCAAGCGTGCTTGGAAAGCACCTTGCCTCTGTCTGCAACGACTGAATAAATAAAGTGGGCTGTCATTGGCCCAACGTAAGGCTCTTATCGGCCGCGTCTGCACTTGTGGCCTCTGTGGAAGGTCCATGCTACTCCCAGACTCAGCACCACCTGCCGAGGGCTTGTGGCTTGGTTTCTGGGAGCGATAATGAGTCAGTCCTTGAGCAGTCACCCAAGCGCAGACAGGTCATTTAGCTCCGAGTCCCAGCAGAAGGGATTTGCCAGAGAGGCAAGCAAGGAGGGAGACAAGCATCTCTGCAATTAAAAGCAAAAGAAATGAAGCACCTTTGAAAAGTGGTAAATGATAGGAAGATGCCGAAAGCAAACGAAGTCAGTAAAAATCATGTAATGGTAAGCACTTGACATTTTGCTGTGTGGCGTTTACCAGTCTTTTTTTCTTTTTCTTTATCTATTTAGTGTCTGAGTAATTAGCGCACGCGCGTGTGTGTGTGTGTGTGTGTGTGTGTGTTTCAGATCCATACTGTACCGTCCTTTGATCTGTTTCGCAATGCATTGTGGACATTCTTCCTGCCATAACCCCCCCCCCCCCCGCCCCCCGGCTGCTCCTCACTGTACCCACACTGCCTAAGAAGGAAATGAAACCAGGTCTATTACTGCCTGTATCCCATTTCTGCAAGATAGTCTTCAACTGAACCCAACAGCTTCTGTTTCCAAGTTATTTCAAGACCACGCATCCATAGTCCTGGCCCTTTAGAGTCCCTTATTGTGTCTCCCTGACAGAATTATTTACGTAATTATCCTCCAAGGCCCAGCTGTGTTTTACACATCTCCTCTGTCTCTCCCAGGATAAAATTGAAGCCCCTCCCCATAGCATTGGAGAACTATCTTTTCCCTTAAATGTCTAACAGTGAGTTTTGACTATTTGCTTATAAGTCTGTTTCCATTCCCAAGCTGTGAGTTCTAGGAGGCAGAATCCAATCATCTCTCTCTGCAGCCTGTAGTGCAGTGCCTGGCAGGGGGTCAGGCCCCTTGACATATTTCTGGAAGGCAAAAGTGAAGAAATGAATGACCCAAACTCTAGAGAGAACAGGATGTTTGTAAGAACACTTTCGGCCTCGTGTTACTGAAGATACAACCCAAAATGGTTTAAATAATACAGGTAGCTAGTATTGACCAAAAAGAGACAAGTTCAGAGGTGGGGCAGTTCCTGGGGTGGGTTCATTCAGCATCTCAGCAAGGTTCTCAAGGAGCCGATCCCGTTGTCTTCCTCCTCTGCCCTCCTTCCCTGTTGTTTTTCTGTGAAAAGGTGGTGAGGACGCCGTGTACGGCAGCCGGGAGGTTGCAGCAGCTCCAAGCATCATGTTCATATACCACAATGTCCATAGGTTAGAAGAGAGCCTTCAGTCTTGTATCTCAAAGGAAATTTCCCCCAAAACCTTTTTTCTCTTTTCCCCTAAGCAGATTTCCCCTCATGTGGTAAGGGAATGGAAAGAAATACAATGACTGATTTGGACAAATTTGAAAGTTCCCCTGAAGTTCATGGCCATCTAATCGACAAAACTGGGGTTCTAGAAGTGGGATGGGAGGAGGGGTAAGCCATTCAGCTGTCATCCACATGACCAAACTGTGTCCATCTCGGGTACACAGGAGGGTTAACAATAGAAAATCTCTTGATGCAATTCATGGTACTGACTAATTGTAAAAGAAAAACATAATAGATTCAGGAAAAGCCTGGGATAAAATTCAACACCTATTCATGATTTTATAAGAAAATTTAGTAATCTTTTTTCTCTTTTTAAATTTTTTATTGGGAGATATTAGGGAACAGTGTGTTTCTCCAGGGCCTGTCAGCTCCAAGTCGTTGTCCTTCAATCTAGTTGTGGGGGGCGCAGCTCACTGGCCCATGTGGGAATCGAACCGGCAATGCTATTGTTCAGAGCTCGCGCTCTAACCAACTGAGCTATCTGGCTGCCTCAAAAAGTTAGTAAATTTAATAAAAGGAATATGCCAAAAACCTAGAGCAAGCATGTGTAATGACAAAACCTACAGATATCAGGAAAATATGCCCAGAATTACTGTTTCGATACAACACTGCCGTATAGATCATAGCCAAGCACAAGAAAAAGAAATAAGTTGTATGAGAGTTTGAAAGAAGAAAACATCCAAAACTGTTACTATTTACAGAAGACATGATTATCTACCCAAAAACATGAGACTCTTCAGACAAATTAGTATTAATGGGAGTTTAGAAATATTACTGGAAATCAGATCATTTTTTACAAAATCAGTCACAATAATACACATCAGCAACAAACAAAAAATACTCCTTTTAAAAAGAGACCATTTACAATAGCAACAAAAAATATAAGGTTCCTAGAAATACAATTAACAAGAATTGGGAATGATATTTGTGGAGAAAATATAAATCATTTTGGAAACACAGTTTAATAGAGCCAAATCAGTGAGCGAGATAGACTATATTTATAAGCAGAGAAGCTTATAAATCACAAAATCACAAAAAGTTTTGCTCTCCACGGAATAATCTAAAATTCCAGTGTATTCCAATCTAAATATCAGAAGATTATATGAAAATTGCCAAGTTGATTCTAAATCGTAGAAGAGAAAAAAAGCCAACAAATAATTGCTCCTTTTGAAGACAGTTTTCAGTCATGTTTGACCAGAATTCAGGATTTATTTTGAAACTGTTTAGTTTGGTCGGTGTGGTATTGGCACAGGACCAGATGTACAGACCAATGGAACAAATAAATGACCGAAGAAATTTACTAGTGCTTAGGCAAAAACCTGAGCTATGAGAGGTTTGTATTACAGATCAGTGTCAAAGGATGGTCTACTTAGCAAGTGGTTTTGGAACAATTGGTAATCTATTAAAGGAAAAAGAAAATTTATGCTCATCTCACACCCCATACAAAAATTAACCCTAAAGAGAATGAATACATAAAATATGAAAATACAAACTTTTTTATAAAAACATGTAAGAAAATATCTTTGTGACCTTGGGATGAGGCAGGAATTCTTTTGAAAAAGATACAAAGAGGACAAACATAAAGACGATTGATAAATTCAAGTTGATTAAAATGTTTTAGAAGTCTGTATTTCAAACACAGTAGAGAGGAAAAGAGGAAAGAAAGCCATAGACATAGAAAAGACAGAAGGATGCTTGCAATATGTATACACATTATATATAAAGGACATTAGAAATTGATGATTAGAGGACAAATAATCCCACCAGAGAAACAGACAAGTTATCAAAACAGGTAATTTGTATAAGAAAATACCCAAAGGCCTATAAAGACATGAGAAAATACTCAACTACATAACAATCAGGAAATGCAAATTTAAAAGACAGTGAGATACAATTTCACACTCATCAGATTGGCAAAAATCGAAAGCTCTGAAAACAGTAAGTGTGGGTAAGGATCCTTTTCAGGTACAAAGGGGAATTTGCACAACCACTTGGGACAACAATTGAATCACATGTAATTAAGGTGAAATGAGCATGCCCTGTGCTCTCCGGGCACTAGTGGGCACCTCTGTGTGTGTCCATTATCTGCAAGCCAACAGGAAATGTCTCCCCATACCTGAGAAGAAAACACCACTCTAATGGCCTCTGCTAGGAAGAGTATCTCCCACACATCCAAAGGAAGGCTGATCTCAGCATTCAAAGATTAATTTGAACCACGTGCTTTGGAGCACAGTTTTCAAAAAATCACAAGTTAAAGAAATGCTCCTGGGAGGTCTGAAATGCTCTCCCTATGAAATGAGTGACTAAGTTCAGCCTGGAGGAAATTCAGGCCCAAGCCCGGCTCAAAGGTTCTTACCAATTGTTACCCAGTAATTGTGGTTCTTCCCTTTATTTCCTAAGTCTTTGGGGTCACTTGATCATACTTGAGTGTGAGGCATGAGTTTGCTTGTTTTTACCCGACCTGGTCTTTGCAATCCAACTCGAATTAATGGTCTTGAGAAGTGAGAGGCTTTTAGCTCGGGCTGCCTTTGGGAGGTCAGATCCCAGCAGGTCCCCAAATGCCAGGTTTCCCGCCTCTCTGTGAACGGGGCAGTTGGTTGCCAAAGGCTGACTTTGGCAGTGACCTCCAGTGGGAAGTGGATGAGTCCTTCCTGGGAGGAACTGCCCTGGGTGTGTGGGCTGAAAGACTGTTTCTACCGTGTAGTGGTGGTGAGATCTAGCCTGATTCCCTTAAGCTACTTGAGCCTCTGAGTCCTCATCGGAAATATGTTTTTAAAATCACATTAAATAGTATCTGATATACCCAGTGACCTCTGAGAAACCTACGAGAGATACTGGGGTCAGTAGCCAGGAGAAGACTCTACCAGGACCCTTGAAACAGACTTTCTGAATCTCCCCTGAGAATGCAGAAATGATCCCTTATAATTTGGTCCTTGAGGCTTTTCATGTCAATGAACTTGCAGCTTCTTTACACATCTGGCAAGCAAAGGACAATGCATGAACAGGAGACTTTGGCCCCAGCTGTTTTCCTAGGTGTGGTGTGCTAGTGGTTCCTGAGAAGTTTTCCAGTGCTGCCGTTTTGTATGCTGACCTTGATGACAGCTCTTGTTTGCACGGACTCATCTCTGTAGTTGCCTTCTGCTGCGGAAAGCACGGGAGGCACTTAGCCTGGCACGTGGGAGGTGCTCAGCCAGTGGAGGCCTGTTTTTAGTGTTCTTTTCTCCGATCACACTGCTCCCTCTGGGGGGATCACCACATGGAAAATGCTAGAATTCTGCCTTTGGATTGTGGGGGGGAGGAGAAGAATGCAGGCGGTGATGTCATCAGGGCCTCATCACTTGTTCCCGCCAGTTTTCTGGCCGACAAGAAAAAGAAAACTAGTCACTTTCTCACAGGAAGGCGAATGTGGAGAAGTGGTCAAGTCTGGATTGCACGACGGGAGACCCAAGGAGGAGACGGGTCTCCCAGGATAGGTCCGGGGAGGTGGCAGGTTTGCTGTCCTAGGGGACCTGAGGTCTCTAAGGGGCATTGCTGTGTCCTCACAGCCTCACCCTCCGCCCCATGTGCTGTGTGGCCCGTGCGTACAGGTACGGAGCAGGTGCCCTCACTTGGTCAGCACTCGCAGTCTCCTGTTGAACGATTAGGGTGCCCTGTCCATCCTCAGCACACAGCGACACTAGTCTCTCTTCTTTCCTTGACCCGGCAGAAGATGACTCCATCAGAAAGGAACTTCACTTTGCACAACAGCAAACCATGGGATTTTGGCTCCTAAACGCTGAGACTCACCTGCATCATTGCTGATGAAACGAGGCTGGGCCCCGTGACATGGACGGGCCGGAGTTCTGCGCGTTGGAGGACCGGCCCCTCCACTGTCAGGCCGCCGAGCCTGTACGTCAGCGGAAGGGAACTTCACGGACAGAACTAGTCTCTCAAACTGTGATTCTTATTCCTTTTCTGGTGCTAAATTGTGAGACCCAGAAACCACCTGCTGTGCACTTTCTTTTTTGAGAAAGGTTAAGAGCTTGGATGTATATATAAAAGAGTGGACGTTAGCTTTCCTCTCCATTCTGAAATACGTATAATTCAAAATTTATCTTCTGATATACAAAAATATATTCGGAGAACTAAAGTCAGGATGGTGTATGATATTATAGCAAGATATTCTAAGATGAGTGAACTTACTTTTTAGTCTTAATGATGACGAATCACCAGTGTTTTCCAGGGAAGGGCTCCTTTTCTTAAGCTGTCTGTGGCGCAGGGAGCCAGCTGTACAGGAAACGAGGAAATAGGGTGGAGGGGGTCGTATTAGTGATTTGTGGCCACTGGGCAGACCCAGTTGCTGTTCCATGCTGCCCCATGGAGGGGTCTGAATCCAAAACTTAAAGCTTTTTGTCCAACTATGAACCAGCTGCTTCAGAATTGGCCCCCAAATTTTGTGTGTGACCAGTTCTCTAGAGACTGTGATTTTCATTTTGTTTCTAGTAAGTTTGCTAAAAGAAAATTCCCTCAGTATCTTAACTGAAACAACACTTGCTATAATGGAAATGCTCCCCAGGTCAGTTAAGTTTGGGTCCTGAATGTGGGGGCATCAGCAGGCTGTCAGGAACTCCTGCACGCTTTCTTCCCTGCCTCCTTCACTGTAACTTCTGTCTGCCCCGGACTTGGAATGTAGCCTGCGCAAGGAACTCAGCTCTGGGGGTGTGATCACATGCCAGTCAGAACCCTTGTCTCAGAACCTTCTGCCATCTCCCTCTCTGGGGGAAGTTCTGCACAGCTAGAAGGCTCCCCTTCAGAATGACCTTGGGGCCCATATCAGTTTCATGTGATGAAGAAATGAAGGGCATGAGGTTCCACTCCTGGCTGCACGTGCAGCAGCAGGAAAAGTCAATATATGGCTTCTATCATCTAATGCCTGAGTCTGGTATCACATGGGCCTGGGAGAGAAGAAAAGGGTCTGTGAACAGAGTGTTCTTACTGTGTTACGTTTTGCTGAGGCTGCTTACGGTATCAGGTGGGTTTTTCACCATCACAGGCACTTAGCATGGCAGATGGCAGCGTGTGTGTGTGTGTGTGTGTGTGTGTGTGTGTGTGTGTGTGTGTGGTTTGACATTGACCTGATTTCCAATGCTTTTGCTTCATGAGTAATTTCCTTGTAAACATGATGAAGAAAGCAATTCCTCAGAATGTTAAATATAAAATTGCTACGTGACCAGTTGCACTCTTTGGTAATACCCTGTTGGGCATTATTCTGGGTATTCATTTGAGAATGTTTTGGATGAGATTAACATTTAAATCAGTAGAATGAGTAAAGCAGATTTTTTCCGAAACGTAGGTGGGCCTCATCCAATCAGTTAAAGGTCTACATCGAACAGAAAGGCTGATTCTCCCCAGTAAGAGAGAGTTCCCTTTGCCTGACTGCTTTTGAACTGGGACATCGACCTTTGCTTGCCTGGAACTAGAATTGCTCCATCTACTGTCCTGGGTCTCCTCTTGCTGGCTCACTTTGCAGGTCTTAGGACTTGTCAGCCTCCTAAATTTCATGAGCCAGTTCCTTGTAAATGAATCTCTGTGTCTCTGTCTCTATATCCATGTGCATCCTTCCAGCCATCATCTATCTATCTATCTATCTATCTATCTATCTATCTATCTATCTATCTCGCATCCATCCTTTTGAGTCTCTTTCTCTGGAAAGCACTAATACACCAGTTTACCAGGTTTCTGATACAGTGAGCTTTCTGTTTACTTTTTTATTCTTACGTACTGCGCTTTTGTCTACGTGACTTTAAGTCTTGCAGTTAATGGCAAACTCATTCCTTATCCAACAGCATATAAAAATTTAATCAGAAAATGAAGCTAATAACCCCATTGCTCTTTTGATGGAAAGTTAATTCTACTACATGTGAAACTGTCATCAAATTATATTTCATTGTGTTTTCTTCGTAAGAAGAAAGGTTTTGTTTAGTTGCGCCTTTGCTGTCATGCCAGTTGTATAATGAGGTATCCAGGTTCACCTCCAATTATGCTGCCCATTGGTATGTTATGAAACAGTTTATGGCTCTCATTAACGCTGATGGTTCTAATTAGATGAAGCTGTGAGATACGTCCAGGGCCAGCCCTCTGGAGTGTTCCTGATTCAGTTGCCATAGACACTCGGGAGGTGACGAGTCGAGCTTAGCCAGAGTCCAGGATACTGTGACTTCAGTACCTAGCGTCTGAAAAGGAGACAGTCCTGAAGGAAAGAAAACAAAATGCCAGAAGCCAGTAAAAGTCATACGAAGAGGTCCCTGTGGGTGGGTTGGCACAGTGACCGCAGTGGACAGAGCTTTGGGGGACAGGTGGTGCTTCATAGGGCTGTTGGCCTAACTTAGTGGGGACAGAAAAATCAGCGGCATCCGCTGAGCCCTTGCAGTGAGCCCTTGTTGATCTCCTAAAAGCCTGTAAAGAACACAGAGAGATCCCACTGTAGAGACACGTATAGTAATGCTTCAACAGGGGTGCAGAGCAGACGTCTCAGCTGAGAACCGCAGCTGCGTGGACCCCAGGCCCATGAGGGTGTCCGTAGGACAGTGTGCTCCAGTGTCTCACTGTGTCTGTCCTTCCAAGGGTCCTGTGTTGCTGTCCTGTCACCTTATTTCTGATTCTAAGGAACACTGTGCTACAAAAAGGGGTGAGAAAAACCTCAAAGGGCCAAGTCACTGAGCCCCCCCAGAAGACCTTCAGCGAGTGAGGAGACGTTCTCAGAGGGAAAGCACGTGGCCCGGGGGTACAGGTGATGGATGGAGGATGGGTGCATTGTGTCAGCTTCATGGGAGCGCCCACAGGCGCCCCCGAGAGATGGCAAAGCAGGAGTGGGAAGGGCAGGTGTCTTCGTTAGCCAGAGAAGTCCCTGCAGCCGAGGGGTGGTGCTTTTCAGAGGTGCTGAGAATTCTGAGCAGAGGGGTCAAGGAGAGGGCGAGCTGACGGCCTGCCTTCTCAGGTGGGGGCCGAGTTAGGTACCTGGCACTGCCATCACAGTGACCCTCATTTTACCCTCGTCTGGTATGGCCCGGAAACCACACAGTAACACATATAACATTCTTTGTGTGGGGCCTTCACCTCCATGAAAGGGAAGCCCTGTTGGCCTCTGATAAATATACTGCAAAAGAAAACCACACACAGATCTGTGCTGCAGGACACAAAGCAGAAAGTAAGCAGCGGATACTTCCAGCCGTAATCTAGGACCACGGTGGCCTTTCAGACCAGAGTGTAATGAGACTCCCCTCAGTGGTTTTCAAAGAATTGGCTCTCCAAATCAAATGAATCAAATTAATTTGGGAAAAAGTAAAGTTATTTCACACCCTCACATGATGAAAACAAAAACCTCAACAAATCAAGTGCCTAAACAATGAAAACATCATAAAAGCATTAGATGAAAAATAGAATATATTTCTAACCTTGAGAGTAGGAAAAGGATTATATAAGAAACAAAATGCAAAAGCAATACAGAAAAAAAAAATGCTACTTATAATCATGTCAGGACACATCCCAAGCTCTCAAAATCATCCCATTGAAGCCTTTTCCTTAGTTTGAGGTGAACAGAGAAATGGCACCTCTCCCTACCCCCATGGAGGTGGAGGATGACAGCTTTCATCCAAAACCTTTGCTCACCACCTAGTATCCTCAGAATCCTTCCATGGCCTAGACAGGGCCCCTGGACAAAACCATGGATGGGCTTCATTATAATCTTGTATCTCACTTAGGAATAGAGCCTCTGTTATATGTGGGCCTCAGCCAAAGCTGTCATTTCGTCTTAGTATGTGTGTGTGTGGCCTGCGCAGACGTGTGCAAGCACACACGCATGTCTGATAACATACTTCCAACTGCCAGCAGCGGTAACTCCCAGGGAGGGGAAATGGGTAAAATAGTAAGTGGCCAGGAGGGAATTCAACTTTATCTGGATTGTTTCAATGTTCATAGTGACAATACATTCATGTATTACTGTGTAATTAAAAATAAATGAAATTCAATAGACTCTAGCCTGTACTGGTTGGGTTTTTGCCACTTAATTTCCATCTGCCAGTGAAATAAATCTGAAACCTTTCATTTGAGTTAATAGCCCCACTTAATGTGTTGCTTGGTTGGAAGAAAACCACATCATGCAGCGCTTTTCAGGGCTCTGTGCTGCAGCTTGCTCGGAGGCTCTCGGCGTCTGTGTCTCGGAGTTTACCCTTTCCATATAGGAGCTCAGTGTGTAAGGTTCATTTGTGCTGCTACTTTGACTTCCCGGCCCCTGGCCGACCTACAGGGATAAATGGCAAAGGCAGCACGTCCTCTGTCGCAGACATGAGAGAATGCATAGCTGCCTGGTCCGTTTCCAGCTGGAATCAAAGCCCAGTAGGTGGGATATTTCTCCCAACGGTGCAATTGCAGTGGGTATCTATGTGGCGTCCCCAAATAAGCTGACTCACGCTATCTGGTGTTCAGACAGCATCCTCGGGCTACGTCGGTAAAGTGGCCAACGTGGAGTGTTCCAAGTCCTGGATGTGTGACTGGCTGGAAGCACACACGTTGTGGCAGTAAAGGCCCAGCCTTTTGCAGGTGCCTTTCCACTGGGCAGGCACACACTTCAGCCCACAGGATGGCACGGAAAGTGCAGCGAGAGAAGCAGCACGGGAGCCGCGTGAGAGCAGAGCAGGGCACGGCACGGCGGGGCGGTGGGTGTGTGCAGCCGTTTCCTGAGGAGGAGCCGCCGGGTCTGTGGCAGCGAGAGGAGCTCTAGGTACCGAGGGTGGCGTCCACGTGGTCACGGCTGCACCCAGTGGAGGGTCCGTGCGCATCCGTGGACACTGAACCCGACCTGGGGGCAAGGAGAACACTGGTGGGTTCTAAACAAGGAGGGGCCTTGAACGCATTTGCACCGCGAGGTGACGGGTTGGTTGGAAAGCCACTGTGGAGGCTGGGGACTAATTTGGAAGCTCTCTCATCTGCAGGCATGAGGCCGCTCTAAGACAAAGGGCCCAGGAAACGGGAGAGGTGAATGGGGTGTCTGCAGAGTTTGGTGACCCTGGGGTGTTAGGAGGTATGGGGGTGATGTCACCGTTGCTGGCGTTGGCATCCGGATCAGTGGGGGCTCCATTCACAAGGCAACGAAACCAGGAGGGCGATTAGGGTCCGGGAGAAGGCCACGTGTGCTTTCGTGAGTTACATCCTCCCACGCTTTCTAACACAATTCTGGTGAATTTTGTAGATAGGACAGTATGATGAGCTCTGTCTCCTGGAATGGAGTCTCAGACACTCGAGATAAATGGGCTCGTCTAAGACCTCGACCTGCCTTGCACCAAATACGGGGTTCAGACTGAGTGTTATTGGCTCTGGCCCACAGTTCCTTTAACCGATCTGCCAAGGTTATGTTCCTTTCCCTCTAAATCTGCTCCCTGAGCCACAGAAAGCAAGACACATACCAGATGCACTTAGCCTGGGAGGGCAGCTGACTTCCAAATTCATCCCTTCACTTAGTCAGCACTTATTCAGGAACCCCGTACTTTGTCGGTCTCTAAACCTGCCCGGGGCCGGCCACTCTCCTAGCTGTTAGGGGTTCGGCTGTGAGAGCCATGCCCTCATGGAGCCTGCACGTCCGGTGTGGCATTGGATGGTACGGACACCATGGCACAGGGCCATCCGCAGACAGAAGCGTAGCAGGGAGGGGCGGCCATGCTCACGGGACACAGGGGCTGCTGCTTCCTGCAGGGTTGTCGGGAGGCCCCTGGGTCAGGAGACGTTGAGCAGAGACCAGGGGAAGTGAGAGGGGGAGTTGTGTGGACACCGGGGCAGAGTATTCCAGGAAAGAAAATTGCAGGCACAGATGTGTTACTGCGGAAAGGTGTTCGACATATTTAAGGAACACGGAGAAGGTAGCCTGGTTGCAGCAGAGGGAGCGGGGAGAGGATGGTGGGAAGTGTGATCAGAGATCGTAAAGCCTTAGAGACCAAAGCAAGGTCCTTGGATCTGCTCTGAGTCTCCCAGGAGCCATTGTAAGGAGCCATCCGAGAGCAATGACGTCACGTAGCTCGCTTTTCAAAGGGCCGCACTCTGGCTGCAGAGAAAGGGCCGAAGCAAGGGGACCAGCCTGGAGCCTAGGACAGGGGCGGCCGTAGCATGGTAAGCAGTGGTCAGGTTCCGGGTGTGTTTAGAGGGTAGAGACGGCAGGTTTGCTGGTTGACTGGCTCTGGGATGTGAGACAGACAACCACCCAGGATGACTCCCAGGCGTTTCCTGAAGGACTGCAGCAGGAAGCTGGCATTTACCTCGGCGGGAGGGACGCAAGGAGCAGGTTTGCTAGCTGGAAGGAGACGCTTGTTTTGGGACACGTTAATTTGAGACAACAAAGGAGAAGTAAGTGTTGAGGAGGTGATTTTCCATGAGTCTGGCGTTGAGTGTTGAGGCCTGAGATGGAGCTAGAACCTTGAGAGTGATTAGCAATTAAATGCTGTTCAAAACTAGGAGACTTGATGAGGTCACCCAGGGAGGAGGGGGATAGGAGAGGTCTGGGGATTCGCCCCGGAACTTAGGTAATTCCCATGGGCGATGAGGAGACGCGGGGAAGTGAGACAGAAGGAGCAGCAGGTCAGAGCAGGAGGGCGGAGTGAGGATTGTGCCCTGGAATCAGGGGAAGAAGCATGTGAGCTGCTGTTTGGCAGGTGAAGGAACGTAGGGACCGGCGCCTGGCCATTGGACACCATCAGCCCGTGCAGGTGACTGGTGACGCTGACGAGAGCTGTTTTGAGGGAGTGGTGGGGACAGTGCCTCCTGAGAGGACAGGCACTGAGGTGGCAAGCAGGCAGATAACTGTTTCACGGAGTCGTGCTGTAAGGATGAGCAGACAACTGGAGAAGGAGCTGGGTGGCCGAGTTCATTTAAGTTCATCTTTGGTGATGGGCAGTATTACTGCATGTTTCATGCTGAGCGGCTCCTTCCTGGAGAAAAGGGCACGTTGATGATGAAGGAATGGCATGACCCATCGGACTAACTAGCACCCCACATTTATTAAGAAACAGGGCTGCTGCTGTCTGAGAACTCCTAAAGGGAGAGAATCCAGTCTCCAGGTTGAGGAAAGGGCTGGCGAGAGTACCTTACAAGCTGATAAAATCAATGTGTGGGGGCAACTAGGCATCCCTCTGGGGATTGGAAAAAAAAAAAGTTGGGACGCACACTTTGTACTTTACATTAAAGTATATTCCAGATGTATTAAAATTTAAATGCTAAAGAGTGAAGAACCCAAGAATGAAAACGTTAGCTGTAGCTTCTTACAAATAGAAAAACTCCACGTAGCTAAAAATAATCAAAACATTTAAAAATACAGGGGAGAATACATGTAATCCATAAGACTGAAAAATAGTATAGCCCATTTCTAAAACATACGGGGTTTTCACAAATGAGTAGAGACAACCCAAAGGGGAAAATGAGGAGGAGCCATGGACACGTCTTATAAATGGGTGTGACATGTGTGGAAGATGCCCGGCAATATTACTATCTTTCAAAACTAAAAAATGCACATACTTTTTATTTCCCTACAAAATATTGGAGAGAACCTATCAGGAGGAGACTGGCGTTACAAATCATGACACAGCCAGACAGAGGAATACTATGTAGCCATTAAAACCAGCAAGGTGGCTTTTGTGCACTTAGATCACTAAGATACATTGTTAGATTAAAAAAAATCAAGATATAGAACAGTCATATTATGTCCCATCCTTTGTTAGAGGAGAGACATAGCGGTGAAAAGAAATACCCAGCCATGCTGGGAGACGGGAGGCTGGCAGCAAGGAATAGCTGATGTAACGCAGAAAGGAGAGGATTAGCCACAAAACACAGAAAAGCCGAGGGCAAGCCCCCACGAGTGAGAGAGGAGCCCCCGCCGAACCTCTAGCTAATGTCAGTCTCAGAATTCAGGAGGTGTGAGCATAGTTGGGTCCTACACAGGTGCTCGTAATTTACTGACAGGTCACAGGAATGACATTCCCTTTTCAGAGAGGCCAGTCTGCCTTAATAATCAGCCAGCTTTAGGACTGTCTTTTACTTGGAGTGCTTCCAGGAAAACAATAGAGCTTTAGTTATGGGTGCAGGTTATTAATCGGGGCTACTGCTGATGTCACGTGTGCTGACGAGATCACAGACACCTGGCCACTCACCTGAGAAATGAGTCACAGGTCTGCATCCCCTGTGCGGCCATACTTACTGCCCCTCACAGTAAGTCAAGTTCTAAAAAGGAAACAATTCAATATTAGAAGTAGATTAAACTGTCATTAGTTACAGATTGTTTGTAATCGCTTAAAGAAATCTTTATGCATTTTAGCTACATCAAGGAACTCTCTTACTGGAAGCTCCTAACAGGTTTTCAGTGGGATGTGTTGGGCTTTTTCTAAGAAAACTCTCTGCAAATGGTGTTGGGACCCCCTCCATCCCGACCACCAACCAGTGCGGTCAATGGAATCATCCAGTTTGTCCTTGGGGAGAAAACAGAGGCTGTGAGCAAAGGGGCACTTTTCCCAAGGTGACCCCTGGTGAGTGGCAGAGGCAGCAGATAAATCACGACTGTAGCCTGTCATCTGTGCTCCTAACTGGACAGGTTTGAACCCCTGTCCCACCGTCTGCCTGAATGTGTGGCCTCATGGTCACTCAGTTTCCTCATCCGTAGAATGGGCAAAATAATAGACCCGTGGCTGCAGGGCTGCGATGAGGGTGGAAGGAGTTAATACCTGCAAACCACCCAGGTGAAGCTTGGCACTCACTGCACAAGCCCAGGAAATGCCAGCTGTTAGCAGGGTGTTTGGGACATTCCTCGCTGCCTTTATGCTCTGCTGCTTTTACACCCCACACAGCCCTGGACGATACTGGATGCTCAATTAAGAGAAAACTTGATTGAGTTTTCATATTATATACTGATTTTTTTAAATTATGCAAGGCCTGAATATCAGGCTCCCACAGCTGGAAACACCCAGCCACCAGCTTCTGACTCTGACACCAGCACCCAGAGCTGAGTGGCACAGCGGGGAGAGCGCGTGGCCGGCTAGCAGGAGCTGTGCTGAGCTGGTCCCTGCCGCTCGGTCATGGACGCGATCCCTGGGGCCCAAGGCCCTTGGTCTTGGGGGGAAGATCACAAAGGCATCGTGACCAAGACATTGTTCTTGCCCGGAAGTAGGTGCAGGCCACATGCCTGGAGCAGCTCGTGATTGAGCCGGACGGATGGGGCCAGTGAGTGCTTGGTTCAGGCAGACAGCTGCCGTGGTTGTTGTTTTCCGTGAAGGAAAGCGGAGTGTTTTAGATGATGGGCTGAGTTTCCTGGTGTTGGTGTCCCCATTTCTTTACCAAATTGACCAAATGCTCGAGTTTTGCTTGTGTCCTATTGACACTAGTTGATATGACTAGAAACGTTGACGCTTTCCTCGTTACATGATCATTTGCCACTGAAATCAATTTCGGAAAACAAAACTGGCTTCCTTGTGACTAAGTGGTAAAAAAAGAGACTCGAAGTGTCTTTTGTGGTAATGAGGTGACTCTTGGGCTCCTGGGTGCTTCAGGATGGGGGCTGGTCTCCAGAAAGAACAAGCCATGAGTAGAAGCAGAAGTTTCATCCCACTTACTAGCCTCTGGGAAGGGGTACAGGGCTAGAAACTGACTTAATGATCCGTCTCTGCCTAATGATAAAACCGCCCTAAAACTACCAAACATGCAGGGTTCGAAGAGCTTCTGGATTGATGAGAGTGGGGCACCCCAATTCCACAGGGACAGAAGCTCAGGACCCTCCTGGACTCTTCTCACCCCCCCACCCCCAGGCAATGTCTCCATCTGACTATTCACCTCCATCCTTTATAATAAACCAGTAAACGTAAGTGAGTACTTCTCTCACTTCTGTGAGCCATTCTATGAAATTATTGAACCCGACGAGGGGGTCATGGGAACCCTAATTTATAGCCAGTCGGTCAGAAGTACAGGTGACAACTGGGACTTGCAACTGGCGTTTGAAGTGGGTGCTGTCCTGCGGGACTGAGCCCTTCACCTGTGAGCTCCGGTCCTGTCTCCATGAGGATAGTGTCAGAGCCACATTGAATTAGGGGACACCCCGCTGGTGTCACAGAGAAGTGCTTGATGTGTGGAGAAACCCACGCCCATTTGGTGACTGGAGGTGAAGTGTTCTGAGTGGGAGAGTAAAGGAGAGACACTCAGCGAGTGTTTTTCCCAGAACAGGGTTTCGGAGTAGTTCGTGAGCCTACAATAAAGGAAACCACGTGAAATCAAGGTCTCAGAGTAATGGCACCACCTTGGCCTGTGGCGGCCTCGTTCCTCACGGCTCAGTGAGCAGCACGGCCAATACCCAGGCACCTGAAAGGGAGAGGAGGGCGGACAGGTGGAGAAAGGGGAGACAGACTTCCAGTTTCATCTTTCCAAAAGGCTGGTTCAGGTGACTGCCAATCACCCACAGAGCGCGTGGCCTCCTCACTTCATGGGAGCAGCATTGTGTTTGTGAAGCCGGCGAGCCTGTCTGTGCGTCAGCCTTTCCTCTGGCTGTAAAAGAGCCTTCCCTCCTGCCCGTCCTGAATGTGCGAGATGCCTTTGCTGGTTCCCTTGGTTAATTATCTTCTTAGGTGCAAATCATCCTCTCCCACGCAGTGGCTGAAGCAGCCTCTGTGGGTGAGGAATGGCGGTGACGGGCTCCTGTGCAATGCAAGCTTGCTGAGCGCATGGCGGCACTCAGCCCGTCTTTCCCCAGGCCGTGGGCACGCCCGCTCGCTTGCTCCTTTATCCTAGAAACTGCCAAACTCAGTGCCAATTCCTGCAGCCTAAAGCCCCACCGGACGTGGTTTCTCTCCAGATGGACTTGAGTGGCTTAGCTGCCTTTGTCACGTAGGATATTCCCACAGTGCCCTGCTGCTCTGCTTTCCTTTCTGCCCGTTGGACCTACCTGCTACAGTGAAGTTTAACAACACACTAACTTGCAAATCTGGACACGTCCCCTCTGCTCTCACCTGTCTGTAGGTCTCCCCAGCCCCGTGGCTCTGCTCCCATAAAACCGAGCTGCCTGCAGTGCTCCGTAGGGTTTCATACCTTTCTTTACAACCCTGCCTCCTTCCCGGAATGTCACCGCCAGGCTGGTTCTTACTCATCTCGCAGGTATGAAGTGAGGCAAGACACTCTGCAGGAAGCTTTCCTGAAACACCTGGCCGATCCCTGAGCACCCAGGGCGTTGGTCCATCTTGGCCCTAATCTCAAGACTTTGTGCCCATCTTCCCGGATGCAGCTGTGAAATCTCCTTGGGCAAGACCTCACACTCACTGAGTGTTTGTTGAGCGGAACCGGTTTGTGATGCCTATGGCTCTAGTCATACGTTCTGGGTAGGTCCTTGTCAACAAGTCTCCCTTCAGCTGGCACAGCCCTTGACCTGGCCATGAAGTGAAGTGGAACAGGGCCCGGGCTTTAGATCTGAGATTGTTGACAATGTCCGTCCAGGACGCAGGGCCTGTCCTGAGCACAGTGAGGGGACACAGTGGGAGCGTAGGCAGGGCCCTTGAACTCTGTTTCCTCTCCCTGTCTGGTCCTTGGCAGATGGCTGTCTGTTCCTCCGTTCCTATGTCCTGCCTTCTGGCCGTGCAGGGTGTGTGGCATGAGGGGGCAGCTACCTACACCTGGCACAGGACACACAGCCTGTCAGAAGCTCCACATGGGCTGCGGTAAACGCATCGCCTCTGAGCGTGGGCTCCATCAGGAGCGTTTTGCACGGAGATGTGCCCGAGTGAGGAGCTGGGACTGGACATGCTTTGCCCACCCCCTTCTCCTTCTGTCTTTGGCTTCCCAGCTGATTGGGAGTGAGGGGCGGTGGCACACCCAGGGGTTGCCCAGAGCAGCGGGGTGTGCAGACCCCCGTAGCAGTAGCAGGGGGCACTGGAGCAGCGCCTCCCCTCTTACAGCCCAGAGGATGCCCTGGGGGTAGCAAGGCCGCCACGCCTGTGCCCTCATGGCTCTCACGCACGTACACACGCGCACTCACACACGCTTCTAATTCTTTGGCAACCCTACTCCTAAGCGAAGTGTGTCACTGTGGACACGTGGTAGAGGGTTGATACTCTCTCCTGACTAGCCCCTTAGAAAATGAAAAGTTATTTTCATCTTCGTTGGCTCCTCGGTTGTAGGAATGAGGTGAGGGCTGTCTTAGGTCGGGAGAACTGGGCGTGAGATTCATTTCCAAAGTGCCTCCTATGCCAGGAGGCGTGTGGCCGTCACGTCGTACAGTTTGTTTTGTCTTTGACTAAAAGATGGCTCGCTGGGAGCGGAGGGGCAGGAAGGACAGCAGCCGTGAGGGACATTCCCAGCAGACGGGAGGCCTCTTAATGGATTGCGCCTCTTTGTGGAGTTCCAGAAACAGATTCTGACTGACATTCTTATGCTGGGTGACAGGGGTGTTGGTTGGAATGAACCACAATATTATTAGTTTGGATCCTTTGTTCTCGAATCGTCTTCCTGCACTTACTGACTGTTCCAGGGAAAGGCCCAAAGAACCTGCTGCCTTGTTTCTCCATCATTTGGGTGGAGGTCAGGAGCCACTGTGGCTTTTAAAACGCACCACTTCCGACTTGCAGGCCCCATTCCGAGCAGGCCCCGTGGTGCCAGCTCGCGCCTGCACTCGGGGGTCAGGGCCACCCTGCCCGCAGTTCGTCTGTGCGACGTGCCCTTTAAAGCCAGGAGGTTGATGGGCTACAACTCGGTGAATGCCGTGTGTGGCTCTCACGCCTTACGGCCTCCCCTGAGAAAGAGAGAACTCTTTCATTTTCATCGCCCACACACGCCATGTAACGTAGCTGGGACTTAAACATTCTTCCTCTCCTACGATTTTGTTAAAGACTTTGTTTTTATCAAAAGTGAGGAAGCTTTAAATTAGAGAGGCAGAGCCCTTTTCTGCTCAAAGAAAACACTGAGAGGCCACTTTTGGCAGAATCACTCTTTTCGATGGAATTGCCCAGCCGCCTCCCTGGGGGTTTCATTAAGAACAATGAGTTTGAGCCTTTCCGATTGGAGCCCTGGGCTGAGTGTAATTGTGCTGTCTTCTTTCAAAGATACAGTGATGGCTCATTACATTCTCTTTAACTTCACAGAGTGAATAGGCAAGGTGGACACTGTGGAAATCGGTGGGGGGTTATTTCAGGGGTGGTGGAAATTGGTGTTTAAGTTGCAGGCAGATTGTGTGTGTTATAGGACAGAGGTGATCACCCATCTCTTCCAACCTGTTCCGGGCACAGCGAGCTGGACTCCTTCCCAGCAGCTTGGACACAGATTTCCCATCAATTCAGTGCTCAGAGCATTTTGGGAATTCCCAGAAAGTCCTGCAGCAGAATACTTTACATGCCAGCAAATTCCTCAGCCTGAGCTTATGGAAACCGCCCGTCGTGGGGCAGAGCCAAACCCGGGCAAGAACGAGCGTTTGAAGTGAGTCCTAGGGCGACAGGGAGAAGGAGGTTTGGCTAAAAGTCATCACAGTTGTTCTCAGGGCCAGTCTAGAATCCAAAAGTAATTGCAGGGCAGGGATTGCGAAGCTGTGTGGGCAGTGTCAGGGGGTGGCAGACCTCGTTTTGCCAACGGAGGTCATGGCACTCCCTGCGCTGGCACGGGGCTCATTTTTTGGACACTAGCTTTGTTTTTTCCCCCCTTAGAGAATAAAGGGCAACACACAGGTTTTGAGGCCCTGCCCTGGTTCCGATTGATGCCGAACACTTGGAAAGTAAAGAGGAGCTTGGCCGTCCCGGCCTCGCACAAGACACAGGACATAGGCACGTGTACACCGCGCACCCAGGATTGTAGGGGTGCAGCCTGGCCGGGGCTGGGGGGCCAGGGAGCGTGTAGTGGAGAGAAGGGCAGAGGTGGGGGGGAAGAGAGATTGCTATTTGACTAAGTCAGCTGTCTGCCCAGGGTGGATGGCAGCCCTTCTATAGGAAGAGGTGTTTGCTTTTAGGTCTTGTGAGTCTCCAAGTTCTGAGGACGGAGCCTGAGTCCATTCTGCTGTCATGTGAGAGCTGAGTGGTCCCCGTGGCCCAGCCTGAGCTGGAGAAGAGGCAGGGCAGGGACAGCCTTCCGCCTAGGAGAAAGGAGCCCTCAGGCTGAACACACAGCTCTGCCTGTGTGGACCCCGAGCCGGGAGGTCTTGCCCTGCACACCATCCCCCTGCGCCCAGCCCTCCATCCTCGTAGGGGCTGAGCGTTCTGGCCAGTCAGGACGATGGGCCTGGGCCTGGTCTCAGAGAAGGAAAGGCAGACACCACTGTCCACGTGCAGGTAGCTCCCAGGGGTGGGGGGGGGGCACTCACGGCCATGGGGGCCCTGCTGGGTGGGAGGCTGGTGGAGCATGTCCTGGTCCTGGAAATACATCACGTGCCTAACATATGCACCTATCCTGTTTCACACCCCCCGCCCCCCATCAGAGGAAGCTAGAACAGCAAAGGGTATGTGATGGGGAAGTTGGAAACCATGTGAGTCCTCAACAGTAGGCTCCTGCTTAAGTGATTATTGGACACGCTTAGTCAGGACTGTTACGCTGCCATGAAAAATGTATGTTGACGAAGAGCCTTCTAGCTTCCAGCATAGTGGTTGAAAAAGGCAGGTTACGCAGCTGAGCTCCCAAAGCGATCTCAATTTTGTCTGAACTCGTAATTTAAACAAAAGGCGAAAGTATTGATTTATTTTTGAGTGTCAAGCAATCGACTTCCTGTTTTTTCCTGCACTTTCTGGATTTAATATAAACAGTGGAAGTTATTTAATTTTTGAAAATTACCAAATCTTTTAAACCAAGTCTCAAAGGATACTCTAGCCTGGTGGATAATCTCTTGGGTTAGATTTCCTGCAGGGCAAAGATTTCTGTCTTTCCTCCTTTCCCCCACTGCTTTCCCATCACTCCCTGGCTATTTCTTAAACCAGAAGAAGTGCTACAAACCACAAACCAAACCAACTGGGAGTGAACCCACCAAAACAGCCGGGAGCCCTGTGAGTGCCTGTTCCTAGCCCTTCCTGTGGAGGCTTCAGGGCCTTTAAAAACTCATCCACCCCACACATACTGACTGAGCAAATGCTATGTTCCAGGCACAGTTCTGGCATAGCTAATAACCCTGCGCCCATTTTTACCTTTTCCTCTCTTTACTGAATGGCGCCTGTCTCCTCTTCAAGATTTACTGTCCCATAGTCTACATGAAGCGAGGAGGAGCTCAAACTAATGTAGGCTGCACCTCTACTGTTACTTCATAATTCTCACAATGACTGTGTGAGGATTTGGCAGAAGAGGAAGCAAGTTCAGAGAGGTTAAGTGATTTATTCAGGGTCACCCAGCAATGCAGGAGTCCAGCGTAGCCGAGCTCATGCGTTCCCTGTGACATTACCCTACCCCATAAACAACCATCAAGTTCTTTCCTTCCAACCCAGCTTTATATTCCACGAATTTTAGTAAGAGATCCAGACCTAGGAACTCTCCAGAATTTTGAGATTCATCAGATTTTAGGAAGATTGCTGCCATTCTTGGTTGAAACAGTTTTTTAATTTCCGTGGGCTGCAAAACAACACTAAGATATCCCTATACTTCTTTTCTTTCCGTCATCGTCTTTCATTAAGACCTCGCCAGCCTGTCCCGTTCTGAGATGTCAGGGGTCGTCGTCACAGACAGAAGTTCTGTGAGCTGGTCAGTTACAGGAGCAGAGGGGCCGCCTTAGCTCCGGAGGCACAGCTGGGGGTGCACGGCCGCCCGGCTTCGCTCCGGTCTCCTCTTCTCTCCTGCTCAGTTCCCCTTGCCCACCACACTCTGCCAAGCTCTGTCCTGTCTCAGAACTTTGCACCTGACCTTCTTGCCAGGACTGTTCTCCCGGCTGGCCCTGGGGTGGCTGGCTTCTCATGGTCCCTGTCATTCAGCCTACGTGCCATCCTTTCCCAGAGTCCTTCCTGGGCGCTAAAGGAGGCCACCCCTGCAGCTACTCTCCCACCCCCGCCATGTATTTGCTTCACATTGTCAACCGCTATTTGCATGACTTCTTGTATGTTCCCTTGTTTATTGTCTGTCTGCCCCTAAAGAGGCCACAACTCCATCGGTGTTTTGGTGAAGCAGCTCGAGCCTGGCTCGTTGCTCAATAAAGACTCTTCTGAATGAGTGACTGGGCTCCACAGGCCAGTGGGAACAACTGAGCTAGAAGCAGTGGGGTTGGGGCAGCGAGAGGGGAGGTTGCGAAAATAAAACAGCGCTGTCAGAGCTTAGATGTGAGGTCACGTCTTAAGTGTCTGCAAACGCCCTCTTGTTTCTGCCGCACCGTCTTCCTTCCCTTCTAAGGTCGGAATCTGAGAGGCTTCCCTCAGCCACCTTGAAAACAGGACCGGTTTCCTGTAGGAACATCACGGCCTCAGGAGATTTCTCTCTCTATGTATTTGTATGTAGACATGTATGTCCACATCTGTTTCTATGTGGCTGCAGGAATCCAGCTCTCATGTGAACACTTCTGTTGCCTGCCATTTTGCCGTTTCTTTGCTTTCCTTGCTAAAGACTTAACCATTTCCCGAGGATTAGATCCCAGGGACCTTTGCTCATGTTTCCTGACTTGACACCAGTCCCTTCCATTGTGAACCTCAAGCGGATCCCCTTTCACTATGAGACAAGAAGTGATTTAAAGCAGAGGGTGACCCAGTTGCCGTGTTTGTGCTGTGTCCCATGGAGGAAACCAAAGCTGCAATGCAGTCACCAGAGACAGGAAGACCTAGAGATAGAATTCTAGAGCCTGAATTGTGAACAACAACCAGAGAAAAGGAAGGCTGAGAATGAGGTGGCATCACTCCCAAACCTGTTTATTGTATGAATTCACAAAGGGCAGTGTGGCACCCAGACAGGAGGGAGTGACACCCCCAAACAGTTACGCTCCAGAGATGGGCGAATGCCACTGGAAAACAAACCCAGAGCTTGGCAAGTAGAGGGCAGAGTCCCATTGCGACAGATGAGGTTATTTCTGCTTGTTTTGGTGGTGGCACTGTTGTTATCAAAAGTTAGTAAGTGTCTCCTATCCTAAAACTCGCCTCTAAGCAGTAACAACAGTAGCAAGTGTTATGACAAAGCGCTCTCTGGTCGACACTGTTTTGGGCTGCGGAAATGCACTGATGAAAAGCCAGACGTGGCCGTGTCTTTGTGGACACACTGTCTCCGCATGGACAGAGGACCTCCAGGTCCTGAGTCTGTACCTGAGGCTTCTCTGTGCAGGACGGTGTGGCATCTAGATGCCACAGGGAGCGTGGCATCTAACAGTTGGAACGCTGACATTCGTCTCAGAAAAGAGTCTCTGCAGAGGATTCCCCCCCCACCAATGTCATCAAGTCAGGAAGCTCTTTGACTTGAAATAACCGGATTAGAATCTCACAAAATAAGATCTCACCGTGGAGAGTTAAAATATCTGAGCGTTCCACGGCCTCCAACGTGACTGAAACTGTCTCTCTTCTGTGATTTCTTATGCTTTGCCTACTAGAAATCTACGCAGAACTTTTCCATCTTAAATTGTAAGAGAAAGAGAAATTGTTAAACGCAAGGACGGGAGAGCCACATAAACGCTTCTTTGACAGTCCCATGGCTAGCGACAATGCCTGCAGGTTCCGGAGAGGGATGTGTGTAGACACTGAAGGGATGGTGTGGACCGTGAGAGGGAGGAAAGGGTGCAGGAGAGCAGGTGAGCACTTGCCGACGAGGACACCTCAGCTCTGCCCATGCGTGTCGCTTGGGCTCCCGCTCTGGCTCTGTGTTCTGTCTGTGGGTTTCCTGAGCTTCGTCTGCAGAGGGGAAGGGTGTCTCCAGGACGCTGTGGGGGGCAAGTGGAAACAGTGAACTCAAAGGGTTTTGTCACCTCCTGACTCCTGAATAGATGTGGAAGATTATTGTATATTTCCCCTGCTTGAATCAGTCCCGTTTGCTACCCGTGTGACACGACCGTTCCTTCTCCGTTTCATACTCCAGAAGGGGACCTTTCAGATACTCGTATTGCAGGTCAGTGGGCCAGTTATGTGTATTTTGCTTCTTTTTCTCAATGTGTGCACATACAGCACGTCTCAACTCTAAAGAAAGCTGAAGGTCAGCTCTAGGATCGGCGTAGAAAATGCCAGAGAGGTGACCTTGGGCTAATTCCTAGATGTCTCCTGCCTTGGTTTCCCCCCTGTAGATGGATACATTGGTTTCCGTGATCTCCAGTCCTTTCCATGTCAGCGTGGAAGCCCCCCAGGGGATGAGAGGTCGCTGTGGAATACACCATGAGAGTAGTGGGAAGAGGCCCACAGTTGTAGTGAGAGAAAGCACGGAGGTTCTAGCCCGTTCTGCTCCTTCCCACAGCACAAACACGGAAAGGTAAACAGAAGAGAAGGGAGCTGTGAACGAAAACCACAGTGGCCTTATCTGGTTCCTCTCTGCAAAAGCCACCTTCCCGGGCTGCTGACCCCTCCGTACATCTGATCTGCTCTCCCTTCTTCACTTCCACACTCGTTCAGCAAATACTTCTGGAGAAAGGCTGACTGGCCTCCTCCTCGGTGCCACCTGTGCCCAGTCTGTGTTTGTGCTGCTCGGCTCTCCCGTTCTCGAGCCAAAGAGCAGTTGTCCTTGCATGTGCCCGCAACTTCTCACAAGGACAGACGGTGACAGCGCCCTCAGGGCGTTACTGCTCTGACAACTTTGTTGTCACAGCTCCCTGCAGTGCCCTGGCCCCACTCCTGGCGTGGCCCCCAGCCATTCCCTCCTCCCCACGCCCCACGCCCCCAGGCAGCGGGTGGTCCATGGGCTCCCCAGCGCCTGCTGCCACCAGGCACGGTTCTCTCCTGGGACCCTCGCGTCCTTGGGAGGTACTGTGGCGGGGCGGAAGGCACAGCCATGCAGTCTGAAACCTGGCTTGTACATAAAGTTCCAGTGTCAAGTAGTTTTGAGAACTTGCAAAAAGTGTCCTACGCTCTCTGAAGCTTGGGTGTATCTCGTAGGAAGAGACGATGGTCATAATTATGTGGCAGAATGGTCGTAAGGGCAAAGCGAGTTCCAATGTATAAACTGTTTGCTCAGAAAATGGCTTGACGTTTGCTCATGAAACCTCCTCCAGCTACATGTCCGGAATCCTCTTGGGGTTCAAGCACCAACCTGCCCAAAGGATTGACCTATGCCCACCCAGATGTATGTTTCCAGAATGTTCGAGCAATATGCTGGAATATGGTAGGGGCTTTGTTGACTTATACAGAATCACACCCGAAAATCCTGATCTATTATTAAAAATATTATTGAAAAAGCTTCAATTGTTGCTGCAGATATATTTCCTTATATAAGGTGGCCATTGTGTTATTTTTCCCCCCTCATTTTCTACCTGACACTGATAGCATATCAGTTGCTGATAATGCCTTGACCTTCAGTGCTGAGTGCTGAAGTCCTTTATGGAAACATGAGAAAACAGCTCTCCCCACGCCACCCCACCCCACTTCTCTCCTGAGCGGTTGTGCCGCAGGCGCTTGGTAGAGGTTGGCCACCTGGGGCCCCTGTGGGGGCTGCGCTGGACGCCCAGAACTACCGTGGGAGAGAAGAGGGCTGGTGCTACGAGGGGACTACCAGGTAGAGGGTCAGCTCGGGGCAGGGGCTGAGCAGAGGAGGGGTCTGCATGTTGAATCTCCCTGGAATCAACTTGAACTCAGCTCACCGTTGGTACGAATGAATGACATAACTTTTCCAGATTCATCTAACATTTATGGAGCATCCATTTATGGATGTTCAATACTTTATGAGACGTTCATACTTTATGAGATCTGTGCTTTGCGGATGGGACCCCATGATGACCCTACACAAGCTGTGAGGTTGTATCATTATGTCCATTGTTCAGATGAGGAGACTGAGGCCCAGAGAGTTGCCTAAGGCTGTGTGTTTGGGGCGCCCGCAGGCAGTGAAAGCCCAGTCTGATGCTGTTTGGTGTCGCCGCTCTCTCGGGCAGATCTCTGACTTCATCTGTTTCCCTCTGTTGAACAACAAACTCTTAGATGTCTTTTTCCAGGAAATGTTCTGTAGTTGCCTGTAAACATGTATTTTGAGAATAGCGTCACACTTCCCCCTACGATTTCCCACTTGATAATCTCAATGGACTCGAGAGAAGAGAGAGGCTTTTTGATCACTTCACAAACCTTTGCAGGTGGAGTGGGCGCCGACCTCCAGTCAGAGCCGAGCGTTTTGTCCCTCACAGGGGATGTTTCTTCAGAGACGAGCAGGAGAGAGCATTAGACGTTTGCTTTCAAAGGAGAAGGACACAGTCATGTTTGTTCAAAATAGATGGCGGCTTATGAGGCACCAAACGATTTGTAGCATTTCCCAGCGATCAGAGATAAAACATCTCTTTTTAAGGTTCTCCGTCATTAGCTTTTCATGCCTCGCTGAGTAACTCAGAGAGACTTTTCTCCACGTCTTGCCCGTGAGCCCCATTTGAAGGCATCAGTCATCAGTAGTCCTTCTATGTAGTGTAAAAATACACCTGGCTGGACCCTCAGGAAACCAGGGGAGGGCCTCCTGTTTCTTACATTGAGGGGTTCACATCCAGAGGCTGGGACAGGAAAGGATGGAGGGACCGAGGAGGGAGAATGCGATGGATTCCTATCCAGTTACAGGTACGTTGGAGGAAAACCACCTGCAAACCCTCCACCAGGGACCTCCCCTCGCCACAGGCCCTGCAGTGAGCACGTCCTGCCTGATTCCATGAGAGGAGAAATCTGGGAATGACACGAGGAAACGACAGGGCTGACATGTCAACGCTGCTTCTAGAATGGGGTTCAGCTTCTCAGCCGCCATGCAGCAAGCTCCCCACAGAGCTGTGGTGTCACAGTGCTCTTGGTGCTGCGAAAGCCGGGTGACAGGCTATTAAATGACGGCTCTTGCCGAGGAAAGAGAAATATTATCCATGGCGACAAAAACCATCAGATTTTATTATGTGCCAGTCAGTGCTATATATTTCAGACTTCTGCTTTAAAGGGTATCATTTAGGAAAATGGGACAGATTTTCATTGGCTTGAAAGTTTCTATTGTCAAAAGGCATTACCAGGAAAGTACAATACATTGTAAAATTACAAGGAACTGCGATTCAGCCCTATTTTGACTTTATTTATAAAAAACAAATTAATAGCAAATGAATAAAACTTTTAGACCATTATCTGAGTAATAATACTAAACAAAAGATCTACTAAAACAGCCGCATTCAAACAGCTGTTTAAGAAAACGCAATGATATTTCATCCATTGTCAAACTTGGCATTTGGGCAGAAAAACACCAAAGTAAATATTTATTGATTCATGGGAGAACACTGAAAATCCCTCCGTTATAAGTAGAATAAACAAATAAACCATGATTTATAAAAACTCCAGCTAACTAAATCAGCTAATGGGTCTATTCAAAAAATTCTTCTCATGTAAACTGCGAACTGACAATTATAATTGAAAATTACCAGTTTCTCTATGAATTTAATATACATATAGTTAACCACCTGCTTCGCTGGGAAACAGAGCCGTTTCAGCGTGCAAATGGGTGTACAAATGTTTGAAGGCTTTTGAACCAAACACATTAATTGCCAGTCTGTGTTAATGGAAACAGGCAGAATGGATGCTTGCCTCTCTCTGTAATAAATATAAAAATTCCCTGGGCTTCTGAGTCTGTGTGAAGCTCACACGGAGGCCGTTTGTAGGAGAAGCTCATTTGCGAGACGGAGCCCCTCAACCCCAGCCAAGTAGGTGAAAAGGAGACAGGCAGAAAGGTCCATCAGCCAGACTTGGTGTAGGTGCCACATTCCTAACAGGTTCTGTCCAAGTTGTGGCCGGATGCTTCTTGGATGAGCCCCGGCTGCTGCGGAAGAGGCAGCGAGACCCAAGGGGAGATGCGAAGCAGGGCTGTGGGCCCGGGGTGCCCACTTCCTTCCTGGTGACCAGGGCAGGTGCCCCTGTGCCTTCTCCTACTGGCCTGGGGCCCCCTGGACCTGACGTCATCAGGCGGGGACCCAGATGCCCAGAAGCTCTTCCTCCTCTGGAAGAGATTGGTCCTGTGTCTCCTGACCACCTGTGGGGTCAGCGTGTTTCAGGGAGACATGTTCATGGAAACCTAACCATAGCCCAGTGGGCTCCTCTGTCCAGGTTCTCATTCAGAGGGGCCATTGGTTGTACGGTGGCTTCTCTGGGGGCTGGGGTTCTGGCACTCCCTGCTTTTCTGTGACTGTGCCCATCGTGGGGGGGATGGCAGGACCTGGCTTGACTCTGAGCCCGAGCTCACTGATGGGTATAGCTACCTGGGAAATAGTCGGGGAACAGCTAGGGGCAGGGAACGTGCCCAGTCCTACATGGGGGTCACACAGCCGGTGCGAGGCAGTGGCTGAGCGAGGCAGGTAGGTGCTCAGGTGTCCAGGCTCAGACCACAGGGGCCCATGAGACAACTTCCAGCTCCCACCAGCATCTTCCGGGGAGCCTGCTGAGGGCCTGTTTATCTGGAAGCAGCCAGGCAAAAGCTGACGGGTCAAAGACCCAGCATCTGTGGCTGGGCGAGGCTGCAGAAAGGTTAGCCAGCGGGGCGCCGGGCTCCCACCAACTCATGTCTTCCTTGTGCCACTCGTGTGTCATGATCAGAAGCAAATCTGACACCATCTGAAATCCCCCCGTTCCACACAGATACTTTTAAAGCCTCTTCTTATTGGCAGTGGGGTGGAGTTTTGTTTTGATTCTGGGAGAACAATGCTAGAGTTGGTTGTTTTAAAAATGGCTTTGAGTAGATGCAGTAAGTTTTCTTAGGAAAAAAAGAAAAACATTTACCTCATGTGATTCTGCCATTCTCTTAGAGGGCAGCTGTTGGTGTTTGCAGGCTTAGCCATCAGAGATAAGTTGTCTTTTGACATCCTTACCTAGGCTTTCTGTTATGTCAGATAAGATAAAAGTCGGTTATTTGGTGCTGGTTTCCTCTGGTAGCAGCATTCTGCATTTATCTCACATGGTCAGCTGTTGAATTAAGGATGAAACCACAAACGCTGAGATTTGCTTTAAATCCACATCCGGAGAAGTAGGTCCTCTTAAGAATCTTTGACTTTATCCTCTTACGGAAGATAAAGGAGACTAGAGACCTTTGCTTAATATCCTAGTTCTATTTATACGCACACACATACTTGAACTTGTTTTCATTTCGGCAGGAGAAAAACAAACCATGAAGGTGCCTGGGTTCCTGAACTGTTTCTCCATAATCTCAGCTCTCTCGGGACGGTCTGGCCTGATGTGCAGCGAAGCTCCGAAATAGAGAGTGTTCAGTGTCGTTTCTTATGCAGACTCACTGGCTCCTACGCCCTCCTCAGCCAGGCCACGGACATTGGGGTTTTGCTTTTAATTTTCTGTGCTGCAGTGATTCCGGATGCATGTGAAAGAGGGATTGTTCCGTTGAAAGCCTCCCCACCCCTCATCTGGCCACTGCCCACCAGTGTAGCAGCTACCAAAACTCAGGCTCGTTCTTTGTGTGCTATGTATTCCTAGTCGGGGGGTGAATCGGTGATGCTCACAAGCCTTTTTTGGGGTCCCTGGCCTGTGAGGTTGTGTCCAGTCCAGAAACAGAGCCCGTGTGTGTGTGTAAGATTTTTTTGAAGGAAGGTAATTAACTGTAGACCTAAACCTTTATACTTTACTTGAACCAACTCAATAAGCCAGTCCAGGCAAATCAGAATATCCGCGGTGATAGCTAATGCAGAAGCTATCATATATTGAATGGCTTATTGTATGGACTCGCAGACGGGTTCTGGCATCCAAGATTAAAAGACAAAATAAAAAACAGGGCATCTTTATGTTATGGTAGAGTGAGTTTGTATGTGTAAAGAACATAGTAAATACCACAGGTGTGAGTAGCATTATTTTGTTTTGCAACACTTTATGCCCTTTTGTCAGTAAATAGAGATGGGGCTGGGGACAGGGTGGGGAAATGGCTGTTATACCATGCAGTAACTTTCGTTTCTTAAGGAAAGGATGAATTCCTGGCATCTACTGGGACAGATTTACTCATTTACTAATATTTCCCTGACACCTCGACTCGTTTTCTAGTGTCTGGGGGGAAGACAGGTGAGAAGCAGGCAGAAAATGGCTTCTTTTCCAGTCATTTCCTGTGAAGTAGGGACCCATGGTCTGTTTCTACCTGTGTAACAGAACTACATTCTTACCTGAACAGATTGACTGGGCCTGAAGGTAAAGAGTGTAGATGAAAGGGTGAGAGATGAACGTGTAATGACTTCTGTAAAATAAGAGTTCTGCTTAGAAAAACTTAATAGTCTTGACAAGTCCGTATTTTATAATATTGTTTCACTAAGGATTAAGTATGTATTTTATACTAAATTTTTCTCAGCTTCCAAGTGGGCCTTTCATCATAGACATTAGGAAATGGGATTGGAAAGGAGGGAATTAAAAAAAAGACTTGAAAAAAAGAAAAAAAATCAATACAAAAACCACTCAGGCCAAGTGTAGTTTCTTTCCTGTATAATTTACATTAAACTTAGCAGATTCAGAAGCTGATAGGATAAACAGCCCCAGATAGTTTTTCCTTGGCTTATACTTGCATCACAGGTGTATCTTGCTCATTTATAATGCAGTAGCTTGCTATTTAAAGCAAGAATACTTCAAGTACTTTGGCAAACTAAAAACGAGCCCCTCAAAGTTTATGTAAGCCTGCATTTATCTATTTTCAACACAAAAAGTAGTTCTCAAATTCAAAACCAAAGTATTTACAAAGGTATCACATGCACATAAATGTTACACATTTTTTTCTTTGCAAGTTGCAAAATGAAATTTTAAACGGTAGTCAATTTGTTCCTTTTTAAATGTCTCAGTTGAAACATAAAGGCACAAGCTATTGATACAACAACTTGCCTAGACCTTAAGGTTGTTACGCTGAGTGAAAATAGAAATAAAAAGGTACATACCAAATGATCCCTTTTCTGTAGCATTATCCCAAAGACAAAGGTAGAGGGGAGAACAGCTCAGTCAGGAATTAGGGAGGGTGTGTGACTGCACTGGGGCCGCTGGCGGGTTTCTTGGTGGGGATGGAGCATCTTTATCTCGATTATGGCAGGGGTGCTGTGGTCCTAGGCATGTGGTAACATGTCACAGAGCTAGTCACAAAGCGCATACACACGGACAGTGAGTGCATTCAAAAATGGGTGAAATCCATGTCCTGCCTGAACTCCGGTTAATTGTATGTGTCGTATCAACATCAGTTTACTGCTTTTGAAAATGTATTAGTTACATAAGGTGCTACCTTTGGGGGACACTGGGTGATGGATCTCTCTACTGTTACTGCAACTTCTTGAGAGTCTATAATTATTTCAAAAGATAAAATGAGAAACAAATCCTTCTGCTGAAGAAAGTATTCCAGCTACTAATTAAACATACTTATGAAATAATTTAAAGACTGGTATCCTTTCAGGAGGCAGGACTTTTAGATATAGACACCGAAGACTCTTGCTTTAGTTTATGCTTAGAATCCAGGTCTGTGTCTTAAGCTGTGCAATTCAAAGCAGTTACTATTTCCGTAACTTCTATTCAAGTCGTAGAATTAGGAAATTGTAGAGTGAGCAGGTTTCTGACAGAGAATGTAGGTCAAACTTTCAGGTTACACCTCTGGGTTTTGGTATCTGCATTTGTAATATGAGGGCTTTGTCCTAGATTCTTTGTAATGTCCTGCCTAGTTCTACATTTTATAACCCACAACTTGACAACATAAACTACAGAAATTTTAATAGCAATCTTTTAAATTTTGCTTCAGTATTTATTGCATGAGACAAATATCTGTTGATTGCAAATGTGGATGCAGAAATGTCCTATTTCTTATTTAATACCATCTCACATATTGTAAATACTCGGAGAAAAAAATCACAGGGCTAATTTTTACCACTTAGCTAAGGTTTTCCAGGATAGAGGTCTGGGCAGTTTTCTTGAGATGCCATACCATTACATATTCCTTGTAGGAAACATATGACTTGTATCCATTTGGGTATTTACGTTGAAAGGGAGGTTTAATTTACTCCGGTCAGTGCCTCCCAGTACGGGCCCACTGAGTGCCCAGCAGACATACTAAGTCAGTCCCGGGCAGATTCTGGTCAAGCATGAACACTCAGGACGCTTTATAAAGTGGCCCCTGTTACTTGGGGACAAAAGCAGATAATGCTCTCTCAACGAGTGATACAGCTTAAGCTTACTTACTCATCCCAACCACATTTCTTCATGGGATGCTAAAAACTGATTATCTTGGGGAAACTGAGCCCACTGTAAAAACAGCCTCAGAAATCCCAGGGCTGAGCCTGGCCTCCTGACAGCATGCATAGACAAAAGGATCTTCCCAGCAGTAACATTTTGTTTTGTGGTATTGATTTCCCTTAAGTCTAGAACAATTTAAGTCACAGTATTACGAAAAAACAAAACAAAGCAACCAAACTAGCAACTTACAGCATCAATGGAATCATTTTATTAACAAAAGGAACCCATAGGGTTCAAACTAGAATACAAAATGCAATCTTTTTTTTTTTTTTCCAGTGGGTTAAATTGTTACATTTTTAATAATAAAAATAAAAAGGTTTTCATAGTTAACTTATCAAAAACATAACCCCTGCCTACTGAGTTTCTTACTGTGCAAAACAAAAAACATAAAAAGTGAAGTTCTGACCCCGGAAGGGTTTTGTGTGCCAAAAGCTGTACATTTTCAATTTCAAAATTTTTGCATCAAAAAGAAAATTCTAAGGCCACAGTTTCTTTGCAAACTAAACAAGAGGGAGATATATGAGCAAATACAGCAACTAAATTTTAATCTTCATCTCCAAGTATTGTCTGTCCCAATGTAGGATTTTCTACATTTATAAAATCATTTCTTGATTAAAACGTATGCAGTTTCAACCCACTGCTTAAGATCAGATACACTGATATCCATTCAGTAAGGCAAGTCGCACTTTTTAGCTATTCTGTTAAGTGCTACAACATCAGCTTTCCTTCAGTTTTGTGGGCACACGTCATGAATTCCCTAGTAAAAAAGGTGATATCCCCGTGAAAGATTCTAGTAAGTAGTTGCTTTTCTACCTGAAGCCAACAATGAGACTTTCCTTCCTCCATTACTGTTTCATTTCTTCACTTTGTTTTGGTATCATGGAGATGGACAAAGTCTCAACAAAGCATGTAAACTGCAAATGAAAAGTCAACTAAAATAGTGGAAAAGGGTCTTTTTGGAAGTAAAACGAAAACTGTTCGAACAGTTAAATACACATATCAGTTTAAAAACACACGCACAAACAAACCAAGGCAACATAAAAAAACCAAAGCAGGGAGCAGAGTTTTGTGACAACTTCCGTCCCAGGATTGCTGGTATAAACAACAGTTTCACAGTGTGATTTTAAACAGTGGCTTACACTGCAAGAAACGCATGCGATGCTTACATGATTACAGACGTCTGTCCAGGCAGGTGAAAACCATACATTTACCTAATGTTTACAGAAAAACCCCTGATCAAGTGGCCAACTAATTTTTAAATGGAAAATTTAACCTCAGAAGAATTTTTCCACTTCTCACTAAATATACTGATCGAAAGAAAGCTGTTCTGCGTAGAATAAAGTACAGTGTTCTGCGTGGAAGCACCAGGGTTTCTAGATGCGTCCCTTAGGACATGGAGCAAACCAAAGCCCTTGTCTGGTCCAAAATCTCCATCGTGGGAATTGCTGCCTCCCTTCCCCAGCACGGAAATGCTCTCAGCTCACAAAACCAACAGATATGAAGAAAAGCAAGGGAACGTGTGACCATGAGTAGGAGGGGGGAACCGTAAAAACACTCCTCAGACTTTTAGCAGCAACACAATCTTGTTGGTCGGAATATCCTGAGGTTAAAGGATAATAAAATATTGCACCAAAACAATAAACAAAATCACAGTTTAAATATAATTACTAAGGAATTGGATTAACAGGGTACAAGGCAGTGACTGCCCCCAGCAGACGTAAATCTCCTGCTAGGAAAGAAGTTCATTTACGAAACCGCTGTTTTTGATTTTGCATTTCCTTTGAGCGACCCTTTGGTTACATATATTAACTTCCAGCTAGTGCTGAGCGTATAGTTCAATGTCTGGTGGAGCGAGGGGGAGATGAGATGCCACTGCAAAGTAGCAGATACTTCAAAGGAGACGTATGAGGCCGAGTTTTAAAACAAATCTGATCACTCACTAGAGGTAGGTTAGGAAAAGGCCTTTTTTGTTGTTTGACTTTTTTTCCCTGTGTGCCTATCGGGGCATCCTGAGAATGCAAACTTCCCCTCCATCTTTTCCTAATATGCTCTTAGGTAAATGAGACATGAGGAAAATCAAACATGTATCCTGTTAAAGCACTTAAGGGGGTTCAAAGCACAAATGTGTTTCCATAGTGAAATCCACCTTTCCCTTTAGGACTGACAAACCTGGCCAGGGACTTTTGCTTGGTTTCATAACACTGCCACCAGTTCATAAACGGAATTTGAAAGTACCATCGAAAGAGTGAAAACAGAATCGCTGCATTAGGACCCCATAAGGCAGTGGTCTGAGAAAGACTTGTTTCGAGGACCACAGTCCTATGGGACATGGGACAAACCACGAAGACCCTGGCAGCCAGCGTCTCACGTGGTGCTCAGATAGGCCTTTTCCTATGCATGCACAGCCTCTGCCGCTACCTGCTCCAAAATAGGTCTCCTTCCAGTGAGTCCGCCACAGCCAGAGCTTAGGACACCTCTGTTCCACTCCAAGAGACTTTTCAAAGCCCCACTCACAGTGTTCCCACGGGGGACACAGACTCCTCTCTCTTGGGGCAGCAGGGCACCCTTCACTTCTCTGTCACCTTCAGGCCTTCCACTGCGTTCTGTGACTTCTCACCCCTTCCTCCTGTTCTTTAAAGGGGACATGTGGCCACAGCAGAGACTGGCGGCCCACTGGAAAGTTCACAGAGTAATTTCTTGGTGCTGATGTTCATTTACGTTCTTAAGTGACTGTGGCCTCCCTTTTCCCCAAAGGCAGGGGAAACAACAGCCACTCTAGTTGGATGAGGGTCACAGTGATTTCTGAAACTCGTTCAGAGAATGAAGGAGACGGGCTGGCTGCCTTCTGTGTTAGCAGGGTGTGGATCAACCTGCAAAGGAGAGCAGAGCACGGTTACCGTTGCATTCTCCAAAGTGCGTCTCGTCCCTCTTTCTAATTGCACAGCGGTTATAAGCCAAGGCGCCATAAGTCCCGGTTAGGCTGCTTCCGTTCTCAGTATCCCAGGCCACGTTTAACACCTTAAAGGCAGGCCTGGTCTGTGATGGCCCGCTATAGGCCACAAGGAAAATGCTACAGAAGGTGGCCCATGAGGCAGTGAGAATCTTCCATCACCGTAAAAACCGTGTGCCCCCTACTAGCCGGGAAGTAGCAACAGACGCTTACAAAGTAGTGTTTACAAACAGCACAATGAAAGTCTACTTGGGTTTACCTCTGAATAAAGAGGTGGGGGTTGGAACCGGAATTCCTGAATGCAGGCAAACATGGGACAGCATGCTTCTCCCTCATGGCTGGGGGGCTGAGGGCAAGGAGGGCCGTGTCTGGAGAATTCTTCCTCTGACACTACATCTGCATAATTTGGCGGAGCTGAAACAGAAATGGAGTTGGAGCTAAGAAATCCACACAAACTCTAATTACATTATTCTCTTCCGAACTCTTACATAAACAAGACAGTTACCTAAATTTGAATATAAAACGATGGTGTTTTTCCCTCTAATCAGCAAGTTTTTGTGCCCATTACAACCAAAAATATTTAATAGAGTCTGCTTTTATTAAACTAACATTGATTATATTCTACCCTTTTGAGACGTGTGTTACAGTCTAGGTTAAAAAAAATCATTGAAATGTGGCTACAGAAAATATAATATATAACACTCTGTACTTTAATTCTATTTTTTACTGTTGTACGAATATAAATCGGAAATATAGATTTTAATCCTGGATCTGGCCTCTGTAGCTTTGTGTCCTGGATAAACTAACCTCTCACAGTCCCTTCCAAGAATAACGTGTGACTTTTCAGAAGCAGGAAGAGGAAGTCGAGTTGCAGTGGCAGGATTAAACAGCACTTGCACTCTTACTATCTGACCTCTCCTGCTGTAGGTACTTGATGTACAAACGTCCTTCTAAAAGCACCTCAACACATTTTACCTTCAGGCTGTTCTGGCAGAATCTGCGTCAGCCAGCTCATATCCATGCTGAACTGGCTGGCAACGCTGGCGTTCCTGCTGCCAAAACCATTGTATGGAACTGTGCCAATCACCAAAGGCAGCTCAAGCATCAATTTTTTAGCACCAGGAATGTGAATGTATACCTATTATACCAAAAAAAAAAAAAAAAAAAAAGAGAGCGAGAGAGAGAAAGAGAAAGGCACACCAAAAAGTTAAACCTGATAGTAAGTAGGGCTAGTTAATTTATTTTCTCATAGAAACAAGTGCCTTTGTCACCTGCCACACCTCCCCCCAACACAACTGTACACTGTCCTGACCAAACAAAATGAAGAACAAGAAAGAGCACGCAAAATACAGTGAGCGCTCTGTGACTGGGAACTGCATTGTTCCTGCATTGTACTTCATTGTTCGTGAGCACAACTTCCTTAACGGCAACAGAAAATTAAGTACATGTTCTCCATACACAAGCACGCTTCATGCACCTTCCTTTTTATGTTATTTAATTAAATCCTGGAGGGGGATAGTTTTTGATTAAAAAACAAAGGCCCGTTTTCATCTATTCCACAATTTGTTATAATGCTGCTGACCTCAAAACCCACTGCTAGGTCTGACACGTACACATGCACAGTGACAGGCTATCTATCAGTGGTTGCTCCATTCTACATACTTTTAGTTTCAGAAAGAGCTCTGCTTACAGCTAAGGAGTAGTCTACTCGGATAATGCAGCAGTCCAGGATGGACGGAGTGACCGGCGGGATTTTCAGCATCTTCCCGTTCCAGACGTCCGTGCTCCCAGAGGCGATGTGATTCCCTCGCACGTTGGCGACCATGTGCCGGACGGTCTTGGTGTTTCCGCTGGCCAAGTATGTCTGCGTCTGGAAAATAGCGGCTTTGGGAACAATCAGACGAGAGGAACAATTCTCTATTTCTGCGTAGATTGGGATAGCTTCTCCTAAAAAGAAAATGAAAACACCTTCAGAGCCTTTCCAGAAAGTTCTCACCCCAGTGGACTAGAGCTGTGACCAACTAAAGCAGACACGTTTGCAACATGACTTTAGCAAATTGGGAAGCCCTGATGGAAAACGTATATTGTACATTTGAGCTGGAGGCATGAAAATTCACGGCAGGCTGTGGTGGAGGCTGTTGTCTAACCATTACATTATTCCTCTTTCCAGTGTGGCAATGTTAGGTACCAGTTCTAACGATACGTAAATGACCAGCATCTTTAAAAATTAAGATAAGACATACAAATCAACGATTGCCATGTTTAGTACAAAAGACCACTAACAAACTCATTAGTGCCCATCCAATGAAAATCTGCCCAACAGGAGACGTAAGCCTTCACTTCTAAAACAGATGGCAAGGCACAGATAACACAGTGGACGGAGTCGGTGAGTTTAACATCCACATTGTACGCCTGCCGTCATACCATCCCCCATTCACTTCCAACAAGCCAGAACCTGGAGTGGGGGCCACCTCACTGCACAGAGTCGAGCCCCCCCAGGGGTGGTCACACACCAGCCTGACGGTTACGATTGCCAGGGTCCTGCATTCCAGCCCCATCGTTTGTATTCGCAGCATGGAGGCAGGACGCCTGCCCATTGTCACAGGACAGCAGCTCTCCCCTGCGTCCCACTGCTCTGGACACTCTTTGGCAACATGGAAATAAGGTGCTGGCCTTGTCCCACTCTTCTAGTTTTAGTGACAGGACTGAAGTCAGGTATAGGAGGAGTCTTACTGGGGCCTACGGATCCATTCAGAAATACTTACACACCAATTATCTATATTCAAACCACAAAATTTTATTCATGTTTTCAAATAGTATATACTTCATAAATTACATAACACAGTATTTAAAAATCACTTAAATTAGCTCGTAAAATTAATAAATCTTCCATTTGAGCTTTTAAACATTTTGCTTACCATTGCAATATCCCTTTCTTTCAATTTTGACACTCAGCGAAACTGGACCAGAAGTGAAAAACCAACAGCCAACCATTTTCTCTTGAGTTTTCAATACAGGGGTCTTGAAAATTTCAAATAATACAATGACTTTAATTAAACAAGTCTAGAAAATTCACAAAACTTAAAATTATGTTACTCTTCATTAAGTAGTTGTAAATATTTGTAACTGTCTTCCAAAAACCAAATCAAGCTTTCTTAGCCTCATATGACATATTAGGTAAAATACTTAGTGAGACACAAAGCATTCAGAATTATTCCCCTTTTAGGAAAACTAAGGTGAGTTTTCAGACTCCAATGAGTGCAATACATATAGTCATGGCGTTTCTGGGAAATGATTTACCATCCCTTAAAAAAGCAATCAAAATCTGTATAGTACCTGTTAACATGATGGGACTAATTTTTAAAGGACTTTATATGTAGATCAGGTAAAAGGAGAAAATATACAAAAATCAGTCATCAGAATGTTCTCCGTGTCTTGACATTTAAAAATGTGGAATGAGTAAACAGCCTTTTTCCTTACTTCAAAATGCATTATTAGGCAGAAATTTCAAGTGTCTTTAACTTGGAATGGTTTTTGGGTTTTTGTGTAATGACAGCAAAACATACCCAGTGTAATAGTGGATCCAAAAAATTACTGAACTCACCATCCCACTATCTATTCTATGTTATCAGAAGACACGACACAAGATTTCAAATGCTTAGTTTACAAGATGCACAAACTACGTGTTCATTGTAAAACTCAGTTACAATATCTCTTTCTTTATAGAAAGAACAGTAAAGGATAAATAGTATCTCTTTTTCGGGCAAGAAATAAAATCTTTTAAAATCGTTTGCCACAATGGCTCCATAAATAGTTTAGAAATAGGTAACCTCCCAATTCTAAGTAGTTTTTAAAAATACAAGACACTTAACTTTGTCAATGTACAAAAAATGTGTTAAGTGGGTGGTAAGTCAACTATAAACCAGGTCAGCTGGATGCTGGTTATTTTATGATTTGGGCCACAAGGGACCATGCAAAGAGGGCATATTTGTAATATTTTCACCATCTAAAGGTGGATATTAAATTCTCCTTCATTTTCATGTTTTAGAAGAGAGTTACACAAATTTTAACTGCTAGCTTTCCCCCTTATCTTTAAAAGCACTGGCTAGAAAAAGAAACCTGCAATACTGAAAATACATCTTTGTAACATCAGTATCATGACAGAAAATTTAAATTACCCCAGTATTTTCTATGAAGTAAAAAAAAAAAAAAAATCATTCATTCATATTTAAATGAAGAACCATTAGGTCCCAGTAGCTATCATGAAAAGTACGAGGTATAATTTTATATTATTTTGATAATACGGGTTTAGATAAAAGACTCGCGCTCATTAGCTCCCATCTTGCCCATTCTGTTGTTACTTATAGCCCAGTCTTCCTTATCCGTCTGCAGTATTCCCGGTGCTTATTAGAAGTTCAATGCTTTAATGTGGCCAAATCTGTCATAAGGAAATGATAAGTGAAAAGACCCCTGCGGCAGCTGCACGCACTTACTTAATGTCAGAAAATGACATGGAAGGATCCATAGCATAATGGCCCGGCTTCAATGACAGCCTGAGCGTGATTAATACTCTTCCATAATTACTGTTCCTCAAGCTGCTATTACTGGCGCGTTTAGAATGCCACAGCCCTGCGACAGCGGCCTCTCTAGTAAAAGGCACTGCTCTCTGTGTGTGCGTTATTATTATTAAGCCCTATTAATGCGTTTCAAGCCTCTATAACTTTTTGGCAAAAGCAACCCTGAACAACAGGGACATAATCAGTAGTATTAACACACACAATTTGTAATTTGCTCAACCTAGAATCCCATGTTTATAGTGAATGCCTGTGGGTTACAAGATTGGCTCAGAAAGTGACAGGACAGACCAGCACTAAACTGGCTACATGTGGACGCGGCTGTTGAAAGGAAGGAGGAAGGAGGCAGACGGGAAGGAAGGAACTTACTAGTAACGCTGGTGTGTTGACATCCATGTGACTGAGCACCTGGATTTCCCGCCTGACACTCTGATCAGGAGCCCTGGGTCGTTCCAAAACCGCGCGCACACAGTACTGAATGCTTCCGTATTTCCCGGTGAATGACGTCACCAAAGGTCTGACATAAGCCAAAGAAACGAACTCATAAGTTTGTATTTCGGTTAAACAAACCCAGCAAAGCTGGTTAACAGATTGGTTTTGGTTAAAAGAAAAGGGTGTGAGCAGGGCAGGTCCATTGAGGGCCCATTCAGGATGAGCGTGCAGACCTGGGGGTCCACAGTACCTGGGACCCACCCACGGGGATGGGTATGCGGCAGGCAGAGTACTTTCACTTACTCAGATGGAAGTTGAAAGCTAAACGGAAATTCATGTTTTCCAGGCTGTAATAAGAGGATGCCTTCACCTAAAAAAGAGAATAGATTTTGTTTTAACTAAGGTTAGTGTTAGGTCAACAAGTTTCACCATCAAAGTCAGATTTTTTTTAAAGGGATGTTTACGGCCACATATACTCCAGAAGTTCATTCAACTGAGATGTAGAGAGTTAGTTTGAATCAGTTTGTACCAAGTTTAATCCGTTTCAAACTATTAAGTTTGTGAACTTTCCACCATGTAAGCGCAGGATGGAAAATTCGAGAACTTGATTGTTTGAACTTGTGTGTGTGTATGTGTGTGTGTCTGTATGTGTACGTATGGCTTCTATCTTTAAATAGACACTTACGTAAGTAATTACCATAAAATGTCAGAGCCCAGAGCTCCCATATACATAAGTATGTGTGCACACATGTATATATAGTATATATGTATGTATATACACACACACATATACGCCAACATTTGTTTACCCTAGTCTTATATCAGCATGACCATACTATTACACTAACATGAAATACCAATAAGAAATTGGTCTAAAACTAATTTAGCCAAAAAAAAAAAAGATTTATGTTGGGTACACCACAGAAAATCAGACTATGTATTCCTTGGGTAGGGATGGGAAACGAGATGAAAAATGTACTTTAAATATCATGAATATTGAGAATAATACGAAACAGCAAAACCATCAGGACCAATGAGTAAGCAAGAGTCACGCATTTATACTCAGGCCTCCTGATTCCTGGGGTATCTTGGTGGTTCACTTGGGGTATAGAGGGGCTCTGCCAAGCATAGCCATGACCCTGTCCCCGCTCTGGGTCAGCCAGCTCCGTGTTATTTCACACAGAGGCTTACAATGATTGCAGGAAGGCCGAGACACAAGGGGTGGAGCACTGTGCTCGACCAGGGGGTTCTGAGCTCTGACGGATGCACAGAGAGGCGGCGTCATTCCCATCCAAAGCCAGCTCCGGGCTTCGCTGCTGGTCAGGGGGCCCTGCAGAGATGCTTATAACCTCCCCCTTCCGTTCACGCTCATAGATTCCAGTTTAGAACTCAATTCCCTGCAGGGTGGGATGACTGAGGTCCAGGAAGGGCAGCCGACTGAGGACTTGCTCTGAGATTTTGCCTGGTCACTTGATACTAAAGTGAAGGTTTCTACTGCATCCATTCATTTAAAAACTTAAAAGGCCGGTATCATGAGTGCGATGGGATATTTCTTCCCTGAAGTACTAGAGTTCTAAGACCTTAAATAACTCAGTTAACATTTCAACCTTGTACTTTAGAAAATGAGAACATCTTATTGTCCCATTGCATTTTGAATCTATCCTCTATGTTCAACGTAGAAAATACTGGTGGGAAATACAAAGCATTGGCCATTAAGGTCATTCAAATAGAAGTACTGCGCAGGTCGCAGCGATGTGAGACCACATTAAGTGACAGTGACGACAGTGATGGAGCGCGTCCCTGGGGCTCGGGTGCCCAGGAGCTGCCTGTGTGCTTCGGCAGTGTCGCAGGCCTGTCGCACCCGTGTCCCAGTGGCACTGGAAGGCAGGGAAGCCGCTCCCCTTTATGGCCAGCAAGGGAGAGGCCCAAGGCGACCCTGAGAGCTGGGTGCAAGGCCTCATTTGTAATCATTAGGTTACTAACTATGACAATGAAAGTACTTTAAAATGTTTCAAATTGTGGATTTCATTTGAGGTCACAATTTACAGTGCTTAGATGTCAGGCACTGCGGGATATAAAGATGAATAACTTCAATCCTCAAACAGACCTGTGGGAGGAAAGGAGGCTAGACACTTGTGCACAGGTAATGACCATAGATGGAGTGCTGGATGGAACCCGGGGACTGGGGCCTGGGCCGGGCACTTTGAGGACCACGCCCACAGTGGATGTCAGTCAGGGTTGGCATGGAGATGAGTGGGCGGGGGCTTAGATGAAGGGAGCAGCACGAGGCAGGGCAGCATAGAAGAAGGGTGTGGGGAACAGAGTGGCCCAGGATATTGAAGGAGGATAAGAGAGAGATGAAGTTCCCTCTTCATAGAGAAAACAAATCAGTACAGGCAATGTAATATTTAGAATGAGACTCTGAATCACCTCAAAACACAAATAGGAAAGAAAACTGAGAAAGTTGGGTTATCGTGTTTGGAATCAAATCTTTGTTTTCTTTCTTTTCTCTTTCTCATTTCTGTAGTTAGAATTAAGATGGTCCCCAAGCTGCATCGCCTGCCCTTTTCCTGATGCCCTGAGGACTGCCATGGCACAGGGAGATGTTTCCTTTGCTAATAGTCTTATAACCAGAGCTTATAACTCAGGCACCTGTGAGCTGTGGGAGCTTGAAGAGCATCACAGTTAGAGACGAGGGCTCAGGAAGAATGGGGGTCCACACAAGGTGATGTGCTGGTGGGCTGCCCCAAACTGAAGCCATTCTCTGGTCTGTCTCGTCTGTACCACCATTCTTCAATGCAAGTAGAAGAAAATCACAATGGCAGCACATAGATTAGATTAGCAATTCCAAAGAATTACCTGGGGAGATACTTTGAAAATAGATCCCATAGCCACACTTCCTGAAAATCTGCAAACTGTAACCATGTCTTCAGGTGACTGATACTCAGCTAGGTTTTGGAATTGAATGACCCTGAAAATCTATGACTGTGTAAAGTCCTAGCTTCTTCCAAGCTACAGATACCAGGAGTAATCTCTTTTTTTCCGTCTATGAAACCTACTAAAATAGACTGTGATTTTTAAGTAAAACATAATTTTTGCCAGTATTTGTTATGGCACATTCTGAAACAAGCTAAAGATACTCAAGTCGTCTGTGTTTAGACATTCCATTCCATCAGAATCACTGTTAGCCCAGATTTTACCAAAGCAATTTCTCTCTCTCTCTGTCTCTCTGTCTCTGTCTCTCTGTCTCTGTCTCTCTCTCTCTCTCTCCCTCCCCTTCCCTCCCTCCCTCCCTCCCTCCCCTAAGCAGGTCTAACTGCTATTCTTACTTCTCTTCAGTAGTTATGGGCCCAGAGACAGAGTCTTGGAGCAAAACTAATTTAGTTCTCTCTTCCATGGCCCTTGACTCCAGTCAGCCATCTTGAAACTGCGTTCTCTGTTACACTGTGGGAGGCATGTATGGGCTGACTGATCCCGGAAACCAGACTGATGAAAAGGCACAAAAGCAGGTGACAACTGTCACCTCACACAGGGCACATGTTAATACAAAAGAGAGCTTTGGTTCCAAATGTGTTTTTCGTCACTACAGTTTCTGGGATCACTCAATTCTCACTTTCAGGATTTAACTGTGGACAGCTTACTTCTCCACAGGACAAGGCAAAACTGCACATTCTCTTGATTTTGTATAAGACACAGCAAGGGTTAAACAGACATAATGCATTTTACGTGTGTGTGATCTATACTATTATTTTATAGATAAAAGCTGAAGCCGATGAGGCAGAAAAGTAAAATAGCTTCTACCAACTGAAGGACGACGCAGTGTTCCTAGTAATTTTATGACTAATGGAAATCAGCATTTACCCTTAATATTAATGGAATACCCAATTTGCGGGTTCCCACATGGGGTCTTCTGGAAAAGCCTACACTATTAACAGGACTTCACAAGAGTGAATAGGAAAGGGTCATCTTTGTTCCAGAAACTCTTACCATGCCCAGAACCCACTCGCTCTAAAAGTGTATGGGGGGGGGGGAGGTGGAGGGGGGTAAGAGGTGAAGAGGAAACAAAAGCAGCGAAGAATAAAGACAAAGGCTATAAAGGTGGAGGCAGAACTCTTAAGTTACCCCGCTCTTCAGAAGAGGGAAAGCAAGTATGATGGTCAAGAAACGCTTCCTTTGAACTCCCACCTCTCAGGAACACCTTCCCTATCCCAAGATTGACGTTTTGCTAACTCATTATTAACCAAGGACGCATGTCTAGGTCCAGGATGGGAAGGGGGAAGGGGAGACCCATAAAACGCTGGGCACGTAGCATGGAACCGCACAGACTGCTGCTGCCCTCCATTCCTCAGGCCGAAAGGGACAGGACCAGCTCTCAGATGCTCAATTCCTGACTGCTCATCACAGGTTTCCATGACAACGGCTCATTCCCAGAGGAAGGTCGTTGGGTGCTTGGGCGCCAGGTAGAGGTCTGCGCCCGCCTCACACCATCTCCCAGGTGCTGTGAGGTGGGGGTGCGGGGGGCACAGGTATTGCGACGTGCGCATCACTGGCGACCAGACTAGCACAGACCACCCCGAGGGAGGACCCCACCCCCAGAAGCCCGCCCGGCACACCCGGCACGTGGACATCTGCCAGCGCCCCCTCCCCGGCCCTCCCTGGAGCCGCCCGCGGCCCGGTGGGGACTCCACGGTCCTCGCTGAGCTCACCGGCCGGGGGCTCGCGCAGCCTCAGGCGCACGTTCAGGTACTCCACCTCCGCGGCGGAGGCCGGGGCTGCGGCGCCAGCGCTCGGGCCCCAAGCAGCAGTGGCGCGGCCGTGGGCCTCCAGGCGCAGCGCTCGCAGGGCCACTGGCTCGGCCGCCTCCAGCAGCACGTGCCCCGCCACTATCTCGCCGCTCGAGTAGCAGCCTTTGCTCTCATCCTCGAACACCAGACCCAGGCTCTTCACACGACCCTCGGAGCCCAGGGCTGCCGCGGACCCTGCCTCGCCGCCCATCCCGCCGGGTGACTCGGCCAAGCCAGAGAGGTCTGCAGCGGCCTGGAGCCGGGGTCGCGAGCAGAGCGACGCCACTGTCACCGGCGGCGGCCACTGTGCTGTGCCCCGAGGAGCCCGAACACGCCGTGGGGCCTGTCGCTTTAACAAACACCACTGGGACTGGAAAGGGGCCGGGACAGCACACCCCCGGCGCGCCCATTGGCCGGTTGGGAGTCCCGCCTGGTGCTGATTGGTTGTAAATGGCCACCGAGTCATTTTATTGGCGCCTTCACGCACCGGCTGGCTCAGGTAGGCAGTGCGTGATCAGGCCGTGGTGACCTATCGGGAGGCGCAGGTGTGCACGTGCACAGGCCGCTTATTGGTTGGGGCAAAGCACAGTCCTGGGACGTTGACCAATAGTGACGTGGTGCGTCCATGTGGACAGATAGTGGGAAACAGTATTTGGGAGGGAGGGGCCGGAACCGGGAATCCCCGGCTTGTCACCGTTCCCATGGGTACCAACGGGGGCGGGGTTTCTGGCAGCGTGGGACTTGTTTGCAGGAGTCACTGAGTTCGTACTAGAACATGAAGCTGGTGCTGAATTGGCTGTAATTATGGTTACATCTGAAATACTTTAGAGGAAATAGATGCCCTGGAAAGTGGAACTCAGCAATTCTTCCAGTAGGAGATTTGGGTGCTCGCGCGGCCCCGGAACCTTAATGGCAAAAGTTGGCCTCTACTCGCCTCCAGGTTCTTGAGTCCCTCTTCTCCGGAGTTTCAGAATTCTCAGCCTAAGAAAGAGCTTCAGACAGGAAAAATTAAGGCTGTGGTTCTCAACAAGCTTTTCCCCCCTAGGGAGTTCTCCTGGCCCGACAGCCTCTCCAAGGTGGGAATGGTTGCACATGGCATTCTTTCCTGTTGTAAATAAGGCCCTGTCATGAATCAGGTCTTTTGTAAACAACACCTGCCACCCAAGTTTCTGCCCCACCCAAAAGGATTTCCTGTTTCAGTATCGTAGTCCAGGAAAATTTCCAGTTGCTTTGATGACTACTTCTCCACGCCAACAGCTCTTTTGTCTGTCCTTGGTTTCATTTTCTTCTTTAGTCTTCCATTCCTTCTAGCATAGCTGTCACTATCTGGCCATCATTTTCTAACCCTTTTAAATTCTTCCATTATAAAAATTCCAAGTTTGTGACCGATCACGGATTGATTAATCTCATACTGAGATTTAAAATCTTTCCTGATGCTGTTTCTTTTCGTTTTTTAAGGATCCCAAACTAACGGTTATTTTACTGTCCTCTTTGAGATTAGATTGTTAATGTGGGATTTTAATAAGGCTTTACAAGTCCCAAGTTTCCTTATCACCTCTCAAAGAAAGTGGAAAGGCCACAAATCCAGCTCTGTGCAAAGTTCAGAAATCACTGTTATTCTCCGACCACTTTATCTAGAATAGCCCCCAACATGCTCTTACTCTGCCCCTTTTCTTGACAACCCAAGTGGACCTTATATAGTTTTGAAACACAGAGCTTATTGTCATCATGTTATTCCCTATAGCACCTAACACAGAACTTAGCAATGTTTGCAATAAGTGCTCAGTAAATGTTGGTTGACTGGATGAATCACCCCTAAGCCATGCAGTATGACTGGTTCTGCTGTCAATGAGCAGAATTCCACCTCTTACTGTACTACCCTTCATCCTCTCTAGGCAGATGTTCCTCTTCCTCTTCCCTCCAAATTAAGTGGCTGGGAAAGGACAGTGCTCCTGAGAGTGGCCAAAAGGCAGAATTGCACCGATGTCATTCTGTGCTGAGAAAGACCAGACTCTCCTCGCTCATTTGTCAGTAATACTTCTAGTCCAGCCAGCAGCATGCTGAGCAGCAAGGCTTAAACAATAAGCACGTCTTATTCACTTAACAAGAAGCCCAGTAGTCCGCTGTCAGGGGTGACCCATTGCACTTCTTTCATCTTCCTCCTCCACCATACTCAGCGTCCTTTCTGGCGTTAGGGGTTACCGCCGCTCTACGTATCCCACAGCAGAATTCAGAAACTAAAGCAAGGGAGTCCACATCCACCCAAAAAAGGGGAGATTTCTTTAGACTGTCCTCCTCTCCAGAAGAAAATAGATTTTCTAGGTGCCCCAACAGACTTCTTACATGTTCTTGGCCCAAACTAAGTCATGTATGTACTAGTAGGTCATTCAGTGGCAAAAGAAAATGAGATTTTTACAGTCCGCTCAGACCAATGATTCTCCTCTACAGGCTGAACAAAATCAGAGTTCTAACAGCAGGGAAGAGGGACAAATGACTGTAGAGTAGGCAGCCTAGGGCCATTTCACAGGATGCCGTGCGTCTGGGTACACTGCTGTAGAGCAGAGCTGCCTCAGCCAGACCTTAAAAAAGGAGGACATTTATACAAACAAAAGCTATTCTGCAACTAGACTGAAGGTGATTTACATGGTGACACCCCTCATTCATGGATACAACTCAAGGGTGGTGGGGCTGCTGGCCTCCAGCGTCAGCTACAGAGCTGCACGCTGCTGTGTGGGGCTTACGGTGTGACATTTGGAGGCACTTGGAGAGCAGGCCTCTGCCTCACAGGAAGGCAGAGGGCAGTGGAAAGGGCAGGAGCTCTCGTTCCTGGGGTCAAACCTTACATCTAGCACTCGCCGGCTAACACTGAGAAAGGGGCTAAGCTCTCTGGGCCGCAGATGTGACTGCCTTCCTAGCTGTGTACCTGCCATTTTAAACGAATATTCCATGAAGATGCCTCATGTACAACAAGTGCCCTGTGAATGGCGGGCCTGGTTGTTGGTAAGGTGACTTGCTGGGGAAGGATGTGGATGGCTGGCAGGCCTGGTTCTGAGCCCTGCCTCTGCCACTTCCTGATGGCACGATGGCAGACAAGCTGTTTGGATTCCCAAACCTCAGTTTGCTCCAGTCAGGCTCTTCATAACTCAGGGATCCAGTGAGAAGGTGTATGCGTAGTACTGTGTGAACTGTAACATTAGGTGTAATGGGAGCTGGTGATGATGTCATTTCTGTCAGTCTTCCTTCTACGAGCAAGAACAAACAGGTTCCTGTCAAGACGTAGAGAAGAAAATGTGTTTTCATCGCTCACGTTAAAATCACATTTGTAATTACAACATTTCAAGGGAGCTTCGACTATCACTTGTGTCCTGTGAAGAATTTCAGGATTTTTAAATGACTGGATTTGTGTGTGTATTTTAAGATGGTCTCCACTAGGCCATTTTCCAGCGAGATGTATAATAAGAATTCCAGAAAATCATCCAAGCCATGTGCTCAAAACCTAATGTCTAACTTCCCTCATGAAACTCAGCATCATGGCCCACTGCTTTTCAAAGACACACTGAGACACCTTCAGCCTTAGTTTTATGCCTCTAGCCACACCCTCATGGATTATTTGGGGATGCAGTGAAGACATCTCAGTTGCATTGGCTCTAATATACTCGGGTTCAGAACCACTGCTTTACAAATGCTGACGCCCCACCTGGCCCACCGGAATCCCAGCCGCCTGCCTGGGCATTGGGGTATATTGTGAGCGCTCTGGGTAGTTCTAGCTGAAGTAGCGCATCTGGAGTGAGGACCAGGGCTCTGACCACTCGTTATATGAAAGGGGAGCTAGTTCTCATTGATCTCAATCATGGAAAACAACCTAGAAATCCTCATTTATCCAGAAACAGCAGTAGTGTCACAGTTTAAAGTTACAGTTTCAAAGAAGAAATAAAAATGTATGGAAGGTGCCAGGAGTGAGCTCTTCAGGGTTCCATAAACCCCTGAAATTGTGTCAAGTTTGAACATATGTGGGTCTCTACATTTGGGGGATGGGGAGGGAGGGGCAAAGGGTCTTCCCTTTCAGAGATTTCTCACAGGAATTTACAGAGAGCAAGTCTTTTAGCAACTGCTGAGAAGACAGCCACCTTCATGAAATTCATGGCCACAGCAAGGCACACAGTTTTTAAGAAAGAAGCCTGCAGATGGTAGCACCTGAGTGCTTCTAGAAAATTGCAGTTTTCTCCTGTTCCCACATTCCCTAACTGCTCCAGCCGCCAGTTTGGTTCCCAGGGGACTGCAGAGGTTCCCACCTACAATTCTGAGCCAGAGAAAGTCGCCTTAGCACAGCTAACTGAGTGTGACCTTGTCCAAACTACAAATGACGAAGTGAAACAAATAACCAAGATGAGCAAACAGTGAAGGAAATAGCGACAGGCTATGTCCTAAGAGTCAAGGGTCAAGTGGAGAGTCTCATGGTTCTTACTATGCTCCTGCTCCAAATTCCTGTTCCATTTCCCAGGCGTCCTAACTGGCTTTGTGCCTCTCCTCCGTCTTCACTTGGCTGGGACCTTCTCAGTTCTGGCTACACAGGGACTTTCTCATAAGCTAGAAGTCTCTGGAGGGACCACTGAGAGACTCTGTTCTTTTCTAAAATGAGGAGCATGCTTCACGCTGTCAGCACCCCTCAACTTCAGTCTCTTTTCAAAGCAGGAAGAGCACATAGGAGTGAACTCACATGCCGTAAGTCCCACCAGTGGGTCAGCGCGTCCTGACAGGACACTTGTGGAGGTGAAACGTGCACCGGACTCCATGGCGTCTCACCAGTGTAGATTCTGATCCCCTTTGGGGACCTCTGTGAGGAGTGAGGTTCTAGAAGCTTCTGCTGGGAATGGCTCTGAGGCTGGGATGCTGGGCTCCGTGTCACCTTAGGGCTGGGGGAGGGAGGCTCTGTTTGACCTTGCAGACGACATCTGCTCTTTCACGTGGTCATCCCCGCTCTGCCTTGCCGCGGATGTGCCATCACTGTGGAGCCATGCTTTCCCCTTTGCTGCTGATGTCATGCCTTTCTGTAGCCCAGAGAGGGGGACGGTAGCATCCCCACAATCAAGGAGCAGCTCACATTACAGCGCTGCCTTCCGTCTGCTGGGCAGCTGGTCCGGACAGCATGGTGCGAGCTTGCTCCCCTCTGCTGACAGGACGGGTCTGGACAGTTCCTGCTGCCGTGGCCAGTGCAGTGTGACCTGACCCGGGGTGTTCCATGGGCTTCAGGCTGCGGCCATCAGCTGCTTTGTCCTTCGCCCCCATGCCGGCCTCTGCGCCCATTCTCCGCTGGCTCTGCGCCCAGCCCTGTTCTTGCCTTCCTCCTGCTGAGGACTGGCTCGCCTCCTGATATCGCGGGCCGAGCCCCGATGAAGTGTGAGGGTGAGACGCTGCCAGTGGTGGCACTTAGACCGGCCGCAACGTCTTGCCACACCTTCCACATGTTCTGCCTGGACCAGCGTTAGTTCTGCCTCTGGGACGTGGGGAGTCAGGTAGTGCTGGGCCTCGCGGGTCCAGCCCTGGAAGCTGCTGGCAGGTGAAATTATTATCATTATTAGTGAGAATAATAAAGGCACGTTAATGATGATGATGGCAATAATAGCCGTAACAAGTAACGTTTATTCCTATGTTGCGAGCTCTGGACTCAGTGTGTTACATCTGTTGCTACATTTCATTCTCAGAAACCTCTATGAGATGGTGTCTATTGTAGGCACACTTTTCCCAGTGGGGAAACTGAGGCCCAGAAAGTTAAGTAACTTGTCCAAGACCGCTTAGACTGCTGAGATTGGGACTCCCAGTTTTCAGATTCAAAAGCTGTGGTCCTAACCCCTTTCTCTACTGCCAAGTGCCGTGGCTCATCCGGGCTGACAACTGCTGGAACTTCAATCTGGAAAACCACTAATGAGTTTCTTTCAGAAGCTATCGAGCATACACTGGGTAAACATTTTGGGGGAGGCATCTGATTCTGCAGCATTTACGCTCAGGGCTCTGCGTAAGCAGCGTCCTCCAAAGTTCGTGGGCTCCCTTTCCGCATGTAGATGACTGCTCACAGCGTCACACCCGAGAAGGGAGTTGGTGCCGATCGGTGGAGCGAGTCAGTAAGGACACGTGACCCGCGGGAAGTGGCAGTCACTAAGTGCTCCATGCCCAGAGTGACTGTAAAGGTACCCTGCAGTAGACAGCACACAGAGCAGCGGCCTGAAGCTGCCATGTGGCAGTGGGAAGCGGAAAGTGTGAGATGGGTGCCTTCGGAGCCTGAACGTGAATGTTTGGTCCACTTGCCAAGCACTTGGGCCCCTCCTGGCCCGTGAATGGCCTGGCATACAGCCGAGCAGCCACGTGTTGGCACCGCCAGACACTTCAGACTTTGCAGAAAATGACCTGTCAGGGCAGTGTCAGTAGCACTAGTTGCTCTTGCTTTGCACTTGTCTTGCAGGATGTTTAACAAGTTTTTCAAAGTGGTTTTTAAATGCCACTGATCATCCGAGGGAGCGCTCGGTGCTTAATTTATGGTGTCGTCTGGTTCCTACCTTTGCAAGGGACACCAGGGCTTGTGAGGGCCACTTCCTGCAGGGACCAGGAGGTCACGAGCGGAGTGTGAAGGTCACTGGGTTTGCTGATCGTAAGCAGCAGAAACCGAGCCCAGCGAGCCCGAGGAGGGAGAATGGGCGTTCAGTAGAAAGCTGCGGGAGTTCACCAAAGGCAAAGCTGAAGAACCAGACAGGCCAGGAAGTAGAAAAGCTCCTGAAGTCTAGGTATCACTCACTAATGCTCTGCCTTTCCAGTCTGCTGCTTGTCAGGGTGAAATCATTCATCTCTTCCTATTGAGTCATCCTGTCACGATTCCTGGGGTGGGGAGCGTTTGGCTGTCTTCACTGGGATCAAGAGCCCACTTGTGGGAGTAAGAGGGGGCGTTCTAACTGTCAATTCTGTTATGGCAGCTTGATTGCCCAAATGGCCCCAATTATTCCCCTCCCTAATCCATGCCCCTTGACTGTGACTTGGCCGCTTTTTCCATGGAGGGGAGATGTTTATGTCCCCACCCTTGAACCTGGGCTGGCCTGGTGACCGGCTTTAGCCAGGCATGACAGTGTGCCATTTCTGAGGCTAGGCCTCTGGGGGCTTGTAAGCGTCAGCTCTCCTGCTTGGAACCTTGTCAAGCCATGGGAACAAGTCAGGATTAGCGTGATGGAAGATAAGAGGGAGCGTGGGATGGAGACAAGTTGTCCCAGCTGAGATCAAACTCAGTGGCGACGGTGATTACCTCACACAGTTTCCAAAGGGCAGGAGTCCAGTGGCAGCTGAGATGGGAGGTTCTGGCTTGGGGTCTCTTGGGAGGTTTTGGACAAAGGGTTGGCTGGACCGGTAAGTATCTGAGGCCAGAGGGTTCACCTCCAACGTGACTCACTCACACGGTTGGCAGGTTGGTGTCGCTGGTTGGCTGGAGGGTCTCTCTCCGCAGGCTGCTTATGTCCTGCCAGCGAAAAGGCTGCCCCCTACAGAGCAAACAGTCCAGGAGAGCAGGTTGGAAGTGGCACTGCCTTTTGTGACCTGGTGTCAGAGGTGTCCCCTTCACTCTACCACATGTTGTTTATTAGAAAGGAAGCATGAAGTTTGGCCATATTCGAGGGAAGGGGCATTAAGCTCCCTCTTTTGAAGCTCCCTCTCTTCTTTTGAGGAAGAATGTGAAAGAAATTTCTGACACGTCTAAAGCCACCACAAGGAGCCAGCCTCCGGGGGTGGTCAGCCAGGCCAGCTCACCTGCAGACCCAAGAGCTAAATGTATGCATGTTTTAAACCATGGGTTTTGGTACAGTTTGTTATACAGCATTTGTTAATTAATACATCTACTAAGTCTGTGCAGTGAGGGAGGGCTGATTTTCTAAGAACAGTCATTTGTAATAGCAAAGTTTTAAAATCGAGCCCCAGTGCACCATGGGAAAGTGAATGCAGTGTGGTACTTTCATACGGTAGACTCCTGTGCAGCAATGGAAATGAGTTGAGGACGGCTGTGTATATCTCAGTGTGGATAAGCCGCATGTAGGGTTCAACGTGAAACCATACAGCATAATACCACTTACATGACGCTCAGAGGCCTATGCCTCTACATCATATGTTGTCGAGGGAGTCACACACTTTGACAGGAAAGAAGAAAATGATGCAGACACATTCGAGAAGACTAGTTGTCCCTGAGACGCCGTGGAAGGGAGGAGGGCGCTGGTATAGAGGAAAGAGGGTACAGTACACTCACTCGTGTGTGTGGGGGGCTCTAAAAGTATTGCTAATGTTCTATTAACCTTTGTGGAAGGTTTATGAGTATTTTGCAATCATTAGTATATCTTATACCTTTATATTACTTATTTTTTAGAATACATAAATATTTCACAATAATAAAAAATTTAAATAAATTTTGTATTCATACTAGCTAAGTAGGTTACAGGATTTTAATTGTATAAGTTAATCTTATTCAACCTTCTAAAAGTGCTATCCTTAAAAACTATAATTTATTCAAATGTACTATAAAGTAATTGAATTTTAAGATGATGTTTGGAGGTCTTAAGTTCTTGAAAACGATTATGTCCTTTGAAAAGCTACCTTATGTGCAAGCAATTAAAATATTTAATTGAAAATATTAAACCTACTTTGGCAGAAATTGTAAACACAATCAACTTCTTTTAAAATCTCTGTTTGAAATAATTAACATGCCTTTTGAAAGTAAAAAAAACTATTATCTATATTAGTTTAAAGATAAATTCCTTACAGTAATATTAAAATGCAATTATAATTCAAACTGTGGTTTAATCATTAATTTTGTTTTTAACTGTAATACTAAATTAAAAAGAAAAATATTGTAACTTCTATGTCATTAAAGCTGAAGTAAACTCATGCTAAAAAGTGTATTCGTGTACTGAGATATAAAATTAAACAAAGTTGGTGTGAGTGCGTGTGTGTATGTGTGTGTGTGTATTTTACATATAACCTTCTCTCAAAGCTAAGTAACATCCTAAGGAAAACAAAGTATCATTGTGAGCCCAAGAAGTGGTGGTTTTGAGTTGACAGCAAGAACTCAACCTTCTGTCACGTCAGGCACGCTCTCCCCCAGGGCCTTTGCAGGTACTTTTGCTTTTGTCTAGATCAGGGGTGTCCAAACTGCGGCCCACAGGCCAACTGCAGCTCGCAATCCATTGTTAATTGGCCGGCAGCAAATTCCAAAAATATATTTAGTTTACTTAAATAAACCAAGTGAGGCAATACATATTTCACCTCGAGTGAGTGGCCCGGCTGTTTGTGTATTTCACCGCATATGGCCCTTGGTGAAAACCATTGAAAAAAGTTTGGACACCCCTGGTCTAGATGCTCCCTTTTCTCAGGTATCCTTATGGCTCCATGTAGGATGTTTTCAAGGTGGGCCTGGGATTTTTGTTGTGCAGAAAAGCAGAGAATGCATTTAAAGTTTTAGAGGTGGTATGAAGAATTTTCAGAAACCATATGAAATGTGGCTTCCACTGGAAAACTTGTGACCATTTGGCCAGTTCAAATAACAGTGAACGATAGATAAGGCAGCGTACATTGTAAAAAGCAAGGGTCTGTAATGATACTGGAAATGAAATAAGTATGTTTAGTCTGCAAGTCACCAGTCCTGGTTCGTGTGATTGTATTCAAATAGGAAGACTCTTTTCAAGTTGAATTGTTTGTATTCACCTGTCTGTGCTCTCGCTTTGTGATACAGGGTTTAGCGTTCTGCAAAGCACATTCCTTTTCTGCCCGCTGCTTCGCACTGCCTTCCACAGAGCAGAAGTTTGTCATTTTCATGAAGTCCACCATATTTCTTGCAGGGATGGTGCCATGTAGGTCTTTTAGGTTTTCTCCTATATTGTCTTCTGGTTCTATAGTTGTGTGTTTTACGTTTCAGTCAACGATGCATCATTTTGAGTTAGTTTTTGTGGAGGATGTGAGGTCTGTATCTAGATTATCTTTTGCATGTGGATGTCCGGTTGTGCCAGCAGCATTTGTTAAAAAGACTGTCCTTTCTTCATCATATTGCCTTTGCTCTTCTGTCAAATGTCAGTTCACTTTGTTCACGTGGCTCTATCTCTGGGCTCTCTGTTCTGTGCCATCGGTTGATTTGTCTGTTGTTTGAGCAGCGTCACACGTTCTCGGTCACTGTCAGTTCACAGTGAGGCTTGAGGCTGGGTAATACCGGTCCTGCAACTTTGTTCTTCTTCTTCAGTATTGAGTTGGCTGCTCTGGGTCTTTTGCTTCTCCGTGTGAACTTTAGGGTCACCTTGTTCATATCTACAAAATAGTTTTTTGTGATTTTGATTGGGATCGTACTGAATCGATAAATCAAGTTGGGAAGAATTAATATCCGGACGATACTGAGTCTTCCTAAATGTGAACATGGACTCTCTCTCCATTGATTTAGCGCTTTGATTTCGTTCATCAGAGTTTTAGAGTTGAACTCATATAGATGTTGTTCAGATTTGGTTAGATTTATACCTGAGTATTTCATCTTGGGGGTGCTAATAACTTGTTTTTAATTCAAATTCCACTTGTTCATTGTTGGTTTCTAGGAAAGTGATTGCATTTTGTATATTAACTTTGTATCCTGCAACCTCACTATAATTCCTTGCTAGTTCCTGGAGTTTAAGAGTCATTTTTTAAAAAGTTTCAATAAAAGTATAACATACATATAGAAAATCGCTCAAATCAAAAGTGTCCAGCCTGATGAATTTTCAAAAAGTCAGCACACTGTGTAATCCGCATCCTAGAAAGTTCCTTCTTCTCTTTTAGTCAGTTTTCTTCCCTAAAAGGTAACCCTAAGTTTTGGTAAGCATTTTTGAGCCCGAGTTCTTCAGTCACACCAATACCTGTAATCGCTGAAGAAAATAAAACCTCTATCTAGCATTTCTAGAATTTCTATTTGTCCTCCTCTGCTCCCAAAACTCAGATGTTGATAATGTCTGTAATTAAAAAAAATTATTCTTATTTTATCTCCATATTTTTTAAATGTTTTTAAAATTTTTATTATGCCTCCCGTTTTTAAAAGTATCTTCTTAGTAGTTGCACTAAACTCTAGAAATGCTTCTTTTTTTAATCATATTTCATGGGCTAGGATTTCTAGCGTAATGTGCCATGAGTGGGAATTCTTGCCCTTTTCCTGACTTTATTGGGGTCCATCGTTATCTATAAAGTATAACTTCTATAACTTCTATAAGTGTGACTTACAACTTATCTGTAGTTATGTCTCTTTTCTATTCCTAATTATTTCAATTTGAGGCTTGTTTTTCTTGACCAGTCTTGCTAGAGAGTGATAAGGAGATCGATTTTGGTTTTGTTGTTCATCTGTGTGTGTTTTAAGTATGAACTTTTACTCTCAGGCTTATTCTTCTTCCACTACCTCGTTTGAATTTGTTCTCTTGCCCTTTTTGTGTTCTTTTTGGTTGAATATTTCATTATCTTATTTTCAGTCTTTAACATACTTATTAAGGCTGCAAAATTCCCTCCAAGTACTTATTTAGCTGTAACCTACAAGTTGGATATTTGCTGCCCTTTAGGTATAAATATTTCATAATGTCTTGTAATGGAGGAATTTATTCTTTAGTCCCCATTGTGTGGTGGTATTTTAGGACTTCTATTGCAAATTTTTAATTTTATTGCATCATGATTGGATAATATCTTTATTATATCAAATTTGGAACCATGTGGAGACTTTCTGTGTAGCCCGTGTAAGTGAAAAGCATCTGTCGTATGTTTTACATATTCCTTGGTGTGTTGGGGTGGTGTGGAGCGAAGGATCGGGGAATTCAGGGGCGGGGAGGCTTGGAGATGCCCGAGGTCTCAGCTCATCAAGGAAGGGGGGGGGCTGTTTGCGTTTCTCGGTCCTCGATAGTCTCGCTTTCTCATTTGTCAGCCTATCAAACTTTATGATGCAGTTTTCTGCGGTATACCGTCTTGCATTTTTATATTCTGTACCTTGGCATTAGGTATGTATTTTACTTAAGGACAATTTACAAATCAAAACAGAAACTTGCAATAAACTCCCTTTACACTTGTGGTTATAAGAAGCCTCAGATTCCCTTAGGCTTGATTGATAAAACATGGCATTTATCCTTTTCCTACGATGATTTCAGCAAACTTTATGACAGAGGGAAACAGCTGGCGAAGTGGGTTCATCGAAAGGTGAAGGTAATATAGTCATAAAAAACAAGAGGATAATGATTTTAAAAGGGATAATAGTTGTAACAACACCATTAACCTTTTGCTTCAAATTATTGAATGTGTGGTCTCTTAGAGGTCTAATCAAAGGTTTTCGGTAACTGCAAAGAGTGAAAAAGAAGAAGCAACATAGAATTTGCTTTAATTGTTTTCTTTCACCCCATTCCTTTTCTATTCCATTAAAAAATCAAGACCATTGCTGGGTCTGGACTTATTCTGGAAGTTTATATAATTTGCTTTGTAGTGGAGAGAATGTTAAAGAATACATCCATACACATGTACATACATATATACCCGTATAGTACACCGGCTTTCAAATACCTGGTTGTAAGAGCAGGTCTCAGTGCTGAGAGGGGAAGACATTTTTATGAAGCCTAAACATAGCATGATGTTTTCTAATCTATTCTAGCTTTATAAATCCATTTGGGAGTGTGTGCGCCATTTGGGGGATCGTTTATATTTAGTGGAAACTGGAATCAGTCTCCTTTTAGACTGTGGTTTCATAGCTGGTGGAGGTTGCCTGCAGGCAGGCAAGGCGAAGTTCATTGCAGAGTGAGCGGGATGAATGCAAACCACGTAATGCAGAAATCAGTGGGGCGAGTGTAGATGGACGCGGGGATAACAGCTTTGGTTGAGAGAGAGGAGAATTATCAAGACGGGGCCTTTAAGCGGTTGTCCAGGGTCATGATGGTGCTCTTGGCCTTGAGAGGTTTCGTGAACCCCCTGAAATTGAATGCACAATTTTGTACAGAGATTCCTGTGCCAGTTGGTTTTGGAGAAGATACACAGTGTTCAGCAGCTCCTCAAAGATATGGGGTTTCGGGTCTGTGTGACCCCCGCCCCCCCATAAAGGTTAAAGACATCTGATCTAGGTTGTTCCTGTCATATTTACCTTGTTATCAGGTACCTGCTCCATTTTCTGCTTGTTTCTGTAGCTAGAGATTTGAGATTTGATGCTTCTCCACCCTCTCCTTTCCTCCCCAAAAGCTACTAAAAGTCTTCTTTGGCCACCGGCGCTAAGAGACTTGAATTTATAGGAAATGTGCTGTCAAACCAAATTTTCAGACACAGGGTCCAAAAAGTAGGAGGACGCATGTAATTTCCAGAAGATGGAAGAAGATGGGATACTGAGGCCATCTGGTCTGTCTTAGAAATTCTGTAGCAAGGTTACTATGCAGTGTGGTGCGTATGAGACATGAACCAAATCTAGGGGGGCTGGTGTTAAGGGCTTTGCTCATTTGTTTTTTCAAAAATTAAATGCAAATACTGCGTTTCAACTTCTGTTTGTTTTCTGTGTTCCTCCCATACAACTCTTACGTCTCTCCCTCCCTCTCTGTCTCTCTCTCTGTGTCTTTTAAATTCCACTTTTGTGACCTGAAGTTAGACCAGACATTTTTTCCACTTTAGAATATTATCATCCTTCTTGTTCTGGACTTGCCCCCCCCCACCTCCCGATATTACCTTGTGGGCTCACCTCCCAGAGTCAGTTCTCCCTCCATCACCATATATGGCTCTGTTGAGCGCAGCATCTCCTGAGAGACATCCAAATTCTCCTATCTGGGGCATTACTCAGGGGCTCCCATGAATCCTTCAAAAAGTGTGGCTCCCAGAGGAAGAACGCCCGTTTGGACTTTGCTCGGTTCTGACGGTGGCACTGCCCGTGACTCCGGCGCCTGCAGGCCCACTCCCACAGGGGTCTTTCCCACAGGCCAGCGTATTGTTTTTGTCAGGCTGAGAAACCTCCCAGTGGCTCCCCAGGGCGTGTCACAGGCCCTGGGGAATTGCACTCAGCCCAGCCTCCTCCAGCTCCTGCACACTCCTCATCTCCCGCCCCCGCTGTCCCCCGTGTCGCTCTGCATATTGAGTCAGGTACACACCTGCCCCTTGCCTCTGTGATGCACACACCTGCCCAGCTTTTCCTGAACTGGCCCGGGTGCCCATCCTGGCATCTGCTCCTCCCTGCGTGGCTGCCCGTGAGGGTGCTGGGTGATCCCCCACCTACCCTCTGGGACCCACCCATCTTTTCTCCTGCGAAGCAGCTCCAGCCCCCTCCTCCCTGCCCGCTCGCCCAGTGTGGTGGCTGTGGCCCCCTTGGCACCGCCGTGGGTCCTTGTGGCTGCCTCTGCTACAGCGCTTAGCTCACTGCAGTCCATTCATTTGTCTACCTGCGTGTAAGCTGTCTGCGGCGTCAGAAACTACACTTGTATCCACACCTGCAGCCACTTCCTAGTACGCGGCCTTGTGGTCAAGTTTTTGTTTGAATTTTAGGTTTGTTGAATGAATGTATCGTTTGGGCTTTTGGGTTACCATGGGGAATTCATGGGCAGGAAAGCCTCAAAAATTAAAGTGAAAATCATCAATAGATAACATAATCGTTTTGCCTTCTTTCTGTTTTTCTTTAAGCACATTGCACCAGAATATTTTAAAAATCAAAGAAAATCTATCAAAAAACAATCCTTTTCCTTTCCTTCCCTTTTTCTTCCCCTTCCTTCCTTCCTTCCTTCCTTCCTTCCTTCCTTCCTTCCTTCCTTCCTTCCTTTTGAACAGTATTATTTATTATTGTAGGGCAATGGAAAACACCTTATTGTTGTTGAATAAACTAAATTCAAATTCTGGGTCTACCATGTATTATTAGGGGACCTTAGTGGAAGTCTTGTTTTATGTCAAACGTAACCTTTCGATCGCCAAATCAGGGATCATAAAAATACTTTTCTATCTCCTAAGAAAGCTGTTAGGATGGAAATACTGTATTTCCCCAAAAATAAGACCTAGCCGGACCCTCAGCTCTAAGGCGTCTTTTCTAGGCGAGCGGGAATGGAGGAGGGGGCTGGAGCTGCTTCGCACGAGAAAATTAATATAAGACCCGGTCTTATGTTAGATAAGACCCGGTCTATACTATAGTAAAATAAGACTGGGTCTTATATTACTTTTTGCTCCAAAAGACGCCTTAGAGCTGATGGTCCGGCTAGGTCTTATTTTTGGGGAAACATGGTAGCACCTGTATGCATATATTGTGTGGGGTAATGTGGCATTCTTTCAGAATGCTAGGATTTTGCCTGGGCACATGGTTCCCCAGGATAAAAATGGAATATTCTGCCCTACTCCTTGCAGCTGGATGCGGCTGTGGAGGGTAAGTGTTGGCCAATGGGATCGCAGCTGTGGTGCGGGTGGGTTTCTGGGAACCGTTCTCAGCAGGCCGTTAGTGTCAGCTCTTCGTTCGTGCTGGTGTCTTCCTGGATTCTGCCTTCTGTACTGGGGGTTTGCCATGAGGACGGGTCGCAGAGTGGTGAGCTGGGAGCTTAGGTCGGGGGACATTACTGAGTAGGACCTCTGTCCCAGCCCCAGACTCAACTTCAGTTTTATTTAAGCCACTGTGAAACAGTCACTGCAATCTGCTTGTATATTTCACTCCCACATTCGGAGTTCTTAGCACGCTTAAAAGATGCTAAGGCAAAACACGCCCGTTGCAGGGATAGGAGGGGCCGCGGGAAGACGTGGGATGCTTCTCCAGGTTGGAAATCACGTAAATGAGATGCCCCCCAGGAGAGTTGCCCTAAGTGCTCCCAGGGAGGTGGCCATGTGCTAGACAGAGCTAAGGGTTGGGAAATTGGGTTCGGCTCCAAAAGTTGCCTGAAATTGTTCTAACTGCTACATAGCACCCCAGTTTTGTATCGAAAATGCTGTGCATTTCTGAGGGGAAGTGGTATGAGGTGCCTGTTGTAGGGGCTGGGCCAGGGGTTTGAGGGGGAGGGGAGGGGCCAGGCCAGGGGGTTTGCTAACAAGGGACAGTAGAGAAGTGACACCTTTGCATTGTGGCATTCCCATATCCATACACTGAGTCAGTGCACCTAACACATGTTCACTGGTGAATAGTTTTCTATGCTTTGTTATTTACCACTCGCTGTAAATTTCTATCATAAAACCCCATGTTCACTCTTGTCTTTCTGTATGCTCTGTTTATGTTTGAATATGTATATTCTGACTACAGTAAAAATAAAGTATATAACAAAGTCATTTGACATCAAGAACAGCTTTTTATCTGCTTTGTCAGAAGATCGTTTAAATAGCTGCATTCTCTTAATGCACAGTAGTTAAATAAACTCCAAGATTCGTACCCTGCAATAACCCATTAAATCATCTTAAATACTATGTCATAATGACAACTTGATGCAACCAGATGTGATGTTTGGGGATGTAGAAGAAATACTTTTCTAAAGACATAGCTCCCTGGTTTTACGTTCTCGAGCCCATTTGCACAGCTGTTAAATCTCACCGCTCCATTTTCTGGGGGTGTATATCACTTATGTTCTGCTTCCCGTGTGGCATTACTGAAGTGCCAGCCATTGTTCCCAGGACATTGTAATACATACTTCTGCGAGATCTGTGTCGGCCATGATTTAGTTCTCAAGGCATGATTTTCTCACCCTGGAAATGTGCAAATTAGCGTGATTCCCACGTGACATGATGGCATCAGTAGCAGGCTTTGTAAGGCGTCCAGGGCCTCGGAGTCACACTAAGTCAGCCGAGCCCAGAAGGAGACACTTCATCAGACCCAGGCTGGAGAGAAAGCGGGTGGCCTGCCTACCATACAGCCGAAACATACCAATCCACATTAGAGTTCAGAATTTGCTCCCAGTAGATACTGTTTTTTTCAAAACACCCATTAAAATAGTCGCTTTATTCCTCCCGTTTCTGCCCTGCGTTTTAATTGACTGTTTATAAAAGGTGTAAGCTTAAGAGTCTTTGAAGTTTCCATGTCACATGGGATTGGAAGTGAACTTTTGAACTTCTGATTTTATCAGTTCTGTATAAAAGTTGGCACAATGCAAAATCGTGTGTGTGATGAACCATCAAAGAGAAAGAACCCATTTGACAACCACGTTATACGCTGTGTGCAGGGAAAGATAATGCCCCCATTAGGCAGGAATCCTGGCAATTAGGTCATAACAGGCAGTGCGAGTGGGCCCTAATGAACCCGGATTCATATCGGTGGTGAAATTATATGGCAGATAACGTCCTGGAAAAGCTGCCATGTTTCAGTCTGGAAAGAAGCCCGTTGCTGATACAACAAATCAATTGATAAGAAGTGTCTTTATTGCGCTCAATAAAGAAACAGCGCAACCCCAAATAAACATACACGGCTCATAAAACAAATTGCTCACCTAAAATGAATTACACTCTAAGTTTTTTTTTTTTTAAAGTAAATTATAGTGCAGCGTATTCAGTGATGGTTCCATCCACTAAAGAGTAAGATTATAAACAGCACTAAAAGTGAATGTTGCCACGTTTCTTTTTAGTTTCATTTTTTTCTCCCAATCTACAGGATTACCAAGAGCAAAATGTAATAGAAAAAAATGGTAGAAATTGCCTGTTTTGTGAAATATAGGAAAAAATATACCATCTGTGATTTAGCACAGTTTTCAATATCCCATCTGTGATCTAAATGTGGCTCTTAACAAAGGCTGAATCCACTGCAGCTCGATACGATTTCTTAAAAAGTTCTTCTAAGAAGTCTATTTTTGTAAGACTATTACTCTTGGCATGAAGTTCCTTTTGCATGAAGTAGTAAATATGGCTTTTACAACTCTTCTCAGAATTTGGTGTCGCATGCAAATGCTTATTTAGCATTCTGAAAAGCTAATAAACCAGCGCCTCGTTCTATCACCCCATCCCCAGCCAACTTCAGTGTAAAAGAAATGCATTTGGTACCCCGTGTGGTGGCCTTTTGTTTCTTCATTCACTGATTAAGCAAATATTTATTATAGAGAATCTCGTCAGAGGGATTTCCATGTATAAAGGAATCCAGGAGGATTAAGGGGCATTATTCTGCTTCTTTAGTCTATGCAGTTTGGTTCAGTATTAATTAGAAAACGCAATGGTGCGTCCCAAGGGACCACTGGTCTTTCCTCATTATCTCAGAATGCTGTCTCCATCTAGTCACTTCCTGCCGATGAACTCATTTGGTGATAAGAAGCCAGCCTTGGGCAGCTCCGTGGGTCAACATCAAATAAAATAAAAGTAGGATTTCTCACTGGGCATTACTGACTCTTTAGGATGGATCAGCCTTTGTTGTGGGCACGTCCTGGGCACCGTAGGATGTTGAGCAGCATTCCTGGGTGCTACCCACTAGATGCCAGGAGCACCCCCTTCCCCACTTGTGACAACCACAGATGTCTCCAGAAATTGCCAGATGTCCTCCAGGGAAAAATCACTTTGGGGTGAGAACCAGTCCCGTAAAAGGAATCATTACATTTTCAGCAATTACTGAAAACTATTAGGTCTTCTATTTCTTTCTCTTTGTAATAGGCAGTGACTTGTACCTGATTTCTTGCAGTCAGTGAATAAGTGATGGAGAACGAGAGGAAACAGAGAAGGGAAGAGAATGTGGGAAATGGTTCGGGAGAGCTAGGCCTACGAGAGCTGCTCTGTCAATGCAGGAAGTTCCGGCAGACAGCACGCTGCCATCACAGGCCAGTTCTCCAGGCACCTCGGACGATTCTGAAACTACGCACGTCTCGCAGGCCACCCTCCTGGCTTCGTGCTGGGTCCTTGGCGTGTGTGTGTTGGGGGGACGGGGGGGGGACGGGGAGTCCAGCGCTCCTTGGCCTGGGAATATCCGCTTCATTTTTCAGAGTATGGCTCCCATGTCTTTGCCATTTATTTTTCTGTCAGGGTTCCCTGGGATCCACTGGTACCCCAAAATGTCTCTTTCTGCTTCCGTGTTGCAGACTTTTGCTCATTTCAATGGAGTACTTTTCATATCCTGCTCGATATTTTAGTTAGTTGGTTCGATACCTGCCTCCCTAAGGTGTTATAAACTCTGTGCAGCTAGGCTGTCGTGACACAGCCTGTGTCATCTGCTTAGGGATTGCATTTGGCTCTGGGCACCAGAAATCCAGCTCAAAGGAATTGAAATAGGGAGTTTGATGTCATTACATTGTAAGAAGCCTACAAGGGCACGGTGCAGCACCCCATCATCAACTAGGGTACTCTCCAAAGTTCTCTTGGCATTTCCTGCTCAGTTGCAAGATGGCAGCTGTGCGGTCTGCCTGTGTCTCTGCATTTTAGGTGGGAGTCAAGTTCATAGAAGAGACCAGCACACTCTCCTTCTCTCTTGTGGGACAGAAGAGTCGCATGGAGATTCCTAACTGGCAGAACTGGTGGGACAGGGGTTGTTGAGATTTTATCATCTGCAGTAGAAAATGGCCAAGGAAGGAAGGTAAAACTAGATTTCAAATGAGTTCTGTCCTCCGATGGCTGACAACATGCTAAGTGAGTGTGGAGGGGACGCAGGGGACGCTATGGCCAAGCAGGAACCCTTTCTCATATGGCCTTCAGTGCAGGAGGAACAGACACATTAAAACACCCTTAGTGTGACAGGAAACGATAAGCTAGGCCATCACTTTCAAATCAGAGCTTCTCCCACATGGACGCCTCCTTCCCATCTTTTGCTCTGATTCTTCTTGGTGCAATGAATGGACTCAAGAAAAGGAACATAGTAGGAGAAGGCCCAGGAGTCAGATGGGAAAAGTGGGGGCAGAAAGCAGGTTCTAATAAGTGATCTGATTGTGCTGTGCCAGGAGGGGCCGGAGCCAGGACCTGGAAGGTGGAGAGAGAAGAGAAACCCTGGAGTCACAGTATTTAGACAAAAGGGTCACATGTCGAAACGTGATTTTAAGATGCACCTGCCAGAGCAATGCAACATTGTTATTTCTTTGTCAGACCACCTGGAAACGCACACACAGAGAACACATCTAATAACGATTTGAAATTTGGTCTACCTTTTCCTCTCGGTCGCAACATGTCCCCAAATTGCCTGATGTAAAACCCAGAAACTTGTGTTGTAGGCTGTGTGCTTGTATTTTTTTCTTTCCCAAATATGCACGTTGAGATATGTAGCCTGCGACCACAGGGTTGAGAAGAATGCTTTCATTTTATTTTCTTCTTCCGTGAGTGTGACAGTTTGAACAAGAATGGCCAAGAGACCCTCCCCTCCCCTCCCCTCCCCTGCTCCCCCTCCCCTCCCTCCTCCTCCCTCCTCCTCCCTCCCTCCCTCCCTCCCTCCCTCCCTCCTCCCTCCTCTCCCCTCCTCTCCCCTCCCCTTCTTTTCCCCTCAGTCTATTCAGAAGAGGATCGCATTGCAGTTCCACTAAACAAAATAACATTCTGCTCAGATATTTCTCCCTCACGTCTCTTGGTTTCATTTGATGTAAGAGCTCTCTGAAGGGTCCCCCATGGAGAGATCTGGAAATCACATGTTTTTCCTTTTCCCCGGAGATGTCTGCTGCCTCATGCAGTCTTGGGATGATGAGTGACAGGGGACTTGTCGTGGCCTTGGTGCAAACTCAGAGAAGGACAAATGCAGCGAGAGAAAAAGAATATTTTTTTTCTTATCTAAAACAACCAACGTGTATTTATTTGATTTGTGGGTCTTCTCTCATGAAATAGTGAACCCTATTAGAAAGAGACAAGCTCTGAAATTCTGGGGGGATCTTTGCAAAGGTTTGTCATTGGTTGGTAACGATGGGAGAAAAGGCCGATCACCTCTAAGTGGCTCTGGAACCATCTAGTCCGGTCGCCTGTCCTTGGCTGCTGTGCCGAGACACACGCTTGTTCATGACGATTCCATTGAATGCCGCCACCCCGGTCAGCCCCGTGGACAGTGAATGTTATGACACTGGCATTGCAGTGTCATTGGGCAAAACTACAGATTTATGTTTGTACTTTCTACACCCCCTGAGGAAATGCCTATCATTTTATGTGTTTTTTTTGTTTTGTTTTTTTTTTGGCTTTATTATTCACCTTTGGGTGTCCTGATACTCACTTGAGCTTTGTGCTTCAAGGGTGAACTACACTGTATGAGTCCTGGGTTTGGAAAGCAAATTAATGTTCCTCTTACCCTTGTTGGTTTAAACAGTTACTTCCTATTATAATACAACATCCTAAAAGTACACAACATAGGGAAATATACAGAACTCTTCACAAACATGCAGAAGGCCGTGTGTTGCAGTACTGACGGCAGGCGTGCTGGTTTGAGAAGAATCTAGCTGCCCATCCACAAGGAGGGAGCTTCGCACACACAGCCACAGCCGTGTGAGGGGACACAGGAGTTAGCTGTTAACACATCAGGTGGATACTGGTGTAGATACAGAAAGTTCTTTTTCTGAGACCTCTTTTCAATGGAAAAAGAAAATTGCAGAACGATGCACAAAGTATGATGACATTTATATTGTTAAAAACAACGAACAAGTATACATTTCTGTAATTGCGCGTGTATCTATGGTGAATGCACAGAGAAAGATGTGGAGGGCTGCTCACTGCCCTGGAGTAGATGGGGGAGTGGGGAAGGGTTACAGGAAGAATATATTCATTTTTAACTAGCCCATGGAAAGACGCATATAAAAGAACTGTTTATAATGAAGGGAGAAAGAAAGATCCAGGATCTTCTTACTCTGACAAAGTGCTATTAGAACTTTCTGTGATTTTCCTCCTCGTCATTGTTCATTTGTGTGTATCTTGCAAAGTTGTGCCAAGAGTGAACCTAACATTAAAAAATACAGTATTTGTTTAAATACAGAGCAGGATGAAAAAGAAAACCAAAGTGTCCCAAAAGTCCAAGGTCCGCATAGTCCTGTGTAAATTATGTAGATGTTTGGGAGATGTGAGCAATTCTTTCTTTTTTTTTTTTTTAAATTTTATTTTATTAAATTTATTGGGGTGACAATTGTTAGTAAAATTACATAGATTTCAGGTGTACAATTCTGTATTACATCAGTGACAGTGCCCCCCATTTCTTCTCCCCAATTTCTCAAGGACAACTGCCGATAATGCTTTCTTAGGCTTCCTTTTAGGAAAAAAAGAGTATTTACCAGCACGTATAAAATAGGCCCACATTTAATGAGCATTTATCATCTGACTGTTGGGCGCTGCCCTAAAGCGCTGTGTGTGAATGGACCCGTTTAATCCCCATGACTCTATAAAGTAGGTTCTGTTGTGACTATTTTACTGAGGAGGAAACTCAGGCACAGAGACGCCAAGGATACCGATGGCAGTCACACAGCTAGAAAGTGATGGAGCTGGGATTCAAATCCAGGGAAGCTGGTCGCAGACTCTGAGCATTGAGTAATTCACCCCAGTGACAATATATCCTTAGTATCGTAAACATAGAATACACGTGTCTATATGAGTCTCTACATTTTATACAAAGGAAGTCACATCATGCTTGTTAATTCTTTTTTTTTCCTTTAAAAAAGTTATGTTAATCAGGTTATCCAAAGCCACTTTATTCTTTTAATATATTGCAGTTTTCTCTTGTGCGGATACAGTTGCATTCTTGAATGCTATTGTCGTTTTCTATTTCTTGTTGCTTTTTCACTTTTATGGTTTTATTTAGGTTTTTTCCCTCTTCTGGGGTCCACTTTGTACCTTGTGTTTTCCTAGAAAATGTTTCATGTTCTTCTTTTCTGTTTGTTTTTCCATTTCTGCTCTCACCTTTATTATCCTCTTCCGTCTGTTACATGGGGGATATTTTGTTGTTTTTCTTAACTTCTCAAATTGGATGTTTAAGTAATTTATTTTTCCTTATTTAGTTATGTAGGTTTTTAATGCCGCGAATCTAGAAAAACAATTTTTTCTCTCTGATATTATGCTTTTAAAAACACCGGGGATAATTTAAGAGCTAGTTTAAAACTTTCTAGATGGTTGACTGTTTTCCTTCTCACACTCCTTTCTCTGTGTTACACTTGTTCCTGCTTTCACTTCCTGGGTGATAACTGTTTCATGTTCATTTTTATGTTATCAAGGTTTGTAAGATTTGTCTTTTCTACCCGTATTTCCCAGAGTACTTTAGTTTTAATTGTATATTTAAATAAAGTTAATGCTCATACATAGCTCTTTGTACCCAGCAGTTAAACCTAAAATGTTGATACTGTTCTTTACCATTTTTGATAGAAGCAAGCATCATATTTCACACGTATCATAATTTACTTGGCCATTCCTTCATCATTGGATGTTCTGATTGCCTCCAGTTTACTTCTCTTGCATATTATACCGCAATCACTCTTTTTAAGGACATATCCCCATATTTCACACTATTTCCACAAGGAGAGAGCCCACCAAGTGGGATTGTGAATGTTGGTCCTTTGGAAGCCTTCATTGACACCTGTGAGCCTCCCGCATCCCTGACGCTTGCAGGAATCGTGTTCGACTGCCCTCGTGTGGCAGCCACTTGAACTGCACTCGCATTTTAATTGTCCTCTGGTTGCTTCTGTCCATATCTGCAGTTTGGTACCCAGAACTGCACGGGTATTCAGAGAGAGAGCCCTCCTTGTAGTGAACTGGGTTTCTCTTCATTTCCTGGACCTTCTTCCTTGATGTTCAGCATCTTTCATGTCCTGAACTTCAGAACCCTTCTCTAAATCATCTCTGACAGTTGAGACTGACAATATTGCTTTAAGAGAACTGTAGGTTTTGCATTCTGACTAGTTGGGACCATTTTTCTACAAATGGCATAGAAATTATAAATTGCCTCATGCTCATCTGTATAAATGTCCACCTGCCACTTTTACTTTCACACAAAACTTTGAAAAATTTCTCTTCGAGTGACTACCCAGCGGGTGTCACCGCACATTTAACGCGTTGCCTTTGTGCCTGAAAAAAAGGCTTTTCTCACCGATTTCCAGTGGTACTGGGCAGCTGCCCTGGGGCTGAGTCCTGACGTGCTCATGAGTGCGGTTAGATAACAGTCTGCTGCTACGAAGGAAGGGTTTTTTCTGGCACTGGCTCTGGCCACAATGCGATCCAGATGGAACCGCCGCTAGGTGCATTTTACTGCAGGAAATTATACCTCACTTCAAAGAAAGAAAGAGCCAGTCAGACCACGGGAGGAGGGAGGATGGAGGCAGGTTACCCCACTCCTGCATTTCCCGGGTTGCTTTCTCCTATTTCTAAAATGTCCCTCCAGAGAAGTTGACCTGGGCCTTTGGGAGTGGCAAGGTGGGCAAGTGGGAGGTGGACAGGCATTTGGGTCAGTTAGCTGGGTAGCTCTGGGCAAGTGGCCCAACCTCTCTGATCTTCCTCAGCTGAGAAGCACTCACCTATAATATATACCGTGTTTCTCTGAAAATAAGACCTCACCGGAAAATAAGCGCTAGCATGATTTTTCAGGAGGACATCCCCTCAACATAAGCCCTAATGAATCTTTTGGAGCAAAAATTAACATAAGACCCGTCTTTTTTTCGGGGAAACACAGTAGTGAGGGCAAGTGAGAGGAGCTGGCCAGCTGGGTGGAAACCATGCCTCCTTGTGCAAACATGTGGCCCAGGGACGGCACGCTTTCACACCATTCTGACTCTCTGTTCTTCCTCCCTTTTTGGGATTTCTGTCAGCATGTGTTTTCCTCTAATGTGAAGAACATGGCCTCTTTCTGGCATCTGCCCTCCCGTCCAATTTTTTTGTTTTGTTGTGAATAATTTAGCTAAAGACTTCATTAGTTCTTTAAAATGCTTATGCTTCCAACTAATGAATTGTCCAAATACTCATCATATAACTTCCATTTCACTCATTAGAACCTTAATTGCCAAGCAGCTGAAGTGATTCTTATTGTTTATTCTAACTGCTATTAGAAAAGCATGCCAGAGTTACATGTAATTTATTAGTCGCATAAAAATAATGCGGGACAAATAAAGTTATTTTCCCCTGAAGTTATTTTTGAGGTACAGGGAGGGGCCCACATTTTACCAAAGTGTACAGCTCCGTGAATATGCACGCATATGTACACACTTGTGTAGCCACTGCTCAAATCAAGAAAAAAACTAGAACATTTGCATTATTCTAGAAAGTTCTGTCATGCTTGTTTACAGGCAGCCTCCCCCCGCCCCCAGGGAACTCTTGATGTGCTTTCTACCAGGTCCTCTAACTTCATCTAAACGGAGCCCTGAAGTGCTTAGTGTGGTATCTGGCTCCTTTCACTGAGCGTAAAGCCGCGCTGCTGCCCAGACCGTCCCTTTTCATTGCCGAGAGCGATTCCATGTTATGGATATCCCACAATTTGTTCATCCATTCTCCCGTTGATAGAAATTTGGATTATTTCCAGCTTTGGGCTATTATGAATGAAGCTGCTTTGCGCATTCCGATCGTGTCCGGGTTTTGTGGGCTCAACGCCCCTTCCTCGGAGCGGAATTCCTGGGTCACAGGGCGGGCTGTTTCATTTCATTAGAAAGTGCCATGGGAAATTTTAGCTAGTTCTTAAAAAAAAAATCACTTTATAAATGTTAGTTGTTCGACTCAGACGTCACCCATAGGCACGAGTCAACAGGATTTAGAATATATTTCATATCCTTTGTTTTCCTCGTGAGCAGTTTTACAAATCTCATTTTAACTAAGGAAAAACTGGTAAATAGATCTTGTGTTCATCGAGTGTTGCCTGTACATCTCTGTTGGGGGTCGAGTGTTAAAAAAAACACCCCAAAATATGGTGTTTTATCCAGCAAATAGTAATGGGGAGGCTGAAATAAGCCAGGGACGCAGCAGAAGCGGCCCTGCGGGGACCGCCCCCACCGGGCGGGGACCCCCGCCTCCGGCTGCCTGGCTGCGCGGCGCCACCTCGCGTCGGCCGGGCTCGGTGCCTTTCCTCCAGGTGTACAAACCACCAGCGTCCTGGTGACATCTTTTGTCCCAAACCGAGAGCTCGTCTCAGCATCCTTCCCTTACATTGTGCACCGTTCCAGACCCTTCTGGAAAGGGACCCTGAGGGCGGGTCTCGCCCTCCCCGACCCCCCACAGTCCTCGCTGCACCGAGGCCCCCACCCAGCCATTGATGCCATTGGCGTCGCCACCATGGACAGCAGCCAGGGCTGCGCGACGCTGGGCCGCGGTTCCTCCTCCCTCAGCCCTTCCCACCGCCCCTCGCCTGCGCCCCGGACAGGAGCGCTCCGCTAGGATGGTGACTCCTGTAAAAGTCCTTCAGGGAAGCCAGAAAGGAACAGACACCTACTGAGAACGACTTCCCTTGGAACAGGTGTACGGGTGGGGGAGGGGGGCGTTTTGTGCTGAATGTTCCAACAAGCCTGCGCGGCAGCCATCATTATCCTATTTTATGAAATGGGAAAATTGAGATTCAGAGAGGTGAGATATTTTCCCCCAAGGTCACACAGCCGTTCTGGAAAGAACCGGATCTCAAGCTCCTGGCTGGCTGTTTCTTCCCGGTACAACTGTACTTTTTAGTAGTTCAGTGTCCCCTCCTCTCCACTTTGCTTCTTACCCCCCACCCGGTCACATCTTGTCCTGCGCCCCTGACGCTCGTACACCGTCAGTCCTCGTGCTTCAGATGCCACACGTCGCGTGGTTGGAAAGTACTCCCGTTGGCCCTCACAGACGGTGGCCTGGTCCCCCATCCCGCTGTCCCGCGGCTCCTGGAGAGGCCGCGTCCACTCGCGGATGTGCCTCGACGTCCTCATTCTCCCCTGTGACCCGGAGCTCCTTCTTGTGGAAATGAAGGAAAAATCCCCAGGGATTTGAGCTGCTTAGGTACTTGAATTCCGTTTTCCCAGGAAGTGATGCTTGTAGTGAAGCAAGTAGAAAATTTAAATTGAGAGCAGGACGGGTCCTTGAGAATCACTCAGAGCTGCGGCTGCAGGCGAACAAGGAAGGCAGACAGTGTCTCAGGGACTCGTCTAGCGTGACTTAATGGTGCGCGTAGCAGAGCCAGGATGGGTCATGTCCTCCACTGTCCAGGGACTGTCCCCGTGTGGAGGAGGCACACAGGGTGTCTACAGGGGGGGTGCACAATATAGAACATGATTGGAGGAAGGTGTTGGTTTGGGGTTGGAGGGAGGGCAGAGAGATATGCCCAGACATAATGGAAGCTGATGGCAACAGTCACCTGTCCAAGGGGACTTGAGTTCACAGGCTTGTTCTTGACCAGTCAGGCACTCTATGGCTTCAGTTGTGTCCCTTCAGATATATATGCTGAAGTCCCAAGGCCCAGCATCTCAGAACGTGTCCTTATTTGAAGACAGGCTCCTTATAGAGGTACTCAGGTTTACGTCAGATCTCATGGGTGGGTCTTCATTTAGTCTGACTGGTGTTGGTACAAAAAGAGGAAAGTTGGAGACAGACATGCGCCCGGGGAGAGCATCGTGTGACAATGAAAGCAGAGATTGGGGTGATGCTTCAAGACGCCAAAGATTCTAAAGAAGGACAGCAAACCACCAGAAGCTGAGAGAGAAGCCTGGACCAGATTCTCCCTCCTCAGAAGGAAGCAAGCCTGCCCCACCCTGACCTCGGACTTCCAGCCTCCAGAACTGGGAGATGCTCAGTTTCCTTTGCTGAAGCCTCAGCCTGTGGTGCTTTGTTCCAGCCGACCTAGCTCTCCTGTGCTCATAGAGTTGATGAAGACGGGACAAGTTCATGTGTGAAGGACATTGCACAAATAATTACATCCTGTGCCGGCGAGAGACATTACGCGTTTGCTAAAGACTGTGCTCTCTTTCCTCATAAATCGGGATGTTCTCACCTAGAAATGACCACGCTGTGGCCATCAGAAAGGTTAAATTCTAGTCTCTCAAAGTATCCAGGTGGAAGAGAAGTAACCTACACAGGCAGAGTCAGGACTAAGGAGAAGGCCTGAGACGTGACACATTTCAGGAGGCCCCCACTCTCAGGTGCTGACTCTATACTGGCACTGCCCTGAAGCTCTGTACCCCCTTAAGCTATGCCCACTGTGTGCCTCTTTTGCCTTCCTCTAGTCCAGCCCCTCTGCATTTGTACTTGGAGCCCAAGAGAAGGAAATAGGCATGCATAGAAGATGTCTACAGAAATGGGCGTGTGATTGCTAGAACCATTGGGAATCATAAAACCTAATGATTATAGAAAGGGGTCTCTGGACAGCGCCTTCATTTCCCTGAGGTTTCTCCATTTGCATAGCTGTGTGCAGGGTTGACGTCATGATTTTCAGTTTTAGTAATTTGCAATGACGGTTTTGGGAGAATTGAGGGAGGGTGTATCCACAAACACATTCGGATTTTGTGAGCTCCAGCTGTCTTCGCAGTGGTGCTGGGAGGGCAGGAAGGGCTGCATCCCCCCCTCCCCCCCCAGGGATGGCCAGCGTTGACAGGGCACAAAGGACAATTATCTGCCACATGGCAGGACCAAGCCAAATGACAGAACTTTTTTTTTAACTCTCAGTGAAATACCTACTTTTACAGAAATCGCAGATGAGACACCTGGTCCTACACCATGGAATTAGGGTTGCAAGATTTAGTAAATAAAACTACAGGTACAGTTTATTTACTGTGAAATTTCAATTTTAAATAAGAATTTTTTTTTTTTTTAAGTATCTCCCAAATGGTGCATGGGTCATTCTTACCCCAAAATTATTGATGGTTTATCTGAAACAAATGTAATTGGCTATCCTGCATTTTATCTGCCCACTTTACCTGGATCCTGTATGAGGTGACAACCTAGAATGATGGCTGGCATTTTAAGAGCACATGACAGTATGATGAGGTATGAAGAGTTTCTGCTGGTGAACGTTTTGGCCCCTTCTCGTGGCAGTTGTATTATTCCTGGTCCAAAAAGAAGCCATTAATCTCAGTTGACCCAGTGCCTCTAATTATTTAGTGGGCATATTTTACCTGGAAGAATTCAAACCAGGCCTTTTCGACTGCAGTGAGCTGACTTTGTTGGCTGCAGAAAGATATGGGGGCGGTGTAACAGCCTGTTTGATTTGGAATTTAAATGTGGTCCAGCCTCTAAGACAAGTCTTTCATGATTTAGAGCTGTTTCCTTGAGGCTTTCTCCAAGGGTTGGTGTTCAAGGACTGCCTTTGAATGTAAAGTGAATTTTCTTTAAAAATAATTTGTTCTTAAGAATCGTCCAAGCTGTGTGGCTACGAATGTCCTCATGACAGATGTGAGTTGGACTGGTGTCCTTGGCAAGTTTTCAGGACAAGGGGAAACCAAGGTCGTCTTGTGAAGAGTCCTCCTAAGTCACTTCACCCACACACCCATCCCTCCATCCATCTGCCAAACACCTGGATGAGGCAGATATTGAGACGAGAGAGTAAAATTATGCGATTATTCTTTAAGGAGTTCACAGTCTCTTAGAGAGACAGGCATGTAACTAGACAATTATAATAAATTATGACTTGGCTACGATCGAGCTGGCCGCAGTGCATTATGAAAAAAATACGTGCAGATTTCATGTAGGTGCCAAAGAGGAGGGGAGAGCCGGTTTTCGGGAGGAACCAATGCCTGAGTGAACCTGGAAGGGAGAGGACAAGTTACTCACCCAGGTGATATGTTTAGCAGGTCGGCCATTGGTCATTATTCAGGTAGAGAATACTGGGCGAAGGAGGAATTAAAGGAGATTCTTAGGTTTCTGGTTTGGCACATGCCTCGCTAGACCTGAGACTAGGTTTGGACTTTCCAAGTAGTCACTTCTAGAAGAAGTGAGTGGCTCAACCACAGTGGATGTGGGGACAACTTCAAAATGGTCCTTCTCTGTGACCTTGGGACGTTTTACATTAATCAATGAGAAAAAGCCACCTCTACTTTCTGCTAACCCAGATGCCGGAGTAGATGCAGGCTGGAAGCTGATTACTGGTTACTCATGGGTCTGGCATTGAGCTTACTTTCCAAGGCTGCCTTTTCTTTCATTTGAATCATAATAGAAGTAGAGCATTAGCTATGAGTTTGCAGGCTAAGTGGAGTGGGTATAGGAAAGAGAGGGGCAGCAGTTTCGTGCTGCTCAGTGGTTCTGTGCTGCTTCCAGATTCCTGCCCAGGGAACTTGAAGAATCACTACATTTGGCAGATTTGTCTCCCAAATTGGACTGCGTCACTGCATGGCACCCTGCAGCAGAATGGGTGCTACTAAGTGCCATGGATGGTATTTCAGGGCAAAATGTACTAGATGAGCTACAGATTGTATTTTCCATGTCTTCATGACTAATGTTTGCAATTACTAATAGTTGGGGACAGTTCCCACTGGAACAGACGTCTTCAGTATTTTTTAATACAAAATTAGTCATGTGGATTCCCTGGGACTTGATGTTTCTCTCTCTCTCTCTCTCTCTCTCTCTCTCTCTCTCTCTCTCTCATTCCCTCCCACCCCCCACCCCAGAAGAGAATTGTCTGCTGTACACTCCTAAAATACTTTTTTTTTTTAAAGTGAGTTGTGTATTAAGAACAAAGTGGACCAATTTCTGTTTAAAATTCAAACAAGTGCCTTTTCTGGTCAAAATGACGACAGGATCTAAGAGACAACTCTTTGATCAGCATGTTCAACTAGCGGATGATACTTTTGTTCTACAAAAGTGCAGCTTGCAGAATGTTTATTTGGCACTGGAAGAAAGGTCACCATTTTAAGGCAGTTCAGAAACCAAATGTTCCCATAATATGGCAGCTTTCTCACAAAGCACCCCTTGGCTTTGTCGCTTTGGAATCTGTGCTTTTGACAAACTCAAGCTCTGGTAGATGTGTGTGTGTGTGTGTGTGTGTGTGAGAGAGAGAGAGAGAGAGAGAGAGAGAGAGAGAAGTCAGTGGTTGGAGGTCTGTTAATTGCCAAAGCTGGAGGTCTCCACAGCAAGGAAACTATTTTTATCCCAAGATGAGTTCTTTAAATAAGAAAAGGAGGTGGTGGGGAGAGAACATGAGCTAGGTGTGACATATGTAGAAACAGAACAGCGTGTGCAAAAACACTTGAATCCGGTTATGCTTTTTACCATCCAATCCTTTGCTTTAAGCAGCATTTGTACAAACAGGCCGGCAACAGAAAACCTCCTGAATTAGGTCCTGCAGGGTGTGTCTCTTTACTGCCCCCTGTTGTTCAGGGAAATCTGAGGGCTCCGACCGGACCCTGGGAGGAGGTTTGAACCTCTGAGGGGTGGCATCCTGAGTGGGACTCTTCGCACCCCCGATTCTGGAGGCGACGTCAGTGGCGATCAGCCAGAGCTGGCAGACAGAGCCGGGAAGTGACAGATTTCTTGACACAGAGCAAGCTGCACACGTCGTTGTGGATCATTATCGACGGGAGAATCTTAAACAGCCACACTTCCCTTTTCAGTAGAAGCCATGAGAAGTATGTCGGAGGTGGGAATTGCCTTTCCCAACAATACTGAGGGGAAAGAGAGAGAGCGCGGTTGGGATTGTGTCACATACGCTCTCAGCCGTTGGTCTGCCCACCACACCGACGTGGGAAATGTGGAAACCCATCACAGCCACAGCACAACACCGCACGTGAACCCTGCGGGCCCACTGTACACGTTACACGTAGTTTTGCCCGGGGGTGGTGAGTGTGTCTAGTTTCGTTCATTACAGTCTCACATTGGGTTTATTTCGTTAATACCTGTTAGGACAAAGGCCTAACTCTTAATTGGTACCATATGGAAAGGAGGGAACACGCAGAAGATCACCATCGTGGATTGAAGGCCCAGCACTTTTGTAGCTTGCAGAAATGCTGGGTTTTACTTGTTAAGCTAGCATTTCACGTGTGTGTGTGTGTGTGTGTGTGTGTGTGTCTCCAACAATATAATTGGGAGATAAGAGTTGTACCATTTCAGGTACCAGCAAGGTGTGTGTGTGTGCGTTCATGTTTAGGGATGCTGAATATCTTCTTTCTGTGGGTTTTCCCTTTTCTCAGCGCCCTGGCTGGCATTTTCTGCTCCCTTCCTCTGGCTCTGGCTCCCAGGGCTGCAGCAGGAAGGCCCACCTCACTTGCACACAGACACCATTCTGTGCTCAAAGCCACAACGCCACAGGCCATGTGAGTGTTTCTGGGCTTTCGGTCTCTCTCCATGTAATTTGACAGATCATTAATAAGTACCATTTTGGGCGATTGCGAAATAGAAAAGGAGGTACTGGCATGAAAAAGAAAATCGGAGCAAAGCTGAGTTAGGAAAGCACGCTGTTAGCAGACCATATCGTTCTCGTCTGTGGTACCAGAAGTGTCTTGCCAGTGTATTTAAATTTGACCAAATTTAACGGAGTAAATACTAGGCACCTTGCAGGGTGGGAAAAAGCAGTTTGCAGTCCACACATCACAAAGCTGTTGAATGAAGTACTTTACTTCCCACCCTAGTGTTGAACTCCTTTGCGACCCATAGGAAGTGCCACACATGCTTTTGAGTGAAGGCAGCATTGGGGACCCTGCAGAGCCATCGTATGTGTCCTCCTTTTCCAGTGTCTAAGAGTAGAACACAGCCACCCCTTCATTGAGCCGAAGCCCCTGCTTAGCTGAGGATTCAGTGCTGTCCGCTTAGTAGCTCCCCCTAGAGGAGGTTTGGTAGGGAAAGAGCGGAGCCTGGGGAGCATGCGCCTCTCTGTGAAGGGGGCCCATTACTTGTTCCTGGCTTCCTGGCCAGCGTTCCGTGCTTTCAACCTGTTGCGTTTTGCAGTTGAGACCCCTTGAAGGATGGCCCTGAACAGGCTCACTGACGATTGTCAGCCATCTGTCAGGTGGTCTCCCAAACTCACCCAGAGCGATTTCGCTGGTGGCAGATGAAATGACAACGACCACTAGAACCACCCCCTCCTCCTAGCCCTGCGAGGTTTAATGTTCTATATAGTCAAGATTCACCACACACAAGTGAATAAACTCACCAAGCTCTGAGTAGGTGTGAGTAGACCCATCAGACGTCTCACCGAAAGGGCACATTTTAGTGGCCCCTAAGGAACTGGGTCCCCTTCCCCCTGCCAACCTGAATGTGTGGATGTAATTTGGTGGGAAGGCAAATGGAAGGTTAAAGCAGGAACAGGCCAGCTGGACTTTGATTTTCATAGAATTATTTTCATTAACTCATGTCAAAATGAATGATAAATTCTGATGCCTGATGCAGGTGAGACAAGGGCATTCAATTCAGTTTTGTTTTCAGTTGAAAACAACTCAACTGCAGCAGATGGATATTTGTGGCGCCCTACTGTGTGCCGGGCACTGTGTATGTGGGCATACATCATCTTATATCATCCTTAAAGAACTCTGAGGTAGATGCTGTTATTCTTATTCCTGTTTCCTAGATGAGGAGACAAGGCCCAGAGAGGTTGGTTCACTTGCCTGTGCTTGCACAGCAGCGAAGTGGTTGAGCCAGGATCTGCACGCAGGCCATCTGCCTCCAGAGTCGATGCCATAAGCCACATGATGCTGCTTCTGCTGGTGGCAGCCAGTCCTTACTGGGTACCAATTCCTCACGGCTGTGCTGGGAAGGAGGTGCCCTGGTCATCTCCATGTTAGAGATGAGGCAATAGATGCCCAGAGAGGTTAGTGTTTGACCAAGGTCACACAGCCCGTGGCAAGGCCAAAATGTGAATTCCTTAGTTTAGTTCTCCAGTAACAGTGTGTATGCACTGTGCTATCTCCCCAGGTGACAATAAAAACAGCCATTGTCAGGTGTTCTAGGCAAGGGGCAGTTTTGAAGAGAGTTCACACGATCCCCTTTCTCAGAAATGCAGCCTGTTAGACATGCTCTCTCTGCTGACCCACAGAGCAGGCACCCAGGGTGGCCTGAGCTCAAGGTGAGGACGCCTCATGGCTCCTCACTTTCAGGGGCTCTTCTGAGAGCCTGGGAGGGACCCCAGTGGTGGCAGGTGTGTTGGGTAAAATATGGGAAAGTAAATAAGATACTGTAAAATGCGAAAAAGGATTTTGTATTCTTTGTCTTAAAGAGCCCCTAGCCCCCAATTGTATAAATCAGTGCTCCTCAAAGTGTGGATGGGCCACCTTGGCGTCACAAGGGAACATGTTAGAAATGCACATTCTCAGCCCCACCCCTTTCCACTCCAAAGACAAGCTCTGGAAGTGAAACCCAGCATTTGGGGTTTTACCGAGTCCCCAGGGAGGTTTAGCAGGAAACCCACACACTGACACCCTCCTGCACATGGTCCCATCTATGGCCCTGCGGCTAATTTTACACTAATAATTTTATATTCTCCTTCTTAAAGGGCACCCCCCATTGAATGAGCCTCAGGACCTCAGCCTGGGGTCACAATGCCTAAATGCGCTGTTTCCCTAACACTGAGTGAAGCACAGCTAGTTTCTGCCTGGGTGACTGTGCTTCACACACAGTTTACGATAGTTCTGAGATGTTTGAACTTGACAGGAAGCAGTGCGATAATATGGTTTACCCAGCGAGGAGATTTGTCTCTGCAGCGGGAATGTAACCTCCCGCGTTCAGGGTAACGGTTGCCGCAGCTCCGGTTGCCCCAGGCTGGCAGGCAGGCTGCAGCCCGACACCCTTTGAAGTTGAAAGGCCCAGAAGCAGGGCTTGCAGACCCCGGTGATGTCTTCATCAGCCTGTCAGGGAAAAACAGGCAGCGGGAGTGCAGCCACCCGCCCACCTGCGCCAAGGTGGGCAGCGTCCAAGTTGAAAAGCTCCAGCTCCCCTTCCAGCCAGGAGCGGCTCGTGCGGGGTGCGCCTGAGTCACCAGGCCCACGCGTGCCGTGCTCTCACGAAGAGCAGACACAGGGGTGGCAGGATGGCAGAGCAGTGTTGGGGCCCTTTCTCCTTATTCACACGCGGACCTGAGGCCCCGAAGGGGACGACAGCCCTGTAGACAGAAGAACCGACAGGCTCCTACTGACCTCTGTGGGTCTTCTCTACTCTCTTGCCTCTTGCTTAGTTCTCGACACCGACACTTCGTAATTTTTTTCTGGAGAATATATCCGCGCAGAGCTGCGTGCTAAAAGTTACCTGCAAGAATGTTCCGTGCGGTATTTTTTTCATCACAGTGAAAAATTAGAAATACCATGAAGACCCCAAATTAGCGGAGCGCTGCCCATAGTACAGGGACCTTAATGTTATTAAAATAAAAGAGTCAGAATAACGAAATCACTAAAATGGTGATGGGGAATGTTGCTAAATGACATGGCAGAGAATGTTCATGGAATTGTTGTTTTTTTGTTGTTGGTTATAAAAGAGTTTGCAAAGAATCATGCCCAGTTCAAGCCCTATTTTTGTAAATTTTGTATATAGAAAAAACAGTAGAAATGTAACCTCCAAAATGTTACTTATCTTTCAACATGGTGGGTTACTTAGTGTTTATTTTCTTCTCTGTGTTGTTTACTTTCTTCACAATAATCTACATTGTCTATGTTTTACTTTGTAATCACAGAAAAGAAATACTAAGCTAGCCAATTGGGTGGGAAGTACCATTTATTAGTGTAGCTTGGCCATTTTAATGTTGCCAGACTTTAGTGAGATTTGTTTCAGTGTGTGTCAGTTGAGAGTTTGAACATACAAACCTAGGATGGCCAGACCATGAATAAAAATAGAATTTTGACCCACAACCTGCAGCAACCAACCCAGGAAGCCAAACAGCCACCCCTGTAACAATGAGCCCCAAGTGGCCGGGACTTGGTCAATAACTGACACCTCCCCTCATTTTTGTTCCTGCTTCCAGGCTAGCATCAACTGGACAAAGCAAAATATGCTCCCTAACAATCACTTAGGACACCCCCTTCTCGTTAGCCCATTTCCAGCGTCGTCTTAACAGCATCCAATCAGGCAGCACCTAAAGCCGTCCCTGCCTCACTGTAAAGCTTTCCCTCTGCTCTGCCTGTCTTTCTTTGCATCTCTGCCAAATGCATGTGATGGTGGCTGATGCCCTTGCCATGGCAAGCTCAGACTAGATAGCCTCAGCTTGTTCCCTTTTGGGTGGCCTTTGTTTCTTTCCACATGAAATTCCGTCTTTTGGGAAACCATGTGCATTAAAAATATATATATATTCACTATGTATGTAGCATGTTAGCCTAGTATGAAAAGTCGTATTCCTCATTGCTGAGAAATTTCTAATTTCAAGCCAATCGCTAAATCCAACGGGTCCAAAATTATCTAGAGAGATTGATTAATGTGGGTCCAATTCAAGGCAAATGAAATAAACACTGAGCTTGAAATTATTACTGTGTTAACATTTCCTAGTAGAAAAAGTAGCATCAGGAGAAGAGAAATCTCAGCTTTTACGCAGGTCCTGACATCTTCAAACAATTTACTAAGTCTCAGTACCTTGTCCCTCTGGCATTAAATTCAGATTTATTTGATAAATAGAATATTTATCAAATAAATAGAAATATTAAGAAAAGTTTGATTAATGGGTAAATGAGCTAAAAATGAGAAAACCTGCAAAGGGTTTAATCTTGAACAGGGTGCTGGTGTCAGCTGTGTTGTGAGTAGTGGAACTACTATTTTTTATTGTGTAAATGATGGTGCAACAATAGATTGGGTGGGTCAAACGTCGTAATACTAGGGGTATTTAGTATAGTAGGCAGTTTTCATGTGAGGGAAAGCTAGGACTAATTTTAGAATCTTCAGAGGAGAAGAATGCCAAACAAGTTGGGAAAATGTGTTGAAATCATGCAGGAAGACTGAGACACAGTGTGAATATTTATGAGGGACTCTGCTTATCTAACAGGTGTTCAGGAGACATCTGTGGTGAAATACCCTGAGAGGAACAAAACAAGCGTAATTTGATTCCTGTATGAATGGGCATGTGTAGGTGAGGTGTGGTGACAAGGAGAAAAGTCACAAACCCAAGATCAGTGCTTCTATAGGAATGTCAAACGATTGGCTTGTTTATCAAAAGTCAGGTAATTTAGATCCACTTACGTCATTGGTTCAGGTGGCTGCTTTGTATACGGTAGGTCCGTAATACATGCATAACAAATGTGAATACAGTACAGCCATCTGGTGATCAAGTGGGATTATACACAGTCAGAAAGTTTCCCCCAAATTCAAGCTGCCTAATAAAATTTGCTGAGTAGAATTTTCAGGTGGGCAGTTTTTCATTGTAAAAGCACACACTGTGTGCTTTTGCCGCCCACTTGAATAAGTATTTACCAGTTCAGGATAAGGTGAAAACAGCCAAATTTGTATGAGTACGGCATTCAAGATGAGTGGCACTTTGTTTTCCCACTGCATTTAAGTGTATAGCAAAGTTGAATACTTTGAAGACTTAAGCCTTAAATCATTAAATAGTCAGGGAGGGAAGAATGTCCTTACAGCATAGTGCAGACAGACAGTGGACACTCTGTCCTTACAGCCCTGAATCAGCAGGGTGTGTGAGAGAGAAGGTCCGTTACAGTTAAGTGATGGGTGTCCTCAGAGGTTAACTGGGAGATCCACCTTCCCTGTGATAAGCTCCTCACCTCACGCACCTTTGTCGGCAGCCTCCATGCGTATCTAAGCAACTGTAGCTTCTGCGTTTAGCAGGTAAACAGTCGGATGGCCAGCAGTTTCCATCTTTCAGGCCAAAGGGAATCCTCTGGGAGTGGCCGCTTGGCATCCAGGATTTAGATTTGTTAAGATTGTGCCTGAGTTCACAGAGAAGGCGGGCATGGCCTGTCACACAGGAATTGGGAAGGTTGTCCTGGGTCTTTCACTTTCAGAAGCCACCGTGACAAGTGCTGACACTTCAGTTCTCGCTTTAACAGTTCAACTGTTTTAGTCTGTACAGGTGAGTAGGCCCTACACAGGCCAGGCAGGTTTAGAAAGGGTTGGAAGCAAAGATTGCGTTGCTAGACACTGCTAAGGCGAGGAAGGCTGGTCCAGTTTGAGGTTCTGCAGTGGGGAGGAGGGGTTCCTGGTGAACTGTGGGGAAGGCGGGACAGCACCTGGGGAATAGCCTGACGGCAGAAGAGCAGAGAGTTTGCGGAAGAGCGTGCCACAGAAGTCCCACGGCTGTCCTTGCCAGCCGGGTTCCGTCACCCTCTCTAACAACTGACGCTGAATTCTCCAGCTTCCCAGTTCAAGGAGGGCTGTCCTTTCCGTCATTCGTCCCACTCCGAAACCTTTTCTTTCCCAGTGTTCTCAGTGCGTTCTCACCAGATCTTTCTTTATAGCTCTTCAAGGGGAACAAGGAAAATACTTGGGTGATGAAAATTAGATGCAGGTGAATGGGAGATGGCACGTGGTAAATATCATTCTGGGAACTGCTAAAGGAAAACTGTGTCTATTGATTTTCAAGTAGAATTAGGTGTGGAAGAAGGCTAAAAAATGAACTCGCCCTTTCTAAGTTCTAATTAAGATCCTTTGTCAGAAATCACAAAAAGAACTTTATACACTATCACGGGGGACAATGAAAACTGTTGGCCCAGTTTGCATTTAATATGATGTCATGATTCAAAGACGGTGTCTTTTTTTTTTTTTTTTTTTTACTGAGACTGGAACATAAAAAAGGAGCTCTTCTCATTAGACGATATTGGAACGACCCTCCTGGTCTTATGTCTGACATATTTGGAGTAAAATTCATGGATCAATATGGTTTCTGAGACAGGAGGTTACATATCAACTTGGAGGAATTCAGGTTCACTTCCGCTGTGGCATTTAATACTGTGTTTCCCCAAAAATAAGACCTAGCCAGAAAATCGACTCTGATACATCTTTTGAAGCAAAAGTTAAAATAAGACCTGGTATTATTTTACTATAAGACCTATTCTTATTTTACTATAAGACTGGGTATAATATGATATAATAACAATAATAATAATATAATATAATATAATACCAGGTTTTATATTAATTTTTGCTCCAAAAGATGCATTAGAGCTGATGGTCCGTCTGTGTCTTATTTTCGGGGAAACACAGTAGACGTTAGTTGCTGATCACCCATCATTTAAGGTTTTGGTTTCCAATCTAGAAAAGCGAGAAAAAAGAATATTAAGAAAGACTTCTGTGCCAAACTGTTTGCCTGTTTTTCCATTTCCCCCCAAGTGAAAGAAAACTAGACTAGCCAATGGGCCCTGGCTACATATGGAGGCAATATGAGTATGAGGATGCTTGATGACAGAAAGCAGAGATGTAATCTATTCCAAATGGACCATCATCTGGAGATTTGAAATGTCATGCTGTAAACAGTGTTCCCTTGTCCCTAGGATGTTATGTAGGGTGAACGCAGATGAAAGGCGAAATTTATATCATGGAGCAAAGTATAAAATGAATGTTAACCTCCTAAGTACTTTCTTTCCCCCTTTCATTATCAGATTCTGTTAACTGTCTTCTCATAGCAGTGCGACTAAAATCTAATGCTTTGGCCATTTGATGACCCTCATCATTTCTCTCTCTCTCTCTCTCTCTCTCTCTCTCTCTCTCTCTCTCTCTCTCTCTTTTTCAAAAAAGTGGTAAGAAATTTAAAATTTGAAGGAATTTGGGAATTCTTTTCTCCACCCAATCTTTAGATAAATCAGAAAAGTGGCATTTAGGAAAGCGATATAGTCACATAGCTCAGTAGACAGTAGATGAGCCAGGAATGGAACCTGTAGATTCGTAGACAGGATAATTTGCGTGATGCTATATTGCCTTTCAGTAAATACCTGTCTTATCCTTTGGTGCTTCCATCCCAGGAGAGGACTGATTTCATCAGCTTGCCCTCCCCATCGGAATAGGTAAACAGAACCAGCCATTTGATTATGTAGACTTCACGCACTCAGTTTTCACTCATTCATTCATGTAGATAATATTTATTTTCTTTAACCTTTTATTGTAAAGATATACACACTCAGCATAAAGAAGATCAGCAGCAGGAAAATATATAAAGGGGTAAAATTGCACTTTTTTCCATCACATCATGAGAGCGTACTCTGTACCCTTTCAGATATTGTTGATGCATAAAAATGTGTTATAGCACATAATAAAGTATATATGTATGTACTTGTTAAAAAATGGGAGCATACCACACCTATGGTTTTGCAACTTTCCTTTTTAACATCTTTTTTTGTATAATAACATCACGGACACTTTTCCATGTCTTATTTCCCTAATGTCCTCTTGTAATGTTAAGTGCATGTGTGTATGTTTTATACATGTTTACATATGTAGCAATCCATACTCTGCATGGTGTGGGTGTCTATTGCCATCATTCCTCTGTTGATGGACAGTTTTCAGGGCGGAAAACAGTGCTATACCGAGTATCTGGTTTTGCACTTGTTGCCAACACATCTGTATGAAGAATTCCTAGCAGGGCCATTTCTGGGTCCTTCCATTTATATTTATTGAGTAACTAGTGTGTGCAGAGCGCATGTAGCTTGCAGTTTAGGTAGCAAGAAATATATACAAATGACAAATTGCAAGTAGAAAATCATGGGAAAATACAGAGCACCTGCATAGGAGGGTAAACACACCCTGACTTTCTAACCCAGCCTGTGCTAAGGAACAGACGACTCAGAGAGCAGCCTCAGTGGGAATGCATCGAAAACTTCTGAACAAAGTTGTCACGGTCAGTATGAAGCTGTCGACATGTGGGAATGCAGAAGGCGACTTGTTTATTGAAAGAGGTACAAAACGTCCCGAAAGCATCATTGGTTTTGAACTTTTACGAGGTCTCTATGTTTGTGAAGGGAGATTGTGGCAGTTCACTAGATAACATAAGATGGATAGAACTTTCGTTTCAAAGATCTTCTCTCAGTGTTTGATGAAACTTTCATTTCAAAGGTCTTTTCTTAGGTTTTCATTAGGAGTCAAGTCTCAGTTACAGGTAGCCTGTTCTTGAATCACGGTTATTTTGATAAAAGTCACATATTTGTCGTTGGTGTAGAGGTCACGAATGAATGTTTCTTTTTTTTATTTTTGTTAGTTACAATCCCAATACAGTTTTCCTAGGGAAGTTTCTCTTGAACCTTTAACAGTCTTAGTTAAAACATCTTGCCCCTTGAATCTTAGCAATAGGATGTAGGTTTCTGGGTCTTAAAAATTGATTCCAGCGTAAAAATATTCACGTGGAGGTGAAGGTCATAAGGCATACACTCCCACATCTTTCCCCTTTCGGTGAGAAATGTGCTGGGCAAAAATTCAGAGTTTTCTTGAGTATGGAGTTTGGCATAAAGTCCTTCAGTGAAATCTTAGACTCCCCATTTCTTCTGTTTAGCTTCATGTTGTTGAAGTTACTTCACCTAATATGTGACACATACAAGCTTAGCCTCCACTTGTAATGCTCAGCAGGTTCAATATATTGATACAAACTCATCAACTCATAGTGAAAACCCACAGGATAGAGGGGAAGAGACCCCCAAAACCAAAACCAAAACAACAACAACAGAGAGACTGGTCCCAGGGCAGGGTAAGTGGCAATTTTCAGAGAAAACAGTTGGTGAACCTTAAAATATTTTGATCATTTGAACCATATCTCAACTCCCAGAAATAAGAGAGAGCAACAAGCTAAGTCACTGGCAGCTGGCTTCAGGTTAGGGCCTGTCTCCTGCATTGAGGGTCAAAGCCAGAGCAGAACGAACGGATTTATCTGCATTGTGAGGGAGGCAAAGCAGCCCTCGGTGTTTAAACGTTCCCTTTGGTCTGTGACATCTTCATCACGCAGCTTGGAGGCTCCCCAGGAGTCCATCAGGCCTGGTTTCCATGGAAATTCCCCAGGAAACACCGAGGGTTGACCCCACGCACGGGCCCCTGCACCTGTTCTGAGCAGAGGTGTCTCACGTCAGGCCGGAAGTGCATCCCTCCAGCCGCAGGGGCAAGAGAAAAACAATTTTGTCTTTCACATGTGTCAGAACTGCCGACAAAGGGCTGTTGGGAAAAGATGCAACCCCACCTTTCTAAAGTCAGGTGGTTGAAAGCCCTGTGAGTAGTTTTCAAGTTCAGATAGAATTTTAATAGGGATGACAGCTCCTGTAAACAAAACCCTCTGGAAACGGAACCGTTCACTTGTTTATTGATTACCAGAAATATAAAAAAAAGAAAGAAAATGATACAGTTAGTTTTCAACTAGATTTTAACTACTATACTATAGTGAAACATACCCTAGAATTATTTTTTAAATTTTGATTTCTTTATTATTAAAACTAGTAACCGAAGCTACCTGGTGTGGTGATGGGTGAAGACACCGTGGGCTTAGAACACAGTAGAACCAGGATGTAGTCCCACCTCGCCTACTCACCACATGTGAAACCAGGTACAGATTATTTCACTGGGCTGTGCCTCAGTTTCCCCATCTGTAAAATAAGACTCAGAACCTCTGGAATAGATTACTAGAAGTAATAAATGAGGTGCTTTTAGCACAGTGCCTCAAAGTTATTAATGATCACAGCTAATACTGGTAATAATTCATGTTATATCCTAAATATCGATTACATTATTAGTGTTAATTATGTTCCAGAATTAGGAGGCTTTAAACTAGTAGGACTAATTATTATTGTTGGGTTTTCATAAACTCCACTGCATCCACAACAGTTAGGAGATGATACCTCATCCTTACTTGGACCACCAGGTAGGCATTCTGTATACCAATAGGTAACTAATTTCAAAGTCACTTAGTTTAATTCCTTCATCCTTCACCCTTTCTCCAATGATGCTGGAATCATGACCAAATGCTACTGAGTTCGATCATTATTCTAAAGCTCAAATCGTGTCATCATCTCTGGAGACAATTCTGATACTCAAGGCCTTGAACTTGAAAGACACTGACACAGAACCTGGCTCTCGGTAAGCACTTAACAAATACAAATTACCTTTATTATCATCAGTGCGTGCATATCTGATTTGCCACCCTTTGGCTCTCCCTGCCCATCCATCGTTCTTACAGGGGTCCATCCGCTCCTCACCACGTGAAGGCTTTGTCTGCAGGCGTCTAGTGTGAGGACAGGAGCTGTGTCTTCTGCCCCTGGGGAGATAATGGTTCCCGGGCAGCACGAGCACCTCGCCTATTGTTTGGCACATAGTAGGTTCTCCGTTCATTGGATTCCCCTCTTCCACCTTGAAATGGTGGGGACTCCTCTTCAGTCGGGGAGCGTGGTAATCTACATTCTCCATTTGTTTCGTGTAGTGCCGGGACTTTCCTCGACCTTTTCTCGCCTCCACTTACGAAACCAGAAGCTGGGAGCACACAGAAGCGCCTGGCAGCAACGTGGCCTGGTGGTGGCGGGGCGCAGAGGGACGCCTGAGGCTGGGGCAGTGGTACCTGGCAGCTGAGGAGAACCCCGCGCAGGTTTTGGATTGATTTCTTAGTGCACCTCAGATTTACTATGTCCGTGAATTAGAAGGCACCTTAATTACTCGTTTGTCATCGCACGTTAACAAGAAAATATAGAGGTGGGAAATGTGTGGAGAGAGAGTATACTTCATCTTAGAGAAGGGAGTGGGTCAGTTTAACTCTCTGCTGAGTGGAATTCCAAAGCATAAAAAGGGTCCGCAAGGGATCAGTGTCCCTGGAGTTAGTGAAGGGGTAGCAGAGAAGGGAAGGTATGGACGGCCAGGCAATGCCCAACAGAGGATGGGAACAGTGAAACCGTCGCCCTGGGGTGACCAGGAGAGGAGGAGGCGTTCTCTTAGTCTGACCTCCCACTGGGGATCCACAAGTGGAAGACCAGGGCGTGTCGTACACGTTCTCCCTGTAGGTGAACCAGCCACCTTTCTCTCACCTGGGCCCCCTCTTGTTAACGCCAGCCCAGGCCACGGGAGTGTTTAGTCGGACTAGGAAAATAGAGAAGGGGGAGAGTCAAAACAGGATAGTCGAGAAGGGAGGGAAGAGAGAAGGGAACGAAAGCGAGATTTCCCTTCCCAGGTAACCGTGAATCACGTCCAGAACTTGGTTGGCTCTACTTGGAGTTTCTGTCCGTTGTTCATTGGTTCCACTAGCAAAGGAAAGAAATCACAAGAGCATCTTATTCTCATGCGTTTTATGGTTAGTTTCAAACGCCTGCTTCCCGTTGCCTGTTCTCGCCCCGGAGCCTTCTCTCTTCTGGCGTCGTTTCCCTCTGCGGGCCTCCTTCTCTGGGTGTCCCCCACTCTCCCGCGCCTTGCCTCCCATGTCCTGCTGCGTCTGCCGGCCACATTCACGCCTGCCCATCCCCAGGGGAAGGAGGCTGCCGCCATCCTGAAGCCCAGAGGGCCCCAGCAGGTTTTCCATAACTTGGCTGCAAGAATGCGAGTCTCTGGCCTTGGTCAGCATGGGCAAAGGCTCTGGGAGGTGGAGCGGAGACAGAGGATGGGGACAGTGACAGATGCTGCCAGCCCACCAGAGCCAGCAGGCGGGAAATGTTAGGCTGCCATTTCTGGAAGCCGCAGAGCATATGGGGAGCCCAGAATCGTTGTCAGCAGCCCAGATCGGCGCTGTGCCATCCCGGCAGCTTCGTTGGGGCTTTCTTTTTAAAGAAAACATTTCAGTAAACTCTGTGACCTGCGGTCATCAGAGGAAATGCCTCAAATACTGGTCGTACATCGTAGTTTTCCGTATTCCTAAACATACATTTGTGGGTCACTCTGAAAGCCTGCATTGTCTTCCATTGTGTCAAGGGACCATGTACTTCATCTAACAATCCTGATTATTTGTGGACAGTTAGTTTGTTTCCATTTTACCCGATTCTAAACAATGCTATAGCGAACATTCTTTTCTATACATTTTTTTTGGTGTAGTTGACTCTTTGCTTTGTTAGAGTGTAATTGCTCCGTCACAGATACATATATTTCTAAGACTTTTGATACATAATGCCACCCTGGCCCCTAGAAAACGTATGCCAATTAATGTACTCGCCAGCTATGTGACATGACTACAAAACCGAGATACAGTGTCTCATTTATGTGTATGTATATTTATATTTTTGTGTAGGAAATATTCTGAAAGATAAACAGCACAATGTTGAGATTGGTTATTTCCGGGTACTAGGATTTTAGGGATTTATTTTTTGGGGGGGTGGAGAAAGGTTGACATTATTATCTGGTTTTCTACAGTGAACATTCACTACTTGTGTTATTAAAAACTTCATTCTGTAGTTCTCTCTAAGACTGGATGTCCACTAGAGAATATAGTATCTTAATTAATGCTGATTAATTGAGTCCTACTTTTTTTTTCCTTCTTTATGGACTGATGACTGTTAGGGCTATAAGAGATGTTAAGTTCATTTGGTCTGGCTCCATCAATGCACTTGGGGTGGAATCTGAGCCTCCAAAAGATGCCTTAAATACTTATTTTCACAGAACTAGCCTGGGGCCGGACCAAAGACTAGAATTCAAGACCGTCCTTCGCTCCTTGTGTGTTCAGCGTTTGTCTAAACTCTTCCTTCTGCTAGTAAAAAAGAAAGTCTAGTTTGCTTTTATTTATTTCGTCTGGTATTTTAGAATTATGCACACTAGGCTACTGGTAGTCTAGTAAGCTTAGTGACGCCTATGTGAATATTTCTGGAGCTCCAGAATGCAGGCCCAAGGGAAGATGTACATGCCATCGGAATTAATAACTGCTCATTTAAATCCCCGGGTGAAAGGAGCTTTAAGAAGAATCTGAAGGAAGGATCAGAGGACAGATTGCTGTATATTTACTGCTGGTGTTGCTGACTCTATTATTTGCCTTAAAATTGTTTTTAATTTTTCTAGTATCGCCCTGTTTATTTGGTACCTGTAATTAAATTAAAACCAAACAAACAACCTTCAGCTCGCCCATTTAGGGCCGTCGTTTGAGGCCCCAGAGGACTTATCTGCGAGTCTTAGAATGCCTCAGTGAGTCTCTGCCACTGAACGGGGTGGGGGAAGTACGAGCCCTTCCTGGTAATGAGTCGTTTAGCTGAGGACGAGAAGGCAGACTGCTGAGCGTTTTGACATTTGCTCAAATCGCTGTGACCTCAGAGGAGCTGACTTTAGATGAGGAGGGTGGTCCAGTGGTGGTCCTGACCTTTCCCCTCATGATGTGCGCTTTTCTGGGGAATGGGACAGGTTGTATCGGGTTGGCGTTGGTTTCCAGCTCTCTCTCCGTGTGTGTGTGTGTGTGTGTGTGTGTGTGTGTGTGTGTGTGTATAAAGTAATACATTACTTACATAGCATTAAGCAATTAAAATAACTCGTGTATTATATATGCATTTTTGTGTGTGTATATATGTGTATATGTACACACACACACACACACACACACACAGCTTTCTCTCTGTAGAGATTTTCTGTTCATATGGCAGTTTCCTGAAAATCAGTATCATGTAGTATAATCAGGAAGAATACTCAGTGGAAGCCATCCTTTCTTATACTTGATACAAGCTGGAAAACTGCTACTCAGATTTAAAAAAAAAAAGATTGTCAGTGTTCGGAAAAATCAGTAGGAGCTCTGCTCATCCTTAGATTTGAAAGCTCCCACTGTCACCCACACGTGCTTTGTTCATCATCCTGGGCCTGGTTGCATGTTACCACTTTCAAGACAAGCGCTGAGTCACCGAGACAGGGTGTTAGTCTCCCAGTGTTTCCCTAGCACGTCATTGACAGCTCGAGCCAGGGTGGCTTACTCTGATTTTAGTGAATTCAACTTGTCCAAGTTCCTTTTCATTCACTTTACGTTCATTTCAAAAATCTGGCCTCTGCAGTTTCCCGAGCAGGGCTCGTGATGATAAGTACTCTGGATGCCCTCACAGGGTCCCTTTCTCCCGTTCCTGGGAGGTACTTGGCACTGCTGCCAGCTCCTGCCCACACAATCTGCAGAGCTGGGGGGCTGGCTCCAGAAAGGAACTGCTGGGTTATAGACAGCCCTGCCCGTTGTGCAGAGGGCTCCCGGGTGCGTTGCCCGCTGAAGAATTCAGGGTCCTTTGCTGCGCTGTAGCTGGCGTAGGATGAGTGCCGTCAGTTCAGACGCCCCACCGTGCTCCTGCCCGCCTGAGCCGTCCTAGATTGGGCCCCAGGATCTGAGCCAGTCCAGCTGTCAGCACCTCCTGCCTGAATGTCTGCCCGTCTGACGAAGCCCTGCTGTGAGGAAGTACGCTGGGCACAGGTGGGACCCATGGGTGAGCGTGACCGGGCCCTGCCCTTAGGAACCACCCAGAAGAGAGAGAGCTACACTGAGAACTAGACCGTGAGTCGTGGGTGATGAGTTAGGCTGCTAGGCCAAGGGACTTGGCTCGACTCCTCTGGAGAGGAGGCGTATGAGACGGGACGTGATGAGGGGACGTCTGATGAGGGCCAGGCTTTTGGATCTGACCACCAAAGGCCAACCGCGGGATGAGTTGGTTTCAGGCAGAGGATAAAGATGTAGGATGCAAAAGCCTTCATGCATGCTAGGGCAGGCCGGTAGGTGACCCACTGTCCCAGTTTGCCTGGCAGTGAGTGGGTTCCTGGGCCGTGTGGGATGTCGGTGCTGACACCAGCCAAGTCCAGGACAACTGGGACACATTGCTCCCCCTCCATGAAAACCAGAGTGAAAAGGAAGGTTGTGGCCAGAGTGGGGCGAGTCATGGTCCCAGTTCAGTGGCAGGTGCTGGTGGTTTAAATAAAGGGGGGAAGCCCCACATAGAGCTTGCAGTCTAACTAGGAAGCACAGAAGCGTTTCAGCATGAAAACAGAGCCCCTAACGCTGAGCAGGCCTCGTGTTCATGTGTGCTTTGCACGCAGTTAGCCATGGGGCCAGGAGCTCCTTGGGCAGCCAGAGTGAATTCCAGCGTCTTGGCTCGCCAAGGGGAAGGCCGGGAGGGTTTAGCCTAGGTCTGGAAGTACGGAAGGCGGAGAAAGGTACCCACTACCTATCGGAGGAGAAAATCTTCCTGCTAAATAATAATGGGGAAGCACGATTAAGCACGGCCTGGACGTCCGGATGGACATTTGGGGGAATCGAGAGGCCAGCATTTCCAGGAGGGTGGTGTCCAGTTGACCAGGCCCATGAGGTTCTCAGACAGAGAAAGGGTTCCATAAGGTACTCAGTTTGGGAAACACTACATGCTATCTTCTCTCCAGGCAGATTCACAAGTAACACTAATACACTCCAGGCTGGAACTCGTCCTGCAAAAAATGAACCTGAGCAACCCATTGTTTCTAACACAAAAGGCCCCGAAGCCCCCTTTGTTTGGAGAAGGGTCAGGGCAAGAAGGCAGGGCATTTATTACTATTCTGTGGAAGAAGGATTGTTCAGACTGCACTTTGAGATACTGTACTACAGACATGGTTTTGTTTCTGTTGTTTCTTTTAATGCAAAATCAATATTATGAATGCGTTTAAGGGAGCTAATCCTAACAATAATTACAAAACAGATCACAAGAGGGAACCTGCAGAGGGAGAGGCAGAGCTGAGTTCAGACATGTCGCCCTCTGCCTCGGAGGCAAGCCGCACGGGTTGGCATGGTTTGATTAGAAGTTGGTTTTAAAGATGTTGGCACAAAGCCTAGCACGTGGCAAACACGCCCAGTATGGACCCTGTTGTTGTCCTTTTCACTTTATCATGATGAATCGCAATAGGATAGATCTAGTAATCAAAGTCTGGCTTGCCCATGGTATGTGTAGGCCCCTCCTTCCTGCCCCGGGCAGAAACCCCCACGGCCGCAGGGCGCCATCTTTCCTTCTCCGCTGAATGAACTGTTAAAAGACAGCGCCGGCTCCCAGCAGCGGCGGAGCCCAGCTCTCTGCAACCTGGAGTCTGTCAGATGCTACAGCGCAGTCCCAGCGAGGGGCCGGCACACGTTCCCCAGGAGAGAGGAGTCCCCCCCGCGTGTGCCGTGGAGGATGCTAAGGAGGCGAGGGAAGCACCATATGCTGCTGGGCCTTTCTGGGAGGGTGGGGGGTGGGGGGTGCAGTCAGCACCAGCAGAAGCCTGGCACCAGCTCAGGCTGGCACAGCCCCCGGGACTGCCCAGGTGCTCGTGCGCACTTGCTTTCCTTTTTCCTTTTGGAATCAAAGAATGTTCTTCCTTTTGGAACACGAGAACAGTAGTAAAGGTGGTCAGCCAAAACTCAAGCGAGGAGTGCGGGGAAGGAGAAGCGGCCCATCTGCCCATGTTCATCCGAACAGGCCACGTTCCATTTCCAAACTGGGGAGACGCCGCGCGCTGGCTGCCAATCGCCTGCCGAGTCACTGCCCCCCTCTGGCTGGTCCCCCAAGGAGCAGGTCAGCAGGGTTCCCGTGGGGCAGCCACACATTCGTACAAAGGAAGCACTTGAGAGGCAGGAGGGACAGCAGGCTCGGTGAGTCCAGCAGAGTTACATCTCCACCTGCGCTGCTTTTTCGAGATGTTTTACGAATCCTGCTTCACGGTGGACAGAGCGTAGAATTGATCATTTGAACCCGGATGATTCTGAGAGTGAAAGGGTGCTATGTGATAAGGACATTGGGACAGCGAGTGTACCCCGAGGGCCCCAGGCAAACCAGGGTGTCACGGTCACAGCCCTGGTCTGAACTGTGTCCCCTACCGAATTCACATGGTGAAGGCCCATGAGGACCTCAGAATGTGACTGTGTTTGCAGATGGGGATTTTAAGGTGGTGATGGAGTCAAAACACAGCCTGTAGAGTGCGCCATAAGCCAGGCAGACTGGTGTGTTTCTACAAAGAGGAAGTTTGGATACATAGAAACCAGGGGTACGCACACAGAGGAAAGACCTTGTGAGGACGGAGAAGGTGGCCGTCTGCAAGTGAAGGAAAGAGGCCTCAGGAGAAACCAAATCTGCCGCCACCTTGATCTTGGACTTCCAGCCTCTAGAACCAGGAGAAAATAAATTTCTGTTGTTGAAGCCACCCAGCCTATGGTATTTGGTTATGGCAGCCCTCATCAGCTAACACAGACACCTAATTTCTCCAACTTTCCTCATCTGTAAAAGTGGAGAGAACCGTGCCTACCTCTCAGAATTCACTTAAATAACATATGTGCTGCTTAGTACATGGTACCGTGCCGTAATGTAATGTATATACACCTTGACAGGTATAGGCCTGCTTCAGGCCACATGCTGAAAATTGTTGGTATTTCCAATTCTGGCCTTGCAGAGGGATCTTAATTATAAAATCAGTGAATATCCATCAGTGCCATGAAGCCCTCAAAAATGACAGCTCAAAGGGTTTTCAAATGTGGAACTTTAGAAACAAAACCAAAAGGATCAGTTGGGGATGATGAAACCCAGTCTCCAGGATGTGAACTAGCTGGGCCGTTTATTATAATATGTTATATGTTCAGTATAACCCACATCTCTGAGCATTCTGTGCTGTGCAGTGGCATTTGATGGGCCGGCTTTCCAGGTTGCTTGTGAGGTTACAGCACTGACGCGTCCCCTTGCATTGCTCACATTCTGCTGACCCTCGGTGGGGGGGCTCCTGCAGTCCTTAACCTCACCTGCCTGTGGCAGGGCCTTCCCTTCGGTGTGCCAGCTCCCCTGCCTCTGTGGATGTTTCCAGGCCCCGTTGGCCATGGCTCCATGTTCATTCTGGAATTGAGCTCCGTGGATTCCCAAGGAGGCCTGTCCCTTCCACACATTCCCAGTGGCTGAGGCTGGTTACCATGGGGACAGAGAGGGGCCTTCTCTCCAGCTGGGCTGGGCTCCATGCACCTTTGCCCTTTCATCTGGGGACTCTGCTCCCTTAGGACCCGTGGCTCTTTCTGCATGGGACTCTTATGGGGCAAACGCTGGCAGAGGCATCCTGGCATGCCCAGCACTGGCCTCCTGGCTGGAGGGTCTCAAGAGGCCCTGTTGAACCCTTGCACACCACGTCAGGAGTAAGGCCCCACCGAACGGGGCCCCAAAAGCAGCCAGCACTCAGCACATGGGGCCTCCTTCCAGGCGCTTCCACTGGGAACCACGCAGGTTGTCACCACCCACTCTTCTGCTCTGAGGACTAAGGAGGCCTTGTTCCTCCCTGTGGCCGCATGCGGGCATCTGCGGTGTCCACAGAAACAGGCGTGCCTCAGACAGGCATGTGACCAGCGCTGCTCCCGCCCTCGCTCTCTGCCCTGGCGTCTGTAGGGGGCCCTGGGCCCAGTGAAGGGACAGTGGGGACAGGCAATGGCGACATGGGTTCAAGCTCATCTTGTTTTGATGACTTGCCTCCTGGGCCTTAGTTCTTGTCCCTGGCTGCGTCTGGTTTGATACCTTCCCCCGGGGACCTGCTGCAGTCAAAGGCTAGAGCCCGGACTTGGGCTGGTTCCTCTTTAGAGAGAGGCCTTATTCTAGGAACCAGTTCAGTCACCCGACAGACAGTCATGCAGGGCCTACACTTTGTCAGGAACTGTTTCATTCATTCATTCATTTGCTTATTTATTTATCACTTATTCACCATCTTTGAATTTTTTTTTTTTTAATTGGGGAATATTTGGGAACAGTGTGTTTCTCCAGGGCCCATCGGCTCCAAGTCGTTGTCCTTCAGTCTAGTTGTGGAGGGCACAGCTCAGCTCCAAGTTCAGTGGCCATTTTCAATCTTAATTGCAGGGGGCGCAGCCCACCATCCTATGTGGCAATTGAACTAACAACCTTGATGTTGAGAGCTCGCCCTCTAACCAACTGAGCCTCCGGCCACCCCACCAGCAGCTCAGCGGCAGCTCGTTGTCTTCAATCTAGTTGTGGAGGGCGCAGCTCACTGGCCCACATGGGAATCGAACCGGTAACCCTGTTGTTCAGAGCTCATACTCTAACCAACTGAGCCGACTGGCTGCCTCTCACCATCTTTTTTATGGTGTGCTGGGTAATGTTTCTGGCCCCTGAAACAAAGCAAGGCCTTATGGGAGGAAGCAAGATATTAATGTTTAAGAACAGCCATGTGTTGGATGTGTGTTAGAGTGTGATCAGTACTGTGGGGAAAATAAAGCAAGGTGAGGAGGTCAGAAGTGCCAGGGAGGTGTGTGTGAATTGCTCATTTCTATACAATAGTCTGTGAAGGGCTCTCTGGGCAGAAAATCGATGGGGTAGTAGGGTGAACCTGGTGGAGAGCTAGGGAAAGAACGTTCTGATTAGGAGAGCAGCAAGTGCTGAACTTGTCGTGTTGGGACCGGGAAGGCTGACCAGCGTGAGCCAGCCGGCAAGCGCTAGGAAGGTCAGCCAGCAGGGCGACGGTGGCTGGGTCGGGCGGGGCCTGGTGAGCGGACGGACTCCAGCTTCACTCGGTTTGATCCGAGTCGGACTGGCCTGATGTGACTTAGGTCTTAAGAGGATCACGGTGACTTTCATGAAAACAGCAGATGTCAGGGGAGCGGGTGTCCCAGAGGGAACTAGGGAGACCTGTGAGTCAGAAACCAACAAATGAGATGGTGATGGAGAGAATCAGAACAACTCGTCCAAAGCAGAGGGGCTGGTCCCTGGATGGGTGCTGTGGCTCTCCATCGGTGTGGTACCAAGTGGTTAATGGACGCTCTCCAAGGTGCTGAAGCTGGGGGTGTTGGCCAGTGAGATTCTGGGTGGGTTGTGCCAGGTGGGACAGTGATCAAAAACAAACAAACAAACAAAAAAACCAACCCTCTCCAGCGTTCATCCAGTGTCTGCCATGTACCAGGAACTTCCCAGACCTCGTGTTTATCCTACCGATATTTCAAGGTCATATGATTGCTTCCAAATTATTTTTTTTAATTTTGTTTATTTTTAAAATTTTACTGGGGTGACATTGGTTAATAAAATTATATAGGTTTCGGGTGTACAATTCTGTAATCCATCATCTATGTATCACACTGTGTGCTCACCACCCAGAGTCAGTTCTCCTTCCATCACCATACATTTGATCCCTTTTACTCTCATCTACCTCCCCCCTTACCCACTTCCCCTCTGGTAACCACTAAAATGTTGTCTGTGTCTGTGAGTTTTTGGCTGTTTGTCTGTTTTGTTCCTTTGTTGCTTTTAGTTTTATATCCCACATGTGAGTGAAATCATGTGTTTTTTTACTTTTTCTGGCTGACTTATTAAATGGAGAAACTGAGGCCCGAAGATGTGAAGCCACTGGTCCAAGGCTACACAGCCAGAGCTTGCAGGACTGGGCTTCTCTCCCCAACCCATCTGTCTGTAGATCTGCTGTTGATTCATGCCGTCCTAAGGCATCTTGCATATTCCTTTTTCATATGGGATCCTTGAGATGTAGCACCTTTTGGTACTTGAAAATTGTAACAGTTGACAAAAAAGATTTCCATAAACCATATCTGCATCTCCTGTGAATGTCTGGCATGTGATTGTCCCTTCCCCGCTGTTCACCAAAATACATACTGAATCTCTATGGAGAGACGGATCTGAGAATTTGATATCCTTCTGAAAGCCTAAAGCATACTTTTCTGATGTCATGCATACTCTGATGTCATGGGGATGAATGTGAAGAAAGCAAGCATGTATAAAAATTTTAAATAACTTATTCTTTGAGTCTTTCTTGCCTTTTTATTATTAGGTCAAGTTGTGGTTAATATGACCTTTTTCTATCAAATTTGAAATAAAATAGACCCACATCAGCTAAATCTTTTATTTCTCTAGAAAAATAAATTAACACCCTGATCATTTCAATATAAGGAAAATATACTTGAGCTATGATTGTATTTCTTGCCAAATCTCCCTCAGTTGAGAAAAGCCAAGAAACAAAATGGTTATCGAGGTAATCAGAACAAAACCATTTTACCCTCAAGAATCTATGGAATTTCAGACAATGTACTTTTTTGTTTTGTTTATTTATTTATTTTTTTCTGTTTTGTGAATTACCTATGCAGTTTTATTTGGTTTGGGTATTAGTGTTGGGACCGGAAGGCATCTGAGATTGCTCTGTTCTTCAGGTATATTTGTACTCACCAAACTTGATTCAAGTTAGTCCAAACTTTCGCTGGAGGCCCTGGGTCTTTTCTGGAGCTCAGCAAAGCTTCCGCTGAATGTCTGAGAAAATGTGGCCTGAGTTGTAAGCTGAGTCCTCGGAAGGTCAGGGGGCGGCCTGGTGCCTAACCTGGCCCAGGTGGCTGCGGGTGCCCTTGTGACTTTCCACATGTGTTTTGACTCAACATTCAACCTGAAACAACTGTCGGGAAAGAACAAAGTGCTGTTTTGTCCTAGGGGCCTGGTGGCTGACCTGGAAAGGGCCGTGTTTGTCAAGTGCACTGGGACAGGGCACCTGCGGGCAGGGCAGGGGCAGGTGTAAGCGGGGAGGGCTGCGGCTGGATCCCTAACTTCTTGGAAAAAACAGCATCCCCAAGATGAGGCTTTTCTTCTCCCAGCAATGGTCTGCCTATGCCTTAGTGCGCAGTGTGGGCCTCCTGTAATTTTTCATGTCTGCCCCTCCCCGTTTTGTGCTATGTCCAGCTACCCCCTTCACCACTTGCTTAAGTAGAGAGGTCCCGTATATCTTCAGTGTCAGGCTTTGTTTTGGGGCAAAGATGAGGAGTAGATGTACTATGTATGTCTCTTCTCTCTGCCTCCTTTATAAAGCATGATGTGGTCTTAATCATAAAATTAAAATGCACAATAAGCCTATGTCTTTTACGGGTCCTCTTGGCATCAAATACGAGAAGTATCCTATGGATGTACATTCAAAGTGTGGGCAGTGCCAAAAAGCTCTTAGGAAATGGTCCCTCCAGTTGCCCAGGGATTCTTTTAAGGTTTGAAAGGTGCTGTCTCTGAATACAGAGCAGCTGGCCCTGGAGGTGGCTGTGTGCACCGCCTCAGTTTCCTCATCTATACAATGGGGACAGAGGAGACTGGATGAGCGGTGGAGTGCCCAATGCCCAGTGCCCAGCCCGGTGTTTGGTGGGGAGCAGTTGTTGTGGAAGATCCCACGTGGGGACCTTTCTCCTGCTGGTGGGTGCACTGCCCCCTGGGAGTCAGAGCACAGCGTCTGTCAGCCCAGATCACGTGGGAACACGTGACTGCAGCCGTGGAGATGCAGCCAGTCTTGACTTGCTGGGAGGGGTGGGCCCTGCTGTGATGCCAACCACATGCCAGGCTCAGCCCAGCCCGCACGTCCAGGTGCCAATCAGCTGCGACAAACCCCAGGGGGCTCCCAGCAACAGGTGTCTCATTAACCATCTCTCGCCCTCCCAGGCTTACCCACTGACAGGCTCCAAACCCACTCTCCATCACTGCTTAATCATAGCCAAATTCCATTAACAAGTCACACTAATTACCAGCGTCCAACAGCGTCTCCAGTTTGGAGGCAAAATACCTTCTTCTTTGCAGATGAAAACTGGCTTGTGATCCTTGAGAAAGACCCATAATTAGATCCTGTCACAGTGGGAATCAGGGAAGGGGGTGGGGGAAAAGCTGACAGACCCAGGGCGGGGCCGGTCCTGAAAGGGCACAACGCAAGGCTGTGTTTGTTTTAATTCCGTGCCTGCTGGTGGCCCAGAGGGCCCAGTTAGCTCGCTACAGATGCTTGTATTTGTTCCATCCTCTTGTCTCGTCCGTCCTTTTTCTTTCTTTCTTTTTTTTTTTCCCCCTGGGAGGGATAAACTTGTAGCACAGATTGCAGGCCTGTCGGCATGCAAAGATCAACAACTAATTGTCTGTGATCGAAGCCCTGTGAACTCTCATTTGCAGAATTCCTAACGCCTAGGATGAGGCAGGGAGCGCTTGGCCCTTGCCCGAGGTGGCTGGAACAGGGTCTGGTCCAGTTTCGAAATGGCCAGAAGGTAGATAGTCTTGGAATGAGAGCAAGTTGGTAGGCTGGCTTCTTTTCCCTTTTCAACTTAATTTTGGTTCATGATAAAATTTTGTTATTATTAGTAGTATTTGCATTCCTTTTTCCATCATAAGGCACTCCATTTTATTATTTGAAAGGGAGCTTACTTTTTAGAAGGACTTATACACATATATAATAAAATATCTGTTGCCAGTCAAATGTAACTAAGAAGAACGAATTCCTTATTCACTTCGACGTGTTCATGGACTCAGCCCGTGGATGGCGGTCCTTCCGATGTCAAGGTCACTGCAGCCAGTGCAAGCAATAGTGGGAAGGGTCGGGGCAAGAAGCAAAACTACAGATATATGGCAGGACTTTGGATGATTACCTTTTATCCTAATCTTTTTCCATTATCCAATGAGGGGCCAGGTAGCCCAAACATTTGAATCAGTCCTACCTTTAGTTGAAGCATTTGTGATGGGATCAAATCACATTTTTGCAATCTGTGATTTCTGTGTTCTGTAATAGACCCATGAGAATAGTTTTCAGTTGTCTGATTTATCTAGTGTTAAAAGAAAAAATTCTGTCTGAGAATTCTTGAAGTTTTCAAAGCTCCAGACAGCAAGTTCGTTGAGCCTTTCATGTTTCCAGCCATTCCAACAACAGTTGAAGAGGTTATATCTCTGAGGTGGGAGACACCACTGGCCAGGCCTCTTGGTAGATGGAGACCTTGGTTCCCGTGGGGGCCGTTGAGGGTTTCGGAGGCTGCTACACAAGTACCTGTAACACGGCATAGAAAGAGCACGGTCTTTCGGGGCAGGCAGACCTTGACCCAGTTTCCATATGACCCCTGTGGCCTTCGTCAAGGTACGTAGCTTACCTGAGTGTTAGGCTCCTTACCTAAAAGGCTGGAATAAAACTCACCTCATGGTGCTGTGAAGACCGGAGGCGGTAATGAACATGACATTCTCCGTGCGGCCCGTGATGCAGGGGATGGTGGATGAGACCTTTCACCTGCCCCTTCCTCTTCACAGCAGCCGGGAGCCCAGCAGCAGCCTGCAGAACCTTAGGCGGGGTGCAGGGCAGCCTGGGTCTCCCCGGGGGGGCATCCAGCGGGTGCCTCCAGAGCCCCTTGCAGTTCCTGTGCCCCCTCCTTTAGGCGGATCCTAATGGAATTATTTTGTAGAATTTAGAAGCCTGTTTTCAGGAGTCAGACTACTTCGGGCCAAATCATTGACCTTGAGCAAATGATTAATTTCCCAAGGACTCAGTCGCCTCTTCTTTAAAATAAGAAAAAGCAGACACCTACTTTGTAGGGTTGTTGTCGGCGTCTGTCTCCCACCGTTATGATTACTATGAATTTGCTACAGTGCGCCACACACTCAGTGGTGACTTACCAACTGGGGCTGCAAAGGTGGAGAGTCAGTCCATGCCCTCAGGGCCACCACAGACAAAGGGAGAGACAGCCACTAAGCAGACAATATGCAGCATGGTCGGCATGGCGAGAGAGTTAGTGAGCTGTCATTGCGTCATAGGGGTTAGGAAGCCATTAGCCAGGCCCGGCCAAATAGAGAAGGGGCTGGGCGGGAGGAGGGCTGGTCTGGGTGCCGCCGGAGGCCTGAGTGGAGAAGCAGGAAGGGCAGGATGCTGCACAGCTTGCTGAGAAGCAGGGGCAGCCGGGGCCGTGGCTTAACTGGGGTCTGGCCTGGAGGGCCGTGCGTGCCCTGCCGGGATCTGGAACTTGACCCTGTTGGATGGGAGGATGGAAGGAGGCTCAACAGAGGCGTCATCCCACGCAGGTCAGTCTCCGTGTGGCTCTGTTCTGGCTGTGTGCTCGGCGCTACGCTCTTCAGGGTCACGAGGACAAAACCCTCGTCTGAGGGCCAGGCGGCCCCGTGGATCTCCTGGACATAGGTGTCTTCCCTCTGCTAGGTCCTCGACCTAATAGCACTGCAAGGACAAAGTCAGCTCTTAGTCTTTCAGATGGAGCCCTTTCTCTCTCCTGCCCCATGCACATGCGTGAGCATACACACGTGCACACAGGCACACACACACACACATGCACACACATGTGCACACACGCACATGTACACAGGGCACGCACACACATATGTATACACAAGTGCACACACACGTACACACACGCACACACATGTGCACACACACGTGCACACAAAAGCACACACATGCATGCACATGCACACAAGTGTGCACACATGTGCACACACAAAGCATGTGTGTGCACACGTGTACACACATGCACAGACATACATGTGCACACACACGTGCACACACACACACACACACTCCCCGATCCTCCTCTGAAGGCGGCACCTGCATAGCTGCTGATAACACTTCCCTCGAGCTTGCTCGTTGCATCTACCAGCCTGGTCCTCCCCAGACGACCTATTTCCGGATTTGAAATGGATCCCATGCTGATTATTTGTCCAGAATGTGACTTCTTCCTGGAAATTTAAGTTTTTGGTTCTGTCTCTGGCTGAACTTTTCTTCATTACGAGCTTCTAGAACTCATCCCCCAACCTCTACCCCTATGTTACCTACAAATCAGATACCATTTTAGGGTTGAATTCAGCCTACGTTAGCCTGCTATAATTAACCCTTTCTCACCTGGCCAGGCCACCATATCGTTAAGTAAACCACATGAGAGAAATATGTGACTTACTACCACATGTAGCTTAGAATTCCCCTTTCACGTTCGTGCAGACCCAGTGACGAGTTAGAGACGGCCTCACCTGTGTTAGAATATCACTCAGGGGGCTTGGTCCTGCCTCTCGAGTGCACCATCGTTGGGCTGACGTGACAATCTCTAGACACACCATCCATTCACTTCCTGCTTTGGAATTTGACAGATGTAAGCATTTGTAATGAACACAGTCGGGGCTTCTGGAGCCCACATTCCCCTTCATCGGGACTTCCTGCGACATTCCTGGGGTGCTGCCTCAGCAGATTCCACTCCGATTTGAAGACACCCCCTTGCAAGGAAGTTGTGGGTGCAGCATATCCTGATGAGGGCACCCCCCTCCCCCTGCGTCTCAGGAAAACTGATGAGGAAGAAGAAAGACGCTATTTAAGCCAGGGATTTGCAATTGCATCCAACTGCTTTGAGATGAGTAGTTTGCATTTTAAAAAGGCTGCATTAGCAGCAGAACCACTGAAATATCCCCACAGTGGAGAAGGCCGGCTAGACTGGCTCGTGTGTAGGCTATAAATACAGCTATTATTGAATTCAGATTTATTAAAATGAGCATTGCTCTTTTGTTTCCTAATTCATCATAAGGAAAGAAAATACGGGAGTCATGGGCTATTAAAGCAGGTAAGGTCTGAACAGGACGTCAGGCGCTTTCAAACTATGTGTGTGGAGTCCCAGAATTCTCATCACCTCCAGGGGCAGGACAGGGTACCCAGTGTTGACCTTTGGGGTCTCGACCGTTAGTTAAATGGCCACAGCTTTGGACAAACAGATGCACTTTTCCCTGTTGAGTGTACAGTTGTTCATAGTACTCTCTTATAATCCTGTGTATTTCTATGGAATAGGTGGTAATGTTCCCACCTTCCGTTTTGAGTTCAGTCATTTGAATCTTCTCTCTTGTTTTTTCTCGGTCCATCAAGTAAAAGTCGTGTCCCTTACTTTGAATAGGCTATTCTTTCCTCTTTCTTTATATGCCTTAGGATTTTTCATTGAAAACTGGATATTCAAATCTAATAATGTGGGAACTCTGGAAATCAGTGTCGCCCCTTCTGCAGGGATTGCTGGTTTTCTGGGTTTTGTTTTGTTTATTTGTTTATTTTTTAAATTGTTGTCGGCTGTCTCTGTGTGGGGGACAGCCTGAGGCATAAACTTAAGATCTTCTCAGCTTGTTTCTGAGCCTGGGCTTGCTCTTGACATGTGCGGTCACTTTCTAATTTCCCCCATATATGTGGTTGCTTTTGAAGGTCCTAGTATGTAATGTCTGCCTCCCAAAAGGGAAAGGAAGAGGAAAACGAAGGGGATAAAATAAAGGGTGCTAGTCCTTTCAATGGCCTGGAAGTCACTTCAGCTTGTGGTGGATGCGTGTAGCAGTGGCTGCCCATCTCCTTGTACCTGTAAAATCAGCAGCAGAGATTAGTGATCAGAGGACAGATTCCTAATATTTGGAGGGCAAAGTCCTTTTTTTGCCCACCCCTGGCTCCAACGAGCTGCTTACCAGCTGCTCGAGTTACCTGTGGACAGCTGTCCGCCGCAGGGCTGCAGTGTGGGCATTGAGTCGCCATTTCAGAGTTAAGAGGGGAATCTGATCAAAATTAACCGTAATTTCCCATGCAAGCCTTTCCCTGGAAGTTCCAAGCCTTTCATGCCGTTCGGAGTTCCAAAGTCGTCACAGATTCTGACGGCACACTTGTTGTCTAGGTGGGGAGACGGTTGAACGGTGCTTCTTACTACAGATTCAATCAGTCTCACACAAAGTGACACTTTTATGTTGCAGACATCAAAAAGTCCATCCTCAAACTCACATGGAATTGAAGAGACCCTTAGTAGCCAAAATAATCTTGAAAAAGAGAAAAAAAGGTTGGATGAGTCATACATTCTGAATTCAGAACTTACTGCAAAGCAACCGTAATTAAGCCAGTGTGGTACTGGCGGAAGGACGGACAGAAGCATGAATGGACAACATGTGGTTCACACCTACAACGGGACCGCAGTCAGCCAGAAAACTGAATGATGTGCTACTGCAGGCAACATGGATGAATTTTGAAATCATTAGTGAAGTAAGCCAGGCACCAACGTACAATTATACAATCTCACCTATATGAAAAGTCTAGATTATGCAAATTCACAGAGACATGAAGTAGATTGAAAGTGACGAGGAGCTGGGGACGGGGCAATGAGGAGTTATTGCTGAGTGGGTGCAGCGTTTCTGTCTGGGGTGATGAAAAGTTCTGTCAATCACAGCGGTGGTCACATACCATTGTGAATGTAATTAATGACAGTGAATCGTGCACTTTCGTTCCTCCTTCATCTTCCAACAGCTTTATTGAGGTGTATTTTTCATGTCATAAAGTTCATCCATTTCAAGTCCAAAATTCAGTGATTTTTTAAGTAACTTTACCGAGTGCTGCAACCGTCGCTATAATTTTGAGAATATTTTCATTCTCCCAGTAACATTTTCATACCTATTCGTAGTTCATCCTCCGTCCCCACCTGCCCAGTTCCTGCCTCCGGCCCCAGGTAACCAGAAATGCATTTTCTATCTCTATGGATTCTCTTTTTCTGGGCACATGAAATGTAATACTGTATTTCCCTGAAAATAAGATCTAGCCAGATAATCAGCTCTAATGAATCTTTTGGAGCAAAAATTAATGTAAGACCGGGTCTTATGTAAGATAATATAAGACTGGGTCTAATATAATATAGTTAATATAATATAATACCGGGTCTTATATTAATTTTTGCTCCAAAAGGTACATTAGAGCTGATTGTCCGGCTAGGTCTTATTTTTGGGGAAACATGGTACAATATGTGGTCTCTTGTGTCTAATTTCTTTTACTTTGGATAATGTTTGTGATATGGGTCCATGATATAGCATGTGTCAGTAGTTTGCTTCTTTTTATTATTGACTACTATTCCCTTGCATGTGGGTATACTACAGTTCATCTATATATTCACCAACTGATGGACAATTAGTCAATTTGTGGCTATTACGGAGAATGCTGCCACGAACATTTGTGTGCAGGTATGTGTGGGGCCTATTTTTCCATTTGTCTTGGGCATATACCTAGAAGTAGAATGGCTGGGTCATATGAAAGCTGTGTGTTTAACTTTCTGAGACACTACAACGTTTTAAAAATCAGGCTGCACCGTTTTACATTTCCACCAGCAATGTACCAAGTTTTGGTTTCTCTATGTCCTTATCAACCGACACCCATGATTACCTCTTCTATTCGTTATGACCATTCTCGTGTGTGTGACGTGGCATTGTGTTGTGATTTAATCTGCTTCTCCCTAATAACTAATGCTGTTGAGCATCTTTTTGTGTGCGTATTAGTCATTTATATATCTTCGGATAAATGTCTGTTCACATGGAATTTAAGGGACCCTTATTAACCAAAACAACCTTGAAAATGAGGAAAACATTGGAGTCACACATTCTGAATTCAGAACTTACTGCTAAGCAACTGTAATTAAGACAGCGTGGTACTGGCCTAAGGATGGACAGAAGCATGAATGGACAACATGTGGTTTATACACACAATGGGACATTCATCAGCCAGAAGAAAAAACAAACGATGTTCTCATAGATGCCATAACATGCATGAATTTTGAAATCATTAGTGAAATAAGCCAAACTCAAAAATATAAGTATTGTGCTTTTGCCTACTTTTTGATGGGGTTGTTTGTCTTCTTATTATGCGAGTCCTTTTAAATTCTGGATAGAAGTCTTTTTTTTTTCAACCAGATGTGTGTGTTGCCAATCTTCCTGAGCTGTTTGATGGAAAGTACTAGAACATAGGGCACCGTACACTATGACTCTTTTCTCACAAACAGCTCTTCTTCTAGTAATGTCTAGTTATGTGAAAAGTCAAGCTGTGTATGTTGTCAAATGGATCCAGTGAATGTCTCGTGGATGCCAGGAAACCATGCTGACACTGTTCTCTGCTAGATTTGGAGGTGGGGGGAGGTGGGAAGTGGCTTCTCTATCAATTAGCAACGAACCAAATTCTCAAAGAAACCTTCCTGCTGGTTAAAAGTAATCGGGAAAAGTGGCTCTGAATATACACAGTTTACCCCTTATTGGTATGTTGCTGCAATCTCCTGAAGAATGCCTTCCGTCAGCGTACAGAGCACAGCTCACAGCCCTGCTGTATGCTTCCGTCAGGGCAGGCCTGGGGCGTTTGTCAAACCATGTATTTTGATGTCACGACTTTCTTCATTGACGCTGACTTGGTTTGAAAACACTTGTTCTTTTGTGGGAAGCAATATTTTTCAGTGTGTGACAAATGAAACTAGAATTCAGTGTGTGAAATCAGCAGTTCACACTGGCTTTTGGGATGTGAACAAATGCCAGTGTTGCCACAGTGCTTGGAACTTTTACTGGGGCCCTCATTTCCTTCATAGACTATGTGGTTACCCAGAGATTTACGGGCAGGTTTTCTACAGTGTTCTCTTTCTCTCTCTGTTTGTCATCCAGAAGAACCTAACACTAATAACACTGTAAATATAGTTAACAATCCTTATATGAACAGCACCCTAATATAATTAATGTCCGAAATTTCTACCCAAATTACTAGCCTGCTGCATTACTTTTTCACTTTTCTAAGTCTACTTCTGTACTTGCTTTGGCCGTCTCCTCAGTGGGACCATCCCACAGACACGTACAGATGGGCTAAAATTTCAGAGAAACCTTGTGGAATCCAATTCCTCTGTTTTTTTTTTTTTTTTTCTCTCCTTTTCTTCCTTTCTTAATTTGGTATTTCTTTGTGTATTGTTTAAAAATGGAGGCGGGTAAACCCCAGAGAACAGTCCATGGAAAACGTAGGCATTGCGATTTGTGATTCTTGGCTTATTTACTCTAAATCGACCTCAACAAATGAATCGTCCCTTCCATTGTTGTCATCTCATTGTAAATTTTGTTTTATAGTAATCAGATATATAGTTAGCAAAGGAAAATAGTTCTCTAAGTCTTATAATGAAAGACTTCCATTTGTTCGGTTACCTCCATATTTCTAAATAACATTACATTTTTATATATTGATTTTTGAAATTTTATATATCATCTGTTAATATCCTGCTCTGAAGGATTAGTATTTAGTTCTCTTTTACTTTTCCTCTCGCTCACTTATATTTACTTCCTCCATCCCCCTAGTATTGCTAAATCAATATTAGGTGTTTACATTATTATGCCTATGAAATATTTTTCAGATAAGCTACCTACAGTTCCATGCTTACAAACACTCTTTTGTGCAACTTCTGGTTTTCTTGTGAGTTAAAAATTGCATTGTTTTTCATTTTATTGATTTTCTATGCTCCTATGCTTCTATCACTCACTTGTTCTTAAATTCTCTAACAAAGCTGTAAGCGCCTTTCCATAAGCTCAAACACATCCAGTAATATGATCTATTAGTTCCATTTTCTTTCCTTCTTAAAGACTTCTCTCCATTTCCCTGCTCCAAACTGGGAAGCTTGCACACTGGTCCAGGAATCTGCAAACATTTTCTGTAGAGGATCAGATAGTAAATAATTTAGGTTTTTGTTGGAAATACTCAACTCCGTCATTATAGCAAAAAAAAGCAAAAAAAAAAAAAAAAAAAAGCTCTACACAATACAGAAATGAGTGGGCATAGCTGCATTCCAATAAAACTTTATTTACACAGCCTGCCACCCTGCTTTTAGTTTGTTTGTTGACCACTGCCCTCGGCCCACTTCCCAGCTATAGTCCTGGGTCATTTTTTATCATAATCCTGGGAAGTTGATTTACGTCTGTCCTGTGTCAGATCCCCTGTTTCTGGAGCCCATTTCTTCCTATTTCTTCTCTTGTTTTGGTAAAACGTACCCTTCGATAGCTTCCTGATAATTGTTGCATGGGAAGTATGTTTTGAGACATTAGCTGAATGTAAAGGTGTGTGTTTTCCTCTCCCCCTTGCTTGATGGTCTGGGTATAGAATTTTAGGTTGGAATTCAGTGTCTCACAATATTGCAAGTCATTGTTCCATGGTCTTCTAGCTTTCAGTGCTCGTTTTAAGAAGTCTGATGTCACGATTCCTAATTCTTTGAAAGTGACTTGATTTTTCAGTCTTCTTTGTTTCCTTCAATGCCACAAAATGTTTGAGTTACACTAAATGTTATAGGTAATAGTATGAAAATATCCATGTCCCTGCCACCTAGCGTTAAAACACCAGCATAACACAATATACAACTTGAAATTCCCTGTACTGCTTCCTAATCTCGTTACCCTGTTTTCTTTGTAAAGGTAATCGTAGTTGGTATTTTAATTTTCCATGCCGTTTCACTTTTATTACCTAAGACTGTATCCATAAACAATATGTAATACTGATTTGTATGTATTCAAACTTCACGTAAATAATATATATTATGTTCTGAAACTTGCTTTTTTTTCTCATTATAAGAAGGATCTTTGCTGACACGTACGGTTCCATTTACTTCATTGTTTTCCTATAATTGAAAGACATGAGTTTCTACATCAAAGTGGGCCACCCAGTAGTTATTATAATGAATGAACCACGCTAAAGGTACATCATATGATACCTTAGAATGCCAGATATGAGATCCTAAAAGCTTCAAGACAGAACAACTTGGTCACTTGGCCTGCTGGACGTTTGTTTGCCTGCCGAATTTCATCCCTGCTCTTCTGTGCTTACGGGGCTAACCGCCTGCCAATGACATTTCTTAGACCCTCACCAGCTGGGTCTAGTTTTGTTCTGCAGTGGAAGACACTGGCACAGGATTGGGAGGTGAGAGGAAGCAGGCAGCTGTCCCGCGTCCAGCGACGGCCCAGCACTGCCTCTTCCTGGGCCTGGCACTAGCTGCCCGACCCTGCCCTGGTGCAGACAGAGCAGGCTCAGGGGTCTAGCAGGCCTGCTGGCACCTTTCTCACCTGCGTGACACTCATTCCCCTTTCGTGGCTCTGGGACTTCTCTTCCCAGCTTTGCTTGTGCACCTCTTCTGTCTCCGTAGTAACCACTTCCTTGAATTTGAATCAGCTCTGTTTTCTGACCTTTCCCTATCTGATACGCTTGGTTCCTGCACGGTGGCTTCTAAAAATTCTCCTACCACAAGGACCTAGAGGCTGAATGAAATATATATATAAACTTCCTTTGAAATGCTTGGTTTAGTACAAATGAACATAAAGGAAACACAGCCCCCAAACCAGGTGGAAAATGGAATTTTTTAAAAGCTGAAACAACCACGTGTTGGTGAGGATTTGGAATAACTGAGCCCACATTGCCTATTGGAGGGCATATACATTGATACGCCTACTTTGAGAAGCCCTTTTAATAAAATGAGATGGCATTTTAGTGCAATTTGATCAATACTATGCAAGTCAGAATTGTAAAAGGAGGCGATTTGTATGTGCAAACGTATGTACACTCACGTGCACATTTATACACTCACACTTTGTGGTTATATGTGCGGTTGGTGGGGGGGTGAAGATGGTGACGGGAGGGTATTTGATTGGAAAGCGAGGTGCATGTGTGGCAATGCTTGTGAGTGGCCCCTGCCTGGGAGGGGCCAGCTTCACCCAGCTCTGTTCAGTCTCTGCCAGGTTTCTTTGCTCTGAGATGTTGGCGGTGGCTCCAAGTTCCAGGCTTGGGACTCTGAGACCCTCTCTGGAGTGGGTGGCTGAGTAAGGGGAGAGCGGACTAAAGTGCCGTCTGGAGGGTGGTGACTGACAGACTTGGCAAGAGCAGGCGAATTTGACCTCTAGGCAAACCAGCTAAGACACGTGGTGTCTCTCCCGTTTGGAAAGCATTTGGCAGCTGGCAAGTATGTTCTTTGGTATTTGAGGACGTCGAACAGAATGTGAGTTCTCTTGAATGCACATAAGGTCAGGGTCTAGTACATCATAATTTAATCATGTTGTTTTAAGTGTATCCTGGGACACCCCAAAGGAGGACATGCATGGAAGCATCTTATTTTTTCTGATCCATTTCCCATTTCAACTGAGAGTTTATTGGGCACTTGTTATACCCTAGCCACTCTGGGGAGATTTTAAAAAAGGGAAAGAAATTGCATTATACACGGAGCCGGCGCCCGTTCTTTATCACACAAAGCAGGTCTTTCCCAGATATTTCCAAAAGCTGGAATTGCTCAACAAAATTAGTTGTTGTATGTAAAATAAAATCACCCAACTATAATATATGAACTGTTCTTACTAATAGAAAACAAAATCAGTGTAGCCCAGCGAACGTCTTTTCTCCAACCTCATTCACGGGGGCGAAAAAAGGCCCTTGCTTTTAGCACAGATGCCCCAACACTAAGTATCCACCTTGGACTAGCAAGAAAAGGCTCCTCAGTGCTGAAGTTCCTGGAGGATTTTCCCCATTGAATTAACTGGCAAGCAGAAAATGACCGGGGCCTCCGGTTCCGTGACTTCTGCTCTCCTGTGAGCTGGGGTTCACGTTTGCTCATGGCCAACGTCTCCGGAGTGACTTCGTCCTACCCTTGAACACTGAAGTTTCATCGTGTCGTTTGCTTTTTAAACTCCTGCGTCCAATACTGAAGCGCAGAAGAACATGCTTGCGTGATTCAAACACAGTAGAAGCAGACGCCAAGCGAACCCTTTTAATCAGATGGTCTTTAGCGTTCAGTGCGAAAACTGAGTGGCGCTTGCAAGCAAACCCCCCTTTCCTCAAGGAGATGGATTTTAATTTCCTGGTTCTGACAAGAGAGAATGGTGGGGCCACCTGACAGTTTGGGGTGCATTTTTCCAGTTGGCTGCAGAGGGAAGGAGAGTGACAGTAGCTTCAGTTCCACGGCAAATGGAAGTGGCGTGTCACTCTTCCCAATTAGGGCCTCTCGAGGACGCCATCAATATGCACCAGCGGTTTCTCACTATTTTCTTTTTTTCGCCAGAAGCAAATGAATCTGTTATCCGTCAGCAGCAAGACGTAGGGCAAATGGCTCTATGAGCCGTGGGTGATTGGGATGCCACGCGTGCGTGGGGGTGTGGTGATGCTTCAGAACTCATTTTCATGGACGCTAACATCCAGAACCATCCTTGGAGACCTGTCCATCACACGCAGCACGCTTTGCAGAAGAATTAGATTACTGCTGCTCAGACAGACGGGGCGGTGGCAATTCAGAGTGGCTCCTTAAATGCCCATTGCACGTGTATTTCCAAAGCAAATGAAACCCACGTGAAGGGAGTCATTCCCACTGGCTACTCGGGCTGTGTATGAACGTGGGTCTTCACTGCTGTTGGGAAACGCATGGAGAAATACCCCTCACCCCCCACCGTGTGTATACCTTTTTCTCGCCTTTTTAAATTTAATTTCAGTAGCCCTGCAAGCCTCCATTTATTTACTTGAGCAGCTAGATGTATCGTTTTACTATTATCTCAGTAGGACTAGGCTTGCAGATCTGCTGCCTGCACCCCTATTTGCCACGTGCAAATATTCAGGGGAAGCCAGAAGTTTGCGGGTGGATTCTCTTTGTTAGAGAGGAAGCTGGGGCCGCGTTCCAGTGGCCACGGTGAGGGGGTGTTTCTGGGCGCTGTGTTTTAGTCACTGCGTTTGCCTTGTTACTGAAGACCATAGTTGTGTCAAAAGCCACCAGGTAAACCCACCGTGTAATGCACAGACTTCCCCATAAAATCCATTTTTAAAAATAAAAATAGAAATTAGCAAACCGCATGGAAGGCAATGTTATATATCCGAAGGCAATGGAGTCTCGCTGACGAGCAAGGAGAAGAGCTCTAGGGATTTTCAGAGAAACCAGAGAGGCACATGGTGACTCCTGGCTGGATACAGACCCTGGTGCATGGGAGGTCGAGCATTTCCCAGCACCTCCTAGAAAGCGTTTCCCAGCCCTGGATAATGAAAGGGCTGGCTGGGATAAGATTTGCCTCCTTGTCATGACATGGCAGCGCTAGCTCTTTGAAACTCCTCGGGTATGTTCTGGAATGCTAATTGAGCATTCAGATTTCCGTCTCGTGCCGTGTTCAGCTGGCTTTACGTGCAGCAGCTCAATGGCAAATTCTGCCCGATTTTTGTCATCGACATAGCGCTCCTGCAGCGTCTGCCCGATGTACAAGTCCCCAGATCAGGGCACTTGGGGCTTAGCACCGAACTTTCTTCATAGCCCCACATTGTGGTAGTTTTCTGTATCCAGTGCAGCATCGATTTGTTTCTCCGGCATTCTGTCATCCAGAAAGGGCTACTAACTTCTGCATCTGTTCTTTGCTGCTTTCGGGATAATTGATCATAATGGTGACACTGAAGCCATTCAGGTACCTTTGGAATCGTGCCATTTTGTGGGCTGGGAGTGAGAGGGTCTCAGGGGCCCTGAAAGATGGCAGTGGTTTGGGAGCCACGATCCTCTTTCCAGGGACAACTGCCGCTTGGTAGCAAAGGAAGTCCTCCTGCTCACTCACGTTTCTCCACCCTTTGCGCGTGCGTGCAGCATACGGCTCCTGCATGTGCAGCTCAGCCAGGAACCCGCCAGTCATAGCGTAACGATGATGGTCATGGTTCAGGGTGTTGTGGAGCTTCGGTGTGGGCATCCAGACTGGCAGAGGCTGCAGGGAGGCCAGGACCAGGGAGGGGGACATGCTGAGCACGAAGGGCGGTCCCGTGGGAGGATGGCGTACACGGCCTGGAAAGGCTGTTTAGGGACAGGTGCCGACCTTCAGCCCTGGGCTTCCAATAGGGCCGAGGAGGAGAACAGACAGGCAAGGACAGGTACCCGGGCGGCGACAGAGAGGTCCCGTGAGGAGACTGTCACTTAGTTAAGGAGCAGGTGAAGGTGCTAGAAGGGCCAGACGTCACGGTCAGAGGCGGAATGCCATTTCTTTGGAGTGATGGCAAGTTCAAGGGTGGGACTGATGTGGACTCTGGGTCCTGGACATAGGAGTTGGTCAAGTCCTGGTGAAGCCAGAGCTTTGGATGGTCATCTCCACAGGCTTTGCAGCTCCCTGAGGTGGAGTCGGCCACGTGGTGAAGTCCTCTGTGGTGGTGTATGAACCGATGGGACTGTGGTCACTGGGCTGCACGACCTCACTTGGGCGGTCTCGCTCTGACAGCCAGACAGAATGACACCGTCTCAGATTGGCCCTTTCCAATGTTCTTTGCATTTCTACTGTCGCCACAAAAAGGGTGATTCCCCATGGGCAGAAGGAGGCGTCTGGAATTGTCATCTATGTCAGCTTGGCCCTCTGCTCCTCTCTCTCTGAGAAACACAGTGTATGAAATAACTGCCTCATGATTATGTGTCCTTATCTGAGCTGAGAAAACAAAGCTGAGATGACATTCGATGGCTCAGCCAGAAGAGACCTTTTCTGGCAGCTTTGCAGTTTCTGATACTGCGGAGAAACAAATTGGCCATTTCCGTCTCTGTCTTACTTAACTATGTGCTTCTAAATAAAGGGGGTGTTTAGGTTTATCTGGAAAACCACCTTACTGTAGATGCACTGCAGCTTTGCAGCTGGGTTTTCTTGATACACTGAAATTCAAGTATAAACTGGTGTCAGAAAACTGACCGACATCCCACTCCCATGTCCTAGCGTGCTGGTGTCGGAGGCCCCGTAAGTGAGGAGTGGAGCACTAACCAGATGTGCAGGAGAGAGCCTGACTGCCAGCTGTACCAGGGCGGGCTGGCCTGGCAGGTGCCTGGCAGGGAGCGTGCCAGCTGAGAAGACCTCGCTGAGGGTGGCATGCGGGGGACGGGCTCAGGGTGGTTTGGCCGCCCCTCTTGGACCACAATCCCTGTGACTGGAGAAGTTTCCTGTCCCTCCAGGCTTTCGTTTCCTGTGGGTCTCGGCTGCTGTCCCTTTTTGTTGTTACGACACTTACAGTCACAGGACGGTCTGGTGGGTGGGTTGTATAAGCACAGAGAAAGGAAAAGGGAAATGGGGAAGCATTTTGGTCTTCTCCCCATTCTGTCTGCTAGTCTTTACTTTCCAGAGTCTTCCAATAGCTGCTCTCTGTCCTTCTCGTTTCTCTAGCTGCATTTTCATAGGGATCAGGGAGGAGAGGTGTGGAGAGGCGTGGCAGAGAGTGTCCACTCATTCCCTCTTCCCGGGACCCGGAAACCCAACCGTAATTCAATGCCATTATTTCAGGATAAACATCGACATTTACTGTTTTAAGTATTCACTGTGTTACTTGAACCAGAATATTCTTTCCTTTTCCCATAACCTTTTACATTTCAAAGATACCTGCATTTAGAAATAGTAGTTTTGAATCCAGATCCAGAGTCAGAAACTAATTCCCTGTAAATGGAGAGAGTGTGTATAAGCCAAACCCTCAGTCAAACTGGAGGTCGGCAATTCGGGCCTGGGCCGGTTCTAGAGCAGAGAATAAACTGTGATGACCAGGGTCCTCCCTGGGTGGGGGCGGCCAGCTATTTGGAAGGAAGGCGGGAAAAGCTACCTCCCCTCTGGGCTCATGGTCGCTTCTCCTTCCAACAGCTCAATAGAAAGATTAGCCTTGTCTTAAAAATTACTGTGAAGTTCACCTGCATTTACAGGAGAAGAAATGGGGTCTGTTAGCAGAGTGGAAATACTCAAGGTAACCTCGGTGCAAATGTGTTTTCCTTAATCAGTGCTGCTGAAACCTGGGGCAGGAAGTAGGGAAAAAAAGAAAGAGGCAGGTGGGAAAGACATAAATTATAAGTCTGCAAGTTTTTCATGATGGAAAAACATCTCCCTGGGATTCTTTTATATTGCTATGGAATTCTCTGAACTTCCTAATTTCCAGTAAGCATTTCTTTAGCTAAGCTATTCATCTTCTTCTTAATTTATATGAATATACTGACTTTCTCTGGTGATGAAGAAATTGTAAAGTGCCTCATTTAACATTTATTTAAGTCTGTCTTCAGGTGTAGCATGTTTTGTTACATGATGCTTTGAATTTAATAGACCCCTTATCAATACAATGTTTTATATTTACCTAGTTCTTATGATGATCTGTGTTCCTGATGATATAACTATAGATGCACTGAAATCACAGTGCATGCTGTTTAGAAAACAAGGCAGTTATTTGGGAGATCTTGTTTTGGGCCCTTGAGGAGATCCTATTTATGAAAAGAATGCTGCAGGCTCTGGGCTCCTTTTGAGTAGGATTCACTGGGGTGAAGATGCTGGAGACCCTGGAATTTTCTCAGGAGCTCTAGTGGGTGGCTGCAAAAGGAGTTGTGGTTTAAAAGGTTAAAAATAATTACAAAAGCCGCAATTACTTTTGCACCAACCTAATAATTCCTGTTCTTGGCATTATGCTAATCAGCTCCATAACTTTGAGAAATGAAAAAGAAAACTTTTTTTGTGAGTACATAGTCAGGGGAATTAATACAATCATTTCTGAGGGCACACCGCTTCTAAGATTTAAGCAGTCTAACGTGTGGAACTCGTGAGGGTTTTCTCTCCTGAAAATCAAGTCAATTTTTAAATCAGGTAGAAATGAGCGTAAATCAGTAACTCTTCAGCATGGTAGCAAGCGGGAATGATCTGGACAATTTAAACGATTGGGACTCCTGGGCCCCCAGCAGGGCCTAGGAAACTATGCCCCTGGGGGAAAGGCCCAGGGATCTGGGTCCTAAAACTGACCCAGGTGATTGTGATGCAGCAAGTCAAAGGGCTTGAGCTGGAGAATCTCTGCTGTCGGTGACCCCCAAGAGCCCTTAAAATCCTGAGCATCTGTGATTCTCAGCAATATTTACTGAAGCACCTACTCCACGTCCAGAACTGCATGCAAAGGATAGTGCACTAAAATGAAAAAAAGCTGTCCTCAAGAATCTCTATAATAAAAAAATAACATACAGACCTGTACAACATAAAGTGTGTGAATGAATCCACTGGGTCACGAAGCACCTTCGACAGACATGACAGATCCATGCAGTTCTAACAAAACGGAAATACACTCACTGGGGTAGAAAAGAAAGGAAATTCATATCACTTGTCAAGGTCCTAATTTAAAAACTTGTAAATTTGAAATGCATTGGAGATGTGCAAAGAAGACAAAAAAACAAACAAACAAAAAAACAAACAAAATAAAAATAACAACAACAACAAAAAAGTCCCGCCAAAAAACCCAGGTTATAAGTGTTAAGGGCAATTAACTTGTCTGGTGTGATTCCAGGACACCGAATAAGGATCTTATTCCAGAACTGCAGAAGAAAGAAAGCTTATCTTGCTCTCGTCTCACATTTCCTTACATGGTTTCTCTTTTATTCCAGTGCCATGTGAGATTCCAATTGGTTTTATGCCCATCATTCATTTCAGTCTTTGTTTAAAGTTGGGCGTATGCCTGGTTGAGATGGGGAGACACTCATGGGAACACATGTGTTTTGAGGCCAGTGCTAATTATGGGTTCTGTAACAAGCATCTAAGAATATGGGAGCTCAGGGCTGGGTTGGAGTTCAGGGAACTCCATGGGAACAGTTGTGGGTGGCGCTGAGGGAGGCTTTCTCTCCCCTTTCCCCTCGGGTAGATGTGTGGAAGGCTTCATTCCATCCCTGTGTTTGCAAGGAGACAGGAGAATGGGGAACTGGGCTTATTAGCTAAGATACTTATGTGTATTACATGTACAAAATATATATTTATAGCTATATCTAGCTAGCTATTCTCTCTCTCTCTCTCGTTCTCTGTTTGTCTCTCTCTGTCTCTCTCTGTCCCTCTCTCCCTCTCCTGAAATGAAGAGAAGAATGACTTGGTATTGCCAACAAGAATAGCCTAAAGGAATGGGGTGAAATAATAAAAGAAAGATTGACCAATCATGTGGAAAAGTTTATTTTAAAACTTTCTTTAAAATGTCACTTTGTATTAAAAAGAAAATGTCAGTTAAAATTAAGTTTAAAAAACTTTTGGCTGTTTGATTTCGGCATACTGGAAATGTCCTCTACCTCGGATGGAATGGTCATGGTTATAGGGTCCATATGTATGTAAAAGTACATTGGGTGTATTTTATAGCATGATGTTAAAGTTAAAAAAATTGAATTGCTTTCAGTTGAATTTTAATACCAAATATAACATCTTTATAATACTACAATTTTAGATCCAGAATGAATATTTAACATTTAATGTATAGTGTTAGAGGTTTTGAGTAACTTTCTAAGATGCGTCCTATGGGAAAAAGTGGGGTGTCTAGATGCTTCATAGCATCAAACTATAGTTTTGAACAAAATGCAAGAAGAAGCAAGAAAAACAAAAACTAAACCAAAAAAAACACACACAAAAAAAACAGCAATAACAGTTAAAAAATAAAAATAAAGACAAAGGGAAAAACTTACGCATAAATCATCCATCATCTTTGATCTCAGCAAATGACCCTTGACTTGGCAAGCATTCAAGAGAACATTTCTTTCATTTGTAAAAGTTGAAATGATTCCTCAATCATGTTATTTTTGATGCCAAATCTGAGGTTATTTTCTCTGGCTCAACATCTGTGGCTACCCCTTAGGAACAAATGGGGCAATAAAAGTTTTCAGGCTCATGAAAACCCAGTATTAAAAAGACGACCAATAAATATTAGTTTTAAAAATATTACAATAGGGCTTGGTAACTGATCTCCACCAGTTGTGCGTAGAACAGAATTCAAAATGCCGGAAGTGAAACAGAGGTGGCCCGGTGTCAGAGTTGAGGCAGGTTTCTCTCTGCCTGCACATGAAACAACTTTGATGTGGCTTAGGATGTGTTTTTGTATTTCAAACAGCCCTCAGAAGGGGAACTAGCGAGGCATCAAATTATTTACCCTCCCAGGAAAATATTTTAAAAGCTCTACGAGGGCTCCATTTCCTAAAGCCACCTGTCACCTAAAACACACGTAATAAGCCCCAGATGCTGGATCCCAACCTGCGGACCCCAGGACTCAGAGAGAAAATATTTCACTCATTTCCCGGGACATCCTTCAATTGTCCGAAGCTAAACTTTCAGGTCATATTTTCTGCTTAAACTTAATAACTCAGCTTTGACATTCCTTCGCAGTGACCCTAAGTTTTGTATGGCTGCCTGGACACCTGCTCCCAAATGCATTAGAAGCTCTCAGGGTTCTTTTTGTGTGTGTTTTTTTGTTTTGTTAAAGTATCAGTTTTATTTTCTTTGCTCAGCCTTGAGGCCATCCTTTGAATGGACGGAAGTAGGGGATATTCGCTTCTGTTTCTCTGTGAGTTTTGTTACTGTCTTAGGTTTCTCTTCTCAAGTTGTTGACATTTTGGAAAACTACTTTGGTTCATAAGATTCTGGAAATCTCTGAAACTTATCATTTGAAATCTTCATTTTGGAAGATAATGGGGGGAGGATTCCAACAGTCCCTAAAGTTAGGTCTGTTTATGAGTTTGTGAGAATAAACGTCAAGGTTTATGAATATTTTCTGGGACATTACAAAAAGCCTGTGGCTATTCAATCCTGCTGCCATAGCTGTGAACATCCCAGCACGCACTATTCAAAATTTAGTTAATGATCCAAGAACACGTACAGCTGAAATTTTAAAGGGTCAGAGTTGAGTCTTCTTGATCTGTTTAACTTTGTTAAAAATCTGAGAATATAGAAAAAATGCAAATCTATTGAAAAATAAGAAATCTACCCATTTTTAGTGGGGGGAATTGCAATTAAATTTATTGCATTGTGAAGGCTGATATTATTCTACCTTTCCATATGAAACCCTTCTCCCATATACCTATTTTTAAAGCTAGTATCTTTCTTACAATAATGAAATGGCCATCCAAAACATGTTCTACCGGGGGAAATGTATTGATTTTGGAGTGTGTGTGTGATTATTGGAAATAAATGACTGCTTATAACGAAAGGAAAATTGCAGCATGAAAAAAATGTAAGTCTTAGAACACCTCAGGTGACTTTCTAGAAATGTGAAACTATCTGAGCATGTTTCAGTGGGAAATAACAGTTTTTGCTTGAATAAAGGCAGTCACACCTATCTGTTTTCTGTACCCACCCCTCTGAGATTTAGGAAACGCAGTTCCCCAAACTACTATGTTTTCAGATAGTGATTGTAAAAGGAGACCTTTTATTCCTTACAGGGGGAGATCGAGGTTGAAACAATAATCTCCACGTACAACCTGTGTTGAGTGTTGTTGCTTTTTTCCTAGCAAACTGGGGTAGGCATGTGCAGAGGCCTGGAAACTGGGCTCCCCTATCGTATTTCCCTCTAACTCCAGATAACACCAAATAAACCCTTAATCACACAAGAAATCACTCAACTTTTACTGCTCGTCCTGCTCCCTGACCTTCCACTCGCCCACTTCATTTCCCATGTGCTGGCCTCTTGGCCCCTTTCTTTATAAGCCGTGTCACCTGGCCATCAAGCGACTTCCAGCTCCTGGATCCTGTCTGGTGTCTGGTTTCGCCAGGTTACCCAGAGTTTACAGATGGGCTGTGCTGCCTCTGGTCCGTTTCTGCCCCCAGAATTGCTGTCTCCCCACAACCTCCAGGTAGAAAATCTTTCTCCAGCACTGGACCTGTTCTCTGGCAAGCTACTTAGAGGCTTTGATGGCTTCAGGAGGACGCTTTCTTTCTTTCCCACCAGAGAAGTGAAACATTTCTTCCCCCACCAAGTAACAGACTTATAATGATGGCTCACTTGGCAGTTTTTTATGTGATTTCCCATCCACAGGCAGATTGTTTATAAGACGGGAGTAACTACCTACAAGTCCAAAACAAATCAAATATTCTTTAAGAAACAAAATAAATGTATAATTCTACCCTGAAAATTAGTGTCAACCCTTTCAAAATCTCCCACCATCTCAGCGTCAACATCTCCCAAGTAACCTTCCCATCCATTCTTTCCCTACCTATCCTCCCACACTTAGCAAATCCCTTTTTTGGTGTGTCCTCTTTCTGCCCATGACCCCCAAGAGTCTTCCATCACCAGACGCTAAACTAGGCACATCTTTACTGCTTCCTCTCTGCTGTGGTAGAGACAGAGTGGATTAGTGGTCTGTCACTCAGGGCGACAGACATGGCTTTGAATCAAGTGCCACGACTTTTTAGATTTGCGAACTAGTAAAGATGGTCTCCTGCTGAAAACTGTAGGTAGAAGTAGCCATCTCTAGGGTTATTGCAAGGATTACTGAGAGTATGTAAAATACCTGGCACAGCACTGAAAAAATAGGACGTGTTCAATAAATGTCAGTTGTTGGTTTTACTATTATTAGTCATTCAGAGTACTGCTGACCTTCAAAACCCTGTCTCACGCCCTCTCTGTGTCAGTGAGGGTTAAATGAGAACAGTAGAAGTACTAAGATCCTACAGAATGTCTGCTGCTTCCCTTGCACCGCCCACATCTGCCCCAGACCTCCTTTGTGGTCCGACCAAACCGGGAGCGTACGAGGAAGGGGATTCTGGGAGACCCAGACCACCTCGCCTCGTGGGCCTGCCGTAAAGCCCTCTCGCCTTCCTTCAAAGTGTGTTGTCTCCGTGGCCTGCTTTCCCGGTGCCCGTTCGAGCCTTGGTCTCTAGGTATCACTTTTCCTCCCTTTCCAGCCTATCCTTCTAGAAGCTAACACACGTGCTATTCCCACGCATCACTTTTCCTTGGCCCATCTTCCCCGCTGTGGCCTCTTCAGTTCCCTGCCTGGCCAGTCACGTTTACTGGCTGGGACGTGAGGTTTGAGCCCTGGGGGCTGACCGATGTCTGTGTCACAGCCAGGTCAGGGTGGTGACATGATGGTCAGCGTGACTGTCCTCACACGCGTTCCCCGGTGACGGTGTCCCTTCCATTGTGATGCTTCATTTTTACTGATAAGTTGCTGTATAATATGCCTCCCCTTTCAGCTTAAAACAACAGTTACTTTATTATTCCCCATGTCTGTGTGAGCTCAGCGGGGCAGGTCTTCCGGCCGCTGGCCTCTTGTAGGGCTGTAGCGACACGGAGACCAGGGTGGGACCCCGCAGCCCTGACCAGGATGCTGGCCCCTGTCCTTCACCTGTAGTCTCAGGTGTCCTCTCCACGTGGCCTTCCTGACAGGACAGGTATGCTTTTTGCATGATCTCTCAGGTTACGTGCTGGTTTCCTGCGGCTGCTACAAGAAAGTGCTACAAGCTGGGCGGCTTCAAAATACAGAAACATACTCCCTCAGGGTTGTGGAGGGCAGAGGTTGGAATCAAGGTGCGGGCAGGACTGTGCTTCCTCCAGGCGCTCCAGAGGACAATTCTGGTGGCTTCAAATGGTCACTAGCTGTGGCTGCATCGCCCCAAACTCAGCCTCGGGTGGCTTTGTCCTCTGTGTCTCAAACATCCCCCAGCCTTTCTCTTATAAGGACACTGTCACTGGATTTACAGCCCACCTGGATGATTCCAGATAATCTCATCTCAGGATCCTTACCCAAATTATACGTACAGAGACCCTGTTTCTAAATACAAAGTCACATTCCGAGGTCTGGGACTTAGGGACATAGGGAGGCGTCACGTACCCACCACAGCTCCCCAGAACAGCACCCTGCAGGGAGGTATCACGTACCCACCACAGCTCCCCAGAACAGCGCCCTGCAGGAGGCAGTGGGAGCGCGGGCTCCTTACGCCCAGACCTGGCCCACCTGGCCTTGCCCCATTCTTCCGGTTATTACACATCACGGTTCCACCCGAGTCCGTGTGCAGGGGACTCCACGCGGGGCCCAGCCTCAGGAAGCGTGGCTCATTGCGACAACTGTTGGTCCCAACTGCCTCATCTCCTGACCTAACTTCTTCCAGAACCGCCTCTTTCCGGCGGCGTGCCCCCTGCATCACTCAGGGTTTCCAGGGTGAACGGACAGTTACCTGGCTTCTCAGAATGAAAAGCAAGTAAAAGATGACAATGGTTTAGTGTGTTCATTTCCCTCCACAAAGAGTTCCTTTTCATAGCCTGGTATGAGAAATATTTTCGGTGGAGTGAGGGCAAGGGGGGTTACTGGTGCTTTTCAGGTCCCCTCACAAAGGCCATTTTCTTTGGTAGGTGTGGCCTGATAAGCAGAGAGTGGATGCACCTTTGAAGGGAGGGCGCTTCGCAGGCAGGTAGACCCACACCCCCACTCTGAGAGCTGCGGGGTCAGGGGGTGCCTCTTCTGTCTACTGCAAGGACTGAGACACATCTCCCCAGGTGGACGTGAGGGTTTCATTGGTGGTGATGGTGATGATGGTGTGATTTGTGAAATCAAGGTGATATAAAAAATACCAGGTATATAAAAAATATCGAAGTAAACTTGATAAACTGTGTCTTTTCCTGGGTAGCTAATACTTAGCTACATCATTAAGACTCAACTCTTAATTGCTTCTAATTAATACACATTCTCGCTTTTTCTTGCATTTAGTAGTAAATGTTCCGTGTGCAGCACCTATAGCGTTGGTTTGCGGATGCCCTAGGGGGCCTTGTGAGGCCCTTAACCTCTGACCTTGGTTCAGGGTGAAAAGAAGAGCTGGTTCCATGGTCCTCTGAGGGCGTCTGGGTTTCCCCTGCAAGGGGAAGGGAGGGAACCTGGGCTCGCCTCCGTCTCTGCCTCCCTGCACGGGCATGTGCGTTCTCAGAGTCCCCGCGTGAAACTGGTCACCGGGGACGGGCCTGGTGTTCATGGAAATAGCTGGACAGGAAGCGCCCTCTGAGGACAGGAGGGTTTGGTTTCACACCTGTTTCACTTCCCGCCTGCGCCAGGTTCCTCGGAGCTTTCTTACTCTACTTCCAGCAAACAGTGTCTCTGTCTCTAATCCACCCCCCGCACGCAGGCCTGACAGGGGCCCCCAGGCCAGTTGTCGAGGTCGGATCGCCGACCTGTTTGCTGGGGCGCTCGGCCAGACGGCATCCTCCAGGGCCGTTTCCCTCGGCTGCACTTGTCAGGAAGTCAGCTCTGTGTGGAGGACGCTCGCGTGCGGTCACCGAGACTGCCTTTCGTTAACCAGCAGGGCTCTTGTTCCCCTCCCCTCTCTCCCTCAGTTCTTTCCTTCCACACCTGTTTCCTAATCAGGGCTCTGTGCAGCCATGGAGTTTGGAGGTAGAAAGCCTGGTTGTGAAGTCAGCTTAATTGCTTGTGTCTTTTTCTAAGATCTTCATCAAATTAGTTCACTTCCCTGAGCCTCGAACATTTTTATCCATTAAAAGAAAGAACAACATCTGACCTGGTCTTCGTGTGTGCAGAGATGATGTGATTAAATGAGACAGTATCTGGGAAAGCTCTTTATAACTTTTAAGTGCCCCCTAAATGTGAGTGATTATTAAAAAATCCTGGCTGGGCATGAGTGATCAAACATGTGGACAGGTTGGAATGTTCTGAGAAGGTGCAGAAAGGAAGTGAACAGGTAGATTTGGGTGGTTGGCGCTGATTGGGGTCGGCGTTCTTATTACAGCAGAAGGGACTCTGAACATTATCCAGAATCATACCCATTTTATAGATGAAGCCACTGAGGCTAACGGGGTGAAGGGCTGGGCTTAGCTCCCAGAATTCCTTTCCTATCTTTATTTTAATAGAATTTCTCGTCACCTGCCAATATTTCACCTGTGGATTTGTTTGCTGTTTATCTGCTGTCGCCCCACCCCACTGTAATAGCCCCTGGGGAGCTGGATCCCATCCGGTCAGTTCTTCTCCATGTGCCCAGAGCTGTGGGAGATGCTGGGCCGTTACTGGGCCTGATGAAGAAGTGGCCAATGAGTGATGTGTCCAGTACCTCTCTCGGGTCCCAGTCCAGAGGTCTTGCTGGGTCCATTCCATCCTCCTGTTTCAGGGGTGATGCGTGGACTCTGGACAACTCCTGCAGGGTTGTCCTCTCTTTCTGTTAGGCCTTGAGAATCTCTGCAAGGGAAATCCTCAGCAGTGACTTAGCTGTCATTCCCCAAACCTTCCAGGAAATTAATAGACACAGAAGGTTGCTAATAGGTCAAGAAGCTTACCCCTATGGAAAGCGTGAGAGAAGTGAACTGCATGAGATCGGGGATTGGACTGGCCTGTTTGTGATGGTATTTCAGTGGCAGGCTGAGGGGCTGGCCCATAGGAGACCCTTGGTAATGTCTGTTGAATGGGTAAGTGACTTCCTTTGAATATTGATAAACCTGTAGCTCTACTGCAAAATGATAGTTGGAATGACACTTTGATGGCTCCTCAAGACTCTGAAAGAAGCGGGGCGAGGGCAGTGGGGTGACAGGAGGAAGTGGCACGCTTTCATCATTCACTGGAAGTCAGACTGTCTGGTTGGGTAGTTGCCATGCAGAGGGGTTGGGTGAGGGGGCAAGGCAAGTGCAGGTGTGGTGGGGATGAGCCGGCTGTCATGGAAACCGTAAATATGCCGCGGACCCATGCTGTGATGCTGACAGATGCCCTCACTCGCCTGGTCCAGATTTTAAATTAGATTCACCTGAGCCCAGCCAGGGACCTGTCATCCTTCTGACGGAATGGAAAGGGGAGGGGGGCGAACGGAAGAAAATCTTTGTAGCTGAGCCTACCTGACTTTCCTCAGTGGGAGACACATGAATACTGTTTCATGTCAAGGAGAGGTAGTTAAAATGCAGACTGCTCACTTCTGGTCTCAGGATTCGGGAGGTGTGGTTCATGCCTGTAGACCCCTCATCTTCCCTTCCTTTGATCTATCACTTGATGTGGAGAAAGGCTTTTATGTGCGGTTCCTATATAATGGGTAATTTAGTCCGCCCCATAATGAAAAAGTAGTAAGTCTAGTTCTGGTTCTTTCGCTTCAGTTATTCTTTAAAGTGTCTAGTAATGTGTTATTCTCATATGCTTTAAGTAGCCTGAACACTTTTTCTCAGTTGTTTATAATATACTTTGGGGCCTCCTTTTACCCAGTTGGAAGCTAGTCAGTTGCAGGTTAAAAAATAAAATAAGGATAAAGGCATGTTCTCTGTCAGCGTGGACATTTGTGTGATAAAAGTGCTCCCACAACAATCTGTTGGCACAGTCACCAAATAGGCCGTGCCTTATTTGTCATCCAAATCAGCATATCATTTGAATGCTGACTTTCAGATCTACTTGTGACCTTTACGTGCAGTGATCCATACTTAAAAATGCTCGAAGCCTGAGCATTATATCTGAATTGGCTTTCTGAGCTGGCCAAACTAGTGTGCAAGGAGTTAACCCCAGAAGTCTCAGTTTGAGGCTCAGACATGTCCCTGTATGAATGAAGGGGTTGCCCATAGGGAACTTCAGGTTTTCCAGATTCAGGAGAGCCACTGCAAGCCAAGACTAGTAACTCTAGATTCACAGACCACGACTGCTCCTTTATTTTAAAACAATTTGAAAAGTTTCAAAGTTGGAGAAAAAGTCTTCCTCCATGTTTGCCTTTCTTAGAGAAAATTCTCTGCAGACTGCTATTTCTCCAAGAAAGAGTGTACTTTAAAATAATAATTGGCTAAATTGCCCTTTAAAATACCATTGTGAAGCCTTTGGAATAGATACTGTGTGCACTTGACCTTTCTCGGAGAGGGCTGAAAGAAGTAGAGAGGAGTGAAAAGGAGCAGCGATTTCTGATGTCTGTTTTGGTGGGAGAAGCATGAGGGGGGAAGAAGGGGGCTTACAAGATGTAACAGCATGGAGGAGGTTTGGATTTTTCACCTCACTGGGGGACGGGGGTGAGGTGTATGGTGGTTGAGTAATTTCTGAATAAATTCTGAGTATATCTGACACCTTGTTTTATGGGCTTCTTATGTCAAAGCAGAGCCCTGCCCAGAGGGATGATTTATGGACCGACTTGTAGTAGCATTGAAGAGACAGTGTTTGTGAACAGGCAGGGCTCAAAATGAGCTTAGAGTACATGTGCAGGGTATAAAACCTTTGTGGAGCTCTGTCAGTGACAGAAGACCTTGTCCACTGAGGAGCGGCATAACCTCTTCGGCTTCAAAGCTAAAAAAGTTCTCTTTCAAAGCAAAACATTTCAAGCTTTATTATATGTGTTCTGGAAAATAAACACTTTTAAACACTTCAACTCCTTACAACATACTGTTTGTTCTGTGCTTCAGCGTGTAACTTGTACGCAGTACCTTAAAAACGTCAGTAACGTTGTAGAACATCTGAGACAGGTACACGTCCTCCCTATGTGTCCATCTCCTCCGGGCTGGCAGCCAGGGCCTGTATGTTCTTGTTTCTAGAGCAGCAGGGCAGACAGAAGCTCGTCAAAGCTTTGGTGCTCAGTATCCCCGAGGCGGAGAGAACGGTGGTCCCCAGGCTGGTAGGGACTCAGCTAGTACTCAAGCAGCTGAGACCTTTAAACCACTCAGTGGCTGCCCTCTGGGCATGGGGGTGGGGGTGGGGAGATGGGGCTCAGAGAAGGATGAAGGTCGTGTCTGACTAGACCCTGGGGTTTCCTGCCTTGGTGACCACACCGTGGCCCAATGTGCGTGAGAACCAGCAGAGGTAGCTTGCAGGGGACCTCGCAGGCTTTAGCCATGGTATTTACTGTGCCCAAGATAGTTTTAGAGATTAGAGGCTTTTATCCTCTTTCTATGGGATCAAGTAAGTTCCTTGGATTCTGGAATGAATCTGGGAGAGGGGACGTGGTCCAAATAATATCAGAATTTCCTGCTTACCCAGTCAGGTGGGGGCTAGGGTAATTTTTAGGCCCGCAAAATCTTTGCTATTTCTCCCTTCAAAAAGTGCCTCTTCTTTGCTTTCTCTCGAGTGTGTGTCTTGCTTCTAATGAATGCCTTATGGCAGAAGTGATGGGTATTACTTCCAAGTCACTTCCAAGGTTAGGCTATAAAAAGACTGTGGCTTCTATCTTGGGTGTTCCCTCTCCCTCCCCCTCCCCCCTCCCTTACCCCTCCCCCTCCCCCTCCCTCCTTCTTCACTTCCTCCCCCTCCCCCTTCCTCTCCCCCTTTCACTCCACTCTTCCTCCCCCTCCCCCTCCCTCTCAGATTGTAAATTGTCATGTTGGGATCAACATGGGTAGAAAGTCCCTGGCTAGCGCCCAGCCAAGAATTAATGGTGTCGCTTACAGCCGTGAGTGCCAGTAAACCCATGACATCCCAGCACCTTTGCCAGTAGCTGTTGGTGAGAAGTGAGCCACCAGGTGGAGCCCACGCTGAGAGGAAGGGGTTCACACAAGGGTGTGTATATGAGCAGGTGGGGACCACTGGAAGCCACCTTAGAGACTACCTTAAGGACCAGGTGAGCTTCACAACTTTATTTTGGGGATGAGACCAAATTTGCCTTCTATATATCTGGCTTGCTTTAGTAGTGAAGAGAATTTGCTAGAGAGATATTCTTGTGACAATGATTTGTGGAACTCTGGGAAACATCAAAAATGGCAAGCAAACCCTTGATTCTCTATCAGATCACAGTATCTGCTGGATGATGTGTTTATAGCCCGAAGTGAGTCTTTCCTCCCTAACAAATCCTGTCTCATAAATAATCTCCACACCAGAGCCTCTCAACCCCGGGCGGGCCCAGAGCTACGCCACACTCCAGGCTGAGGCCAGAATTAGCACTTTGGCCTGAGTATGTGGCCATGCTTTCGGTGATGGGATTATTCTCAAGAATCAGGAAGACACAGGTCGCTGTGACCAAAATTATCTCCGCAGGGAAATAGGTCCTTCACCGGCGTCTATAGAACTTCCAAATAAAGATCTAGTATTGATAGTTTTCTTTTTTGGTTTGCAGTACAATCGCAGAGAGAAAAATAACAATAAAGCAGGATAACAACACACAAGGAAAGTTCCGTGACCATGCTAATTATAACCTTTCCACAGAATCCATCCTACCGCCTGTCAGAGAACGGGGAAGAGAGAGAGGGCGAACCTGTCTGATACACTAGGACTCTGCATTACTAGCCTTTAGAAATAGCAAAAAGACGAGAAGTGATAAATAATAAATGAACTCAGGTGCTGCCTGAGCCAAGGGCTCCTTTTCTCCTGTGAATCTGGATGTTTCCATTCCCGCTGCTCCTCTCTCAGCAGCGCCTTGCCAAGTGAAGGAACACGCCTGGCTGGGTTCTGTCCCTCTGATTTTGTGGGGTCTCACACACAGACCCCGATTTCCAAATCCCTACCTTGGAAGTGCAGCTTGCCCTCCTTTTTCCTCAGGCCTGACTACACTTCACAATGAAGGTACGTAAAACGAGGATCTCTCTTTTTTCAGAAGGAAAGTTGTGCTAAATGAGACTGTGCGTAGACACGTACAACATATGTAATAGTGACTCCCGGAGCAACGTGATACACTTGCAAAGCACGGACCGTTCAGTACCGTATTGTGCGACGCCGTGGCAGGGCCGAGAGCTCACCCTGAGGCTGGACTCTCTCCTCTTCAGTCCTTCCACTTCTCACAGCCAGAGACGCCATAACTAGAAAGTTCCTTGGTGGCACTGGACGTGTCTTGTTGATCTAAGTTTTGTCCCAGTTCCTTGGCCATAGAGCTCTTTGAATTTATGCATCAATGAATAAATAGAAATGATATATCCACATATCCATGAACAAAACACTCTAACGTTGCATCAGTTTTTGAATGAGCCGCTGAAATGTGGTTGAAGACTTCCTGTTTGTACCAGCTGAGTAAACATGGACGTGTTAATTAAACTCCCTTCTACCCAACGCAGGGCATCCAGGTAACACTGATCCCAGGAGTTCTGTAGGGTCTAAAAGCATAAACACGAGAAAGTCACTAGATTGTACCTGCCGTTTAATAGATGCTCAATAATGTTTGCGCCTCAAGCAGTGTAGACAAAGGAATGATACGGATTTCTTTGTTGCATGTCGTTTGCCCTTTGTTGTTTTTAGTTCAGTGTATAGCTGTGCTCCTTTCTCTCGGACAGGAAGCCACCCCTGTGTCGTATCATTCCTGGTACCTCCGTGCCGGGTCCAGTAGTTTCCACAATAGTGATTCCAGTTAAAAATGAACAGCGAAAACAGGAGTTGATTGAATAACAGAAGATCTAGATTCAAATTCTGATCTAAATTCCTCTGTGGCCAAGAGGTTGAATTCTTTTGGGCCTCCCTTTCCTCACCTATAAAAGGAGGTGTTTTTGTTTTGTTTTGTTTTTGTTTTGTTTCGTTAGTACCATCACAGAGAGAGAAAGATAAAGATAGAACAGAATAGCAACACATGAGAAAAATTCTATTACCAAGCTAATTGTAACCTTTCAGCCCAGAATCCATTCTACTGCCTATCTGACAATGGAGGGTGGGGGGAAGGGAAGGAGAGAGAGAGAGAGAGAGAGAGAGAGAGAGAGAGAGAGAGAGAATCTGCCTTTCAGAATTGCAATTGAAAATGAATATGTAAAGTACTTAGTATGGTGTCTGGCACATAGTAGGTTCATAAAAAGTTTAGTTCTCCTTCTTCCTTTTACTCAGAATAGAAAGCATCCCTTGCAGTGCACAGGTCCTGGATGGCCCTGTGACAGCTCTTGTTCAGAAAGTCCCTCTGAGTCTCCAGGGGCATGTGAGCGGAGGCAGCAGACGACACGTGCAGGAGGCACTAGCGAGGCCGCCCTCACCACACCCGCCTCCCTTCCCCTCCCTCCTGCCTGCCTGCCGTCATCCCAGAGGTCCCTACCCAGGTGATTATTTCCAGTATAGACAAGGGTTAGACTTGGCCTTGTACCTGCAGAAGAATCCGCAGCAAGCAAACGTGTGGATTGACTGGGGCCAAAGTTAGGGCACACAGTTGGAGCTGGAATCAGAGGAAAACCAGGGTGCCCAAGTCAGAGCTGTGGTCCCGGGAGAAGCAGCTGGAGAAATCTGTGGGGCTGATTGGAAAGGGCTTGGGACACCACCTTCGGAAGTGTGGCCTCTGTGGCTTGGTATCAGGAGGGCACAATGGGAGATGACAGAGGTGGGAAGATGGGGGGCACTGGAGCAGGGGAGGCTGTGGCTATTCATCCAGGCCTGGCCGCCAGCACCTCTTTATTTTCATCTTTCAAAGGACGTTCCTTTTCTGAGGGTTGTCTTCATCAGCTTGGGTGGCTACAACTAAATACCATAGACTGGGCGGCTTCAACAACAGGTATTTATTTTGCACAGTTCTGGAGGCTGGAAATCCAAGTTCAAGGTGTGCGCGGGGTTGGGCTGTGGTGAGGCCTCGCTTCCTGGCTGACGGATGACCGCCCTCTCGCTGTGTGCTCGCACGGTTTTCCTGATGGTGCAGTGAGGAGACGTGGCTCTCTTCCTCGTCTCGTCGGGGCTCGGATCCCACCGAAGGACCCACCTGCGTGACCTCATCCAAACCGAAGTACTTCTCAAGGGCCCCGCTTCCAAATGGCATCACACTGGGCATTAAGGCTTTCACATGTGAATAATGGGGGGTGGGGGGGCAAGCGTTTGGTCCCTGACAAGGGCAGTGTAAACATGGACTCAAGATACTTCATTTTTCCCCCTCCGCAAAGAAGGTCACGTTAGACTGCAAAAGTTGTCCATTTTTTTAATCTGTCATTATTTGTTGAGTACAATTGGAACCCCATGGCACACAATCACCCCCAATATTTTGATTATGAAATATCGGTATCTTAGCAAAGGGAGACTACAGGTCTTCTTTTTCACTAGAATGTCTTACCTCTACTCTGTCAAACAGGTGACCCATATATCAAATCTAACGTATGTCAGCACCCCTGAGTGTCTACATTGGTGTTTGCTGCATATCACTGTAGATATCAGAACATTCTAGAAAAGAAAGGCACATTCAGAATCGCCCCGGTGATTTATGGGACACGTGTACTATTTGAAATTACTCAGAACCTGACCAGCAAATTTTCAGACTTAGGCATCTTCTTTTGAAGGGATTGTCTTTAATTTCTATAAAAAGACAAAAAGAAGAACGGTTTTTAAGGCTCTAGCATGCACGGATGCAAAATGGGGACTTTCTTCCAGCATTTTCCCAAGAGGTTGGAACGTGGTTTAAGGAGTTGGCTCACGTGTCCTGCACATTTTGCAGCGTTCACAGCTGTTTAGGTTTCAAATGTAATTACATTTAATTATTAGTGTCAGATAAAGCACATCCAGGCCCTGTGGCCCAAGTGGGGCCCCAGTGGTGATGAAAGTGAAGAGACCCCAGAAAAAATACACTTGAAGATGTAGCTCTGAACCTTTTGAAAAAAGTTCCTTGCTATGAGACCTCTCTGAACATTTATCAGAGGGAAATTACAGTGGAGAGTCTGGACACAAAGAATGTTGGAAGAATGAAAGATTTATGTGCCAATTCTCAGTTAGATTTATTTTGATAAATTGCACTGTATCAATATGTAAAAATCTAATAAATATAACTCTTTAAAGAGGGGGCTGCTCCAATTTTACTGTTTCAGAGAAGAGGTTTGGCAAAAAGTCAGAATGTGCATTAAAAACACACTTTCAAGAAGTCTAATAAATAAAGTCTTTGAAATATGGCTTCCCAGTGAAAGGCATTTTAAATCATGTTGATAAAGAATCTAAATTAGGCCTTTAAATAAGAAAGGCGAGTTTTCCTTAACTTATTATTTATAGATAGTTTGAAAATAAAATCTATGCAAGCTGATTGCTTCTTCCACTCTTTACAAGGGAAATAAATATATCGTCAAGTTTTAGCCGTATACGTGCTTAGCCAGAGATGAGAAGAGGGAGGCAATCGCGTGCTAGCATTTACTGAGCACTTAATATGTGCTGGGTGCTGTGCAAGCTGCTTTACACACACCTTGTCATTTGGTCCCTGCTTAAGCAGGCCTGGGCCCACACCTTGAGAAAATACATACCCTCCCTGTGTCTCCATTTTCTCACCTAAATTAGGCCAATGATAGTACCCAGAGAAGAGGGTTTGGGAGGGTGGATTGACTAGGCTAAGTGTTAGCGTTGTGCCTGGACGTGGAAAGTGTCAACACTAGCGTATCATACAGTCGTCCTCATTTCACCTGGGCTCAGGTAACTAAGGGACGTGCCCACAAGGCCATAGGCTGGCTAGAGAGAGAGCCTGGAGCCAAGCCCTGTGTGTCAGCTGTGTCTGCGGACATTCTCACATCACTTAAATCTCAGACCTCTGTGCTTTCCTTCATTCATTCTGTCGTACATACATGCATCTATATGTGATGTATATCGTATGTGTGTATGTCATGTAGTATGCATGCTATGTAGCTGTAGGATGTATCTAACTATACGTGTTTAAATGACAGTATATTATAATATGGTATATTATGATACAATTGTTTGGTAAATATATGTTATATGTAATATGTATAATTTGTGATGCATAATATAATTTTACCTTGTAATATATATTATAAAATATTACTGTATTATGGAACATAACGTACATATATTTTACATTATACATGATATGTTACATATGACATACAGTACATACTATATACTCACCATATAATTTTATCATATACCATATTCTGTATTACATTAGTGTTTCACATTCATGCATGTATACCTGTAAGTATGCACATGCCTTCACATGTGTGTACACGCACGTATGCTCACATATACACATATATTACTGAGGACTTAAACCTCTGGGGTTAAAACGTGGCCAGAAGATCCTGTCTGATGAGACTGAACTTACAACAGAACAGGGACGACAGGTGGCACAGTTGTTACAAACAAGTCTGTTAACTTTACAATCAAGTCACATACCGGTTGCAAACAGGTCACATCATGGTGGAGAGGGACCAATACGTGCTGTGCAGTGAGCGGCTGTTGACAATCTAGTTATTTCCATTAGAGTCTGTTTGCTAAAGTAGAATTTTAATTTCTCAGAACAGCCGGCTTCCTAAATGTCTGGACAGCTGAGCTATTACCAAAACACCCAGAAAGATCAGAAAAAGTCAAGATCACGTCCAAGGCCCAGGTTCTGTCGTTTGCATGCGTTTGGCAAAGCAGAAAGGAGACATCCTTCCGTCGGCCACCCTGGGCTTTGAATCCTATCCCCACCTTGTATCAGTTGGGTGACTAGACATGTCGCTTGTGTGAAACTCTCTAAACCGGGGCCACTGTTTCTTTCACAGATTTGTTTGTTTCACTGCTCCTGCCCTCGCGTCATGCCCAGTGGGGTTCCTGGTCCCCGGCGGGTGTACAGGTGCAGAGTGTCGGGGCACTGAATAGCCCACCTGCAGGGAGGGGGTCGGAGTTCTGCACCCCCCTACCCCCCCCCGAATACTTTAATGCTGAGTCACCTGCCGGAGCATGAACCATCTCGGCGACTGGTTGTTCTTTCTATCGATTCTCCGTGACAGGCTAAGCTTTGAGCGGGCAGCAGGACGCTCCGGGGCTCTTAGAATATTCGCTCTCCGTCACTGGGAGTTCATCCCTATGGCTTCCCTTGTGTCAGCTTTTAGTGTGGCTCTGACCTCCTGGGCAGCAGCATCTGGGGTCAGTCTGGGCCCGCCCAAAGTCAGTTCTGAATTCCCTGTCCAGCCTCCAAACCCTGCTTCTCTTTAGGAAATAACACTCTACCCTCAGGAAACATCTTATGACTCGGTAGCGTTTGGAGAATGACGCATCAAAATGAATTAGAGTTTAGTTTTGGGCTTGGTGGCTCCCTCAGGCATCGATTTGAAAGGCACCGACCACAAAATATTCCCTGGGGGGTGTGTGGGGGGAGGCATGTGGATGTTGACATTCCTCTCCCAAATCTCTCATCTAAAACCCTCACTGGAGCACTTTTGCGGTGACTGAGGCCAGGGCGACATCCGTTGCCGGATTGCTGAATGGGGGGGGGGGCGCCGTGGATTTATAAATGTTCCATCCTCTCCTCCGCATGCCAGGAACACGTATTTAGTGGGAAATTTATTTGCTAAGCACTGTTTCAAACTATTTAAAAATCAATTTGTATTTATGACAACGCTGTCCAGTGTCACTAAGGCTTAGATCCAACCCTCTTGCCGTTCAAACTTAATAGCAAAATCCACCGAGGAAAGTGACCTCTGTGTTCCTTTCGGCATTCACATTCAGGCAGACGCCAGGAGCCATCGCTTCTCATATTAAGGTAATCTACATTCGTTCATATCTCCAGCACCCCAGGACACCAAAATTGCATTCTTGATGAACAAACTGTATTTCTCTGCAAGAGGAAAGACATACGGCAAGGCAGTTGACTGGGAGGAAAAATCACACTCAAAAGCCCATCTGAAATTAAAAGTATGCCAGGAGATGTGACACCCTTAACTTCATCACCGAGGAGGAATGGTTAATTAGGTTAATTACTGCCCCATACCTTAAGATGGAAACTTCATTTTCATGCATTAAGGTGTGAGGTCAGCTGTCTGCGGCTGATCTTGGGGTTCCAGAACCATCTGCAGGAAGTGCCACCATAAGGTTACTGCAGGTGCCGGGGGGGGGGCAGGGAGAGAGAGGGGGAGAGACAGAGAGACAGAGACAGGGGGAGAAAGGAGAGAGAGAGAGAGAGAGAGAGAGAGAGAGAGAGACTCAAAAGCCTTTGAGTGTCTGTGTTTCCTCCACAAACCCACTTGTCGATTAAATTAAACCTCAGGTACCCAGTCTTCAAAAGCATCTCAATAAACTGAGATCTTAGCCCTTCTAAAAAATGAATCATATTTTCTCTGTTGTACGTGACCGCTATTGACTGCTAATTCACCCTGTATTGATCTCAAGTCTATTTCTTACAGTTTAGATGGGGAATTATCTCATGCTATTAAAATGTTGCCCAGTTTCAGGGGCCCTTACCATCGCTATACCCAGAGGCCAGTTGCATCGTCCCTCGTGAAGCGAGGAAGGGTTGGGCATTTACATGTGACTTTTTGCCCCTGAGTTTCTTGTCCATTCTTCGGCCAAGGAGCAAGAGGCCTTGTTATTTGAGGGAGAGAAAAAAGAGACAGTGCTTAAGAAGAAGTGAAAGCAGGTTTATAAACAGATGACGTTTTTACGGAGAAACTTGCCAAATTCCCTTATTCTACCACGTTTTCTGGTCCTAGAAACTCCAAAAAGAACTTTGTTCAAAAGGCTCCTTGACACTGAGATTTTTTTTTTCGTTTTTACTTTGTTGGAAATGCAGACAGTGTAAAACAAGGAAGACTTCAACATGTCATGTTTTCCTGATTAGAAATGTAATATATACTCTCAGCTAGAGAACGTGGACAGCTTAAAAAAGCCTAAGTAGGAAAATAAAAATCACCCACAGCCTCACCTCTCAGGGTTGTGTCCGTCTCTGTGTGGTGGGAGACACAGCAGAGGGCATTCAAGCCCAGAAGCTTAGGCACCACTGTTTACAGGCTGTGTGACCCTGGGCAGTTTGTCCATCAGTACCCCGGAGGTGACAGTAGTGATGGCTTTAAAGGGGTGTCGTGGGGAGCAAATGAGGTGACCCATGAAGAGGCCCCACCCCGGTGCCTAGCTCGTCATAAACATTTGGTGGTTGTGGCGATCACCATTTGATTTTTGTGCGTTAGGATTCCCCCTCTAGAATAAGCAGGCATATAAGCAAGAAACGTTTTCCAGCACTGGCCGCCATGTCAGAAATGTGTCGGTCAGACATTTTATATGATTTCATATATCGCGCGCCTGGATTTAATGTCCGCCTTCATACAACTGTACTTCATTGAATCGTGGTAATTTATATTGCTGCATGAGTCCTAAGGCTGAATAGGGAAGGAAGGTCTGTTTTTTTTTCTCCAGGCAGCTGAAAGAGAGGTCACGCTGCAGCTCTTGCAAATGGAGCCCGTTATCTTAGGGGACGGTAGAGGGCCGACTTGGCTCTGGGTGCTAACCTCACCTTAGGCAGGTAAGGTGACCTACTGTTACCTTTCCCAGCGGGACACTTGTTGAGGCAAAGAAAAAAAAATGAGGCCTGTTACCCACCCCCTGCCCATGAACAGAGGCCTTATTGAAAGAGGCCCCTCAACAGGATTTGAACCTGTGACCTCTGAAACATGAAGCAGCCCCACTGCCCTGTCTCCTGGAAAGACTCTCGTCCTGGTGTGTGGAATCCAATTGAGCGGAGCTGGCATTTGGCCAAGCCCCCGGGGGAATCGTTACTTTCTCACCGAGCTGGGAGGAGCTGTTGGGAGGCAGTGTCCCGGTGTGTAATGACTCGCTTGGCAGGCAGTGACCTTGGTAGGCAGGGTGCAATGATACCTGGGCTGAAATGCAGCCAAGACCTTTGGGTCAATATCTCTGCTTATGTAAGATGTGCTGGGTGGTTGTTAATGGCCCTCCGGGTTAGGACCTGGGTTGGCGAGAAAGAAGAGACTGAAAGAAGAGAGGTTTGGGGTGAGAACGAAGCTGGGTCCGGGAGGCGTGGCCTTGGTGTTGGCTCAAGGGGACGAGCCGTATCCCCAGTGTCCCCGGCGTTGCCATGCAGCCCTTTCCGATCTGCTCCGCATAGCGCCCTCTTCTGAAGCTTCCTATTGGTGTTGCCGTCGAGATGGGGGGCCCTCGTTTAATGGTGCAGGGGAGTGATACCAAGTGGGTGAGAGTGGGCTTGTTCTCTCCTGCTGCCACGTGGGCACCGGTTTCCACAAGTGTCTGCCTTGGGGTCCGACAGCCCTAACACGCCTGCGTGCAAAGTCAGAACAGCCTGACTGTGTCAGCCATCCCTTCCCAGGCCCCAAATGTCCCTCTCCACTTCCAACCCTGCCCAGGATTCCTCTGAACCCTCCATATTATCCTTGTTCTTTCTCTCCCACGCATTCAGCGAAGTGCTGGTGTTGTAATGCTTAGCGAAGGTTGCCCAAATCGTGGTGATGCGTTTGTCTTTTCCACACATCTGTACAGATTTCATAGCCATGTTCAGAGTTCAGAGTTCATTCTAGAAAACGTGCTTGCACCATGCCATCCTGTGCCTTCCCACCACGTGCGTTATCTGGGTGGTGAGCAGGCCAGGCCAGGTCACCGATGAGGAAACCGAGGCCAGAGGGGTCACGCCCCAGCTAGTAAGAGGTGAGGCTGGCGTGTGACGCAGCCCCCACTTCCGAGGCTATCCGTGGGCCTAAGGGAAACGACGACTCAGCTTGCCCGTCCACAGGCGTCCCAACGTCTCTCTCTGTCTGCGTTCTCAGCCTTGTACCGTAGATTAGAGTGTCACTCTGCCCAAGGAGCCACACTTGCTCTATGCAGGAGAGAGCGCCCTGGACGCCTTCTGCATGGCTGCCCCAGGGAGTGGCCGCCTGCTGGCTTCTGGGCACCGGAAAGGCCCTTGGCTTTCCAGCTCCTGTCCCGTCTCCATCTACTGTATCTTGGATGAACCATGTTTTTCTGAGCCGCACCCCCTGCCCTGTCTGTTGAACTTACCTCATCTCCTCAGGACGTCGTTTGGGTTTGAGGCCAAGCCCGCTCTGGTGAGCTGGGGCCTTGAGAGGAGCTGCTGTGTGCAGCGCCCCTCCTAGCAGCGTCTCATCGGCAATGACACGCCTCTCCTCACACCACACCTCGTTGGGTGCCTTTGCCTTCTCGTTTCTTTTCTAAGTCCTGGCAACCGAATAACACCTTAACACGGTTATAAACTTCTACCACAAGTTGCCACTGATGTTTTCCAGAATCAAAACTGCCTTATGTTTTGTTACCTTCTTCTATCTGAGGCTAAACATCCTCCCTGGAATGGCCCAGAAGAGCCGAGCAAAGCACCGACCGAGCAGGAAAGACTCTGGCTAGAGAAGAAACAAGCTCTCTGAGCCATAAAATTGTAGGGGAAACAAAAGAGACGCCAGCCCCCCCCCCCCCCGGCCTGCATTCACCACCCTTTCCTGTCTCATTTGTTCAACACACATTTATGAAGCACTGTCTTCTCCATGGGGCAAACGTGGCACTGGGGGCCAGGGTTATAATGTACAAGACACACGAGTAGCTCCCATCCTGGAGGAGAGACCCGAACACGAGTGGAGCATGACAGTTCCTCCCAGCGTGGGGGGCACAGATGCCAGGCACACTTCAAAATAAAACGCGAGGCACAGGTCCATAAGCAGTTCCCAGAAGGGGAGGCACTCTGCAAACTCGAGCTCCATTACAGTTTGAGCTCATGAGTTCAGCAAAGGATGGAAAACGTGTGCTTGGGCAGCAGTCGCCTCTGCAAAAGCCCAGGAAACAAGAGAGCACTGGAGGAGTTGTAAAGAAGGGAGGAAGGTGGCACTCGGGACATAGGAGACCGAGATTCAGGGCATGGCGCTGACTGACGAGGGAGGGCGAGGACAGGTTATAAGGAGACCCTGTTTCAGTCCCGGGAAAGTATTGGATGGTGGATGTTGCCATGTGGTGAGATAACATATGAGGCAGCTGCCTGGCAGAGCGGAGATGTCTCGTTTTGAGTGTGAATATTTACTGGGTTAAGAAGAAGGTATTTGGACAGGGTGATATGAGTTTGGTAGATAAGTCTGTTCTGGAAATGCCTTCTCATGGGAAGGGTGTTTAGTGGTCTCCTGTGCAAATGTCCAGTGACCACCCCATTCGAATCCTCTGGAGAACAGCGCCTAGTACCAGAGGGCTAACACGTCAGGGAAAATTCAGTTGCTCCCAGGATACAGATGCGGCAAGAATGTACGGCTAGCTCAGCTCCTTCTGTAGCTTCTCCTTCTGGAATCTCACCAGAAGGCTTGAGTTCTGGTTTGGCAGAGACCATGGTTGGCAATGCCGTTGGCCATGTAGTGACACACCTGGCCGTGTCGCTGACACAGCTGGCCATGCACGTGACATAATCGGCTGCAGTGGACAGTGCAGTTCCCAAAGCACGTCCAGCCTCTCATTTGATCTTCCTAACGATAGCTTAGAAAGATGTTCTCATTTCCCCCCAAACCCCCGACAGGTGGGGACACTGGCTCAGGAAGGTTAGGGAGCTGCCCGCCGACCCTGCAGCTGGAAAGCCACTCAGATGGGACTGAAGCCAAGGTCTCCCTCATTTCCGTTGCTCATCATTGCCCACACGTGACGCTCTCGTGGAGAACTGAGAACCACTACATCCTCTCTCTCGAAAGCCAGGGCTCCTCGGAGGTACAGCCCTAGCCATTGCTGGGCCTTCCCTCCGTGCCCACGTCTCTGTGTTCTCTGTGGAAATCACTACTTCCACACGCCAATCCTCGGGGCGGGGGGACAATGGACACCCCATTTGAGATGAGAACATGAAAGTTCAGAAATTAAATACCCTGCCTAGTGGCAGGGCAGGAATTTGAATTTATATTTATTTGACTCAAAGCTATGATTTTGTAAATGAAACCTGGGAAGGAAGGAAAGTGGCCACAAAGAGAGAAAAAACTAAAGAGTGTAAGCACGGAGGTTTCACTGTGATTTCTTATGAATACTTTGTGCTGACCATAAAATAATAGACATTTACTGTAGAAAATTCAAAACCACAAAAAATCACATAAATTTATTCACTAAATAAAATTACTCCTTAGTCTGTAAGCTGCTTGGCGATCAGGGTTTTATCTCTTGTTTACTGCTGAGTGTTCAACTAGGAGAGTGAATTGTTGGCACATTGAATGAATGGAAAAGTAATTCCACTGTTTATATTTTTATAGGAGCTATTTATGTTTTTGTGTCTATTCGTCAAGAATTAGATCGATCAATCCCTGTCTGTCTGTCTGTCTGTCTGTCTGTCTATCTATCTATCTATCTATCTATCTATCTATCTATCTATCTATCTATCTATCTAACTTATTATCTATCATCCAGAAAGACAGAGAAAACACACAATACAGGACCATCAGTGGTTGAGTTTGTTTCATATGCTGCATTTGGTCCCTTTGCTGGCACACTGAGAGTGGTTCCCGATTGGGGAGGATTTGTTCACTTTCCCCTGTGAAGAATCATTTCCCTATGGGTTAGGGCTGGGATTTGGGGGCCCACTTTATAAGCCTCCCTCCCACCTCCCTGTGACTTCTCACAGCTTGGGGAGTTTCCGTCAAAGCTCAGAGTGTCCATTCCTACCGGATGGAGGTCTTGGGTTCGCTTCGCTAAGAAGGAGCGTAGCCTCATGCCTACATAATAGCAACTTGGCAGGAAGGGCTGTTGGGCCGAGTGTGGGTTGTCCGCGGGGACACAGGGTGCGTCCTGTCAGGGGCCGTTCTCTCCTGACGCCTGGCCCCTCATTGTGGGACCTCGGGTGGCCTTTTCTGGAGTAAGTGGCCCTTTTTGTGGAAGACTAGCCCGAGGAAGCTGGCTTAGGTGCATTGCGTGCAAGCTTCGGAAATGTGGTCTTCGGGTCCCTTCTCCTAGACACTTCCCCAGATTATAACACTTTCTCTGGGTTTCAAATAACCCCCTCCTACCTAACGGCAGTGAGCTACCAACTCTCACACACCCGAGAAATCCAATTTTCTTGGAATTGGAAGAAGGAAAAGTACCGTTAGTGAGTTCTCAGCATTAACTTGGCTTTTGTAACATATAAAAACATGGTGACTGCAGTCCCGACACACATCAGCCTTGCTGTGCGGGGCTGAGGCTGTGGGAAACAAAGCATCCCGGCGAGAGCACAGGATGAAATCGCCCCATGTCCACGCGTCACTAATGCGGACTCCGAGGAAGGAGCAGGAACCATTTACAGTCCCAGAATCCTGAGGCGCTGGCAAGTAATCGTGTTTCTTCCTCTTTTAAAGGGGAAGGAGCTGAGGCCCGGAGGGGCAATGACTTGTCTGAGGTCACACGTGTCACCGAACGCTGAGTCCCCGGAACCCAGCCCAGCGCTCTGCTCCCCAAGTCCAGCCAGGGCCTGAGCTTCAGAACCACCCCCCTGTCCCCCCGACATACACACACCGGCACGGGCCTCAGAGTCAAGCGTTTCCTGGGGCCCAGGGGACCTGGCCTTAGTGTAAGACTCACATCCATCTGACACAGCCAAGGGCCCCACGAGCTAGATAACATGGTCATTTTACAGGTGAAGAAACTGAGGCTCAGGGTGATACACTGCCTTCCTTCCGGAGAGCGTGGCAGAGATGCAGGGCCTGCCTTCCGTCTCAAGTTTGTGTCGAGGCTCTTTGCGTCTTTACCCAAATGTTCCACAGTCTCCTCTAATGAGAACAGCTACTGACATTTACAGCCGGGCTTTGTGCTAAGGGTTCCATGGGTGTCACTTAATTCAGTCCTCGTCTTCACCCCATGAAACAAGGGTTGAGGCTGTGGGAGCGGGTGCAGGGCCAAGAGAGACCTGCACGCCTGAGCCGGCTTCTTCTGCCTGGGGACCGCTCTCATGTTTGGGGGTCTTCCTATTGCTGCAGATACTGGCCTCTGTGTGACTTTGGGCACAGTGTGGGGACGATGACAAATGCTTGGAAGCCTGCCAGGGAGAATCTCCCTTTCTCTGCCCTCCCTTCTCAGAATGACAAACACAGGCACAAAACTCTTAAGTATTCGTCAGCTCGGGCCACCATAGTGAAATAAACAGACTGGGCGGCTTCAACAACAGAAATTTATTTTCTCCTGGTTCTGGAGGCAGCTGGGAAGTCCAAGATCAAGGTGCTGGCGGTTCGGTTCTGGTGAGAGTCTCTGCCTAGTCACTGTTTCATTACAAGACCTTTCCTCTGCGTGCATTTAAGGGGGTCGGGGTGGGGGGGTGGAGAGAGAGAGAGAGAGAGAGAGAGAGAGAGAGAGAGAGAGAGAGAGAGACACTAATCCTATCAGATCAGGGCCCCACCCTCATGGCCTCGTTTAACCTTAATCGCTTGTTTAGAGACCTCATAGCCAAAAACAGCCACACTGGGGGTCAGGGCTCCAACATTTGGATTTTGAGGGGCGCATACACATTCTGTCTCTAACAACCATCGAACTGCAGATGCCAGCAAACAGGGCTCCCGGGCCTCCCGATGTCCTGCTGGACTTTCCCATCTTAGCAGGCTTCCAGGTTTGTCTCTATCATTTGTATACATTTATATTCTTAAAATGCTGGTTCCTTTCAAAGTCGCTTTGAACATGGAGCAGTGTCTTCTACCGCAGGCCAATCCCCCCTGGCCCGGTGTGCCCAGCCTGGCTCTGTGGTGGCAGTGGCCAGGCTCAGGGTCACGAGTGGTCTTTTCCCGACTGAGACTCGCGGTTTTGCATTGTGTCGGGGTTCCCACTCACACAGGGCTGAAGAGCCACGGGAAGCTGAGTTGAAAAGAACTCGCTTCCTCTACTTTCTGGGCTTTTTCAGCAACGACTGCTCGGTCTTGTGTCCTCTCAGGCACAGAATCTGGAAGATTATCGACCGGTGATAAGACTGCTTGGCGAGCTACTGGAATGGTAACTCAGTGCTGGCCTTTGGGTACTTTGTGGCTGTAACTCTGCTCTTCCCAGAATAACAACAGCTCAGAGCGAGGTACTCTCTCCAGTGGGCACTCATGGGTGTAGTTTTGCATTATCTTGGTCTCTAAATCGTACATTACAATGAAATAATTTGGAGACTGAAAACTGCGTTGCAAAGTAGTCCTTCAGTCCCAGGTGCCAGGGTCAGGGCTCACGCGTGTATCCAGGAGGACGTTGGCCTTTCAGACGCTTCCCGCGTGTCAGTCTCCAAACAAGAAAACTGGCTACGAATGTAACCTCCAAGCCAGATGCTGCGTCTGGCCTACGTCTCCTTGGAGGGGCTCAATTAAAAACTGCATCGATTTATTTATGTTTCTGGTAAGAACCAATTTCCATCCTTTCCTTTGTCGCGATGCACTGAGAGTTGCCTGTGGCCGTGTCTGCAGTTTTCCCACATGAGCCAGGCCCGGGGTAGCAGACGTCCTCCTTCATCACAGGCTGAGGCTGGCGTGAGGGTCGGGCCGAAACAAACAGCCCCTTTGCCCCCTGTGAGGAATCACACGTGCAGTGCAGCTACGTCTTGTCCCAGATCCAGGGCGCTGACTGCACTCGGAAAGATTGCCTGACGCCCAGGAGGAAAAATAAGGAATTTAAACCATCTTCCTCTATGGAAAGCATATGCACCAAATATATGTTCACGCTTAACAGTTGCATGTGGCAGCATTCTTAGATTCATGGAGACAAAAAAACAACAACAACCCACCAGCACATTTCCAAAAGTCGGATGTTTTTCTGTTGTTGTTCTTCCTGTTTAGAAGCTGCTGTGATGTTTATAAATACCCCCTTCCCCCCAAAATGGCTCAATGAGAATTTTTCGTGAATAGCCATTGTTTGAGACAAAGCAAACGGAAATATTCATCGCAGAGACAGCTTTGCTTTGCTTGGAAAGGGTGATTTGCCTAAAGAATGTATTTCAGAGTTGCAGAAACAGGCCCATTTCCTCTTTGCTCCTATCCCACGCGTGTGCAGGTCAGGCGTCAGCAGCATATTACTTTTTATGGGCCAGTCGCAGACTTGGAAAACGAGCAGGGAGCTTCGGTAACAGAGAGGCCGAGTGACCCCCACTCTGGAAGAGCAGGGAGAGGATTCTCGAACTACGAGCAATTGATTTTAGTTTCAGCTTTAAGGCTTTCATCACGAACAAAAAGAGTATACAAATTAATGGAGCTTTTCCTGTCACTGGTGGATTAAGCCTTGCAGACGACATCTGATGGTTACATGAAACCACAGTTTGCCTGTTATCGGCAATAGAGGGATTTATAGCACTTGGGTCATTCGTTAACTCCCATCACTTTCCCATACCACCCCCAGATGAAAGCAGAGAGAAACGCGATTAATAAACATGGGAAGATTTTTCTTTTTTTTTTTTTTCCTGGAGGACGCAACTCATCGCACTGTTCTCTCTTTATATAATGTTTCCCTATCTAGCTCTGCTTCATGGTTGCAAATCAGTGCTTCTGTTGAAAAAATGGCAATACTGATGTGTCTTTTTAGGACAAGTGGAATCATTGGACCTTTCAGGGAGAACAAACCAAACTTGTGGTCAAGAGGCCAGAAGGATAAAGCTGTTTCTGCCATGGGGCCCCCTTAACCCCACCCCCCAGCTCAAAACATGGCTGTTTGCTTCTTAAAGGTCAGCAGGAGAATGTCTCTTCCTCTAGTCTGCTCGAGCCATATGTAGATATCAAATCTCGTAAGGTAATCACGAGAGTGACACCCTAGGATGTTTTCCGTATCCATTAGAAGCAAATCAAAGGTTCCACCTGCACTCTAGGGGACCGTAGGGGACAGGAATATACAAGGGCCTGGCTCCTTGGGTATCACCTTCAGCATGTGGCTGACAGAATCCCCAGGGTCCGTTTCAGTTCTAGTTATTGTGTCACGAGTCATGTTTGCCTCCTGAGACACAAACTGATGGACGACAAAAGCCTTGTCGTCATTTCTCTTGCGCTTTCTCATCACTGTTACTACTACTTCTATGACCACCAGTATTGTCTAATATTTGTTGAGTACTTTCCGGGCACCAGGCGACATGCCACATTGTCTTTAATAACTCCTGATGGCCGACAAAAGGCCTTTAGGAAGACGGGACTATTTACCTGTACCTGGCAGGTAAGAACCGAGCCCAGGTATGTCTGACTCCAAAGGCCACGTGTGTAACCGTCGCACATACTCACGGAGCACAATAGACATTTGATTAGCGCTACTGTGGTCATAACTCCTGCCACTCCATTCCTTTCCTGTGCGTCTCAGAGTTGACGCTGATAGATTTCTTCTGACCCATCATTTTGATTTCACCCGGGTATGTTAGACGGTGCCCTGTGAGTCCAGAGATAACCAGCCCTACTAGAGACTGAGTGCCAGGTGCGGCGCCTTCTGTGACTTCCTAGGAGGAATCACGGCTAACGACGAAAGAGAGTGAGTCTGTCTCCAATCCTGATGTCTCAACTTTAGAATTTGCTAGATGGGTTGTTGAGAAATCGCTGAATGACAGGTGGCATTTTCATCATGAAAAGTGACAGAAGAACCTTAAATATTTCCGTGTGTGTTACTGAGGACCTTGGGGGCAAGACCCCCATCGTGGTATAAATGCAGGATGGCCTCCCATTCAGATAAGGCCTCAGGGTGAGACTTGGCGGGGGGGAGGGGCATTTTCAGGTAAAGTGAAACCTACAGTCACAGAGCATTGATGAGGCTGAGAGACAAATGTGTTCATCATTTTACTGAACTTTTATGTGTAAACTATTATAGTAAGATGTGTCATGTTTTTTAGCCTGATTTTGGCATTTCTCTATCTCTCTCTGTATATATACATATATACATATATGTATATAAAACTGACTGGAAACCAAACAGTGAGAGTGTCCATGGCCTCTTGTGACTTCTGCGAAATCCCATGGAGAGGGTCTGGGAAAACCTTCCTGCTCCTGGCCCTTTCTTCCCCAACCGGAAGGGTCAGAGGACTTAGTGTTGGGCCTGGGGGTGACTCTTTCCGGTGCTCTGTGGAGGGAACAGGCAGAGGTTGTCCTGCAGGAAGAGACCTTGTGCACGTCTTAGTATTTGAAGAAAACGAGGCCCCGATGCTGTGCGAGCCTGGCCACAGTGCACAGCCTCGGTCAGTAGGTGAGCGGGGTGGAGGTAGCCCTTGGCCACTGCTCCATCTCCACTCTGCCTCTGAGCTCCAGGGGCCGGGGCTCAGGGCACACTCCACAGCCCCCTCTGTCATGCTCTGGGGCACCTTATGACCCCTTTGTGGGGTGCAGTGCATTGGGGTGCAGTGAACTCATGGACTGCATAAGCTGGAGAGGAGTTTCAGGTGGGAGCACTTTTGGGGGTTAGTCTTCCCAGGCCAGGGGCTGATGGGAAGTTATGCAGGTGGAACCTCTCCAGCTGGTCCATGGGAATTGGTGCTCAGGCCACAGTGGTCCATTCTGTGGCCAAAGATGACACAGGCAGGACTGGTAGACTTCAAAGGGTCACACCTGGCCTTGAATCTTGGCTTCTCCTCTTCCTAGCTGGATAAGATTCTCTGGGCCTCAGTTTCTGCATCTGTAAATTGGGAATCATGGCTAACTCAGTGGGTGGTTGTGGGCATAAACTGAGATACAGCGTACAGAGTGAGGCCCAGAGAACATTTACTTCTTTTCCTCTGTACTTCCTGGGCGTAGATTAGAGTGGGGACCCTTCCCAAAGTAAAACGAAATTTATTCTGCAAACAAATAGTCACAATAACAGCAAAGAGCCAAGTCTTATCGGTCTCAGATTTGTGCAACCATTTTTTCCCCTGTGTGTCACCCAAATCCAGGACATTCCAAGGTATCACTGGCTACCCTACTGAGAGCTTTACATTAAAAATGTAAGAACGAAAAGTAATCCCCAAATAATCAGACTTTTCTTAGAATACACGTGAACCTTAATAAAAATAAGTGAAGTCGTCCCATTCACCAAGCAGGACTCTCGGGGTGCAGTAGGAAGGCTCTTTAGTTTCGTCTTTTATTTCCCTTTAAATCCACTCTGAATAGTCGAGCCATCGTTCGCCTATAATTTTTCTCCTCACTGTTAGATTCTCTAATCACCAGAGTCACAAAACACTGCCTCAAATTAATAATTTAAATGTCTCGTCCTGCGAAGAAGAATATATCCTTTCTTCTGAATGGCCCTCCTGTTCCAGCTCCGTCTGGATTCCGACGATGGGAGAGCTGGCCGCCTGCCTGAGCATCTCACTGGACGCTTCCACTTCCTCCGGTCTTGCTCAGGAAGCTCACAGGATTGAAGTCCCGAAGGGGAAAGATTTAAGGGGACAGCAGGGCGGGGACTTCTTACTGGACTGGAGTTGTCCCAGAGACTAAGCTCTGGACTATCCATCAGGGCACTTACTTACAACTAACCTCTCCTGTTCCGAGATCGCTCCCTTTCACTCTCTGTCTCTGTGTGTATGTGTGTCTCTCTCTCCTTCCTCTTCTCTTTCTCTCGTGCCAATCATGCCATATTGGTGAACACACGCATGGTTCTCTGACCATCTGTCTCACCTGCAGCTCTCGTGATAGAGCAAATGCCTCCCATTCCACCTGCTCACTTGTGACTCCATCACGACCTCTGACCACCTTCTGCTCAGGTTCCTTTTTCTCAGGTCATTCCCTGGGACGACACAGAGCAAACCGAGCCCTTTCTCTGGTGTTGTCACGACTGGACCACAGGACACACAGAGACGTTTTGTCTCCTGACAAATTCTGGGGGTGTAAGCCTGTGCCAGTGTAGCATCAGACACCCCATGCTCTGCCACCAGACTGGGGCCCCCAAACAACCGGGAATACACATGTTAGCTCTCTGAGTTGGGCTTTTGAAGCCCCCGTCTGCAGGAGGTATCACTGGTTACTCTACTGAGGGTTGCCAAATTTAGGAGAAAGAAAGAAAAGATGCTCATTGACAGTGAATTTCAGGTAAACAAGGAAAAAAAATAGTATAAGTATATCCCACGCAATATCTGGGACATACTTATGCTAAAAATATTTTTTTAATATATGTTATGTTTACCTAAAATCCCAAATTAATTGGGCGATCTGTATTTTGTCCACCAACCCTGTGCTGATTAGGTTCAGAAACGCTCCAGGTCCTTTGGCACTCACTGTAGGTGATGCATTAAATAGTCTTGTAACTAGTTTTAGCTACAATAAAAAACAAAATGTTGCACGGAAGTCTTGGCCATCTCTTTGGAAGGTGGTACCTATTATCTCAGTGCTTCAGCTGAAATTTCACTGCAGTATCCTGTTACATTAAAAATGACGCTCTTCACTTGCTCGTCTCAGCATCCTACCCTGTCAGGCCTCAGGAAATTCATACATTGAACACATGTTTGGTTAAGTTCAACTTATCTAGTCCATCAACACCTTCTTCACCTCCGTAATTGAGAGACGGATTTCACAGGGGTTGCTTAGGCTAAAATAGTGACTCATTTGGAGGCGTTGGGATTCCTAAAATATTAGAAATCTCTGTGCTTGGTTCAGCTTTGGAGCCTTGCTGGCTCCTGCCCAGTGGTGGGAAGCAGGGCCCCTAATTCACAGCGAACCAAGGCCAAGCTTTCCGCGTAGGTTTGCCTTCTGGGGCCAGATCCTTTTTTCTTTCAAGTGGATGATATACGATACAAATATTGTTCTTAATCAAAAGTATATTAGCGATCCACCATAAACGCAGAGTCACAGGGAAATGCTATAGCATATTTGGAGAGGAGTGTTTTCACAAGAAACACATATTCATTTCCCTGTCTGCCTTTTATCAACATGTATTTATCAAAATGCGGAAACTTGTCCGTGGGCCACATTTTAATTACTCCTAGGTTGTTTGAAGACAGCTGCAGTCTAGGAAGGAAAAGAGAGGGAAAAGAATAGGGTGCTCTTAAAATGGGGCCATAATTTTAACGAGAGAACTTGTTGGCTATATTCCAAAAATCTGAAGAGTTGTCTTCACGCAGCTTTTCCCTGTCACCCTGACATCTCCCCATGTAGCCCTGACATTGCCTTCTTCCTTAGTCTTCACCATGTATATTTATATTTTTCCTCAGTTATATTTGTTTCAGATTAAAAATTGCATAAATTCATCAGAGAAGATCTGGACCATAGCCAAAAAGAGGGGAGACAATCCCTTGGATCCTACCAGGAAGGGTTACAATTTGGTGGTTATAAAAATATCATCCATTTTCTTTTTCAACAAAACAGAAACCATGTGGGATATGCTATTTGTAATTTCCCCTTTCGCTTAACAATATACCATAGAATTCTCTTATTTAAAAAAAAAAAATATTGTTATTTTCAGCTGTGGAATATTTTACCATAAATATGTGCCACAAATAGCCCCTGTGTTGGATAAGTATGTTGTCTTTTCTATTTTAAAAATTACTGTAATGAATTCCATAGTAAACATCTTAGGATACAGATGCTTGCATACATCTGACTCTTGGTATAAATTTAGTCATGGAATTATATGATTCAAGGGGAGGGATACTTTGGAGGCCCTTGAAACATTGCCGAACTGCTTTTAGGAAAAGCTGTGGCATGAACCTTCCACGGGGGCTCTACAAGACTGAAGATTTTTCTAGAAAATGTCCTGACCCGTCATTAGCATTGACTGTTACCGTTTCTGAAAATGAACACTTAACCATACTTCGGTTTGCATGGACAATTTTCAACATTTGACAAGAAAGCAAAGTGGATAGATTCTTAGGTCTTAGGGCTTCATTGATTTGTGACTGAAAAGTAAGAAGTTGAACAAGATCTTCTCGATCCAGATTTCTTTATCTTCCTGCCCCTGTGCCTTTGCAGCTGAATCATGGTAAGTCAGCTGAGATCCATCGCCTAGCTCCCTCCTTTGTGAAAACGAGCGATCAGGCCTGACTCTCAGTCTCAGAGTAGTTACAGAAATCCTGGACCCCAGGCAACGTCAGCTTTAAAATACCTGCCTTTAATTCCAGATAGCTTGATCTTACCTTTGCTTATTTCTACCTGACTAAAGAAACTCTGAACATCTTACGCATGTAATTTGGCCCCTTTTGCCAAGTCCCTAGGGCATCACGGTGACAACATCCAAAGATCAGGTGTTGACTTTGAAAAATGGCAGTCAACGCTGTTTGTGCACTTACTGTGAGCCAGGCTTGGGGTTGAGAGCTTCGGCCTCGCCATTTATCGCAGATGCCCCAGTAAGGCTCAGAGAGACAGGGTGCCCAGGGCCCCACACGCTGAACCCGAGCCTGTGACCCCCACCTGTGTTGCTGAAAATGCCCAGCACGTTCCTTCACCTGCTGGGGTCCCTCACCTGCGGCGTGGACTTCCTCTCCTACACGTGACCGGCAGCGCCTGTATACACAGCGAGAGGCGTGTCAGGGACACGTTACTTTGGAAACTTCTCAACTTTCGATTGCTTCCGAAATACATTCTTTATTTTAACACACTGGGCCCCCAGGGGTGACTCTCTTATTCTAATAGGACATAGGAAACATACACAGAAGGCCAGGGATATGCCTGTCCCTGGGTGAGACACACTCAGAAGGAAAAGAACCCCATTCCTAGTCAACGGCTTCCTTTTTGCAAACATATCCCACAAACTGGTTTCCTGTTAGAGCCACAATTTGTGATGCGTCACAATGTGTATATAGATGTGTGTGCGCCTGTGTCTGGGTGTGTTTATTCTCGTTTCTTGGCTTGTTCGTCCTCTTCGCTCTTGCTAAAACAAAGCAAAGTGAATCTGATGTAGGAATACATACTGTGTCTGGTGTGTGCGTGTGTATTTGGGGTCCTGCTTGTACCACGGTGTGCGTGGGCAGCAGGTGACTGCAGGTGTGTGTTTTGCGAGTAGCATGTAGCGAGTTCTGCGGGGACGGTGGCTGACCAGCATGCTGGCTTCTTTTCTGAGTCCTTCGTCTTTGGGATGTGCAAGAGTACATCTGCCACGAGCAAGAAAGCACGAGAGCAACCTGGTGGCTTCTGAGAGAATCGAAATCTCCTTTTCATTGCAAGCGCGGTTGTTAAAAATTATTTTCTGTGCTCCCTGAATTCTTATTAATCTGTTAATATTTTTGAGACTCTAAATAGGGGATCATAATTATCTGTTTTCCTTCTCTTACAAATGAAAACATAGAAAGATGAATTTCAAGCCAGAAAAATTTAGCAGTCTCAGCTCTGATTGATGGAATGGGAGAAAAATGGCATTTTTCTCGCTTTCTGTCCCCCAGAATAAGTGTGGTGATCCCGACGACTGATTAAATGGAGAGAGTTAGTTTAGTAGGCACCAGGCCAAAGAGTCACACCTTATTAGATGGTTGAGGAGGTGCCAGCACCCGTCCTTTTCATCCTGCTGCTGCTTTGCAAGACAAATAAATAAATAAATAAATAAATAAATAAATAACTTAATTAAATAAAGAATAAAATGGAAAACAGATACAGTAAAACTTCCAGTTGTTCCACATGTATCCACAGCTTGAGCAAAACACACAACAGACCCTGCTCTCACCGAGCTTCTGTTTTAATAAAGAGGGGAGGTTGGGACAATACACAGTTCAATAGATAATGTCTTCAGTAGATGAATCACAAAATAGTCGTATAAGCAAGATTTTTAGAGGTTATAGAAGTAACCACACAAAAAAAAGAGTTCTGGGGAACAGCACTGGGGTGGGGTGGGGTAGGACGCTCGGGTCTTCATTATATTATAAGCCCTTTATCCTATTTGCGTTATTAACGTGTATTTTAATCTTTAATTTGATAACATTATACATTTGTTATCAGTGATATCAAAACTTCAGTGAAAGAAAATCTGCGATTGAGTGGGGCGGAGGGGGCGGAGGGGGGGCGAAGGAGGCTATACTTGGAGAAGCTTCAGGAAGACAGAAAAGAGAAGTAATTGAGTTGGTGGAAGGCGAACAGCAGGTAAGTATTGTGGTTGAATATCTTGTGCTCGCAGGAGACTGGAGCGGGCGAGGCGGGCAGCAGAACACATAGACCCCTCCGTGTGTGTGTGTGTGTGTGTTTCCATTCGCATTTCCAAAAGCACCGCTACTCATGGCTTCCTGTGTGTCTGCAGGCACCGGCTGTCTGGATTGGTTCAAGCCAGGAATTAGGTGTAGACTTCCGGTTCCAAGGGCTTAGGAACGTCCTAGAAATCAGGAGAGGGTGATGGTTTGACACAGGTCTGCTCTGTGGCTGCTCCCCAGTGCCCAAGGAGGGGCTTTTTATCAGCCTTTGTTGGTGCCTGTTTAGCTAATTTCTGGTCCCCCCCACACTTTATAACTTTCTCATAAACATTTGCTATTCCAGAACCTAATAAACAGTTGAAAGTTTTAGATGCTTCCTGTAATATTTATCAGGATAATAGGGTTTTTCTTTACTTATTAATTTTTAATCATTTTCAGGTTGTCATCTATCAATGGATTTTTTTTTAAAAAATGAATTGTTCTTAATATTTAAAAACTAATTTTTTTTTCTTAGAATTTACAAGATTAAAATTTTGGTGATTATATATTCCTGGTGGGAGAGACATTTACCTCCTCAATAAGCCCTTCAGAGGTGCTGTGGGTTAAGTGAGTATTTTTACTCCAGTTTTCAGGAGCTAAAAGGGGAGTATTAGACCCCAATACATACAGCACTCTGTGAAAGCGGAATAATTCTGGCCTAAATATATCCATTCTAGCTTATTCCAAAGAGCAGAAAGCAGGCGATAGGTACTGCAACTGTGTCAGTCCATGCCATTCCCCAAATGACCTGAGACGTGCAAGGCAGAGGGACTTGCGTATCGTGCCCTGGTTACTCTTAGAGCAGGAACAGGGGCCCAGGGGAAACGAGGCCCCAGCTCAGTGCCGGGGACCCCAACCCTTGACACAGCAAAGGGAGAAGCCAGAGGCTGTTCCCCTTCCCTTTTCCTTCTACCTCCTCTTTGATTCATAACATTGTTTTCTCCTTGATAGGAAAGGCATAGACCAGGAGAGACTTGGAAGCCAAGGTGGGGTGCCGCGGGAAGGGGGGTTCTGCAAGTGAATTCCCAGTTGTGCTCCCGTGCGTGCGTGCGTCTTAACTAAGGCGAATTCTCCTCTAGAAGCCGAGCTTACTGCTGGAAGGGTGATCAGATTGTCTTTGATCTGTTGGCCTGTTTGTGCGTTGCTGTGAAGAGTAGAAAAGGAGAAAGATGGGCTTCGAGCAAAGAATTGTAACTGATTGAATGCCTTTGTTCCTGTAACGGATATTAGCATCATGACAAGTTCTATCGTCGGTCACATTTATATCACGCATCTGTACTAATTACTTTTATTGATGATAATTGTAAGAAGAGCTATCATTTGTTGAGGTTTTATGATGTGCCAGGCTCTGTGCTGTGCATATACATGATGGCCATGAAACCTTTCCACACGGTGTCTGATCACACTGGAAGATGTCTACAGGAATGTACCAAGTGGTGTGGACAGGGGCAGTTGATGGGTTGCCAATTAAACAGTACTGCTAACTAACGCCTGCATGACCGCCACAAAATTGGAAAAGATAGTAGAATTATGATTCAAATATGCTTTGGCAGGCTGGTACTGTGAGCCACCTCTAATAAGAATATATATTATATGACTAAATATAAGGATAATTTCTTAGATTAAAAACAACTGCATAAATCTATTAAAAGGATATAGCTTAGCATCAGGCAGCACAGATAGAAAAGATCTGGAACGTTTCTTGAGTACAGACCATGAAGTCGTCTTTGCGACTGCCAAAAATAGCTACATGACTTTTGGTTGCATTGACAAAGATAGAACCTGCAGAGCAAGGGAGGTGATCAACCTGTCCTGCAAAGTTGTTTCTTTCTGAGTTAACATTTAAAGAGTAAGTGAAGTATGTTCAGAAGACAGTCATCCAGCTAGCAAGGAGACTTGAAACCATGTGAGATACGCAGGAAAGATGGCTTCTTAGCTTAGAAAAGAGACGGGGGAGGAAGGGGAAAGAGAAAGGGAGAGGGAGTGAGAGTGAGATAGAGAGAGAGAGAGAGAGAGAGAGAGAGAGAGAGAGAGTTGGGTGGGTTGGTGAGGGAGAGAGGGGATTTGAGTCCTGCCCTCAGAATTTTGAAGGGTTAATGAGGGACATTGGAGCCACGGAAAGCCAGGCCAAGCCCAGGAGGTGATATTTTCAGGTACAGAGTTCATCTCAGATTAAGGAAGTATTTTCAAACATTTGGAGCAACCTTCAAAGTAATGAGTTGTTCCAGTAGATTCGAAGTGTTCTGGTTCTAAAATTGTTTAATTCTGTACATTTAAATCTAACCTGTACCTTTAAATCGTGACATGTGAACAATGGTCAGTAGATGGCAGTAAGATACCACGGATTTTACCAGTAGCGTCAGGAATTTCACCCTTAAATGTTCTGGAAGTAGATGGTTTTTTTCTAATTATTATTTGAAGGTGTGTCCTACTCTATTGTTCAGCGAGAAATCGCTGATTTGAAAAACAGGAAATAATACTTTCTAATTAAACGGACAAGAATAATTAGCAAATACTTTTATGCTGGCGATACCTCAGTGTTTCCTTATTGGCCTCTAAAAATTTGCTGTAGGAAGTGTGTGTGTGTGTGTGTGTGTGTGTGTGTATAAAAGGAGGATGAAAGGTCTGTTTTTTTTTTTTTTTTTAATTTCGAAATTTAAGGATATCCTGAATTTGTTTAAAACTTAAAAAATACCTTACTGAACTGAATATAAAACGTTTCCACAAAGCAATTTATTGAAAAATCTTTTCTTCCTTATACAAGCCTACTTTTGTACTTAGATACCTATGCATTTTAAAATGAAAGTATGTGTTCATCATAAATGCACGGCATCAAAGCCATTTACCTAGTATTTAAAAAAAAAATACATTTTGTTAGGGAATCCTGAACTTGGAAGATTTTCATCTGTAAGAGATTCCACTCCCTCTGGGCACCTTTTAGCATCTTTGCAATAGAGAGAAGGGCCTGCATTTCTAGACATGCAAGCTTAGAGAAATATTCTTTAGAAATAGATACATGTCTAAAACATGTGGAAAATAAAGCGTACTGGTGTTTTATTTGGAAAGAGGAGGATGACATCGTCCCACCCCGTCTTTTATGGGTTGGGGTTATTTTTCAAAAGCATAGCACGATATTCACGCCCGTCAGGTTCCTATGTATCTAACACAGCAACTCCGTATACCCATCTCTCTCTCTGAGCAGTGTGTTTATACTATGTGTCAGTTTTACATATTCTAGGCTGGTTTCTGTATCAAAAAACAGTTGTAAATACAGAGCGGTCAGCCACAGACACGTGTGGGCTCTCTTATTCCTCTGTAGTTTGAAGCAGTGAAACACAGCCTGGCCTTCCAGAGACACACATTGTTTTAATTTACTCACATTTTGGGACTCTCCAGGATGACGAGAGCTAATTCCCAAGCATACCGAGGCCCCCGTAGAGTTGTACTGAGGCATGTGCTAAGGTTATTCTTCTACCAAAAGCCAAGCAAAAAATTAAATACTGCACATCGATCTGCTTACATGTTGTTCTCATTTATTCTTTCTTTCGTCTCACTCCTCTCTCTCTTTCTCTTTCTGGTTTTTATTCTAATGGATGGGACGCACGGGCATCCCATCTCCTCTGTGAGAGAAGGGAAGCTGGAAGACCAGCACCCATCACGGAAAGGCTGTGTATGACCTTTGTCAGATCCCTCAGCTTTCTGAGTCCCCACCTGTCACAGACTTGCTCTCTTGCTGATGGAAAGTTGGCAAAGATTGACAAAATAAATGTCTGAAAAGTTTTGTTATCACTCTGTCAGCAAAAGCCTCTGTGTAAAAACAAAGTAACATCGACTTATACCTAGAACTGTCAAAGTGTTTCTTTTGGGCCAATACAGTCTTTGTAATTAATGGTCATCTATGCATCGTCCCTATAAAGCCTTTATGTCTCCCCTTTAAATGACAGAATCAGAGGGGACTAAATATTCTTTATTTTAGCAAATAATGCTAATATCCTTTTTGTTTGAAATATGAATGTCACTCATATATGTAGATACAGTGTATACATAATACGCCACACATTTTTCCTGCTTCAGGGTTTCAGCATTTAAAAAATTAACTAAACAAATTATGGAACATTTAAAGTCTTTCTTAAAAGCACTAGTTTTTTAATATATAATTCTTTACCAATTTGAGTATTGCTTTAAGGGAATACTTTTTTTTTTTTTTTTCTTTCTGAGTTTTGAGTTGAGTATTACTTAAGGAGAGACGGGAATAATGCATACTTTAAAAAATATGTAATTTAAACATTTTAGAGACTTGCTTCAACCAAAGAGTCTTGCTAAGGCCTCTGGGCAGTTGTACATAGATTTCTAGTCCTGTCATTTTTAAACATCTCCTGATATGAAAGAATTTGTCCGTGAGCAAATATCTTCATGCACGCAAGCCATAGTGTTTAGGGCAGTATCCTGCTGGAAGCATTTCACACCAAACAACTTGTTCACTTTGAATTCAGATCGTGTTATTTGTTTATTTGTCTGTCTTTTCCTATGAGAGAGAGTTAATTATTGACGCACGGAGAACTTTCATCCTGCTTTGTGGTTGGTTGTGCTTTGCAAACCTGAGTCTAATGAGACCAAGTTCTCGCCCAAACTCTGCACTTGCTGACTTAGCTGATTTAAAATCGGAGCGTCTGAACATTGGTAAATTATTTTAAATAATGATTTCTTTCTGCTGTTGCGGCTGCTTCATGAAGAGTGATTTTTTTTTTTTTTTAAACACAACAAAGACAGTGCCGTGGATCTGATGGAGGAAAAAGGCGTGATGGGTCTGGCAGACATCTATGGCATGTATATTTATTTAACGGCTTGCTATAATGCATATTGTTAGTAATGGCAATCGTGAACTTGCAGGCATTGTTTATTTTGTAAATACACATAATGGCACTTTCAGAAGAGAAGATCGGCTGCCCCCTTGCAACGATGATGTCTGCTGTGGAACTAACAACTCAGGGACCTTTTCGTACAATGGCTTCCTGACCTGGTCCATTTCACTCTTTATGCTCTTGGAACATTTTGTTAAGGTTATCTCTAATTTCCCTGAGCGATCATCTCAAATGAACCCCGGGTCTCCTTTAAATCCATATAGCAGAGGAGATTTGAATATCTGTAAGTGGGTTTGAACATCAACAGCACCTATAAAACTAAATATGCACGAAAAGCCATTAGTTTGTGGTCACAAAATGCGGAAAGGATTCCAGTGAGTTATAGGGAACAGTCTTCAAACTGGAGATAGGTCATGTGATTGGCGTACCTCTCATCTATTCTGTTTGACTCTAAAAAGAAGAAATGGGCAGAAATGCCTGGAACTGAGACCTGAGACATCGCGATTCATTTCAGTACTTTTAAATTTTATTTTGTATTTATTTTTACGCGAACCCTCAAAAAACTTTTGTTGGATGTTCGGGTTTCTTTTTCACCTTTTCTTTGCTCTACCCCCAATATTGGAATTATTTGTTGTTAGGGAAAATATACAGGGTAGAATGAAGGGAGGCTTGGTTTAGAAGGGCGAGGTGTCATTGTGCAGTATCTCTGAATTCATTTGCCTGTATCATCATGCTTTTCTCTCCGGAATTTCTCCATCTGACTGAGGAGCTCGGGAATTGCAGGGAGTCATTTGAAGGAAAGGGGACAATGTTTGTTTTTGTAAATTTAACAAACCTTGGCTATCACAGATCTTAAATGTGCATCTTACACAGCGCAGAGACCCTAAATAGTACATCTGCTTTAAACAGTGTTGCATGTCTGAGGCCTTTGTGGAGAGGGTTTGATGCTGCCTTTTGTTGTAGGACAACTAGTGTATTTTGTGATGCAGGAGGGTTGTCAGTTCAAGAACACAGCCTTACCTAGGGTTTCTTTCCTTCCCTCCCTTCCTTCCTTCCTTCCTTCCTTCCTTCCTTCCTTCCTTCCTTCCTTCTTTCCTTCTTTTTCTTTCTTTCTCTTCTCTCCCACCCCCCATTGTGGGTTTTTTCTGAAGGGGGTGCTTTACTGTATTTCCCCCAAAATAACACCTAGCCAGAAAATCAGCTCTAATGAGTCTTTTGGAGCAAATACTAATATGAGACCTGGTCTTATAAGACCGGGTACAATAAAATATAATACCGGATATTTTATATATATATATGTATGTGTGTGTCTGTATATATATATATATATATATATATATATATATATATATATATATATACACACACATACATACATATATATATACTATAATACCAGGTATAATATAATATAATATATATAATACCAGGTCTTATATTAACTTTTGCTCCAAAAGACACTTTAGAGCTGATTGTCCAGCTAGGCCTTATTTTCAGGGAAACAGGGTAATTTACGACATTCACAGGGAACTCCCAGTCTTTCTTCCTACAAGAAAAGACAAGCCCTTTGTGGTAATAACTACAACTCTGCAGTAAGATTTGTAAATTAAATATCCATGAAAATATGTTGGCTAATATCACAACCTTTGTCCTGAATTAGGTAAATAACTCTAAACTTTGTGTTGGTGGAAAGTATTTATAGATATTAATTACCGTCGTGCTAATTTAAAGTGTCCCTTACTAATTTCCTTCCGGTTTGAACAATTTTCAGGAGTAATTGCCGTCCACCTACATGCACAATCCTCCCCGAATATTCTTAATTATATGAAATATCTGCCCCACCACCCAGTTTAAATAGCATTTTAATCAGTCTCCTTTGTTCAGATTTTTAAAAAGTCTTTTACTCATTCCAACTGAGTACGAGCTTAGAAAGTGGAGAAACCAGAGGCTGGGACTCACAGCAGGCCTGCGACATTTCGCAGACAGGGATTTGGCCCAGGTGACTGTGCTTTGTGGAGAAAAGGGCTGGATGGGATACAGCCCCTTTCCTGTCAATCGCTGGCCCCCGGAGGCCAGGCTGTTTGGGCCTACACTGATGGACTCCTCCTTAATAGACATATAATTGTTGACAAGAACCTTTCGATAGACTGTAGCAGCGCCCAGTAGACAAAGGACACTTCAGGACCATAGAGACCAGCGGACTGTTTGGTAGGAAAGACCTCGTGCTCATAGAAAACTTTCTAAGAGGGACCGAGGCACAGCACCACCCAGCAACCCCGAGCCATCCTGCCTAAAGCAAAAAATGAGAAAGACTCCTTGTCTCTACATATCGTGGAGTATGCCGGGCAGGGATGAACCCAGACTTCTTTTTGTGTGGCTTGGCATCAAATCTATCGATTTGCCCACATTCAAAAAATCATGTGTGAATGAGTATATGTATTCATCTCTAAAATTTGATAACCAGGATATTTTTTAGGTTGTTTGATGGCAGTATGAAATCTATCAACCTGACGCTTGCAGAAAGCAATAGGCTATTCAGTTGCTGTCAAAGAGGCCTGGACAGTCATGAGAATGTGGAAAAAACATTGCGTTTGGCCATCAGTTCTGTTTACGACTGCACCATCAGGAGCTTGGAGCTGTCGTGTAAGGCGAGCACATCCCAGAGCATCCGGGGACGTCCAGCTCAGCTCCAGTGCTGCCCGGCCAAGGCTGCCTTCTCAATCAGTGCCCGCCTGAGAATCAGCTTGAACGTTGCCCTCGCAGGATTCACTCCCTTCGTCCGTCTTTCGGTTTCAGTAACTCTCCCTCCTGGGGGCTTCTCTCCATTAGGAGAGGCCACCGTTGCTTTCAGTGCATGACGGGAGCCTGCCCACCATGGGACTAGGCTGAGTTCCTGAGATCTGCAAGCTGTTGGAAGCTTATGCAGTAAAATCAAATGAAAGCAGAGTTCAAGTGCAGCCTTGGCCTTGTCAGCAGAAAACACTGAGCAAAGCTGCAGAGGGAACCAGGCCGAATGGAATCAGGAGGCAGGTTCCCAGATAGTGCCCGGGGAACTCCTCAGGGTGACATCCTGTGTGAAACTGAACCGGCTTGGGCCCAAAAGACCTTGAGTCTTGCCTTTGATTCTTATTGATCAAATACGCAGATTAAATCCCACATCACACAGCAGGGCAAAACCTGAGCTTTCTGTGTTCACGGCTAGGCATCCCGGTGAAGCTCTTCCCCCGTCCTTTTTATGCAGGAAGGAGAACCGCGTGCAACATCTATTTCAGGAAGATGTACAAAGTGGGCAAGTAGATGTGTAGGTCTGATAGCCCCAGGCTCCGTGGCAGAAGGACGAGCCAGATAAGAACGTTATACTTGTTACCTGTTGTCAAATTCAAACCGGTAGTTAGCATCCATGTGTGGGGGAGAGGTTATTTTTAAAGTTGCTCCTTTGTAATCTGTAAGCATTCCTAAACAGGCTGGCTTCTGCAAACAGCTGCCTTAAAATGTTGTGTGTGTGTGTGTGTGTGTGTGTGTGTGTGTGTGTGTGTGTGTCCATTAATTCAGAATTACTCCAATTACAAGCTTTTGATGCTCTGAAACCCTCTCTCCAACCCAAAAGAGATGGAGAGCCCTCAGACTGTCCAATCAGATCATTTTCCCTGCCGCCGGCAGCAGATGTAAGCAATTTACTTTTTTATTTCTGCATATTCAGTGTGAGCGGAGCTGTTGGGGACCTTTCACCCCAGAGCCTGCAGGATTGTAACCCTATCAAATTAAAGCATTTTGCTCACTTATTCCCAAACGCTTTGCTGGTGCTAAGCAGACATCCCGCTGCATAGCAATGGTGGGTGTTCGTGTCCACTCATAGCCTCAGACTAATCAGAGATTATTAAGGAAAATATACAGCGCTTTAATTTGATGAGATTGGTTATAGGTAGTACAGTTAAAGGTCGCACTCCTGCGTGTATCTCCCTCTGTCTCTGTAATATTTTCTACTCGCTTGACAGTCCTGTGCTGCAAACAACAGGCCAAGGCGACACATTTATTTTTGACATGCCGCATTCGGGCTCAATAGGGAGAAAGATGAATTATTTAAAGATTGCATAAACAAACAGCCTGGGCCGGGTTTTGGTGACATCTCTCTCTTTGTGCTCTGCGGACGCTGTTGCCTTAAAAGAACATGTTCTAGAAATGGGCCTCCTTTGGGCAGGGATGCATTTAGATGCAGGGCCTGGAAAGACTGCAGGCAGATGGCCGCTAAGTCCTGTGACTGGCTGGGCAGGGAGAGCCCCGCTCCCAGCTCGCAGGGAAAGGTACCTCTGAAGAACTGATTTGCTCCTCTGACCCTGGAAACTTCTCCACCTGCTGTGAGCTAATTGAGCCAGCCTGCCTGCACCGATGGGAGTGTGGGAGGGGGAGCCTGGGGATCATGGGGGCTGTTTACTTTCATCCGGTGCATCTGTGAGATGAAGTGAGGGTACTGGGGTGACCAGCTCGTTCCCTGGCAGGGCGGGAGAGTTACCTGACTCCCTCTGCTCATTTGAGGGCTGATTTTCATACCCAGTGTTCTTCCTTTCCCAGGCAGGTCTTTTCTGATCACACCGCGTCCAGCCTGGGGTGGGGGTGTGTGTGCAGGCAGATATGAGCACTCTGCTCATGGGGGGTACCCAGGCATTTCTCCCCTTCCTCTTCTTTTCCTGATCCAGACACAGTCGAAGGCGCCGGGAAAGGCGTCCAAGAATGAAGGGCAACTTCTAATCTTCTGTCAAACTTAATGGCTTCTGTGTATGTGTCCATGTAATAGACCGACTGCAGGCTGATTTACCTAGAAATTTACATGAAAATTGCTTTATGCAGCTGTATGTAAAAATCCGAGCCACACAGGGTCACTGTACCAGGCAGGTCAAAGCGAAGCCCCGTGGTATTGTAGCCAAAAGCGATTTGTCTCCATTCATGGGACGAGGGGGTGGGGGGGTTACGGAGGAGGACACAGAGAGGGCCCCTCAGGACAGCGCTGTGTGGGACGGAGCCAGGGGGCAGGGGGCAGGGGCTGCCCCCTCTTCCCGGGCGTGCTCCTCACTATGTCTTTCATGCTTTCTTCTCCTGGAAGCACTAACGTTTTAAAGGAAAATTATGCCTGCTTTGTAGTCCTGGCCCCGAACTCTTACTACCCAAAACTCGTACTAAATTAGTTGAAAGACGTCACTACTTTAACTAGGAAATGAAAGGGATAAAGCGCCTTAAAAAATTGTTCTGTGCGCTTTCAGACAGGTTGAACAGTCCCCCAAACCTTCTCTCCGTATGTTATCCGATTCGCAATGTCCCTGCTCTTGCAATGGCATTACGTGGAGGTAATAGAGAACTAATAATAATGACAAGAGCAGCTGGGCTCTGGGGTCAGGGTCAGGCCTCGCCGGTGCCACCTTCCTGTGCTCCCAGTGAAAGCCACAACGCAGCAGGGCCTTCCGCCTCCCTCCGGAGCCTTTAACACACTTGATGCACAGTGGGTCCCCGCTGTATGCCCTTGGCCTGGCAAAGGCCACTGTGGGTGCACAGACCAGAGGCCTGGTCAGTCCCGGGGAGGTCGCCTGGGCTGCTGGCTGGACGGAGGACCGCAGTCTGTAGTTATTGGACTTGAGGCCTGGACGTGAGCCCTTCCCCAGGTTCCTAAGGAGGGGTGAACGCTATGAGCTCCAAACACCTTCAGCAGCGTCCGTTCTCATGGCAGTTAATGTTTTATTAATTCATATGCGTGGCCGTAGATCTGTATCCATCAAAATGTTTATCATTGGTTTATGTGATAACATGCTTCCATAAAGACAGTTAGTGTGATGGCGCTCGTTTCCTATAGTCCTATGGCCCACTGACTGTCTTTATGTAGAACAGTTTGTGATAGCTGGGATCTGGGTAGTTTTGAGCGTGCCTTAGGATTTGGTGGTGAGGGCGGCCTTCTCACTCCTCCCTTTATTTCTGTTGCTCTCTGTTGCTTCCCATGTTAAAACTGATCCTTTGGGTTGTAGGGTGTCCGATGGACACGTGTCCCATTTGGGAGACCACCTCAGGGATGGTGTAGATGCCTGATCTCTGCACTGTACACCTGAAGCTGAACAATAATGAATGCCAACTATAATTATATATATATATATATATATATATATATATATATATATATATATATATATATTATGTATATATATGTATGTATATGGTTACAGGAAGCGGAGTACAGCATTAGGAATAGAGACAGTGGAAATGCAATGGCTCTGTGTGATGTCAGAGGGGTAGTGGATGGGGGGAGGGGGGTTCACACAGTGTGAGGGATATAAATGATAAACGTCTAAGTGCTTTGTCTTGTGTACCTGAAACTAAAAACTAAAAATAAATATATAAATAAATAAAAATTAAAAAAAAAATTAAAAAAAAAAACTGATCCTTTGGCCATATGTCTTCTCTATATCTTCTTTGCTTAGCTCCAAACGAAATTTCCCCAACTACAGAAGAACCTAAACAACTGAACAAAACAAAAAACATGAAAAGGCCCACTACCCTTCTTTCATAACATTTGAAACAATTACAAATGGTTTGCGTTTCCATCTTTCCATTTTAAGACCATAATGCTACCATGAGTAATACCTTAAATTCTTGCCTTTATTTACACTTTTAAGGTACAATTGGGGCAGGTTATTGCCCCTCCCCCTCCCCCTTTTTTCCAGAGGAGAATACTGAAGGGAAGACACAGGTCAGATGCGAATATACTCTTTAGACAAATAAGTAAAGTGTTAGCTTGGCAAAACAAACAAAAGCTTTCTTACATTGGAGGGCCTTACAATACAAATGCAGTTATTTTGCAATCCATGAGAGATTACAATATTGGATGATTTTATCCCTATAGGAATTAGGGTATAAGGAATGATGATTTTAGTTGAACAGCTAAGTTATTGGTAGACAGATGTGAGGAAGCCGAGGGAAAGGAGGAAACTGGCTTTGCAAGTTGTTGAGCTGATTATACAAATTAACTGGGAATAAATGCTTGAGCTGTTTCTTCTATTGGACATCCACTTGTTTCCAAAGCACTTTTGTTTTAAAGTCCAAATTCTCCTTTCAAACTGTCCTCAGACTGATATGATTTGGGTCACCATCAGTCTTGTACGTGGGATTTATTATTATGTTTCGATAACTGCTGCCATGTTAGAGCTGTTGTCATTCCCCGTCATGATTTTTCACATGAGAGCCACGTAATAGAGCCATGTCAGCTGTCACATGCATCACTGAGTGTCATGTTGTCAGACATAGCCTGGTGATCAGGAAAAGCTGAACAGAGACGTTTACTGAAATTTAGATGGGTAACCTAAAGACCGAAACAAAAGAAGTTATTCTTAACGACTTCTAACACGAATGTTTGAGTTACTCCTGGGTGTTTTATTGTCTATGCAGAATATATGGCACATCTACCATGTTTCTCTGAAAATAAGACCTACCAAGCCGGACCATCAGCTCTAATGTGTCTTTTGGAGCAAAAATTAATATAAGACCCAGTCTTATTTTACTATAATATAAGACTGGGTCAATATAATATAATATAATATAATATAATATAATATAATATAATATAATATAATATAATATAATATAATATAATATAATATAATATAATTAATATAATATAATATAATATAATATAATATAATAAATGTAATGTAATGTAATATAATACTGGGTCTTATATTAATTTTTGCTCCAAAAGACACATTAGAGCTGATGGTCTGGCTCGGTCTTATTTTTGAGGAAACACAGTTGTCTCAAGTATATGATTTTTACCTCAAGTATATGATTTTTACCTCTCAGCCCTGCAGAACAAACAAACAAACAAACAAACAAACAAACAAACATACATACAGTGTTCTGGAATTTAAATGATAGAATTTACTTCACTCTAATATAATACGACAGGCCTAAATAACTACCATCCTTCTATTGTAGTGAAATATTTTCCGAATGTGTTATTGTAATTCTCTCTATGGATTAGGCTGCCTGTGAAAGACCTGAAACCTAACCGATGTTGATTTTCATGCTGGGACCCTCTCCTTGTAATTCTGAGAATGGCCACTAGGTGGGAGTGACACTAATAAGGGTAGTTGAGGTCTTGTAGGTGAACACAGGGAAGTCTATAGATGATGTGACTTCCATGTATGAATATGGCTTTCTGCAAAACAGAGCTGTGTATAAAAGCAGCAACACAAATATTCCACCAGCCGCTGATTACCAGTGTTCGTATCTGAAATGAAAGATGAATATTATTTGAGGAGAAAATACATAAATCCACTTTGATAGGTAAGGTGCCGGGCAAAACAACTTAATGTGTCTTAATTACTAATTATTTAGCTGAGCTTACAATAACATTAAAAAACAACTCAAGCATAAATGCTTTTACTCTGCTCATCAAAATACTCCATTTTTAGGCATCTATTGAGAAATTAAAGGGAGAAAAAAGTATTATATTCTAGGTCATAAAAAAGAATCCCCCAATATTCCAAAAAAATTAAATGGGTGAAAAAATATTTAAATCAATCAATCTATAAAATTCAGTTACTAATCTAAATATCAGGTCAAGAGAGAAATTATGAATACCATCATTTTAAAAGCAAAAATGGAATGCCACTTATAAAAGTTACTGGATGCTTCCAAAACTGCAGTAAAAAGCAAATTCATAGCATTATTAAATAAGACAAAATGAAAAGAAATGAGTTAATCATTCAATGCAATAAAGTAGATAAAATTATAATTATAAAAAAGCAGTATTGGTAAAGGGTAGAATTCATAAATAAATGGATAAGTAAATCTAAGAGACTATTTTTATGAAGAAAACAATTCCAGGCAGACTTAAAATTCTTTCCAAAATAATAAAATAGATAGTAGATGTAAAGAAAAGTATAATTGAGAAATGGTCTAACAAAAAATGTGGACATGGAAGTTATAAGGCCTCTCTGTATAAATCTGTGCTAAACAAATTGAAGCACTCAGTACAATAAATTATTTTCTTTTTCAGAAAATGTAAAATACTGCTATTAATTCCAGAGGACTAAATAACCCAGACGTGCCAATAATCATAAAAAAGGACAAACAAAAACTTACACATTAAGAAAAAAATGCTAGAAGGCAAAAAAATGGAATAAAACAGTATTTAAAAGACTACAACATAGGGCTTATCCAGGGAATGCCAAAAGAATAAATCAATTTTAGATATGGTTGTTTTAAAAACCCAGGTCTACACATTTTAAACAACTAATACCCATATTCTTATCAACAACACGTCCCACACGTACTCACCTGAGAATCAGAAATAAGACAGAGATATTAATGATGTTCTCTCTATTACACAGGATATATTCAAAATAAAACAAATGATAAACTAACTCAGAAGAAATACAGTTTTGTTTTTTGCACATAATATTTTAATATACAAAACCTAAAATGACTGTTTAGAAAAATATTAACATTAATAAGAGAGTTCATTAAGGTAGCTAAATATCAAATAAATAGGTGTGAAACACCTATAGGTTTCCTACAAATAAGCAATAGACATTTAGAAATACAATGGAAACATCAAATTCAGAAGAGAGAGCTACTTGAGGAGCACACAGTGTCCTGAGTAAACGAGGAAGCATTTTCAAAAGAGAGACAAGACTATTATAGTTCCTTGCAAATTGATTTACAGTTTTAACAAAGTCATCAAAATGCCAATGGTATTATTTTAGCACTTCTTTATGTGATTAGAATGTACACTGGATGAATGAAGAACTGGAATAACCCAGCACAGAGAAAAGAATAATTAAGGAGGACTTGTCTTTTCTAAACTGGTAGTAATGTAACAAGGCACGTTGGTACGTGAATCAATAGAATAGATCAACAGAAAATAATAGAGTTATCCAATGCAGATGTATTCATGGTGCCAGTGTTGAAGGTGATCTCATAAATTAGGGCAGAAAAATTATTTTTCATAAGGCGGAGCTGAGACCATTGGGGTCAGTAGCCCCAGAAGACGAGGGGCCCTCCCGAGGCAGCATCAGGATAAACACAGAACCACTGTGCTTGAATTCATGGCCAAACATGTCCCATCGGTAATTGCCTCTGCTGTTGCCAGGAGTCCAGGCTCTGCCACTGTGTGTTCCCATCTCCCCCACCGTTCTGTGTGTCCCCAACAGAGACCCCGTACGCTACTCTTCTCCTTCTCTCCCTCCCCAGTTTTTCCCATCGTGTCTTCTTGATTTCCAGATCTGTGATCAGCAAGACCACCCCTCCACCTTCATTCTCTTGTGGACTCTTCCTTAGGGTGTGGCTCTGCTAGGAGCCTGGCTATTACCTGTGGACGCCTCGTGTGTCTTCAGTGAAGGCTATTTTTTGCTGATATAGTCTCATGTTTCAAAGTCTGGAGATGAGAGTATTTTCATTGTCATGCCATCAACAGCATCCCTCTTGTTCTTGGGTAAAAACCCCCAGCCTTTCCAAGCTGGGCCATTCTGTAGTCTGTCTGCTCTTGTTGCCACGTCCTCGGCACTCAGTCACAGCAGACCATAGCTCTCGGTTCATAGCCTTACTTACATCTTTGCTTCTGATCACAGTTGGAAATATTCTTCATCTCCTTCTCTGGGAATAAAAACTATAGGAATAATCAGAGTTGTGGGCAAAGGTTTGATGTGCCAGGTTGCTTCTGGCAGTGTTAATTTATAATGGCAAAAAATTAGAATCAATTTAAACATCTGAAAATAAGTGTAAGGCTCAGTAAATTACAGTGCATCCAGAGGACAAAGCATTGGTATAAACACATTAAAATTGTGTTGTTCAAGAATGGTTACTGACTTACTGTTTTTGGTTTTCTGCTATGTCGAACAATGTTACAATGAACATTTCTATATATCTATTTCTATCTATCTATCTATCTATCTATCTATCTATCTATCTATCTATCCATCCATCCATCTATCATCTCTCTACCTACTTACCTACCTACCTATAGATATATGGATATAATGACCAACGTTTTTGTTTTGTAGTATTGATTTGCAAAAGTGGAATTATTGTATCAAATAGTAGGTCCTTTAACAGTTTAATGCATATTGTCAGAACACTTTCTCAAAATATTTTCACACGTCATACTACTGCCTATTTCGCCGTAGTGTTGTCAGCACTGATTGTTTTCCATCTTTTTATTTTTTGCTAATTTCTTGTGTTGAAAATGGAATTTTATTGTTTGATGCACAGTTCTGTGACTATTAAGTGAATGACAAAAAACCCATCTCCTAAAACTTTCCTATCCTAGCTTGTTGTTTTTTTTTTGCACCCAATGATAGGGTTAGGGAGGAGGGGGAGAGAGGTGCAATTCCAGCCTCACTAATTGAAATTATTTACTCATCATTCTTTTCCTAATAGCTAAAATCTTCATAACAATTTTCTGCTTATAAAGTACTTTCACATACATCATCCAGTTTAATATGAGGCCCAAACCTTTTGCAGAACGGTCTGTAAAGCACATAAGTAGCTCATTGCACGTAAATATAAAGTGCCTTTGACTGAAGATTGTCAAGAGAGAATGTGGTCTGATTCCTCCCCCCCCCCCCCCCCGCTTGTCTTTAATACTCATTAGGGAGAAGCCCATGAGATGTATACATCAATTCTTGTGCTTGTGGTCCTGCTGCATCCTCAGACTTCCATCACAGACTCCCTTCAGTGTGTCATTCTCGCTACTCAGTGCTATTTGGGGGTGTGTTTAATTCTCTGTGTGTGCCCCAAAGCTTGCAAAAAGCATAATATCTCAAAGCGGCAATCTCGTGCCCACTTTAAGGCTCTGCCTTAAAATGTTGCCACTCTGAGGCCACATGAGAGAGAAAGGGCAGCCAAGACAGGAGCCAGCCAAGCTTTCTGCAGCTGGGCGCTTGCTCATGTCGTGGCCGACGATGTGTCACGGAAACACTGCCCTGTGGCGTCACCCCCACCACATTGCCAGGGCATAGTCTGGCATGCCAAGAGGCCTGCACTAGGTCTCCAAGGTGAAAGACGGACTGAGTGAACGAGCACCCTCCACCCAGCCAATGCCAGCTCTTAGCACAGCACGGAGCTCACACCCACGCACCAGTTTCCCCCTTGAACCAGTTTGAAGAACTGTTGGTTTCTATTCTGTTCTTTAAAGAGGTTCTTTGGCAAATGAAAAGCACTAGAAAGCAAAAATTGCAATGGGACACAGAGTCCAAAGATCTCAAGTTCAACTACTGTAATAAAAAGGCAGGTGAGGTGCTTAAGAAAATCATCAGGAGACACCGAGAGGGTGATGGGCTTGTGAGCGAGCGTCCCTCAGGCCTCGTCACCTACTCTGAGCTAAACCCCCTCAGAGCGTGAGACGGATGTTCTCACAATGTCCGAGAAACTCTTTCCCTCGGCGCCGATCTTTGACGGCTTGAAAGAAGCTTGGCGGCTGTGGCTCCCATCCAGACGTGATGCCAAGAACACATTTTAATGTTTTTTTTGTCTTTTATTTGTATCTTTATCCATTTTTAATTTAATTTATTATATTAGTTTCAGGTGTACAAAATAAATACTGATTAGACATTTACACCCCTCACAAAGTGGTAACCCCTCCCCCAATCTACTACCCCTCTGACACCGTATGTAGCTGTTACAGTTCCACTGACTCTGTTCCCTACGCTGTACTCCACATCCCGTGACTATGTACATATATTTAATTAAAGTTGACATTCAACATAATTCTACGTCAGCTTCAGGTGTACAGAGCAGTGGTCAGGCATCTACACAGCCTATGAAGTGATTCCCCCGATAAGTCCGGTGCCCATCTGACACCCTATGTAATCTTTACAACATTATTGGTTATATTCCCCACACTGTGGTTCACACCCCCGTGACTATTTTGTGCCTACTAATTTGTACTTCCTAGTCCCTTCACCTTCTGAAGAACAGAAGAAATGAGGAAACAAAACAGAAATAGACGCAGAGATATGGAGAAAGCACTGATGGTTGCTAGATGGGAGGCGGCTGGAGAAGAACACAACGGACTGTAAAGCCTTCCCTGTGTCCTGGCAGTTGAGCCGTGCCTGAGAGGGGCGACCCCTGGAAATCACCGGGGCTGCCACTGTGGGCTTTGAGCTCATTAGCACTGAGCATTTGCAGCCTTTCTGACACACGAGGAAGAGGAAATTCCTGCTCAGTGACTTCAGCCTCACGCAGGTACCTCAAACAGCGAGTTCTCGGTCTCCCAGCTGGCCAGCATCGTCTCCCTTACGATCTGCGCCCCAGGGTGTTAGGCCCCAGAAGTGTGTCGTTATTGGAGTTCTCCTCGTTTTGGAATGTGCCCTGTTTTTGATCAGATGAAACTTAGAAAAACAATTGGTGAATGATAGTGGCCCCAGGACCACGTCCCCTTTGCAAGTGTTTTGTTTACAAGGTGCTTTCATATCCGTGATCTCCCTTGAGTTTCAACAGCCTTTTGAGGCAGGTGGAGAGGGAATCGTATGCTTATTTTATTGCTTATAAAAAAGTGGCTCAGCGAAGTCATTTGATTTACCCAACCAGAATCCCATGTCTAATAGAAATCGAGTCGGGAGCATGTCTGACGGTGATTTTTATTCAAACAAACTTCCTTACACGCCAAATCAGCCCTTGTCCTCCAGAGTTTCTGAGCTGAAAGAACCAACACGAAAAAGGAATCTTGAATAGAATGTTTTCCAGTGATGAACACCAGCACCGTTAAATATTGACTTGTTTCCCCACGTTGCCCCATAGAAGTTACCCAGGTATTTACTGATGTTTATGTCCCATAATACCCCCAGCACATGAGCCCACCAACACATTGTTTTGGCTGGTACTTATGTTCCCCTGGGGAATATTAAGAAACTCAGCTTGGAGGAAGCATTGGGAAGTGGGGGTGACGCCCCCTCCTCCTGGGGGCTGAGGGCAGGTTAATGCTGGCCTCTGGCACATGTAACAGGACTCCTGGGCCCCCACAGAGCCTTCCAGCTACGTCGGCCTTTGCTCTGTGAACTCTGCCCTCTTATTTACAATAGGACATTTCTAAAACAAAACCAACATTTGTGAAAGGTCAGCCCTTCAAGAAGAGCAGAGAGTATCAGCGAAAGTGACAGGGAAAAGATAAACAAACTGGAAAACATCTGTCTCCAGTGTGTCCCCAGGCCGGCCAGTTTGCGATAATGGCTGACGGCTAGGAGGAGACGAGACGCTAGAAGCCGGAGTCCCGCTGTCTTCTTCCTGCCCCTACAGTAAGGGCACTTGTAGAGGCTGGCTTCTCACTGACGGCTCCTATTTATGCTTCTGATCATGTATACATGCTGCGGGCCAGATTTTACTTACAAAGGACCATGGTTGGAAAACATTCCACAGCTTGTGAATTACAGGAAGAATGAAGGTAGCAAACGGGGCAGGGAAGGGCAAGAAGGAGGGCAAACAGGGAAGCGTTGCTTTTCTTAACCCCTGCTGTGCTGCTCAGGGTTTTTAAGGGCTGGTCATTCCTGCACAGTCACCCAGGGACAGTACATGAAAGAATAGCGCTGAGACTGCCGAGCTAGCAAAGCCCCCAGAGCACGTTTGTTCCAGGACCCTATCTGGGTCTTTTCCAATTGCTTGCTGATATTAGGTTGGTGCAAACGTAATTGCAATTATTTTTAACCTGTGAAACGGCCATTACTTTTGCACCAAATAGTTCTGATTCGAAGACTATTCATGTTGTCCTGTTACAGTCATCCTTGGGGAGGGGCACCTCTGAAACCATCAGAATGGCGCATCTCCCCAGCCTGTGCTGGGTTGTCACTCAGTCCGTCAGTGACAATTCCGGAGTGCACGAGACGCAGCAGAGTTCTTGGCGGCTGTTTGTAGGAAATATGCCCAGGGCGCATGTGTGACCAGCAACCCTGGAGGGGATGTGTGTGATTACTGGGCCCGTCTTGAACTCCAGTGAGATTATGATCTGCTTGGATATTATTAGGTGACTCTTATGGCAGCATCTATCATGAGAGACAAACTTCCTTTAGATTTACCATAAGGTTCTGGACTTTGTCTTTGAAATCAATATCATAAGATATTAATGTTTCTATATAGGTCAGTGCCAAAGATTTGTGGTGTGGCACTACTAAAATTTATTAATTTATAATAGCAGTAAGGATAATTCCTGGAAATTTTCGCTCTTGCAAGAATAGCTGAAGTCCCTCCCCTCGTTTAAAAAAAAAAGTGGCTTATTATAATAGCAATCTGCATATACTGGGGGAAAAATCACTTTCCTTGAAATGAAGCAACTCTAACAATTAACCTGATAAAAAGTTGTCTGTAACACTCTGGTTGCAGTTCTGTCTCTTGCACCAAACTTATGCAAATATTCTACTTCATGCCTGTGTGAATTTTTTAGTGTTTTGTGAAAGATCTTACTAACACTATCTGTGTTATTCCTCTTTTTAAAAATAATTTAATATTTATTTCATATTTGTTTTCCATGTTTTTTTCACACACACATCCATAAATAAAAATATAAGTACAAACGTGTGTATCATTTATATGTAAATGATACATGTTTCTCTATATCTGTACCTCGCTCTTTCAAACACACACACACACAGCCTCTCCTCATGTTAACTTTTTCTATCAACTTTTTCTCCTATACGAATGGAACCTTAGCCTTCATTTCTGTTTGTATTTCTGTTGCCAATATGCTTTCACCTTGTTGAACACGCATGTCCATGAAGGAAGCACAGGAAATAGTTAAGAACATTTGGTTTGGGTTCAAGCCAACCTGGTTCAAATCCTGCTCCTGCCATTTCCAGGCTCCATGACCTCAGATAAATCAGGTCGCTTTCCTGAGCCTGTTTTTTCATCATTGAACTTGGTGTGCTAATACCTACCGTACAGATTTTCACGTCTGTACATGCAAGGTGTGGCTCAGAGCAGCCCCTGATGGTAAGTGCTCAAAAATAATAGCTATTATTATTACTGCTACAATTATAACCATAATTGATGAGTCACATTCACTTTTTCTACTGTTTCCCCGAAAATAAGACCTAGCAGGACCATCAGCTCTAATGCGTCTTTTGGAGCAAAAATTAATATAAGACCTGGTATTATATTATATAAGACTGGGTATTATATTACATTATATTATATAAGACCCAGTCTTATATTATGTAAGGCTGGGTATTATATTATGTAAGATCCGGTATTATATTATATTATATTATATCATATCATATCATATTATATTATATAAGACCTGGTCTTATGTTAAAATAAGACCAGGTCTTATATTAACTTTTGCTCCAAAAGATGCGTTATTGCTGATGGTCCAGCTAGGTCTTATTTTCGGGGCAACACAGTATTTAGTGCATGTTACTGATAATAATTACTGCTGTCAGGAAAGCAGGATAGCACAGTGAAGAGTACATTGATGTATGCTTAGAAAACCCGGGTTTTTTTCACTTAAGGAACCGTTCTCATTTTCCGATCAATGAAATCGGGATGATAATACTCCAGTATCTGAAGTCCTCACTCTTGCCAAGCGTCTTCATAGCACTGGGTGAAGACAACTACAGTTAAAGAAATGGCACAGGTTAAAGGTTCTCAATGAATCAAAGACTGAGTGCCAAGCGTTGGTTCTTACTCTTGCAGCCGCTCATTATTGAGGTATAAGATATGGTGGATTTACTTTGGATCCCACCCAATATGTTGTCAAATTTTATGTATGCATTTAGAGTACTAAAGGTCCTTGCAGTATGGCACAAGGTAATTTTATGATAATGGTCCCTCAGAGCAACGTTGTGATAAAATTTCAGTCCACATTTATTAATTAATAATTTCGGTTGACTGCACAATTTTTTTTTTTTTTTTAAGTCAGATGCATCAACACATGCCATAGGTAACATCTTTAACAGGTGATTTTGTGTGTGGGGGGGGAGGGGAGGGGAATCTTTTTTGTGCAATTCTTACTAAGCGGCTCATTCTAGTTCAAGCTTACCCTCTCACCAGCTAAAGATCCAAAGCAAATTCATTAGCTTCCAAGCCCTCAGCTTTTCTACTCAAGATAGTGGAGGTTGCATTTGGTGATCTTTTTTCTAAGATCTCTTGCAGCTGTAAAACCGAATCCTTCAGTGAAGACAGAGGCGAGTATACTTACTACGTACATGAGAACGTGTGTATGTGCACATTCTTTACCTGTCCATATACGTATATACTCAGTAGATGAAAGGAAGCCTCTTCCTTTGAGAGAGAAATTAAAAAAAAATGTGATAGACAATTGAAATAATAAAATTAAGGTGAGATTATGCCAATTTTCTAGGGGAAAAAAAATCCTTTGGCTAACACTACCATATCGAGATCTGATCCTTAAAATGCAAAGACTCTGATTTAAATCATGATTCTCTTCATTAAGGTCATTGCTACAAACGAAAGCTGATTTGGGTGCTCGTCTAATAAGAAAATGCCAGTTACGGTATGTTATCAAGCCTGAGTTGCCAGGCATTGAATTTCCTGATATGGTCTGCTGGGAAGCTTAAATGAACAAGAGCAACTATAAACCGAAAGTCTGCAGCCATTTGTTGGCATTATCTCAGGATAATTTCCCTGAAACATTCATGATGAAATGCAAAGGTAGATAATTTAAAAATCCATTTAAAAGAGCTGTGGTGTAATTTAAGCGAAGGTTTTTCTCTGTCGTGGACATTACAGCCAGACCATGCCTTTTGAAATGGGGCCCTTACAAAGTGATCTTCTGTTAGATCTCATTGCCCTGGGAGGCACTTTAAACAACTTTAAACAATTTTCTTCAGTCTGGGAGGAGTAAAACAAAAACACTGGTACTCTTTGGTTTTTGTTGAGCTGAAGAAAAGCATAAAAGTTCATCTCAGCAGAAGTCTGCGTATGGCTCATTATGGCCCAAAGAGGGGAAAGAAAGGTGAAAAATTAAAAAAACACCATTTGTCCTTTCTCCGCTGGCTTTTAAACCTCATGTTTTATAGGTGATTTCAGTAGCAAGTTAAAAAGTAAAGATATGGTTATTTAGCGAACATATAGATATAACTGTAGAGAAAAACGTGATTTCACTCTAACCTTTAATTTTTCTCTCCCAAATAACTTCTCCTCTGTCAACTGTGTCCCACGGCAAATGGAAACATAATGAAACATAAGTGAGGCTGATAATAAAAAAAAACAACACACAAAACTGCTGAGATAAATGCATAAGTATGGGAATTATGATGCCACATCCATGGGTATTTTTCCCTCTATCTCTAGCCGTCTCTCTAATTTCTCCTCTTACATTCTTGAGCGGGGACTGAATATCAAGATTAAGGTTCAGTAATAGCCCAATTTTATTGTTGATCTCTCAACCCAGAAAATATGGGTTTCTAATGGAAGTCCTGACACAGGCTGCGCCCTAATAAACTACAAGATGGGCCAATAAACTACGGCAAGAGCCTATTACCAAGAACCATTACCACTCAGAGAACGGAGAGAAATTAATTTTGTTCTGAGTCTTGCTGGAGAGGTCTAGCATGACACAAGTGACTTTGGACTTGTTCTTGTGTTGAAAGGAAGCTGTCCCATGCTTATCTCAGAGGGAAGCCCTAGACTCCCGGAGAAGGGGACCCTTCCTTCGTATCCCATGTGTGTCCTGTCAAAGTGAGAATCGATTGATCCCTGAAGAAAACTTCCGTGGCGATAATGCAGAAAAGGCCTATGGGTCAGACCCACCCGTGGTTTTAAAGAGAGATGCTTAACAGGTCACTTTGCATTTTGCCCCAGAGTGCTGTGGCTTTTCCTTCATCCGGGAAGCTACTTGGATGGGTGGCTGTAGAAGAGAAGGGGTGCAATGGTCACAACCTCAGACATTTCCTGTCAGTCCCTTGTCTTTTCTTTCAAGTCCCATGTCATCATCTCACCCATAGTATTGCGATCACTTACTAATGACGATTGGCTGAGAATGCTCGGTGAGGTGACCCACAGTCGAGTGGGGGGGTTGTGGTTGAAACTGCTGCCTCCCCACCCCACGTTCTGACCCTTGAGCTTGTTCTCCCCTATATCAGGGTCGGTGGAGTAGAGAGCTCTCGCTATTCATAGTTCACGTTCGGAGTTTCTGGTGCTTTCCTCTGAGTCTCACATTTTCGAGATGGGCTTTCAGAAAGAGGTGTGCGCACAATTTCAGTTTGGAGGACATGATATCTGTGTGACACCTTCCATCGCTGTGACTCCCCTGCCTCGATAAGATTGTAATGGCTTTGACCCTGACCATCCTAGAAAGTTTTGCTTCTTGTTTTTGCCTGACTTGAGGATTTCATTTCTCATTTGCTTTCCCAGAATTGGACATTTTTTGCCTGAATTGTTCCCTGCTGTACAGTTCACTCGTAGCATCCAAACACCCCTCTTCACTTGGTGGGACATTCATTTAGATTTCCAAACACCCTTCTCCCTACCCCTCCACACACACACGTCACACCAGCTCCATCTTGGCAAAACGGGGATTTCTGGGATGGAACGGAACTGCTTTTTACCAAAGGCTGAGCAAACCGTGGGTCTGTATTAAAAGCAAGCTCGCAGACCCAAAATCTACCATTGTCATCAAATAACACTCAGGCCAGTGTTTTATGCAGACTAGAAAAGAAGAAAACAGTACCCAGGAGTGAGAAGGAAAGAGTGGTGAGTCAACACATCCTGTGCAGGCATCTTTCTTTCCTCCTTCGCCATCTTTCTCTCAGCCTGTTGGTGCTTCCCGTAAATAATTAGAGGCAGAGCAATTCTGGGAGCCACGTCGTGTGGACATCGTTAAAGGAAATAACGGTGAAGGCAGACAAAGAGAGAAACTACAAGAAACTGTGAAGAGAAACAGCTAATTATAGAGCTGCTATTAAAATGCATTTTTTCCCCCACTTCTTGAGACAGAATTTTTGTCGGATAATTAACAGACCTCCAGGGCCCATTACGTTCTCAGACTCTGCAGGTATCGATCCCCCATCTTGTCTGCCACATTTGTTCTCTCTGGGTCTTCTTCCCTGGAGAGTTTCACTGATTTCATAACTGAGGGGTGGACCGAAGACCTGGGAAGTCACCAGAGATGAGCTGCTGTGTGAGGGTGGGGTGCAGTGTCTGCTGGGGCTCGGGGAGTCGGGGAGACTGTCACCCACGCAATTTTCTGCTTGCTTGCTTTTCTTTCTTTATTTGGTGATTTTCACAAGAGTAAGATTCCACATCAGGGGATGATTGAAAACAGCGCTCAGAATCAAAATGTGCAGTTAACCAAACACATAGGCCATCATTAGAGATCTATGTATCCTTTAAAGCGGATGGTTCCAGCAACCCAGGTGGGCCCCTTTGTGTGTCATCTGTTGAAAGCAATGGAAAGCAAACCACTTTTTATAACCATGAATCCAATTCGTAGCCCAGAGGCCGTCAGGTTGTGGTGAACTTGATTGTGAGACAGCTGACCCCATCCCCTAAGGAAGCTTTGAGCTGAGGCTTCCTGACCAAGACCACCTTCTTGCCGCTCCTGAGGGACCCAGGAGAGAGCCGAATGGACTCAGGGTTGTTTTCCTAGCCTGTGAATGGTGGGATAAGGGAGAGGCAGGCTTAGATGTGAAGGCATCTTAGAAGCAAGCTGTGTGTCAATCTGTCTTAAAGGAGAACAAGGTCTTGTCTGAGTGACATTTTGACTGGCAGCAAGCAGTTTGTTTAGCTCCTGACCACATCCAGAGTTTACCTGCAAACAGCTCCCGTGAATACTCTGATTAGTATGCAAACATACGCCAACTGTCTCATCTCAGGCAAGTTTCACTCATGTAAGCTGAAAGGCGAGGAATAGATGTGGTGGGAAAAATACAGAAATTCTTTTTTTAAAAAGAAATTCTCCTAAAAAAAAAATCAGTGTGTTTTTTTTTTGACATGTTATTTTAAGAGAGTCATTTTAGTCATTCAGATTGAATATAGAATGAAATAATTTTCCCTTCAACTTCTGAATTGTAGATTTCTTTCATATGGATACTGCACATAGTAGGACCTCAATACTTGCTTGGTGAGGATACATTTTAAATAACGTACTCTGGGAGTCAATAAAACAGAAAAGAGAAAAAGGAGAAAGGATTTAGTGTTGAATTTCTCGGCCTCATTCCACTGTCCCAACTTTGCTGGAGAGAGCTGACACTGTATGTTGGAAAATCAGTGACATTGACGGACTCTCCTTTTATATGGTCGCATTAACAAAACAGGTGGTTGAGGGAGGAGGAAGCAAGTGTGGGTTACAGGAGAACAAGGTCCGATCTGTTCTGAGAACCTGGCAGGGAAAAGCCATCTAATCCACTCACAGCCACGAAAATGCCATGATGCAATTGAACATAGCCTCAGAAGCCAAGAACTCACTGAGGGTACTAGTTCCCTTGTGGACACACCCTTTCGGGGTGTCTCTTGCCATGTTGGTCCATGGAGGTCAGAGTACACTGCTCATATGACGTTCTCGTGTGGGGCCTGCCTGTGTCACCACTGTAACCTTATCACTGGGCCGGAGCTGTATTCCTGACATCTGGCACAAGTCATCACAGTAACACAGCCCAAGGCTGAAAGGCAGCAAGTGCGCCTAAGGCTGTCACTCCAGGTCTGTGTGGGCCGGGCTTCCCTGTACCCTTGGCTCGCCAGCCTTGTGAGGATGTAATTTGAATGTCCTATGTTCTTATCTCTTTGGTGGTTTTGCTTTCTCTTCTCTTCTCTTCTCTCCTCTCCTCTCCTCTCCTCTCCTCTCCTCTCCTCTCCTCTCCTCTCCTTCCTTCTTTCCTTCCCTCCTTCCTGCCTGCCTGCCTTCCTTCCTTCCTTCCTTCCTTCCTTCCTTCCTTCCTTCCTTCCTTCCTCCCACCCATGCTTCTTCTCTTGCTGTCTCTCTGCCTCCTCTCCTTCCCTCCCTCCCTCCCAGAACCCTGAACAATCCCTTGATTCTTTATGTGAGGCAGTGCTTTTAATGGTCATTTCTGAAGTTTAGCCAGTCCATAACCTCTGTAATCACACGGCCCTGCATTTGTCTTCCTGTCGAGTGTACGTGAACAGGCAGGAATCTGTCCACATTATCAGGGCGGCCGCCCCCCTTTCATCCTCCTCTCTCCCACACATGCCCTCATTGCTCCCACTACTCACCCACCAGTGCAGGTCTGTCAGTGACAGCAAGAGGTCAACATCAAAGCGTGTTCCCAGCCAGCGGCTTGCCTCTAATGCTGGCATTATAGAGAGAGACAGAGTGTGTGTGTGTGAGAGAGAGAGAGAGACGGAGAGGGGCCAAGACAGAGAGCGAGAGACTGCGAGTGAGGGAGAAGTACCCCATTTCTTGAAAGGCCTCTCACACACAAGGGGCCCGAAGAATAGAACAAAACCTTCCATTCTCCCTCTCGGTAATAAGCCTCGGCAGAATGGGCATGTGTGGTGCATAGCCGAGGTGGAACTGCATTAGCGCTCTTTCAGTTTACAAACAAGAGGCCTCATTTAGAAGAAAAAGCTCCTATCTGATTATTTCTTTGTGCTCATCCATGTGGAACAATGTTCAGAGAAGGAGGGGTAGCGAAGGTGGCTTAGTAACTCTTTAGGCTGAATCACGGCGGTGAAGGGCGACCGGGGAGTCATTATTCATCCCAGAGAAAAAATAAGTAAGTTACAGACGGTGAGTTTCAAGCACACTCTATGGAGAAACGTGAAGCAGCTCTTGTTGGCACTCTCTCTAGACAGCTTCTCCACAAGCAACACAGCAAATACTGATAGGGTGTCATCCAGTGCCTCCTCTCTCTCAATTATATTTTATGGCAATATGAGGGGACTTAATTAGGGTCACTGGCAGACAGGAAGCCCCAGACAGCGTCGCGAAACCTTCTGGGATAGTGAGACCATCACAGGTGCTGATCCCCTGTGTGCCGGCTGGCCGCTGCCATCCACATTTCCCCAAGTTGGTCATCTCACATGGGTTGGGAGGACAATGATAGAAGTTTCTGGAAAGGATAGGTGACGGCTAAGTTTTACTGTAGTTGAGTAACTCCACAAATCTCTGTTGGGAAGGTTTATTGGTTTCTCAATAAAGAAGGAGGGGACGCAAAGACTGCATGGCAAAGGGGAAGTTTTTTTTTTTTCTTAATATCTGAGTGTTTCCTGAGTGAGGTGAGGTGGAGGTATGTTATGCTGGAACATCCCTTCTCCCATTCTGGAGATCAAGTCCGTTTCAGGGAGACACGAATGAACCCAGATGTTGGTCCTACAGTATGTCTGGTCGTTCATTTTGGATAGTCATCTGAACACTCTCCTACTGGTACTTTTTCTTCAATTCTTAGCAGCATTTCTTATGTTGAGCACTCTAGGGTCTTCTGAATGTGGTTGAAATACTGCCCAAAGCCACAGCCTTAGGAAAGCCACAGGGGACTGTACCGTGTATAGTAGACCTGGCAGCCTGTTGTCTACAGGTAAGAATGGGACTGAGTAGGGATAGCAGGCTGGGCAGTGTCTTCACTGGAGATCAAAACGTAGGGACAATGTCACTGGTTCTCAACAGTTCAGATATGATCCCTCTCGGCGGTGGGAAGGATGCAAAAGTATTTCATCTCACATGTGACTACTGATTGATTGATTGATTGGTTGTGGTTACTTAGAGTACAGGGTTTATCGGAATTCTGAGGTCATGTCTGGGCTCAGTAACAAAGATATTGTGATAGATTATTGATGTCTGCTCTGTGTGTGTGTGTGTGTGTGTGTGTGTGTGTGTGTGTGTGAGTGTGTGTGTGTGTGGGGGGGGCGTCAGCAGGGATCGTGACACACATACTAGGTTTGGCTCTTCCTGGGTTGGATTATGAAACACTGTTAGTTCACCTTCTGGAATTTATCTGTTTAGAGGAAAGTCAAGTTCTGCCCCAGTCTTTGCAGGGAAGGGTCTTAATCTTGTTTAATATAAGTCAGTGATGGGGATCTCTTCGTCTGGCAGGGTTTTGGGAGTGGGCATATAAGCAATTCTGGTCAAGAAAATCTCTTTCCTAAGTCACCCTGTATTAAGTTTTATTTGCTTTAATGAGTGCTTCAAAAGAAGAAGGAATTCTCTTCTGGTCTTTGTTGTGTGAGAGCATAATTATCAGAGCTGCTCTCTTACTCTTCAAGGCACATGGGGAGAAACTATCCTTTTCTGCCTCTGGGCATTGTTGTGTGAGGGTGTGAGGTTGAAGCTTCTGTAGCTCTCTTGTAACCACAAGTGAGAAGCCGGGAGATAAATGCCAAATGCCGGCTCAAGTGTTAGAATGCTGACTTTGTGAAACAATATGATTAACTGTCTCTAGAAATAATGTGCCCATCTTATCTGAAATTGTATGCTGCTTTAATTTTTATGGGCTGATGAAACAAACAAGGAAGGATTTAATACCGAAACAAGTCATATGTTTGTAACATGTGAAGGCTAAAGGATATGATAAAATAATGTAGAAAAGATGGTTTTACCATAACTATTTTTAACAGTTCATTGAAGTCTATATGACAGACAAAAAGTCGGAGGTATTAAAAGTGTACAATTTATTCAATTTTGACACATGTATACATGTGTGAATATTGTTTTCAGCATAAGTTTTTTCACATGTAATTATAATGGTATTGTTTGGTAAATTTCATTTTCTGTTTACTCATTGCTAGTATTTTTCTAGGTCTACATTTTGTGTATTAATTTTATATCCTGCAGTCTTTATAAACTCACTTATTAGTTCTATCTATTTTGCAGGTTGCATCAGATTTCTACTTAGAGAACTACATAATCTGTGAGTAAATCCAGTTTTATTTTTTTTCTGTCCAATATGGATGCCGTTTATTTCTTCTTGTTGCTTTATTCAATTGGCTAGATCCCCATATGGTGTTGAATGAATACTGTGAGAGTAGATATTCTTGTCTTACTCCTGCTCTTAAGAGGAAAACACGTAGTCTGTCACCATTAAGCATGATGACAGCTATACGTTTTTATAGAAGCTCATTATTGGTTGAGGAAGTTCCATTCTATGCCTAGTTTGCTGAAAAGTTTTGATCAGAAATGAAGTTTGCTAAATGCTGATTTTCACGTGTGTGGAAATGATCATATAGTTTATTATTTTGGGTTTGTTAATATAGTAAATTACATTGATTGATCTTTGAATATAAAACCAACCTTGCTTTCCTATGATAAACCCCACTTCGTCATGGTGTCTTATCATTGGTATAAATTGTCGGGTTCAATCTGTTAAAACATTATCTAGAATTTTTGCGTCTTTATTCAAGAAGGCTATTTTTCTGTTTTTTTTTGTTTTGTTTTTTTTTTGTAATTTATTTGTCAGAGTTTGATCTTTCAGTAATGTTGGTCTCATAAAATACATTGGGAAACCTTATCTTCTACTCAGTTTCTGGAAGAGTTTGTGAAAAATCGATATTATCTCTTTCTTAATTGTGTGGTAGTGTTCACCTATGAAGCTATCTAGGCCTGGAGTTTTCTTTGCAAAAGAGTTTTTAACCATGAATTTAATTTTTTAAACAGACATAGGGTCATTCTTATGACCTATTTCTTCTTAAATGAGCTTTGGTAGTTTGTGTCTTTCAAGAAATTGACTAAATCCATCTAAGTTGTTGAATTTGTTGGCATAATGTTTTTTACATTTCCATATTATCTCTCTAATACCTGTAGAATCTGAAATGATACTACCTGATATTTATAATTTATACCTTTTCTCTTTTTCTTTACTGATAAGGCAGCTAGAAGTTTGTCAATTTTATAGACCTCTTCAAAGAACCAAGTTAGGTTTCATTGATTTTCTTTGTTATTTTACATTATCTATTTCATTGGCTTCCAGTTTGATTTTTATTATTTTCTTTTTTCTTCCTACTTTTGTTTTAATTTGCTTTAGTTTTCTTACTCTTTTTTAATGTGGAAACTGACCTTTGCTTTTCTAATATAAGGTGCTAATTGCTATAAATTTCCCTGTAATTATTGCTTTAGAAGCATCCAGCAGATTTTGGTATGTTGTGTTTTTGTTTTAATCCAGTTTGGGATACTTCCTACTTTTCCTTTTGATGGGTTATTTTTATGGATATTATTTTGTTTACAAATGTTTGGACGTTATCCAAATATCTTTTTGTTAGTGATTTGTGTCTGTTTCCTTTGTGGTCAAAGAATATACTTTGTATGATTTAATCTTTAAAATTTTATCCACACTTGTTTTATGGCCCAGAATATAGTTCATCTTGGTAAGTACTCTGTGTGTAATTGAAAGAACTGTGTATTCTACTGTTGTTGGGTAGAATTTTTATGTGTCAGTTGGGTCAAATATGTTGACAATATGCATCTTCTATATTCTTATTGATATTTTGTCTAATAGTTTTGTCACTTATTAAGGAAGATTGATTAAATCTCCAACTACAAATAGGGTTTTGAATATTGCTCCTTGAATTTCTCTCTCTTTTTACTTCTTATGTTTTGAAGTTTTGTTCTTCGATACATAAACATTAAGGATTGTTATGTACTGTTGATGAATTGACTCATTCATCATCAGGAAATGTCTCTCTTTATCTGTAGTAATATTTTTCCTATAAAATCTACTTTATCTAATATGAAAATAGCCACTCCAGCTGTCTTTTGACTATTGTCAGCTGAGTGTATTTCTCCCCATCCTTTGACTTTTAGCCTGTTCATATCTTTATATTTTAAGTTCATTTCCTGTTGGATCTATGGTGATAGAAATCAAGCAGAGATTGCCTATGAAGTGTGGGTGAGGGTCGTTCTATATCTAAATTGTGGGTGGTCACATGGTCGTATGGGGAATATTCGTTTATCAAAAGTCACCCAGTTTTATACCTAAATTACTTTTCTTTCACTGTATATATTTTACCTTTATTTTTAAAAATGCAAAGACATGAAAATTAGAAGAAAAATGGGTTTAAAAATTAGAGATTAAACCTAGGAGATTCAGTTGAACTAACAGGATTTCGAGAGAAAACTAAGAGAATAAAATTATAAATAAAATAAGTGGATTTTTAAATATCTAAGGATAAGAATTCTGATTTGAAATGTCTCCACTAAGAACCCAAAACAACGAATGAGAGAAGACAGCATCCAGGTCCCATATTTTGACATTTCAGAAATTCAGGGATGAAAAATTGCAAAGCTCTCGTACAGAAAGAACAGATCACATACAGAGAATGAATAAGCAGCATGACTTTGGCTGTTTCAGCCGCAAGACAGAAGAGAAGAAAGTGGAGGAATGTCTCCACAATTCTGGGTACAATTTTTGTTCAACCTAAGATCAGGCAAAACCATTAATCAGTTGTGAGAGGAAAAAATAAATATATTTTAGCTTTAAAAATTCTCACAGTTTTATCTTTCACACTTCTTTCTCAGGAAGCTATCAGAGGATGTGCTCTTCTCAAATAAGTCTGGGGGACAGAAGCATTAAACGGGGGTGTGGTACCCAGAGATGTCAGGAAATGCCCCGGTGACAGTTGTGCAGTGGCCCAGAGAACAAACTGTTCAATTTGGGACAAAAGGCCTGAGGGTTGGGGAGTGTGTATGGTTTTTTTGTTTGTTTGTTTTGTTTTGTTTTAACGATAATATTATACTACTACTTGATCAGTTTGGGGTAACAGTTTTTGGGGTAACATTTTTTGATAGCTACACAGGAAACTATGAAAAAATATATTGCCTTTATTAATTTCAGGCGGAGAAAAACAAAAGCAAGAAGTTGAGCAAAACTGACACATAAAGGAAATTTAGTCCTTTCTGTCATAACTGTAGGCAATATTTAAGTGGTCATGGTAATACACTCACTAAATATTGACTTAGCCAAATTGTTTTATAACACTATTGAGAAATTGAGCGGGGAAGTATGTATTTGTGTGTGTGCGTTGGGGGAGGAAGTTCAGTACTTAATTCTGATGTTTCATAGAAGTCAATACGTAATTTCGAAAATAGAACCGTTGAGAAACAGCAATGCAAAAACATCATTTTTAAACACTGGGATACATAGAAGAAGCAATAAGAGAGAGCTGAAAAGGACTTCTTTTTGGGGAGTAGGTGTGGACGTGAAGAGTCAAGGAACTGCTCTTTTTCCTTTTATTGGCCTCGACAAATCATATCCATTTTGCTTTTATACAAATAAATATTGGATGAAAACTAAGACAAGATAAAAAATACTCAAAGGATTGCTCTAAAGGTCAAATGTGATACATGCTGGACTCGCGTTGAGCTGTAATTCACTATATAAATAGTTGTCGTTATTGTTGTCATAATTAGAATCCAACAGTGGATAGATCCTCATAATAGGAACCGAGGTAATGGAGTTGTTATCATCGTCCTGTGACATATTGTCACTCATGCACTTAAAACAGCCTCCTATCCATCTATAAAGTAAAACAATAATTTCCGTCTGTCCACTCCATAGAGTTCTGTGAAGCTCAAGTGCGTGCACAAGTATTTCATTCACTATAATTGCTGTTCTTCTAAAGGAAACTTACTATCTTCTCCCAAGACCTGCCTCACTAGGCTGGATATGTGGGGAATTTTAGACAAACTTGGACTCGTCTTTTCTAGAAAGATTTACTTCTGCTTCGTGGGACTGGTTACCTGGGAGGTTTCATTCATTCATCACTTATTCATGCATATTTTTTTGACTCCTTCATTCTAAGAATATAAGAGAGCAGAAGAGACTCTGGGTGTCGGGCCAACTGCCATTTCTTGTCCTAACCTGGCCTGTCACCATGGCTCCGTGGCTGATGTAGGTTTACTCTTGTTCTCTGTGTCAGGCAGGAAAATAGGAGCATAAATATTTAACCTTCAAAAACGGGACTCGTTTACTGGAACTCTGACTGTATGAACCAGGGTTATAAATCTTCCTGAGGTATTTCAATATGCGTAAGAGAATGAAATGAAATGAAACCACATGAATGACAGCTAACTGTAACCTTTGATTGTTTAAAAGCATCGTCCTTTTTTTTTTTTCTCTCTCTTATAAAAGGGGGCCTCTGAACATATACACTATGGTCAGACATATATGGGGAAATTTATCTTTTAAAGTGACCCCTGCTTCCCCTCCCCCCTGTGCACTGAAATTTATATCAAGTCTGTCAAAAAGCTTAAAGGAAATTATATTTTAGAGCTGCCTATAGGTTGTGTTATACTGGAAGAGAATCATTTCACTTTGCTCACAATACCTTGCAAGGCCAATTTTCATTCTTTGGCTGTCTGTCAATGAGGAGAGGGCAGAGGGGGACCTTCAGGAAGAAGACAGGGGCCAGAATCCGTAGACGGGGTACATTGTGCTACGTCTGTGTCCTTTCTGATGGTTTCTGTTTAATTAAAGGAATCCGATAATCAGCAAAGAGGAATTGAATTTCTTCTCTATGCACAATGCAGTCTCAGATGCTAAGACAAATGAATCGAAGCAGATGTAGAGATTGTCCAAAAATGCATACAGACTCAAACTTGGAGGAAAAATACAGGTGAAGCTGTGGGAAGGGGTACAGGGGCTTGAGGGTCTCTTCTGTGCAGCTTTTTCTGCACAATATTTTGTGATCTGTTACTGTCCTCATTCCGTATATGAGAATATATGGAACTCTCAAAATTCAGAGAGTTTTAACTCCCCCAGAGTCACTCCTTTGGGAATTGGCAGAGCCTAGAAAGAACCTTATTATTCCCGACCTGAGTTTTTTTCCCCCACCTCTTGACTTTCATTTGGATTTATTTCAACAAAGATTTACTGAACATCTAGTATGAACCAGTCACTATGCCTGACTTCAGGCTACTTAGAGGGTTTTTTATTAAAAGAGATTTTTTTTGGGTCATCTTATCAAATATCTAGCTCACTGGTATCGTATCTATTAATGACTAGAAATAACTTCATATTAAACTTTGAGCAAGCCCTGATTTGGGAGACAGTTTTCCATCAGGTGAAAACTTTATGTATTGGTTGTCTACGTTTCAGGTTTTCACTTACTCTCTCACGCTTTGTCTTTCCTCAGTATGCCCCATCTTAACACGGGCTGCCATTTTCACTCTGTCCGTTGCCCAAAACAGCAGTGAGGCCATCGTCCCCGAGTCCTCCTCTCCTTTCCCTTTTCCACCGACGATGATGCGTTGCCAAATTGTATCTGCATTGATCGTACCCATGAGTTTCTCATCTCCGCTTCCTCTGTCCTCTTCCTTCCTAGACTCCGTGCTACTATCCAGTCCATCTTCCCCACAGAAGCTAGGACAAGGTTTTTCAAACGTCAGTGATGCCCTGCTCTGGCAGCTGCAAAGGTGTCTGGTTTAGTTTAGAACAGTCTCTAAGCTCTTTGCCCTGGGCACAAGGTCCTTGCCGCTCCTCGCCCACACCCCGCGTCGCTGCCCCTTGTTCCGTTCTGTTCTGTGAACGTGCGGAGCCTTTCCCACGTCCGGGTCTGTACACCTGGAGTTCCCTCTGCTAGCAGCGCCCTTCCCTCCCCAGCTCTGCTGAATGAATGGCTGGGTCCTTCTTTATCTTCAAGTCTTGGCCCACATGCTACCTTCTAGGGAGACCTGAATTGGCCACCCCCCATTACTCTATGTCCCAACTTGTCTTAATAACTAGTGGCAATCTGTAATTAACTTGGTCACTTGACTAGCGTGAAAAGGCCCTGTCTGCTCGTTTTCTGCTGTAGTTCCAGCGTGGAGAACAGTGGCTTGCACCAGGAGTTAGAGGATGAAACTATTAAGTGGGTGCAGAAACACGAGGGAGCTGCTGTAAATATTGCAATTGGGGAAGGTGATGAAACCTGGAGCTCATGTGGCAACTGACCCCGTTCTTGCCAGTTATTCCTTTTGGGTTTGACTTACAGGCTTGGGGTCGGCAGGGGCTGAGACTGGCTGCTGCCCAAACAGAAAACAGTGCATGGTGCTGCCTGGCTAAGCCGATGTGCACGTAGGCTCCTGAGGCTGATGCTGGCGTCACATGCAGCGTCCACACAGCACACAGGCGCTGGTGCCACCAGGCTCAGGTGAGCTACGAGGACACAGACACGGAGGGCTGTCTTCCTTCAGAAGAGACAGATGCTGAGCAGGTAACACGTCCACCACGTGCCAACGAGACTCAGGGAGCTTATATTTGTCACTCCTTGGTGCCTGGGATCAACAGACTGCTGTATATATGCCAACATTTTTTTTCATAGATTTTTTTGTATTTTTCCTTCCAGAGCTGACAGATTTTCTGTCACTTGTCCTTGGTCTGTCAAAAATCTCTGCTTTTCCTCACGTTTCTTGCTTAGTTAGTCCCTGCAATGTCTGTGGCCCCTGAGTCTCCCTGGCCTGGCTTCTCCCTTTCCTTTCTTGTTTTCTTCTTTTCTAATTTATCTACCAGCCTAGTATATTGTATCTATCTCTTCAGAACAAAGACTGAAATTATTTGTCTCAGTTTCTTCAACACAGAGCACAGTGTCTCACTCATGATAGATGCGCCGTGAACAAGTGAATGAATGAATGACATGAATAACTGAATTGCTCAGAGCTCAGTCTGACCTGTGGGTTCCGAGCCCACTGCCTGCCCAGACCTCGCTTCCTGCCCAGCCTTCAAGACTCTCCCTCAGACTTCTGATCTGGGCTTTCCGCTCTCTTTCTTTACCTCTTTAACTCCCTCCTTAAGGCTTATTTAGCTAAACTTTTATTTGAATTGAGGTTTTGGTTGTTGTTGTTATTGTTACGAGAAAGCGCTAGCAGCTGAAACAGCACCCCATGACTCCAGCTCTCTTCTGGAATTTTGGCAGTCCCTCCATGATCTTAATTGTCTTTTCAGATTCTGAAAGCAGAAACAGTATTTGAGCAGTCTCCCTTTTTAATCCGTGGAGTTAACATGAAAGTGTGACCTCTACACCAAACCTTTAAACACCCAACTTGGCAATTTATTACTTCTGCAGTTATTGCTATTAGACCAGCCCAAGGAACAAGAAAGCCATTTAAAACACATTGTCCGCCTGCTGTTGCTATTAGGACAGGTGCAAGTCGACGTGACATCAAGCAAGTGGTCATTTGGGCGGACAGCAAAACGGATGACCTGGAGTCGCCATCAGCCCTCCACAGAGTGACCTCCTTGTACCTTGTCAAGCTAGCCATAAAAATCACTCTTTTAGAAACACAGATCTTATCTCGAAGATGGGAATGGTTATGTACATTAATTTTTCCTCTGATCTCTCAATCGGAACAATCAAATGTAGCCCAAACACTTCAGCAGAAGATCAGATGGAAGAGAAACTTAGTAGAATGTTTTGTTGTGGTTAACATTTGTGTGTGCAAACGTAGTATTTGGTTCCTGACCAAACAGGCAAAATCCCTTTTTATGAATGCACTTAAATAAGTCATAATATAGATATGGTCATCCCACTTCTAAGTGAGACCTCAAAATTTAGCGTAAATTTTGTAGACATCTCCACGTCCTAAAGTCCAGGTTACATGGCGTAAGCAGATGACTTTGAGTTGCATTATTTTTCTGAGTGCGTGGAGTCTGAGACTTTCCTCAGAGTGAATGAGGGCGTGCTGTTCTCTAATTATAAGCCAAACATGTTCTTCCATTTTAAGATGCCTTTAAAAGAGAAATTGTTCTGGTCGGAATTTGGGGGAAAGGAGGAGTAGAAACCATAAAAATTGGAGCAATCCATAGAAATCCTCATCATACTTTTTCTTTTAAAGCCACAATTACTTTTTCTTTTTAAGATTTAAAAAAAAAAAATTTATTGGGGAAGGGGAACAGGACTTTATTGGGGAACAGTGTGTACTTCCAGGACTTTTTTTCCAAGGCAAGTCATTGTCCTTTCAGTCTTAGTTGTGGAGGGCGCAGCTCAGCTCCAGGTCCAGTTGCTCTTTCTAGTTGCAGGGGGCACAGCCCACCATCCCTTGCGGGAGTTGAACCGGCAACCTTGTGGTTGAGAGGACGCGCTCCAACCAACTGAGCCATCTGGGAGGCAGCTCAGCTCAAGGTGCCGTGTTCAGTCTTAGTCACAGGGGGCGCTGCCCACCATCCCTTGCGGGACTCGAGTTGTTGAACCAGCAACCTTGTGGTTGAGAGCCCACTGGCCCATGTGGGAATCGAACCGGCAGCCTTCGGAGTTAGGAGCATGGAGCTCCAACTGCCTGAGCCACCAGGCCGGCCCCCTCATTATACTTTTAATACACAACAAATTTATGTCCCTGGTTTTCTAATTCACAGTGTCTTAACAATCAAAATACAAATTTTGGGGGGTGAGTGGAGGCATAGAAACCCACAGCCACATGGGTCACCAGCTGATAGCCTGGCAGTAAGAGAGGATTAAAAAACAAAACAAACAAAAAAAGAAAAAACAGCAACAACATTTTAGAAACGTAACAATTAGAGAAAAAGAATTTTTTAGGGCCATACAGTGTAAGGGTAAACTGCCTTCCTGAGTACACTACTATTGAAACTTAATGATAAATTTGATATTGAAGATAATGGTTTTATGCTTCCTAGAGGTAATTGCAGTGATTTCGTATGTGTTAGTACAGGATTTCACAGTTAGCAAGAGTTCCGTCCCAAAATATTCAAAAATGGGTATGTGTGGCTGCTCAAAGTGTTACGGTTTAATCACCAGAAATTTGCTCATTAGAAAAATGTTACCCTCTAGTAATGCTATGTAAGCATGGCCAAGAAATAATAATAATAAAAAAGAACCAGTAATCAACCTACCTTGAGCACTTACTCCCTTCCAGGCTCTGTTTGGATATCTTGACATAATTGTCTCATGCAATTCTTACAACAACCCGGGAGGTGCTACTGTTTTCTTTATGAGAACCCTGGAGAACAGAGAGGGTGTGCATCTGGTCGGGCACACGCAGCAAAGGAAGAATCCAAACCTGTGTCAGTGTTCGTGCTTTAAACTCTACACCGTATCATCTCTGAGGACACAGAGTGGCCAAGTTTCAAAGTTCCGCAGTCTGAGGGTCAACTATTGAGTTCAAAGGGGGCAAAACACAATTGACCTAAAAATAGTGGTAATTTGTAATTTTATTATAGTGCAAATACGCATTTTATTAATAGTGCACGATATCTAATCACATAGCCCACTGGCATCACAATTCAGCTTTCACTAGTGAACACATAATTTCATGAAACAGCATTTTAGAACTTCAAGCGAATCAAAAATTTAAAATAAGGAAAGGAAATGGGAGGCCAAACCCTAGGAATCCCGTGGGCACATTACCTTTTCAGAGAAGGGTTAATTTCAGGAAACCGCAGTGAAGTACTTTTGGGGACCTACTACAGACACGGGGAAATTCCCTTGTGAATACTACGGACTAAAAAGTTTAAGCGATGTAAGCTCCTGAGAGACAGAAAGATACCCTGGATGATTTATTCATTGTAGAGCGAAGAATAACGCCGTGTGTGATATGCAAGATTTCCTGTCCCCCCGCCCCCCCAACCATGACAAATAGAGGGGAAGAGCCCAAACCTCATTCCCATCGCACCGACTCCCCAGTGCCCATCTGATTTGTCCTCGCGCCCCCTCCACCCCTTCTCTCCTTCTGCACCCACCCTTGCTTTCCCTGCTGAAATGCACAGGGCACTGACTACCCTTCCATCCTCTGGACCCTGTTTCTGTCCGTCGTGGACCCCGCCTGCCAGGCTAACCTCAGTTTCAAGTTTAGATGCTACTTCCCCTGGAAATTCTGCTTTGTGTGGGTCCCACGCTGCGGCCCTTTGGGATGCTGTCCTCCCGCTGTGACACTCAGTCACTCGACTGTCACGCTTGCTGAGCTGTGCCTCTGGTTCTTCTCTTCCAGGGTTGGAAGCTCAGTGTGTGAAGAGATGGCGTCTGTCCTGTCTGTCGTGGTAGCCCCAGGGCATAGCATAGGAGAGGCACTGAATGTATTTTGTTTGAACAAATAAACAAATGTATGATTCATTTCTAATCCCTGCTATTCTACAGAGGGTTCCATTGATGAAGTTCCCTCACCTGTGTCACCTTGTTTACCATCACAGTGACACGGTGCCCCATGAGATGGGAGTAAGGCGTCTGCAATTGCCAAACCCACCTGGGCCACCCATGACCTAACAAGGTGGGTTCCCCTCCCGTAGCTTGTAAGTTTATTTGTCTGAGGGGTTTTCGAAAAGAAATTTAAAATAAAATTACATTCAATCAAACATCTGATTAAGAGCCTGTGATGAAGAGAGTAACATCATACGAGCTGTCTGGAGACCCTGGGAGCGATAGCCCCATATGGACAAAGCTCTCGCTTGCCAGCAAAGCTAGTTCTCCCCAACCCCCAGGCGCCAGTACTAGAAAAGGTTCTCCTGTCATTTGAATCCTTTTTACTGACAATCTCCCTTTACCACCTGGTTTTCAGGAAGCTTGACAGATTTTTTTGTTAAATCACATCCCTACGCTTGGAGCGTGAGTTTCCCCTACTTGTCATTCTGTCCTTGGTGTAAGTTTCTCCTCAAGGCCACGTTCACTTTCCCAACAGTCAGGCTCCCGTGTACCTAAATCAAGAAATGCAGACACGATGGAGGCCTGTTTCTCTGTGCTGGTTAGAAGGTATCGGTTCTCACAGCTGGACTCTGGCAGTGGCTTTGCAGCTCCGATAAGGCAGGGGCTCTTCACAGTCGGGCACGTTTCCTTTGCATCTTTCCCAGCAGAGCTGAAGGCCCCAGCTCCTCAGCAAGGCATTCAAAATCTTCCACCTTTGGCTCCAAACTGCCTTTGGGAAGTTTTGTCTCGTTTTAGTCCTGTGCACACACCTGTGTAGCGGAGCCAGGCAGCTCTCTTTACCTGCAGTTTTGCTCACATCACCCGTCTACCTGTTGAAATGACTTTGATTCTGAAAGACAGCAGACACACACCATGGCTTAATGACCTAACATACTTGAGGGCAATTTGTAGGGGTAGTGCTTGCTTTACAGGGAATGTCTGCTCCCGTCAATAATACTCTAAGGACAAAAGGACTCCTGGGACAAGGGCAAAGGACAAGGAGGGACAAGAACAGGTACCTCTCTTGGAAGGGGGTCAAACTGGCCCAGACTCCAAGTCGTGAAGCCACGCAGAGCCTTTCTGGAGGGATCTACCTTTGGAAAGTGGAGGGGAGGTCAGAAGCACGGCAGGCAGCTTGCCCAGAAAAGCCCTCACCTCAGATGGGGCTTTGGCAAATAGTTCAGAGGGCCTGGGGCCGTGATAAGACCGGATGAATACAGCCAGGTAAATGCAGCTTTTTGCTTGTCGGTTTGGAGAGTGGCAGAACAAACTCCCTTTGTTGAGGTCTAGAGGACCTGTTGGAAGTCTGAACTGGCGTTAGAGCGTTCGCTGGCTTTCCCACTGGAAAGCTGGCAGCTATTCTGAGCATTCCCAAATTCTTATGATGAGCATTCTAGTTTGAGGACCAGCCCGCCCGCGTGGCTTCCTGAGACCCTCAGTGTCTGGCGTAAGCCATGCCGCTGCTCTCACGCCTCGTGTAGAGCAAGAGAATGTGCGTTTGTCTTAACAACGTCCTGCATCCTGTGTACACTTGAGGGCTGCTGGGAAGGAGAGGCACGTGTGGCAGGGGATGAGGAGCCTGTTGAACATCCACAGTGACAGAGCGGTTTTGATGGCAGCGACACGCCAGTTCTCTGGGAAATGCCGCAGGGTCCCCCTCTCCCTGGCAGGAAGTGTAAAATGGGTGACTGAGGCTCCCAGACCAACAGGGAACTATTTGGGGAACTAGAGCTTCTAGACCCAGACTGTGAGTTGTCCTGTCCAAGCCACCAGGCTGTGTTTTGAGAATCACCGTTACACACGGAGAATAAGATGCGGGATTTGGCCGTGGTTTCTTCAGGCTTCTGTTGGGCCGAATTGAGCTTCCCACCAGGAGGGCCCCTGATCTTTCTATCTGCACCCTGAGAAGTTCTCGCAGGACACTCATGGAGCACATCACACTGGAAGAGGGGTCCCAGGCCGGGGGAACAGAACACGCGGATGCCCCACGAGGCGGGAGTTTGGATCCCAGGAGGAACGTAGCGAAGGGGCATGTCCGGCCATTGTCACATATTTATGAAGCTTGGGCCGGCTCAGACACAGCCAGTCCTTGTATCTGGATGCATTGTAAATGTTTGAGTCTGAAAAAAAAGAAATTGCAGATTCACGTGTGGGTATCAGCAAAAATACAGCGAGATCTCATATACCCTGTACAACCCCCCACCCCGCCCCCTGTAACCGCATAAATACCGTACAATAGGGCAACGAGGATATGGACCTTGTTACAATCTACCGATAGATTTCCCCAGTTCTACAGGCGCTCACTGGTGTGTGTGTGTGTGGTTCATCGCAATTTTATTACCTGTGTAGATTGGCGTGACCGCCACCTTAGTCAAGACACAGAAGAGTTCCATCACTGGACCACTGGTCAGTGAGCTGGAGGCGAAAATGAGAATAATTGAAGGACTAGTCCAAAAAGGATAAACTCATTCGGAACAGGAAGAAACTTAGAAATACTGGACCCTTTGGTTGTTCTTTACAAAAAAGTAACATGCACACACACAGTTGTTTGCTCTGGCCACAGCACCACAGAAACTAGGGAGCCGGGAATGACTGCACATGGGGCAAAAATATTACGGAGTCCAAAAGTGTCATCCTGGGCTGCTGGGACTGATACTGACATGTTCCCCAAAGTGGGGTGTGGTCCCCATCGTATTCTACACTCCTAGCTGCCAGAGAGCCTGAGGGAGGCTGAGGGTCCCTGTGCTTTCTACTGAACCCCCCACCCCGAACCCCAAGTAAGAAACACTGAGAAAGGAGATTGAAGGTCAAAGGAAATATGCTAGGGGTGAGCCGATTGGCGCCAATGACTGGATCTGGTAGAAGAAAGCTGGGACAGAGCATGCGTTAGGTTCCCTTGGAAGGGGAGGAAATGCCGGGACCCTCCCTCAGCACTTTCTACTACACTCACTGACTGTCCCTGCTCTCTGCCCCAGTTTCCTCTGTGCTTCTCTTCACCCCACATGTCTGGAGGAGATGCAGGCCTACCTAGTTCTCTGGGAAATGCTTTTCTTTCGGGCGCGTTATAAAAGGTGCCTCATCTTACCAGTAACCTGGGAAATGGGAATTTGAATGAAAATGTGAATGGGAATTTGAATGTGCCACCTGAGAATGGGGAGACCATGTCCGACATGTTTCTAAGCAGGGCGCCGAGTTTCCGGTTGTACAGCAGGTTGTAAGTCCCCGGCCACATCAGAGATATAAATCATAGCTTAGAAATAGCACCGAGCGCTGGAGGTGCAGTTACTACGTAGACTTCCCTGGGCAGGCTGTGTGTGGACCACACGGGGACATGTGAGGGTGCCCTGTAGTACCTGTATTTGGAGGCGTCACCGCCGGTTTTGGGGCTCCATGCTCTTCATGTCCTGGCGACAGAAACACAGACCTGCAGGCACTGCCCTCTAAGCCAACCTTCAAATGACTCACACATTCTTGACCTTGTCCCTGGGACGGAGAAAGCCAAGGTTTGCTTGAAAAACAAGCTTTGGAGAAATGTACTCAGTTCTCCCCAGTCCACTAATGCTTTCAATCCGTTCTTTTTTTCTTCCTTTTTTTTTTTTTTTTGAAGTAAAACTCACTGTCTTGCAGCTCCTTGACAGCAGCGCTGTGCTCCCGAGTACACAGAAGTTGAAGCCCATGTGCATATGACAGGCTTTTAAAAACGTAAAGGCGGTTGTCATGTCTCCGTCCCTAAGCTTCCCCTTTTCTAGATGAAATAACCATTTCTGTTTCGTGAACGCGAGCCGTGCAAGGCGCATGCGTCATGTGTTCCCTAAATTGTCTCCTGCGTTCTGTCAAAAGCACAGCCTGGGAGAGATCGTTAGTGACACTTTCAGAGGCAGAAAGTGAGGTTCAGGGAAGCCATTGCCTCAGGTGCCCCGAGCTGTGGGAAAGCTGAGACTGGGACCCCAAACTCCTCATTGCAGAGCCCGTGTTCCCCTCATGCAGCTTGACCCCCAACCCCACCCCTGCTGTATCCCCTCAACTCCTTGAACCTTCCTCTGATGTCCCCAACCCTGTGTGACCCCTCATCTCGCTGACGCCTCCTGCGGTGGACACCTCTTGTTTTCTCTGCCCTGCCTGTGACTTTCAGGGAGGGTGACTGGCCACCACCTTCCAGCCAGGAGGTTACTGAGAGCTGGCGTTTGCATGTGTGACTCCATGACCTTTGTCACATTCGATTGAGACAAGGGTGAGAGCCTGACCCAGAGCAAATACACTTCTCCTCTGGTTTCCTTTTTCTTTCTTTTTTTTTTTTCTTCAAACTGGAACTTTAAAGGAGAGGTCATCCTTCTCTGATGGGAGGAATTCTAAGGCATAAAAAGTGGCCACTGCCGGCAGCCACCTAATGAAGAAAGCTTGTCTACAGAGAGCGAGAAGAATGGTGACGTGCCAGAGGAGCAGAAGTGTGTGTGTGTGTGTGTGTGTGTGTGTGTGTGTGTGTGAGAGAGAGAGAGAGAGAGAGAGAGTAGTTATTACCTGTGTCTGTTCCTAATTGCTTCAAAAATTAAGCTGTGCCCACTGTTGGTATAGTCAGCATTTGATTTTCGTGAGCCGGTCTGTGAACCTGGCTGTAGTTGGGTTTCTCTCACTGATAAACATCAGAGCCCTGTCTGTCTAAGAGCAGAGTGAGTGGCAGGGGTTATGTGACAGCCCCTGCCATGAAACTGGCTAAGGTCAGGTGGGGTGGGATGCAGTAAGAGTCCCGTGTCCTGCGGGAAGGTAGCTTGTCTTCATTATGCCACAGCTAAGCAGTGGGGTCAGCGATGCCCGTCGTCCCTGGGGACTCAGACCCGATGCCCACAGGGTCTGTAGCTTTAGGCAACTTGGTATAAAAATGTGGAGACATTGAGTGCGCCAGCTACTCCTGGCGTCTCAGGAAGTCCCTCAAGAAAACTCCAGTAAAACTGGCTTATTTGAAAGCAAATAGGAAAGAGTGAGGCCGATGTCAGTAGTCAAAAAGTGCCATTTTCGAGATTGAAAAAACATAATTTTCATTCCAATGCCTTGTGATCATGGTCAGAGTTTCTCACTTGCAGAGAAGGACCTGAGACAAGGATACATATGTAGTTAGTGAATGGAAAACAAATATTAGACACATATTGCGAAGGTTGCTTAACCATGCTTGGTACCCTACGGAGTACTAGCCTTTAGGGTCGTCTTTTCACTGAGCAGAAAGCATTTTTATCGTTGCAAGGCAGGAACCATTTGCCTTACCACTGAATAGTCACTTGCGATGCAATGGGACAAAAAGGAGTTCCAGTTTCTCAGTTTCCTACACATCAGCATCCGTTTTGATTGCAGAAGACCGGGTTCTAATCAATACCAAATGGCCAGGGGCTCCTCGGGTGATTGTTAGTTCCCTCACTTGATCGTAAAGACCACTCTACCCCTTTTACTTGTTGGCGTTACTTGCAAGTATCGGACTTTTTTGTTGTTGTTGTTATGAAAACATGGTATTTGTATGAAGGGAGGCACTTCCTGTGTGTAGTTCGTAGTCTTTGCAGCAAATGGCAATTTTTTTGTCCCACCCTAATGTTAGAGCACAGATTTGGAATCTGGAATCTCTCCTTTTGAATAGGGATGTTCCAGAAGAATCACAAAAAATTACACTCACCGTGTCTCATACAAGTGCCTAGTCCCATAAACTCCCTGCCTTCTGTGGGCTCTTCAGACCCTCGTTAGCCTGGCTCAGCCCTCTGTGGGGGTTGCCTCTCGTGCTTTTTCTCAGTTGTACCCCAAATAGAGCCTCTAAGTCTGGGTCTAAGAAACCGGAACTAAAGTGCAAATCCAGACTCACAGGCATGGCTAGGCCGCATACCGTTTTCCCCCGAAAATAAGACCAGGTCTTATACCGTGTTTCCCCGAAAGTAAGACCGGGTCTTATATTCATTTTTGCTCCAAAAGATACATTAGGGCATATTTTCAGGGGATGTCTTATTTTTTCATGTACAGCAATCTACATTTATTTAAATACAGTCATGTCATCTTTTTCTGGAATATCATCATAATGTACTAAATGTGTCCATCTGGCTGACAATCTTAACTGCAATTTATTGTTCAGGTAGGTCTTATTTTCGGGGAAACACGATATGTGTATATATAGCTGATCATTGGCAAACTTAGAAAGAGCATCATTTTCCCATAGATACGTAAAGGATTAAGATGTAATTACAAGTACTTTCACTGATTATCTCCAATAGCAGCCGCATTCAAATCTTACAAATTAACGAGGCATCACATTAAAAGGTGAATTGCTGAGTCCCACACCTGAAGATTTCGTAGGTCTAGGTTCATGCCCCATCATCTACATTGTTATAAGTTTTAACCTGCGTGGACTCAGGTGCTGGAGGTCTGGAGGTACCGCTTTACACCATTCCTTATGTCTCTTCTAGACCCATGTAACTCACACCAACTGTAAATGCAATTCTAAGAGAGCATCCCTTAAAGGAAGACTGTCCCTATTCTCATGTTGGTGTCTGGCTAGGAAAGATATTTGATGAAGAAAGTACCACAGTGGGCAAAGGGTGGGGAAGCCAGACTGGCTGAGGGGAGAATTTACTGCATTATCAACTAATGGACACCTGAAGGCTTTTTCAGACACCAGTTTTCTCCTTTCAATCCCAATGGGAAGGAAATGCCACAGTATAACCGTGAACAGTGTTTGCTGCTTCTACATTTTTTTCTTTTCTTTTCTTTTCTTTTTAAATGAGAGATTTGCTGAAGTTGTTTCTGGTTTTCCTTCATTGTATATCAAATGGTCAGAGCTTAGTTAATTTAAAATTTAGATCTTCCATTGCAGGTGCATAAGGGGCTTGATGTGACTCAACCGTACAAGGAATAGAAATACTTCTGAGAGGAAAGACAGGCCTAGGAAATTGCCTCTGGATAAACTAGCCCTTTAGCATTTAGATCACTCCAGTTTGGAAGGGCTGGAATGGAAGCAGTTGTGGTCCTACATGGTAGTAACAGAAGTGATCCAGTACTTGAAAAGAAGGGAAACACTCTCGCACGCATGTCTAAGTCATGTTAGAGCAGCCCAGGACCTTGGGAATGATATATATGTGGGGGGAGAAGGACCCATGTCTGCTGGGAGGTACAAATGTTTTAACGGATTCATTAGTTAATTTCTTCACGTTCTCATCGTCTTCAGGTCCATTATGCCTTTCCTGGTGGGTCTGCAAATCCCCCAACCTACTGACATGTGTTGTAGATAAATATGCAGGGGGAGCCCTTCCAGCCGTGGTACATTGACCCGGGGAAAGCTCCCGTATAAAGCTCCACAGATAAGTCAGGTCAACAGTCTTTTCCTAGAACTTTAAAAAAAAAAAAAAAAAAAAAGAATTTAAAAAGAAATCAGGCAATTTCTCCTAGAGTTGGGAGTTGTCAGATGTTAAACACAGGATTAGTCGGTTTTGTGATGTTCCTTTGTGACAGAGGAAGAGTTAGGGAGAAAGGTCGTATATCCTACCACTTGGCCTTTTTTTTTTTGTTTTTAAGAATTTATTAATTAATTTATTTTTTTGGGGGAAGGGGAACAGGACTTTATTGGGGAACAGTGTGTACTTCCAGGACTTTTTCCAAGTCAAGTTGTTGTCCTTTCAATCTTAGTTGTGGAGGGTGCAGCTCAGCTCAGGTCCAGTTGCCGTTGCTAGTTGCAGAGGGCACAGCCCACCATCCCTTGCGGGAGTCGAACCCGCAACCCTGTGGTTGAGAGCCCACTGGCCCATGTGGGAATCGAACCGGCAGCCTTCAGAGTTAGGAGCACGGAGCTCTAACCACCTGAGCCACCGGGCCGGCCCTCATCACTTGGCCTTTGGAATAGAGACTATTCTCTGTTGAGAAAATGTTGAATGCAGTTAATTACTCAGTTCCAATGAGGCTCAAAGGAGGGAATGTGTGCGATGGTGACAGTGTCAGCTCTGGGTCACGGGAACCGGGTATGTACCCTGCATCTGTGACAAGAAGGGGAGTAAACATGAATAAGTGCCTTTAGCGTCCATGTCCTCATCTATATAATAAGAAAAATTACTTAGGGTTGTTCTGAGGCTCCAATAAATTAATGGAGGAGCTGGATGAATTGAAAAGCACACTACAAGTATGATGACTGAGACTCTGACATGTCTAGAGCGAGGGGAGACGTTCTCTGGCATGTTCTGTCCCAGAATAATCTTTGTGACAGCAGCTGCCATTTACTCACAGCATGTAATGTGCCCACCACCATGGCGTGCACTTTGAGTGTAATTACTTGATGTACCCTCACTCTCGCTCTATAACCTAGATCTTGTTTGCCAAAATCTGCAGGCCAAGATTCTGAGACCTAGGGAATTTATGTGAGTAGTCTGAGCAAAGTCACAAACTTTGTGCTTAGCAGTGACACCAATAGCAGGCGTCAGAAAAGCAGGTGTTGGTAAATTGGACTTATCAGAATTAAAAATGTCTGCCCCATGGAAAGGATGAAAAGACAAGCTATAGACAGGGAGGAAATATCTCCAAATCACATATCCAACAAGGGATTTATATTGAGCATATGTAAAGAACTCTCAAAACTCAACTACAAGAAACAAACAAACAAACAAACAAACAAAAATAATCCAATTAGAAAATCCACAAAAGACATGAACAGACAATTCATTGAAGAGGATATACATATGGCAATTAAGCTTAGCAAAAGATGGTTAATAAATTCGTATTAGGGAAATGCCAATTCAAACTAAGGTAAGAGGCTACTACACACCTATCAGAATGACTAATTTACAAACTAATGTTAACACCAAGTGCTGGTAAAAATGTGGAGAAACTGCATCACTCATACATTGCTGGTGATAATGTCAAATGGTGCGGTCATTCTGGCAAAGAGTTTGTCAGTTCCACGTGGAAACATGTGTTCACCATACGACTCAGCAATTGCACTTTGGACATTTATCCCAGAGCAATGAAATCTCATGTCACACAAAACCTGTGCGTGAAAATTAATAGCAGCTCTATTCACAATCGTCTGAACCTGGAAACAGCTCAAATGTTCTTCAGCGGTGAGTAGTGAAACAAGCTGGCATATCCAGACAGTGGAATAGTACTCAGCGGTAAAAATGAACAGTTGATACATTTGACAACTTGGATGAATCATGAGGGAACTATACTGAGTGAAGACAGCCAGTGCCAGAAGGTTACATACTGTGCAATTCCCTTTGTTTAACATTTTTGAATTGAAAAAAGGTAGAGATCTGAAGAAGAGATTAGTGGCTGTGGTTGTCAGGGTTCAGGGAACAGGGAGACAGGGGCAGGTGACTCACTATAAAAGACAGCACCAGGGATCCGTTCTGTCCATTCTGCATCTTGATTGTGGTCTCCTGTATCTGTATACGTGATAATAGTGCAACAGACTCTCTCTCTCTCTCTCTCTCTCTCTCTCTCTCTCTCTCTCTCTCTCTCTCTCTCACACACACACACACACACAAGTGTATGTAAAACATGCCATCTAAATATGGTTAGTTGGTTTTATTGATGTTGAATTGTATCAATTTCTTGATTATGATATTTTACTATAATACTTAAGATCTGATGTATCATAATACGTAAAAGTGGGGAAAAGTGGATAACGGGTACAGGTGATGTCTGTTGTTTCTGCATAACTGCATGCCGGTACTCCATTTTCTCAAAATAAAAAGTTTAAACATAAGTGTACACTGCGGAGTAAGCACTCTGTGTCCACATCTGGGATCTCTGCTTCTTTGGTGACTGACAGTTTACCTAAACTTTCATGGCCTTGGTTTCCTCATCTGGAAAATGGGTATAACCCTATGTAATTCATAGGGATGTTGATTAAGTAGTAGCACTATATCTTGAGTATCTGGCAGAGAGTCATCAATCAATAAATATTATCTATTATTATGAATAGTAAGAGTGCTGGCATTTGAACACTGATCTATCGAATACAAAATTTTAGTTTATTAAAAGTGAAAATGATGGACCAGCTGATTATTCTTTTCTTTCATTTCAACTAAAGAGCTTTCAAACCCAATCACCACTGGGTGCCCACCCCCCAGAGATCCTAATTCACTTGGCCTGGGATGGAGCCCCAGCACCTGACGTGTTGTTTATTTGTTTTCATGCTTCTCAGGTAATTCTAACGTGTAGCCTTGGCTGCAAACCAATATGCGCAATGGTTACTTTTCCATTCTGTCTGTTTCCAAGTTTCAAGTTGAATTAGTCCCGAGTCTGCTAACAGTGCCAGTTTTGCTTCCCCTGCTGTGGCTAAGGGCACAGTTTCTCAGAGGGAGGCGCACCTAAATAATTGCAACCCCCTGGATGCGTGTGGCTGTGATAATGGGGTCACTCCTGAGCCATGGCTGACTCCACAACCAGATGGAGGTGGCGTTTTCCCGGGAGACGGGTGGCGTGCCGCAAGGAAGAAGCAGTCACCAGAGCGTCGATACACAGGCTCAGCTCTGCTAAGACTGAGCACAGACACAAATGAGAATATCTGGAGGTCCCTTCCTCGAGGCACCCAGGAGGGACAATTCTGGGCCTCTGTGACAGAGCGCACCGTGCTTTCCAATTCATACCATTCAAAACGGCAGACGAAACACACGGGGGATATCCTAATCAATACCACTTGGCAGTCTTCCGAAGAAAGATTTACAAACAAGAAAACCTCTGGTTTTCATTGTTTCAATATTTTATGTGTTCTAACAAAGCAGATGATAATTCTATGAATTAACAGATTTTTTTTTGGTTTGCTTTGATTTCTTTTTTTAAAACATTGCATGAAATTAATACAAGGACGGTCCAATGTATTGTTTCAAATAGATTCTCTTCATTCTCTGTCTGTGTACCCTCACCCTGAACACACACACTGGGGGTGTGGGGTCTTTAAAACAGGCCCCACAACCCTCCTCCTGCCCCTTTGCTGTCTGTACAAACCATTCCCCTGTGAAGAGCTGGAGCGTTCTCCACCCACCTTGAACTGGGACTAGCCCTGGATGTGGTGTGATCCCATGGCCCGTGACAGCTCCAGGCCGAGCTCTTAAGTGTAGGTGCTTCTGACTTTGTTCTTTTGGAATTCAGGTCAACACGGAGGAGTGAGTGGGCTTCCCCGCTGCAGAGCAGCCTGTGGTGAGGCCCTAGAGACAGATACTGTCTGGAGGGAGAGGGAGGGCTGCAGGAAGTTCGGTGCCAGGCCCAGGTGGGTGCAGGGGGCCTGCTAGACACCTTCCAGCCACACCCAGCATCAGCGAATGCCACCCCCTGAGGCGTCACTGTGAGTGGCCTGGGCAGCCCAACTGTCCAGACCAACCTGGGACGCGTAAGAAACCAGAAGTCACTGTGGTTTCCTGCCGTTACGTTTGCCAGGTGTTCCTTGGCAGCGGCAGGTAGGTGAAGCCCACACCTCTCCTTGACTTTACGAGAAGCTGATGCGATTTGGCTGGTTCTCAGTGATCACAGATATTTCGGTCCGTGCTCCTTTGTCCTCAGTCTCCTCCCATTGACGTTTTCCTTATGAAACATAATTCTTGGTAAGTATTGAGTTGAACACACAGGAGCACACCACCCCCCACCCCCAATAATAATGACGAAAGTCGCATGCCGTGGCTGGCTCTGAGAGTCCAGCCTGAGAAGGGGCATCAGTACTCACGTTCTAGAATGAAGGAACAGGCAACGCAGGTGTCACTTAGGCAGGGAGGGCCATGTTTACACGTTGGTTGAAACTCGGGTTAATTGTGCCTGAGATCGTTAGTGCACAGGCCCCGGGCCCGGCCACTCCCACACGTTCCTCAACACAGATGGCACATCGATTCCTCAATATATGTTTTTGCTAAGTCACATTCATATATAGTCATCAATAGCTCAATCTGAAAAATGCCTAGTTCTGTTCGTTACACTGTAGACCTACGGCGAAAAAGGGTTTGGGAAGAAAAGCCACATGCAGGGGGGGACAGGCCATTTCATACTACAGAGCAGATGCCACCTAGTACAAAACAGAGAGAAAGCAAACTTATTTGGGGCTCCAAAATGGTTGGGATGAGACAGTGAAAACTCATGTTTCTGGTGAACGGTCTCAAACTGAGCTGTGTGGGTTATTCTTGGCCGGTAATAACCACAGACTGCTTGGAATAACCATGGAAACAAGCTGTAGCTAAGTACAGTACAATCACCCTGATTACCATAGAATTAGCACAAAACAAATGTTTATTCTTTTCCCAAATAGATATATTATTATGATGCTAGCCGCTTCCCATGTCGCCCAGGTTTTCTCCTCATCGCTCTCACGTCTTTGCCTGACATTTGTTTCTTCTGCTGTCTTTTCCCAAGAACCACGGAGGGTGTAGGGGAGTGGGTGGTAGCTGACCTTTCTTTCCCCTTCCTCTCTCCTCAATCTGATACACCAGAAACCATAACACACACATTGATTCATTCATTGCTCCGTCGGGGTGGCAGGGGGGTGAGGCTAACCCTTGAAAACGTGCCTTGCAGTTTCAGATTCAAATGACCGACTTGAATGGCATGTTGATTGAAATCGTATAATTTTGACTTCTTTGGTGCCCATGGAGCACAGCCCAGCTTCCCATTTGCTCCTGGCATATTATGGCCTGGGAAGAGGAAATCACACGCAAGGCAGGGCCGCATTACCTGCCTTGGTCCGCCCTGGTGCGGTGCACACCTGACAAAGGCAGGCATCTCAGGCGTCCCGTGGGCCAGCAGCGGAGGCTGAAATCTAGTCACAGCCTCTCCATTTGCCGGCCTTGTGAGCTGTGATGACAGCTGGCACTCGACTGTCCCCAAAACCCCCTCTCACAGTACCCAGCACCATGCTTGCACAGCGATGGAAGCAATTAGCTGCCGTGCGCCTGATGTACCCCACAGAGGACTGGTGGCTCGTCTGACACATCTGGGCACTGAAAGTAATTGAAACAGCTGCTTCCGCCCATATGGCAGCAAAAGCTGGTCCTGCAGAGTCTGCTGCCGGGGCTGCACCAACCTCGGGCAAATTAGCCATCATTAATGCCCACATCTGACCCGCATACGCAGAGCAGCTAATCAAGACAGCTGGGGGTGGGGTACGGGCACAGAGCAGGAGAGTCCTGTTAAGATTCTACATGGCGTCCCAGGTAGAAAGATAAAGCACACAAACCCGAATCTTCCTTTCCCTCCCCTCCCCAGCAAGGACGGCCTGTCTGTGGGCACTGTGTAGTAGGAGGTTGCTAAAATCGTGGTGTGCCTTTCGGGAAGTATCACACTGCTCTGTGCAAGTCTGGTGTCCTGCAGTTATAAATAGCTTGTCGCGTGGCGAGCAGGGACACGGATACTTGCAGTCTTGGTGGCCCGGCTCTGGAGCCGAGAGGACCATGGTAATCCAGGCCCTGGTGTGCGAAGGTGAGCCACCCTGACCCAGAGGGGACAGGCACAGGTACCTTTTCCTCCCCTCTCAAAGGTACTGTGCTGGCTTGTGGAGGGATCGGCTCTCCATAGCTACACCTCAAAGGGATGGGCCTTCCTTGATAGGGAAGTTTCAGACTCAGTTGTTACACGGGGGCCTTGGAGACAGGTGAGAGGGCAGGTGCCACTTGGCGGGTAGACGGGCGCTCTCTCATCCCTGAGGCTGAGGTATATGACAGGACAGACGGAAGCTTCTAAGGACTCTTGACTCCACTTGCGTGTAGTGGGATGAGGGCAGGGGGCTGTCGCAGTTACACCTTACAGCTGATGCCATTATTTGTCAGACGGTTCATCACCGTGCCTGACAACACCCCCGAGCGTGAAGCCAGTGGTGGGGTGCATGTGGGCTGGGGGTGTCTTCCCAGAGGTGTGAGGGCAGTAGAGTGTGTGCACGGGGTGTGTCACTGACCCTCAGGTCGGAGAGAGTGTCCAGGCAAAGCGATTTCAGTTCTTCGAGAAATGGAAATTTCTGTAATGAATTAGATTTGAATAAGAAACTAGAGTTGCGGTTAGATTCATCTGCAGTTACCCTGGCGCCAGATTTCATCTCCAGGTCCTTAGGGAAATGCCTTCCCTGTGACAGGAAGTCTTGTCCCTACAGGTCACCCGTTCACCCTCCTGGTGTCAGCATGAGCCGATGCTACTTGCTTCGTTGCAGAAATGTTTCTACCTTCTCCCCATAGTTGTTCACCTGTGCTAAGCTGTCCTACGTGATGACTAACGTGAAACACATGATAAACAACCCCTGCGATGTGAGACCGTCACAGCAGTCACGCCTCATCCAAGGTTTCGCGTTCTGCGGTTTGTTACTTGCAGTCAGCTGTGGTCTGGAAACATTACATGGAAAATTCCACTCATGCACAATGCACAAGTTTTAAACTGAGTGCCGTTCTGAGTGGCGTGGTGAAATCTTGCGCCATCCCTCACTGTTGCGTTCTGTCCCACCCACCTCTGTCTAGTGTCTCCGTCCACACTGTATCGCTATCCACCTGTCAGTCACTTAGTAGCCGCCTCGGTTATTGGTCCGCTGCCCTGTATTGGAATGCTGCGCTCAGGTGACCCTGATTTTACTTCATAAAGGTCCCAACGTGCCACAGTAGCGATGCTGGCAATTCGATAGCATGCTTCCTTTAAGTGAAAAGGTGAAAGTTCTCAACTTAACAAGGAAAGGGAAAAAAAATGTATGCTGAGGTTGCTAAAATCTATAGGATGAAGGAATCTTTTATCTGTGAAATTGCCTAATTCATAAATGAAACTTAATCATAGGTGTGTATGGATTGGAAAAATATAGTAGATTCAGGGTTTGGAACCATCTTCTGTTTCAGGCATCCACTGAGGGTCTTGGAATGTATTCCCCATAGATTAAAGGGGGACCACTCTATTTAGTTTGTTGCTGACATGACCTAAACAAGTTGGCAGAATTTTTTCCACCAATTTTGAGATAATTGTGATGACAACCTTGCTATTCTGGGCCTTTCATTTAGGGACCGAGGGGTGAGCAAAATCACCCCTTGTAAACAGCTAAATAGCAGTTTGTCAGAATAGCTACTTCAGAAAACATGGCGAAAGTGACCACAGAAAAATATTTTCTGATACGTCGTGAAACGTTTCCTTTATAGTTACTGTTATTATGGGGTCCGTTTTTTGTCATGCAGAGATCAGTTTTAGAAACAACAGTTTTCTTCTTTCTTACTCCCCCCACCCGCAGGGGCTCATTTAAGTGGATTTTGGGGCAAAATATGGATGTCCTCCTCTTTAGTGCCCAATCTGTGTTCTTCTTCTTTTTCTTTTTTAGTTTCAGGTGTACAAAACAATGTACTAGTTAGACATTTATCATTTATATCCCTCACATCCACTACCCCGCTGACATCGCACACAGCCATTACATTTCCACTGTCTCTATTACTAATGCTGTACTCCGCTTTTTGTGACCATGTATATATATAAACTTGCAGTTGACATTCATTATTGTTCAGCTTCAGCTTCAGGTACTTGAATAAACTTCAAGTTTATTCCATTTTGGCTGAATTGCTTCACCAGCCAGTTCATGACTTGCTACCATTTAAAAGTAATAATGTTGATTGTGAAATAATAAATGCTAATGTTTTTAAACTCTCTTGATCTGAAAAACCCTTATGAAGGGCCTCCTGTGCACTACACACTATTGCACAGCACGGTACACATCGCTGTGAACATTCGCCCGTCCTCATGGAGCCTGCTGTCCAGTGCGGGGAGACCAACCAGAACTAAATAAATGGGATCCATGTGGTGTGCCCAGTGGTGTGGGTGCTGGGGAGCAAACAACCAAGCCAGGGGCAGGAAAGGCCGTTCTGGGGTGTCGGGCAAGGCTTCCCTGAGTGGGTGACGTCCTAGCAGAGACCTATGAGGGAGGGGAGGGCAGGGGCAGTGCATCTGGGACTGGGAAGCGTCTTCCTGCAGGCAGAGCAGGTCAGCCAGCCTTACGACAGGGCTGTGCTCAGCGGGCTGGGTGCCCCGGGTGCCCCGAAGGCAGTGAGGGTCAAAGATGAGCAGCCGGCTGGCATTAAAGTGGCCAGGACAGGTTTTCATCAGGAGCATCCTCCTGCGATAGGGAGATGAGTCCAGTGGGAACTGAACGCAACTTCCGTTTTCAGAGAGGCCACTGGCGTTTTAAAGGGAGAATAAGGAGTGTGAGGAGAGAGGGCGCTAGGGGGAGGCAGGGAAGTGAAAAGGTGCAAAGCGGGAAGTGTTTGCTCAGTGGAGCTGATCCAAGTTGGGCTCCTCCCCCCACACACAGGCTGGGAGACGGAAGCCCTGTCCGCAGGGCTTTCTGGGCCCAGTCTCCTGGCAGCCCTGAGGTCTCTCCGGCAGACACTTCAAGGGGACTAAGGTCATCCTAGGGCTGTGGCCTTGAGCTGTTGGAAGCCATGTTGATGTTTGTTCGGTTCTTTAGAGGCAAGACTGAGACCTAGTTGAGAAAGGGCTCAGAGGAGCCCGGCTCGAGTTTGGTCAAGGAGAGAATGTTTGTCGCGAGGAGAATTGTAGGACCTGAAACCAGCAAAAAAGGGGTGACGATGGTGGGGGCAACGCTCTGCTCTTTGTAGATGGAAAACTAACTGGAGAGTCTTGGAGTGATATGTTCTACTATTTTAACAGAATTTGCTGACTGTTCTGATAATTGTCTGAAAGAGACAAGGGAAGAAGCAAGAGAGCAGTTAGAGGGTTATTGCAATAATCTAATCATGAGATGCCACAGCTTGGACCTGGTAATGGTCACGTGCATGTTGTTGGTACCTGATTGGGGGGGGGGGATGAAAGAGAAGATTCAAGAATCACCCCAGAATCGTTTTGGCCATGGTTACTGAATCCTTGCTTTGGGCCAGATTCTGTCTTCAGCACTTTATATGCATTATCTCACTCATTTACCCATCAAACAGTAGCATGACCTCGGTGTAAAGGTCACCCTTCCACAGAGTTGAAGTAATTTGCTGAAGTCACATTGGAGAGTCAGTGACGGAGCCACGGTGAGGGCCTCGGACTGTGTGACCTGAATGACCTAGAATGTCATCACTGCTCCCCTTCCAGGAGCCAAGGAGAGGACAGAACTCAAAGCCACTTCTCAATTTGGCTTCACTGTCTCAGTCGTTACCTGCCCTCCCCTGTTTGAGTGTCTGCTTCCTCGTTAGTGAGAACAAGATGCGATGACTAACGTTTTGCTTTCGTTTGGAGACTTTTTATTCCAGCGATGCCGCTAGTTAAAAACCACAGAACATAACTTGCCTCTGTGGTTTGTAGTCCTTCATAAAAGTGGGATCCCAACCCCCAACTAAGTTCTTCTTATTCCAGTGATGAGAACAACTCTTTTGCAATGTATTCGTTATTATTTCTCTATTTGCCCCATCGATTACGCCATACTCTCCCATTTCCTTAAATTATCTTTTTTGTGGGATAAAATTCCTGACCTAATCCTGATAGAATGACTTCATCATGAGATAAATGTTTGCAAGCATTATCTAGACGGGCTGGTAGGACTCAGCTCTCTGAAATTCATTTTCCAGTGTGACACTACAGCCCCACTGCGCTTACGTGATGTAGTTTGGAGCAACATTTCAAAATCCTGAGATGCTTTTAAATGAATCATTTAAATATCCAACTAGTTAAGAACCCGTGTTCTGGAGTTAAATAGCCTGCAGTTGAATCCTTGCTCCGCCATTCTTAGCTGTGTGGCACTGAGTGAATTACTTCACCTCTCTGTGCTTATGTTTCCTCTTTTATAAAATGGTGATACATAATTATCAATGTTAGAGGGTAGTTGTGAAGATTAAATGAGTAAATATGCATAAGATCCTTAGAACTAGAACCTAGTAAATGCTTACTAAGTATTAGCTGCTTTAAATAATAATAATAAGAAGAATGTCATTATTATCACCACCATGACCACCAACATCATCATGTAACACAATTGTGGCTAAAATACACCTCTCAGTGTTGGGGTTGGATTGAAGACACTCAACGGGAGGGCAAGGACTAACCTTCAGTGCAACACAATTTGCCTCCTATGTGAGCCTGTGTGTGTGTGCACGCGTGTGTGATGGATCCTCTCCGTTCATGAGTTTTTATGGCAGGGTGGAATATAGGGAAGGGGGTGAGTTGCAAGTAATGATATTTTCTCCTTTTTGGTCGAATACTTGAGGAAAAATGAATAAATGCTTCAACATTGCAAGAGAGTGTTTTTTCTCTCTGTCTTTCTGTTACTCTCGCTGGTTCCTGTGCTTCCATAGCAGTGTGATAAGTAGGAGCAGGAAATCAGTTCATCGGGTAAAAAGACACAGCCCTGTCGTTTCCGCTTTGTTATTTGCGTCTCCCTTCTATTGTGGTCCCTGTGAAAGGTGATCTCTATGGACACTTAAAAGAGGAGAGTCAGCGTCCCAACCACCAGGCAGAGATGCATTCATTATTATTTTGCAGATTTCCTCTGTGAAAGCTGGTAAGTAAGCAGTGAAGTTGGAAACTGAAACCCTCTGTTGACTTCAGACTCAAACTGGGTCTCATTCACTCACAAAACTTAATCTTTTAATTCCTCAGCGATGAACTGCTACTAGAGATCATGTGCTTTAGCAACACATTTCTTCACTCATTTCCTAGTGTGCTTTTCCAGCCAGCCTAACAGGACAAGAGCTCTTGCAGACATTTTTACTTCATAGAAAATGTTCACTTTTTCAGTGACAAAAAGATTTAGAGCACACATGTAGGAAACAGTGTTCAAAAAGTCAGTGAGTGTACCCCTGACTAGAATTCTCTGAGATACGATGTATACTTACTCACTTTTCCCATGTTTCTGGTCAAAACTGTATTGCTTCTGTTCAAGGACTTGTATGAGACACACAGAGCAAAAGGTGGAAACACTGACTTATGCTTAAGTCATCTATAAACTAATATACATATCAGGAATTAATAAATGATGGTTCTGAGTGAATGAAGGTACTAATTTACATTGACACTATAAGAGTAATTATTAGATCACTGCCAACGCTCTTTTGTTTCTTAAAATGTTGTCTGTATTAGTCTTCTTTCTTTCCTTCCTCCCTTCTTTCCTTCCTTCTTCCCCTTCCTTCCTTCCTTCCTTCCTTCCTTCCTTCCTTCCTTCCTTCCTTCAGTGCAAAATATACCCAGGGCAATAAGTAGATAACTTACTTTCTCCAGTTTGTTTCTTGAGTGAATTCAAACTAGAATCCTTCTTCTTGTGGGCATTTGCTATTGGAGGCCAAGGGGAAGGTGCCTTATGCAATGCCAGTGGTTTATACCTTGTCTCCCAGCTTCCACCTGCCTTCTGGGCCACTGACAGAGAGACTCAGAAACCACGCCTCGGCTTTGCCAGCTGCCCGTGTTGGCCCCTGTTATAGGCGCTGCCAATAGGGGCTGATAGACAGACACGACCAGGCTGGAGGAGGAAGGAGGGCCTGGATCTTGCCCATTGCTTCCCATCTCTGTCAGGCCTGCTCCAACAGTGCAGGTGTTTTCTGCCCCACCTTCATTTGCCACTCAGAGAATCACCCTCTTTATGCTCTCTTAGAGGTCTGAGCTTTTCCGCTTGTTCTCTCATTCGGGCTCCAGCACCAGCACCATGGAGAGCTCCCCCTAACTTCCACATTCTGATACCCACAGCCACTTTCCTACCCCGCCACCCCAGTTATTCTCTTGGGTTATTTAACCTAGTGTACTCTAAGCACCCCAGCACCCATATACCCAAATCCTTATATTAAATTCTACACCCTGACAAACAGCAAGGTTATATATTCCTGACAGTGCAGAGGTACTAGAGAGAAATGCAAAGGGGGTATGATGCTGTCTGAAAAAAAGGAAAGTTCTTCTAGAAATATTTATATAAATATATATAAAATATGTAATATATAATATTATATATATTATATATATACACACATATATATGTGTGTGTATACACACACACACACACACACACAGAGGGTGCCAAGAAAATATATACACATCTTAAGAAAGGAAAACTGTATTAAAATTGTAATATTCAATATATACCCATAGCAAAAGATGAATACAAGTCATATTTGACTTCTGCGATTTTAAGAGGTGCTCAAAGTGGTTCCCATCAGCGTAATTTGAATACAGTTTTTTCCTTTCTTGAAACATGTCTATATTTTTGGGGCACCCGCTGTGTGTGTGTGTGTGTATTTGATTCTCATTAGTGTGTGCTCTGTGTGCTGTATAATGTTACATATACTTGGTAGTATACATACAGTCGCTTACATATAATTTGTGCATATGTACAATTAGTTCTCATTATTTATGGTAGTTTTTACCAGAAAGTTGCCCCGAACACTTGGTGAATGCTGACGGCTGCTCCCAGGGGAAATACAGGGTTAGGTTTCTGCCAGCCTCTGGGCACAACCTTGTGTCCCGTGATCCATACATAGCCTCCTTCTCTGCTGTTTATGTTTAAGTGTCTCATGTCATACACATTGCTTATTTATTCACGGTGCGCGCCTCAGCACCAGTACGCAAGCCTGAGTGGAGCTCACCTAACACACCCGTTGTCTCCGTAAGATACATCGTAGCCATATTGCACATTAGACCACTAGCCAGAATTCAGCATTCTGCTTGCTGGGGGCAGTTTAAAAACTCAGATCACCAACAAAAGGCCCAAAACTGTGAACACTAGTGAGATACATGGTGAAAGGGCCCTTGTTTATAGTATGAGCGCTGAAACAAGTCAGCCTCAGCAGGAAACTGATCAAGTATTGGGTGACTCAAAATTTTTGCCACTCTAAAAAACAACTGAAGAAGTGCCACGAGTATTGATTGTGGGGTTCCAAATAAATTAGTTTTAGCAAGTCGGCAAACTGGCAAATGCAGAATCTGCAAATAATGCGGATTTGCTATCTGTCCATCTCCGTATCCTCTTTCTAGCTATCTAAAATCTCCAAAACATTCTCTTGCTTTTGAAGCAGCTACATATTAATGTGCTTATATTTTCTGCCCTTGCCCCAATCTGTCACTGAGTAATTAACATCTTAACAATATTAAGTCTTCCAATCCATACGCACTGGCTGTGTTTCCGTTTATTTATGTTTTGTTTCATCATTTAAGCATTGTTTTGTAGTTTTTGTTGTAAAAGTCTCAGCTCTTTGCTTCAGTTAAATCCTCAGTATTTTATTATTTTTGTCTTATTGTAAATGAAATTGTTTTCATAATTTCTTTTCAGATAATTCATTGGTCACATATAGAAATGCAACTGATTCGTACATGTTTACTTTGTATCTTGCTACTTTGCTGAAGTCATTTATTCATTAAAACAGCTTTTTTTTTTCCTGTGGACTCTTTAGGGTATCCCACATATATGATCTTTGCCCATTTTTAAAACTTGGGTTGTTTTCATAGGTTTGTGGGGATTTTTTTATATATTCTGGCTATGAGCCCTTTTTCAGAGGCATGAGTTGCAACAATTTTCTTCTAGTATGTGACGGTTCGTTTTTCAATGATGCCTTTTGAGCATTGGAAATATTTAACCTTGACGCTATGCAGTGGTTCTAGACCCATTCCCAGCTAATGGGAATGTTGCCTGCTAAAGGCCTATGGCAGGAGGCTTCTCAGGAGGCTTCTCATCTAGCAATAAGCTGGATGCCGTGCTCTCTTCTGAAGTGGCCCAGACAAAGGACTGGCTGGTGTGTCCCCTACCTCCATATGGGACAACACTGAGGTGCCATTTGTGTCACTGAGCTTCCTGTGGGGTCAGGCAGAGGCTGTACTGGAGCTGACCCTGCTTCTTTCTGAGCGTCCTCCTCTGCCACATCCTATGTCCCTTACTCCCTTACGGAGGTCACCTGCACGCGTGCACTCAATGAAGGGCTCACACAGGACTGCCCGTCTCAGGCTCTGCCCTTAGGGAACTCAATCTAAGGCACCAGTTTATCAAGTTTTCTTTTATGCTCAATTCCTTTCTGGGATCCTAAGAAATCTCTACCTGCCTCACGTTGTAAAGATGCTCTTCTGTTTGCTTTGTTGCTTTAGCATTTACATTTAGGTATATGATCACTTTCAAATTAATTATTGTGCATAATGGAACACAGGGGTCAAGTTTTATTTTTTTCATTAAAATATCCAGGGGTTCCAGCACCTTTTCCTTGTCCAAATGAATTGTATTTGCACCATAATAATAATAAAAAAATTGATTGGCCATATACTTGCACATTGAGTTTTCTTTCTGCTTTAAATAGTTTGGCATGATTTTCTATGTCTTTGAACTGAGTGGTCCTGGCTAATTTAGGATCTATCTTTTATTTGGCTTTCCATCTAGGGTTTCCAGACTTACCAATTAAAAAAACAAAAACAACAAAAACACAACCCAAGAAACAGAAACAAAAACAGGACTCCAAGTTAAATTTAAATTTCAGATACATAAGAAATGATATATTTTAGGGTAACTATGTCCCAGGCAATATTTGGGACCTACTTATGCAAAGAATTATCAATGTATATCTGAATTTGGTTATTAAGAGAGCGTCCAGCGTTTTATCTGACAGCCCTATTTTTACCCAACTCCTGGATGCTGATGCTCTCATCCCACCACCACCTCTGTCTCTGTCTGGCCTCTGTCTCACCATCCTCCTACCTGCAAACCTTGCTGAAGCTTTTCACTGTGAGGTGCTCCATTCTTCCTGTCTGGGAGGCTGGAATGGATACTTCACACCCTTATCACATTCTCGGACTCTCTTGGCTGTCAGGTAGTGATGCGACTTGATTGTTTTTTCAATAACGTTACACTTCCAGGGAGCTAATTCAATGTTATTTACCTGTCAGAACAGACAGAGAGGTGTTGTGACTTCCTAGTTCTTGTCAGGTTGTAGGTTGAGGCCAGTCAACTCATATTCTCATACCCGAAACTCCAGGGCTAGGCCTGGAGCCGCCACCTGTGACTGGTGAAGAGTCCCGACTGCCGGATTTGGGAGACGTTTCATCTATCATATTGGCAGCACGAGGGGCAAAGAGTGAGCCTCTGGGAACTCAGCTCCCTTCCCGAGCAAACAGGCACTATAACCACCTCACTATGGGGTGGGAGGGCTGAAGCGACAGTGAAAGATGCTACATAAGGTGGGCAAACGGGAGGGACACATCCAGAAAGCCACAGCCATGCTTTTCCCCTCACTGGGAAACTGGGATTTCGAAGGTACATTTCCTGAGCCTGTGACACGGGATGGACCGACTGAGTGTGTGGACCCATAAGACGACCAGCCAACGGCTCATCGTGGCTTCCCAGGCTGGGGGCAGATTTCCTGCAAAGCCCCTGATGCTTCAGCTGTAGGGCTTCCGTGTCTTGGTGGGACCCTGTCAGTGCTGGAAGGTGCCCGGAGCTGAGGCCCCTCCAGGTGAGGAAGAAGCCACCTTGCCATGGGAACCATTACTCTGTACTCATTTCTAGAAAATTCCCTCAGGCTACCACAGAAAAATGGAGACTTCCCTATGAGAACCTGCTCCTTTCATCACTCTGACAGGAACAAAATACCTCTTTCCGCTCTTTACAGTTCATACCGTTCCCATCCCAGCACATTTTCTAGCCATCCCAACTGCAGTGATTTGATTCACATTTTTGTGAACCAAAATTACTTTGCTTCTGTAAAAGTTGTCCAGAAGTAAGGCTGCATGGACTAGAGTTTCATATGAAAATTACACAGAATAAATATTTTGATCTACTTCCTCTAATGCGTGTATTGCAAAGGCTAGTATATTCTGAGAGTTTATAATCTAAACAGCAGAGCACTGATCATTGGTGTGCAAAAAAAATGAAGTTATGCCCTAGGTTATGAATATTTAATATAGATTCTAATAGAAAGTGTTATGTGAAAGCGAAACCAAAAAGTCTCTTGAAGAAGTAAACTGTTCTTATTCTAGAATGATATTAGGCAGAGTCTTTAATTCGAATTCCCTTAATTTTCTAAAATAAATTATTTTGATTTACCATCATTTTCTGATCATTTTCTAGAAACAGTCTTTCTAAATAAATATCGGTATATTTACATTCCACGTCTTCTAAAAATGATTGGTTTATTGTCACCAGAATTAGGGAATTATAATTTTTAACTTGTTCTGGCTAGAATTATTAGCTAATTACAGAAGTTTGGTAGCCTAGTTATTTAAATTCTGCCAAATATTTTACTATGATGCCATTTGTTTCACATAAACAAATAATTAAATTAATGTATAATTATTTTAAACTGTATTTAATACTTAGGAGACAAAAATATTATTTAGTATTATTAAATTTTCTTCTGTGATTATTTACATCGATTTATTAATACAGACTCTTCTTTGTTCCACTTTATAAAATATATTTATGTACATTACATCATTTAACCTTCATAACTTTCATGAGCTAAATAGTGCAAACACATTTTTCTTCTTTTTAAATATTGATAATGACCAGAGTTCCACATCTGACTCTTTCTGTTGTCTGTACAGATAGTTCTTCGAGGGTTACTGGTCCTTTTGAGAATCTATTTGATATAATGAATAATCCCCTATTAATGTAAACATGGGAACGCATAATTACACAAGATATTTAGATAGCTCTGAGTCTCCTGAAGGCCGTCACGGGAATTCTACAGTTGGAGACTCTTCCTGGACAAGGCAGAATTTAAATCCACCTCAGATAGCTAGAATTTACATCTCTTTCCTGAACTCCAGACCTATAAGCTATTGCCTGGCGGACACGTACATTTTTTTTTTTTTTTGAAGGTAATCTTCACAAATCCCAAATGAGACCCAAAGAGCAGACTCATTCAGGAACTGTAACTACAGTAAATGGTCGAATGGCAGCCATTCACGTACTCAGCCAAGCCAGAAAGCCAAGCGGCGCTCTGGGCCCTCACCTCCTCCTTTGTTTTCACTTCTAGTTCATCATCAGATGACACTTCTTTCCATCCCAAGGGCTCCTTCTGTAGTGAAGTGTCTTGCATTTCCCACCTGGATTGCCTTCCAGCTGGCGTCTGGCCTCCAGCCTTGCTTATTCCTTCTAGTCCCTGTTGCGGGAGGAGGAGCTAGTAACCATAACGAATCTGATCGCATCATTCACCTGCTGAGAAATTTTCTATGGTTCCTTCATTGTTTTAAACACTAAAATCCACACTCCTTCACAGGATGCGCTTCGTGCCGTTCACATACTCACTCTGAGCTCTGCAACTTTTCATTGTTTGTTTGTTTGTTGTTGTTGTGTTCTTTTTCCTGCCTGAATGCCTCACGAGTAAGTCTTCATCTGCCAGTACCAGTTCACCCTCAGAGCCCTACCCCTCGGGAACCCCCTCCTCAGCTCTCGGCTACATCCGTACCCTCTGCGTCCCCATCCTGCTCTGAGCTGAACTCTATTAGGGCAGTTTTCACATCAGAATTTCCTCTTCTCTTGCCTGTTTTTCCTAAGTTGCAATGCCCTTAATGCCTGGAGTTTCCTTAGTTCCCAGTGTGACATCCCAGAGGAGAAACACTTGGTCACTGTCTGGTACCTGCACCTAAGAATGAATACATTCAGTAGGCCAGTGGCTTTCTACCTGTCCCCAGATGCTCCTGAGGACACCTCCGTGATTCCATACAGAATGAAACACCTTCTTTTCAACAATAAAACTTTAAACCATCCAAAGAAACCATGTATTTCCTTTTGTTAATTTCCTTTCTATTTAGAAAATTCCTGCAAGATTTTATTTGCAAAAATTGACACCCTAAAAAAAGTTTTTTGTTTTTTTTGTTTTTTGTTGTTGTTGTTTTTTTGGTGGGGAATTAAGGTGTATTTTTGAGCTAGGAACCAAAATAACGATAATATTATTTTAGCAAAATTCCATTGACATAGTAATCAGTTCCCATTGGAAGGAGGCAAGGACACAGTTTGGTCAGAAATAAAGATGAACACTTATTTTTGAAGTCCAATGCAATGTTCAATTTACCTTTTTTAACATTTCTCTTTGACTGCAACAGAGGGATTTGGAATAAGAGGCTTTCGTTTTACTAGCGAGTACCTTTGTCCCACTTCCCATCTTGGTGAAGTGCCGCATTCTAGAAGTTGACAGTGTCACCAATTCAATATTTTCAAGTTCACTGTAGGACCCCAGACAAAAGGAGAAAACCTCCTCTGAATGTGTTCTAAAAATGTCCTTTCTACCTTTAAAAAACTGAAGACTCACTTGTGGTTTATTGTCTCATCCAATACACCTTTCAAAAAAGTAGGACAGACTGAGTTTTGAATAAAATGCCATTGACATTTCACATTCCTTACTTCTGAAGTATGCAAAAAAATGAAATGGTCTTCCCCAGAAGGGAGGCTCTCTCTTACACTTCTGTGTTCAAAAATAAACAAAAATTCCCTATTGGACGATCATCTGAAAAGTCCCAGTCTATAGGAAATATATACCCTGACTTTTAAATGTCGACCAGCCTTGGAAATCTATATGACATAAACTTTTGCCAAAAAATCAATCTTGAGTTATGATTTGATTAGCAGAAAATTGCTATCACATTTGTTTCTACATTTGTCTACCTCATGTCCTTTTCATTCATAGGCTGGCTGAGTCAAACCTTCTTTAAAAACTCCCTGAGAAAGTCTGTGACATTAAAATGTCCTTTGATGCTCTTTCGCTAAGCAGTGAATATTAACAGTTATGGTGACCCTGCTCCCTAATGCGTCTCTGCAGGATCAATAGCAGTTAAGTGCCACTGTTTTACAATTAAAAAGGGGATCATTTTAAATTTAAACGCTCATAGCTAATTTTCTTCTTGGCACTTAATGGCGCAATTCATTTTTGAAAAACCTCATTGGGAGAACATAGACTTATTTTTTTTTTTCTTTTTTGGTGGCATCATAGCAAGGGGCTACTTTTCGCACCTCTTGTTGCTTCTGAGATGATTTGTAGCATTCCCTCCTTAAGCTCCCCATAAGGCATCTGTAAAGTTTTCTCCAAAATAGGGGAGCATGGGTAACCATTGCAACTCTCAGTAAAAACTATTCAACAGCCACTTTTGGGGGGACTTTTTTCCTGAGTGCTGTTGTTTTCAGCCAGTCTTGCCTTTATACTCACATCCTTCCCTCCCCCCCCCCATTGTTTTCATTTTGGTGACCTCCTCCTGTGGTCCATTTGGAACCCAGGTGGTTCGGAGTGGTGCATACATATTTCCCATGTCTAATTGGCTAACACGCTAGAAATGTCATTGTGATCCTATCTCATTGACATTGCGCAGGGCTTTGGCTCTGTCTACACAAGGATGGCTTTCTCGATTCCCAATTACAACAGCAACAGACGCATCGAGTTGCATATACAGTATGTCCCTTGGGACAAGCACTCAATACAGGGCCACTTTGGTGTACGACTCATGTCTCCTTGCGGAATGTACATTGTCTTGAGGCAGAGGAGAGAGATTGTCTGTCATTTGTCTTTGCTGCTTGAAGCTTGGAAGGATGTATTTGGAAGAAGGCATTGGCACTTTGGGCGGTATAATTTGAATAGGTCTAGCTAAAAAGCAGAAGCTATCCACCAGTTTCCTCCTAAATGTGAATAGTACTTCTGATTTCCAAGGCAAACCACTGAATGTTGGTTGTATGCAAGCCCTTTATGCATCGTTTCTCTGGTCCTTGTTCAAAATAGAGATTTGGTTCATAACTTACAGATGAAGATACGGCCTCTCGAAGAGGTTGAGTTACACACCTAAAGTCACACAGGTTCTAAGTTATTGCTAATGGGACTGCAAGCTTGAGCGGTCTCACTCCCAGACCCGTAAGCTTTCAGCCATGTGGTCTGTCCCATCCATCCAAATTGCTTTCGATTCATTTTTACGTCTTAGACTTAAATTCAAAAATAATCTCGTCAGAATTTGTAGATTTTCCCACAACATTTCCAGGACACCAGTTATCAGAAAATCAGGACCAGCTAACATATATGGCTTGTAAAATTGTAAATTTTATCTTTTTAAAAAATATTTTGACTTCTGTTAGTTTATTACAGTGTATCTGTCAAAGACTGAGCTGTTACTAATTGAATACGTGAAATATTTCATTCGTTTTCCTTCTGAATCTGATAATTTTCTATGTAAATACCTAATGTTCCAGCAAAAAACACTGAATATACAACAGCACGTGCATCTTATATTGGGGTTTGGGATAAATAGAATATTAGGGTATCCAAGGGCCATGTTCCTTGAAAATAGAATTAATTTCTACTGAGGAAGTTGGTCGTTATTTCTGATGCCTGTGTGTAAAAATAATAACAATGGAGGAGGGACATTTATGATGATTGCCATGTTTTATGGAAAAATATTTGAATACCAAAAAAAATCATTCTTTTTTGCTTTGATTGCTTTCTTGCTTTCTTTTACTTTTTGTCCTTTTCTCTCATTTCCTTCTTTCATTCTCCCTCCCACCCTCCCTTCTTCTCTCTATTCTTTCTTCCTTTTAAGTTTTTTTCAAACGTACTGAAATCTATATAGTCCTTGAATTCACGTCTCCTTTAAGCAGACAGCTCTGTGTAAGTGGCCAAAGCGACTCGTCCCAGCCCTGCCAGGGTAAGATAAAGGCCTGGCATCTGCGCATGCGCTCATGTCAGTGAAACATGAATCCAGGGGGACGCTGTCACCCAACTGGTCCCTCCTGTAACCAAAGCCCCCAAGTCCGAGGACGTGGCGCCTGCGAAGCACGTGAGTAGCTCTGGTCTCAGGCGCGCGCTGCTCTAACGCGCCACCGAGCAGCACAATTAGCTGCCCACACAGGCGCTGCCTGCTTCCTGCCACGTTACACTTCTCACGTTACATGTAATGGGGTTTGGAAAGTGGTCCCCTTTTCAATTAGCCAGCCTTGCCCCCTCCACTCCCCCATTCTTCTGTGCAGTTCCTGGGGCCCGCGCGAGTCTCTGCGGCTGCGCGGCCACTGGGCCTCCGCCCAGCGCAGCATCCGCGCTCCCGGGGGTGACAAAGCGGCTTCAAGCCTGTCACGAGGCGTAATGTATCCCGTATGCTGTGGACGAAGCCAGTCAGTGCTGTGATTTCCCTTTTGTTTATGTTTAAAGAAGAAACGAGAGAAAGCCTCTATAAATACAGTGCAGCGCTTCATCGCCGCGTGTGTCCCTTTTGCTGTGGATGGTCCAGGGCGTGGAAGCTGAGCCTTGGGTTTCCAGCTCTGTTTCTCTTTGAAGTAGCTGCACGCTGCTGGGCCGCTTTGTGCACTCAAACCCCCTCCTCCTCCCTGCAATAAACAATACCTGCTCCATTTTTTTCCCCTCTGTGATAATTATCCTTTTATATTTGCATAAAGGGGCTGCCCTCCGAGTGGGCATAAACGCTGACGACTGCAGAGGTCCCGTGTGCCTGCCCGGACTGCATTAGCTGCTAATTAATTACTCAGGGGTGCCCCCAAACCTCTGGCCTTCTCAGCTGAAGCACACCGTCATTTCCCTTCACGTTGAGTCATATGACACAGGCTTATGACACAGCCAAATGTATTCTGACGCTGTGCTTTGTTCCCCCCTAATGGTGCTTGCGTCAAGAAGGGGAGCAGCAGATATTGGGGCAAGACCCCTAGGCGTGAGGGGCATGGATTCAGGCCCTCCGAGTGATGACGCTGTGCATAGAACTTGGCCTCCTAAGGAATAAGCAGCCCCCTTTCCACCCACCACCGTTCACCATTGTAATTTCAGGCTTTGCATTCTTGGCGTCCTAGTGAGAGAGAAGTCGCGTTTCTTCGATGCGAATCAGGTGACTTACATTCATTTTCACAGCAATTCTGTGAGCGGTTCATCATTACCCTCGTGGCACCAAAGGGAAAATGGTACTCAGGCTTAGGAAGCAAAACCACTCAAGACCACCTCCTTGGAGAATTTCCGTGTGTATAAACTGCATTTTCATTTTCCACTCACTTCCTAATGGACATTTGGGTGGTTTCCAGTCTTGGGTCTTCAAAATGAAACTGCCATAGACATGTGTATCGAATTGTTTGTGTAAGTCATCTGCTTTCATTTTTCTTTGATAAATACTTAGGAGTAGAAGTATTTTCTTAGATAACTACTTAGAAGTAGGTTTACATTGAATTTTTTTTAAAGAAACTGCCAAGACTTTCCCAGAATAATTACTGTTCTACATTCCACGAGTTTCCTATCATCCCATATTGTCACCAACACTTGGTGTTGGCAGTTTTTGTTGTTGTTGTTTATTTATTTTGTTTGTTTTATTTTTGTTTTTGTTTTGTTCTTGTTTTTTTTTAATTTGGACCAGTCTAATGGGTAGGCACTGGTATCTTTTGGTGATGTGTCTACTTTGGTGAAGAGTCTTCAAATTTTTGCCTTCTTAAAAATTGCGTTTCTTCTATTATTGAATTATATGGGTTCTCTATCTCTTCTGGGTAGAAGCTCTTTACGGATATGGGCATGGCAAATATTTTTCTATCATTCTGTACCTTGATGTTTATTTTTGTAAATAAACACACATACTTTTCATTTCAATACAGCCATATTTATCATTTTTAATGGCTTGTGTGTGAGGTGTCCAAGTTAAGAAATCTTTGGCTACCCCAAAGTAGTGAAAGTTTCCCCCACTCTTTGTAGGTTTTACCTTTAACGTTAATTATATCTACGGTTCTTCTCCAGTAAATGCTGTGTATTTTGTGATACAAGCGTTTCTTTTTTCCATATAGATGTCCAGTTGTTTCAGTGTGACTTGTTGTAAAGAGTTCTCATTCCCCATTGTCAAGTATCAATTGGCCATATATGTGCAGGTCTATTTCGAGGCTCTCTGTTCTGTTCTATTTATCTGAATATCTGTTCTTTCACCAATACTACAGCCTTGAAATCAGGTAGTGTAAATTTTGCTTCTTGATTCTTCTCTGTAAACATAGACTCTTCTAAGTTCCACATAAATTTTAGGACCAGCTTCTCAAAGTTTGAACTTTTTTTTTAGGACTCGGTATTATATTATATTATATTATATTATATTATATTATATTATATTATATTATACCCAGTATTATATTATATTGTATAATATTATACTATATTATGTTATTATGTAAGACTGGGTCTTATATTAGTTTTTGCTCCAAAAGATGCATTACAGCTGGTGATCTGGCTAGGTCTTATTTTCGGGGAAACATGGTATATCTCACAGGAGTTTCATTGCTTTTATTTTAATATGTAATTGGTTAGATAGCAAATATTGATTGCAAAATATTGATTTTTCTTATCATCTACAATTGGCAGCCCCTCCGATCTCAGTTCAGTTGTTTTAGCCCTGGCTGTGCTGTTTGGAGTGAGGCCCAAAAATATACTGCTCAATGGTCCTGAGAGGGGCGCAGCGTTTATACATGTAGGACTGGGGCTCTTTATCTCACCCTTTCCTCTTTCCAAGACTCCCCCCTCACCCTACCAAGGTGTGGCTGCCCTGGTTTCTGTCATTCTCTGGTCAGAAATATGGCTTGTTTTCCAGAACTTCAATTACCATGCACAGCACGTGGCCAAAGCCACAGAGAAACGCCGATGCCACAAAGGCAGAAAACTCATCTTGTGCTGTCCCTTCTTCTAAGTTTTAAATCCTAGCAAGATGTGATCACCTTTTTTTTATAACTCCCCAGCATCATCTGGTAGCTGCATTTTTGTAATTTGGGGGAAATTAGTGAGTTTGGGCAATGATTCCTCCTCTTTATGCAGCAGCCACTTTTCAGCTCTTCCAGGTTGTGGTCCAAAGTATTTGGCACCTAATGTTGCCCGATCTCACTGTTTCCCCCGGGAAGCTGAACATTATGATTTTTACATAAAATCCCCGGATTTTTGATGTCAGCATTTATAATATGCACATTAAAAGTGTTTTGAAATCTAAACTGGCTGAGGTTGGCCAGGTGGCAGCCTCTGATACACTGTAACATCAAAACCAGTCTTGCCTGCCCCAACAGCCTGATTCTGACATCCATGCTTGATTGAAATACTGTGAAAAATTCCCCCTTGGCATTTATTTTAGCATTTGTTCTGGCCAATGTGTAGTATTTCACCCCCTGGGGAAGACGTATAGCCTTCTCTTTCTAACCAAGTTCACTATGCTCAGTATATCAGGGACTGTGAGGCAGCTCTCGTGGGAAGGGCATCTCACACCATCGTTTCTTCCCTCCTCTGGACCAACGGCATGCTTGTACCAAGATGAAGGTCTCCAGTGGCGAGAGTCACTGTTCTCTCACTGTCAGCTGGCAGAGTCAGTCAATAGTCCTGGAATTACTATGCTTCCTCTTTGTCATAGCTAAAATCCAGTCATGTGCTAGGTCTGCAAACAAAGCTTTTCTCAATTCTGCCTTTTATCCTTCTTTCCTTATTTATTAGAACATTTGGGACTGCTCCATGCAGACGGGCTGAGAGTAACCAGCCAAAGGAGGCCCACTGTTGCCCGCTCTCCCCAGACTATCAAACCGTCAGTGGAGATTGGACAAGTCCTGATGAAATAAATGTTGGCTGCTGACTCGTCCAATTTTGCTGCGCTCCTCCGTGTCACTGGCGCAGGCTTGTCCAAGATTGAGATATTTGCAAACTGTCATCTTTCATAAATATCTGCCTTGACTGACACTCACTCCCCTCAACCCTTCTCTTTGAAATGCACCTGGTGGGCTCCTAGCCTGAGAAATTTCATTGCTTGTGATATGTAATTAGCAAAGGGATGTTTTCTCCTCTGGATGCCTATCCCTTCTCTCCTCCACCTCCCTTCCCACCCCTCCTTGACCTTCACCCTTTCTTGCCTTTCTCCTCACCTCCTTGGGGAAAGGTCTGAGTCAAAGTTGGAAAAGGCTAAAGAATGCACGTTTGTCAGAGGTGTTAGGATGCTAACTCCAAAACTATTATTATTCACCTTGCCAGAATTACAGTGAATTACAATCAAAAGTTTGTCAAAGATTTTCAAATTAATTTAACCTCCTCTGAACATGCAACCCTCTAAAATCTGCAGGACCTATTTCAGAATGTTAATATGCTTACAGAAATGGACATTGTCTTCTTAAATGCCCTTTTAGCTCTAACCTCCAACAGAAATGGAAATAGCATGTTTTAATGATAGTCAGTGACAATATTTATTATCATTTCCATAAGCCTGTTTGGTGGTGTGTTTTTTTTGTGTTTTTTTTTGGATTTATGTAAGAGCCTCTTATAGCAGCCAACATAGCCACTACACAAATTAATCAATATGCTTGCACATAAATGCTGGGATTATTATAAACACTGAGATATTGATGTCAAATATCAAACTGGAAAAGGAGCACATTAAATGGAATTACCTCTTATTAGAAATGAATATGTACAGATTATAGGACAAACATTGTCACTTCCTAAAATATCTGATCATGTTTTCCATGCGTAATTTATCTGAAAGAGGTTTAATATGTTAATGTAAGATTATTTTTATATATTAAATTGGGGAAATTTTAATCAGTAGGATTAAGAGAAATTCTTATTTTCAGTATTAACTTGGTAGATTTTTAATACCCATAAATAATAGAAGTTAGCATAAAAATACCTTGAACAATCGTTATTTTACTGCAAAATTTTGTGTTGTTTCAATGTATTATCAACTGAAAATTATTTGAAATCTAATGCTTAATAAATAAATTGCCTCACTAGGAGATATGGAAATAGCAAAGTTGTATTATGAAAACAAAAATACAGTTTTGCTCACTGTACCAAACTGTAGTGTTTTAGCATTTCTGATTTTCAATGAAAAGTGCCAAAAACAATGCAATTAATATAATATAATTAATGTAATATAATACTATATACTATGTTAACTATATTATAATATGACACAATAATATGAAGTGTTGGCTTCATTTCCACTAGAATTTTAGTAGTAACATAATCCAATTAGCATGTAATTAATATAAGCTCATATAAGTCCAGCAATATGCATTTTAAAATTTCTTTTTTTAAGCTTACAATTTTAATTCTCTATGATTATATTTTTATTTTATGGGCTTGATATATTTTAATTGCATTATGACACATATTAGACAATGATGGATTTAAAGTGAGCATTTGATATAAACTTAAGGAGTCTTTTGTGTGATCTCAGAAATACAATTTAACCGTGCTAAGCAGAGAGAAATTATAAACATCACCGGAGAAGAAAAGTTCATAAATATTAATTAATTTCACTTATCTCACTGTTTATAGAAATATTTTATCATATTCAATTAAAATTTCCATATGAACAGGTAATTTCCTTTCTGTTAATTCTATTTATTACTAAATAGCAAAAATGAGATCTTAACCAGTTACATTCAATTAGCAGATTCTGGGGTTTCAGTTATGAATCAATCAATGAACAGTCCTAAGTACTGTTATGAATTTTATCGCATGTATTCTTCAGAGTCAGTCTGCGTGAACAGTAAAGGCTACAATTCCCATTTTGCAGATGTTTAACCCCAACATCAAAGATTTTTCAAAACTTGCCTACAAAGACAGCCATGCCTGTGGCCGGCTGGCAGTGGAGGTGGGCACCTGACCTGGCCCTGCTGTTCACACCTAGCTTTTACATTTCTCAACATCACTCGTTTCTTATTTTCTTTCAGGTTATCAGCCATCGTTACGGTGCTAACTCAGCACCGTGCAACAATCGAGCGCCACAATTCTAAATCTTGCATGTACATATCATTTGACTTGTAATGAAATTTGAGGCTTTCTAAAGCCTTTATACTATTCTAAGACTGTTTTTAAGAGCATTTCTAGGTTCACAGCAAAATTGAGCAGAAAGTAAGAGATTTCCCACAATCCCCTGCCCCTTCATATGCACAGCTTCCCCCACTCTCAACGCCCCTAGCAGAGAGGCACATTTATTACACCTGATGAACCTACATAGACAGGTCATAATCACTCCATAGTTACATACAGCACTCTTGGTGTTGTATGTTCTGTGCATTTGAACAAATATATAATGACATGTCTCCACCATTATAGAGTCCACCGTTACAGAGCGTCACACAGTGTATTTTTACTGCACTAAAAATTCTCTGTGCCCTGCTTATTCAGCCCTCCTTCCCCCAAACCCCTGGCATCCACTGATCTTTCTACTGTCTCCATAGTTTTGCCTTTTGTAGAATGTCACATACCGTGTTTCCCTAAAACTAAGGCCTAGCTGGACAATCAGCTCTAATGCATCTTTTGGAGCAAAAGTTAATATAAGACCTGGTCTTAATTTAATATAAGACGTGGTCTTATATAATATGTAATATGTAATATGTAATATGTAATATGTAATATAGTATGCTATAATATAAGATATAGTATAGATGATATGATATGATATGATATAATATAATATAATATAATATAATATAATATAATATAATATAATATAATATAAAATATAATATAATATAATGTAACACAATAACATAACATAATATAATACCAGGTCTTATATTAATTTTTGCTCCAAAAGACACATTAGAGCTGATTGTCCGGCTAGGTCTTATTTTGGGGGAAATACAGTAGTTGCAATCATATAGTATGTAGCCTTTTCACATTAAGCCTGCACAGTTCTTAACTCTTCAGGATTTTTTTCTCGAGGCTTTGATGGCTCTAGAATACAATTTCTTGCTAAATCCCTGAGGATGGATGCAAGACATGAACATAATCTTTTTACAATGTGCTAGAGCTGCCCTCTTGATAGAGAGCCCTCATTCCTGGACATATATGGTCAAAAGTTATCAGGAATCTACTGCATGAAAGCCATTTCACTCTGTGCCAGAGAGGACCTCAGAATAAAACACAGGTCTTGACCTCAAGGAACTCACAGGAGAGCATTTTTCACTCTTTTGTAGGATGTAGTCCACCTTGAGGACTTGAATTTGGGTGCAAAAAACTAGCGGCTGTAATTGTAGGATAGAGACTCTGGACCTACAAGTTTGCAACTTGTTTCTTTTGTGAATTCACTGATAGCAAGTAGAACACTTAATATTTATTGTGCAGTGCGAACCTTCAATGCACTGCCCGCCTTTGGAAAGCTCATTTGCAGACGTGGCTGCCTGGTTGCCAGTGGCCAGATGGATCCCCTAAACTACACGCCAAGTAATGTTTAGGGCCCATGAAATGTGTTAGGACTGTTACCTTTGACATGATTCTGGGGGAAATCCTTGAGTAAACCTCATCTCCTGCCTTCATGTGGCTTTCTGAGTCACCAGAGAAAATTTTAAGAAAATTTCATTCTGATTGGAATGAATCGAGAGAGCAGATCAACTTTAAAGTCCCTTCTTGCTTCATATTTTTGAGGTGTAAACTTGTACATTGTTTAATTTATTTTACTTGCATAAAATCACATAGACACTCTTGCTTTTTGACTCACCCTCTTCTAACTGTTCCCCATACTTTGGTGTCGGCTTTGGTGTGAATGGGCCACTCTACTAGAGCTGGACTTGTGTCATTGTTGAAAAATGTACATGCCTAGCTTCACATTCGTGTGAAGATGGGTCTGCAGTTGATCTCGGTGTATGTAGAGGCACTTTAAAATCTTAACACGTCTTCCCTAACACGCAAACACAGACATCCACAAAGACCCACACATATGTCATTTCCCCTCCAAGTTAATCAAATTTATAGGGTTGACTGGGAACTAAATTCAACATCATGGGAGGAATTTCTGACCCCTGGAACCAAAAAAATACTGCTCATTCATTTGAAGAGTGGAATGAGTCCCCAGAAAATTAAATTTCAAGCACCAGTTCCTCCATTACCATTGTTAGTGTTGAACCTTTGTTTCACGTTTCTTTTGTATTTTTCCTGGGTTATTTTCTCACTTGTGATGAAAATAAACATAAAAACAGGGAGTACAGATATAATGTTAATATTTTTCTAATGTTTGCAGTTAAGCACCAGCTGCTGATACCAAGCTGTCATTTCTGTAGCCGTGGGGGTTTTGCGTGTATGCCCACGCAGCACTGGGTACTTGCATGTACTCATCTGATCGCTAGCGTTGTCATATGGAATCTCCATGAATGTTGTTAATCTAATAGGGTTCGGGAAGGGGCACCACCTTCTGTATTAAATCTGTGTGTGGTTTAGAGCTCGAGATCTTTTTTTTCTGAAGCCAGGTATGAGCGCCATTAGTTGGATGAGACTTCAGGACAAAGGGAATCCAAGACATAAGCATCTTGCTGGTGTTTCGAGACCCACTGAGTCTGTTACGGTGCTTGGCTTCCGTAGTATAACTGAACACAACCTAGTCCGAAGATACCTAAAGTCAAGTGAACACACGTTTTATAGCACATATGGTGTAAGGGCAGTCATTTCACACATGCAGGGCTGCCCTATAGTGAAGAACCTCTCAGAGAACAGACGTCATTCCAGAGTAAAACCTCAGAGATCTAGCTCTTGGCACAAATCTGCTATATCAGAGTGTGGGGAAAGATTTTGGCTGAATGAACGAATTCATTCAGTGAAGCCAGTGTAATAATGTTTCCCCACCCTCAAGCTCTTGCCCCCTTGCCTAGCCCTGTACAATTCAAAGTAGCAAATTGTTAGCTTTCAAGAAAAGATAGGCTTCTTCCTTTGGCCTGGACTCTTTTTTTTTTTTAAATTCCCAAGTCCCACAACACATTGCAAAATGGACAGAGGTTTATGTTTTGCATGCCATAGTGAAGTGAGTCCCCGTGGGTTTGAGGGTGCCATTCAAATAGTACGGCTTTAGTATCTGTTACCTGGTCTATTCTGTCCTTCAGCTGAACAAAGCATGTAAGACCAAGCTCCAAATAAACTCGTGGGAAATAAGTACGTGATCGACTTTCTACTTGATGTCACTGTGTGACCCGGTTGCCATCTCATTGAGAACCCGAGTTAGTTATGCCTTATGCTTCTTTTATGTCCTGTGGTGTCTTGCTCAATAAATGCTCAATAAACCCACGTATTGTGTGAGATTAGAGAAGAGGTGTGCAGGTGTGATATGCTCTCTTCTACGGGCCCGATTTCCTGTTGATGTGATGCTATAGGAATAGAGATAATGATTGGATGATTGCACCTCCTATATGCCAGACACTTGTATAATGAAAGCCCTCGGCAGCTCTGGGAGGCAGTGTTGTTTCTTCTTTGTAGGTGCTAAAATTAAAGATTAGAATACTGGACACTTGGCCAACCCACGTCTCTACCCCATCCTGCCTCTGCAGAGCTCCAGAATTGCAGTGTGTCCCCATAATGGTCATTCCCAGTAGCGGAGCCCAAACTTAACACTTGGGAATAATGTATTGTGGAAAGAGCAAAGCTTTAGACTTAAATAAAACAACTTTCTCTTGTACGATTTCTTACCATGGCTATATATAGCATGTTTCAAATATTATTTTTAAAAGTGCTTGACCAACATCAAGCTGCCATTTAAAACAAGATAAGCAATGCTTTGAAACACTGAAATCGGGCTGACAACAACTTCCCTTCTAACCTGTAGGCACAGAGCCTACAGGTTATAAAAACTTCAAGAACCCATGGTCTTACCTGTTTTCTGAGTGACGGCTCAATCTGGGCGAGCTAATCCCTCCTCCCTTGTTTCAGGAGCTACTGAAATGACCCATTTACAGGCTTCTGCTTCATATTTCTTCAGTGTGAACCATGTTTCTTTAACAACGGTGAATTTATAATGCCTTTTGTTTTAAACGTGGACATTGCCTTTTGACGCTTTGATGAGCGATGCCATTTTGTGGCCGATTAATGTGTCCCAAGCATTTAAGAAAGGCCGGAAGCAAGTGAGAGATGGTTCTCAACATACTCTGAGAAGATCATCTTGAATTTTTGTCGATGTTGGTGGAACACAAGTGCCAGCGGGTCAGGTTAAGTTTCTGAGCCACAGAGAGACATTAAAAGAGGTTTTCTAAGTTACCTCACCTTTAATAAAATGAAGTCATCTTATATATTAATACATTAATATTACAGCCGGGTTTAAACTCCTGTGGACCAACTTTAGTTAATAGTTAAATCAAATTGAATCTCAGATTTTATGAGTGATAAAATGACAATAAAACACGTCTGGTCAGTAAAGATAATAACTCGATTCAGTCCTTTGGATATAAGTGTTTAAGGTTTCCATGATAAAACTGTAATTTTATCCCCCAAAGTGTGTTAATAACATTAAGTGAGGTAATAGGAAAAGTGCATTGACAATGCAATACCCACAGGACCACAGTAATAGAAATAATTTATAATGTATCAGCAATAAAATCTTTAATGTTATCTCAAATCTGGCCAGGCACCATAGCTGGGGTTTCAGATTACTCGTCCTCATCCCTCCCCCAGCTGTGGACGCACGTGTTAACCTAAAATAATTAAGAAAATGGTTTTCAGAGTGCAGAAATCTTTCACAATTATGGGCCTAATGACTGTTCTATTAACTATTTCCACCCCAATCCATTTACGTTTGATGGATGGAACCTGATTCCAAAGTTAGTAAGTAAGCATTTTCTAAAAATAATCCTGAGTCATTTTGATTCCCTCTTGGCTTTATTTTTCTCCCCCAAACAGAACCAATTCCTAACTTCTAAACTAAATAAAGGAATATTTTGCAATGACAGAAGAACCCGTTATTTGTCTGACTATAAAATTATTTTATTTTGTGAAATCCTGGCTGCATGGTTTTATAGGTCAGACACTAATTCCACAAATTGTATCTTTCTTGAATCAACCCCAACCTACGTTTTCCTAATGATCCAAAATTAAACAATTGTATTGGATGACTTTACGTACCATAACTTTAGTCAGCAGTGTTTCTGCTGATAATACCTTGTGCCTCGATGTGCCATGAGGAGGTCGCATTTAAAGGACTAATGCGTTAATGCACAACTCATTTCATAGGATAGTAGTTTTCCGCATGGTTTAAAAGTACGTTTATAAATAGTATGTGAAAACCGGGGACTCAGTTTCTAATAGATTCATCCTATTCTTGGGGGTCTTTTCTAACCAGTTATCTTGTTGACTCTAAACTCAACGTGGGGAAAGCTCCAGAAATTCCACATTTGGGCATTCAAGTTAATTACAGTAACGATAATATCCACAGCAGCCTCTGTTACTGATTCTACTGTGAGCCCGAATTTAAATGACATTCAAAACTTGTTTAATTTCATGGCAACTTTATCGTGATCTCCATTTCGTATGAGAGCAGACTGTGAGAGGTCCCTGGGCAGTGGGGACAGAGCCACTGGTGGAATAAGACTGTCTCCCTCTAGAGCAGGTGTTTGGAACCACCCATCACACTGCCAGGCGGTCGCGTAACACAGGCCTCCTTTAAGGTCCTGGTATAAGTGGTTGGTTGGGTTTTCGCATAGGTTATCACACCTGAAGGGAACACAGTGTTTTCATAGGCCCCACTGCCAGCAGGCAATTCGTAGCATCTCTGAATATCCGTTTGCCTGTTGATGGCCTAGAAGGGATGGCATGTGGAGAAAGGATACAGAAGGCTAGGGGAAGAGCTCCAGAAGCAACTTCCATCAGCCTTCCCAACACCTGGTCTCTATAAAATGATTTCCCATTCAAAGGGCCTTCACCTCCAGGCACAACCCAAGTGTAGGGGCCGGTCACGTCTTGGAAGGGACATCAGAAGAACGAAGTCCATTGTGGAGGCGGTTCCTCACTGAACCCACTTCCTTCCTGGAAATCTTTCTCTCGCCTTAGTGCTCCCCACTCTCAACCCTCCATGTGCCCTAATTCCCCGAGAGAAGAATCCTCCCTGTGTGTTCCTGAATGCTGGGTTTCTGTCCGGAGGACTTTCCTGGAACTCTGTTTATACAAAACCGCCGCTCGGTGCCCTGTACTATTCCCTCTCCCCCAGGGAAAACTGGGTCTCCCTGGGCCAAGAGTTTGATGGCTGTTGCTGCTTCTGGGCTACTTGTGTGAATGTTTGCAGAGTGTCTCAGGAGGTGATGGCGCTGATAATAACGCCTATTTCTGACCTGTCTATATTCTGAGTCCTACATCTTGCTGATCTGGATGGACCTTCCTCTTTAGTCCATAGCTGGACTTTTCTATGGAAGGTGAGGGATGGGAGAGAGGGAACTGATGGGTTCCAGTTCCGGCCAGCTGACAGGAGTCAAGCGAACTTGGCCTTGGTCAGGTGCTTGGGCTCAAACCTGCATCTGCCACTTACTTGCTGAGGGACCTTATTGAACTCTGAAATCAGAGTCACTTCCTCCTTAAAACAGAGATGTGACGGGCCAGCCGCCACGAGTCGATCAGTACCTGAATGGGGGAGTGGGAATGAAATAAAAGACACACACAAATGCTAATGCGGCCGGTCTTCAGTCATGCTGAAGCCCTGAGTTTATTATCTCTAACCAATATATACAGTTTGAGTACGTGCAGTTAAACGAAGAAGATATGTATTATCTCAGCGAAAGTAAATCTTTTACTTTGACATAGAAGATACAAGGTCACTGAAACTCACAAAATTAAATATCTCAAGGAGACAGAACCTACCAATTGTTCAGAAAGCCCTTAGTCTTCTGTGTCCGGGAACTGGCCGTTTCCACCACATTCCTCAGCAGCCGTTAGGCGCCTCTCAGATAAGGCAGAGGCAATGTTATGGGGGCAGAAACCGAGCCAGTCTGCAAGGTTCAGGGTTGCAAGAAACCATGGCTCCCCACACAGAGATAATAATTCTGACCTCCAGGAGCTGCTTTGAGGCTGCCGTGTTTGGTGGCTGGCACAGGCTGACGATGCCCACCCTGGCGGTCCTCGTCCTTCCCCTCCAGTTTTCTCCTCCTGGGCTGAACCCACCTGCTGACAGCCGAGCCCCAGGCTCTGCTGTAGAATGGACCCCTCCCCTAAAGAGAGGAGTGATTCTGAGCTAACTGCAGCCTAGCCCTGAGATTTTGAACACGGAAGCACGGGATATGGCAATTCAGGCCTCACCCGAAAGCAACCGTCCACATGGAAAGCCACGATGGAAGAAACAGATCATTCACGGATACTCCTTTTTTCGGAATGTGTGGCCCGCCCTGAAGCTGAGTGTGGGTTGGTGGAAACCCTGGGTTAACCGTGTAGTGGCCAGCTCGCGCTGCCGCGGGCTTCTGGGAAACACACCAGCATGTTTAGAGAGGATGCTGCGTGGTCATGGGACAGAACCTCCCACCGCGTGTCGGTTGGATCTGATTGTTGTCAGTCTTGGTCTCATTTATCTTGCCCGCAGGTGTATCTACCGAGAAAAGGTCACCCATCAGCCCGGGAGTTCGTGGTCCAGCTTCTGAGCCATCTGACCAGCAGCAGGAAGTGATGAGCAAACTCAGCATCACCATTTTTGGGGTCTCAGAATGGAAACTCACGACTGTCTTACAAGGTTGAGCTGAACCAACCATTGTTCTTCACTGGAGGCTACTTGTCAACTGGGCTTTGGCTCAGATTCTCAGAATCTGAGTTCTCCAAAGAAAGCTTGGAGCAGCTGGGGTATGAAAGCATGGCTTTTTGCTTTTGTACCCCGACCCGAGCCATTGAGTTCAGTTGTGCAGGTAGATTGTCACTGCCCCACACAAAGGGGTGGCGTTCACAGAAACTCCTCTGTGAACGTTGTTTCCTGGACTTTGGCAGTGCACAACCTGCCTGATGGTGCCTGGTGGTCCATTGGACTCTCACTCAGGGTCTGGTACCCAGCGCAGGTGGTGGTGGTTTTCCAGGAATTGTTGAATGGCACTCCACTTCCTGATTGGGCCTCACAGACTGACTTTCTGATAAAAATTGTTTCTTAAACTCCGCCGGAATTTTTCAAACCCTTTGGATATTTTTCATGTGCCAGCTCTACCCAGGCCGTTTCCTGCTTCTCCCAGGTCCGCCTCACCCAGAGGCCAGCCTGCCTCCTTCCTGCACCCGCTCCTAGCAGGCGACACGCACTCCTGAATTAATCTAGTCGATCTGACACTGTGCGTTACCGATAAACAGTTGGCTGTATGTCAACATAAAGGTAATAAACATGTCACTCAAATGGGTATCTGTTGAAAGAAGACGAGAGCTCACGGTTCTTGAGTCGGAGCAGACACAAGCCTGCAACGAGCCGCCAGGCAACATTATTTAAGAGGGACCATGTTACAGAACAGACTCTTGTGTTCAGCCGTGACACTAGCAAAGCCAATTACAGGAACAGAACAACCCCCACTGATGGTTTCTTTCCCTGATCGTCTGTCTTCTTCGTTCTAACTTTTATATCCCAAACTCTGACATAGTGAATGTATTAGGTTGGTGCAAAAGTAATTGAGGTTTTTGCAATTTTTAACCTTTTACACCTCAGTTACTTTTGCACCCACCTAATATTTCCTGCATGGTTAGAAACAGAGTCTCTCACAGTTCCCGTCAATGCTCTCTGCACCCCGATTCTGGGGGCGCCTTGAGTGTGCCCACTGCTATTGGCAGTCTATCCCGGCAGGCAACCCACTCTTGATCTGTCTGTCCAGGTGAATCAGACCTGCTAGGAAAAAATACTAATCTTATCTCCCCAGAGCCCCAAAATGTAAAAATAGCCGGCCGCTTTATTGCACCAGGCTTTTAGGCCCAGGTATATGAGGGGAGTGGAGACAGTGGATTGTCACGTCCTCGGCTGGACGTGGCTGCCTCCAACACGTGAGGAGGTGTCGATGAAAGGGAGTGCGGCCGCACTCAGCCTCCTCCAAGGAGGCTCAGAGGCCCCTCACACTCACCCTTATCAGGCTGCAAGGGGGATGCAGAAGATAAACTTGAAAAACAAGTGCCCCCAAATCCTGATTATCAGCTCTGCTGCCCCCACCACGTCTGGTCAGTAACATGTTAATGACTTGAAACTAGATCGGAGCGAGACGCTCACAGCCTGGTTATCAGTGGCAGTAAATGGAAGATAATAGCCCCACCAGAGACTTATGAAATGGCTTGTCTTTGAGCTGCCAGAGTGTTGAGTCTCTCTTTTATTATATTCACAGCAGTAATCCGATATGTCCTGACTTCTGTCATCTGTATGTAATGCTTATCAACTCTCTGTCAGTGATTCACCCTCTGTCAGGGACAATTATTCCTCAAAGTGCCGAGGTTACGACTGAAGCAATATTATGACTAGAAAGGAAATATGAAAGGTGGGACCCCTCGCAGCGAGCAATCTGAGGGCTGACGTCAGAGTAAAGGGAAAACATTATTGATAAAAGGAGAAGAGAAGGCAAAGCGCTGCTCCCCGCGCTGGCATGGCCCAGGTCAGACAGGCAGAGGGCCCTCTCCTGAAGCTGCTTTACTAATTCATGACAGTGGCACGCGTGTGCCTCACAGCTGTGGCACCGTTTCCCTTTCACAGCACCACGTACGGGGCCTTGGATTGGGTTATGAACGTGTAGGTTTGGTGCAGAGAGTTGAATGGCAACAGACGGCCACGGAGACTCTTTTTATAGCAGATGAAAGTCATTGCTCCTTTGAAGACCCATGTGCTTTCAGATCTCTATTTACACCTGGGGCAAGGGTGTTGTGGTGAGAGCCGGGGCTGAGGAGCTGGATCAAGAGACTTCAATCGTAGAGGAGCAGGAGAGCCCCACGATTAAGAGAATTGGCGTTTGAAATATTAAAGAATTAAAAGTTTGACATCAGACAGCATGTGTTTCAGAAGCTGCTTCTGACGACTGGCAGTTGTCTGACCTTGAACAAGCGACCTGATGCTTCTGCGCCGAACGCCTTCCCTGGGAAGGGTGAAACAGGTCTCGGGAACACCTGTCTTGTAATGTGTGGTTGGAGAATCAAGAGACGACATGTGCAAAGTGCTTGAGAAAAGGTTGAACAGCACTATGCGCCAAGGAGCAGCATGTGATGAGAAATAAGAGCTCGTTTAATCCCTCAGTCGCATTTTCTCATGGATGACTCCGTCAGGGTCTCCTGGCATTTGCCAGAGCACCAAGATGGGGGAAGAGTGATCGGCTTGGACTCGGCGCTGTAAGAAGGAGCCCCTGACAACTCCTGGTTGCAGAGCAGGGACGCGTGGGCCCCTTGCTGGCTATGTTAGCAGCTCGCTCAGCGTACCGAGCCTTGCTTGGAACCAAGACGAGGAAGACTTCCGTCTTCCTCTCTGGAATACTGTTTCTGCTGAGCCATTGGCTTGTCTTTTCATTCAGATTCCTGGGGATGGCCTGACTTTTCATGCCATGCGGTGGCATGGCTGCTGTAGAATTCACAGCCCAGTATGGGACACGTGCGAGGATAAGGATGTGATGCTGAAAATATTTAATAGCCACTGAAATGCATGGGCCTAAGGACCATTCAGAGTGGATGCCTCGTTACAGGGGCAGGGACAGGGGCGGGGACAGTGGCTCCTAGGCCTCCTGCTGTGCTGGGCAAGAACCTAACCTGTGGGCTAAAGCTGGTGGTCTAGAAAAGGTCCCAGCAGCTTGAGTGCTGGTCAGGGGACAGGGCGGGTGGGAGGCCAGGCATTTCGGCTTGTACAGACGTATGTCACACTTTACCTGGCGGTCCTGGTGCGCGTCCGATGCCATCAGCCCTGCCTCTAGGAAAAGCAGAGAACTGCGTGATAAGCACATTTATAGGAGCTTCTATTTTTATGTTCTTAAGCTTGGTTGATTTTACCTTCAATTACGTTATTATTAAACATCACTTATTACATCGTTGTAAGGGGGAAGCATGGTCATTGCAACACGTTTAGAAAATAGGTTATCAAGAGGAAAAATAGAAATCATCTAAAAACCTTAACACTCTGAGATAACCGTCGTCAACTTCTTGATACATTTCTTTGGTCCCTCTCTTCACACGTACACATCTTGGATGTGATCTTGATTTTGATGGGAATTTACTTCCTCATTTCCAGGTAGGGGTGGAGATTGCGGCTGGTTTCAGAGACCCATTCTGTAGGCCATTTTGAAATATTAGCATTTAGTGTCAGTCATTCATTTTAATCATTTTTATTAAAAGGGTATTAGTTTTAATAGTTTTTAAATTAGGAAAGAATGTGAAATTTTGCAAAATAACTTTCGGCATATGTCAAGATTCCAAAATGGAATTTCTTCTTCAATAGGATGACTAATTTAACTTGAATCCCTAACTTTGAACCATCTTTGCATTTATCCAGTAAGCCCTATTTAATTGCGTTTACTGATTAGAAGGAGTAATCTATTTCCGAATTTTTGCATGGAGGGCTTGCTCCGTCTTTGATGTCGAGGTTGTGTTTGCTTTGGAAAAAGAAGTGGAAGGTTTTCATTTTCTTATGTACAAGTTCTCAGGGGCGTGACCCTGATGTGAAGTCTAAGGGCCTAAAGGTTTGAAGGGGTTAAAAAAAAATCTGAATATGAATTTGAGCTTTAGAGATGAAGCGGTGACATTTTTAATTTCTTTCATCGTGATTGGCTTATTCATGTTTCTTTTTTCTTTTCAGTCAAATTTTGACATTTAATTTTCCCCACAAAACTTTTCATTATATCCACATTTTTATGTATTTTTTTTAGGACAGAATTGCTCATAGTTGTCTCGTTATAAAATGGTCTGAGTAACGGGTTATTTTCCATTTCTTCTTATTCATACGATGAGTTCCCTCTTTTTTCTTACTTTTCCTTGGACAAACTATGTCCTTTGGTTGGTATTTTAAAAGAGAAAACTATCTCATGAACTTATTATTTAAAATGTTTTTTTCAAATTCATTATTTTCTCTTATATATTTCCTTTTGCTTTCCTTGGACATCTAGTTGCTCTCAGGAAAATATTATAAGCAAATCCTCTGTTTGTTTGTTTATTTACATTTATTGTTTTTGCCCAACAATGAAAGCATTTAGGATATGAAATTCACTCCAAATATAGGCGAAGCTGCATCAGTCTTTAAAAAAACCTATTTACTACTCTGCATGTTATTATTTTCTAACTGCTATTTTGACTTCCATTATGATTTAGAAATTATTTTTTTAAAGAATACATTCTAATTTCTAGTGAATGGGGCTTTTAAAGTTTTCACATTAGTTTTTAGTTGTTATTTGCTGTGTTCAGCGAATGTGACTACTGCACATTTTACTTGGGAAGAGTTAAGATTTTTTTTTTTTAATTGAAGTTTATTGGGGTGTCAGTTTTTAGTAAAGTTACATAGATTTCAGGTGTACAGTTCTGTAATACGTCATCTATATATCACATTGTGTGTTCACCACCCAGAGTCAGTTATCTTTCCATCACCATATATTTGACCCCCTTTACCGTGCCCCTCTCCCGTTACCCTCTGGTAACCACTAAGCTATTGTTGTGTCTATGAGTTTTTGTTAAGATTTTTTATTTTTGGACAGTAGCAGTTTTGTAAATACTGCATCGGTTCTATGAAAGCAACAACGGAATCAAACACAATAGTAATGAAAATTCAAACCACACTTCTTATTCCTTATTTGGTATATGTTCTGATGTCCTTTAAGTAGGGAAGCCAATTAGTTTATCATCCTAACGGGTACACTTTTGACAGTGAAAAGGAGACTGTAATTAATGATTTTTGGACAGCAAGCTAAACTGGGGTCTGCTGGGCAAACTGGAGTATAAAGCCCCTCATTCCATAATCCACTTTCAATTCTTTCTGAAACAATATACAGTATGAATTAGGTAATACACCTTGCAGGTATTCTTTTTTTTAAAGCTTAAATATATTGAGATAGTACTTGGGTCCGTCCTGTGATCTCTTGCAAGTAATTCATGAGGGCTGAAAAAAAATCCCTACTTCTCAATTGGCTCTTTAGGGATATCTTGCATGTCAGTGAAAGCAATTTCAAACCCTCTATTGGCAAAGGTTCAGTATTCGTTAAATAATTAAGAACTTCCATATCTTCTGTAAAGTTTTGCTGATCAACACGCCTAAAAACTAGTTCTGCATCCAGTTCACAATAGATACTGGTGTTACAACACCTGAGACTTTCGGTTACATATGTATTTGTGTAACCAAATATATACATATATGTATATACATTATATATATGCATGTGTGTGTATGTGTGTGTGTGTGTGTATGTATCTATAATGGCCCTCTAACTACTGTATATTAGCTTTGTAAATCAATACCTAATTTCACTTAGCACTCAGATATTTGGTTTTGATTTTTTTCTCTTGAATTTTCCAGCCAAACTGGGAAAGCATTTTAAGGGAATTCAAAATTATAGACATATTAAAAGGTATGTAAATGTCAACTATTTAAAATGAATACATAAGTGTGTATATATATGTGTGTATATATAAATATACGCACACACATACATACACACACACATTTGTAATTGTGTAGTTATTGTACATGTCTTTATATTTGCAACATTTTTGCTATACAAAGGCACAAACATTTATTTTTCTTTTGGGAGGTGGAGATCAATTTGGGTAATTGCTTGTGAAGAGTAAAGAATAGCTGAGGGGACTACCTCCAGTCATTAATAAAACATCTCATATTAGATTTCTTAGAGCTTTCAAGTCTGATTAGAAATTTGAAATGTTGCTGTGCATATATAAGGGCATGATAGCAATACTCGAGGAGATACAGAGACTCAGCAAAATATCAGAAACACATTTAGCTGACGGTGGGCAATGCCAGTGCATGCCTAGGCACTATTTCATTCTGTGCTTTGGTTCTCTCAGAAGCCCACCAGAAAGCCACAGGATTAAAACAGGGTTGATAAAAATGGTGCGCTAAATCCCTTCCTCCATTCAGCCCATTTTCAGTTCCCTAGCACTGAAACTCCGTATCAGTAGGAGCACTAACAACGCACCCGGTTCCTTCTTCCTGCTTATTGTGATAGAGTCAGGGTTTGGGGACCTACCTGAGGTTTCTATGGCAACTGACTAATCCACAAGTGGAGGGTGATGAGGCACCTCAGACTGCAGAATTCTAGTTTGAAAGATCTTATCATTCTTGTGTTCTGTGGCATGAGTTCATTGTGCAAGATGCTGGCAAAAAATCATCACGAACTAGTACAGGCATGTACCCTCGGCAGGAGTGTGTTTGATGCTCATACATACCAACCTTGTCAGCTAGGGCTCCACCAGAGAAACAGAAGCTGTATGTCTATAGATAGACAGACGATCGATACATATAGAAATAGACACAGATATATAGATATAGACAGATGATGAATTGATAGATGATAAATAGCTAGAGATGATAGATAGATAGATAGATAGATAGATAGATAGATAGATAGATAATAAATAGCTAGAGATAGGTAGGTAGGTAGGTAGGTAGGTAGGTAGGTAGGTAGGTAGATAGATATAGGTAGATAATGGATTGGTATATGATAAATAACGAGCGCGAGAGAGAGAGAGAGAGAGAGAGAGAGAGAGAGAGAGAGAGAGAGACAGGTTTTAGTCCAAGGAATTGGCGTATTTGATTATGGGGCTGGTGAGGCAAATCTGAAATCTGCAGGGCGGTCCAGCAGGCTGAGAACAGCGGCGGCATCCGCAGGCTGCTTTCCTTCTTCCTTAGGGATACGCCCAGCATTGCTTTTAAGACATTTCAGTTGACAGACGAACACCACCCTGATCATTGAGGGTAATCTCCTTTACTTAAAATTAACTGGTTGTGGATGTTAGTCACACCTGCAAAATATCCTCACGGCACCTAGTTTCGTGTCTGATTGCATAACTGCGTACTGTCACCTCGCCAAGATGACAAGTAAAACTAACCATCACACCCGCCTTACATATTCTGAGGTCCATTCACTAGAATATTTTAGGACTGTCATTAAAATGTGTCACTGTCATCAGCACAAGTTGATTACATAGCAGGGACAGAAAACATTGGTGATTTTTTTTTTTTTCTGCCCCTGAACTCAAGTTATTTGTGAAGCTGGGGTCAGGGCATTGTATAAGCTTCTCTGATGAGACCATAGGAGTCGGTGCAGCCTGGTCAGCCACCTTGGGCTTTGAAGTTCAGTTGCTGTGCAGGCTTCCAGCTGGAGAAGCCAAAATGTTCTCTAAACTTTGTGACACCCAACAGCTCTCCAGGAACAGTGATGGTTTGGGGTTATAGGGTCATGTGAACTCACATTAATTCACCAAAGGGACTGAAACCACCTACTTGGGAGGCAGAAACTCCCTGTCACTTTCCCCACAGTGGACATGCATTATCTCATAAAGGAATTAAAGTAACACGTTTTAAAAGAAGTCTCTCTGTTATGAATCCTCTAAGGCACAGAACTCCTGTATCTCATTGTAGACCCAAGGAGAAAGCCCTTGAGATACAAAGGTGGGGCTCCCATGTCCCCTTGCTTACCACTGTTGGCGGACACAACTATTGCCCGGTGTTGAGCGTGGGAGTTAATTGCCCAAATCACCTGTATGATGGACACCTTGTGGACGGGTGGGGTGGCCATGCGTATAATCCTGGGCACACGGTTACTCTGTGGACTCCACTGAGATCTCATTCAAGTGGCCAGAGCCAGATACTTGATTCAAAGATGTTTTTTCACCATCATTTGACCAAATATTATTTGAACGCAATGTACGCTAACATCCGTGCAAAGACCTGAGGGGAGTGGAGATGAGAGAGACAGGTTTCTGCCCTGGAGAGAAGAAATCCGTAAGGGTTGGGAAGAAGGGAATGTAAGCAGAGATGAAGAGAGCGTAACTGTCGGTCCATATGAAGGTGGTATAAGCAGCATGATGGAAGCACAGAGAGGGGTCCTCACCTTAGCTTTGGCATAAAGTGGGCCTGGGTCCCCACTCTGCATGTAACACCAGTCCTTCCAAAGTCCTTCAGGGGGCGTCTTATTTTATTTCAGGTGATACTCTCAATATATGGCTCAACTAACACCGGTGTGGACAGCCGCCTTCTCGCTTCTAGAAATATGCAAAGTGACAACACAGTCTTTGCTCTCACTGGTTTGTGTCAGACTTGGCGTAGGGGTCAGTTCTTACCTGTTGCTCTTTCTTGCCTCTGACCCCCGGGACCTCTTGCAGACTTAATTGTGTCCAGCTGGGTGTCCTTTGCCCTTTCCCCCAATGGGACAAAGGAATACTTGCCCTCACCCCCTTTCAAAGGCTTTCCCTTTCCCTTCGGATTTGTGCTTCAACAAACCACATCTTCCTCGACTCAGCCCCCAAATTACCTTAATAGCCTGTGGCATCCAAAGAGTGACCTCCATCCTGTCTGGCTTCTCTGGTTCCTTTAAGTCACACCTGCACTCATTTAAAACAGTGTCACCAAGCCCTGGTCAGTTCCTGGCACCAGCTGCTCGGCAGCGTTCAGACCTTTCATCCCATGCTGGACAGAGCTGTGAGTTAGAATTTACACAGTTCTTTGTCCTTCACTCTCAAATATTACAAAGAAATTACCCTGAACTCTCTTCTCTCCTCTCCCTCCTTCCCTCACTCCTTCCCACCTTCCCTCCCTCCTTCCATCATAATCTAATGGAAGACCATCTGTTGACTTCAAAACATTGGGTTTCACTCCCGCATCTAACAGTCTCTCAATTGTCAAGTCAAAGCCTCAGTTTCTTCACCTGTAAAATAAATAGCTTTTTATGTTCGAGGGAAGAAATAGAGATAATAACATAATGGTACGAGTAATAAGCTCTATGAACAGAAATAAAGGGAAGGGAGCAGAGAGTATTGGGTGGTTAGTTTTAGGTCTAGGAGTCAGGAAGGGATTCTCTGAGGATGTGACATTCGGACAAGAGGCCGCAAAGGACGATGGGGGTGACGTGGATTACACGGGAAAGCATCCCAGGCACAGAGGATAGCGAGTGCAGGCCCCTTGGTCACGCGGAGATTGCTTGGCGTGCCCAAGGGACAGCAAACCAACAGGTGTGGCTCCAAGGCAGTGAGGGAGGTGGGGAGGTAACCTGGGTCACGTCATACTCAAGTTTAGAGCCAAGAGGAAAGCTCTGGCCTGGGGTATGAGAAGCCATGAGAGGAGTTTTAGCAGCGGGTGGGGGTGTCATGCTAATACGTGCTTGGAGACTGCATTACAGTAGATCCTTTGGATTGGGTAGCTACCTGAACCCCCCTTCTGGGTTTCATGTAAACACTCCTGAATAACTCTAGAAGACTTTCCAGTGACATAGCTAGGATGGGATTTTCTGTGACAAAATAACGTAGAGAACATGGAATCCACCTAAAGATCAGGTCTGCATATTAATGCTCTGGATGGGGGCCCACGTTGGACTCCACTGGGAAGGCATTTCGGCAAAGGTAACCTAGTCAGGTCAGGGACACGTTCTGTCGCCATGACCTACGTATCTGCGTGCTCCATTCTCTCTGAAATTTGGGGAAACATCTCTTCATCTGGCACTCTGGAATGGCATGAGAATTAATCATACTTTCTACCTCCAGTTTCCTCTTCAAAACAAAAACACCTGTGCATGCAATGAACTATAAACTTATGAAAGCAATTGTTTCCACTCGGTCTTTATGGTCCAGGGAGTCCTGTGTTTGTACATGTCCTTTGGGACTACTTGTCCTTGTGTATCGTATTAATTGGGGAAATGTAACTATAATAAGTATTGTTGAGTGGTCATAAAATTATAGAAAAATGCTGTGAAGAATCATGATTCAAAAAGATTTTGCGATCTTTTATAAAATAAAGAAAAGATGTAAATATAATTAGCCAGCATCATTCTGAATTTGGTCAATCTTTATTACTGTCAATTGGAAAGCTTTCTCAGAAATTAGTGTCTCATTCTGACTTCTCTTGAGCCACCAAGGAAAGCCCTTCTTTCACAGTAGGGTTGGTGGTATAAAACCAGTGACCTCGCCCGAGCAGACTGCTTCCCAATTCCAAAAATAATACAAATTGCACTTGTCTAGGAGTTTCTTCTCGCCCCTGTGCAGAACACCCATCTTCCTCTTGCCAACGTGGATTCTCCCAACTGCCTTTCTTGTTCCAGCACAAGCTCGATTCCTGCCTGAGACTTTTTGTCGATCAAACCTCATCGTACTTAAGAAACAGCACATTTGCTGCAGTCATCTCCAAGTTTTATAGTTATTTGCGCACACACTGTTTTCCCCACTGACTGTGGATTCTTTGTGGTGTGTGGACACTATCCCGGTGTCCTTATTACTAGGAATGAAATAAGCCTTCAGAAATGTTTATTCAGGTAAAGTAAAGGAGAACACCCAGGATCTCATATTCTGGTGGGCTCCTCAAAGGGGTTTCTCTCATGCATATGAGAATATATTAATGGAATTAATATATTTCATTACGTAGTGTATTCTACATTAATATATTAGTATATTAAATAAAATTGTTCCAAAATATATATTAATGTGTATAAATGTTTAAAAATATTAATGTGTATAAAATATCTCAATAAATGGACAGCAGTATGAGCTTTTTCTGTATTCAGAAGAGACTGGGAATGGAAATGGATTCAGATTGTATACTTCAGGTTGAAATGAACAACTTCAGTCTAGTAGAAAGTGGAACAATATCGTTTTTGGTTTTCCAAAAGTCTAAAGACAACAACAACGAGCATCAATAATGCATAAGGCATACACTGTGTGAGTCTGTCTACGTACACGATCGTGACTAATGGTGGTGCTCGGCGTTGGCTGACATTGGAATGACCTGGAACCTGTGTAAAATCCTGATGCCCGAGCCCCACCCAGTTGGTCGGTGGTGGGGTGGGTTTTTGTAAAAGCTCGCGAGGGGAATCTAATGTGCAGGTTGGTAACTTCTTATTGTTTTACAAGCAAATAGCTTCCACGTGTCATACCTACCAAACCTGGAAACAAAATGTACCCTGTAGCCAAATATCCAATAGATGCTGCAATGAAAAGAAAGCAGAGCCATATCCTATGATTGTTTTAACCAGCAGCGAGTGACCTGTATATTTTTCACGGTAGACAGCTGCTTTAGCACACGCACATAAATAAATGACAATTAAACAACTTTGGGAACAAAAAAATCTGAATCAGAACACAATTACCTTTTCCCAAAAAAATCCCAATAGGTGTTTTGCTTAGACTTGAAACAAGCTGTGATTCCCATGTGAAAGGTGTCAGTCTACTTCCTCGTCCTGTCAATCACTTGTGCCAGGCAGGGTCCTGGTATGTTGGGTCCTGACCTTTGTCCTGGATGAGAGCCAAAAGACACCAGTGATTTGACTGGGTAATTATTTAGACTGTTTCTAATAAGTCTAAAAATGCGATGTGAACATTTTTCACACGTGTTTAGGCCTCTGGCTTTCAAGCCGTCCTTAGCAAACCATTGTACACTTTTCTTTAGTTACATTGGAAGAAAATATAATTTATCAATAGGGGCACTTTGGTCATTGCTTTCCATTAGAAACTACCTTGCCTTCGGGGCCATAAGATATTATTTCTGTAGAATTTGGGTATTTTCCCAGGACAGGCCAATCTTTTGACAAAAATCAAAATACATTCAACATAAGTTTACTTAGCATCTACTATAGGCTAGGTACAGAGAATGCAAATAATAATAAGTACAAGTCCTTGAGTAGATGAGCTGGTAAAAAATAAATTGACATTTCGTATGATCAGTAGAGATCTATGGTTTGAATTCCAGGTGTATGAATTAGCCTCAGTTTCCCAATCTGTACAGTAATAATATATACAAAGTCACATACTTATATTATTACTGTACAGATTGGGAAACTGAGGCACAGAGTTCCCAAAGCATCTGTGAAACAGAACTGATATCTGGACCTCGGGCGTTTGGCGCTAAGACCGTCTTTCTAACCACTGTGCCAGCCTGAGTCTGGAGTCCAACTTGCTTGCTTGGTATAAACAGGGGAGGATATCAAATGACATTTTGAAGAAGTGGAGACTGTATACAGGGGGTGTCAAAAAAATGTATACACGTTTTAAGAAAGGAAAAAACTATTAAAATTGTAATGCTCAATATATACCGATAACAAAAGATGGATACAAGTCACGTGTGACTTCTGCAGTTACAAGAGGTGCTCAAAGTGGTTCCCATCAGCGTCCAGACACTTCTGATGATGGCGAGCTACTGCTTGAGCAACGCTGACCAAGGTGTCTACTTGTGTACATTTTTTTGGCACCCCCGGTATATTAGATTTCATAGGTGCATAGAAACCTATGGTTTTAACCTGAGTCAATGAGTTCCTATCACTTCTTTAGAGAAGCTTATCTTCGGGATCATTTTTCACAAACCAAAGATCCAGGAGGAATGAAATAACCTGGTGTTTATGGATTGATTCCGGAGGGCGGGGTCCCCATCATAACATTCTTCAGGATTGGTCTTCCTACCTGACCTGGAGACAGGTGCCTGGCAATCACACGGGTCAATATCTCCAGCCAATAACAAGTGGCGTGAAACAGACTCAAACATTATTAGACCCCATTCTTTCCAGTGGAAGGAACTGGATGCAGGTCTGAAACATTTATTGAGGAGAAGCTGAAAAAATGCCAGTATGACTGTGGTGGTTAATTTTATGTGTCCAATTGAATTAGGTGCCCAGATTAAGCATGATTTCTGGCCGTGTCTGGGAGGGCGTTTCCCCAGGAGTTGAACGTTGGAATCAGTGGACTCGGGAAAGTAGATCACCCTCCGCATGTGGGTAGACAGCATTCTATCATTTGAGGGCCTGCATGGAAAAAAGATGGAGGAAAGAGGCATTTGCCCATTTTTCCTGCCTCGCTGCTTGAGAGGGACACCTCACTCATTTCATCTTCTCCTGCCCTTGGGCTGGGGTTTACATCATTGGCTGCCCTGATTCGCAGGCCTTGAATTTGGACTGAATTACACCACCAGCTTTCCGGGGTCTCCACCTTCAAGATGGCAGACGGTGGGACTTCTCAGCCTTCATAATCTCACAGCCAGTTCCTCATGATAAATATCCTTTCATTTCCTGTTGGTTCTGTTGATCCGGGGAACCTCGACTCATACACTGGGGATACAAGGGCACACGAAATGTAAAAGGACTCCCGCCCGTTAGCTGCCTCCTTTGGTGGAAAGGGCATGGATAGGAAGGGAAACACCGTTAAATGTGGCACGTGCTCTGCCAAGGGAGGCTCAGGGGCTCAGTGAGGGCATCTGGCAGGGACATGACACCAAAGGGGATTTTCTCATTCTGTTCATTTAACAGAATGGACATCCTATTGAAATACAATATAGAAAAAGGCAGATGACTTTACCATCCTCTGTTTCTCTTTGTGCAAAATCCTTTAAAAAAGGAAACTGCCCAATTAAGAAATGCATATGTATACAGTTTAAGGATAAATGTTTTTCTTGCTTTATAGCCTGGCTCATCCACTTTCCAGCCATGTTATTTTGAGCATGTAAATGAGTTAACATCTCCATGACTGAGTTTTTCCTTCTCTAAAATGGAGTGGATGATGATATTCATGATGGCATCTAACTCATAAATATAGGGATACAATAGGGAAAAAAGTAAAGCTTAGTGCCTGACAAGCAATGAATGTGCGATCATTTTTATTTATTATTTTATTGTTATTGTGATGCAATGGAAATGTCTTTTGAGTACATATGCACAGAAATGGAAACTAGACCAGTTATTGGCCTTCTGTGTGGGCAGGCAGGGGGCGGGGGTGCTCAGACAGAAAATGCCTGTCTCAGAAAGTGGCCACTCTATTCAACTTTGACCCCTCACCTGTACCCCCCACTTACTGATTTCCTCTCCCGAAATCTCACACATGTAATTTCTGTACGGTGACAGACTAAGTTCAGAAAACAATCTTTGGGCATGGGGGAAAAACAGGCAAAATAGCAGAAGGTTGAGACTCTTGTTCCCAGTAAGTAGTACAGGCAATGAAAACACACTTGCCTTCATATTTCAAGTTCAACTGCAAGCAGGTACCGGAGGCAATTAAGTATTGTTGCCTATTGAGTTTGGATATTTCAAATGTATCTGTAGAAGTGAGGGAGGTGACCCAATTGTACCTCTACTTTTTACATGGATTTATCTTCTTGAGTGACAGGACGTTGCTTTTTCGGCAGGGGCCTCCCGTTTAATAATTCAGTAATTAGATGCATTGCTGTCAGCTGTGAAATTCCTCACAGCTTTTCAGTGACAACATATTGGAGACTTTTGCGGTCCTCCAAGCTTTCTGTCAGATGTCTTTAACAGGAAAGACGGAGATATATGAGAGCCTCACTCAGGTGTGTGCAAGCCCAGGTGTGGAGGCAGCTATGGGTTTATGGCTGATGCCTTCATTTCCTCTCTTTCCGGTCACATTCGCCAGGAGAGCCCAGGATAGGGCCTGGGAAAGTGGGAAAGAGGGAAAATACAGTGCCTCCTCATTCCCGCGCTCAGATTCTGCCTGTGCCTTTAGCCTCGGGGTTCATTCTGTGAGCATCACCTCACAGGAGATGAGTGAAGATATCTCAGCAAGCCATGGTGGAAATTCCGCCTATACAAAGGGATGTGCTTTGAGTCCCAAAACTTTTTTTTTTTTTTTTTTTGCAAGTAACTTATACTTTTTTTTTTTCCTTAGGAAAAAAACCTTCACAAGAAACAAAGAAAAGGTGCAGGGTGCTAACAGTGGCATGCTAATTAGCAAATACACCCCGGCCACTTCCCATTAGCTGACTTAGATACTGTGTGTTTTATGTCTTTGTTCATGGGCAAGGATTGCCAGCAGCTAATAATTCACTCTCGGACCCGCTTTATCAAGAAGACACTATGTTTTAGAAACTATAAAAGATCATTTAGCGCACTAACAAATTACTGCTTTTAATAAAATGCTTTTTTTCCATTCAGTAGAGTATGGTTAAAAAAAAAAAAGAAAGTCTATTGAGAAGTAGTCTACAGAAAAGGAACGTTTTTATCTTGGGGAAAATAATACCGGAAGAATGATAGTGTCATAGTGACTCGTGGTACAAAAGGGAGGTAGGAAGGCTCATTCTCCAACATCTGTCTCTGTTGCTTCCCCAGCAACCTGTCTGATCACTCCTTTCTGGCCTCCTTCACAGGCTCCTCTTCTCCGAGTCTTCTCCTTAAGGTCGTGTTCCACAAACACCTCTGCTTTGCCGTTTGCTCCCCTCCCTTTCCGCACCGTCCCCAACATGGTCCAATGCGTCTGTTGCAAAAACTGGACACCCCTCGGAATAATTCCTCAGGGTACTTTCTAACCATGTGCACTCCTGGCCACCCCACCTGACCTGCGAGGTGAGAATCACCAGGGGCTGTGAGCCCGGGGATCTCTGCTTTTACAACTTTTCCGGGTGATGCCAGATCTGGGAACCTAAGTCCCAACCCACTGGCATCACATCAGCTGCCAAAGACGGACTAGGCCGATCTGTATTTTCAGCTCTGACATGTGCCTTCAGCCTCAGGCGTGGCTGTCTAACTGCCTGATAAATGTTTGTGCCTGGATGTCACTCAGACTCTTCACGTGTAACACACCCCAAAGCAGCTACTTCATTCCCTTGTGGTATCCTGCCCTGCAAACAATACCCAGCACCTGCCTCTCCCTCCTCCTCTACGTGTAGTCACCAAACCTAAGACGAGCCCTCTCTCTGTCCTTACGCTTTGCTTGGACGAAAGGAACGTGACCAAGTTCAAAGCTCCAAACAGGAAGCAAATGCCTGGCCGCTTCTGATTCTGACAGCCTCATCTTCACATCTGGAATTTCCATTTTCTTGCCTCAGCGGACTCCTGACCTAACACCTGGGACGCGGGATTCCTGTTCCCTGAAGGGACTCGAATACCATCTGAGCCTTAGCTGTGTGTCCTCTTCATTACTCCAAGTTCCTCCTGGCCCCGGCGACCTGTCCCTTTCCTTTCACCAGGCACTTCCTTCAGGTTTCCAGGGCTTACAGTAAACCTCTCTGACCAGCCCCTCAAACTCTGTATGTGGAGGGGCATTTTTGATATTTAGAAATCTTTCATTTGCTCAACAAAGCTGTGCTTTTAAGACCAGGAACTTAAAAAAAAAAAAAAAAAAAAAAAGCTAATGTGAAATTCAAGCTGAGCAATGACTTCTTTGTCCTAGATGGCATTTGCCGCCCCCACCCCCACCCCCAGAACAATTAATGCCATTGATCCCATGGGTGAGAAACCTCGGGGCAAAGTGATTGACAGGGAAGGAAAAATACATTGTTTTCAATATCAAGGGCCCCTTCCCCCCACTTTCTCCCCTGCCAGACCTTTGCACCTTTGAAAAGCACATTTGTTCTCAGGGAAGTGCCCCCCATCCCTCCTCCTGGGAAGGAGGGTGTCCGTATTCTGTGTGGAGCTGCCCCAGTGAAGGAAAGCCCCCCCTTTTGTCCCCCCACTCTCCCACCCACCCCCAGCCCGCCCATGGTGGTGAGACCCAACTCCATCTCTAAGGATTCAGGGCAGCACACTCGCTGCAATGCTCCTGGTCACCAGAGGAGGCAGAGGAAGTGTGGCAGGGGCAATTCCTACCGCCCACTTTCAGTGGATATTGGACACACATCTGGTGTGAGTTTGTATGTGTACTTCTTGCCTTTACCCCTGAGAATTTCACTCCCTATAGCCGTTGGCTGTAGCTAGAAAAGGGAAGTGAAAATCAGGAATAGAAAAAGGGAGAAGCAGAGGAGTAGATGGCTGAGGTAAAGCCGGATGTTTTGTTCTTGTTTCATTTTGTTGTGGTTTCCAAAGGACCCTTAGGGAGCAATAAGGCTAAGGAGCAGAAACTTGGATCTTAATGCTGTCTCTGAAGGAGGGAACAGAGATAGCCATGTCTGTCATTGGGCTGATGACAATGGGCTGGTGTCCATCGTCATAAAGTTATCACGAGTACACTGCGTCCATAGACTCTTGTATGCGGAGTTGGTTACATACTCACGCTCTTTGATTCAGAGACGGTAATCACACACATGTGTGCACACACAGACACAAAGGAGGGGGAATGAAACTCAAAAATATGTTGTACATATTAGGTCCAAGGGGGCAAACAAAAGTTTTAAACATACTAACAATTGTCACCTCAATAAACTGTAATTAAAAAATTAATTAATAAATACAGTTAGATCCTGCCACTATTTCAAGCAAATGATTATAAAGAATATTATTTATTATAACTATATTTGTTTGACAAGATTGATGAAATGTAATACATAGTACATCATACAATGTCCAGATACTTTTATTTTAGGTACATATTCTATGCATTTGTAGTTCTGTACTAGTAACGTGAGAGCTAGGTCATGTGCAAAAAGCAAAGTTTAACAGCACAATCTAGGTAAAAATAAACTATTTTATTTGCAGGGGAGCCACATATGAAATACTTGGAAACACTTTTTATATCCCCTTTCCTCAACTATCATGTACTTGAGATTCCAGTTTCTCTGGCACCACTTTCTTCTACTACTTCCTTCTTCTCTTCACCTTCTCTCATCCAACATAATTCTTTTCTCTCGCTATTCCTGCTCCTACAACTCTCATCGCTTTATAGCTAACAGTCTTAGGTGCTTTCCTCTCCTTCGCCCGGAGTTTTCGGTTCTTTGCCTTCCTCGGTCTCTACACTTTACGTCGTAACAAGTCAAAAATCAGAACCCTGGCCGTCATGTTCTACGTCACATCGATCTTTCTATGGATCCCAAGTGCACACGCAGTGCCTGGGGTACAATAGACCTTTGACAGTGGGGCCACCAGGAAAGACAGAGAGAGGAAAGCTGGAGCAAGTGAAAAGGAAAGTTGGGTTAGTTTGTGGATTCTATCAAATATCTTTGCTTGGAAATTTTACAAAAGAAATGTTACGCATGGCACATTTCTGCCTTTTGGATTATTACTTGTAGTAACACAGCATTAACAAGGACAGAGGGTTTTTAAGTCCATTGCGTGATTAAATGGATGGTTAAACAGCATTGATGACAAAATAACAGGGAATATCATAGGTCCGGTCCTGCCAGGAGTTTTTATTTTATCTGGGACATTTGGCACTTAGTTGAATCAGAATCCAGCAGGTTAGGACTAAGTCGGGGCCCATTGCTGGCCCCACTCGAGGGCCCGGATGATGGTGGTAGAGAATAAAGCTGTCACATGGTGAGAACTTGGGCTTTGGCCATGGATAGGGAGTTAGAAAAGCCTGAGGTAGGCGAAGGGTGGTTGTGAGGACTGGATTCAAGGACACGATAACTTAAGGCTCAATGAACCAAGAAAATTAATAGTCATGGGAAAACGAGGAGCTGACCCTCAGAAGCTACCTGAGAGAACCAGGAGATTTGATTCCCAAGGGCTCAGCCCTGCCGCCCCAGTACCATTTCACTTTTCTTTCAGGAATAGAGAGGTATATGTGACACGGGTAGTTGCACTTCTCTCATTTTACTAATGCACGAAATAAAAGCAGTTCTTGTTTTTTTCCATTTTCAAACAGTTCCTACATAGTTCGTTTGCTATTTATTCTCAGAATTTCTTAGAGTAAGAGCGCCAATGGGTATAACATCTTACAAGTCAAGTTTAAGATTATGTGTGTAATGTAGAGCTTAAAGTATAAGTGAGAATTTCTTAACATACTTACGTGACAGTGAAACACAGAGGTGTCACGTGGATTTGAAGATCTTCCAGCAGATTATATTTGCATGGTCATCAACTCTTATTGGATATCTATATACATTCGTGTGTGTGTGTGAGTGTGTTTGTGTCTCCTTTTATTGCTACCTCAATGGCTTCCTTTTGTATTGTTATTTTCTGTCATCACCATGTTTGCATAGTGTGGACAAGTGACAAGAATATACACACCCTCGCAGCTGCTGAGGTGACAGAAACTCCCAAATGTGTGCACATAAATGCGATCTTGAGGCTTATCTCCTACACGGCCTTATTTCCAACATGAGACCCCAGGTCCTGCCCCTTGTAGCACCAATTCCAAGGTTCCCGTGTGTCCGAAAGCAGTGGAATGGGATGCAGCACAGGCCCTAAGGAGTACCAAGGATAAATCCATGAGTTCACAAGCTGGCTCCCGGAGCACCTTGCATTTCAGAGCTGTGAAATTACTCCGCACGAAGTCCAGTAACCTGACTTGCCTCACCTCAATTTATTCCTTTGCACACACTGTCCCCTCTGTTAGTGACACTCTTTCCTGCCTCCTTTACCTTAGATTCAGCTTTAGACTTATGTCACATATAATTCTTGTGAATGTTCTTTCGTGTGTTCAACAATGCTTTTGGAATACACATCTCTACCTGTGTGCGGGAGGTGGCATGACGCTCGCTCCCCACCCCCAGCCTCTCTCCTAAGATGTCAACATCTGAGTATCCCGAACCTGTGAATATGTTATGTTCCATTGCAAAAGGGAATGCAGCTAGCAGGTGGACTTATGGTTGATAACCAGCTGGCCTTGAAATAAGACTATTCTGGATTTTCTGGGTGGGCCCAGTATAATCAAAAGGGTGCTTGAATGGGGAAGAAGGAAGCAGAAGAGTATGAGAAAGATTTCACCAGCATTGCTGGATTGGAAGATGGAAGGGAACTACATGTAGCCAAGCATTGAGAGCAGCCTCAAGAAGCTGGAAAGGAAAGAAAGCAGTCTCCCCCAGTGAGACTATTGTAGACCTCTGCCCTCCAGAATGCTAAGCTAATGAATGGGTCTTGTTTGAAGCCACTCCATTTGCCACAGCAGCAATAGGAAACTAATACACCACGTGAAGGTAAACACTATCCAAAAGTGTTGACTTGCACTGTTCCTCCATGCCTGGGAGATTCCTAAAGCCAAGAACTGTGGATCTTTCAGCCCTGCGACGCTAGAACCCATCACACTATGCAATAAATTCTGAGTACAAAGAGACAAAGAAGGGAGAGGGGATAGTAGAAATTCTAACTATTTGTTAATATCTGTGAGTCAATAAATAGCCTTCTTACCCATAAACTATCTGAAACCATGGTTTGTGGCTCACGTGGGTGTCTGAAGAGTAAATAGCAATCTTCTCGCCAGTGGTTTTGATACGCTGGTCCACATGAGCCCAAGTGACTAATTCTCAGAATTGTCATCAAGAAGACAAGGCAGAAACCAGCTGCACAGCTAGAAGGATTTGGCAAAAGACAATTCTAGGAGACGGCCAAAGCCGCGCTCAAGGATGAAGCTTAGTGACAAATGCTTCTGTTCTTCAAAACCGAGAAAGAATGCCAAAGATGGAAAAAAATTGAAATAAAGAAGTAGGGGGAAGCAATAAGAAAAGTAAATATCATCAAAGCAGAATATGGAAATGTAAGGCTTGATCAATAAGTAAAAGGGCTTTAAAAACAATGCTAATCAAAGACAAAACGTAAAGCACAGACAAGCAAAATTGTGTGAGACAAAGAATGTAATACAGGTTCTTGGGGAATTAAACGGTCAAGTTTAGAAGGGGCTAAGAAGATGTAGAATAACATGAAAAGTACAGTGAGCATTACAATATTTGTAAACATTTTAAATATTCCCTAAATCAGGTTCTGTGCCCAGTTTTCTTTTCGTTAACAATTAAACTCAGCTCAGGTCTCAGAAACTGAATTATACTATTTTTGACATCCTTTTAAAAGAAAGAAAAAATTCTGAATTTACAAGGAATGGAGAAAAATTTCAATTAAAACAAAATTACACTCTGGATATCAGAAAACAAGGCACAAGTTTCCCCCAGTAGCATGTGTTTCCGTTGTATTTTAAATTTCCCAATGGGTGTCATACTCTTAAAATGATAGTATTCATAGAAGGAAAAATGTAGAAAAACAGCAGTTTAAAGAGAAAACAGAATTTTAGGTTCATAGTTGCTAGATTCTCTCTCATTAATCAATTAAGTTTATTAATGTTTGAAGAAGATGGTACTCAGGAAATCACAAGTCACAGAGAGAAATCCTACTGAAGGAAAATGACACTGGAACCTTTCTGTTTGTCACTCCATTGAAGAGTGTTTCCTAGATTCGGAGGCTATGTACTTTGCTTTTCTCCCAGTTAACATGATAATCAAGATTATTTTGCTTTTGCAGATGTTTAGAGACATAATGGCAAAGACAAATTTTTCAACTCGAACCCTCAAGAAATGTCTCTTCTGTATCTTGCCAAGAGAGAGCCAGCATTTTCTCTCCATAAACATCTGCCGGGAACATTCTAAAGGGAGGCATTTTAAATAATGTTGTTTGTAGCTCCTTGTCTTTAATAAGTTTGAAAAGGAAGGGAAATGAATTTGGGATACATTCTGTCTGAAAATACCTTTTCTTCATTGACATGCATCTAGTTGGATGATTAGAAAGTGGCATCAACATTATGTTGGGTGGAAATGGTTAACAACATTTCCGTGAACTGTCTATGTCAGTTATACCTGAGAGACACTCATAAATCATTAATTCCTTTACCTTCTCCAGAAGCTCTACTAGTTCACTGTTATGCTCACTTGTTTGCGGCAATTACACTATGTTTATATTTACATAATAATTGGATTTTCTATTAAATTTAAAAAAAAAAGGAAAAATACCCTCAAAAGTGAGACTCAGCTGTACAACCTGAACAATGCAAATTCATTTCTAGTCAGAATGGAAACTTCATCGTGTTCAAACCCACGTAGGTGTTTGGGGATAATTCTCTGCAGGAAATGCAAGATATATAGCCGGGCTCTTTAAGGTTCCAAGAAAGAGACACACACAGATTGCCTTTGGTAATAGGTGTTTATTGCAAGGATACACAAGGACGTAATTTAGCAAGAAATGCTGTCTCGTAGCTGCTCTGAGTTTCACTGCTTCAAAGAATCAGAGGTACGGCAGGCATCTCGAAGTGGGGAAATAACAGTGTAAAAATAGCTTAGTGTCTTTCAGATTAGAAACTAAGCTCAGACGATCTTCCTTCTCTCCCTTGACCCCAAACTTTTGCTCCCCCAAATAACTGATTTGATTGATAGCTTTGCCATCATCCAAAAAGGGGTGCCCGGTCATCAAGAATTTCCGACCAAGTCAGCTCCGTGTCCTCATGTACCAGTCTAGCTGGGAGGTTTGATTTCCTTTGCACTGGGAGTGAGCAACTGATTGAATGAAGTAACATGTATACCCATATATTTAACATAGCATCCTTTTAGGGTCATTTTGTGGAATTTATTATTTTTGGGTTTTTTGTTTTGTTTTGTTTTTATTTCTGTATTCCTCTGGGATAAAAACAGTAGTAAAATTAATTTGATTTCATAGTAAATAGAGCACTACTCATGTTAGGAAACCTCTCGTTTCTCTACCTGACCCTTTTCTGGAACACAATTGATGACATGCTGCGATGGTTCTTAATTACCTCAGTGGAGTCAGAGACCTCTGGTCCCAACCTGGGCCCTGCCCTTTTCTCACTGCTTGAGCAAATTCTTGAACTTCAGTGAGACTGAATTGGCTTATCTGTAAAATAGGGAGCAAGCCTAACTCATCGGAATGGTGTGAAGAGTAAATGAAATAGTCAGCGTTAAGTGTCTGGCACAATGCTTTGGACGGTGGGGGCGTTCCCTAACTAAAATGTCCTCATTTTCCCTGTAGAACCTTCTGGTCTTAGGTTCCTCTCTATTTAAATCCTTCTCGGTTTTCTAAAACACACAGTCATTGAATCTGATCTTCCAGAGTCACGTTTCTCCTCACATATATCTTATAAGTACTACAGACTTACCTGAGATGTGACAAGAGTCATAAATTTGTAAGTTAGTCTGTCCAACCAATGAATGCACGAATGCATGAATGAATGAATGAATGAATGAATGAATGAATGAATGAATGAATGGAAATGGAATCAATTATAGGAAGTCCTCACACATCTATTTGTGGTTGAAGTGTTTTATTAGATTTTATAACAAAATCTAGAAACATTGTCACCTAGGAGTGCTTGTGCTTCCAGGTAAGTAACTAGATGAGCATGTGTTACAATATATTGCGTTTTCTCCTTACGGAAATGCCTGTAGGATGTAGTGATGGAAAAGCTTGAGGTGGACAGAGAAGGGGAAAGAGGCTCTGACAGACAGAGTATGAATTGTGACCTGCTAACCAGGATCCAGATGCTAGCCAGGGTAGGAAGGACTTCAGTCTGCAGTCCATACTGGGGGAGAAAAAATCAGGAAATTCCTTAAATTTAATATTTGTCCTATCGTGCTGTTTCATTCTGACTCAGTTACTGAAAGCTTCCAATGTGTTTAGCCTAATGCTCTCCGTATTATAGACAAAATTAAAGTGATCTGTCATTTCCACCTTCCTGAAACAAGTGAAATGGAAGGATTTCCAGCCCTCTCCTGGGTATAAAACACCTCTACAGGGAAAGATAAGACAGTAAATCATCCAGGGCTTCACGTGCTGCTACATCTAGAATACAAGTTCTAAAAAGTATCGCTGCCCAAACTTGCTCTTGGACAACAACCTTCTTCAAAAGATCATTCAGATTAAATGACTTTATCGGAAGAGGCTGACTCTTCACGTTTCCACAGAATACTTTTTTTTTTTTTTTTTTTGTAATTTTAAAGCATGTTTGTAAATCATGTTTTTCTTTATTTCTCTAGGAATCTTGACATCTCTGTGTCTCTATTTTTTTCTTACGTGACTTCGGGGGGGTGGGGGGGTGGGGAAGGTGTGCCAGAAGCGTTTTGTAAGTTGCTATAAGGCATGTTAGGTTTCTAACAGAAGAGATGGTCCCCACTGTTCTTTGACCTGATCCTAAAGGTGATTCTTCTCCGAGGAAGGGGGCCCATCAATTTCTAGAGCAATTCTTGCTGAAGAGATTGAGAAGGTGTATTCACTGAAGTTTCTGTGAAGCAGGCTGGCTCCCTCCCAGGTATCCAGAGAAGGACCATAAAGAGCAATTTTCTTAGGACCTCGGGACCATATTTTAATGGGTATTAGCTACTGAGAACCTAAATTCTCCCTCTTCTTTACCTGCCCTTCTGTGTCTGTATTTATTTATGTTGCTGCTTACTTATTTTGATTGTCTGGGGCTTCAGGTTGAGGAAGAAATTATCTTTATATAAATATATACAAACATATATATGAATATGTATCATTATGGACCCTTCGTAAATAACCCAAAACACATTTGTTTCATACGTTTTCTAGTTTATATGACGCCCAACACCCAGAAATAACATCAGCATCATTACTTCATTATTAAAATGTGGTGATTGCGACTTTAAATTCCTGCTTGCCTGAAAACATGGCAATAAATATAGTTTTAAAAAATAGAAGTTAGCATTTTGTAAATACAGTTTTAATACTAGTCTACATTATCTGAAATCCCTTTCCTTATCACCCATGTGGGATGCATCGTACCAAGTAGATTTCCATATCATTATTGAGCTTCCAAAATTTTTAAATTTACAATAAATTGTACATAATCAATGCCATGTGTTAAAATAAAACAATTTTACTAGAAGGTATTAGAAAGTTATCTCAGAAGCTCTACAGTAGTATATATTTTGCAAAGGTTGTTTTTAAATTGGAAGATGTGTTTAAATTATTCATTTGATGGATGGCAGGCGAAACCAATGAAAATATTTCCTTTTCTTTTGCTCTTTCTTCAAACTGAGAACAAAAATGTTGAGGAGAAAACCAGTTTGTTTTAAAATTTTTAATACAGAGATCTGCAAACAATGTCATTATGTTTTCAAGGTGACAGTCCCTTTCATGGAGGGTTTTGGACGCAGTAGCAGGACCAGTACAGCTTATACATTAATATTTTCTAAAAAGAAGTGTAAAGAAATCAAAGGAAAAACTACAACACAATGAAATATATAGATGATGTATTATAGAACTGTACACTCAAAGCCTAGATGATTTTACTAACCAATGTCACCCCAATAAATGTAACAAAAATTAAAGGAAAAACTACAACACAGAAGTTACCCCCCCAAAAAAAAATTATGTCCATATCTCTCCAAGTGTATTGATAGTCTTAGGACCAATAATAATAATCATAAAAATAAAAAAAGCATTACACGCTTAGTTCCAGAAATTCTCCATTTCCATTGTTGCTGGAAAAGCCATCTAAAAAGCACTTGAATTTGATGATGTATGTTGTTTACTCTCTTGAAAAACATCCTCTCCAAATAGGGGGAAAGGTTAGAAATGATTTGTCCTGCATTGATCAATTTATCCGAGTTGTCTTTCGACAGATTGTATTAATGGAACTTCATTTTCTTTTATCCAGTTGACGGCCAATTTTTTTGTTGTCTCTTAAAAAGATCAATGATCATGTCTCGCCATCTTTTCACAAAACAAGATGATTTTTCCCCTTAAACTTTAAAAAAAGACTTATTATTTTGTTGTAATAGATTTTCGCCCCCCTCTTTCTTGCCTTCAACCCCCTGCAGTGAGTTTTCGAATGCCTGTCTATCCTTTTATATTTCTTTGTAGCTTTGACTTCAATACCTTGAATTTTGCTTTTTTTTTTTTTTTCCCTCTCATCATCCCGGGTACCACAGATATCTCCAGGGACAGCAGCTTCTCCACTCTTTCCTGGGTGGATAGGCTGGTGGTGCTCACTCTTGCAATGTAAGAACACAATCAAAACAGGCATCCACAGAACAAGAATGCATTTTGGGGGCATTCTGTACCACATCTCTCATAGTCCTTAAAATGAAAGCTTGCTGCTTTTACCAAGGCCAGGTGGGAATAACCGATTCTCTTTCTGTACAAGGAAGGTGGGAGTACTTGTAATGAACATTTGGCATTTCTTGATGTTTAAAGTATTATTTCTGTGAATGTAAATGAAGCTTTCTGGTGATGGAAATATTCTTGTTTGTTTGTTTTGTTTTCATTGCAAGGGAAAGTATGAAAAGCAAAGATAACGTAACTCAATGTGTCTACCTGTCTCTTCCTAGTATATGCTGACCCCTGTTTCCTTTTACCCCTCGTCTGCCCCCTCATAATTGTCCTCACAGTCCCATCTTAGCCTGACATACACCCAGCCTACTGACATTTGTAAGGAGTAGGCACACCTGGAGAGAATCAGTACATTCAGTGAGGGATTTTTCTAGATACTGACTAGCAGTGGAAGCCTTGTGATATATACTAACTTCTCCCAACCACCCTCCAAAATAAATAAATAAATAAATAAATAAATAAATAAATAAATAAATAAATAAAATAATTAATAATAATAACAACAACAACAACAGACACATGATTAGAGACTTCAGTACTCTGTCAATACATATATTAATCACAGGTGGGATAGATGCCTACCTATATCCTGAATGCAGTATTTCCTTTCTTCATTCTTCTAGACTCAAAAACACCACTGAAACATCTTCCAGGTGAAAAAAAGAAAAACAGTATTGGTGCATCCATGCATACATTTCTTTGCACAATCATTGTAGCAAAACAAAGTGAGATTCTGATGCCCCGAATTATGAGTCCGTTCCGCAACCATTGCTAGCGTTGAGTGTGAGTCAACCATGATTGATTGGCACATAGTAGACACGCAATAAATATTTTTAAATGTTAAATGAGGGATTTGGACTAAACATCTATCTTTGGGCACAAAATTTGAGCAGACACCTCACCAAGTTAGATATGGCCAATGGGCACATGAAAAAAAATGCTGCCCATGATTTGTCATTAGGGAAATGTAAAATAAACCCACAGTGACATACGAGTGCATATCTATTAGAATGACTGTTCTATTTAGAGTAGAAAAGCATATCTATACTCATTCTTGGAGAGAATGTGGAGGAACTGGAATTCTCAAATGCTGCTGAAGGGAATGTAAAAAGCTATCAGCACTTTGAAAAACACGTTGGCACTTTCTGAGAAACTAAAACACCGTATGTCTCAGCATATGATTCAGTCATTCCTGTCTTAGGTATTGCCCATGAGTAATGGAAGCATCTGTTCCATTCAAACGCCGTACGTGGCTGTTCATAGCAGTATTTTTTGTAACAGCCCATAACTGGGAACGACAGGTGAGTGGCTAAGCAAATGGTGGTATATCCACGTAATGGAATAGTACTCAGCAGTGAAAAGGAGCAGACTGTATGGATATGTGCAGTTACGTGGCTGAATCTCAGAATAATTTTGCTGAGTGAAAGAAACCAGAGGAAAACAGTACATCTTGTATCATCTGATTTATATACAATATCATTTAATTTGCGTATCGTCTTGCTTGTGGTGATCCTTTCATGGGTGCCGTCATCTGTCCAAACTTATAAATTGGTACACTTTCCATTTGTGCAGTTGGCTATAGGTCAATTCGGCCTCGCAATAAAGCTGTTAAAGCGCCAAAAGCAGTAATGATGACAACAGTAAAACAAACAATATACATGCAGCAAAGTATCCAGGCGCCCAGATTCGCATTCTCTGATTTCCTCGACATGGAGTTTTTGAGTCGGCAAAGCTAAACCATGGTGATGGCCGTTAGAATAGTGCCTCCTTTGGGGGGTCTTGTAGGGGGTGTCTAGGAGGGGGCAGGTAGGAAACTTCTCAGGGCAGAGTTCTACACTTTGATCTATATGGTGGTTATATATGAAAAATTGATGCAATGCTTAAATAACAATTGAAAACAGAGCACTTTTAGAAATGTGAAGATGTAGTCCAGTGGAGTGGAACACAAAGAGCTGAACTTTCCAAGTGATTTCCTAGGGAACATCCAGGCTTCCTGTCTGCTCTCTCCTCCCTTGGAGATTTTGATGCAATTAGCATTTTCGATACGCTGAGGATTTTGCAGTAGAGCCCCTTGTTTAATTTTGTTTTAAACCTGAGTTGGTAAGACTTACTCTATCACTGCAACATTTTTTTTTTACTTAACACTTTTAAACATCTGCTCGCACAAATGTACCAAAGGGACATAGTTTAGGAAACGCTAAACAAGTCAATTATAAATATACTGTTTAGAATCTCCGGAGGTTTCGAGAGGTTAATTGTTTTTGTCAGAGCTCACGGTGCCAGCAGAGGGCAGAGGCAGGAGTGAAATAGGGAGATGGCAGATTCTAAGGGCTCTCCCATCCCTCCAATTCTCACCTGCCTACGCTGGGCCTCAGTGTTCTCATCTGTAGAATGAGAAGATGAGCGCGTATAGAGTGTGAGAGAGCGAACAGCACCCTCCTTTCTCCATGTGTATTTTGGGGTGGCTTAATTACATTTGCTGAGCTTCAGGTTATTTGTAAAATGAGAACAATATCACCGGACTGAACTGAAATGACTACTCAACAAAATAACTTCTCTGAAACACCCAGTACTTTTCTGCCTGTTTTTTTTTTTTTTTTTTTCATCTGAAAAATAGCCAGGCAAAATAAGAGATGCTTCAAAATGTTCTGTGGCTTGTGCTTCTGTCAATCAATGCTTCATGATTCTGTGCGTGGAAGGTCAGCGATTATTCTTCTGCTTTGGGTTTCTGTCAATAAATACAAGGCTTGGCATTCAGAGATATTTATTAAATGTCCCGCCTCATCCATGCAGCTTTAAAAATAAAAGCATAGTTTTAATCTTAATATTTGATGTATTTGTGAATAAGGAGAACAGGCATTATGGATGATGTAATATGCCTGATGATTGTCCTACAAATTAGTTTCCATAGAAGCATTATTTAACTTTTAGAAAACTTTAACAGTAAAGTAGTAGTATGCCCATTTGTGTGTTGAAAAAATGAATTCCAGCGCATTCAGTCAGCGAGCAGAACTTTGGAGGCAGCGAGAGATGGAACCTCGGTTTGAGTCAGGCCGCTCGCCTCTCCCACCTCTCGCTGTTCCACCAGGGGCGTCGCTGGCTCCAGTGCCTCCTTGTGGTTTAAAAAGGCTCATGGACCAGAGACCTGTTTGGACTTGTTCCTCTATTTTGTTTTCTATCTCAGAGGATAGGACTCATTTGTGTGGCCTCCAGAACTCTCTACTTCAAGATTTGGAATATTCAAGCATGTTTCAGGATACCTGCCATTTTTCAAGTTCATGGGCTGTTTCCACATTTCTCTTTCAAAAAATGAGAATAATCTTAGGTTTGGTATGGAAATGGAATAATAATTTAAAAAAAGAGTAGAGAACCCTCCTTCCACCACCAAGAGAAGGAAAAAGAGAGAGGGAGGGGGAGGGGGACGGGAGGGGGAGGGGGAGGAACTTTCCTTTAACATCATGGAAAATGGCATTATTGTAATATGTCCTTCCAAATTATCAAGAAGTAATGGTGTGCTTATAACATTCTAATTCATAATGCCAAATATATTAATAATGTGAAAGCAACATGTGACATGTGTATCATTTTAACTATGTAACTAACCAGATGTTATCAGTTGGAATCTTCTCTAAGCCTTGCTCTACAAACACCAACTTTTTATACAAATTAGCCTATAGTATATATGAGTCCTTTATTCATAAAGAAACTCATATTATTGAATGTCAACTGCATATCTTGTCCTATGGTAGATAGATAAGGTCTTTCATGATTCCTGTCTTTTGTATCAGTGATATTTTAAAGGAAATTAAAAGAAAAATGCACAAAGCTACAAGATTATTCAATAAAGCAAATAAGTCTAAAAAGAATAAAGTAAAATAAAATAATAAAATGTCAGTTAATTCAAGTGGCCATGATACAAAGCTCAGTGCCCTCTGGACTTGTGGGGCCCATTTAATCTCACCCAAGGCTACTGTTCCCGGACTATAGCTTTTTCTTTTCTTTTCTTTTCTTATGATCAGTGTCGTATATTGTTAAAAACAGAGGACAGACAGTATAGGCTTTGACCAAGAATTTGTTGACCTCAGCATTTATTCTCTAAATACTTCCTGAGAACTGGCTAGGTGAAGACAGCAAATGAGATGTGAAAGGAAGGAGCTGGGTAAGCCGGAGGCTTCTTGCCAAAGATCAGCCACGTCCACCATTTCCCTTCTAGAATATACCAGGTTCACCACTGAAATGCCCCTATTTTTAAATATCACAAAGCATCCAGTCTCCTGAGCCCTGCCCAGTCCTCTGTACAACCCTTTCCTTTGGCATAGAGTGAACACTAAGAGTTTGCATGTTGGGCGAGTGAGTGGTGCATTCACATCTGTAATTATCACATTAGGTTTTTATTCAAGTTCTAACTGTCCACAGCATACTGCCTCCCAAGTGTCTCTTTCTTCCCTTTTTTCCCCTTCTCCTTCCTTCCTCCCTCCCTCCGTCCTTCCTTTCCTTCATCATCTTCTAGGATATACATGATAAGCAAGGAGCTTACAATCTAGAGTGGCAAAGAGACAAACAAGAGCAACCCTGATGCGCTGGATGCTATTATCCCAGAATTCCAGGAAGTTATGAAGATGTGCGATGAAGATAAGGGTAGGAGAGTGTCACTCTAATCCAAGTTGCGTCCTTGAGATTGGACAGGCTTGTTTTTACAAGAGTGCCACAAACAATAATTGCATGGCTACTGTACTTTCATTCACACTCAGTAATCCCTGGGTTCTGATAGGAAGCTAGTTTCCAGCAGGGCAGTGACGCTCGCCATCAGAACAGAGGGAGTGGTGACCCGGCATGAAACACCCAGCTTTCCAAGCAGAACTGACTGCTCGCTGGGCTGCGTTATGCTAAGCAACCTATCGATCCAAGGTTCGGATTCCTCAAGCCTTCTATGGAGAACGTGACCAAGACACGATAAAGTGCTAAAGCTGATGGAAGACTTGCTGATGGGAAACAAATGATTCTGCCACTAGCATTGATTGTTAATCGATTAAAAAGAGAGGAAGTGCAAAGCTACACAATCAGTGCAGAAAAGAGACACATTGGCGAGCGGCTGCGAAATGCCTGCTGTAATCGTGTTCTGCCAGGTGAATCCCAGGTATGGGTGCTCTGCCCAGGAGACAGGGATCCTTCAGCGTAAAGGGAGATGCGTGTAAGGAATCTGGACATGAGAAATACAGAGCAGAGTTTCCCACGGACATAGGGAGAGCTGAGCGTTCTTTATTGTACAATATTACTATTAAAACTAATTAGTAGGTTCACACCAAGACATTTACCTAATTAGTTGTTTCTGAAAATTTCAGTATGGCCATCTGCCAAATTCTGAATATAGTTTTGAAACTGAAGAACTGTTTTGGCAATGCCGTGCAGAGCTGAAGAATGAAATCTTTGGCTTCTTCGGGTGCGGTGGGTTCAGCAATGGGTGGAGACTGGGAAGGCAGGACCTCACTTTTGCTGTATTAGCTTGTTCTGGGTGAGGAGAAAGAAAGGAAGAAACCAAACATTTGTGGCATGAGAGAAGTGTTCTAGGTAATGTTCTCTTTGGTCTTCAGGTGGTTAAAAGACATAAAACCCAGGACACTTAGTTGTGAAAGAGCCTTGAAGAAAGAGGTGCCACCAACTTTTAGGAGAGAATGCTGTTTTTTAAAAGGGGGGCTAGGGGAGTAACCTAAATGTCCATCAATTGGGGAATGCTTAAATAAGGTTATGGTAAAGCGACAAAGTGAAATGCATATAAAGAGTGATGTGTTTCTATTCTTACTCATACAATTGCAAATGAATAAATACGTAATTACCTTTTGTAAAAAAAAGTATATACACGTATTTCTCTATATGTATAGAGAGATGTCTGTAAATAAACATGAACAAGTCAGGAGTATCAGATTTATTAGGGGTGGAAGTGGAGTGTAGGAATGTTATAGTGTGTGTGTGTGTGTGTGTGTGTGTGTGTGTGTGTTTCCAGAAAGTCCCTAGGGCCAGTCATCCTTGGGTTAATTGTGTAACTCATTTTAAATTGGAGTGTTTTGAAACAAAATCATAAGTACAAGTAACTGCTGTGAACTCTAAGCTTGTTTTTGATTTAAGGGAAACTATTTCTGGGTAGTGAATAACAACATGAGACCTAGAAATGTTTTGAATCCACTCTGATGACCGCATAGAACGTCTTGTGACTGTTGCTGTCTTGTGAAAGCTTGTCTAATGTCTCCTGGGTATCAAGGGCAATATAATTCATAATATTGTGATAACTTTGCATGATGACAAGTGGTGACTAGATTTATTGTGTTGATCGCATTGTAAGGTATATAAATGTCAAATCTCTATGTTGTATACCTGAAGCTAATAATGATGTATGCAAATTATACCAAAAAATGTATGCAAACTGTATCTCAAGCATTTGCAATTTTAAATCCACTTGGCCCTACTGATGTGAAATCAGCCAGAAATGAGGTCTAAATTTATCTTTTGTTACATTGAAGGCAGAAGGAGTCCCAGAGAGTATGTGATCACCAGGTATAACTGAGATCGTAGTATTTCATCTTTGTCATCCTTTGCACCTGTCAGCATCTGGCCCTGGATGGCATTTGTCACAATGTCGGACTAATAGTATTTAAGTAAAAGCAATGTATAATATCGATTTACTCCGTAAGCCCCGAACGGTGGTACATTTTCTACCCATCTTCACTCCAGCTCCTCCTATAATTGAACCACTTGACTCCATCTCCAGCTCCAGCTCTTCCCTGTATCCTCTCCTCCGTCCTCCAGCTCATGTGTCTGGTATTAGCCCTGATAGAATTAGAGTCAAACACACCACAGTGGACTCTTAAGGCAGAGTGGCACTGGCTCTGCAGCTGTGCTGGCTTTTTATAGCTCAACCCCACAGAGCTGGAAATACGATCCCCAGAGTCGCCCTCCTGGGATGGTTTGAATTAGGGTTGGCCGCAGAGTAATGTGTGCGTGATTGGCAAGGTGGCGTGAAAAGGCAGGCTTTGGGTCAGAATGTGGGAGTGGGGCTCTGGGCTCCTTGTTAGTTTGTACATATTGTCACGGCCCCGCTGGCCACCTCCCTGGCTCGAGAGAGCAGCTGGCCCCCTCTCCTCCAGCTCCCACTATGTGTTTTCCTTCATGTTTTCCGGTCGTGGGCCAGGTTTATGTAACGATATGTAGCCAAGGGGGTTAACTGCTATATATCGCCCAAACCCCCAAGGCTGCAGGCACTGCCGGCCGCGACAGAGCCATTCGTCCTCGTGGGTTCCAGTTTGTCCTTGTAGATTTCGACTTGTCTTTGCTCTCGGCCACTTTGTGTCCCGCTTCCCACCTCTGTAGCAATTTCCTTCGTCTACATCACTCATCACGGTTGTACTTCCCTGACTGAACCCGAAAGAACAACGGCCAGAGCATTTCTCCAACATCTGCTGGATCGGGAAGGTCCGAGAGACAGAACAGGGCCCCCTGGGGGTAATGATTTGATCCCAGCGGTGGGACATCTCAGAGAATTCCTTGTTGGAAAGAATTCAGAACATTAGAACCAGGCTTTGGACTCTTAAGCAGAATCTTCTTCAGCACATCCTTGTGGCAAAGAAAAGTTTTGTGTCCCCCCTCCTTTCTCGGAAGGGAAGCGATTTGAAGCACGGAAGTGTATATAATATGCTGCTTGTGTTACAGAAGTTCTAACGGTGTTTACCTGAAATATTCCTATCACTCCCAAACTTTCAGGTTTCTGTTGGTGATTGGTGAGGCACAGTTTGCACTTTCCTGACCCAAAATCTAATGAATCCCACAGAGTGAAAATAATCTGGAGACACTTGAAAACAGGGGACGGGAAAAAAAAGAAAAAAGAAAACTCACTTCAAGAAATCTAAGCTTTTTTTTTTTTTTCCCCTCCCCGCCTCACTCGCAGCCTGCTAAGCTCCTGCACCTTAGAGTGTCTCCCTAGCACGGTGTCTGTGGTGACAACTCATTCATGTGCTCATTTGCATATCCCCTGGTGCCAGCAGCAGAATACAGAAAGGGCCTCCTGCTCTGGCAGCCACACAGCGCTGGCAATTCAGGGGGGCTGTCAGAAACAGCTGTCCATTAACAGAGTTTGTGGAAACAACCAGGAGCTGTTTGAAAATGCTAGGTGGTAGAATTTAATTGGAGTAGCAACTGTTCAAAATTAAGATTAAAAAGACCAGTCAGTCAATGTGGATTCCGTGACACCTTAAAAATAACATTTCAGGTTTGATTAATGCTGCTCGAAGCTGCACATTTCTCTCCTTTGCCAGAAGAGCCCGTTTGCTGGTGGGTGATTCAGTGTATCTATCTCGTTTCGAGAGCTCACGGATTCCCAAGGCAGGATATCCTATTCCCTAGGCTGAGGCCCTTGTTGATTTAAGAAAATAGGGTTTTAATAGAAATCACACACAGCGTGAATGGGACAGAACCCAGTGGGTCTGGAAGAAGCCAGGTTGGCAGTTTGGCAGACAGACGTGCTTCTCTGTTTCCATACTGAGATGGCTGCTCGTAGGTGCACCCCACCCCAGGCCCCTTCACCAGGCACAGGAATTCACGAAACACATTGGCTTCCTGGCCCTGAGATGGGGAAAAAGGGAGTCTGGTCTCCATGGCCCATTTAATCCTTGGCTCCTCTCCCGATGTGCCAAAAAGGGTATCAGATGTTGCTGACACTACAGTGTGAGGAGGGGTCCATGGGGGTGGGGTGGGGCCTGGAGACTAGCAGTGGTTTCCTGAAAGCGCTAGCTCCTGAAGAACCCCAACTTGAACATTTCCTTGAGATGAGAAAATAACTGCAAGCATGACATGCCAGAAATAGCCACTTATAATTCGGAGCAGGATACATAACTGCAAACCTCGAGTTTTCACTGTTTCACTTTCGTGATTGAGCTCGAACTGCTCCAGTCAACAGCCTCAGGTCTGCACTTGCGATTCCTGTCGTAGGCAGAGAAACTGCAGATCTGAACCGGTTATTTCAGTTTAATTCTCTGACTTTTACTATTGAATAGATTGAATTACAAATATCCAATCTGAAGTCCATTTGAAAGGGAGCATGTTGCATTTAATTGCTAATGATAGCAATTGTACAGTATGTTTAGATAAAAAATTTGTTATCGGTAGACGTTTTTTATCAAAAACAAAATATCAGAACAGATAGACCATAGAGTAAGGACGACGAGTGTGAAGAGGCAATTTGGGGTAGGTAGAGGGTATGGTAGCTGGGGGAGGAAGTGACAGCTGGTGGCTTTGTAAACAGATTTCAGTTTAGGATTTTCTGAACATTTTAATATGCTTCTCCTCTGTATCTTTTGTTCCCAGTTCAATAGCAAAGCCATTTCCTATGTGTTGCCTTGAAATATCAGATGGATTCAAACACAGATATAAGAAAAATAAAATAAAATCAGGTGGCATTAAAACAAATATTTCTACATATCTGATGCAATGTTATAGTAATATTGCAGAGATGCATGGAAGGGAAGTTATCCAAAAGAAGTAAGCATGTAGACATTTGTAAATGGCAAGGCACATTCTACGTTTCCTTCCTCCAAGTAATTTTCCTTCAATAATATTCTCTCTTCCCAAACCTTGTATCGCCCAACTTCTACCAAACTGATCTGGCAGTGGCTTGAAGGAAAAAAATAAAAGCTGTGACTAGTGAAACTGACAGTGGCATTGAAGACATTCCTTAACAGCCTCGCTTGTTTCAAAGATGTCAGATGTTGAAGGGGACCGTTACATTTGAGTCCCACGGTATGTGTGGCAGGCTTTGCCTATCTCGATGAAAAGTGCCAACTTGTGTTTGTCATCCAGATCTGTAAATACCGTCGTATGGCAGCTAGTTTTTAATTGTTGCCAGCCTGAGGGGGACATGTGATTGAGTCCTGTGCGCTGCTGTTGGCATAATAAGGGAAGTGGGCTGTTCTTGGAGCGGAAATGTCCCCCTCCAGCCTGCGAGAGGAAAAGAAACACGTCAGAACTCAGCTCTCCCCTTCCTAGTTTTAGTTCAATTAGATTCACGTTCCGGAGATAATGCTGCCTCATTGGCCCGTGATATGACCAAAGGAAACTGCTAATATTTCTGTCACTTTTAGAGATGCTAAGAGAAGTGGTTGTTGAGAAATCCTAGTTTTGAGCAAAAAGATAAATGAAATCAAGTAAAAATGACACACAACATGGACGTTAGCATTTCATTACCCTGCACGCCGCTGAGAGAGGATTGTGGAAATAATTGAGGTTTAATAACATCCTGTTCTGAGTTTTCTTAATTTTAGTTTGAACCTACAAAAAGATTGCACCGATAGATTTATAAAATATACAAAATGAATCTATTTGTAAAGTATTGTATGTAATCTGTTTATAGAGGAGACCTATTAATATTGTTTTTATTAAATCTCTTTCCTCTTCTAACTCTATTAAAGGGTGGCACATAGTAAGGAATACTAGGAATATTGTGAGGATTTCAGAAAACGAACAACAGAGAATGTCGAATCAAGGCAATATTTCTCTCTCTCTCTCTCTCTCTCTCTCTCTCTCTCTCTCTCTCTCTCTCGATGTTTGCTTCTGTTTTCTTCTTCCCTGAGCAACTAGCCATCTCTTTATAACTCACTGTAACTCTGGCTTGCACACGACTTTTATCTTATATCTGTAGCCAGTCACCAAAAATCTGTTTTCTTGTCTTGCTACACATGCAGCTCTACTAATTTTCCAGCATCCCTTGCAGTCATGGGTGGTCACATGACTCGTCTTCACCAGTGGAATCTGAAGAGAAATAGTAGCTTCAAGCTCAAGCTTTTAAGAAGCATGTGTCCCTCATGCACGTTCTCTTTCACTCTAGGGGTTGGCAGAGCCACAAAGGTTCGAGGGGATATTAAAGCTACAAAGGACAAGGATCCTTGGTCCCTGAACCGTCCCTTAAGGAAAGCTACCTCCTGGCTAGACGCATCTACCGCGGACCGTTCTATGAGTGAAAATAAGTTTTTTTCTGTGTTTGAAGCATTGAAAGTTTTCTCAGTAGTCATTGCATCACGCCCAAAGTGAACTGCTAATAGTACACATGACTCTGAGCCTCGTAACAGTTTCTCTTTCCTCCACCTGTCACTAATTCCTCCAGCCTACCGATTTCCCATCACCACCAATCTAACAGGTTTTGGACCACTCAGTGCATCAGCTACAGTTGGTCCCATCAGCTCTCCATCCTCCAAGACAGTAAGGTCTGTTTCTTTTCCATCCTTTATTCTATGCATGTTTATCTTACATAGTTTGATCATATTGTGTATCTGTTCCCCTACGGATGAAGCATTTTAAAAACTAATAATGCTTCCTTTTAAAATTAAAGTTTCCAGTAATTTTTTAAATTGTGGTGATTTGATTACAGAATATGTTAAGGAAACTATAATACCATACAACTTTGTTAACATGTTTTGTGATGCTATTAATTTTTTTCCCACTAGCATTGACAAATTATGTTCTGATATATAAGGGTCACCAAATAGTAAGTGACATATAACATAGTTACCCCATATAAAAGGTGTCCTTCTTACCTTCCAATATCAGAGTTATGGAACAATACACTGTATTTTCTCAGAGTCAGTATTTATATTCTTCTAGCAAATCCTTTCCAAATGTGGACACTCCGGCCTCAATGCTTTTAGGACCAGTTTATTATCACACGTGTGTATTAATACACACACCACACACACACACACACACACACACACACAGACATACATTATTCTAGCACAGTTGCATTATGCACAAATGTACACCTTTTTAAAAAAAACGAGCCATTCAAATCTATGCTAATCAAACTTGAGGAAGTTCTCATAACTAAACCAAGGCTCCAGATTTAAAAAAATAAATAAATGAATGAAGATACCATCTACACTTGTAACGCCGTGGGTTGCATTGCCTATCCAAGCAACCAAGATCTTGGCTAGGGCTATGGAGACAATAACTAGAAATGCAAATTTAAAAAGAAGTGGGGGGGCAGCATTAGGAGAAGTCACAGGCTGGAGAGAAAGGGGCTGTCACTTACATGGGAAAAGCAGTGGCAGGTCACATCCCCCACTCGTCTGTGTGTGTGCTCCGTGATTCTCATTCAGGCCAGCAAGATTCTCAAACAAAGTCCAGTGTCCTAAAAATATTTGGAACTATTACAAAGCATAAATTATAAATGTGTCAGGAAAATGGAAAAAGGTGCCTGGGGCCTACTTAGAGCACAAAATGATCTCAACCATTATTCAACAATGATATGAACAACTTTTATTTCATTTCTCCTTAACGGTTCCTTCTGTTTGCTGTCATTTCCTGCTCCACACCATGTCAATAATTACTAAATTAGCGGCACACCTGTACAATTTCAGCTCAAGTGTTATTACGGGCAAGTCAAACAGTGGGGCCGATTGAAAAGATGGGACTCCATCTCCTTATTTAAAGGGACCATGTTCAGAAGGAAAGATTGCAGCCCCCTTTTTCTTCTTCAGAAGACGGGAGGGCATGGTTTACATTTTGTGCAGCTCAAGGACACAGAGTCAGAGGAAATGCCTTTTTAATATAAACCTCTTTTCATTTCCAGGGTACAAAAATGAAGGTTATTGAAAAGAATCATGCTTGGTGGAAGAAGTAATTACTTTTTTTTCAGATCTCAGAGGAATAATGCTTTTATATTTCCTGAGATGACCCAATTTGCACTGTGATATGCTCCCTTAAATGTAAGTGTGGGGATGACCCCCCCACAGCCTTGTTACTCACCAGTAAAACTGCCCCTGTCATACTTCTGATTCATTTGAGCCCTGATCTCTCAAGGAGCAAAAGTCATCAGGGTTGCCCCTCCCTACAATGATGAATTAAAAAGGAGAGACTCCTCGGCCAGTTGTCCCTTACTTCTCCTCCACCCCCCAAAAATGTCAGCATCAAGTAGCTGCAGCTATAAACCATCTTCTCAAACTCTGCATGTCATGACCCCCCCACCCTCCAAGCAAGGAAAGCATCACCGGACACGTTATTCTGCAGAAGACGAACCTACAATTCTGGGTTCAGCAGCTAGTGGGTGGCTGTGTGTACTGGAAATAGGGGTTCCCTACCCCAGGTCTTTTTTCCCCCAGCTCTCAAGGACTGTGCTGTCTGCAGCCAGATAGCATTTTAGGAATGTCTGTTCTCTGTCATATGAAGTAGTGTTTCTTTTTTTTTTTTTTAAGTTTTGTTTTTTTTAATTTATTGGGGTGACAATTGTTGGTAAAATTACATAGATTTCAGGTGTACAATTCTGTATTACATCATCTATAAATCCCATTGTGTGTTCATCACCCAGAGTCAGTTCTCCTTCCATCACCATGTATTTGATCCCCCTTACCCTCATCTGTTACCCCCCTTCCCCTTTACCCTCTGGTAACCACTGAACTATTGTCTGTGTCTATGAGTTTTTGTTTCTCATTTGAAGTAATATTTCTTAAACTTTATGGAATATTCATTAAAATGCACATAACTAACAATATCACTACTAATGAAGATTCCAAAACAGCATTAAACACCTTTAATACATTCTTTGATTATTTCAGTTAAAATGCTTCAAGCACTTTCTGGAATTTGATTTGCGTTTGATCTAGATAGGACCTTACTGGGTGTAATACTAACTTTATTTTTGAAATGTCAAACAAACCCCCCTTACCTCTGGCTTGTAGTGAGCTAAATATGTATTTAGGAAACATATATTTCCTGTTCCAGTTTATTTGCTGATATACTTTTGATTTGGGGGAAAGTGATCATGATGTCACTTAACCTGTTGAAATGTCACTTACCATGTTGAAAGTCCCTAATCTTAACTCTTTTAGCCTCAAAAAAAAAAAAAAAAAAAGATGGTCATCTTGATAATGTGAATGAGGTTTCTGTATTTCTCAAAGAAAGTTGTAGCTCTTCATTTCTTTTAACTCATTTTCTCACACCAGTGGGAAAGATAACCATGCGTATAATTTGGGGTGATTTATGTTGGGAGCTGACAGGGAGCTGGGGTTTCTATCAGCTGCAATAACTCAAAGAGGTTCACACAAGCGCTGGTGTCATCAACAATCCAACTGACACGTGCAGTTGAGACTCAGAGAGAGAAATGGCCCGTTTCACTCACATGAACCGGCATCTGACCGAAACTATCACAGAGTTGGTGTTTAGGGGTTCGTGGATATGCTCACTCCCTCGAGAAGGCTGGCACCGTTTGGCTACTTATGCCCACGAGCACAACTGTAGATGAGGTGATTGTAATAATGAGCCTTGAGGTATGAAGCAAACCTCCAATATGGCGATTTTCCCAATGGCAGAAACTATAGGTGAGACCGAGGTTGGAGAAATATGATGGTGAAGGATGAGGTGGGATGGACCATCAAAGGTGCCAGTTTGAGGCACCGTAGAAGCCTCTGGGTTATTAGAAGTGAGAAGGAAGGACCGGAGGCAGGGAATGGGCATGATGCCCGTGGTAGAACTTATTGCTGACGGCAGAACCTCATCGTGGGAGACTGAGGTAGAGGACATGAAACAAGATCCCTGCGGGGGAGCTGTGAGCTGCTCAAGGAACTGAGAGGCAAAGGGGTATGACGTCGACATCGATCCACATATTAGCATCACCAATGATTTTATTAGAAGCCGCATGTAAGAAAGTGACAGTGACCTAGAAAAGCACAAAGAGTCTACCTGTGCCCCCTACAGTCAGTTGGTAAGAGGGACACAAGAGTGAAAAGAGCCACAATTTGAAAAGGTCAGTGGGATGGGGAAAAGGCGTTCTCCATTAGGTTTTGGTTGGAGCAGGAAAGTGAGGGAAGCATTTACATATGTGTAGATCAAAGGAGTTTCACTCATGATGGATCATATATTCCAAAAGGCTCCAAAGAAGGGTCTGGAATGTTGGGGCGAGCTGGATGCTTGAGTCATATTGGATGGTGTCCATTCTCCTCGGGACTGGGGTTTGGCATTCCTGGATGAGCTGGGAGCGTGGGCTTCCTCATGAATCATGTTACAGAGGTAGAAGGTATGGGATTCCTTCCGATGGGGCTCCAAGGTAAATTGTCCCATGCTGGGAGGGACACATGGCATCCATCTAATGCATCCACGTCCCGGTACCTCCAGCCCTTCCTTCTAACTTGCAGTAACTCACAGGGCCCTACCGTACATCAGTACATCAATCTTCTCACCTTTCGTTGCCCATCACACCCCATTCCTCATGCCACGCGTTGTTCTGGGGGCAGAGAGTACAGACACACAGCTCATGGATGTGTTCCCTTCTCATAGGACATGCGTGTGGTGATGAAGAACAAAAAGTAAGTCACCAAACAAGTCTATGTGTCCATAAGAAATAATTTCAAAGAGTGATAACTCCTTTGATGAAAATTATATGGAGTAAATTGCAACGTTAGTTGGAAGATATTTTTAATAGCGTGATTAGAAAAGGTCTCGCTAGGGATCTGATACTTAATCTGAGGCTGAGATACAAGAGGAAAGAAAGGGGTGGGGAGACGGTGGCAGAACACTCCTGATAAAGGAAATGTCCAGTGCACAGGCCACGGGTGGGAGCGGGAGTGCAGTGCCCTGAGGTGGAGGGGACATGATGTCAGAGAAGACAGGTCCGATCGAGCTAAGTTTGGAATATGCTCCAAATACGATGGGAAGTACTGGACGATCATAAGAAGAGTGACATCGTTTTATGTTCTACTTTCAATGAACTTTCTGGATGTGATAGAGAATCAACAGTGGGGGCAGGAAACAGAGGTGGGTTTTGTTTTCAGTTGTATTAAAATTCCGGCAGATCGAGACTTCCAGTGGTGGACAGTAGAGCTTTGAAACGTGGGGCCAGTTTGGAGTGTGATGTACCAAGAGCGATGCGTCATTTTGTCACTGAATGCCATATGACCACGACGCACCGTGTGGCAGTTTCTTCTCTCTAGAATACATTTCTTCCCTAATTGGGCTTTATATCTGTCTGACCTGGTTCTGATAAGAGCATCTTTCATTGCTGCATTAGGGGTGGTGTTTATGTGGGAAGAAAACAGTCATTGCCGGTTAAGGCATTTTGTTGTTGTTGTTGTTTTTGTGGTTGACTTTTACATCTATTGCGTGGGGTCTCAGTAACTCATAATTCTCATAATAGAAGGGAAAATCATGGCCGATTCTTTGTAAGTCAATAACTTAACCTGTTTGCTGCCTCTAAGCCAGATGATTTAATAAGTAAGAGGGGATGTGCTTTTTCTGTTGGAGATGCAGTTCATTTCCGGCTTTCTACTCACAGCAATGGCCTCCAACAGAGCACATGGGGACCCCCCATAACATGAATGGGGGCCACCCATCGGGTCACATCAGTTTGCATGTTCTAGTTTGGTTCTGACTTAAATGTCAAGGGAGACAAAGAATTTAGTTGTCAGCACTGACTTCACTGGTTTCACGAATGGAAAACGTAGAAGGGCATCACGTATTCTTGGGGTCAGAAAACTTAGAAGGTCATGAACCTCTTCCACATACTAATTGAGTTTTCTTGGGCAACTTATGTATCCTCTCTGTGTCATTCTCTTGTATAAGAGAGAGAAAATGGAATTGTCCTTAGAATGGTGCTGAAACAGTGAATACATGAATGAGAGTAATGTGAAAGTGTCTTATTAACAGAGCACTCTCTAGGAATATAGAGAGTTGTTATTCAAATACTAGTACCGTGTTTCCCCGAAAATAAGATCTAGATGGACATTCAGCTCTAGGCATCTTTTAGAGCAAAAATTAATATGAGAGCCAGTCTTATTTTACTATAATATAAGACCTGGTCTTATATAATATAATAATTAATACTATGTTAATTAATATAATATAATATAATGTAATATAATATAATATAATATAATATAATATAAATATAATATAATACTGGGTCTTATTTTACTATAATACATAGTAAAGACAAGGTGTTATATTATAGTAAATTATAGTATATTATAGTAAAATAAGACCCAGTATTATATTGTATTGTATTGTATTATATTATATTATATTATATTATATTATATTATATTATATTATATTATATTATATTATATTATATTATAATACTGAGTCTTACATTATAGTAAAATAAAACCGGGTCTTATATTAATTTTTGCTCCAAAAGACGCATTAGAGCTGATTGTCCAGCTAGGTCTTATTTTCGGGGAAACACGGTATTTACGAGTGTCCCTAAAAAGAACTCTAAAAATTCGTATTTTGGGTTTTGTCTCTAAGAAAACATAACCCCTTTATTCAAGAAGGTATAGCCGTCCCTAGCACTGAGACCATGGGATCCGTCCCTTTGTTCATCCTTCTAGAGAGGATAATGCAACTCGTCTGAGCGCACAGTGGGAAGTTCGCGAACTTAATGTGCAGAATAATAGGACCTCTAATGTCCTCACCACAGCAAATAAACAGCAACCTCTACCAGGCTGATTCTTCTCAAGTTCTTTAATGTTAGAAAAGGTGTAAAAGGAAAAACTTTCAGTCGAAATCAAATCAATGTCATGGCGTAGCCTCTAAGTAAAACTTCATCACAGCTCTTTCAACACATAACCGGGGCCATCTTGGGCAAAATACATTGTTAGATGAATACTTTGGGGGAATATGCCATGCATTTGAAAAGTGTTTCTTGGAAACTTTAAAAAGAATAAGTGAGAAAGAAGAGTTTTAATGCCTTTTAATATTTATGGTATATGTCTCAAATCCCAAGAACTCGTTCTGTTCACAAAAAGAAAAAAAAAATCAGTGCTCTGACTTTGATCCCAAAGTATCTCTTTTTGACTCATCCCATCACACAATCCATATTATCAAAAAACTAACTGAATCAGCTACTCATGACAAAACAGCTCTTTGACTCGATTTTGGTGAGTTTAGAAAAATACTCTTCTAACTTAAAATATTTCTTTTTTAAGAGGAGAAGCACTATCCACAGTTAGGTGATAGGAAACAATGTGTGTTGATGGAGCCAACACTGTTTCAGAACCAGTGCTTGGCACTGGTTATTTTGGACCGCTCTGTTCCCCTCCGAGTTTTACAGATTTCCCCCCCCCACTCTCACATCAGAATTCTAAAGAGGAATATGCAGATTTTCCAAACATTCAATCAGAGGAGATGTCTGTCTGATGGGTTTATTTTGGAGTGGGAAAATGGCAGCTCATTCCAATTTGCCTGTGCTTCATGTCTTGTTTTAGATATTATGGAGGGCCCACTATGAGTCAGCCCTGTACTAGGCACGAGAGATTTTTTTTAAGTGGGTGAATAAGTCATGAATTGTCTGAGGTCAGCACTTTGTGGTGGACATACAAGTACATACGGACATGTCAATTTACTTTCTAAGAATTCAGATAAACGTCTCGGGGTGAGTTTCATTCTCACATGCTACAACCTGCAGGCTGAGTTATAATAATAACAAAAATAATAACACACTGGGTAAATATCCAGTGTATTATTTATAATACCCAGAATAATTTTAAAGGGTAGGGGTTATTTCCAATTTTACAATTTTGAAAACTTAATAACTTGCCTAAGGTTATATGAAAGTAAGTTTGGAAGTTAGCATTTACACCCAGATCTAGCTCAAGGGCTATTTCTTTCCTTTGCTTGTTCTCTAAATATTATATAATTGATCAGTATGAAAAATCTTTTAGGAGTTTGATAGTTTGGGAGGACCTTGCATGCTGCAGAAATTAATATAAGGCAATCAATGAAGAAGAAAAATAAATATTTTCCTTTATATTTTTAACTTAGTTTGTCTTTTACTTCCAAACATAATTTTTTTTTTCATTTTATTTTCCACATTGGGAGACACAATGATCATACTTTCCATAATGTACAAAGGAGAAAGTAAGGGCCAACGAGATGAAAAGCCTTACCTCAGGTTACACCACTAGAAAAAATTACAGACCTAGAGATGATATCTGCTTATTTCACTCTTTCGACTGAACCTCTGATGCTGGATTATACTGTTCTCTTCTTGGCTACGGTGGGAAAGCCATATCCCAGGGTCACTCTCCCTGTGTGGTTCTGAGCTAAAGTGGGCCAAAAATATCACTAAGAAAGTAGATCTTAAATGTTCTCACCACAAAAAAAGAAATGGTGACTATGTGACGTGAGGGAGGTGTTAGCTAACCCCACGCGGTAATCATTTTGCCATACGCAAGTGTATCAAATCAACAATGCACTGTATACCACAAACTTGCACATTGTTGTGTGTCAATAATATCTCAGTAAAGCTGGAAAAAAAAAACCTCATACAATTAAACAAACAAATAAATCGATGGGCTGCTCTGTGCATGTCAGTCTTCTTTCCCTGTCCTCCTTGCCCGATGGTCTCGTGACGATGGTAGCGACACTGGTGCTTTGCATGGGTTCCGTTACACGGCCTTCCGTTCACCAAGCTCATTGTAGTTGTAGCTGCCACTGAGTGTCCAGCTGCCCCAAGAGATCAACAACAGGAAGGCCCTGTTAATTCTTCTGCTGCCTGACTGAGCCTAAGACAGCTGCTTTTGCACAGTCTATTTTTTGAGTGTTAATGATTGGGCAATATTAATGTACATCTCTTAACCCTCCGAAGGCTTAGAAAATTGATTTAGCTTCAATAATCCTAAGTATTCTGAACTCACTGAAATGGAAGTGCTTTCTCAGTAGAAAGAGTGATGCAGCCAAATCCTTATCTATGACTTTGTACAACTGCAGCAAACAGTTTTCCTACATAGCAACACAAACAGTGCCGTAGGATGTTTAAACGTGCTCCATCAGAACCCCCAGTTTCGGGCACTATTCTACAGAGAACAGAAAGTAAGTAAGACTAGCTGATTTAAGGCTCTCTGGTGTCTGGCGACTGTCTTGCAGCACCACAGGTGTAATATTTATTCCCCCTGCCCATCATGATTTACTCTATAATTTATAATCACACTCGAGCTGCCAGTTCTAAATCAAAGAGCATTTTTGAGATGATAACACAATCCTGCAGAGGAGTTCTAAATCTCTCCCTCAAGCATACTTGAACTTTCCAATATTCCTTGGGGAAGACTCATAAGATGTAGAACTATGGTATGCAGGCTACTTATGTGAAAATATTATGATTTTTGCTAATTGGACCATTAAAATATAGGTTTCAATAAAATTTGAACTATTCCTTGAATAGACTCAAGTGTGATACCAGAATTTAACACTTTTTCGCACCGTACTGTATAGAACTAAACATATCAGGTCATTCAGCCAGGCAATAAACATATGTAGGCTAGTCTGTCTGGTCAAGCCAAACTGATATGATGATTTAACACCAACTAACTGGATTGAGCACCAAATTAGAAATTTTTATGATCGTAATTTCTGGACAAGCTCAGTGACGTTGAAGGGTAAAAGGGAAATTCGAATTGTGTTTGAGGTGAAGTCAATAGGGGTATGGACCAGCAGAGAGAAGAAGGAATTGAGGACGACATCATCGCTTGTCTGTGTCACTCTCCAAAACCATGACCAACTTTCATTCTAGTCAGATCAACCTGCCTGGTCAGAATTTAAGCCACTATAATTTGTGAAAGAAGAGCGAGAGGAGTCAAATATCTACAAATCTCTTCTGATTCTTTTCAACGTCAGTTTCCTTTTGAAACTTAGGGCACCCAACCCTCAGGGTCAGAAAGCAAAGGTGCTGACAACTCGATCTAAATTGAAAATAATTGGATGTTTGTGTGTGAAAGCACTGAGGCACATAAAACTAAGTATCTGAACATCAAGGGACAGGCAAGTGGGTCAGAAGATAACCTGCATTCCTGCGTCCCTCTGTATTTCTGTCTTCGGAAGGCTCCTCTTTCAATTCCTGGTGTTCTCTTGTAACCCAATGAAGTGGAAGCCTCTTATTACAGTATGTTAAGAGTCCTGGGCAGACAATTCCGTTAGAACCCCTGAAACAGAAAGGAATCATCTTTAAAGGCTTGAGAGAATGTAAGAAGCTAAAATAAACCATGGCAAACCCCTACACTAGAAAAGAAACTACTTGAACATAATCCAAAACCAAGTCTCTGAGCATAATAAGAAGGCAAAGAGAAGGCTGGGACAGGCACAAATCAGTCACTTTGATGTGGTGATTAGAGTACACATTTGTGGATGTGATTCTCACCGAAGAAGAAGAAAACCTGCTAAATTTCACTCCAGGATTATTTTCCAAAAGATACTGCAACAAGAGCACATCATTTCTTGACACTGAATTTAGTTATTTCAAAATGAGCATTCTATATGTTTTGACAGGAGTGTAATATTCTGACTTAAGAAATTCCTCAAGGGGTGAATATATTTTACATGGCGTCTTCACTTTCATCCCAGGCTTTTTATGAGACTAAAACCTGGTGTGAAACATTACACATCCTGGGCACTGAAAAATGATGCCACACTCCACCCCGGGGGTAACCAACTGCTAATAGATTGTGAGAAGCATCACTTGTACCCTTCAGAGCGTGGTTTGGAGTCAGTGAACTTGGTCGAAATCTAGCTTGGTCTCATCGTAGCTTTATGAATTCAGGAAAGATATTTAACCTTTCTGAGTGTCAGTCTTTTCCTTCCTAAAATGCAGAACGTAACAGCTATTACAGCAATGGTTTATTCCTTCCAATAACCCAAGGAAGGCAATGGGAAATGCTGAACATACATGTATGTATTTTGCTCTCCTGCCATTCTTCTCTCTCTCTTTCCGCCATAAAAGAGTTAAGAGTAGATTCAACCGGAAGTGACTGAATACCCGAAATAACAATAGCTTAACCCGGGTGGGAGTTTCTTTCTGAAAACGAAGGCAGCCCAGGGCTAACGTGGTGGTTCTGTGATTGTCAGATCAGGGCTCCCTAGAGCTGTCCTCCTCTCCCCATCGCAGTGACACCACAGGGGAAAGGGACAGCAGTGACTGCAAGGCGTCACTTCCGGGTCATGTCTTAGACTCACGACTTCCACTTTCATCTCATTGGACAGGACTTTCAGTGACAAGCTGCTGTGGTGGCTGATTTTTTGTGTCCACTTGACCTGGTCCTGACATGTCCAGATATTTGGTTAAACATTGTTTCTTGGTGCGTTTTGAGGGTGTTTCTTGATGAGCTTCGTACCTGCGTCAGTAGACTGAATAAAGCAGATGGCCCTCAACCAACCCACTGAGGGGCTGGACAGAGCAACATGAGGGAGGGCGCATGTGTACTGCCTGGCTGTTCGAGCTGGGACATAGGTCTCCTCTTGCCCTCTCGTGGGACATACACCATTGCCCCCCAGTTCTCAGGCCTTCGGGTTTAGACAACAGCCCCACCATTGGCTTTCCTCGTCTCTGGGGTACAGTCAGCCAACTGTGAAACTTCTAAGCCTCCCTGACTGTGTGAGCCTAATCCTTATAATGAATTTCCACATATCCTCTTTATATAAAGGTGGGAAATACAGTCTTTATCTATGGGTCATATGCCCAACTATCAACAGATTATTTTTTTGTAAAGTTTTTAAAAATCATTATGGATAACTGCAGAAAAGGTAAGATGGAAAACTGTAACCCCTCCCACCTTCCTCCCCCACCAGCTGAATGAAGTCAAACATTTCAGTGGAATTACAACAAATGGTCATTGCAAAGGGACATGTAGTGTTATCTCTATAAAACCAAATTACTCCTTGATTCAGTGGACTACTTTGACTGTGAGTTTAACTGGACCAATTGATTTGGCATCGTGTAGGTGAGTCCAAATGGAATTTCATACTTTATTAATAATCCAAGTGGTAGATGCCTTTATTTGTGTCTATATTAGCCCTGTCAGCAGAAACATTTAGAAAATAGTGGAGAGAAATTACTACAAATTCATAGCTATAGATGTTACCTTTGCAGTAATACTAAAAATACCTTATATTTAGGAGAATGAGTTGACATTTTAATTTTTAAAATCACCCTCTCACATATTACCTCCAAATGAAAACGAAAAAAAAGAAATGGATGTGTCTTTGCACTAAGAATTAACAGATGAAAACCACCAGCTAAATCAGTTTTCTGCTTTCCTATGGGAAGAACTGGCTGGATAATCAATGTATTTGTACATAAATGGGCCTGTATTATAAGTAAAAATAAATTTGGCAGAAATAGTGGGGATGCCAAAAAAATGTATACAAGTGGACACTGTGGTCAGCGTTGCTCAAGCAGTAGTTCGCCGTCATCAGAAGGGTCTGGACGCTGATGGGAACCACTCTGAACACCTCTTGTAACTGCAGACGTCACACGTGACTCGTATTCATCTTCTGTTATCGGTATATATTGAGTATTACAATTTTAATAGTTTCTTTCCTTTCTTAAAATGTGTATACATTTTTCGGCACCCCCTGCATTTTTTGGCAGCCTCTGTATACTTAACTGGGGGATTTGGGTGTTGGAGTTAGAGAAACAATGTTGGTTTGAAATGGAATGACTCATCCTTACATCTGTGGATGTAGCAGATTTACATTTAGGTGGGGACTCTGAAAGTTATCTCCTCTGGCCTTGTCATACCAGACCTTTAGCTTCCTGGCGTGGCCTGACCATCTGACCCGAGACAGAAGGAATGGGTTCTAAGCCGGCTCTGCCCTAAGGAATTCAGCCTGGGAGGTTTCGCTTTGAAATGATAACAGACAAGATGATTTCAAGACGGCTCTTTCTAGCTCTAAGAGCCCTTGTCTCTGAGGTTTCATGAGTTGACTTCCCTGACAAGTCCCGAGTGTTTGGCATTGGATAGAAGCGTTTTGTCCAAGGTGACACAAAGTGCTGTGGCATCTCTGCTTGGCGAGATCCTGCCAACATTCGAAAATCTTTGCCGGTCGCACTTGCAGCGTGCCTTTGGATTTGCACAATTTCCCACTGCTGCTGTTGAAATGATAACAGCAGGTTCAAATGATTTGCAAACTGTCAGAAAAATGACCTCAGACACCCCCATCATTTCCAGTGACTGTAGATACACCCTTAGGCTAAAGCCGCAGCAGAATTTTAAATAAAGCAGGATAAATCCACGCTGACTAACTTCCCCACTTTTGACAGTTCCAGAAGTTCAGGCCCCACCAGCCTCTCCCAGGCCTTGTTCTGTTAGAAACACCACATTATCTGCAGAGGATGCCCCAGAACATGCATGTTCCAAGGAGAAAAATATAACATATACTTTACATTTCTATTTAATCTATCCTGACAATCTGAGTCTCCCTTCCCCTACCCCTGAATATGCTCAGAATGTTTTCAACATCCTTACAACAATTTGTGTTATAGTTATAGTAATAGTTTCTTTTTTAAATCTGACTTCCCTACCACAATTTCATGTCTTTAAGAGCAGGGACCAAGCCTATATAATTTTACATTGTTTCCCCTGATGTAATGGGTGCTCAGTATATGGTGAATGAATGAATGAATGAATCCAAATTCAGAGGGAAATCCTTATGTGTAAGTCAAGGAATTAGCATAGTTGGGGGTTGATAATTAATCTGTTTAATTGGTGCTATTGCATTATTCTGACATGATCATGACTGTCTTCCAAGTTGGGCATATTTTTGCCCACCAGTAAGTTCTCTTGTTTAATTTTATTTCAAGGCACATCATTTTTCTCTCTGCGGTAATATACTTTTCACTGTGCTATATAGATTTTCCAAATGCATGCAAATATACCCAAGACGGCTCATTTTGTTATCAATTCCCCAACCACTGGCTCCCTAATCATTAACTAATTGTCTCCATGCTCTATTGACAACTTGGCCACCTCCTTGCTAATTTTTGCTGACACAATGGAGGCCCCAAGAACTGGGCTAACCTTTGGCTGTTCGCTCAAGAGCCCAGGTGGGAAGACGATCGATCCGACTGGCCTCTGTGTTCAGGAAAACCTCATCCGCGTTCCAAGCGATTTGTCTAATGAGGCATCATTAATTGGCCATGGGCGGGGGGATGGAGAAGTTCCTTCTCTCTGACCACGATTTTGCTAAAATGGACCCGAGCTCAGCAAAACAGAGAAGCATGTCTCAGAGCAGAATGGACGATGGGCTGAAGACCGTGTTTTGGGGCTGATGTAAGAAACCGGGGCATCTTCCTCCAGGGTCTGGTCAGGGACAAAGTTTACCCATGATGGAAAGGCACCGTGTAGGGAACACAGTATATATCAACCGCCATGAGGGTTTCACAGTTAGAACTTGTAAGGTGGATTTGTGAGCACAGGACTAGGAAGGTGGCTATTTGTTCATTTTCTTAAAAAAAGAAAAAAAAACCTAGGTGGGTCAGATAGGGCTATAACTGAAGTGACTTGGCAAGAGCTGGTATTGGACTTGAATGTTCTATGTCCATCTGGACCAAGCAGCCCGGTCTTACTTCCATTTCTGTATCAGGCAGCAGTAACATCCATCCATCTAGTCACTGTCTATTGAGCACCTGTTATATGCCAGAGGCTGTGCTGTATCTGTGGCTGTTTGAGCGATTGACGTTGTATCAGTTAACCATAGGAATAAAAGAACGTCTGCCCATGAGAAGCTTGCCTTCTAATGATGGGAGGGAATCAATCAACAGGGAAGATTATAAATGAGTAAAATATATAATGGTACAAGGTTATACGTGCTCTGTATTGAAACAAGGAAAAACACAGAACGGGGATAAGGGGATGAAGAGGGGGGGAGAGGGGTGTCAAATTTAAATCCGGTAGTGAGGTCGCTAGGGCAGGCCTCACGGCAGCTCAGACAAGTTGAAGAAGTTAGCAGAGCTGGAAGAAGCGTGGCAGGTGGAAAGAACGGGCATAGGAAGACGTCGTCGGGAGTGGACTTGGCGTTTGGAGGATCCCGCTGGAGGCAGTGCCGCTGGAGTAGAGGGGACAAGGGCCAACATGGAGGAGATGAGCCCACAGAGGGGGGATGGCTGGGGGTGAAGGGGTAGGCAGGTCACAGCTCTTTGCTTCATGACAGCTTTGGCTTTGGGGGGAGAGCAACTACAAATCATGATACAGAATTTTAACGTGGGTAATGCACTGATGTGAGAGGTGCAGGAATAGAGTGTTTGGAATAGAGAACACACACACACACACACACACACACACACGCATGTTTTAATTATTAAATAAGACAGTGAATTAGATGCGTAATACATGTTTACAAATTTTCACTAACTTGGAATTCTTGGTATTCCTCTAATTGCTTGTTTTCTGCAAGGTTGGTATAGAAAGGCCTTGGTTGGTTTTAGTAGGAGCCCATTGTTTTTCCAAAGTGACCATGTCAAGGACACAGTGAGGGAGGGGAACCCGCGTGGACACATTACACTATTTAAAGGAGCTGAATTGTGGGGATCTGGTGTGAAAAGGCCACAGAGCAGAGGGAGCCACGGACACACGAGCACCCTGTGTGGGCTGAGCTGATCCTGTTACCAGTTGCCAATAATAAATAGATAACCTGGCATCTAATATCCGAACAAGAAATAAACTTGGTGTGCAATCGATTTTAGCAGGAGTGTCTTCATGTCTGGCAGCCTGGCCAGGCAAGCGACCGAAGTGGGGCCGCAGTGTAATCACGCTGCCTGGGACTTGACAAGGCTCTTTCTCATTGTGTGCGCTCTTGGAAAACTCAGAGAAGACTCAGGAACAACAGAAAAATGGTCCATATTTCTGCTACCCAGAAAAAAAACCATTACTAATCCATTTTCATGTCCCCTTCCAGACTTTTTTTTTTTAATAGTTGATCTCATTGTGTCATTCTGAACTCAGGTGACAAGTGCCTTGAACATAATATGTGCCCAGAGGCCACTGGACCAATGCGTATGTCATGTAGGGTTTTATTACTTATTTACTTATTTATTTACATTTTCCAATTACAGTTGACACCCAGTTTTATATAACTTTCAGGTGCACAACGTAGGGTCAACATTTATATCCCATAATTTGTGCAATGACCACTCCCGTAAGTCGAGTACCCACCTGGCAGCATGCGTTTTTATTACACTATGATTGACTCTGTTCCCTGTGCTGTGTTTGTTTTATATCTCAATGCCCCTCATGCTCTCATTGGCTCAGTAAAGACCCTCGAAAAGCGTAACTTGCATTAACTACGCTAACTGTTGTATTATATGGGAAGTAGTGTATTGTATCGGTAAGGACAGGCTCGGGGATAAGTCTGGTTTGGATCCTGAACCAGCCTCTTATCTCCTGGGTGTTTTGGGAAAGTCACATACTATCTCGAAGGTTCATTTTGTCATCTGTAAAATGGGGGAATTATATCTACTGCAGAGGATATCGAAGGGGTTTGAGATAATGTAAGTAATCGATTTGGCACTTTTCCAAACACCTAACAATTATTTGGCAAGTAAATGATAGGTATCATTACTATATTAACCTACCATAATATTTACAGCCTAGTATTAGTTTTTCCCAGTTTTTCGCTTTTCAAATCAGGCCACATGAGCATCTGTATAGTTAAGGTGGCCCCCACTTATGAATATTTTTATGAGGGTTAATCTTTAGAAACTGAATTAATACATGAGAGAATATGTCCAACAATCAATCAATAGGGAAAAACCAATAAATTTTTTAAATAATTAGTTTACTGACTAATGTCTTTTTGGTAGTCCCAGCACCAACTTATTAACATATGCAATCCTTTTGTAGTTTGGCATGATTTACATTGATTAATACTGAATTAAGTGTTTGATCTTGGAAGCTAATGGAGTTTATATGTGAGAAAGGATGTGTTATGTGCATAACAATGCTAGTGAGGGCCATCACTGAGACTGAATAGTTCCTATAAATGTTGTGAAGTTTTAAATAAGCCTTTGGGGGTGGAGGGGTCAGTAAACATTTCAAATAACTAGAATTCAGTTTCATAATCTGACTGTTTTCCAGTCAAAAGTAGGTAGAGTTCATTAAAGAGAGAAAATAGACAAGAATGGATCTACAGAATAATGGGACATTCTAAAATTCATAGTTAACAAAATTACCAACAGTGGTTGACGTAATAAATGCTATGGCTGACTGCTGCAAATGGTAACTAAATCTATGTCTTACCATCATCTTTCAGTACAAACTCTTCATTGGATGTTTGACAGCTTGACAAAGGGTTATTAGTATTATTATAAAGTATTATTATTAGTTATGAAGTCTTCATTTATTAATTTACTGTTAAGAGCCCATATCCGTTTCTGGTTCTTGTACAAAAACCTATACAGGTGATATTTTCTTTCCTAGCCTTGTTATTTCTCATTTTGCCAAAAAGATGATTTACCTTTCCGCTGTCAATTCATTTTCTAATAGCCCGATAATCTTCAGTCACAGTCACAATAATTTAGTTTTAAAATGTTTACAATGCGGTATCTTGACCAAACATTGACAAGGAACTTCCTCTATAGTCTCCTTTGTTACTATGCTGAGATGACATCCATTTGGCTCTATCTCTGGTTACCATGGAAATAATTTATTATTGTTGTCAAAGATAGATGGTCCACATACATTTTAAATGAGGATAATGTAGAAATTTTTCATATAAGAAGACTCATTCTGTCAGTGTCTCTGAGAACCTAGCGCTAAGAAGCAATCCATGACACTGCAGTTCAATTACGAACACCATTAGCATGAAACTTTCGTAAATATTTTCCAAAATGCTTTAAAATATAATCCATCTTTTTGAAACTCCCTGGTTTAGTAGTACTTCTCTAACCAATTGAATATTGCAAAAAAGAACTAGGAAAGGATTGCACAAATTTGTATCTTATTTTCATTATGTACTAGAAATCAGACCATAGCTAAGTACACACATACACGCAAACACACACACACACACACATTTAAATTGGGTAATCAGTTGATTTGTCTTTTGAATAATATCTGCTTAGTAAAATACTATTGGACAGAATACAGTCAGTTATCTTCCGAGTGGACCAACAAACACCCATATTCAAAACTATATACGTACCCCCCCAACAGTATATATGTATGTCCATCTGCGATCACAAATTTTCTACGTATGTTTGGTAACCTTAATTTCTTTTTTATGTGACCTTGCTGGGTTCTGTTAAATTGACTCATACTTAAAGGTGCCATTATAATTGTTTCTCAGATATGCAGAATCCCAGTAAATTGTCAAGTGTAGCCAAACTGAAAACATATGGCAAGGATAAGTTTCTTGGCTCTGCAACTTTCCTGAATAAATGGTGGAAACCAAATATTGCTCAGGTGCTTACCAAGAACATTTCATGCTCACTTAGAAAGCTGTTCTCTTTTGCAGTAAAAAGTAGCCAAAAGGGATTCCCTTAGAATTTGTTACTGATACTCCCCTCCTTCCCACATATGGCCACCATGGTTGGTATAAATTGAATTTGAAAATGTCGCCCTGTTGAAAAGCTAATATTGTAATAGGGTGACTAATTCAACCTGGTTTGCCAGGACTGTCCTGTTTGAAAACTGAGAACCTCATATTCCAGGAACACCTCACCCCTGTTAAACAAAGGTGGTTGGTTACCCTATAGCATAGTTGGAAAATTTATCACATCATCTACCTATCTCTCTATCTCTCTATCGATCGATCTATCTGCCTGCCTGTCTGTCTGTCTATCTATCTCCCTATCATCTATCTCCCTATCATCTATCTCCCTATTATCTCCCTATAATCTATCTATCTATCTATCCATCCATCCATCCATCCATCCATCCATCCATCCATCCATCCATCCATCCATCCATCTAATCTTTACCATGCGTCAGTATAATTGCTCTAATCCTCCTGTTCATTTTTTTAACGATGGCATGTGTGACAGCACCACAATGTAGGCTGTGTTTCCAGGAGGCCTGCTTGTATTGAAGGCGGCTCCATTGAAACGAGACTTTGCACGTAGTTTTCCTCCGTTTAGAATTCCGGACAGGCCGTGCGCGTGAGCAGCGTGAAGAGGAAGGGCTGCGTGGCCTCGAGCCGCCTGCGGTTCTGTTCTTCTGCCCCCGGACCCCTGTAGGTGGAGCCCTGCGCTAATTCCTATGGTCTCTCCACACAGACTGACTTCCCTTGGGTTGATGATGATTGATTATGGTGGTTTCTTCATTACTTTAAACCTAATCAGTGCTTGGAGTAATTTGAGTAATGATTGCTCATTATTGGGAATTGTGAAGTTTAAGTCTTTCTTTATTTTGCTTCACGGGCAGCCAGTCAGGAACTACGGGGATGGCTCCTGGTTCCCATACATTTTCAAGGAAAGAGTGGGAATCAATGATTCACAAAGCTCGGCGATGGACAGGAAGTCACGGAGGTTTTGCAGAAGTTACATTTTTTCTTGGCAGGAAACAGTGACAGTTCCCACTAGATCAAATGTGATCATCAAAGAGACAGTTCTTACTGGATCTGAAAGCCATTCGGCCTTTTACTGAAATTCCCAAGTTCAATAAATCACTCTATTTCATATAATATTGTTATACCACTCTGTCTTGTAAATGAAGATCTACGATTCTCCAACCGATTTGCTATTGTTAAGAAAAGATAATTAATGATACTAGCATATAAACCAATGCTGTTTTACATTACAAGTTATTAGAAGGTGCATTTTTAAGGTACTTTCCCCACTCTCCTCAGTTAAATCAAATTTAAAAGTAAGTTTGCCTGTATTGGTTGATTGATTTACAGCCTTAAAATTGGCGACACAAGAGGAAGACATTTTTGTCTGTTCAGCAGATAAATAATTAGCAAAGTCATTAGATACCTAAGGATATTACATATAGTGCGTTTGTCAAATTAACGTTCCAATAATGCTCAAAGACCCATGAATTCACAAAGGAAAATAAATTTTAACAGACTGCATTCATAATCTATAATTTCTATAATCTATAATTGCCTGTTTTTTTGTTGTGTTTTTGTTTTTTGTTTGTGTGTGTGCGTGAGAGAGAGAGAGCAAGAGAGAGAGAGAGAGAAGACTATTCTTGTGACAGTTTTAAAAGGAATTCATGGTTTAGTACCCCCATAAACAAAAGTGTTATTTATTAGAATAGTTTCTAATTTAATCCTTATATTTAAAACATTTCTGTTTTTATGTCCAAATCTTACATTAAAAATAGTTTCAAAATTTCCTTTAAAGATATAAAAGCAAATATGTGTGTATATATTATATATATATATATAATATATATATGTATTTTAATTTGGCAAACGCATTTAACATGAGGTCTCCCCTTTTAACAAATTTTTAAGTGTACAGTACATTATTGTGACTATAGGTACAATATTGTACAGCAGATATTTAGAACTTATTCATTTTGATTAAATGAAACTTTATGCTCATAGGATATTAATAAAAAATATCAGGTTTTCCTGTTAAGTTAGAAATTTAATGCAATCTCAATTACAAATACATATCAAATTAGAAAAAAACAAACAAACAAACAAAAACAACCTTTATGTTAAAGAATAGACAAGCAAAAAAACAACACAAAAAGGAAGGCAAGCCTTCCCTGGTATTAACATATTATAAACCCTTTAAATTAAAGCAGTATGGAATTTGCTATACTAATAAGTAGACAACCAAAGAAAGAAAATAGGTAATTTAGACAGAAACTTCACTGCATATGGAAATTTATTGCACAATAAAACGTGGCATCAAACTTAAATAGGGAAAAGATGGACTTTTTCACAACATGTCTTGGTCTATCTGGGGAACCTTTTAGATTAGAGCTATACCTCAGAATTTATACCAGGATTTCTATTGTTTACAAGCTCCCAGTCTCTGGTAATTTTGTTACAACAGCCTGAATGGACTGAAACAGTGTTCTATAATTTTTATCCAATAAATGACATTGAACCTGACATTCCTGTTTCATGCTCAAGGAATGTTGGTTTCTTTCAACTTTCAAAAACTTAGAAATACAAATACAAGTCTGATATCAATTCATACTGGTTTGACTTCTCCTGGAGTTAGCGTCTCTGTGGTCTTGGGTATATTGTTTACACTACCTAAACTTTGGTTTTCTAAGCCACGGAATGAGGCTAAAAGTAGCATCTGTGGTGAGGACGAGCTGAGATAAGTTTCTTAGCAGCACACAGTTAGTGCTCAATAAATGTTATCTGAGCAACAGTAATAGTAGCAATGGTAATAATGAGAGTAGGAATGATTTACAAAGTGCAATAGTTGGAATTAAACGCTGTGCTTGGAATTAAATTGGGATTAGGAATATGCAAATTATCATTTCCCTCAAAGTTTAACGTGAACACTTAAGTGTTGTTTAGGAAGAATCAGCTGATGGTTCCAGTTCAAGTGCTTGATTAGAAATAGCATAATAAGGGGCCTAAATGCTGAATTAAATTCAACAATATGCCCCCCAAATCACTTGATTGGGAAAGTTATTATAGGTTACCTCCGATAAAATATGTAATGTCATTGAATGGTGTGATCTTTATTTGCATTAGAACTGAATTATGGGCAGTTATATAGGTGTAATTTACATTTTAGGGCAGAGTGTTTTGACTTGTCTAGACCAAAAAGGATTCAAATTTCCAAATGTTATGTAGCTGTGATTTTTTTTTTTAATTTGTTGTTTATGCTCCCAACTTAGAGTCTCTGTCGAAATGCAGTCTCTGCAGCCAGCCAGTGAGCAATAGGTCCCCATCTGCCTCTTTGCTCTTTAAAAGTGTTGTCTGATGTTGACCAAATTGGTTAACGGTGTAGAGTAGTAGAACCTTAAAAGAGGAAACGATGTAAGTAGTCCTATAATGTCAACTCCCCATTTTACATGTGATGAAAATGAGCCCCAGAAATGTTTCTTGATTGTTCCGGATCACACAAGTAGTTCTGGCTTATGATATATGGTCCTGTGCTCTTCCCAACCAGACAGTGCTGACCTACAGAAAGGCAACATAAACTCACTACGATAGCGGACTTGACCATGAACCCAGAACAATAAATAAGCAGTAGCCCATGTCTCAGTGGAGTTATCTTTTGTGATTTGTAATGCATTTCAAGGAAATTTTGTAGAAACTATGGACCGTGCATCAGAGTGAAAAGTGGCTACCTTTATGTTCAGAAAAAAAATAATGATCTGTACACCTAATATTAGTAAATGTGCGCTGTGTGTTACTCAGAGTGGTTTTGTAAATTTTTATGGCATTCAAGCAGTGCAAATGCACTTGGATATTCAGTGTGTTAACATATTTCAGCCTCCAGCACACAGCCCTGCCATGTGGTTTCTTCATCCCCATTTGTGGTTCAAGACACGAATGCATGTGACGTCTCATTTCAGAGTTTCTGACCCCTCAATTTTTGGCAAGCTCGAAGTTCTGTCTTTACAGGCCGAGAAAAAGCTATTTAAAACTATAGGAATGATTAACTGCTTTTATCAACATTATTAACAGTTTATTATTATTATTATTAGAAGTATTTGAAGAGTAAATGCTTCCCTAAATATAATATTCTTCCTGCCAATGAGCATCCTGAGGTGACGGATAAAATTTAAAAAGCGATTGATTCCAACAATTTTGGAATGAGTGGCCCTTAGTCTCATTGAACCAAAAGGAAGATCAGATGAGAGAAGACAGTTCTTAGACATAAATCAGAATTCATATCCATTTTTGTCCTTCCACTCCAAAACAAAGCCTCCTCTAAGCATTACTCAATAGAAACATTTCACCATGGTAAGGTCATTCTAAACGTGAGGAGTTCTTTGAACTTGGCAGCCATATTGGTTTATCCAGGGAGGAGCCTGTATGAGAAGACGGACATCCCTAAGGCCAGAGGATAGATCGAGAGAAAATTGCATCCTGGTCATGCGATCTAAGCTCTGAATCAAGCTATAGCATTCTCCTCATAACCCCCAACCTCCTCGGAGAACTGGGGGCACCTCAGTCAATGTCAGCTAATGATGGCTTTTCTGAAATTTGTAAGAAAAGAAGTCTTACAAGTAAAACTATGCATAGGAAATATATTGTAAGGTAATATGCCAGCCTTTCCCCAAAAGTCACCTAGTAGGATATTTTTCTATTTTTTTTAGCTATTCAATTTCTTACTATAAACAGGAATATTTTATCATTATTATTTCTTTCTTTAATGCTATTATTATCAATTAATTAATATAGTACAATTATTCAAGTTTAATTTATTAGAGACATCAATTTCCTTCGGTTTCACAATTTCAAGAACTTTGTTTCTGAAGCCCCTTTTCAGGGCCCCAGGATTTCCTGATGGGCCCTTCTCCAATTGTCAGGTCTGAGCTGCACAAGCAAAAGTTATAAAGGCAATGCCATGGGGAGAGGGCACATCTGCAATCTAAACTAACGTGAGTTTCAATTGACCTTATTCCTTAAAACTATCACTGCCTCTTTCCCTCATCACCGTTTCTCTTTTTACTTTGCTTCTGTGAAATAATGGAAAGTATGACACAAAGTGTAAGTAACAGATAGTACCTTGCATGTAATGACTTCCAAACTTAATTAACGATAAATTAAGTACACGTGCTGCGGACTGCAACAACATGACATAGGCACCATATTTTCATCGCCAGCACACAGATTCAGGGAATTTTAAGATTCTCTCCTCCTGGTCCTGTCCTATCTCCATCCACAAGTAAACAAACAAATATATAAATAACCTGCACAGAACGAGTCAAGTTTTGATGCGCGCTTTAAACAAATTAAACCTTCAAACTGTTTGACATTTGTCTGTCTCCCATATTGATAAGGACAAGCTGTCAGAAGCCAGCTTTTTACTGCAGGATTTGACTATGGTGATTCCAGCCATTTCTAGCACTATCTTTATCGGCTTGAGCTGAAATTAACGATTAGTGCTTGCTGTGCAATCCAGGCGATTGGCCTCTGAGAATGACACAATATTTCACAGCATGCCATCACATTCTGCTCTAGAACTAATGATATCAAATGGCGACAAAAGTCTATAATGTTCCAAAACTGTCCCGGTGAGTAGAACTAGTATCCGGCCTTCTTTCCTGGTTCCGAGCTGATTGACGTAGAGAGCAAGTTTAAGCCTTGAAAGCACTCAGGAACCACAGGGCACACAGGCTGCCTCCCCGAGAGAATTGAGGCATTTTGCAAACTACTTCCAAATGGTGCACCCCAGTTAACCCTGCTTAAAATGCAACCTATTTCAGCAGGTGAAAGCAGTTTAGTACCGCATACCATCTCTGTCAAGTGTCAGAAAAATGATTTGGAATCACAAGTGCCACAAAGCACAGTAAACGTCACCAATTAGGGATTAAAACATCACATTCAGCAGATGTTTGAGCGTTTTCCCGACGTGGGCCCAGGACTTGAGCTGACATAAAAATTATATTTAATCTGATCACTCTGGCCAAATGAAATAAGTGCCCACCCCCACAGTGAGTGTTCAAGTGGATTTCTGTCTCTGTCCCTAAAGTATCACTGATCCCAAACTTGCCAGCTCATAAGATTTACCTGAAAAACCCGTTAATAATCTCTCTGGATGGTCCATATAAGAATCTTCAAGAGATAGACCAGGGAATCAATATCTTTTCCAAGGGTCCCGGATGATACATTTAGGAAAATTGGCCCGCAGAAAATCTCAACACATTGCTGAAGGACCTCTAACTAGGAACTAGAGAATGACTGTAATTCTTATCTAATCCTCATAAGAAGAAAAAATTTTACATTGCAAGAAAAATGAAGGTTAAGGTGAGAAAAACACACACATGTCTTTAACATTATTTTGAAAACTGAAACCATGGCCTTTTTAAATGGGTAAGATAAGTAGTCAAATATGAACATTTTACATAATAGGCCTTAGATCTTGAAATTCCAACCTCATCAAAGACAATGATAGAACGATCATAAAATAAGAATCATCACTTTAAAACGAAATAGGGCAACAAGTCATCCACCTTACCCCCTGCCTTCAAAAAATGGCAACGAAATAAAATAAGGACAAAATTAAGCACCAAACATTGGTTTAAAAAAATTCATTGAAAAATGTTTCACGTGTAACTGTAAATTTAAGGTGTACATATGCTGATTTGATATGTTTATATGTTGCAGTAGGGTTGCCAGCGTAGCAATAATTACCACGTCTTATCACATCATATAATTATCATTTCTTTGTGGTTGGGATAATTAAGATCTAATCTCTTAGCAAGATTAATGATTATAATACAATACTACTCTCTATAGTCACTCTACTGTCATTAGATCTCGAGGAGTTACTTACTACTGATTGAAAGTTAGTACTCTTAAACCACGTATCTTATTCCCTTAACCCCAGCCTCTGACAGCTACCATTTTACTCTCTGTTTTTATGAGTTGGGCTTTTTTAGATTCCACCTATAAGTGATACCATGCACTATATGTCTTTCTCTGTCTGACTTATTTAACTTAGCGTAGTTTCCTTAAGATTCATCTATGTTGTCACACATGGCAGGATTTTCTTCTTTCTCATGGTTGAATGATATTCTATTCTCTCCTCTGTTGATGGGAACTTTCCATGTCTCGGCTGTTGTGGATAATGCTGCAATAAACATGGGAGTGCATATTTCTCTTCCATACCCTGTTTGGGCATACACCCGGAATGGAAATCCTCGATCGTATGGTAGATCTATTTTTAATTTTTTAAAATAATTTTTAATTTTTCAGTTACAGTTGAGATACAATATTATACTAGTTTTAGGTGTACAATACAGTAGTCATGCATGTATATCTTACAACGTGATCACCCCAATAAATCTGGCACCACACATAGTTATTACAGCACTACTGACTATATTCTCTATGCTGTTATGTACATCCTTGTGTCTATTTTATAATTACCAATTTGTACTTCTTAATCCCTTCCCCCCTTTCACTCATCCCCCCAACCCCACTCCCATCTGGCAACCATCAGAATGTTCTCTGTATCTATGAGTTTGTTTCCATTTTGTTTGTTCGCTTATTTTATTGTGTACATTCCACATATAAGTCAAATCATATGGTATTTGTCTTTCTCTGTCTGAGTTATTTCACTCAGCACAATGCCTTCTAGGTTCCTCCTCATTGTTGCAGATGGCAAGATTTCATTGCTTTTTATGGCTGAGTAATGTTCCGTTGTACATGTGTACCACTTCTTTATCCATTCATCCATTGATGGGCATGTAGGTTACTCAGAGTAACAGAATGGTACTTCGAAGAAAACGCTGCCATAACTAAAGCAGCACTGATTTCCCTAGAATACAACTATGACACTCAGTACAATATTCTTGCCCAGTATGTATTTATTTGCACTTCAAATTTTGGGGTGAGAAAACTGAAACAGAGCTAATAAAAGAAACGTGCTACGTTGAACGTGACCTGGGATGTGTATCAGGGAGGGTTCCATCTATTAATGTCCCTTGTGTCTTTCGCACATATTTGAGTAGCTCTGCATGTTAGAAGATTCAGGAACCTCATGAGAATGAATTATTACCACTCAAAAGTAAAACATCAAACGAGGAGAAGATTTACACAGTAGCTCAACTAGAGAACACAAGATAAATGCAAATTATTTATTGATAAAGTCTCTGGATTCAGTGCCAGTGTTGTAAATAAGCAGAGAAGAAAAGTCTCAGATTGGAAGGAACGAACTCCATGGCTCCAAAAACCACCATTTCCAAGTTGAGTTACGCGCACGTGCAGGATTCAGTCTCTTATCCTTGAATTCAGGAACAATTTTTTCACGATCTACCACTAAGTGCTGAGAACTGTCTCTTAGGTTGTGGATTCAACAGCAAACCAGTCAGGCGAAGCACGCCCCCTACCTCCCTGAAACTACCAGTGATGATGTCTTTCAAATAAATATGAAAGATATTAATAATAATATTTTGAAAAGCCTTACAACCTGTTAGCCTGATCTGCTCCTACAAAGGGAAAACCCATACCCTACATTGAAAATACTGCTCAGGCCTGAGTTGCGAGAATGAGAGAAGAGAGCCAAGATCTCGGGGCTTAAGCAGAGAGATCTTTCTAATCCAGACCAATGCTCCCTGTGGGCATGGCCTATTTCTGTGGTACACTCAGAAAGCAGTGGTGTTAAAGCCAGAAGATTATACCCCATCGGAAGCAAACATATGTCAATTTGCTTCTCTTGGCTTATTATCTGGGAAAAGTACTAATCTGCCTTGAAAGGTTATTGTGACGCCTGAAGTGTGGTAATGGATGTCACGTTACCTTGAAACATGCAAGGCTGTATACAGAGAGCTTGTATTGTTTTGAATGTGTGCGCTCTCTTCCCAAGTCCTTTTCCTGATGAAACTCGATGCTCTAACTCATCTATGGGTTATGCACATAAACGTACCCTTTGGAGGAAACATTTATGAAAGGAAACAGTTACTTAATTTTTTAAACTTACTGCTTGTAGCTAGAACCCACTTAAGATGTGGCATCGTTTTAACTCCAGCCGTGCATTGATATTTAAAAGGAATCTGACCTGAGGGTTATGGTTACATCAGACATTTCATGCTTAGGGTTTATTTATGGGGTCCTGGCACATTCTCATGGACTCATTTTAATGCCAACTCAAACTTGCTGAACTAAAAACATTCATGACTCTTTTACTTAGAAAATTGCATAATTCAGAACAAGAAAATATCCTTCCTGAATTAAGCTTCCTTAGGATGAAGTATGTATTTTTAAACCTCTAAAGCACTCAACTTATTTTACCAACAACACTAATACCTCCTCTTACAAAACATAATCAAACACATCACCCACCGATTTGGGGTCCTAATAGCCCATGTATAAGTACCTAGACAGCAGCAATTACTAAGTGGCGGAGGTATTCAGTGGGCTGCAGTTTCCCACTTTCAGCCTAGCTTTTCCCCTTGCCTGCCACCTTCCCAGGAATACCTGTGCATTGTGCCCTAAAGGAGGTCTGTGTTCCTTCTGGGTGACACAGCGGGTGTTTCCCCAACAAGCCAGGGTGCCATTCGCCATCTTATGCTTTGTGATAGCAAGTCCGGAATTGTAGCATTTCTTTCTGTGGAATACCTATTCTGCTCTTGGAAATTACTTTTTGAAAGGCTGGGGTGCATTTGAAACTTTGCATTCACACGCTTAATAAAATAACTCAGTGTAAAAATGGGTCCTTCCTGGATTCATCCAGCACCCGCTACGTAAAGGGCGCTGAATATTTACTATGTAAATGAATGAATTTAGTGACTTGCTGGTTTATTTAATGTATATCGAGTGCCTGCTAAGTGCTCTGGAGTATTTTGAGGGATTTAAAGATGAAACAGTTAAGTATAAAATAGCATTCCTAACCAACAGTGTCATTGGTAAAAACGGGGCGTGAGGATGTAACACCATCGGATTCAGTTTAACTATGATATGGAACTACCCTCAGGATGTCATTTTGTTCTTGGAATGTCATGCATTCCTCCCTGGGGAAAGTGCTCTAACGGTGGGGGGAGCTTTTTAAGTCTGTGTGCAGGTCCCGACTCTGAAAAGACGTATGATATTCATGCTTCAGAAGGCAGGGCAGACCTCGTGCCAATCAAATTCGGAAGACACACTTGTTGGCTTCCCAGCATTGCGCGAGCAAAGCTGAATTTGTTTGAAACTTCAACTCGTATACGTCTTGATGTGTATTTGACATACTATTACTTAATCTACTTCCCCTGCCAGGTCTCTGGGGGCAATTCCAGCCAGTGCCAGTCTGTTAATGTCTTGCTTCACAACCCTGTACTCTCCAAACTGGGGAATGTGAGCAGCTGCTTTCCATGGCCGAGGAGAAAAAACTACCTTCTGCGTCCTGCCTCCTCGTAATTTTCAGAAATCCTAACAGACCTGGAGAAAGCTAATTGTCCTAATCCCTTTCACGGAAACTCTCTCATTGGAGAACTCTAATAGCTCAGCAAAGGAAAGTAAAACAGGTATTTTTATCCCCATTTAACAGCTCAAAAAACTGAGGCTCATGGATGCTGACAGTCTTGCCCATTGGGGCTGAGCTGAAACTCAAGCCCTGATATTAGGATGTGAATCTGGGACTATCGTTACCCCACATCACCTCTGCTTTTAAATCCCAGTTATTAATAGTTTGTACCTAATATCTTGAGACCGAGGATGAAGGACAAAGACAATACAAAGACTCGAGAGTGTGATTTGAAGCATTGTAATATCACAAAAAATTCCCAGATCTCATTTTATATGAGAGCAGCCTTTACATTAAACATATAAAATTGTATAGATAAAATTATATGACTGATTATTCGATTTCTGTTAAATCTACTTCCTCTTTGCCTCTTGTATCTGTTGGTGAGTTTGACAAACAAAACAAAAAGCCTTCTAGCTGTCCTGGAATAGACAGAAACTACTGAGCTCTTCACTCCTACTAAAGTAGCTGCCTCGCCATGAGTTAAGCAGATCAAAATCAGTTGAGATTTTGAAATCCATTTTGATCTGGTTGTTCATTTGCTTTGTGAATCACATCTTATCAGACCTGTACTATCCCCTATCAAAAATCACAAGTATATACATTGCAACAATTGTGATTAGGCCTTCGGACCTCTCTTGTCCCAATTATGCCATCAAGGTGTAGTTCTGAGCCTGGAGTTTCTTATCTGCAAAAGGAAAAGTTTGAATGGTGATCTCTAAGGTCTCTCTAATTTTCACATGTCTGTGACTTTTGTCTGACACCACAGCTCTACCGTAGAGCATCCATGGCTAACTATTTTATAGACTAGCAAACCTAATATACCAGGGGTGCCAAAAAATGTCTACAAGTGGACACTGTGGTCAATGTTATTCAAACAGTCGTTCACCATCATCAGAAGTGTCTGGACGCTGATGGGAACCACTCTGAGCACCTCTTGTAACTGCAGAAGTCACACGTGACTTGTATTCGTCTTTTGTTATCAGTATATATTGAGTATTACAATTTTAATACAGTTTTCCTTTCTTAAAATGTATATGCATTTTTCTGGCACCCTCTGTATATATCATCTAAAGTAAAGCCAAGCGTAAGTCACTCAAGGAATCTTGAGATGACATCCAACACCTCTGTGATTTCAAAGCACATAGTCAGCTCTATTTATGTCACCACAAATAACTTTGCAATGTATTCTATCCTGCCTGTATGTCATATAGACGTATAGATATTTACACAGTCATTATCATCGTCTGAAGTTTAGCTCGTGACAAGCTAAATAGCTGGTTGTTAACTAAGTAACTTCTGATGATTAAAAATAGTATTGATTCGGGGTTAAAAATTGCCTTCTGTTAAAACATTTATGGTATCTAGATTTAATGTATATGAATCTATTCTATTATTCATATACTTTATACCCTCATAGATTTTTTAAAAATAATTCTTTTTTATTTTTTTCATGATCTCTGAAGACCTGTTCAGTTGACTTCCAGGCATTCAAACCTTTCAGAGAATGAGCTGTATGTACTATGGTTGTTCTTCCACATTATCTACAATTGAGTCTTGTCTAATACGGGGAACACTCTCTTTATGTCATTATACAAGGAATAAATCGTAACTTGGAAAATAATACCATAACCCATATCTCATAGCAAATGGTATTATAATCTCAGCTCACCACCAACGAAAATACCTCAGCATGATACATTGATTGGGGGTACAACAAAATTCACAGACCAATGGGTTCGGGGGGGTGCTACTGGTGCATAGGAGTCATTATATAGGTTTTCTTTCTCCTTTTGTTTTGTTTGCTTTTAAGTAAAAGGATGTAACCTATGATACAAGTCAAAAATATACTCCCCGTAACGATGATTTCCCATGTCGTATTGAGAAGGAAGAGGGGTTAATACAGGAGGATGCTAAGTGTAAATCTATCTTATTATATAATTATTGTGAGTTCTAATTATGAACTTCTATGTGAAAGGAGCTATTCAGATGGCAGATGAAAAGGTACATCAAGAAAAAGCACTGTTTTATTACGAAAAATAGCTGCAAATATACCAAAATAGATACCATTATTAGATTTTAATGTCAAAGTTTATTATACATATTTCCAAGTATGACTTGCAATAATTGACCTGAAATGTGGAAAGTATCTTCACCATGAATTAACAAAGAATAATTTCAATAGTTCACATGTCTCTTTTGGGAGGTAGAATTGGGCGTTTCTGTTGTGTTATATTTATACAACTAGGCTTCTCTCTAATATTGTTAGGAATTCAATGCATTTTTTTTTTCACCACATTTATAAACCATAGTGTATTTCAGTGCCAGGTGCAGGGGAATTCCAACTCTAAGATCCAAGTTGGATTTTTTTTTTTTTTTCTGGCCAGGCCAAAAAACAAAAAACAACTGAATAAACCTAATCATTCAGGAAGCTCATCTTTTGGATCCGTTTCCTTTAAGAGTGCAGTATATATGATAATGACTTCATTGTCATCAAATAGAATACAATTAATTTTATTTTTTAGTATGTTATCAGCAAGCAAACCACCAGTATTAGCTTGATACCATCTGGGAGTGACAGTTTCCTTATTACAAAATATGTAAAAATATGGATTTCCTTAAGGAATCTGTTGCTTGCATCTGCTCAGATTTTTGTTATATGCTAATGGTTTTAACCCAGCATATGAAGCATGCAAGAAAAAAAAATAACTGAAATTTTTCAGCTAAATTACTCATTTCACATTTAAAGTGTCTCAAAGATGCAGAAAGCTGCCTATGCGGCTTCAGCTACAGGGGCTTGTGCAGAAACAAAAAAGGAAGGCACAAGCGTCTCTTCTTACCTAATGTTTAGTCATCCCCTGCTTTGTCTCCAGAGCATCTGACTGCCCACGTAATTAAGGCCACTTGATATGTGAGGGAGGTGTAGCGAGGGGAGCTATAAGATGCAAAATCCCAAACGAGCGCTGGAGATAACAAAGAGATGGTGACTGATAAGACAATTATTATCCTTTAGCTCTGTGTTCATAATATATTAAACAATCACAGTGATTAAAATGAGCTATTATAATTATGAAACCATTCTCTGGGGTAGGGTTTCTTTTATTTCCATCCCTGGCCTTTCTGTATTTTCTCACCTTTACTTGGAGGCGGAAAATCCATTTGAATGAATTCTGCCTATTGATGAAAGAGAGAGTGCTTGGGTTTGAGCCAAAAGCACAGAGCAGGTTTCAGACGCTGGCCCCCAAATCTCAGCGATTTACGGAAAAGTCCCATTTGTGAAGGAGACCATACTAACACACTGAATTAGCTTTCCAGAGTAATTCCAGGACAGAAGTTTTTTGTTGGGGTGCTGCTTCTCCTGTGCGACGGTGCAAAGCTATCGCTTGAGGCTGGCGGAATTTTCACACTTGTATAACAGTTTGGTAGGAATTGCTTTTCCATGTGCATCTGTCTTCAGGCTCCAGACTGTACAATATTCTAGGCATTGCTTTACCATGAGCGTTATCCCAAGATGGAACTGTGTATTCAGTTCTAAAATTATTACCAATGCTTTGTAATTTATATGGAGTCATCACAATTAATGTTTTCTTTTCTGATAGTAAGAATAGCCCAGTGCTTCGTCAGAGACAAATGAACGTAAACCACTATTGTCCCTGATAACTCTCCACTTTCTTGATATTAACAGTACTGGTTTCCCATACATAAAATATTCTCCAAAAACATGGAGTATTTGAAAAACAGGTACCACTAACGGAGGTGATGATTCAGTGAAGAAAGTGCCATAAATTGTGAAATGCATCTTTCGCCATCCTTTCAGGCCCCCTGCAAATTCTTTTGGACATTCGCTGATTTAAAAAAATAAAAAAAAAAAAGTGTGAAGCACATTAAATAAATACATACCTCCAGCCTGAGAACACTTCCATAAGGTCTGTTGAGTCAGGATTATACATTTAAAAATCAAAAAGAAAGAAAGAAAAAAGAAAAAAACCCACGGGCATAAAAACCCGCTGGCATAAAACAAAACATACATGGCTGCCGTTTTTAGCTGTCCTTCCCAGAACTATGTTTTGTCAGTCTTCCTCTGCCATAGCCCCCTGTCCTTCTGCCTGCTGTGTTTCAGTCTTGTTTGTGTGGGTTACGTAGATTGACCCAGCTTAATCAATACTTTCATACACACACATGTCAGAACAGGAAACTGTGCTTTATGATATCATTTGTAGACTAGTCACTGACCATATATGCTTGTCCCAGTAAGAGCGCAGCAAAAATAGCAGCTAAAATGGTAAGGGATGGTATTTCGTTGTGATTGAAATGAAAATTTACGGGCCTTTAGATAAAATAGCACCTAATTATCCAGAAGTAGCTCAGGGAAAGGAAAAAAAAAAAAAAAAAGGTAGCTCAGGAAAAAAAAAGGTAGCTCATGGAAAAAAAAAAAAAAAGGGGACAAAGACATCAAAAAGATTACTTTGCCTGTGCTTGAGTCAGCATACACCAAGAGCTGAGGTTTTCTTTCTCCCCGGTAGACAAACAGTAAAGCTCCACATCTAAACAGAATGGTCACCTGCAAACATTTTATGTGTAACAACTTTGTAACCTACGCCCACGCTTAAATCTCTTTTTTCTTGAATATATCTTTGATTTATTGAGAAGTTGAGCAACATGAGGCTATGTAGTGAATGCTTGCGTTACGTTTTCTCATTCAGTTTTTGCAATAACGTCTGGAATAGGCATGGTTTTCATCCCATTCTGCTCATGAGAAATTTAGAGTTACAGAGCTGCAAAAAAAGGCCCGGGTTCAGCTGGAATTTAGAAACAGGCATCTATCTCCATGAAATAGCTCATGGTCCTAATAGTGGCAGGGCCCGGGGAACTAATTGGGAGGTTTTTCTTGCCACTTCTGCTGTGAAGAATTGAGTATATTAGGATGTTTGTTCCAAAGTAGAGACCAATTCAAGATCTGTTAGAGAATATTTAAAAATCCACATGGACGAGTTTTCTTAGTCATTCACTTTTCACCAAATCTAGAGGAGGTGCCCCTTAGGTTCCTTCAATCTTCGCTTCAAGTGACCATATGCCAAATACCAGTGTTAATAACCTCTCACAGGGACATTCATTCTAGAAGTCTCCTTGGATTTCCTTGAGTCCATGTCTTCTACTTTAATGCCAGAGCCAGGGAGACTCAACTTTAAACCATGACCCTACAAACTCAGTAGTCTGTTGATTTTAGATTTGAATGCTAATTGATGGGAACCAGAGAGAATTACTCTTCATCATCGTAAATCCTGAGGATTTTTCGTGTCACAGCGAGACACCTGTGTGAAAATAGGGCCAAAGGGGAGTTTGTAATGGATCAAGTGAAGGCAGACTTAGCGTATCCTTCCAGTATATTCCCGAGGAGGTATTCAGTAACAGATTTAAGTGGTTCTTAATGTTTTCCCACTGCAGGCTGTCAGTAGACTTTAAATAAAATCGACCTGGAGTGTAGCTCTGAACCAGGAGAGCTTAGTAAAACTTTACTGATGAGCTTGCATAAGTTAGTTCAAGTTCACGAAGATCTGATTGAAAACATGGCAGCATGACACTTGATAAAAGTCCAACTTTTAAATAATTCAAGAGATAAAACATTGCTTTTTCTCTACACCTTGATGGTACATCTTTGATGTACTAAAGCCATTTGGATTTAAAATTTATTACTGTCCTTAGAAAGAAAATGTATTCATAGGCTATTAGATTTTTATGTTTTAACTGTACTAGAAAGGGTGGGCAGAATGAGTTACCAAGAAAGATAAAAAGTCCAAAAAGTCATTGGCTTTGGAATTGTGTATAATGGACATTTGGATGTTCAGAAAAATAATATATTTGACGCTCAGTGTCTGGTAAGGGAGCTTCATATTTTGTTTGGAAAACCACCACACCTCTGGAGTCCAGTGGTTCTGACATGGCAGGGATGGGCAGGGATGCGGGGCTTCCTTGTCACCTGACCTGGCTCTTAGGACGTGACCTCGGCCTGGCAACACGGTGTCCAGTGACAGGGACACTGCCCATTGTTGGTCCAATGAAAGTTAATCCTCAAACTTCTGAGTAAACAAGCGAAAGACAGACGACTCGTGGGAGGGAAACAACTTCAGGTTTAAGAGTAAAGATTATGAGAAAGATATAACAGGGAGAAAGACCGGTTACCAAGACAGAGAGACAGCTATTTCTTTCTGGGAGAGGACAAGTACTGGTCAATAGAAAAATGCGAGAAAAGAATTATGAGTCAGGAAAGTAAGCAGGTGGGAAAGGGCGTGTGCAGTAGAAGACCTGACAGGGGACCCATCTGGCTTTGCTCATCGGTACAGAGAACAGTGATGGAGGATACACTCGGGTCACACACTTTACCCAGAGTTAAGGGGAGGGTTAAAGAGGTTGTAGCGGGGCAGCAACCTGATTGGATTGTGTTCTGGAAAGAGTTTTCATATCTCGTTTAATCCTCCTAAAAACTCTCTGTGTGTGTGTGTGTGTGTGTGTGTGTGTGTGTGTGTGTGGTCGGGGGGTGCTATTGTTCATTTCAGAGCTAAAGAAACTGACGCAAAGTGAGGCGAAGGAACACAGAATGGCCCCACAGCTAGCGAGTTGTGGATCCAGGTTTGGAATCCAGGCAGTTTGGCTCTAGGTTTTGTCTTTTTGACCATGTTGAATATAAAGACCCCGTAGACCTCCAACTCAGGAAGTCCCGATGGCACTCAGATAATGGGGACTAGAGTTTAGGAAGAGGTCATAGGCTTAGATTTAGGAGTCATCATTCTACGATGGTAACTGAAATCATTTTAGCTTGTGACCATCCATAGATGGTCAAAGGGATATGAGAGAGTTCTAGAACAGAGCCATGGGGGGTGTCACATTAGTGATGAGGAGAGTTAAATATGCCGGCAAAGATGGTGGAGACGGTGGGTCAGAGTCGTGAGGAAACTGGAGAGAATGGGTTGACAGAGTCTAAGGGGAAAGAACATTGCCTGGTTTCATAATCGTGAGTGCTTCTGAGAGGGAAGACAAAATGGGATCAGAATGCCCGCTGGACAGGACAACGTGGAGCTTAGTAGGGCTTAGTCAGTCTTTCCATGGAGTGGAGGGAGGATGAAGCTAGATTAAAATAAGTTTCCTCGTCGTTCTAAAAATTCTGTGGTTTTGGGGTGGCCTGTTAGCTCAGTTGGTTAGAGTGTGGTGCTGATAACACCCAAGGTTGCCGGTTCAATGCCTGCATGGGCCACTGTGAGCTGCGCCTTCCTTAGAAAAAATAAAAAATGAATAAATAAATGAAAAAAAAAATTCTGTGGTTTTGAGTTTTAAGGCTGGTCCCCACCTGTAAAAGGTCTTTGAATAAGGTATGATCTCCAGGGTGCTCATTTAAAACCGTGTGTCCTAAGTTTGGCTAAATCTTGGAGTAGAAAATCCCACAGTACTGACAAATAAGCAAAATTAAAACCTGGCTCGCTTTTCTAAGAGCATCAGCCATTCATATGCTACAGATGCAGCTGGGGAGAGGCATGCTAGGCCCCTGGGAATGGGGCTGACTCACCCCTGAAGAAGGAAGATTTCTGAAAGCTGTTATCTCACTTATATAACCAGCTCTTCAGAAGATGACATCTGACAGTCACGTAATTAATACACATTTGTTAAGCAAGGAACCATGATCTAATAGAATGGGGCTTCGTTTAAAATTGACATAGTTTGAAAATATACATTTGACTTAAACAGTTCTATAATTGTTTTTTCTTGAAGCAGCTTCAGGTTCTTTTAGTCAAGTCAAGTATTCCTCAAATGCCCCTTGATTAAACTAGTAAAAAATACGAAACAAAGTAATAAAAGTTGTATTTTATTTGGGTATGATTTTCTGCCTATTTAGGTAAAAGCACCCCAATTTAATGGTACTTTTAAGTGTTATTTTTCACTTAACTGATTTTTTCCCCTTTTTGGACAGATATCTATCCGATCAAATCAAATCAATTCATGTCTCTATGGGCTTTCCTATAAGTACATCATTGGATACAACAGAAAATAAGACTATGGATATTTACAAAAATGGCTTTCATCCCAGAATTTCTTTACAAATGACATGTGTAATGATATTCCAAATATACTGTTTTTGTGTAGGACCAGGTTCAGGATGTGTAATGGTTGTTGGTCGTGTTTTTCCTGTTGTCCATTTGTTATTTATTATTCGTTTTGTGTTTGTTTTGTGCATTGAACCCATTCATTTCTAAGCTAATCTAGCAAGTGAGATTTGAGATGATAAAATGACTTCAGGAAAAATGAGGGCACTCACCGCCATTCCTAAGTGTTGAACTTGAAGGATTTCACAGACCCTAGGACTCCTGTATTAAATCCATAGTATCAAAAAAAGTAACTGTTTAGATGGCGTGACAACAAATTTATTTTCAGTTCTTTTGAACCTTTTTTTTTTTTTTTTTTAATTTATAGTGTAACCTCCCCTAAGTGCCTCGTCCATTATCCTTGGGGAAGAACATACATTTACTCCAAACCAGCCTCACGTTCGCTCCGTCACCCATGAGAACCATCCCCAATGAACCTTTCAGCATCGGCGATTACAATGGTACTCTTCCTGTTTGGAGACTTTTAAGTAACAGGACAATCAGGAGACATTCTTTTTCATCTTTGCCTCCCATCATTTTCTTTGGCAGAGGTCTTGTCAAAAATGCTTGATTTTTTTCTTCCCCAATTAGAACTCTTCAAAGGAGAGAAAATGAGACTTGGCGCCCAGGTTTCATAGCAAATGCTTCGAGGACCACAGCTGCTCTAGCTTTTGAAGTCCCCTCTGCCCACCTCTCAATGCTGCAGCCTTCTTAATAGCTGCATTAGCTATTTCAGCTCCATTTTCTGACAGGATTGGGGGAGCATGAGGGCGAGCCTTTCATGTAGAACTTGGCTAGTCTGCCACCATGCTTGAAAGATAAAAATAATTTTGCTATATCTGGTCCTAGTACATACGTGGAGCTTAATTCCTTTGCTTAGTAAGCAGTCATGGCTGTCACTGGGTTTTTCTTCATTCCCCATTAATTAATGGAGATTAGAACTCGATGCAACTAATTGAAAGACAGGTAATCAAGGATGCATCTATTCAATCCAATGTAGATATAAGACACAGATTAAGGTCCAAAAATTGCAAATAACTCTTTCTACTTCTAGCCAGAAATGGCTAATGAAAGAGATGAAAATGTATTAAAATAATTTCTTGCCATAGCTAGAGAGGAAAAAGTAAAATATGTGGTATATTTACCTTAAAAATTAAAAGAGGAAAATGTGCAATGAAGCCAACCCTTCCCTTTAGCCGAAGACAGTTTGAATGTTTGTAACTTCATTTGCACAAATGCGGCGTAAGTCCTTTTTCTTCCACACTGACAACCCCACAGTTCTGGTTGAGCATTTTCTTCTCCAGAACAAAGTCACTGGCAACTTCTGCTTCTTGGTAAAACAGAAGTGGATGAACGCACTGATGACTTTTTTGATTTACAACCATGAACTTGAATGGTGATGTTGAGAAAGAACTATGTCTAAGCAGAGGCTGGCAAATACTGACCACTGACTTAGTCCATGGACGTATTAAACCCCTCACCCCTCCACTAACATTTTCTGACTTTCACACTTGAATATACCTGTGATTTTTTTTTTTTTTTTCCCCAGAGAAAATTGGAATGCTTGTGGTTGGAATGAAGGTGAAGTGTTCTGTAGAGTCAGGTGAATTGGGTGCATCCTTTAGCAGACCTGAGTTTCTGCTGATTGTTTCTGGTGGAAATAGGGTTTCTAACTATGATTTTCAATCACATGTTGCAGTTTCCCTTTGAGAGTTAAGGGATATGTGCGTGTTGAGAGTTGTGTTACTTGAATGGGTGTGGCTGGAGCTTCAGTAGAGACAGACAAAGAAGTCAGTTAGGAGGGGCTGGCTACCTGGTGTTATGGGATGTATTCCTACGGGCTCCCCCTGGCAAGATCACACCTGTTTTCTCTGAAGGTTGTGAGAACCTCAGTGTTAACCATTCGGGATTTGATCCATAGATGTTAGTTAGGTTTTAGAGGGAAACTAATTCTCCTGTCTCCGCAAATTCAGAGTGTGGTGCTGTCCTCTGAGCTGCCGAGATTCTCAGAGACGTCATGGTGGTGGTGGGTGAGCAGGGCCTTGCCTCAGATGACAGCTGGGATTGTTCTGGTACTTCCAGTAGAATATGTGTTGGCTATTTCTATCTTGTGATAGTCTTATCCCTGGGAGAAGTGTGGGCCACAGAGTTCTATGCCAGCAGGGCTGTCTACCCACCACCTGCCCACCAGATTGGTGGCGACAGTGGAAAGGTGTGGAGAGCTCTGCTCAGTGGAGCGAATCTTGGCAGCCGCAGTGTGAGCCGCAGGATGGCATGTAAACGGCCATCTGCAGAAGCTGCAGCTGGGTGCATCCTGGGCACCTGTACTTGACAATCCTCTAGGGAGCTGGGAGCTCTCCCAAGTGGCTGGGAAACATCGGAGGAGGAGCGTGATCAAATAAACGTGAATATTTCCAGGTAAAAATTGCACAGCCAAACCAATTCCCTGAATCTCTCTGCCTGAATACCACAAAAATAATAAAACAAATTAGGAAAGAGTTTGCCAGCAAGAACTCATTAAGAAAAGGGGGTTGCCTTCTGTCATAAACTGCAAAAAGATTCGGCCAAGAGGAATAATAAAATCTCAGTAAAGACCTTAATTATATCCCCCTTCCTAAGAAGTGGGACTAGAGATAAATGAGTCCACAAAATTCTGAGAGTTCTTATTAACATCTCACAATTTGGAGACAGTCAAATAAAGGATGAGCATTGAGTCCTAGGTAACAGCAAGAAATGTTTCTAGTTATGATGGAAGGTCCACCTGTTCCCATGAAATGTTGGTGGAGGCAAGGAATCACTGTTTTTCTGGATCTGTCGCAAATTAGGGCATCCATCTGATTTCTGCAGCCATTCCTTCACTAAACAGGTAGCAGCCACACAGGTTGGAGCGGACCCTGATAGAAGACATTCAACCATCTCTTAGATACAAGGAAAGGTCCGCCAAACTTTGGCCTGTGGGGCTGCCCCCTGATTTTATGAATAAAGTTTTATTAGAATACAGCTATGCTCATTTGTTAATGTATTGTCTGTGACCACTTTCATTCTCCAAGAGCAGAGTTGATTAGTTGGAACAGAGACCATAGGCCACGCTTGTCCTAGATGAAAGTGGGGCATCGAGTTTTCCCAAACAAAGAAAATCATTCTGAGATGAGATGGATAGTGACATGAAAGTTTTACCAACTCAATTAGAGTATACAGAAAGTCTGAGTAATGGGGACATTTATATTAAGTATGAATAAGATGAGGAAAAATGAATTGTCTGTGTAAGCAAGGTGTGTGTATGTACACACACTCATATACCACACACACACACACACACACACACACACACACAGAAGGAAAAACCCATAAAACAAAACTTGGAAGAATGCAGTTATGAAATAAAAATAGAAGCAGTGCCTTATACCACACAAATTACTAATGAGGGTATAAATTATGTAAACATTTCAGAGACAAGGTGATAAATTAATCCGAAGTGATGAACATGAAAATTTTCCACAACTTGCAGTGCCAGAAGGCAATAACAATAACTAACCTCAGTACTATGACCCCTTCACCAAGCCATCCTTCAGCCGCGAGGATGACACACCAATAGCCTACTTCATGATGGAACTGACAGACTAAAACCCTGCAGAACTTCCTGGGACCCCCTTTGCCCCCAACACACGCTCAGACATACCTTAATGAAATTTAATCTTTCAAAAGAAGAATAAAGAAGTCCTAGTAAAAAGTGTGCGCAGCATTTAACGCCATAAGAGAGCCGGGTCGTAGCTACAGAGCACTGAGGGGAAGGAAATGCAGGTGACACACATTTTAAACTCTAGTTACTGTGTTAGCAGATGGGCACCACCCGTTCTCAAACATGCAAACTTTTAGAAGCTACCTTGTCCAGGAAACAAAATAAAAATAAATACTAAAAAAAAAAAAAAAAAGGAGAATTAAAGAAAAGAAAAATAAGAACAACAGGTCTTAGCCAGTCAAGAACCAACAGAAATATGGAAAAAAAAAAACACCAAAAAAAAACACTTAAAGTCAAAAATAGATTAGCTATAATAAAAATACTATAAAAATAGCTAGTGAGAGCCTTTGAGGCAGTTACTGAAACAAACAGAATAGAGTTTTGAGCATAATATAAAAATATCATCAATCTTCAACATACATATAGATGTTGAAATGGGGGGATTAGATGTGGAAGAAAGTGTGCTCATTTTCTAATTTTCATGGTTTGGGTCAATAGATATTGCTTAAAATTGAAATATTTTGCTTCAGTAAAACAGAATGACTCTAGTGTATTTTACTCTTTATCTATTTCTGTAATCTTTAATGTCTTTTAGGAACTGATAGTTCTCACGGTGATAAAATATTTATCTGAAGTTGAGTGACTCAGTTCCATCACAATTTCTATTTATTCTACAAACTTCAATAAAATTAAAAGTTCTCAATCTCAAAAATTGCACAGATGTAACTTACGATATTATTTATATAATCCAGACACACATATCTATCCACTTTTCCACAAATTTAGCCTCTCTCCCTGTTTATATTCATATTTAGAATTTATATTTATATCTAGATTTAGATGCATACATATGAAATAAAATGTTTGGAGTAACATTCCCCTAATGTCAACAATAGTTGTTTCTATGCAGGCAGATTTATAAAATTTTTGTTTTCTTTCTCTTCTTTGTTTTATGTTTCTTATTGCTTTTGTTAAAATAATGAACATGTCAAATCATTATTCAAACAAAAATAGGAGCTAACACATTATTCATAAGTCCTAAGTACATTTAGATTATATAAGTGAAAATATAAAAATTCTGAAAGAGCTCTCATAACATCAATAAACAGAATCCTGAACTAGAGAAAGCCAAAGAATTGTAAAACCAAATGCAGTAGACTTACTTGGCTTAGGTAGAATTGTGAAGCTGACAAAACCCATCTCTCCGGTATGCATTCTTTTTCTTATGATTCTGAACACAGGAATGGTAGCGATTTTAGAAAAATCCAATAGTGTAGGACTCCCACCTGGCCAATGCACCTTATTGTTCCCCACACATTCCCAAGGACAACTATGCTTGTCTGTTGAGCTGTCCTGTGGTCATTTACTAAGATATTTCTGCCAAATATCTAATCTAATGTCCTACTCTGTTATACGTCCTAGAACACACTTGTGTTACGAGCCCATCCAAAGGAGTGAAGAATGCTACACAGTAAATAAGGAAATGGTTTACAAACATGGATGCCCAGTGGTGGTCCCCAAATCCCACGTTCCTTTGTCAATGCAGAGGCCGGAGGATGGGCTACTAGTTGAATAACCTCTATTAGAGTCTTGCCCCTTTTCCATGAGGCCTAACGAATCTTTGAGTCACATATTATTTATTTAGAAAGTCAAATGGGTAAAGGTCAGACTGCAGGCAGCTTAGCAAATATCCAATGACTTAGAAACCAGGGATTATTCATAAAATCCATCGTGTTGGTCTTTGAAAAATATGACTAACTTTTCTGATTAACCACAGCCCTGGAAATTGGATTCACATCTATTCTGCCTCCAATATCCCCATTTCCTAGTGATAATCCAAACAGATCATGATAAACAACAATAGCAACGCTGGAAAGGCCGCAGGACGATGACGAGAGCACAGTTTGAGCCCCAGCTGTGTTTAGCTTTCAGAAGACTGTGTGTTTTTTGTTAGAACATCTTCTTGCTGCTTTGCTTTCTTCCGACTTCAGTTCAAACAGGAGCCAAGCGCAGAGCCCAGAGTGTTTTCGTTCCTTCAGCCTCGTCACTTGCACAGTCAGACAACTGTGACAACAGGCTCGGGTCTTCTGTCTTGTTTTGTTTTCAACTGAACCACAAGCAGAGGCGAAAGCAACCCAGAAAGCTTATTTTATGTAGAGGTGAAATTCTAAGATATAATCTGGGAAAAGAGACTCAGATCTGCTCCCTACTTGCCCAGGAGGTTTTATACTGGTTCAGAATAAGAATTACTAGTAGTAAGCACATAAAATCTTTCTGTTCCATGACTAGGCACGGTCAGGCCGCGTGGTGTGGGCCGTCCAGACCTGTGTGAGCTGAGACAGAGAGAGAGCTTTCTAGCTGTTGGAAAAAACACGGATCCTTTACCCTTCCTCCATTTCCTTTCCCTTCACCCCTCACCCATCCCTCCAAAAGCCACAATAGTGCAAAGTGTATTCATTTGACAAAAGCTCTTTATTCTGTTTAACAGATACCTATTGCCCCCTCTTCTTTTCTTTTTAGATTGTCTGGACAGGCACAAAGCCAATTAGTGCTAAATGCTTTCAGTCAAGTGTCGGGTGGAATCATGGTGACGAATGTTCTACTTTTGGGCTTTCCAACGCTCTGGGCACAAATACTGGCTACACTGTCTCCCCCAATTAGTGCTTCCCAGACATGTTCTCTGAAGTCTGCGTGGGGCGCCGAAGCCAACCCTCTAACTTTGGGAGGTTCCGTTCCATTAAAGATATTTTCAGCTAGCTCACTGCGACAGAAGAAACCAAAAGGTTTTGACATACGGAAGTTTTGTACAGTTTCAAACATTTCTTCCTTAATGTACAATTTCCAGCCTTTGTTGGTTCTAATAAAGGTTAGGAAGTTCTAATACAGTAAGGACCCCATACGGTCCTTCGCATGAAACTCATTAATGACCTTGTTTTAAACATGTAAGTGAAACTATGACCTGAATTTTCGTACACCAAATGTGAGTATTCAAGTCCTTCCTGATATTTAAGGAGGGCCCTTCACATGCAACAAAAAGACAACTATTATGTATTGATTTTTTTTTTTTTTCAGTTCTAGCCCAGTGTAGAAATAACTTTCATTGGAACTGACACAATAATCTTTCAGTCTTCGAATTCTCAATATTTTAAAACCATCCCATTTCTTTTTTTGGAAAATTTTTTCTCTCCTTTCCTCTCTTCCCCTTCTCTCCCTCCCCACCCTCCCTCTCCCCTTTTTTCTTCTTTCTTTTTCTTTCTGTGTTTCTTTTAGGAAGATTTCTCTATTATCATGTGGGATCTAAAGTAGTTACCTCTCATTACTACTGCAGTTACTATAATCAGCCATCAATTTATTAAAACCTGTGGAAAATAATTCTCTTAGTAACTCAAAATGTGGAAAATACACATATGGCTGCAGCAATAATTTAGGATATCTGAAAAGAGTTCTATTACCTCCACGCCAAATAGTACCAATTAGAAGACATCTAATGGGTTGGCTTTCCTACCTAATTTCTCTGATGTCCCAAGTTGCACCAACAAAGTGGGTTTTTGGAGACCAGTGGCTGTTGCAAGACCTTGATTCCTTGTGAACTGGTCCAGGGTTAGACAACTAACTTCGTCTGAGCCAACCAGGTCCCTGCAGTGTCAGGGATGTGAGTATCACCCAGATGTCCCTGGAAAAAAGTAACGTCCTGTCACTGCGGTTTCTGAATTTACTCTGGCTCTTGAGTGTACTGAAGTTGGATTGTTCAAGTTTTTCTCCACAATTATGTGCGGTCCTTTCCTCTTGATGACAAACTGCCAGAATGACTTGCAGTGCAAATATTTTGAAGTTATGTAAGAACATTTGGCTAGCTAAATATTACAAAACATCAAATGAAGGATTGGGTATAAATCTACAATTATCTTTTTCTCTCAGCAGACTCTCTAAAGCTTGGTCATCTGTTTGGCACCAGAGGTTATCCTCTGTTGATTTTAAGAATGGCTGATGATAGTAAGAGGATGATTTTCTTTGTCATTGATTTCTGTCTATTTCTTTTTACTCTTTCAACAAAACTTAAAAAATAAAACAGATGAAATGAAATTGAAAGATTCAGGAATATAGACAATTGATTCCTAAGTATGGTTCATTTAAATGATGAAAACATACATTCAAATGAGGAAAAATATTCATTCGGACATCTGCCAAAAACTCAAAATGGAATGATGGAAAACTTCGATGTGTCAGTGTGTTGCCTTTTCAGTTCCTCAGTTTTTAAATGGTTTTTCCATTTTGTAACATTCCTGCTTCTCATGTTTAGAATGAGGTTCCCCAGCAGCTTTTTCAAAAATTCCCAATACTGTAATTATATGACTAGTTTAGTTTCTACTCAAGTATCCTGCTGTGCATTCCAGTTCACGAACTAGAATGAATTACATATTATATGAATTCCTAAAGTTTAGGTGACTTATGGCTTTTTTTCTACTTGCCACCTGAATGCCACTTATAGATTTACTCATATCCATCAGATCTTGTTACACAAAAGATGCAGTGTTATGAGCCAGGGTTATATTCCTGGAAACCCACCTTATGTCATAAAAACAAATAAAAGAAAATGTGAACACGTACTTTAAACTTTTAATAAGTATGTAGCAATTCAATTAGTATCATAGCTATCTCCTGGAAGTTCTGGGAGAACATTTTCTGCAAGCTGACTTAAAGACACAGTTTGTCTTTTCCAGGAAGATTTCTTCTAGCAAGTAGCTTTTCTTGCCTCAGAAAGTTCTAATGGCATCCCAAAGTAGGGTCATCTGTTGCCTGTATACATAGAACACAAAATTGTGTGTAGAATGTCCATCATTTATTAATGATGTCTAGCTCTGTTTCCCCAATAAGCTCTTCACTGCTGAACAAGTATGAACGAGAGTCCATAAATCCCATCACTTATGCAGAATATAAATAATCTGAGACATATCACACTACCTCAAAAGTACCTGAGGACAAATAGGATATAGACGGATATATATTAACATTCAAAGGATATATTTTTCCTACCTGCAAACAAACACAGTGCCACCTTTATTTTCCCAACAGGAAAAGCAGACTTTAGTGGAAGGAAAAACCAGTTGTCTTAATTTTCTTTTCAATCATTAGAAAAACATAATTTCAAATTGTTTAGCTATTCACATAAAGATGAGTCTATATAAGTAGATGGAATGCCATCATTTAAAAAGCCAGGACAGTAGAGCAATGGAAGCTGATTTTTTTTTTAGGACAAGTGACATGCTAATCATTTTCATACCTCATTTTATCCAATCTTTATAGTATCCCTGTGTGGTAAGTATTACAATGTCCATTGTATAAAAGCTCAGAAATATTAAATAAATGACCTAAGTGCAAATATCTGGCAGGTAGAAAGGCCAGAATTTGGTCTCTGGTTGGTCTGACTCCCAAGCCCTTCACTACTTCCATGATGACATTTTCCTAAAGTCACATAGTAAAAGGGGGAAATGAGAGAATGAAAACGTGTGTTTTCTTGTGCAGAGCAAATCCTAGCCATCTAATTTCTTGACTGAGTATTGAACACTGGTACTTAGTTTTTTCACTTGGGAAGGCCCTTTTGTCCCATAGAATAAAATATATTATGTATAATGCAAAGTTATTAATACACAAAATAGCCTGACCTTATTATTCTCGTTAGGTGTGTTTTTATATAACCACTAACCTCAGTCTGAAATGAGAAAAATGAGAGTAGCAAGTGATTAAGGAAAGGAAAAACTATTATTCTCCCACAGTTCATCAAAAAGATGCAGTATTTTGGGAGTGTATCACAAAGCATGACAAATTTCAACGGATGTCTGCAAAGTGAGTACCCTGGCATTTATCACATGTTAACTACAATGTGTAACAGAATCTTATGTTGTCATGGAATATGTTGACGTAAGCAGAGGAGTGCCCCGCCCCCCGCCCCCAAAAGATGTCCAGGGCCTAATTCATGCAACCTATGAACATATTACCTCACATGGCCAAAGGGGTTTGGCAGATGTGATTAAGTTAAGGCCATTGAAATTGGGAGATTGTCCTGGGCTGCCTGGGTGGCCCAGTGTCATCACAAAGGTCCTTAGAAGAGTCACAGAATATGTGCCACTGGAAGCAGAGTCAGACAGAGTGTTGGAAGAAGCTGCTGGCTTTGGAGACGGAGGGAGTGGCCAAGGAAAGGAAGTGGCTTCCAGAAGCTGGAAAAGGCAGGGAGTGAATTCTTCCCAGAAGCCTTCACAGGGAACACAGCCTTACAGACACCTTGATTTTGACCTAGTGAAACACATTTCATTTTTTCTGACCTCCAGAATTGTAGGATAAGAGATGTGTGTCATTTTAAGGCACTCTGTTAATGGTACTTTGTTACTACAGCAATAGGAAGCCAATACGATAGGAAAACTGTAAAGGCACATTTTTTTTTTTTTTATAATTCTCCCAGCTAACATGTTAAGTGTCTTAGTACCAGTAAAGGTACAATAACTACGGTATAATATCCAGTTATTTTGTGGGGCATTTGGTGCACATGCATTTCAGTAATGTGTTCAGGGATCCAAGTTCATTTGGCCAATGTATGACATTCAAAATTTTTTTAAATAACATGAACAGGCCTCTTCGTTAACATTTAAAATCCCAGGTTTTCTATTTTACTTGAAGAATCACTTATTCCTGGTCTCCCTTGTCTGATTTCACGGGTTGGTGCTTTTCTTTATAATAGCAGCATCTTTGTTAACTTTCTAACGTGAGTCTATCTAGCACAATGCCTGAGACCTGGTAGGGATGCAACAAATAGTTGTTGAAAGCATGCAAATTCAACCAGGAGCTATTGTTTCTCTCCCGTTGAATGAGGCATAGTGATGGTTTAAAAGATAAGAGGCAATGAGAGTCACAACATGGGAATAATAGGCTTTACAAGTAACAGAAACTCCTCGTTGAAAAGCAGTTTCACAATATGCACACAGATCTTAAAATGTTTATCTTTTGTCCTGACAATCCCATTTCAGGGACTCTACTCTAAGAATAATAATCAGATATGTATCAGAAAAATTGTGACACTGATGGTTACTAACAGTGAGAAGGGGCGGGGAGAAGTATTTGTCAATTAAAATAATTTTTTAAAGTTTCAGTGGAATTCTATACAGAACGATACAGTTCTTCGCTTTCTTCTTTAAACTTGTATCTAAATTCTGAAGTTTGCACAGTATCTACTTGGATTGTTTAGAAGTGTGTTGATTTCCAAACATTGTGGGGGTAAAGGGAGGGACTTCCAAGATTTCTGCTGATGTTCTCTAATTCCACTGTAGTCAGAGAACATATTTGTATGATATCAATATATTTTTTTGAATTTATTGAGACTTACGTTGTGGCCCAGCATTGGCCTATTATAGATGGTGCTCTGTGTATGCTTGGAAAGAATGTCTGTTTGACAGTAGTTGAGTGAAATGCTTGTATGCTCGTATATCAGTTAGGTCCAGTTGTTTGATAGTCTTGCCCAACTCTTCTAGAAACTTCCCGAATTTCTCTTTGTCCTATCAATAATTGAGGGTGAGCAATTGATAGATAGCTCTAGCAATTATTTTTGAATGCTATTTCCTTTCCATTAGTTTAGTTCATATGTTTGGAGTTCTATTGCTAGATGTGTAGATACATTTATCACTGTTACATATTCCTGATGTACTTAAGTGTATCTTTATCTTCAAACAACTTTTACATTTTTCACCCAGTTTTTGTCTTTGAATTTAAAGTGTATGGTGGAGGGATTATAATTCTTTTTTTACTTCTTAAGAATCCAATCGGGCAATCCCTGCTTTTTAAATAAAGAGTCCATTCACATTTATTATCATTTTTTTATATGGTTGAATTTTTACATGCCACTTTTCCATTGGGATATTATCATTTTTATCCTCTCGTTCCTCCTTTATTGCCTTCTTGTAGATTAAATAAATATTTTTTCACTTCTGTTATATTTTATATATTATTTTGAGTTATATTTTTAATGATTGCTCTAAGGATGATGGTATGTATTACAATCTACTTTGGAATAATATTAATTTAATCCAATAAAACATGCAACTTTGCTCTACCATACCTACTTTTCTTCCTTTTTCTTCTTGTTATTGTATATAATAAATCCAATAAAATAGCACTTATAATTTTATATCAACCTATGTAGTTTTTAAAAACATAAGAAATGAGAAAGTGTATGTTTATAGAGTCTTTTATATTAACCCACATATTTATCATTTCTGGATTCTTAATGTGGATCTGAGTGACCCTGATGTCACTTCCATTCCAAAAAAAGGATTTCCTTCAGTGTTTATTTTTAGGGAGGTCAGCTAACAACAAATTACATCGTTTTTTATCTATCTGGCAATGTATTTATTTTGCCTTCATTTTTAAATAACCAGTTTGCTGGAAATGGGATAAATACCTGGTTGACCTTTTTTTTTTGGCCTCTGGCCTTCACTGTACCTGCTAAGTCAGTATTCATTTTCTGGTGTGCCCAGACATAGTTTCCACAAGGTTCTGTCCTAAATCCCCTGTTCCCAGGCCATTGGCCAAATATGTGTGGTGTGTGTGACCTGTTTTACATGCACAAGCCCTGGGTCAACCTGAGTTGTCTGGATACCTTTCCAGGAGCCATTCAGCTCTCTTCCAGAACTACCTGTTGCATCCTAGATGTGCTTTTTATTCTGTTGCTTAACACAAATAGCCCTACGTTTTCAGACAAATGGAGTCTCTGATGCTTCTTGTTTGCTCACCCCCAAGGTTATTTAATGACCACATTCCACGTCAAGTGAGGCCCCTTAACCAGTGGTGGGAAAGTTACTACTGTCACAACACACTCGCCCTGGATAAACTCCAGCAGTGGCCGTGCTGGCAGGTGGGAGGGAGGATGGGCGAGTCTCAGCTCCAGATATCCCAGAGTCCCACTCTTCTTACCAGAAGTTGGGTAGTTTTCATGAATAAACACTTCTCTGTTCTATGTCTCTGGTTGAATTCCAGATTACTGAGAAGGTTCATTTTGACTGTCTCATCCAGATATATTGTTGTTTTTCGAGGTAGGATCTGTTGGCCTTCTTTCTCACTGCCCTATTGAAGTTTGAATGTGAAAAGACAAATCTTAAAAATACAACACAACGTAAAGACTTTTAACAGATTCCTGGACAACATCTCTCCATTGCTTGCCAAATTAAGTCGAGACTCCCTGACTCAAGTTCATGGCTCACCTCTCTGTCTCTAGTCTGCCTTTAAAACCTTTTTTTTTTCCCTTCTTTTTTTTTTAAATCTTGAGGCTGGCGTGATTGACGACATACTCAACATTTCCCTTTTCTCTCCAGAAACCTTCTTTTTCTCCTCTGAATCTAGACAGCTCTCTATCACACCATAGTGAAATTCCTTATAGATTTCTCTATTAACTAATATTAGCCACATCTATACAGAGTGTAATTCCCCACGTTAAGATAGCATCTCCTGAGGACAGGAGCTATGCATTACACATCTTCTCCCCAAGTGGGTCTCATTCAGATCCTTGACTAGGAAAAGCATCACTGAATATTTGTTTCATGAAACAAGTCATGAAAAAGAATGTATTTTTTTTTTAATTGAAAATAACACAGTCACACTGGGTCTGTTAGAACAAGAGAAATGCTGAAAAACATTCAAGATGTGTGTTCTTGATTTCCTTCTCAAAGTGGCGACTTCATGAGTTCTACGTGAGCGTGGAAAGGGAGGGTGTAGAGCCTAAAGATTAAAGATATTCCTATCAGCCAAGGATGGGGGAAAACAAGATTTGGGTGAGAGATAAATGAGAGATCAGCATCCCGTGAGAGATGCCCTTAAACGTGCCCTGGGCAGACCCTAAGTAACCGGGAATGGAGTGAGTCTCCAGTAGCCTAGAGACGTCTCTAGTCCAACCCCAAAGCGTGAGTTCCCTTCATCTGTATGCGCTTATCAAGAGGAAGCTTTGGCCTCACATGGACGCTGGGAAGTCAGGTGCTGTTCCCCACTGAGAGCTGGCACCCGCTTTGAGCTGGTCAGGACCATGGGGAGTCTGCATGAAGCATTCCAGAAAGCTGTCTCCTCCCCACGCTCAAGCACAACAGAAGTTCCTCTGGAAAAGCACAGACCTGTTTTGGGTTTTTGTTGTTGTTGTTCGGCTTTTGTTTTTCATCCAAGCAAAAAGTTAAAAGAAGACCACTCTCAACCATAGATTTATAGGTGATAGAATTCATTCCTGATCGTTTTTGGTGCAACTTCACCGATAGACCTAGTATGACCTAGTGTTCTTTTTTTGCCGATAGGAAAATACTCCTATTTCAGGAAAAAAGGTTCTCATTTTTTTTATCTGCCTCAGGTGACGTATTGGTATGGTAAACGTGCTCATTCTCTTTTTATAACCAAATTCATATCATGAATCATTTACACAACTGATAGATTAAAATCTTGTGGTCTATTATTTCCACATTATTGAATTCCATCGAACTATTTTAGAGGCTTTTCTTCCTTCCCTGATAGAATAATTACGTGCATTAGAGAAAATTCTCTGGTGTATTACCAATCATATACTAACACCCAGTCTATTTTATGCTACTATGAAGAAAGCGTACAACTCTCACTTGTGAAAATGTGTCGTTACATAAATCATTCTTTTTTCACTGCTCTAAATACATCAGAATGAACTCATAATTATTTTGTTCTGCTGTGAGGTAAAACTTACATCCTTCTAACGACTGGAACACTTAGTTCAATCTTATTTGTCCCTTGTGAAAAAAATGTAGATTTTAGTACCCACTCCCTCACTCACTCAATTTATGGCTTGCATAATTTTTCTGCTTTCCTACAATATTTCACAGCAGTCAATTTAAAGATCTCATCACCTGATATAACCTATGTTTTCAGCTTGATGTTAAAAACACTCAATAAACCACAAGTGGGCATAAAAGCCAGTGATATGTACTTTAAAAGATTAAACAGTAACAACAAAATGTCTTGTCTTTTGCTAACATAATCCCTTCCTGGTTTCCCTGCTCTCTTTATTCTCCTCTCCATAAACCTTCCTTGACATTTTAAAATTTGAATAATCCCTAATTTTGGTTAGCATGCTTTAAGCAAAACAGCTACTCAGGGTGCCATTTCCTGGACATGAAAAAGAAAAAAGGATTTTGTTAAGAATCCAGTCTGTGACTTAAAAAATAGAATTTTGAGAAGCCCTCCAGTATTAGCCTAGAAAAATGACACTATCTTGTAGGAGGTGGTGAGGGGATGAGGGGAAAATTGGCAGGGAGCCAGAGTTTTGTGTTAACTTCAAGAGCAGAGGTGATTTTGAATGCTTCAACATCATTCATGAAATATTATATATATAATTTGTACTCACAATAACAAGCCTGCTCTCCAAGGAAACATTAAAATAAATAGGTTCTTTAACTCTTTTGTACCTTGATCATATCTTACTTTGATGAACCCATAAAAAGGGAAGGTAAGATTGATGTTGGAGGGATCGAAGGGCAATCGTAGTTTATTACATATTTATGACTCTGAAAGATCAAAGGCTGTTTTTATGCACATAACTTGGCAAATGTATTTTGCCACGTTCAGCTATGTTCCAAATGACTTCATGGGGAAGTGAAAAGATCTGGCGTTTTGCCTGTAGTGCTATTTGGCACGACATTGAATGATGGCGGGGATCTGAGAACACAGTAACATACTGTAGTACATGTATATGTATACACACTCTAGATATGTATGCATACATTCGCTGGTACATAGGAAACGTGTGAGTGTATACATAGTCGATGGAAATATGCTGAGCTACATAAGGGGAGTCATTAGACAAAGTGGTGGGATCTGTATATACCGATGAACTGTACGTGCGGAAGCACTGCATTATTCTTCCCTATCATGACATTTTCTAGGTTTTAAGATGTCTGTTTAGTAATCAAGTCCTGTGTGATTTTACTTTAATCCTCTAATATTTGAAGGATGTGCCAGTTTAGTCCCATTGCACTGGAGGGGAAGGGTGCTAAAGTAAGATACGGTCCCTGCCCCACAGATCGGGCCCCCCAGCCTCTCAGAACCCAGCCATCTCCCCTCCGTCCCACCTTGCTCCAGCAAAATCTTGTTTTGTGTATAACTTATGTGTGTGTGTTGGGGAGGGGGGCGATTCAGTCTGGATGTTCTTTTGGCATTATAAATTCAACTTTCAGGATTGTCAAAGACGTCTGATATCTCATTAATAAAAATAGTTGAGTTTAAAATTAGAATTTGAAAAAGCATAACCTTTGATTCATTTTTTCCTGTATTCAAACCATGGCTTTTCTCTTCTTAAATATCAACAGATCGTTAAAATTATACTATCTCAGGATTTTGTAAAGCGTGGTACGAAGAACACGTAAATCATTTGGATCTTTGATGGAGGTCATTTGAGAAAGAGTGCCTTGGTGAGCTATATTTGGGAAACTTTGGGTTCAGCAACTTTAAGTGGTTTTCTGTAGTACAGATAGTGTGGTATTGAAAATCTCCAGGCAACAAGTCCAGCTTCTCCGCAAATGATCACAGCCAATAACTCCTTTATGTGTTTTATCAGGAGCTTTGTACAGAATACACTCGAAGAAACTTCTGATTACCTGATGAGCCTGCCATTGTAATGATAATTCATAATCTCCTTACTACCAGTTGTTAGGTGCTTGCACCCTTTAGTTATTTTACTAAGTACTTACCTACATACTCTTACCAGATCCTTAAAAGATCCTACAAATGAGGAAAGTGAAACCAGGAGAGGTTGAGCAATTTATCGTGGAGAACGTGGCCATTAACAGTCAGGATTTGACCCAGCTCTCTCCAGTATCGAGGGCTACTTTTTAAATCACACTGAAATGACGTTATCATGTTGGCATATTTTCAGCAAACTCGGACATAGTGACAAAGCACCATTCCATTTGCTGCCATGTTCTATACCAAGTCACATATTATTTATTATCAGGGACCGAGTGTTTCCTGCTCCAGATAGATTGTTTTTACAGTCGATGCACCAAATGTTGGCTTCCATATGCAAAGCATTACTACCAACGTGATCGAAGACAAACACTAAATGCTGACCAAGAGTAAAGAAAACATACTGGATTTTGTGTAGAAAGGAACCAGAAAGATTTGCCTTTAGAACGTGGGACTGCAGGTCACTGCTACCTATTGTTTGGTCTAAATTTCACTGAAGCAAGGTGATTGAGTTCACCGGATTGGTCTTTTTTTTTTTTTTTTTTTTTTCCCAGGGAGTAATTTTGGGATGGTTGAGCAGAAAATGTGGGGTGGCATCTGAACACTGACATTTCTTGTCTCACCCATGTGTGAAAGGTAGAGGTTTGCACGTTTTCCCAGCACCATTTTTTGAAGACCCTTCTTTCCTCATTGTGTGTTCTTTACACGTTCGTCTAAGATCAGTTGATCGCTAATGCTGGACTTGCTTCTGGGCTCTCTACTCTGTTCCGTTGGTCTCTGCCTATTTTGATGTCAGTACTGTGATTATTATAGCTTTGCAGTAAATTTTGAAATCAGGTGATATGACGCCTCCAAGCTTTGTTCCTTTTGCTCAAGATTGCTTAGTCCAGTCAGTTTTCTGTGGTCCATATGAATTTTAGGATTGTTTTTTGTATTTCTGTGTAAAGTGCCATTGTATTTTTTATAGGAATTGCATTGAACCTGTAGATTGTTTTAGGTTGTATGGACACTTAATAAATATTAATTCTCCCCATCCATGAACACAGGATGTCTTTCCATTTGTTTATGTCTTCTTCAATTTCTTTCATCAATGTTTTGAAACTTTACTAAATTAGCTTATGCATAGTAATAGTTTTCTTGGTGGAGTAGAATTTTCTATATATAAGATTATATCATCCACAAATTTTACTTCTTCCTTTCTCATTTGGATGTCTTTTATATCTTTTTCTTGTTTAATTGCTCTGGCTATCACTTCCAGTATTATATTGAATTCAGCTTAATGTAGTGTATCACAGTTATTGATTTGTGTATGTTGAACCAACCTTGCGTCTCAAGGATAAATCCAACTTGGTCAGGTTGTATGATCCTTTTAATGTGCTATTAAATTCTGTTTGCTAGCATTTTGTTGAGGATATTTTCATCTGTGTTCATCATACGGGGTATTGGTAATTTTCCTTTCTTGTAGTAAGGGTAAGAGTATAAGAGTAATGCCAACCCCGTAAAATAAGCCCCTTCAAATTATTGAGAAAATTAGATATATTAATTATTCTTTAAATGTTTGTGAGAATTTACCATTAAAGCAATCAGGCCTAAGTTTTTATTTGTTGGGAGGTTTTTGATTTCTGATTCAATCTTTTTACTTATCATTGGTCAGTTCATATTTTCTGTTTCTTTATGATTCAGTCTTGGTAGGTTGTATGTTTCTAGGAATTTATCCTTTTCTTCTAGGTTGTTCAATTTGTTGGCATGTAATTGTTCACAGTAGTCTTGTGACCTTTGCATTTCTGTGGTATCAGTTATAATGTCTCCTCTTTCATTTATAATTTATTTAAGTTGTCTCTCATTTTTCTTTTTTTCTTAATTACTGTCTTTCCCCGAAAATAAGACCTAGCCAGACAATCAGCTCTACTGCTCCTTCTGAAGCAAAAATTCATATAATATAGTAAATATAGTAAAATAAGACTGGGTCTTTAATATAATATAATACAATAAATATCATATCATATCATATCGGGTCTTATATTAATTTTTGCTCCAAAAGACGCATTAGACCTGATTGTCCAAGTAAGTCTTAAATTTGGGGAAACATGGTAGTCAGCTAAATGGTTGTCAGTTTTGTTTATCTTTTCAAAAAGCCAAATCTTAGTTTCATTCATCTTTTGTTTTCCTAGTCCCTAACAAAATAGAACTCTTAAATCATTTCATATACAAAATTTAGTCAAAATGTATTAAAGACTTAAATATAAGATTTGAATAAAGCTATTAGAAGAAAACACAGAAAAAGTTTTTGACATTGCTCTTGGCAGTGAATTTTGGATATGAACCCAAAGCTCAGGCAATAAAAGCAAAAACAGACAAATGGGATTATATCAAACAAACAAACAAAAAAACTTTTGAGAGCAAGAGAAACAATCAATAAAGTGAAGAGACATTCTATGCAATGGGAGAAAATATTTGCAAGCCATATGAACAGTAAGAGGTTAATATCCAAAATATATAAAAAACTCAAACAACTCAATAGCAAGAAAACAAATAATTCAATTAAAAAATGAGCAAAGGACCTGAATAGAGATTTCTCAAAAGAAGACATACAAATGGCCAACAAGTTCATGAAAAGATTCTCAACATCACTAATCGTCAGGATAATGCAAATCAAAACCGTATATATGTATTATATATATACATGTGTATATATATATATATATATATATATATATATATATATATATATATATATAAACTTACATATATACTTATACATATACATTATATACACATACATAATGTTCTAACAAAATATTTCAGACATGAGAATAAAGGAAATGTATTATGCTACCTGATATAAGCCAGACAGAGATAGACAAATGTTGTATAATCTCACTTATATCTGGAATCTAACCAAAGAAAGACAAAGTCATAGAAGCAGAGAGTAGAATGATGGTTACTATGGGCTGGCAGGGGTGTGAGAGGGGAGGGATAAATGAGATGTAGGTCAAAGGGAACAAAGTTACATAGAATGAATAAGCCGAGAGGTATAACATACAGGCATGAAGACTATACTTAGTAATACTGTATTGTTCACGGTTAATATGCTAAGGGAGTAGATTTTAGGGGCACTCATGACACACAATAAATAGTAATTATGTGAGGGGGGCTCATATGTTAATTGCTTGACTCTGGTAATTATTTTACCATTTATATCATCATCATATTGTACATATTAAATAGATGCAATTTTTATTAACAGTATATAAATCAATGAAAAAGAAGGAAGGTTGAGGTTTGTATGAGATTTCATACGACTCATGCTACAGGTGTGTAAATCGTATTTGTTCTTGCAAATCAGTGTGTCCCTAAATGATAACTTCAAGTCCATCTTTGAAAGCAAAATTTGTTCTTCAACTAGGGTAGGTAAGAACCAGTACTTATGTTTGAGCTTCATGAGCTTGAAAAAGAAAAGCAATTTCTGATTAGGATTTTATACAACGTGATTGACTCACAGCTAAAGAAAGAAGATGTCAAAATGTGTTAATGTATACAGACCCTGCCAACACCACATATTACCTGGGGCTAAGACGACTCAGAGCTTATCACTGAGTGTTGCCGTCATATATGTGATATCTTTAATGTGTGTATGAGTGTGTGTGAGTGAGTGTGTGTGTGTGTGTGTGTGTGTGTGTGTGTGTGTGTGTGGTGGAGGTGGTCTGGCATGTACTCAAGATGTGTTTCATGCCTAGATTATTTGTAGAATACAAAAAAAGACCGCCTAGGAAATACTATTATGTGCAATCATTTAAATTTCCATTGTTCTGAACAATTATCATTTACAATAATAAGTTTGTGGCCAAAGGTGTAACAAAATATGTCTGTGTCTTGCAATCATATTTCTTTTTTTTTTTTTTAAAGCATAAGCAAGAAAGACTCAAAATTTTATTGGAACTAAGCAATTTAGCACAGTACTAGGCACAATGATTCTAGAAAAAACACAAAACAGAAAGTATTCATGATGAAAAACATTTTTAAACTCCAAAGGATCTATGAACCTCCCAAAACTGTACACAAAAAGTTGTGTAGTGTGCACACTTATCTTGGGGAGAGGTCCCACAGCTCTAATCAACTTTCTAGAGGGGTCCAAACAGTGCACAGAATTCTAGTCTCCTCTCTATATTTTCAGTAATGGAAGCAGTGGACTTCAGGACGTTTGCTCTTGCACTTCTAATAGTCAGTTTTCATGGAAAGAAGGGAGTCAAGGAAAACAGAAGTTACAAGCACTGGGCAGGGAAAAACTCCTAAGTGCTGTTGACAAGTTCACTAACTTGTTCCGGTTTAGAGCAGAAATAGGGACCTAAGTGGTAACATAAGCTGGAAGCAACGAGACTCCTACGGGATTCTCCAAATCCTTAAAAAACTGAACCTAAGTATGAATAAAGCAATAGCAAGAGTTTAAAATGCTGTTTAACTCAAGTCCAATTTTCAGTTTCTGCATCTTAACAACTTATTTTTATTATTGAATATTGCACATTTCAACCAGAATACTTGAAAAAATAGTATTCTGCGTGCACTGAACAAATCTGACAAAGGACGAGTCTCCAGTTTATTTGCATTACACTCTGAAGTGTTAACTGGACAGCCAATTTTAGATTTAAAACCAGTCAGCAGAGGTGACAATGAAGATGACCGTGCATGAATCTGATGGCATCCCACCACCATGAACACATTCATGTGACCTACTAGTAATTACCCTGGAGCAGAGGCAAAATGTAGATGGAGGAGGTGCCCTCAAAAGCCAAGTTTAAGGGATTAAATATCATCACCATGCTCATCATCTTCACTACTGAGAACAACTCTGCTGCCAGTGGACACAGCCCTTTTTCCTGAACGTTCCTCAAGCTACCCACAGTCCTCCTCGTGTCAGAATCATTAAACAACTTCTCACTGGAATTCGCATCGAATAACTTCTCCTTGGACTCCTCATCTTGGAACATCTTTTCATCTGTATCTTCTTCCTCCTTTGCATCTACTTTTTCCTCTGACTCTTCAAACATCTTTGCCTCTGCGTCTCCTTCATGCTCTTTTTCATCAGACTCATGTCACAAACTTATTCGTATGCATCGTCCTCTCCTTCCTTTTCATCTGACTCTTCGTCAAGCTCTCTGTCAGAACCTTCCTCATGAAAAACTTTTTTCTGAGCTGTTGTCTTCAAGTTCTGATTTTTCTGAGTAATTTTCTTCTCTTTGTCGAGAACGTTTTCATTAAACTCTTTGTCAGAGCCATCGTCATCAAACTCTTTTTTGAGGCTATTTTCTTCAAATTTTTTTGGGGAGCCATCTTTCAACTGCTTTTCAGAGCAGGCTTCATATTTCTTTGGGGGACCATCTTCCTCTTCAGACTTCTTTTCAAGGCCATTCTCTTCACAACCATTTGTGAGTTTATTCTTTTTGGATTCTCTTTTGGGGCTATTCTCTTCGGACTCTTTTTTAGGACTACACTCTTCAAACTCTTTTTCGGGACTGGCTTCTCCAGACTTTCTTTCAGAGTCGTCGTCTTCACGGTCTCTTTGGGGCAGCCTTCCTCAGGCTTTCTTTCAAGGCAGCCTTCTTCAGCCTCTTTTTCAGGGCCACTTTCTTCAGCGTCTTTGTCAGAAGCATCTTTTTCAAATTCTCCCCCGTCTTCTTTTTTTTCAAACTTCTTCTCATCGATGGGTTCTTCAAATGCAATTTCAGCTGCGGCTTCTTGAGCATTCGTTTCAGATGTGCTAGGATGCCCTGAAAAATACCTTACTGGAGAAGGCCTGGCCTTTGGAGCACAGATGGAATTTGAACGCTGAAGACCTTCATTGGCCTTTGGAGAATTGAGGAAAGCCTCCCATCCTTTCAGCCTTTCCTCCCTTTCTCTGGTGGTCTCCTCCACCTGATTATCTGTCGTCCCATCCCACACTTGGGCAGAGATTTGACAGCCACCAAACCACCATCCCTGGAGGGTTTGAATACACTAGTCAGCTTCCTCTGGATCCCGGAAGCTGTCTGGCAAAGAGAAGGAACTTCCTAATTTGTCCAAACTTGGAACACGCTACTCCAAAGTCTTCCCTGATCTCATTCAGCACCAACGGATCAGCCCAAAAATCCATCGGCTGAAACCTATTTTTGCTGATGATGAATCACTTGTGGCAGGTTTGGGATGGCCCAGCTCTCCTCTTGGGTCTCTCATCCAACTGCATTTGTTGCAGAGGCAGCTTCTTCTTGTAGTCCTTGCACTTCTTTGAGGAATCATATTCCCCCTTCAGTCGAAACTTTGCCACCTCGACATTTGTGGCCTCTAATTTCATCTTCATCCAAAAGTTTTAATGCGAAATCCACAGATTCCCTCTTCAAATAACAGCAAAGCCCATCTCCTTTAAGATTTCCTTGATCGTCTTTGTAGAGCTTGACCTTGAATTCTTCTGTTTGAGGATCTCTCATAATAAGCCACACTTGGACATGAGCTGTATAAATGCATCCACTGTAATGTCTGGAGGCAAATCAGACACATATACATTCGTATTTCTGTCTCGTTCAGCATGAAACCATCCTGTTTCAGCCTTTCTCTGTTCTCCCCTTTTTGGGATAAGTGGGTGCCTCTGCAAGCCTGGCGCTGACATTTGCAGTAGAGCTAGACGCACCATCATTAGAAAAACCGTGATTGGCCTGGTATATAGCAATGAAATCTTCAGCTATCTTGGAGAACCAAGACTCCTCGTCCAGGTCTCACTCGTAGGGGGTGTCTTTTGGCTGCTGCCGGAAAGAATAGATTTCTGGGTGTCTCCGTCCTTGGTGTCTCTACAATTCTTGCATTCTCAACTGCTCATCACAGTCGCCCTGCCCATCCAAGTTGTTGCGCTCCTGTCGCCGACTTAGCCCAGGAGCAGGGTCCACGCGAGCTACGAGGCAAAGGTGAGACTGGCTTGGCGGGAGCACGCATGCGCGCCGCCACCTCTGCCACCAGGTGGAGGCAACTGCAGCTCCCGCGGCCAAGTCCGGAAATGACTTGAGAACAGAGGCCTGCTCAGACTGATGCTATTGATGGCGCGACAAGAGTTTGAAATTGTATTTCTTAAATAATGCTCTTACAAGTGAATCTCTACCCCCCGCCCTTTTTTTGAGGCTTCCTTGATCCCATTTTTTGTCAAATTCCAGTCTGGTCCATTGGAGGGAATGAGCTTTAAAAGTAGATCCAAGCCAAGGCTTCAGTGAGGAGCCCCTTGCTAAGTCCTTTGAAATGAAATGTCCACATGATTATTTGGCAATTGAGAGAATATTAGCACTTACAAAAAAATTCAGATTTTAATTGTTTTCATGTCTTTGTGCAGCAGAGAACACACTCCTATAAAAGGGCTGCTCTTAATATGATTTAAAATTTGGAGTCTTTCCTAAAGAGATCCATTCATGCTAGACGTTCATACCTTCAACAAGATCAGTGGAGAGGCTCAGTGTCTAAGAAGCTGGGTTTGAATCCTGACCTCTTGTTAGCTGTGCAGCCTGGGTGATGTATTTAACCTCTGTGAACATAGTATGATTACTGTGTCAAATGAATATAAACATTAGTGACAGAATGTCCAGATACTGACGTTCTTGGGCCACTTCTCCCCTGTGGGCCCATCAAATAGTTATGTGCCTTCTAAATTCTAGTTTCCATGATAGACGAACGCCATATGGCTGCCTACAGACGAGCAGGGGCGTTACACTCAGGCCGGTTATGTCATGCTCTTCTGCTGGAATCAGGAACTCTTAGCTCTTAAAATGCTCCCTTTCAAAAAAGAAAAGAGTAATTTTACAGTGGAGAAGCCTGACAAATCCCGCCTCCGCTCGGTGACCAAGGTTGACATCATTGGTGCTAAGTCACATTGATAGCAGCTTTCCTGATGTGATGTAATAAGAAAGGCACTTGTCCTTTCTGCTCAACTTCCTGAAGCCCTTAGCCCCAGTCTGCTCATGAGAGAATCGTCAGACAAATCCTACTCGGGGGACACTGCACAAATTAACTCACCGGTGCGCTTCAACACGGTCAAGGTCACCAAAAACAAGGAAAGTCTGAGGGACTGTCACAGTCAAGAGGGACCTAAGGAGATATGACAGCTAAATGCAACGTGGAAGCCTAAATGTGATACAAAAAAGAGAAAAAGGAAAGTAGGTAAACACTAAGGAAATCGGGATAAACTGTAGACTTTTTTAGTGTAATCAGTTAATAATAATAATGTGTCCGTATTGATTTTCCAATTTTAACAATGTGGCTCCACTAATGTAAGATTTTAATAATAGAGGAAACGAGGTGTGGGATATATGGGAACGCCCTGTACTATCTTTGCCATTTTTCTGCAAATCTGAACCTTTTGCAATTTAAAAGTTCAGTTTTTATCATTCCCCTCTGCCCCAAAGTCCTGGTCATGACATTATCTCAACTTCTACGGACCCCAGAATGGCCAAACCCCCAAATGGGCAAATGATACCTCAAGAGTTCGAGGACTCTTCAGATTCACCAGAAAGGTCCAGACAACAGCCACCAGTCACTGAGGCAGTTTTAACATTCTCCTCTACATTTTTAATGGAAATGGAAATGAATGCAGGACTCTTATTTTAGAATAATAATGAGACCATAGTCACTGAGACTCTATATGGTGCCGGTGTGCTAAATTCTTCCCATGGGCTAGCTTCTGAGAGCCCTGCAAAAACATGCGCAGTAGCTGCTCTTATTGCCTCTTTGTGACAACACCATTTGCAATTGTATCTGTGATGTGATTGGCCCTGGGATCGTCCGGCTTTAATTCAGCTCTGTGCATATAGAGCTCATCATGCTTTTCTTGAACTGAATGCCCTAATTCGAATGACTAAAAGGCTATTCAACCGGTGCCTCCACTGGGCTACCTGGCATAGGCTGTAGGACATTGTGACATTGCACACTGTCCCCAGTGGGACAATGCCCCTACAACGCGAATGCGCATAGTTTCATTCATAAAGGGAAACACTCATAATGCTCTCTGCATTTCCCTCAACACAACTAAGGCCTTTATGGAAAGTCTAGGGGGTTTACAAACAGCCAGCTGGGGTCTAATATTGAGTGGATTCTGAAATTTGAAAGTGGACTAGAGGCTAAGAATCACTTTGCTAGTTCTTTTTATTAATTAGTCTCATAATCAGTCTTTGCTGATCCTTTAGAAAACACTGAAGAGAAATAGCTACATTTAATCACATCATGGATTTGTTAGAAGCAGGGTAATAACACAGGGCCGCCTGTTCACATCGATACTCTGCCTGGCCTAATGCTTTGCTGCCGCCATCTTGAAATGCTTACCACCTTTTGGAACAAGGTGCTCTGTCTTTTCATTTGTACCAGGCCCCACAAATTATGTTCATCAGTTTTATGTGTGCTTTGCTCAAATGAAATTTCAGGCACTGCTTTTAAAATCCCGTCCCACACTCCGTCACGTGTTCTGTCTTCCTCAGGACGACACAGTGACTCTTAGGAGAGTAGGTTCATCCCAATTTCTTCCATAAAATGTTCCAAATCAAGTGGATTGTGGAAGGGACTCTGCTCCAATCTTTCTATCTCTCTACTGCCTGTTTGCAAACAGTGAAATCAAGGCCCCGGGCAAGTAGAAACATTGGATCTGCCGTAAGATTTTAATCATAGATACAGACACTGTCAAACCAGGAGAGCGTCATCAAGGCACAGCTATTTTCTTATCTGGCCTGGTCTAGAAATTCAACACCCAAACAGTTGGGCAACAGCCATAGTGCATAATTTTCAACCAGAAAGACTTGCAAGAGAAAGGATCTTACAAAATTATGTGTTAGAAACATTTTCAGGCCGTTTATCTGCAGGTGACTTTATGCTCACCTGAGCTAGGTAATCTCTGATCTCCAAACTTGCAAACAGATGAAAAGAAATCCCCTCTATGTAAGAGGCATTCTGGACAAACACTGATGAGGGCCTGTTAGAGGGAACCCCTTCTCACGGCTGTTACACACGCTGAGTGAGCCTGACATTAGTCACTGTTTGAATTATCAGGCAAAATTCTCATCATATCAATGAAAATGTTATCTTGTTCCCTTTTTGTTACCTGCTGAAAACCTCAAAACCGTAACTTAAAGGGCTATTTGTACCAGTTTATTTGGAACTCCCAATCGTGAAGTCCCGAGAAAAGCGAAATCTATCCAGAATAGCGTTGGTGAGAAAGAGCTTCCTTAGACAAGGGTATTTTTGTCGTGCTGCAGGTCATTCAGAGTACCTAAGAGGTCTTACGTTTGGAACTACCTGTTGAATCGGGGAGATTAGGCTCTGAAATCCCTATTGTGAACTGGGCCAGAAGGTAAACATTTTTCATCTCCTGACTTCGCCGGGGCGTTTAATTCTTACTCCATTCTTTCAGTGTCCCTTCCGCCTTCGTGGGTCCTCTCCGCCATTGCATTGCATTCTTTGAAAGGTCCCTTCCCCTCCGTGGAGACTCTGTGGCCCAGACCTTGTTTCAGTTGCTGAAGGTCCATAATGAGGGTGGCACTGACATTGCAACCTCTCGGAGATTGCAGTGGCTACACGGTCACGCGAGTCTGCTTGCCGAGGGTGTCTTCTCACCTCTGTCAAGCTTTTTTGTCGAGTTCAAAACCTGATTACAATTAGAGTGGAAAAGCCTCACTGGGTTATGTAGATGTTATCTCTGCCAGCAGAGAAATTTTCTACAACATAGCCTGGAATTTTTTTTTTCCCTCTAAACTAAAGTTAATTGGCAGAGAATCTGCTGATGTCCTAGAGAAAATTATGGGATACTGTCAAAAGATTTTCTTTGGGCTTCCATTAGGGTATTCTTTTTAAATTCTCTCTCTCTCTTTTTCTCTCTCAACTCTCTATTTACCTTGATCCCAACTGTGAGAGTTTCCAAATGTACTAACACAGAGCAAAGACCAATTTATTTCATTTGTTAAAAAATATGCAAATAGCTGCAGTGAGCTGTATGTGTCAATTTGTCTGTGGAGCCCAGCTTTCGCTTCTCGTTTAAACTGCCACACTTCCCCCTGGACAGAGGGTCTTCTGGGCTGGTCCCTGCCAGGGGATGGCCACTGATTGCATCACCTGTCCCCAGAGGAAACTCAGTGATACAGTGGTAAAAGGCCCAGGGCATAGGGTTCTTTACGAATGGTGATGAGTGATGTCAATCCGATTTTCTTTCTTGGAAGTTGGAATTTAAAGGTGCAGTAAAACTCTGTAAGTGTGTATCTTTATTTACTCTCATTACAATCCACTAAGTTGTCGGTATTATCCCCATTTTTTTAGAAGTGAAAACTGAGTTTCAGAGGGCTCAGGGGAACAACAACAACAAAAAACCATACCTGTTATGCATAGTCAGGACTCTCACCTGACCCCCAATCTAATGGCCTTGATTGCTGTTCCCCCAACCATTTTCAGCAATCCTAAACACAAGGCAGATGATGGAAGTTTCCACCTTCTAATGAAGGACATATAAGCCACACATGCAATGTAATGAGTCAGTTTGCAAGGTTTGCATTGTAGTTTTACATGAAGATTAAAAATCTTAGTGCTGTTGTTAATAAGCAAATAAAATTGTGTGTGTGTGTGTGCGTGTGTGCAAACCAGAAGAAATTCAGCTACCTGTACAGCACTTGGCACATAGTAGGGACATCGTAAGTACTTGCTGAAAAAAAAGCATTCAGACAATTCTCGATTGAATGTTTCTTTCCCTTGAACTTGCCTCTTCAGCACAATCAGGCAGATTTTGAGCCAATTTTTAATGTCGGAAATGGAAATGCGTTCAAGAGCACAGTGCTTTTGAAAACACTTTGGTGTGTAATGGCAGAGACATTTGTCCCTCTGCCGCCAGTGTATTATGGAGTTTACTGATTAGCTAATCGGCAATTAATTTAATTATTAATGCTGTTTCCATTTTTGGATGACTCCAGTCATTACGCAGCCCTGCTACCCTCCCCCTTCCTTTGCATTTTGAAATAAAATAAGAGGGCTAAAAAGTGAGGCGCTAAGGGGCCAGTTAAGCTATGAGATGCAGAAGGCAAACAAACCAGGACTTGTAGTGCGAGATTACACAAGAAGGGAGAAAGGGGTGCCGTGGAAGTGAGCGGAGGCTGAGCCAGTGCCTGGGCAAAGAACTTCTAAACTGTGCAGTGAAGGCTACGTATAAACGCACATCTGTACACTATTTACAACAAAACACGGGGCTTGGAAACCCGGTCATACATTCAGTGAAGGCAGCTGCTGGCGGAGGCCCACACGTCCCCGTAACTCCCCTGGTAGCTGGTGGCAGTAGGGGAGGCATGATGGGAGAATCTTTTCTAGCATCCTTCGTCTCGGTTTTATTTAACTTGCAATCAGACCACAGATGCAGCACTTCAACTAAAAATCCACACGCCCTCTCCAGAAAGAACAAAAATGGCATCAGTGATGTCTGATTGAACAAACACGACTCCACTGTTGAGCAGCCAGTCAATGGAGAGGGCAGGGAAAGGCAGTGGAGCAGGCTGGTGTGTAATCTCACCAGTCAATGGGCTGTGGGCAGCCGGGGCGGCCCATCGCTGCAGGTGTCAGGGAGATAAATAGCGGAGTGTCCTCCTCAGAAATATGATTAATACGCTCCTCGGTCCACTGCTGAAGAGGTAGTGGGTGCAGCTGCTCTGGACAGCAGTTGCATAGAGGGAAAAGCCAGGACGATGGCAGTGGAGCAGAGAGGGCAAAGGGGGATAGAAAGCCACCAGAGTCGGCGTGGGGAGGGCTGGAGCCGCAGAGCCCTTCTGAAAGCGCAGCTTGGTAACTAACGCTTAGAGTCTTCAGGATGCCTGCACCTGAGTCCCAGAGGTCATGACCTTGAGGGCAAAAGACAAGCTGAGGCTGAATCGTGGGGGAATACTCCGTCCATGCCACTCCAGAAACAGCGAGCGGTCCTGAAGATTTGTGGTATTTGTGACATGACCTCTGTCTGACTAACACACTGCCTTCTGAGGTTTATTTAATTCTCACAGATCAGGATGGGGTCATGGGGGTGATTTCTTCTGCGGGTGGGAAGACGCAGGTCCAGAGATGTTAAGTAACTTGCTCCAAGTTACACAGCCAATGGGACAGAGGTCCACGAGTTTCCATTCTTCTCACTTAACTAAACTGATTCCTGAGAGATTTAAGAAAAGGGGAAGAAAAGAAACTTTTGATAAGAGTTGGTCTTTGGTTATTTGCTCTGGTTTCCACTTCACGTCAGTTTGCCCCCTTTTTCCAAAGGTTTTTGCCAGATTTTTCCCCCTGATTTTCTCTTTCCTTATGTACGAGGATATCAACAGAGGATTTTCAAATATTCCCAACTGTAATGCTGTGACACACACACACACACACACACACACACACACACACGCACACACTGGCTGTCTATAGTGAAAAGCAAATTGATATGTTCTAATGTGTCCTATGTCACTGGTGGAAGGCAGGGGAACTTTCTGCCATTGGACAAATACTCGTATTCTATCATATTTTCTTTATCATGATTTCTTCCTTCACGGTCAAGATACGGTCATGTCCATAAGGCCAACCAAAAAGTCTCCCTGGCGTGGCACAGCACTGGCACGTAGCTAGGCAAAGGGACGTCAGAAGGAATTCTATCCAAGCCTAGAGCTGTGGCTTCACTGGATATTAATTTTAAACATGGTGAACTGAAAGCCAATTTTTGTAAAACAGGACTTAACATTGATATTCCAGAGCTGAAAACAAGTGAAGGAAAAATGTTAAATATTTAAAATATCTAAAGTCCAAATTTACTCTCATCGATGCCACATTTTGGGTATCGGGGCTCAAGCCTATGTCTTAGGTGTTGAAATTGACCCAATACACAGGTAGTAGGTGGCAGAGCCAGCATTTGAGCCCTTAAACTCAGGATGCATGGCCACAATATCCGTATGTCCTCTGTACCTCAGTGCCTGTCACCTGAGTACTTGCCTGGCAGTCCCAAAAGAGCTGCGGCGTTGGTTGCAGAAGTAGCAACTACAACACAGGAAATTAAGTTTGTGAAGTGACAAGCTACATCTCAGAGCAGATTGATCTCTTCTAAGGTCTTTAATGCCTCTGAGTTAATGAAACTCTGTGCCTCTCTGGAGATGTTGGACCATAGTAGGATGGAAGGAAGAAATCCTTGAAGCATCCATCGATATAATTTGTCTAAATGAAATACCTTGGTTATAGATAGAAGCAGCCAGGTAGGACCAACTTCCTAAACATCGGGGTGGTTTCCTCCTGGCCACAGGCACGGATGTTTCAACTGAAAGTATTTACTGGCACAATCTAGGGGATTGTGTCAAGCTCACCCAATCAGGTCACAGTAGAGCTGTCCTTACTGCCACCTTCTAAAGTCGCTTTCCTATCTTCTAATGCTTTGCCAAAGCATGAAAAGAGGTTTTCGTTGACGTGTCTCGAAGCCACTACTCCACCCAAGTCATTGGTCTACGCTCACTAAAGATATAGCCAATGGCCAGACTCCCACCTCATTTTCTTAGCCTAGACTCAGCCATACATGTCTGTGTACAGTAAATAGTCAAAAGATGTAGCCATAAATAATGAATTATTCTACCAATCCTAAGTTATTTCTACATTTTTACATTTTGTTCACAGCCATTCTTGTTGGATTTTACATCTAACATTGGGGTCATTTATTTTTTCCCACTAACAACAAATATTTCCTGACAGTATCCTCAATTTTTAAATATTGTCCGTCATTATCTATTACTATGTACTATAGAGAGAGAAGCAAATATATAGTAATATATAGAGATACACATTTATACATATTTGTGTACGTACAATTATTTCTACTTAGTATTAATTTGAAAGATAGATAGACAGATAGATTTTATTGCTAATTTTATTTGGGAAGTATTATAAACCCAATTGTCTTCTTGAAACTTCACAAGGATCTGAAAACTATTGCAAAGAAATTTATTTAACTTCATTTAGCTTGGTATTTCTAACAAGATTCTGAGTTTGTTTTTAATTCATGGTTCTGAAAGACTCACAGAATAGTGTCCTGTAGACCATTGCTTAGGAAATGGGTCTTATGTCATTGGGTGTATTTCCATGACATAGTATGGTGGACACACCTATATTTGGTTTTAATAATCCGTAATTTTTTCGGTCACTGCAGCAACAAAACATTTGTAGACGTGAGAGATAAATTGTGTTCTCTAGCAGTTTCTTTTTTGGGCCTCCCCTGAAATAAATGTGTTTCAAATCAGTTGGTTCCATTCATAACAATATACAAAATGTTTAAGAGATACTTTAACTAAGGCAATTTAGTTTCTGGGGATTGAGGCTTTATGATATGTTTGCATCCACGACCCCAGACCACAGAATGTGCAATATTTATTTAGCACGATACCAAAATGGGTTATCATTTGGGGAGATGTAAGAAGAATTTACTGATTATGACACAAGATTTAATATAGGAAAATTTAGGTAAAAAATTGTTCAGTGACTCTGTGTCATGAATCAAGTGATTGTTTAGCCTAATAAGCTTTCAGCTTAGCGGTGTATGAAGACACTAGAAGTGACACCTCCCCAAAGCCCCACGGCTGGTGAGCGGAGCAACGTTGGCCTAAACCCTTACTTTTGGTGTGTTTACCCCAAAAATGCCTTCCCTTTAGGTACCAGGAACACAGTGCTGTCTACACTTAACAGCGCTGAAGTAACCATCTCAAAACCATCTTACTAAGGACCTTTCCCATATGGTTCGATGTGTTTTTATAACCCAGAAGTGCTGGCTGAAAAGTAAACTCTTAAAACAATCCATGGAGTTGGGAATGGAGCAGGATGGAGATGAGATGTCTCCTGAAGATGAATATGAATTTGACGTTTTTCTAGAATTTGTCCATAAACAAAATGAAATAAAGAAGCCTGCCTTGTTTCCCTGAAAGTGAGACCCAGCCGGACACTCAGCTCTAATGCATCTTTTGGAGCAAATATTAATATAAGACCTGGTCTTATCTTATGTAAGACTGGGTCTTGTATTATAGTAAAATAAGGCCAGGTCTTATGTTAATTTTTGCTCCAAAAGACGCATTAGTGCTAATTTTCTGGCTAGGTCTTATTTTCGGGGAAACATGGTATTACCCAAGCTATTGAAATAGAACTATTAGGTTGGTGCAAAAATAATTGCGGTTTTTTGCAATTATTTTAAACCTTTTAAACTGCAATTACTTTTGCACCAACCTAATAGAAATAAATAGTTTGAGTTCAGGTAATAGAAAAGGGATCCATTATTTGACTTGTACAAATCATTTTCCTGATTCCCCATCTAAAAAAGCCATATGAATCGAAATGGCTTTCAGTATAGTTTTCATATGCTATTCCTAGGACCCTGGGAGACGAGCTCAGTTTTGGAGTTAAGGTTCTATTTAATTCTATGTGGGGGATGAAGAAAATACAGAACGTCTGATATCATCCCTGAACTTTCGCTTCCTGAATACATAATCTCTCTTTAACTAAAATACTAAATAAATCCATGGTCGTAGGACCTGCGCTCAAACTAGATGCTTTCAAAGGCCCCGGTTAATGAGGAATCTTTTAAATGTCACATCTACAGTGCAAATTAACCAATATTGCATAGCAAAAACCCTTCACAAGAAATCTGGTCAATGGTTTATGACAAAAAAAATTAATGTTTTCTGTCAAGAATAAGGGTTAAGTTTAGTATTAATCATAAAATGACCTTTAATTGCCAAACAAAAGCACTTTGTTATTTTACTACAATCCCGAACTCACCCTGCGCGTTGGAAAAAAAGTCATAATTTGCTTAGTATAAATATATTAAAGTATTAAGCCTGCTCTGCTACTCAATTAGTAAACATGTCAAGGGGTGGGCGAGTTATTCATGGTTCAAAGGGCCAGCCCCTTTTCACAGGGAACTTTTTTTCACTCTAATGAAATGATGGATAATCTGGAAGTAGGTGCTTTGAGAAGATATTAATCATTCTCACTGGTAATGTTAATCATTCGTTCCATCATGTCCAGATGCTGTGACTCACCTTCCTCTGAGACAAAGGGCACCTGAGCCAGGAGAGTCTTTTGATCACCTTTCTTTCCACAGAGCCCCACACATGCAGCTGACATTAAAAATTGCATTCAATTTCAGGGCATCCTCGGGATAACATGGCAAATGCAGCACAAAACTCCTTCAACTGGTTTCAGAAAAACATGGGATGGGATCTCTCTGAAACCCTAATTATTTACATTTTTCACATTACCCAAAAGAGAGGAGGAGAGGAATGAAACTATAAAAGAAGGAGACAGTAGTCCATCAAGAAAAAGCTACAAATGTGTGGCCTGGCAGTGCGCTTTAAGCGTCTAGGCTTCTAATCTTACAAAATGTTAGTCTTTGTTGGGTCAGATTTAGCTCTGAAATGTCTCTGGTGTCTCCTTGAGTTAATGAAATGCCATGCCTCCAGAGAGACTTCTGACCAGCTATATATTTTTACGACCAGTGTTTTTTAAAGGGGAGAAAATGTTGAGTATAATCTGAGGGCATATCTTACGAAGCTAAACTAGCTCCCATCACAGGCTCATTTTGAATGCATCATAGACCCCAGATCCTAAAGAAGAAACTGGGAAGGATTCCTAATCCTAAGAGATTATTCCAGATAAATTGCCTCGGAAAAATAAAACTGAAAGAAACCACTAAGGCGTCTGTCACTGTGCGAAAGTTTTAAGGACTCTAGAGGTTAGGTAATATCTTCATATAAAAGACGCACCATTTTCTTAAATCCACATGTGCATGTGTAGGACCAAAGGGATATGAGAGTTACAAATGAGGTTATGTGATCCCTTTTTGGGGTACAGAGCCACCTGGAGGCAAGTGCTCTCCAGATGACGGCATACGATACTCAGACACAGTCAGTAAATATTTTTATCCCCGTGTGTGGATACAAAGAGCTAGAAACTCACTTGGCGTCTGCTGGAAAAAGCCAGTTATTTAGTCCTTTCTTTCAGTTTAGCCCTCTAGCCACCCTCTTAGCTGTAGTCTTTCAAAATTGCTTGAGGTATCATAGTAACGCACGAAATTAGCAAAGCATCACTATGTCGGTGCATTTACCCTTTGCCTAGTGATTTGTTTGATTTGGGGAGCTTCCTAACGTCAGATACCTCTGCTGCCATTTTACTTCACATCCACCCCCCCACTCCAGGCCACATTGTAAATGCTGTCATCTCCTACGGCAGGTTCATGTAGAACCTGTAAATTTCAGTGGCCGATTCTCTGATAAGATGGCCATCATTTTTGTCAGACCTTCACTTCCACTGAACTTAGTCATTAGCCTCAGCATGGTTTTCTCTATTGCTAAGCTTCCTTGTCTTAAGGAATATCTATCTCTTTCCATCCTCCTTTATGTCCAGTGCACCCAGCCAAACCTCAAATAAGGAGTGCTCTTAAAATATGCCTCGATGCACTTTGCCTGGCAGCAGTAGCTTATTAAAACAAATCATCCACTTCTCAGCTCAGAACCCTATAAATACATGGCCTCTGATGTCAGCCGGACTCACTAATATTCTTAATTCTTGGCCGACCCCCTTAGTGTCTACCCGAAGCCTCTCACTCATGTCAAGTGTTGCCCTTGACTCTTTTCCCCTTGTTCTCAGCTGCTTCACTGCCGTCTTCCACCAACAGATTTGCCCTCTGCCACGTGTTCCCCTTTTTTCTTCTCAAATAATACCATGTTCTTCCCTTCCTGTTAACTATCCACTCATCCACGCTCTTGACTTGGTTCTCTGCCTTGTTTCCCACCCCTAGGACTCTGTTCCCGTAGGCATACTCTTTCACCCCAGAATCTCTGATTTATCTCAGTCTATAAATAATTCTGAGTCTCTCCCTCCCCAAAATAAATAATGCTTACTTTATTTCATGCCCTTTCAGTACCTCTCTTCCAATTACCATCTAAAACATTTGAACGAAGTGTCTATACTGCTAGAATCTTTACCGCTCGCCATATATTTTCTCTGGGACGCATCTGGCATTTGACCTCATGCTGCATGGAAATCCCCATTCTTAGAGTCTTCAGTGAATTCCTAATACATACTGAGAGCTTACTATGTTCCTGGCATTGTTCTGGGTACTTAGGATACAGCAATGAACAAACAGTTAAGCAGAGACTAATGTGTCATGGATGGTGTGGATCTTCCGTTACAGTAAATTGTCAAATGTAATGAATGTTGATTTGAATGAACTTTCTGGACCTCTTGAATTTCTCCTTGTACTATTTGTATCACTTTGGCAAACCTTTCCATCCTCTCCTTGTGTATTAGCCTGAAATGTTAGTCTTCTCTAGAGTCCTGAGTTGATTCCACTGTTCTTCTCACTCATGCACTTTCCCAGCTAATTGTGTCCACTCTCTAAGGTTCACTTACCATCGATATGCTGATTTCTCCCAAATCTATCACTTGAGTCTAAACTTTTCCCCTGATGATGAGACCTATTTTCTCCTGGCTTCTAGATTTTTCCACCTAGACCACAGGCACTCAAATTCAGCCTTCTCAAACTTAACATACCACCTTCACCACATTGGCCCTTCCTTCTTTTCTGGACTTGATTATAGAACCACCAAAATCTACTGTCACCTCATGAAAGTATTTTCTGATGACCTTTCACCTCCACAGTGTCCCTTGCCAGGTGCCGTCCTCTATGTTCTTCAATACTGTTTCCTCATAATATTTTATAATCGTCTCTGTATCTGAAGGTCAATCCCGCTAAATTGTGGTGGCTCCAAGAGATTGTAGAAATCCTCTTTTTATTCTAACTCTGACATAGTGCCTGACACAGAATAACTATTCGATGAAGATCTGGAAAACAAATGATTAGAAAGAAGAATGGAAGGAAGTTTGTGAGTATCACTTTAACAAATTTAAATGTGGGGCAGATTATTTGTTCCAAGAAGATGACCACTTCATTATCTGCCATCCCATATGTTCTTCCTATACAGCAAAAGCTCTTCCATTTAGAGATGTGTGTATTTATTTATTCATAAACATCTACTGAATGGCGATGGAAACTCTACACATAGGCTCTAAGGATGCAACGGTTATTACCATAGGATTTATATACTCATTATATCAGGAGAGACTATGCATATAAGGAAATAATTACAGTTTGACCCTTGAGCAACGTAGGGGTTGTGAGTGCTGAGCCCCAGAAAGCCAAAACTCCAGATATAACATTTGACTCCCCCAAAACTTAATTCTACTCATCACTCTGTATCTGTGGGAGATTAGTTTCAGGAACCCCCACAGATACCAAAATCTGAGGATGCTCGATTCCCTTATATAAAATAACATAGAACAATGCATACAGTTGGCCCTTTGCAGCCATGAATTTGCAGCTGTGGATCGAAAACAGTCAGTTGAATCTGTGGATATGAAACCTAGGAATACAGAGGGCCAACTGTATATTTATTGGAAAAACTCTGCATATAAGTGGGCCCATGCCATTCAAACCTGTGTTGTTCAAAGGTCAACTGTACAGTTAGGTAAGAGATGGCACAGGTGATATGGGAAAAGCACAGAAGAAGGTGTTTCTTATTTCAGGAATTCTGGGAAAGGACCATACAAGAGGCGACATCTGAACAAAATCTTGAAGGACCATTAAAAGTTGGCCCATCCGAAATTAGGGAAAAGATATTCTGGAGAAGACTGTATGTGAAGATACAGAAAAAAAAAAAAAAATAGCATGAGGAATTCAGAAAACCAGTAGTTCAAGAAGGTGGACATGCAATGCAGTGTCTTCTGGGGAGAATCATGAGACATGCATGCTAGAGCTGTTTCTAGAAACGAGTTAACCTTCTTTAAAAATGGGTGTCAGAGGGTTTTGGTGGGCATACTTTTCAAGGTCAAGGTTTTCAAGGTCAACACTCTCCTAACAGCTCCTCATGCGTACGGGTATGTGAGTGCCAGGCCACTTTGGTGAACTAAGTAAAAGTAGATAGCATCGGTACCAAGCCTGATTTTGCCGTTGTCTGAAACATCCACTTTTGAACATGCTTCTCCTCAGGGATGATATCACTAACAGTTTGGTAGTAGCCTTGTCCTTATCGTATTTCCAGGACCCACACACCCTGGGTGGGGGCGCCCAGACATGTGGTTATTTAGAAGCAAGGGCCAGGATCTGCCTGTGGCTTTTTTTTGAGATGGCTCCTACGTGTAGCACAAGCATTAGCTGCTCTCGGTCTGTATCCAGGGTACATGGTTTTGCTTATGCCTTTCCCCACATTAGAGCCTTCCCAAGAAGTCACCCAGCTGTCACACACGGTACATTTTCCCAAAGTTGACAATGTCCCATGGTGACCGACCTGCAGTCACATGTCCTGCAAGTTCATCTCACCAGAAGGAGCTAAGCGTACACCTCATTATTCTTTCACGGCACCGTCAGTAACTGTTTGAAACACACAAAACATACCTCTCACAAGAATAAATATTAAATTCAGATCCTGTTTAAATGCATGAGGAGATAGAGATTCCAAAGGGCCTCACCATTTGCAAAGCCACCTTGTTCACAGAGGAACCAGCACTTGGTCCCTCCCTTGACCAATCATATTTTCATTAAGATGCCAGCAATTATCAGTCCACTATCAATTAAAAGCAGAAATGAAACACCTCCCCATGAAGCGGCCCTTTATTAAATAATCTATGCTTGTGCTTACTAGAATTATATATCTATATTTAAAATATAAAATTAAAAAAGCCTATCTTAGAATCATATTTTCTTTTTTGCGTACTCAGGCTGAAAAGAAAGGGAAAGAGTCATGCTCAACTTAGCAAAAAGTTCTAACCCTCGATTGTCCCCATGATAACTTAACCCAAATACTCCCCATATTTCCTACGCATTGTTTTTCAAAGTGGCAGGTGAAATGACTATAGAAATCATATGCTAATTCTTGAATTTTCTAAGATTCACTTGAAATTGAGTTTTGTATCATTGGCAGAAATATCAGAATCTCAGACACAGTACAGGGTCACGTTATCCAATGACTCGATTTTGTCCTGCTCTAGTCAATCATTAGTGTTCTTAGGTCAAATGAGTCAGTGGAAATAATTTCTTTTTTCCCACAGATATTCACCAAATATAGGCTACCACAACAAATACATGCAATACTGAGGATGTGGGAAATATTGTGTTCTGAAATTGTAATAGAAGTTGAAAAAAACAAACTTACTAGTTTGTATTGACCTTTATATACCAAGTCGCTAAGACAAATGCTTACAGTTAGAGTAGAATGCATCACAGCACAACTTTATTACCTTAAATAGTTGGATAGGTCACATGTCAAGATTAGTCTCCAAAATGCCTTAAGTAAACACATTCCTTAAAATATTTACATAATTTGCTCCAAACACGGGTGATGTCTCAGCTTCCTCATGCCAATGCTAAAACATATCCTATTTTAAATTTTTTCTTAGCATATTAGGAAATAGGTTTGTCTTACGTCACTATTGAATAACAAGAGTGTCTGTCGTCTTCTCCTTATTTGTTAAAAATCATGTCATAGGTCAAATTTACAAGAACAAAATGCAACATGGCCAACGGGATGCTGAAGAATCCCAAGGTCATTTGTCAAAGGTCACCCTGGGACCCCTGTAGCACGAGGAAAATAGCCTGGCACAACAGGCGCCCACATTTTCTAGATATTTCTGGAAATAAAAATAAAAACACTTTAGTTGCTGAATTGGCAAGAGCTTACCTTCTAGTGTCCCATTTCCTCTTGCAGCCTCTCAACTCAGCCTTCCTAGGCCCAGGGCATTCCTTGCCGTCATCACACCCTGAAAACCACCGTGTGATTTCCATTTGCTGTGATGACTTATATGCATCCTATGGTTATTTACAAATTCAAGCTGTAGTTGGAGGTTGAACAGGACTGAGAGGCTTTGATCATTCTTATGTATCCCTAGTCGAATGGTGTGCTCTTTAGAACACTGTGTCCTCATTCATTTCACAGAGACTTGCTGATGTAACTTGGCAAGTAAATGAAAGACATCACAGCCTAATGACACGAGGTGGACCTTAAAGCGAGGCTGCTTAGACGTCCAGTTTTGCTCCATCACTTGATGTGTGGATGCGCTTAGGTCGGTTGTATGGCATCTGTGGTGCTCGGTGGCCTCAGTGGGAAAACAGAGATATTCATATGTGTAAATGATGTGTTCTATGCCTGTCCTGGGGTGTCCGCGCAATAATTTATAGTTGAAGAGCTCTTACAGATCTATAGATCTCTGGGGGGCAGGGGGTGGAGAATTGGTTACATTCTAGTCTCTTTCATCAGATCACACCTAGTTTTTTCTTTTTTTTTTTTTTTGCCATTTCCAGAGCCCACTTTGTTAAGAAAAGGCGCTTGATGGATGAGCAAATGTCCCAGAAGAGTGTAGGAAATCTAAATTATGTCCTGTGAGCAACAGCATGGAGGAAAGAATGCATCAAAGGGACAGGCAGTTTTCTAAAATAATTGCAGGTCTCTAACGTATGAGAGAATTTAGAACGATTCATGTGGTCCTAGAGAGCAAGACTGAGAGCAGACAGCTTTGGCTCCACATAAGGAAGGGCCTAGTGATAACCTAGCTGCCAGACCCGGGGGGCTGTGAAGTCCATCTGTTCAGACAGAGGCTGGCTGGGGACACTCGCGAGATATGGACTGAATAATAGTAAAGGAATTGGATTGTTTGAGATCTACGGAGCGGTGTGATCCTAAGAATGTGTGTTAATGACACGTGTGTTACATAACTTAACACGGTGGCTGTGTTTTCATTTTCAAGAGAGAGAGTTCTAGCAAGTCCAGTGCGGTAGTAGCCATGGGACGTCATCCCCTCCTCATTCTCTAAGTACCCCCAGGTCCACGTGTCCACGAGCACTGTCCCCTCCATGATGACGTCAATCTAGGCCCCACACAGTCTGATCCCAACCTGCATTCCTGTCCCACGGGCTGTTTCTGCTCACTGGCATCCCAGGGTGTAAGCACACCCGGGTACTCGGCCACATAAAAAGGGTCCTATCCCCTCGAAGTTCCACCGCTCTGCCTATGCGTGACCTATGCCTGGAAAATGTCCTCTCCTCCCTTGGTGCTCAGAATCTCTCATCTTGTCAAACCTTAGACGTGTTTTCAAGAACAAGATCGTCTTTAGCAAGATCGAGAGACCCTGGAGGCCAGGATTGTGTCTCCATGCCTGCCAGGGTTTCAAAAGTTCCTTGCACACGTGGGGTCTTTCGGTAATTATGAGATGTTGATTTACCCCCAGCATTTTTATTCAAAGCAAATACAAATGAAAACTTAAAAAGAACAAATGATCCTTTATAGGGATTTTCAGCTACCGTCCACTAGGCTACTCTTGGACTAAATATTGTTCACACCTAAGTTTAAAGACACACGAGCCACAGAAGACGTGCACCAGATTTCTAACTAAAATGGGGACTAAATGAAGACATTTCCGGCAGCAGATTTCCTGTAGATGATGATTTTCCACATTTCCTAGAAAATCGTGACCACGGGCCACGCTGATTGATGGGGTCAGGCTCCAAAGGCAGCTCCAGTTGGAGCTTCTGGCTTTGACAAGGACGCCCGCACTCTTCTAAATTAGACAAGGGCTCTGCTCTCTGTCGGGCTCAGCCCACACCCACGTGGCCCGTTTAAAGGAACAGTGACTTTCATTAAGATCCAGGACACAGACTTTGAGGAGAGGAACAAATCACTTTTCCAGCATCCCACCTCCTCCCTGCCTCGGGAAGCAAAGGCTTTGGGAGAACTGCGTGTGCAGTTAGTGTGGTGTTGACATTCTGACTGTCAGTCCCTTGACAATGACATGACTTCGCCAGCAAGTCGCATCCACTGTTTTCAGGTTATTCTATTTCTAAGTTACCTTTTCCAAAGAGATGCAGGCCTAATGTCGTTGAAGGTCATGGCCGTGATTTGCAAATACTTCTTAAAAGACCGGGGGCAACGTCTGCCTCCCCCCCGCAGATCTGAGTCTTAGCCATGATCCCATCTACAAATTCAATGCTGCCTTGACCTCCAGTCCGTCCAGGGAGGCTGCAGATCCCTCTTGCCACAAGCTGCTCGCTGAGATACCATCTGTCCTTTCCCCATCACGATTTCTTCTCTCATCTCTGCTGAGCTCCAGCGTTATCGTCCCTTTCAGCAGTTAGCTCCACACTAAAGCCAGAGCTCAGTCCTGTTTGGTTGTCACCCTAATTTGGGTGGCCCCGTCCTCTTGGGTTCTAATCCCTGGGATGAGCTGAGTTTCTCTTGTGAGTAGACCCGACCAGTAACGGCCACCTGCCTTTGGGGGTTGCCACTCACCAGAGTTGCCTTTTGATAGAGACTGGTCTCTTTCTCACCAGGGATCCACCAGGAATGCTGAGGCCTTGCCATCGTTCTCTCCACCCCATCATTAAAATGGAATTTGGGGTGATTATAAAGGGAACTGAGCCAAAGTACTGACCAACCATTTAACCAGTAACATATTAATGAAAACACTGGCTGCAAATCTACATGACAGATATTGCAGTAAATGCAGGAAAAACAGCAATAGATGGTCAGTTCCTCAGAGAGACCCTAGAATAAAATAGATGGTATTTTTCCCTTACATGTATTTCATTATTAATAAGCCCTAGAATAACTTTTTTAAAAAATCAAAGCCCTGGACTTCCACAGACACCTGGGGGTGAACCAGGCCTAGCCCCAATCCTGAGCTCCTTGGGGTACATTCGAGGCACTGAATAAACAGCTTCTGGTAAATTGAAAGTTATGTCTTCAGAAAAGCACGTTCCTATTTTTAACACACTCAACCAAAATTAAGCTAAAGTATGTTTTTACGTGCACTCAAAAGGAAACAGAATCTCCTTCCTTTTTATTTTTTAACTAAATGTGCTAAAATGAGAAAATGAATTCAGTTATTTGAATGTTGAGCGCTACGCAAGGCAGAACAGTCACCTCCCCAAGTCCCTGACTGAATGACATGGAAAAGGAATTTTGCTAATATGATTATATTCAGTCTTTTTTTTGAGGATGAGATTACCCTGTATTATCTGGGAGGACCCACTGCAATCAAAGGGTCCTTATGGACGGAGGCAGGAGGGTCAAGTTCAGAGGGAAGGCAGTGTGATGACAAAAGCAGAGGTTTCCAGGGTTATGGGACCATGAGCCAAGCAATGAGGGAAGCTTCTAGAAGCTGAAAAAGGCCAGGACTGGATTCTCCCCTAGAACTTTTAGGAAGATCCAGCCCGGCCAACTGATGTTATTTAGACCTCTGATCTTCAGAGTTGTATGCTAATGAACTTGGTTTGCTGTGAGCCAGTAAATGTGGTGATTTCTTACAGCGGCAGTAGGAAACTACTGCAGGTGTACGAAGAGTTTCATCAACAAATATTTAATTTCCAGTAGACTGCCTGGAGGGAAGGGTCAGTGTGCACTGAATGGGAAAATGCTGCTGATAATTCATACGCAGAAGAAAGTCTATGGGGCATCTGAATTTGAAGTATGTAGGTTATCCACAAATAATGTGAAAAAGTTACATGGAAAATGGCATAATGACTGGATCATCTTGACCAGAACTCTGGACTCCAGACAAGGAAAACCTGCAAAGGGATTTTGGGGCGCGGCCACACTTTAATACAACGGCCAGATAGAATTTTGTAATAATTCTTCATAGACACCACAACAAAATACATGCATCGCCTGAAACCCCCTTTTTTTTTTCAGTTGACTTACAAGGGACCATTATATCATTTTTAAAGTGTTGATTTTCAACCAAGTGACATTTCAGAGACAAGCACATCCAGGCTCATCTTAGCATAGATGATGCTAAAATATCACTTCATAATTAATTTCCTGAAATTATTGGTTAGAATAATTTAAAGGAACCTAAATTTGTAAAGGAGTTAGTCTTGGTCAATATAAATATCAAAAAATAAAACCAATTTCTTAAGGGACAACGGGGAAAGGAACAGGGAAGGTGGCCTACAATAAAATGCTCAAGGATGCATCTTCCTTTATGCAAATCTTTAACACACTGAAAAGGCATTATCAGGTCTTACTTAATATTTCTGAAATGTGTTACACTGGGATGAAAATGTGGGTACCATTGTTTAAATTTCGACTTTCTACAAAAAATAAAAACCCACCACAAACAGTCAGGAGTGCTTACTGGCATCGTTATCTCCACCCCAATATGCCTCGCAGACCTGCTCCACTGCTCCGATTCCACGCAATTAATCCTAATAGCCAGCCCCTCCTCTGGTCATTTCTCATCTTGGCAGGTCTCGTTCTGTAATGACTAACAGGGAGTGGCCGGGTGCCCAAAGCTGAGACTGACCCAGAGATGCCCCTTCCTCCAGGCGTGAACAGTCTGTCTGGTCTCTCCCTGTCTCTATTCTTTCTCCTCCGTGTCCTTCTTTCCTTCCCTCAATTCCTCCTGTCTGTCCCTTCTCCTTGCCCTTCCTCCATCTCTTCTTTCTCCCTTCCTCCTTCCCTCCCTCCCTCCTTTCTTTCCTTTCCCTTTCTTCCTCGGTTCCCTGAAAACAGTTTGGCTTCCAAAAACAAAGCAAATGGCCCCTGCCTCACGGAAGCTTTCATCACGATGAAGAACTTTGGCTGTAACCTCCTCTACCAGGTGGACTTCGGTGATGGACAAATGACAGGTAGCAATGGAGATGGAAATGCCCTCTATTATCCTGCCTTCCTTTCTCCCAGAAAGAGCTCCAGTGTCCTCAGTTTCCAGCCCCGTTCCAATTTCATATTTGTGCAAAGCTCCACTCTGCCACTGCCCAGCAATCTGCATATTGAACATACTTTTCGGCAAGCGTAATGAGACCCCCATCCCTTGATAGCATGTCCTTTATTTCATTTTCCTCTCCATCTCCTGCTCTGCTAACTGCCCTCACAACACTTCTTGCTCTGACCAAGAGATTAGGTCATCGATTTCCACCCCCCACAAAGCCAGTACCACTCTGTGAATTGGTCTTGATCCCCAGAGACAGTGAGTAAGAGAGAGAGTGAGAAGTGGAGAGAGCATGATGACACAGGCATGGGACCCTGGGTGAAAGGTCCCCTCCCCTCCGGGGTGGCTGCACTGTCCTTGCTCCCTCCGCCGATGTGCGTTCCTCTGATGACAGATGCTACTGTGTGAGTGCTCATACTAGAAATTGGTTTCATTTCCGTGTGGGCATCCGATGGTCACATGTACGCACAAGCTTTAGCCAAGCTCTGCATTTGGGAAGCAGTGAACAGCAAGGACAAAAATCCATTAGTCTGTCATTTTGGATTATTTTTCACCAATTTACACAGACTGCACCTCATTTACTCGCATCCAAGTTAGCTTGGACAGATTGAATATTTACCAATAACTTTGCAAACCGATACTCTGTGACGCTCTTCGGTAGTCCTAATCTGAAGGTGGAAATAAGGATGGGCAGCTGGGTACTGACCAGGCTTAGCAGACTTTGCCTCTGCCTTCTGTTTCCATGATTCGGAGAGTTGGCTTAGCATAGTAACTGTACTAGCATAGAAACAATCAAGAAATGAATTACTCGGTGAGAGCTTATTCCATGTGATGCTCTTTCCTAGGCACAACAAAACTGTGATGAGAAAGGAGAAAGCATTATTTTTCCAGGAATGGGGGAGTGGGTGCAGAAAGATCGTTTGACTTCACAATTTAATCTAATTGTATGTGAACTTGACTTGGCTGATATCTCCACGTTATCACTTTGGGTTGACTTGTTTACAGAGGAAATACTGAGTCTATCTTGAACTTGGTGTAATATATTTATCTTCCTGACTATGTTTCGGGTGTATGTCCTATATGTTCTTCTCTTATTTGTGAAAACATTAGGAACGAGTTATTTCTGTCTTGGAAAATAGATTATCCAAAGGAAAACATCTGCAGACATTTTGTACGTAACCCACAACCATTACAGTCCTGCTCCACTTAATAACGGGATATGTTCTGACAACGGTGTCCTGAGGTGATTCCATCGCGGTGGGAACATCACAGAGTGAACATACACAAACTGCCACACCCGAGGCTGGGCGGTATAGCCTGTTGCTTCTAAGCTATGCAGTACATAAAATTCACTAAAATTTATTTGTGAAAAATTCATAAATACTCAAGTGGCATTGAAAACAGAGTCCCCTAGCAGCAAAGTATTTCTAATAAGTGCCTTTGGCACTGCTCAAGATTTGGCATTTGATTACATTGTTAAAAAACAAAAACAAAAACAAAACAAAAAAACAAACAACAACAACAGCAGCAAAAAACAGCACTTCCTGAAAGAAAGGAGGTGGAAATTTATCAACTCCCACTTGCATAAAACTCACTGTTGTCACACTGTAGATACAGCATGTGATAAAAGCAGACTGTCAATCCTGAAAGTTCTGACATAACATCTCAACAATTAGAAAATAATTTCTTTCCTAGAAATTAAAACGTAAATGTTAAAATGCATGAATGCCTGGGTTCTTACTTATCAATAAACTCTTGGACACATAACCCCTCTTCCAAAACAGGCACCGGAAGACACAATTTTTTATTTTTTTTTAGGGATTCTGTTTTATTTGCTTTGTGTTTTGTTTTGTTTTGTTTTTTGTTTTTTTAACTTTAAGATTTACTTTATTTATTTATTTTTCAGAATCATAAAGTTTTATTGTACGAACAAACACATATACTCACATCTGCATAAAGAATTCATACTTAACAGAATGTGTTCCTAGAAGACACAATTTTTTAGATTTCATTTTAGAAAATTCACGGTGTCAAATGCTGGTTGGACACAGTCCTGTTATTCTTTAGCACCATTATTTGAGAAAAAAAATGTCCACTGCTGATTTTGTGGGTCATAGAATCTATTGACACCTTAATAAAATGTTATCTTACGTCCACTCCACACACCTCCATTAATGCCAAGTTCTGTTGAGATGTCCAGAAGATATAAAAAGCCACAATGAATCCACCAGGATTCATTATCGTATTATCTTGTGCCTACACGTTGTATTTCAGTGCGAGTGAAACGGAACGATTCAAGAGCTGTAGGGAAACCATCTTCATTGAATGCCTTAATCTACGTTTGAAGACCAGTTTGAGTTAAAGGACCGGTGTCACCCAGAAAGTAGGCCCCGTTTGACTCGGATCCACCTTTTTCGTTTTTTTCTTTATTTTTTCTCTCAAATGCACTGGTAACAGAGCATTTCCCTCGGCCACTGCTCAGGACTGCGCCCTCCTTTCCACTTGACTCTCCACCTGCCTTCTCTCCCTCGTTCCCTTCATTCTCTAACTTCAACCTCCACTCCTTGTTTCTGACATTCCTTTCTCTGCTCTCCGTTTCACGGACCTTTTTAACTCTGCTGGGATGTGAAAATTTGTGTCTAACCCAGCTGTCAGCCCAGTTTAGCACAGCCGCTGGATTTGGGACCAGTGCGCTAGCCTAACTATCCCTCACCTTCCCTGTGGAAACTGGTCCCTTTCTCGGAAGAGGAACTTTTTCTTCCCTTTGTCTATAAGCCTTTCTATATATTTATTTAGTTTTAAATGCTTGTACTTGAAATCAGTGTTCTCAGGCACACATGATAAAAATTCTAAGGTCTGTTGCCTTCCATATTTACACTCGGGACAGGCACAAGTATTTAGCTCCTACTAGTATGTCCAGTATCTCCAGTTAAGCAATCGTTTTACATACAATTTTTGGCAAGTTAGCACCACCCTTGGTAAGAGAAGCTTGCATGATGTCAGATTTTCCGAAATGTATTTTGGTGTTCATCTGCCCAGTGAATTAATCTAGAAAAGTTTTTTGACAATCTGCGATCATACCTGAGAAAGCTTAATAGTCACACTCTCTTCTTGCTTAAGTTGACTGCCTACAGCTCATAAACACAGCAGATTTTTCTCCTCTTTTCCTATACATCTTTGTCTTAAGTAAGTGTGGACCATTGAGGAATCCCTCCTTCCTTTTTCACTCAGGTGCTTTTGGCCCAGGGCTCACCCTACTTAAATCTTCAGAAATGATTCGCGTACATTTTGACAGATTTTTTTTGGTCAGTTTTTTGTTTGTTTGTTTGTTTGTTTTTAACCTTTGGCTGAAAATTCCTGATACTGGGTAACATCAAGAAGTGAACAATACACAGAGTTGGTTCACAGTGAGAGGTGACCTGATTTTCTCAGAGAAGGTTAGAAGTGATCTCTTTTCTTTGAACAAAGTGAACCTTTGTGGAAACTCCACAAATACAGTCCACAGGCCTAGAAATGAGGCAGTGTAGTGTAGATTATAAACATTCCTTTCCAATGAGACTTTGAGACGAGCACTATTTACCACTTCAGATCAAACTTAACCAGGCTTGAGTTTGCAAAGAGGAAAATCAAGGGTAACTCTTATAGAAGACAATCAATTTTGTGATATGTCCCATGTAACCATATATGAAATTTGAAATGAGTTACTGTGGCCTCAATATGACTCATACGAAAAACCCTTTAACTATTATGGTTAAAATAGCTACATAGACCAAAAAAATTAAGAAACAAAAACTCATAGACACAGACAATAGTTTAGTGGTTACCAGAGGGTAAGGGGGAGGGTGGTGGTAGATGAGGGTAAAAGGGATCAAATATATGGTGATGGAAGGAGAACTGACTCTGGGTGGTGAACACACAATGTGATATATGGATGACGTATTACAGAATTGTACACCTGACACCTATGTAACTTTACTAACCATTATCACCCCAATAAACTTTAATTAAATAAAAAAATAGCTACATAGGTATAAGGGACTGGAAAGCTCAGACTTTCTCTTCCTACTCCTGATTCTGCCCCAGGCTGGACAGAATAAAAAGGTGAGGCCAGTAATTTCACCGCTGAACTGCACATACAGAACTGCACGTACTGTGTCAACAGGATTTCTCTGTCCTTTCAAAGCAGCAAAGAGTTATTCCTTTCTAGGTGTGATAAAAATAACACCTTACACACAGAGCCTTTTGTATCATACAGAGAGGTTCTCATGACCCCAATGGCAAAGCAAAACCTTCAGAGAGCCAACCAATGGCAGCTCTATGCTAAATAATATCAGGCATAATAGAATCGTGTGATTCAATAAAACGAAATAAATCTTGGTAAAAGAGTCAGTGAAAATAATGATCAATTCTACCACTTGTTGCCTAATATAGAACTCTTTCTGAATGGTGGGGGGCTGAATGAATTATAATCAATAAAAATTTATTTGAATGGGCTCTTTTTATTTAATATTCCTTTGATTCAGTTAGAGATGGTTTTCTTTGCATTTCCAACATTTATTAATGCATGTTTATGAAGTGGTAACCCCATTCAGAAAACAGCAGGCAGCCAGTCGCAAAAAGCTGCAGACTAACCTTTGGAGCAATGCATAAAAATACTTTATAGATCCATGCGAACGCTAACCTCAAATGTTAATACATACCATTTATTGCGAGTTTTCTCGTGTTGAAAGACTGTAGTTATTTCCTCTGATAAAATAACATATGTATTATTATTATGATGAACCCTGTTTTATTTACAGATGAGGCAACTGAGGTTTAAAGTGTTAGGCGACTTGCCCAAGATGACTCCATCAGGGGGAGAACTTCAAAGAAAGCTGATGGGTGACCAGCCCCTGAATTAGGTCACACGGACTCTTGCTGTCTGAACCAGAGGGGAGAGGAAGGGGAGACCTCCAACATTACCCTCTGCTCCCATGTCTTGCTTTTGGAGAACCCGAGTTAAACGTGGTGACGTGGAAGGTTTGGGCTGTGGCATATTTCCCATGCTGGAGGTGATTCATGTAGGGTACAAGTTGCTTAGAGGGGGCAGACTCTGAGGCAGTGCGAGCCCACGTTGCATAAGGGATGGCTAAGAGCTTGTTTCCTACTGTCTGCCTCACCTCCCTGCTGATCCAAACCCTGTAGTCTTTCTCCTCATTTGAGGATTAGTCCTTTGTCCAAAAGAGATGCCAGAGAAATAGATGGCCAGTGCTACGACCACCTTGACCCTCCAGACAGACCTACCTAGAAGTGGACATGCCACCCAGGCACGCAGCCTACGTCCCCTCCACCTGCTGTGTGCCCACCTTGCCATGCCTGGGCCGCCATGTTGGGTGCTTGGAATGGGGTCCTAGTGACATGGTCTGGTGCGCCCTGCAGACCCCCTTCTCTCTTCTGCTTCTGTGTGTATTGAACCCCTTAGTATGCTTCCCCAAGGGTTGGCAGGGGCGAGGTGCTTTCACGACAATTGTTAGCACGAGAATGCAGCAGCGTCCAGGGATCGCGTGGAAACTGAGAAATTTAATTTATAAATAGAGATACTGATGGGTTATCACCGTGTTGTAGGTAGTTACTGGTCTTCTGTAGTCACATGCATCCGTGAACCTGTATTTATTTTAAAATTTCGAAGTGCATCTTTATGTTTCTGTCACTTGAAACAGTAAATATATATCAACTATTTTGAACTCAGTAAAATGCAGAGATGGGTTTGTAAGAATTGAGTGCATACCTGACTTGGCATTGGGGACAGCTCTTTGGCAGAATCTGCTTATACCTTCAGGAACTAGTATTTAATAAAAGCTACCTGCATGTTACTCTCTCGTGGGTTTGACCAGATTTTAAAGGTAGGAGAGCTGTATCTGACAGGATGAGGTTTGTAATTGTGTTGACAATGAAATGCACAAACAAATGAATAAGGTCTGCAAGAATTTTATTAAATGCACTTCAGGTCTGCAAGACAACAGATTTTACCCAGGTACAAAGAACGAGCATCACATCTCTGTCATTTGAGCAAAATATGAGTTTCGTCTACAAAGTGCTGGAATAATCAGTTGGGACAGAGAATTGACACCTTACTTGCCCCATTCTTTAACCTACCCATAAACAAGTTCCAGGTCTCAGATGGTCTCTTCATCTGTTGGGCATGAGAATCCTCACCTTTTCCCCTTTCCATCTCCCAGACTTCAGTAACCTGTGGGGGGAAAAAGAGCAGGGGTGGAAATTTTTGGACTCACCTAATGTATTTCAAAAAGTTGGCATGCTCCACTGAAATCACATATACAAAGTACTTTGCAAACTGTAGCGTGTCGTCAAGGTATAGATTATTTCCATGGCAAAATTATCCTAAATGCAACCAGGAAGAAATGGACGTTAAGTATGCATGGTAAAATAATAATCATTTGTAAAAGGAAGAGATTCCACAGTGTCTGCTTAGAAGTAAAGGTCTGGACTGCTAGGATTGTATTCACAGTAGGCAGAGAATCTGATGTAGAATGAAGGTGCTGGCCTGGCATCTGGTAGACCCTCATATGGTGCTACTATTATCACTAAAGGTTTTGTTCTCCAAGACTCCCCTGAGCGGCAGTGGTGTTGAGGTGGTATTGACATTCCTCACTAGAGTATCGAAAAGTCCCTATTGATTATACAAGGTCATTGATCAGTGATTTCACCTTGCCCGCCCCTGCTGCTCTGCCCACTCCCCACGTCTGTGCCGTCAGTCCTTCGGATGGGCTGTCAGTGTGTCTTTGATTTTAGAAGCACACGCTATAATTTCTGTAGCTCCAAGAAGTAGACAAAGAGATGGTTTACCCTTTTTGAGTCTCCTGATACCTGCGTAACCAGAAACATAACTCTCAGATACTAACTCTTAATATGTGACACAGCCTCACCCAACTTTTTAAATGTTTCCTCTTTTCCATTGTACAGTTTTATTGTTTTTTAATGGTGATGAGAGATATACTGTCGTAAGGAAATAGATTTTCATTTTGTGTCGTCTAAAACCCTGGCTCTAGTATCTAAATGTTAAACACATCTGTTAATAGACCAAAGATTGACCCTTTCTCTCTGCCTCTCCTTTTTTTTTTTTTTTTTTTTCCAAACCTGGCAGTTAACAAATTTTGAAACAAAAATACACTCAATGGCAAATGTGATATTGTTTTGATTTTCTTTTATCCATATAAGTAACAGTTCACGCAAATGCACACACTTGAACATCCATGGTGGTGCTTATTATACACAGGCCTCTGCAGGGAGAATGCAGGCTTCTTCGTGGTTGAGAACCAACCTATTTCGTGGGACCTTGCCATCTTGCTTGGATCTGTGTGGCTACAGCTGGTGAACTGATGCTTCTACTCCTGGTCTGTCCTTTGTACTATTGTGTTTCCCCAAGGAACGCCCCTAACAGATTTTAGTAGGATCGCCTCCATTCAATTTTAGTGGTGCCATTCCCCCAGAGCAGGCTTATTAATCACACTCAAGACCGCTAATACCAACAATCCGTCACCACGGCCGGCTGAATGCATCATCCACGGTAACTAGAAAATTCACTCTGGGACCTGATCGTTTGGCCTGGCCCTGAGTCCAGGGGTGCAAAGCAAACAGAAAACACTGGTTAGACTGCTACTGGGCCATATTCTCTTCTCCCTTCTTCTCTTTCTCTGCCCCCCCCCCTTCCTGGCCCCCAAAGACTGGCTTCCCCTGGCCCCTGTAGCAGATGAGTTGGTTACGAGTACATTACAGTCTTGCCAAAGCTATATATTCAGTGTCCTGTATCTTCCAGTAAAAAGTACTGCCCACAGGGCTTGAAGTTTTTATATGTTGGTAGCCTCTGTCCATGACCCCAGAGGCTCAAATCACAGATGCCACATTCTGCCATTCAAAATACGTGGTTTTATTAGAAAAGAAATCTTTTATACAAACTATCTACCCAAAACTTTGTTTTTCTTCTCTCAATAACAGGAGAAAGAATTCTCTCCCAAGAGAGTTAAAATAATGTTATTTTTCTTCTCAGGCATCAGAAATGAATCTTTCTGGTAGATTTTACTACCTCCTCTAATCAGTCTTTGCTTTACTACTTGCCATGCCTTCAATGTAGCAAATGTTCTTAGGTCCTTGAGATAAAACACACCTTCCTCTTTTTTGGTTAATAAAATCCTAATCACTTTTCAAAACTCAGATTGAGTGTCTCCTCTTCCTTGCAGCCCTCCCTGATAAGTTCCCACGTCTAACACTCAGTGTTTGCATTTCCATTAAGTAGCCAGGCGATGTGCTTTGTATCACAGGCAAAAGCTTATGTACCTACATCCTCTGGTAATTTAAATATAATTGAGTGTTGTTGTTTTTTTTGACACAGACTGTACCTAACTTATTTTTAATTGAATATGATAATGCCTAATAAATTGGCCAATTTATAGAGTGGAATTTTAACAAAAGTTTTTATTTTAAATAAACACAAGTACAAGGTCCACATTTCCTTTACAGAAACCTTTATAGCAGGTGTATTTTGGATTTGGAATGTTTCTGATTTTAGAAAGGTAATAGGGTGCACCCAGCTAGGCTTAGGGTTGTCCCCTAGATTAAATACAGAGGATACCAAAAAATGTATACACATTTTAAGAAAGGAAAAAACTGTGTTAAAATTGTAATACTCAATATATACCAATAACAAAAGATGAATACAAGTCACGTGCATACTTTTTTTGTATACATCTCTGGTACATTACTATTTCAGACCATGGAGCATATAATAATATTCTTAGTAAGTGGAATAAATAAAGACCGAAAGTGGCTCCGCTTAAGTTCACAGTTTCACAGTTTTATGAAACACAAAAGAAAAACAAAAAAAGGAACAAAAGCTTTTACAACTTTTGGGGTTCAGAGTGGATTGGATTTTAGAATTACAGAGAAAAGATGGTGGACTTGGAAATCTGTAAGGACTTTCTAAGGAAGTTAAAATTTTATCCAAAATTATATTAGGTCCTTCCAGATGAACTTTTTCAGTCCGTAGGACTATTAAAGCTTTGGTTATCATATGCTTCAGTTTGCCCCAGACACTTTTAGATTACACTGTTGTCTAGGCTAATTATAATAGAGCCTCATTTACTTTTGTAATTCTCCAGATGTGCAAGATGCATTATATAGTCACCTTCGTAGTAAACATTTGTTCAGAGTTTCATTCATGCTGGACTCTGTTCTTAAGTATTTTATATGTACTTACTCATTTAATCCTCACCATAGCCCAATAAGACAGGTACCATTTATTCCCATATTTATGAAAATGGCAATTGAAGCATCCAGAGGTTAATTGACTTGTTCAAGTTCTCATGGCTAAAATTGGAGAGTGCAGATTTCAATTCAGATAGAAGGGTTCTGGATCCCCCAGAGTTCCCTAATCTTAACAGCTACGCAGTGTGGAAATCTCAGCTGAATTGCTTCACCCGCTTCAAGATAGAGTGTTAGATTTGTAGCATTGGAGCTTTTGTTTTAAATCCCATTGCTCTATGAGTTGTCATTCCAAATTTATAGCCCTATGCTTTAATTGATTTCCTGAGAATTTCCAAATCCCTAAGAGACATCTAGACTTAGAAAAATGAAAGTGTGTCTTGTCTAAATGCACAAATTACTCTTTAAATATATTTTAGAAAATATGTTGAATCAAACACATTCTTTTATATGACAACATATAATGTGGTTCATTGGGTTTTATTTAGTAGAGATAAACAAAAAGAAATTGTGGAGCCACTAACATTTTTGTTTTCAGGGGTTTTTTTAATAGCAAATAAGAAAAAAATATAATATCTTAATTGAGATTATTTAGTGTATTAGTCTCCTAGGGCTGCTGTAACCAAGGACTCCAAACTTGGTGGCTTCAAACAACAAATTTTTTTTTCTTAATTAAAATGCATTGGGGTGACAATTGTTAGTAAAGTTACATAGGTTTCAGTTGTACAATTCTGTAATACATCTTCTATAAATCCCATTGTGTGTTCACCACCCAGAGTCAGTTCTCCTTCTATCACCATATATTTGATCCCTTTTACCTTCATCTACCACCCCTGCACCCCCCCTTACCCTCTGGTAACCACTAAACTATTGTCTGTGTCTATGAGTTTTTGTTTCTTCATTTGTTTGTCATATTCCTTTGTTGTTTTCAGTTTTCTATCTCACATATCAGTGAAATCATATGTTTCTCGACTTTTTCTGTCTGACTTATTTCGCTCAGCATAATAATCTCCAGGTCCATCCATGTTGTCATAAATGGCACTATTTCATCTTTTCTTATGGCAGAATAGTTTTCCATTGCATATATACCACATCTTCTTTATCCAATCATCTATCGAAGGACACTTTAGTTTCTATGTCTTGCCTACTGTAAATAAAGCTGGAATGAACATTGGAGCACATATGTCTTTATAGATAAATATTTTCAGATTTTTGGGGTAGATACCCAGGAGAGGGATTGCTGGGTCATATGGTAATTCTATTCTTAATTTTTTGAGAAACCTCCACACTGCCTTCCATAACAGCTGCACCAGTCTGCGTTCCCACCAACAGTGTATGAGGGCTCCTTTTTCTCCACAGCCTCCCCAACACTTGTTACTATTTGTCTTGTCGATATAGCCATTCTGACTGGGGTGAGGTGATATCTCATTGTGGTTTTTATTTGCATTTCTCTGATGATTAGTGATGTTGAGCATTTTTTCATGTCTGTTGGCCATTTGTATGTCCTCTTTGAAGATATGTCTGTTCAGGTCCTCTGCCCATTTTTTAATCAGATGGTTTGTTTTCTTGTTGCTGAGTTGTATGAGTTCCTTATATATTTTGATATTGCTGTAGCCCCTTTTCGGAGGTGTAGTTTACAAAGATCTTCTCCCATTCGGTTGGTTGCATCTTTATTTTGTCGATGGTTTCTTTTGCTGTGCAGAAGCTTTTTAGTTTGATATAGTCCCATTCATTTATTTTAGCTTTTACTTCCCTTGCCTTTGAAGTCAAATTCATAAAATCCTCTTTCAACCCAAGGTCCATAAGTTTAGTGCCTGTTTTCTTCTATGCAGTTTATTGTGTCAGGTCTTATGTTTAGGTCTTTGATCCATTTTGAGTTAATTTTGGTACATGGTGACAGAAATTTATTCTCTCACAGTTTGGAAGGCTGGAAGTGGGAGATGAGGTGTGGGCAGGGCTGGTTCCTTCTGGAGGCTCTGGGAGAGACTGTCCCGGCCACTCCTGGGTATGCTCGCATATCTGCCTTGGAGCTTCACACGCATGTCTCATGTTTCCAGGGAAACAGGATGCAGAGGTGATCAGCACCCTTCATTTTGAACAATTCTTGTACTTCGTAGCTTTTGAAATACTCACTTTTAATACAGTGGCTTCCTTACAGAGACCTGATAAAGGAAAAACATTTTTAAATAGAGAAGGATTTATTGAAATAGTTTACTCACTGGAATTATTACCCTTTATATATGTATCATTTTATTATAATATATATTTAGGGTATGGGCATGGTGATTTTACATACATATATATGTGTATATACACATACACATGCATATATATGCATAATTATCTCCCTTTACATATGTATGTGTGTATATGTATATATATCATATATGTTATATATTTAGAATGTGGGCATGGCAATTATATATACATAATCATTTCCTTTTATATAGGTATATATGTATATGTATATCTATGTTATATATATTGTACTATACTGCATTTAGAGTGTGGACATGGTGTTTTTATATATATATAATCGGTTCCATTTATATATGTGTATGTATGCATATATGTATATATATCAGTATGGGTATGCTGATTTATATATATATGCATAATTATCTGCCTTTATATATGTATGTATATATATGTATATATATATCATACATTATAGATTATATTTAGAGTATGACGTGGTGATTATGTATACATAATCATTTCCCTTTATGTATGTGTATGTGTACATATATATGTATATCATATGACTATAATGTATTTGGAGTGTGGGCATGTTGATGATAGAAATGCCACAATAGCATCTACAGTGTCCTGTGCACCCCCCCATCAGACCTGGGGGTGCACATAACTCACAGACTCTCAGTCCTGGAATGGAGATTGGAGGTGGGGGTTTTGTAGGCTTTGGGGGCCAGAGGCAAAATCTTGTTGGTAACAAAATCAACTAATTGTACCATCACAATTGTACAGTGTCACTGTCAACTTAAATGAACTTATCTTTACATTTTTCCTTGACTTTCCCTTTAATAGATTATTTCAAAATCCCACAAAGGGTGTTTTACAGGGAGTAACAAATGTAAAAACCCCAACTCTCTTGCTCCACTCAAATCGAGGTCAGTTTTACATGGCACAGATAACACTGAATTTTCTTTAGTTCCCTGAACTGTGTTTAATGGGCCTATCTATCTCTGCGGGAGGATTTGCTATTAGGTAAACACATAGGTGTTACTCTGTTATTATTCCCCAAGGCTCACATTCCTCATATACTTCTTTTAATGTGACATTGAAGGTAGGGTATGCATTAGCTGGGCCTTAGCAATTGTTCTTATATGTTTAAAATTCATTGAGTTAAAAAAAAATAAATTCTGAAATCAAGAGGAAGCCTGATGTTTGCACCCATGTAATTTTCCAGCAAGCACTGGAATACTACCTGAGCCTATGCAACTATTCACTGTCATTACCTTTCTGTATTTATCCAGAGTTGTGCGTGTATCCCTGTACTGTCCCCATAGTGGAAGAACTCTGGGACTCACCTTGGAGTCCCTTATTTAGATAGTTCCATTCAGTGGCTGTATAAGATCTGAGGTCCCCAAAACAGTGTAATTCCTGTCCCGTGGCAAGTGGACATTTATTGTCCTTCTGTGGATGGAGAAATGACCCTGAGGGGTAGCCCACTGGCTAAAGGTCATGGATAATATCGGCTGGACGTGTCAGCCCAGTTACAGTGTTTGAACAATTACGCTGGACTGTCCATTACACATGAAACAATTTGCATTGTCTTTAAAACTGGGAAGTTTTAGCTATAAAGCAGGTGTGAATTTGTAAAAATGACTATCAAGAATTTTGTGAAAAATACTGCTATCTTTATTGTTATATCTGAGAAACTGAGGCACAAATACATTATTGAAAATGCCCAAGACCAGCCCAGTAAGTAAGTGCTGGAGGCAGGATTTTCACCCAGCTGTTTGGCATCCAAGTCTAGTTTCTTAACTTCTAGACTGTTCACGTAATGCAATCAATTATCTCGCCACACTGGAGGTCATAAACTGTTTTAAAGGAATTTTAAACCTGATATCAGATTTATGAAGCATAGATAAATCCATCAGCAAAATCATAATAATATAAAAACTGGGTCTTAATACCATACGATGCACAAAAAGGGCAAGCTAGAACCTGAAAAGGTTTAAAGTTAGAAGAGATTAGCATGTGTGACATTAGAACATAACCAATACTAAATCACACAGAATGAAGTCCATGTCTTGTCAACTACTGCTGCATTGTCATTTCTTACTGAATTTGAATTCGCTCATCTTTAAACTGAGCAAATACTATATATAGCTTACTTGACAGAGTTCTTGCGTGGATAAAAATCATAATTTAAAAATGTGGTGATACTGTCGGTTCTCACTTACATATGGAATCTGAAAAAGCTGAACTTGTAGAAATAGAGAGTAAAACGGTGGCTGCCAGGGTCTCGGGCTGGGGCACATGGAGAGATGTTGGTCAAAGGAAACAACCTTCCAGCTATAAGATGAGTAAGTTTTGGAAATCGAAAGTTCAGTAGGGTGACTAATTCACGGTACTGTCTTATATACTTGAAAATTATTGAGACAATAGACCTTAAATGTTATCACGACACACACAAAAAGGTAATTATGTGAGGGACGTGTTATTTTCATAATCATTTCACTGTGTGTGTGTGTGTGTGTGTGTGTGTATCAAATCACCACACTGTATGCTTTAAAATTACATATTGTGTATCAACAATATCTCAATGAAGCTGAGAAGCATTTCATGGCATACTTTGTCAAACATAAGATTTTTGTTTCATTCTTACATTTGATATATTTTAAAAGAGAATTGCAGCCATAAAATAGCATACCAAGTAGACATTAAAAATCATCTTTACAAAGATGAATAAAGTAAGAGTTGTTAAGCTAAAAAAAAAAATAAAGCTTACGTCTGATCCTCATTTTCTATAAAAAAGTTACATACACCGTGTATTGTTTTGGAAGGCTCCAGCCAACGATACCAGGAATATACCCACAGTCAAATGTTTAGGTTTATGGACTTGCTGTAACATGGGCAAGGGTGCATAACGTATTTCTTTATAAGAAGGTGCTGGGAGGGGCTTAGGTGTTGGGATAAGGTTTGGGCTCCTGCTGGGTAGTTTGGGGAGGGCATGAGGAAGTGAGACGCTGCTTCTGATCTTGGGCTCTGTCTGGAAACAGGGACATTGGGGAGTGGATATTTCAATGTTTTATAGTAGGAGATGGAAGAAATGAAGCAGAGCTAAAACGGTCGTCGCTGCCCTCCTCACCGATATTAGCCAACCACAAAAGACTGTGGTTATTGGCGGCTGTGTGATGTCCTTGTTTTTGTTGTATAGCGAAGCGTGGTTACAGGATGGCCTTGTTTTTGTGAAATTTCACCCCAGTCTCATAGTGCCCTTGTCTACTTTATTATTGGTATTCTGTGGAACGTTTATGTTCAGGAGGGTACATGACAGTCTAGCTGTTAGCTACTACTTGCCAGGGCCACTTAGTTGGTTTCTTTGTTTAACAATATGTAGTGAAAAGACTAGGTCATTTGGTAGTTTTCTTCATAGGTATTTTTAGCAATCAAAATTTCTACTAATAGGTATTACTCTTATAATTAGATGTTATATATAATTATGTATTATAACTAATGTATAGATAATTTTATAATTATACATTATAACTACATAATTTACACATAAATTTACATATATATATGTCGAGAGAGAGAGAGAGAGAGAGAGAGAGAGAGAGACACTCCTCTGTTCCTCACTGGAATACATGTAACTCCTCAAATGGCAGGAAGGGATTAAAATCTGTACTGACTCAGTAACCGTCACACAATTTCGATGCCTTTAAAAAGAGTGGAGTTATTTTTTCTCCATCCTTTTTTCCAATTTTGGCCCTTGAGAGGGCCGTGAGTCATTTTCCAAGGAATAGCCATACATTCTTTTTTATTTATAATGAAACCAAGTTTTGCTAAATTTAGACGATAGATTACTCATTGCCTGGCAACCAGAAAAATAGCCCCTTGTAGGTGGGATTCCTAACTGCAAACTAATTCTGAAGTCCTGGAGGTCAAGGGCCATGCTTTACATGTTTTTAAATAAATGATCCTTACCAGGGCGCCTGAGCAAAATCATTCATGCTCCGTAAGTAGCTGCTGCTGAGGAAACCACACACGCGTGCGCACACCGGTTTTCGATTGGTCTTAACGTTTTTATTTTTACCAACTTTCTGACAACTCAAAACACTCCAATTCCCCATGTGTGAAACATCACAATTAAATCAGTTAGCTCCAGGAGTATCAAGAGAAAGGAAGCTGCTGTGTCTCTCCTGCTCCTTGCTTCCAAGACGCAGTCCATGGTGGAATGACTGAGAAACCAGCTGCAAAGCTCTGAGGAGACTGACAGCAGCACCAGGGGAAGGTTTCCCTTCAGAAGGTTAGACGACGCCCCTTTCCTTGGCAAGGAAGCAGACACCGAGGCTGGGACCAGGGAGACCTGTGGCTTCGGGGACATGATGTCCCACTGGCCTGTGACACTGAACTTCGTGCCGGCTGAGGACACAGGCAAAGTGCAGGATCAGTGTTGGTGGACGAGACACTTGTCCATCTAGGGGACTACAGGCATCGTGCAACTTCTGGAAAACGGAGAAGAGACATAAATTTTGTGTTTTCAAAAGAAAAAAGAAAAAAAACTCAGAAACAGGTGTTCCCTGAAGAGTGACTGGCGATGCAAGAGTCTTGTGCGTTTAATGAAATATGAGAAAACGGAAACCGTGGAAAGATGGTCCATTAGCCATCAGTCAACCCTGTGAGGAGAAACGAAGGCACTGAGCTCCTTACTTTGAAATCAGGAGAGAAGAGAGGCACGTTTAGATGTAGTAAGATGTCTTTCCTAAAGGGAGTGCCTGGCCCGTTTCTGCTGCAAATGTCAGTGTTTTCTGAACGTTAATGTCCCTGATCCTACCCTGGGCCCAATTTCGTAATTTTAATTGACTCTTGTGTATAAAGAATTCCCACTGCTATCAATCTAAATTGCGTAGCTAGGACTCCAGGATTGGGTTCACTTTCTGCTTAGAGTATATTATTTTAATACAGTTGTATTTTTATAAAACCACATGGTGAACCCAAAGGGAGAATTTAAGTGGAGGCCAGGGAACCAAGCCTGCCCTGTCCGTTAAATCATTGTCTGTATTTGGAAATGTCACCCACTTTGAATGCTGTTTCCTCCAAGTGAAAATGAGAGTATGATACTTACATCACAGTGGACATGTTACAGAATTAAAATTTGCACAGTCGACAGAGATGGACAGAGATGAACAACCACACAGAAGGAGAAAGAAGGTGGCTTAATCCTGACAGATGAGTGCATTTTTACCTGCATTCAACATTAAAAACAAACAAGTAAATTCAACTAGAATAGAAAATGCAAAGCTCAAAACCTAGGATGTAATTGATTAAAATCAAAAACTTCTGAGCTCTCCTCCCTCCAGGAATTTCAATGAAGAGGTCTCCCTGTTATACAAAGACTAAAAACCATTTCTTGATGATATCCTAGCGTTGGCAAGTGTCATCGTGATAGTCACGTCATATTCACTCAAAGCAGGGACTTCCTTTCGGCACCGAGTCTTGAAAAATTGGACATACTGGTTCCAGTAATTGGTTGCAAGGTAGTGATGTTTTTTCCCCTTTTAACAGGCACTAATCATTGCATTTCGAAAAATGGAAAATATGGCAGCCACGCCCACTGTCAGGTCAGCACAGGCTGTTGAGGTTTCCACTTTATACTCCATTTGAACAAATGGCTTTTCAGGAAAGTGGTGGGAACTTAACAAGTTAACTGGATTGCCATGTCAGTGCGTAGGAAGGGGTTGGTTCATGGATAGGCAGTTGTGTTTTGCTGGAGTTTTGTCAGAAGTGCTTTCCACAGTTCAGAGTATCTAGTAAGGCCAAAGAGGAGTGGGGGCAGAAAAAGAAAAGAAACCAGGAGACGGAGAAACAGACATGATAAATGTTCACTCCCAGCTGAACCCTGGCGCAATCTCATTTCTCATGGAGACCTCCATAAAAATGTTCAGATACCAAATATATATATACATATATATATATGTATATACATATATATATATATATATATGTGTGTGTATATATATATATATATATATATATTTCCTTAATTGCAAGCAAAAGAGTACTTCTTTAAAATGCTGTGAAAAGTACTAAATTTGTTCACCTGCAAGGTTTGAGTTGGCCCCCAAAAGGGTCCTGAATGGAGACCCTGTAGAGAGGTAGAATTCTATTTTCTTTTCATCAGTATAAATCTATTAGACATAAATGCCTTCTTACTGACCCAAAGATGATAACCTCAGAGGGGGGGAAAATCACCCAAAAAAGGTCCCTCCCGTGCTTTATGGCTGGGTCAAGTCCTTAATCAGTTGCAGGATATTTCTCTTGAAATGGCCATGAAAGACTTTTTTCCCAGGAATAGGTCACTGTTTTAGGGTTACCATGAAGCAAAATATGTAAAGTTTGATGCTCCTTGAGTTCAGGTGCAAGTCTTTTAACTTCCCCTTGTTAAGTTGGAAAGATATCGTGGTGAATAGAAATAGTCTTTTCAATTCAGAAGTTCTTCACGAAGGGCAATCTCTTTGTGGGGCTGGTTCTACACACAGCGGCTCCATGTGACCTCCTGTCGGGGCCCATGATGGTTTTGTCTTGATCAAAATAGTTCTCTTCACAGGAGGGGAAGGGCTGTCACATCATCCAGCCAAAGAAAATGCTCTTAAGAGCAAGGTGGAAAAAAGGTACCCCTTTCTTTTGGGAGAAGAGGAAGAGAAGGAAGGAAGAGAGGCGCCATTGCGAAAGACGGGAGGCAGAGGGGAAGAAATAGGAACAGAGAATGGCTAGGCGCCGGGGGCAGAGCAGGGGCCGCGTCTAGCATCCTCAGAACAAACGTGTCCATTTCTTTTCCCACAGCAAGGCCAGTAGGGGGCGCTGTCCATCCCATTGTGCGCCTCAGGAATTATCTACAGCCTGAGTTCTAACCAAACCAAGATTTAGTCTCAGGTCGACCTCACTGCACAATCTGTCCTTTGCCCAAGAATATGAAAACCTGTGTTTCATTTTGATCTATTCTCAACTATACCTTTTTAAAGCGAATTGCCCCTCCTTGACCTACAAGACGGGCTCCTTTGCACTTTAGCCCCCCGATTTCCCAAAGAAACAGCACGAGGCTTCTGTGTCTGCTAACTGAACCCATTTATCCGGTTTCCCCAGAAAATGAAGGTTCTTTCCACTGGGGTAGGGAAGGGTAAAGGCAGGGGAGCATGGCGGTGGAAATAAGACGGTTGTAATTCAATGCAGCCTCTGGGATTGATTTATCGTGGATGGGGCTGAGGAAGTCTTTGTACCTTACATATGTGCAGGGTTGTGAAGGTCAGACGGCATGTGCCGAAAGAGAGGTAGGGTAGAGGGAAGCCGGATGAATAGGGAAGAGAATTCCACAGAATGGGATCGATGGGGTGGAGAGGGGATGTAGCACCCTCACAAGGAAATTGGAAGCTCCTGGGGAAATTTATAGTCATATGAGCTGCACCCCAGGGGGACGTCTGTAGAAGAACACATCTTGCCCCTAAGAATGGATTAGGTGGTAATGGTCCCTGAAGCGCTGTGTTCTCTCTCTACCTGAGCACGACACATCATATTTTGATGGAGGCAGGAGAGAGAAGGGAAGTACGGGCTTCTCTGCATCCTGAGCACTTGTTAGAGGGTTCACTGCACTAGGACACCAGCTAAGGGGGCAGGTGGGGGCCGCAAGGCAGTCTGACTTCTGCTCACCAAGCTGTGAGCCCTGGAGAGGGCTGGGCTTTCCTGGAAGAAGGGGTGCCTTCGCTATGGGGCTGTTTCTGCCCAACGGGGGGGTGGGGGTGGGGGTGCAACTTTTTCTAATTTGCATAAAGGTGTAGTGTGGACTAAGGTCTGCCCTGTCTGCAGGCAAGGAGCCCAGAAGTGTCAAGAATATTGGGTTTGAAGATACAGTTTCTCTTCCCTGTGATCTCTTGCTGTGTCTGATTTTTTTCCCGTTTATTTTCTCTGCCTGAAATTCAGCAATGGTCAGACTCTGTCTATTTATAAGACTTAGGAGGTACTAATGTTCTTTAAAATGTGTGTCATAGAGGGAAAACGTTCCCTAACAGTTGGCTCAAGCAGGATGTTTGTGTGGGCTTATCTATTTCTATTTTAATCTTATTGACTATAGTACAGAAGGTGCCAAAAAAATGTATATACGTTTTAAGAAAGAAAAAAAAACTGTATTAAAATTGTAATACTCAATATATACCAATAACAAAAGATGACTACAAGTCGTGTGTATACATTTTTTTGGCACCTGGGTAGTTTGTGTGGAACCATCCATTGGTAAAGTTAATGCTGGTCATTGCTACTGATTTGGAGGAACCCTGCATCTGAGGAAGTTTCTACCATGTTGAAGATATGTCCTTAAACTCTCTCTGCTTTGGAAGGCTCTCTCTTTCAATTACCAGCTGGAAAAGCATGCTGGGAAGAGACTGTATTTCTTTATACATCCTCAGTTCCTTTGCAATGTCAGCTTCTTTTGATGACTTCCTTGGTCCCCACCAGTTCTATATTGGGACCAGAGCGAACAGATGAATGCCTGCTACAGAAAGCAGAGTCAGTGTGGCATGAGGGCCTGGGCCCTGGCTGAGAACCCGGAGGCCCAGACAGTGGAGTGCGTAGGACGTTCCATGAGCTTGGGCAAATCACTTAACGGCCCACGATTATTTAGTTAGGCAGATTCTATTAGTCTGTCTGCCTCTGGGAAACTGGCCGCACTGCCTAGCATATCCAAGGCCCTGAGAAATCCAACAATATGAGAACACTGTTTACCATTTGGGGAATGTAACTTTCCCCCCCTAGCACAAATGTCAATATTCTAAGAAGAATATTCCAAACAGAAGGAAAATATTAGAGAAGGTCTATGGCAACAAACAAACAAATAAAACTTGACATAGTAAGTTTGATTTAAACAGAACATGAAATGACATAAAGCCTGGGCAGAAGAAGCTGACTTAGTAACGCAAACTTTGCAAAGCTTTGCAAGTCGCGCCAAGAGTTTGGTACATCTCCAAAAACAGACAGCTATTGCTACTGGACATAGCCGTGAACTAGAAAATAGGGGCTGGGCACTTGTCTGCGTTCGACCTCAACTATATGGACATCAGCAAACTATTTATCAGTCTTTACACCTATCTCTACATACCTTACATGGTTTTTGAACATCAACTAAGCAAGAGCTTGTGAAAGTGTTCCCTAATCTACCCTGAACTCAATAAATATGAGAAGCTACCAACACACACACAAAAATCTCAAGAATACCGAAGGACATTTTGGTTGTTTCCATGTCTTGGCCACCGTAAACACAGCTGCAATGAACATTGGAGCACACGTGTCTTTATCTCTAAATGTTTTCAGATTTTTGGGTAGATACCCAGGAGAGGGATTGCTGGGTCATATGGCAATTCTATTCGTAATTTTTTGAGGAACCTCCACACTGCCTTCCATCATGGCTGCACCAGTCTGCATTCCCACCAACAGTGTATGAGGGTTCCTTTTGCTCCACAGCCTCTCCAACATTTGTTACTATTTGTCTTGTTGATGATCGCCATTCTGACTGGGGTGAGGTGATATCTCATTGTGGTTTTGATTTGCATTTCTCTGATGATTAGTGATGTTGAGCATTTTTTCATATGTCTATTTGCCATTTGTATGTCCTCTTTGGAGAAATGTCTCTTCAAGTCCTCTGCAATGGAATACTATTCGGCGGTAAGAAAAGATGATATAGGAACATTTGTGACAACATGGATGGATCTTGAGAGTGTAATGCTGAGCGAAATAAGTCAGACAGAAAAAGCAGAGAACCATGTGATTTCACTGATATGTGGTATATAAACCAAAAGCAACAAAAGAACAAGACAAACAAATGAGAAACAGAAACTCATAGACACAGACAATGGTTTGGTGGTTGCCAGACGGTAAGGGGGGTGGGGGGTGGGGGGTGGGAGATGAGGGTAAGGGGGATCGAATATATGGTGATGGAAGGAGAACTGACTCTGGGTGATGAACACACAATGGGATTTATAGATGATGTAATAACAGAATTGTACACCTGAAATCTATGTAATTTTACTAACAATTGTCACCCCAATAAATTTAATTAAAAAAAAAATCTCAAGAATAAAATTCCCTGAATGGTATTCTTTTCACATTTTCATTTTAATGAAACGTCAAAGAATAATGCGTTTAATATTTTTAACCCAATCCCATTGATAGACATAAATACACTACAGAATTGAATCTGTGAGATTGGACGACACACTCGAACGTTGGTTCCTGCCAGAATCTACTGGAATTCCTGATCTCTGGCTGATGGCTTTCAGAATCTCTTTTCTTGACAGATGGAGAGATTTCAAAATAATCTAAAACACATAAGCTTTACTTACTACAATCAATTTCAACATATTTATTGGATTGTTTTAGCTTAAATAAAGAGAAGTCAAACCTAAGGACATTTTACAAGAGTCAATCACTATAAAAGTTTCATTGTGAATTTAAGGCTGAGGTGAAAATTTGTATCAGAGCTAAGGGAACACAGAACTTGAACCTGAACAAAGAAAAGTTTTATAAGATCATTTAGAGACCTCGAGGATTTTTTTTCTTTCTTTCTTTTTTTTTCCCCCTGCAGCTGGGGCTAGTAGATACTTTTCTTCTAACGAGAACAAGAAACATCTGAGAAGTGACTGAAATGTTTCAGTGTCTTACACATAGACTAGCCCCTTAAAAAAAAAAAAAAAAAAGACTCCCTCACTACCCATTAGACATGCCAAGGGCATCTCGTTAGATGTCCCAACTTTAGAGACAGATTTGCAAGCCAGAATGTTCCAACCCGGCAGTTGGATTGTGGGTTTTTAACCTTCACAAGTTTGGCCTTTGAGCAGAACTTGAGAAAGGAAGAAAGAAAAGAGGTAAAGAATGAAGAAGAAAAGCAAAATAAATCAAAAGCAGCTTTCTTGGTTACACCGACATCTCCAAGGCCACGTGCGAAAGGACGGAGCTCTAATGATATCAATTAGACCCGACCCGCCGGGACACTGGGACTGTATTGTACCCACTGAGTGTGCTCAAATCCATATGTAAAAGGTCATTAGCTGGGTACGGAATTCTGCACATTATCGGCCAAGGGTGCCTCCCTACCCCCAATACTTTCAACATTCGGAAATAAATCATAACCAGTAATGCTTTCACGTTGACAAGCTAATTCCACTTAGATTTTTCCTTCCTAAATCAAGGAAATGAGTATTTTTTAAAAATGTAATTGTGTGTTGAATGTGCATTTACACACACACACACACACACAGGGAAAGGCAGCTACTTGCTTTTCCCGACTTGGTTTCTCAGTAGGCCTAGCGGTAGTGGGACAGGTGACTTCTCCACTGGAATGAAGATTCCTCAGACATTTTCTTCCTTGACTGAACTGTCTGCATCTATTCCGAGGCACAGTGGGTATCTTCACAGCGGTGGGCTGCATTTGCCGCAGCAGAACCTCCAAGCTTCTTCCAAAAGGCTCAAACTTCCATATTTGTACGGAAATCTTTTGGCAGCCCTTCCAGAAAATGGCAGCTCCCCCAGGGCTGTGTTTAGGAGGCAGTGACCACCTGAAGGCTAATAACCAGCGGCTCCTGGCTGCCACCCTCCCTCTGACAGAAGGCCTCCTACCGGGGAAGCGACATTGATTTCCACTCCTCACTGAGAAACTTTGTCAACTCAGGCAAACAAAACGGAATCCTGTAACGTACCACGGCTTGAGTTGTGGTCCAACAGCATTGTCAGTATTTGGCAAAATGTTAAATTACCCAAGAAGGGGCTTCCTCTGGTAAGATTGTATCTCCCTCAACAACACCCAGCTCGGAAGGCTGGTTTGAGCTCGTCCTTCCTGCTTTGTGGGCCTGGGTTTCTTGTCTATTGAGAAGAGGTGGTCAGACCAGATGGGTCGGAAACTCCTCTCAGCACTAATCTTAAGTGACCACCTGAATTTGTTCTTAGTTTAGTTGTTGTTATTCTTGTTCAGGTTACACTTTGGAATGATAAAAATTTTGTCAGTGCATTTGAACGGAATTATTATTATTTTTTTTAAAGGCTGTACTTACTATCATCAGAAAGACAAGAGATAACAGTGCTGGCGAGGATGTGGAGAAAAGGGAACCCTCATACACTGTTGGTGGGCTTGTAAATTGGTGCAGCCACTACAGAAAACAATATGGAGGTTCCTCAAAAATTAAACATAGAGCTACCGGGTGACCCAGCAATTCCAGTTATGGGTATATATTCAGAAGAAATAATATCACTCTCTTGAAGAGATATCTGTACCCCCATGTTCACAGCAGTTTTATTTATAATACCCATCACATGGAAACAACCTAAGTATCCATCAATGAATGAATGAGTAAAGAAATCGTGCTATGTTCATATATAATAGAACTACCCAGCCATAAAAAAAGGAATTCCTGCCATTTGCAGCAACATGGCTACAACTTGAGGGCATTATGCTGAGTGAAAGTCAGACAGAGAAAGACAAATACCATATGATTTAATTTATGTGTGGAATCTTTAATGAAACAAACTCAGAGAAACAGAGATGCCAGGGAGGTTGGTAAACATCCTGCAATGCATTGGGCAACCCCAATAGAGATTTGTGCAACTCAAAATGTTAACACTGGCGAGGCCAGGAAACCCCGTCCTGTACCCTGCACACCCAGCACAATGATTGACTGTGCAAATTATTTTCAATTGATTGACAGAGGCTGAACCATACTCTCTCTCTCTCTCTCTCTCTCTCTCTCTCTCTCTCTCTCTCTCTCTCCCCCTCCCACCCTCTCTCTCTCAAGAATTAATACCATAAGTCATACGATTGAATGCATGCTCAGTTTTTCAAAACACTTTCATAAACTTTGACTCAATTTGACCATTGAACTTCGCTGTACCAAGAAGAGAGGCAAAGTATATTAACAGAAATAACACTGGATTTAGGATCTAAGTTAAATCTAACTTCACTTACCGGCTCTATAACCATGGGAAAGGCAAGAAAAACACCCTGGCTCTTAGTAACAATTTTTATTGTTACAGTGATGCTATAAAATTATACTTTTTCTTTCCTTTAGTTCTAAGGCTAGTATTTGAGCTCAAAACGGTATGGTCAACTCCCCATGTGACACAGCAGGAAATTGAGACTCAAATATATTCATTCAGTTTCCCACTGTAATGTGATCTGTAAAATCCACAGAAGAGAATTCCGTCATCTAAGCTTCACGTAACAGGACGGACCTTCAATCTACTGAAGAAGGTTTGGTCTCGTTCTAATTATCATTAATGTGTATGTTCATCTCAATGTAACTGGGAAAATCAGGCACCGCTAAACTACACTCACACGCATCACTCACTTTTTCTACTTTTTATGTTGAAAAATGGCCTTCCCCAGGTGTGGAGGTGAGCCTGTATGCACATCATGACCCTACTCTGAAAATATAGTTCTTTCATTTTCTTGGCTACAAAATAGGATTTTTCCTTCCTTACACCTTCACTTTCTGAGCTGCTTCAGAAACACATCTGTTTTCTATCTGTTGAGGGAGGAAAACATGAATGCTTTATTATGCTCTGTATAATCTAATACATTACATTGCTTATGGGCTGCGTATTTTGTAAAAAAATAAATAAAAAGTCAGAAATCTCTAGAGGTCCAGGACACAGAACCAGAAAAGAGAGCACCCCTGGAGAAGGAAATGCCAGAGGCACCCCTCAGATCTTGGCGTGCTCAGGCTCAGGGGTCCTATCTGCTCCCTTCAGGACTGACAAGTGATCACCTAATCCCCTAATAAACTTTATTTATAGAGAAGCATTTGAAATTGCCGGCCACCTGCGCACATCTGCTTGGAAGAGCCAGTAGGGTCTGGAGCACAACCTCAGTCTATACTCAGTGAGATGAGTCCACATCAGTGGGGGGCGGACTCAGCCCCTTCACGGTGCATTGTCTGGACATATCGCAGGCACTCCCCATCACTATATGGGGGCGCAGTCCAGACCAGAAGACAACCACGGTCAACGCGACCCCGCCTGTACAATTATTGCCAGAAGAGAGGTCATTCTCAGTGCCCAACCTGTCACTGAATGAGATTTCAAATACCATTATGGTCCAGTGATGAAGTTTACCTTCTTTTTGTTTTTTTGTTTTTATCTTTTCAAAGCATAAAAGCATATCTAGTGGCCAAGTTCAAGTTAACATGATGTATTCTGTTCTCTTCATGGAAGAGACATCTTTCCCACTATCTTCTTTGGGAACAGTCTCTGGGAAAAATATTCTAAGGAAGAAAACAAAAACCTTCTATACATTGGGCAGCAGATTTGAACAAGTAATTCACAGCGGAGGAAACATGAATGGACAATAAATATATGAAACTAGCTTCAAGCATGTTAATAATCAGGGAAATAAAATGAAATAATTTATGAGATACATCTTTACCCCCACCAGATTGGAAAATATTAAGTGTGACAATAGCAAGTGTTGGTAAGGATATGAAATGAAGAAACTCTTACCCATTGCTGCTGATATTTGATTAAAGCTATTTGAAAAGTGACTGATGAATATCTAGTAAAATTAAAGATGCCTGTATTTTATCACCTAGCAATTTCATTCCTCAGCGTATATCCTATAGAAACTCTTACACACATATACCAGACAACATGAAAACGAATGTCCAGAAAAGCATTGCTTAGAAAATCATGAACTTGAAAACCATGTCACATCAAGCAGCAGATTAAAATGAGAAAGAATGGGATGTGTTCAAAGATGAGGGTACTTTCATCCATGAAAATTAACCAGAGTCAGAGGAAGTTACATGACTGCATCTCAGAAATAAAATGCTGAAAAACCAAAAAAGCAAATTGCCCAAGAGCACGTAGGGTATCATTGATAAACCCTTTGACAACATGTAAAAATCTCTATTACTAATTAGTAATATACTAATTTGTAATAAAAGTTCAGAGGAATGCACAGGAATGATAAAAAAGCAAATTCAGAATAGGGTTAATTCTCATGGGAAGGGGCAAGCATTCCATTTTGAAGACAGGGGCTTAAGAAGCATTCACTTTTGCTATTTTATTATGTGACATGGGTAGCATACAGGCATTCATAATTTTTCCATGTATTTCTACATAATTAAAATATATATATATATATTGGGTATCATTTCACAAATTTTTTGAGTCATATTTCCTGTTCTTTCTTTTTCCCAGCTTCCACTTGCCAATATAGCAGATAAATCAATCTAAGTGTTTGTATAGGGCCCAGTAAGGGCACTACTGGTTAAGGAGGTGGCTACGAGAGACATCAGGGTCACAAGTGACCCTCATTAATTGCCTGAGCAACAGCTCTGCAGATGAAAGAGGTGGGGAAGCCAGAGAGCAGAGCAGAAAGCAAGTGTGCAGTTGTGTTAAGTTGTGTCCATCAGACACCCAAGCTGAGATACTAAGTCTGATATTTGACATGAGTTTAGAGCCCAGAGATGCGACAGACCATCACAGCATACACTCGTACAGCATCACCTTGCCAACGCTGCTTAGAACCATGGGGATTCTCAGTGGATGAAGAGGATCCTGCCAACATTTCTGGAAAATACGCCCAAGGAGACGGCAGGGGACAGAAGCAGGAGTCCCTCTGGGGAATCAGACCCAGTGTTAGACACACCTCTTCCATCACAGTGAGAGGGGGAGAGGGTGGCTCTGGGAAGACGTGGGCTTTGAGGAAGGCCTTATCTAATGTCTTCTATTTTTCTACAAATTATTGAATGAGTTGAGGAGGGGATGAGTGGGGGGGGGTTGCGAAGAATGGGAGACAATTAATATCCAGTCCTCGTTCCAAGTCGGATGTGTGCTTACTAGAACAACAGTGTAGTGAATTGTGAGGAGTGTGGTGGGTACAGTCCAGAGAGAGGTGAGGTTCATAAACCGACAAACTGAGACTCACTCAGCCTGGTCGGAATCTAAAGCCGACGCCCGCTGGTCTGCATCCCGTCCTCCCGTATCTGGTGGTTTCTTTCATGGCATCTACGTTGGCGCCCGGAAGCTGCCGCTGCTTCCTTTCACTTCCATTTTCTCTTTCCGTTCGCTGCCCTCAGCTGACCACTCTCTGCGTCTCAGTACGCAACCCAGCATCCTAGAGAAGTGACTTGGGGTCTCCTGGAGCCAAGTCCCCCTTGTTCCACTTGGCCGAGGGCATTTAAGTTGTGTAGAGCTGTCCCGTCAGGTGCGATGGGCTTCCAGGTTTGTGGTTTTGCTTTCAGTGCACACAGGCAGAGCAACAAAGGGGAGTGCTTTATTCCAGAGCACAGGGTGTCCCTCCAGGGAATGGAGTACACTGCAAAAGGGAGGTAAGGCCATGGGTTTTTGCACAGCAACTCACTATGTGTCTTCTATATTTTATACAGAAGTGATACATAATATGTATATGTATGTATGTATATATGTGTATATGTACATTATGTCTGCACACGCATATGCTCTACAGAGTGTGTGTGTGTGTGTGTGTGTGTGTGTGTGTGTGTGTATGCATAACATATATACCAGGGGTGGCAAAAAATGTCTACAAGTGGCCACTGTGGTCAGCGTTGCTCAAGCAGTAGCTCGCCGTCATTAGAAGTGTCTGGACGCTGATGGGAACCACTCTGAGCACCTCTTGTCATTGCAGACGTCACACGTGACTTGTATTCATCTTTTGTTATCGGTATATGTTAAGTATTACAATTTTAATAGTGTTTTTCCTTTCTTAACATGTGTATACATTTTTTGGCACTCTCTGTATATATAGACACATACTAATATGTACATATATGTGTATATGTCTATAATATAGAAAAAACATGGTGTATCAAGTATGAAAGACATATACTCTTACTCCTGCAACGTATTCTATTTCCTCCGGGAGAAAAACCAGTGCTCTAAAATAAACACAACCTTTGTGAGAAGGAGAGAGAGAGAGAGAGAGAGAGAATTAGAAGAATATTTAGTAACTGCTGTGGTATGGTGCTGACAGTCAGAACAGATGGTAGCTAAACCATTGTTTTGGCCATGCTGGAGTACACCCCTGAATGTGGGTGTACACCCCAGGATGGCACAGCGTGCAATGATGGATCCAAAGTAAGATACATACTTCCAATCAAGAAACTCAAAATCTTGATAGTGCACATGACAGAGGTCAGCGTTTTTGCATTGAAAGGAGTCCCCTATGAGGGTCGTATGCTTTGGATTTTGGGGGGCAATCCTGACTCTCGTTACTGCTTAGCTCTCTTAGTCACCACACTGTTTCGAAGTTCCAGCCTTTCATTATGTAACCTCCCCTTCACATACATCCTTTGACACTCAGCAATGGCACGGAAAGCTTTGTCAGTACTTTGATTTGTGGTTCAGGAGACAGAGTCCCATAGGATGGATAACAGTGATGTAGCTTTTATCTGAACATGCACATATGTGTTTCCTGTCTTTAATTTTTTTTAAGAGAAAGGCACTAATGCATATGCAATAAATTCTAAGGAAAGACTTATGGTTTTAAGTATCAAAAACTGTTCTCTGGACCTCTGTTGGATTTGAACCAGCCTTGGACGTGAATAGCTCCCATTGCACCACTAACTGCTGAGGTTGTTCTTGGCTGGCAGATGGAGGAAAGACATATTGATGAATGCAAATAGGCAAAATAAAGAGAATGTGTTTCTGTGACCTTCAGATTCTCTTGATTTACTCCTGGGTGGAAAGAACATGAAAGTTACTGCAAAAGCATCTCGAGCGTCGTCATGACATAAGGAACCAAACGAATTAAGTGTGGAAACACTCATAGAATTCCGACGAATCCATCCTCAATTTGCTGATGACTTAGATAAGTGTAGAAAGGATGCAGGTAAACTATTTTCTATGTATGACCCAGCAGCATGCCCTGAAAGTTATGGTAAAGTCCAGTTTTCATTTTTAGATGAAAATCGTACAGCTTCTCCATGAATACTAGCTTCATCAGCAAGTAACTTCTAAGTTCAATAAATATAACGGTGAATTAGGAATCAAGTTGTGAGGAAGTTAATAGCATTCATTCATTTCCTGAGCATTTCCATAACTAACAGCAGGCTGAATACTGCAATGCAGGGGAGAGCACAGAATCCCTGACCATGTTTCTTTTGTAACTATAGTTAATACAGAGTGTGATGAAACAGAATTTGGGGCTGGGTAGTATTTGGTAGGTAGAAAGGATAGAAGAGAATAGCTGTGAAGTCAGAATATAGAGGAGCTCACTGAGCGTCAACAAGACTCAGCGCGGTAATGGTCAAGCACGTTTGCAACTCTGCCATGCTTTAAGAGGTCAGGGGCAATACTGGTTTTGTTTCCAGCTGCCAGAGACACAGGAAGTGCTCCAAAACCTCTTCCTCAAGGAATGGATGGCATGTAATGTGTAAGGGGGCAGGCATGACCTATGAAACAGTGAAGTGGAAGACAAAGGTTAAAGAATAAAGCCGGCCATTTTCTCCAGAATCTTCTTCACACAGGAGGTAGGCAGACTTCCGGGCTGTGGACACTCCCTGTCTATCCTGTACCACTGCTGGGTCATCACATACTCAAAGGGAAGACCCTGCCGTTCGTTGACTTGGCTCTTGGTCTGCAGATTATAACATAGAGATGGTTACTCCTCATCGACTGCGGTAGCCCTGTCTTTCCCTGTCCCCAAATACTGTATGGCTTTGACAACTTTTACTGTCTGCCACGTCCTCCCCTTCTCACCATCTGTCCTAATTCAGTCCATCATCACTTTGAAGAGCTTTTGACTTTTATTTTTACAGATAATGAATCCCACCGTCCATATTTTTTTACAACTTTCTTTTTCCTTCCTCAACAGTTTCTCCTGGGCACTTGTTCCTTAGCTTACCGTTTTGACTAGCTGCACTATATAAATAGTATCAATGTACCATAATTTCAGCCCATCCTTCTTGATCCAACTTGCGTCGTATCTTCTTCACACCCAAGAGTCACGTCTCCTTCTGACCCTTGGCCCACGTAGGCTTTCACATCAGACCCTTTACACACGTGTGCCGTGTGCTGGCCCAGTGTTCCATCTTCATCTCTGTTTTATACATGTGTGTGCAATCATGATCCCTTGAAAGTAGGGACTACGGCTTCATTTCCCTGTTATCCTCGTGGTATTTAGGACAACAAGTACAAGGTATTAAGTACCATCACCCCCTTGGTTGCAGGAACTGTCTTAGATACCTTTATCTTTCCAGTATCAAATACAATGCATGGCGTCCAGGAAGCGCTTAATATGTATTTATTCACATGAGCGAATGGAGGAAAGAAGGACTCCATTACACTTAGTACTCTTATTGGGGAATATTTTCATCTTCTCCTACTCCAAATTTGAGTTACAGTGTGACACCCTTTGATCTCCTTTCTCTTGGCTCTCTCTGCTCAGACTGTTCTTGCAGAAGAGAAGATAGCCTGTGTGTGATGTTTTGACAATAGTTTCTATCAATAGAACATGAAGAAAAAAAAATGAAAGCAAAGTGAAAATCCCATAAATGATTTTTTTTTGAAACACCTTTTAAGCTAAAGACAATCTTGCAAATTAATTCTCCGTGAAGACAGAAAGGAAGGCGTACTCTCCGAATTCAGAACTAGCCGAGGAGTAGGAGGGAGACAGTGACAGAGGCCACATTTTAAGAATACTAGAAAAGATTTTATAACAAATTAAGCTCCGGATGAAACCATTCCTGGTGTTCCAGGTCAGTTACCCCCTCTATGGAACACTGCTCTGCATTAATAATAAAGATCAGTGTGGCCTGCGAGGGAGAAATAGAGTCTTCTTTTAATTAACTTAAATTTTTTATCAAATTGATTGAAAAGTTCTTATCCTTTTTAATTTTCTTTTCTTTTCTTTTTTTTTTTTTACTTTCAAGTGTATTGCACATGAGCCCAGGACACCTCCACCTTACCAGTTGGCGTTTCTTAAATGGCATACTTGCTTTGCGTTCAGAAATATCAGAGCAGCATGGCAGAAGCAAGCCGATGGAGGGAGAAAACCTATACAGTCATTGAAAGGAAAAAACCTTATTTTCATACAGGCAGAGGGGGGAGGTAGTGTTTCCTCACACTCATCTGCTGTAAATTATGCAATACATCTAACATCTATACATTATGTGTAATGAGCTCTGCTGAACTTTCCAGAAAGATGCCTCCTCCCAAGTCTTTTTGTGTGTACATGTGCATATCCGCAGTACTTTGTTTTCTCACTGTGGTTCCCTGTGAATAAGCTGCCTGTTTCAGCACAGGCTCTGGGGTTCACCTTCCAGGGAACCCCAGTGCAGTCCTCATGAGCCTGGAGATCGATGTGGGAGGAATTTAAATTTGAACTGCACGTAAAGCCATGGAGGTGAAAAAAATCACTTAAGGGGACCATCAAGGCAAGAAAAGTTCCATCTGTCTACATGTAATCTGTATTTCTCTACAAAGCTAGGATGAACTTGCCTCAATATGTTTTATTTCATGTGCTGTACTTATAGTCGTTCTTTAATGAGTTTACATTATTTAGATACTTTCAGTTACAAATAAGGAGTGTACTCATTTTAGTGATATTGGTGGTTGAAATGTTTAAAATCATTTCTCGTGAAATAATGAGCAGTAATAATTTTAGGAAGACATAGCATTTGGATAAAAATGGTGACCTTCTGAGGAGTCCCTCAATTTATCCACTTACTCTTGGTAGTTAAATACAGATTCAGATGGAGCCATAAACTGTGTTTACAGTAGGGCCCACAATTCAGAAGTTTTACAACCTAAAACTTTTGAATTGTGGGCTCTACTGGAAATATGATAAATGATACCGGCCTTCTCCCCCAGAAAACTCACATATGCAATTATATATACCATTTTACATATTATTTAGGGGGCTCCTACAACTCCTAAGTCCCATTTGTGGATCTCAGGTTAAGAAGTAAAACAACCTCCAGCTGGTCCCAGAAGATGATTTTCCATCCCCCCACCCCCCGACATGTGGCCTGAGTCCTGAAGGGCAAGTAAGAGTCACACAAATGACAAAGGATGCAAAACCAGCGAGTCTGGGCTTCCCGTTTGGATTTAAGAATCCGTTGTCACAGGCAGTTAGAGAGGAAAACAGACATCTCCGGTGTTTTGAACATGGATAGTAATGTAAAACGATATAAAACACAAATGAAAATGGTGGAAAAGAGTTTTAACCATTTCTAATGGCTGGCAGTTATCTTCTATTAAACGTGATCGTTACCCAAGCCCTTTTTTTGTCCTTTCTTGCAATAGTCCTCAAAACTCATCCCCCCTTAATGTACAGAATTGCGAGGATATAAACATAGAAAAGTAAATGGGTTTATGCAGACTCCAACATGGACAAAATGCCAAAGGTGGTGAGTGTTGTTTCTACCCCCAAGAGTCTCCCCCAAGGCCTAATTGCGGTATCGGGTTCCGGGAACTGTGTCCAGACTCGTCATCTTGACACCTGCTCTAGGAATCAGCGCTTGAATACTAAGTTCTGGTTATGCTGGTCTCATGTGGTTCCTCGGGGGCCGTGCATCTCCCCCTCGGGGGCCTCCTACATGTCTTGGCTGACCCTTCACTTCTGCTTCCTAAATCTCATGCAAAAATCTCTAAAGAGCAGCCCTAACCCAGGCCCACACAGGGAAGAGAATGCCGGGAACCCCCTCCCCATTATGCTTGTATTTTCGAGATGGGTGCAGTTAAAATCAGTGCTCTCCACTGGACCACCCACAGCCTGAGTTCCTAACCTCCATGTGGACTCGTTTTCTAGACGAGGAAATGAAAACTCAGAGAAATCCGGTTATTTGCACAAGGTCGTTCTCCATCCCAAAGCCACGTATGGAGCCGCTACTGTGTATCAGGCAACGTGGTGAGTCCTTGGGGACACAAGGAGGAAGATAGGTCAGTCTCGGTTACAGTCCTGAGTTTTCCTCAGTTATTCCTTGGAGGATTTATTTCATTAGTCTCCATAGAGAAAGGCAACTCTTCTGCACCGTGGTCAGAAAACCTTTGTTCCTGTTGATCCTAACGCTCCTAGTCAGAGGACATACGTGACCACCGTCTCTCCTCCTCATGCGTGGTGCACTTGCCAGACCTTGGAATAAAATTTCTCACGCTGTATCTAACCCGCACTTTGAAATCTTTGTACAGGTTTTAAACTCATATTTAAAACCTCTGTCTTTTTATTTTGTCTAAAAATAGCCTTGATTTTATCCCATCGGTGTGTTTCTCAGGATTAAATCATTGTTCCTAGTACACTTGACAATGACACATCTGCCCTTGAGTGGAGGTTCTACGAGGTTGGACAATTAAGTTCGCAAACTCATCCTGGAAAAAGTGCTACATACCTCATTGCTGAATATCAGTACGGTCACCTTTGAAATACTCCCCTCGGGAAGCTCTGCACTGACGCCAGTGCCTAGTCCACCCTTCAAAGCCATTTTGGAGCTCTCTTTCTGGAATGGCCATCAGAGCTGTCATTGTATTACCCTTGATGTCCTGAATGTCATCAAAATGTCTTCCTTTCAATATTTCCTTTATCTTCGGGTAAAGAAAGAAGTCACTGGGGGCCAGATCAGGTGAGCAGGGAGGGTGTTCCAATACAGTAATTTGTTTTCTGGCTAAAAACTCCCTCACAGACAGTGCTGTGTGAGCTGGTGCATTGTCGTGATGCAAGAGCCATGAATTGTTGGCGAAAAGTTCAAGTTGTCTAACTTTTTCACGCAGCCTTTTCACCACTTCCAATTAGTAAACTTGGTTCACTGTTTGTCCAGTTGGTACAAATTCATCATGAATAATCCCTCTGATATCCAAAAAGGTGAGCAATATCGTTGCCACAAGTTCACGAACTTAATTGTCTAACCTCGTACTTGGGCTCCTTCCCAGCAGGAATCCCTGGGGCAGACTCCAAGAGACATCTCAGCGTTGGGAACCATGTAGACTTGCCTGTCATTTCCGAGAGTCGCGTTATTACCCTGCGATGGGCAATGCCCTGACTGCATTGACAGACGTCCACTCCTGTTAGTCTCTGTTATGACAGAGGACAAAGCATTACCCTGTGTATGTTGGGGCTGAGGCCAGGAGCGTAAGTCAATACGATAGGGTGAGAATTCTGAAGGAAAAATAAACACACATGTAAATGGAATGGGGTACCTTAATTTTTGTCCAACAGATATTTAAACCCATCTCTGCAGGCTGTGATCTGTTGGTGAACATCTTGTCTCCTGCCATGTTTTCAGTCCCTGCCGTAAGACGATCCCCAGCCCTGTTTGCTCCCCTTCTCACTGCCAGCAGTGACGCCTGCTCAAGCCTTTTCATGTAAAAGCCCCCAGAATGCAGCCACGCAAGATTAAAGTTCCGCCCTGACGTGGAATGAAGGGGAATTATACAGTTTGCAAGAGAAAAGATAATAAAGGAGTGAGTGTATAGAAATCCTTTGATGAATTATATAGCGGCCATTTTCTGGCATTAGTAATGTAGGGCAGAAGACAGCGTTGCTGATATATAGATGTAAATTCACCAGCCAGACTCCATTAGAGGGAACTACAAAAGACCCCGTTGATTTCAGTATTGCTTCCAAGAGGCACTGGGTAGTGTTAGCAGGCCCCTTCCGTGGACCTGGAAACTGTAACAAGTGAAGACTCCCTAGGATGAAATAGCCACCATGGCAGGAACGTTATAAATAGCAAAAAGCCACAGGGCAAACGTCAGTCACCTGGATCTATGGCTGTCGTGCCAGTCCCCGGGTTTGGCATTACGTGCGTATTTCACAAATATGGCCTTCGGCCGCTGAATTAACTCGTGCTGTTCTAAAACACAGTAATTGTGTCTCAGAAAAACAAACAATACCCATTGAAAACTTTCCTCTGAGAAGCCATGGGTCTACCTCTCCCATCCAGACCCCATTCCAGGAAAGGATAATTCTAGATGGAAATGCCATTTGACAGTTGTAATGCTAGAGAAGATTTAGCTCTCAGAACAACAAGTATGTTTAGTCTTTATTTCACGGTTGCTAACAGAAAAGAAAGAAAAAGCTCAGTCTGTGAGTTGCCCTAAACTTTGCTGTATTTTATCTGCAACCTATAAACCTACGACCTGCTTTTGTATAAAATAATGAGAAGGAATCCTTCTGTGTCCAGATGGTTGGGGTTTTTGTTTCTTTTTGTTTTGTTTTACAAGAGTCCAGGACCCTTTACCCTCTTCTGATCTCAACTTTCTGACAAGGCTTTTGATGCTGGTCCATTTAAACACACACACACACACACACACACACACACACACGCACACACACACACACACTCACACATGAATCTGTGTGGGTCCCTGTGCAGGACCATCACATTTAGTCCCTTTAAGCAAAGTCAGCACAGAAGTCTGGGTAGCGGGTTGAAAACTCCGTGTGTTGACTCAGTGCCTTGCTAACTGACGACTTTTGTAAAGTAGCACATGCATGGAGTCAGTTGTTTTATCCTTCAAGTCCCTGAAGGTGAGAACGTCCTGCACTCCAGGAAATCCCAGGCCAGTATTCCCTGTTCTTACTTCTAGCCCAACTCTGGACCCCTTTTCCTTAGCTTGAGGGCGATAAAGCTCCCCAATCTCTGTCAAGGATGAAGGACCCTTTGGAGCGTTAGATAGAGGTTACGGACACCCCCCCCCTGCCCAGGAAAATGCCCACGTGGGTGCACACACACAGAAACATATTGTCATGCCATGTCAGGGAGTACACAGGCTCCGAGGCACCACCCCTTAACTCCCAAGGGGTCTCCAGATCCCAGGTGAAGAATTTCTTGTCTATAGAATAAATATGATGGAAAACTCTGTGCCTTGAATTATAGTATGCATAGAAATATATGTCTTGGGATTTAAATGAATAATAAAACCTGTTACTATTAAAATTAGTGAGGAATACCTAAGAAGTAAACAGAGGTAAAAATGGAGATTTTTAATAGACGTGAACTTAAACCTTCGGTCCTGATCATTTCTCACCTGGGTTGACATCTGTCTTTGCACTAACTACCATACATCATTTTTTAAATAGTTGTGGGGATAAATTTTTAAAAAATCAAACCATGTCGTCCCCAGGCTCAAAACCTTCAGTAACTCCCTTTTGCACACGAGATGCGTAGAACACAAAGAACTTTCACACGTTGGTCCTCGCCTCCTTTCCAGAGCCGTGTTTTCTCACTCCTTCAAGGATATTCTGCACTTTCAAGCAACTTCAGAATATATGAGATTCACCAAGGTTGACAAATTTTCTCACACCTCTGTTGGTGTTTTACAATGATATTCTCTTGCCCTGTCATGCTTCCCTGCTCCCCCAACGAGACCAACAGCTACCTATCCACCCATGCCTAAAGATTCAACTGCCACATTCCTACCTCTGGGAACTGCTTTATTTCTGCTTTCACTGTGCTCTTGGCTTACTAATAATTGAGTGAGCATCTGTTGTTTAATTTCTCATTCTGCAAATAGTCCGATCATATACACCATCAATGGAGAATTTTGATCATGTGTCCCGTATCATACAAAGGCACATACAAATCAAAAGTGTATGCACTTTGTGTTATCTCAAAGTATTCTATTTCATGAAAATTAGCCACAAAAATGTAAATGCTAAGGAATGTTAAAAATAGACATCGCCATCAGGAAAATACAAATCAAAACCAAAATGAAATACCACTTCACCCCTATTAGCATGGCTATTATAATAAAAAAAGACAGATAATTACAAGTATTGTTGAGGACGTGGAGAAATTTGAACCCTCATATGTCAGTGGTGGGAATGCAAAATGGTGAAGCCACTTTGTAAAATAACCTGGCAGGTCCTCAACGGCTAAAGAGAGAGTTATCATTTCTATGTGTACACACCAGAGAAATGAAAACGTATATCCACACACACACAAAAAACACTTGTGTGTGAATGTTTGTGGCAGTATTAACAGCCAAAAACAGGAGAGAACTTACATCATCAACTGATGAATGGCTAAACAAAATGTGGTCTCTGTATATCATCGAATATTATTTGATAATAAAAAGAAACGATTCATGTTATTGATCCATGCTACAATATGGATAAACCTTGAAAACATCTTGCTAAATGAAATAAAAGAGTCACAAAGACCAAGTATTTTATCATTCCATTCCTACAAAATGTCCAGCAGCAGCAAATCAATAGAGATAGACAAGAGATGCAGAGAGAATGTAGATTAGGTGTTACCTACATCTTGGACAAAATAGAGGGGTTACGGAAAATGGGGAGTGACTGTGAATAAGGACGGAATTTATTTTGAGGGTGATGGACATGTTCTAAAGTTCATTGTGGTGATGGTTGCACAACTCTGTGAATATACTGGAAAATGTTGAGTTGTATGCTTTTGGTGGGCGCATTGCCTCATACATGAATTATATCTCCATAAAGCTGGCACATGAAAAATAAATTGAGAGCTAGAATTCCTGTCATGTTACAGTGTCTCAACAGATTATTTTCCCCGGCGGTGTGCATACTCCAATTTTCAAATTTTACATTTAGTAACTGCTGCTTTATGTGATTTTTCTTCAGATTGTAAGAACCCAGAGGACCGTAGTTTTGTCTTATTCCTTATATTCTTTAAATTTAGAATATCTAGAAATAAAAGTACTCAATGATTATGGAATGAAGTAATTGGTTTATTAACCAGATATCGAAGACTTTTCCTGTTCTAGAATTTGTTAAAATCTCAATTCTTTTTTAATTATTTATTTTTTTAATTGTGGCAAAATATACATTACATAGAATTTACTATTTTAACTGTTTTTAGGTATAATTCAGCGGCATTAAGTGCATTCACATTGTGCTGCTACCATCATCACCAGCCATCCACACATTTTTCATCTTGCAAAACTGGAATTCTCTACCCTTGAAATACTAACTCCCCATTTCCCCTTCCCCCAACCCCTGGCCAACACCCATTCAACTTTCCATCTCTGAAACTTACTATTTTAAGTACTTCATTTGAGTGGAAACCTATAGCATTTGTCTTTTTGTGACTGACTTATTTCACTTTGTACAGTGTTGTTAGGGTTCATCCATGTGTCAGAATTTCTTTTTTACGACTGAGTAATATCTCACTGTTTGTGTACTATGTCTTGTTTGTCTGCTCATTTATCGATGGACACTTGGGAGGCTTCCACACTTTGACTCTTGTTAATGATACGGCTATGAACATGGATGTTCAAATACGTCTTTGTTTCCATGTTTCAAATTATTTTGGATACATATATATGTACGTGTGTATATGTGTGTGTGTGTGTTTAGCATCTTCAAAGAGCTCTCTCTATATAACCTATATCTGTCTGTCTATCTATCTATCTGTCTATCTATCTATCTATCTATCTATCTATCGTGGATCACATGGTGAGTCTAAGTTTTTAAGGAACAACCCTACATACTGTTCTCCATAGCCTCTGCACCATTCTACATTCCCACCAGCAGTGCACAATAGTTCCAATTTCTCCACATCCTTTCCAATGTGTGTTATTACCTTTTTGTTTGTTTGTTTGTTTGTTTGTTTGGTTTGCTAATAGCCATCCTACTAGGTGTGAAGTAGTATCTCATTGTGGTTTTCATTTGCATGGCCCTCATGATTCGTGACTTTAAACATTTTCCTATGCTTTTTGGCCATTTGCATATCTTCTTTGGAGACATGTCTATTCAAGTCCTTTCTGCAAAAAGGTTTACTTAAAATGGATCAAATATATCCATTTAATAGCCAAAACTGTAAAATTCTTAGAAAAAAAATAGGGAAAAGTCTTCCATCACATTGGATTTGGCAGTGATTTCTTGGATATGACACCAAAGGCACAAGCCACAAAAGAAAAAGTAGACAAGTTAGACTTTATCAAAATGTAAGACTATTGCGCCTCAAAGGACGCTATCAACAGAGTAAAAAGTCCACAGAATGGGAGAAATGATTTGCAAATCACATGTCTGAAAAGGGATTGATATCCAGAATATATAGAGAACTAAAACTCAACAATAGTCTTTTAAAGGTTGGGCCAATGGTAATTGTCAGAATATTTTAACATCTCTCCCAACAGTTATGTCATTTCTTTTACTTTGTTTTTTTTCGTTTGTTTGTTTTTGTTTTTTTTACTCAACTCATTTTGGACGTGAACTGATGTGTTAGTGGGATCTAAACTCTGAAAGCTAGAAGTATTGAAGGCATGGGTAGAGCAAGAAACATTTCCTTTGTGTGTGTGTTTTTCCTTTTTTCATTTACTTTCTTGTGTTAACACATTAGCAGATAAAGGAAACAACTCTCCTTGCCCCTATGAGTGAATTTAGAAATAGAGCAGGCGTTGTATAGCTCGTGAGATTTCTGAGCAAATCAGTAAGAAGAGCAGGCAGGCCTAAGCAGAGAGCCACTGCGACCAGTGTAGGGAGGGTGGGGGTGGGGAGGGGGGACTGAAGTTGTCTTTCCTAAAACACTTTCTCTTTTTAGTAGAACACAATGTGATTAAAAACTATCAAATCATAACCAAAGATATTCCTGCAGGAAAGGGGAAAGAGGAGAATGGCCACAGATGGAAATTACTCTTCGTATAACTTAGGAATTACCCTTCAGTGACGTTGTAAGGTACTAGTGAGGGGAACCCAGTGGCAGTGAAAGCTAGCATTAGTGGAGTGGTAGACAATGTAAGAACGATACTGCATATGGGAGCTGCGTTCAGCAAGAAGAACGCAGGTCTGCGTGTGATCGACCCTTGATCTTACCAGGGTTGGACTTTTAAAAAGATAGCCCTCGTCACATACCCACCTCTTCCCCCACCTTCTTTATCCCTCTCGTTCCTCCCACACCCCTTCTGCTGGAGGAAACCCACTGAAATGCCTCTCCTACGCAAGCAGTAGTTACTCATCTATTAAAAGGAATGTCAACGTTGTATTATCTATTGAGTGAATTATTAAGTGAGGTTGGAAGGGAAATTAATGAAGCGCTAGAAAACCTGAAACTTGAAGCAATCATTTCCGTCCTCCATGACAAGGGGGGAAACAGGATGTTAGGGCTTTGGCAGATCAAGTGTGTCCACACTTTGATCCTTTATCTTGTAGGTCCTTTTACGTTTTGAATCCTAGAATAGTGGCATATGGTACCTTCTACAAAGAGGAACATATGCCTGATGGAATTAAATGTTCAGGTATATTCTCAAAAGCTAGAATTTCAGAATTATGCTGCTTTTTCTCTTGTTTTATGTGTAGAAAAAGAATGATGCTAAGTAATATTTTAACCTTTTAATGTTTAAGTGCTCATTCAAGTGAGTTAATGAAAGCCTCAAAATTTTCTTCCTCTTTCTTTATTGTCTCCTTATTTTTGAGAGTGATTCATATCCAAAATAAGCCTGAAATACAATAGGCGTCCTATTTTTTTTTTTTAATGATTACAGTGATGACACTTCTGATTATTCTTTCATAACAAGAAAACCCAAGGCTGTGCTAGTGCAAAAGATGTGACCTTTTCTCCCCCCTAAGGAAGATTAAAGATGATGTGAGTTTCCTTGTGGAAGAAGATTCTCTTTGCCACCAAGCTGGTATTAATTTCCTGTTCAAAAGGGGCTCTATTGTCAATGTGACGCTTTAATCGGCCACCAGTGTGACTGGGAAACACGGCCCTCACAATCAATGTCACTGTATTTCACGTCGTCTCAATATTGCTTAGTCATTTTGCTTCAGAAGTGCGTGAGGAGGGTCAATACATTTCATTAGTTGGTTTCATCTAAAGGAGAGTGCAGCGTGAGAGAACTTGGATTATAAGAATTGCATTAATGTGACACCAATTCCTTGGTTGTACAATACCAGACATTCAAATGCTGGAGGGCAACCAAATTATCGTCCACCGAAACATTTATCTAACCACCACCAGCAACATGTGCTACAAATAAAAGAAGCAATGAGGAATGCAACTCAATTTGCATAGTAGAGAGGGGGTGATGCTGGCATACGTGCGTTCTAAAGGAGGCTCATGCAGCTTGACTTTGAAGGGCGCCCATGAAAAATAACAACTCTTTTTCACCAATCGTGGCAGTAAAAATACTCACAATTCTAAAATGTAATAGTTGTTTTCATTGGATTGTCACGCAATTGATGGCATTTGTCTTCTCAGTAGACTTGGTGGCTTCCTGCCTAACAAATAATTAGGAAGTGACTGTATGAGTCTCTTCTAATCCTATGCTTTAGAAACCTTCACTGCGACTGTCATCCGATAAGTCTTCTTGTGTCCTTTTCCCTCTGACCTCTTTCTAAGATGAGGAGGTTACCACCGGTTTTCTTATGAACTTGGTCTTGTAGACCATCTACTTATTTTGACTTTTATTATATGACTGGGTACGACATTCCTTGTGTTTGGCTCTGCTTCATTTCCTTACGTGCCTGTAGCATTTGAAAGATTGGTATGAAGTCAGGGGCTGAGAATTATAAATAAAGGACATTTCTTTTTTTAAGACAATTTCTGAGTATAGACCGCATTCAATTTTATTTCAAATATGTCATATGTTTAAATGTATATACATGTTTGCCATGGCACCTATTTTGTGAAAATATATTGAATGGTGGCAATAAAACAGTATGAAATGAGACTGTGAAGTGACCGTACTATCCAATGTTTCAGTTGTGGCTTGAATGCCTTGTTTCTCAATTACGTATTTTACTCGTCCCCCCACTTCACTCTCAATGTGTTATAGTTAAACTTACCATTTCTTGAGCTCCTCAGTAGTTAACCGGATCCTGAATCTTGAGGAAAAAATGCCTACACTTTGTGACTTTGCAAAAGTAATTGAATTGACTCAGAACTTGACCTTCAAATGACAGTAGTAAGATTAAACCAAAGCAGAGCACAGACCATCTGAAACACTCTCACCAGCCCCCACACGGGCCAGGTTTGCGGGTGCTCGGACTGTGCCGTGGGCCGTGTTTGGGGCAAGTTTCTCTCTGCTTGATGAATGTGAAGTATTGTCCAGTTGATTGAGCACGTCAATAAACAATGTGCTTGTTACGCTAGAATCTTCCATCTAAGTCAATGGATTTCTGTCTTCAACTTGGAAAGACTTGAAAGATAAGTGACATTTTCTGGAGAAAAGTAGGTTCATTCTTTTTTCACAGGCATTAACTTAGGGTGAATGAATTAATATGTCCTCCTGGTCGGAACTGGGGAAAAGGAGAATTAGTTGAGGGGTTAAAAAAAAAAAAGTTTATTTGCATTTAGTATCTCTGGGAAAGAGGTTGCCCTTCGTAAGTTCAGCATTTTGGTCTCTAAATATTATTTTCTAGCTAAAGCATTTAGAATTAACTTTTGCATGGTAAATACCAGGGATACTTTGATATTTATAGGACATTGGTGGGAAGATGAGACTTGGCATAGGGTTTATATACTTCTTCTGTAAAATAGGTTATAAAATGAAAGCGGGACAACATATGATAAATTTAGAATACCAGATGAATTAAGAATTAAAGGCCTTACGATGAAGGTCGCTGATGAGCATGGCAGCAAATGGGCATCAATGCAAATTCCTCATTTATCTTACTTTCAAGAGGCTTCAGCAGGCCCAGTGCACTCTGGATAGGTAGGTGTTCTTTACGACAAGCTCTCAGGCCCATCGCAGACATGGGATCATCTTTGTGATGGCATTTGAGCTCTAGAAAGGAAAGACGCTGTGGAAATTCAAGGTCAGGTTTTATTCTCGTTGTTATCATTGTAAAAACCCAATTAGCCAGCATAGGTTAGTGTTAATTGAATTTTCAGTTTAATGGAGACTCAGCCAAAATGTTTTCTTGTTTTAACACCTGTGGCTTTACACTGGCCTTCTATGTATTAATTCTGCTTCCCTACCATAGTGCAGACAAAACCCAACTTTTTTTTAAAGAGCTAACCATTTTCTAAAAACTTTATGTTTTCGTTCCGAATGAAATCACATTAAGTAGAAGAAAGGGAAAAGAATAGGAAAGAAAGTGATTTGTCCATGTTTGTCACTAGTTTGCTCTGTATCTTCAGCATTTCCCATCTTCTCACTTACATCTGTCCTCTCTGTCACTGAGAGAGGGACATTTGTCCTGCCCACCCCCCAGAGCTGTCAAGAAATGTGTATACACTTCGGTTAGCATGTAGTATCATATAAATATTAAAGATTCTGTGGTTAGAGAAAGCAGGCTGAGATAAGTATATACTAACGCTAGATTATTGTACGTTAAAGGGTTTTGTGTTTGATTCATTTTCAGTAGCTTCTTTGCTATGTATTAAATTATGAATAAGTTTCATCTGCTTCCTAGAAGGATCATTTGAAAATTATATCTGCCAATAGTCAAGGACTTAACTTAGCTTCTAGTTTTTAAAAGTCTTTCATGGCTGCCATGGGGTGAGTGCATTTTATGTGCAAGATAGCGTATTACGTAAATTATCTGTAACCTCACTCCCAGTCAAGGGGTAGCAAGCATCCTGATTTCCTGCTTCTTATAAACAACTTAGAACATTTTTGTTCTGGTTCTTTCCTTGCAAAGGGGTGGGCAGTGTTGGAGCTTTTGTAAAGGTCATTATCTTACCTTTTCACCAACTGTCCTATCCTTTCAATCTTGAGTTATGAGCATAAACAATAAATAAAAATGGAGATTAATCAAAAAAAAATAAAGCTCTGATTTAGAGCTTGCTTATTGTCAGGTATTATGCCAAGGGCAGAAGACAAAATGAACCTCACACCATTCCTGCAGCTGACTTTTTCACTGGGAGGAAGAGGAATGAAAACGGTGGTATAATGAGATGACAGTTGCGGTAAGAATGGTGACTGCTGTGCAAGGAGGTGTACAAGAGGTGACAGTCGGCCTGCCGTAGCTAAGAACGTCGTCGCCAAGAACGTGTGTGGTGGATGCGGTAACATTTGGCAGCTGGAGAAGGGAAACATCTCGGACCCATTTCGTACAGACAGAAGCGTGGACCTGAAGATGGGAAAGGCCTTTTCATGGGAATGCAGTTCTCTGTTCCCGGAGCTGTGGGGGTGGGAGGAGGAGCGTGACAAAAACACATCGTCACGTTGCGAAGTCCCTTCTACGCTGTTCTCAGGAGTCTGGCTTAATAGGCTCAAAGCAATGGGAAAACACGCAAGCTTTTAAGTAGGATAATGATACGGTCTATTTTAGAAACGTGCATAGTGTGTGGAATTATTGGTCGAGATAGAAAGACTGGGGAAAAAAAATCTGTATTTCGTGACAAAGAAAAAGAAGGTCTAAATGAAAGCAGTTTTGAGACCTTTGGGAGCATAATAAATGGAGCATGGTGGGCCCTTTGCTCTAGGAGCAATTCAGGTGCCATGCGATAATGGCCTGCGTGAGTGGGGAATGATAATGACACTGACTAATCATGAAGGCAAATGGGGGGAAGGAATTATTTCTTTGGGGACATGTCGGTTTCAGTAAAGCTGTAGATGGTCAATATGGAAACGTCCAGGAAGCGACAGAAAATTGAGTCCATAGCCCTGAAGAGACGTAGATGTAGAATTGCTCACCGCAGCAAGAGGAGGATACGTAAATTGACGAAGATGTTGAGATCGCTTCCAAAACGTGCTCCTTTAGCCTGTAGAGTCAATGCGTGCTCAAGCGGAGTAACACTGATTTCTTTCACATTCGGTCATAAAAAATGGTGTCATGATGCTGGACACACACACACACACACACACACACACACACACACTTTGTATTACTCGGGGTGGATTTAAGTTGTGTCACAGTAACAAATAAATGAAAAATCACCATGGCCTACAACAGCAGGAGTTATTTCTCCCTCACACCACAGGCACATCTCATGTTTGCCTGGTGGGTGGAGCATTAGCTCAGGTCACGGTCCTCAGGAAACAGGTTCATTAGCATCCAGCCTTCAGAGCGGAGCCAATCGCCATGACAGAAGGAGAGAGCAGGAATTCACTCACCAATTATTTACATGTTACCCGGAAGTGACACATCTCATTGTTGCTGAGATTTCTCTGGCCAACGTAAGTCACGTGGCCATACTCAACTTCCAAAGGATTGGAAGTCCAACCCAGTGATAAAGTCTGCAGGAGCATAGAGGGTTTTAGGACATTGAAACTATGCTCGATTCTGTGTTGATGGATCCAAGCAAGTCTACATTTGTGAACACCCACAGAATGGACGGTTTGTCCGGGCTCTCTGCTTTCTTTCTCCCTCTAAGATACCCGCAGAGTCACCATCCTGGACAAATGCCCTGACAAGACCATTCTGAAGCTTCTGAAATTTCCAAACCTTTTTGGTTCTGCATACTGTAATCATGATTTGCATGACCAGCCCCCGCCCCTGCTCTTTCCATGCCCTATGCCGCAGCCAAATTGAATTCCTTCTGTTCCCGTTAACGTCCTCAGCGTCCCTCTTATTTCCATGCCTGATGTACCCTTTCCTTCCTCTCCACGTGAACGAATCCCAGCTGTCTTTCAAGGCTCAGGCCAAATGTCTTTTCTGACTCTTTCCCTGTCAATAATAATTTATATTTCCTCTGACTTCATATGGCTATGTGTATATATAGAGGCTGCCAAAAATGTATACACATTTTAAGAAAGGAAAAAAGTGTATTAAAATTATAATAATATATACTGATAACAAAAGATGAATGCAAGTCATGTGTATACATTTTTTGGCACCCCTGGGATGTATGGATAAGGTGAAAACAATGGAGAAGGGAAAATCAGAGTTGTGTACGTCCACACACTCACACACACACACATACTGTGTTTTAGTATTTTTTGTTCTAATGAATGGAGTTGTATATTCCCTATCATTAATGCCAGAAGGTGATTGCAATGATATGATGTTTATGTCTTTCTCTATCACAAAACAAACACCCAAATGAGATGGATGCCTAGGGTCTTCATTTCAATTCAATTGAGGTTTTTTTCCCCCATTTCGGGTCGCTTGTGGTCTTTTATCTGTGAAAATATTTATAATGCTTATCTCCCTCCCCTGAACCCTCAGTGATTCTCTTTCATCGCATTGTATGTTGTCCATGGGATTCGCTTTAAAAAATACTCGTGTCACTGTATCTTGTAGAGACGTTCGGCGATAATGTGTGACTTTCTTAGTTTTTCCGGCAACTCACAGTATCTAAGTATAGATGTTCTGCTTCCCCCAAGCTTTAATTCAGATGCTTTCTAGGACCTGTCATTTAGGCTGTGGGCCACTCCAGGGCAGGTGTCTTGCTGTGACAATGTCTTGCTACAAGTACATTTTGCAGTGATTTTCAGCAACCTGAAGAGTGACATTATCACAGTGGGGTTTCCTATCGTCCCCTTCCAGAGGGGAACCTCGTCCCACAGGACAGTTAAGATGGGGTTTAAAGCAGTGTTTAGCCACTAAGGCTGCGAATTCCGGGAGGCACAGAGTGTGAGCGGCAGCTTCCGAAGGTATGATTCGCAGCAGATAAAAGGTTAGGGGCTGCGGTGTGTGCTTGTCAGTGAGTTTCCTCCTATGTGTTTTAAAGAATACATTGAGCTTTCTTTGCATTAATTCCTGTGCCACAAAAATTGGAAAATATAACAACAAATTTCTTGTTCACATATATCCTCAAGTAAATAAAAAATAGGTAGCTATCGATATAGATGATACAGAGATAGAGAGAGATACAGAGATATGATACAGATATAGGTATAAATATACAGATATATACACGTAGATGCAGATAGAAAGCTACAGATATAGACAGATATAGATGTAGATATGGATATAAAGATATAGATATACTAGTGTGTCAGTTTCCCAGGACTGTCATAACAAACTACCACAAACTGGGTGGCTTAAAACAATACATTTATTATCTCAGTTCTGGAGGTGGGAACACTGAAATCCAAGGTGTCGGCAGGTACATGCTCCGACACTCTAGAACTTTCTCTGAATCTTCCTAGTTTATGGGGTTTGCCAGCCGTCTTTGGCGTTCTTGGCCATAATTTCCCTGTGTCTTTATGTCATCTTCCCTCCACGCACGTCTGTTTCTATGTCAGAGATGGACATCAATTTCTACTTCCTAATTCCCCATTTATCAACATTTGTCAAAGAATGGGAATAAAGGACCCACTCCTCTGAACACTTATGCCGTGTCTCTTCTTCTTGCCTCTTCCTTCACTATTTTTTTAAATATAAGGTGAATTTGTTTTAGGTTTTCAAGTTATAAAAATAGTACATGTGCACTATATATTACAAGGATTTTTTTTTTTAACTGGAGAATAAAACAACCACTCATGAACCTATATTCAGCAATGAATTTGATATTTGGATGTATTTTCTATTGATGTTCTGTACTTTTATTTAATTGAACAGTAAATTATTTCCAGATGAATCTTATATTATTAAAGATGTAAATACACATTTTCTAATGCTATTAATTCTTCATAAAACTTTTAACGACTACATAATATTCTCCTTTATGTTTTTTCTGTGGTGTACATTATTAATTTCCTAAAGTTAGAGACAGAGTTGTTGCCATTACAAATAATGCTGTAAATGAACATCTTTATGCCAGAAAGATTGTCCTTATTTCAGATTCTTTATCTCTCTTTTTTTCGCCAGCCTCCTAGACTTTGTCAGACTATAGATAAAGTGACTAAATCAAATGATAGTAAGCATTTTTGTGACCTATAGCTTATTTACTCATTAAAAGTTCTATGTCAAGGTTGATGTGCAATATAAAAAATACTAAAATGTACTTTTTAAATAATTGAACTATTTTTCTTAATGATCCTATATCCAATGAGAAAAGCCAAAAAAGAACAAATTTTAGTTGAAGCCAAATATAGCCCATAGTAAAAATGTAAGTCAGCCTTCCGGCACATGCTCAGTGATTTTAAGTAAAATGTTCAGTTTCTTAGACTTTTCTCTCCTTTCCTCTGCTCTCTCCAAAATTGTATTTAGGGGAATCAGACTTAGGTGACCTCCTGGTGGCCAAGAGTGGGGCAAAGCAAGTCAAACTGAGCCCTGTGGATTCTTACTGGGCCCTTGAATGGCTGGTCAGGCCCACGGCTTCGCTGGGGCACAGCAAGGACATTTGTGCCTCTGAGCTTTTCCGAGCCCCATGCTGGTGTTCATAGCCTCAGACATCTGGCCCTTATTGCAAAGGTCACGTCCTAGGTCCCTTCCCTCAGGCTCAGGCCTCTGCTGGGCCACCTGCAAGCTTGGTCTTTGCTCTGCCCTCAATGGGATGCGAAGGCATCTCCTGGTGCTGTGACACCAAGAACAGGCACCCAGGGCAGGGGAGCACCCCCTCAGCTTGGCTCCCCACCTGCTCCCTGTCACCACCCCCTGCCACCACTGCTGCCAGCATCGTATAGGAATGGCTGCCTGTGAGAAGTCTCCAAAAAACAAAACATGCCACCTTCCTCTGTGGTGCTCCCGTGCACATGTGTCCCCTAGATATGCATTGAACTCAAACTGCCATCTTTCGCTGCTCCACACATCGAGGTGTAGGAGGGAAGTAAGAACCAGTGTTCTCATTTCATGACTTTCTATGGTTTCCTTTCTCCTGCCCACAGTCCTTGGACAGTGAACTGATGGGTTAAGGACTTTCATTTCGTCCGCCACGTCCTTCATCCTTGCACTTGGAGCACCCAGTAACACCCTAAGACCAGGTCTGTCAGGCTGCCCTTTGTTCAAGGTGGAGAGAGTGGACCATCTTCCCACCCCAGCCCTGTGGCAGAGTCAGGCTTTCACGCCCGCTGTCCCATCGTGGAGTCAAATATCCCACTTTAGATGTCAAGGAATTAGCGTGAGCTCTTTCCTTGTCACCTCGCTCCTGCTGTAAGAATTCTAATTCTCTTCCACTACCAGGCTGACAAATAGCTTGACCAGATTAGGGAAAAGGTAAAGTACACAAAACCGCTGAGAGCAAATCCCATCGTAATGTGTAGGGACGTCACCATTAGTTACAATCACCATGGTTACAGTCAGCCCTCAAGTGCTGTCCAGGAACGCTCATGGCTCCCTCTGCTCCTGGCTTGTCTTGCCGACCCATGTTCCAGACGTCCCAGCCTCCTGTGTGGAGAAATGACGCTTCCTGCTTCTGCGTGTCTGCTCACACCAGTTCGCCTGCCGAGGGTCCCCTGGCCACCTCCTGTCTTCAGCACTGCCTCTTCCTGTCTCGGCATTTCTTCTAGGAGTCCTTTTCTGGAGCCTCTGGTCGCACCACCACTCATTCTGTACATGTGGCTGAGCATAATACCACAATGCAATGCTTCATCGCACCAATTTTTGATGACTTGTTCTTCCCATAGGAACCCTTTGATAGCAGGGGCCATCTCCTGTTCGTCTGTGTATGCCCAGTGACACAGGACCCTGCCTTGACCAAGCACTCACTCAGTATCTGTGAAATTGAGGAAGGAAACAGGTGTAGATTGTGGGCAGAAGAGGAATCCCAAAGGGTAGAGGTCTAAACATCCTTCTGTGTTCTGAGCAGCCCGCAAATGCTCGCAACAATGGAAGAGATGCAATAACGAGAGTACACGCTACCCAACAGCTACATGCAAACGGTCCCTTGTACCGCACGCTCATGGCTGGGGTGCATGAACCGCCTGAACCATTGCAGGCCATCTCTAATGGAAATCTAATGGAAATCGTAAATTACCGAAACAGGTCCACAGGTGCTGAAATTTACTACTGCGTTGACTGCTGGCAAGGCCTGAGATTGGAGAACAATGCCCAGTGTGGTACCAAAATGAAATATTTATTACATTCATATTCTCCCTCAAGCCTTTTTTTTTTTAAGCTTTTTTTTCTTGGTGGCGAAATTACAAAGCCTCAGAATTTCAAGACAAACCAATTTGCGCTGGCATTTTTAGAAATTTTGTTAAATAATTCTCTTTAATGGTTCAAAGCTTTTTTGCACAGACACAACTTCATGAATTCGAAATAAACCTTGAAGCCAAAGGGAAAAGGGCGGAAGTGCTCTGTCTCACAAATTAACGTTCACTTGACTCATCAGAGATACTGTATACAATAGTTTCAGCCTCTCCGGTTGCTTAACTCTGAGAGCCAAATTAGTCACATTAAGGGACATATGAAAAGCCAGCATCCTGAACTAGTTCATAAAGGACTGTTGGGCTTGGAACAAGGTCTTGGAGAGGGCTCTAAATAAAACAGTGAAAAAAAAGGACACATTAGAATCTGTGATTGGACATTGTGTGTGGGGCGGAACACAGAAGTGTTATTTATGACACCTCCCTCTCCTACCAGACTCCAGACATCGCCAGGTAATGCGGGTTGCCATCTTGGACTGACATCATATTAACACAGTGTTTCCAAAATGTAGAAAGCAGACACTGCCGCTACAGAGAGTAGAAATGGCACGCCAATGAAACCCTGAGTGAATGACAAATCACTAGGTCGACAGCAATTGTCCTTTCAAAGATGTTTGCGTCTTTCTGGTTATCTCAAGAAGGAAGGCTCCATCTGATGCTTGTATTTTAAATGCTTGATCATTTGTTTTCTTTTTAAACAAATGAAAACTTAAAGCTCAGACCTTGGGCCTGCCAAAGTATATCTAGGTCATATTTAGAAACGTAGCTTTGATTTCACTATAGATTTTTAAATTAAAGCGTATTGGGGTGACAAATGTTAGCAAAGGTACATAGTTTTACAATGTACAATTCTGTACACCGCATTTTTTATGGCTATCTGTTTTCCAGTTCAGAGAATAGTAGTTGTCCCCCATTTCATGAGTCAGCCAAAATTTTATTTAAAACACTTAAATATTTTACAAGGTGACTCAGTATTACACATGCACACTGTTACCTACATAAGAATGTAGGTGGTACTTGATATGGCAAAATCATGATTGAACTTTGGGCAAAACTAGCTTAGTGGTTACATCTGTGTTTACTCCCAAGTGAAGGACAGCAAGCTGTGACAGAGAGCCAGGTGACAGAGAGCCAGGTAACGGCCTCCAACCTACAAACTGGGAAGCACAGATGGTCAGATTCTAAGTTCCTGAACTGGGCCAGAATCGGAAATATAATCGGATCCGAGATGTACACGTAAGACCCAGACGCTCGCTGAGGGTCGGGTCCTTCTAAAGAGCCCAGTTAGCCGTACTATGGACTGGACCTCAGTGAAATTTTTCTCAAGCAACAGATGGAAACCACATGAAAAGAGAAAGAATAATAAACTCAGGTATCAGGATGCTGGTGGACCTTTTTACCCCATCTGTTCATATACACCCCTTTGTTAGGATTTTCATACGTATTCTTCCTACGTTACTACTATGCTCCTCCTTATTAATTTGATTTACTCTGTCTTCAACACTGCTGCATATATATTGGTGAGACAAAGCAATAAAACTGAGGGAAAATGACTAGATAGCAGGTTTTCTTTTCCTGATAGAACATAAATGGAAGATAGGAATGATTTTGTCTGAAGAAGAAACGCTAGTGAGCACTTAAAAAAAAAGGGCATTCAGGAAATAAAGTCATTTAAAACCAAGTGTTTAAAATATAAATTTCAAAGGAATTCAACCTTTTAAACAGCACCAAAAGGAAAAAGAGTAGGGAATTAAGGTAATATTACCCATCTCTGGGAAGGTTCTTCTAACCTGAGAAAATCAACATACTGTGTTTCCCCGAAAGTAAGACCTAGCCGGACAATCAGCTTTAATACATCTTTTGGAGCAAAAATTAATGTAAGACCCGGTCTTATATTATTATAAGACCGGGTATATTATATTATATTATAATGTAATAATAATATAATATAACATAAATAATGTAGATAATATAAAATATAACACCAGGTCTTATATTAATTTTTGCTCCAAAAGACGCATTAGAGCTGATTGTCTGGCTAGGTCTTATTTTCGTGGAAACATGGTACCTCTCACACCTCGATGGGCCTGCAATGTGAGGAAGAGAAGGCCCTCGTGTAACATTGGAGATTCACTCATTTGCAACTATTATTTGAGTGAAAACTGAAAAGTACAGAATGCAATTTTATATGTTGTCAGCATGGTATCCCGCAGCTGAACATGCTGTGGGAATGCTTTTTCAAAGCCGTGGTCAGTATTAAAAATCACGTTCATCTCCCCCAATATTTCAGGAATAAAGTGAAAGTGAAGATAAAGCCAATACTTATTAAATAGTACATGTCTAAACATTGTGTATTTAATGTGAGAGGAAGAAATACCTTCAGAAAAAAAACACAATAGTCTGACCATTTGAAATAAATAAAATACATCTTAAATACACACATCAACCCTTGTAAAGATAATCTTCAGTAGGAATATACAATCTGTGTTCAGAAGACCATATAAATGACTTGAGGTAGGAAAAATAAGCAGAGAAAACTTCCGGTGATATTTTCGTCCTGTTTCCGTTTACGTATGGTATTGATGTGTGGGTGTCAGTGGAAGAAATTCAAGAGCATTAGGACAGTTTTCCAATTTCAAGGATAAGCTTGTGGCCACAGACTAGAAAAGTTGTCAAGCTGACTCCAGAGCCCTTTGCTACGTTACTGTAACAAGAACCATCCGATTCTTTATCTTCTTTAGCGACACCATAAAGGGAACTCCGAACACCTGTATGTTAAGTGTATTCTTCTCAACAGGCCTCAGTATGTCACATCCTTTGGCGGAATCTTCCTGCACCAGTTCTGGGCTCGGCTGTGTGTCCCATGCTCGTGGGACAGTAGTGAACGTTCTATTTGTATGTGGAATAGAAAACAAAAAGGAAACGAAAACAAGCTTCTAGAGACAGACAATCGATCCATGGTGATCAGAGGAGGGCGGGGGCAGGGAGGGAAAAACGGGTAAAGGGGCACATCTGTAGTGTTTCCGATGAAACTAGACATTGGTGATGAGCGTGATGTCGTACATCCATGTCACGTTATAGAATCGCTCACCAGAAACTGTGAGAAGCCAGTGTTAGCTCAAAAAAAGGGAAACAAATTTTTAAAAATATACTTCTGCATGTCCCCCCCTTCTCTTGGTCTTCTGCGGCTGTCACGAGGACACACTCAGACAACCCTGATGGAAGGATGTGAGAGACAAATCAAGGTGAACATCACTGCAGTTGAGGCCACTGTAGACTAGCCACCCACAGCTGACTGCAGCTGACCTTGGACACGTGAGACAAAATAAGATCAAATGAGCCCAACCCAGATTAGTACAACTTTCCAGCTGACCTTCAGACTCAAGTTATAAATGGTTGTTTGTTTTGTTTTTAAGCCTCTACATTTGGGGGTAGTTTGTTACACGTAATTATGGCGATAGATACCAAATACAAATGCTTATAGCATCATTTTCTTCATGATGCTCTTGAATATATATTTGTACATCATAGAGATACTAGAACAATGCAAATTTGCAACAGAGAGGTGCTTACAACATGGAATGTCCATATTAAAATGATTCTTTTACCGTGTTCAACCCCACAAACCATCATTCCATTTCTATGGGCCGTGTTATTCTTCTCCTAATCATCTGCGTTTGAAAACGAGCTGTCCTGAAAAAGTTCAAAGTCATCACGTCCTATTGATTCGCATTTCAGTGTCTTTGGTTGTTCGGTTCCTTTTCTTGTCAAAAACCATTGTTACCGGGAATCATCTCATTTCTGGACTTCTTACCCTGCGAACTGTAATCAAGGTTTGTCCCATTGAAATGCACCCTCCTATGTTAATAGAATGGTTTTTCTAAAACAAGACTATCATCATGGTAATTGTCTTCCCCAAAACTATTGATGATTCCCCATTTTCTGTAGAATAAAGACCATCGCACGCTTTATAACAACTTGAATTTCCAGAAATCTCTTACCAATACATACACCAGCATCCAGAGAGAGAAAGAGAGAGAGCGAGGGAGAGAGAGAGAGATTTCACATTAAGAATGTTCCACAGACAAGTTTCAAAATGTAGCACCTAGAGCCCCCTTCACAGAATACAAGAATCACTAACTCTGATAAGTTCTGCAACCAAGAAAGGTCTTCACTGGTATTCAACAGATCTCCAAACAAACTTGAAAGTAAACAGTTTGTGGAGCAGAAACTCTACTAACATTTCATTTCCTGATAGTGTTTTATTAGGAAATAATGACTTAGGGCTGTATCCTTATCACAGGCAAGAAAATCGGAATCTGAGAAGCACATGTGAGTATTTCCAGTGATTTGGAGAAAACTTTGTCAAGGACAAAAAGGACATCGGATAACTCATTATGAAGTATTTCAATATTTGATTCAAAAAAGAAATTACACATAGTATTTACTTAAAAGCCATTCCTTTTTGTAGCAAAGTTCATAAAGAAATACTCAATCGATCTCTTCAAAGAAAGATGACAACATCCGAAATCGTTTGGGTGTAAGAATCTTTCATTTTATTGTAGTGTTTCCGACTCTCAATTTTTAGAGTAGTCAACTAGTATGTTATTTTATATAACCTGTCATTCTTGCACATCCATTTTCTTCCAATTGCCTTGATCAATACAGGGGGGGAAATGCTATAAATAGGGCAGTTGAGCTTCATTAGTATTTGACTGAGGAAAAACACTCATGGATGATTTTTGTTTCATTAGAACATTTTTTTTTCTGAAAGAAGAGAATAAAAATAGCAATTTTAAAAGTCCATAATGTGTTTTATGGATGCATAATAGATACACCAGTCTATGTAAAATAAATACAGCTCACAAAAGCACTGGGATCTGAGAGTAATAAATATTTTCCCCCATTTTTTTGACTTGGGGGAAGAACAAGCACCAAGTACAAGATCTATTCTGTGATTATCATCTCTAACTTACCTAACCTAACAAACTTCCAGAGGATATGGTTCATTAGAATAAATAGTGATGACAACTGCCTCAGATCTGGGTTCGTATTGTTGGTTTACCTCTTACTAGCCGTGCAGGCTTGAAGAGAGGTCGCGTCCCTCCTGTGGGTCTGTTTTCTTACGTATCTAGTGGGGTTAGTAAGTCTGTCCTGTAGAATAGTTGCAAGAATTCAATAAGATACACAATGTAAATGGTTTAATATGGCACCTTGTACATAGGTAAATCTGTTAGCTATTATTACTGTTATAGTACTGAACCGGAAGGGACAGAGCTGTCTTTGTAAGTGGCATCTTTGCTCAGGATGTAGCTGAATAGCAGAGTGGTGAAAAGCAAGGGATCTGGTCAGACTGAGTTGAAAACTCACTAACCTAATCACACCCCAACTGAGCCTAACTAACTAACTCCAACTAACTAACCACATAATCTGGTGACAAGATCCTGACAATCTCCCTATCCTCTCTCTGGCATCGTTTTCGAATTAGTGAAACAAGGATGATATTTGTTCGGAGGTTGTTATGAGAATTCAGGGTATAAATATGTTTTAAGTGCTGGAGCCAATGTCGGACACACACACCTGCTCTATACACATTGGCTTTTATCATCCATCCCCCTCACGAGGTTTAACTATGGTCCATTAGCTGAGAACATCCTTCAGATAAAAACCTGTGCCATATATCTATACTCATGGATGCTTTTGGAAATCTGCATGAAAATGGGCAGTGTTTAGAAAACTGTCTTCTGGGGAGGGGTCTAGAACCTTCACATTCAGGACAGTAAGTATAAAATCAGGGCCACAAGTGTCTGAGCATGCTCCCCGAGGCTGCCCTGGTTGTCACGTGGGCTCCCTTTTCCTGCTTTCTTCCTCCTCTTGTGAGGTGCCATATGTGCTCCCAGACCTTGGAGAGGCTTCGCTGAGTGGGCTACACCAGCCTCTTTGATTTGCTCCCCTTAATGCTCAGCGAGATTAAAATCTCAACCCACTACTCCATAAAACCTGTAAAGTGTGGGTTATTTCCAACCACAGTGTTTGGACCGAGTCCAGTAAATCTGCACCGCAAAGCACAGGCTTATGCTGTAAACCAAGAAGGAAGCGTATAGTATTTGTTTTGACAAGTCGGGCCTCGCGGTGTTTAGAGAATATGCTACTCTCACTGTCTCAGCCTTGGGGGTTGGAACTGTCATCAACGTTGTAGCAGAAATCAGCACCCCCCTGCAGAGACCCTTGGTGGCGTCTCATTGCCCCTAGGATATCATCGGTCTTGATCAAGTATTTCAGGATTTCTGCCCATTAGCTCAATTTACCCTCCTCCCTGCCGCGACATTTTCTGCAATATGACTATATAACCCTGTTCTGAGAGAGGAACTAAAAAAATAAATAAGTAAGCATTTGAGGCTAAATTACTTCAAGAAATACATAGTATGCGTTTTTCTAAGGTATTCACATTGTACGTTAGAATGTTACAGGCTCTGAAAAGTCCTGCATTAAAGAAACCTGCCGGGTTTTATTTAACTCAAGTTTTCCAAACCTTTTGAGCCATAAGCAATTGGAGAGACACTGTCTTAAAAGAAAAAAATTATTCAGTGCAACCGGTTTATATTCTGTCCTGCCAAATAATGCACCTACCCTCCGTTTCCTATCTGTGTATGTGTATATATGTGTCTGCTTGTATGGGGGCGTGTTTTCTCAAGTTGGCCACCTCTCCCCCTCCCCCAACCCCCAGGTATGCTCTTCTCCAGCATCTTGACACCACAAAATTGTGCCTTTCCGTCCTCTCCTGTCACGTCTGAGCTGACAATGACTTCCTGGTAAGGATGGCCTCGGCCCCTGCTTATATATATACATTATCTGCCATTTATGTCTGGGATCGCATGATTTATCATCTTTTACAAATTCCAGTTGAGGATGTAAGTTTCTTGAAATCTGTATTATTGTTGAGTGAAGACTATTGGCTTTACAGTCAGGCAGACGGATGAGGCCTCATCAGCCAGTTCTGTTCTTCCTGGTGGTCAACTTTAGACAAGCCGTTCCCTTCTGTGTCCTACTTGGAACTTTGCCCTGCTGCGCTCCCACCACAAAGTAAGGTCCTTTATGCATCGGATGTGACACAAGAGGGCACTCAGACGACCTCATTAATATCACTGTTACCTCATGCCTGTGACACCCATCATTGGGTCTTTTACATCAGGGAACAATTTTAGTCACTGGTTAAACTAATGTAATGGTACTGTTTTCTCTCTGAAAAGTTCTTTCGCTTCTGTCGTGCCATCTGTAATGTATCAAGAAACAGGCCTGGAGTGGAGGTGAGAATGTGTAACGCATATTGTGGGGAGAAGCCCAGAGGAGGTGGGGGTCGGGCTGCAAAAGGCTGCCAGCGCTTAGCATCTGCCCCATTCCCCAGCGGTGTTCCCTCTTCTTGATCCAAAATGCCTCTAGTACATGCTGATTTCACAGGACACCCATCAGGCCAAGGGAATGACGATCGATCCTCAAAGGAATAGCAGGCCTTGTCGTCTTAATAGCTCAGTACCTCTTGTTCTGACGCAGAATCTTTGTGAGAAAAATAGCGACCCTCGTTAACGTCTTGCATACAGATGCCTCATTGTTTTTACTTGTGCTGTTTCTTTGCAGTTGGATATAGAGGCAATAAATTTCCAGGGAAATGAAACTCACTTATCAGATTTCCCAGCATCAAGTTTCATATTAGGGACAAAAAAATCAGCCTAACTGGACTCAATATAGCTGTAAACCAATATATATATAAGCCGTATCAGAGATTAAGCCTTCCTCTTTGCATTTATAAGCTCCCCATTTTGGTCTGGAAGGAATAATAATTTCCCTAGATGTTATTTAATGATGCAAAATATTCCTTAAAATAATAAATCGAATCCATTCAGGCAACATTCACATGATCAAATAGTCTCTTGAAAGAAAAGCATGAATCAAATGGGCACATTTTCCCTTTGAAAATATATTTGAATTTTCTAAGTTTTAAAGACAATATTTATTTTTCAGTCTTCTGGTGATGCTACCAGATGCACTAAAACCCCAGTGCATTATGAGGCAATTGAAAGTTTTTCGTTTAACAAAAATGTTCTTACTCCAATGTTCTTTTGAAAATTTGAGATCAAGTTCTAACTAATTTTAATATTACGTCAATGCAGTATTCAGTGCTTCCATTTTTTCAACAAAATACTCCGGATTTCATTGTTAAAAATGTAAATGAAGAGTTATTCTTAAAAAGAAGGAGCAATAACCACAAATGAATTTATGCGTAACATCGAGGTGCTGGTTTGGAGAACGGAAAATGAGTGAGATGCCCTGTAATTACTGCATCTCTATTTTATGCATGGGTTTTATAAACACGAGCAGACAAGCACAAACACACATAATAAATGTATGTACAAGTTATTGCATATACTATGTGTGCTTAAAATTCTAATTAAAGCCGTTAGCTACGACTCTCACTGAGCAGCACGTAAAATGAGTAAATTATGCTTGTTGAAAAACTGTGAAAGAGCAATGCCTGGACCCACAGCCTTCCAACCCAGGCGAAGTTAGTGGGGGGAAAATACACAAAGTAAAAACTCAGCTGGCCCCTTACTGCTGTTCCCTCTCCAAGTGGGCTATGCTATACTGCTTATAAGCAATATTTTAAATTTGTAGTGCAAGAGGTCCACTGTCCTTCCCGTGAAATGCACATGGCCTCGCATTTATTTTAAGCAAAAAATAAAAATAAAAAATGTAATGCAAAATGAGATAGCCATTACATGGGACTCTTCAATTCAAAGCATCTGTATAGTTTCTACCTTGAACACTTCGACAAACAATTCCAATTTTAAACTCCTGCGTAAGGGACTTTATTTTAAAAACACTTAAGAACTTCATAATTTCACAGAGAGAGATACTATTTCTATGTATTTGTGCATTTGTAGCTCCGAGGAATGTTTTGAACTTATGTAACAATAAAGGAGTTTGTAAAATGGAAAAAAGAAGAAAGAAAAAGAAAAAAATAAGAATGAGAAGGGAGAAAGAAACACCCTTTCTTTTGCATAAGAGAAAATAGCGCCTTCAAAAGAGTAAATCTGAGATTCTCATTCACTTGCAGCTCACCTTTGTTGAACAACTTGCGTCAAGAACGTTGGTCAACATTTTATGTGAAAAGTTCGTTGTTTCTGAGCCACCATTTTAGACAAACAAGGCTTAAATAGTGAGTGTGTCGATTTATTTTATTTCAATGAAAAAGCACTGTACCAAATCACAACTTCTCCTTAATAGATTAGCGCTTTTAAAATTTTATTTTAATTTTCTTTTCCCCCCACCCCTTTAAAAATAGTGTGTCTCTAAATTAACCTGAAAAGTGCTTGGACCATCTGCCATTTCAACGACGGCCCTTTCAATCCTCCGCCACTAGGAGGCAGTGCAGCCTGCTTTATGAGGGGCATGAAATCTGGCTATGGGAATATTCCACACAACTATGACTCTGGTGTCATTCCCTATTTAATGGCTGTCAGTGAGGGGGAAAGACAACGTGGCGGGTAATTAAAACCAAATTGCAGGCAGGAGATGACTGCACAAGAATGATATTGTCATTAATACTGATTTAACATGCACCTGGGTAAGGTGAGGGAGCGCAGGAAGGGAATTCTCTCAGACGCCAGGGTTGCCTGATTTAAAGATATAGTGTTTCCAGCTGAAGCATGTTTAAAAACTGAATAAAACCATCATATTATGACAGCAGAAATAAAACGGAAACAAATGTTCTGCATATGTCTGTTAAAGAGAGAGCGAGAGAGAGAGAGAGAGAGAGAGAGAGAGAGAGAGAGAGAGAGAAAGGAGAAAGAAAGAAAAGTCTTCCGTTTCTTCCAGCTCCGCAGACCAGGCATGTGTCTGGTCGTCTGAAGTTCAAAAATATTTTTGCAGAAGGCTTTTTCCCCTCTGTCGTTGGCTTCTCCTATATGGGCTTGTAATCTGCTCATGTAGTTTTCTGTTTTTATAAGACTATGGAAATGGAACATTTCATGGAGGCAAACACCACTGATAGACAAAAATCAGATGCCATGGGGAAAGATTTCCATCCCAGAAACGTTTTAGGAGAGGTAGTTAGCTCGTAGAATTCAGGGATTTTCCACTCATGTGGAGCATTTTGCTGGAAAGATTGAAGTTTAGGACTGAACCCCAAAGACCTGGTCAACGTGCCTATTTACTGGATGGATACTGGGCACCCCCAAATAAATAAGAGGCTCATTTTCATTTTAATGCCCCTACATTATTTAGCCTTTTAATTTTTAATATTAAATGGCAAAACCCAGGAGATAGTTACCAGAGTTCAAATTAAGCAGTCTCTTTTACCTAAGGTATGTGACACAACCTGACGGATATTTCAACATTAACTAAATATTCCCATATTATGATTAAAATTAAAATTTACATCTGTTAATAGAAGAAAAGTATAGTGCTTTCAATCGTGTACAAATTAAAAACAACCTCTTCTTTAAAGGATTGTGGTTTGTTTAAGGCAGAAAGTGTACCCAAATTAAAAGTGTTTACGGAGCTGAGAAAATGGTTCCAGTGACAGAGTTCAGCCTGAACACCCTGCTCTGACTGATAAATCTCCTTCTGGTTTCCCTTAAATGAAATGTGTGTATTATAGAAATGGTTATCCTTCTGCCCAGTGCCAAAAGAGATGAATCATTAGGGTTGTCATGAAGATTTATAATCACGCCATAAAGAAAGTAAATTCAAAGAGCATTCCTTGGGCAATAAAGAACATATTATAGGAAGTAACTCACTAAACAAGGTCAGGTAGGAAAAGCTGATCAAATGCCGTGATGGTTGCTCAGTCTAGACAATGGGAGTCGTTTTAAGACCCAAATCATGAATTACAGAACAGTGATCAGTACTTCCGAATTTTCCCCCCCACACCTAGCTATTGACATTTTCCATGAGTTTTACAGTTACAGATCTTTTATTTATGTATTTGTTTGTGGGTTTGTGCCTTCACTGTTAGGGATGGGTTCCCGAGCAGGTAGATAGATACACAAATAATGCAAGTAAGCCTAAATAACATCGGGGGGTGGGGGGAAAGGATAAAAGTTGGAGCTGTGGGTCCACTGTTGGCAGCTGAGATTTTAGAGGATAGTGACAGAGATGCAACAGAAAAAAACCTTACTGCACTTACTGCCACAGAAATTCTCCAAGAAGGAGATTTTTGCGGCGACCGCGACACTGATTGTCTGACCGACCCTGCCCCGTGCAGGCCCGAGCGCCCCAACCAGACCGACTGCTGGGTACCCCCAGACTTCAGGGAGGAGAAGCTGTCTCTTGGACGCCAGACAGAATCTCGTTTTCAAATTCTCTTCTCACATTTGAACTGAAAAAGTCAGCGAAGCTCATCCCCACTCAAGCCTGAGGATTATCTGGGATCAGTGGCTTTTATGAGGGGGAGAAAAAAGATCTCCGTGGTCTCAAAGGCGAAATAACTGTAGAGACGTTGAGTATCCTCACAGTTCAGGCGGCACAAAAAGACCACAGCATCTGAAAGCACAATTGTTAAGGCACCTTGCTGACAGGAGTGAAAGGGACAATTATTTGGAGGGAGGGGATGCTTTGTTATAATTAGTATTGACTTAAAAACAGCTACATATGGCCGGTCTTCTGGTTCCGACTGGTCTGTACCAAGGCACCTGTGTTGGGGCCGTGCCCAGTAACTAAAGGATCAGCCTTCAAGCTCTCTTTCCGATTTTCACCCCATTTACTTTTGGATGGAACCTGGCACTCACAGTCTCTTGAACTGTTCCCCCAGCTTGCCGGTGGAACAAATATAATTTTTCAGCAAGATGGCTGGTGCCAGAAGCAGGTTCAGAGATGTCCATTTTAATTAAACATTTTACTTTCAATTACATTTCCCCGTTTGCACATGGTGACACATGCTTTTATCACACGGACTTTCAGATGGCTGCTATCTTAGTACTGTTTTCTATGCAAGGAGATTTGTGCTGGTGAAAATGAGTCACATAGGAAAAACTCCGGTTTTTCTTCGGCTTGCTCGATGGGAAGTTATTTTCAAAAAGAGAAGAAGAGTAGTATTTGTGGACTTCAGGACAGATTTCAAGGTGTCTAGGAGCAGAGAGCCCCCTCAAATTGATTGGAGGGCAATCATTTGACTAATAGCAGAAGTGACCCCTATTTTGTTGCGTATACCCTCTGCTGAGAGGAAAGAAAAATATGACTGTGCAACTTTACAGTGTTTTCTGTGTCACAGTGGGCTTTGGAAATTTATGATTTTCATTAAAAGCTATCCAAAATGAGCAACGTACCCTAAACAACAAATTAAAAACACTTGATTCCCACCCTCCAGAAGCTTGTCATCTACTCACACGATACTCACATGATACTCATTTTGTTTCAAATTGATACATAAACATATATTTCAGGGACCTTTTCAGATGTCTCCAGATGAGGGAAATATCTTTACTGCAACAAGATAGGAAACTCATTCTTGGCCGTCTCTGGAGCATACCACTTGAATTATTTATCAGGCCAAGACGACGAGGAAGGACTTTTTGTGAGTGGGCAGGTGCACGGCGTTTCGTTTTAAGCAGCTATAATTGGGGAATAATGCTGCTCAGACATCATCTTTTTAAATATGCATCTGAGAGGGGATTCCTGGAGGGGAAACAGTTTGTAGGAGACCATTTCATAGCGTTTTAAAGTGGAACATCTGTAGGTTCTCGTGCCCCAAACTCAGACTTGTTTCTAGAAATTAAGCAGGAGCTGAAATTCCCCTGGACCAAACACTCTTTCTGTTCATTCCTTGCTAATGGCTTTCTGTGGCCTCTGTGGCGATGGCCGGGGCCAAGTCCATCTGACAGGTAGCTCTGTGAAGATAGGGAAAGGCTTAATCTGGCACTTTCAGTTTCCCTTTTTAACAGTGCCTTTTCTTTCTTTCTTGTTTAAATTATTAGTCTGATTATCAAGTGCGCTCACCCTGTCTCCCTCCCTCTTTCCCTTCCTTCCATCCATCCTTCTTTCCCTCCTTCCTTCCTCCTCCCCTTCCTTCCATCCTTCTTTCCCTCCTTCCTCCCTCTTTCCCTTCCTCCCTTCCTTCTTTTCTTTCTTCCTAACAGAATAGGCTCATGAATTATATTTATCTTTAGATGTTATTCAGTTATTTGTTCCTTACTAGTTGTCTCAATTTTAGGAGAATCATCCCTCAAAGAATGGAGAGGTCGGATTTTATATGGCATGGGATTATAAAAAGTGTATCTTTGTCATATAGGAATGCTCAGGCTTATATTTCATTCTTAAAGGAACACATTAGGAAGATATCTGAACCAAATTTAGGTTCATTCTAAAGTCAGGAAAGTATTTAAAAACTGCTCCAGCATAGCTGTGAATGATACTGGGGTCCAAGATACAAGGTTGGCACTCTGCAAGAACAGTTTTACAAAATTTACACTTACTGTTTTTATTTATTTATTTATTTATTTATTTATTTATTTATTTTTGGTAATTGCTTGCATGAGCTAAAACTCATAACAGTTGCATGAGACAGGGGATCGCTGTCTCTCAAATGAAGAAACTGAAGGACTCAGGCAAAGTCACACATTCGGATGTCTGGTGTAGAGAGAATGTACTACCTGACAAGCTGACCCACGGAAGCCACGCCTATCCCACAAGTGTGTGGAGTGAGGTACCAAGCAAAGTGCCACATCCCATTTAAGGAAATAAAGTGCGCTCCTACGCTGATCTCCAGAAAGACAAAACCTTTGAAGATCCACTGGAGAAAAATTCCCTTCAAAAGGGGGTGGTGAACTACCTACAGGAAAGCAAGGAGGCCTGGGTGTAGGATACAGCACGTGTTCAGGCAATTGATCCCCCCTGGAGCCCATGAAAATACATGGCGACACCCATTGAGCATTGGTGCACAGATATATACATGTGTGTGTATGCACACACTCTACACGTGTGTCTATGTCTAGCTGATGGGAAAACATGTCTCTGAAAACAGTTACCCAGTTTTAAAATTAATCCACCACCACCAAAACGGAAAATCCTGGCAATGTCCTACTAACTAGCTCTTCCCATTGTTATCATGCTATTGTTGTCGTTATTTACCATTGTGCTAGTTGACTAGCAAGCCCAGACCTCTTCCTGCATGTGTGAGGTACATGGTCACGGATGGGCAGGTGACCACAGGTCCCAGATAGCACAAAGCATCTTATCCGACGCCTGTTTTCCAGTGCAATTATAACAGCACCACCTTTCACGCTCAGAGGTGTCCCAGTTCCAGCGATAAATGACATAGATACGATGGATGAAAGGCATGTGAAGTCACCCACAGCCGTCCAAATTGTGATGTATCGTTACCTGTCCCTAAAGCATCGGAGGGTCGCACATGAAGCCAGCCTGAAGAGTGTCTGTCATCATTGAGCAGCGCTGCTGTCTCACTCGCGGCTCAGGCCGCAGCGGTGGTGCGACCGGCCTGTGGGCAAACAGCTAGTGCGCGGAAAACACAGCATAGAGCTCAGGGCACTGCCCTTTGTACTTGCACGATTGTATCAGTCATTGAGAGGAGTCCACGGATGCAAGTAAACAGAAAAATATTCCTTCTTGGTGTGCCTCCCTTTCGGCAAAATCCTAACAACACCATGCGTCTTTAAGGAGTAATTTATTACTACACGTCTACACAGCTCAGTACCAAGGAAGATAAATCTCTACTCCTACTTAAAACAAATCTTCTATAGTATCCCTTCTTTGATAATTAAAGGGTAGATGTGTATATCTTCACATTCAGGAGATGTTTCAGGGATATTGTTCACAAGTTATAACAATGCATTGGCTTTAAAGAATTCATCTGAAAGGCAAAACCTTTGAAACATGCCTATAGCGTGTTCCAAGATGTCCTGACCTCATCCCTGGGACTGACTGTGAATATGATTAAACACATATCATACTTTGATTATATGATATCACACAGCAGCAGTGACTTCCATGTGTGATTAAGGTCACTAATCAGTTGACTGAATTCATCCAAAGGAGCTCGTCTGGCTGAAACTAGTCTAATCACAGGAGCTTTAAGAGTACAGAGTTTTCTCTGACAGATAGATGCGAATGTCTGAAAGAGACTTCAAATGTAAGAGAAAGATGGGGCACAGTATTGCTTCCTATCGATGGAGAAGGCGCTGAGACGAGAAACCCAGGTGGGTTTGAGAGGAATCTGAGATCCAGCTGAGAAGGATGATGGCTGAGCCCTCAATTTCCTTCTTCTGAGACACCTGCCATGCCGTCCTGGACTTCTGCTGTATAGAGCTGTGGTTTTTGTATTAAGCTTCTAATTTTAAGATAGTTTGTTATATGGCAAAAGAAACTAACAAAAGTACTGTAACTCCCCCAACTTTGTTCCTCTTTTTAAGAATTAATTTGGACATCCTAAGTGCTCTTCATTTCCATATAAATTTTAGGATTGACTTGTCAATTCTACAGAGGCCTGCAGGTTACATTAAAATAAAGTTTTACTTCTCCTTTCCAAACCCAGCGCATTTACTTTTTTTTTTTCCTTTTCCTTATTGTACCTGCTTGAATTTCCAGAAAAATGTTAAATAGACGTGGCAAGAGTTGACATCCTTGCCATGTCTTCAATCTTAGGGGTAAAGAATTCAGTCTTTAATCATAAAGCTTGATGTTAGCCCTTAGTTTTTTTGTTGTTGCTGTTTTTTTTTTTTTTTTTTTTTTCAGGTGTCTTTCATGAAATTAGGGAGTGCCATTTTACTCTCAGTTTGCTGAGAAATTCAATCACAAATGTCTGTTGAATTTTGTAAAGTGCTTTTTTTGCATCTACTTGAGTGATCCTTTTTTTTTCCCCTTTATTTTAAAATATGGTGCATTGTATTCATTGTTTCTTGACTGTTAATCTAAGCTTGCAGTCCTGGAATAAACCCCACTTATCGTGATGCTTGATGCTTTTTGTATGTTGTTGGCGTCTCTTAAAATATTTTGTTAAAGAGAAATATTTATCTTTAAACGAAATATGATCGTTTATGGGGACTACTGGTCTGTACCTTTCTTGTGGCACCTCTTTGTCAGACCTCAGTTTCAGAGTAATAATGACTTCGTAGCATGAGTTGGGACATCTTTCCTCTCCCTCTATTTTTTGAAAGAGCGTTTGATAGAGAGGTGTTCTTTCAATATTTTATAGTATTCACCAAAGAAATCCTGAGCTTGGAATTTTCTTTTTGGAAAGGTTTTTAATTATATACCAATTTCTCTACCTGGTATCAATTTATTCAAATGTTATCTTCTTCATGATTCAATTTTGATAATTTGTGTATTTTTAGGAATGTCTCTTTCGTTTAAATTGTGTAATTCTTTACATGTAGTTTTTCATCATATTTCTTTATAATCATATTAACTTTGTAGGTTTAGTGATAGTGTCTATTCTTTTATTTCTGGTTTTGATAATTTATACCTATATTTTTTCTGTCAGTTTGGCTAAAGATTACCAATTTTGTTGACCTTTCTAACAAACCAACTTCTGAGGGCATTGATTTTCTTTAATTTTTCTCTTTTCTACTTCACCGACTTCCAATCTTTATCATTCTTCTTATTTGGGTTGCCTTGAGGTCAGTTTGCTGTTATTTTTCTGATTATTTAAGGTAGAAGCTTAGATCGTTAATTTGAGACTTTTTTCCTTGCCTAAAATAGACGCTTAAAACTAAAAATGTCTAAGTGCTGCCTTAGCTGCAGCCCATAATTTTTCATAAGTTGTGCTTTCATTTTCATTCAGTTCAAAATATTTTCTACTTTTCTTTGTGCTTTCTTCTTGGACACATGGGTTATTTAGATGTTTGTTGTTTAATTTCCAAATGTTTGGAGATATTCCAGATTTCTTTCTGTTTTTTTGTGTTTTTTTTAACTTTCTAATTTAATTCCATTGTGATCAGATAACCAACATTGTGTGGTTATAATCTTTTAAATTTATTAAGACTGGTCTAGTAGCCTAGCATATGGTATGTTCTCGAAAATGTTCCTTTTGTGCATGGGAAATTTTATGTTCTGTAATCCCTTTTTAGAGATTTCTATATATTTCAGCTAGGTCAGATTGATTGTAATGTTGGTGAGATGTCCTATATTTTTTACTCCTAGGTGTTCTATCAATAATTTTGACTGAGCAGTTGAAATATTCTACCATTAATGATAAAGTTACTACATTTTCATTCTGTCAGAATTTGTTTTGGTATTTTAAAGCTCTGTCGTAATTGGCATGTTTTCCTGATGCACTGAACTTTATCAAAATAAAATGTCCTCTCTTTTCTCTAGTAATATTTCCTATCTTACTGTAATATTTTTATATTACCATGGCCACTCCAGCTTTCTTATGATTACTGAAGATTGGTGTTGTTTTTCTTTATTTATTTGTCTAGTAACTATCCTTTATATGTGCTGTTTTAGGAGAGGATTAGATGAACTCCTTATTTGGCCATGGCCAGAAGTCCTTTCAGTAAATAAAAATTTATAGAGGCTGTCATAACTATACTTAATGAGGTTGTGAAAAATATGCATGAATGAATTCAAAAATATGAAATATCAGTAGAGAAATAGGAACTACAAAAAAACCCAAATAGAAATTACAGAATTAAAAAGTAACTGAAGGAAAAATATCCCAGGATGTGCTTCACGGCACAATAGAAATGATGGAAGAGTCGTGGAAAATAGATGAATAGAAATAAATCAGTCTTAAAATCAGAGAGAGAAGAGCAATCACTAAAAAATTAAATAAATAAAAGATGTATAGCTAATAAGCCAATAGAGAAAATAAAATGAAGTAACAAAAAATATACTCAACCCAAAAGAAGGGAGGAAAAGAAGGAAAAAGCAGCAAAGAACAAATAGGACAAACGAATAGCAAGAACTTGGGCTTAAACCCACATAAATGGATCATTACATTAAATGTAAATTGTCTAAACACTCCTGTTAAAATACAGAGAATGTCAAATTACAAAGAAGCAAGGCCCATCTATGTGCTGTCTGTAAGAAACACAACTTAAATGGAAATAGAGAGATAGTTTAAAGGTTAAAAAATGGGAGGGGGGAAGACATATAAACAGTGGATAAAAACTTACAGAAGTGAAATCACAGAAATTAATATATAAAAAGATAAAGGATGTAAAACTGTAAATGACACCAAAAGATTTCATCTGTGCCTAGAGAAGGATCCCCAGATTCTGGACACGTTGTCTTTGGACTCCTTTGTAGACTCTAAAATATGCCCTCAGGTTTAGTGAGAACAGGACTCTGCAGTGAACTGAATGATTGATTAGGTTTAATACTCTGATAATGTGTCATAAGCCTATAGTTCACAGTATTATAAACAACATTCCTACCAGTTTTCTTTAAAGTATTTATTTGGAGGATAACATGAAGGAGATGCATGGAACCCCATTTTGAGGATAGAGGATTTGGGGGATATTTTTGTTTTTAAATAGCAGATATCTTTACTCCTCTTCTGAGCAATTGACTGGTTTTCATCATAGAAGAATTCTAAATTCTACAAGTGACTCATCAGCTATTACTGTATCTGAAAGAAATTGGGACTAACTTTAGGAATGCTAAAATAGATTAAAAACTAGAGCTGTTAGCATAACCATTCTTTGTTTAGTGGAGAAGAGCAAACCTGCGAGCCTGAGAGAGGACCCAAAGTCACTGTCATTCACTCCCTAGGGCTTAACAATCAGACCTGGAATATACTCTCAACCAAACAGGAGAATGGCCACCATCTGTTTTTTGAGAGCTGGAGTGTGGTTTTCTTCCTCCTTTCACTACTTTCCTTTAAACGTGATGTCAGATAATGAGCTTCAAAACAGCAAGTAGATACAAAGAGATAGAGGAAGAAAAATGAAAAATTATTCAAGAATTTTAGGCATCCTTCAGAAGAGTGACACAGAAGAAAAAATAAATTAAAACACAGTAGCATGAAGAAAATTTTCTTTACGTACCCTCTTAATATCCAAAAGAGTATTAAGATAAAAGTAACATAACTATGCTCTTTACAAATGCATTGAAAGGACAATCACATTTTTATTTATTAAGGAAAAATTATAGTCATAAGATTAAGAAACACATTCTCTGATTTATAAATATACCACCCCAAAAAAGCAAATTAGGTTAAACTTAGACATTTTTGCAGCACTAAAGGATGAAAGGCTGGAAATATGCCTATAAATTTTACAAGGAGGACATTTTTGATATAGTTCTAAATAGCCCACTTTACTATGAATTTCAAGTATGTAAGAGCTGAGAAAATATAAAACTTGTACTCACTTTGAAATAATATGTGAATAAGATAGATATTCACATGTACTGTCAAGCAAGAGATAAGTCAAAATTACAAATTCCATATAAAATTCACTTAACAAAACAAGACTGAATTCATATAAATATAATTAATTCTTGATATCAATATTGAATTTGATTATAATACTGAAGTTTAAAATCAGAGGTATTACTTTTAAAAAGGTTATGAAGCACACAATGATTGAGTAACACAAAATGAGCCTAAAAGCACATTTTGAAGAAAAAAGAATAAAAGAACATAGGGTGTTGCTGGAAGGATGAGCATGTATCTAATTCCTCTAATTTTTATTACAAGAACATGTTTTTAACTTTTGTATTTATAGAAATGTAAATTAAAGAATATCTTTGTAAACCTTAAAAGTAATGATAGACAAATTTGGCGTAAGACGAAGATGGTTATCTTGAAAATACTATTGTCTGTGGCTGTGAGTTTTTGTTTGTCTTGTTCATTTGTTGCTTTGGAGTGGGGGGGGTGGTAGAAGAAGGGAAAAGGGGTCAAATACATGGTGACGGAAGGAGAACTGACTCTGGGTGGTGAGCACACAATGTGATATATAGATGATATATTATAGAAATGTACACTTGAAACCTATATAATTTTGTTAACCACTATCACCCCCAATAAATTAGATAGATAGATAGATAGATAGATAGATAGATAGATAGATAGATAGATAGATAGAAAAACTACTGGGGTGAGGGGTAGCCATCCAAGAAGTCGAATAAAATTCCCCATATCAAACCAATCAAAAAACAGTTTCCCCAAAAGACTAGAAAACTAAGCTAAAAGTACAGTAAGAAAACAGTTAAAGAATTTAAAAGACTATTCCAGAAGTAACAATAAAATATTAGTGCTACAAAGGAAAGTTCTGACAAGACATTCAAAACAAAACAAAATAAACAAATGAAAAGATACCACAACTAGATGATATTTATAGAAACTGCACAGAAGACATTTTTTTTAATGGACAAAGGTTTTATAGAACAATTCAAGCCAAATATAAGGAAAGCCTTAGTATTGTTACAAATATGATTTTATCAGAAGTCATTAAGTGGGAAAGAAGCAATTTCCTATTTATATATAAGGTGCTGTCCACAATGGCAATAAAAGCAATAAACAATCATATGCAAAATAACACAGACAAAAATACAAATCCATTCTCATAAATGCAAGAAAAATAAACAGGACACACTTATTGTAGGAGATGTTGAACCACACTTTTAGATATTTTAAAAATCGACCTAAATAGGCATTTATGTATGTGTGGGTGTCTATATAGATATATATTACAGGGGGTGCCAAAAACATGTATACACATTTTAAGAAAGGAAAACTGTATTAAAATTGTAATACTCAACATATACCGACAACAAAAGATGAATACAAGTCACGTGTGACTTCTGCAATTACAAGAGGTGCTCAAAGTGGTTCCCATCAGCGTCCAGACACTTCTGATGACACCGAACGACTGTTTGAGTAACATTGACCACAGTGTCCACTGGTAGACATTTTTTGGTACCCCTGGTATATGTATAAAATATAATAAGGTGATTTGATATATATTTATTGTTCTTACGACCCTATAAAAATAATGGCTGAGACTGCCTGAAGGCTTACTCAATGAGAGTTTACATGGGTATCCAGGTGGCACTCACAATCATTTGAGAGCATTACTTCCGGTATGTTTCTTGACAGATGAAAAAAAAACAAAACACTGAAGCTGCAGAGATCAATTATTTTCCCTGGGTCAGGTAACTAATAAATGCTATAGTGGTACGTGAACTTAATTAAGTCTGTTTATTCCAGAAGCTATAGTCTTAACCAAATGATAACACATTATTTAGATGCACACATTACAAAAAAAGGGGGGGAAAGGAAGGGAGGGAGGGAGGGAGAGAAGGAGGGAGGGAGGAGGATGGGAAGACAGAAAGGACGAAAGAAAAAAGAAAACTAGAAATTGATAACTCTTCTTAAACCAAAAACTATAACCTTTCAAGAATGTAAATAAAATTTCCTAAATATAACACATCAAGAGGATATTAAACCCACATTTGCAGGCTTAAGATAAAACAGAGCAGGGCTAAAATGGTCAAAAAGTACATTAGAACCAACACTACACACAGAGTGTATGTGCCAGCAGCTGTTCTAGGAGCTTTAAATACGTGCTTGATTTCCTACTGACGACAATGAATGTGGTGGGCACTATTACACCCCCAGTTGTGGGAACACGACAATGAATGGTGACATCCTGCAGTTTCTCCCACTGACGGCCATTGCGTCCATTGGTGTAGCTAAGTGAGGATTTCTCATCTAGGCTGAAACAATTTATCTACGTCCCTTTGAGTAGCTGATAGATTTACTAGGTGAGAAGTGGAAAATTTCCTTATTTATTCTGCCCATTCTGCTTACGCGTTTTAACAATGAGTTGGATTACTCACCCAAAACAAATTTTAAATTATTTTCTATGAGTGGAAAAAATAATATTTGAAATGAAAATAACTCAAGTTAATATGAAGCTTTTTCTCTTATAGTCTCTTAAAAGTTCTCTTTGGCCATTAGAAAATGAGGGTTTCAGTACCAACCAAGAAAAATGCATATATTTTTGGAGGCTTTTGATGATCAGGAGATACTAAAATCGTCTCCACATTTTTTATAGTGTAAGTTGCATCACAGGTCCCACTGCCATATTTGTAGGCGTGATTGTGACAGAGAATGTCATTGGGATTGTTATCAGTTTAATTACAATGAGGAGGTTGTCTTATCAGAGAGTAAGGCATCAGGAACTTTCATAAAACTAAGATAGTTTAACTTGATGAGATTGTTTCAGTCTTATGACAAATCTTATCTTTCCAAAGTTTTTTGTGTATATAAACTCAACTGTAGCCATACTGTATTAATTATATTTTTGTCTTATTCTCTAATTTTCACCATCCCCTGCTCAAGCATTGTAAAATTAAACAGCTTGAAATTAGCACTCCAGGGTTTTTTTTAGTCAGAAAAGCTTTACTCTCAAATACCATATTATAGTTTAACTATTTACCCATAATTAAATTTATAGTAACTAGATAAAATGCATAAGGATTTTAAATCCACCTTTCACGTAATCTAATTTATATTTATAACTTCATAATTATATTATATGCCAATGATTATTAGAATTTTACATATTGAGAATGAACAATAGAGTAATGAAAGACTTTTATCTTTTCTTTGGTTATTTAATCTCACTAATTATACGTTTAATAATGATCAATCGTAAGTTAATGTACATAATTGTTTTATTAAATCTAAGTCATAGTTAAATGCTTATTTAATAATCTAAGTTAGTGTCCCTTTAATATCTGCCAGGAAATTAGAGCTGCATTTACCCACATAAAAGTTGAAGAGTTTTAAGTTCTTTCTTGTTCTGCTCTCTGCCACCCTATCTTGAATTTAGAGTAAAACGATTTATTCTAACTAAACAAAATCATGGAGAACCAGCTTTTACCTTTCAAATGATTGTGTCTATTTTGTTTGTTGGTTTGTTTGTAACTATTGGTGTGTCTAAGAGAAAAGATTCATAGTTTCATTTTTGCATGAATGGGTAGAGTAATAGCTTGAAGAACAGCTAACAAATTTAGCCTCAGCCTCTTCTAAGCTCTTTACATCACCATCTCATTTAATCTTCCAACAACCCCGAAGGGTAGGTACTATTATTATTACCTTTATGAGAAGAGGAAATTGAGGCATGGAGAAGTTAATCGAATTTTGCTCAAGGTCAAACAAGTAGTTGAGTGGGAGAGCCAGGCATCTCAACTCTAGAGTATACACTCTTAACTACTATTTTTTTTCCTATGACATTCACTGTTCTTAGCTTACACTTATTAGGAGCTTAAAGTCTGAGAGATGCAAATATAACTACATAACTTATTTGAAATCTCTATACAATATTTTTATATTGAAACTCTATCACTGTATTTCTTGTTAATAACGAATATTTCCAGTTAAGGCATGTTAGAGGGGCTTTATTAAACCATATATGATTCTTGAATTCTATTTATGGTATAAGTTCATGACAGTTATGTTTTCTTTCATTTCAAATCAAATTAGAAACCCGAAGTGCATGTATTCTAAATGATGGAAGGAGATACCTGAAGTAAGAATGAATTAAAGCAAAGATAAACTTTAAAGACAGTGGATTGATAAAAGTGGGGAGGACTTCTAAATATTTGGGTATGTGTGTGCATACCCACCCTTTGGAAGAAAAACAGAGACTGCTCCTTTAAGCTTTGAAAGTAACAAAGGTACACACAATTTTTATAGTTATTGAGTAAAATACATTGAAACAGCCGTTCTTAAAAAGCCAATTTTGCAAAGCTATGAACAAGGAAGCCAAAATTGTCGAGTGCTTCTCATTGCCAAGTACTGTGTATACACACTCATCTAATTTTCCTAACAACCCAGTAAAGGAAGTATTATATCATTTCAGAAATGTGGGATCTGAGACTCAGAAAGTTTCAAATAAGAGCATGCCTTTATTGGAAACCAGATCTTATCAATGCCAAAAATCTCTTTCTCCAGTTTCTGTTTGAAGAATTTTACAGCTTCAAAGTAATTTAAATATTAGAATGTCCACAGAGGGTCACTTTCGTGTGTTTCATTGCCCTTGTACTAAATACAACATGTTTATAAACCGAGTAACACATCCAAGAGAGCATACATTTAGTATGTGGCATCTGTTCATTCAAAAGAATAGTTACTAATTTGCTAATGCAGAACAAGGCATGTAATCTCCTAATATTTGAGCACTGCTGATTACTAAAACCAGACTTTTATGTGTGAGCTACAATGTTGATCCCCAAAACTGGTGTTATTTTAAATAATTTTTGCAATGATGTCCTATGTTTTAATTAGATATCCAATGTTTTGTAATCTGGGCATGTAAAATATGGATGTTATTAACAGTTTTGTGAAGCTTTTATATTTATGAATTGGCATCAGAGTCAAGCTGGCTGATTACATTTAAGCTCCCAAAATAAGCTTTCACCCTCAAATATCGTGCCTTTTAAAGTTTTAAAATTGTATTAATTACACTTTTTAAAGCACCAAAAATGATGAACATAATTTGAGTCATTTCATAGACGTGGTCACGTCTGACAGACACATTCACATTCACTGCTGGGAAAAGCATTTTTACACTCAACAAGCCTGGACTTAGGATATCAGCTCCTTTCAAAGGAATGCCTTCCAGAAAGAAAGTCTCCAGACTTGACAGATGAATTCAGTTCACCACATCAGGCCTGGTGACCTGGCCCCCAATGAGATACACTGACTCATTCTGCTTCCTTGCTTAATATCTTCTCTAGGTGGCAGACTGGAGAGATGGTATCTGGAAGGTGATTTGGTGAAAACGGTGGCAATTTAGCAGCAATCTCTGTGGCTACCCTACCCCAGGGGGAGTCATTCCTTTCCCTGGTAAGTAAGAGCTTTGATCAAACATCCAAGTAGGGAGGCTTATGTGCTCAACATGGAGCTAAGTTGAAAAAATGGGTTAAGACACACAGAGCTTATTGCAATGCTCTGCACAAGATGTGATGTGGGCCCACATTGAAACGCAGAACTGTGGGGAGGGTTCAGATAATAAATATCACACCTGCTGCCGCCTTCAGCCGTCTTTCTCTTTCCTATTTCTCTATTTGGGTGAGAGCTTACAAACAGACACGAGTACAGGATGATCAGTGAGACAAGTGATAAACAAAGATGAGAAAATGAAACTACCTCTCTTTCTCGCTTTTTCTTATAGCCAGTGTTTTGAACTCTGCGTCTGGTAGATTGATTGTCTCCTTTCTGTTTAGCTCTTTTTCTGGAGGTTTGTTCTGATCTGCCATTTGGGACATGTTGCTTTGTCTCCCATTTTGGCTGCCTCTCTGTGTTTGTTTCTATGTATAAGGTAGATCTGCTCTGTCTCCCATTCTTGATAGAGTGGCCCTATGTAGTAGGTGCCATGTGGGGCCCAGTGGCACAGGCTCCCTGGTCACCTGAGCTGGACACTCCAGGTGTGTCCCTTGTGTGGGTTGTGTGCCCTTCTGTTGCAGTTGAACCTTGGTTGCCGTTAGTATATCAGTGAGAGGGATTGATTCTCAAGCTGATTGTTTGTGAGGACTGGCCATGACTACAGTGGAGGGACTGACCCTATGGAGCAGGATTCATTTTAGCAGGACTCTGGTGCCTGCACAGTCTGCCCTTTCAGTGTGTCATCTGTGGAGGTGGTTGGGTGGTGCTCCGGTGTGGTCTGAAGCTGGCCACAAGGTGTGTTGGTTCTAGGACCTCTTAGGAGGGGCTCTGGTGCATGCCAAGGTCACCCTCTGCCTATGCCCTACCCGGGGCACTTGGCATGAGCTACAAGGTGACCTGCAGTTGGTTGCCACTTGTGCTGGGCTTGGAGAGGCTAAGCCACAAACTGAGGCCAGCTGCCTCTAGTGCTGGGCTTGGGGCTGCTTAGCAAGAAGTATGGGCATGCCAAGGCCAGATGCTGCTTGTTTGGGGGTGTGAATTTTTGAGAGATTTTTTAAAAGTCTGCAGCATGACCAAAGATGGGCCATTTGTATGGAAAAGCCACTGGAAGTGGCTTGGGTGGGCCTGCTGGTCAAGTGGGGCGTGGTCTCAGAATCACCAGGGCAGAGCCAATGGTGTCAGTCAGCTTGATGGAGACTCAGCTTCCTCAGCCGCCTGCGTCTGCGCCTCTGGGCTGGGGGAGGGCTCAACAGAGGAAACATGGCCTCTGCCGGCACTTCTGTCTGAGAGAAAGCTGTCCTTCCAACCCTCACGCTGCGCCCAGACAATTCCGATCCTCTCATCTGTCCCTGTCACCTACCTTCCGAGCAGCTGCTCCAGCGTTGGAACTCAGAGCGAGTGAGTCTGTCAACAAGTAAGTCCCTGCGCGGTCCCTTTAGAAGGAGCACCTGGGACTCCGGCCGCCCTCCGTCTCACTCAGCCACAATCTCCGCTGGTTTTCACAACCAGAAGTTATGGGGACTTCTCTCCCCGGCACTGGAGCCCTGGGGTCGGCACTTGGTGTGGGGCTGGAATCCCTCGCTCCTGGGGGGGGGGGGCAGGTGGGGAACCTTTACAGCCGAGATATCCCTCCTGATTTTTATTGGTCACACCTGGGTGTGCGACCACCTGGTTCTGCATCTCTGCCGCCCCTGCCGGTCTCCACGTGACTTCTGTGTGTCTGTAGTTCTGTAGTCGCAGGGCTTCAGTTCAGCCAGACTTCAGGTGATTCTCAGTGATGGTTGTTTCGTAGTTTAGCTGTGTTGAGGTTGTCCTGAGAGGAGGTGAGCGCAGCGTTTACGTACTCTGCCTTCTTGACCAGAAGCCCTCAGGTATTTTTTAAGGTTTTTGTTGTTTGTTTGGTCAAATTGCTTTTACCCATAAAGATTAAGTGATGGCTGAACACCCAGCCAAGATAACAGAGACAGTGAAACGAAAACAATCATTGACAGGTTCCAAATCATATGTGAGTACTCCAACTTAGTTCTTTCCCAAATTACCTTGGTTAGCCGTGGTGCTTTTCATTGTCATATGAACTTTAGAAACAACATTTCAGTTTAGGCAAAAGTATAACTAGGATAATAATGAACTAATAGAAGGAGTTTGGAAGTGCGCCGTCATCTGTTTTTTTGGAAGAATTTGTATTAATTCTTTTTTAGACATTTGATAGAATTTACCAGTGAAGTCATTTGTGCCTGGGCTTTTTTTATGGGAAATTTTTTGATTACTAATTCAATACATTTGCTTTTTAAAGGTCTGTTTACACTTTTTATTCCTTCATATGTCAATGTTGGTAGTTGTCTTGCTAGGAACTTGTCCATTTCACTTAGTTATCTAATTTGTTGGTGTGAATTGTTCACAGTACTCCCTTATAATTATTTTTATTTCTGTAAGTTGGTAGTGATGTACACTTTTTATTATGATGCCCGCCTTTTATTTCTGATTTAGTAATTTAAGTTTACTTTCTTTTTTCTTGGTAAGTCTAAAGGTTTATCAATTCCACTGATTTGAAAATAGTTTCAAAAACCTAATTTTTTATTTTGTTGATTTTCTCTATTATTTTTCTATTCTGTCTTGTTAATTTCCACTTCAGTCTTTATTATGTCCCTCCTTCTGCTTGCTTTGCCCTTAGTTTGCTCTTTTCTAATTTTCTAAAGTGGAATGTTAAGTTGATGAGATTTTTCTTCCTTGTAAATATAGGCATTTATAGGCATAAATTCACCTTTAAACACTGCTTTAGCTGAGTCTTGTGAGTTCTTATGCTATGTTTTTCATTCATCTCAAAATGTTTTCTAATTTCCCTTCTCATTTCTTCTTTGACCCACTTGTTATTGAAAAGAATGTTGTTTAATTTCCACATATTTAAGAATTCTCAAATTTCCTTGTCATTGATTCCTAATTTCATTCCATCGTAATCAGAAAACAAACTTCGTATTATTCTAATTTTTAAAATTTATTTGGATGTTTTGTGGCCTAACATATGGTCTATTCTGAAGGATAGTCCACAGCGACCTGAGAATAGTCTTATTCCTGATGCGTGGAATGTGCTATAGATGTCTGCTATATCTGGTTGATTTATAGTATTGCTCAAGTTTTCTATTTTCTGTTTATCTGCTGCATAATTGTTCAGTTCAGTCAGTTTTGCTTCATGTATTTTGGGTCTTGTTAGGTGCATATATATTTATAATTATTATATCTTTCTGATTGATGACACTTTTATCTTTATAAAATGTCCTTTTTCCTTATTAACAATTTTTCTCTTAATGTCTGTTTCATATATCCGTATAGGTACTCCAGACTATCTCTGTGACTTGAGTGCAGACAAAATTTTCTTAGGACACAGAAAGCAATAGACATGAAAGGGAAAAAAATCAGGATTCAGATTTCACCACAGTCCAAAAACATCATCAAAGGCACCGTTAAGAAAATGAATCAGTAGTAAAAGCTTGAGGAAAATATTTGCAAAACATATATCTAAGAAAACATGCTTTGGGGGATATATGTTATGGTTGCAAATCAATAATAAAAAGGCAACTATTCAAATAAAATAAGGCAAAAAAATGTTAATAGCTACTTGATAAGGAAAAATATGTGAATTAGGTAGCAAGAAAATCAAAATGCCCTCAATGTCATAAGTCATCAGGAAATTTCAAATTAAAACTATAAAAAGATCCCAATACACACCCACCATGTTGCAAAAGTTTAAAAACAGTAACAACACCAAATTCTGGAGAGTATGTTGAACAACCAGGAGTCTCGATTATTATTGTTAGAAGTAAAAGCAAAAACCACTTTGAAAAAATTGTGGCAGTTTCTTTTAAAGCTACACATCTATCTGCCCGATACCCAACAATCCCATTTCTAGTTATTTATCCAAGAGAAAAAAATACATAACCATGAGAAAACTTTTCAAGAAGTTAGTATCAGCTTTAGGGACAATTACCGAAAACCAGGTGACCACTAAGAGAAGGCATAAACTGAGGTATATACACAGGTATATACTTGACTTTCCAAAAAGGAAAAAAACAATAACTTTTTGCAACATGAATATGTCTCAAAAATAGGAAATGAACAAAGAGAGACATTAGAGTTCTTGGATGAAATCCTGAAACTGGAAAACAAAAATAATATTTTGGAGGAAGAAAAGAAAAAGAATCGTGGCTCCCTCTAAAGGTGATAGGAAGTGGTATGAGGAAAATTTCTCTGGTAATAATGTTCTGTATGAGAGGTGTTTGGTTTGCACAGGTGAGTGTATTAGTCAGAACTCATCAAACAGTATATTTAAGATTTGTGGGTTTGAATATATGCAATTTTATCTCAAAGAACCTTAAACAAATATTAAACTCCAGTTGTACAATGAGTTGTATAGCGTGAAGTTTATTGATCAGGAACTTACTTTGAAATGCATAAAAACAACCAGATGGATTGACAGGTGGGGGGAAAGATGAATAGATGCATAGATATGTGACAGAGTGAGTGCAATAAAATCTCAAAAATAGAATCACATTAGGGTATGTAGGTATTCGTTGTAAAATATTCAACTTTTCCGTATGTTCCAGTTTTTCATAATAACATGTTTGGGGATAAAAGAAAATGCAGAGCAGGATTCAAGATGCTCACAGTCTAGAAAGATAGATCCCCCAAAGTAATAACGATACTTCCGCGGTGTGTGCAGAAACAAGTGCGTTCTTTGCACAGTGACGCCACAGAAGAGAAAGTTCCTGCAGTGATAAGATTCCGGGTCTGGTTAGAGACAGCTGAGGTCAGAGAGAGTGCTGACTCCATCCTCAGGTGACGCAGAAGAACTGAAAGGTAGCAAAGCATTCTGGAAATTCTCGCTTCGACCTGACTCAGGCTTATCTGGAGCCACTGCGCTGTGACTCTGAGGGCAGTCTTCCTTCGTAGGCACCGGCGTATCTGTCAGGAAATAAGCTTTGCTCACTGGACTATTTGTGGTGTCCGGGAAGGACCAGCTCTCTGCCCCAAGGCACATTCTAGGCCCCGATTCCCCTGAGATGGGTTTGCAAGGACATCAGCTGCCTTAGCAGAACTAGGAGCTATGCAGAGGAGGGCAGTGGGCATGGCTTCTGTCATATGGGGAGGAAGGCAGTGGACACGGCTCCTGTCATATGGGGAGGAGGGCAGTGGACACGGCTTCTGTCATATGGGGAGGAAGGCAGTGGACACGGCTTCTGTCATGGGGAGGAGGGCAGTGGACATGGCTTCTGTCATATGGGGAGGAAGGCAGTGGACACGGCTTCTGTCATATGGGGAGGAGGGCAGTGGACACGGCTTCTGTCATATGGGGAGGAGGGCAGTGGGCACGGCTTCTGTCATATGGGGAGGAGGGCAGTGGACACGGCTTCTGTCATATGGGGAGGAGGGCAGTGGACACGGCTTCTGTCATATGGGGAGGAGGGCAGTGGACACGGCTTCTGTCATATGGGGAGGAGGGCAGTGGACACGGCTTCTGTCATATGGGGAGGAGGGCAGTGGACCCGGCTTTTGTCATATGGGGAGGAAGGCAGTGGACACGGCTTCTGTCATGGGGAGGAGGACAATGGGCATGGCTTAGCATTATGATTTTCTTTGCGTTCCTAAAAAATTTGACTTTTTTCAAATACTTTCCAGGATGGCTTCCTAGTTCCTTTTTGAAAAGTCTAATTCAAATGACATTGGAGGAGTGCTGAAATGTTCAAGTAGAGCACTCACATTTTTACATTAAAGCCAAATCTTTGATGAATTATCTAAGATCGTTTTACATCCCCCTGGATGAAGGAAGGAATTAGGTACACCTGTCATGGGTGATGCAGCTTTAGGAAACATAACTTATTTTTCACCCTGTCACTTAAACTACAATAAGTACAAATGCATTTCAGAATGACCATGTGTGGCTCTCGTATTCCATTGTGGATTATTCAGATTCTAATGATGTATAAACACCCCAAAGTAATTAGAGCTGGAACAGGTACTTCCTTCAGTTTTTCAAAAGTTGGGGGAAAGTTAAGGAGGGTGTTTGGTATTCCTACCCTTTTCGCAACAATCATGGAATCATTGAAAAGTCCATAATGTGACAGTGGCACTAAGGTTTCATTTGGAGGGGACAAAATGAAGTGACCCAGTGACATAGCCCAGGAAGCACCTTGCTATATAATGCAGTTTTGCAGGCAATCCCAGAGAGCCTGTATCACACAAGGGACCAATATAAATTGTGATCTCAGCCCTTCAGCCCTGTTTGCAATCAGTTTGGAGGCCTCCCTCACGTACACAGGGTATTGTGAATCCTACTTGGGTTTTTAGTGTCCTTTCTCATTCCCAAATAAATTCATTACAATCACAAATCCAAAGCAAACCAACATACAATATCAGTTCTCCTATTATTTAGTAAATCCCTCCCAGCTCGGAAGCAAATGTGTGCGTTTCATTAAACTAGATGGAACTCGACTGCTTCTTCAGCAACGGCATAGGAAGGACTGATGTGAGCAGCGCCCTTAGGAATCGAGTATGCACTTGACCGATGGGAAAACTGTAAACCACATGAGCCATCTCCTTGGAAATGCGTCTTCCCTCGGGGCTGATTCCTGCTTCCATCCTGAGGAGTTAATCATTTGCCATTGGCAAGAAACAAATGCAGCCATTTTCACGCTGACATAACAGTGGCTACGGCTCCATAGATTTCTCAAAGGAAATAGATTCAAGCTCTATCAAACTGAAAGCTTAGGAAATAATAATCACAGATTCTTCTCTTTAAAGCCATTTGTCCCCTTGCTCCTGATTTTCATCAATTCTCTGTAATTTTCACCCACTCTGTCTCGGGATCATGAGTTATCATTGGTTGCCACCGGAACACTCCAAGGCCATTTGTCTTATTGAAACATGGGCTGGCCTCATGGCTGTAAATAATCATTCACTCTCTAATATATCATATATTCTCTCAAACTCCCTCCCCTCTGAAAGACGACGTAACACTGTCCTGGAGCTGACGAGGCCAGAAATTGTTTTCTGACGGTTTGAAAAGTGCTGTGGTTACTTTAACATGTTCATTTTTAAAATTTGCACCAGATTAAAGGTATTTGCTGAAAACTAAGTAGTTAAACCATGCCTCATGTAGGAATTAGAATCACTTTGCTGCAGACAGCAGCTGAGCACAGATCTGGAAGTGGCACTGGGGTAGACAGAGCTCCTGAACTGGGCATGCCTACCTTTTCCCTTTTGTTGCTTAGATCTAATTGTGCTGAGAGTACTTGATTTGAAGGGCTGTAGTTGTGTTGATTCTATAAAGTACAATGTGTTGTCCTTTCTGCTACCAATGTTACGTTTAACCAATAATCCACCGGAGGTGTTAGTATGCATTTAGTATACAGGAGATTTTAGTATGCATTTAAAATGTATTTCAATATATGGCAGCACTTCCAATTTCAATCGTAATGACACTAATTGATAGTGGAGGGAGACACTGGCCAAGTTTGAGGGCCATTGTAGGGTTTTGACAGTATCGCATGTAACATAGAGTCCTCTCTTCTGCTTCTTTGACTCTTCTTGGAAAATCGCATTTTAAAAGGAAAAGCACTCGTAAAATTATGTTTAAAGGCCTTTGGACATCAGTATAATTTCTTTAAGGCAACAGTTTAGTGAGTTAAATGAAACCACATCAGAAACATGTGGATTGAATATTCCTTAAAGTACACAGAGGCCCAAGAATTAAGAGAGCTAGGGTTTGGCCAAACACAAACTGTGTGGAAAGTGGTTTGATATATTTTCAGCAACAGGAATTACCAGGCAACACTGGCAGTGCCCATTTTGATTACAAAACACGCTACCAAATTGACGGTCGGCACATGTCATTCCAACACGTAGTCCTAACGGGCATTATATGTATCAGAATCAACTGCTGACGTCAGATGGCGACATCTCTGGGCCACCAGTAAGAACCACCAGTAGGACTACACGGCCGTAATTGTCATTGCTCTCCGCGTTGGCTGGAGGCAGCTAAGACGTCCTATGCTCTTCAGATCCTTGCAGAAACTGGCCTGCACACTGAGGGCTCAAGAGAAGGAGAAAGAAGCAGCACACACGCGCCCTGGCTGCTCCCTGATGGAGGAACCAAGCCGGAAGCTAGACACAAGTGCTTCTGCCTGGGGTGTTGTGTTTAATGTGGCGTAGGAGTAAGTCCTTTATTTCTTTTTCAGTTTTCTCAAATACAGTTGACATGCAATATTATATTAGTCTCAGGTGTACAACGCTGTGATTAGACATTATATGACTTACGAAGCGATCCCTCTGGTTCTATGTCATCCCCACCTGACACCATACACGGTTATTACACTATTATTGACTATATTCCCTGTGCTGTACTTTACATCCCGGCGACTGTTCTTATGACTGGTAATTCGTACTTCTTATGTAAACATCGATCTATAAATTGTATTGTCACCGTAAGGTATGTAAAACCAGATTTGCTATATGGTATCGGAAGGAAGTCAAGATTTGGATTCTCAGCTTTCTAGCTGTGTGCCCTTGTGCAAGTTACTCAACTTCTCTGAGTTCCAGTTGTTTTTCTACCAAATAAGGTTACTAACACATACAGGACGCAGTTTTACAAGGTTTAGCAATGACATATGGGGTCTGTTTAGCACAGTATCAGGACACATAGGAGAATATTCAATCACTCGTGTGATTAGATGAGTTAAGTTCCTAGACATTTTTGTTGAATTTGATGAATTAATTGAGCTATCAATAGTGAATAATTAACTATCAACTTACTAATGATTATCAATAAAATATTAGTAATGATTATATTGTATAGTGTAAAATATAAAGCTATTTAGACAACTTAGATTTTTTTGGATTGCATTAGAAAATTATTGCAGTTATTATCCAACAAGAACTTTCTGAGACTGTCACTTTAATTGTGGGTTCAACTTTGGGTTCAACTTTTCAGTCCCGTCAATGAAAATGGCTGATTATGCCACATCCGGTTATTTATCACTGGGGCTAAGACAGAGAGCTGAGTCTATAATGTCTGCAAATATTAGTCCTGATATCAGTATAGATTTCCCTTGGATTCCTCGTGTTGTTTTTATATTTAGATAAAGTTATATATACCGTGGTTCCCCGAAAATAAGACCTAGCTGGACCATCAGCTCTAATGCGTCTTTTGGAGCAAAAATTAATATAAGACCCGGTCTTATTTTAATATAACACCAGGTATAATATAATATAATGTAATATAATATAATAAAATACCGGGTATGATATAATATAATATAATACCGGGTCTTATATAATATAATATACTGGGTCTTATATAATATAATATGCCAGGTCTTATATAAGACTGGGTATTATATTAATTTTTGCTCCAAAAGATGCATTAGAGCTGGTGGTCTGGCTAGGTCTTTTTTGGGGGTAAACACAATATCTGCAGCTTGTCTGGCAATCGCAATTCAAATGAGCCTTTAGACTTTTCCTTGCAATAGCGGCACAACATACTCCCTCTCTCTTTGTCTCTCCCTCTCTCTCTCTCACACACACACACACACACACACACACATGCACACACACAAACACAACTTCATTTCCTCTTTAGATTAGAGTCTTCATTGACATACCAATTAAACAGTTGCTACAGTGATTTCAAATCTACATGAAGTGAGCTGCAGAAATGCTTACTCTTCCAACCAACATCCACATGACTCCTGTATCACTGCAATCTTTATTCCTGAAAAATAGCTAAAAAAAAAAAAAAAATTATCTGCGGGGAATTTTTAACATTCGGGGGGTTTTACATGTGAATTACTCTGGGATTGTAATTTCCTGAATGTAGTCCTCTGTTCTCATCTGAAATCTCTGACCTATAACAAAGTTCTGATCCATGGTGGCTAATTTATAGTTTTTAAAAGAGAAGAAAATGGGAGAGTGAAAATGACATCTTAGAAATTTTTTTGCATTCATTCAATCGAGAACCAGTTCATTGAGATGCAATTGAACTGAATACACAAATGAACAGGGCTGAACGTGGCTCATAGGACTGCCTCTTACAAAATGTGTCTGTGTATTGAAAACCTTTTAGTGCAAGGTAGGGGGTTCTCAGCCATTTTCAAACCACGACCCTACATTCAGGCACACACAAGCAGCCGTCTTCAAATGTGCCGAGGAGTCTTTTGTTCTCCCTGCTCCTTGAAAGACCTGTTCCCAGAATCCTACAGGGAGACACAGAGGATGTCATGGGAATTAGCACGAAGGTTATGGGGTGCTCCTGACACATGACGCGGTCCTCGCTGCAAGTGACAGAACAGATCCACTTCAACAGAAGGGAGGTCAGCGCCTGGCAGTGGGTTTCAGCCCCCGGACACCCCTCACCCTGATAAGTGGCAGCCCAAGGACCCTGAGATGGAGAATCTCCATGTCAGTGTCACCAAGTCCCTGGCTCCGGCCCTTATGATGGTCCCACAGCATGTGTTTAATTGCTGCTCAGGAAACGCTTTCTAGCTGGCGATGGAAGTGTATGGGATGAGCCCAGTTCTTCTGTATTAACTGTCGTGATGTTCCGAAGAGAAGGAGGCATGGGCCGTCTCTAGGGTCCCTACCTGTCCATATGCATCACACAGAGGCAGACCAAGCATGTGTTTTGGCTTCCTGTCTTCCTGCCTTCATTCATCCATCCATTCATCCATCCATCCATCCATCCATCCATCCATCCATCCATCCATCCATCCATCCATCCATCCATTTTGTTTGCTAAATAGGATTTCTCCTGAGAGAGAAATCTGGCATCTCCGAGGTCTCAGGATTTCAAAACGATGCATTGGCGTGATCAGGGCTCAGGCTGTGGGAGTGTGAGTTCAGCTCCAAATGCTGGTCCTGGTGATTTGATTGTACATAAGATCAGGGCAGGTGGCATCTCCCCAACCCTGCTCTGTGACCCAGTCATGTTCTGTCGCTGATGTTAGCAGTATCTATGGAGGTGTGGCAAGCAAGTCTTTAAGGAAGCCAGAGCTGGTAACGCAGAGAGCCAGTTTCCCATTTATTCCGTTTACATATGCAAAGTGAGCCATTACTTGGTGGCTACAGCAGTTTCATTTTTCATCTTGTTTATTATTATATTCAGGATGTTCCTGTCACTTTTTCTCATAACAAAAATATGTCTTTCCTCTCTTGTAAGAGTTGAGACTCATCTTAAAGTTTTCATATTCAGCTTATGACTCCATAGAGCAGACTGAGGAAGGCCATGGGCGCTGGAGGAATGTTTTACTCCTCACTTAGGAAGGCATGAAAACAGCTTTAAAAACTCCACGCCGCACGCATTTCCTAGCAGTGTTGGCTTGTTTGTGCATCTGTGGACTCAGAATCGCCTTTCTTGATCTTTCTCTAATGTTAATGGTAATTCAGAATTCAAATTTAGTACGTGACTGTGCAACCGTACCAGGCAGGACAGACGTCACCCAAACTGGTGATGGAATCAGATATCAGTTTATTCACAGAGTCATTATTCGGTGTAAAATACTCAGTCTAACGTGACCTACGTGAATCCTCACTTCTTATGATAGTTACTGTTCTCCATTTCACTATGTAGTTCCACAGATATTTCATTTTAGTAGTGAGGATTTCCTACAATTTATATATTTTAAAAAAGGAGTCTTAAAATATAAAACCACCGAAATATCTCCATTAGTAATTGAGGAATTCGCGTAAAGCTGACGATAAAGACCCATCCTTTCTATCACCCTGTTTTCCTGGACACCTAAGCTGCCAATATAAGCCTCCCTCTGGAGCCCTCATGGTTTTATAATTTTCACTGACTTCTGAAATCTTAGCTACATATTATTTCTTCCTTCCTGGTAATAAAAATATTGAGAAGGGAAATACTACATCTGTTTATCACAACACAGACCCTCTGACCAAAGTATAAAACTTGGGGGAGAGGAGAAATCCTCAGGACTTGCTTTGCATGTGAATATCTGTGCAGTTATCAGCAGGGGACCCCGTGGAGACACACTTACCCAGATAAGACCCAGGGCTGCACCAATGCAGAGACCGAGTGATTAAGAGATTACCGATGTGCAGGCCGTATTCTGAATCCAGATACAAACAAAGAACTGCGTAAGGATATTTTCAGATTTTGCTGTTTGCCTTTTCTTTTTACATTGTGACGGCATTAATATAAAAAGCAAAAAAAATATTTTGGGAGTCCTTTTTCCGTATCTTGACCAAAAATAAACATAAAAAATAAATGTGGGGAGGTTGTGGAGAAAAGGGAACCCTCATGCACTATTGGTAGGATTGTAAATTAGTGCAGCCACTATGGAGATTGTTCAAAAAATTACAACTAGAGCTGCCATATGACCCAGCAATTCCACTTCTGTGTATTTATCTGAAGAAAACAAAAACACTAATTCGAAAAGATATGCACACCCATGTTTATTGCAGCATTACTAGTAGTAATAGCCAAGATATGGAAGCAACCGTCATGTCCATCAATAGATGAATGGATAAAGAAGATGTGTGTGTGTGTGTGTGTGTGTGTGTGTGTGTCTGTCTGTCTGTCTGTCTGTCTGTGTGTGTCTGTGTGTATTATTCAACAAAGAATGAAATTTAGCCATTTGTGACAACATGGGTGGACCTAGAGGGTATTATGGTAAGTTAAATACGTCAGACAGACAAAGACAAACATGATTTGATTTCACTTATATGTAGAATCTAAAAAAAACAAAACAAATAAATAAGCAAAATGAAACAGAATCAGACCCGTAGATACAGAGAACAAGCTGATGGTTACCAAAAGGCAGAGGGGCAGGAGGGTAGATGGAAAAATAAATAAATACTTCTTAAATTATTAATTAAGCATTGTGAACAGAGGAATCATGCTTTTGGGATTCAATGTCCAATGTGCTGGAAGCCACTGTAGAATTACTCATTGCTAGCATTTCCCAGTAAGGTGTCTGTTATGAGGACAGATTTTTTTTTTTCCAGCTTTTTAGGAAACCTATTGGTGAATTGAGTCCAGGTCTCGATAAGCAACATTATTGTTTATTATTCATAATTTTAAACTTTTAAACCCAGACCAAATTGGTGGCTTTTTAAGTGACTTAAATCTATGTGGCTATTATTGAGTTTTGGTAGATTCAGAAGGTCACAATTTCTCTTTTGTTTACAATGTCAGGATGTGAAAATCAATGTTAATATGACACATGGATCTCATAAGTCATTTAGGCTTTTATAAAGGATTTATGATTATTTTCTAATTATATTTAGTTTTAGTCAATATAGATTTATGCAATTATAAGTGAGAGATTATATCATGTTGGCCCTTTGAATAGACTGACACACTCTTCATAGAAATTTGATTTAAAATAATGTTTGGTAGTAAAAATGCCAGGAAAAGCAAAGTGTGTTCGAATCTTTCATGCCCCTCTTTGGGTAGCAGTGAAGTCTGGATTATTTAAACCTTCTCTTTTTTTCTTTCTTTCCTGTAATTCAGTAATTGAGTTTGTGTCTGCAAAAGTGGTCCTCCATGTTCAAAGTGGAAAGTTTCTATGATATATTGACAACCCAGAGAGTTTGGTGTCCCCTCTCATTCAGGAACAACATGGCATTAAAGCAACAAGAGCAAACCTTGCACAAATGATCCTGGTTCTCTCTGTTTATGTGTGTATGAAGCCACAAGTCCCAGTTTGGGATTTGAGGAGCTCTGGACCAACCCTAAATATTCTCCAAGCCGCTTACTCTAGGGAGACCTGAAATGTCAGCGCCCATGTCATCTCAATTGTCATAGCACATCTTGCTACAAACCACGTAACCTACGAGGGCCGCTGCCATGAAAACCCATAAATGTTCCTTCTCGGTGAATCGCATCTCTCCAATTAAAGCCGTCTTTACTAAGCCTGATCATTTTCAGACAGAAATATCGATTAATTCACCTATAGTCAGTGCATAGAAACATCTCTTAATGAGAATTTTAATAACCTCTGAACTCTGCTCTTTCACCTTGTAATACACTCTCTCAGTTTTTGGTTAAGTGGTCCAGCGGCATATCATCAGAGAGAGAAAGACAGTCTGGTTCCTTACTGTTGACATGGGAATGCACAGAAGACACGCTCAATGCCTCATTTTAATGGTGATGGAGATGGGAGTGGTGAGGAAAAAGGTCACTTCTGCAGAATGCTTCCTGCTTGTGTGACAGGGGCCCGCTAATCAACCGAACACTATTGGGGGGGCACTTGTCCATCACACAGTACAGTCACCGAGGAGAAATACTATTAAGAAAGCACAGATTGAGCTTTCAGGTTAACAGTTATTTAAGCTGCATAATTCTGTAGGACACCAAATATGTTATTTACAGTATTCCCCAAATAACTTCCGGTTGCCAGCTATAACGCTAGATTACAGTTCAGAAGCTGGCTGCCATGCCGTTAAACTAACACTGAATTCCTGCACTGGACTATTCAGTTAGTTCATCACCCGACTGTCTCCTGCCTTCATTTGACCGAGTTCAGACTCGATCGCCACTTGAGGTACAAGGCCCTGCTGACAGGTGGCTCTGATGCCAGTTTACCAAAGAGATTAAAAAATTTGTTTAGAGAGTGTGCACACTTCTTCAAAGATAAATGCACACCAGAGAAATTCCTAACAGCTTTTAATTTCCATGCTTTTCAGTTTTATTGTTGTAAATGCAACTGTTTATAGGACTAATGACACAGGCTGGCTCTGCCGAGTCAATTACAGCAGGAGGCAGTTGGATCAGATTCTTCTCTCATGTTCCGTTTACACTGCGTGGATGTCTGATATTTGACTAAATTGAATTGCACCAGGGCGCCTCGGTGCTCTCCATACTCTGCATGTCTGAGCACTTCAGAGAACAATGAAATAAATGATAATATGCTCGATGCGGGGTGGTGACTGTGCACAAGCACGTCTGGCCAGAGCTGCACAGTGAATAATAGTCAGCCAGCAGCTCGGGTTGGTCTATGAGATGCCCCAGCGATGGCAGCTTCCTGTGGGAGAAACCTTACGGGGGGGAGGGGGTGTGCGCACGCGCACTTTAATTTTGAGTCTGTTATTGCTCTATTTTTATAAGGTAGAGAGGAAGTGGGGTCAGTGAACGAGAAAAGGAGCGAGTTATGATGTCCAGTGCTCAGGCTGGTGATGGGACCCCCAGCATCTGTGTGCGCTAACTCGCGGAGCAGGCTTCCCACACGCTCCTAAACGCCAGAGCACTGCTCTGCTGACCCACAACACAGCAGGCAGTTCTGGGAAAGAGCTTCCCAGCGTGCGGAGAGCTTGATGGTCCCACTTTATCCCACGTCGTGGGAAGATGCACGAGGCAGGGAGGGGCCTGCTGGGAGCCTGCCTGTGGCTTCCTCACCCATTTCCTTCATGACTTATCTCACGGCGTTGTTACCCCTTATTGAGTTCTGAAGTGTGGAGCAGACGTATTATCTAAATTATCTCACGTAATCCCAATAGCAAACCCCAAGCAAGCAGTACTAGTCACCATAATACATAGGGAACTGAAGGTGTAGCGTGTCCATTTATCTGCCCTCCCGCACCTAGTGTTAGAATTTGAACCCAGATCTGTCTAAATCCATCAGACTCTTTTACTCCTGTGTCACACAGTTTCTCCAACAAGTTTATCAACAGTTTAAAACTTGGTTGGTTTTGAGAGTCAGTCCTTACAAATCTTGCAGCATTATTTTTTAGTAAATATCCATGACATTCATAATTTTAATTTTTTAAAGATTATAGCACACCTATCCGAAAGTGTAGCATCCAGAAATAACCAGTTGAACCATAGTAAAACATACCGTAACTCCTCACGTATCTTAGAAGAAATGAGATAACCTAGCACCAATGGGAAATATCCTATTTGGGAACTGAACTGCAATGATCAATTTAGAATACTGTAGATTGGAAGAAATCACTTATTAAGTTTGCAGAGTTTCATAATCCTGGGTAAGCAAGTAGGTCATCAGGGTAAATGGACAAATGGCGGGGGTGCCAATTCTGTGTGTGTTCATCGGTTAACCTTAGGGTGGAATTGACCTACTAGTTTCAGCTAACCCAGAACAATGCAATCACTTTAACAATAACAAACAGAAGGAAACCAAAGCTATTGCTTTCACTCTGTCTTACTGGAAACAAGTATTGTGACTTAGCTCCTTACCATTTCTATTTGAAGCCTTGCTCACTTTCCTTCTCGTGCATTTTTACCATCTTCCCTAGATCCCTATTTTGGGACAACAGTACTGGACATGAACTGCCAAAAAGCGGAAGCAGTTTGGACCAACCCCCGAAAGGTCCAAGATAACGTGTGGAAGCTGACACGTGTGGTGGGGCCCCTCCCATCACCTCAAAACTAAGCTGAGTCTGGGGGGCCTAAGACCTCACTTTAGACTGAACTTTTTCCTCTTTACTGATCTGTCACTTGAAGTTTGACATGAGGACGATTTTAGAAGGGCGTGACAACAGTTGCCACACACATGGGCACACGCATGGAATAATCTGTTGGTAGTCATTTCAGTACAACTCATGAGGAAGTTTCGTTAAGAGCTAGAGTTTCTGCCCCATTGAGAGAATGGTGGGAAAGTGCGTTGTGTATAAACACAAGCGTTATCACCATAAAATTTCCAAAGCGATGTAAACTGTGATTTGACATGGGTTGGTGTATTTTAATAACCACCTTCTCCAGTTTCTGGATAAATTGAGTGATAGACAAAATACGTAAAATGGAACTGAATTTTCGTTTTCTGCAGTTAACCGCTGAGTGAATTCGTGTTTGTGGCTTTATCTATTTGCTTTAGTTTTTCTGTCTCCCAGACTTAACGCACTTCTTAGAAGCTTCATAATGGGAAAAATCTAGTAAAAATTGTAAGTAGCAAAGCAATATCTCCAATACATTGTGATTAATCCTTAATGTTCAGTGCCCCTAATTGCCTTAGAAATTAAAACAAACCGAAAATTTTTTCAAAAATACTTTCTTAAAGGAAGTATGACAGTTGTGAACATCAAAAATTTTAACTACTTTTTGAGTCCGCAAAACAAAGACCTGTAGGATAGCATGAGGTCCGAATCAAGCTGAGCAGATCGTCTTGGGTTCACGGAAGCCAAGTAATTCAATAGCAAAAACAGCATCAACGACAAAATAACAACTGTGTATATATTGGAGCCGACCACTGTGTCCCAGCAACTCAGAAGAGTGAGCATTTTGTTACTTTACAGATGAAGAAACTGCATGTAGAGAGGCAGAGTACCTTCCCCAAGGTCATTTGACTGGTACGTTTAGGAGAAAGAATTTGTCTTGTTCACCCCAAACCCGTGTTATCTATTCATTAATCCTCCCCGCAAAACATGCATCCTCTCTATCTAAAACCCAATCAGATCATTTGTTTCTTTGAAAAAGCAAGTACATAAAACTTATGATCCAGATATGGCCTCTGGTTCGTCTTACTGGTGCCTCCCCAGTTCCTGAGAGTGAAGGCATGTCTATCATTGCTGTTTGCCACATACGACATCTTGAGAAGGCAGTACCCACAAATGTTCAGGCATGAGGCACTGGGCCAGATTGAAACCAAGTGTCGGTCCTGCCACTTCCTAGCTGTGTCTCACTGGGCAACTTACTTAACCTCTCTGTACTTGGATGGTAACTGTAAAATGGCGGTCATAACCGTTCTTACTGTGTGGGATTATTATGCAGATTAGATTAGTTGAACTCAGACGTACACAGTAAGTACCCAAAGAATATCAGATAAAATTATTAAGGGTTTCAAAAGTTGAACAAACGGGTAGATACATCAGCAAGATTGTCAGCTCAGTGTTTTCACCTTATTCTCTACTTACCAAGCACTCATGCTTTCTTCTGCAAATATATCTTTTAGGGTTTTGTTTTCTTTCTTGATGTATCATTCTGGTGATTTTTTCCAAGTTGGTGAAAACAGATTTGGGGAATAGTCTTGACTATTATCAACGGGCTATGTGGGGCCAGGAGTACAATTGGTTTTTGAAGGTGCCAAGGTATTAACTGATATAGCGTCTTAATCAGGGCACTTGATGGCCCTTTGGTGCCCTGTACAATCATTTCTATCACCAGGTGAGCCCATTATTGGAAGGGAATTTCAGTCACCTGATTTTCCATTAGTTCTGCTTCACAAACCAGAGCATGTGTGATTTTTAGTGAAATGATGACCCCGTTCCAGGATGCAGGCACGTTAAGGACACCTAATTATGTATGATGGTTCTGTTTAGTTGTTAAGGGAATGAGACATGATAGGAATTTCTGAAGTTAAATTTCTAAATAACAGGAGACATTTTTTGTGTGTATGCAGGTAACTGATGGTTCAAGTATAAGCAACAATGGAAATTTCAACACACACTCATTTTAAGAAATCATTTTATGAACGAGCTACAATTTCACATACATTTGGCACCCTCTCGGTGAAATTGACCTAATACATTTCCAGGAATATGTCAATTAAAAATGTGGCCTTTGGAGGAGACGGAGGGAGTAGCAATTCCAGAATCATAAATACTGAGGGGAAATCAGGATATTGGCTTCCAGCTGGCACAACAGAGGTGCTTATAATTGAGAAAAATAAAAACTGGGATTAGGCAGCCATTCAGTATAGTCAAGCTGCTCCCGCCGTACCCTGCGACCAGTGTGTCTCGAAATTCACTTCCTTCAGTTTGTAACAACTGTGGCTCCTATGACTGCTATTAAAGAACCCTCCCTTCCATCCCCATGTCTTCTTTATGGATACCAACTGCCTTTCTGGACTTCAGTAATCTTTTTTCTTTTTTTTTTTTTTTTTCGTTTCTCTCTCTCTCGTCCAAAATTTATGTACCCCTTAACTAAAAATCTAAGTATCTGAGGAACACAAGGTGGAAGAGTTCAGAGGAAAACTTGGTCCAATTGCATTCATTTCAGGCACTTACTAAAACGTACACTCCTGAGTGCATCCGGCTGTGCCCAGGAGACAGGATTTGAAGGAGGTAATCAAAAAGGGAGGCCTTTCAAACGCATGCAACATTCTGACTTTCAGGCCCCCTCCTCACCTTCTTGGGGACGAGGGCCTCCCCTCTTTAACCTGCCCACCTGGCAGCAGGGGGATGTGTCTTTTGTCTACTCACCCACTTGGTGCATTTACATTGATTTCAGAGACACGGATGAGCATTGCATTTTTATCTTAGCCTGGACTATTTTGAAATCAAGCATCTGGGTGGCTGGAAAAGGCAATGGCACCATTTGGTTTTGTCACTTAGAAGGTGCTGAACTCCATCATGAAGAAATGAAAGGCTCACGGGTGTTTTGCGGGGTGTTTTGTGGGTGATGCCTTCCTGGGAAGTCACCCTTCACAGGCTGCCTCATTTTCCACCAGAATTGCCCTTCACCAAATGAAGTCAGAGACCTCAGAAAAGCAGTGTGACGGAAACAAAGATGCCAGTCTGCAGAGAGGACCTTAATCTGATCGTGTCCCTCAGAAACTGAATTGGATCTGCTGGTGAAATTCCTTCTGTAATTTTGTCAGCCACATACCGTGTTTCCCCGAAAATAAGACTTAGCCAGACCATCAGCTCTAATGCATCTTTTGGAGCAAAGATTAATATAAGACCCGGTCTTTAAAAAAAAAATAATAAGACCGGGTATTATATTAATCTTTGCTCCAAAAGGTGCATCAGAGCTGATGGTCCAGCTAGGTCTTATTTTCGGGGAAACACAGTACGCAGCTCTATGCCTGTATCCCCATCCTTGGAACATTCAAACGTGATGCGTCCCATGATTCCATTCTTCCTTCCTTTTTTCGCTTCCTGTTTTTCTTTCCCTGTTTTACTTATTTAGTTTTTTCTTTTCTTTCCTCTTTTTATCTTCCGGCAGCCGTTTCCCGTGACCTCTCACATCTGCAAACGGCTGCGGTGTGTAGTTTCAGTATACCTCAGGGGGCTCCTGTAGAAATTGTCTTGTTTCCCATCTCCAAGAAACATCCGTTTGTCGATAGATCACACATAATGATAGTGATGAGGTTAGAAGCTTCCATATACTGAGCGTCTTGATTCCAAGGCTGGAAGGCAGCCGAGGAGGCAATTTTTTCCCCTATAATGTTAAATAATATAATTTCTATTCACACCCCAACTGCCTGCACTTTACTTCCAGAAACGTCCTGCCCCGTTTTGAAACTTGGTTCATGAATGTGTCAGTGAAAGAATTAGCTTCTATAAAGAAAACTGTTGGCCGGTGTGGGCCCTGCTGGAAGGGATGATGGTCTCCTTGTTGCTGCCTCCTTTTAAAATTCGGGGCTTTTGAAAGCAATAGAATTTTCCAGAACTCTGTGTCTTTAGGGAAGAAATTTCTCACCATCCTGTACTGAGAGCCACCCTTGCAGTGCCTGACAGGGCTGAGTTGTGGCCATTTCTTCAGAGGAGACAGGACACTATTTTGTCTGTAACACGATAAGGCAGCCAAGCTGTATCTCCTAAAACATGCTTTGCTTTTGTTGCTGCTGCCAGCTCCCCGCCCAGCACCACCCCCAGGTCTGCCCTAGGTGCCCCCCGAGAAGCTCATGCACTAATGGCTGCACTCCATTTTGTAAATTAGAGCTGCCCCAGTGCCTCAGCCAGAGAGCCAGTGAGGGGCCATTTCCTGCACTGGTTAGTCTGCCAGGCGACCTGACGGGAGAGACACTTTATTACATTCCAACCATGCCATCATCCAAAAGGGGAGAAATCCTCTTCATTTTCCTGAAGGCAAATATTGTTTTTTTTCTGAATATAGCCCTGCATTTTTTTGTGATCCCGTTGTTTTGTTTTACTATGCAAGCCCTGAGTGAAATCATTCGCTCTGCAGCCAGCCGTTTAGACGTCATGCAGCAGGTGGGTGTTTGGACACTTAAATTTTTACTACATCCAAGGCCGGACTCCTAAGCGCCGACTCCGATCAGTCTTCATCATCCAGGAGCATAATTTTAGTCTTTAAAAACGTTTTTTTTGCAGGTCACATTGATCTTTTAATTTTTAAAAATTTTCCAGTTCTAGTTGGCATACGGTATTGTTAGTTTCAGGTATACAACCTAGTGGTTAGACATTTATATAACTTATGAAATGATCACCCTATTAAGTGTAGTACCCACCTGACACCACGCATAGTTATTATAATATTATTGACTATATTTCCTATGCTGTACTTTAAAAATTGAGATATTTTCCTTAATTATTACTTTTTGTGGCTAAGCAAGGTAGGTATGATGAGAATTTTTGAAGTAGACATAGGGCCTATTAAAATATAGTATTGGAATTAAAACATAATCAGGATTGGGGTGAGAAACCATGAGAGAAATATGTTCTCCACATTTTTTTTTTTTTCTATTTCTTTAACAGAAGAAGAGGTAAGGAGCAAGAAATTTACAAATCTTTTTTTTTTTTTTCCTTTTCTGGAAATCACATTTTTCTTGATTGTAATGTAACAGTTTGCTCATTCATCACGAGACTAGATCGGTTGCTATCTAGTTTTAATTTCAGATATCCAAAATTGTGTAGCCAGCTAGGCTGTTTGTTTCCCATTCTGCCAGGAGAGGATACGATTGTTTTAGGTGGTTAGGTGACAACACATGCCCAATCCTAGATCTTGGCATTCTCAGCTCTGCCATAAACTCTATTACCACTTCCTCAAAGGGTTAATGGCACCACTATCCAGGGGACAATTCATTCTCCTGCTAAACGCGATGACAAATAACCATTATTCTTTCCAACTGCACTGATAATCGGGACAGCTTAAACATTTTCGCCAGTATAAGTGAAACCATTAATCCTCTTGGATTTCATGATAAGTGGTGACTGTGAAATAATGACTGTGTCATTGAAGGCAAGAAAAAATGTTAACAATTAAAACAAGTTAGCCATTATCTTACTGGGTACTGAATCGCTTTCACATTTCATTAGCAATATTGTAAATGATATGTACCTTATTAAAAAGCTCTTATTATCCCAGAAACCTAATTAGTCAAAAATTCTCAGTCCCCACTATAATTTTCTAACGATGTAAATGGTACTGTGGGTATTGTGATGTGGAGAATTTTTTTATTTATCCCAAAAAGATCCACAACGTGGAATTGTTTTTCCGGGAATATTGTGGAGGACAGGTATAGCTCAGTGATTTTCAGATATAACGATGTTTTATTTTAAGTGACCCAGCTGGCTACGAGGGAACAAAATACAAAATCTCTCCTTGGCTCACAGTGTATTTAAACCAAACATTAAGCTTTTTGCCAAGAGATTATAAAAATCCAAGAAAATAACAATTACAACTGTATAGTAGGCCTTGGAGATTATTTTTTCTCTCCTCATATTCAACCCTTAAGCATCTTATAGATGAAACCACTGGAGTGACCTACATGCCACACGCCTAAAAGAAGGGGTTCCTGCATTTCTCAAAAGGCATGTCCAAGATCAAGTTCAAATCCAATAGCTTGATTCTCTAGACCTATAAAATGAAAATAATAACCAGTATTTCTGTGGAAAAGAGTATGAATACAGATTTAGGTGCCTACATTTTATCTAGATGTTTGTTAGAAAGAATTAAACAGTCTCAGTCAGGATAATTCTGCCGTCAAACAGGACTATACATTTTCTCTTTGAAAGTCAAATTGGAAAGAGGGAAATGTGTGTAACACGTGGATTCATGGTGGTGTATTGCACACTAATATATCTAATACACATTGAAATGATTCATGACAGGCACTTAGAATCCCTGACACTTATACGTGTTCAATAAATGGTAGCTATTTTATAACCATCAATATATCAGATTACCGCAGGAATATCTAATGGGACATGTACGCATATATATATGGATACATAACAGACATAAATGGACTCTTCTACGCAATGTGTGTCATAATAGAAATGACAGAACCCAGAGGCTTGGATTCAAATTTCTGGAGTCAAATTCTGTGGTTATGAGTATCAGCTATCACTTGCTTTTTAACAGTTGAGAAAATTTTGTTCAGCTATTTTATAAAATGACATATTTTAAAAAGTTCTGCATAAAACAGCCAGAGCCATTTAAAGAAATGGCATAAAGACTGGAGAGGTGCTCAGCATATGGGGGAGAAGGGGGGAGAGAAAGGAAAATCGGCCTGTTGGGGACCCCAGGGCAGCCCCCCTGGGTCCGCTATTCTTGGTGACCATTCCCCACACACCTTAGCTGTTTGAAAGTCAGGGGCTCCTGGAGTTTGTGCCCCCTTATGTTGGGGATATAAGGCAGTTTTGTAACAGCATGTGTGTCTGCCATTGACGTCGGCATCTCTGACAAGCTCACACATGTGCACACACAGGTGTCCGTTCCTTGCTTTCTCGCCTCCATCACCTTCCACTTGCTGCTCTCTCTTCCTCGAACTGCCTTCCCCGTGTGCCCTCTCCATCCGGCACCTTTCTGCTCTACGTCCCCATCCCCTGCCCATCTTCACTCAAGCACCGCCTCTTCTCCGAGGATCTTCCGGGTAGAGTCCAGCCCTGTTTCTCCTGTTTTCTTCTTCACGTGTGTTCCATGCACACCTCAACTCTTGTCACCTAATCGGCCTCCTATCTCTCAATCCTGGACACACAGCACAGAAACAAGCAGGCCTCGTGCTACGTGTCCTCGGGGCTCCACGGACACTGGGTGAATGGACAGAATAAAGGATTCTGAGTTTTCAAACCTCAAACTGGATCACGTGATTTTCTTGATATATCCGTATGAAATAGCTTCCAATGCTGTGCCTGTTAAACTGGAGCTAGTTCTACATGGAATGAAAGTCCTTCTTTGCAAAGAATGAATTATGCAGAGTCAGACCTGCCCTGGTCTCAGGGGGCCATTGGTACCATATGTGCCTGTATCACGCTGTCGTATGTCACGCAGCCCGATCTGACCTTGGCAGGCTCACTGCGCACCCTCCCCTTATCCGGGAGCCATGATGGAAGGCTGCCACATAGAAGAGAGAGCATCACGGGCTCTCAAGGAAACAGCCGTGCCAGGGTTCACCCAGCCAAGTGTTTCCCTGATAGCACATTCAGCATGAAACCATTTTTCTTCGGTATATCTTATAATGTAAGGGTCTGAGGTCATGCGGAAGCCCAGACACAAATCGTGCTCATGGCGTCCTCCCTGGAGGAAGTGTTCTACTGAGAAAGCTTCCCCGGTCTTCCTACCAGAAGCCTGGACGTGGCCGCCTTCTGGAGCCATAACTCAGGCCCCCTGCACGCTCTAGGTCCTGCAAGTTGCTTCCAGCCATTCCCACAGTCTCAGTCATCCTAGGGACAAAGAGTTGGTCCTGGAAGGCCACACGGTGGCTGTCGTTCCCACTAGCATCGGTGACATGTGACACTGCCCGGTGCTGACCGCAGTGGAGTGAGTGACACACTGGTGACTGGCCCACCTCCCTGTGGAACTGAGCACACGCACTTCTGAGAAAGGACCCCTATTTCGAATCACAATTCTCCCTCGGTCCTTTTACATTCCGAAGAGATGGTCTTTGTTTTGATCTTTTTACTTTTGATCACATGATTCTGTTAGGAAATTTGTCACCTCTTATACCAGTATATTGATTTGGAAATAACAAAGTGCTTCCGCATACCGGACCTCGTGTAACTCTCATGACTGAGTCTGAGGAGACATTCCGTTCATGGGCGACGCTCAAGGTTCAGAGACATTAAGATAGTTACGCAAAGTCACGTGGCTGGTGAGGGTGAAATGTCAATGCAAACTCAGCACCTTTGATTCCAATGCTGGTTTTATTATTACTGGACTCTTTTTCCTACTTTTCAGATGAAGGTTAAGGGCAAAAACCATCGAAGAAGACTGAAGGAGTCTCCTGTGGGAGGACTTTCCCACTGAACCCTTCATTTTGGGGCCTCTCCACCATGATTTTTGTTAATAGGTCTGTGAAAGGAAGATAATGGCTCTTTTTGCTTATCCGATGACTTGCTTACCAGAACTATCAATTAGTCTGGGCAGCCGAAATCTTCAGATTCTGGCACATAAGTGGGCATTGACTTTTTAAGATCTTCCTGCCAAGTCAGTGTCAGATTCTGAGCTCAGAGGAGAAGGGTGGCATGATCACAAATGTATACAGCACTGCGGTTTAACTAGTAATGTGCCTGGGGGGCACTCAGCAACATACATGTGCACTGACAGACCCACATATAGAAAGGGCTTCTCTCTAAAGAACCTTGACCTCCAAACATCTGGGAAATGCAGCAGGAGAGACATGTGTGCAGTATCGTGCAGAAATGCCTGAAGGAAAGATCTGGGCTTTTCTCACCTCTCCCCCTGCCCGACCTGAATTATGTTCAATTCAATTTCCTTCAGCCTTTCTTATTTCTAAAGAGTGAGGAGTAGTACATCCATGTAATTTTTACCTGGAGGGTGGACTGCTCACAGAACGAGCAGAAAGTCATGGCCCCACCACCCAGCGAAAGCAAATGCTTCGGGAAAGAACCTGGGACTATTGCTGTGGTCCTGGGAATCGTGAGCCAACATGGTGCTCCAGGATGGGTCCGAGACAGTGAGAGTCACATCTTGGCTTTGCCTTTGAGTCACAAGTTTATAGAGCCTGCCTGAGGTCATTACTTCTGAGGTGACCGTCTTGTAACTAAGGAGAGGCTGCAGGCAAGCCGGGCCTGTCGTGTTCCATCTACTCTCCAAGCCTCAGCCTGTGTCTGCAGGTGTTTCTCTGTATTGAATCTCCCTGGGGAATCCTTGGCTTCACAGCAAAAGCCGGCTGAAAACGTGATTTGATTTGGATCCTATTACAGGCACTTTACCTCTTCTATTTCCGTGATAATAGCAGATTGGAGTCGATTATTGTACTGGGAGGGGAGTTAATGTGATGTCGAGAAACATTGGGGAAGCTGGCACAGGGAGAGAGGGATAGATAAAAAGTTGAGCACAGATTGAAATCTGCAGCCTTGGCCAGTGCAGCCACCATCCAACTTGCGTCAGTGCAATGTTTGCAAAGGGTCGGGTCACTTCCCTTGTTGGTGTTGGTTAAGGGACAGTGAGTGCTTTGACTACTCGGCTTATTCACACCAAACTCTCATGCCTCCTAATCCTTGGCCCTTCCTCCCTCCCTGGCTCTCCCCGGCCAGGCTGCTGGTCTGTCCACCCAGGGGCTGCAGGAACCAGAACCCTGGTGACCCCCAGAGGGCAGAGGGCGCTGACCGTAAGCAACTCAACCTCTACTGGTTAGCAAGCCACAAAGCAATCTGGGCTTCTTGTAAAAGAAGTGCTTTATGTTTGGTCACAGAAGAGAGAGAAACACTGACAAGATGTGCAAGCACTCCTGCTAGGTAACCAGGCAGCACCCACGGGGATGCCCGTTCTCCCTCCTTCCCTGGGGCCCCACTCCATTTGTCCAGCATCAGAAGGAAGCAACATGGGGTTAGAAAAACCTGATGCAACAGACATGAGACACCCCTCGTGGAATGGAATCACAGCACTGGACCAGCTGAACTCTGGATCGTCCAGAAGGAACTAAATAACGCAGCACGGTTTATCTCTTGCATGGTAATGACACAGCCCTTGCATCGTAACGCCATGTAGCACTATCGTCATAATGATCTCAGGTTGCACGCCAGCAAATGTATGGCCTTGGACTTGAACTTTCACTTCTGAAAAGTGGCCCCTGCCCCATACTCCTGCTTTCTGAATGTGCCATCGTAATTAGCTGCATTGCGTATTGGAGACCAGGTACCGTTTTTCTGCCGTCATGTAAAATGGATATGCAGAACCTTACTTCAAAGGGCAAGAGAGCAAGGTGACCAAAGAGAATCTTTTTCACTTCCACTTTTGTGTTGTTTAGCTTGGAACTATGATATCCACACGGAAGAGCACGCCTTTCACGCGTGTGTAAACGAAACACACCCAGATGAAGGAAAGGCAGTATAGACGCATCCTCGGCGCCGCCCTCCTGCTCACCTGCTTCCATCACCAAAGTCCACGTTGGTCTGGAGGTCACACAGCACAGATCACTTTGGTCTGTTACTGAACATCGGTGGAATCGTACATGATGTGTTCTTCTGCGTCTTGCTTCTTGCACACACCAGATGTCTGTGAGATTCATCCATACTGTTGCATATCATTGTGGCTTGTTCATTCTCATGGCTTACACTGAACACTGTGTGAATACGCCACAATCTCTTCCTCCATTCTAGTGTTTGGGGCATTTGGGTAGTATCCATATTCGAGAGGTGAGAATTTATGAAAACACCACTAATACTTGTGAAATGGACTATTGGATAAAATGCCCCCAAAGTGATAAAATCCAAGTTGATTATAAGGCTTCATAATTGTCATAGCTTTCCCTCTAGCTACCCATTGGGGGAAATGGAAATGGCAGGATGTTCCGTTTCTTTAAAATGTTATGAATCATTATTTGTAGAGCTAGATGACTCAGTCTCCTTCTATAGATAAATAGTCTCGTTGTTGTCATATTTCCTAGTTCAATAATTTCTATGAAAACCGGTCAAAGTAATTGATATACAGTAATTGATATACAAAGTAATTGATGCTCTGATGTGATCAGCTTTCGATCTTATCCATAACTAGGGTTGAATCAGGAATGGTACATTTAATGCAATGTGTGCATATGTGTGTGTCTCCGTGTGGTTTTGCTTTACATGACTTTCTTTGCTGGGTGTGATATACTTGAAGGTAGAGAGTGTGACAGAGACTGTCTAAGTGCTCACTAATCCTTATGCCCCATCCTGCTGGGGGAACCTGGGAAGACTTATTTTCCAGCCTCCCTTACAGGTGGGTTGGGTCACATACCTGGGTTCTGGCCATTGAAATTCTTACTTCCAGACAAGTCCCTGTTACAACACAAATAAACCATTGTTTCTGAGCCAGACTCTGTTGTATATGCCCATCCCCATTCTTGAGGAGCTCCAACCCCCATGTAACAGACACACTTCCTAACTGTAGACAGAACACGATGCCTGGAACGACCACACGTGTAAAGCGCTACAGGATCCTGAGAGAGAAATGCCTTCATTTCATTACTCATCTACAAATGGGAGAAGTAAAGAAAATTTCAGGAAAAGAAAAAAAATCACATCAGAGGATGAATACAGCAAGTAAAATGGGAGAAGAAGGACATTTCAGACAGAGAAATGCATGTGTAAAAATTTTGAAATAACGGTGGGTCGTTTGAGATGAAGCAAACTTAGGGAGCTTGGAGTATTAATTTTTAAGCTATTTTCTCTTAATTTCAAATTCAGCTTCCTATATTCTCTGTAAAGACAGAGTGGACAGTTTATTTCTCCTTTGTCACCTGACTTCCTGTTAGGTTTCCATAACAGGACACTAGCAGGAGACAGGGAGGCAAGAGAAGCAGAGAATAAATTTCCTTCATCCTGTTCTCGTCAGTGTAACCCCAGCAATGCCCCTGCACCATAACAGAACCATTTGTTTCAAGCCCCAGCTGCTTTCTGCACACCCAGGACCAGCCTTACTTGAGCGGAACCAGGACCTAATTGGAGGGTCCTCTTCTCAGAAGACTCCTTTCCGGTTCTATGGAGTCTCCTTTGTTTCTAGATTATGACAATCCCATCTGTCTCCTTTTCTTCCCTAGCCCTACAGCTGGCAGCTTCTTCTTGTAGTTAGTATCTCTGCGTCATCACATTCCTTTATGCTTTGTCAGTCCCTCTACACCTACGGTGTTTCCCCAAAAATAAGATGTACCCAGACAATCCGCTCTAATGCGTCCTTTGGAACAAAAATTAATATAAGAACCGGTATTATATTATATTATATTATGTTGTGTTGTGTTGTGTTATATCATATATAAGACCCGGTCTTATAGTAAAATAAGACCGGATCTTATTACTTTTTGCTCCAAAAGACGCATTAGAGCTGATGGTCTAGCTCGGTCTTATTTTCAGGGAAACATGGTATATCACCAACATTAAATTCTGGTTGTTGAAATACCTGGTGGGGTCTTTGTTTTCCTGGCTGGATCTTGAGGGATACAGCCGTGGGCCTAAAAAGGGTCTGAAGTGTCCGCTCTATCGTGATGAGAGGCAAAGGCTGAGGGGAGGGAAAGCTTGAGGTGGGAGTGGAAGGGACCTCTCAAGCCACGGCCATGACTGGGAGAAGAAATCGTGAGGCCGGTGGGTCCGTCTGGGGTTTATGACTTGGGATCCCAGTCAGATGGATTCAGCTCCACAAGTACAACTGCCAAGAGAAAAGGAAAGACAGAAGCCCAGCGAGGTGTCAATTGACGTGATAAAGTTGGAACTGTGCGCGGAAGAGGTGCTTGGTTTTAGGTGGTGGAGGTAATCAGGAAGCGTGTCTTTGTTTCTGCTGTGACGCGGTGGCTTCCAATAACGTCCCTAGAGGAGGGAACAATGGCCAACAAGAGAAAAGGGAGTCAGTAAAGGGACAGGGAGAGAACACAGAATCACTCAAGGCCAATTCATCATTAGGAGACGATTAAAAGGACAAGTTGGCAAATGCCTACCCAGGGCTCTGCCACAAGCCTGGGATAATGAATGGCCGGGGCTGACTCCACGGGACTTCTCAAAATTAATTCAGCTGTCAAGGAAGAGGCAGGATGATGTAAGCTGTAGGAATGAGGTAATTTATGAGATTTGGGAGAGTTTTTAGCTTGATTTTTCAGTAATATCTGTAAGAAGGTCAAGGACAAAAACTCTATCCATGTAATTTTTAAAATTAAATGGTTTCTTAAAAAGGCAGTTGGGTATGGATGTTATAAATCAGCTGGATAGCGTTTGGCGTGATGTGGGATGTTGCTGAGGGCATATAAATAAATTTACTGAAATCCATGCTTAAAGTTTGACTTGACTCCATAGCATGTGGTTGTATTATAGTTCAAACTGCTCTGCAAGCACCGTTTTAAACTTCTATCATTGATACGTTTTTATTCCCAGTTTAGAGAGTAGCTACACACCTTCAGTGAATAAAATACTGTGATCACTTCATGGGCATTGCATTTTAACAGGGATAGAAGGAAGTGGTAGGCAATATTTTTAAGCATTTAGCAAAGTAAGCATTATAAACAGCCAAGTCAAAAGGCATATGACAAAACCAGGAAACTATTTCCAATCGGAGAAATTATTCACAATAGTTATTAATAATTCTTGGAATTAGAGAGTGGGATGAAGGAAGAGAAAAAGACGCCTCCTTTAAAATTCATCCCTCCGTAATGCTTCAATTTTCAGTATAAACCCCTTTCACTTTTCTAATTTAAAACTATTAATAGGTCGTTTGAAAGGAGTTGTAGAAAAATGTATGTAAGAAAAAACAAAAAACAAAAACTATGTCATGGGATTTCCAAGGTTGACATAGTATTTTTTTTTATTTTTTTTTTTTGAGAGCCAGGAACACTTTTATGGAAGAGGCAGCATTCAGTTTGCATTTTGCAAAATGGATCAAGTTATACAGTTAAGGTATGTGGGAAATAAAAGTCCCCGGAGGAAGTGGCTACAGTGTGACGAGCCAGGCTGATGAGACAGACAGATGCATGACATTTAAAAGGAGTGGAAGGAGCTTCAGTGGGGCTAGAAGAACGTATGACAGAATCCAGATGGGACAGGTCAGAGGATATCAGTTAGGAGACAGTTTTAGTGGTTCCAGTGAGAGGTGACTGGTGTGGACGAGGGTGTACCAGTAGGTATATTTCAAAGGATTCAGTGTGTGTATTTGTTGATAGGCTGGATAGGGGCTAGAGGACAAAAGGAGTAAAGAATGACTCCAAATTACGTGTTCAAAATAGCTGGATAAAGGTCGATACCATTTATTGAGAAGAGGATCATTGAGGGAAACCAAAGGGTCAGTTGGATGCATTCGGCTTGAAATAACTATTGGCTAGTCCATTGAAGATTTCGCATGGACATTTGGACCGAGGCTGGAATTCAGAGAAGTTCAGGACTGGAGAAAGAATTTGAAAATCATCAACTTTTACACGGTGTTTGAAGACTTGGAAATGGAAAGGGGGAAGAGAGTCTGTGGTCAGAGCAGCTAGGTGGCCATATGAAAAACTGAAAATTGCGGACCCATATTGATAGACAGGTGACCATGGAGAAAAATCAGATTCAGGGAGAATATTTTTAAAAAGGAGAAGCACATCATAAGCCAATAACAATTAAAATGACCTAGTAGTGACACAGCACTGGTGAGGAAGCTGAGTGTCTGAGGGATTAAATAACTTAACCAAAGTCTTACAAGCGGGCCTCAGACACAGCTCCTTCTGACCCCTGGTCTTAAAACCTTTCACTATAAGCAGTAGATGGATGGAGATCTCACTGCAGGTAGAAGAAAGCAACCAACCAAGGATAGGACCTAAGAGGAGACGATTATAAAAAGCAAGACTAGGGTAGAAATTGAACCCAAACTCAAGACTCCGCTGGCCTAAAGCAAGAGTCCCTCAGTGAAATGGGGTTGGGGGTTAAAGGGGAGGACACTTGAAATACCATAAGAGTGTCGGAGGTACCTTTTAGAAAGCTGTTTTCTGTATTGCTCCAAATTGTGTCCCAGAGTCCCCATGAATTCTTCGTTTGCAGAATCCTACGACTCTCCTTTGGGATGACATGCTAAAAGTGAAATTGTGAAATTCCTCATTCGCCAAGAAATACAGGCAATTTCAAACTCTTTATCTTTCCTTATGACGTACACAAGAATAAAGTATGAAAGAACAAGAGTATAAATAAAGATAAGTACACTAATTTCATAAACCAGAATTGGCCGCAGATGGATTAAGCATTTAAAGGCCCAGAACAGAGAATTCTGATTTCAGCTTGGACAAGTAGAGAGCTAAATAAATAAATAAATAAATAAATAAATAAATAAATAAATAATAACAGAAGCTCTCATCCTTGAAACAGGAAAAAAAAAAAAAAAAACGATAGGGACCAAATGCACAACTTTTCAAGAATCTATCTCATAATTGAGGTCACTTCAATGGCCAACAAATGGGCATTCCGAAATCCAAGAAAGATAAAGACACCTGCAACTGTCAAGTGTCAAAGGCAGCAATCGCAACTCCTTAAATAAAACAGAGGGAAAAAGGACTGGAAAAATCCGAAGGGGATATTTTGATGAAGAGGGGGATTATTGAATTTTTTTTTTAAATCTCTCCCAAATTACTTAATAATAGTAAGGGGAAAATAATGACCATACAATGTGGAAATCAGATAGCACCTAGAGTGGGTGATGGATAATATCTGTATACAGATATGACGTGTGAGAACACAAGATCTCGTATGTAATATTCTGAAGGGAAAGGTATAACCTAAATCTGACAATGAGGAAACATCCTACAAACCCCAAATACAAAATACTCTGTTCTCCCAAAATGCCAATGTCATATTAGACTAAGAAGAATTAAAACATAAACCTCCTAATAGTTTTATGAAGCATACTTTTGTCCTCCAGTATAGATAGGCTCAAGTTAAACTTAATTCAATCACTGCTCACATAAGGAGAAAGAATGTAGATTTGTAAAGTCTGGATTCTTAAAGCTTTCATGTATGAAAAATTTCATGATATTATATTGTGATATCACAAAGCCAACCAACGTAAATATACTACAGGCAAAAATTAAATCAAGACCTTCTTACTGAGCAGAACCCTTTTAGTTCTATCTTGTGTGTTAGTTAGCAATAGCATGTCTCTTTTTTTCCCATTATCTTTTTATTTTTTCAAGTATAAGATGGGTATAGTTGGGAAAGCTGGGGTTAAAAATCACATGGCAAATTCTCATTTCAACTAACAGAAGAAAATGGCTACAGCACAAATCCCTATGTACAATTTATGAAAGAGGTAAAGGTAATTTCATATTATTATGAAAAATACCTGTATAATGGAATCATTTGGGCTATTCCAGCAGACCCAGAAGTATAAAATAATGTGAAGAAAAAGTGATCTATTGTCGCAACCTTACATTCTGAGACAGTGCTGTGCCCCAGCCAATCATTTTCGGTCTTGCTACATGTTCCTAATGAATTAAAGATAACGTAATCATTAACCGCAATAGATAATCATAACAAACATTATTTAAAACCTAAAAGCAACTCCAAAGTGGATTTATTAAGAATAGAATATTTCTGCGCATTTCTGTGTGTGACTATGTAATTTAGTGACTTCCTGTCAGAATTTGTAACTTCATTTTAAATATATTTGCTCAGGGTCCACACTAACAGAGAAGATACTGTTTCAAAGAAGCTCGTTTCCCTAAATTCTGTTGTTCTTAATATTTTTCCTAAAGCAATATTCTTTAGGCAATTTAGATGAATAATATTTGATAAGGAATACACATGTGCTTAATATGTACAGACATGTTTTGTGCACATACATTTATACAATATGTTTGGAATGTATGGAGCATTTGTCACTATCGGGTAAAATGCCCGAGACACACATCTATTTTTCAGACCGTAAGAATATTTTGCAATACTCCTTTTAGTCATGAGCTGATAGGTTTAAAAATACAGCTTTGCCATTTGAGGTGCTGCCTAATTTACAGTAACCTGGGTGAAGAGTAGGTTTGCCGGGGGGTGTTCAGGGATTGGCCCATTTCCAGATACAACTGTGCATCCACAGGGGGGCTTGTGTGGGATTGCTGGCATTCTCCTCCCTACCTTGGAGGCAGAGGTGATCCCACAGCTCTGCAGGCGGTCCCCCAGAGGTCCCACTTCCCACGTTGTTATGGGAACTGTTTCTCACAAAGAAAATCCAGAAGTGACAGTTTCTGAATCCAACGAACGGAAGACACGCTGTTTGCAAGCCAGGGCTAGGCATTTGCTTGCTGTCTTTCTTGCAATTGGAAGATGTTTGTAAAAGTGAGAGGTAATTCCATCCCTTGAAGAAAAGTGGGGATACCAGTTGGAAGTCAAAATGGTGCAATTTCTGTTCTATCTGCACAGAACTGGGGATGAATTGCTTACTGCAATGGCATGACGTTGCTGTACCATATCGAGGGGCCTTATAAACGCGGAGAAATTCAATAGAAATGGACCCGTTTCTCTCACCACCTCTCAGCTTCAGACCAACTTCCCTCAGTCACTGAATACCTTTCCTGAACCCCTTCTTTTCTCTGTTTCCCAGACTTCCTTTCACCTGTAGGATATCTCTCTCAGCACGTTCGTTGTGTTCACTTCGTTTCGTCCTTCACGCCTGTCCTCAAAATGCAGCTTTTCCCCCCAGTTTTATTGAGACATAATTGACATGCATTACTGTAGAAGTCTAAGGTGTACAACACAATGATTTGACTTACAAGTATTGTGAGATTGTCACCACAGTACTCGTAAGTTTAGTTAACATCCATATCTCATATAGATAACAAAAAAAGAAAATATATATATATTTTTGTCCTTGTGGTGAGAACTCAGGATTTGCTCTCTTAACAACTTTCATCTACACCACACAGCAGGGTTTGCTGTACACAACATCCCTGGTACTTATCTGGTAGCGGGAACTTGGTACCTTCTGACCACCTTCTTCCAGTTTCCCCTCCCCCTCCTGCCTGACATCTGAGGACCACAAATCTTATCTCTTTTTTGATGAGTTTTAAAAGCCAACTCTTTCACACAGCTTTTGATCGCAGAAAGCAAACACGGTTTCCTTCTTTATTTATATTTACTTGTTTATTTTCCCATATACCAGCTCGAATGGCAACCTGCTCTTCTGTGACTCTCTCCTACTCAACTTCCTTTTTCTGCTTTTGATGACAGTTTTCCTGACGTGCCTAATTTTGCTCTCTGCAGAGTACCTAATGATTTTGTTTCTATCCAAGTCTATTAAATAATAATGTTTGGAGTGTTGAGAAGGATGGATTTGCTTTGTCAGGTCAGACAATAATGTTTAGTTCAGGGAAGGCACGGAGAGAAATTGAATTCATTAATAAGCAAAGACTACCTCTGAAACAATAGATATTTTCAGCAGACTTCGAACAGTAGTGGTGAATAGCGGGCGGGCTGTCCATATTTATTTGATGCCAGTGCACTCCTAACTTTTTCTATAATAAACTGACAATTGGAATCCATACCATAAAATATCCAAATCTTTTTTCAGCTTAGTCCAACACTTTCTGTGTCTGTATATGCATCTCTTATCTGCTGCCAAAAACATATGACCTTCCTTAGAATTATCAAATGGTCCTTTCAACAGGCCTGGCTCCAGCTTATTTCCGGTGCTGATATTCATCCCGACATTTATTTACTCAAAAGTTATTTAATGAGCCCCTACTACATGAGGTTTGACAATTAAGTTCACGAACATGTTGCAATGATGTTGCCAACCTTTTCTGATATCAGAGGGATTATTCATTATGAATTTGTACCAACTGGACAAACAGTTAACCAAGTTGACTATTTGGAAGTGCTAAAAAGGCTACATGAAAAAGTTAGACGACCTGAACTTTTCGCCAACAATTCATGGCTCTTGCAACACGACAATGTACCAGCTCACACGGCACTGTCTGTGAGGGAGTTTTTAGCCAGTAAACAAATCACTGTCTTGGAACACCCTCCCTGCTCACCTGATCTGGCCCCCAGTGACTTCTTTCTTTACCCAAAGAGAAAGGAAATATTGAAAGGAAGACATTTTGATGACAGTCAGGACATTCAAGGGTAATATGACAACAGCTCTGAAGGTCATTCCAGAAAAAGAGTTCCAAAATGGCTTTGAAGGGTGGACTAGGCGCTGGTGTCAGTGCAGAGCTTCCCAAAGGGAGTACTTTGAAGGTGACCATAGTGATATTCAGCAATGAGGTGTGTAGCACTTTTTCTAGGATGAGTTTGTGAACTTAATTATCCGACTGTGTATTCCAACACTGTCTAAGGTACTAAAACCGCAGTTGTGAACACCTCTGTCTTCAAGGAGCTTGCATCCTGATGGGAAGAAACAAAAAATAAATAAATAAGGAAACAAATATTTATGTAAGAGTTCCCAGACGGGATCAGTGCATGTGCTTTGGAAATAAAGCAGACAGCATGAGAGACGAGGAGAAAGGCAGTAGCTACTGTAGACGTGGAAGTCAGAAAAGACTGTAGGTTGTGTTGGCTTCATATGGGACATTGTAAATGAGAACAGCTTCTGGGCATTGAAAATTTTCCCATCATTGTGAGGGAGAGAAGAAAATCATCAAGGTAGCGCTGTGTGGTCAGACCAGAGCTCACCTTCCCGCTGAATTTCACCTCCCTCCTCATTCTCTTTCCTCCAGCCCGAGTCTCTCTTTCCAGACCTCTGATATGATACTCTTCTTCCCACATCAGGATTTTATGCATGAGCATCCTTCTTTCTCTGGTGCTCTCTCATCCCATCTGGTTTCTTCTCCTCGTCCTTTAGGTCCCAGACGGCTCAAGCTACCTGTGCTCCAGGAGGGCCTTCTTTGAATCCTCCCACCCCCAGCCCAAGTCACATCTCTTCATCGTCTGTTCCCATAAAGCCACTTCTCTACCCCTTTTGACTTTGTCTTTAGCTGGCCATGACTGTGTTTGCTTGATGACGGTCCGTCTGCCCCATGAGAGTGTAGGCTGCATTGGAACCGAGAAGTCGTATGCTCACTGCTGAACCCCAAGCATTTATCCCGATGCCTGGCGTGTAGTTTGTTTAGTATTCGACTCACTAAACATCTGTCGAATAAATGAAGGAACCATGGAATAAGTGTTTTGAAAAAGAAAGGGGGACATTTTCATCAACACAAGTACGTGTAAGCATTTTGTGGACTTCTGCATTATTCCATAAAAAGTCATTGTGAGAGGAAATTAATTTTTGATAATGAAGTGTTCATACTGATTGTCAGAAGTCGCGCGGTACCTTCCAGCTTCTCCAGTATGAGAATGGGCATATGCTCTGGGTGATCTCTAATACAGAGCTGGCAGCTGGAACCGCAGCAAAGCATCCAGCAGAATCTGACCCGCTGAGCTTTTTCCTGACCTTCTAGGGCACATGTAGTTGGCCTGTCTCCCTAAACCTTCCCTTTCCATCTGCTCAGAATATGTTGCCTAACAACTTTTAGGGCTTCAAATGCTGTATCCCTGGCCTCAGGGTCTCATCCAGATGACCCCTGTGGGCCTCAGGGTAGGAGGATGGAGAGGTTCTGTTATTTTGTAATATTTAAAGGAGGCTTCTTCCTAGGCCTTCTCCTGTCTAACAACGTGGGTGAGTCTCGTAATGGAGTGTATTAGGATACCAATTATGAAATCTCTTACTTTACGTATTTAGATCTTGACCTTCAACAGGTGCCCAATGAACATTTATTGAATCGGGAGAGGAAGGAATCACGCGATATGCCATACGCACATACTAAGAAGCAAACATTTTGTCACATAAACAGCCCATGTCATTTATTGAGAGCAGACTGTATTCTAAGCACTTCCTCCTGCATTGTTTTGTCCTCAGAAAATTCCCCTTGACATACCTCACCCAAGTCCTGGGAAAATTCCCCTTAAATACCTCACCCACGTAGTGCCCAGAGTTCGCAGGTGAAAGCTGAACCCAATGCTCTTAACCAGTACAGTGGTACCTCGGTTTTCGAACATAATCCGTCCAGAAGACCATTCAAGTTCTGAAACGTTGAAAACAGCCGACAGCTAGGCCTCAGGATCTTGCTCTCAGCGGAAACCCAGTGACATGTTCACCTTCTGAGGCGAAAACCGAAGCATTTATTTCCAGGTTTACAGTGTTCAGAAACCAAAATGTTCGTCAACGGAGATGTTCGAAAACCGAGGTACCACAGTACACGTGATGCTGCTTGGGAGAAAGCAAAGGGAGAAGCGAAGCGGGCAGATGCTTTGTAGCCCTGACGTGACTTCCAGAAAAAGGCAGAGTAATATAATTGAATGCCCCCGAATGTAGAGCCAGAAAAAACTAGGTTTGAGCCTTCACGCTGATCCTCATTAACTTTGAATTAATCCCTTAGGTTTGGAAGGTCACTTTCCTCAAATGTAACGTGGGGCTAATAGTGCCCCTATTTCAGGCTTGTGGTGTGGATTGCCACAGGACCAAATGACGTCACATCACATCTGGGACATCACCGAACTTTGCGCTCATTACTTTGTGACTCACAAAAGCATGATTTCAAGAGAAAATGATACTCAGCTTTATATAGGTGGATATACCAACATGTACATGTACCATATACGCATATTCAAAGGAAAAGTGCTACATTAAGTTCCCCTATCATTATTAGCTATGGTGCCGTTCTCTCCTTGTCCAACGAGAGGGCAAATTCCCCAGCCATTTGACCATCTGTGAAATTTTAAAGCTTCTGCGACACACGTCACACGTCCAGGCTTTTTGTCCCCGTAGCCCACTGTCTGCGCCTGAAGTGAGCAGGCAGGCTGCACACACAGCCCCCCACAACGGAGGGTTCAGTGGAGCTCAGGGAAAGTGGCCTGCAGAAACACTTAGGGAAAAATATTGCGTCCAATCTAGAAAATTAATGTTAACTTCAGATGTGCAGATTGGAGTGGGGAAGGTCCTGGTCTACTTCAGACAGAATCCAGTTATCTCACTTAATAACACAGTTGTAAATCTGAATAAAATTAAAAAGAGATCAAACCCTGTAGACAAATGCTTTGGCTAAATGCCCTCTCTTGTGATCTGAATACCAACTACTGTGTTGTGTAGTCATTTATAAAGGGGCTTGGAGGTAGGCGATAGTGGGGGAAGGGGTCATTAATTTCAGCCCACCCAGAAAGGTGTTAACTGTGCCCCATCCTTCTGGCTAGATGATAATTAAGCCGCCTCTTTTGTGTCTCCCCAGAGGAGGCATATATACTGTATTACTCTACACACACTTAGTGTGGTCCAATTGTGGTGAGTCAAATCTTGTTTATCCTAAGGGTGGGGCAGGCTCGCCCAGCCAGGGTTTTATTTTTAATTGGGGTTCACAGCAGAGTGAACACCCTCTTGGCTGAAAATTCTGGATGGCTCTGGGGCACGTTCGCTTAACTCCCTCCGCGCCAACACCTACCACCGCTCTCACGGATTGCTGAATATCATCCACGAAAACATTTCCTCTCACAAAAGGTCTAGCACACTTCTCACGTGACAGGAATTCTCTCACATCTTTCCAAAGAGCTTATAATATTCGCAGGAGACTGATCAGTCCTCATGGGCTACTTTTATACTTTTGAATCATAAATCAGTTGTTAGAATCAAAGACCATCTTTTCACATTCGTTTTGCAGACTATCGTCCTGAAGCTGGGAAAGGTGTAAATGACTTGTCTGGTGAAAGGGGCCAGTTAACTAGACAGCAACGTGTAGGTCCTTCCACCACATATCGGCTGGGACATCGTGAGCTCTGACCTCCAGGCAGTGGTTTTGGGAGAAAAGAGAAATCGTGTGACGGATTTCATTTCATTTTGGCTGCAGCCACATTCTGACCTTTTGGTGGTTACCAGGCGGGTATAGTTGGGAGCCAGTGGGCACTGTTTACTTTGATGCTGAGAACAATGAAATATTCTTAGCATTTCATAGCAGGCCATAGCAGCACCGCGGTTAGGGAGACCTCTGCTTTGTGTCATCTAGAGTGTCACCTGGTTCATCGAGGACCCCAATGCTCCTTCATTGAGTGGCACTTAGGTGATGGACTGGAGTGGGAGGGGCATGGTCTCCGAAATCAGCTCTGATTCGATGAAGCTCTCTGAAACTCAGTTTCACCTTATGATAAAATGAAGGTAAAATGTACATTTTACCAGCCTGCAGTGATGACTCAGAAACATAATGAATGCAAAGTGCCTGGCCCCTAGCAGGCTCTTGATTCATAACATATTTTCTTAGTCCTCTTTTCCATATGTGAATGTGTCCATCTTACCCCTTACTGGTCTGCAGGTATCTTCCCGGAAAGGGTGTGACAGGGTCATCTCGGATAGCCCCCACTGAGGGACTCAGTGAATGTTTATTGAATCAATGCTAGCATTCCAAGTGGTGTCTAAATAGTGTTTCACTGGCAATAAGAAATGGTCAGACTGCATCGTATATTTTGAGTAATAGTGCAGGCACAGGCAGGGGTGGCCAGTCATTGTCAAAGTACGAGATAATGAATCTGCTTCAGGGTTTAGAGGGCTAAGCGACCAGCTGAAAGAGGAATGAAGATTATTTATCATGATGGCAGTAGGCATGGGCTGGGCTTCCAAGAATTTGGGTGGCGCCAAAACAGATGAGTGGTTGTTCTCTGGAGGAAAAATGGAGAGAAAAACTTGGGAGGGTCACAAGAAGCATGGAGGCAAGCGTGCACGACAGGGACGTACAAATGTCACATGCTCCATCTCAAAGAGAAGGTGATTGTCAGGTACCCAACAAGGAGGGGATTGGCTGGCAAGCAATTCAATCCATCTGCATTTCCAGCCAGGCTCAGAGAAGTGTCCTCATAAATGGCTCAGATATCTTAGGGTGCGCAGTCAGCAAGACAATCTGAATGGGTTCTAGAACCCTCACCCCTACACTCTGGTCACACCCCTCTTCAATCAGACCAACACGTCTCGTTTGGCCCCCTTCGAAATTGGCATTCTTTTTTTTTTTTTTTTGGTAGTGGAGAAAAAGAGATTTTATAGGAAAACAGTTCATCAGAACGACTGCAAGTGCATAAAGAATTTAAACCTCTGCTGCAAAGACAAAAAGTTTTAAATTTACAGCTTGGCCTTTTTTTTTTTTTTTTTTTTTTTTTCATTAAATTCTGGAATCTATGAAATATGTACGTTTGAGCAAAACATCAACAACCACAAAACCTCCTAGGAGAGAGGAACGAGAAAGCTAATTCCAGTCTCTGGACCAGTGCTTCTTTGGGTAATGTGCTACCTAACACTGAGCATTAATATTTCAAATGCTAGGGAAGAACTGGGGTGTCACACAGCCAGACAGCAACCCACATCTCCTGGTGCTGTGCTCAGAGAAAAGACATACCAGGAAAAGGGAAAGGAAGGCATTGCCCTAAGGCAAATTCCACGTTTAATTGGCACTAAACAAGAGGAAGAATATACGTAGATCAAAGCAGACTTTAGAAGAAATTAACAGAGATAGATGTAAAGGAAATGTAAGTGTTGTTTTCTGAAATGACCTGTAATCAGCCTGCTTCTGTTAGAAGATAGTTATGTGTCTCAACAAGTGTCGTGACTTACTGCTTTTAAAGTTTCCATGAGAACTCTGTTTTTCAGTTATAATAGAATGAAGCAACAACAAAACACAAGGACAGTGAATGCTCAAAGTAAGAATTCGAAGAAATTTAAAGACATTGAAATCTCTCAACTTCGTTCAATGTCAGTCCCTGCAAGTCCTACCGATATATGTAAATATAATTGTGACTGAGTCTATTACTCTCTTTGGATAAGCAGAAAAATAAAAAAGTGTGCTCATCCTGCCTACCCTCAACAGTGAATGTTATTTTGCTCAGCTCAGACTCAACCTGTGTCTGCAGGACAAGTCTGGGCTAAATCTGAGCCAGAGGGGGGAAAAAATTTCCTCCATTTTGCTTAGGTGTTTTTTTGTTGTTTGTTTTTTCCTTAATTATAAAAGTAGGCTTTATATTCAGCCCCATATTCTCTGGAACTAGTACAGTGTATAGAATATGATAGTTTTTCAAATTATTTTTCTAAATCGGTGTAAAACATACATACCATAAAACTTACCTTTAACCTTTTTAAGTATACAGTTAAGTGGTATGAAGTGTATTCACAGTCCTCTACACTCATTTACCACCATCCAGCTCCAGAACTCTCTGCATCTTGTGAAACTGCAACTCTGTCCCCGTGAAACACTAACGGCCCCTCTTTCCCTCCCCTGGCACCCCTCAACCACCCTTCTGCTTTCTGTCCCTATGAATCTGACTACTCCAGGACCTCACATGAGTAGACCCAAACAGTATGTGTCCTTTTGTGTCTGGCGTAGCTTACGGAATACAATACCCTCAGGATTCACCCATGTTGTAGCTCGTGTCAGAATTTCCTTCCTGATTAAGGTTGGCTAATATCCCATTGTACGTATAGACCACATTTTGACGATCTGTTCCTCAGTCAATAGAAATTTGGGTTGTCAGACATATTTTTTGAATGAATGGAAGGGTGAAGGAATGGATGGATGAGTACATGAATTAATTAACAAATGAACTGGTGAAGTGGAAAGAACTTACAATTCGGAGAAAAACAGAGCCAGGTCAAGGCCCGGGCTAGCATTACCAGCTGCAAACTTGGGTAAAGGAGTACACCTCCCCGAATCTCATTTTCTCATCTGTAAGGAAGGGAGGCGATTGGATTAGAAAGCTAATCAGCACATAGTCGGCTCTGGGAAAATGTCAGTTACCCCCCAGCCCCCCCTTCCCACCCCGTACCCCATGCCCAGTACCAGAGCCGGCAGGCGTGGTCATCAACCCTCAGCCACCCGCATTGAGGTAAAGGCAGAGCTGGGCTTGCTGATCTCATTCTCTGCAGCAGAGAATGAAAGAAAAAAAAACCAAAAAACATAAGAACCAGCATACACTCTGGCCCCTGTGAACAATGTACATAAAATTAAAATTTCACTTTTCAAAAGTATGCCCACCTGTATGTGTTACTTGACAATGGAGTGTTTGCAGAAGGATGATCTCAGGTGACTATACCCAAAACTCCCGGACTTCTATTTCCATGGCAGCCCATACACCTGTGCAGCCTCCCCTCTCTCACTCCAGAGAAGTCGAGGACACCATTCAGAGCTTCTGGAGCAAACCTACTTCCCCCAGGTTATCTTCTGATGCCCGCCTGTATGCTTACTATCAGCGTCTGCTAGACCTTGAGGGTATGATGTGCCAGGGAAGATGTGAATCCTAGGTCTGTGCCTACTTGAAGGACCCCACTGTCTTCCCCGCTTGGCCCCCAAGAGCACTCCAGCAAACTGGGGCCACAGGAAGCGCCATTTTCCTGTCAGTCAAGATGGCCACTGTCTCCCAAGTAGGGTGGGCGATTCAAGTGCTTTGGGCTCGGTTTCCAGGCAGGCTGGGCGCTTCTGGGAAAGGCAAAAGAGCCAGCTACCTCAGTTTCCAAATATGTCAAACAGAGTACCAGCCCTTTGTGCAACAAGTGCCCCACTGCACGTGGGTGAAAGATGCTTTGAGGGCGGCCATATTTCTTTGTATTATTACTTTGTCATCAATGGTCGCCAAAGCCCTCGAGTGCTTGCTGTGGTTGCCTAGAAGCAGCAGTTCTCAGCCCCTGCTTGAAAGGGGTCGACAGTATGTAAGTACTTAACCCTTGCCCTGTGGAGCAGCCCAGTGTGATCATACACACATATAAACATTTTTTTCATGTGGGCGAGCAAAGAGCAATGGCTGTTTTTGCTCACAGGTGCTGCGCCAGGGTCAGGTCCACCTGAAAGTGAAAGCCTACCAGGTATTATAGGTGAAAAGATGATGGAGAAAATAAAACTGGAGCTACAGAGCTGATTTCGGTTCACAGACGGCTTTAAAAACAGGCCCCATCTTTTGAAAGACCAGTTAATGGTGTTCTTTTGCAAATTACCACTCATTTGGGTAGTGACCAAACATCATAATTGTTTGATCCCATTACAGTCACAGAGTTCTTGAAATTCAGCGTCATTCTTTCTTGCTGCTTGCACTGGAGCTCCAGCACTTTGATTTTCTGGCAGCTTCAAAATGTCCAGCTGTACCTAAGGCCAAATAGCTCATAGACTTAATATTGTTTAAAAAAAAACCAAAAAAAAACAAAAAACTAAATCTATGTAGTGCCCCCCCCAAAAAAAATTCAGTAAGCACTCCACACACATGCACTATGCTAGATTATTGCATTTACATCCCCTCTAATTAGATAGCACTGACAATGTTAAAAAGAAATTTATTTTCTCAATTGATTAAAAATTAGGCAAATAAAAAACTAAGGACTATGAGAAGATGCATAGGAAATATCAAACCAGAGGACACACTTCTCTCTCTAAGCCAGATGACAACCTGAGCTTACAGGTTTGAGAGTGGAAGATTTATATTATAAATGTGTGTGTATGTGTGTGTGTGTATTTTTTTTTCTTTTGGACTTTGCAGGCTAATGTTAAAAATGAAATATCCAGTTATTTGGGGTGGGTGATTTTCAGCAAAAGGGTTTATAATTTAGTAATTGGAGAAATAAAAGATGCCTTTCCAACATGGCATTGAAACTCTCTAATAAGATAGGGAAAATGAAGGTCTAAGATGACAGTTGTTATCAAAGTGTTTATAGAGACATTATATGTTCCCGTAATTGTTTAGGCCAGTGAATTAATGAATCCTCTCTCTAAGTCTCCATTTGAAATGATTTCGATGGTGTCTGCTGCTCAGCTGCTTTGGAAAAGCCTGTTGTCTGCAGCTCGGGAGAAGGGCCTTGAACCCTGCCATTCAATCCCTTTCAGCCCATCAGCTGAGTCTAATTGCCAGAAAGCACACGAGACCCCAAGCCTGATTGCTCCCCCACCTCCTTTGAGGTTTGGAGGCATGAAAAGCAAAAGGGGAAAAAAAAAGCTCCCTTTTGATCTTCTGTTTCTTTCTCTCTCCCTCTCCCTCTCCCTCTCTCTTCCTTTTTTTGTCTGCCCACTCCTACACGGAGAATGACACATTTCTTTATAAGGCTTCTTCTCCTTCTTATAAGGACAATAATTAATAAGGCCTTTATAAAATGAGGCTTGAATTGGTGTCACCTCAAGGGTGGTCTGAGGCTCTGAAGTGAAACCTCGGTGGGCCCCGGCCTTGTCTGGCCTCTGCACAGGTCAGGTTTAAATACCCTGACCCCAATTTTCAGTCTCTTTCCCTAATGAGGCGATTCGCACAAGGATACAAAATTATACGAGGAGAGACAGAAGACAAAAGAGCCAAGGTGTAGCTGACACCACACTAGCCACATTTTATTATTGTCTTTGTGCCTGTGACATCACAGCTGTGTAGAGCCTTAAACCAAAGGGCTCTCCCTCAGTTCCCATGGTGAGCCTTCTGGAATGACTTCACACACACCCCGTGAGCTGCCTGGCGCTTGACAGGCTGGAAAAGAGTGGCCTGCTAACGCCAGTGACCAGTTGCCGTTCCCTTCTCGGGCTCCGTGAATATTACCACGGGGGCTTTCTGAGCTTCAGCACCACCCGTTTCGCTCATCGCTTGAATAAAAGCCCGTTATGGGCATCCGTGTAATTTTGCAGGCTTAACACATCAAGAATTGAATTGACATCAAGAATTGAAATTGACATCCAGAATTGAAAACGTTCTCCTGTACATGTTATCTGTCCCGAATCTGGCTCAAAGCGGGATGGCTTTGAACAGAGCAGCCTCTTGCCAAAATATCTAAGAAGCTTTTCAAATACCTGGGTAACCTTAGTAAATGGTATGCGTCCTTTGTCCCAGAGTCGCTAATAATAGCGTAGATGACCTGTATGGATTCTGTCGTTTTGGCTCTTAACGTTTTTTTCACTAAGAAAATGATGTGACTGAGGGAAAGGATGAGAGATAGTAAATTGGGAGTTGTAGTCGGAAATAGGAAGTGTTTTTCTCCTTTGTGATGACTTCTTACTGCATCCGATACATTTCAATGGGGGGGGGGAGAGCAGACCAAATAAATAAATAGGAAGAAACGTACATTGAGAGAATCCAATAGGAAATGTACAGCCAAGCTCCAATTGCTAAAAGACTGCACTTCCAGAGAAAAAAGTGTTGCAAAAAAAAAAAGTACTGTAAATCCAGTTATACAAAATGAAATGAAGCGAGATGTTTTCATTTTAGAATGAGATTTTCCTTTGTTTGTTAAATGGATAGATCTCTTTCATTCTTCATTTCCTAAAGAACGGGATCGGATACTTTCAGATGTATTACAGCAAAATAATCACCATCCCAAAAGAATCACTTCACGTTGACTTTATACAAATACGGGTAATTAAATAAGACCACTGTCTCTGAATAATGAAGGAAAGAAAATGTATCATAATAATAGATTTTATGATGACATGGCTGATTCTTAATAGCCTTTAGCTAATAGGAAGTGTAGGCTATCAGTGTACTCTGGTTAAATTGCTTTCAGGTCAGAATTTTGCTCACTGGTGCCACAGTGGTCTAGGAATTATTTGGAGGTTCAGGCAAGAAGAAATGGCACTGAACAGAAAGAAAAAGGAATCCTTTAAGACGACAGAATATAAAATGGTAAAAGAGAGAGGTGGAAAGGAAAGGCAGAGGTTTCTGCCTTGCAGGCCTGTGGTAGGAGAGAAACTCTTGTCCCCTAAGTGAGTAGGTGGCCATGTGAAAAGTTCCAGCCCATGAGTTGTGAGCAAAGTGATGTGTGTTACTTCTAGATCACGTGTTTCACGGCCAGGGTAAGACCTCCCAGAGAGCTTTTCCCTCTGGTGTGATAACTAACCAGAGTTAAGGTGTAAGGCTCAGTTCAATTGGGTCCCTTAAGAGTAAGCGCGTGTGTGTCACCACAGGGACCTTGGGTATGGAACTGACCTTAGTTGTTTCAAGCCATTAAGATTTTAGGACTGGGTATCACTGCAGTATAACTTGCGTATCCTGCTTGCCATAGGACAAATGCCACCTAGTTGAGCTAAGACAAAGCACACAGTCTCATCTTGAGAGGGGACAACAAAAAGATGTGAAAGATGCGATAGGGAGGGTAGCTTTTCTACAGCTTGAAATGGCTGATCACCATCAAAAGCTATTTAAGCCATGAGTCAAGACTAAAACATGTCAACTAACAGAGCACCCCATAAGCCACATAAAGACAGCAGGGCTACACGACTATAAGGAAAATAGTGAAACGCAGGAAAGGAAAAATGAATACCGATAGTATTTTTTTCAAGCACCATTTTGTTCTTTTTGTTTGTTTTGTTTTGCTTTTAGAAGATATTGCACATGAAGGTGTGAGCATGAGCATAGCTGCTAAACAATATGGTCCTTTGGTTAGTAAAATAGAATCAGCCGTTATAAAGTGAAATAGCTGGGTGGAATTGATCAGGCGACACACTTTTATGAATTATGTATCAGGAAAGTATAAAGAGAGGTAATGTCTCTGGCAGCTGGGACGACCTGCCGTGCCTGAAGGTATTCAAAATTTAAAAAAAAATAATAACAGTGATAACAGTAATGGAATTTAAGAATGGACAGACCAGACCTGTGGTCTAAATTCACCCGTCTGACACCAGTTTCTACCCCTAGGAGGTGATGTCTTTGAATTGAAAGTGCTTTCAGGACTCTCTCAAGAGCTTTAACTATACATCGCAGAATCCATCATTAAAACAACTCTTTCATATGAAATACTGTGAGAGTGAAATGATTTTCATAATTGGAGATTGGTTGATGAGTGAGATCTGAAACGATCATTTCCAATAAATTGTTGTCAAATGATGGTTTGGGACAGAATCGCAGCCCAAGAAATTGACAGGTCACATCAATGACCAGGAATTTCTGAAATGCGTAATTCTCCCTCACTCCCTCTCTCCCTTTCTCCCTCTCTCCCACCCACCCACCCCACCCATCCGAGTAGATTGGCACTTTAGGAACCTGTTAGTACAGGTCAGAGGAGTTTTGTCATGTTTTTCTCCAAATCCCTTTATTAATGTTTGAGCCCTGAATCCACAATCCTTGCACTGCTGACACAAGTGTCCTGAATGTAGTCGAGGAGAGATGTCACGACAGTAAGGAAGGGGTCCCCACAGAGAATGGGCCGCAGGAGCAGTTTCCCAAAAGGAACGCCCCCTATAAAAGTCCCACCTCAGGAGCCCTGCTCAGGGGACAGGTTCCTGCAAATAGCGGTACCTTTCGTCCCCTGCCACCAAGGGGCTATTTCCCCATCTACCGCTAGGCCAAGGGGCAGTTTCATTTATATTTATACTTAGCTGCATATTTTGCGTCCATATAATGAGAGGGATACTTTTTAAAAGAAGAGCATGTACTTTACTGCTGCAAACTCACAACTTGAAAACACCATTTCAGTCTCTTCTGCTTGAATGGAATCCAACTAATATCATCTGAAAATCCCCAAAACTCTTCTGATGCCTTTTATTGAGTTTTCTGGTTTGGTACTTTAAAATAACAAACTTTCATTTGATTTATCAGGTACTACATGCTGTTTTCGAATTTTGGAGACATTTTGCAGCATTTTTGCTGGTTGAGATTTGGGCGCTCTCCTTTCCGTACCGTGTGTGTGTGTGTGTGTGTGTGTGTGTGTGTGTGTCTTTTTAAACATTCAGTTTTAATTGAAAAGTCAGGGAATGAAATGGCACAGAGAATGTGTACAAAACATCAGAGAGGTGTGAAGAACCAAGATTTTAAACCAACTGCTCTTGGTTCTATGTAAATTAATTCCCTAATGTAAGGTTATAACTTTTACATATTTTTTTTGACAAAAGGCAATCCCCCCTGATAACAAAGCACTAACTTTATAATTCTCTTTTCACCCTTTACCAACTCCCAGCAACGGTGTCAAACTTAATTAACTTGTGGCTTAACCACATTTACAGTGTCCCTGAGCCAGTTTCTATTAAGCAAGTGACTCCAAGTGAGGGTCAAGGCTATTTTTCCCCCAAGTGAGTCACAAAAAGCACTTTGCTATGTAGGTGGACATAAAATCAGTGAAAATATGCAAAGTCACTGAGTTTGTAATGGATTCTCTTTAGAAAAAAAAAAAAAAAAGAAAGGTTTTAAAATGAGTTTTCTCCTTTTAATTTCCCAAATGAATGTAGAGGAAATGGCGACATACGCATAGATTGGAAGAAAGGCGGACATTTGGTGCTCTCTCTTTTTTCTATGACTGTACTTGTTACCAACACAACAGAGATAATAGTGAACTCTAGTTCCTAGCTCCTGATTCTAATTTAGTTTTAAGTGCTTGCACAGTGTACTTTAATGAAAAATGTTATTTCATTCACTATGAAATTGCATAAAACAGTAAATGTTTAATTGTGTAGCCTTTGCTTTTGGTTAAGAAATTGATTTCATGCACTTACGGTAAGATATTCAGGGCTATTGCAAAAGTGTGCATATATACCAGGGGTGCCAAAAACATGTATACACGTGGACACTTTGGTCAGCGTTGCTCAAGCAGTAGTTCGTTGTCATAAGAAGTGTCTGGACGCTGATGGGAACCACTTTGAGCAGCTTTTGTAATTGCAGAAGTCAAAGGGTCAAACATGACTTGTATTCATCTTTTGTTTTCGGTGTATATTGAGCATCACAATTTTAATACAGTTTTCCTTTCTCAAAATGTGGATACATTTTTTTGGCACCCTCTGTATATATGGAGAGAGAGAGAGAAAGAGAGAGAGAGAGAGAGAGAGAGAGAGAGAGAGAGAGAGAGAGAGTCAATTTTCACATAAAAAGAATTACAATTCCACCATGGTCGCCCTCAGCAGAAATCAAACTTCTATGACAAAAGCAAGTCAACTTCTCAATTTCCACCACATGATCCAGCACATATTTAAATGTTTCATTGCTGTCCAGAACAGTGCTGCTGGGTTTCCTGTCACATGACCTAAATTATGGCAGAAATTATAACTGAAAAAGCCAGAGCTAAAGACAGACTTTTCACAAGAGCTTTTCGCAAGTAAAATGGCAGTAGGAGAAGAAAAAAACTGCGTAACTTCATCGTGTTCCACAGTGAACACACAACCAAAAATCACAACTTGAAAATTTCTCTGTCATTAAGGCAGCTTTTTGACTTAGGGAAGTGGTTCAGTTAAAGCCAGAATACACCGATTTCCAGACGCACAAAAAGAAAAGAAGGAAAAAAAGTGCCATATATGGAAACCCCTTCCAATTGTGGAAATTGCATGTTGCAGGGAGATGTTTAGTGGAAGCGTCTCCTCATCTGCGTGTGAACAGTGGTGTCTTTTGAGGAACCTGGAGTAAACACAGGGACTGAGACAGAAATCGCAGTACCGCCTTCCTCCTTGGGAGGTCACCCACCGCTAATGAGCGCCTTAATGAGCGCCGAGATTCTCCCAGATTAGGCGTCAGCCTGTTAGCGCACCCTCGGAGACCCCCAGAGGGCAGCTACTTAGACGTGAGCCTAATAAAGACATCTGTGCTTGTCCCCACTCACACACGGCTCCTAAAGAAACTCATTGTAAGGATTCTTTCTCACCTGCCATAATGTTCTTGCAAGTTAAGAAAGAAAAAAAAAAAGTCAAAATGTTTATGGGTTAAAATATTTGGACATTATATTCACTGGGATGAGCCATTCTTTTGAGGATGTGATTTTTCATTCAATCTCTCGTGAATTCTCTTTATAAAATAGAAAAGGCATGTTCCTTCCCCATAAATTGTGTGGGAGCAGAGAGTAATGTTGCCAGCTCCTGATTATACCCATAAATAGAAAACAAAATGGTACTATTGAAATATCCAGCCTTAGTAAGAATGGCTGCAATGTCATACTCACCTTGGGACACTCAGGAAACTATGTTCATCATTGGACAAACTCAAAAACCTAATTATTTTCCTATTTTGATGAACAGGGAAAGTCAAAGAATGCAATTTTAGTTCTCTTTGATAGGATAATTATCTAGGAGTTTCCTCATGAAATAAATATTTGTAAAAAAATTGATAACATAAATATGTAAGGTTATGTGCAGTTACTTTCACAGAGTTTATTTCAATGGCATTACATGTCTATTTTATTGAGATTAATATGTCCCATATGCTTTTTCTTCAACTAAGGCCGTCACTTAGTTGAAATAGGAAAGTGTGCACTTAAATTTAAATTCAGTCGTCAGCACTCAGGTTGCACCTGAAATTGTGCTTAGGTACAAGGGGCAGGGACGGCAAATGGTAAAATTCACCAGCTCTGGTCCCTGCTGTCTGGGGGCAGTAGACTAAATAAATAACAAATCTGAAAACTGAGCAAAACAGGGCCCACTTCCTCTTTCAGGCTCTGCTCAGCAGAGGGATAAGTAGAAAATGAAAACCCTCTCACACACACACTCTCCTTTTTAACACTCTCAGTCAAAACAACTTCCATAACAAAAGCTTTAGATGTGAATTTCTCCCAAAACTGAAATAGTGTATTCACATTTATATCAGAAATGTCCCCAGTCTACCTTCACTGGTATTTTTTATCTTCTGGTCTTGTCAGAAGTGCTGAATTTTTCTTTAGCTTCCGCGAGAAACCCACTTTTCCTTTGAACATTCCATTAAACTGCTCTGTTCTCTTACAAGAAGGAAACAGGTTCTCAACAGATAACAACTTTACCACATATCTTGTGAATATACAGAGGGTGCCAAAACAAAACAAAACAAAACAAAAAAAAGCACGTAGACACATTTTAAGAAAGGAAAACAAAATGTATTAAAATTGTAATAATATATACCAATAACAAAAGATGAATACAAGTCATGTGTATACCTTTTTTTGGCACCCCATGTATAGTAACAGATTAAGTGGAGTGAAATACATACAACCGATGAACAGTTTAGAAGGTCCATGATGTTGACCCATATATGTCCACACAAGCACAATAATATCTCAGGATTTCTCTGACAGCGGGAAGACACAGAGCAGAGCTAGTGGTGAGGACTATTGGGCTTTGCAGTGTTGGGTACCAGTGATGGATAAAGTGCAAGGAGGATAGGGACCCACACTCATGGTTGATGGAGACCGTAGCTCCAATCACTGCCATGCGTAGAACGAGGCACACAGCCAGCTGGGCAAGACTTCTCCTCATGTAACTCGGGCCAGGCTCCTGGCCCTTTCTAAGAGAGATGAAAAAGAATACATTCAAAATAGAGGTTCGTAAAACAGACCCAAGATGGAGCTGGCCGGTGGCTCAGGTGGTTAGAGCTCCATGCTCCTAACTCTGAAGGCTGCCGGTTCGATTCCCACATGGGCCAGTGGGCTCTCAACCACAAGTTTGCTAGTTCTACTCCTCAAGTCCCGCAAGGGATGGTGGGCTCTGCCCCCTGCAACTAAGACTGAACACGGCACCTTGAGCTGAGTTGCTGCTGAGCTCCTGGATGGCTTAGTTGGTTGGAGCACATCCTCTCAACCACAAGGTTGCCAGTTCGACTCCCGCAAGGGATGGTGGGCTGCACCCCCCTGCAACTAACAAGGGCAACTGGAACTGGAGCTGAGCTGCGCCCTCCACAACTAAGACTGAAAGGACAACAACTTGAAGCTGAATGGCATCCTCCACAACTAAGATTGAAAGGACAACAACTTGACTTGGGAAAAAAAAAAGTCCTAGAAGTACACACTGTTCCCCAGTAAAATCTTCGGGGGAAAAAAAAAACAGAACCAAGATGTGGGAGGAAGACAGCAAACACTCCACAAACTGCATTGCTAGTGACAGCGGCAGCAGTAGCTGGGGCCCAGAGGTGACCCCATCGTAAGAGTGGGAGGGGCCATCAGGAGAGTAAACCCACCACGTGCAAATGCCAGAGGAATAAAAGTCAGTCTTCTAGAAGAAGTCTATTTGGTTTTGAGGTGACTCTGAGTCTTCAACTCTCCATCTTGATGAAGAGTGAATTCTACGTGCCTAAATTACAAACCTCTGGTTCAAATGCTTCTCTCTGAAACAGCCAAGGTAAATAACATTACCCTGCATTTATCTAAGAACCATCCCTGTTTGTCAGTGTCTCTCAAGAGGTCTACAGAAGTATAATCCTATGATGTACTTATCCTGCTTCTAAGAACGTTTCACCAAGAAATACTCAAGATATAGATGAAGATACATATACAAAATGTTTGTCTCGGCGTTATTTATAACAGAAAAAACAAAAACTACCTAAATGGCCCACAATAGAGAAATTATTAAATTAGGTGTGATATCATAATATAATATATATGTGTATGTATATATATTTAGATACAAAAAAGAATTATTTTAGAAACAAAAGAGAGGTACATAGATAAAAATATGCATATTCACATTAAATCAATTGCTGCTAATTTTTGGATCCTGTAAACTTGGGTAATATCTGCTTTATTTTACATATACATTGCCAAAGTTTATTTCACTGATATTGCATTTGCTTTATAAGTGATAAAAATTAAATTATAGAAATAAGTTAAAACTGGAGAATCATGTTATAAATTATTATGTAGTTAATTAATGCATTTTGACATCTATTGAGTGCCTGCTATGGTCCAGGCTCTGGAAATATCAAAGCGTATAAGACACTCTAAGCATCTATAAAGTGTGCAGAGAGTCATAAAATTTCATCTAAGACTTTCTATTCACTTAGTTACATATGGTTAGCAATGCACATCTGTTTAGTTCCAGTATTCATGGTAGGTGGGTCGTTGACAAAATCCACACCTCTGACAGGAAATGAAAACCATCATTAGCATCAATGATTACGACAGTGAAGACGAACAAACTAGAGGGTGCAAAACTGATTTTAAATTTACCTGCATAAAGGGGAAAAAAATGAAAAATGCTTCAAATGGCAAATATAAATGTTTTTACAAACACCTATGGAAAATACCATTTTAAATGTTTGCTAACAATGAGACCCAATTACTAAATGAACTGGAGAATTCACTAAGATGCATTAACACTTATGATCCGGAGATCATTGTTATAAATATTTTCATTTCAGACACATATTAATTAGATTATCCTATATTTCTTAGTTATAAAATGTATTTAATCAATATACTTTTGAGATCAAATTAGCAGAACGTTCATTTTTATGATGAAAGGTTACATTATGTATTTTAAATTTTAATCATTATATATTTCTTACGTGTCTCATTTGTAAATCTTATGATTGCTTTGTTTAATGTAGCCAAAGGTCAAAGTGAAAGAGCCGTGAAATTATTCATACAGCATATGTGCATCACGGAGGATTTTTAAAGAATTAGATTTAGGATCTGAAGATAATGAGTTAGATTATATTCTTTACAGTGGTGTCCATTTCAATAGAGAGAACTAAATATTTTTGGAAAAGTTTGCTCACGTTAATAAAAGGTTGGGTGTTTTGTTCTGCACGGTGACGCTATGTCAGAGAAAAAAGAGAGGGTCGGATTCTGAAACATGGTGACAGGAATGTGGCATCCCTTTCTCCACTGTCAACTTTCCTAAAACAAACAGCTGCTAAGGCTCAAGTGAAGTCGTAGGCTGGGTTGGAGCTTCTGAGGAAGGAAAGAATTGGTGTAGGAGCCTTCTCTCTCCCACGAGGCCGGGGAGATTTTCTTCTGTATTTTGTTCTAGAAATTCTGTCATTTTAGCAGTTATGATGAGGTCCTGGGTACATTTTGGATTTCTTTTTGGATTTCTTTTTGTGAATACCATTAGGGAAGGGCCTAAATTCACTCTCTTGCATATAAATATCTAGTTATCTCAAAATTGTTTGTTGAAAAGACTTTGCTTCCCCATTAAACAGCCTAGACATTTTTGTCACAAGTCACCTGACCACACATGTAAGAATAAATGTCCGTCTTCTTAATTCTGTGGCGTTGATCTGAATTCACATCCTTATTTCAGAACTATATTATCTCGGTTATTGTGGCTTTAGAGTAACGTTGTGAAATTAGGAAATAGAAGTCCTCCAATTTCGTCCTTTTCCAAAACTTGTCTTATCTATCCTGGATCCCTCACATTTTCACACTGGTATACATTTTAGAAAAGGCTTATCAATTTTTACAAATATATGCTGTCATTTTGATAGGAAATGTATTGAGTTCATAGATCAATTTGGAGAGATTTGTCATTTTCTAACTCCAAAATCTTATTGGCTTAATACAACAATGTTTATTTCTCCCCCCCCCCCCACGTGTTATCTGGGGCATAACAACAGGTGGTAACATTGTGTCTGCCCTAGGAAGCTTCTAGTCTATTGTGGACAAATTGCATCTCAATATGTTTTTCCTGCATTGACTCTTGCATGTGCACACTCAATTTTGGCACTAGGGTTGGGAGTAACCCACGCTACCTTGCAGTGGAGAAAGGGGAGAGGACAGTCAGAGAAAGTTTGCAGGAGTGATGACCAAGCCACATATTAAAGGAGAGTAGAAATTTAACAATAAGTGACACGTGGCAGAGGTGGTTGTTGGGGGTTGTGGGTTGGCAGGAAGCTACAGCAAATGGCCGAATCACAGAGAATTTGTATTCTATGCAAAGGCGTTTGAACATTTATTCATAACACACAGGGGAGCTATTGAAATATATCAAGGCATTGGGACAGAGGCGGAAGAGGGGCGAGAAGACAAATTCACTGTACAGAGCGAAGAATGGCACAGAGGTAGATGGGGTTAAAAGGAAGAAAGCTAGACAACAGGGCACCAAAACAATAACCCATCAAGTACATGCAAGTTACCTAACATGCTTTGTTTCTTTGACACTTAGGGTGATTGCTTCCCCTTTCATTACTTCCAGAATTTTCCTGAGAAGTCACGTCATACCTCTTGACTGTGCAAATCTTCCCTCTTCGTAGTTTTATGTTTGCACACTGGGAGGGTGGCTCATATCTAGCTTGCTCTTCATGAAGACCAACTTTCTCGAATTTGACCAACCAGTTCTCTTAGCAGCCTTTCTTTTTATTTATCTGGACCAAAGGTTTAAATTTGAGAAGACGGTTTGTTTGAAATTATTTCAAAATGAGGATTGTCTGAAAATTACCTTACAATAATGAGACTTCAGTTTTCTTTTACCCATGTTTTTTCTACCTGTTCTGATCAAATGTTTTGTCTCTCCTCTTAAAAAGGAAAAAAAAAAAAAAAGATGAAAAGAGAAAAAGATAAAATCCTAAACAGTTTATTAAGATTGGCCGTAATTCAAGTAAAGCTGATATGTCCCAACCCTGACTCTAATTAAGTTTGAATAATTGTGGAAATTATTTCAGAGGAAAGGAATCTACTAGAAGAAAAAAAATCTCATGACAACTTCTTTGTAATTATTGGTCTATTCGCTCTTGGTGTACTTACGTGGAGAGTTCAAATGACATTTCCCAAATTGTCATCTTCTAGACACACTAGATATTTGAGCCAGCTTGCATATGAGCAGCTGTCAAAACAGATTTACCTAAATTGAAATGCTTTTAATGTCTTAATATTCTCACACTGTCCTCTTGACTCAGGTTTGGGTATCGAGAACTCCATGATATGTCTTAAAGAATTTACAAGGAAAATTGGCTCGCATACAAGGAGGACAGAAAGATTCGATTCCTAGTCTATCAAAAAAAGTCTAAATATAACCCTTCTCCAACACTCGGACGTGTCTGTCGTCATTCTCCTTTGTTAAGGAGTAGCTTTCACAGCCTAGCCTGGAAATAACTCCAGTTGGAATAGCTTCAGACAGGGGTGAACATTGATAAATATGCTTGAGCGCCGCTGAAGGAAGGAATCCGTGAGTGAGGTAGTCCCAGAAGGAAATAAGGGACCTGGAGACAGTTTCGAGCATACCAGCGTCATAGCACACGGATGGAAAGGGTGGCAAGTGTGGGCTTCTCACACAGCACCGGGCTGTCTCCGTTACCCAGATGCCACAATTGTCTGCTCTGTAATAATCACACACTTGTCTGAATGTGTCACACAATCTTCACAGGAGAAACCACTGTCCAGTTCACAGGGAGACAGTCTGGCAAAGCCGATCAGATTACTGCTGTCACGATTTCAAGCAAATGAACAGGTTACTAGATTGTTCACCTTGTCTGACACCCGTGTGAAATTTGACAGCCCAGGCGTCAAAGGAGAAAATACATCAGGCTGATTTGCAAAGAGCTCACCTGAGATGACTCATTCAGTCTAAAGGGTCTTTACTTAAGTGACTTGTTCGCAATGAGAAACTTCCCTGGGGGCAGCTTAGCGTTTTCGCATGAAGCATGGTTGCCATTGCTGCGGGAGGTCCCTGGAGTAGTTAGGTTCTGGGCTAAGGCTTTGGAAAAGGCACGCTGACTGTTCTAACCCAGTCAAGTTACATTCTTTGTACAAGGGCTCCCAGCCCCACACATAAGCTATGCCTTCCCAGGCATCACCAGGAAACCATAGGCCTGTCTATGGGAGAAACATCTTGAGTGTCACTTATTATATTAATATCATCACAGCTTAAGTAAAGGGGAAAGGCAAGAACATTCCTTAACACAGTTATTTCCTCCACATCCTAGCCCTACACTGGCCCAGCTCCCTCACCGCCATTTAACTGTGCCTATGGATTTCAAGGGTTTCTGGGTGTGTGTGTGTGTGTGTGTGTGTGTGTGTGTGTGTGTGTACACAGCACTGGTCCAGGGCTCTCTGTGGCCTCCCGTTACTCCCAGCAGTGGTTTCCTGTCCATCCTACCTCATCACCCTTTAGGTCTCAGATTACATGTCATGTCATTCGGGATGCACATGGGGGGAGCGTATGGCCGTAAGCCCCCAATGTTTGCTAAGTCTAGGATAACTGACTTTCTCTCACATTGTCTATACGTGCTAAGGGGGTTCTACCTCCTCTTTAATTCCTTCTCTCTGAAAACTCCCCAATTCTTTTTTTTTCCCTTTAAATCCCCAACACAAATTTTCTTCACTACCCTGTTTCCCCGAAAATAAGACCTAGCGGGACAGTCAGCTCTCATGCATCTTTTGAAACAAAAATTAATATAAGAGCTGGTCTTATATTATATTAGACCAAGTCTTATATTATAGTAAAATAAGACCGGGTCTTATATTAATTTTTGCTCCAAAAGACGCATTAGAACTGAGTGTCCGGCTAGGTCTTATTTTCGGGGAAACACGGTATCTGGCTGGCTGCCCACATTACACTTTCCCAGTGGTTGGACATTTGGAAACAGGGTGGTGTGTTTAAAAGATCACAGATTTGGGAGGCAGCTCGTCATGTGTTTGAAAACTGCCTTGGCTATTTCATTGCTTTGTGACATTACGTCTCCACGCTAGCTGAGTTGACACCTATATTGGTACCTGTATCAGTCAAACTTCCAGAGGAAACATATGGTACATTTGGATTGGGTCATTTGAAGAGCAGGGGTGAAGGAAATGGTTTTTTATTTATGGCAGAATAGAAGGTAACACACATTCATAGAGACAAGAATCGTGAATAGATACTAAATCTATGGTATGAAATGTTTGGGATTATCTGCGTCATCTCAAAATATCGCCACCTAGATTTCTTATTAATTACAAAGGTACAAAAGAGATCTTTACAATAGGAAAATCATGTGTAAACAGCCTAAGTCACAGTGTCACATACCTCCTGATATGGTTCACTGAGGACACAGTGAAATTACTTCCATAGGGTTCATGCCAGAAAAATGCACCCCGAGAATCAATATATAAGGAAACAATGAGACAGCCCCAAATTAGGGGACTTTTTAAGTAAAACCCCTGGCCTATACTCTTCCCAACTGTCAGTGTCACGAAAGAAAAGAATGAAAAAAATGAAGGAACCATTTCTGTTTTAAAAGAATATAGTGAGACATAACAACTAAAGGAAATGTGTGATTCTAGAGGGGAACCTGAACTGAAAGGAAAAACGAATTGAGAGAACTGCAGAAAATTTCATTTGGACTTCATATTAGATAATACTGTTATATTTGTGTTTAATTTCCTTAGTTGAGTAATTGTACTGTAGGTGATGTATTCTTTTATGAGACTATCCTTCTTATAAGAGATCCATGTGGACACATTTAAAAGTTTGTATCTTCTGTTGTTATGGGTTAGCAAAATAATAATAGTTAACGTATAGAAAGGATTTGGCTGGCCTTTGTCCCTGGATCTTAGTAAGTAGACTCTCAACACTTAGAATTTCCTTTATTTGGGAGTCTCTGTCCTTATTATGCACGCGATTCTGATAGTTGATGCTAACTTGGGGAGTCAGGGGGGGCACCTAGGCAGTTCATGCTAATGAGGTTACTCAAGATGGAAGATGCTTGTGCCAGAAAAGGCCAACCCTGTGATTAGGGGCTCGGGGCTTTGAACCACAGGGTATCTGCCCACACTTTGGTTGGCGAGTGGGGCTGAATATTGTCATATAGCCAACAATTCAGTCGATCACACCTGTTGAATGAAGCCCCCATAACAACAATGGACATTAAACCTTGAGTGAGCTTCCCTGGTTGGCAGTACTCTTTGTGTTTGCCACACATTGAGGTGCCAGCGGGCGACATGTCCCCAGAGGCGATGGCGGCTCCACCTTTGGGACTCTCCCAGACCTTGCCCTATGTGTTTTCTCCTCTGGCTGTTTCCGATCTGCGTCCTTTTGCTGTAATAAAACTGTCATCATAAGAATAGAACTATCCTGACGTCTGTGACTCAATCTAGCAGGTTATCAAACCTGAGCCGCTTGTGGGAACCTCCAGGTTCGAGGACAACTGATCAAAGGTGGGGATGCCCTGGGGACCCCTCAACATATAACTGGTGCCAGAAATGAGCACTGCTGTGAAGAGCTGTGTCCTCGCCCTGTGAAGTTTGACCTAACTCTGGGTTGTTGGTACTAATTATTGTAGTTTCATTGTACTGTTTTGTTTCATTTTGTTTTTTTACAAATTTCTGTAAATTTTATTTTTTCTCAAAACAAATTTTAAAAAAAATGTGCAAAGCTCTAACTTTAGGAAGTAGGAAAAACACCTAAAGACCATGTTCAGTAGACTGTTTGCCTCTCTAGCCATGTCATATCAAACTCTGAGATTTGTCTGGTGAGGTGAACAATTAGTGTTAGGTTAATTTTTCTCCTGAAGTTAGGTTCTTGTGATTGATAAAGTCTGTTTTAAGCCAGTTTGAATTTATGGGTTTAAAAATACCAAAAATTAAATATAAGAGCTAAAACCATGCTGTTACTATAATATCATAAGAATGAATGAACTATCCAAATTGGGGGGAAAAATAAAATTAAAATCCTAAGACCATGCTGAAAACAGTATCCTAAACGATGAAACACAGTCAACTAATAGAGATGTTTAGCCATCCTAAGGGATTTCAAAAATCTGTGCCTGGAACATAACGGATACTCAATGAGTAGTAATAGTAATAAATAGCAGGCAGGAAGCGTGAGAGACTCGAGGCAATGATGATTTCAATAATTCTTTCCTTTGGCACAGCACGTTTCATTCTTAAAGCTAAAAAGAAGTTTATGCCGCATAGTCTCATCAAGCTGCAGTGGGTAACTGGGTGGACAGTTCCAGTGGTCACAGCGATACCAGCGAGAAAATGACCCAAAATGAATAGCTTCCCAAGGTACCAGCAAAGTACTAGCCAGTTCAATCGTGTTTCCCACCATGTCACATGGGTGCCCAAATTGAGGAGTTTGATAACTCTTCTTATAGAAATCAAGGGAGAGAGAGCAAGAGAGACATGGAGAGAGAAGAGAGGGAAGGATGGAGGGGGGGGATGGAAGGAGGGAGGGATGGAGGGAGGGAGGGAAGAAAGAAAGGAGGAAGGCGGGAAGGAAGGATGAAACCAAGCCTTTTCTTTGTTCAAAATATATTACATGAACAATTCTCAAAACTTCAATTTTAATTTCTTTCAACTTTCTACACTGCTATGGCTCCACCGCTCACCAGCAACCTGTTTTCTCGTGTATAATGAGTTTTGTCCTCCCTATGCTTTCTTTGTCTACATCAATACCTCAGGCAAGTGCTTTTTAAATAAATTTCATAAAATCTTGTACATGTGTCATGTAACTTCTATAGTCGTAATGCGTCGGACTCGATTGAATCTGGTTGCATGAATGCAGGAGAGATTATGTACTCTGCTCCATTCTGTCTTTCTCTCTCCTCTTTGCACATTATATATGGTATGTGTTGTATTTCACATCATTACATTGTTATGTGGCTGTCATTCTGAGTGTTTTCAGCAAGGAAAACCAATTCTGTTTTTCCCCTTAAGACAGTCAATTGTCTGACAAGCTGATTTCCTTTCTCGGCCTTATAGGTACCAGCTTAAAACATCAGAATATTTCAGCTGGACTTTTTAATTATATACCTTAGCCGACCAATGTATTCCGGAGCTGTACTTAAATATCCAACCTGAAAAGGACTGAATAGTGAATTAAAGTAAGCTACTAGCTAAAGCAACTTGGCTTGGTGTGTCTGCCATAAAAAGTGACAATTTAACTAGTTTGCAATCCTGGAGCTGTTCTGAATTATTTCCCTCTGGTATGTTTCTTATTCTTTTTTTTTTTTTTCATAGTTATGGTGCATGGACAGTCCAGGGGACATCCCTGGTCTCTATGAAAGGATGTCTTCCACCAGCCAGCACTTTAATCCGTATACGTTCTGTGCCTGATGACATGTATAAGTTATAGCGCTGAGCCTGTGGCTACAAATGCTCTGTCTGGGACTGTCCTGGACACCTGACACCACGCGGCACATGGCCATCATTAATCTATGAGTTCTCTAAGACAAACTTCAAGAAAGGTGCCAGTGGGGGTCGCGGATTAGCTCAGAGCGGGGTGCTGATAACCCCAAGGTTGCCGGTTCGATCCCTGCATGGGCCACTGTGAGCTGCGCCCTCCTTAAAAGAGAGAGAGAGAGAGAGAGAGAGAGAGAGAGAGAGAGAGAGAGAGAGAGAGAAAGGTACCAGTCAGAGTGTGCAGGCCCACCCCTTCCCGCCATTCTTAAAAATATTTCAGTGTGAAAAAATATATATTTTTTATTTATTCATTCATTCATTCATTCGTTCATTCATTCATTCATTCAGTGTGCCAGTGAGAGAATAAGATTGTTAAGGACGACCTTGACCACTCATGGATCAGTTGGTCAGTTAATGAATATTAGTATTTGTTACCCCAATTACCGTTTTAGGAAAAACAAGTAATGGGCCGACTTTGGCCATTCACCTGCCTGTGGCTGCTCACGTCCTATCATCTGTCCTCACCGATGCACTGCCGGCCTCCGTTGTGTCCACTGGCTCGGACCGTTTTCAGAGGCTCCCAGAGGGGCTGAAATCAGCACCACACCTGGAAGGGTGGGGAGGATTTAGAGACACGAAAAGCAGGAGAAGAGTGAGAAGCGTCTGAGGGGAAGGGCAAAGGGACTTGTGTGCTGAAGCCTCAGACCACAAAAGGGGCAGAAGGGAGTTCAGGACCCTGGACAGGTTCACGGGACCCAAACACAGCGGTTGCTTGGAGCGAGGAAATGCCCTGAAGTGCTCAGCTCGTAACTCTTCAGGCCAACTAGTGGGTTTTCATATACATTCTTCTATTTCAATGCTATCATCTAGTACATCGTCTAAGACATATTTTAATTGTTTTTCTGCTATTGTGGCTCTTTCGGATTTTTGGGGCTTTTTGTGTCGTTTTGTTTGTTTTTGTTTTGTTTTGGTTTTTTTGGAGGGAGATAAGTATGAGGAGAAATGTGTAATGGTCAAGTTTTATGCCATATCAATAACTTTGCGTAGCAGGCAGCAACAAGAACAAATACGATTTGGAAAAATGGGATCTGCTGAGTGTTTGTGTGATTTACTCTTGAATGCAATGTTGGCTGAAAGCAGAAAAATAAATATTTCATTTTTACCCAGCATCGCTTCAAAAGTAAATAAGACGCAGAGCCTTCTAAAGACAATTGCTGTGGCGGCATGGGGTAGATATAATGGGCTTCAAGCCGCATAAAGTTTAAGCTAATATTCTTGAGCTTAGGACTTTATATCTTCCTCTCCCCTGAAACAGCCCCCTCTACGATCCCCACTGGTAAAATCATCTCAGTGGGTTTTGCAAGCCAGTGGAAATAAGTGTAGGTTCGTGTTAAAGCTCCGACTACATATTAAAGCCAAATCGACACCTTTTACTAATAGAGATGTTCAAAAAAGATAAAACCCCACGAAGCCCGGATCCCGGGTTTGCCGCTGCTATTTCAATTCAATTACAGTGATGGTATTACTGCCGATGAGGGAGGGGGTGGTGTTGTTCCCCGGGGGGAGGGAATGCAGGCCTTTAAGCAATCGTGTAGAGCAAGCAGAACATCTTAGAGCTGGGGAAGGAACAAAGCTCAGCACTGTCGGGGTATTGATCTGTTCCAGGAGGGTGCAGGGGGCTGCAGTAGGGTGAGTGTCTTCCCCGCTGGGTTTAGAGCGGTCTGAAAGAATGCAGTATTGATCTGGCCCCGTTCCTGAGAAGGAACGCACAGATAAGCCCTGACTCCAGGCCACCAACCTTGAGAACAAACTGTTGCAAAGATGCCCCCTTTGCTGAGTATCCAGTATCAGAGCTAATGTGTGGAGGATGATTAGAAAACACTTCAGCCCAAACCCCAGGGGAGCTGACCGGGGCCCTTCTTCCTTTCCTAAAACACCAGCATCTCCAAATTCTAAAACAGTTCAGACAGTGTTATGAGTGGAGAGGAAGGGAGGGCACTGCTGAAGTCCCATTGGCGAAGCTGTATTTTGTGGAGGAAGAAAAGGGTGAGTTTCTGAAGTTTTGTGTGTTTGTTTGAATCCACTCAGGGCCTCATGACATCCTCTTTTACATGGAAAGAATAATGCCAGTTTTGTAGATTGTGGTCTGGATTCAATGCCGTAAATGAACCTGCTCAGAAAACGGTGGGTCTTTAATACTCAAGGGTAATGTTTGGGAGGAAGTGAGAAATCCATTTTCATCTCCTCGCTGCTTTCTCTCTGAAAGACAGTCTCCCAGACCCCAAATTCCATAAATGAAAACAGAACATTTTTTTCCCAGGGAAAGGAAAACATTCACAATACTCACTTCCGGAGCTGTGTGTACAACGCCCCCTTGCCACGTTGGTCCTCGTATGTGACCAAACCTCAAGTTCCAACTTGGAAATAAAAATAAACCCCACGGAAAAGTCTTCATTTACATACCACTCAGAGCCTCACAGTTTCCTGGTGGAAATGACTGTAACCACAGGATTTCACATGGTTTCAACCTCCAGCCACAAGTGAAAATTGGCCAGATGTTACTGAGAAGTTGGGGAACCCGGCTGTTAGCTGGCCATTTATCTGGTGTGTAACAAGATCCAAGCACAAATTGATTTGGACTGGGGACTTTAGGCTACCACAACTTCATTTTGGCCCATGTTAAGGATATTCCATTTGCTAAGGAAGAGGTCTCCAAGTTTATCTCTCCTTTGGGCAATATTTCTGCCTCAGACTCTAAAACCTGGATCCCCTCCGCAGCTTATAAGGGGCAACATTACCTCTCAGAATGTCCTCCGTTTTACACACAACATAACCCAATGTCACTGGTAGCAAAGATTTTATGAATCACGTAAAAAAAAAAAAAAAAAGATTTTTGGTGTCCTGTGTGTGTTTTTTCTTTCTAAATCAGTGTCAGTTCGCCATAGCTGTAACATAATAGCTTCTTCAGTTTCTGAATCGACTGTGTTGTATAAAATGGCCACTTCTCAGACTATTTAAAGTATTTTGTCATTTTAACAGATTAGACCTCAAAAGAGGCAGGGAGATTAGAGGCAGGTCCCAGCTCTGAGATGGCTTTCTCCAGGACAGAAGCGAACTAGAGCAAACTCACCACGAACACGTCGTAGGGACCGAAAGATCGTCGTTGTGACGGCAGGAGCATCTTACAATTTTCAGAGCGTTTTCCCGCGCGTTGTCTAGTTTCTACCGTCCTGCAGGCCTCGGAGGTCGCTGTGCACATTCCTTCCGACTTCATTTAATCAGCATCTGCTTGACCAGGGCTGGACTTTTTCCCCGGTGAATGGAGAACACCCGGGAGTGAGGCGAACTGGCCAAAGGGACCGCAGAGGTGGCTTGATTACCCCAGGATCATTTCATCTCTCTTAGCAGAAGTCCCCTGGGCCTGTCTCCCAGGACACAAACTTGCCTTTGTTCATACATCTCGAATGGAAAACTTCCCTTCAAAATTGAACTCGCCTCTGAAACACTTAGAGGAAGTGTGGCCTTCCATTGTGCAGTGTGAAATGCAAGGTATTTGATCCTTTATTCAAAGGCTAATAGTTAATCTTCGAAAGCTCCGAAAAGGTATCTTTGAAGTTCTGATAGAATTTTTAAAGCCAAAGAAAAATGACACTCGATACGTCTTTGCTTTATTAAAAACATGAAGTAGGTAACACACACGTACTTAGTCCCACCCTTATTTATCACCAAAGGGCATTACGATCATTGATTTTCTGAAATTTATCCATAATTAAGAAGTCGTTGTAATTATTCTCCTTTAGGGAGGACGTGACTTTCAAAAATAACGTGTTGTGTGACCAAGGTTCTGGAACTACAGAGGTAGAACTGGGAAGTCACTTTAAAAGGTCTTGCACCTGAAAAGTGCTACATGCTTTGTAAACAGACACCCCGTGAGCCGCTGGCAGCTGGGTCATGTGGCCGCAGCCATTACCCATGTCCTAGGAACACCATGGGCCTGTGATGTCTTTCAGCCTTTTGTCTCCCCCCGCCCCTGGGTTTGCTGTTCTAAGAGAAGTCAAGGTGAAGGGATTCAGGCCTCTGAAGTCGGGCCAAGGAAACAATCCCCTTTGCCAGTGGTCAGTAAAGAATCCAAGGCGACAGTTAAAGCAGAGCCATTGAAATGAACAGCCTCAAAGCGGGCCAGGGCATGAGCACCCCCTCAGGCGCCCCCCACACATGCTCCCTTCTGGTTGCCAGGCCAGCAAGGTCAGCCCATCTCGATGGTGCTCCCTTTCAAGTGCACAGGATGAACGCCAGCAGACAGGTTCCGCCTGACTGCTGGTGCACAGAAACCCCTCAGAGAGAGACCCCCCCTGGCCGCCAGAGGGGCCAGGACCAAAGCAGAGGTCAGGCGCTTTATTGCACAGAGAGAGAGAGAGAGACAGACAGACAGACAGACAGACAGACAGAGACAGCACACTCTCACACACACACTACAAAGGTGAGGGGAGGCTTTCAAATCCGGGAACATTACACGCAGACACACATTAGGCAGGAAATATAGCAAATAGAAATAAGAGAGACCATCTCTTCAGAAGTCATCAACTTATAAGACACAGACTATTGGTGGCACCACAGTTAGAAACTTCTGTTTTAATCCAATCTCGTTGTTTTGGAGGAAGAGAGTGAATCTGGTGGTGTTTATGCTTTTGCACGTAATAAATGATTCGGCCGCTAAGGTCTTCTGTCGAGGCAGATGTCTTCCCATCATTACTTGACACAGGAAAAGTAGAACATAAAAGTTGCTGGAAAATGCTATTCCTATTGTCGGGTAGAGGATTTTCTCTGCAACAGATGCACGGGACTTGTATTGGGTCTTTTGTTACCTGAGAAGCTTATGTGATGGTTAATGAGCAGAGTTAACAAAATAACCGCAGTTCGTGACCGTCACTGGCAAGTTCTGGAAGAAGACTCAACATTTGGCCTCAACATTTCCCATCTGCAAAATGGAAGCAGTTGTGTTTCCTCACAAAGGGCCTTACTTATGAGCCAGTGACTAATGAGCGTCCTTATACTACCAAGCAGCTCTTGGAACTTCTTGTAAGATATCGTAGCTGCTAAGCATAAGTGTAGTACTGAGAAGTTTTGTTCCATTCCGTTTCTGTGTCTACTGAAGGTCTCTGCGTTGAGAGAAATTATAGTCTCGCGTGCCCCAGCAAGCCATGGGCTAGATAGAGCATGAGTTCCCAAGTTGGGCTGATTGAGCTTAGGCTGGAGAATCGATGTGGTGGGAATACTGAAAGGGAGACTCAGGAATAATTCCTACATTTGACAAATTGTATTGAGCTCCCACTTTACATCAGGTTGTGGGGACATTTAAATGTGATGCGCTGAGTCCAGCCCTTGTGGTGACATAGGACAGGTCATTCTACTTGCGTTGGGTCGCATACAGGAGAAATGATGGATATTGATGGAGCTTATAGAAGCAAACCTAGGCTGAGGAAAGGGACAGACTTTAGGAGAACAGATGTCCATGTGATAAGGAAAGAAAACGAATATACAGGTGGCTTAGCGGCCTGACGCTACTTATTATGCTATGATTATTACGTGTATCTACGATAAGTTTTCAGACTCTTTCCTTTCCACCCCCTCCCTAACTTATTTACCTTTAGTTATCATAGCACACTAGTTAGATTTCAAAACTCTCTTTCAATTATATTTAGAAATCCCAGTAGGGAAGTGTTCTCAATAAATTAAGATTTTTGGGGGATCTGATTAAGAACAGAAAAATAATTAATTATATTTTGACATTATAACCAAACCACAGAAAATAGCCCCCACTGATTTTAAAACTGATACTTTGAACCATACATTCAACTTTTATTTTCAAAAGCACTGAGTCTGTAATACCTTACACCTTGCTATCGTTTCATAATTTATTGTCCTTATGAAATTCTGTGACTATTACGACCTAGGCATAGGTTTTAAGCAGAAATGGGGTCCCTTTTTCCGCAAAACGTAGGACATTAAATTCTCCCTTTATTGAGTAGATATGGCTTAAGGTGGTTGCAGGTATAGTCTTTTTGGAAGTGGGAAATATGACTTTTAAAATGTGGAATTTGAAGATAAACTATGAAACGTCGACTTGCCAACTTGCAGCATATCAAAATGTCAGCTCAGCACCTCGAAGAGTCTAAACGGATTATTCGGCCCAATTTTCTGTGTGCTTAATGCCATATCCTGGCTTAAAGTCAGGCCTTCCTGAAGAACAGTTAACTCTTCCCTCACACCATGGTTCCCTCTCATGCAATAAAGTTACCATTTCCTACAAGAGATTCAAATAGTCTGAAATAGTTTGCTCAGCTTTGAGGGGATCCCTGGCTTGGAAGGTAGAGCTTACGTATTGCGATAACCTCAATCATTTGCTGGCCAGATTATACCAAAGGCGCCCCCACGCTTCCGTCAGTAGGGCCTAACAAGAATGGTATAGGAATATTCTTAGCATTCTCCCAAAAGGGACAGTGGCCTCAATCTCATGACAACCTCCTCTACGCCCATGGGCATTGCATAATGGCTTTTGTGAAACAGCATAGATCTTCCACCGTGACCTTCAACCTCTGAAGGAACAGGTATGTCACATAACACTTGGAAGGGACCTCAGAGGTGGTCCAGTCTTGTTTCTGTGTGATTCACACATCCCCTCCACTATTCTCCTAATTGATGGACTCATGTCTCTGGGTCGCTCGCTCTGAAAGAACTGCACACGTAGAAAGCCGCCTGTTTTTGTGTTTGCTGCAGCTGATAGGAATTTCCTCCTTATACTTTGCCAAAATCAACCCTCCAAAACTTGCACCACTTGAGCTACCCCCGTACCAAAGGGCTGCATAGAGTAGAGTTAATTATTTTCCCACAAGACAGCCCTACTAATATTTAATGAAATCATTCTTTTGTTTATTTAACCACGTGCCAGGCACCCACATGAGTCAGGCACCCATCCAGTGGCTGGGGATAGCAGTAAACAAAACTGCCAGAGTCGTTCCCCTGTGGGACTCACTTCTGGATTGGGTGTAGAGGGAGGAGATAAGCAAACACATAAGTGAAAATGTACAAGTGTCAGGATGTAATGTACAGCATGCAGAACAGAGTCGCTAATAGTGTACTTGCTGCGGATGGTGTCATCTGACTTACTGGGGGGATCGCTTCGTAAGTTCTATATATGTCTAATCACTATGCTGTACACCTAAAACTAATATAATATTGTATGTCTACTGTAAGCGAAAGATAAAAATATGAATAAGCAATGCAGAATGTCAGGTGGAGGAAACTTAGGCAGAGGAGACTGCTCGGGAATTCTGGGTGACAGGCTTATAAATGAGCAGAGACCCCAAGGGGGGTACTAGGAGGAGACTGACCCCTTCCACTCTGGGCTGGGAAATAAATAGATCCTGTTGATTCCGATGGGCTGGCCGCGCTTCCTAGCTCTCCGCATGGAAGGCTGTGGGCGTCAGTCTTGTCCGGGTGGTATAAAAGGGAGCTTTATGTGGTGAACAGTGTGCCATGGATGCCAGACAGGGGTGGGCAGTAAACATTCAGCATAAGCGTATTGCAGACCTGCAGTGTACTTGCCGCCACCATGGTCTTCTCTCCTCTGGCGTGGATGCCTTCATTCTTTTAAGTGAATCTTTTCTTTTATGCCCTTTTCCATCTGTGCCATAGGTGCCCTGTTTCTAGAGCAAAGGTTAATGTCTCTTACAGAGAGAGAGTCAGGGCTGCACCTTGCAACTGAGGTGCGGTGTGGTCGGCGCAGAGAAGACATAGCATCTCACAGCCCTTGGTCTGGACTCTGCACTGAGCCACCTTCCGTCGAGGGCCATAGTGATTCGGCTTGGGAGGACTTTTCATCACATGCCTGTGCTTAGGGCTAAGTGGCTGCCAGTGTGACAAGTACCCGAAAGGCACTTCTTTCTTTCCTTCCTCCCTTGGCTGAAAACTCAATGTAATATTTAAAGAAAGCTGTGTGCATGAAAGGACCATTTTTCCAAACAGACCCCAGTCACTTCAGTCTGCAAATTCTCACACACAGTGTAAAACCAGAGTTTGACGTTGTCCATTCCTAACAAAAGGTTAATGCTTTAAGCTTTAAAAAAAAAAAATGGATCTGTTGGTTGGTAATTGGAATAAACATTCAAATTTGAGCATCAAATTTCTCATTAGTTTCACATCAATACCTGTGCTGGAACTATGGATCAGTGAACGGGGCCCCACGCGGCCCAAGTGGGTTCATTAATCACTGTCCCCTCAGATGACCGTGTAAGCAGACAGCTGTGGCAAACAGCTGTCTTCTGGTGCAACTCCTCTCGTATAGACAGTGGAGAAACTTTTTGCCTGAGTTTGCTGTTGTTTGAGCTGGAAGGCCCACTTGTGACAGCTCCAGAAGCAACTGGGTCTGAGGTCACTGAAGCATTCACATTTGTAAATGGTCACAGATAGAAAGGTTGGAAGCCATTAAGGCTAAGTTTCCGTATCTTATCTAACTTATCACCAGGAAAAAGAAATCCGAAGCTATGCATTTCAAGTCTGCACTGTACTGGGTGAACAGCTACAAGTCTAAATTGAACTCTCAAAACCCTTTTGTTTCTTCTGCTTGCCCCAAATGATACGGCCTGACTCCTTAGTTCCCTTGATTTCCAATTATAGATAGTTACCTTTATTTTCATATTTTCAGATAGACTTGGCTGCTCGGAGAGATGAGAATCCCCGTGCAGCTCCAATTGTCCATTATATTGAAGCGAGGACTCCAGTAATTGGAGCTTATCCTGTTGTAATATATGCAATCAGGAAATTCGAAGCGGCCTTGATGGCCCCTATAATATTTCCCTGAGATGCTCTCTGATCTGTCAGGGCTTACAAGTTCATCCACACAGCAGTGACCTCATGTGGCAACCTTTTTCCATCCGCTAGAACACTTAGTAGTAACATGAGAATCTGATTATCTTCTCTTAGGAAAAAAAAAAAAGAAGAAGGAGGTGGAGGAGGAGGAAAGACTAAGAAAAACAACCACACAAACACCAACTGAAAAGTTCTCTCTCTCTCGGAAAGAGAACCACCAAGAGAAATAGACACACCCTGGAGAAAATAAAAATCACAAAATCCTAACAATTGTTTTGTGGAAAGGAAGTGGGTGGGAGTTTGTTGAGAATCAAGGACTTAACTTCCAGGCTTACATGTTTCTTGGAGATGTATTTGATGTTTTCTTATGAAGGGAGAGAGAAGGAGATGTCAAAAGTTCAACTCATGAAAACTTTCATTTTTCTTATTAACTCGCAATCGGAAAAAATGCAACAGAAGGGGAAGGAAAGGAATGAATGTTTCGGGGTACTTCTTAGGCAAACCATTTATAGTTGGGCTTTCCTGCTGTGCGCTCAGGATAGCTCCGGATTAGGAACCCTACCCCCAAGTGAGAGGAGGCAACTCAAGCTCATTAATTCATATCCATTCATTCAATATTCCTGTATCAAATTTGTGTGAGAAACTGCTACGTACCAGGTGCGGTTCCAGGCCTTGGGAAACCGATCAACACGGCAGAAAAGAATCTTGGGCAGAAACAGGAAATCAGCCAGCAAACAATAAAAGATCAGCTAGTAGTAAATGTCAGTGACAAACATAAAATAGAACGATATAAAGAGAGATTGGAAGTTACCTAAGGTTGTGTGGCGTTGGAAGGCACAAGATGTGGGGTCCTGGAACCCACTTCTGTAGGGCTACAAAGCCCTAGTCTTTCTCCCAGTCCCCACTTTATAGGGTCATCATGAAATGCATCACTAGTTGTGTAAACTATAAAATCAAAAAGATATGTAAAATAATGCTATGGAGCCAGGATAATCAAATATTTAATTACAAATTTTCTGTTTCTACTTGGGCCTCGCCAAGTTGGTTATCTATCCAGCTTCATTTCTCCGGATAATTGCCCAGGTTAAACTTCGGTTGGAAATAGCCCTACCACGAGAGCATTGTTTCTAGACATTTCCTCTTCCTTAAAATTACTGTAGTTCCCCCTTTATGGAAGTGCTGTGTTTTTTTCTTTTCCTCATCATCGAGTCTGTCTTACTCTCTTAAAACCCAACTTAGTCTAGTGTAGTAAAATTACATTGGTTCTAGGAGTAGAACTTTATGTTCGAGACAGTGAGGGGATGCAGTGAGAAGCAGGGTGGAAAAAAGATTTATAAAATATTTTTAAATGCCAAAAGGAAAGACACACCCAGAAAGCCTTAGAGAGTTGAGCCATCTATGCCCAGTGGGGTCTATTAATGGAAATTGTTTAATGAGTGTCTTTTAAAGTAATTACCTATTAAAATACTAAACACTTGAATTGAAACTTGGGTCTCTTGGAGCATTTTCTAAACTCTTGACTAAGGGGATGATTTCACTCACTACTGAATTACAACCCCTTCTGACACTGATTGTTTCAATTCCTCCAACAAAACCATCAGCAGTTTGTTCTTTTATAAATCCAGCGAACTGAAGAATAACCCGAGAGTCAAACCAAAGTTGATAACCTCTAACCTTTGAGATTTTTACAGACCTGTTGACAGAAAATCCGATATTTATATTTTCCCTTTTTCCTTTTGTGTCCTTACCAACTTGTCTGTATAATTGGTCGTGGGAGCTCATCAGACAAAACTGTCTTTGTTTTACGGCATATATGGAGGAAATTGCTAGGCAATAAATATGAATACAAAAAGTATTAAGAAGGCTCAGAGTTTGAAATATGTTTGCTAATATTCTACTCATAAAAATGAATTACACTATTTTCCTGGAATGTTCCTCCTGGTTCCTGTTTTTGCTGAAATTCCAAATATGGATCCAATTTCTCCCTTAAATTTGAGTTGTATTTCATCCCATTGGCTTCCAACTTCAAGGATGGAATTAAAGAGAATTCTTCATAGTGGATTCTGTTGACTATAACAATAATCCATAAGCATTTGTATAAATGAACCTAGTGAGGAAATAAGTACACGTGCATAAATTATTTGTACATGCAATTTTTATACCTATAAATTTTGTAAAATATGTTATTTTATTATGAAATTTCTGACAGTTGTATCACAGGTGTGAGAACCTAGAGCTACAAGAAACAGCCCCAGATGCATGGAATTTAGAGCTAAAAGAAACTTGAGAAGACATCTGGTTTAATCCTCTCTCTCTAAAGATGTAGGAATCAAGATCCAAAAAGGTCACAGGCGTTGTTTCCGGTCACACAGCTAGTTAGGGTAGAGCGCAGACCTTCTGACTCGTGCAAAGCAACAAGGGGAACCTTCTCTACGTTACTGGTGTGAAGTTTCTTTGACCTAATGAAACAGTCTTACTTAAGACTCAGGGAAATATTTATGTAAACAATTCTCATTGAGAAAAGCTCCCACCAACTAGGAAACTGCATATTACGGACCGAATACTTATGTCCTCCCAAATTCATATGCTGGAGCCCTAACTCCCAGTGTGGCTGTATTTAGAGAAGGAAATATTTAAGATTAATTGAAGTCATGAGGGTGGGGCCCTGATCGGATGGCGTTAGAGTCTTTATAAGAGACACCAAAGAAATGTTTCTCCTCTCTGTCTCTCTCTCATTCTCTCTCCCCATGTGCTTCCCCCTCTCCCTCCATACACAAAGAAGTGATATGAGTGCACAGCAAGATGGCAGTCACCTACTAGCCAAGTGGCCTCAGAGTGAAAACTACCTTGCCAGAACCTTCACCTTGGACTTTCCAACCTCCAGACTTGTGAGAAATAACTTCTGTTGTTTAAGCCACTCAGTCTGTGCTATTTTGTATGGCAGACTCGCACATTAAAACAATTCATGTGAGATTTACCTAAATTTCCCACTTTTACATAATAAGAACTTATTTCTTAGTAAGCCCATGGTATTACATGAAAGAACAAAAGGACCTTTGCAAGACAGTGAGTGATTCTCTCACATGGTTAGGGACATCACTAGTTTGGAAAAGCATATTTTAACAGCTGCTACAACCCATATTCCTATAAGTAAAGTTCAACATATAGCCTCGATTATTTTCTTAGAAAAACTGACTGGAATTGCTGGGTCAAAGTATGCACATCTTGAGGCTTTGAAGGAGTACATTTGAACAGAAATATGAACTATATATTATACTGCTCCCCAATAATTAGCTTTGCTCAATAGGCCAGCATGTTGATGGTTAAGAGGCAGTGAAGAGGGTGGTTCTGTGCAAATCTTTCTCATAAATAGCTGCCTTTCACATTTAAGGAACTCTAATTAGATTGTAATTCCAGAGAACACTTGGAAATCTAGGAGATAGTGAGATACCAGGAGGACAGATAGCTTGCTTTCAAGTTTGTTTATTAAAGCCAAATGACCATCATATGAGGATACACAGCTGGTAGAAAATTCACACACACACACACACACACATACACACACACACACACACACACACACATTCTGTGACCCAATTCAAATGAAAGGCTTCTGTAAGAATAAAGAGAAGCAAGATTCAGGTGTAAGTATGACCTAAGCAATAGTTTCCTAAACTGGGACATTGATCTGACCATCATTGTTTTTCTTTTCTCCTTTCTTTCTCTTTCTTTCGTTCTTTTCATTCTTTCTTTCCCTCTCCCTCTCCCTCTCCCTCTCCCTCTCCCTCTCTTTCTCCCTCTCCCTCCCTCTCTCTTTTTCTCTCTCCCTCTCCCTCCCTCCCTGTCTTTCTTTCTTAAATTCTGGAAGCCATGGCCAGTTTTGTCCAAGGGTGCAATTGGCATTGCCCTCGGCCCCCCTTGGGGGTGATATTTGTGCCACACAGTCCAGTCTCAATCATTACGAAGTGACATGGTACTAATTGTATATTCCACATCGCTTCATACCCAGAAATTCTTCAAAATGATAACTGATGCATTTAAGCCTCCTAGAAAATGAACAACTTGGAGGATTTGGCTAAGAAACCTAGTCACCTTTTGAAAATCTTGGGCCCATAGCCACTTGGGGATTTTTTAACGAAAACGACGAGCTCTGCCTGCCTGAACCTTGACCGTCTCAGTCAGAGGCTCAGGAATTGAAGGCTGGATGATTTCACTGGAAATATCTACGTTACATGGAACAATAACAACAACAACAACATTGAGCTATGATTTAGAAAGTGTGAAAAGACACGCTCTTCCGTCTTAGGGCAGAATCTCGCACGTTAATGAACTTTCAAACCCGTCTGTTTCAGCACGCTTCCACACAAGCCTTGCCCTCCCCACCACTCTCCACTGCGTCTGCCTGAATCTACTAAGGAAAGTTAAAATTTGTAAAGGAGAGAAAGTATATCATCGAGATATCCTAATCCTCTAATTCCTTAGAGGAGTGAATAACCTTTTCTCTTGATACAGGAACTAGGCATTGATCTGTCACACTGTTTGTTCTTGTAGGAGCTCCCAGAGGCACACTCAGTTTGAACCGTTAAGGCTAGTTCATTAGGCGTCCCTAGCTCGTTTCTCGGAGAGAATCAAGATAACACTGTGGTTAGTTAATGGCTTTCTCTTGTTTCCCCCAGAGCCTGCCTGTCTGAAGCCTGCAGGCCCGAGAAGCTTCTTTCCCCCTTCTCTTTGCTATTAGTCACAGCTGGGGAGACTCACAGGAGCCCAGCCTGTTTGAAAACAGTCGGATCACGAAACGTTTGAGTCTTTCTGCTGCAAGCAACAAACTTGGCCTGGGCTGCCGTGAGGAGATGGGACGGGCGTGGGGGTGGGGCCGGCTTGCACCAGGAACGGAGGAAGAAAGGGAAAGGGCTCGGCTCCTCCCTTCACACTCCTCTCTGAGGGAGCCTGTGGGCTGCCTTGCTGGGAAGGCGGGCGGACTAACTTTTGAGAAGAAGGGCTGCCTCTCCAGGCTCCTGTCTCCTGTCTGATGCCCGCTGTGCTCCCCGTATTCTAGTAATGGGGTGGGGTGGGGGCTAATGATGACACCCTGGGTGTCGTGAGCTACCTGGGGCTGTGGCAGTTCTCCAAGACTCCCACCCCCACCCCCGTTCCTTCTAGGCACACTTTTTACAAAACCAGAGGGGAAGGAAAGAAAGAAAAGAGGGACGTCAATATTATAGATAAATTCAAATTCCCAAACCAAACTCATAGGCCTCTGTAATATCCTAGGATAGGACTGCTGAATCGAAAACAAGGCCTATGAACTATGGCCTCCATAGAAAGGAATGAAATCTTACCGTTTGCAACATGAATGGACCTAGAGGGTATTATGCTAAGTGAAGTAAGGCAGACGGAGAAAGACAAATACCATATGCTTTCACTTATATGTGGAATCTAAAGAACAAAAACAAAAAAACCCAAACAAACAAAATAGAAACAGGTTCACAGATAAAGGGGGCAATCGGATGGTTGCCAGCTGGGAGGGGAGTTGGAGTAGGTGAAAAAGGGGGAGGGATTAAGAAGTACAAATTGGCAGTTACAAACTAGTCACGGGGATGTAGATACAGCATAGGGAATATAGTCAATAATTTGTAATAACTGTGTATAGTGCCAGGGCAGTACTAGACTAATGGGGGGATCACTGCGGAACTTATATAAATATCCAACCACTATGCTTGTACACCGGAAACGAATACAAAATAATATTGAATGTCAATTGTAACTGAAAACAATAAATAACTTTAAAAAGAAAAGGAAAGCAAGGCCTAAGAACTATGGCCTGGTGTCTCATAGCCCCCGTTCTTTAGTTGTTTAGTTGTCCCTCCGTTACAAAATCACCCCTAGAAATGCCACATCGTCTTACCTTTGGTCTCCGGCAGAGCCTCGGTGAGCAGCCAGCATAGGTGACATGTCTGCTGGTCTCTGGAGGGGCTGCTGTGCGTCTGGGCGCAGGAATGGTCAGCCATAGCCTACGATGCTGCAGGTGACAACAGTGATGTCATCACCGGTGACAAATGACCCTTTGTCGCAGTCCCTGGTCCTGATTCATAACTGCTCCGGTTGCATCAGGTTTATGAGGCCCATAAACCTATATGCTTTGGGGTCGGGTTTAAATACAAGCCGGAAGGGTCTCATTTCCCTTTCTGGGTGTTTCCAGGATTCGTATTAGACTGAGAAATCGCACAGGAAAGTTTTATGAGGGATCAGGTCAAGCCCATAAAAGTAATGGGGTTCTTCGTGTCACCTCTTTCAGGGCTGTCTGAAGGTGGCTCTTCTCTGGGTCAGGTTTTTTCAGGCCATGCCTCTACTGCTTCTTCAGTGCTTTGAGGAAATTTAGGTTCTTGTTCTAAATTTGGAACATGCTACTCAGCGCTCGTGAGAGATAACAACACAGGGGGGTTACACCGACGTCCCAATTCAAGGGGGACGAAAGGCCAGACAAAACACGTTCAAACACACTTCTCTTTCCAAACAGCAAATATGTGTGTGTGTGTGATATTTCTAATTAGCAAGGTTGACCGCAATTACGTTTTAGGTTTTCCTCTCTGTTCAGAAGTCACAGGGATAACAAAGACCACTTGGGAAGATAGAAAATTAGAGATCCACTGGCTGTCTGGTTACACAATAGAAAGGTGACCACCAGTAGTGTGTAGTGTGTAGTCATCTTACGTGGACTACTGGAAAGACATGGGTGGGTATGTGCTGTGTTTCAGAAACAGACCAACGTCTCCTACCCCAAACCTTCAAACGTGAGTTTTTTTGTTTTCTGTTTGTTTGCTTTTTAATTGTTTTTATTGGGGAATATTGGGGAACAGTGTGTTTCTCCAGGACCCATCATCTCTAAGTCAAGTCATTGTCCTTCAATCTAGTTGTGGAGGGCGCAGCTCAGCTCCAAGTCCAGTTGCTGTTTTCAGTCTTTAGTTGCAGAGGGCACAGCCCACCATCCCATGTGGGAATTGAACCGCCAACCTTGTTGTTCAGAGCTCACGCTCTAACCAACTGAGCCCTCCGGCCACTCTCAAAGCAAATGTTTAACACTCACTGAGTTCCAGGAAGTTACAGAAAACTCACTGCTCTTCTTGTCCCTTTATGGCAGAGGGGGGAAAAAGCAAAGATGGGTGTCAGAAGGTGTGACTTCAAATGAACCTTGGCTCCACCATTGCCTGGTTGTCTAACCCTGGGCAAGTCACTTAACTCCACGGGGTGTCAGTTCCTCCTCTGTAAGAAGGGTCTTAATATCGGCCTACTTCTCAGTGTCAAGTGCAGATGCTAAGGAATAGGATTCAGAGTGGGGTGGATAGCAGGAAAAGAAGAATCAAAACAGACTCCTGGGTTTCTGGCTTGAACCAACACGTAAATAGCGGTGTCACTGACTGAAATGGGGAAAAGGGAGAGAAGGTTTGGAGGGAAGAGGCGGTGAGAGAGGCAGTGAGTTAGCAATACTGTTTTTGGCCTGTTCCCTTTGCAGTACCTGATAAGAAGGGCCTGTTCCAACATGTGTTCAGCTCTCTGCCCCCTGACCCGTCATCCCAAAATAGTGTGTTCGGTCATTTTCTACTTTACTCTGCCTTGAATTTTCCATATATATATATATATATATATATATATATATATATATATATATATATATATGTTAATTGTGTTAAAGTTCTACTTTTTGATTGTTTATATCCCTGTCCAGAATATAAATGCTAAAGGGCCAGTATTTTGTGTTGCTCCCTGTAGAACTTCTAAGGCTAGTACAGTGCCTGGCATATCACTGACATTCAACAATGAATGAAGAAATGAATGAATGGATTTAAGTAGATATGTCAGTAAAACTGTTGAATAAAGGTGTTTTGGGGATCAGGAGTCAGGATAGAGCTAGAAATACAAACATTTCCTGAACGTCTGCAATCAGATAGGAGTCCAAGCCACAGGGACGTGGATGGAGAAGGGCCGAGAAAAAGATGGGGAAACACCAGCCAAGACACGTGGGGAACCTTGCCCAGTGCCCCAGAGCCTACGTGAAAGAGCTGGGTTTGCACTTAGTTGCTTGTTGCCTCCAAAACTGAGACGTTGGATCTATATCATTTCTCTTACTCTCCACTGGGGGAGGGGTCCTTGCTCAGGCCCCACCTCTCCAGCCTCCCTCACCTGCCCTCCAGCAGCCATCACATGGTCACATCAGAGACCAGCGTGGCTTGGAGGACTTGAAACATGTTTGCATTTGTAATGGGAGAAAATCTGTAATTGAAAATCATTTATCTTTCACAGCAGAATTTTTGGCTTCAGCTGTAGATCATTCTCAGAGATCATTCAGTAAAACCTTTGGATTTCTATCTAGTCTCAGTGGATAGTTACCTGTCAACACTTATTAAAAAAAAAAAAAAAATCCTGTTCCCAGAAGATTGGTGATCGGGCCGATTGAATATCTCATCCTAGTTTTCCTCCTCAAAGAACTCCCCAGACTCTTTCCACAAGCAGAGCGATACCTCTCACCCCTCAAAAAAGGCCAGAATGGTGCCTTTTGGTAACGCAGCTGAATGAAACAGAGCTGATCTCCATGTTCTACACCAAGTACTTAAATGGAAAGCCATTTGCTCCTGGGTAGCTCTTAGGGCCCCCTCCCCCTGGCAGGCATGAATACAGACCGATCTGGGTTCAGTTGGCTTCCCACCAGTGAGTTCCTGAGTTTGGAATGCTGGCAAAGAACAAACAACATGCTGTCAGGAAATCAGTGCTCCTTTGAGGGTGAAAAAACAATAGAACGCCTTTTTCATTGGCTTTAGGGGACAGGCAACTTAACGTGGCCTTTTTCCTAGAGTCTGTGATCAGGAGTTTCAGAAGATCTGAATTCATGACAAAATTAAGAGAGCATGAAGTTCAGAGCATTCAGTCTGCTCTGCCATTTGCTCTCCGGTCTTCTGCGATTTAATCAGTGCTGAAATTTGACTCATGTTACAAGGAAGGGCAAGGCTTACGTCTTCATTAGAGGCCTTCGAGATGAACACCCATTTATAGCTTGTTCTCCTAAAGCAGTATTTTTCTGGGCAGAAGAGTTTTACTAGAGAGATGAACATTCAAGAAAAATGACATTTTTTATAAACTCTTTAAAATGATAATAATAATACCAACGGGACAGTTTGACAAATCGAAACCTAGGGGTAGGCCTACTTTTTGGATGGAAAGGCAATAATTGACGTTGCAGCTCAGGTGCAATGAACATGTCTTCATGTCAGCATTTATGTATGCAAAACTGTGGTTAAATAACATCATGAAGGGGCCTAATTTAGAGACTAGTGAAAAGAAAACTTTTTTTAAAGTATGATCAAATATAGTGGATCTAAGTCGAGTCCTACACAGTCATTTCAACCAACTAGTTCTACTGTAACAGGAACTGAAGAGAACTAGGCTGGACAAATCCTCTCATTTGAGCTCTTTATACACACGTGTTCTCAGACTTAGGGAAAGCAAGATGGCAACAGCCAACCCACTTGAAACAACAATGAGAAATTCTCACCTTAGACATCCAGGAAGGCTTAATTTGCTGTCTGACGACTCTGCCACAAAGCATACAAATCCATCTTTCCTCCTTTTGGTTTAAGCAATAGTCTGTTAAACACATTGTTGAGCACCGAGGTTACTCCAAGATGCCCCTAACATGGGTCTTGAATCATGAATTCATATTTGCTTTTGGGGATGGGGGTGGCACTGCGCTGTACGCAAACTTGTAAAATAAAACTTAGAGTGTCTAAAAGAACTTCATTTCACATACGACCTTTTACAGTAATTGGATCTGAATTATAATCAGTCACCTGAATCCTGAAATAGATAAAATAGTTTTTTAATGTTAAAAAGTTTTAGCCCTTCGTTGATTATCTATCAGTGCTTACAGTCCTGTGAAAATAAGATAAATGAGAAATTTGGTCTCTAATTAGACTTCACTAGATTTACAGCTCTTAATTTATACGCCAGTGCAGCCCTGGCCAGCACTAACGCAGATAGAGATGGAGCCACAGTTTTCAATTGATTTAACAATTTAATTGCAGCATTAACATCCATTAACATTTAACTAACCTTTTAAACTAACCTCAGGCACAACCTTAAAGACTAAATGAAGTAAAATTGCATATAAAAAGGTACTAACATCCAGCTGTAAGAAGCCAAAGTGAATCTTAAGGGAGATTTAGCATTACTTCCTCATATCGTCTGAAGGGAGTCTGTTTTCCTTCTTGCAAAATTCAGTAGGAAAGCGCGGTCTAATTTATGGGGAAAGGAAATAGGCGCATTGGACGGTTAACTCTCTTGTATGTCTCCGTGTCTGTAGTGCTCTCTAAAAGATGCAATTTCTCTTACAATGAAGAGCTAGTGGTCAAATGTTAAGGAATATACAGGATGAGATATGAAACAAAGGACCACACCAGGGGTGGATGCAAATTTGGTAGGAAGCTGAAATATAATATATTTCAAACTCTATTACCATCATAAGGCATGGAGAATACCTGCGTAAAATCTAGTTAGCGGAATCAGCCCTGAACGTTTGTTTATTTGTTGATTGGTTGATTTGAATCTGGGATTGGGTTGCTTGGTCAGTGTTTCTCTTTAAAATTCTTTTCAGCCTTTTTTCCTCTTTTTTTCAATTGAATGGGAAGATTCGAATTGTACAATGGATTGTATTTTACATTTACAGGAAAGGGCAGGGTTATAGTCCTAAGCTCTGTTTTCAGATCAGAAAGACGAAGAGAAGTACTTTCAGAGAGCATCCTCTGACTTCAAAACCAAATATGAATGTGGAAAATATCTAGTCTCACCCCTGTGGGCTCCTGTCTAACAGCCCCTTCAGATAGCTCTGTGAATGGAACAGCAGAGTTTCCTTAAATGTTTGTTTTAGAATGTTTCTGCAAAGGAAAGCGACACGTGAGATGGCTAAACAAAGTCCCGTGTTTCCCCGAAAATAAGACTTAACCAAACCATCAGCTCTCATGCGTCTTTTGGAGCAAAAATTAATATAAGACCCGGCCTTATATTATGTAAGACCCGGTCTCATATTATAGTAAAATGAGACCGGGTCTTGTATTGATTTTTGTTCCAAAAGACGCATTAGAGCTGATGGTCCGGCTAGGTCTTATTTTTGGGGAAACACGGTAGTTCTGTGGTCCTAGGATGTCCTCCTGTAGCATCAGCCTGGGCAGTGGTCCCACACACAGCCCTGGGACCTCCTGGGACTGTCCCCCTGTACTCCACGGACAGAGGCATCCAAGGAATCAGAAGGTCTTCCCGCCAGCAGAACCACTCTCCTGGGCCCACAGCGTTCACCATCCATGTAGCAGTTCAGTGACCCTGATAGTAACCGTCCATAATTGTAAGCACTGAAACAGTATATTGTCATTCTGCTATTTGTCATGCTTCCTGGCGCTTCAGTTCCAATTTATGTTTCAGGGCTCCGAGGATATATTATATTAATGCTGTGATCATCCGGGAAAGGTGGGAGTGTTATAGACATGTTTGTCTGTGAAACTCGCCCGTAGTACTTCACAAGAAAGGGCTGTAATTAACCTTGGTAAATAGGAAGGAAAGATGATCTGAGAAACCTCTAGGGTGATCATCTGTTATAATCAGCCTTTTCTGTTCGCATTTGGTGTAGTAATGCTTTATATACAAATATCACTGATGTGTATAATTTATCTTATTATAGATAGTTATACATCCCAATTCAGTCCAGGCTAGGGGGTCTCTGAAGTCCGGCTGTAGGAATTTGTAGTCTGCCTTTACCACTTGCTACGGGTAGTTTTATGTCTAAAGCCAGTTCTTTCAACTCTCTAGGTCACCAGTTCTTTAAAAAAAACAAAACAACAAAAAAACTAGAAATGATTAAAATAGCTTCTTCTCCATAAGATGGTCATAAATATTAAATAAATAAATACTCAGCATGGCACATTTTCAGGACAGTGATCAGAGGATTTTCACTGAATAAGCGATGGAGGGAAGGAGGGAGGGCAGGAGGAAGGGAGGGAGGGAAGGAGGGAGGGAGGGAGAGAGAGAGAGAGAGAGAGGTGAAATTCAAGGAAATCTGCAAATATGAGAATTACGTCTCAAAATACTGTTAATTTGACTATTGGTATACGATGCTAAAAGGAATCAGATAAGACAAATAATAAAGTTTTAAGTGAGTTATACTAAAACTACCAACAGTACCAATTTACTGAAACTGCCATATTACCCTGGATTAAAAGACTATGGTACATGTAAAATGATCAACTTTGTAGGAAAAAGAAGGAGAAAATCTTCAGGATGAGTTTCTTAGATTTGCTGTCAACAGCATTAACCATAATAGAAAAAAATTGATAAATTGGACCTCATCAAAACTCAAAACTTAGGCTCTGCAAAAGATTCTAATAAAGGGTAAAAAGATAAGCTACTGACTGGGAGAATATATTTGCAACCCACATATTCAGCAAAACATTAGTTTTTACAACATATAAAGAAAGCTCAGAACTGAACAATAGGAAACCAAACAATTAAATTTGAGAAAAAAATATGAAGAGACGTTTTACTGAAGAGGCTATGCAGATAATAAATAAGCACATGAATGGTCATTTAACATCATTACCCATTAGGAAAATCCAATGAAAACCACAGTAAGATATCACTACATACCTAACAAAATGGCTAGAATAAAAATAATGAAATACCAAATGCTGGCGAGGATGCAGAGAAACTGGTAGGAATGTAAAATGGTACTATGAGAAACAGGTTCGCAATTTCTTATAAAACTAAATACCTAATTACCCTACAACCTAGGAATTGTATTCTATGATTTTTATCCTAGAGAAATGAAAACGTATGTTCATACAAAAATGAATGTTCACAACTGCTTTATTCGTAATAACTCCAAACTGGAACCAATCTAAATACCATTCAGTAGGATAATGAACAACTGTAGTTCATCCATATTATGGAATACCACTTCACGATTAAAAAACACCAAATAGTTGATCCATGCAACAATCTGGGTGGACCCCAATGGGATTACGTCGAATGAGAAAAGCCCATCCCAAAAGGTTGCATATTGTAAAAAATTCATGTATATGATATTCTTAAAATGGCAAAATTACAGCACTGGAGACACCAATTAGTGGTTCTCAGTGATTAGGGGTCGGGTGGAGGATGTACTTACAAATGGGCAGCCCAAGGCATCCTGGTAATGACGAAGTGTTCTCCTCCTGACTGTGGGGTGAGAAACAAAAACTCACGTGATCACATCACACAGAACTGAACACACACACACACACACACACACACACACACACACACACCACAAACAAATGAGTACATGGAAAGCTGGAGAAATCTGAATAAGGTCAGTAGATTATATCAATATCAATTTCCTGGTTATCACCATTGGGGGAAACACAGATCTCTCTACATTCTTCCTAACGCTTTCATGTGAATCTACAGTTATCTCAAGAGAAAATATTTATGTTTTTTAAGAAAGAGGAGAGACTCTACAGTTTTGAAACCTGGAAAGAAGCTTGGACCTCTACTGTTTATGGATGACAAGTGGGCTGAGACAGCTCTTCAGCCTCTAAGAGAGACGTGCCCCCCAACATCTACTTCAAACGTAGCCACAGAAAAATAGGAAAAAGGAAAGAAATTCAGGGGTAGAGCCCAGATCTATGGGGTACCAGGGAAAAGAGAAGCAGCCGGGAGGGGTGACATCGGCACCCGTCAAAGTGCACAGCGGTGTTTTGCCAGCAGGATTGCAGTGTTTGCTGGGTCTCAAGTGGAGGGTTTATTGTAGGCATAGTGTCCTTTTATTACATTGTGTACTGAGGGGAAGCTGTGCTGTCTTTCTCGTTCCTGTCTGGATCAAGATCTGTCACATTTCACCTAATGAGACCACCACCTGTCACTCCCCATCCCTGCCAATGAACAGACTACTATAAGCCACACAGATCTTGGATCACCGGGTAGGACCTTTGGGTTGTCTGTCTTGAAAATGGAGGAAACACATTGCCGACCGAAACGATATTTCGCCGGATTTTGGTGACTGAAATGGCAGACGGGGTCATCATTTGGGCTGTTTTCCATCCTTACAGTTCTCATCCTTTGATAGAGTTGCATTGGTGTGTTTCTTTGAATTTGGGGACAGCCACTTGACCTGTTTTAGTGAACAAAATGTGAGGGGAAGTGACATGTGTGGAAATCCTATCAACAAAAGCTTGCTGTCATGAAGTACCCAGAAAGCCAAATGTCAGTCAGGCTGGAAGTCAGAATATATTAAATATGCCTCTAGTTGCTGTCCAGGGTGCTACCGATTTAGACTAAGTCAGACCCTTTTCCTCATAGATGGGTGTCTCGGTAGGCTGGACCTGGAGATCTAGAGACGAGGAGGTAGAAGGTAACCTAGTGAGAAGGTGCAGTGGCTTTCGTGGACATTGATGGGGTTATTGTGAATTGGACGTATGCGTACGTACACCAGACATCGCTTTCCAGGCATGCAGGCTGAAACTTTAGTTTTATAATATGCTTTCAAAGAGTTTTCATGTATTTCAGATTATGTTTCTACTAAATAATTGCATCTGATATAAACAGAAGGATCTGGGGCATTTGGAAGTGAGAACATTAAAAAATTGTTTTTAAAAATGCTCTGATCATGCCTGTATCTGCTGTTATCACTAATGCACAGAGAAGTCAGCTGGAGGTGTCTGCATCCCTCTGTCCTCAGAGCCAAGTATAGCACATGGCACACAGTAGGCATTTGACTGATGTTTGTTAAATGAATGAATTAATTTACAAGTCCCGGATTGGAAGACATCTGCCCTTCAATTCTGCACCCCATCATGAAAGTAGCCCACGTAAGCAGCGACTCGGCTGTCTCCATTTTTAACGTCTAAATCATAGACATACTTTTCTAGGGATGAATTTTAAAATAGCTGATTCTGACACAGCCCTGACGTTCTTGGGAGATTATTCTCGTGAACTCTGGGCAGCATTTCTGCTTCAGTCAGTTTCCTAGACAATGTCTGTATGGTGAAATCGGAGCAAACCCAGTGAGGAAAGATGCCCCCACTTGGCACGGTTCACCAAGTACCCTCCTTTCCCCGCCAGCTGAGCTGGGCCCCTGCTAGTGATGAGATACCTCATGACAAGCTTAGGTGAAGGGAAGAAACACTCTCAGAGGTAGCGAGGTGGTTCTTCCAGTCTGGAGATTCTCACTTGCTCCCTCTTTCCTGTCACTCCCGAGTGCCACACGGGCCAAACACAACTTCTGTTTCCATTTCCCTTCCAGGAGACCAGGGGACAATAGTGCAGTTAGGCAACCCCATAGAAACTGGAGCCATTATTTGCTCTCTGCCAGTTGATAAATGGAACCCATGGAACCCAAAGTCATATTGCAAGTTCTGAAAATGACAAGTTAGGTTTGAAGGCATTGTTTTGGTGGGTTTTCTTTCTTCATCCAAATACAGAGGTCATTCAGTTGTCTTCCAATACTATTTAGTGCTATACCAAATTGTGAACAATTGTAAACCTAGGCAGTCTTATAGGTAAATTGTGTTAACGGTCATTAAAAGAAGATTCGTCACATGATCAAAGCTTTCGATGGGTTTTGAGTTCAAAACAAATATAACTGTACATACCACGCACGAGGGAATGAGAGAAGGAGCAAGAGACAGGGTACCAGTGATAACATTTATGTTCATAGTGGTTAGTTTCCATCCTTCCATCCTGTTCCTTACCTTCACTTTTTTTCTTTCTTTTTTTTTTTTTTTTTTTTTTTTTTGCTTTCACCAAGAAACATTTATTTACAAAAAGAAAAAATATACTAGCCAACAGAGATAGAATTTCCTTAGCGATAGCAGAGGATAGGAGAAGCCCAGTGGTATGTAGAGTACAATTCATCCTCCAGAATGCCACCTTTCTCCAGATTAAAAAACACCAGGGTGGGATGAAGGCTGCCGTTCCACCTTCTCTCCCGGCTCTGCTTTGAATTTCCTCGCGCGCACTTCATTTTTCGAGGAGCACTCTCTAATGAGGGCAGAGGGGTAGCATGTATGAGATTGTTGGTTATTTACCAGAAGTGAACACTGAAAACGCGTCTGTGCCCCGAGGAATTCTGGGACCATCGAACAGTCTCGGAGGCGAATGCCTGTAACTCTGCTCCCGTCGTGTGAACTAAAACCCAATGTGCATTCAACAAGAAATTCATCAGTTTTACAAAGAAAACAGTGGCAAAGCACTCTTCTTTGTGTCACCTAAAACTGATACTTCCCCAATTGCTCTTGTAATCAATCTGTCTCTCTCTCTCTCTCTGTCTCTCTGTTCTCTCTCTCTCTCCTCCATTCTAGAAGAATTTGGGTTTATCAAAATACGAGAGCACAAATGATCTTCCCAAACTTACAGTGGCAGCCCATGATCATATATGAAGCATTGCTTCATTCTGAAATCTTGCGTGGAGAAAGGAGTCGCATGGCTCCGTCCTCTGCATGCCATCTGCATACTGCTTGCTGTTCTACCTGGGGTGGCATTTCACTCTTACAGTCATAACCATCCATTACTCCCCTCTGATCCTGCTCAGGCTTCTTGTTAACTCTCTTGTTTACATCTCTGGAGAAAATAGCTAGTCACTGGGGAGAACCTGAGTACAAGACAGGCATTAGACTGAATTTGATGGCACTAGCTTATGTCACCTTGCCCTTTTTGTATTTTACAGTCATGGCAGGGGAAGCACTAGAAGGCTATATAATATTTGGACAAATAACATTAAACTGCTGATGAGGTTTAAATTGGGTTTAGAATATGCACTTTGGCATGTGGGTTGATCATGTTTCAGATAGTTAATTTTTTTGGCAGGGGGAATCTAGGACATAGTGTAAAGATATATCCTCTCTCAAATGATACCCTCACCCCGTTGGCTCTGAAGTTCATCCATGTCCTGGTAGGAGAGCTACTGGACGCCACCTCAAGTCTCCCTCAGCACCAGCCTGTTCCTCCCCAAGGAGGCCCAGCGGAGGGAGGAAGGGAAAGCCTGGGCCATCACCTCCTTTCTTTCCACTCAGGGCCATTCATTAAGGGGAAGACGTTCAACTCTTCACCAACTGTAAAACTAAATCTTACCAACTTATCATCTTAAATCCGTTCCTAAAAAGTGGATGTTTGGAAAAAGCATTTTTAATCCACTTTGAATGCATTTTTTAGCTTTGAATCCAAGTAACCTGGTTTCATCTCCTGATTCCATTTGTTATTGATAGTTAATATGTTTGTTCTACGTAATATGAAGAACTGAATTACATGGTATATATGAGCCTAATTTATGGAGTATATTCAATAAATTATTTCAGCTTCCCCTGATTATTATCGTTGTTACTCTTAGTGTTTTATGAGTACTATATGAGATGAAAACTTCAGTGATTATAAATTATTTTAACAGACATATTTACATTATAGCTTTAAAACAATTTTATAAGGGAAACAAAGATTATGTCATTTCCATTATTGATGAAGAGATGGAACTACTAAGTGTTGACCTCTTCCCAAGGTCTCACAACTAGTAAGTGACCATGTTGAAATCCTTATACAATGTTTTTGCTGCTGCTTATAGAATTCAAGGCAGGTTGATCCCCCAGATACCTGATTCTGACCGTATTCCTACTTGGGGCTCCGTGGCTGTATTATCTTTCTCACATTTGCTTGATTGATGGAAATCAGCCTCTTGCCCTATTCTACTTGGTTAGCAGAGTCCCAAACTAATAAATATAACCAGTGGATTTGTAAATTGTGGGAAATGACATATTCATGGAAATCCTAACTTGATAAATATAATCCAAACGCACTTATCATGTAATGATAAAAGATACAATTAGAAATTCCCCTACTATTGAAGTGGCAATTTGCACTAAAACCTCCCCTGTGTGTGTTAGGTGCTGTCCAGTCAGCTCGAACTCCTGGCCACCTTATGAACAAACGGTGTCCACTTTGTCCCCAGCAGCAGTTCTCAGCTTCTGTAGACCCGTGTCTTTTATCCAATCACCTGGAAAAATATTTCAAGTCTGTGATAAAGAGGTTATCTCTCTTTAAATAATCTCAAATCTTTCATCAAGTCAGTGTAGAAATTTTTCTTTGGTATATGTCCAATGTGTAACTTTCATGAAGTCCCCTCCATAGGCAACTGCCCCGAAAAGCAAAGATACATTTGTTTCCCTACCATTGAAAAACAACAAGCTATTTTGAAATCTATAATAATATTTACACAAATTAATTTGAAATGTCTATTCAACTATAAAATTAAGGTTTCATCGATATGTCTTAGTTGAATGAACAACTCTCCTTTAAATTGTGAGGAAAAGGGGAAAAAAATATTCCTATTTTAAGAAGCACCATAAGATAAAATATCCATGGAAAATAGCAAACAATTTCAATATTTAGGCAAAAGAAAGACAGGAGGGAAAAGAAGGAAGGGAAAAAACAAGAGAGAGAGGGAGGAAGAAAGGATGGAGAAAGAGTGAGAGGGAGAGAGGAAATCCCATAACTATTCAGAGATTGTACTAATATAAAGCCAATTATTCTGCACTAAAAAGCTTTGTTCTTCTAGAAAAAGTTTTGTTAGCTGGCCATCAATATTGTGATTCTCCATATAAGGTCAAAATTCTTAATGACACAAATATACCCTTCTAGGTTTAGTTATTTAATTTATTTTAATTGGTAAAATTATGCTTAGCTGAGTGGTACTATGGAATTGATTAATAAATTACATTTGACTGCCAGTGTTCTAGGATTCCCTAGCAGTACTATTTAAAGCAGAGTTGACAGTAATTAAATAATTTCATCACCACTGACAGTTGAATATATTCAACTGAGTGGATCACTTATGTAACGTTGAAAATCCTATTTTTATAGTATTACGTTGATGGATGGATGGATGAAGAGGATGGACAATCATTTTTAAAGAAACTGTAGATGAAGATGGTCCTTCCTATTGTAAAGATATGAAAATAAAACCTGTTTGTTTTACAAGGGGAAAATTCTATCAATTTGATCAGTTTGACTCATTTAAAGCCAGTAGTAACCATCACCTCCAAACCCAAATGGTGTTCATTTGGGATACTGGCAATAATATATATTTGGGGGTAATGCAAAATAAATGAACGTCTCAGTAAGAGTTGCGTTTTGTCACATCGCAAGGCATCCTACAAGTGAGGTTTTGTCATAACTTAATGGGGAGCAGTTTTTTCTTAGTAGCTTGTAAAATAACTGTGCATCTTAAAATAGATGATTTCTTAGATTCAATAAAATATAGTGTGGTAAACATTATGTCTCCTTTCAGAAATTCACTTTAAGATGTTTGTCCTAAAAAAAAAAAGATGTTTGTCCTAGACTGGCTATCTTAACACGTTGCGTACGGCGGGGTTTAAATCCCTCATGAAGATTCTCGTGATCCGTACGCAACGTGTTAATATTTAGATAAATTCTAACTGGCTTGCAACATTAATAATGTATTAGGCTATAAAAAGTAATATAGTACCCTAACATATTCTCTAATTTCAGCATTGTCACACACACTGAATTTGATAATTGGTGAAGCAAATGAGCAATTTTTTTCCCTTAAGGTGAAGTAACCGTGTTATTAGAAAATATTTGGCTGATAATGTAATGTGGTGTGTATCAGTATTCCATTCCACTTTATTACTGAATTCTACACACCACATTTTGTTTATTCATTCATGAGATGGTGGACATCTGAATTATGTTCAGATATGGGCTATTATCTAATAATATAAGGCTGCTAAGAATCTTCATGGACAAATCTTTGGGTAGGTATATGTATTTTTTTTCCTGAGAATAAATGTAGGACTGTATCACTTTATATCCCCATCACCAATGTCTAAAGCATACAGTATCTCCTGACTTTGAACAAACTCTTAATAGAAATATGCTGTTCATGACTGCTGGTGAGAACCCAGAAGGAAATAAGGCCATGGTCGAGGGATCCTGTATCATCTTGAAAAATGCCTAAATTGGCATAAAAAGACTGTTGGTAGAAATATGGATACTGAAGGTGCTGCCGGCTAGGAATCAGAAGGAAATGGGAACATATTTTAAACTAGCGGGAAAGGACCCCTTGTTATGACTATGTGGCAAGAAGAACTTGTAAGTAATAAGCTTGGATATTTAACGGGAGATTTCCCATCAAAGGGTGGAAGGAAACTAATACAGAGCAATTTTGTTTCTTTACTTTTTTACCCTTATACTTTTGATGTAGTTCCTAAGACACCATTGCTAAATTCACAGAGATTTACTCCGATATTTTCTCCTACGATTTTTATAGTCTTAACTATTACATTTATATCTATGATCAGTTTTGATTTAGTTTTGTGCATGGTGGGAAGAAAATATCCAGCCTCATCCTTTTTCCATTTCACTGTCTCAGCGCCTTTGTCAAAAAGGAACTGACTACAAAAGCAAGAGTTTCTTCCTGGGCTCTTAACGCTGGTTGTTTATGTTTTATTGGGTTTCTTTTTAATGAAAGCTTCCTATGTTTAGAGGAGTTTTAGATCCAGCAAAGTTGAAGGGAAGGTACAGAAGTTTCTCATATATCCCCTGCTCCCATATGCATTATCAACGGGGTGTGTGTGTGTGTGTGTGTGTGTGTGTGTGTGTGTATTATTTATTTATTTTACCAAGAATGAACTTAACATTGACATGCCCCGGGCACCCAAAGTCCCCAGTTTACATTAGGCTTCACTCTTGATGTTGTACATCTATAGGTTTGGACCAATGCATGATGCCATCCATTATTACGGTGTCCTACAGAAAATTTATATGCGGTTCATATGAAATTCATCGTGAAGGTGAACTGGTCCTCCTGAGTTGTGGGAGCTCCTCGGTCTCGGTGTATAAAGCCACAAGTACCTCTCGCTGACAGAAAGCCTGATTCTGTGGGATTGGTGTACATTATTCTATAAATTCAGAATCATTTCACTATTTTCCATCTCCATTAATGTCAAATTAGACTGGAGCTCCTCGGGAAACAGAAACCACGAGTGTATGAACACTGAAGGAATTAATTATGATGGATTTCATGAGTAATCTGTGTCTAATGTCTTTACAGTCATGGGAGGTTTAGAGCACTGAGTCAGTTGTAAATGGCACACCTAGTGATGACTTCCGTGCTTTCCACTAGTCATTGTTTTTCCTTCAAGCACAAAATGAGGCTTTACTGTTATTCACATTTTCTAACTCAGCACTTTGTTTGGGGAGGATTATTAACTCACATATAGTTGTAAGAAGTAAAACAAAGAGATCCTGGGTGCCCATTAACCAGCTCCCCCCAATGATGACATCTTACAAAGTTAGATTACAGTGTTACAACCAGGATATTAATATCTGTACGTGAAGGTGCGGACATTCTATCACCACAAAGACCCTTGTTCCCTTTTATAGTCGCACCCACTCACTTCCCTCCTGCCCACACTCCTTCCCTTCCCCGTAGTAACCACTCTAATCGCTTCTCTTTTTTGTATGGTTTTGTCATTTCCAAAATGTTTTATACATTGACTCATACAGCATGGAAACTTCTGGAATTGTTTTTGAAATTTCCTTTTCCGTTCCAGCTGACATACAATATTGTGTTAGTTTCAGGTAGACAGCATAGTGATTAGACAGTGACATACTGTACAAAGTAATCACCCTGAGAAGTCTAGTACCCACCTGACACCATATGTCGTTCTTATAATATTATCGACTCTATTCCCTTTGCTGTACTTTACATCCTTGAGACTATTTGAATAACTGGAAATGTGTACTTCTTAATCCCTTCCTGATTTTCACCTATCGCCGCAACCCCTTTCCAGCTGGTGACCAGCTGGCAACCACTCTCTGTATTTATGAGTTTGTTTCTTCATTGTTTGTTCATTTGTTTTGCTTTTTATATTCCACATGAAAGTGACATCCTATGGTATTGGTCTTTCTCTGTCTAACTTATTTCAGTTAGCATAATACCCTCTGGGTCCATCTATGTTGTCACAAATGCTAGTAAGATTTCATTCTTCTTCATGGTTGAGTAATATTCCATTCTTTATATGTATTACATCTTCTATGTCTGTTCATCTGAACACTTAGGTTGCTTCCATATCTTGGCTATTGTAAATAATGCTGCAGTGAACATATGGCTGCATATATCTTTTCCAGGTAGTGTTGTTTTTTTTCTCCTGATAGATACCCAGAAGTAGAATCACTGGGACAAATGGCAGCTCTATTTTTAATTTTTTGAGGAACCTCCACACTGTTTTCCATAGTGGCTGTACTAATTTGCAGTCCCACCAACAGTGCACAAGGATTCCCTTTTCTCCACGTCCTCGCCAGCACTTGTTGTTTGTTGATTTATTGATGATAGCTGTCCTGACAGGTGTGAGGTGATATCTCATTGTGGTTTTTATTTGCATTTCCCTGCTGATGAATGATGTGAGCGTCTTTTCATATATCTGTTCGCCATCTGTAAGTCCTCTTGGGAGAAATGTGTATTCAGGTCCTCTGCCCATTTTTTAATTAGATTGGTCGCTTTTTGTGTGTGTGAAGTTGTTTGAGTTCCTTATGTATTTTGGATATTAACCCCTTATCAGATGTATCTTTTGCAAATATCTTCTCCCATTCAGTAGGTTGTCTTTATATTTAGTTGGTGGTTTCCTTCACTGTACAAAAACCTTTTAGTTTGATGTGGTCCCATTTGTTTACTTTTTGTTGGCATTGCCCTTGCCAGAGGAGACATATCCAAAAAGATAATGCTAAGAGTGATGTCAGAAAGTTTACTACCTATGCTTTCTTCAGGAAGTTGTATAGTTTCAGGTCTTACATTTAATTCTCTAATCCATTTTGAGTTTTTGTATACAGCATAAGAAAGTGATCCAATTTTCATTTTGTATTTATCTGTGCAGCTTTCCCAGCATCACTTATTGAAGAAACTGTCATTCCCTCATTGTATTTCCTTTCCTCCTTTGCCATAGGAGGATCTATTTCAGGGCTCTTTATTCTACTGTACTGATCTGTGTGTCTGTTTATATGCAGAATCATGCTGTTCTGATTATTGTGGCTTTGTAGTATAGTTTGACGTCAGAGGATACGATACCTCCTACTTTGTTCTTTCTCAAGATTTCTGTATCTATTTGGGGTCATTTGTGGTTCCATATAAATTTTAGGATGAGTTCTAATTTTGAGAAGAATTTCAATATTAATAGGGATTGCATTGAATTTGTATATTGCATTAGGTAATAAGGACATTTTAATCATACTAATCCTTCCAATGTATGAGCAAGGTATATCCTTCCATTTGCTAGTATCTTCTTCAACTAGGATCCTTTCCATTTTAACATCAGATTGTCAGTTACTGAAAAAATGCAACTGGGATCTGCTAGAGATTGCTTGCACTGAATTTGTAGATAAGTTCACAGAGTATAGACATTTAACAACATTAAAGATACTAATTCATAGACATGAGATGTCTTTCCATTTATTTTTGTTTTCTTTCATTTCTTTTAACAATGTTTTATAGCATTCAGTATACAAGTCTTGCACTTTCTTGTTAAATTGATATCTAACTATTTTGGTTGTTGATGCTAATGTAAATGGAATTGTTTTCAAAATTTCAGAGTCTTTGTATATTTGTCCTATTGGTATTGTTCAGAGTTTGTTTGTTTGTTTGTTTGTTTGTTTGTTTGTTTTTGGTTGTACTTAAGAGGAATAGAGAAATGTATGTCTACACCATCTACCCAGAAATGGAAATCCCAAGGTCATTCACTTTAATTATATAGTTTAGATATGGAAAATTTACTAATAATTCAGTGATAGTTTTTAAGGGAAATGCAAGTTTACAACTATCGTTTGATTGAAAGGAAGGATAGACTTCTCTCTCTCTCTCTTTCTTTTTAAATACATATTTCATATGCCTGTTCATTAAGCTCTTCCTTGAGCGGATATCACCTCCACTATATTGAAGATTCAAACACTTTATTAATTCTTAAATAATCAAACATTCTACACTGTCTCCTAAATAACAAAAAAAGTGTACATTTTTAGCAGTTTTTTAAGTTTGTAGGGAATTAGAGGTTTTTTTTATTTTTATTAGTTTGCTGAAGCTACGATAACATAATATCACAGACATGGTGGCTTAAATAATAGAAACATATTTTCTCATAGTCCTGGAGGCTGGAAATTCTAAGATCAAAATGTCAGCTGATGAGAGCTGTTTCTTGGCTTGTACATGGGAGGGAGAAGCAGGGAAGTGAGTTTCAAGGAAATTTGCAATTATGAGAATTACATCTCAAACTACTGTTACTATAACTCGTGGTATATGGTGTTGAATGGAATCAAATAGATAAGAAAAATCGTAGTTTTAAGTGAGTTATACTGAAAACCAAACTACCAACATATTACCCTGGATTAAAAAGACTTTAGTAAAATATAAAATGGTAAACTTTTTAGGGAAAAAAAAAGAAAATCTTCAGGATGAGTTTCTTAGGTTTGATATCAACAGCATTAACCATAATAGAAAAAAAACTGATAAATTGGACCTCATCAAAACTTGAAACTTAGACTCTGCAAAAGATTCTAGTTAAAGGATAAAAAGATCAGCTACAGACTGGGAGAATATATTTGCAACCCACATATTCAATGAAACATTATGTCAAGAATAGATTTTTTTAAAGATCTCAGAACTGAATTATAGAAAAACCAAATAAAGTAGGAAAAAACAAATAGGAAGACACATTTCACTGAAGAGGAGATGCAGATAGTACATATGCTCATGAAAAGGCGTTTAATATCATCACTCATTAGCACCCCATCCTAATTACCTCATTTAACCTTAATTACCTCCTGAAGACCCTGTTTCCAAATATAGTGACACTGGCACATTGGGGTAGAGGTTTAACATAAGAATTGTGGGGGGACACAATTTCAGTTCGTAACAGTCTTCTGTTGTCTTTCGTTCCCCGTACCGCACAGGACCCAGTGTACAACACTAACCATCAAATGTGCTTGTTGGGTGAACGTGTGAATATGTGAATGGATGCATCACAGAGTAGAAGGATATAATCATGAAAGCATCAGAGAGTAGCAGGGCTGTTTCTCATCTTCTAGAAACTTTACCAAGATCTCACACTCATAGTACATACTCTGTTCCAGGAAACGTGCTCGTTGTTTTACACTAAGTGTCCTAATTAATCTTCGCGTCAACTCTACCAGGAAAGCGTGTTACCCTCATTTTATAGGTGAGAGAACTAAGGCTCAAAGAGGTTATGTGACTTGCTTAAGATCACACAGATATTTAGTGTAGAACACCATGATTCAAATATAAATCTAACTAAGCCTAAAGCCCTCATACATGTTCCTCCTATATGCCGTTGTCCTGTGTCAGGTACTGTGACAGCCACACTCTTAGCAACACGTACACGGAGTCATGAATCTAGAGAAAAAGTAACTCTAATTGCAACATTACTAAGAAGACTCCAAATTTGATTCCTTTTATATAAATCCATCGCACAGCCAGTGACTTCAACCTGACATTTATTTAGTTTGGTTGAGAAGCTACACATGAAATTCCAGCTCACCAGTATTTTAAGCTCCAGTGGAAGACAGCACTGGATTCGAAACAGGCCCCAGTGGAATCCTGGGAGCAGGAAAGAAGGAGAGGAGAAAGTTAGGTTAGAAGGTGAAGGCACGGGGAAATGCCTAAGGGAACGGACAAGGCTGGATATTTATTGACTGCTTTCTCCTAGAATGCTGAAAAAGCATTCAGGGGTGGAAACAGAAGCACTGACTGGGATTTTCCCCTGCCTGTAAAAGATAATATTTATTTCTCATTCACTTTTGTCAATTTAAAGGTATTAGAGACAAGTCCTATTGTAAACAAATATTAATCTGGAATTTAAGCATATTCTCGTCAACCAGTAGTGTGTGTGTGTGTGTCTTCTATATAGTATTTAAAATGTATTTTGGTTACTTTTTTCCATGGAGATTGAATTTGCTAACTAAGAAATTTCATGGAGGCCAGTGTAGTGTCTGCTCCCATTAAGTGAGCTGAGGATGTGACAGTGGATCAGCCGTGCTTCCCTCACAAGCACGCTAGCCCACGCACGAAGGTACACACGAAGTCTGGTGGGAGGATGCTGACCAGCGGATACCGGTCTGAGTTTGGCAGGGCTTTAGCAGAAATGCATTTCAGTGGCAGCGGTGCCCTCACTGGACCTAAGACTTTCTATCACCCATCTACCTGGCAGGCTCCTCCAGGTAGGACATGTGTCACTCACCTCATCAGACACACACAGAAAGATGACACGAGCATCCCAATGTGGAGAATGATTTTTCTGACACTGGGCCGCTTGTGTAGTCTCAACCATATTTGGCCATCTTTGAAAATTGAGTGATCCCACTTCCATTTACCTCTTTTCCAAAAAGGGGCATGAAGGGCTACGAATTGCCCTGGGACTGGTAACATTATAGCAAATGAAAATAAGGGTTTCTAGGATACCAGTGCCAGGATGTGTGGAGCGACAGCTTTCTGTGTGGATCCTAGCGATAATTTATCTGTGATTCCGTTGGATTTCTGTGGAATTTCACAGGGAGGAACTTGCCTGCCTTTGAGGAAGCTGGTAGCGTTACACCACGGGATAACAAACTTACATTGTAAAGTGTGGAGAGCGTGTTCAATTTTTTTCTGCATGTTATTACCCTGTAAGAGGAAATGGCAGGACTTCTTCCTTCCATATCAGGGGAGACGGGCAAGGAACACCACACACACACACACACACACACACACACACACACACACGGGATTTGACCACCTGGTGACATAATTCAGTACACAGGTTATTTGATATGAACTTGAACATAAGGAAAGGCAGGAGAGAAATAAGCAAGCTCCTTGTTGCTTGGTTGACAGTTTTTTCTTAAGCCACCTTTTCTAAACCTTAGCCTCACAGTTCCTCTCTTCACCTGGATCTTGTTGATCAAAACCCAATACTGAGCGCTGCTCACGTCACTCAGGGCTGCTCCCAGAACGATGACAAAGGACTCCCAGTTCTCTTGTTCAACAGCTTCTTCCACACCTATTGCCCCCGGAGACCTTTTAAGATCTACACGTCCTGACTTCATGGCCACCAATCTTCTAAGATGAAAAAAGAGACAGTTCAGTTGAAAAACAGAGCCAGATTTCTCCACTTCAGTAGCGGTAGGAGAAATGGGTATGCCAGGAAAGACCTCATTTGTGACGGAGACGGGGAGACTTAGGAGCAGAAATGAAAGATTTAAATCCTCCGGTTCGGGGACTAAAGAGAAAAGTTCCTTAGAGACGAAGTAGTTTGTATCTCACTAGTCTAGATTTTATCATAAACAAGACTGAGGCTGGATGGAAACAAATCTTCACGTAAAATAATTTGCTGGACAAATCATCAGTGTACACAAAAATAGTAGGCAAGAATATGTACTTAAGGGAAAATTTTCAAACACTCAAGAGGCATGTGTTTGCATATAATAATGGAATTATTTGTATATGCAAACTGAAAATCATGAAAGCTGACTTTTCAGAGCCTCTTTAATTTAAGTCAGTATCTTTATCAGAAAAGAGCAGATACTGCCTGGCTTTAACCAAAAATTACAACTCTATTGTAATTATTAAAGTAGGTAGGTTTTTCTTCCTAATTAATGTGAAATAGTGTGGTTTTATAGGATTTTGCATTGGTTAGACAATATTCTGTAAGCAAATCAATGACATAAATCTCTCCACACAAGAAAAAAACACCACACTACATTTTCAGGACCAAATGTTTCTACTGTAACTTTTTTGTTCTTGTTGTTAATGCCGTCAATAAATCATCTTTTAACAATACGGTACCACACTACCAAGTCGTAATCACGTGCTATCAAATAACGACAGACGAGAGCAGCATAAGATCAAATATCAATGGCCTCGAGAGTTCCCAGTGGCCTAAAAACTCACCCAGTCTCAGAATATGCCTAGGAATTCTTTTCTAGATCACATCATTGAGTCCTGTATGTATATTTTGTATGCAGTGGAACCCACAGAGGAATAGGAAGGAAAAAATCATGAGACGAGATTTATTTCGTGTATTAAAAGTCTAAACAACTTTTGGCATTCGCTCCAGTTATTAATAGAATACCTAAAACAATTACTTCTTCTCTTTAAAAGTCCACAGAAACTTAAAAGTCTGATTCTAAGTTCCGTGTAATCCAGTTACCCGTGTATAATGGTTGCTGAAGTTGAAAATAATCTCACAAAACTTTGCCACATTCTGTCGATATCATCCACCAATTATGCAAAAGTTGTTCTTGAAACTCAACAAATTTTTATCCCTTTTTTTTTTTTTTTTTTGGTCAATCAGTTCATCATGCAAGCTAATCAAAAGGTGTTGCATTTTTATGTGCTTAATAAATGGGTCCAAAACCCACGGAAATTGTAACTTGAAGGACATTTTAAGTGGTTAGAAAACTTATGTTTCCGAGGTTTTGTGTCTGTGTGTAGGTGTGAGCATAGGTGTGTGTGTGTGGCCACCGTCGCTGATATGGGGGTTTTATACGTGCACACATATCATTTGATAAACAACATCCGTAACAGTGAAAATATTTCCAAATGTTTCCCAAAATGCCATCTCCTATTTATCTCCAGGTGTGGCTATTGACTTCTGCCTTTTTCTTTCTGTACCCGTACGTTTACCTTATTTGCTTGTTACCAGATTTTTTTTTTTTTCAGGATTTTTTTTAGCCACTTGTCCACTTATGAGAGTGAGTGAATTGAAGCTAGGAACATGTGAATTGCAGTATCTCCTGATCTGCTGACCATAAACATTGAGTCAGGGTTCCTCTAGAAATCTGCCTCACCCGTGGAGTGAAGACCAAAAAATGGTGAAGCCCCCTAGTGCCAACCCACATATTCAATATTAGTAATGTTTCATTTTCTTAGTACAGATAAAAATAATCATGCATTTTGATGTATTTCCCACACTCCAGTAGACCTTCTTGGCACCCCTGAGTCCTCTGCACCTCTCTTTGAAGAGCATTGATTTAAATTAAATTCTTACAGCCAGCTCACATAGAAGAGTGTTTTTTCTGTCCTAATTTCTTATGGACAATACCTTAAATTTTTTGAAGTGGAAATATGAAGATTTAAGAATAATAAGAATGTGAAGAACTAAATATAATAATAAAATCAATAAAATATGCTTTTTCTAACTGCTTTGCTCTCCCCGTCCTTTTGCGTTGTATTTACTGTTATTTCAAGCCTTTCCTTTTTGTCAACTTGTCCCAACTGGTATAGGGTGATAGAATTAAATAATATTGAATCACACACACACACACACACACACACACACACACACACACACACAAAAAGTAATGTGAATAATTTTAAAAAATAATAAGGTGAAGAATTTTAAAGAATAATAATACATGGCCATAGTTAGCCAAAGCATTGGTTTCTTCTTAAAATGTATGTTTCTTGCTGGCAGTATTTTCTGGGTTTTGACAAATATCAGACATAAAGTACAAGCCAGAAAAAGATCACTGATTGTGCAAATATTTTAAGTTTTTTTCTCTTTAAAACATGTCCATTCTTTCTGTTCGTCTCCAAAAATGTATAGGAAACTGCTTCATAGAGAACAAACAACAAGATTTATTATAAATAATTGATTTTTCACCTTATTGATAATATTTTCAAAATGTTCATAAAATGAAGATGGAATGAAAGACTTGTACACCATCTGTGTCTTTTTGTAGCATAGATAAAACTTTAAAATAATGAGTAAAATTATGTAGAATTTCAAAATAGTATTAGCTAGGTGGCACTCTGTTTTCTAGGTCACTGAATGCCACCATCAGTGACACCACTGTCACATGAATAGTTTAATTCTTCCTTCCGTTTCACTGTAGTACTCTCCCAAGTATCAGAAATAAGAGGTTGCAATCCTCAATCACAAAGTTTTCATTCATACCAAAATTATTATAATACTAGAAAAGATCAGCAGTTTGGTCAAATGTGAATTAAAATTTACTTCCAAGTCCAAATATGGGTAGTAAGTTGTTTCTGTGACAGAATTTTGAGGCAGTGTAATTTCATCTCCATTGGAGTTCCCAGCATGTGTAACAAAAGCAAAACAGAAGAAATCTGTTCTCCATCAACATAAAGTTAATTTTTTTCTAATTGGTAGAGAGAAAAAAAAATCTCATTTGACTGCCCCATATTTCTTTCCAAATTAAAGCATAACAACCCAGCATCACCACTTTTGGCAAGCTATCTTTTATTGGGCATGAAATAAATAGGACTTCCCTTTTCTTTTCTATACTTTCTGTTTTCTCAACTTCCGCAATTATAAATACAAACATACATGTGAAGAAATAATAGACATGTTTGGCTCCGTTAATTCCCGGACTGAGATTCAAAAGCTTTTGCATTAAGTCAGTTGTGTATTCTTTCATGATCATACATATTGATTTCGTTTCCAGGACAGCAGAAAAAGATTTATTTAATCTGTAACATACTGGGAACCATATACCACATGTGCCATGTTTACATTTAGAGTGCTCAGCGACCACCTGACATACAGGAACACACATGCAACAGTCTGTTGTGATAGAAAGCGTGTGCCGTTTGGAATCAAGTAACCCGTGCTTGATTTATGTGACTAAAGAGTAAAATTTATAAAAGCCCATTAGTGATTTCTAAAAGGGCATGCTGATAATTGCATTCCTTTCATGGAATGGTTGTGCAGATTTTTGCACGTGAAAGACTACACTCACTCATTCAGTGAACTTTTCTTGAGGACATGCTGTGCCCTTCCTTCTGTGAGATGCAAGGGTGCAGATATAAATACGGTGCAGCCTCTGCCATTAAGAGCAGTAGTAGTGGCAGTTTTTATCACTGGAGTTATAAATGCAGTAGTAGTGGCAGTAGTCACACTAAAAGAAGTAGCAGGTGACACTTATTGACTTCAGCAAAGCCTGTGAGACAAGCATTTATTGGTTCATCAACAAACACTGATTGATGGCTCCCAGAGGACCCAGAGACAAATATGATATAATAGCTGCCCTCAAAGAATTCCGTCGGAAAGACTGGCAGAGAAGAGACTTGCACTATCCTGAAATAGTGGCTGAAGAGGTACATGTGTGGCAGACCACCAAAGAACAGCCAGCAAATCTTACCCGCCGAGTTCATATTAAAGCAGTCACCTTAAAAAGCTAGAAGCTCCCTTGCAGACAGGTTGAGGGGCCTGGGCAAGCACATGCCACAAGTTTCTGTAAGCACCAGGAAGTAAGGAAAGCAGAGGGGGCAGGTGGAATTGTGGAGAAGAGAGAGAATTCAAAGACCAGGAGAGTCTAGATTGTGAAAGGCCTTCAATACCCAATTCAGGTAACTGACACACGCGAGAAAGGATTTTAAAGAGAAACCCTGCCCTCTGTGCCAGGCGGTGGGGATTATCTCCATCTGATCTGGGTCATGGGTGATTTCTGTGGCCAGTGTCCACCAGCCTGGGTCGGCAGGAAAGAGAGATGAGATTGATGGATACCTGCAGCGTGGCAGCGTCCCTGTGGGGTCTGGGCTGGCAGCCTTCAGTCAGACCTGCGTGGTGGTGATGGATTTGGGGGGTGGGGGGCGTAAGACCCTGGCACACAGCTCCATTCTCAAAGAGCTCCGAATTCTCCCTATTTCTTTAAGTTTCTCAGGCACGTAAAATGGCCACAGAGACTCTACCTGAGCTCTCTAAAATGCAGAGACGGGAAGGGGAAAACGTTCCCGGGGAGCCTACACCAACAGGCTATAGACCTCAGGATCATTAACATGTAAATTAAGTCATGAGATAAACACTGCCTGAACACCTCTCACGGTATGGTCTGTGCATTAAGTTAGAGCAGTGGTTCTCGAAGTACGCTCCTTGCATGGGAATCGCCCAGAATCCTGTCAAAGCCGACTGATTCTGCAGGCTTGAAATAGGGCACAAAATTCAGTACTTCCAACAAGATTCCAGTGGCTGCTGACGCTGCTAGTTCAGGGAGCGCACCTGTAGAATTTACAAGGAGTTAAAAACAAAAAAGTATATGGTCCCTGCTGCTATGCAGTTGATAATCTAATGGTGACACAGATAAAAAAAGAAATCTCTGCAAAGCAGTGTGATAATGTTATCATAGAGGGAGGCACAAGCTTTGCACAAACAAATATTAATGATTGTAAACATATCATTGTCACGAGACACTCCTATTTACAGACTTCGCAAAAAACTAGGAAGGAAGTGTGTGCTTTAAGGCTTGAAAGAGGAAAAGACTATACTCCTTCACCTGAGCTTCTCTAAGGATCTAAGAAACAATTTGCAATATAAAACTTGATTAGAAGAAACATGTTATGGTCCTAGGATGGAAGCTGAAAGGAAAAAAAAAAAGTGTGCTGACTCTGAAAGTCAGAGCAAGAAAATGTTACTGTAATTTTTTCCTCCTCTCTTTGTACATGTTTCCTCCCTCCTATTCACATCGACTTCTGCTGTAGGCAGATATGGTTAACAACTTTTGAACTGAGAGCTATGGTTATTACTCATAAGACTTATTAGCAAGAAAGAAACTCGAATTCTCCTGTCTCTTTCGCACAGGCTAACCTATTTCAAGAAATCGGTAGGGTCAGTGACATGAAAACTTTCCACAGCAATGTGAAGGGAGGATTTCTAATTGGGAGCTATATTTTCTTTTCAGAATATGCTTTATTTTGCTCCTGCTATTTTATTTGAGTACACTTTCTTCTTTTAATTGGACTAATTTGACAGGTAACGTTGTATGTATTTAAAGTATACATCTTATAACTTCGATACTCATTTGTTGTCCTATAGTTGCTATTGTAATGATATTTGTCAAATTACATACTTATAGTACAATGGTATTTTCTATAAACTATACATTAAATCATATTCAGAATATGTTTGAAACACAGCTATTCTATATTTTTTCAGGATTGAACCATAAAGATAATTTTTCACTGAAAATATTTGTGTAACAAATATCATCCTCTTGTCCTCTACAAATAAAAGTATATCTACATCTATATTTGTATATAATCTAAACATATAATGTACAGAATCTGCTGCTGAGACACTTTATGAGACACAGTGAAATATCAGTCTGGTTCATTTCCAAGATCATTTTAAGATTACATAAACAAAAATGACTCTTTCGTCATAAAGCTAGTGTTGCATGCACACAGCATGAACGTCAAAATATTTACAAACTCATATAAGTAAATATTCATTTCTATATCACATTTTTGTGAAACAAATGCTAATTGATACTATTGCTTATATGTTATTTGGCAAATATTTATTGCATGCCTACTATGATTCGACTGAGATACTTTGAGTTATAAGATGTTCTCCATCTGTTAAAAAGCTGAACTGGTGACCATTCAGAGGATGTACTTCTCATACTGGGTCTCTGGTCCAGATTATAGTAAACAGCCAGGTAACTGAGCACCAAATTGAAGGTTTGTCAGGGAGTGTATCTTCGAATAAATGAATTCAGAGCTGAAAGGATAATTTGGACAAAATAAAAGTGAACTTATACAATTAATTCCACAAAAATTTAGTGAAACCTTATCCACAGATCGGATGCTTCAAGTAGGGAAGGTGGTACAAAGAAAAATTTCCTGAGTTCTCTGGAAGCTTGTAGGCAGATAAGTGAAAAACAGTGACAACAACACAAAGCAATATTTAATAATTATTAAATTATTGATAATTTAATGGAGTGAGTGCATGCAAAAACATGATAGGGGAAGGAAAGAAATGACATCTAACCCTAGTCAAATTTAGAGTTAACAAAGCTCGGGAAAGGTAGCTAATGGATTAAGTGACGATCAATGGCCCCAAAAGTAGTAAAGGGCTAAATCAGAAGGTTGAATTTATCAAGAGGAAGCAGTGTCATTTGGGTAGCAAAACAGAACACAACTAAGGAAAAGTCATAACCTGGGCCGGTATTAGTAGCTAATATTTATCGAACAATTTCCATGTGCCAGGCACTCTTCAAATGTTTATGCACGGTAACTAATTTCTTTCTAAATTATCCCAAGGAAATGAATAGCATTGTTTTCTTTATTTTCATCATTGAGGAAACCCACGTGATGCCTGACAGGAAATGGCAAAGCCAGGATGAGAACCAGGCAGTCTAGCCTGGAGGCTTACGCGTGGTAGACACGATAGTATCCTAACGTTATTTTATTTAAAATCTAGAGTATCCAAATCCAAAAGTGAAATGGTCTTACTATATGCTTCTGTACTATAGAATACTATACTACTATCATGAGGCCAACAACTTCTGGAATGGTATATTCACTTGCATTCATTCATTGAATAGACCATGCCTCGTTTCAAAAAGGACTGGGTCGGGATTTTTTTACATATGAGATATGAAAGTACAAATTAAAAAGTTCGGATTTTGACAGTGTAGACTGTGTACAGAGAAATGAGACGCAAATAGCCCTGATTATAATACACCATCAGTGGGCTTGTATAATAGTCCGTTTGGGCAGTTACCATGTTTCCCCGAAAATAAGACCTAGTCAGACCTTCAGCTCTTGTGCGTCTTTTGGAGCAAAAATTAATATAAGACCTGGTTTTATATTATATAACTAAAATAAGACCGGGCCTTATATTAATTTTTGCTGCAAAAGACGCATTAGAGCTGATGGTCCGGCTAGGTCTTATTTTCGGGGAAACACGGTATGACAGAAGTACCATAAACTGGGTGGTTTATAAACAATACACATTTATGAATCACAGTTTGGAAGCGGCAAAGTCCAGATCATAGCACCAACAGATTTCGTGTCTGGCGGGATTTGCTCTCTGCTAGATGGCTGACTTTTCGGTCTAACCTCACGTGGAGGAAGGCAGGAGCTCACACTCTGGGTGCCTTTGGTTAGGGCGCAAATCCTGGTCCTGGGGGCTCCCCCTCGTGACCTCACCCCCCCCACGAGGGTTAGGTTTCAACATATGAATCTGGGGGGATGCAAACATTCAGACCACAGTCACTTGAAAGCAAAGAGAACATGTGGCGTGGAGGAGACAAGTCTTGGTCATGTAGTATTTACTTTAGAACAAGGCAGCAACTACGACACGGAAGCCTAATATATGTTTGCAGAGAGAGAAGTGAGTGGGTGTGGAGCATGGGAACTCAGCACTCAGGGAGAATTCCTGGGGTGCAAAGAAGGCATCGGCTAAAGGAATCATGTTCTGGAAGGAAAAAGAGCACTTCCTGGACGTTTCCTACGCGTGTCGCCTGATCCTTTCACTCCATAAACCTCAATGTCTGGCTCCAAATAAACCATGTCCCCTCATACCAGGCGGGCTCATGAAGTGTGTCCTACGCTGGCTCCAACCATCGCTCTCACATTACTGCAAAAACACTGGAAGGCAGAAGAGTCTCCTTTCCCATGCTCTTGCTTCATTTTCCCAGCAAAGCAATATCCACTGAACCTAAAATAGCTGTCAACACGCTAATAAATAAGAAGTCTTTAACAGACTCACACTAGTGGAGCTGCGTAGGGTGACAGGTATTCAGAGCCAGTCAAGCATGCAGCAGCTTGTTCCTGAGGGCGCCACTTGGTAAACAGAGGCACTGATGGGCATCCTGGGTGCCCCGCTTTCTAGTTCCCACATGCCACCAACACGTGACGATGGATATCAACAAGGGGTGGCACTTTCTATCACTATGACAGTGAAACAGATTCGTTATTAGCTTCGTGGGAGAGATTTTACAGTGTCTGGGTCTGAAAAGCCCCTTTGTCCACAGCCAATGTGTGTATGAGGGGTGTGTGTGTGTGTGTGTGTGTGTGTGTGTGTGTGAGTGAGTGTAACACTACATGCGACTCTTTAATTTTTTTTAATGGGTTTGTGTGTATAAGAAGAACGTGTCTGACAAAATTTTTTTTAAAATGTGTTTGGAATAAGCAACATTATTTATCTATATACCCGCCCTCCCCACTCCCCATAAGTGCGTGATCCTGGTATATTGAAGTATGGAAATCCAGACCGTGCGTGTCCGCTGGGGTGGCTGACACAACCCACCAGTTCTGAACCATGTCACTCAAACTACTCCAGGTGACAGGAAGTGTGACTGTCGACCATGAACTTACTTTTGCTGCTACAGGGAGGGCAGAGAAATAGGAAGGCAACATGAACTTCCTAATTTGCAGCACCCAGGACAAACTACAGGGTCCCCTGTTCAAAAAATGATGATGAATTCCCAGACCTCTACTGCGGAACATTAAACAAGCGCAGTGACCTCCCATATGACTGCAAGGGCGGCTCACCTATGGAGCTGGCCCTGTAGAAAGAACAGGAAGGCCTGTAAAACAGCCCCACGCAGTGTCATTTTTTCGCGTTACTTAGAATACGGGCATATGTTAATTTACATTCCCATGGTGGCCCCAATTCTTAAAAATTAACCGTCCTTTTCAAAACGGTGTCTCGTGTAAATCGACGGCTTAGGATGATTTCACAACTGGCCGTGGTCCCTTTGAAGCCCGGTGAGTCTAACTCCCCCGCTTTCCACTCTGGTCCCTCCATATCCTGTCCTCCTGCGCAAGCCCTGCGTCACCTGAGGAGAGCATTCCAGAAAGATCTAGGAGCTCATGTGCCTTACCAGATCAATGTGTTTTTCTGCTTCGGTTATCTTCCCTGTGAAATAGTGAAAATGAATCCTGTTTAAGCTCTTTTTTTTTTTCCCCACCTTTAGCCTCAGAATGGCAAATGCCTGGCAAAATTGCCAAGCCTGAACATCGCGGTTGGTCATTGTGTTCTGGGCAGGATGTGTCCCGTCGATATCCCTGGACATCCAAAAATCATATGCATATGTATTGGGGGGAAAATTCACCAAAAAAATTTTTAAATAATAACAATAATAATACAAAAAGCTGGTTAGAGGTAGCAGTACAAAAAAGAGAAACAATGTGTTTCTAACATTTCTCTCCTAGGGTAGATTTAGTCCTTCGGAAGCAAGGTCATTATAAATGTTTCAAAGGAGACACAGGTTTGGGGGTTGGTCTCAGTTAATCAAAAAATCAGAGAGGAAACCAGAAACTCTGGTCATAAGATATATGGACACCAGAGTCTGGCTCTAAATGTTTGAAATGAAGGCAGTAACTTGCCCAGCAAACCGAGTCAAGCTTCAAACTGTCATCAAATCTTCATTATCTCACAAACGCATTCTTTTCCATCAATAAAAAATAGGAAGAGATAGCATGAAAGAAGCTATGAGGAAAAAAGAAGATATGAGTGATAAATAGAAGGTGTATTTATAATTATGGCCTACTTCATTTTTTCTCCAAACCCAACTAGAAAGACGTCCATCTAACCCAGGGCCTTTTCTTGCTGTGATGGTATAGGCTGGCTGGCTTTTCAGCCATTTCTTTTAAAACTGGTTATTGCCTGTTTCACGGATATTTGGAGCTAAGTGATCATGCCTGGCAAGAACTGAATGATATATCATGTCATTCAGATATCTGTAATTAAAAAAAATAAATAAATCCAAACATCCATTGTCTAAAACTGTCTGTTTAAAACTATAGTTGATTTTCTGACCAAGAAACTGGGGAGAAAGTGCTTTTTCCAGCACGCAGCAAGGAACACAGATGCATCTACAGGGTTAAGGCAGTTAAATAGAAAGATATATGTTTTAACGGAGATGTGCTTTAAAATTACTTCTAATTTATCCACTTACCAGACATGTATTGAGGTAAAATGATCAGCTGTAATGTGCAGTAGAAAGATATATACTTTTTTAATTGTAGCCAAGAGGAAAAAAGCAGCGTGGAATAACTTAATCGTTGCTAATTATAATATCACTGAGGTAATTACAATAGATTTTGATTGTCTCATTTTCACACCAGAGGAGGGCACAGTACTGGCATTTCTCTTAATACATATTTGTTTTGAGAGAAGAGCTGACAATTACACTAATTGTAGTCACAGCATGAAACTTTGTTTTTAGAGAAAAATTCGTCTGCATGTCACATGGAATAAATGCACCCTTTCTGTTTGGTTAGGTGCAAATTAAAGACACATTAATTGCTTTGTTTATTGTGGGAAGAGATCTCTGCATTGTGGCAAGCATTACCAATTTTACCAGAGCAAAATCCATTCCAGAGTCTTCTCCATCTCAAGAAAGTGTCCTGCTGCTTCAGTGGGTCACTTTTATGACAGTGAAAGGCAGCCCGTTCCCTTCCCCTGGAAACCAATGACCCTGAAATTCACCACTTGAGTTCTTGATAAGAAAATGCCAATGAAAGCAGGCTTTTTAGATGCATCTTATTCTGCTCCCCAGACCCCTGTGGGTACCAGGCATACTTGTGGGTACAGGGCGGGCCTGTGGGGAGCTGGCCGACAGGCTGATACTACGAGCGGCTGAATAAGAAATCAGCCTCAGAACTGGGCTTTTCCCTTCGATTCATGAGATGCCCACACCTGTTCCTCTGCCCTGAACACCCCCCAATAAGCTGGAACTGGACTGCCGGCCACTTCCTTTTATAACTAAAGGAGGAGGAGGGGCCACTAGCTGGCTGGAGCACAAAAAGAGAAAATGGCAGAGCTGGGATCCATGGGGTGGCCGGCCAGTCACTGGGGTACCTAGACTGCATTAAATAGTATTGAGCTTAATGACACTTTATTGTGTCAAAAACTATTTACAAAGAAATCCACATCCAACGTCTTTGGGGTGACCTCCGCAGACAGGTAAACTAAACCATATGAAATATTCAAACTGTCTTCCGCTGCGCCGGAGCATACCAAGCAGAGGGGCTGTCGCGTAAGAACTGGAGCCGACAGCTACAGGACCAGAGTCAAGTTATGCATTTGCGATAGAAGAATATACTAATTTATCACCCAGTGCAATTAACCCTGTTTTGACGTTTTGATTTTTTGTTTTTTTAATTTGTTCCCCTTGCTAAGGAATCGTTACGTGGGAATGTTACAGAAAATTACGTTTTAAATATGGCTGTTGAGCCAGGCAAGGTGGGTATTCTAGGCAGTGACACAGTCAACACAAGACTGCTCCGACCAGTGACCCTTCTGGACACTTCTCAGTATGGCCACTGACATTTCCAAGAATCTCCAAGTATTTCCCAGGCTCGAGGTCGCCTTCACTGTCTTGTGACACCCCTTTCCCCCAGTCAGGCATTCCGCCTTCCCCACTGACCTATCGCATACAATTCCCTCACCTCCATTCCTGCTATCACGATTCCAATCTAAAACCTCTGGATTTCTCCATGAACTCTGTAAGAAACAATAAGTGGCCTCCCTTTTTTTTTTTTTTTTCCCATGACACCAAAGCCAATCAACTAGCATCTCGTAGGCAGGTAATCCACATTTATACCATTTTTCTGTTCAGGAACTTTCGGTGATGGCCCAGGCCAGACAAATAAAATCACCGTTCCTGAGCATGGTCTATGCAGCCCTTTATTATCCCTCCCCCACACTGAGTTCAGGCAGCGAGACTGTCTCCAGGCACCCTGTGCTTGAAGCTGGGTGACTTGAGGAAGCACAGGTGGCATTTAAGACGAGACATCGGCAGGAGGAAGACCTACATTAGAATGAGAACTTTCTTACCCAGTGCTGCGTTTGCTTCCTAACTCTTGGTTGTAGCACATTCATAAGTGATGGGGGGAAACAATCCCTAATGATTTCCTGTGGACAACAAATAAGATAATACGTCCTCCTTGAGCCATGCCTAACTTGGAGACTTGGGTCCACTACACAGGAAGAATGACAAATCCTTGAAGGCAGCATTTGGTAAGCAGCAAAAGCAAAAGACGCACGTTTGTCGGTGTGGTTGAAAAGGCTTCCTAAGCATGCTATCGCGATCAGAATGCGCGAAAGGAAACTGCTCATTCCTCTGGCTGCCTCCAATTAAAACCGAACAAAGCCACGTTCTCTACCACAAAATGAAGCGAAACCAAAATGGAAATGCGAGCCACAGAATTGGACCAATATGTGTTTTAATAACAATAAAGGAAGAAGAGGAGTCCAAGAGGAAGATGGGTGAAGAGGCCGTTTATGAATGAAGGAACACAAATGGCTAGTAAGTGGGCATAATGTTCAATCTTGTTGGTAGTCCAACAATGTGATATTACTTTTGTCAATAAGCTAGGCAAAGATTTAAAGCATTATTGAAGCTCCATGTGTGATTTTTATGTGTGAAAGCATGCACTTTCCCTTGAGGGATATATCACATAAATAAGACACGTGGAAGAAACTGTGCAGGCATGGGTTCCATTACTTAGAGACATCGAGTCGAATGCAATTCCACAACTGCCTTTCATAACACTGTGTAAAGAACAATGCATTTCTAACTTCAGATACAGTGTCTGAAGAAAAATAGGGCCCTGAATCCTTACATAAACTGATTTGCTGGATCAATAAATGTATGGCCTGTTTCCTGGTCGTCTCCCAGTGAGTGCCCTGAAATGGAAGACCTTGGGTTTTAGAAGTCAAACAGTTGAGCACGTTGAAGTGATCACACGTGTTATGGTCTTTTCACATTCTTTCATCATTCCTCACATGGGTGCTGGTTGCAAAGGTATGCACACTTCTGGGAAATGTGGCCATTTTCAATGTTTGTAATCGTTCACTTTTAAAAGGCAATCTGAATTCATTGGGAAAATAAAAAGAAATACTACACGATTTTCTGAACCCATAGACATAATCCTCAGTCATCATAAAATGCCAAGATAAATATAAATATCCCATATTTTCAAAACCAGGAAATGCTCAAAGCATGGATTGTACTAAAACTCTGGAAAGAGGTTTAGAATAGCTCCTGTATTTTCAAACAAGTTGAAAGGCTCCTTTCAATGTTTTAGAGACTCTAGCTCAAGTTCTGGGGAAAAAATGTGAGTAACAACAACAACAAAAAATTATACTAAAAAATGTCAATTTATTTTCATATTTCGGGAAAATGTTATTTGTTATTAACTATTTTCAGCGAAGGAGAAGTGTATTTATTTTCTATCTTAAAATGATTGGGTTGGATCCAACATATGAAAAAAAAAGTTTTCCAACGTTACTCACCCTAAATGCCTTATTAATTATAATTCTACTTCCTAAAGTTCTTAGTTCACAAATAGAAAGCTAAGGAAAAAACATCAAACCTTTAAGCTATTTCATTGAGAATTAGGTATATATTTACATCTGTTTGGTTTTTATCCTCTGAGCTGGTTTAGCTTCTCAAATTTGTTACTTTTTTTATTTTTCCAATTTGCCATATTGATTTTTTCCTCTTCCTGATCTGTGTACCTTAGAAATTATACCTCCTTATGAAGATCTGTGAAATCTTTTATGGGAAAAAAAAAATCAAGTTCTGTCAACTGAATTACTCTTGTCTGTTCCTGAAAGACACACAGAATAAATTATGGCTGGCCAAATATGACCTTTTAAAAACCACAGTGGCTCTTTGAGGTCTAAGCATTATGTTCACCTCCTGCCAAAAGGAATGATTGTATGAGGGAAACGCAAGTCCTATTGTCAGTGTTGTATGTAATATTTATCAGGATAATCCCCTTAGCATGTAAATAATTCAGAGTTTAAAAGTACTCAGTGAGCAAACAAGTACTAAAAATTCAAAACATTGCCACACTCCCAAAGTGGTGTATTATCCCATCTTGGTTATATTCCGTAGTCAAAGGAAGGCACATCAATCAAAAATGAAAAAATCATCTATCTGTAGTAATATACATTCTGGGAAGAACTAGTTGTGTGCAAAATAACTATTTCATTTGACATCATGTAATATGTTACTAAAAGTGGTTCAAAGAGATTGTTTGTTTAACTCATAAAAGATCTTTGGGATCTGAGTAGGATTCTTACAGAGGCTTAAGAGAAAAGGAAAGGAAAGGAAAGTCCATCTGAATTGGGGAGACTAGTATGAAGGCAGAAAAATGAAAGGGAAGGTAAATGATAACTTAGTCTGATAGAAGCAAAAGACTTCCGGTGCAGAGTGGGGCTGGAGCTAGATTGAGAAAGGGTCTTAAAAGTAGAGCTAACGTGTATTTTCATTTGACCCAGAGGTAACAGAAATTGTTATAGACTGAATGTTTGTGTCCCCCCCAAAATTCGCATGTTAAAACCTACTCCTGAATGTGATGGTGTTTGAGGTGGGGCCTTCGGGAGGTGATTGGCTCATGAGAGTGGAGCCCTCAGGAACGGGGTTTAGCACCCTTAGGAAAGAGACCCCTTCTGCTACGTGAGAGCACAGTGAGAGGACAGTGGCCTATGCACCAGAAAGCGGACTCTCACCAGACACTGAATCTGCCGTTGCCTTGATCTCCGACTTCCAGCCACGGAAACTGGGAGAAGTAAATGTTTGTCGTGTAAGCCCCCAAGTCTATGGTACTTTTGTTTTAGTAGCCCCAATGGGCTTGGACAGAGATACATTAAAGAGGACTAAGGGGAGATCGCTAAAGGCTGTTTATTTTGAGAGCATACGCTTTTCTAAAACCTCCGTCGTCATTCATTTCATCCGTCCTCCCAGTATGTGAGCGTGTAATTCCTACGAATCTCAAGACGACCCTTTTCCGTTCTCCACTCCAAGTAAGACTGAGCACACAGACATTTACTGTACATTTAAATGACTTCCATGGAGGAGGTGCCCTGACCTTGCAAGGTGATCAGTTGCTTTTTATGTATTAGCTGCACAGGTAAGAAATTCAGCCTGTGTTCAGCTTAAGTCCACTCTCCAGGTGGCGCCATGTCTTTTCACTGACATTGGGGTGAGTATGCGGATGGTTTGCAAAAACATGGTACCCAGAGAAACTGTCCTCCTACATCCCGACTCCCTAAAAATAGGTAGCTGTTGTGAGGTAAGATGCTTCTCTATCTAAGTAGTTAACATCATGAAGAATTTCCCTACTTTTCTACGTGGATTTACAGCTCTTATATTTTAGAGTACACACGAACCTGTATTTGCATTTCCATTCTTTGCATATGCTTTCGCATCTTCCTGGAAACACTTCCCTTATTTTATGGACAAAATCCAACTTCAAGAGTCAATTCCAATGACAGCTTTTCTTTTTGCAATGAATCCTTTTCCTGTGTCCCGTGGTTCCTTAAACCAACTTACACCAGAACACGCGTCATGTTTCTGTAATGGTGGGTTTGCCACATCTGACGTTCTCCCTGGTCTTAGAGCCCTGACACATTCAGTGTCTACTACGCGACAGACTTCAACAAAAGATCGCTGTGTGGGTGAGTGAGCTTAATTCCCATTTTAGAGATGAGGAAACTGAGACTTTCTGAGAGATTACAAACAAATGGCTCCTAAATCCTCGGTTCTCTTAACAGGTTTGTACTATTTCCCTAAGCAGGCTTTACAAAACAACCCCAAACTCTAAAACTATAAAGAAAAAACAAGAATCTGCAAGAGATGTGGGTGTATGCGTGACGTGAGTTATTGACGTTAAGGTGAACAGAACAGGATAACACATGATGTTTCAATAAGTCAGAACCCCTTAAATTGACATGCTGGGAGCTGGCATGACTGAGTTTGTTTGCTGTGGGCTGTCAGTGTAAAACTGGCAAGGTTTTCGGTTTTTGTTTTTACTTCCTGCTCCCTCTCAAATTCTCTTACCGTGCACCTGAAATGTTCCAGAAATACAAAATATTGACTTTTATTGAGAGAAATACAACTTCATATTCATTCGTTTGGAGATTTGTTTGAAATATTTTGAAATATCCTAAATCCGTCACTTGCAAACTGTCAGTGGCTTCTTCCTTACCAACAGTAAACTGGGTGGGTGTTTTCAGCCTTGCCTTCCAAACAGGGCGACCGTCAGAATGTGTCAGGATGACGGCTTCCCTGCGTGTCCCGTCTCCCTAAGTCCTTGACGGTCTGTCATTCGCACTGTGGTTATCCACACAGTTCTCCTCATTGCTTGTGAGACTCTAGCATCATCCATCAGCTGCGTCATTCTCTTAGTCACTAGTCACTGAGTCTCTGTTTCACCTCTTCCTGGTCGCCTCATGTGTTACTTCAATGGCTTCATGCCTGCCCAGGCCCCACTGAGCTGGGCTCCAAGGGCCTTCCAGACCCTCGGGCACACGGTGACCCTATATAACTAATCGACTGTCCTTGAAGAAGCACTGTGTGTGAAAGGAAAATATTGAAAACAATTACAGTTATATACTTTAATTTTTACTTATTGGCACAGGTTGATATTACCCTATTGGTAGAGCTGTAAAATAGTTCTATTCAAAAACTATTTTGTAGAAGAAAATTTTTGTCTGAAACAAAAAGATTAAGCCAGGTCTATTTTTAAGATGTTTTTTATTGATTATCTAAACATTAAATGAGAAAGAATAATTATACTTGTTACACAGTCAGACATTTTTTGCTATCTCTACTACCGTATCACTGGTGTCATTTGAGGAAGGTGTGTGTTTTAAATGTAGCTGTATTATTTTTAACTTTTTCATAAAATTGCCTACAATCTTCTATGGAGCTGAATTTTATATTAATAATTTTAATTGCTGATACAGTATACTGTTGCTACTATATAGAACATGCCATTTTTAATTAAGAAAATACTTTTGTTACACGTGCAGGTGTACCTGGTGAGTTAAGAGCAAACTACTAGAGAACAATTTCATTTCTAATTTGTTTTGTATGGAAATATGTAAATGGGTGGCTAAATATTTTTATATGTGATTAACATTTATTTTTTATTTAATTTGTTGGGGTGACACTGGTTAGTAAAATTATATAGGTTTCAAGTACACATTTCCATAATCCATCATCCATATATTGCGTTGTGTATTCTCCACCCACAGTCAGTTCTCCTTCCATCACCATATATTTGACCCCCTTTTCCCTCTTCTACCATCCTCCCTCCCCATTTACCCTCTGGTAACTACTAAACTGTCTGTATCTATGAGTTTTTGTTTCTTTGTTTGTCTTGTCTGTTTCTTACTTTCAGTTTTATATCCCACATATGAGTGAAGTCATATGGTTCTCAACTTTTTCTGTCTGACTTATTTTGCTTAGCGTAATAATCTCAAGATCCATCCATGTTGTCGCAAATGGCAATATTTCACCCTTTCTTATGGCAGAGTAGTATTCCATTGTGTATATATACCATGTCTTCTTTATCCAATCATCTATTGAAGGGCACTTCAGTTGTTACCATGTCTTGGCCACTGTGAATAATGTTGCAATGAACATAGGGGTACATATATCCTTTACGGATAAATATTTTCAGATTTTTTTGGGTAGATGCCCCGAAGAGGGATTGCTGGGTCATAAGGTAATTCTTTAAAAAAAAAAAATTAAAATATTTTTACAAACACTGTCATCTTGCTTCCATTGTCAGTTTAGGAGTAGCTATTTTTCAAAGACAAAACTCATTAAATAAATTCTCTGCATTTGAGCCTTTTGAATGTTTTACCAAATTTAGATACTGCAAAATGATAGGCATTTTCAATTTCATTCTGTCTGGTACAGAATAGAAATGTAACCCAATTAAATATAAAAACATTTTAATTTTCACATTTTAATTATGATGTGTCTTGGTGTGGGCCTGTTTGGGTTCATCTTGTTTGGGACTCTCTGTGCTTCCTGGATTTGTATGTCTACATCCTTCACAAGGTTATAGCTTCCCCTCCAGAAGAGTGAGAAACCCCAGCCCCACACAGGCCTTCCCAGCCCTGAGTACTGGAAGTTTTCAGTCATTATTTCTTCAAATGGGTTCTCAATCCCTTGCTTTCTCTCTTCTCTTTCTGGTACCCCTATGATGCGACTGTTGTTACACTTGATGTTATCCCAGAGGCCCCTTAAACTCTCCTAATTTTTTTGGATTCTTTTTTTCTTGATGCTGTTATAATCAGATGCTTTCTTCTACTTTGTCTTCCAAGTTGCTGATTCGATCCACTGCTTCATCTAGTCTGCTAGTGATTCCTTCTGGTGCATTCTTCATTTCAGTTATTGTACTTTTTACTTCTGACTGGTTCATTTTTATGGTTTCTATGTCCTTTTTTATGCTTACTATCTCTTTGTTGAAGTTCTCACTAAGTTCCTCGAGCATCCTTATAACCAGTGTTTTGAGCTCTGTCTCTGGTAGGTTGGTTACCTCCATTTTGTTTAGTTCTTTTTCTGGCATTTTCTCCTGTTCTTTCATTTGGAATGTATTTCTTTGTTTCCTCATTTTGGGTGCCCGTTTGTTTCTAGTGATGAGGTAGATCTGCCACAATTCCCAGTCTTGGCTGGGTGGCCTTATGTAGTAGGTGCCCGGTGGGGCCTGTGCTAGGCTCTCCAGGTGTGTCCCTTGTGTGGGTTGTGGGTGCCAGGTTAATGTAAAGAGTTGTGGTCACCAGATTATTGTAAATTCTGGTTCGGTGCCAGTGCTGAGCCTGGAGCTACTCAGCAAAAGTCTCAGAGCTCACTGAGGCCAGCCCCTGCCTGCCTGGGACCTGCAAACTCCTATAGTTTTCCAAGAAAAAGTGCAATGCAGGCAGGGCTGGCTGTTTGGAGAAAGTACCTCCGGCGTTGGGGGCGTTGTGTGGGGCGGGGTCTCAGCGGAGCTCACCAGGCCAATCAGATTCCGGTTTGGCCGTAAGCGTAGGGGGCGGGCTCAACACAAGAAAGATGGCACCTGGCTCCTCTGGAGGAAGACTTCCTCCCAGGGAAATGGTGACTGTCTTCCAGCCTTCCCCTTCGGAAGCAAGACAACTCGTGCCCCCCGCATGTGTCTGACACACCCTGAGTCACCATCGCGTCGCTGGAGCCCAAGGTGAGTGCCTGGGAGGGAATGAATCTGTGCGCCGCCATTTAAGAGGACGCCTGGGTTTCCCGCCGCCTCCGGTCCCATCTGGATGGTCAGAATCCCCCGTTTTTCACAGGCAGATGTTGTGGGGGCTCCTCTTCCCAGCACCAGCCTGTAGGCTGCAGAGGCCTGCGTGGAGCTGGAGTTTCTTGCGCCTCTGGGGGAACTTTCACAGCTGAGGTAATCACTCCTGATTCTCTTTGACCACGCACAGGTGAGGGGCCTGTTTCCGTCTCCGCCCCTCCTACCTGTCCCGACATGGCTTCTCTATATCCTTAGTTATAAAACCTCTGTTCACCCATACTTCACATGGTTCTCCAGGTTGATTGTTCTATAATTTAGTTGCAATTTTAATGTGTTTATGGAAGGAAGCAGGCACCGTGTTGACCCACTCTGCCATCTGGAATCTGTTTTGTGGTTTTTTTTAACTATCTTTTTTTAACTATCTGTTATGATTATCAAGTAATTACTCTGATTCTTGACTCCCTCTGGCTATGCATTACCATATCTGTCACTCCAGTTTTGAGAGTGGGGAAGGAGGGACCTCTGGCCCTCCCAGAAGCTCCTTGCTGGGGCAGGGTCATTGTCAGAAACCTCTAATTTCCCTGCCTGGTTCTTCCTTCTCCTCCTACCAGGAGAGTCCGTCTGCCAGAGGCAAGGTTAGGCAGGTAATACCCATGCCAGACGAGTCCTGGGCTAGTCAGCTCCTTGAAGGCAGGTGCTGTGGCCTCTGCTGCACTTTGTCTGGCCCCGCTATCTGGGCAAAGGGGCTGTCGGGAACTGGGAATTGACTCAGAACTATGCCTTTAAAAATTCATAAATACCTCCCAGTATTCCAATGACTATCCTAAGGTGCCCTTAGCTGGATTATTGTATAATCAAATCGATAAGAAAGATGAAAGCAAACACCAGAGCAGCCCCTCGCCGGCTTTCCTAATCACTAAAGCAGGACTAGGTCACCTCTTACTCAAGTTCATTACTCTGTCCCTTTCTCTTTCTAATTACCTGGGTATGTGTATGGTTCTTTTTCAACCTTTTGTTGAATTTCCCATGAATTCTATTTTTTCTTTCCTCAAAGAGATAACTCTTCCTATTTTTAATACAGTGTTATCTTTAATATTTATTGTGCTGTTTCTGATATTTTTAGGGTACGTTTAAATAATTATCTAAATTAAAGAATAGTCTGATTTATTTCATTTGAGTATCCGAGCTTGTACATGTACCATTTAACACTGTCTTTCGTCGCAGTTGGTAAGTTTGACTATATTGATCTCATACTGTAGGCTTATGAAAAATCTGGTGTTGGAGACTACGCTTGTGTTCTTTGAGCAATTCAAAATAATGTGCTTTTAGGGATTTAGCTGCTTTCTTTTTAATATATTTTCTGGTGTTACTGATTTGGGATAAAAAGATGTACCTTGCCTGATTTTCTGGTTTTCATTATATTTAGCAAACAGCATTTTACATCATTTTGAAAACTAATTTATAGGTCATTCAGTCTAATTTTCCAGTCAATGTATGAGATTCTAATATAGTTGCCAAACAGCTTTTATCACAAATAACTTGCACCTGTGGGCCCCGTCCCATTACTCTGCCTCCTTCTAGAAGAACTCATCATCCCAAAATTTGTGTTTATTTCCCTTTACCTTGTTTTGAATGCGTCTATTACATACGCATCATGTTTGAAAATTATATTGGTTAATTGCCCTTGTTTGGAAGATTTACTATGAAGATATACTGTATGAAGTCTTCTGGGTGTTGCTATTTTTGTTCAGTATCATATTTCCAGAAGTACATTCCTAGAATTCATCCATGTTGCGGCTTGTAGCTAGAGTTTATTCATTATTACTGAAGAGATTCCACTGTGTTTACTAGACCCCCATTTATGTATCCACTCTCCTATTGATGGATATTTGGGCTGTTTCCAGTGTTTTGTTTTGCTGCAAAGATTCAGGCACATGTCTCCTGCAACCCCCGTGCTGGGTCTTAGGATACGTGACTATTTAACTTCACAAGATAATTCTATTAATACAATGTTTTCTAAGTAGTTGTTTTAACTAATGCTCCCACCAGCACTATATAAGTGTTATTTAGACGCCTTTGATTTTTGCCAGTGTAATGGCATAAAATGATACCTCTTGGCAGTCTTAACATTCACATGATTTACTAATAAAACTAAGATGAAGGTTTCACGTACATTGAACGTATTCAATAGTAATATACCCTTCCTCTTCTCTAATATTCCTGTTCATGTCTTTTGTCCTACTAATTAAGCATATTTGTCTTTTTCTTTGTAGTTCTCTGTATATTTCTTTAACCTCTACCTGTTACATGGGTTGCAAATATCTCCTTCTAGTTTCTGGCTTATCTCTTTAATTTTTTTAATGGAGAAAAGTTCTTAATTTCAAGATCAAGGGCTGGGGTCTCATCAGTGAGACCTCATAATAGAGGGCTCCCCATTCTCTGATTTCTGCTCCATTAATATGCACCTTCATGGCAACCTGGGGTCGGCAATCTCCCTTAGCACCTGTCCAAATAACTGTGTGACAGCCCTTGTCATACACTAGCAGAATTCAGTGTTTCTTCAATATAACTGTGAATTCCTGGAGAATGGAAGCTTGTAATTTTCTCATCTGTAATGTTGGAAGAAAAATAATTCTTCTCTGGCAAGTGTGCCCTGAGGATCAAATGAGTAATTGGCTGTAAACATATAGTGTTGGTTTATTTTATGAACTTGTATTAAAGTGTTATATCACATTTAGAACATACTATTCTAACGCATCTAGAGTGGTCCAGCCGGCACACAGGTACACAGAGGCAAAGAATATCATTTAGCCACCATGTACATCACGGTTCAAACCACCTAAGAGTGTCTTCGTGACACAATCCTCAGCATCACCAATGTTAAGTTTCTGCCTAAACACACCAAGCCTTTTTCTACCCACACGGAACACTGCTAAGATATGCCTTTCTTCCATTAAAACTGGAGAAAAGCAAGAAATTTGAGGGGAGAAGAGAGTCCCAGGAGGCCAGTAAAGCTGGGGTGTTTGTCTGCAAGGCAGGCATTTCCACATGCCTTCTCCCCCAGCGCCAGCACCCGCGTTACGAGGAGCGTCCCACCCGCCCCTTCTTCTCCAGGTAACCTGGAGCCTGGCAGGTAGGAAGGGGGCAGGTGTGTGAACTTAGACCAGAGCTGCTGTGGTAATGGAAAGGACAGCCTTCACACCCTGTTGCAGACACTAATGAACTGAGTGGGGGGATGGTTGTCTGTGGCACAGAGATGACAAAGAGCGGGGGGCCAGGGGACATCAGACAAGGACACAGAGAGCCAGGCAGCCCTGGCTTTCCCCGAGAGCTCTGCATGAATAGGCATCATGATGTGACACTCACAACTGGAAATGTACACTCAGACACCCTTTCGAGATGTCTCCCTATTTCCCTTCTCTTGTCATCCATTATTTTATTTCCTTTAAGTTTGATTAAATACCCTGCTGTGTCACCAGAACGAAATGAATGGTTCAAGTGTACAAGGAACCAAATTAATCTCTCTTGACCTTTCTAATATGAAGTGCTATCTTGTGTGGCTATAAAACAGAGAACTTTGTACAAACGGAGGTCAAGCATGATTAAAGAATTCCTATGTAACGTGAAAATAGTCCACAAATTGTTTTCCTGGGGAAAGGTTTTATAACTTCAGGAAATACTTATGACAGTTATTCTAAAACCTTTTCTTAAAGAGGACTTTGGAACCATTAGGGTTTGGGATTAAACACACACACACACACACACACACACACACAAACACAAACACAAACACAAACTATACCTCACGTGGAAGTTGATATTTGACTTTCAGTTCCTTGTCACGTATACATTTTTACCACAGGAGAAAATACTGCCATCGCAGAGACAGGTTTTACATACTCGGTTAATTAGCAATTCTTACCAAACCCAGAGTATCATTTCTCTTTAGAATCCTCCATGACCTCGATTAGACATATTTACGGGAAAAGTCAATGGACCAGGCATTAGAGGCCAACCTCAAAGTCAGAACAGAGCAACCGTAGACCTTAGAGAAGTGCTTTATTAGCCAAGAATTGGTTGGTTATTGATCCTGGGCTGCGTCTCTGGTCACAATAGCACTTACCCTAATTTTTCTAGTGTAAATATAAGTAAATCTGAATGGGTGTTGCTGAAAACAATCTGTAAATCTACATTTTGTGGTTTGGGTTGTAATTGTAGTTACTGGAAGGTTCAATATCTGGGGCATGCCGAGGAGACAGGGCTGTGGCCTGGTCCCCTGCTCTCTGCAAATACCTCCCGAAGCACTTTCTCCAGGGCTATTAGAGCAGCTCTGGCGCTCTCTGCTCAGAAACGCAGAAACCACAGGGGTACTCAGCCGAAAGGAAACGGGGGCGGGGATGAGCCTCCAGAAATGCTTTGCATTTAACTTAGACTTCTCTCTTTTCCCCCCTGAGGTCGACCTAGCAATTAAGGAGGAAAGATATGAACAATTTATTTGTTTTTTTCTGTTTTCCTGAAGATAAACAGTAATAAATTCACATTTGTTCCAATATCATCGTCCCCCCTGCCTTTGATAGTTCCTTTCTCTTCCTTTGTCCGCTGTGCCCCCATCTAGACTTGATATTAGAGATTTTTCCATCAAACACGGTATTCTCACCACAGCCTACCTGCTTCCCCTCATACTGGGAACCACCACCCCTTCACAGAGGATGCTACGGGGTTCGTAAGGATTCATGGGGAGCGTATCTCACCTGGGTATTGCCAGATTTTGAGCTGGATGGAGTGCGGATAGGAAATGGTCTCACTAAGGACAGAATCAGCACAGATAAAGCGTGGAAGAAACCCCACTGTTGGAATGCCACGTTTGAAATATGAATTTCATAAAATTCAGATATTTCACTGGGATTCCTCATGCTGATGTATCATCCATTTCATTGTTTCCACAGAGCTCTGTAACTTTAACTCACATTGAGAGGTTTCACGAGCATGGTTGCTACAAAAGGAACAAATACACATGAAAAGATAAAATGAATTCAAATGGGTGACCAACCCCCCCACACCCCGTATTATTCCAGAACTCTTCAGAAGAGACCGAGTAATGGCGATAGGTCTTATGGATCTTATATGGCAGCCAGCGATCTAGTTTCCGGTTGGAGCGTGGTTACCCACTTGTGTTAAGTAAATGATTTGTGCTTACTTGGGGGTGATCTGTTTAACAGCAAGCAGTGTTCTCTTCTAATAGGCACTTCTGTTTGGGAGGTATTATCTCGCGCTCCAATTCCTCTCCATCGTCTCATCCCATGTGGCAGTTCTAGTCTTAATGTTCTGAGGAGACTCCACACTGCCTTCCACAGCGGCTATACTAATGTTCATTCCCGCTAGTAGTGTGTGAGGTGTCTCTTTCCCCCACAGCCTCTCCAACACCTGTTATCCGTTGTCTTGTTAATGACAGCCGTTCTAACAGGTGTGAGGTGGTAGCTCATCCTGGTTTAGATTTGCATTTCCTGCATAGCTAGTGAAGTTGAGCATCTTTTCATATATCTATTGGCCATTTGTATGTCTTCTTGGGGGACGTGTACCATCGTTTCCTACCAGGCATAATGAATTTCAAGCCCTCAAATGTGTATTCTCAGTACATGCCTCGGGGCCTTTCCACATGCTGTTCCCTCCACCTAGTACACCTTTCCCTCCTCCTCCTCTTCCTGGCAATTCTTTGTACTTTGCAGACTCTGAGCAAGTGTTAGTTCCTCTGGAGAGCACTTCATGGCCACCCCTCACCCTCGTTCTATCTTCACTTAGGAACATGTGTGGAATGTAAGGTGCACCGTGTCTCAGTTATTTTCCCTAAACTGGGAGCTCTCTGGAAATAGGACATGTATGTTAATTTCTCTGTCTGCGGAAAGCAACTATGGTAGTGTTTGGTGTGCAGTCACTGAACTCAATGACTGCTGAGAGAGAAATGAATGGATTAGTGCACTCGAGTCCCTGGCAGGGCAAGTCCCCCTGACTAAGGCAGAATCTGAAACGCAAACACGCACGCCAGAGCCAGGTAAATGAACTAAATCAGTCGAGTGACTCAGGAGTAGCATTTATCTTGCCCAAACAAATGGGAATATGTATCCACTATTGCTAGGTCCTCTACTTTTCAAGGCATATTAGAAATGTATGTTTTTATTTGAAATCAACCTTTTTTTTTAATTTTGTCAATTAATACTACTTTATGTGGCGTATGTAACCTACAGTCTCCCAGATGAAACAAAAAGAAAGAAAAAAAACTTCACAAGAAAACCCTGTGGTATGAACCATGTCTAGCTACCGTGTTTCCCCGAAAATAAGACCTAGCTAGACCATCAGCTCTAATGCGTCTTTTGGGGCAAAAATTAATATAAGACCGGGTCTTTGTAATATAACATAATATATAAATATAATGTAATATAATATAATACCAGGTATAATGTAATATATAATATAACACCGGGTATAATATAATATGATACCTGGTCTTATAATATTATATCATATCATATCATATCATCATATCATATCATACCGGGTCTTACGTAATATAATACCGGGTATAATATAATATAGCATAAGACCGGGTCTTATATTAATGTTTGCTCCAAAAGACACTTTAGAGCTGGTGGTCTGGCTAGGTCTTATTTTCGGGGAAACACAGTATGTTTCTCTATGCCTCAAAGTGAGATCTCAGAGCCATCGGTAGACAGTGACATGGGCAAGACTTGGAGCCTTCAGAACCTGAGACCGAAACGCTCTTGTATAGAGAGAGAGTTGGCTAATTGCTTAGGCGTGGAGCCAGCTACTTGGCCTGCGAATTCCTTTTTCCTAAGAGATAGCCTGTGGAATCAGGAAAGTATAATGTCCAATATTCAGAGCAGTCTCCGTGGCACTCAGCATCTGAGAATCTGTTATCAGCAGCAACACGATGAGATAGAGAGAGCGGAACAATAGGGGTCTGGGGTGCACACTCGTCTTCAGAAAGATGTATCAATGAGAGATTTATTTGGAAATCGTGTGATTGTCTGTTTCTATGAAATCTACCAAAAAGCTATCACAACTAATAAATGCATTTGGCAAAGTCCCAGGATACGAGATCAATATACAGAAATTCGTTGTATGTCTGCACACTAGCAACCAAAAACTGAAAGTTGAAATAAGAAAATACCATTTATAATATCAAGATTATGAAAAATTAAGGGACGTATCTGGGGGGAAAATTGTGTAAGACCCGAAAACCACAATATATTTCTGAGAGAAAATTAAAGAAGTCCCAAATAAAAGAAAATATACACTGTGTTCATGGTCCAAAGACTCAAGATTGTTGCGATATCAATTCTCCCCAGATTGGTCTTTAAACTTTTGAACTTTTTATAGAGATATAATTAATATACTATGCAATTCACCCATGTAAAGTGTATAATCAAATGGTTTTAGTATACTCACAGGACTGTACAACCATTACCACAATCTAATTTGAAACTATTTTGCCCCACCAAATGAAACCCTGTACTCATTAGTAATCACACTTTTTGCCCCTTTCAGCCCTAAACAACCACTTTCTGTCTCTATAGTTTTGCCTATTCTGGACGTTTCATATAAATCGAATCACATAATATGTGGTCCATCTGTGAATGGCTTCTTGTACTTACTATGTTTCCCTCTATATAAAATTCTAGACAAGGAAAGTGAGTGTATAGTGGCAGGAGGTAGATGAATGGTTGCATAGAGTGGGGAACAAGGGTTACCAGAGGTAAAAGGAAACTTGTAGGTCGTCGATCGGTTTATTATCTCGATTGTTGTGAGGGTCTCAAGATTGTATGCATAGGTTAAAACTTATCAAATTGCACATGTTAAACAGTTGCAGTATATTGTGTGTCAATTATGTCTCAATAAAGCTGTTAAACAAATGGGAAGAAAGCTTGGATCTACTGGCTTGGTCCCCAGGGCTGAAAATGAGCAGAAAGAAATGACTGTCTAGGAAGCATCTGTGTTTCTGTGCAAGGAGGCATCTTTCCCTTCTCTCTCCCTACGGCCTTACCTGAGTCTGTCTCAGACACACTTCACCAGTTTCAGTCTGTAGCATTACCCATAGTCCCCTCATGGTTTTATTCACACGTTGGAAAAAAATCCTTCCACGGTGCCATGTTGTACAGATACCTGTAAACTTTTGCTGGCGGAACTATTCTGAAAGCTGTCATGGGGATATCTGCAGTCTCCACACAGGCGAGAGGAGGCTTCCCAGAAGGAAAGACATGCATTTCCAAGCCCCTGTCGCCCCTCCCACAATTGTTCCCTCTCACTTCCAACCCCAGGCCCCTGGTGGATATGTCCCCAGGGGCTCAGGTCTTCCATCTCCATCCCAATAAGTTCACACTTCACCCTATCCACACTGACTTTGCTACACTTACTCATCAGTGACCTGGACCTTCACACACACACACACACACATACACACACTCACACACACACACCCTTATGACTGCATGTGTGGTTAAAAGTGAAATCACTCACTCATTGCACATGTTATGTTTGACTCGAGCTATGAGATTCTTTACTGGCAGGGCCATGCCTTCTACTCTTTATTTGTCACTGAAGTGCTCTGTCCCCATAAATGACGGCATCTGGAGGGGGACAGACCTAAGGAAACTGTTGGTTTGGGAAACAGTCAGGTTACACAGAGCCCACACCTTCCAGAATTCACATTTCACTTCTTGCATGGCATACCTGTAGGATAACTAGAGACGATAAACCTTTCACCGGCCACTGCAAGAATATGGATTCTAAGGACGTAATCAGATTTACAAATATATGTGCACAAACGTGATTATCATATGATTCAAGATGTCAAAAATTACTGCAGCAACTTAAAGTGTCCTCCATTACGTTCTCTCCATTCACTAATTTCCCATATAAGCAGTGAAACCATAGGACCTTATCGGCAGAAAACAATGCCTGTAATACATTGCAAAATAAAAAAATACATTTTTATGTCTGGAAAAATGTAATTCTTCACCACGCATAATGTAGGCGACGTACGCATACATTTGATTTTTGTATCTCTGGGTGGTAGGATTACAGGTGGTATTTCTCTTCCTTCATTACGTGTTTTATTCTTCCTGAACTTGCAAAAAGGCAGTACGTATCATCAAAAATTCTTCTTTCCATTTGGGCAAAAAGACACCATCCACAGGGTAGTGTTGGCCGTGGCTGCAGGCCAGGAAGCCCGTTCTCGGGACGTGGGCAGAGGGAATGGATCTTTCCTGTGGAGCCAATGGTTAGGGCCCCTGACCCGCCCTTTGATTAACTCTCAGACCAGCTGACTCACTTATCAGGCGCCACTTCATACAGATGCTTTGAAGGGCCCTTTACATAATTCTTAAAGATGTTCCGATTTACCAAAATCATATTTGATCTCCAAAATGTACCCTTGCCCCTACGTATTCACGTCTCATTCCTTAGAGCTCACTGACTAAAGCCAAGGCATATTTAAAAATCCATAATGCCAACCAGTTATGTTGTATGTAATGTATAAGGTACGATTAAAAATCTAAACCATGTTTACGTTAGCTTCCCAGGGCTGCCATAACAAATTAAACCAGACTAGGGGGCTTCAAACAACAGAAATGTATCGTCTCACCGTTCTGAGGCCAGAAGTCTGAGAGCCAGGTGTCGTTCTCAGGTGACTACCAGCAGCTGTAGGGGCTTCAATCCAACCTCTGTCTCCATCCTCACAGGTCACCCTGTGTCTCTCTGTCTTCCCATGGCTGTCACCTTAGTAAACAGAAAGAAAACCTGGTCTCTGAAACCACTAGGGTGATCGTCTGTTATAATCAGCCTTTTCTGTTCACATTTGGTGTAGTAATGCTTTATATACAAGTGTCATTGATGTGTGTCATTTCTCTTGTTAAGAATAGTTATACATCCCAATTCAGTCCAGGGTAGGGGGCCTCTGAAGGCCGACTGTATGCATTTATAGTCTTCTGCCTTTACCACTTGCTGGTTTTGTGCTTTCTGTGCAAGTGCTTTAAGCTTTTAAGTCTCCTCTTTTTTCTTAGAAAAATTAAACATAATTATCGGAGCCCCTTCTCCGTAAGATATTTGTGAATATTTCAGGACAAGTACACAGCGTGGCGTGCATCCAGTACCGTGGTCAGCAGAGGGTTTTCACTGGATCAGTGTTGTAGAAAGAGAGGGAGGCGGACGAGAGTGGGTGTGAGATTAAAGGAATATGCAAATATGAGGACTTTGCTCAAAAATCACAATTCATATAGTGACATAATTCGATATATTAACATATCGGTATATCAATATTGGTATAATCTATATTCCATTCTAAATGGAATCAATTAGATAAGAAATGCATTCAAGTTTTAAGTGAGCTGTACTGAAACCCAAACTAACAGTCCACTACCCTAGACTGCAAGAGACTGCAGTAAAATGTAAAACAAAGTTTGTAGAGAAAACCTAGGAGAAAATCTTCAGCGTCCTTAGACTTGATACCGAAAGCATGAGCCATAACAGGAACAACTGATCAATTAAAACCTCCTCAAAATTAAAAAGTTTTATTCTGCAAAAGACTCTGTTAAGAGGAATCACTCCGCGTGTAGCATCTTGGAACAGAATCGCACTGCGTGGCTTGTTCTCAATAAATGTTAAGAATTATGGTTGCTGCCTGTGTTACTGTTACGACCTTCTGAAATCCATGTGTGAAGCACACAGGCCTTTTATGATCATGAGAGCTTGCCTCACCCCGTCTCTTTAATGCCCCACTCCCTGCCGCAAACACTGTCGTCACAGCGAGACATTTCTAATTCCTCTCCACTTGTCAGTGGTCATCCTTTCCCCTCTTCATTAAATTTGATGCCCTCTGCCCTTTGCTCACATATTGTCACTTATCCATCCTGACCCTCCTCGCTTAAAAGACTTCCTGATTCTCACAGGTCCTACTATCTCTGCCTTCTTTCTGATGGTTCCCTTCTGCAAATGTCTCCATTCATACATATACATATATATTTATATGTATATATATTTATATTTATATATACACACATGTATAAATATATATGTTAATTCATATATTAACATTCTCATATATATGAGAATGTTAATTAAAATAGAATATAATTAGAATATATAATAGAATGATAGAATATATACAATATATAATAGACTATAATATAAATATTATGTATTAGAATGTTAATGATAATAGAATACTATGTAAAAGAATGAAATATATATTACTCAGTTCTGTTTCTCCCTTTCTAGAAGGGATCATCCCTTATTAATATTTACATTTGCAAATAATCATTAACTTTTTGTTGAATGAACTGCCATACGGCTGCTCCTGGGATGGTAGAATTTATGTCTGATTCTGGGTATCTCCCCAAGTGCCTAGTAGAATGCCTGGAACATAACTGTCTGGGAAAGTATCTGGGGGATATACAAATAAATGAAAATTCATTTCATAGAACACAAGCATCAGCCTAAGCAAGATTAGAGGTCCATAAAAAAAAATTAAAATTAAAAATTAAAAAAATCCCCCCAAATGCCAGCAGAACAGACTATAATGATGAAAGAATAGCACACCGACATCTTTTTGTGGAGTCATATCTAATTCCCACCATATCTTTCAAAGATGTTTAAGCTGAAGGGAAAATTCATTCATGGTTTGCTTCAGTGTGAATACGTTTCATGTTAATTTTACCTTCTTTTCTACCAGGACAAACATCAGTGACTAAAGTCCTTTCTAATTTGCAGCGGTCACCAAATGCCATTCATGTATAGGTTCCTGGTATCAGTATGTGTGTGTGTGCAAGGGTGTGTGCACACGTGTATGCTTTTGTGGATTTGTGATTTAAAGAAGAAAAAACTCCTAAGCATTGGCGTTTAAGATCCTTTGAGATTGCTCTAATCGGGCTGTGCTTCTAGATGAATTCAGTTGCCAAGTAAAGGAAGTAATTAGTAATCTGTTGTTGAATGAGTCGACAGTGTTGTGTCCTGTTGCTGGTCATCGGGGGTTCCCGCACAAGACTGCAATGACAAAGCTCGGAAAGAGGGAGCCTGTTCTCCATCCCGTCACCTTAGCCCACGACTGCAGTTCTCCCGCGGGCGTGAGCAGGCTGCGAGGGAGGCTGGGCCGCAGACACCCCAAATCCAGGCAGTGAAATCCACTGCAGGACAGAAAAACAAAGGCAAGTCCCAGAAGATGGTGGTCTTTCCAATGACCCAACTAGTCTCTGCGAGCCTTTGAATTTCACCTTGATGTTTAAATGAAAGCACAGAGAGAAAGCAGGGACTAATTCTATTGATTGGTGGGACTCAGAAATCTAGCATAAAAGTAACAGCCTGGTATGGAGAGGATGGGACATAAAATCAAATCTGGTCCCATCTGACTAAATCATGGCCTGACCTTCCGGCTCCCCACGGAGACTTGTAACACGTTAAGCCAGAGTTGGGCTGGGGACTCATTTACTAATAAGCAAATATATCAAACCTTACATTAATTATATTTAGCCTCCTTTGAAATGAAAGCATTTAGACCAGAGAAAATGAATGAATGATTAGTTCTTTGTACTGGTTTTGTGGGTAAGATTTTGAGAAGGATTTAATTATGTTGCTCTAGTGTCATGGTCCTCTGCTACCTAAGCCCGGCTCTGTGGTTCCCAGTCGCCTCCTCTGGGAAAGGGGGGGCATGTTGCTTTGGCACAGCTGCCAGGAGGGGCTGTGACAGCCCGTCTGTGTCTCCCAGTGAGCACCGACTACTTGGGCTGTGCAGGCAGTGGAGAACATTAAATGCCACGTCGCGTGCCATCATCGGTGGAGAGCACAAGGGACGTGCTCAGTGCATTTCCGGTTCCGCCTTCGCAGTGTAGCTTTCCTCCCTGCCTCATGTGACCCCCGCCATGCTGCAACCCCAGATGTACCTCCCTGTCTTGCTGTAGCACCTCCTCTCCCCAGGCATCACCCCTTTATACCCTCGCAGTGAGGATGGCATCCCAAGCCCCTTCTCTCCTGCCGGTCCACTGCCTGCCAAAGCTTTTCTCCTCCACTGGCATTTTGTACGATGCTAAGGAAGTGGGCCTCCTGGTCTCAGTGGCTGCGGATCCCACAGGCTGGGAATGGGGGCGGGAGGGCACGGTCCCTGTTGCTCAGAAAGAGGAAGCAGGGCTGGGTCTTCCTCACCAGGCCTCCACTTTCCTTTCCTGCACCTATAATGAAGCTTACCTGTTACCACACAGATAGAGCCCCGTCTGTTCTGAGAAAGCCACCTCCCTCCCATTCACTGAAGTGTGACTCTGTTTTGGGACCTAACCCCCTGAGTGACTTGACAAGGCATCTCCAAGTAATGGGACAGCAAGGAGACCAGGCCAGCGCTCATTTGCCTCATCCCAGGAGGCGGGAGGTCCTTGTATCCCACTGTATTTAGATCACAGCAACTTACGGAGTCAAACTTCTATTAAAATAGAGATACCTAATAGAGGCTTCATGTGTCTTCAAACGTATTACAGCCACATGCAAAGCTGAAATGAAAAGCAACTGGCCTACAGATAACTGTCTGTCAAAACTTGGCATTTTTCAGGTTGAAAGAAGCTGATGGAAAGACTATATATTGTTGGTAGCATTGTTTCTGCCAGAAAAGCCAACCGACCTTAAAATAAAGCCAACACGCTTCCAAAGACATGGGTTAAGAGAGAAAATCAAATGAATTACTTAAAAAATACAGGCTATTCAGGGGAAATCCAGAGGTTTTGAATTTGCTGAAGTAGGACACTATCAAACTGAAAGATTTTGTTTAAAACGATCAATATTGTGAGCACAGATCTGGAAATGCTGCAGGTCGCCATAGATCCTGGCACCACCAGGCTGGGTGGTTTTCAGTAAATTAATTGTGGGAGAAAGGAATGAGCAAGGGTCCCCAAACTGCCACTCACCCCAAATGCCTCGGGGCAATAGTGCCGTCGCTCACGTGCTTATGAGACCCAGGCACGATTCCCCTTGGCTGGATGTGTGTCAGCTCTTCCAGTTAGATCCCATCATGACCTTACCGAGACCTTAGGAGTCTGCACATAGCCAGACGGCTCTGAGTTGGAAACACATTCTTCGGTGCATAGTGTGAATGTCTTAGACTCAGGGGAAGGAGACGACCAGACCCGCCAGCCAACGGTCTCTCCTCCTAAGAAGCATCATGAGAGCACTTGGGCCAGTCTGTCAGCTGTCGTGTACGGGAAGAGGGAGTCTTCCAAAGTGTGTTCCCCGTGGCCAGGCCTCTGAGCCTCAGTCCCCGCCACTGTAAGTACTGACGGGAAATCGTAAACCTCGAGGGTTTTCTGTAAGTATTGGCAGCAGTGTGTACGACGCACCCAGAATTGGGCCGGGCGTCTGGGATGGGCCTCGGCCTACATGAGCTGCTGCTGCAAACTCTTCAGAGCGTCTGCTCCACGCACCTCTAACAACGCTGCCTGAAGGAGGACACATTTCAGACTTTACCAGGCTCCCCACTATGGTCCATCTTAGGCGTCTGTGGTCAAAGCAAAGCATTTAGAGCTGGTTTTAATGAGCCACCACCCATCTATTAACCCTTGTAGATTCTTTTAATAACCCTGTTGGGTGAAGGTCCCCAGAGTCCAGTGCCTGCCTCGTTGGTCTGGCAGCCTTACAGCCAGCGGTCTCTGGCTCCGTACTGGCAGTTACACACAACTTCCCATCGAGACGGCCCGTTAGCAGTGGTAGTGAACGAGGCACCTTGTAAATAAGGTGGGGTTGGTATTTTCATGGTGGTTTCCATTAAGCAAGATTCTACGGCTGTAGAAATGGTTTCACGTTAAGCTCAGCCTTCCAGGATCCCGCTTATGGACCACTGCTGTCTGCCCATCCACCGCAGTCATTCATTCATCCATTTGGGAAGCAGTTACTCAGCTCTTCCGATGGGCTAGGCGCTGAGACACAGATGTGATAAAGACAGAATTCCCGCCACCCCGCAGTGTGTCGTCTAGGGAGAATGGCATCGTTCCACGTGTGGTGACAGAGAATGACGCTGGGGCATATGAAAGAGGTACAGGACGGGTACAAGGCCGGGCATGGGACCTGGGCTTGCCTGGAGGGCACCTGGGGGGCATTCTGAGAGGTGGTTTGTGAGCTCTCGCATGAAGGGTGGGAAGGCTTTAGCTGAGGAGGCACTGCCAGGAGAGAGTTGGGGCCCAGTGAGAAGCCCACATGAGGGTCCAGAAGACAGAATGAGCAGGGTACTTTCTAGGGAGTTTGCGGGGGTGGGGTAGCAGTCCCTCTGGGGTGTATGGGGCAAGGGGCATGTGATAAAGCTGTAAAGGTGGGCAGTGCCCCATTTGGAGGGCCGTCTCATGCATAGAAATACTGTGAGGACAGCAGCAAAATATCCAAACAACATAACGTTGTCTTCCTTTGATTCGCTTGGGTTTGACTGAATATACCTAGTTTGTAGTTAAAATGAAATGACTTATGCTTGGATTTGTGTCATAAAAAGCTGAGTTATGACTCCACTCCTTTTATAAACCCCGCTTATCTTTCCAGGCCACCTCAAAGCCCACCTCCTCCATCAATCCACCCTTGATCAGTGGAAAGCGAGTTCTCTATATTCAGATCTCCCAGTACTTACTGCTTTCATCACTTAATTACACTGTCTTGTTAAATTATCTTCTCGTACACCAGTGGCTTAATTCTCTAAGGAGACAGAAGGCTTCGAAAGTGAAAATCCCTTTAGAAACTTCTCCGTATTCTCCCAGCCTCTAAATCCCCATAACTAGTCACTTGGCCCGCAGACGTGGTTCTACACACAAAAGAAATGATAGGGGAGAAGGCGGGTCTTGTAGGTGCTGAGTTTCAGTTGGGGGATAGATAAAGAAGTGATTTAAAAATATATGTGATATGTATACATAATTACATGTATGTATATATTACTATAATTTCAAATAACGATAAGCTCAATGGTGAACATAAGGGGGTGCGTTAGAAGGTGACTGTTTACCGGCATGTAGTGGATGGCAGACAACATCCAAGGAGTTTTTAAGTCGGGACATGAATGCTAGAAAGGAGCAAGCCGTGCAAATATCTGGGCTGGAGGAGGTCGGATAGAAAACAACTGAAGACCTCTGAGGTGGGAAATGAGTCATGTCAGTCACGGGACAGGATCGTGAGGCTACAATGGCAATCACATTGCAATAAAAATATATTAAATCAATCCATTGTACACCTTAAAGTTGTAAGGTAGTATATGTCAGTGATCTCTTTAAAAAGAAAAACAAAAAAGCAGGCCAAAGGAGCAGAGCAGGGAAACAAAGAAAAGGGCTCTGTCAAGAGACGAAAGCGGTGGGGAGTCTCTTGTCACACAGAGCCTCGTGGAACGTAAACGGAGTTTGGGTTTTATTCTAGGTCTAATTAGAAACTTTGAAAGGTTTTAAGAACTTGGAATGTACTCCATTTTTAAACTCAGTGTGTGGATGGTTACGTGCATTAAGCCTCACAAAGAAAAGTTTAAGAGAATAACACTTACCCAAAATTATCTTCTCATTTGAGTTAAATACTCATGATTAAGGCCCTGAAGATTGTGGAAAATGATAGCAAAATAATGGAATTGGCTTAATGGCACTTATCAGAATTGTCCCTCATAGCAGATGTTATCTGTCAATAGAACCTTTTTTCTACAAGGAAAGACCTGGCAACATCTGCACGTTTGCATGATGAAACCAAAGGAAAGACTTGATGGAAAACCATTGGCAATCCTTGTTTCTATACTTGAGTGAATGTCACAAAAAATAAACTTCATGACTTCAAGTCTTTAAAGAGAGTTTTGGTTAATCAGAGAACTGGCAGCTGGGCCGGGAAGTGATTTTAAAGGGAAATACTGTGTATGTAAGCACCTATTTTGCAAATGAAGCGTGTGGAGTCCCATCTAAAGAAGGCAGAACTTCTAACTGGTGGCCATTAGACATCTCCTGGGCAAAAGCAGTAATGAATTACCTCCATTTCTGCTTCAGCAACTGCCGTGCTTAGCATAGAATAACTGCAAGGAGAATAGCCTCAAATGTCAGTGATGAAATAAATCAACAACAATAGTAATGATAACAGCAATAATCAACATTAATAGTAATCTTACTCTGTGCCTAGCACCTCAGCAAACGTTTTACAGATATTTGTTCATTCAGCTGTCATAAAATTGCTAGTGCTATCATCATTAACAAAACCCATTGTGATGGATGAGGACGGGAAGACTCAGAGAGATGAAGCAACTTACTTGGGGCCATGCTGCTGGGAAGCTTCAGAGCCTGAGTCCTTTCCAGCTTCTCAGTCTTAACTATTTGACTGTGGCCATCTGGTAAATTGTCTTCCTCGCAGCTCATAAAGACTCTATCTATAAATGCGTGTTAGATATCACCGCTTCAGCTCGATGCATGAATGGTGCCACCTATCTACATAACCTCAGCAAAGCACCCATTGATTCATTCGAAAACTGTTTATTGAGTGTATACTATGGCCCAGGCAATGGGGCTACAACCATGGGGGGGCCGGGGGGGAGTGAGTTCCTGACTTTCAATTCCAATTGATTTTAGTTGGAGGAAAAGAAGAGACAGACAGAAACACACACACACACACACACACACACACAAATTAATATGTGATACAAAGTCTTATAGTGATAAGTGTAAGAAAACCAAATGGGGTAAGGAAATGGAAAGTGGTAGAATGGAATTTGGGGCTGCATTTTCAGATTGTGGGGTCCTGGAAAACCTCTTCTGCCCATATTTTATGGGAAGAGCCTAAATCAATCAGAAAGCCACTTATAAGTGGGTACGAAGGTAGAGGATTTGTACACGCGTTTGGATAGAAATCCTTAGATCTAGAACGTGAGTTTTCAAGTCTGCAGCTTGTTACACAGGAGATATTTCACCATCAAGCAGCTCCTTCACTTTGCACATAGATTCCTCATGGGGATTCTTTGCATGTTAAGCTTGCTTATGCTTTTGGATGGTAAGTCATTTATGAAAAATCATTTCTCCATGAGTCTCTGAGGGTACTCTACATCACAAAGTATAAGTACGTTCACGCTATATATTTATGGCATAATATTGACAGCAACAGTGGGGGGAGGGGTGACTATTCCAGATGTCTTCTAGTCTGTCATTCTCTTGACTATAAAAAGCATAAAAAGAAAAGTATGCAAACATAAAATTGCAAAAGTCAAACAAAATTTAGTTTGACTCTAAAAACACGCTCACTTTCCTTGCAGGTACCAAAGTCAATTTGCTATTGAGATTTATTAAAGGAGTCTACTTTGAAATCAATAGTAAAGGACTGTGGCCTAAGTTTTGATTGACAAGTTCCTCATTAAAATGAATGTCAATCTCCGCTTCCAAACTGTCCCTGTTAGTAAAACTCGAGCTGATGCCATAGGCAGGAGATGCCTCTCGGTGGGTACATCAGGATGGGTTGGATCCTTATTTCTGGCGCCCTGAGGGGGGTTTTCACCTCCTTCTGGGAGGATCCATCTGTGTGCTGCTACCCAAAAGCAGATCGAAGCCATGAGGACACTTGCCATTTCATTTAGACTTTCTGTGACATGCGTGACATACAGCCCCCGTGTCAGGCAGTGCTGTTAGTAGACAGACTCCCAAGGGTGACCAGCTCTGAAAAGCCAACTGCTGCACTTAAAAGCAAGAGCATTGGAGAGCTTCGTGTTCTAGACACCCTGGCTCCAGCCCCATCTACAAAACTTTACGTACCACGTGCTGAAAGTGTGGAAAACCCATCTCCTGCCGTTCTCCATACAGAGTCTCATTATGAGTTTTACAACAGCGCACACGGCCGGCAGCTAGACCCAGGCGAGCAGCCAGCGTCCCCCATTCAAATAGCCTGAGTGTGAGGAAAAGCCGTTTACTTGAATCCTGAGGAAAAGCACTCCCCACGCCTGAGGGGCCGGGGGGATATTAAGTCATTGGAACCAAAAGGAGGACTCCTACGTGATCCCTTGCAAACACGGCTAAGGTTCGTCGCCGTGCTGTTGCTCTACACTTAGCATTTCTGAGTGAGCATTAAGTGGGACGGTCTCAGGCCACAGAAAATAATAATAATACATTTAAATAAATAAAGGCGTGTTGGGGAGCTAAAAGCCCGAAAGAAAGAAAGAAAGTCAGTATCTATTTTTGCTGTTTTCAGATAAAATATGAACAAAACTTACTCTAGCTACACAACTCCAGTGGCTCCAGAGAACTCAACTGAAGGCCCGTGACCCCTCTGCAGGGGTGGGTGGTGTGGAAGGCTCAGATTCAAAGTGATGCAGACACGTCTCTCCAGGTTCAGCTTTTTCTCGGAGCTCTGAGCAGCCCTTGAGCCTCCTCCAGAGGTGCTCAGGAAATATCAAGAGAAAGGACACTGCTACAAGGCTCCCACTGTTTCTTGTCGCATTTCCATTAGGTTAGGAGCCAAGAGCCGCGTTCTCTCCCTGCAGTTTCCAGCTAAGCGATAAAACTCACGTGGGGGAAGAACCCTTAAGGAGAATCATTTTATCCCTGCTCTCTACATGGCAGGTAACTGATGGTGACTGGACTGTGAGAGAATGATTCTAGAATGGAAGGGATTCCGTCTCACTTCACTGCACTTGAAAACAGTGAAATGATATTCTCCCTCTCTTCCCCTCTCCCTCCCTGCCTTTCTGCCCCCTGTCCAGGATGTATCTTAGCTTTGGATAGCTAGCTAACCACTCCTCAATTCTCTGTTGCGTTTTAAATGATGCTGTAGACCCTTTTTGTCAGGGCTTGGGTAAAAATTAAGAAGTTGCCGGGGAAACTTGACTAAATGCAGTCCCTGCTTTCCATCTTGGGTTGTTTCTAAGCCTGGTAGAGGCACAGCTCTGGCCCAGTGAGCTGACTCTGAGTTCGAGCCCACTGTTAGTTGCTCCCCTAAAATCTAAGCTTGTGAAGTTTACATTTCTCTGTTGAGGGAGACTGTATTTTATATCGTGTATTGATTTTTTATAAAATGCGTAATTCTTGTTCATTATAAAAGCAAAAGAATATGACAGACAATTTGGAAAATGAAGAGAAAGTAAAGGTGTTTCATAATGAATAGCCAGGAAACATGCTTTTTTTTTTTTTTTTTTTTTTTTTTACATTTATGGCTCTTTTTCTTCATTTTGGAGCATGTGTTTGCATTTTTCTTTAAATACAATGATGCTCATTCTATGAAATTTTGTGTGATTTTTTTAAGGGTCCAGTAAAAGCTAAAGAAATTTTACAGGTGTATGCATTGTTCTTTCTCAAATTTTTCAGCCCTGTGGCCAGAGACTTCATTTAGATCTGTCATCTGTCACTCCCCAAGGAGCTTCCTGACCAATCATAGGAAGCACTGCTCTCTGGATCCCACCCCACTACCATCCAATTGTTTTTTTGTTTGTTTGTTTTGTTTTGGCATCAGCGACCCTCGACCAAAAAAAAGAAAGTATTAGGTGTTCGTTTATTGTCTGCCTAATAGAATGTAAGCACCACGAACTTTCAGGTTTCTAGTTGAAATTCAGATTCAGATTCAACAATGATCTCGAAATTCTGGGAACTTACAATTATTTTTTTTTTTAAGATCTTTTAACAACATTTTTAGGTTCACAGAAACATTGAGGGTACATAAAGAGATTTCCCATATACACCCCCCCACATGCACAGCCCCCCCATTATGAGCATCACCCCCCCCCCGAGTGGTACGTTTGTTATACTCGCTAAACCGATATTGGCACTTCATATTCACCCAGAACCCACACAGTGGGGGTCGCGCTCGGGGTCGTACATCCTGTGGGTTGGGATAGATGCATATTTATCCTTTTCATTGCCCTAAAAATCCTCTCTGCTCTTCTTCTTCGTTCATCCCTCACTCCTTAGCTCCTGGCACCCACTGATTGTTTCAGGGTCTCCACTATATTGTCTTTTTCTTGTCATATAGTTGGAATCATACAGAATGTGGCCTTTTCAGATTGGCTTCTTCCACTTAATAATAAGCATTTAAGGTGCCTCCATGTCTTTTCATGGCTTGATAGCTCATTTCTTTTTAGTGCAGGACAATAGTCCGTTGTCCGGACGGACCACAATATGTGTATCCATTTACCTACTGGAGGACGTCTTGGTTGCCTCCAACTTTTGGCAATTATCCCTTAAACTTCTCTGAAGAGGTTTTTGTGTGAACGTAGGTTTTCACCTCCTTTGGGTAAATACCAAGGAGTGTGACAGCTGGACCATATGGTGAGAATCTGAATATAGTTATATCAGAAATGGCCACACTGTCTTCCAGAGTGGCTCTTCCATATCGCATTCTCGCCAGCGACGAAGGAGAGATGTGGCCGCTCCACGTCCTTGACAGCATTTGGTGTTGTCAGTGTTACAGATTTTGGCCATTCTCATAGTTGTGCAGTGGTATCTCATTTTGCTTTAATTTGCATTTCTCCCATTCTATATGATGTGGAACATTTCTATATGCTTACTTGCCATCTGTGTATCTTTTTTTGGTGAGGTATCTACTAAGGTCATCAGCCTGTTGTTTTTTAATCAGATTGTTTGTTTTCTTATCGAGTTTTCAGAATTGTTTTGTATATATTAAATAATAGTCCCTTATCAGATGTGTCTTTTGCAAATCTGTTTTCCCCAGTCTGTGGCTTGTCTTCTCCTTCTCTTGACATTGTCTTTCCCAGAGCAGAAGTTTTTAATTTTAATGAAGTCCAGCTTATCAATTAATTCTTCCATGAACTGTGCCTTTTCGTGTTGTATCTAAAAAATTCATGGCCATACCTAAGGTCCCCTAGGTTTTCTCCTACGTTACCTTCTAAGTGTTTTATAGTTTTGCCTTGTATGTGTAGGACTGTGATCTACTTTGAGCTCATTGTTCTGGAGGTTCAGATTACTTTAGCCAGTAGCTCCCTAAGGGCAAGGCTGAGACACCCAAATGAAGAGATACGTGCCTCCATAGGTGCCCGTGCATTAGCACACGTGGTGCGCGCTCGGTCGCTGTTCACTCATTGACAGGCGTTTTCCGAACACCTCCTGGGTACCGGAGGATATCCAAATGAAAACAACCCTTGTCTTGTTCTGGAAGATGAGGGCCAGTGCTGGTCAAAGGTGACAGAAAGGCCACATAGGAAGCTGTGGCACTAGAAGTTAAATTAGACAAAAGGGTGGACTAACGAGTTTCAGGATTGGCTATAATTAGTCATAGCTGGGTAATCTCTTTATTTCATAGTATGTGAGATCCATGTAACTAAGAGGGAAGGGGAGAAGAAGTAAGCCTCAAATAGATGAGGGCCAGCCTCTGAAGGATCTAGCAAACAAGACGAGAATATTATCCAAACCCCTTGTCACGTGTCTCCTCCAGGAAGCCTTCCCTAAGCCTCCTTCTGCCATGATGGATCATGTGCCTCTTAACCATCCTGCATCCGTTCCGCACTCCCCCACTTCCTCTCTCTCCTGCCTGCTAATGATCAGCTTCCTGTTGCCTGCTGTCCACCACCTCTTCCAGCCGACTCACAAAAGTCTGTGAGCTTCTGACAGCAGGAATCAATATGGCACCTCCAGAGCCCAGCACCTGGCACAAGCAGAATTCTGGCTTTATACCATTGCTAGAGGAGTGGACGAAGGAACAAAGAATCAGTGAATAGACCCTGGATCTAGAGGTTGGCAGTTTATGAGAGGGGAATGTCATCAGTGGCCACACGGCAGTTATAACTGAAACAGAACTTTGCCATGAGTGTTCAAAAGTAGAATGCCATATTAGGATGTATTAATAGAAGCATAGTGTCCAGAAACATGGAGGTTATTATATATTCATCTCTGGTGATGGGTGGTCAGTTCCAAGCAGAATGTTTTAATTGGAATATCAATTAAGTAGAACATAAACACAGACTGATGAAGGCCAGGTCTGAAAACATCTGCCATATGAAGAGCCATTGGAAAAGAAACAGGAATTCTTTCTTTAGAACAGGACCGTAGGAAAAATGTGGTACCCAAATTTTGATGTTTAAACACAGTTGTGTGGATGAAGTACACGGCTCAAAAGGAAAACACTAAGGTCACTGCTAAGTGTTCAGAAGAAATGTATTTCAGTCCAAAAAAGGAAAATCTTACGGCGATTAGTGCCACCCAAAATTAAATTGGATTTCCTGGTGAAGAAGTGGGGGTTTTGCCAGTGCAGTTATTCAAGCCAAGATTGCTGTTTAAGGTTTTTAAATTTTCAATTTGTGGTCAAATATACATAACATAAAATAGACCCTTTTAACCATTTCTAGGTGTGCAGTTCAAGTGGCATTAAGTACATTCACATGTCTGTGCAAGCATCACCACCATCCATCTCCAGAACTTTTCTACCTTGCTGAAACTCTGCACCCACGACACACTTGGCTCCCCAGCCCCACCTCCCGCAGGCCCTGGCACCCACCATTCTACTTCCTGTCTCCTGACTAAGTCCCGCCCCTGAGTGGAAGCATGCAGGACTTGTCCTTTTGTGTCTGGCTTTCATCTACCAGAATGTCTTCAAGTTCTCCATGTTGTAGCTTGTGTCAAGGAGATAGCCAGTTTTTTATTTTATTATATATTTTTTTTTCTTTTTTTTTTTTTTTTTTTTTTTTTACTTAAGGAAAAATAACAAGAGGGTTGGAGTAGATGGATCCATCTTCCAAAATAATGGTTCTATACCCTCTGACCTGCTGCTAAGGTCAGAGTACTTGGGGAAAAGGTTGGTGTGTGGTGGCATCAGGAGAGTCAGCTCATTGTCCCTGGGTGCCTGTTTACCATACCTTTCGGTCTTCGGTCTTCGGTCGTGCGTTTATGTTTTTTGAAAGCTACCTCCCCTGCTGAGTCATTTATCTGGCCAAGGAGAGGGAGAGAGTCCTGGGCTGGAAGGGGAGAGGCCATCCCATTCAGACATGGTTCTCTTCGGTGTTTGTGAGTCGTCGTTGCTGATACGCTAGGTCCATGCATCCGTACGTATCCAAATTTTGCTTGTGTGCTTTCTCAAAGCTCAAAATTAGAGTCACCTCACTCCTTTTGAAATGGCTCGCTTCCCAAGAAGAGTGAGAAAGGGAACAGAAGAGGAAAATCTCAATGAAGCAGGAGCCGTGGAGGTGCTGGCCGTGGAGGTGGAAATCTCCCGCGCACCCCCAGAAAGGGTCTGTCGCCGGCCAAGCCCCCTTTCTCTGCAGACAGACCACCTGGAGAACAGGGCAGGAAACGTGAGTGCCAGGAGGGGTCTGCTTTCATTTGCTACTGCTCTCTCGGGGAACACTGTCCCCAGGGTTTGGGGACCAGGGGACGATGCCCCATGGAAATGACAGGCACCAGGCAGAGCTGACATTTTGATCACCCCCAATTCCTAAATGACTTCTTTGGGAAGATCGCAGCCAAACGAGGCAGCCAGTGACCTTTGAAATTACATTCTTCATTATGCTGCCTCGGAGGGAGGGAGTCATAGAAAGCGGGTCAGAAAGGGACTTCTGATGTGCTTAGAAAAGGAAGATTGCTTTGGCATTTGCCCAGGTTGATAAATGGGTTTCGTGCACGCAAAGCATACCAGCAATTCCGTCTAACCTCCTTTACTTGTTCCACAGTCACCTTGTGGGTGCCTTTTCTCCCATGTTGGCACTGGGCTGGGCCAGACGGTCCATGAGGGCGGATGGGGGCCCGGTGATGGAGACTGATGGCTGCTAGGCTGGGGGCACATGGCAGGACACCTCAATCTCTGCAAGTCAGAGAGGATCGCCCAGAGGAGCTGCCTTCTCAGCTAAAACGTGAAAGAGGAGGAGGAGGAATCTAGAATGGGCATTGCAGGAGAAGGATGGATGGTGACGAGAAGAGGTGGGGAAAATGCCAAGCAGACCGAAAAGGTGAGGTCGCCCAGAACAGTGCCATCTCAACACAGGGCCATTTTGCTCCTCCCACATAATCCCTCCCCCCAGAACATTTGGCAGTTTCTTGGGGACAGTTTTGGTTGTCTCATGGGGAGTGGTCGGGGTGGGTTAGAAGGCAGCGATGCTACTAAATATCCTGCATGCACAGGACATCCCCCACGTAAGAATGATCCCCAGAAATGTCAGCAGTACAGAGGCTAAGAAACCCTGTCCTCAGGCGAGCTCTACTCTGAGAACTGTTTTCACTACCCGTTCATTCTTGGGCTCTAAAAACAGGAAGTGAGTTCCCTGTATCATTTCAGGGTACTGGGGTATTAGTCTCATTCAGTCTTCAAACCTCTTTTTTTTTGGTGGGGGGAGGGTGAAGAGGTAGAGCAAGAGGAGGCAGTAAATGGGAGAAGCGGTAGAACACACGTATATACTGAAAATGTAAGAGCTTTTCTTGGAGCAATATCTCCTCTTTATTTTGTATTTCCTGTTCTGTTTGCACCCAGGGCCTCTCGTGTTAGGCCGGGCTGTTGCAGCCCATCTTTTCACTCCAAAAAACACAAGCTAGACTGGAGATAGCATCAGCATTGATCAAAGGAAACTTGGCAGATGACCACACTAGGTAAAAATAAGATTATCCAGATAAGGCAAGTAGGGTTAAAGGTCCTCAAATTTTGTTTGAGTGTGAAGATTATTTTGCTTCTATCATCTGCATTAAGACACTAATAAATGGTTCCTGGCTTATTCTTCAGCTCTCATCAGTATTAATGTAAGAATAAAAGTGTCTCCTAAGGATTCTAAGTCCGCTAAGACCATCGGTACCGACGGTGGAAAGTGGTGACATATCTGGTATGAGCAATGGGATGTGATAGGAAATCCCCCTTGCTCATTTCCTATCTTGACAATCCATACAACCCTTCAACAAAGGGGGTGAAATCACTTTGGGAAAATCTTCTTACAAAGTGTGAATATCTAATATCCCAGACACAGGGCCGGTTAATATATTCTAGCATACACGAAGGAATTCGCCAAACACTGACAGCACTGGCTAACACTTAATTTTGCTATTGCATATGTATGAAATTAATGATAGAACCTTCACCAGCCCTCCTAAATTTAACTCTAGATGATGGTTTTTGATCCTGCGGGAACATACAGTCATTAAGGCCAGAATGAAATGCAAGAGGAATCCGAAACTTTGAGGAAGTGACAAAGAGACATGAATAGAAGAGACCAAGTTGTGTATTAAATGCAGGAACTGAATGAGAACACAGTACAACAAACATGTTGGTGTTTTCCACCCAACATGCAAGCCAAGGCCCTATTTTTATAGAAGTGACCCATGCCCACCGTTACACCTGAGGGCTTATCAACTCCGCCGCCCTCTAACTTCACGTACATGCTCCGTTTCTAGACCAATATATCCACCGTAGACGCCATGCTTCATTGTCATGTCTGAGATACAAAATGTAGGCATGTTCAAAATAGGATAGAAAGAAAGAAAAACTCCTTAAGAGCCTGTCCACATTTTGTTAGCTGGAAAGAAGGGTTTTGGTATACTATTTATTATTAAAAATATTACAATTGGTTATGGATCACAGGTCTTCACTGTGGATATTTGCACACCTGTCGCTAACAACTGTGGCAACCGTGGCAGCCAATTAGAAGATGTTGATGCCTTTTTTCATTTTCAAAATCCAACGCCAGTTCACGAGGCAACACTTCTAGACGCAGCGACTGATCTAAAGGGTCTCTACCTTCCATGCATGAGGTTCTGAGAATTCTCAAAGCGGAAGAGGAAAGTAGAGTTGAATATCTGTCCAAAATCACTTGGGGTTGGGACACCCACTAAATCAGCCTTCTTGTCACAGGGGCCGTTGCATAAAAACTTTACGTTCTCAGTGTTTAGGGACTGGTCGTTAAGGACAGCATTGGTCGTTCCCAGGCCCGCAATCTACTACCTGGGATCAGGAGTGATAAACACCATCTATCGGATGGGTAGGCCCAGGGCTATGGGTTTGGTGCGTTGGAGAAGCTATGGAGATGCCGTGAACCAGAACAGGTGTCTTTGTCAACCTCTGCCCAGGCCCGGAGGAAAGAAATGGTGGCAGGAATGTCACATGGTTGCTCTGTCAGCTCTGATCATTTCCAGTGATTAAACAGTTCTGGAAAGGGGCCTCAAGAACTTTTCTATAGCTAAATATAGTACTTACAAATTCATCTGTGTGACACAGGAAAACGATCTCTTTTTCAATATTGTACGATATAAATATATCTTACTGTATTGTGTATGATATTGTATAAGATAGCACAGATAACTGTTCGCTGCTGTCAGTTAACATTTAGTCGCAAAAGGAACATACTTTTCATTTTAATGCACAGCCCGCACTGCTTCCCCAAGCGCCTCACCGACTGGGAATTTCTGCGCCATCAGGAGGCAAGTTTTATGGGGAACTTGCGTTTTTACAGTAGATAATGAACGCCAAAGAAACTTGTCCAGACCTTTCAAGAGGTGACTAAAGCACATTCATAACAGTTGTCCCTACAGAAAGTAAGGAAGCATGACAGTGACTCTGGACGTGCAGCCTGGAAGCTATCAATCCGGGTACAGGAGCAAGACGGCAAAGCCAGTGCAGATTTACCAACAGAAAGAGCGAGGAAGAAGAGCCTTTGATCAAAAATGACTTGGCAGAACTGTTTTACGCCAACAAAACCTCCCCGGAAGCCAGTGCCTCAGGCTTTAGTTGCAGCGTCAGTGGAAATTGTGCCCTAAGATGCCTTAAGAAAGCTGGATGAAGGAGAAGGGAACCGAGTGCAATGGTAGGCAGAGGCAATCTGTCCTGCATAATTCTGCAAACAAGAGCAGTCTTTACCTGGGAACCCATGGAAATCCTGAGCCTCGCTTTGGGGCTTGCTTTGGATCTTACAAGTTACACTCTAGCCACACGTCCATCCATTTGCACGCACCTTCCATTTAAAATGAACTCTACTATTAGGGCGAAAGCTGCTGAATCTCCATTATTCGATAAACGTAAAAGGTATTCTTTCACAGGTGTGTGCACACATATACACGTACCCAAAAAGTGCAGCTTCTAATTTTGTGAACGAATTAGCAGAGGGTTTAATATTTAAATTTTCAGTGAAATCCTAATATAACAATACTGCTAAATAATACGGATTCTGTAAACCATTTAAAGTTGTGTGATGTGTTCCTTTATCTTATGCCATTAGGCTCGTTTGGAAGAATGTGACTGGACTCTGAGATTGTCTCTGCTCTTCTGTTCTATATCTTTAAACGCTGCCATTTGTCGCTTAACTGCTAATCTAGTTATTAAACGGCCCCAGCCATCCCCCGCCTCTTGCAAAAGAACAATGTGGCAAATGATGGAGGTGGTGCCGGGCAGGCTGATGACTTTATATGCAGAGTCCCGGCTCGGTGACCCACAAATCGCCTTTGATGTGCCAGGCAGGGGAAGGAGCTTGAAAGGATCAGGAGGAGAGGCCCCGATGAAGCCATCATGTGACAAGAATCCTAAGACTGCTGGGGGTTGGGGGAGGCAGAACAGGGACAGAGCGCAGACGTGGGCGGGTGCGGCTGATAGAGACGTCTTCTGTGGGGCCGGAGTGACCCGCACAGCCCGCAGCCCTGGTGACGCGAACACCAAGGACGCGGCCAGCATGCACCAGGCCAGGCCGGGAAGCAATCTTCGATAAATTAAAGAAATCTCCATGGAAATTAGCATGAAACATTTTCTAATCTGCCGCTTTTCACTGCCGACAAGGGTCACTGGTTTAGCTTCCGTCTTACTTTATTATTCCCTGGCCACCTCTTCTTGACACCCTTCCATTCTGCCCTGGCTTTTCTGCCCGGCCCTTCGGCATTGTCGCCTTCCTGGGATTTTTAACCCTTTTCCACCGTCTTCCCTAAAAAAAGTTATGATTATTGTGGTTGCTGCCCTGGTTGCTGTTGTCAGTATCATTACCGATGCTACTGCTAATGCCATCGCTGCCATAACCGTCACACAACCACGCAGGAGGGTGACTCCTGTTACTGCCACCACCAGCACCACCAGCAGGGAGAGCGGCCCCGCCCTTCCTCATCCCTGAGCAGTTCGGTCCCCACCTTGCATGAGTTTCATTCCCAAATCCAGCTGCCAGGTGGGCAAGCGCCGCAGCCGCTCTGCTCCACTGTGTCCTAACAGTGTTCTGTGTGCCTGTCAGGTGCTGTCACTGGGTGACAGGATGTAGTGCCCCTGCCCTCAGCCACGCCTACAGGGTAAGGGCTCCACGCAGCTCGCACCTGGGCAGCAAGGGAGCAGTGCAGCTGCAGGACTGTGTGTGTGTGTGTGCGTGTGTGTGTGTGCGCGTGCGCACACGCGTACACGCGTGTGCTTGCCCTCATTCATTCAGCTGATAGATCTTCATAAGGTTGTGGGGAGCATTGTGGGCTGTGGTGGGAAGAAATGCCCACGGGCCACAATAGATGCCTGGAAAACAACCAGTGGTACAAATGACACCCACACACCCTGCAGCAATTTTGTTGTTGTTGTTGTTGTTGTTTTAATTTTGAAGGCAAACTATTAAGATGCGAATATCTGTTGGTGGGAATGCAGACTGGTGCAGCCGTTATGGAAGGCAGTGTGGAGGTTCCTCAAAAAATTACGAATAGAATTACCATATGACCCAGCAATCCCTCTCCTGGGTATCTACCCAAAAAATCTGAAAACATTTAGAGATAAAGACACGTGTGCTCCAATGTTCATTGCAGCTTTGTTTACGGTGGCCAAGACATGGAAACAACCAAAATGTCCTTCGATAGATGAATGGATAAAGAAGTTGTGGTATATATACACAATGGAATGCTATTCGGCGGTAAGAAAAGATGATATAGGAACATTTGTGACAACATGGATGGATCTTGAGAGAGTAATGCTGAGCGAAATAAGTCAGACAGAAAAAGCAGAGAACCATGTGATTTCACTGATATGTAGTATATAAACCAAAAATAACAAAAGAACAAGACAAACAAATGAGAAACAGAAACTCATAGACACAGACACAGACAATAGTTTAGTGATTGCCAGAGGGTAAGGGGGGCAGGGGGTGGGGGGTGGGAGATGAGGGTAAGGGGGATCGAATATATAGTGATGGAAGAACTGACTCTGGGTGATGAACACACAGTGGGATTTATAGATGATGTAATACAGAATGGTACACCTGAAATCTATGTAATTTTACTAACAATTGTCACCCCAATAAATTTAATAAATAAAAAAAAAGATGCGAATATCACTTACTTAGGTCTGTGAGTCATTAAATATCTCTGAGTATTATATCAGGACTCCACTTCCATAAAATAAACCATAAGAAAAGGAGAACAGCCTGTGTGTTGTGTGCTCCTGCTATGCACTAGGCACCTTTACAGGCGCTGTCTCATTGAATCCCTGCAGCACCCAGCTCTGGTGAGCCTGCAGAGGCACGGCTGTCACTCAGCTCTGTATTGCTAGTCGCTAAATACGCGTTCCTCACACACAGTAGAAGCCTCTTGTTACTATAAACGTTTCCAGGTCCCATGCTCTGCGCTGAGAAGCAGACACATCTTCATCTTGTCAAGAACTCTGGGACTTAGGCAACCCTCCCATTTTGTAGCTGGGGAAACGGTTGAGAAAGGATCTTGCCATCCATCATGTATACCTGTGGTGTTGTTTCCCCCCACCCCATTCCTGATTTTGATAATTTGTCTTTTTCTACTTTTTCTTCTAGCAGTCTTTTAAAATGTGAGCTTCTAACTTTGCTGTTTTCTCTAGAGTGTGTTCCTTTCAATTTTGTGCACATAATTCTCTTAATCATTGCTTCTTTCCTTTTGCTTTTTTGGGAGCTTTGTTTGCACTTCTGTTTCTAACTTCATCAGAGGGGACATTAATGTCATTGATTTTTTTTTTTTTGGGGGGGCCACTCTATTCTAATATATGCTTTCAAGAGTCATTTCCTCCTGTGTACGTTTTAAGTCACATCCCATATGTATTGAAAAGTTGCATTTTCATTATCATTTAGCAAAAACTATTTTCTAGCATCCATCGTGAATTATTTGACCCATGGGTTCTGTAGGAATGTATTAATAAATTTCAAGTATTAGAGCTTTTTCTGTGTTCCTTTTTATTGATTTTTTAGTGTAATTCTACTGTGCTTAAAGAATATACTCTGTGATTTCAATCCTCAGAAATTTGTCCTGACTTTACGACTCTGAATATGGTCTTAAATTGAGTGTAGATTTGTGTGTATGTATGTAAGGTCAAGTTTGATAATCATGTGATTGAAATGATCTATCTATACTCTTCCAAGTTTGTCTGTTTTTTCTATCAGTTGCTCAACAAGGTGGTTAAAAATCACACCCAATGTAAATTATCTATTTCTCCTTTCGTTTTTATCAATTTCTCTCTCTTTTTTTTTTTTGAAGCTATGGTTTTAGGTGGAAGTGCTCAAGTTGAAACCTCACATTAAGTCTCTGTGAGGGCGAGTTATTTCTGATTCACCTTTGCACAGTGCTATCCAATAGAAATATAATGTGAGCCACGTATATCATTTCAAAGGATCCAATAGCACATTTCAAAAGCACAAAGAAAATCGGGAAGGTAATTGTGTGATTACTTCATTGACATATCCAAAATACTGTTCCCTCAACACATCATCAATGGAGAAATTTTAATGAGATATTTAATTTTTTTTAACTAAGATTTCAATATCTGATGTGTTTTTGCCCTTATAGTAAATCTCAGTTTGGACTAGGTCCACTTGATATGCTCAGTTGCCACACTGTACATAGCTGTGGATAGTGATACCCTTAATATAAATTAAGGCTCTCTGATGGCCCTCACTGAAACTCTGGGGTATCATGGCCCCTTTTCCTTGGAGATTCCTCACTTCTGATTTGATCTCCTCCACTTAATGACACTTCCATAATCTCTGTTTGGCTTCCTACACTTGTAACTGCTCCTTGGTGTCTGACTTTTTAGCTTCTTAGTTCTGAATCATCAAATGCCTTGAAGGGAAATGTGGGACGCAATTTCAGACTCACCTAAATACTTGTATACTTGTATTTAATTCTTTCCGGCATGTTGGTCTCTCAACTCCTGGCTGCCTGGGTAGCATGACACGCCAAGATTCAGTCTCCTCTGTCCCGTAAGACTGCCAAACGCTCAGCTCAGAGTCCTACCCTCGCCCTGCCACGCTCCATTCTGTAGCCTCTTGGACCTGTGTCACTTACTAATTGGCAAATGACTTAAGTGGAAAACATCACAGAATATCAGGCCTACTATTATACACGTTCCTCTCTTCCTGGCTCCTGGCAGGAAAGTGCTGTGTGCTTTGGTAGCTCCCTAGTGCTTCCACAGATTTTTGTTGTCTTATTTTGTTCAGTTCTTCTAGTTATTTTTAGTCTCAGGCTTGGTCTGCACCAAGGTAATACTCGACCACTTCCCAGTTTTTATTCTGCACTGCTAATTTTTCGAAATCGATTCAAGTATGTCGTGGTTAGCCGAGTAAATACTTTACACTGTATTTAGAAATGTAGCAGGTATTACTTTGATCAGTTTGTACAAGTTGAAAAATTGTCAGGCTCCCCGTTTTCTTCCTTGAAAAAGACAGACGTCCCTGGTGTGAAATGTAGAGATACATGAGTACATGCCACAGAACCGATATTTATCAAAAAACACACTTACACTTACAGGGATAGATTTCACACTCAATGATTACTGGTTAAATGAAAACAAGTGAATTTCAGGGTTTGAGTCGATACCAATACCCAGAATCCCTAGGAAGTCTCAAGAAAAAAATAAAAGTGAAACACTCTCTAAAATAAAGGTAATTTATAGAAAATATTTCTAAGTAAGAAACGAATATTGGAATCTTATTAGGACTGATATCTGACTGCTATAAAATGTGAGCAATTATATTTCATCTATATATAAGTCACTATTTGGTTTTAAACAGATAGGAACTATATAGTCAAATTCAGTGAGGGCTTATCTGGGATAAAAATATGTCAACATGTCTAGCGTAAGAAAACATTTGAATTTTTTAAAATAATTTTTATTAAATTTATTGGGGTGACATTGGTTAGTAATATTATATAGGTTTCAAGGGTACAAATTTATAATACATCATCTGTGTATTGCGTATGTGTTCACCACCCAGAGTCAGTTCTCCTTCCATCACCATATACTTGACCCCCTTTTCCGTCTTCTATCACCCCTCCCCCCTTTGCCCTCTGATAACCACTAAACTGTTGTCTGGGTCTATGAGGTTTTGTTTCTTTGTCTGTCTTCCTTTGTTGCTTTCAGTTTTATATCCCACATATGAGTGAAGTCATATGGTTCTCTACTTTCTGTCTGACTTACATGGCTTAGTATAGTAATCTCAGAATCCATCCATGTTGTTGTAAATGGCACTATTTCATCTTTTCTTCTGGCAGAATAGTTTTCCATTGTGTATATAGACCACATCTTCTTTATCCCGTCATCTATCGAAGGACACATTGGTTGTTTCCATGTCTTGGCCACCATGAGTCATGCTGCAGTGAACATCGGGGTATAGACCTCTTTAAGGATAAATGGAAAACATTTGAATTTTTTTATTGGTTGCACTGATACAAATTCCTAGGCCGGGCAGTAACTGCCTAGTATGGGTGCGAGTAGTTATTCAAACTGACTCATTGTCTTTCTCGTGTGTTAAAAGTATACATCAATATACTGTTTCTTCCTGGGGTCAACTTCGCTTATTCCATCTGGTTGTCTAGTCACTACCACACTAAAACACATCACGGACACTCAGTTGCCTAGAAAATATTTCTCTGGACACCAGAGAATTCCTAAAGTATTCCTCTTTATTCCAATTCGATTTCTTCTGCCAAACTAGTGAACCTCACAGGTGAGTTCACCTAGCCCCAAAGAGAAGGTCTTGACGATGTAGCTTTTACAAAGATAGACTGTGCTCGGAGAGTGGTTGAGCCCCGTTCAGGAGTGGACAGGAGAGCAGGGACGTCAAGAGAGATGAAAGCGTAAATCCCTCCCACTTTGTCTCTTCTACCCCAAAAGGCAGTGACTACTGTCCCGGTGAAGACACACACAATCTTTACCTGTGTCCTAGATCAGTTCCTGCCTTTCTATGCAGCTTTATCTTACACATCTTTCCCCAGCGCCCCTCTGTTTCTCAAACGTATTCAACTTTCACTCTCCGCTGTTCATTCAACCACACTGTTCTTCTCGCTAACCCCCCAACCCGTTCAGATGGGTGAGTCCTGCATCTCTCGAAAGCCCCAGCATTGAGTCGATTTCCCTGGGCATGGATTCTCAGCCCTTCTGGATCACACCGAATGTTTATATTTGTAATTATTTTTAAACGATTCTCTTCCATTGATCAGTGAGGGTATGGGTGACATCTACATTTGCTGTCTAGTGTTTTATTCCCAGAGCCTGTGCAGTACTTGTATCAAAGTACGTTTCATTTCCTAGAAAGGAAAGGAAGTCAGTAAAAAACCCTTCCCAAGATTCTAGGAGCTTTTGTAAATTATTTCTTGCAAGAAACATATTCTGATCTTGACATAAACAAACCCGGATAGAAATTTAGAACAAGAAAGGATTTTTAAGAAACTAACGCATATAATCACTTCACCTTGCTGATAAGAAAACGGAGGCCCAGAGAGCAGCAGCTGTTCATACTGGAGCTTATATTAATGACGATGATGAAAATAACGCCGATATCCAAGCCATCTCCATCAATGGCAGACGGGACCATGAGGCAGAATTCCCTGTTGCCACTGCAGCGCGTTCCCAGTGGTTCTCAGCAGTGCTGTGACAACACTCCAGTGACAAAGTGCCCAAATTGATGAAGAATTTGCTTTTCTGATAGAATGCCATCAATGTTATCTGTATAACTGTGTCGCTCTAACTTGCATACAGTTGAATAGCACTTTTAGTTTCTTTTGGGAATGAAGACATTTATTAAGTCGGTTAGGGTGTTTTAGCTGCAAGTACAGAAGAACTAACAGAACGTGGTTTACATAATAATGACTTTCATATATCACATAGTAATCGGTCTGAGTGCAGGGCAGTTCAGGGATAATTCACTGGCTCAGTGATGTAATGTGTGAGCCGGGCTCCTTTGGTCGTCCTCCTTCGCAAATCCTTACATGCTGGCACTTTTTCTCGTGACTTATTTTTCTTGGTTTTAATATGGCTGCAGCAGTGCCAAGCACCATATTCTCACACAAAGATTTCCAAAGGCGTTAAATGTCTCTTCTCATTTTAATAGCAAGAGAAACTTTCTCAGACTCTCTACTAAAGTCTCATTGGCCAGAGCTTGTGTCACAGGGTCGCTTCTGAAACAGTTGTTGGTGACAGGGTCATAGGATTGCAATGGCTAACTCAGACCAACCAGGATTTTCTTCTTTGCCTTGGAGACAGGAACCATTTCTCTCACAGTCGGTGGCTACTGGGGGTGGGGGGGAGAATGGCGAGTGTGGAAGGCCTGGTGTCTGAGGCAATGAACGCTGCTTGCCACATGCCTTTTATTTGTGAAGATCTGGTGATTGTATAGTTGGGATTTGGCAGGAATAATGTGAACTATTTTTTATTTTTGTCAAATTTTGCACAAAGCTTTGAATGATGGTATTTCAACTTCCTTCTGAAGTCTTCATTTGCTGGTACAGTTCACCCACTTGCTAAACATTTTCTGAGATCAAACATTAATTATTCAGAGCTCAAACTGTATCTGTTAGACAACGTACATACAATTAAATGCAGTTTGGGGGCATTACTCGCCCAACAGTTACTTCTAGGATGCTTTCTGCAAAGGACAAAGACCAACTATTTATATGAAACTGATCAATATGTAGACACATCCGGGGGATCTAACTGTATCATGTCAGATAAAATTAGTATGCCAGGAGCACAAATGTCATAAACGCAGAAGACTCAACTGCAGGAGAGACTTATTAGCAGTCAGACATAGCACACTGGCCGGCACAGACATATGCTGTCTGTGCCAAACATTCGTGATGCTATCTTAATGAATAGAGGAAGAACTCATTTTGAATCTGTAAGGTTTGCCACCAAGTTGAATAATGACACTCTCTGGGGAGGGGGGAGAAAGAGAGCTCTCACGTTTTCCATGTCCTTCGCTCATCTAAAAATATGATTTCTCTCCCAAATCTTCCTCCTGACACCCAACCATTGTATGCCGTATCAAGTGAATAGATAAAAATATTAATTTCCCCCATGTCTGTTCTAGTCTGTGAATGGTCATGTCTGTTGATAATCATGCTGGTTCTCTTGGGCTGCAAGCTAACTTGGGGGTGGGGGGGCCCTGTGTCTGGTGACTCAGTCTACCTCACACTTAACACAGTGTCACGTGCAGAAGGGTGCTTCCTGGTCAGTGTCAGGAGCCTTGTGAAAGGTAAAATTCAAATGAATTTTGTACTTGTTTAAGTTCAATAAACAGTAGCTCATTCCGGGGAAAATCATGTTCCAGGAAAAAATACCATCTTGCCCTTATCTTCTCATGAATACCAATAGTGGCTTTTTGGTTAAAGGATGGAAAGAAAACTGGAAAACAGTATTATGATGACTTAGCAATAGTTTATATTTTGTTACAGAAATAGACACAAAACTATACATATATAACAATACATATATAATGACATACATACACGTATATAAAACTATACAAGTGTTAAGAAAATACGAGTAGTATTTGCAATCTATATGAAATCTCGATTTCAATGAGAAAAAATGATGCACTCTACCTTAGAAGGATTTCAGTGTGAATATCCAGTTATCAGGTACCTGGCTGGTCTTTGTAGGCTGCAACATATATTTTGTATTTTAGCATCACTCGTGGTGGATGGGCAATTGGACTTCCATTAGTAGACCTGAATGGTCTTGGGAGAGGGAATGGCCATGTTTTTAAGCCATTTGAGAGTTTAACCTGTTCCACAGCCACTTGACACATGTAACGAGCGCTAGGGGGAGGATGCTGCAGGAAAACCACTACTGATTATTAAAAGGCCCTTCTGCAGTGGCCGTGACCTTTGGTAAGCATTCCAACACAACCTGTGATCTTTCTGAAGGGCACGTTCCTCCTCCATACAGTCCCTTGGTACAGATACGTGCGCCTCCAGTCGCCTGACCACATGGACCCACCATTAGGCAGGTCCGTGGGTCACTGGAAAATCCACTGTGGTGATAAGACCTTGTATTTTGGTGAGATTTACCTCCAAACTTAGGGGCTGCATGTCCTGCCTTGGCGTTTAAACTGCCTGTTAGTCCTTTATCTCTGGATGCTCGCATATGGCCTTACCATGTAGTAGACCCACAGAATGGCTGTTGGGATGTAGAGACAGTCAGGGGTTCTGCAAACTCATGGGACACCGTCCAAACCAGGAGACGCAACACAGGGTACGTGGCTGTCTGTGTTTGTTCAGACAAACCTCTGCCGAGGTTTTCTATTTATTAGGAGAGAGAGGAAAAGCGTTCCCAAATCCACAGACCTCCTGCAGGTAGCGTGAGTGTGCTGAGCTTCTCCAGCAGGAAAACCACAGCAGTGGCCATCGGAGTCAAATCCATTTCATTGAAGATCATTAGTGCTTATTCCGTGAGGTTCATCACTTTGCACAATTGGAGAGATTAGTGGAGTTATACGAGGAATCACCACGCCTGCATTTCTCCGATCTTTGATAGTCACACAAATCACCCTCTGGAGGAAAAGATTCCTCAGGAATGGGATATTGCTTTTAATTTAGTATTTCATTAAGACCAGGAAGTTCCAGGGGACACAATGCGATCATAATAACCTTTACTTTATGGGTCATAAAAATTAGTAGGGGTTTTGCCAGTATGTACGTGTATGTGCGCACGTGTGTGTGTGTTTGTGTTGTATTTCAAATACAGAATTTTTAATTTCAAATATATACTGAATAATTAGGAAAGAGAAACAGAATGAATCTGTGGTCCATTAAAGCCAGATATTGATTTATTATCTGATATCATAGGCCACCACTCTATCTAATGGAGCACAGTGGTATATGGGGGTTTTGTGAGCAATAGTGTTAGCAGTGAGTTAGTATCTACTAATCCACAAAAGGGCTGGCTATTTCCCTTTTCCCAGTGGTACATGGCTCCACATCCCTTTAGAAAGACTTGGAGAAGAATCACGATCCATACTTGGACGTTATTATAGGTCCAACCGTGATGCTCTCTGCCTCCATGTGTGTGCCAGTCTAGAAACTGGTTCAGATATTGGCCTTAGGTTTCGAATGACAAAGCTATACCATAGTTTCGCAAGGTTGGCCTAAGTTCCCCAGACACAAAGTTCCACCCTCCTGCAACATACATAACCTACTGTACATACCATTGAAGAAACTTCCAGCCACTCTGAATCTGCTTTGTCTTAAGACATCTAATAATGAGTAACAAAGGCTGAGGGCTCTGTCGGCCTTTTTATGCTGGAGATTAAATGAGAACAGTTGGCGTCTGCAATTCTCCCACCCACTGAAACCGGGAACCTATTTCAAGTACAGTCTCTCATAAGCATCTTGTACCAATAAGTGTGTTTCATAGACGTTGGTGCTCTCATGACACAGTATTTTTCTCAGCTTCTTGGTAAACAGAGTGTCTTCTGGTGCTTCTCGGGGGACGTAGTTAGGAAGCTATCGGGACTCATGTATGACAGACGCAGCCCATGCCTCTGACTCCCAAAGCGTTGCGAGCTTCCTCTATGTGCTATACCCAGGTTTCTCTGGCATTTCATCTGCTTTCTGTCTTTCTGCAGCTCACCTTTGAGCCCCGGGTTTCAGATTTTAGGCATTTGCCCAAGCAAACAATTACAATCACTTCCAGGGAATCCTGCCAGCACACTGAACTCATATTAATTTCACCAAATCAAAAGTAATGATCCTCCCTCATTTAAAAAACAAGCTCAGATCTATTCCTATACACATTTCCCAGATTTTGCTCAACATGAATTAGTAAAGCCATATATATATATATATATATTTTTTTTTTTTTATTTTTTAAATGGGAAAGCATTCTTATGAACGTTTGATTTTGTGATGTTCTCTAGCAGTATTCTGGAATACAATGCTTGCTACATTTGGGGAGGCAAGAAGGATTTAGTAATACCCAGAATACATGGCTAAGAAGAATCATGTGCTTGTAAGAAAAATAACTTAGGCAGGAGAGTTACGTAAAATGCTTTTTTTTTTTTTTTACATTTATTTTTTAAACTTATTGGGGTGACAATTGTTAGTAAAATTACATAGATTTCAGGTGTACAATTCTGTATTACATCATCTATAGATGATGTAAAATGCTTTTATGCATCAGTGAGCATCTCATCAGTGAGCCGAGAGGGCTGCTCTCTCCTTGTTTCCAAGACAGTTGCAAGGCCTCAGAATCTCCCCATACAGCCTCATGTTAATTCTGTTTTTTCTCAATTGTTGCCATGTTAATCTAAGATCTGGTAAAGCTTTGGATTTAACTGACATTCTCATCCAGTGTCTGCAAATCAAACACTACATTTAGGTTGCGGTTACCTCAGCTCCATGTCAACAGGAGATCAAACAAGGGGTGAGGGAGTCTTCTGATCCCCAAGAGAAGTTAAGATCTCTAAATCTTCCCACATGCCCTCAATTTAATTCTTATGGTTCTGATCTTTCCAAGTCATTTTCGTAACTTTGACATAAAAGGTGTGGAGAAGGTCTAAATTCAGTAGATATTGTAATTTAGCTCAGACATGACGCTTAGACCTTGGCTGCCTCCATAAGCTTGAGATGAGATCAGGAATGGACCTCGATTGCAGTTGGTGCCTTGAACAAAGCGTTTTCAGGATTTTAGCTTGTTATTCTCTTGTGGCAGCTACCTTGCTTTCCTCTTATCTTTGATTCACGGCAGCAGAAAAATGGACACTCCAAAATTTGCCTTCAGGAAGCACCTTATTCTATATGACCACGGTCTGCCACTGGTGGTTTTCTGTTACGTACTGTAGGTTTCCATATTCTCAACATAGAAGATCATATGAGCTCTAAATACCCTTATTAACCATGTGACCCGTTGCTTACAAGCCAGTCTCTAGTTCCAGTGTCTGTGCAGTTCAAATTTCTGATCGCAAGCAACAGAAACAAACTCTGTGCAATTTAAGCAGAAGAGGAATTTCTCAGAATGAGTTTGTGCCAAAACTGGTCGTAGGAAATGGACAGGGACCAAGAGAGATTATACAGCAAAAAGACACATGAGATTGAAGTACGGGAATGGACCAGGTAGCATACCAGCCCTGGACGCCGCTGCAACTAGACACTTGCAGCCGTCACCACTTTCAATACCATGGCCTCTGCCATGGATACTTTATAACTAGTGCCTACACTTGTACATTGCTTTCTGTATTGGTTTTCTATTGCTACCACAATAAATGACCACAAACTCAGCAGTTTAAAACCACACATATTTATCGTGTCGCAGTTCTGTAGATCAGAAATCTAGACATAGCATGGCTGAGCTGGTTCGCGGCTCTGGGTTCCACATGGTAGAAATCAAGGTGTCGGCAGGGCTAGACCCCTTTCTGGAAGTTTTGAGGATGCATCTGCCTCCATGTTCATTCAGGTTATTGGAAGAATTCAGTTCTGTTTGGTTGTAGGACTGAAGTTCCTATTTCCTTGTTGACCAGTAATGTGGGACATTCTCGCCTCGTAGGGGCCACCACCACTCTCTAGTTCATGGGCCCCTGTCGCCCTATGAAAGCCAATAGTGGCAGGTAGAGTCCCTTCTCACGCTTAGAATCTCTCTGCCATCCCTTCTACCTCATCTTGCTTCTGCCCCACTTTTCTGCCTCGTCCCTCTGATTTTTCTGCCCCCTCCTTCTGTTTTTTAAGGAGTCGTGTGATTTCATTGAACCCACCATGGTAGTTTAAGACAATCTCCAGACTTTACGGTCAGCGTCTTAGTATCTTCATTCCATCTGCAGACTCCCTCCCAGCAGTACCTAGGTTAGTGTTTGATTGTATAACAGAATCTTGGAGGACCTCTGTGGAATTCTGCTTACCACACTTCCTTAAGACACAAATCGCTAGTCAGAGCATACAACCCCCAAAACAACACCTCACGTGCCCTAAGTTGAGCTTCTAGGGAGTGGACAGAAATGGGATTTGGCAGTGTGAACCTCTATAGTGAAACCTTATGTTTTACTTACTCTAACAGAATGGGTTTATCAATCTAAGAAACAAGTGGGTTCAAATACTCAGTGCCCCCTCCACCAGTGAAATAATGTCCATACCAGAAGCAAAATTCCTTTTGTTCTTTGAATTGATGCATTTATTAAGCACATTAGTGAAATTAAGCCATTAAAATTGCATCATTCAAATATACTTCTATTAATGCTAATCAACTAATTGAGGAACAATCTGCAAAAATTTTCTTAATTAGCACTTAGCTCCCCAAATATTCATTTTCAATGAATAATTTATCATTTAAATGTATTCTAAAGTAAAGTCAAGGCCTGAAACATTAAAATTTGGTGGTTCTCCATTTCCTATTGACCTAGTACTACATAAGTACATGATACACTTGTAAAGCTCTCTAGGAAAATAATTATTAGAACACATTGCAATTTCTGTGCTAGAAAATTTTCATCAAGTGCACTCACTTAAACAGGTAAACTCATAAGTCATTCAAAGAAAGTACAGCAAATACAAAAGTACTTCTCTTTATTGATAATTATACTTGATTGGCAAAAAAGTCATATACTTGATGTTTGCTTTTCTGGTTAAAGAAAGAGGCAGTGTCAGCTGGAGTGCTTGCCTTTAACCCTGCTTCTAGGTCCCGTAGATGCCATTTTTCTGTCAGGAGAAGTCCTAGCCTGATGTATTTACTCCATGCAATTGAAGCTTGTCAGATGTCTGCTGCAGGCATTTTTAGTTTAAAAAAAAAAAAAAAAAAAGGAAAAAAACAGAAGGGATTCTTTCACTTGGGAGTTAAAAAACAAAACGATAAAACATTCACTGAGACATCAGCAAAAATGGTGGAGCAGGGAAGTCCAAAAGTCTGTACCACCACAAAAGCAACAAATAATCTGGCAAAAACTGTCAGAATTCTTTTTTTCCAGATTCTGGAATCTAATCAAAAGCTTAAAATAACCAGAGGGACTTTTAATCAAGAAAATCAACTGAGTCTGGTCATAGAGAGTCATGGCTCTTGCCTAGTACCATCCTCCATTCCCAGCTCTGTGGCATCCTGAAAACAATAGTCCACATTCCTGGTACAGCTTCCTACATTTTATTGTGTCAGGGGTTCTTCTGTTTGTTGGTTTTGTGTGTTTGTTTTGGGGACTTGGGGGGGAGGGGTTATCTTGTTTGCTTTTTACAATTTAGAGACCTAGGAAATGGGTCCCTCTTCTGAACTAAACTCTTTTCCAAAAATCTTTCTTCTTGGAGAGACCAAAGGAATGCTTCCAATCATTTTGGGGGGGGGGGGGAATCAGACTTCCATTTTGAGAATGGAATACCATTAGTAGAGATACAGATATCAACCCCTCCCCACTTAAAAATAATCCATTCAATATTTAATAAAAATAGTTTAAACAATGTTTTAAATGGTTGGATGTACCTAAAAGAAAGTAAGGGGAATCTGAGGTCATGAGTGAGAAAGGAATACAGATGAAGGACAAAGCCAGCTATTGCAATCTATTACCTTGAGGATAGGCAGAGATGCTAGAGTACCAGTGGCAAGGGGGTGACTGCAGACAATACCCCGAAATTAGTGAGTGAGAGATCCTACATAAAGGGGCAACCCCAGATAGGTCTCACCCTCAGACAAAAATTTCACAAAATTCATTGCTCTCTAAAATGATTTTTGATTCCAATAAGATGCCCAGTTGAGTAAGGAGCCTCATTTCCGAATCACTGACCAAACACGCGTGGAGGATCCATTACCGGAATGGTACTGGCCCAGGTATGGGGAGAACACAAAGCTGAATAAGCACCTAATTTTTCTCAGAGAATGCACTATACTTTGCCATGAGGAAACCATGAGTCAATAACTAAGACAGAAGGTAAAATAAAATCTGTCTCCAAAGAGACCACACATCTTCCAGTTGGAGCAGAAGAAGGAAGAACCAATGTGACCACAGCAACCAGTAGACTCCACACATGGGTGGCATTTGCACGGGGGAGTTTTAGGAACAGCACGAGGACAGACACGGAGGTATGAAACGCATGCTGTGCTGTCAGAGTAGGGAGTGTAAGTGGTGGAACTGATACAATGTCGTGGGAGACGAGGCCAGAAGAGTTTGGGACTCGGATGTCATTCTGGTGCACCCCAAGTTTATTCCTGAGGCCGCCAGCTCCCCAAGACTGTGATGAACTGGAGAAATATCAACTGACTTAGATTTTAGAGAGATACCTGGGCCGCCATGTGCCTGGCAGGCCTGAAGGTCTGGTTAATGAGGAATCGTTAATAAGATGCTCAAGGGATTCGGGTTTATTCACGTGACCGATGGGATAAGGGTTTCCTCCCAGGAAGCCTTTAAATGGTTTTTTTTCCCCATTTCATTTCCCTGAGTTTCAGTGTTGCTCAGAAACCGATTCAAATTCAAACATCTACAGTTTTTGTTTTTTATTTTCAAAACTATAATAATATCTTTGGGTACATAATTACAACATTCAACAAGAATCCTGAGAAAGACATTCAGCAAGTGATATAATCTGGTTCCTTAATATTGGATTCAGAGGGACTTAAAAATACACTTCTCAGGGATGAAAATTCCCACTATAAGAAGTATTTGATTTTTGAAAAGGGGACCGCTGGTTACAAAGAGCATGGACTGTAAGTCACTGGTGAAAAAAATTACCAAAATAATAATAATTAATAAATAAATGAAGCAAAGAGACACTGAAAGGGTTTAAGTAATATGCCTATTTTCGATACGAGTCTTTGTCATTTTTACAATGTATTAAATAGATGGGAAAGATCTAAAAAAAAAAAAATTACCTGCATTGAGTCACTACCAAGAAGTCACTACCAAGCCTTTTTATATACAGAGCCAGTGTTAATTAGACGTGACTTTGAGAAGTCTTTTAAAGTGCAGGTGGAATGGGGAACGCTGCTAGTACGGAAACTGGCCAGTCGAGAACAATCTATCGAGCACATCAGTAGGAAAAGTCTTTCCCCAGAGACTCGTTATTTGATGATAGAAAAAAGAATGTCTAGACATCAAATGGGTTTTGGACAGTTTAAGGTACTAAAGTATTTTCCTGGGGAAAAATTTTATGTTAGAGACAGATCATAGAGTTATACAACAGTAGAACAGAATAAAAGATGAGCGATACCCAGCTCGTCAGATATTATATGTCCCAGTAGCCACGTGTATTTGCATTTTCCCCAGTAGTCTCATGAATGAAATATGGCAGCATGTTGGTTGAAGATGCTTTCTGGGTGGTAGAATTACTCTAGTGAATTCTCGTTCCTGCTTATGCGAGGTCAGAGTCTCTGCAATCAGACCTCCATAAAAAGTTCAGGGAAATGTTCGCATGATTGTACCCAGTTCATGCTTCTGTGTACTATTCATCCAATCATCCTAAAGCAAGGACCCGTTTCAGTCCCTAAAAACTAGGAATGCAGGGATGAAAAGTGCCAGCAGAGATTCTGGTGAGTGTTGGTTGGGCAACTGGAGAGGAAACTGGCTGATGAGTTAACTCCGATCAAGGGACAGCATGAGGTGACGACAGCGTGACTCTCTCCCTTTACCACGCTCCCTCCTTTAAAGAGTATTATGTTTTCTCTCGTTTGCTTTCTCCTGTAGTTACTCTGGTTGTCAGCATAAAATTTCTGCCATGTTGGTAAGGCCAGAATGTCAAGTAACTAAAGACCTAGTGAATCAGGAGACCCTATTATTTTTTTGGCTTCACCAATGCCAATCATGTTTTGGGACAAATAAATAACATGTGTGTTGGGTGCCATGTTGGGCTAAGACTATAATTCGGTGACTTCAGTAGATAGAGTGGGCCCTCTTCCTCCAAAAATCTAAGGGCTTTCTATTTTTTTATTGAAAGGGAAGGAAGAAATTTTGTGGAATGCATGTGTTTGCAGGGCTAGGCTAATGAATGAGGGAAGTATGAGTATGGAAGGGATGACGTGATGGTCCCCCTTTCCTCAGTTTCCCCCTCTGCACCTCAGCCTGACAGACTGCCTCTGAGCTTCTCCAAAGAGGCGTGTTGGGATCTAAATGAGAATTTGAGAAGTTACTTCCATTTGGTGAATTCTGAGTACAGATAGTTCTTCCAAGTGTCAGTGAGGATTTGTGTGTGTGTGTGGCAGAAAGCCGTTCTCCGGAGTTACCTGGGCGAGGAGCATGGTGAATGCTGACACCTCAAGCTATCAGCTGGCCGTGTCTGGGCTGAGCAAGGTTTTCATGGGGACACTGAGACCAGAGGCTGTGCGGGCAGTCCTTGTACTCTGGCCTTAGACTGTGTGGGTTGGGACAGATGTGAAAACGGTCTTCGATGCTTAGTTTGCAGTGGTTAAAAGTTAGGTATTACTTTGACATTTTTGATATCCTGAGTCCCATTCAGCATTCAAATGTGTGGCTTTTGTATATGTTAGGGAAATCACTGAGATTTTGATTTTCCCGAAGAATGTTCATGAATTTACTTGGGTTCTTCCGCATAGCCTCTTCTAAGACCATTTGACTTTAGGTGGGAGTTTTAGTTCCAATTTCTCAATAAGGCAAGAATGTCCATTTGCTTCTAGTCTTGGTGATTGAACTTATCCATGAACATGGGCAAAGACCTAAGGGAAGCCAGAAATTCAGACTCAACTGAACCACTCCAGTTTGGCCTGTGGTAGAGTCATCAAAGTACAGAATGTTTTGAATTGCAGTTAAATTCGAATTACAGATACACAACAAACAATTTTCCAGTACAAGTAGGTTCCAGATATTGCATGGAGCATACTTACATGGAAAAATAATCATTGCATACCTGAAATTCAAATTTAACTGGGCATCCTACATTTTTATTTGCTTTGATCCATGTGGAGTGTGTGTGTGTGTGTGTGTGTACGCACACATGTTGAAAAGCTGAAAATAAATATATCAGTAGATTAAGAGAAAATATTGTGCGGTAACATAATTAAAAATTATTTTACTATTGTTCTTAATAATACAGTAATATGTGTACCTACAAGTCAGATAAAGATACTACATAAAAGAACTATAGTTAATATCTCTGATTAATATAAATGCAAATATTCTCATTAAAAGGATTGTGCACCACAATCAACTGGGACTTATTCATGTGGCAAAACCACAGTTAACATCATAGTCAACTTTGAAAGGTTGAAAACATTCCCTTTAACATCAGGACACATATACATTTATAATGTTCTAAAAATTCCGGCTGCCTGAGATAAAATGGTGTACCATACTTAGAAATGACTTAATTAAGGAAAACTTGATTCCACATAGATAGTGTAATATGTTAACAGGTTTATTATATTTTCTTGATTGACAATGGAGGATTTTAACGTAAGAGCTGGACCTTGGACGTTGCTCATTACACAGATTAGTGACATCTGAAGTCTCAGTGACCTACAGAATTCCCCCTGGGCTTTCAACTCTTAGGACAGCCCTCATGGGGCTCTTTGCTTTTCAAGGTGCTCCCTGGCTTAGAATCTGGGAGTCATCAGAGCAGATATGAGAAAGGACTCACACCTCATCCAGGTATCGCAGGTCACCCTTCCCTGAGTTCTTCTGGAGAAAAAAAAAATCCCCAAATAACTGTCTAACGGGACAAAGTGGCTCTAAATATAGCAACTTGAAGTAAATTAGAAATGGGAGCTAGAGCCAGAAAGCCATCGTAAGAGAGAGATTTGGGGGATAAGCAATCTAATAACTATGGCGACATTACTGAGAGCTTCATAGGTATGTATTTTCATTTAATGTCTTTTAATCACCGTGGCAGCTCTGTGAAGCCGGTACACTTATCCCTCTTTTTACCTGAAGAAACTGAAACAGAGAAAAACAGTAACCTGACAAAGGTCACATAGCTTGCAAGGGACAGAAGAGAGAATCGGGGCCCAGGTCTCCATTAGGCCAAGGTCAATGCCATTGAGAGTCTCTGCCATGTCTCATGTGTGTCGTGTGTAGAGTTTCATAGCGGGCACCAAAAGATCCAATGGTTTGGTCCACGCTGAGCATTTTCATGACACCTTTGTGCTAATAAGAGTTTACTCCCAGTGTGTCTTAGGGGAGAAAGGTGAGGGAAACACCAAGGTATCTTCAACAATCTTTTTTTTTTAAATCACTCCAAGGTTTATTTCATTCTTTTCTTTTCCCCAAATACTTTTTTTAAAAAACTTTTATTGGGGAACAGTGTGTTTCTCCAGACCCATCAGCTCCAAGGCGTTGTCCTTCAATCTAGTTGTGGAGGGTGCAGCTCAGCTCCAAGCCCAGCCGCCGCCTTCAGTCATTAGTGGCAGGGGGCGCAGCTCACCATCCCATGTGGGAATCGAACCAGCAACCTTGTTGAGAGCTCGTGCTCCAACCAACCGAGCCATCCAGCCGCCCCTCTTAGCAATCTTTAGGAAAACTGTTAATAAAAGACATTTCCTACAGGTCTGTAGTTGGACTGCCTTCAAACTTGCTAGTTATAATTTTTCAAATTAGTTATTTTTATTTTTGCTTTTGTCATTTGGGGGGGGGGGGAACACTTACCTTGGAGTGAGCGCGTGGATGAAGTTATAATAGGTTCATCAAGCAAACACAGTCCCACACGACGCAAGTCAGGATTTCTCGTTTGAGATTGACTGTATCGCCTAACTCCAACCCTCTCCACCTCACCAACAATCAGAGGTGATTTTCTGCCACAACAAACAGTTGCTGAATCTCCCCTTCTGCTTCAACTCAAGAGGAACCACACACTATATGTCCAGGCAGACGAATGTCGGTGCGTGTTGTACTCACCAATTTTCCCTCGCAATCTAAAAACTGGTTGCCCCAGAGCTAGCCCACGTTCAATATTCTATGATTCAATAATTCGATTGCGTGTCTCCCTCTGACATGTTTTGTCCTGCCCACGTGAAACCTGAGTCAATTACAACTGGCTTTGAACAGAACTATCAAAAAATAGTCCACCGATTTCTATCTCTAGCAGCAAGGCCAGGCCGTCAGAAGCAAAAGGCGGCCCACGACCTTCATTCTGCTACTTACCATTATTAACCATCCACCTCGCCGGCAATACCATGCCGTGATGGCAAATTCCGGGAATCTTTATTAACTTTACACTTTTCCCTGAAGTGTAATAACCTTGAATTCTGACAAGCTTCTATTTATCCGCCCTATTGAATTTCAAATTGGTAACACACCTGGCGGTATGTTCAAGTGTTTCTGAAAAGAGCTGGTCTTTTTCTGTTTGGTTCTGAATCTCTGCCGTGAGATTCAGAGAGGAAGGGCATACCATAGCGTCCAGGTGGGCAACATGTTGACATGTGATGCCCTTGTCACTTTGGGGATGTGTTTGTTTTTAATTTCATCCATTTGATCCATATCCTTATCAAGCAAGTGCCAATCATCAAAATGCCATGAATAGAAGAGTCGTAAAGGAACACTGATGGTAATTAACGTCCAACAGAGCCTCCTGCCGTGGATTTCAACGTGTACCAATGGGACTCACTGATGGTTGAGACACTATAAAGAAAACAAAGACCGGAAGAAATGTGAGGGCATGAGTAAAACCCTCAGCATCAAACATTCCTATGTCTACATGCACCTCGTGTCCTGGGGCAGTGTTTTCTGGTTTTCCTATTTAGTCTCGTTTCCTGCCGTGTTCGAAGGCAAGGCTGAGTGGGCAGTGTCCGGAGACCTGAGTTCAGCTTTACCTAACACTTGATGTCTAATCTCTCTGACCCTCAGTTTCCCAAGAAAAATTAGAAGGTGACATCAGGTCAGTCATTCTCAAACTGTTATCAACAGAACCATATGGACGGTTCTAGTCCTGTGTCTCCACAGTTGCCAAAAAAAAAAAGGAAATGTGTTGAGAGGCAGCCTGAGAAGGTGTGGGTTGACCTCATTTAACAGCATTTACATGAAGGATCAATGTAAGATTCTGTTGGAAAAGTGGGTTCCAGCACTAAAATAACCTGTTCCCCCAAATCAGATAACATCTAAGGACACCATCCCTGTGACCCCAGTGCCTTCTGGGTCCCGGCACAATCGTGGGTGCGTTCCAGGAGATGTGAAATCACAGAGAATGAGAACAGTCTTGCTCTTTGAGGATAACGTCACTTCATCAAAAAGCTCTGTGAACGATGGGACCCTGTGTGTGAGCCCAGTGCATCTTGAGTGCCTTCGGGTGTTGACAGATCCTAACCTGACGTGGAAGAGGCCACGGAAGAAACGACATAAGACGGGGACGTTTCTTTGGAGACTCAGGCTGGGAACCAAGTGTTAAAAATACTCAGTGGGATTTCGGTTTTCCTCTGGACGGCAATCATGGAGCATTCCGAATTTTTCTCTTAAGTTTTATGAGGCTGTTTTCCTCTTCCCAGTATCAAGATTCCTGCACAAGTCAAAAATGGATTTTCCACACACATCTAATTACGTCCAGTGCTCTCCAAAAATGCCATAACACCTAATTTAAGCTTCTCAGAACATCCCTGGCTGTGGCAGGCAGATGTAAACAGCCTGAGGTAATAGCTGTGTTCCAGAAATGTGTGCACTAATCCTCTTATTTTGAGTTAATCACAGTTCTCAGTTGTGCGCAGTGCAATTTTAGTGACATACTGGCTTCAACTCCGATTCACCTTCCACTGGATGGTGTTGGAATAACTGGCAACCTATCTTCCCAACATATACCCTTCAGCCTCAGTTATGGTGGCCAGAGCTTGTCCCCCAAATCGTCTCTCTTATGATGCCTTTCTGGCTCTAGGCCCCCGTTTCTGATTTACCTCGAGTTGCTACATTTGGAGTGACTTCGTCCCTTTACACAGTTCATTTGGGAATTTTTCTTTCTCCAGAACTCAGGGAAGGGTAACCTGTGGTACCTGGATGAGGTGTGAGTCCTTTCTCATATCTGCTCTGATGATTCCCAGATCCTATGCCAGGGAGCTGCTTGGAAAACAAAACATAAGCAGAGTGTAGAACAAGCCTGGAATAGAGAGAGGCGTGGCGGAGGTCTGAGTGGCCTGAGTGGCCACTGGAGAGCTCCGTGGGAACAGGAAGTGACTTTCTGGGGAGATGAGGATGACTAGTCCAAAGAGAACAGAGATCTTAAGATGATGGATCGTACCGTGAATCAAAGGTCTCCCCACCCAGGCACCCAGGCACCCAGGCACCCAGGCGTGGGCTCCTGAGATGTCTGCATGTCTGTGGAAGGAGAGCCCAGCCATGTGGTTACCTTACATGCAGCTCGTATTCTCTGCAGACTGACAAGTGAGAACATTGGTGTGTGAGCCTTCGGAACTGGCGGCCGGGGGCCAGGGGAGAAGTTAAATGGTGTCTCCTCATCTCTGAGATGAGTTTCTTCTGGACTCGCACAGAAGCCCAGGAGCCACAGCTATTGTCTCAGACGCCCCACGGGCAACGCCATGATGGTAACGTCAGAGGAGGAGGCGGAGTTTTGGACACTGAGTTTGAAATGGGCGGCGTGATTTTGTGATAAGAATGCATGTCCCCTATTCAAGGTAGTCTCAGATTGGCTGGGAAAGAGAACTAACTCCCTGCATAATAATCCATGAACATGATTACGTAGGGGGGGTTTATGCAAGATTGCAGGGAATATGTATGGTGCTGCGTGTAAATAAACATTTAGAGGCATGATGTGAACTCCTAGTCTGACCAACAGTGAAGAAATTCCTTTGAAAATAATTGGGAAAACACATAATGATGTGGGGAATAGTTGAAATATATTGTTATGTGGGAAGAACAGGTTATAAGGATAATACTATAGTATGATCCCAAATTTGCCAGAATGTAGGTTGTACACACCACACACACACACACACACACACACACACACACACACACACACACATACATACACACACAATTATATATAGTTATTTCTATTTATTAGTTATTCATGAAAGGATCTCCATGGTAGTGGTGGTTCTCTCTATATGGTGAGATTTTCTGTAATGGATATGTGTTATTATTATAACTAGAAAACATAACGTGACATTGTGTAGATTCATGAGCTAGCCATCTTCAGAAAGAAGTGGCTTAAAAATACTGCCAATTTTCCAACTCACTTCTTAGATTTTTCTGGAACAGATTCATCGATTCAATTCATCGATTCAAATATTTCTTCACCCACATCACTTCCTTCCCCAGATGACTAGAGAGAAAAAAATCACCCACATAAACATTAAAATCCCCCAAAACACACATCACCATTTATCAAGCGCTGTCTGAGAAACAGAAATATATATATATATATATATATATATATATATATATATATATATATATATATAGCAAATGGACATAAAACTTAGTTCTGAGTTTCCTAGCAGCCACAACAGAGAAATGTGATGTGCTAGAGAATTCTTGTATCAAAAAATATACCAATTCAAGAAATGTGAACTATTTCCAATGTGAAAACTTGAATAAAATCTGTTGAATGAAGGTAGGTTATAGAGAGGAAAGACGTGTCAGATGAACAATTCTGGGAATATTATCTATTTGAATGGACATCTTGCCAATAATTCAAAAGCTTTTCCTGGCAATTTACTAAGTGCATAGTGCTTTTTGCTAATCATCCACAATAAAAATTTATCTCTGTTTTCCTGACAGAGTACCGTGTAGTGATTAAGTATTTGTCTCTAGACCAGACTCCAAGAGTTTGGATCCTGGTGCCATCACTTACTCAGTCTTTACTCTGGGTAACTTATACAATGTCTCCAACTTCCTTACTTAGGAAATGGCAACAGTAACAGCATCTTTCACAAGTAGCCATGAGGATGAGATGTGTGATGGTTACCTTTATGTGTTCACTTGACTGGCCACAGAGTATCCAGATTAAGTATGATTTCTGGGTGTGCCTGGGAGTGTTTCCAGACGAGTTTAGCATTTGAATCCCCATTCTCAGTGAAGTAGATTGCTTTCTCCAATGTGGGGGGTCATGGAATCATTTGAGGGCTCGAACAGAACAAAAAGTGGAGGAAGGACAGAAGTGCCCCTTTTTGCTTCCTGCCTGCCTGCTTGAGCTGGGCCATCTGGGTCTTCACCGCTGACCCTTTGGATTTGGACTGAATTACACCACAGCTTTCCTGGGTCTCCATCTTGTAGACAGCCAGTCATGGGACCTGTCAGCCTCCATAATCACATGAGCTGATTCCTCATAATAATTCTCCTTTTATGTCCTACTGGTTCTGTTTCTCTGGAGAACCCTGCGACAGATGGTAATTTACTTAGAGTATAATAAGTGCTGTGTAAATGCTTTTGTGATCCACCACCACCATCCCCATCACCCAACAGCTATAGAGAAACACCACAAGTAACATTACTACCTAACTTGGACTGCAAGTTGGTGACATTTTAGTGAAATCCATTTGTTTCTTGTAGCATAAGTTCACCTAGTCTTGCCAAAGCAGCCCAAACGTTCACAGGAGTTTCCTCCCCGTTGCCTTTGGGACTACACATGATCTAAACTCAGTCCTGATTTCCCAGGTATTTTGACCATGACCTCTACCTAAAACTGACCCAACACCACCTGGAGAAGTTATTGAACTTCCCTACACCTCCTCTCATTGTGTTTCACCTCCTTGCTGGCTCTTTTCCCTCGCCAGCCTCCCCTCCCAATACACACACTCACACACTGCCTGATCCTCCGGATTGATTTAAACATTGTAAAAGTCCACCAAGGAGGGTTTTGGGGCACTAGACATCAGGTTCAGAAGGAAAATATGGACTTTAATTTCTTTCCCAGGGAGATTGGCTCCTACACCCCAAATTCTGATCCTGTTGAATGAAATTCAAAATAGTTACATGGCAGAAGGATTTCTGTGATAAAGACTCCATGTCCATGTGTGTGAGAGTATGTGTGTGTGTGTGTGTGTGTGTTCATAGGAGTAATGGTACACCATAATTACCCCGTAATTTTGCAAAGCGTTGCTCTTAGGATGACGACCACTGCCGGCGTCCCCCCATGTATGGAATGAATCAACAGTCATCATAAATGATACCACATCCACTCTTCTCTTGTTTTTCCCCCATTAACTCAATGTTCGGTTATAATTTTAAAACATTGTTTTCAATGTTTAGGAATAGGAGAGAGTGCAGTTGTCTCCATTTTCGAGATACAAACACTGAGGCTCCAATGGCAAGGTGCCTTTCCTTGCTCATTGTAGCCACTGTCATTGTACAGCCACAGAAACTGTCCCCAACCTACTGGTGTGGGAACCAAGCCTCTCTGAGGACCCACAGACCTGGGCCCTGGCCACTGGTTTGACATGAATTACCCATGATTTCTCAGAACCTTATTTTATCTTTGTGGATCTCAGCTTTCTCCTCTGTAACATTAGGGAGAAGGTATGGTATTTGTCTTTCTCTGTCTGACTTACTTCACTTAGCATAATACTCTCTAGGTCCATCCATGTTGTTGCAAATGGTAAGATTTCATTCTTTTTATGAAAGAATGAATAATACTCCATTGTATAAACGTACCACAATTTGTTTATCTAATCATCTATTGATGGGCATTTCGGTTGTTTCCATATCTTGGCTATTGTGAATAGTGCTGCTGTAGATATAGGGGTGCATATATTTTTTTTCAAATTAATTTTTTGGATGTCTTTGGATAAACACCAAGGAGTGGAATTGCTGGGTCGTAAGGAAGTTCTAGTTTTTATTTTTTGAGGAACCTACATACTGTTTTCCATAGTGCCTCTAAAGAATAGAATAAACAAGCAAACAAAACAGAAATAGACTCATAGATACCGAGAAAAAACTGATGGTTGCCAGATGAGAGGGGGGCAGGGATGGGTGAGAAGATGAAGGGATTAGAAAGTACAAATGGGCAGTCATAACACAGTCATGGGGATGTGAAATACAGTGTGGGGAATATATAAATAATATTGTAAAGATTACGTAGGGTGTCAGATGGGGAATGGACTTACCGGGAGAATCACTTCATAGATTATATAAATGCCTAACTACTGCACTGTACACCTGAAAGTAATATAAAATAATATATAATTACAGTTGACAGTCAGTACTATGTTTCCCTGAAAATAAGACCTAGCCAGACAATCAGCTCTAATGCATCTTTTGAAGCAAAAATTAATATAAGACCCGGTCTTATATTATATTAAAAACCTGGTCTTATGTTACAGTAAAATAAGACCGGGTCTTATATTAATTTTTGCTCCAAAAGATGCATTAGAGCTGATGGTCTGGCTAGGTCTTATTTTTGGGGAAACAACGATATGTATATGCACACATATATATGTATGTATGTGTACGTATATAGTCACGGCATGTAAAGTACAGCATAGGGAATATAGTCAGTGGTACTGCAATAGCTGTGTATGATGTCAGAAGGACAGTAGATTGGGTGGGGTTATCACTTTGTGAGGCCCGTCAATGTCCAATCATTATGTTGTTTTGTACACCGGAAACTAATAATGAAATAAAATTTTAAAAATCAGGGCGAAGGTAGGTCTACAGGATCACGCACGTTTAGAACTTCACACTTATTACATGATATTTTTTACTCTGGGATATTCTAAGTTCCTTTTTTTATTTCTCTGATTTAGTGTTTTGACCTCAATCCTAGTTTTGTAAATGTTCACTTATTATAATACATGAACATTTTTCTCTATGAATTAATTTAATTCAATATTTCAAACAACATGACTAGGAGAAACATTTCATTTAGGCTAAAAATATCATGTTGATAAAAAATTAACCGAGTCCACTACACCACTGCCCAAAAATGTCCACACAACAACGTAGGCAGATTTTTAAAGGAAACTATCTTAAGAGGAATTTGAGTTATAAAATGACTGGGTATTCGGCCAAGATGAAAAGATAAACCCTGTTTTTTTGTTGTTTTTTTCTGAGTGACCCTACACGGGTGGCCTGCAGCAGCCATATTTCAAATCACAGGAAATTACAGCTTAGCAAGTGCTCTCTCCCCATGGGCTCAAATAAAATTTCCTAAAGAATGGATCGACCCACAAGCTGGAAAGGAATCGTTGCTCCGCAGAGGAAATCTGTGCATTACACTAGGCTGGTCTCTGTGCTGCTCTCTCCTCCCCAAATCTCCATGCAGTGTTTCATCATTGAGGCTCTGCCAGTGGAATCAGCGCCGTCTGTCCAAGCAGGATCTCTGGATTCCGTCTGTTTCAGAACGAAGCTGAGCGCCCACCCTCTGGGTTCAGAACCAGCTCCCTTCTGCAACTTCAGGAATCCTTTTTGAACTTCCTTTTTCTGTAGTGAATGAAGAAGAGAGGGAGGGAACATAGTTCTGTAGTGAATTAAAATAAACTACTTTTTTTCCCTAAAATATCTTTTTCTAAATATTTTCAGTTTTGACATTTATCCACTACGCTTATTATATTTTAACTATTTTGATCACTTTAAAAAAAATTTGTTGTTTTCCTGGACCCAATGGCTGTATAGCCCTTTTCTTAATTTATTTTTAAAATTTCCCTACCTGTTCTGAAGTTCCTTGTTAAGTATGATATGCCCAAAAAAAACTTAGGAATCTCCCTATTCAAAGTCAAAGACCATGATAATATTTTCTTCCACATAAAATAAAGCCTTTTTTTTTATTATTTCTGTCAAATATAATTTAGGCTCAATCAGCACTCAGAATCTATGTTGCCAATTAGATACCGTACGTTCTCCAATGTGAAAAAAACTCACGGAGACCGATAGACACACCATGGAACGAATCTGTGAGATAAAAGAAAGATAATTGATGCACCCTTCAGTCTTCAGCATTGATTTCTATTTATTATTACAAACTCCTCAAAACACAAAGATTGGGTGTCAACCTGTTACCCTGGAAGCGCACAATTGAAGAAAGCATTACCTGCATGACTTACTTCATGAAATTTGTTTACCAGAATCGGGAGTTTCACGTCCTTTTCAAAGGACTTTGAAGTCAGAGAGAAAAAGATGATTTGAGCTGCCTTTCTTCCCTTAATGCTTTACTTTGGAGATTTACCAGACTTCAGTTAAATAGATGCCTTCTTGACAACCAGGCATCTTAGCAATCTGAGTAAAGTGGGGAGTTGAAGTTCACCCCAACTCCCCCGTAGGCAGGCTGGAGCTCTGAGCCGGCCACTTGCATCCAGCACAGCTGGCTGGCTTTGAAAATCCCTCCTGAGGAACAATGACCAGCAGACCGTTCTTACCTTCATCTGATTTCCAAGCCTTCGTGTGACATATGAAATAAGAAGAAAGTGACAACAAAAATCAATGTGTCTGAATAGTCTTGGTTCGAAACATACCTGTCACAGGCTTAACTCAGAAATTGGGTGGGATATTAGATCCAATATCTTTTTGTTGTTGTTGTTTTTGTTGTAGTGGTTCTGGTGGTGGTGGTGGTGGCAGTTTGAGTTTGGTTTTTGACTTCAGATTTTCTTTCAGTACCTGCAGAGAGAAAAAGGCAGAAACCCTCTGCTTAGTTTGCACAGTGGGGAGTGAGCCTTATTGAAAATTTAAAATTATAAACAGTGCCTGACCATCCTTGCATTGGGTTTTACTCTCTTCTATATTAACACATTTCTGATTAAAAAGAGTCAGGCCACCTCATAGTGGGATCACGGGTTTTTAAAAAATACTAACTGAAAATAAATCTTTAGGAAGTTAACATGTACTTTAAGTTATAAAAGTATAACATGTTGGAGATTATTGCTCTATACTAGTTTTACCAGTGGAATTTCGAGAAGAAAATTATTAGACTGAGTTTTAAGCACATTTATTAGATTCCCTATAGAAATGCGGAATAAAAGCACCCATTTGTGTAAACTGGCCATCAATTATTTCTCTATTTTACATAACATTTTCTTTGTCACTAACTCTCTAAATAGAAAGGTAATATATACGAGTATAATACAAAATTGAAATAGTCCTTAGAAAATACCTTGCTTCAATCTAAAGAAAGAATTCATGTTTACTCTGTATATGATAAAGTTTAAAAACTACTTAAACATTTTTCTGAACAAAAGACACGTTTTAATAAAACAGTCACCATATCAACAAAAGTTAGCAGCCTTAAATATAAACATATTGTGATCTTTTGTGAGTCTTTTTGGAAAAATATACCACTTGCCAAAAAAAATTACCAAGATGATTGTCTATTTTTAAACAAAGCAATAAAAGCCATTCAACCTCCTATTCACACATAAATGAATTTTCTTTTCAAAGGATATTTACCCTTTAAGGGGACATTTTTAACCTTATGACACCATAAAATTCCATGCATGCAGAGTTATTTGTTTTTTATTTTTCTGGCATTCATTCTTCATCAGATATTTTCCATGGGCTTTCTCGTGTTATTCAACTAAAGGCATAGTTTTAATAGTTCATTTTAATACCTTGATTAATAGGAGACAATTTGTTTAAAAATAATATTAGTGTTGGCATTTTGTAATGAATTACGGAAGCTGAGCAGACATGCTCTTTGGTGCCTTTTTTGAATTTCCTTTCAAAATGTGTTGAACTCCCAGTATTTGCTTGAATCTACCAAGTTTTAATACTAAATGAACTTTCGAATCTGAGAAGGGTGTTTACTTACAGTGTGGAGATACAGGGAGAACGGGTTCGGGTCGAGACCCAAGAGTTTCAGCCCTGTGGTTGGAGGTGCTGGGCAGTGGGTCCCCAACGCTGCTTTCTAGGGGGCCTGGGGCCCGCCAGGGCTGCTAACAGTCTCCAGCAAGCTAATTTTAAAAGACCAATGTGGCAATAGTTACAGATTTGCTGTCTGTGCTTTCTAACTAGCAGTGGCATTAGCCCGATAAAAAAGCGCTATCCTGACAACCTACGATGGAATTTTTCTGTTATACCAGACCTGTGAGATTAAAAAATCATAATAATTGACCGTCGAAGATTTTTCCTTCAAAACTAATAACATACATGGCTGACCCGTAAAATCAAATGTTTCCTTGAAGAGAGAAATCAACAAATGTACTAATTCTTTTTACAAAGTACTGTATGAACTTATTTTTGTCATTCTCAGCTATTTTCACAATTTACAGTAATAAAACTAGGAGGAAAGGGATGATGCGAATATTTACTATGAGAGTTGTACAACTGGTTTTATACCATACCTGGTACACAGCCAGGCGGGCTAGTATCTAATACCAAAGATGAAAAAGGAAAGGTGTGTTTGGGGTGAGTGGTGGAGATATACACCCTGGAACAAAGACACACCAAAGGCCTCTGAAACTTGGAAGAATCCATTTCGACCATCAACCATCAAACAACAATCACTGTTTGTGAAAAAGCATCTTGAAAACAACCTCATGTGAAACGGACAGAATAGGTGATTCTAGATTCTGTGCCAAGTGGTACTTATCAAACACACTGGGACGCGGCACTGTTTCTGACATACCGAGGGTCAGCTGTGTGAAGAACCATCGCAGCAACCCATCCAGCCCCAGCAAAGGAAGCTCTTTGTCTTTAAGTTATAAGGAATGTGTATGGATTTCATTCTGTCAGCCAGCAGCCCTGCAGATTTCTGAGCATAAGACAGATGGCAGTGCAACCAAGCTAGACTTTCTGTCTTTCCCTCTGGGTCTAACTCCTATTATCCACTTGTAAATTAACCTGTCAATTTATCAATCAACACCATCTTGATTCTCCCCTGTTCCACAGCCCAGCCTTGCAGTGAATTTGCCTCGTAAATAACTGGGAGCCCCGTGTTTGTTAGTATTGTGAATGAGTTTATTATCACTTTGATGGCTGCTATGAATCACAAATGCTGCTGAGAGGCTGATAAGAAAAAAAGTACATGCACACATTAACAGGGTTGAAACTATTTTAGAGATAAAAGATGGAGTAACTGTGATAGCAAATCATTTAAATTGAAAAAAAAATGCCTAAAAATTGTATTTGTGTGTGTGTGTGTGTGTGTGTTGAGCAACCCCCCCTGCTTAAAGTAAAAGAGAGCGAGAAATGACCCGTCTTTCATTTGTGCTATTCAAAAAAAGTGTCTACAAGACGACACTGCTGGACAGACTGGAGTACCTGACACAGCTGCTCTGTTTAATGCTCTGAGTGCAAACTTTAAAGGACACCAGGCTTTATGCGAAACAACCAATGGCCAAATTTACTTTTCAGATGCTGCAGGGGAACTTTAAAAAGAAGCAAATCAAAATATGAAGTATGTATGTGTGTGTGTTTCTATATATACATGTCACTTTCTTTGAGTAGTATGCGGAAGTGCGGCAATATCTAGTGACTAGATGAGGCTGTTTGGTAAACGTAACACATTCGTAAACAATTGACATCAAAGTGCTAATTATTTTGCTTTCACCTGTTGTCACTGAAATGGTAACTTATTTGATATGTGAAATTACATTTAAGTCATTTTAAGTTAGGAATTGTTCAACAGATGCAACATATCCAAATACAAGTTTAATTATGAAATCGTATGTTTCCTACGATTTCTAATATCAGTTTTCCTAAACGTGATTATTTTATGTTTTAAAATATCCTCATATTAGTGTTTTTATAGAATATACAGTGTCATCCTCTGGTCATTAGGAGCTATCTGATCACAGTAACTCAGATTTACTGCGAACCACACTAACTATAAAACTATAGGTTTAATCGTGAACGTAACTTCCCAGCAATTTTCACCATTTGTAGCAAGTAAATAGAAACATAAGACTAAACTTTTTTTTAGGTTCGTGTAAATATGTGTTTTCTTTAAAAATTGCATTTGATATTTTATTAAATTTGTATTTCATTTAAAACACAATTGGACTGTTTCTCGCAATATTTTCAGTTTGGTGAGTGGCTTTTGTTTCTAATTTTTCTACATGTTCCTGAATACAGATAACGATCACATTACAAGAAAATACAAAGTTGCATGTAACATTGTTGTCATTGTGCGACATTTATGTCATTAGTAGATGATTTCCTGGTACTGTTATTTAGGCAGAACATCATGAAAAATATTACAAGGCGTGCCCCATGGTTAAAGTTCTCAAAGTTGTAAGTCAGGAAATAAAACTATTAGTTGTCGAAAGGGAAATACTTTGACGCAATTAAGGCACTGCATAAAGAAAGGAATATTCCTTGAGCATTATGACACCCAGTATGTCATCAGTAGAAATGTGATAAAAATGAAACTATTTGTTAGAATGCAATTTAGAGATCCCGATAGGTAGCCTGTTTTATTCCGTTTATAATTAAGATAGTGTTTAAATCTGAAATGAATTCATATATGCATGTTCAATAGACTATAGCACAATGATAAGAATGGAATCGCATCTCATTTTATCATAAATTGTGTAATAAGCGATAAGGTAAAAACTAGGGCTGAAATCCTTCCAGCAAAAATGAAACAGAGCGACCTCAATTGCCCTAATTCATTCTGCTTTTCCCTTTTTTTAAGTCTCTTCATTTTCCCTCTGTTCACATTATTAGCTTACACATGAGTGCATTATTAGAAAATAACAAAGCGAAACAGGGAGACTTCGAAGGGGTGGGATATACGTTCCATGGACAGCTGAAAGGTATTCTCATTTCATTTGTTAGGAGTTGCAAAAATAGTTTTATAGCCAGAGAGGGACAATGACCTTTCTCTTTCAACAAGCTTGGTGGTTGGTCTTTTGATGGAGAAACTAGGGGATACAACATCTGGTAATTTGTGTTACTGAGCTTAGCTGAGGTCTTAACGATGTAAGCAGATTATTCTTGAAGAAGAACAAAAAAAAATTCCGGAAGACTCAATGGACTATCTAAAGTTATTAGGCAGTGCATTCTAGCACTTCAAAACTCTTTTCGGATTCATTTTCCCTTTAAAGCTATGCCTGCGAAGCAAATTTTTTTTTTTTTTTTTTTTTTTAGGTCCACCTCCTTCCAATCCCAGTTGACTTTTTTGGTGGTCCACAGCTGTTTTATCATTCGCACTGGCCTCCTTTTTTTCCATCACAACAGAAATGATTCCTTTGCTGATTACATTTTTCCTTCAGAACTTTAGGAAGCTTCTCTCCATCCTTGGGACTCATTGCTGATCAGAAGGGTCAAGCAACCCCAAATAGCAACAGACAAGCTTGGACAATTTTAAAGAAAGGAAAAAATGTGAGCGGAAGCAATGCGATAGGAAAACGACCCACCCCATCCAGGATTCCAGGCAAAAAAAAAAATACATAAAAGATGGTACTGAATGATCGCGGTGAGCTCTTTCTCCCACATGCATTATATTAAAACCAAATGCAACATTGTGTTTCTTACTCTGATAATAATGATTTGGGGTCCATGTAATATATTTACATTGCCCCTTGTAGGAAAAAGAAATACAAATGTGATTAATAGTTTAAGGTTTCTAAACATTCTTAGGACTCAAAAATTTTTTTTTCTTAAGTTGGAGTAAGGCCACGGATAAACATTAAGTTGAATATTCAAGTTTATCTGACTTAACTCTGGCTGAAAAAAACATTACTGGGACTTTAAGTTTTATCTCACACTATTATCAAATCAAAGTACAGAGCATAAAAGATGGACCAGACTGTAGCCCACCTGGAAAGCAGGGGGTATCTGGGACCCATCAGGCCTGCCACCCCTACACGGAGCTCGTGTGTAAACAGACTCGATCTGTGAGTCGCGTGTTGCTTTGCAGTTATGAAATAAAGCACATTACACACCAATGCCAATGTCTCCCATGCCCACAACCCTTCTGGATGGCAGGGCCTTGACTTAGCCCACTATTTCTTCAAGTCAAAGGGCTTCACAGAGTGCAAAGTGCAGTATCCTAAAAGAGAGAAAGAGAGAGAGGGAGAGAGAGAAGAACCCGACAGACATTTGCATATTTAGATGAAGGGTTCATACTGGAAAAGAACCCCAAACAATTTTTCATCTTAAAATATCTACTCAATAAAAAATCAAGTTAGCCTAAGTTTTGTTATCATTTAGGGAAATGCGGTGTGTTGATTAATATTTGCTACTGACTATCCTGTCCCACCTTGTAGTATTTTCCACATGATGTCTGGACTTTTTTGGAATTGCAGGGGGTAGGAGCGGCCTGTGAAACGTAGAACATGGTCGCAGCTCCGATTATGTCTGAAGCATTTGCTAGACTAGGTATATTTGCATTTTATGTATTACCTGCAATTTGCCTTGCTGCATTCTAACTGTATCATGTATGAACCATTTATACCCAAGGGTCCCATTAGGTAAGAGAGCAGTTGTCTTCTTTCCAACATGCTTTAAGGGATTTCCTCTTTTAATAAGATAAACACCTAGATAAATATTTTTCAAATTGAGCTAAAGGCTACCCTGGTCATTTCAGTTTTATCAATTTTTGTCCAATATTGCATTTGAATCGACTCTCTTGGAAGTTACCAGAAGGAGTTGACCGCTTCATAGTCTCAATTTGCCTCTGTATTCAACAACTTTTTTTTCAATTAACAGTGATTTACTGAAGTTTACTTTTCTGTCTTCTCATTACTAATATTCATGATGCTTCAATTTAGCCAGGTCAGATGTACCTTGAGCATTTGGCACTTGTCTTTCCATCACACCTGCCACTGTAAAATCAAAGCAGCATTTGTAATGTTCTACTGCAGGGAAAAAAAATATGCATTTGCAGTTATAAGGGCAACTGTATAATCAGGGTATTGGCAGATAAGCAATTGCAAAAAAGCCCATTAAAACAGAGAAACTGATGAGATCACAGAAAAGAGTGTCTCCTTCAAACTAATCTAGCTACGTTTTTCACGCAAAGTTAGGCTCACTTACCAAACTGAACTTTCCACCTCACTTGGATTGATTTTGGGGGTCTTAAAATTTGGAGCCCCTCCCCATCTTAGTAGCTGATACATTTCTGAATCAGCAGTGGGTCTCTGCTTCAGTTTGGAGACAGGCATGGAAGGCCGTTTGCACCCTGGTGAATTGTGCTAAACAAACATGGATTCCATCATGGGATTCTTTTTTTCCCTGAACCATTCATATGGTTTCCACTACCATCTGTACCTTTCGGTTTCTCATATAGGACAGGGAGGATGGCCTAAGGGAAACCTCACTAGCCTAGGAACCTACCGTCTTTGATTTCAATCGGTGGCTCTGTCAGTTGCTAGTTATATCATTTTTCACATTCCACTCCTGTGTTGTTCTATTCTGCATCTGCCTTGCTCCTTCTAGCCTTAGAGCATCACTTCTATGTTGCACGTAGTCTCTCAACCATGTCCCTACATTTCTAGCAGAACCGAGAAGCCACTTTGACTGTTTCACCACGCTGCTCAAAGTCTTCAGCTAGTCATCGGGTACAGTCTAAGTTCTTGGGCTAATCTTCAAGGCCATTTGCAATCTGAAGACTACCCATCATGCCAGGTTGCTTTCTCAGTTTCTCTAGCAGGACAATCCCATGGTGGGAAAGGCACCAGACTTAGGTTCAGAAAACCCAAATTTGAATGCCAACCCACTGTATGGTCACTCTGTCACATTGGGTAAGTCGCCAAGCCTCTCTGCCCTTTAGTGTCTGCTTACCAAGAGTTGAACACTAGTGGTCTGTCAGTTAGACGTGGACCCAGATATGTATTTTGCTCCAAATGATGTACTTCACTCTTTTACTTTATCTATGTGGTTCTGTGGTCATCTGCATGGTTACCCACAGGTCATCTGTCAAAGAGGGGTAAGGGCACCTATCACACCGTTTTGCTGAAGGGTCCCATTAGGTCATGTACATGAAAGCCCCAGGCGGTGCTTGTCAAAGAGAGATTCTCAAAAAAACTCAGTTAAATCCGAGACTGAATCACTTGAGGCTTCCATCCTCTGAGTCTAGTCGTGTAGATGACTGCAAATGGGTCCTGTTGCTGTCCACCTCTGGACGTCTTCTGAGACTACTCTGCCTGCCTTCTCTGCCCAGAGAAATCTTACTCATCCTTCAAGACCAGACCTCAGTGTTCTCTCTCCCCATAAATCAATTCCTGAATCCACGACGAGGCAATGAGCTCCGACATTGGTCTGATGACAGCTGTAACCCTGTTGGGCTTAGCCCAGTATCATGCTCAGCAGGAAACTTGAGATCTCAGAAGCAACAGTGGTACGAATCAGGTAGAAAACGGCTTTCCCACTGTAGTGTGTCGTTGTAATTAGACTTTGGATTTCTATTGTACAGTCTGGTTAGAAGGGATGCATTTTTTCACATGTAGATTCTCCCCCTTGATTATCATGATAACACTGTATCTTCACTTATCAGTAGCTTCTAAAGCCTCCATTTCACAGGTGAAGCTTAGATGTGATTTGCTCAGGATCATATCACTAATAAGCAGTGAAGACAAAACTTGAACAGTGGTTGCCAGACCACCATTTCTGCTTTTTCTTCCATTATTGTAGAAGAATGTGGGTCTGTGGTCATCCGTATAATCTCCAACAGAAACAAGGGCACACATGCAGGATTCTCCTCAGGAAACCCTTATCGAATCCTTGTATTACAGCCTGTGCTGGTAGGAGGCACGTAAAGCTAGCAAAACAGACTGGCTCCCTACACTCAAGAAGCCATCTATCGGGAAGATTCGCAAAGTAGAGGTTACTTTCCGTGGGAGAAACTGCAAGGCTACAGTGTTTTTGATTTTTTTTTTTTACTGGTAAGAACAATCGTTTCTACATAAAACAATAAAAGTATTATACATCTAATTCAATTAGTCCACAAATTTAAAGTTACAGGGCTACAATGGTCCTTCAGTGCCAAGTCCAAGCCCGATAGTTTCTACATAAAACAAAGAGGTATTACAAATCTAAATCAATTAGTCCAAAAATTTCAGGCCATTAGTTGCAAAATCCTGGTAGAGTTGTACTCTTAAGAGAATAATTTGGCAGTGAGATACCACCCACCATGAAACAAGATAATTATCCAGGTCCTTGGACTGGGAAAAAAGTACCAGTGGGTGCCAAATGTATGAATCAACTCTCATCAAGGGTATCTGAGCTTTTGCATGCCTACATTCTACCCAGGGATTTCTATTACAAGCATCAAGGGATGGAAGAAATTCTTACTCACCACGCCAACCAGCAAAAGTAGGAGTGGGGCCATGACAATACAGGGCTAGATTCTTTCTTCCTTCCAAATGCCCTGTTGACTCGCTCATCTCAGAGCAACAGGTCAGCATTCAGGGGCCAGGGAAGATCATGAACTTGGCCTCCAAAGGGTGTTGCCCTGCCATTAGTTTGGACTTAGGTCAGTTAGCAAATGGAAACCTTCCATTTTCCAAAATTCAGCAGCAACAAGAACCGTGTAAATACTAAATGATTATAAAATGGTTATGAAAATTTATATTTTCATCCATTTCATATATTTACAGATAATCAAGACTAAGTTACAAAACCTAGTTTTTATCATGTTTATTTGATATTGTACAGTACCTGAACAGTATAACATTAAACACTGTACCAGTCTCCTTGAATTTCAAGACGGAAGACCTATCCAATTGAAAACTTACCGATTGGTTTTCATTTGTTTTTAATCACAATATGCTTCATTTAGTCTTTAAAAGGAAACTGTCGAGTTTGGACAGGAACTAGATCATCTGCTCAGGGTATGGAAAGCATTTCTTAAATAACTCATGGCAAAAATTTACCCTACTTTTGTGATATGAAAATGCCTTGTTGCTTTTCTTGGCTTGTAAGTAGATTCATCCCGTTGACTGTTTTGGTTTCTTGGTATTCAAAAGTAGGAAAGCCTTCTGAAATTTGAATCATAGTTCACATCCCTCCTGAGTAGTTAAGCGCACACCCACACACACAACTTTTCCCATAAACACCACATGCCGAAGCTCACATTAAAATTAGATTTTTCCTACCAAGAGATCAGGGTTGTAGAATATGCATCACACAGAGAAGCTCTGCTGGTTTTCTGCAAGATGTAGTGTAACACAGGGCTTCTGCAGTAGGTGTCAGAAATAGGACTCCAGCTCCCCTAACTGCATAATTTGCTTTCTTCCTTAATACTTCCTCATGCTTCATTCCTGGTGACATCTGCGTCCTCCATTTTCATTAGAAAATGTGGTTCCTAAATTTCCATCAGATATTTGAATCTAACACTCGTGAAGCACTTGCTGTGTTTTTTCTGTCCAGCACTGGATGGCTCTATATTGGTTGACCTTGACGTTCTTTAATGCCAAGATGCTATGGTCTTGGGATATACTGCTGGAAGAGTAGTGAGTGGAGTTATTTGCATTCAAAAATCAGATTTGTCTATACAAATCAGAAAAATTCCAAAATTATCAAACTCGCTATATTCGTATTTCTTTTTTTTTAATTAAAGTTTATTGGAGTGACAATGGTTAGTAAAGTTACATAGCTTTCAAGAAGATGTGGTATATATACACAATGGAATACTATTCTGCCATAAGAAAAGACGAAATAGTGCCATTTGCAACAACATGGATGGATCTTGAGATTATTATGCTAAGCGAAATAAGTCACAGAAAAAAATCGAGAACCATATTACTTTAAATGTAATTTTTATGTGTTTAAACAGTCTGTCTTGCAATGAGTAAAGGTTGTCCTTTTGGCATTTTCTATATTCACGTCTAAAGATACCCGAAGCTTCAGGTCCTAGGGGAATGATGGGGTAGGGATTAATCCAATTCTCTTCATAGCTTCTCTGTTCTTTCCAACAAGAACACGGTGTAATTGGTCCTGCTAAGGAGAGGAGGTATGTGAAAAGCTCATGATGAAACGGGGAATGTTTCAAGGGCTTTCCCCATGACAGAGTAGAGGAAATCTATATACGGATTATAGCATGGAAAGTATAACTTTCCATGGAATCTTCACGAGGCCCTAAGGCAGATGTTTCTCATCAGCAAATCCTTTTACTATTAGATTTGTGAGGCCTGTTAAGAACAGCTCTGGGAATTTCTATGTGAGGGGCGGCAAGTGCTCAAGTTTATGTCAATTAAACTGAGTCTGCCAAAGCCATTCTATGTGCCTACTGCCAAATCCTGCCTGTGAACCAGCAACCTTAACTTGGTGTCTGCAGTGCAGGGAAAATGTGCAACTGGTTCAACAAACAACAACAACTTGGCTTCTGTTTAAAGAATAAAAGAGAATTCACGTCAGAGTCAGGTATGTGCCTTCAAATGAATTGAACATAGTGTTCTATAAGTTATGACTTACTCAGATTTGAAAAGACTAGCTCAGTGGTGTAAGGGCAATTATATGAAGACTTGCGTGAATAGTTTAATCGCTAACTTGCAAACAATCCTGGAATATATTAGGCCTGCAAAAAATTTCTAATCAGCCCATAAACCAAACTTTGCTCAAAAATGTTTGCATTATGGATCTTAAATATGAAGTTATAGTAACCATTCTTCTTTTTGTATTTTTTTGTTTTTCAATTACAGTTGACATAAATATTATATTAGTTTTGAGTATACAACATGGTGATCAGACATTTATACAACTTGTGATCACTCTGATAAATCTAGTACCCATCTGACACCATACATAGTTATTAAATATTATTGGCAATATTTCCTATGCTGTAGTTACATCCCCACGACTATTTTGTAACTACCAATTTGTACTTCGTAATCCCTCCCCCCCCTTCACTCATTCCCCCAACACCTTTCCCATGTGGTAACCATCAAAATGTTCTCTGTATCTATGAGTTTGTTTCTGTTTTGTTTGTTTGTTTTTTAGATACCACATATAAGTGAAATCATATGGTATTTGTCTTTCTCTGTCTGACTTATTTCACTTAGCATAATACCCGCTAGGTCCACCCATGTTGTTGCAGATAGCAAGATTTCATACTTTTTTATGGCTGGGTAGTATTCCATTATATATATGTACCACAATTTCTTTATCCATTTGTCTATTGATGGGCACTTAGGTTGTTTCCATATCTGGGCTATTATAAATAATGCTGCAATAAACATATGGATACATATGTCTTTTCAAATTGTGTTTTGGGTTTCTTCAGATAAATAACCGGGTCCTTCTTTGTCTCTTGTTATAGCCTTTGTTCTAAGTTTTATTTTGTGTGGTATAAGTTTTGCTATCCCTGATTTGTTTGTTTGTTTGTTTGTTTCCATTTTCATGAAATATCTTTTCCCCATCCCTTTACTTTCAGTGTGTGTGTGTGTCTTTCTATCTGAAGTGAGTCTCCTATAGGCAGCATACGTAAGGGTCTTGTTTTCTTATTCATTCAGCTACCCTGTCTCTTTTGAGTGGAGCATTCAATCCATTTATATTTAAAATAATTGTTGATAGATATGTAGTTTTTATTTTCTTTAAGAAGTCCTTTTATATTTCTTGTAATACTGATTTGGTGGTGATAAACTCCTTTAGCTTTTTTTTGTCTGGGTAGCTCTTTATCTGTCCTTCAATTCTAAATGAAAGCCTTGCTGGATAAAGTAATCTTGGTTATAGGTCCTTGCTTTTCATCAGTTTGAATATTTCTTGCCAATCCCTTCTGGCCTACAAAGTTTCTTTTGAGAAATCACCTGACAGTCTTAGGGGAGCTCCCTTATAGGTAATTGACTGCCTTTCTCTTGCTGCTTTTAAGATTTTCTTTGTCTTGAACCATTTGAACTTTCATAATGGTGTGTCTTGGTGTGGGCCTTTTGGGTTCTACTTGTTTGGGACTCTGCACTGCCTGGGCTTGTCTGTCTATTTCTTTCGCCAGGTTAGGGAAGTTTTCTGTCATTATTTCTTCATATAGGTTTTCATTTTCTTTCTCTCTCTCTTCTCCTTCTGGGACCCCTCACTCCTGGGGGGAGCGGATTCCACAGCCGAGATATCCCTCCTGATTTTTAACTGCCATATGTGAGTGTGGAACCAGCCGATTCTGTGTCTCTGCCCCTCCTACCAATCTCTGTATGGCTTCTTCTATATGTCCTTAGTTTAGGATTTCTGTTCAGTTAGATTTCAGGCAATGATTGTTCTATAGTTTAGTTGTAACTCTGAAGTGGTTTTGGGAGGAAGCGAACACATGGTTGTCTGCTCCACCATCTTGACTGGAAGCCAAGTTATAACCATTATTGATAGACTCTTTTGACTAAGCAGTATTCATTCATTCAAACCGTTTATTGAGCATCAGCCCTGTGCCAGGCACCAGTCTGGGTGCTGGCAATGCATGGCTACTATCTCTGAGAGGCTAGTTGTCTAGCGTGGAAGAAAAATGGGAAGATAATTATTCCCATGAAGAGGATTCAGATTATGAAAAGCCTTGTGTGTTGGGTGAAGATGATTTTGCGTCAACAGGAACCACTTAATAGATTTCAACAGTGGAGAATATAGTCAGAATCATCTTTAGACAAATCACTCCAGTTCCAGTGCAGACAGTAGATTTCTGGAGACCAGGCTGGAGGCAAAAGGCCTCTATAAGGTACTGGCAGCTGCTGCTCAAGGATGAGCTGTGACTTAGGTGTGGCAATGAGAAGGAGAGGGAGAGACAGGTTTGCGAGGAGGTAAGAGTCTGGTCAGAGATCACTCAGGGAGATTTGGAAAGATGGGACTAGAGTCATTTCTAGGCTTCATGCTCGAGCAATTAGATGGCATATGTCACTTACCAAGAGACAAAATAAAGAAAGAGGTTTGGGAAGACTATAAGTTCACATTGGGGCATGAGTGAGATTTCTCCTTAGGTGTGTGGATAACATGCTTGTCCTTAGAACATTCCTGGGCAATGACATGAGTGGGACTTCATCAATATGTTTTAGGGATAGCTGAAGCCCTGGGCGTGGATGAGTTCATTCAGGGATCCTATGGAGAGCACACTGTGGGGTATAGTGGTTAGGATACAGGCTCAGAAGCAGATGGCCAAGGGTTTATACTTACATGTCTACTCAGTTGTTCAGTTGCTACATAACTGTGCACAATCATTTGACATTCCTGAGCCTCTGTTTTCCTATCCCATAGGAGATATAATAATATTATCCACTCATTGGGTTCTGGGGAGAGAGCAATACATCAATCCACATAAAATATCCGTGCATAGTAGGTTGTTAATGGATGTGTTGTTGTTGTTGCTATTATTATAATCATGATCAGAGAACAAAGGATGGAGCTTATATAATATCAATATTTAAAGTGTAAGCAATGACCACAGATTGAAAGCCAAGACTAATATCAATTTTACTAAATATAAAGTCGATAGAATATATGATCAAGCCTTCTTTATATATTCTATCCTAAATCCACTCCAGTCACCCATCCCACCCCATCAAAATGCTTTGCTTTTAGTCTTAGGCAAATCAACTTTATGGTCATTTTGGAAAATTCTCCTGCTTATTCACTTGGTCATATGGGAGCTCACATGTAGCCTATCTCAGTTAAAGTATTGCTTATATGGCGATATCACCTTGTTACAGTTGCACACAGTTTACTGTCACCCACAATTCCCTGGCGCTCCCAGTGAGTGGAGAGCAGTTGTTTTATTTGAGGGAGTGGGAAGAAAAATGGTCTTTTTATAACTCTGTGAACATGATTGCCTCAGTTTCCCCATCTATAAATTTGGGATAATAACAGCTTCCCACCGGGGCAATCATTAATAGAATTAAATAACACACGTGGGTGAGTATTAAATTAGATAACACATGTAGAGTGCTGGATGCAGAATGAACACGCAAAACTATTAGAGCCACCTTTTTCCAGTAGCTAAAATTCCAAGCATTGCTCAGTGTGTGTGTGAAAGCATGTAATAATCTAGACACATTTGAGCAAGTTTCCTTGGACTGCAGAAAGTGGTTCAAACAATTTTACGCAGATTTAAACTTCCTTAGTGTAAGATTTCCCAGAGGTGTGAACTCCAGCTCTGCCAGGGGGAGTTAATTCAACCACCTTCTTTCTGCCAATGGAGAGTTAGTTGTTCTTTCAAGACTAAGAAAACTCTTATTGTCCCCTTTTGGAAATGGCCAGAGTAGCCCCAAATTATGCAAGGTTACAAATCTGGCACCAGGAGGTATTGGCGATATTTGTATCAACAGATGTGGCCAGGCAACTGGCAAAGAAGGTTGGCACAGTCGTGCCAGGGGACAGTGAAGAACGCAGCTGCCATATTGAATATGTTAACTAAGGGGAGGCCATTATCATGGGAAATGGATTGTTTGTGCCATAGGGAAAGGTGTTTCTGTTGCTAAAGCAATTACATAAAACCTATTCCTTTAGAGAAATTGTTAACGTCTTTTCAAAAACGCCAGGAAGTTGGAGTAAGTAGAATAAAGGGAAGACAAAGGGAAGAAGAAAACACATTTGAAAAGCCTGTAGTTGTTCACCAAGCAATTAAAATCCCTCTGCAATATCCGGACGCAGTGATACAATGAGGACACCTCCAAAATGACTACCTGTGCATTGTCTCACTGAGCCATGACTCCCATTTCCAAACGGCGGTGCCAAAAGACTGAGACGTGTGGGAGATGGTTTTTTTGACCAAGAACATTCATTCAAAAGACACCCATGTGACAAACACATATTGAGTGGCAACTGTTTGATAGACGTCGCTACAGTTAGATTACAAATAAGATGGTGTCCTTGGCTTCAAGGACCACAATCTACCAAGAGAGACAGACATGCATAGAGCCTTTAATTAAATAAAATTCAATTAAACATGCATACATGCTTACGTGGTTTATCTCAGTGTTTTCCTCCTAGAACATAAAAATCAGACTCCCAACAAAAGTATGTCTGACCATTGGTTGATAACAGGAAGCTCACAGGTGATAAGGACGAGTCACTCCATCACCACATTCCGAGGTATTTTGGCTCAAAATAGAAGCCAGCCTTTATGTTTCATTAGAATAAAGACACATTTCCCCCTCCTCTCATCCTCCACTTTCCACTCTGCTCTTTATAGGAAGGAAAGCCCTGAATTCTACAAGGAAACCCAGTTCAAAAGTATAAGATTAAATGGAAAACTCTTGAAGCAGAGGGACACAAGTGCATTTAAAAAAAACACACACCATCTGGAAACTGGAAGACATGCTTACATGTTACTCAAACTCCTCCATTATCAGTTCTCCCAAGTGCGGGAGAACAGCAGTGAGAGTTTGGTAACCCAGAATGTCTGTACAGAAGAACGTCATTTGAACATTCCTGACAAGTTGACCCCATGCCTCCACCATCAGGCTTGGTGGCTCTCTGACTAGATCATATGCCATTAATATGTCTCCCTCACCTGGAGAGCCCTACGCCCCTAATAATGACGAGAAATGCATTTCTCCAAGAACATTTCATCTCCTTACTCGGATGCTTACCAGTGTGGTTCTTCATCCAACTGATTGTATTGTTGCAAATTGTGCTAAAAACTGGGGGTGTAGACATATCTCCGAAAGGGCCCAGCCATTTGAAAATCAACTTTGAAGCAGTTCTCCATTGAATAAGCATTCGGTAGCATTGTTTTCGAGGTGAGCATACTTTTCTTACAGAATCTCTTATTGTGAGTTTCTTTAGACTTCAAGGCGAGAGCCTCTTAACTTGGAGAGTTTGCACCCCTTTAATTTTTTCAACCTAATGAAAACCAGAAACAGAAACCAGAAGGCTTAGTGATTTTCACAGGTGCTTCTCATGCCGTCCCATCCCTCACCCCAACTCCCAATGCAGCAGATGAGTGTGTGATGATCCCTTCCTTGGATACCTCTGATACCACTTTATTTTTATCTTATTTTGACAAAGAACACAAGGAAAATTGCATCTTTCCTTTTCAAATAATGCTCGAAGGTGTCTGCGCATCGTCCAACGGCAGCCAATCACTGCCTGTTCACGACAAGAAAACCAGAGATCTGGGGATATTTAATGCCACATTGGCCCTGGAAGAAGGAGGACTCTTTCATTTCGCATACTTTGTCACCGCCATGGAGCTGGCTGACATAATGGACTTTTTACAGGGACTCTGAAGCAATTGGCAATTAAGTGGTTTGAAGGGGTGCTTCTGGGCTGCTGTGAAAGGCTTCAGGTGTGAAACGCTTGTTTTCAAGAGCACTGAACAAAATGTATGGTTGCTTTCAGCGCCCCCCTTGTCCTTCCAGAGGAAGGGGGGGAGCCGGGGGAAGCAAGGACACTCAAGAGCAATTTGCTATTCAACATCTGAATGGCGGGCGCTTTCTTCCCCCCCAATCCTTGTGCGGCTGGTGAGGGGGGCAGATTGAGATGGCACAAACAGCTCTCGGCACAATGGTAGATCAAGAGAGAGGCAGGGAAAATGAGGCCAGGCAGAATGGATGCCTGAATGAAGGGAAGACGGCTTGATTGTTAATTGTGGGTAAATGTGTTGGGAGAGTGAAAAGGGTTCATGGGCTACTTTAAAGCTATACCCAAGCAATAAGTATAGAGAGTGGGGAAATAAGGAGATGGTCCTGACCCTTTTAAGGACTATAGCAGTACATCTGGCCCACTTGAGAAAGTAAATTGAGAACTGTTCAAAAAGGTAGGCAAATGCATGTGTGTGTTCGAATCCCATTGCTTACGAGGGAAAGAAAAAAAAAATCTGGCAACTCCAGTTCACACACAACGTGTGCTTTAAAGTACACGCTATTCTTTTTGAGTATTAGTCAATAGGACAAAGGTAATATGCAATACGGATGCTGTCGAATAGATAAATATTTAAAATATGACTTTTCCTGAAGAATACCGCCTTCTCTTCTCGGATAAAATATATTTGCACTGAAGCGAGCACAGGGGGAAAAGAAACTTCAAACGCTCCTCATGAAGGATATTGTTCCCTCAGTTCTGTTTCATGTCACTTTTCCCAGGCTGACCTTTACTTCCAACATATTGATTTTTTCCTAACCCAGCCTTGCTTTGCAGAAAAAAGGGGTATTGAGTCTTTGAGCTGCTTACATATCACTATTGTACGTGCATCCCTTAAAGGTGAAGGGACCCCTTTCAGGAGCTGGCTGTCTGACGGACAACGTCATTAGGATTGTCTGAGAACTTTTCATTTTAAATGTAGGAGGCCACATGTGTCAATCTGGGAAAAGAGACAGAGACGGACTCACATCGAGTTGTCTTTTAAATGTTTCTCAAAGAGTTCTAATGTTGGCGCTAAGCAATGGCTTCTCAGATAAAGTATTGCATATTACATCACACTTAATTTTGTCCATCAAAACTGGAATTCGATAATTTTCTGAGGATTTCTTTTTATCTTCAGCATAATTAATATCAGACTCTCTGGGATAAGCTCTTTTTTGTTTTTTTGCTTTTTTGTTGTTTTTTTTCCCAGCATTCTTGTTTCCAGTGGGGATATTGGTAAAATCGAATTTCACTAAATGCTATGCTATTGAGGCTGAAATTTTTGCTCATCCCATTATAACATGTGATCATTGAGGCAAAGCAATGGGAAGCAGTTAAAAACTGGATCTTCCCTTCTGCTTGCCCCAAGAAGGCTATTAAAATTACTTGAGATGTAACAGAATTCTGGAAATTACTTGGCACGTACTACCCAGTCCTTTTTGTGGCCAAATGGGAGCCATGAGAGGAGAAAGGAAATGCCTCACCTTGCCTTTGTCCGATTCCATTCCAGAATGCAATGGAACCATGTCAGCCCAGAGCCAACTTGTACAGACTATGCGGATGGACTATCAATGGTCCCCCCAAAATATTGCACAGAAAACATTTTTTAAATGAGACCTTATAAGAAACCTAAGTCAAGCATTCAACACAGATCTGCTCCATGTGACATATCATTCCTGACATGTTGGATGCATTGCTTATGTCTCAATTTTCGAACCCACTCCGTGGTCTCCTTATGGTGCTATTTTATTGTCTAGCCTTTCTCGTTGGCCCCACGTTAGCCCCATTTATCCACATTTGCCTCCTCGTTCTTTTTCCTCTTCAACATTCTATTTCCAGCACCTTGCACAGGGCTGGCACATAATAAGATCTCAGTAAAAGATGGCAGACAGAAACTGATCGGAGGGGAGGGCTTGGGGGATAAGCAAATAAAGTGAAAGGGAGGCAGTAATATTGTGATAAATTTGCGCGGTGACAAATGGTGACTAGATTTAGTGTGGTGATCACATCATACAGTATATAAATGTGGAACCACTATAGCATGCACCTAAAACTAATATAACAATATCATATACCAATAACACTGAAATTTAAATAAATAAGTAAATAAGTAAAAGCAATGGTTAAAAAAAAAAAAAGAGGGTGGACAGAAGAGATAAACCGGAAATGTTCAGATCCCAGTGAAACATTTTGAGGAGTTTCTATCAACCCGAAATGTACTCTCAAATCCCCCAGACTATAGAGTTGTAAAGCCCACCAGTTCTTCACAGTTGTTCCAGATTCTTTTTTGAGTCAAAACTGAAGAGGAAAAAAAGAAAGAAAGAAAGAAAGAAACTTCTCTTTTTTATTTCTTTATGTGCCACCTTCCACTCTAGACCCTGCCCCCCTCCAGCTCACCCTGGGGGAAACAAAAGCTGTAACTCCATTCTGGAAATTCAGTTTGTTTAGGAAAATTGTAAAACACAGGAGCGAAAATATTGCCCTGAGTTGAGGCAGAGTCTGTGTGCAGAGAATTCCCTCTAAGGATGTGAAGACATTTTCTAAATAATTTTCTTATTTCAATGGCACACCTGCTTTTCTATCATAATACAGCTCCTGTGTCTTTTACTTGTCTTTGTTTAGGTAATTACGAAAGTTTACAAATACTCCTTAAAATATAATTACTGTAGATTTGCCAACGAAGTACCACAGGCTTTATGCAACAGTTTTTGAATTGTGTTGTATCCGTGGAATTGTGTTGGTTTACTTTTAAATCATTATTACCTGTTCCCACTGGAGCTCAGTCGCAGAATTGGAAATGTTGGAAATTATGTCAGTGTTTTTTTCCTGAATTTACAGTGACTTTTTTTTTTCACTTCCAACCCTCAACCCACAATCTTTTTATTGGCGCTCCCTCACAGAAGAGTAGAGGTTATCATGGCCTATGTATTAGGTTGGCGCAAAAGGAACTGTGATTTAAAAGGTTACAAATTGCAAAAAAAAAAAAAAAAAAACCACGCAATTCCTTTTGCGCCAACCTAATAATACAGCATAGAAATGCAACTCCGTCATTGCCACCCAGCCCGCTGGCCTGGGTGTCTGTGTCAAGTTACCATTTATTTACTCATCCCGTTAGAGACATTTCACTTCTCGTTTATTATTTGGAGGCTCTATGTCTTTGCTTCTAATCAACATCTACCTATGAAAGTAGATTATTTACCACAGTGGTTAGCACACCGAGCCCCACACTTAATTTACCTAAGCGTCCGTTTCTTCATGTATTAAATGGGTATAGTCGTGTCGGCTGTGGGGATTGCAGGAGGTAATTCACATAAAGTGCTCAGCACAAAATGTAATGCCCAATACCCGTCAGCTATTTGTGTTTTCCCAGTCGTATCCTTACTGACAGTTTTCAACATTGCCTCTGCAGCCTTGAGAACGCAGCGAAAGCAGATTTCCCATTTTACCCCTCATGAAAATAGGGTTTTCCATTTATATTCTGCATATGAGATCAGGAAATGGAAAATCCATTCAGAAGTGTGCATTCCCAGAACCGACATTTTTAAACACCAACCCAACTATCAAAGTGCCTTCACACTCGAGTTCCAGTGAAAAGGCAGAAGATGTCACCCCTCCCGTTGGCCTTTGAGTGCCAGCGTGATGACTTTGAAACCCCAGTACAAAGTCTTCGCAGCGGGCGACCGTACACCTTCAGACGTACGCCACACAAGAACAGGCATGTTACATGTCACGCTCACTGCTGTATATTCTTATCCCTCAAGGCGGTGAAATGTGTCAGTGAATTCTTGTGGTTTTTTTATTGGTGTTGATTTTTTTTTTTTACTATCCTTTTATTTAAATGCATAATAAGAATAGTTACCAGGGAAGAGCTAGTGAGAGAGAAAAAAAAAGTTCTAGAAAATGGAGGCTTCTATTGATCTCAGAGCTGCTTCATAAGCTCTGAAAGTTCTATCCTCCGTGCAAAAGTGCCTGAGTCTATTATTTGCAAATTAATAAGCTGTAAAAAGCAATACAAGGCTGAAAACAAAGTACTTGTGCAGTTTCAAATCTGCTATCCGATGCTAATAATTTAATTCAAGACACTTAAAAGGCATAAAAGAGTTTCCAAAACTTTCTTCGCATGTTGTCCTTGACCGTCTGCTCTTTTTCGTTCTCTACTCCCTCGTCCCAAACTTAAATGACTCCCGTGTCTTTCCTTTCAGTCTCCACTTCTCCTCCGATCCACACTCCCAGCTGCCTTATGTGTGGAGCCCCTTGAGCTGCTTCCCCTGTTTCTCCTCTTACATTTCCTCAGACCCGATGCCCTCAATGTCCAATTCTAGAAAACTCGTTTGTCTTAGCGGTGTCCATTTTCCTTCCATATGTATCATACACGGACGTAACACAGATGGCTTGAAACAATATGGAAAAAAAAAAAGGAAGGGGAAAGGGCGGAAAGGAAGGGGAACACAGAGGAGAAAGAAAAAGAAGAAAGAAGGCGCGCATCCGAAGTGTTTTATTTGCCCTGAATGCAGAATATGAGATGAAAACAAAAACCATGGCAGCAGAAGCTCGTTTCCAGCTCCTGGAAGGTTCTGCTAGTTCCCAGGGAGGCCCCAGGCTGCTGCTTTGCAGTGATGTCCCCGCTTCATTAGCATTTTTGGACCCACCACAGTTCAGTGGGATGGGCATTCCCTTACAATTGATACCCGCCCGGAAATGGCTCTCACAGCTGGGCCACCGATCGCTCACCCAGGGAACCTGGAAGCGGGCTGCTTGGCCAGCTTGTTCAGCCATAATTAATTTTGGAACTGTTGTTCAGAGGCTTCGGTCATTGTGCTGCACCACCAGTGAGCCAGTGGGAAGAGGATTTATTGTTGGAAGATGGGTGACCCAGCTGTGCCGACCCCAGACCTGGGTGACAAGAGAGCTCAGAGGTAGTCACCCTCCACCACCTGTAACGTGAGAGTGACGGAGAGGAGGGACGGCCCAGGAAGGGAGGGCAACACAGCCCTGCCCCAGGGCTGCTGAGGCCACAAAGGTAGAATGGCAGCCGGCATTTGGGGCCGAGCGACCCCTTTGTGCCCTGGCCATCTGCACACCTTGACTACCAGCCTTCCCTCCTGCAGGCTAGAGCTCCCACGGGGAACACTTCCCCGGAGGACTGTGTGGCTAGAAGGACCTAGCAACACATTTTGTTGAACACTTTTGACTTAGAGGGGAACAGAACGAGGCCCAGAGAGGTGAAAAGGCTGGAACTCAGTCAGGACAGTGAACAGAGACGAATCATGTGACAGCTTCTCAGGGACACAGGCGGCACTGGAATCCCTTCTTTACCACTTAGGGGAAGCTCTTTAGGGGAAGGATGTGAACTCACTGTGTGTCAGGTTGTTTTAAGGAGAAACACACACACACACACACACCCCAGTACACCTGTAATAATTGGAGGCTGTCATGATGATTTGCTGGGATTCTTACATGAGTCATGTTTGTCACCTCCAATGCTTGTGATCATGGCCCCAGCTGTAACATGAGCACAAGAGTCCCCATCCTCCCACAGTGATTGTGGGGTGTGTGTCGCTCAGGATGGGCACAGAAAGCTGGCACTGAGTGGGTGCTGCTGTGTTATCCTTCGTGATACCGTCTCCAAAGCAACATTCCCCACTGTAGACCTCCGACTTTATCTCTTGCATCCTTAAAATATTTCAGATCCCCCTTACCTTCAGGCTCGAGTCTGAATTCCTTACGTGGACGTGTGTGGGGCCCCACGACCTCCACTCATGTCCATCTGCAGCCTCACATGTTGGCAATCTTTTGGGGGCCTCTCACTGCCCCCGCTCACCTCCTACCTTGTAGCCAGCCTCTACCTCTCTGAGTACCTACGTATCCAGTCCCTGTGAAATTCCTTTCCTGTCACAGGGAACATAGCTGCCTATTGAAGTTCAGCTTCATTGTCACCTACTCTCCACTTACAGATGTCCCCACACCCTTCCCAGGCTGCGCCCCCAGGACACGGCCCTGTCCCAGGACGTACAGGCTAATGAGAACCCTGGCACACCTGCCAGTCACCTGCCTAAACTAGGGCCTTTTTGAGGCCAGAATGTGACATTTATCTTGGTCTCGTCAGCCCCTAACACAGCTTTAGTGCTCAATTCAAATCTAAGAATAAAAACAAGAATGTACCACATGCATTCAACACAAGCCTTGTACGTTCTAAGAACTCGACAAACGTGTTAAAGGAGTGAATGAATAAGGAGATGAAATTTAGTGTGGCTTTTCCTCCTCCCCCGCCCAGCTGGGGTCCCACCATGACCGGCTACATCACCAGCCACCCCGGTCTTCAGAGCAAGCGCCCCAGGTGACTGCCCACCTGGGGACCGGCCACATTCTGCCCTCACTGCTCCTCCCGGCACGTGGACAGCCACTCAGCCAGGCCCACAGCACTTGCCACCCGTCCTTGAACTTGTGTTGGGCCAGTTATTACCTCCTTCCCCGTATTGACAGTACAAACCATCCTCCCACGGTGATTGTGGGATGTGTATCGTCCCTCGTATCGTCAGGTCCCTGGACCGCACAGTGGACGATCATACCTGTTTAGTCAACCATCTTCGATCTCCTGGCCTGTCTACAAACACACCTACAGCCACACCCGTCTCCTCCCCCTGACTCGGAGCCAGTAACAGGGACCTGCTCTGTTTAAAACCTCCAACCTGTGCCTTTGACCTCAGCTCTTCTTCCCTCTTGCAGGGGCTCAGCCTGTTAGAAACCAGCTCCTGGTTCCCACCGGTCTGGGGCCTCAGGAACCTCCATAATTTGGCAGCCGCTGGTGGCTCTACTAATCAGGCTGTCCACAGACGTTTCAAACTTAGTGCATCAAAGACTGCACTCGCCATTCCTTCCCCTAAGCCTCCTTCCTCTCACCGGGTCACAGTCTCTGTTTCCCCAGCCTCCGTCCTCCTGTGTACCCCACATCCAGTCAATGGCTGGTTCCTGGGGTCTCACTTTCCAGCTGTGTCTTGAACGTGTCGTTTCTCACAAGCCAAAGGTTTTATGGGTCTCCCTCCAGCCTGGCCTCCTGAAACTCATCCTCCATATCCCCCTCCCCCCGCCCCAGAGTGATAGATCATCAGTGTGAGTGTGACCCCGTCTCTCCATGGCTGATCTGCCAGTGATTTCTCCGGGCTCTGTGGGATCGCTGGCTGCATCCTTCCCACCGCACTCAGAACCTCCCAAGGGGAAGTCCTTCCTGATTCTCCAGCTCTGTTTTCGGTCATTTCCTTCCGTTTATGCTGAGGCGTTTGTAATCCCTTTATAATCCATGCTGCTTTCCTAACCTGCCTGTTTCTGCCTAAGCTCTGCCTCTACTTGGGGGTGGCTCTTTCCCCACCAGTCCCCACCCAACTCCCAGCTACCTCCCCAGGTCTCCAGCGTAATGCACAAGGCGTTCTCACAATGGATCCTTTACTCCTCCAGAGGTTTGGTTTCCTGTTCTCTGCTCCCGTAATGCTTTGCACGCTGCTTTATCATTTTAAGTACTGCATAGAACTTTCTCTCTCTCTCTCCCCCCCTCCCCCTCTCCCCCCCTTCTTCTCCCAACTGGACAGTAGCTCCTTGAGAGCAAGGACAGTTCTGCTTATCTTTATACCCCTGACACCTAGCGTAGCTCAATAAACATCAAGAGAACGTAGCGTTCCCTTCATTTTTTTATAATAGAAGATGATGTGAAAATGTTGGCCCCGTCTACTCAGTCAAGTGCGTCTCTATGACAGAGTCATCCGTGGTGGTTTCAATTCCATCCCCAGCCTTCATCCTCTATAGCATCACATCTCAATTTGAATCCACCATATTTCAAGGGCTCAGTAGCCACGTGTGTGTAGTGGCTACTGTCCTGCCCGGCACAGCTCCAAAGGCTGGGGATTCTCATGCCCAGGGTTGTCAAACGGATGGGTACAGGATACAGGAAATACAGACACTGTCATGTAGAGATGTAGCACACGTTTGCTTACTTCTCCCTGCCTGGGATACTCATATTAACAAGTAACGAGTCCCCCATGATGTTATTTTCCTCTTGGGGAAAAACTGTAGAGGAGGAAGTGATTGGCAGAATTTTTTAAACAGAAGAAAAAGGAAATACACAGTTGAAATGGATGCTATTTGTCAATGCTGGGAAGGGAACCGCTAAGAATAGAATAAAAAGAAATGCAGATAAAGCCTCCCCCCATCCCTCGCACTGGTGTTGATGAGTTAGTTGGGAATACTAGGAACAGCATGAAGGGGGCTGTAAGGTCCTGGCTGTAGGAAGGATCCAGCATCTGGACGTGATGGCGGCGTGGATGCCTCCTTCCAAGATTCACTTCCTTTCATGCGAAAGGCGTCAGGGACGCAACCGCCTCTGAGTAAAATTTAAGCCACATAACAAATGTTTTCTTCTCACAAATCTTGTTTTCCTTGTCGTGAGGAAACAAGGGTTTTAACTCGAACCACAAATTGTAACCCAGGGTGGGGAAACTGTCCATGAAGAAAAGTGGAAGGTCTTAAATAGCTTGGAACAAAGAGGGGACAGGGGGGTGGGGGGTGAGATTAATCTTATTAGAATCGTATATCATGAGGGTGTCAGGTGTGAAAGCAAACGAATGGCCTGTGTTTATCTGAGCTAAACCGTGTGGTTCACCCAAACACTCACTTTCCAGAACGTTGTGTGTGTGTGTGTGTGTGTGTGTGTGTGTGTGTGTGTGTGTGGTGTTTTTTTTTGTTTTTTGTGTGTGTGTTTTTTTTCACCTGTAATAAATTGGTCGAATCTTTGTAGGGTGTTGATAATAAAGTACATTTAGGAGCAGTTAGCGATTTCTTGCCAGGTTTTTGATGTAGCCACCCTCTCCCACTTTCTTTGTCTCACCATTTCCCTCTCCCTCTCCTTTTTATCACAGCTGATTCGCAAAGCCCTTTGGAAAGATGAAGTAGGTAGAAATCAAAATAAATGGATTCTATTAAAACCGGCAATGCATCAACTGCTTGATAAAGTGATTAATAAACAGCTTAGGATAGTGATTGATTAAACTCTTTAATCAAAGTGCTAAACTGACTTAATATGGAGAGTTTCAACATGTTCAAAGTGTATATTTTCCCTGCCAAAGGTTCCCAGTTGTTTATGTAACTTTTCTGAAGTGGATGCCTTAGGTCTAACCTTCCGAGAGCCCCAGCTCCGGAATGTGTAAGGATTATAAAGTATCACAAACTACATTAGCCGCTGAAATGTGACCGTGAATTATAGGAACCTTCCACTAGGCAACAAGTCATTTTTCAGCATTTTGAACCCCTTCTTCCAGCAGGTGCTTTGCCTGCGTCACTTCATGGCCCTCTAAGCCTTAATATGTAAAGCAAGACGGTGCAAGTTTAAAAAGTGCCAGTCACTCCCATTTCACTCTCTCCTTTATTCTCTCTTTTATTTAATAAGGGCAAAATGTTGATACTTGGGGAGGAGATTTATTTTTACCCTGAAGGTAGTTTTATATTCATTAGAAATAGGTATTTGTCATTCAATGCGTGTAATTCTCTGTATCGGGCATCTGTTTTTTTTTTTGTTTTTTTTTTTCTTTTTTGGCACCATAAAGAGAATTTCAGATGTGCTACACATGCAAGGTCATTAGTGATGACAATAACAGGTGACAAGAGAATAATGTGGGGACAAATCCTAGGCGAGCCGTAGGGGAAGGAAACGCTGGGAAGGAGTGAGAGCTCACGCCGTTCCCCCTTCTCAGCCCCACTAGGTCCTGGTCCAGCTGCAGGCCTGCGAGAAGGAGCCGGACTTTCCATCGGCGCCCATTCCAATCTCCATCAGCATCCAGCCTCCATGGCTCCTGGGACGTCACGAGTTTCTGGCGGCTCTAGGTAGGACAGAACGTTCTTGACTAAATTAGTGTCTTTAGTTCTACTTTTTTGAAACCAATTTTTCTCTTTTTTTTGGGTAAAGTTGGTAGATTCATTGGGGTATTTGTGTTTTCTGAGATATTTTACTACTCAATAGTTAACGCAAAGATTCTAGTTCCTTAGTACAATTCCCAAATGGCCCCCCACCTTTATCCCATTTCCCCAACGTTATGATTTCATGTCTCTCATGGGTAGTCAGTCGCCTTGCTATGAACCTCATAGATGCCAGTATTGCTGGGAGTCAGGCCGCGATGAAAAGCTAAAGAAAATAGTCTTAAAACAATGTTCTCTACCTTGAAATTCTGTTCTCTATCCCTGGCTACTGGACACTGGTAGAAAAAATATATACGATTGAGACCACCTTTGATCTGACTCTGGGGACCTAGAACTGCACGTACCAGAGACCTTTTCCAAGTTAGGACTCTTCCTTGTTCCACCCTAATGCAGCCGAAGCAGCTCCTGACATACCTGTACTTCCAGCAGGTGTGCCTGGTGATAAACCAGGTGACACTGCGAGCTGCTCTCCTCCGGCTCCTCCTCGGAGCCCGTGTGCCATTCACAACACCGCTGTTTTTCAAACTCCTGTTATGTGCCAAGCAGTGTGCTAGGCTCTGGGGACGCAGCAAAGGACCTTGCAGTTTTCATTCTAGTGAAGACAAATAGTAAATACCTCATCCGAGGGGAGCACCTTAGAAGGGGAGGGTGCATTGTGACAGTGAAAAAGCATGTGGCTGACTGGAGGGGTGGGGGGCAGGCCCCGAGAGCCTGTGGGTGTTTGCAGGATGGAAGAGCCAGGCAGAAAGAAGAGCCAGGCAGACAGAGGCCGAGTTTGAGGCTGAAGGTGACACGAGGGCGGTGGGGTCTCCAGGGCAGGGCAGGGCCTTTGGTTTTGAACCTGGAGGGTCAGGAGTCTTGAGAGGATGGCACAGCCTGAGTCACTGTTATAGGGAGCAGCCATCAGACCTGGCAGGGTAGCAAGTCCTTAGCAAAGGAATCTTGTGCCTGGAAGGCCCAGAAATTCAGTCTTGGGCCATCTCTTCAAGCGCACTTTGTAGGTGACCTGCCCCGGCCTGCCTCAGCTTAGGGCCGCCTCCATCTGCCTTTGAAGGCGACAAGGGAGACCCACAAAGCCCCCTCCCCCCACCCCGCCCACAGGGGCTCCAAATCCTGAGGAGACACCTTGATATCGCTTAGCATTCAGACTGTTTGCGTGTGTTCTGTGGGCTTCAACAGTCTTCCCGGTGTAAACATAATGACTTTCTAAGTAATCGTGGTCGGCAGCATATGGAGCCAGAGTGAGAAAGGCCAGGCCCACACCCAGGGCGGACCTCTTCTCACGTCTGTCACAGGTGGGCAGGCTGGGCTTGGGGCAGTGACGCAGGACACGGGAGAGAAGAGGGTGAAGCCAAGACGTCCCCTCATAAAGGAAAGGCCGTTCCTCATGCAGGGACGAAGCTTCTCGTGGGTGTGGGGGTGGGGGTGGCTGTGATGGAGCCAGCCCTCCTCGCCTGGGAACGGATGCTTCTGATGCCCCTTTGCCAGGGTACCACTGGAGCTGCTGGGATGGTGGGCGATTTTTCACTCTTGTTCCTCTACGTCTCTGTACTTTGCAAATCCCACTGGTACTCAAGGGGTGAGTTGGTGTGCACACACTTACAATCTTAAGGGGCTCCCTCACTCCGAGAGCTCCAAGGCCCACAGAGATCAGGCCTGGTTTTTGACACAATCAATCACCAATGTAATAAGCTACTTGACTCCTGAAAGTTTGTGACACCAAAAACAGACTTTTTCAAAACATGGTCCCCAAAGGCTAAAGAAAAATGTTTACAGTTGAGCTCGTGGAGTAGGGGAGGGAAGCAGAACGTGACCGTGCATTAATGGGAGAGCACTCGTGACCCACATGGCATGGATGTGATGGAGGCAGTTCAAGGAATGTGTTTAATTCAAGACATGTTATTTTTGTGTCACACACTGTACTGGGCACTGTGTGACTGTCAAAACCCAAAATCGTACTGCTCCGGCTCAAGGCTCTTATTGTGTGGCGAAGGAGATGGTACAAGGTGCAGAAAATGTTTGTTTGAATAACTCAGACAGTTCTTGTTTTGAAGGCTTGACCAAGGCAAAGAAGAGTAGGGAAAAAAAGACTGGGGACGCTTCCACGATACCATTGCAGTTGATTTGGCTTCGAAAGATAAATAGAATTCTGACAGGAAGCTAGATGCCTGGTAGTGGGCTCTCAGGAGGTGAAAAATCATTACCCAGTTAAACATAGTTTGCCTGGAATGCAGTGTTCACTTAAATGAAACCCAGGACATGAGGCGGGAAGGGTTGGGTTCACGTCATTTTATAAAGTTTCCTGTGTCTCCTGGAGGCTTCTGGATGGAGAATAGACACAGTCACCAGACAGAGGGGCAGGATGCTAGAACCGGAACTGCTCTGCTTCAATCAGCTCTGTCACTTCAAAGCTACATGACCTTGGATGAGTACTAATCGTGGATAATGGAAGTGTCTGCTTCATAGAGTTGCTGTGTGAGGATGGATGAGGTGATTTAAATCATAGCAAGCTCGTAGACTGGTGCCTAATATTAAGTACTCAGTAATATCAGCCATGTTCTCGTTGCTAATTCCAGTGCAAATTTTCCTAGAATCAGAAGTGCACTTGAGGAAACTTAAACTTGTAGACCTCTTTTAAGACTATTAGGAGGGAGAAGATACAGAAAGTAGGTAAATGTCTTCGGAGACCATCCCAGGAGCCTCAGAGACGTTTAAGAAGGACTTTTCTTTGGGTGGCACCAGAAACTGGCAAGAGAGAGGCAGGTGTGAGAGAAGTTAGCGCACATAAGCCAAGAAGCAGAAAGTGAGTCAAAGAGGATTCCCAGATTGCTGTTCCTGTGTTTTGCATTTTCAAATATGGTACTGTGAGGAGAAGCTGCTGGACGCACTGAATTCCCTCACACAGGAGGTTCCCCGCCTCAGGTTTGCATGAAAAATTCAAGCAAAGTTGGCATCTTAATATATATGTGTCCATGTTTTTTTTAACAATGGTGACTTTTTAAAAATCATGCTAAAATACAGTTCACTAGTCTTCAGTACATTTAAGTATTGTGCATTCGATCTCCAGAACTTCTGAGCTATCAAAAGTGAACCTCTGTACCTACTAAGCGACAACTCCCCATTTCTCCCTCCTCCCACCCCTGGCCACCACCCTTCTACTTTCTGTCTCCGTGGATCTGACCGCATTAGGTACCTCATAAAAGTGGAATCGTGCAGGGCTTGTCTTCTTGTGACTGGCTTATTTCACTTAACATTATGCCCTCAGGACTTATCCGTGTTACTGCTGGTGTCAGAATCTCCTTCCTGTTTAAGGCTGAGTAACATTCCATGGTCTGGATGGACCACATTTGTTATCCATTCGTCATCCATCCTTGAGCACTTGAGTTACTTCCACCTTTTGGCTATTGTGAATCTGGCTGTCATGAACATGAGGGTATAAATATCTGCTCGAGTCACGCTTTCAGTTCTTTTTGGGGCATATACCCAGCATTGGAATTGCTGGGTCACTTGGTAATTCTGTTTTTTATTTTTAGACACTACCATACTGTTTTTAATAGGGGCTGCACCATCTTACATTCCCACCAACAGTGCACAAGAGTTCCAATTTCTCCACATCCTCACCAAAACTTGTTATTTTCTATGATTTTTGTGTTGTTTTCATTTGTTTGTTTGTAGTAGCCATCCTAATGGCTGAGATTACATCTCATTGCATATTTGATTTTTGTTTCTCTAATGATAAATGATGGTGAGCATCTTTTCATGTATGGGGATGCTTTTACATTGCCCATCAAATTGATGCTCTAAGAATCGCCAGCGCCCTTCCATTTGCCCTTGATCGAGAAGTATGATGCTGAGCGGGCTTTCAGACCCCTCTCTCCAGCACTGAGGGCTAAGCTACTTTTTCACCTTTGCTGCGGTTGCGCCATTTTCTCTGGGAATAGCGGACAGGGTTCTCTTCATTCATGCCCTGTATTCCCTTTGTGCATAGTTTTCTTTTCCACTTGTCTGAATCTTCAGGGCTAATTATAAATCCTCCCCACTCCCATGTTGGTCCTGGTCCAACTTCTTGAAAGAGACGGACCACCCTTGGCTTGTATTTCTCGGAGCATTTATTCCATCCGACAGATATGAATCCAGAGTCATTTCCTCATGAGACTGGGAGCTCTTGGAGGGCTGACGTCATCATCTTCGCAGCCTCAGCCATGAGCCCCAGACCTGATGCAGGTTGCAGCTCCAGGGCCTGTGTTTCACGGCCAGAGGGAGAGGGCGGTCCAGACAGACAGGCCCGTACGAGCCAAGAGGTTTGGGGCGGAGAGGAAGCCTCCGTGTCGGGAATGTTAATGCCTGTAGAATTGACATGTTCCCCAAAGTGACGGGGCTTTGCAAAAGTTTAAGAAACAGCACGTAGCTTGACTTCTGAATTCTTGAGAGGCTAGACTCTCTCTCACCACTGGGACCAGGCTTCACATAAGAAATTTTCAATAGCTCAATCAAAGCCAAGGAGTAAAGAGCAGAGGGAACGATGGCTTACAGAAAGAGCTTACGGCTTGCCCAGCGGTGTCTTAGAAGAGTCGATAAAACGTTAAAATCAATATGCTGATGAAGTGCCAGCTAGAAAACATCACGAAATCGGCTGGTGTTGTCACAGGGATCTAAGAATAACCACACAGCACCGTCCCCATCCCATCCCCCAGGTGTCTGCGTAGTATAAAATCTGTGGAAACTCAGCAGTTCTTTACAGAAAAGGCAACAGAAATTCTGTGTTTATAGATTTCATTTAAAAATGAAGGTGATGGGATAATTATGGGAAAAATTTAGAGAACACAAAAAAGGCTTAGAATCATGTGAAACTGTCTAGAGGTTACCCCAACTCACAATTAAGTGCAATCCACTTGTTTTCTGTGCGCATGTTTTGGCATAATTGTCGATCCGTATTTTGGTATATTTCTTAATTAATGAAATAACAGTGTTGCCTCAAGTTGATGAAAACTCTGCTGACGTCATTTCTAATAGCTGCGTAAGTTCCCTTACAACATAGCTTATTAAAATCCCTCCTATTGTTGGTCATTTCAATCGTTTCCAGTATTAACCTGATAATCTGTGTACATGAAACTTTTAGAAATATTTTGTGTTATTTCCTTAAATACTGTGATGTGAAGGTAATGAATACCCACCTGACAGCTGTTTGGAGGACTATGAGAGTTATATACACGGTACCTACCGTGCACTCTTACACATCCTGAAACCTAACATTAAATAATGTAAATTTGTTGTAATATTGATAAAAGAAAAGTTGGTAATAGCAGGACTGAAATAACAGGAGACCAGAGGTCACTCTAGTCAGTCTTCATGACTAAATTGTCTTAAGACATGTTTCAGTGAAGTTTGTTCTTTACCGCAAACCTCTTTGAAAACCCTTCTCTTTCTGGAATACGGTAAGGATGTTATAATCCTATTAATTATATGATATATTTGGTTGCACACACGTGTGTATTGATAATTACCCAAAACTATACTGCTGACGTTTCAATTTAAATAGTATGAGTATTAAACCATTCTAAATTCCACAAAACAATGTAACATTAATTTCCATCTGAAAGAACAAACACAAATGACAATCAGCTAAAGTTTATTCAAACATGGGAAAGAAATGTAATTCAAATATGGCTTTTTAGTTAAATTTAAAATGAGTTATTAAAAATGTTTTGATAGCTCAATTTTAATAAACGTAATAAAATATTCTTAAATCATTAATTTTTACAAGTAATTGTATTAATTTACAAAATTACCTCATTCAAATCTCTCTCTGAATTTGAATGTGTCTTCCTGCCAGTGTCCACTAATAGGGTGTTTTTTTAGAGATGTTTTAACCCCTTTATTCATGGTTCGGAGAGCCTACATTTTTAACATTTTCCAATTCTTGAGCGTATTAATCCATCAATGTTTTCCTCTTTAATACACTGTGTATGGAGCATGAAAATCATCTATTAGGCCAATATCATAACAGTGAGTGATAGAAAATTTCTAGTAGAATAGTCTCTGTTTAATTGAAATGTAACAGCAAGTAAAAACACAACAGCCACGTGGACCCTGAAAATTCACTAATCATCCCCAATGCTCAGAGGTCAGAAGCAGTTCTGAACATAAAGGACCATTCAGAATTGTTTAGCCAAAGAAACTGCCATAAGAGGTTTCTGCTTTTAGGCTGAGGTTATCAGAATGGGAATTACCTTTACTGGAAATAAATCAGTGTTTTCTTCATTGGTGGCTCAATTTAGCTGTTTAATCTGAGAGAAATGACGGATTGAAGAGCAGAGAAGAAACTCTTGGTTCTTCAGGTTTGGAAAAGTATGAAAGATATTTTGTCTTCTTTTCAATACTTCTCTGTCTGATAATCAGTTGTGTAGACTGTAATTTCAGAGTAATGTGAAGCATGGCAAATACAAAGTCTTACAAATAGGTGTGTCTTGGAGTGGCATATAGATGGCAGTGGGCTAAGGTATTTGTTTAGAAAAAATATGTGTGTGGTTTTTTTAACTGTCAGGTTTAATAACTTGCCCAAAATATATGTGCACTTATTTTCTCAGGTAGTTTGCCAAAGGAAAAGGTCATGCAATTTCAATGACTGGCCACATAACATATGCTGTTTGGTCAACACAGAAGACTAGCTGAGGCAGGAAAAAAAAAGTAGTTTAGAAAACCATGCATGCTTTAAACTAAGAATACCTGAAAGTAATAAAAATATAAATCTTTATTTTGCTGAACTCTATTACAGTACTATAAACTGTAAATGTAAATGGGACATGCACACAATTCGGAGAAATGTAAGAACTGAAATAAATTTTAAAAAAACAATGCTAACAGAGAACAGTGGAAACATGCCTATGATTAGAAAGTCTGATAGCACATTTTAAAAACATATAATGCAATAAAATCATTATCACCCCTTCCACTAGTGATATGTTTTAGATGCACTACTATGATTTGAACTAGCAAAACACCAAAAAGTATGTTGTTTTCACTGAGGTCTCCAATTCTGTGACACAAAGTCTAGAAATTGACGTACATGAAAAGTCCAATGGGGGAAACGCACAGCTTGACGAGACCGATATCTGAGAAATAGCCTGAGAGAGCACTGTACCCAAGAAACCAATTTTTAAAAATTAAAGACTTCCCACAAAATGTCACACCGCTCCTCTTCATCCACAGCCACATTGCTGATTGGACCCGCTGGGCAGGAAGTAGCAAACGCTTTAAGTAACTCATTAGGACACATACAAGCCAGGAAGTAAGAAAGAAATACCATGAAAATCCATGAGCCTGCCACCTCAGAGAAGTTTCTGGACACCCGGTGATTTGGCATCTGATGGAATGTCTCACTCAGTGAAAGATGGTTGCTCCACCTCACTCTGCATGGGAGACCTCTTTGGACTTTGGAGGCCGTGCTGAGTGTACTAATACAACCCATTTCTTAAGTTATCTATGAAGTGGCCCATTTTTAGAGACTCAGAGAGAAAGAAAGCACCTTATCATCCCATGCACGATGGAGACTGCTCTGTTCGCTCATCCTGGTGACCTCGAAGACCCTCTGTTATCCATGTTTCTGAAGCCATAGGCCTCGGGCATCTGCTATCATTCCTGAGGTTAATGAATGTGCAGGTTTTTTACACTATGTGATAAATTATGTCAGCTTTGTAATATCCACATAATTTAGTGAGCAAACATTTTACAAATGACCAGTGCATGCTGATATAAAACCATGTGTCGGTTCAACATCCATTCTAAGGTGCATCAGATAATTTTAATGCAACCGAGTTTATGACAATAATTTAAACTCTACTTTCACTTAATCTTATGAAAACTACTGATTGTCAAGTTTTGGTGTAATATTAAAGAAGAATACCCACAATTATCTAAAAGGACTGCAAAAACACCTCTTCCTCTTCCGACTACTTGTCAGTGTAAAGCTAGATATTCTTTGTATACTTCAACCAGAAGAACATATCACAGCAGATAATCTCAAAGGCAGACCTGAAATCCAGCTGTCTTTTATCAAGCCAGACAGTAAGAAGAATTGCAAAAATGAAAACCAGTACTACTCTATTTTTTGTTTTTCCATTAAAAATGTAATGTACTCATATGTTAACATGTCATGAGTGCATTGGTGCTATTTTTAAATCATGCGATTAACATTTAAGAACAATTATCAGTTTTAATTTCTAACGTGGTCAATATTCACAAACCAAAGCCCTTTGGAATTCTCAATACATTTTAAGAATGAAAAGGGGCTGGGAGACCAAAAATTTGAGAACTGCTGAGATAGGTGACTGTACCTGCATAAAAATGTAAATACTTATTCAAATTGGGCTACAGTACTATTCATCGGTCAGTGAAAATCATCTTTCCTTTATTTCTGTGTCAAATTTAGAAGTAAATACTCAACTTAAAGAAGGAATGGTGTAAGACTCAAGCTACGTTTATGAATTGCGGCGATGTTGAAGTTTTGACAAGATTTTATTGTTCGTTCCTACGCATTTTTAAGAATATGTGGTTTTCTTTCAGAGGTTCTCTTTAGAGGCTTTTGATTTATCACCCAGCTTTTTGAGCTCACGTGGGCATATGCTTTCATCTGAATATTACTGCCACAACTGCAAACTTCACACACAGTGGCACTGGCTCTGCACTCCTTGATTTCTCTTTTGAGTTATTTAAAAATCAGGCTGGTTGCATAATAGATTTATTACAATTCCCTGTTTAAAAGAGATTCACACAAGGGGAAATTTCCTTCCTAGTATCACAAAGTCACTCCAGCCAGGAGTTCCAATAAGTACTTCATCTATCTTTAAAGAAATTCTACTAATTATTGCAATCCAACCAAACTGTGAATTCACCTCTAAAAATAGCCCTTTTGGTGGCCATATTAGTTAAAATAAAGCAATCCTTGCACATGTATATGTCCAAGGCTAACGAGACGTGCCATCTGTAGAGCTCGGGTGTTTTCACACTCCTCTCTACTATACAAAACAATAAACCTTCTCCAGCTGATTTCTCTCATTGTGGAATGCAAATTGCCTATAAAAATCCTCGGGGTATGAGAAGACAGTTATCCAACAGACGTTATACAGACATTCATAGAAACCGTGCAGCCTCAGACTCTATTTTAGATGCATTAAGGACCAAAAAACATAGGTGCGAACCTGTTCTGTGTAGCTAGAATAATTATGGCCTGAAGTAACTAACTACTGCTGGTTAAGATATGTAGACGACCCTACTGCTTGCACTAACTTTTGATCAACTGCACACCTGCCTCCTACCCAGAGAAGTGAAATCTTCAGAACAGAGGAAAACAAAACACAATACATATGACGTTTAAAAGACTACACTAAATTATTAATCTAGTCTTTACCAGTTAGCTAAACTTTACATGCGACACACTCAGTATTACGCACTCTGCTTATTCCTTGCTGGAGATTTAAACAGTTCCCTGTGTGATAAATTGACTGATGGTAAGAGGTAATGCAAGGTCTATGAGGTTAATGAACTTGAAGAATCCGCATAAACTTTCATCCAGAGATTCAGTGCTGCTCATGGTGCATGAATAGCCTAACAGAGAAGATAAAATCATGTTTCACAGAAAAAAGTGCCCAAGTCTCAGTTTGTGTAGGGAGAGAAAAAAGTCTGCAGAGGCATTGGAGTAAATGTTAAATTGAAAACACGACAGTCTTCAAGTTTTGAAATAAAATTAGCTGAGGATGTTCAAAGAGTTGAAACCTTGGAGGCCAACAATTTAATATGTGACTCATTTTAATATTTCCCATGATGCCTAGGGTTTAGATAGTATAGGCAATAAAAAATAATTTGGTATATTTTTACTAAATAAATAAATACATTAATAGAAGTGAATAAATATCTTTTTAAAAATAAAATAGAAATGCTTTATAAGAATAAACTAGAAAAAAAGATCTGGTTTAGACAAAACATTTGAATTCTGCTTTCTGAGGGAAACATTAGGCATAATTGTTTCTCATCATGAGATTTCATTTGTTTTCAAAGGACCATTTCTAAAATTTGAATTTGCATACCAGCAAGCTAAATCTTTTACAAACCTTACCCTGGAATTCAGGCCCCTTGTTCTACCAGAGAAGCAATTAAGGACCGATCATTTTTAATGCATCATAAATAATCTTCAGACTTGCTGTTAAGTTAATTAATATAATCACTAAAGCCAAATGCATCCAAATGAAGCTTATTTTGCAAACATGCAAAATGTTCTGCCTCATTGCCCCACCACCAAGATCAAATGACATTTTACTAACAACATTTTCAAAGTTGAGTCCAAATTTCGTCTTTTAAAAAGCATTACCAGAAGTCCTATCAATGATGTCACAGTGATATCAATGGATGATCAAAATGATTAGCCGTTGGAAGTGGTGGTGATGTGCCTGGTTTCCTAGGTAACACTCAAATGCACAGGGACTAACCCAAAATTAGAGAACCTGGTGCTTAAACATATAAACAATAACATAATTAAGGCATTGTAATACATGTTCATTTATACCTCACCTCTGCTAAATAAGGATTTGAGGCAGTTTACAAACACTCATCTTGCCAGAGAAATGTAAGTTAGTTAGAAAATCAGAACAAAGGCAGGAAAAGTCCTACCACAGCCGGGGTTCTTAAACGTCTGCAGACCAAACTGATGCATTAGAACTGGGGGATTGAATAGTACACCTCCCGGCCTGGTAAATTTGCACCAACAAAGCTTCTTACTAGTCGTATTCTCCAGGCAGATCTACACTTGTGGGTGTTCATCCAACTGGGAGACTTCTCAGAGGGAGATGCACAACTGGAAACATCCAGGTCTCAGAAGGCATCCGTCTCATCCTGTCTCTGAAGGTGCCTGTCCCTTGTCATTCTCATACCTCCTTTCTGATGTCCCGGGCCTGTGTGCTGGCCCCAGCTCCCATCAACCCCCGTCTCATTCATTGTAAGACATTACAATTTCTGTGGCGTTCAGTCTTTCCCCTGGTCAGTGCCTACTGAGATACTTGACCAGAGGAGCCAATATGTTTCCCCAGAATTCATGGGCCCGTCAGTACGTCATGCTCCAGTTTTGTCTGTCTATCCATCTGTGTGGTATCTGCAAATCAGTAACCAGGTAGCCATTTTGCAGTAATCACAAATGGGTCCGTTTTCTCCAACTCCGACACATGTTGAAACGTGTCCTCCTACAAGATGCATTTCCTTTCCGTACAGTAAAGGCAGACACAGTTTCTAGGAATAGAGAGCAACATGAAGAAAGATGGTCGCCTTTCCCACTTCCTCCTACCTAAATAATACTAATTGTAATAATGATACATCATTTACCAACCACAGCCAAATCAGGAAAGGAGCATCTCAAAACCTCAAAAAGTGAAGTGATGAAAAGAAGCAGACGATTCTAGTGCAATTGGAAAAAGAAGTATGTGGTATCTGTATCCTCAACCCATCTCCCAGAGTTCTACCATTATATAGTGATTTTCACTTTTGCAAGTTTGGACTTAGGCTAAAATCGAAGAGACTATGGATTGTGGGCATACCTGAACCCAAGCAAACAATTAGTTGCCTATCTGAATGGTATATTATCTCCCGGATACAAAGTTACATGTTCAGAGGCAGAGCCTGGTTAAATATAGAACTTGAAGGGCAAAGAAATAAATAATCTATCATCTAGGCCAGGGGTGTCCAAACTTTTTTCAATGGTTTTCACCAAGGGCCATATGCAGTAAAATACACAAACAGCCGGGCCACTCACTCGAGGTAAATTACGTATTGCCTCGCCTGGTTTATTTAAGTAAACTCAATATATTTTTGGAATTTGCTGCGGGCCAATTAAAAATGGATTGCGGGCCGCAGTTGGCCCATGGGCTATAGTTTGGACACCCCTGATCTAGGCAAAGAAAGCAAATCAGTTATAAAAGGAAAAAAACCAAATCAGAATGGCTTCATACAATTGACACACACACATACTCAAACATATGTGTACATAAATAATATATATATATATATATATGCACATGTGTATGTATATATATCTATATATTCAATGCCAACTAATAATTGAGCAATAGCTACAAAGTCTTGAGAGAGAAACGTTTGGCCCCCAAATTTTAAACCCAAGAAAATAACGTGCCTTTCAAATATAAAATATAAATATAATTATCTTTCAAATGTAAAAGCTTCCATCAGGTAAACAAGGTAGAAAAATGTGACACCATTAACTCTTCCTTCAAAAATTACTTGACACTGAAAACCAAAGAAATAATAAAATAGCATTGGGAGTTGTGATAAAAAGAGGGGTGAATTCTCACGATTGGATAGTGGAATGAGGCCTCAAAAAATCGTGAGGGATGAAAAATTACCTTAAAAAATATATCCAGGTAAATTGCTCTTTCAGTATAAGGACATTTGCAATTATGTAAAAGCTCACGTAAGCAGCTGTATGAGGTTCAACAACAGAACCAAAGCTACCTACTGATAAAAGCCGGTTATGTACGAGAGTCATCGATGATCAAAATACAGCCTTGATTGAAAGAAATGCGAAAAACTGAGAAACAAAAAACTAAGAAAAAAAAGTGATCCTTGAACCAATTCATGTTAAGATTTAACAACTCTGAATAGTATGACTGTAGAACAGAATCTAAATATTATACACCCTGAAAATAGAAAAATACTTTTGTAACTAATAAAAGTGGAGATGAGGGAAGAAAACTCCTACAAAACGTGACAATACAATTTTTCCTTCTTTCAGAGCAGAGGACCAATTGCCATCATTTAAAATTGAAACATGTTATGAAAAGACAGTTTCAACCTCTTTGTGATTTCTTTTCTCTTTGTGTTTCTTTTGTCTCCTTAAAGAGTTCATATAAGAAGTAATGAAAAGTATGAAATATAGATATGTGAAGTCCAGCAGTTTCTTTAGTTTCTTCTGTTAAATTCAAGAAAATGAGGTGTAATAAGTTTTATTATAATGTACAGGTAATGTTAAAGCATTTTTTGTTAAAAATTTCTGCTATATACTATTTTGTCTAAGCATTGGCATATAAATATGTACAAAATAATATTCATCTAATGGGAATTTCTAAAAGTTGGGCTTTGGGGTGGTTTTCTTTTTTGTTTTTTAAATGTTTTTGGTACTTTGAAATATAACTTAAATTATTCAAATGAGCTTAAGGTGCTTTTAAAAACAAATTTAAAAACTTTTTTATAAAGGAAACAAAAATAAGAAGGCACAAGCTGTGGGCTTTTGCAGCCTTTCTGCTGTTGGGCTTTAGAGTTAATTTTTTTAAAAAAACCTGAATTTCAGATAAAGTATATTCATCCTTCCAATGCTTCAAGGCTGTTTTTATAATATGCAGCCTCAAAGTAAGAACATTTGGTAGAGAAAACTTTTAGGCAGCAACCACTGTTTTCTAAACAGACATGGAAACACACAAGAAAAGGACAGGCTTTAGCTGTCAGAACAAGGCACTGGGATTAGTTTCTCATGTTTTGATTCTTCCTTGTATTATTTATAGTCCCCCCACCTCTTTGTTTTCTGTCATCTTAGTATTAACTGGTTCTCTCCTCGTCTTCCCATGACTTCCACACCTAGTGATTCCTTTCCTTGATTCCTGCTGGCTAGGCAACAGTTGCCCTCAGCAGCTAAGTCCTGCTTTTTGTTCCCAACATCTGTTTTTCCTAAATCCTGTTGTTGAAAACACCCAGGTAGAAAGCATACCAGCCGCTGCCTGCAAGGGAGTTCTGTCTGTTATGGTGTTAGGTGAATTAACTCACCGGCATCCAGTTCTGAGCCCTCTGGAGAGAAGGTACACACAAAGGGAACCCATTTCTCAGATACGTGCTCCTAACTTATTCGTCATGAAGAATATATATATTCTCAACAGAATTGTTTTATATATTTTTAAAAATTGGGGAGCTGTTATGGTTTTACAGAGAAACATTTGGCTTTTAGTTCAACAAATGCGCTTCCTAGGCCACTCATTGGATGTTAAAACGTTTGAAATGAGAAAACAAATAAATTGGGAGAGGTATGTCATGTAGTAGAGTAGCAGACTAACTTGGGTTTGATTTGGGGCTTCATCACTTACTAATCTGGAATCTTGGGGAAATCATTTTAATGCCCCTGAGCCTCAGTTTCCCCACCTGTAAAATGGAGACTATAATACAGTCATGCTCGCATGATGTTTTGTTCAGTGATGGACCATATATTCAACAGTGGTCCCGTAAGATTTTAATGGCTCTGAAAATTCCTGTGGCCTGGTGACATGGAGCCATCATAATGTCATAGGGCAGCACGTGACAGTTTCCTACAGTCGTCAGGGCAGTGACATGCTATGGACATCTGTAGCCTACACGCCACAGGTTACCATGTGGCCCAGGTGTGTAGTGGGCTGCGCCATCTAGGTTTGTGTAAGAGCACAATGGGGAAATTGTCGGACGATGCATTCCTCGGGATGTATTCCCGTAGTTCAACAAGCCATGGCTGTACGTGTCCGGGAGAACCATTTCTGGGCTCCCAGTGTCTGGTTCTCGCATTCCTGAATTCATCGAGCCTGCTCTTGTGCCTTCCTCAGGGCCATGCGACTCCTGTTCCTCATGAGGAAAGCCATGGTTGTCTGAGCAGAAAATACCACATTAACACAAAGGGAAAAACTTTAATATTTTAGAGAGACATTTTTAATGAAGGCACAGTAGTCCTGTTACAGAATTTCATTCAAACAGCAGGCAGTGCATCTCCCAACTGAAACATCACTTCTGTTCTCCAGCTGCCTTATCATTATGTCTTTATTATACCTTCGCCTAAAGTTGCTTCCACCACATCAGAAATAATTTACCCCTGGCCAGGTTTTAAATCAAGAATATCCATCAACGCACGCTGGTCTGCAGTGATGAAGATATTTCGAATACAGGGGATTGAAGATAAATGAGTTGGAAATGTTCAGTGCAGTTCAAGTTCTCGTCACAGCACAAGGAAACCATGTTCCGAACCAAATTAATTTAGGAAGCAAGACGTTCTGAAGCACCGTCCCGTCCACGGCAGTTTGACGTGTTGTGACTGGCGTGATGAATAATGGAACAGGACAGAAACTTCTCCAGTGCCTTCTCCACGGCGGAAGAAAGAGAGAAGACGACGTGCCAAACCCGCAGCTCTTCAGACTTTCCCAAAACGAACACCGTGGGCAGCGAGGGTCCGGGCTCTGAGCTGGGCCACGGCCGGGCCGTCTTGCTGGCCGCTCCCTGTGTCTCGTAGGTTCGACTCCACTTGTGCCTCTGGCCGGAGCCCGTCCCCTGACGGGAATTCTTCTGTACTCCCGTTTCCCTTTGTTCCGATGGCACTTCGCCCAACAGTGCTTGACAATGAGTGATGCTCTAAAACCCTGCTCTTTCACACCCCGTGGGTGACCTATAACTTTTCATGGGTGACCTTTGACCTGGGAACTGACAGTTTGATTTATTGTCCGGTGTTATGATTTATGAGTATCTTCTCAGAATAATTAACAGACAACAGGTGGCGGCATAATAATTTTGATTACCCAGCGGTTCATGAAACCACGACAAAGGTGACTTCATTTTGTGAATAAGAGAGGGATAACAATTAGAAATGAAACAAAGCAATGCTTTTATGCCACAGTTTTCGGTCTTTTGTCCCTCACACAGAAGACTTACTTAGGAGGCCTGCATTCCTCTTAGGCACCAGGAAGAAATAAGGAACTTGCATTCTGTGGCTGTAAGAGGACACTTTTCATCACCGTATGGGTAAAATTATTTTTCTTTCTTTGGTGAAGTCTTGATTAATTGAGTTATGTCAAACCTGTCAACCACGTCATCTTTTCGCGTCCCATTTTTGACAGTGGCCATTGCCCAGAGAAGAATCGATGGTCCAAGGACATTTGGGGAAGCATTTCACATTTTGTAAGGCATTCCAACATAATCCAACCAACTGTACTTCTAAATATTTCTTCCTAAGTATGCAAGGGAAAAAAAAACCCAAAAATACTCCCCTGCACAAAGCTTATCTTTATTTTAAAGCCTACAATTAGGAATCGGGGGGGGGGGGTGTTAAGTACCGTATTATTATGGTCCACGATCGTTTTCCTTCTTCCTCTGTCTTCAGTTTCATCCAATATTTTTCGCTGAGACACCACATCACTTTTATTCAAGTTAAGGGTGGCACCCTGACTACAGATTTTAATATAGACACCTGAGTGTCCTAGGTATTGACTTTTTATTCCAATGCATCGACAGCTCATTTAGGTAAGCACCTAACTTTAAGAATGCCTAATGCCATGTTTGTAATACTAAAGAAAAATCAAGTCAGGTGACATTTATTCCCCCATAGTTTTCCATTTAATCTTTGCTGAAAACGGACCTCAGTGTCGCCAGTGAAACTGACGCACAGATAGGCCTCTGAATATGTAAGAATCTGCCCTCCCACCCAAATGCTAGGGAGATTAGGACCCCCGCCCCCGTTGTACATATGAAATGCAGTTGTGTATGGGACCCCCATTGTGATATTACAGGCTTATCATTTTAATTGACTTTGTGACATATAAAAATATTCCTACAATCCTGCTTTACATTATAGTTTAATAACAGCTTAACACACATCCGTTCATTCCTGTTACATTCAAATTTTAAAATATCTGATGGAGAGGCCAATTAATAGCTAAAGGACAGCTGCTGGAATATTAAAGCTACTTGGGCCCAGGTAGGCTCCTCCACTGGGAGGTAAAGAACAATTGCCGTGAGGGTCGCAGATTTTGAGTTTTAGTTTTAGTTTTGTTTCCATTCATAATGATTCCCGTGAACCAAAACACGATGACCAGAAGATCAGCTTCGTGGGGTTTTTTTCTTTCTCCTCCTGCAGCTGTGAGCTCCGTGTCTCTGTTCGTGAATTCCAGTGAACGCAAGCCTATGTCTGAAGAAAAATTGCAGAGATGCCAGATTTATATATTTATGTTTAAAGGATTATAGTGATACAACCTGTACATTCGGCTAAAGCCTCAGCAGAGGAAGCGCCCCATCTGGCCAATGCGTTTCTGGGATTCCGCCCCCCCCACTCAGCTTTGGAGAGCAAGCTGGGGAGAGAGTTTACTCTGAAAACATAATACATGGGCAAATCATGAGATAATTTTGGTACTTTGTTCCCCATCAATTTTTAAATTAATTATCTGGAAGCACGCAGCGGTTAATTTTGACCATAGACTTTTTGATGAGAAAGTCCAACCCCTTTTGCCTTTTGGCATCTCCTATACAACCCCGATGACACGCAGGGTAACCCTTGACACCTGATCCAACACAGAGGCACAGCGCGGCTGGCTGAGCTCCCATATTCAGCAATCCTTTTGTTGCAATGGGACACTCACCCACTTCCATCCTCCTCTGAGAAAGGCTGCCATCCGCTCCAACCAACCCGCCTCTGCATAAAACTTACTTCCCGGGAAAAAGCGAAGTCCTCCCCCGCGCCCCCACCCCAATTCTGTGCCATTACTTCTGTTTTACAAACTTTACACCACAGCATCACCCCATATGTTTGTGCAGCGCACAAGAAGGTTTCTTTAGAAAGCACTGATGCTAATTATAAATTTAATTTGCATTTTAATTAGAATGGTAGCAAATTAAAAGCGTGGCAGCTGGAGAATTTTGAACGCTTTGCAGAGATTTGGTGTCAGTATGTCCCCGTTTTTGACTTTGCAGCCTTTCCATTTGTCTCCCTCACTATCTTTCATTCACACAAGCATATTGGCAATTTTTCTGCCCTCATTCCTCAGTCAGTCTCTCTCTCTCTCTCTGTCTCTGTCTCTCTCTGTCTGTCTCTCTCACTCATTCCTCTCATTCCTCTCATTCCTCTCATTTACATATTTTTCTATTTGTCCACTCCCTCTGATCCAAGGATCAAGTTATGAATTATTTCTTTTTTGAGCCGATAAACAGTGTGGGCTTGTCTGGTGCCAGCAAACAGTGGACAGAGCAGAGACAGCTTTTTAAAGTGCCTTCTAGTATTACACAGTTTTACTCTCCACATCTGTCATACAAGTAGAAATCTAATATTTCCTCTCCTTGAATAAGGGAGCTGTTTGCACTCTTTTGGCCTCTATTTACCCCAAATTTTGATGTGGATAATAGTGTCTTTAAATTACTGGAAATCTTAGCCACAGGTCTTTGGCACGTTAATAAAATATTCATCAGGCATTCTGCCGCTCTCCTCCCTGTCTGAGAAAAGGCATTGTTCAGGGTATACCTTTGGGTGAGAGCCCTGCGCTGTCAGCCCTTCAGCCCTTGGAATAGCAGAGGCTCCAGTGCCTGAGTCTCTCGGAGCCGTCTCTCACTTGGGATGTGAGCATGTCTGTTTTTAGCACTCACGTGAGCACGTTTAGTGAGTTCTGTCGTTTTCCCTATGTTGTGTCTCCATGGTCACTTTCCCTCCTTCTGTTCTCTTTCCCCACAGTGTCCTTGCTCAATAATTTTCATTAATTGATTGACAGCTCTGATAGACCCAACTAACCTCTATCTCACTCTCATGTCTGTTTTTAAATAAGTACTTGTACGTCCAATGACCTTGTCGCCTCATCAGCTATCAGAAAATGAGCATGCAGATATGGAAGGGGCTGATTAGCAAAATAAGCAATAGATCTCATTTCTGGCTGAAGTCCACAGTGAGCAGTGACAATGAAACTGTGCCATTTTACATGTCTAAGAGCAGCGAGAAATATAGAATAAGCAAGAAACAGGCGACGCTGGATCTCACGAGTGTCCATTCCAGTGTGTTAGAAACAAGCCCCTGCCCACCATTTCCTCATCCTGCAGGACGAGGGATGGGAAGGAGTGGCCTGTGGCCCTCAGCATCTCAAGAAAGGGGGATCTTTCCTTCAGCCACATCACTGGCCTCATTAAAGCTTTGAAAGCAAGCAGTTAAGATTAGAGGAGTTATTCAGCCTAATAGGAAGACATGAACTCGCTTCTACTGAAGTGTGTGTGTGTGTTTACTTTTTCCCCTGTGTATGTTTGATTTTGAGGCTACACCACCCTTGGAGACCTCCCGTTACCATGTAACTAGCTGTACAACTCTCATCCAGAAAAATGTCCTTCAATATCATCTAAATCCCAGTAGTGATTATTAAGTGGAACAATATAAGGGAAGGAAAGCAAGCCAAGTCTGATATTACCAAAATACGTGTTTCGGTCTCTTTTAAATATTGGTGATTTTTACCTACAAAGTCGTATCTTGTGAATGAGACTGAACTGGAAAGTTACAAATCACTTAGTAATGAAAACAAATCACTTAGTAATGAGAAAAATGAGTAACATTTTTCATACTACAGAAAATCTTCCACTCATGGAAATGATTAAATTCACATTTTAATTCCAAATAATTTTGAGTTGATATTACAACTTTACTTAATTTGACAAATATCTATTTTACATCTTTGATGTGAAGAGCCTTGAACATGACTGAAAAACAACCTATATCAGCAATACTGATAAAGGTAGAATTTCCTGAAGGAGGAATTATTATCAAATTTATTCTATGTATAAGTTACACCAAGTTTTGGACGCTGAAGAGAGCTGAAACACCAGATAAACAAACTATTTTATTCATTGCTAGGCTTGGTTAAGATCATTTCAGAGATAAGAAAGGCCTGCCCCAAAAGTCAGTTCTGTAAAATTTGGATCCAAGAGACTTAGGGAGGAAAACAGCACCAGCACTTTCCTTAAGTAGAGGGGAGGACGGATAAATTGTGCCAAGCGTGACATTTTCACGATGGCAAAGGTGTCTCAGATTTTCAGTTTGGTTTGTGATCTTTTAAACTGCATTGTAAAAAATGTTTTGTCTAAGTTAAACCGCTTCGATGAAACATAAATTTGTTTCTTCAGTTTGTAGTGCTCATTGGTCTGAGAATTAGACCTCAAACTTTAAAAAGCAGGAATATCTGTGTGATGCTGCATTTTTAAAATGTTAATAAGCGTATTGCCGTCAAGGGGTAAATAGTGGATAATGGAATAAAAACGCTGGCCATGACTTACCCTGATTAGGGAATATACGATTACAGGGCAAAATCGTGAAAATGAAAGTTCTAATTTCCATGCCATCAGAGCGTCCACCACCCTCCTTGTTCTAAGCCAAAATATGCCTGCTGTGGTTCAAAACCGTACATGTCAATTTCCTGGCTTTAAAAGCAAACACACCTTTTCCTTGGCATTTCAAAATGGACATCACAATTTTCCCAGATAAATCTTTTTCATTGCCACTTTGGAAAGGTTTAGTTTTTCTTCATGTAGTTTTTTTTTTTTTTTTTTTTTTTTTGCAGCTGTACAAAACACTTTCATTAACCCAAGAATGGATTATTTGGAGTGCTAATTAATTGATTCTTCAAAATGCCAATTGACACACTCCCAGGGAAAACCTGATCTAAGCAACTATGTTAATCAAGCCATTGTACTTATGGTTCTGTCTGAATATCAGACCATCTGAAATGAGGAGAACTTTGCCATTACGTGCCTGGCCCTCTCGTGGGCAGCTAATTAATATGAGCCGAATATGACAGTTGTACTTGTACGTTCCTACTGCCTGACAATAACTCTATAAAATTACATTTCAGCTAAAGAATGGAAACAGTGTTAAATACCATTATTTGCCTTCCTTTGATGTCTCAGAGTCATTATGAAAGCAATTACAGCAGTTTCTCTGTCTGTGTCTACGGGGTATTTATTATCTGTATCTGTCTGAATCCTTTGCCAGGTGGAGAATATATGGCATATAAAGACAAGGGAATTCAGCCACAATTATCAGGATGGGAACAGAGAAAGAAACAAAATCAGAGTTTTGCAGATGACTTTGCCAGAAAACAGTAATTTAATATTAAAGCCTGGTGATCTGGGGGAAACTTGCAGGCTTTTATTTATTTAAATTAAAAAAAAAAAATTCTTCAGGTTCACAATACTCATGAATCTAGGGCAAAATTAATTAAAACCAGTAGGCAAATGGAAAACACAAAAACAAAAGGGAAAAGGAAAACAAAATACAAAAAAAAAAAAAACCCTCAGGACAGCAGCAGAAAACATATTTCGGTCCTTAATTATAAGTGAATATTCTCCTTTTTCACCAGCCCTTTCCGAACTAACCGGTGCCATGCACAAGATGGATTTTATTTTTTTCCTCAGCTAAAATTACCCATGGTATTTTTCCCACATGGAGTGAAAGGTGCCAAGGTGGATTCAGTTCTCGGGTCACCTCCAGGCTTGTCCCCACCCTATTGGAATCTGGTGGGACTCAGGCACATCCGTGTGTATCAGCTAAGTTCGAACTCTGCTCCATCAAAGATGTCCCTGGACTTCAAAGGACACTTGTGATTGACACGTAAGGTATGGATGCCGACTGCCCCGTGAAGGAGTTTTTTCCTCCGGGGCAGTGTCTGAGGACTGGCCTCTATATGAGTCAATTCAGAGAGTATTGATCGCACGCTCCCTGTCTGTTCAGCGTTCCGTGAATGAGGGATGCAAAAGGCGCATGGGACGAGGTCTCAGCCTGTGAGGAAGGAAGACAGCCCAGCCGTGTTTGGGCCGTTTTTGAGCCAGGCATTGGCCAAAGCCCTTTGTGAGCACCGTCATGTTTCCTCGGCAGAACAGTCGTACATGGGAGCGTCTGTTGTGTCCATGTTAGAGGTGAATTAGCCCGAGCCCCAGAAGGTGAGGCGTCTGGTCCAAGGTCACACAGTGGAGTGGCAGAGCCGGGCTTCCAACTCAGCTTCTGTCTGGCTCCACAGTCTTTCTCTCTCCGCTAGTTCACACTCTTCCAAGTGCCTCGAAGCGCGTGGGGGCAGCAGTGGGTAAGGAGGGTGCTGTGTGCTGCTGTGGGAAGGAGGAGAGGCCGGTACTTCAGAAGGAGAAGCTGGAGAGAAGATTCTTGGAGGAATTTTGACTTGCCCTGAGTCTCACAGATGGGAGCCTTGGGTGCCCAACTTTCCTGCCCTCCTGAATTCTTAACTAAGACCCCAAAACAATCTCCTGTATGACGAAGGTGAAAGAGCAACTCCGTGAATAGGAAAACACTAGATAGAGATATGCATTTATGAATATCACTGATCTGAGAAAGACTAATAGGAGACTGGATAAACAAGGTGTATTTAGAGGACATTGAAGAGATTGGCTGGTTGGAATTAAGGGTCTGTGTTCCTGAGGTGCTGTGTCCGTGAAGCTTTGAACACCACCTTGCACATCCCAGAGAGGTCAGGACACTTTTGGGTGCAGGCGAGCAGGGTGCCGCCAGGGGTTCTCGGCGGAGGAAGCTCCCGCAGTCCCTGTGCCACAGCAAAGGGGGTGACGAGCTCAGCTACAGTCCACAGTTCTCGCTGTCTCCTCCTCCTCCTCCATCTGCCGCTGCTGCTTTTTTGACAAGTGCATTGGAAAAATTACACCACTTCCCAGAGCAGGAAGGCTGCTCTGTCTGGGCTCTTATCAGTAGCACATTCTAACTTGTGTCTCCACTTGCAAATATAAAATTGTTTCAACTGCTGCGAAAATCAAGGCAGCCGCTGAGACACTTAACAAAGGGCTGATTGACCTGGACAAGGGGCTGAATGTAAACTTGAGATGATATCACCTAGAGTCCAGGAAAATATAGATATTATTTAAAGGGAAAGTCCCTGGAAACATTTTATTGTCAGTCCCACTGTAATTTAGTCTCAGCAGAACCCATGATGTTGGCAATCCCCAAACGTACAAAGACTCCACATCTGAATTAAACCAGATTTCTCCTTTGTCGCTGGAACAGAAAAAGTGTGTATCTTTTTCAAGTATGTGACTCACTTTTGTATTAATCCATAAACAATCAAAGTGAAAAACCACTTGTGAGGAGGGAAAATAGCAAAGGCAATAGTAGAACAAGACCAGCCTGGGTTCAAAGTCAAATTCCTCCATCTCTGTGCATCTCAGGTTCCCTTAAATAGCAGTGTCACTTGCTGTCCATGGTTACTGGGATGCGTTAGGGAAAATAAAACCAATAAATTATCTAGCACTGTGTCTGGCACATAGCAGGCACTCTTTTCTTTTTCACTTTATAATTTAACATATCAAATTTTATTTTTAGTAGAAGAGATTGCCATAAAAGCTGCTAATAACAACAAGAACTGGGGACTTCCTAAATAATTTCATTTTTTTAAAGATGCCTTTTACGGGGTTTATTTTTATTTTCATCAGAAATTAAATTCTCCCTGTAATCAATGATGATTTTTATTTTTATAGGGTTTATAGTCATCATTAAATGTTCATTAGCAAAAAAAAAAAAAAAAAGTTCTTCAGAATGTCAAGATGGGCTAGGATATGCTCCAGTAACAAATTATTAGTGAAAACGATTAGTCAAAAATCTTCATGTCACAGAGTAGAACCGGGTGATTTCCCATATCTGTTCCATGTCCTGTTGTAGTTCTGTGCAGACGCTGCTGCATGGTGTCCCCACTCGGGGACCTGGAATGCTTCTTGTCCCTGTGGCAGAGGGGAGGGTCACACACAGCCAAGTAGACGCTCCAGCCTAAAAGTGCCTCATGTCACCTCTTCTCGTAATTAAAGGGCCAGAAGTCATCTCATGGCCCTACCCAACCCCCAGACCTGAAGTTCAAGCCATCTGTTCTCCCGGGAGAAGGGTTGGGAAATTGGGTGAACCGCACGGTCGCTTACTGCAGCGATCTGAGGGGACACGTGTTTACAGGACGTTCTTATAAATGGCATTTGTGGAACTTCAACTTGACCAGAAGAGCAGGGTGCCTGCCAAATCAAACGATTTCATTATGACTGTAAACGTGTCCCATAACACGTCCCTGTAATGCATTAAATGCCAGGTTGTCCTGATGTCCCCGCTGAGATCCAGGATTTTCCCTTTGGGACCAGGTTTGTCGTGCACATCAAGGCCTGTGACAACCGGAAGTGTGGGCAAACCCGAGGACCGGACTGCAAACCGGATAAGCACCAACGCCGTCCGTCGCTAGCACTCCCTTTTGCTCCCCTGATCAATAAGTCTGGCTACAAAAAGCATCAAGCATCTCAAAGACATCCCAAAGGCACAGGTGGCCAGCAGGAATGAAGAGAAAAGGACGAATATATTAATGTTCTTTCTCCTTAGGCTGCCCAGTCATGCTTGTAGGCCTGCGGCCTACAAGGGACCAGCAGTGATGGGGGTGCTGAAAATTATAGAGTTCGAACAACATTTCTGTACAAAATAGCCTTCTGAGCCTCCAGAGGAAGGAATTCTAGTTCAAAGAGTGACAGTCTCTAGTTTCACAACCCGCATTTTCGCACCAAATAGGTGAGAAAGGGCAAAAACAAAAAAAACAAAAAGAAAAGAAAAACGGAGAATGATACAAAGGATACTGAAATATACCTCATAATAATAAAACCATCTTATTAAGATTGAAAACAATGTAAACACCTGGCGTTGACAAGGGCGTGAGGAGGGCCAGCATACTCATCCCTTGCTGGTGATAGCGTAAATTGGAAATATTTTTCTTGAGGGCAATTTGGAAATATGTAGCAAAATCCTTAAAAAAATATGCATGCCCTTTCACTCGGCAATTTCACTTTTAGGATTCTCTCGTAGGGAAATAATCAGAGATGTGTATAAAGGTGCATTTACACAGATTATCATCATATCATTACTTAAAACTGAAATAATAGAAATAAGCTGAATATGCAATATGGATTTAAGTAAATGTGATATGTAAAATACTGATAAACCATTGAAAACTCACACACATGGGTATATTTCTACATGAGCAGAAAAAACAGACTACAGAAAAACAAAGAATGTGATATAAGCTATAAGATTAAAATAGGACTAATATTGCCTTTTTTTCTTATTTTTTCTTGTTCTTTTTTGGCACATGTACATCCTTTGGGAAAAAAAGGTACGAGCAAATGAAACAAAACAAAACCTTCAGCATGCCCCTTTAGAGTTACCAAAGTGTTTGTGCATGTGTTTTCTCCTCTGTTATGTCCAAAAACATAGACACAGAATGAAGAAGTATAGCTATCCCCATTTTCCAGACGATAAAGGTGAGACCCAGAGATTTTAGACAATGTCTTAAACTGGCTTGATGACCACAGTTGATCTGTGCAAAAACTTGCAATTAGAATTAGTATCTAATAATATGAACATGGTAAACTAATAGTCTCTAACTTAATGAGAATGTATATCTAAAAATGAATTGAAACAGTAATATGCTTAATTTTTTTTGTGTTAAACTATATGTACTTTAATTTTAAAACATCCAATTTCAGTTAGCATAAGTCATGTTAAAATGTAAAATACGCATTTTTCTTTAAGGGTTAAGATGTTGTAGACCTGGGAGATAGGAACGAATTGTTAATATATCACTTTTTAAGAAGAAACACATTCTGACATTTGTTAATTAAACTTTTCTTAAGGTTTAATGCATTGTCAAGATAGGATATAGTTTCAGGAAAGCCTGTGATCTTACCACACTTTAAAATAATCCAAAAACTAGTTTTGACATTCTACCTAATGTAGATAAAAGAGTATTTTAAGCTCATGCACATCGAAAGAAACAGGGAAATTTGATTCATCCTGTTAATTAGTAGGTAACAGCATAACAAGAGAGAAACATTGCTTATTTTCTTCCAAAAGGATTATTAATACAGATTTAAAAGCTTTTATGGTTTTACAAAGTTAATACTGTTTAATTATATGAAATTAATATATAACATACCATGTGGCTTATTTCTTATAGATGGGGCCAAAAGGCAGTGTTTACCCAACGTCACCTTTTGCACTTACTCAATATTTAATAAATGTAGCAATTTTATTTTTTAAAGATTTGTGTTTAAAAACATAGATACAACATTATATTAGTTTCAGGTGTACACTATAGTTATTCAATCTTTATAGACCTAAAGAAGAGATCGCCATGATAAGTCCAGCCACCATCTGACACTGTCCCACGTTATCACAATATTATTGACTATATTCCCTCTGCTGTACATTACATCCCCGTGACTTGTTTGTTTTATACCTGGAAATTTAGACCACTTCACCTTTCCCCCACCCTTTTTAATTTTTCAGTTACAGTTGATACTCACTATTATTTTACATTAATTTCAGGTGTACAGCACTTAGTTAGACATTAATATAATTTAAGAGGTGATCCTCCTCCCCTGACTAGCCTAGTACCCACCTAGCACTATACACAGTTATTACCATAGTATTGACTATATTCCCTATGCTTCACCCTACATCCCATAACTACTTTGTAACAACCAATTTGTGTTTCTTAATCCCTCACCCTTTTTCACCCACCACCCCAACCCTCTTCCCATCTGACAACCATCAATGTTCTCTGTATCTATGAGTTTGATTCTGTTTTGTTTGTCCATCCCGTTGTCTAGATTCCACATATAAGTGAAATTACATTGCATTTATCTTTCTCTGCCTGACACTCCACTCAGTGTAATACCCTCCAGGTCCATCCATGCCGCTGCAGATGGCAAGAACCCGTTCCCTTCCCTCGCTGAGCAATATTCCATTGTATGTATGTACCACCTCCTCTTTATCCATTCACCCATTGCCGGACACCCAGGCTGCCTCCACATCTGGGCCATTGTAAACAATGCTGCAATGAACATATGGATGCACGTGTCCCCTTGAAGTAGTGTTTTGGGTTTCTTTGGATAAATACCCAGAAGTGGGATTACTGGGTGCTTCTTTGTCTCTTGTTATAGCCTCTGTTTTAAAGTCTATTTTATCTGGTATAAGTATGGCTACCCCAGCTTTCTTTGTTTCCATTTTCATGAAATAACTTTTCCATCCCTTTACTTTCAGTCTGTGTGTGTCTTTAAATCTGAAGTGAGTCTGTTGTAGGCAGCATATGTTAGGGTTTTGTTTTCTTATCCATTCAGACACCCTATGCTTTTGATTGGAGCATTTAATCCACTTACATTGAAAGCAATTGTTGATAGATATGTAGCTATTGCCACTTCATTATACATATTTTTGTATCTTTTTTTTTTTTTTTTTTTTCATCTTAAAGCTGTTTCTCTAACATTCCTTGCAATACTGGTTCAGTGGTGATGAACTCCTTTAGCTTTTTTTGTCTGGGAAGCTCTTTATCTGTCCTTTGATTCTAAATGATAGCCTTGCTGGGTAGAGTGCCCTTGGTTTAGGTCCTTGCTTTTCATCACATTGAATATTTTGTGCCAATCCCTTCTGGCCTGCAAAGTTTCTGTTGAGAAATCAGCGGAAAGTCTTGCCTTCCTTGTGGGTAACTAACTGCTTTTCTCTTGCTGCTTATATGGCTCTCTTTGTCATTAACCTTTGCCACTGTAATACTGATGAGTCTTGCTTGTGGGCCTGTTTGGGTTCATCTTGTTTGGGTCTCTGTACTTCCTGGGCTTGCGTGTCTATTTCCTTCACCAGATTAGGAAAATCTTCAGTCATTATTTCTTCAAATAGATTCTCAGTCCTTTGCTCTCTCTCTTCTCCTTCCGGTACCCCTAGGATATAAATATTGTTACACTTGATGTTGTCCCAGAGGTCTCTTAAACTATTCTCATTTTTTTTGGATTCTTTTGTTCTTTTTGCTATTCCATTTGGTGTTTTCTGCTTCCTTGTCTTTCAAATTGCTGCTTCGATCCTCTGCTTCATCTTGCCTGCTGGTGATTCCTTCTAGTGCATTCTTCATTTCAGTCAGTTATTGTATTCTTCACTTCTGACTGGTTCTTTTTTATGGTTTCTCATTTTTATGCTTGCTATCTCTTTGTTGAAGTTCTCACTAAGTTCCTTGAGCATCCTTATAACCATTGTTTTGAAATCTGTATCTGGTAGGTTGCTCGCTCCATTTTGTTCAATTCTATTTCGGAGTTTTCTCCTGTTCTTTCACTTGGGGTATATTTCTTTGTTTCCTTATTTTGGCTGCCTCCGTGTGTTTGTTTCTATATAGTAGGTAGATCTGCTATGTATCCCAGTCTTACCAGGTGGCCTTATGTAGTAGGTACCCTGTGGGGTCCTGGCACAGGCTCCCTGGTCACCTGCTCTGGGTGCTCCAGGAGTGTCCCTTGTGTGGGTTGTATGTGCCCTCCTGTTATAGTTGAGCCTTGGTTGCTATTGGCACGTCAGGGGGGATTGGACTTCAGGCTGACTCGCTATGGGGTTTGGCCATGTCCACAGCTTATGGGCTGCTGTGTGGGGAGCTTACCCCACTGAGCAGGATTTGCCCCAGTGGGCTCTGGTGCCTGTTGAGACCACCCTTTGTGTGTGCTGCTTGTGGGGCTAATTGGGTGGTTCTCTGCTGTGGTCTGAAGCCAACCTCCAAGTATGTAAGTTCTGGGGGCTCTTGAGAGGGGCTCTGGTGCAGGCCCAGGTCACCCGCTGCCTGTGACCGGCTGGGGACTACCTGGTAGGAGCTACAGTGCAATCCATGGTTGGTCACTGCCTGTGCTAACCCTGGAGGTATGTGGTAGAGGCCATGCTGTGACCGAAGGACAGCTGTCACCAGTACTGGGTCTGGGGTAGCTCCACAAAAAGCCAGGACACCTCAAGGTCTACCGGCTCCCATAAGGTTCAGCTGCTGATAAAGCCTCCTGGGGTTCACAAGTTGGGTGAGGCAGGGTCCCAGTGAGTCAGCAGGGTGGAGCAGCAGAGCTCACCAGGCCAATCAGATTCAAATTTGGCCTCTGGGGGCGGGCTCAACACAGGACAAATGGCGTCCACCTGTTGGGAGATGTTCCCTGTGTGGGAGGAGGCCCCACACAGGGCAAATGGGGCTGTCCCTCCAGTCCTCGCCCCAAAGTTACACAACCCAATCTCTCCCTATATGTCTCTGACGCCCCCAGTGTCACCATCCCTTCTCTGGAGTCCAAAGTGAGTGCCTGCACGGGCCCAGTAAGAGGATGTCTGGGTTTCCCGCCACCTTCCATCCCACCCAGAGTGTCGGAATCCCCACTGCTTTTTACAGCCAGAAGTTGTGGGGGCTCCTCTTCCCAGCACCCGTACTCCAGGCTGGGGAGCCTGGTGTGGGAAGCTAGGGTCCCTCGCTCCTTCATGCGGAACCTCTGGGGAGCCTCTGTGGCCAAGATACCCCTCCCAGTCTTCAGCTGCCACATGTGGGTGTGGGACCAGCTTGTTTCGTGTCTCCATCACGCCTACCAGTCTCGGCGAAGCTTCTTTATATCCTTAGCTGCAACACTTTTCTGTTCAGCTGGACTTCAGATGATGCTCCAGGTTGATTGTTCTGTAATTTAGTTGTAATTTTGATGTGCTCATGGGGTGAGGCGAGCACAGTGTTTATCTACTCTGCCATCTTTGATCTTCAAAGACAGCAATTTTAAATTATCAACTAGCAATACTTGAGAGACTTCTCGTGTCTGCTAATTTTGGCTTAGTCATGTTTTCCCTGGAGACCACTCATTTTCTTGGGGGGTCATCATTCTATACAATGAAATGAATGAGACAAAACTGAGGGCAAAACCCATGTACTGGACATTATACGATTATAATATGTAATAGTAAAGGTGTTATCTGAACAAAAGCTTCCTACAATGTGTGGAAGTGTAATGAATGGGAATGGCTTGGTGGGGAAGTGGATAAAACACTATTCGCTCAGCTTTACAGAGAGTCTGGGAAACGTCTGCCTCTGCTCAGGTTCCAGAATGCAGCACGGCAGAACGGAGCGAGTGAGCTGTAGACCATCGTGTCTTCCGAGCCATACAGCCTTCAACTTGCATCTCAGGTTCCCAGCCTCCATTTCTTCATCCATAAAAGAAGCAGTAACACAGGCTGTACTGGGCCTTTGCAACCAGGAAAGGTGCTAATGTATGTAAAGGGAATGGCATGTTACAGGTATTTCATCAAGCTCAGTTTCCTTCCATCTCCCCCACCCCCTTAGCAAAATATTAGACTTCCAGGACTCAGATATCCCACATTCAAAGGTGAAGTGCTTCTGCAAAACTGTTGGTCTGCATGGGTCATCATAAATAGATAGGGTAAGGTCATAAAATATGTAGACATTTTATATAATGATAGATTTTTTACAGAGCAGAATGGAAATGGGGGAGGAAAGAACTTATAATAAATACGATCTACTTAATCATTAATCAGAGATCTGATTCAGGTTTGGCGTTGTCAGAAAGTTACAGAAATAAAACTTGGTCTACTTTAGTTCTCTGGATTTAAATCGGAATCTACAACGAAAGTGAAAAATCTTCAAAAAAGTAGTAACTGCCCTCAAAATTCTCAATGAAATTAAAATACCCAGTTGGAATCTGCGTTTTGTGATGAGGGAAATACAGCCCAGTGTTAGTGAGGGAAGTGAGCGCCAATCGTGAAGTCGGTTGTGGGGCATTGTCTTGCTGGCCTTATTCATGGTGTCATATTCATGATTCAGTCACAGCACTGACATCAGCCCCGACTCCAAGCCCTCTGCGAGCACTGCAGATAGGGAAAGGGTGGCTAAACCTTGAACTTCGTCTTCAAGTCTCTGCATAGAAAGTTAGCTACAGCTGGCATGAAACAGTTCCCCTCATTCCTTCATGGCTGTCCGTACAGTTTGTCCCACAGTCACAGAAGAACCAGTGTGTTTAAAAGAAATGCACAGACAATCTTCACAGGTGAACAGGGGTTCTAGGTTAGTATGGTCAATGTAGAGAATGATCTAACTTTTGAGATAACAGATCTAGAAATTGGGAGATGGATTAAATAAATTCCTCGTTTGGCCACTCATTCAGCAAAGAACTTTATATTGTCTTCCATGAGCCAGGCCCTCCTTAGATGTTCAAGATAAAGGAGGAGAGAGACCCAGTCTTGCCCTCCAGCTCTCAGTCCAGCGTGGTTAAGAGCTGTGACCATATACTGAAGAGCTATGTACCAGGACGTGCCAAGAACATTCCACACGTTGGCTCCTTTGATTCAGGACACAAAAGCTTGGTATTAGCCCAATGTAATAGATGAGCACGCTGAGGATTAGAAGTCAGAGCACAAGCAAATAGCAAAGCTGGAATTTGATCCTGAGTCTTCTGACTCTAGAGATGGCTTTTGACCTTCTTACTATCACCTGGTTTAATGACAGTCAGGTGCTCAGTGAATCCAGATGCCCCCTCTCAATTTTGCAAGTGACGGTAAGTCAGGGTCCTCCCGAGAAATGGAACCAGGAAAGGGAGGGAGGCAGGGAGAGTTTCAATCTGAAGTGAGTCTCTTACAGGAAGCATATGTAAGGGTTTTGTTTTCTTATCCATTCAGACACCCTGTGTTTTTTGTTGGAGCATTTAATCCACTTACATTGAAAGCAGTTGTTGATAGATATGTAGTTATTGCCACTTTATTATTCATATTTTTTATCTTTTTTTTTTCCCCATCTTAAAGATGTCCCTCTAACATTCCTTGCAATACTGGTTTAGTGGAGATGAACTCCTTTAGCTTTTTCTTGTCTGGGAAGCTCTTTATCTGTCCTTTGATCCTAAATGATAGCCTTGCTGGGTAGAGTGCCCTTGGTTTAGGTCCTTGCTTTTCATCACATTGAATATTTTGTGCCCATCCCTTCTGGCCTGCATAGTTTCTGGTGAGAAATCAGCGGAAAGTCTTGCCTTCCTTGTGGATAACTAACTGTGTTTCTCTTGCTGCTCCCGTGGCTCTGTCTTTAACCTTTGCCACTGTAATACTGATGAGTCTTGCTGTGGGCCTGTTTGGGAAGAGGAGGGCGTGATGCTCACAGAGACAGGAGAGCCCAAGGGGTGCCTTGGGGAAGGCCGAATGGTCCTGTGTGGCTGGAACCAAATTGGGACCAGCAGGCCAGTGAGCCGGGTGCTGGGAAGGCCCATGGAGCTTCTAGCTCGTGAGTAACCAGATCATATTCACGTTCTGAAAGGCCAGTGCGGGCACAGTGTGGAGAGTGATGGCCGAGTAGGTTTAGAAGGTTCAGAGAAGAGCTGGTGGTCTGACTCCCAGCCCTGGCAGTGAGGATGGAGAGGAGGGATAAGATTGGGGGAATGTGGATGAGGCTGCGGACACAGGCCTAATGGTCCTCCGTGCAGGGCACACCGCCGCTCGGCCGTCCCTGCATCCGTTCCTGCTGGGCCCAGGCTTGCTGCGAGCAGCTTTGGCAGCGGTGGGCTTTGTCGAGCCACCACCAATAAAGGGAATTCCTGGGCAATGCCAGCAGTGGGGACAATAGATGTGACAGCACCTGCCTACAGCAGGGCCTCCACACTGACACGGGCCAGCAAAAACCAGACAGGTGTGTGCACGCACCTGTACATGCGCATGTGTGTGCGCACACACACACATGATCCTTCGCTGCAGAAGCCATTTCCCTCCCACTTACACACGTCCAGACACATGTGCTTTTGGAGGCCCAGGAGCAGTTTAAGGTTGTAGCTTTTGAAGCCATAACTAGAAACCTAACCTGCATATGTCTCTTCTCGAGGGGAAACAGCACAGCGTGAGGGTGCACGGACAAAGTGGGTCGAGAGGTATTTTAAATCCCACTTCCATGTCTACAGCCGTTCCTGAAGACTGACCTGGGCAGAGAAAGGATTTCCTCTTTGCTCAGAGTCTGATGGGACTTGTCTTTTCCAAGTGTCTCAGCGGCAACTCTGTGTCCGTAGCAGGTTGCTTCCGTATCTATCGTGGTCCCCAAACCTGAAATTCATGCGGGGCCCTCACAACCCTCCTGTGTGGACGGAGTCTCCACAACTCTGCCTCCGCAGGCAAACGTGGCCCCTGAGTCCCCACCTGGAACACACGCGCGTCCCACTGTCTCCTACACCCCCGTCTGTGTTCCTGAGCACGTCAGGGTTGTCCCACGCTCTCTTCTACCTCCCTGGTTTCTCCTTTCGGGGGGGAAAAAAGTCAACATTTGCGCCGTTTTGAAATAATTTCATTCAGAAGAGCATGTGTTGCCAAGTTCTGTGCTAATTGCTGGGGATACATGACAAATAGTGTCCTGCCGTCCAGGGAGCAAGAGAAAGATCTATGGGGCAGGGCTGGTCCTGAGCACACGCCGTGGCTCAAACACTCCAGGGCTAGAATTACACGCCAAGAGGCCGGTGAGGAGGGACTAGCTCAGAAGAGGCACTGGCAGGACAGAAACCACCTCTGGGGACCAGGTGGTGGCACCCGCTATGGATGCTTCTTGCCATTTCCAGTTGAGGGCCAGGTGGTGAGAGGGAAAGGAGAAGAGACCAGTGCCCTACACTGGTTCCCTTTGTGATGGCCGATGGAAGAGCTTTGGGGTGGGGACACTCTTGGGACCGAGATTGCTGGCACTCAGGCACAGTAGTACGGGGAGCGAGGTGTTTTCCGTCAGTATCCCCTGCGCTGCTGGGCTGTGAATCTGAGGACGTCAGATGACGTCTGCCCTTCAATCTTCCGGCGCCTTCCTTGACTTGAGGTCCAATCTTCTCTGTGAACAAAAGAAAAAGAGGATGGTAAGGAGCGGAAAATGACACAGAGAGACACGTCCAGATGTATGTTGGAAAGAGCAAAAGGAGTGAGGAGGAGGGCGGCGACCCCTAAACTGCCTCACTCTGCGGTGTACGTGGCAAAGATGAAGTGAAGAGCGTGTGGGTGCAGAGATGTCTGGCCAAGGCTCCCAGCTGCCCTGGGGAAAGCGTGCACCACTGTCTTTACCCACCAGTGACCCACAGTGACCGGGAAGCTTTGGAGAGATGCCTTCTACCAAAAGAGACGAGGGAGTAGGGACGTTGTGTTCAGAAGCAGAGAAACAGAAACTTAGGACCGAGGCAAGCTTCTAGAACACAGAGGCTGAAGAGTGGGAGAAGGTCCAGCAGTGAGCAGCTACCCTTGTGGTCTCACCCAAAAAGTCACTTGCAACTTGTAGTTTCTCAGGAGCAGACGTGTCATCTCAGGGAAAGGGAGGAAGAAGTAAGAAGCCAGGAGCAGCACCCAAAGGGAGCGAAGGGGACATCGCAGGTGGAGGCGAGGCCCCACGCTGGCCTTCCAAACAAGGCGTGTCCTCTGGCCCTCGTGCCACCCCAGGCAGCAGCCGTGCAGATTGAGGAAATGGTCGAGGGGGGAAGACCAGACACCCCAGTGATGGCTGTTGGAATGCTGACTCAGAGTTGCCACCTACCTTCCTTTCCGGTCATGCTGGGCCCAGGAGGCCTCCAGCTGCAGAGACATGTCATGGCTTCTGAGAGCTGTTTGCTGGGCGGGTCTCTGAGGGAGAAGACAGAAGCATCAGGATGTCCCCTCAGTCCCAGGAACCCACCGGAGCCAGAGTCCTGCGGCCCGGCCGCACACACTGGGAGCCCTCCTGTTGGGGAAGCAGCCTCGGGGGGGGCAGCACCTCAGGGCTGGGGTCCCACAGCCCACTGGGACATCTGGGGAGTGTTTCCAGATGCTTTCTCCAGCTCTCCCACCCTACTAGGTGCACTGGGCATGTTCCTGGGCCCTTACCACCCCCCACACACACCCTGATCCCAGCCTCTGGTCTCAAGGGGGTCCTGACAACGCACTTTAAAGAACAGAAGGAGGCTGACAGCTTGAAGCATTGTCTTTCCCATAAAGAAGTGGGGGTTTTTTTGTTGTTTTTTTTTGTTGTTGTTGTTTGTTTTTTTAACAGGAGCCAGTGCTTCACCCAGGGAACGAATCTTTCATGGTGGGACATCAGGCATCTAGGAAGAAGGGGGGTGTTCCTGGCAAAGGCAGGAGCTTTCTCAGGCCCCCCAAAACTCCAGTCAAGGCAGCTCCTCAAGCCCTTTGTTGGCCGGTGCCCAAGCTGCCACAAGCAGGCAGCATTCCAGGAGGGCGCAGCAGTGGTTCCGCGGGCTCAACGGGCCTGCCTGGTGTGAACTGGAGGCCCCCTGCTTCCAGAGAGTTCTACACTCAGGAACTACATGGGAGATGTGGCCGTTCTACAGGCCAACTGCCAAAACCCACTCAGAACCCGGCCAGGCTGCCTCAGAAGCCTCAACGGAAGTAACTGCCACTGGGCAGCCTGGGGGAGGGGCTCACAGCCCGGTCCCCTCCACTGGCCCACTCACTGGCCTTCAGTCCTGGGGGAGACAGTGGCTCGGAGACCTCCTGCTTCCTGCCGCTCCTAGGAGCATCCCAGGGCTCAGGGAGGCCCCTGCGTAGCTTGAGGGCCTGCACACAGAGCCTTCCTTCATAAACAGGCCCTTAAAAAGAAAGCGTATGTGCACACAAATATGTATAATTATATAGGCTGACTGTGGTCCACCAGAAGCAGTTTGCTAGCAAGGAGGTGGGCGAGGGCGATGGCTATGGGGTTGTGGGCACCTGGCCCACAGAGGAGCCCTGCAGCTGGACACTGAGCTCCGGCCTTGGGCACAAAGGAGGCCCCAGGAAGCCAGGCTGAGGCAGCAAGGACATCGGGCTGTGTGTGCCCAGCCACGCCCTCCCACGGACCCCACCACCCCTGACCTGTCGGAGCCCCAGTTATTATGAAAGGAAAGAGGGCCAGCAAGAGAAGGACACAAAGGAGGAAAGGAAAATTTCCAAGGGCCAAGTGGCCGGGGTGGGGGGGTGGAGGGGCCAGAGAAAGTTAATAGGGAGAAAGACAGCCCTTGGCAAGATGGGACAGAGACGCCAAGAAGGAGGGGACATGATGTGAAACAAAAACAAACAAACAAACAAACAAAAAAGCAGGGGTGGGTGAGGGTGTACCAGGGAAGGAAGGAAGGTGGAGACCTGGGAAGGCTGAGTCAGGAGGGAGGCAGTGAGGACTAAAACGCAGAGGCAGCCAACCAGACTGGCCTGCCAGCCCGGGGCCAGCGAGGTGGGGGGCAAAGGGGACCAATATGACAGAGGAGAAGGACAGAAAGCCCCAAAGTGCCCCGGCCTCTTCTTTTTCCTGTCGTCCCAACACTCCCAGAGGCTCAGCCCCAGGAACAGGGAAAGGGAAGGGAAGCAGGAAAAGTGGGGTACAAGGTTGGGAAATGGGCGTGCTTTCCAGAAAGAATATGGCCTAAGTGTAGTCGGTTCAGTAATAAGGACATGCCCCGCTAATGGTAGAGAGTTAAGCATCCAGTATTGAGCCCTGGCAGAGGGGTGGTTTGGGGGCCCCCCTGAACCCCTAAACCCCAGCTTAGGTCACTCCACCTGGGAGCCCAAGAGGAAGCCAAGTCTGAGAAAGGAACAGAAATGGTTCCCATGCTGAGAGAAAGGTTGTGCTGCATCCTCCGAGAAGACAAGGGTTAACCTGCCTGAAGAATTGTGGGTGCAGACATGTCAGGGATAGGCAAGGGACAAGGGTGCCACGTCTGCCCCTCGTCCCCAAGAGCACCCGCCAGGCCGCTCAGGAAACCCCAGCAGGAGCAATTGGCACTTTTCCTTCCCTCTTGCCTGGCAACAGAGGTACTGCTTCCGGGCCTCTCAGAGCGGTCCTCTTGCCCACCAGCTCTGCAGCCTCCAGGGCCCAGTGCCCTGGGGGGAGACAGTCCATGAGCAGGAATGGGAACGAGTCAGATGCCTGGTGCAGGGGTGTGGTCTCAAGGACAATATTGAATGGCTCTCACCATTGCTCAGTGATCGCCAGCTAAGTAGGAAGGGTTGGAGTCGGGCGACCCTTCAGGCTGGGAAGGGGGGTCAGGGACATCTAATTCGGGTGCTGCTGTCAGAGCATGCTCACCTGTGTAGAGCCCGAGCACACCTGGAAGAAAGGGTTTGGTGGGAAGGTCCCTTCAGAAGACTGTCCCCGTAAACCCCCTCCCAGTGGCCCAACTGCCAGGCAGCCTGGCGGCAGTGGAGGCCTGGCCAGGCTGGGTCTCACTTCCCTTTCGACTTCCTGGACGCCACTGTCCTCTGCTGTTAGTGCAGGAATTCACCCATCCAGTAGCTCATTGCTTTATCAGATATATATACATATGTGTGTGGTTGTTTTGAGCTTTGCTGGGCATTGGGGGTAAAAGGTGAATGAGACAAAGTTCCTGCTTTCAAGAACCTTCCTCCATAGTGACAAAGTCCAGGTTGAATGCTGAGAACAAAGGCAGAAAACAAGATACCCATACCCCCACGTCCTGGCTCACACAGATAAATAAATCTCAGAGAAAAGCAGCATTCCAAAAACGCTCTGGGAGAATCACAGCATCCGGGAAATGTTGAGTGTTCCCTGTGACCTGGCAGGAAGGTGGAAACTAAGGTGCTCTTTGTCCAGTTGGAAATTGCGTTAAAAGAAAAGCACGCTCACCCATATTATCAGGATTCCGGTCTTGAGCAACAGTGACCTTTAGGAAAGGATGCTGCTTAGGGTCTTTATAGTCCAGTGTGAGTAGCCACGAAGGAAGCCATTGAACTTGCCCCAAAACGTGGGAGACCTGACGTTTATAAGGGGCTCTGAGTTTACCATATGGCCTGTCAGGGACAAGAGTCAGATGCTTCCTGAGACCAGCACAGACCTGGCAAAGGGGGAGCGGGGTGGGGGGGCAGAGATCCAGGCCTTGGGGATGTGGGTGCTCACAGGGGCTGGGGTTGTGTCTGGAAGCTGCCGCCTTGGTAGCCCCAGTTATTACGGCAGAGGCCAGGGGCTGGTCCCAACCAGATCACCAGATGGTGGCCAGTGAGAGGTTTCAGAGACTCACGGAGGGGACGAGGGTGAAGTGGGGTGACGTTAGGGTACCAGCAGGATATAGTGCTGCTTTGCAGTTGGGAACAGAGGTGGGAGGGGGTATCAGAGGCAGCAGTCATTTGAGTCCACACGTGAACAAGGTCCCTTGATCCAGAGCATGCAGTGACAGCGGGGAGCGATGGGGACCCAGCCCCAGATGTGAAATGGTTGGTAACCACACACTGCCCCAGGCTGCCAGCTCTCCAGGAGGAGAATCAAATTCTTCTGAAGGTCAGGGCTCAAAGAGGTAGAAAATGAGAAGTTGGGGCATTGCAGAGGTTCCTGGGGAAGGTTTTACCCGGGTCAGCCGGATTCCAGGGTTGAGATATGGCACAGCCCTTGTCTTCTAGGCAGTGTCTCATCACTTAGCTGCTAATGCCCCCTGACCCGCTGGCCCAAGATGGCCCGATGAACTAAGAAGGTTCAAGAGAAGGACGGCAGTCAGGACCAGGGCCTGGCTGGACAGGAAACCTTTCCCGTTTTGAAGTGAGACCCACTTCCCTTTTTGAAGTAAGCTCTGCACCAAGTCTCTAGCTTAGCTGACCCTCTTGCCCCTACCTGTGGAAATCACTCATGGCTGCAGTGCGCAGACGGATGCGTCCGTAGAGTACTTGGGAGATACCCTTGGCCTTAGGGGGCCTGGCCCCTGCCGCTGCCGTGGATCCCCTTTGCCCCAGAGAGCCCCAGCTCGGTAGGCCAGGCTGTGCTACACCTTTGGTAATGCTCACTGCCATTGCGCACATGCCTGGTGGCCCCTCCTGAGGAGACCCCTGTCCCCGCCACGCGGGAAATCTTCCTGCTTCTTTCCCCTCAGACCTCCCTCCTCCTGACGGGCTCTTGTTTCCTGAGCACCCTAAGAAACCAGGACTGCGCTCTGCCTCCCCGTCCACAGGCCCCTCTCCCAGCGTTCTTGCACACACAGTGACAAGTACCCTCCTTCTCAGAAGCAGAAAGATCATGGCACTTGCGTGACTTTCTCTCCTCAGAGAAAGTTTTAGGAGCAGACATTTCTTAACATCAAATGGGGGAAATAGAGGGTCAGAGACTGGATGACCTGTAGTAAAGCGGCTGGTTGTTGCAAAAAAGCCAGGTGCCCAGAGCTGGGACTGTCTCCTTTTCCTCCATCCTGAACCCAGGCAACCTTGAGAAGCCAAGAGCTGGCAAAGGCTTCGAAATGGGTCCCCAGCAGGCAGAGCTCTCCTGGGGATCAGTGATGTATTGCTCAGGAAATGCCTAAATCACAATTTAATGAAATACGCCAGGTATCCGGACCTGGGGTCTTAGGTGGAGAACCGCTCCTCGGCCCGAGTCTGTTGGCTTTTTCCTTAAACGTGGCTGACGCCAGAAGACATGTTCCATACAACCAGCCTACAGATCCCCTCCCTAAATGTGCTCAAGGTTAGAAACGGGGCTAAGCCCTCACCGTACAAAGCTGCCCCTGCCTTCAGTCCCCTCACATCTGAAGGAAGGAGACAAAGTCAAGGGCGTCATCGTATGACCCTGTGTGGAGTGCACTATGGTGACCCTGTGCCCTAACCCCCAGAGAAGCCCAGATTCGTCAAGTCAGCCAAAGTAAAAGACTGCAGGGCCTGGCCACACCGTCAGTGGAAACGCTTCTCAGAGGTCATTGGCCGGTCCTCAGACCCGCTAGGCTGTTCCTTGTGGAGGGAGAGGGCTTTTCCCGGGTTCCAGGCTTGGGGTCGAAGTCCAGTGACTAGATGGGGACTCCTTGCTATTTCCAGTTGCAGACTAGAGAACCAAGGAACCGGGGGGGGGGGGGGGTAAGGATCTTGTCCCTTTTCAGACTGTGGAGCCTTGAGGCACCCAGGAGGAAAGGAAAGGGGACATGGAAGCACTCCAGACGGGGCCAGGAGGGCGCGGGAGGTGATTTTGTCCTCCTTGGAATAGGGTCCATGGCCCTTGCTTGCCTCGTGGTCCCCGTTTTGACAAATGTTCCTTTTTTGTTGTTGGTTGTTTTTTTTTAAGTAGACCTATGCAGACGCAATGTTCCTTTTTTTGTTGTTGTTGTTTTTTTAAGTAGACCTATGCAGACGCAAGATATGTATCCAGAAAGGGTGGGAGACGTGCCTGAGGGGGGAGCAGAGCAGAGCCCTGCAGAGAGGACACAGGCCATTGTGGACACAGAGGGGGCAAGCGAGGGCGCGGGGCGAGAAGACGGGCCCTGGGGGTGGGGGCTGCCAAGGGGCCTCTCCCCAGGAATGCCTGGCGAGCGCCAGGCGTGCCTCAGAGCCGGCACTCGGTGGCCAGGAACGGCAGCGCCGGGTGGGAAGTGATGGTGGCCTGACTTGCCTGTTCCTCCTCCTGATCCTCAGCAGGAGCTTCTGAGCAGAAATCTGCCGGGAGTGGGGGGAAAGCAACAGGGCCTGACCCCCGAGGGAGGGCCCGGGCAGGTGCAAGGGGAGGGCAGGGGGCAGAGAGGGAGGCTGTGGTTTCGGAGAGGTCCACTGAGGACTTCTTGTAAGTGCAGCTGCTACGTCTCCTCCTGGGTTGTTCCCTGGAGGCTTTCATCCTGATGTGGCGCCCAGCCAGGCCAGAGCCCAGCTTGGGTACTAAAAGAGAAGTAAATTGACCAAGTCCCACAGATTCTCCCTTCAAAATAGGCATTCCCAAAGCAAACGGACTTGGGCCCGGGGCCCATCACCCCCAGGGTGAACCCTAGTAATTAGGACTAGCCTTGATGCCCCGTTCACGCCTAGAAAGAACACACGTCCAACTAGGACAGAGGGCGAGCTGTCTGACCCAGGATGTGACAGATGGCTTTCCTGCCCCAGTTTGGTCTTAACTAACCCTCTTCCCACGCCGTGGGGAATTCCCAAATGATTGCCTGTAGAGCTCCTTGAAGGAAAACAAGGCAAAGTTCGGTTCTCGAGCAGAACACGTTGCTCCCATCGCCTTCACCAGCCACCCCCCTCGTTCCCCACCCTCCCCTTGGCTCTATATTGCTCGCCCCATCCCAAGGGTGGCCGCGGCCAGCCCCACTTCCTTCCTAGCTGACTTCTTGGGATCGGCTGTTCTCGCAGGTCCTTCCTCCCCCTGAGCTTTGGGGCGCCGTCCTGCTGCTCCGTGGGCCTCTGGGTCTTTGCCCGATGGCATCTTGCACCGTAATGAGAGAGAATGCCTATTTTGAAGGGAGCATTTGTGGACTCTGTTCTTTTTCACAAGCAGTCAGTGATAAACCTGTAAACTTAATGCTTCCATTTTGTTTTAGCCAAAGGCTGAATGGGTTTGTCTTGATCTGTAGTTTTGGCTACAGCTGCTTGGAAAGTCATGACCTTCTGGAACTGCCGCCATGGCTGTCACACTGACTGACTTCAGGCTGCCTGGGGTCCATCAGGGCCCCTCGGGTGCGAGTTCTCTGACACATAGAAGCTGTGCCTTGCCTGGCAAGACAATTTCCAGCCCTTTCTAGAACTCGTGGATTCCTGCCGTCTCCTCCTCGCTGCTTTGCCACTTGTGCCTCCCAAATGACTGCGTGTTCTTTTGTCTGCATAAAACACGTTGAAAATTGGACATTAACATTTTAATGTCATTCAAAACACATCCATGGCAACTCAAGTATAAGTCAGATACTCGTAAGTTGTCTTGGAAAGACTTGGAAAACAGTGTCTTTTCCTCTAAAAGCCCTTAATGTAAAATAACCCTCTGTACCTTCCGGGTTTGTAGGTTAAGACAGGGAGTCAGTCTCTTGGATGGCAAATGGAAGGCACCCTAAAGACACTACTCAGTGAGTGGCTGGGATTGGGTGTAAGGAGCCCCTGGGGGAGGAGCCTACTGACACAGCAGCGACTCCCAGACTGACAGGAAGCTCAGAAATCTCAGAGGAGTCGGCCCTTTTGGGTATGGAGCCCCCAGTTGGAGAGGGCAGCCATGTTATCAGTTCCTAGCTGGAAGGCAGCAAGCCAGGCAGGTGGGGAGAAGTCTCAGAAGATGTGGGGTTCATGAAGCGGCCAGTCCAAGGGTGGCTGTTGGAAAAGAAAAAGGAAAGCAAGCAAGAAAAGGCCAGGCCAGAGGAGACAAAAGGGGTGGCACACCACCGGAAAGCAAAACGGGTCCCCACTCCCCAGTCCCTAAGTGGGTTGGCTGGAGCACGTCCATGGAACAGTCAGGTGGTGTCCGAGTCCACCCCTGCTTCCCAGCCCCACCTCAGCTGTCCCTGTGTCCCGCCTTCCTGGGGAAGGAGAGGCACAAATGAATGAACTCGAATGTCCCCAGCGCAGAAGAGAATCTGGTAGGTCCAGAGACAGGGAGCTACACAGACACCGAGAGATGGCAAAACAAGGTGCAGGAACACTCTCACAGAAGACAAGAAAAGCAGCAGAAAATATTGGAAGCATACACTGGAAAGGCAAAGAAAAGGCAGTTAAAAAAAAAAAAAAAACTGACAATGTCAGCAGAAGGCAGAGGCCAGAGTGTCTCTACCAGAGATGGGAGGCGATGCAGGGAAGTCAGAAGAACCGGAGCTGGGCTCTCTCTCCCCTGCAGTAATTCCCTCAGCACCCGGGGCTCCTGCCCACACATTCACAGGCAAAGGAGCAACAGGAAGCCTTGAGCAGCGGGAGGAAGAGGTCATGGAAAGAAAGGGCATATGCAGGAAGGATTTGAAGAAGTGGGAGAGGGAGAAAGGATTCTGGCCATTAGTGTGGGGCATAAGGAAACTCAAAGGCTAGAAATACCCCCCCAACCATCACATTCTCCCACCCCCAGAGAAGCCCCTGGTATACATGGAAGCAAAGTGGGGGACATGGTTGGATTTTTCAGATAAATGGGGGCCCCTAAAAATGCCCCAGCTTATTTATTTCTTCTACTTTTGAAACAAATGATTCAAACTCGGTGCTGACGCTTTGTCAGATGTGTTTGGATGCTCCCCAGCATCCAGGCCCCCCATGAGGGCAAAAGGACGTGTCCATTGGGTATCAGTGGTGTGTTCCTGCGTACTCAGGGAAATTGTCCCCTCTGGTCCAGTGAGGGTATGACGTGCCATCGTTGGCCATCTCTGGCCTGGGCCTCGAGTGGGGCTCTAGTCCGGTGTTCTTACTGGTACCAAGGGCCAGGACTCCCATGCCATCGACGAGTGTCTGGTGGGGCAGGTGGTTGCAGTTGGGAGAGCTCACCTTTGACTGTCGATCGAGTCTCCAGATCGGGAGCGTTGAAGTGTTGGGGACCATTTCTCCTCTGCTTTTTAGCCTAGAGACAATGGCCACATAGGAAGACTCCTCCAAAGTAGAGTCTAGTGGTGTGTGTTTTACCCTTGTCCACAGTAGGGCCTAAAATACAATCTTCCTGTTTCAACAAACATCTATTGAGTACTTAGTAGATCATACCAAGATGTCTACTTTCTCAGCAATTTCACTAAAATATTGTTTGAAGCGAAACCCAATTGCAGAGGCCCTCACCAGTAGGCTGACCCAGATTGCCCTGTGGCAAGCCGTACGGGGGTGTGGAAGGGGGTGGCGAGGCTCAGAAGGTCTTGCATTGCTCAAAAAATGGTCCCATCATGATTCAGGTCCATCATCAATCCATCCTAAAAGCTGGGCCCAGGTTTAACCTCAGCTGGGCTCCGGGGTTGGTGTTGATCCATTCTTACAAGAGTTGTACACCTTTCCAGGGCTGTTCAAGAAGCTGCAACAGTCTGAGGACTGACCGGGGAACCTGCTCGAGGAACCAGCCCAGTATTCATTCCTTTTTATTTTTCTCTCCCTTCCCGTCGTCTCGTCCTGTCTTCATGCTTTAGTTGGCCTCCCCCTCAGACTCACTTAGACACCTAAAAACACTTTAGAATTCTTCGTCTGACATCACTGAAGAATATCACTGTAGTTAACAAGCATTTATTGAGCTTTACTTTATACCAGGCTTCTGGTGGTGCTGGGGATTCAAAGTCAACCGAGACTTGATTTTTCCTCCACTGAAAATGTCACTATTGAGAGAGGACGGAATGCAGACAGAGAGGCGGGGGCAGGTGGGCAGGGTGGCCTGTGAGGGGTTATCCGTGGGAATTTATGAACACTGGGGTTCAAGTAAAACACCAGAGGGTGATTTCTTGCCTTTTCCAGAGAATAAAGAGCCAGATGGTGAGAATGATGAATGAGGGGTTTGATCTCATCACATGTCATGCTTCTCATGGCTCATAAGTGTGGGGTGGAGATGGGCTAGGGCAGCTAAGAAAGGGTGTGGGAATGGGCGATGCCGATAGTTTTCCAGGGCAGTGTGATCCTGGCTGAGTCCGTTGTCCTCTGGGGAGTGAAATGGCACCCTGTCCTCTCTTATGCCTTTCTTGACCCGGTGCCCAATTCAGGCTTCCGCCACCCCTGCTTGTCTAAAATACATAGTAGGTGAGCAAGATAAGAGAGAAATACTCAGGTCCCGACTCTGGCAAACTGGCATGAAAGACATGGAGAGCCAAGGACATTTTCACAGTTCCTAGCAGGGGAAATACAGAGATATAATGGCAAAAAGATAGAGGCTTGGAGGAAGAAAACTAAAGGTGGGGCAGGGGAAAAAAGCAATGGCGGGAAATGTGATCAGATGGGAATTCACGAGCAGCGAGAATCCCAGGTGGATGGAAGAGGGAGGACGGAGCGTGGGGAGTAGGGGAAGCGTTAGACCACATCACGGCGCTAGCTCCTGCTGCTGGGACGTGTCCTGGGCAGCTTTACTCCATGGTTCCTGAAAAGAAGAGATTGGTTTGTAGAAAGAGGTGCCACCAGAGACGGTGTAGGGAGCAGCTGAGGAACGTGTGTCAAGAACATGGGAAGAGTCTGAGTGTCCGAAGAATGCCCATCCCTCCCTGACTCAGTCAACCTGTTCCCTCCTGTGCATGGGTCAGGGGTCTGATCCGATTCAGCTCCAGGCAATAAAGAGAATAAAGAAATGGGGCAGATGAGAGCCTTCAGCTCGGCGTGCCACGTGGGAGCCTCTACTTACCTTCCTTATCCCAGTCTAATTCGATTCAAATAGCACTGCCCCTTATTCTTGGGCAGCCTTTGGGGGAGCTGACAGCCAGAAACCACGACCCCCTCCCTTGTAAGGGTGGAGCCTTGCTGTGCAAGGCTGTGGGGTGGGGAGGCAGAAGGTACTGAGGTGGTGCCACTTGGACTTCGGAATTCATGCCCTCGGTTACCACGTTCAGGTTCAGGGCTAGTAAACAAATGTAAGGGTCCCTCCCTTACCAAGGTAAAGCCCCAACTCTTTGTATAAATACAAATGTGATATATAACAGGATATTAAAACAGGACTCTTGTTTTCATTGTTTGAAAAGGCCCCTCACCGCCCCACCCCGACCCTCCCCCAAAAAATGGTGGATGATTTCTGCTAAGACAGGGAAGGTGGTCAAAAACCAATCCCAAACCTTAATTTAACACCCACAGGAAGGATATAAAAATGCTTGAGGCTTGGGAAAGAGAAAGAGCTTCTTTGGAGCAAGTTCTTGGGGTGGGTGCTAGTTCCCTCCCTTTGTCTCAGACTCGAGGGCCCTAGACATGTCTGCGTCCCTTGGATTTTGCAAAGCCCAGTGCACTGCTGGTGGCCCACAGGGGAATGCGGTCATGACAGGGGCTGGGGCTGCACGCCAGGGACCCAGCTTCCCTGGGAAGTGGGCCATCATGCTTCACGGGGTCGTGCTCACCACACGTGTGGCCCACGATGGGGAAAGCTGGCCAGGAACCATTTTCCTGTCTTGTCCAGGAGACTTTTTAAGAGGCATACCGTGGTGGGAAGGAGTGTGGGTCTGAAAAGGGCACATTCACTGCCTGTGACCGGGAAGGGTAGGTAGCTGTGCTCTGTGGGGAAATCGACACTGAGTCGCCCCACACAGGATGGGCGCCATGCCCAGCGGGTGCCATCCCCTGATCCCATGCGAACCAACCCACTGCCCACCCTTGAACACAGGGATGGAACCAAGGCCAGGAGGGGTGAGCTCCAAGCTGGGGGTTAGAGAGGGAAAAGGCTCTTTACGTGGAGGCCACCATTTTGCCTGTTGCACAAGACTGGTTACTTCAGTTACTAAAATGATCTGTCTGACGAAAACTGACTGGCACGGGAGGCTGGCTATTGCTTGACAGTTTCTGGAAAAATGATGGAAGCTGCCTGAGTTTTCTGAGACGATGGTGGGCGGGGACTAGCTTCACAGAGAAGCTTGTCAGTCATCAGCAGTGCTTCTTGAATCGTGGGGCGCTGGGTCTTGTAAGTTGTTAGAGGAACTTGCCTTCCGCCTTCCCCTGCTCTTGGGTCTCACAGGCTTCCCTCTGGCCTCTCTCTGTCCGGCAGGACGGGTTCCCGCCAGCGTGCAAATCACTTTGAACTTTGTGGCCCGATGCCTTTTTCTCTGGTTTCTTGGTCCTGCCACGTTTGTTGGCTCTTCTGCCATATGCTTCCCCCCACCCTTCTTCTCCCTCCTCAGTCCTTAGGGGGGATGTACCTTAGGTTTCGCTTCTTTCTGAAAGTCTCTGGAATTTTCCCCAGGTGAGGAGAAGGGCTCACCCCAAACACGCCTCCACTGGCACCCCCTGCCTATCTCTGCATCTCAAAAGTCTCTGTCATCGTTGACTGTTTCCTCGTCCTTGGTCTCTCCCCAAACACTGTAAACTCCTCGAGAGGCAGGGGATTCCATCATATTTACTCCTTTATTTCCGAGGGTTAGGAAACTTCTTGGCACATGGTAGATGCTCACCAAATGCTTGTGGAATCAATGCAGGCTTCTTTGACAAGCTGCATGTATGCCTACCTACTTCTGCTTGCTTTCTGGTCACCAGCAGGAATTTTAATTTCAGTGTCTGTGATGTAAAATCACTTTTACATCAGTGACTTTTGTCAGAGGGAAATCAGACATGGAGGGGTTGTGGTATGGGTTGGTGACAGGAGAGGGTGCCAGTTCTCAGGTCTGCAGGCAGCTGGCACGCTCTGCCATGAAGTTGTTTGGGGCAGGGCTGTTCCACAAGGTTTACATAAAAAAACAAGCAAAAGACCCCACTGGTCAGCCAGAATTCCCCAACCTCAGCTCCACAAACAATGGGAGTATTTAAAGGGCCATTGGGAATCAAACCGGCATCCCTGTTGTTCAGAGCTCACGCTCTAACCAACTGAGCCACTGCTCCCTGAAGAAACACACTGTTCCCTAATATCCCCCAATAAAATTTATTTAAAAAATTAAAAATAAAAACTAAAGGGCCATTGGGCTTCGGTGAGGTGGAGTATTTGTGAAAGGGAGGGGTAGAAAAAAGAGGCGAGAGCAGAAGAGTTAACGTACAACCTCAAGGTCACGGCCTGTCACCCTAACAGTATCCCAGGGGCGTGGCTGGACCCCCGGGGATGGCGTCAGGATGTATCTTAGGGAAGCTCCTTCTCAGAACGCAAGCTCCCAGGCCCCTGCCGACCATCAGAATATCTGTTTACACCGTAACCCAGAGACCAGGGTTTGTCAAACAGTTCCTGGGACCCTGGCACAGTGAGATCAAGGCAAAGACGCAACCTAAAAATAAGTACTGATAACTTTTAAGTGACAGACATAGGAACTCAGAGGCACATTTTATTATAAAGGAGAAGAAGAAGCAAGTAAGTGAGGTACCATTCCTTGAACCTAAATATTTTTATGGAGGAAAAATTACTATAGCTGCTCAGCCTGCTATACTTTTGGAATATCTTTAATTAGTAGTAATTGCACTCTGGATTTCAGAAATGGAGGTAGAAAATGCTTCTTCAGCTCTGCTGAGGAGATTGAATGCAAATCAGTGCTCTGTCCAACTCAGGGCTCTCAAAAATCCTGTGACTGGTTCCTGAGTCGGGGCCATGCAGAAGGACTGAGGAAATCAAGTCAGAGACAGAACCATAGAGGCTGTGAGATTTTGGAGGGGGGTCCCTGATACAGAGCACAGCGTCGGCTTCCGTCACTGGATTATCTGGAAACAGTAGCAGCCATTAGCTCAGGAAGTTTCACGTGAGCAAAGCCTGGCTCATGGGCTACACTTGGAGGAAACAATCATTTGATGGTCATGGTTAGACTTACAGGCAGTGAAGACACTAGCTGAGCTGAACGCCAGCCGGAGCCTCACAGGCAGTAGGTAGTACAGGACGAGACCTTCAATGAGTCTTGCAATTGATGGCAAAGCACCAGGTGTAGCCCCGCACCCCTGTAGGCAGGACCCTTAATAAGGGTGGTGATGACGCCACGCTCCGGGGCCGTTTGGCCAGGAAAGTTCCGCAGTGTTGAGGGTTCTTCTATTCACCTGCCTTGGGCGACTTCTCAGAGCTGTAGCCTCACCAGGTGTGCGGCTGCATTGGTGAAATGTGATCATACTCTCCTCCGGAAACCTCTTAGCCCCTTTCCATTTCATCGCAGCTTCCAGGCTGTCAGTGTGTCCTCTGAACCCAGACGACGGGCCAGCGCGTATTGCACGAGGCTTCCCTTCTTACCGTCCAGCGGCCGCCCTCACTGGTGCCAGATTTTCATAGGAAACGTCACTCGCTCACGTTCAAATTGTCGTCTGTAAAATTTTAATTTGGAGACGCACTTAAATGATGAACTCGGGGAAAGCAGCACATCCAGATAGACATTTCACAGATGGGCAAAACGTAGTAAACTGAAATCTGATAAAAATGTACAATCGATTTTTCCAGGAGGTTGCTGAAATGCAAAACCAGGACTAAATTACAGTCCAGCAGCTGGATATTTCAGTTGCTGTTATTGTCCTTAAAAATGTGTGAGATAATCAATTCTCTGAAGTTTTAGAAATTTTTCAGTAAATGCTTATTCTAGCCAAAACCCTAAAACACAAATAGTTTTCAAAATACAACAAGAAACAGATTCAAAAGAGCTATAGTTTAAGTAAGTGGTTAAAAAGTGGGGTGCCTACCTCATGAATAATACAATAAAAATGCATTGTTTACTAAGTGCAGACAACGTGAAAGTTGAACCAGTCTTCTGGAAAACGTAAGCAATACAAGGGCTAAGATTCTAAAATTCTAAGGCAATGATTAAATTTTGAATTTGTCAAATTCTTCGCCCTTCTCCAGAACCTTCACATTTCCCTTCCCAGTCTCCCAGGAACATATAGACCATCAAAACTCATATGAGATGAAAATCTCACTCCATCCTTCAGTTAATGACAACAAATGTTATCTCCAGTAGTTCGGGGTGGATGGATTTCATGGGAGTCCATGTTTCCTAGTCCAAGTCTATCGAGTACTTGTCTATCCTAAATGAACACTGAGAGAGGAGAGAGACAGAGACAGAGACAGAGAGAGAGAGAGAGAGAGAGAGAGAGAGAGAGAGAGAGAGAGAGAGAGAGAGAAATGCAAGAAAGCTCCTCACGTGCAGGTTCTGTGTCTGATGAATCTCTGTCTCTAGCGCCCAGCAAAGGGCTGGGAATGTAGCCACTAGCCCAGACGGATGCCTTCTCTTGCCATGCCCAGCGGGTCTGAACGTGGGTGTGAGATGGTAGCTTTCTTTGCATCCCTTCCGCGATTAACAATACATCATCATAAAACAGTCAGGCCTCGTATCTCTTAACACCTCTGATTTTTGGAAACAAGTTTGGGCAGGCTCAAAGACTAGACCACCCTTTGCTCGGCGTAGGGTAGGTGCTGGCCCTGATCTAACGTTATAACAGGTCACACAGGAACGGGTTGACAAGCACTGAGCGAGGTGGCTGCACTCAGGCGGCCCCAGCGCTGCGAAAGCCTGGACGTAATCTGGTCAGAGGTGTCACTGGGAACCGAAGCTTGAAAAGAAAAGTATAGCGAGAACTTTAGTAAATGCCAGGGGCCCACTTTACGGTTCTGATCTGTTGTGCTTGTGCGTTGACACAGCAATGATGAGAAGAGAAGAAATGGACACTGCACATTTTGACACCTTTCCTAACAGCAGAACAAATACATGATGTTTAGGTTATATATCAGGTTGAAAACTAACTAAAGATAATAGGATTGGCTCTGATTTTAATCACAACCTTTGTGTTCCCACAGAGCTTTGGGTAACATAAAATATTGGAAGGGTTTTTTTTTGTTGTTATTTTTTCATCATAATTGTTAAATGTCTAGCTTCCTTGCTAGACAGTGAATATCTTAAGAGTAAGCTGTATGTCTTATCTTTGCCATTTTTGTATCACCTCCCAGGTTTAGTTTTTAGCACAGCCATATAGCAGAAACGTAAGTAAATTCGTATTGAATTAGCATATAGTCAAATCTGAGCCTGCCCTAATGTCAGATACTGACTTGTTATTTGCATATCCAATAATCTTCGCCAGCATTCTCATTGACAGCATGTCAATTATTCCGGTGGATCAATACGGCCCTAGGTCAAACGTAGATGTCTGTGTAAATGTCTGAAATTGCAAAAGTGGCTGCTGCTGACGGTCGGGTTAGGACTGTGGTAGAAAGTTAGCCAGAATAGTTAAAGCAAGAAACATCCGGTTTTTAAATTGGATGGAATATTTAAGGAGTTCACTATTTCCTGAAAATAGAAGACAAAGAAAGTGTAGATGACTACGTGACTGAGCTCAGCTTGGGCAAGTCGTACGCGGAACACTTGACGACATCAGATAGGAAAAACTTGATCAAATTTGAATTCACGACATTCACATTAATATTTATAGAAACTAAATTTCCCTTTAGAAATTAGCAAAAGAAATGCTAAATTGCTATTACCAATACTGTTCTGTTGAGAGGATTGGAACATGTGATTTTTTTTTTTTAATTTATAATGTAAAAATTTAAAAAAATTTAAATTAAATATAAAAAATATATAAAAATCTTAAAGTGATTAAGAATAAATTTTAAAGAGAAATTTACCTCCATGATACGATTTTAGAAAGGGCAGCAAAATGGGATCTTGAAGGCATGTTTCCTACTGGTGACTCTCATTGAGGTGTAAGACAATGAAATAATCTTTTAGATTAATGTCTAATTAAAACTAGCGTTTATTTTTCTAGCGCATTTAAGAGAACCTGGTAGTAGATTTTTTAAATATACATTTGTATTTCATAACCGACTTCAAATAACTAAATGACTGACTTCCTGACAGAGCATGAAGATGAGGCCTTATAGGAAAAGAAATTTCTTTAGGGAATTCACTACAGAAAATTTTAAAAAGCAACCTCTATTCTGCCACATCTGTGATCCTCTCTGCATATGATTTTTTTTCTCACGTATAAATACAAACCCCAAGGTCTTGTATAATGAGGGGCGTAAACTTTCAAAATGGAAACTTGTTCTGCTTCAAACACCACTTGAAATGTTGGTCCTGTTTTAGAGGGCAGTTCTCTGCTTCCCTGAGTGGTCGATTGACTCACCAACGTGTGTGCTTCCTTTTCAGATTGGCCAAACCACTTACTTGGAAAATCGTCCCTGTTAAATGTTTGGTTCAAACCAGAACCTAGTCTCACAACCAAGAGGTTCCTGGTCAGAACACTTCACTATAACACTGGACAAGAAAGTAGTCATTTCAGCTGCTGTCTTCCTTGCTTCCTAACTGGCCTTGTAGGCTTGCCAGGTGTAGAAGAAACGGATCACACTCCCTTCTCACAGGGCATGAAAGATGGGAAAGGCCTTGGAGATGATCAAAGCCAATCCCTTTATTCTGCAAAGAAACTGAGGCGCATAGTAACTGACCTGACAGATAGAAACTGATGGAAAGTTTTAGTTCTCTTACCTGCTTGCTAGCAGGCTATTTTAAAAATAGATAACGACGCCTATTTAAATTACTCTGGACTGGAGAGATAACTCTTCCGTGATAAACCCATCTGTATCTTGTCCGGGAAAGACCTGACTCAAAGTAATAGAGTTCTAGCATTAAGGTACTCAAAGATGAAGATGGAAGATGATTAACGGTATTTTATATACATATATATATATATGAAATGCCTTACATAATGCCTTCTGTTTGACACTGAATCAGCATGGGATAGAAACAAGAATACAAGCTTTGAATCCAAACAGATGAGAATTTCAAGCTTGGCTCTGTAACTCGCTAGGTCTAAATTGTTACCTTGGGTGGTATTGAACACCCTGGACCTCAATTTCCTCATCTGTAAAATATATACGAAGAATAGTTTTAGAATTCTTATAAAGACAGAGTGAGACAACCTATGGAAAAGACCTACAAAAAAATGGATGCTCAGCAGATATCAGTTCTCTCCTGTGGCTAAGGGGTTAACGAAACCCTCTTCCTCTGCAGAGGTGCATTTGATGTTGGATTAACTTTGTATCTTTGTTTTGCTGGGATGTCTGATAAAGGCAGGAAGTAAAATGTTTCTAGGCAACATTGCCGTAGTTAAAGCGATCCCTAACTGGGGAATTGCAGCCTGTGTGAGACGAAATGGAAGGGAACTTGGGGTTGAGTCTTATAACAGGACATGGGCCTTGCAGGGACCCTGGGCACTAACCCAGAGATGATACCAGAAGATACTGGGGACTAGTTGGAAGCAGGGGAGCCCCCACACGTGCCTGGGCGGAGTCTCCCTTCTGCATCCAGGAGCTCTCACTTGAAGGATCAGAAAGAATAGCCCTTGGACTGACATGGGCGAACTTCCGTGCGGACTGTGCCCGCTGAAGTCAAATGCCCGCTGCTGCGCTGTGAGCACTTGGCGTGTTTCCTGCTCCTTCTGAGAGCCCGGTCTAGCCTCCGGCAGTCCTGTGGCTTTTCTCCTGGATCCTAAAGCCCCCAGGGTGGGCACTGTGTTTTCCCACAGGCTCGCTGGGGGGTGGAAAGGAGAATAAGATTTGGGGCATACCTAAGGGTTTATTACCAGTGACAAAGTGACAGCATGCACACAATGAACTACGTGCAAGCCAGATGGGTGCTAGCAAGCGAAAGCAAACCCAGAAGGGCTAGACAGACACAAAGAGGAGAGAAGTGGCATAAGGACAGAGATAAGATGTCCATCGGAGGGTGGCGTTTAAGCCAGGGAGGGGTGAAACACTCACGGGAGGGCAGATGGGACAGGAGAGTGTGGAGCCCCCCAGTTACCAAGCCGTTCACAGGGCTTTGATTAAGTAAGACATGAAACACTGTTAGCCTCTGAAGTGGCATACACTCACTCTGGGAGAAAGAAGACGCCAGAAAATCATGAGGCAGAGCAGAAAAGTAGTGGAAGTATCTTAATAAGGTCAGAGAAAGGCCTCCCGCTAGGTGTAAGAGGGCCAAATGTGACATGAAGGAACTAGAGGATACTGGGATCAGCTTTGGTAGGTATTGAGCTAGTCAACCAGCTGACAAGGAAGGAAGCAAGGAGGAGAGGAAGAAGGGCATCGCACGGAGGGAGGGCTGGGAGCCAAGCCTAAAGCAACCAGCGAAAGTTGGACAGTATCCCGGAGAGAGACCAATAATTTTAACGATGTAGACGAGTCCTATAAAAAAAAAAAACAAAACAACCCTATAAACCTGTTATTTGGGAATAGAAAGAGGCCTCCAAATTTGCTTGAGTAAATTACTTGATCCGAACCACATTTTCTTGCTCCCAAGGCATATATCAGGACAAAACATTTTGACACATAATTAAATGCATGTACTTGATATATATATATAAAACTTGATGACACAGGACCACAACATAGCCTCGTTCTACATAGTCACATCCCTAAAGCTAGGCGTTCAAAAATATTTGCTAAGGGAAAAGTCCCAGCTTTGCATTTAGATGCACAAACTGAAGGAGGCGCCGCTGTGTGGTCAGGAACATGGTGATACCCACCCCATGGCACGAGATAGTAGGTATGAGGTACGTGGCACATGTGAGACACCCAATAAATGGTAAACGTTAGTGTTATTTATAGTGTGCGTCAAAGCTCTGTTTTTGAAATGCTTTAAAAGCATCGATGGACCTATTTCCTCCTCTTCATCTTCTCTTTGCTGCCATTTCTACTTCTAGCCTCATTTTCTCTTAGCATTTGTCTTTTTCCAAATGCTTATCTCTGTCTGATGCATTTTGGGAGAGGCTCTTAACCAAGTCCTCCAAGCCTCTGATTGGTTTTTCTATGGCATCTGCTTTGTTCTTCATCCAATGGATGTTTATCTACACCATTGTATTTTATAGCCAATATCCCCCATGGGTTCTTCTCTATTACTACTTTTCGGAAATCGTATTTCTAGTATCACTCCCTTAGTATATTATGCCTGTGGGGGAAATACAGGACGTGGCACCACCCACATAGCTGTGGCACAATTTTTCTGTCTATATGAAGCCTTTACTTTCTCCACTCCCAGCTGGGCATGGACCTGGGTATACAAATGAGTTCCTAGGACAGTTATGGGACACAGAAGAGTGGACATCCCAAGAAATAAAGATAGCAGATACAGAGGCCACACATAGTACTTGGGTAGCAACTGAGAAGCAACTGTCTCATACATGCAGAGACGTTGTTGTTTTAACCAGGGAAAAATAGTCGGGGCAAAATGAACACGTGGTTTTTGTGAAGCTGCTCAGTTCTGCCTGCTTGCTTTTCAGTTGTCACTTTTAAATCAGCATTTTCACTTTTAAGCGCGTGATGTTGCATCTTCTCAGCACTTCTTGCACCTTCTCATGCATCTTATATCGATACATACTCTGTGTGTCGATCTCTTGCTTCTTGCAATCGACTTCTCGTTTGTTCTCAGGTGTTCTTCAAATACTGAGTCTTAGCTTCTAAGCTCGTGATAACGTTGACGTAACCCCCAGTAAAGCCTCGGACACAGATTGTTCTTTTGGGGTATCAGCTCGCTCTTGTGGGAGTTGTCTCACAACCACTTCGCTTGCTTCTTTAATGTTTTCATACGGATACATTGTTTTAAGTGATTAAATTCATTGATTAACTCTTTTCTCTCGTCCAGCGCACAACGTATCACAAGAATATGTCCAGCTTTTGAATAAAAAGTATGTGACCTGAAGCATTAAAAAAAAAAGTGAACACGTGGTTTGTCTTGGCCAAACGCTTGGTATTGTCGAAAATTACTTTATATTTCTGGGTATAAAAAAAATGTTTTGTGAAAGAATTAGAAACTTTTTTAATATATTCTAGATATTTAAAAAAGTTTGTAAAAGGATAAAATTTTAATCCTTACAGACCTAAGACTCTTTTTTTTCTTTTTAAAGGAGGGCGCAGCTCACAGTGGCCCATGCGGGGATTGAACCGGCAACCTTGGGTGTTATTAGCACCACGCTCTAACCAATTGAACTAAATCTCGGTGGAATATTGTTTCGCGTTAAAAACATTTTTACTCAAGATCAAATGCTGTCGTGTGCAGCGCAACACGGGCAGTGAGGGTGCGAGAAGGGGTGGCTTGGGTTAAGTTTTTAAGAAAGAAACAGAGACTTAATACAGTTAAATCTCTCCGAAGGCCAGGGGTCTCTCAGTCTCAGAGGACTGGAGCCCAGAATAAGGCCGACTGAAGGTTTTTATTGATAGGTATACAAATACATGAAAGTAACATTGTTTCTTACACGGTCTGTGAGACTCATACATCATAGCAGAATAGTGTTTATTCCGATCACCCTTTGTCTGTAAACAGCCGAAGCACAAGATCCCATGATGTCTTACCTAAGGTATATACCTTTTCAGGGTCAAGTCTCTCATATTGTAACAGCTCCGTTGAGATAAGTGGAGAGAACTGACCTTTATTGTTCTCATGACTTCTCTCACAAACAGGTGCCAGGGAAAAGCCAGAGCCAGCAATGACTTTTCCCAGGCAGGGGGAAGGGGAGGCAAGGTTCCTTCCCATATTTTTCTAAGGCAGCTCATTGGGGGTCCCCACTCAGTTCTGCCTGGCTTAGGTTGTATCTCCCGTGAGATATCTTACCCATCTTTGGCTGCAAACCATCTTTTGGGGACCAGACAGAGAGACATAAGGTGTAAACACAAAGATGGAACAGAGTCCCAGAAAGGCACAGTCTCACAGACTCTTCTTTCCTTAAGGAAAGACACGGGGGACAGTTGGCTAGGTGGTTGTGTGACTACAAAATGTGATTAACTTCAGTTAAGGGGCTAAAAGTTCAAATTATTCAGAGGAGAGAGAAATAGTCACAGGTTCTTTTTTTGCAGAATATTCCATTTCTAAATGCAGGATGACAAATCTCCATTAGTCATATTAATTTACTCCTAAGTAAATTGTAAGTGTTTTTCTCAAGCACGAATATGAGGGTAAGTCTAAGGGGGCCACATGGGGACTGTCACATGTGACCTCCACAACGGAGTCTCCTGAAAGAGAAGTGAATTGTGTCCTCCCGTGACTGTCACTTTGCCCTCTCACTGCAATTTGCTACAAGTATCAGTCATTGCCTTCTTTTTGATTGCTGAATAATACTCCATCGTATGTACTTATGCGCCGTGATTTTCCTCTGTTCACTGAGGAATGGGTATCCGGCTGTTTCTAGATTTGGTGACTATGAATAAATTTGCCAAAACCATTCAAATACAGGTAGTTGCATGGACATAATGCTTTCATATGCTTTTCATACACTCGCGGGGAAATCTCAGGAATGGGGTTGCTGATTGTATGTTTAACTTTTTGAGAAAACAGATTTTTCCACCATCATTACTGGTAGAAAGCCATGATGGTGGGAAAGGCTGTCTCCTATGAAGCTGAATTGCAAACACAGAGTAAATGAAACGTTTGTGCTAGTGCCGTGATCCAGCTCCTTGTCAGCCCTTGGGATTGTCAGGCTTTTTGGTGGTGTTGTAATTTTCGTTATTCTAGTAGATGTGTAGTGGTAGCTCATCACTATGGTTAGCCATAGTTCTGCTCACCGTGTTCTTTTCTTCCCACCGGATGTGGCTAGACTAGAGTCTTTCTTTTATTGCTTCCTTCCTGCATCTAGAAGCTACTTCTTTCATTCTTTGAGGGGAGGTCTGCCGGAGACAAGTCCTTTCATCTGAGAATGCCTTGATTTCCCCTTCATTCCTGAAGAAGACTTTTACTGGATTATAGGCTTTTAGGTTGACGATTCCTTGAGCAATTGAGAAATGCCATTTTCCTCTGGCATCCATGGTTTCTGATGAGGACTATATATCTTGATTTGGATTTATTAGAAATAACTATTTTTATTAAATTGACCTTTTAATGTTAGATATGTGTATATATGTATGTATAGTAAATATACAAACTTATAAATATAGGTATATATGTATGTAAAAAGAGAGGTTGAGAAGTTGATACTTTTAAATGTAGTCAAATCATGGTTTCTTCTTTTGTTCTTATGCTTGGAGACTTATTCCTGGCCTAAGATCAGATGCTCCCGTGTATTTTTCTCTTTTTCCTTTTAAATTTTATAATGATTCATGTATTAGTCTTTTCATTGAATAGTTTAAATAGTTTTTAATTATATAAATAACATAGTTGTGTTTCGACTATAAACAGAAATAATAAGTACAGCTACTAAAGTTTACTGTTATGAAGGCCAGCTCAAAATAATTTTATGAAGTTTGGAATTGACATAATCTTATCCCTATTTCCTTATTTTAACTAAAAAGTTATAGTTGTTTGCCCCCAAATATTTTAATTGACTTATCGAATCTACTCTTTCCATTTAGCTACTGCCAATTCATTTTATTAATAATTGGCAAATTCTTAATTATATTTGTACATAGTAATATCTTTCACAATAATTGGTTATTGTATCATTTAAATCTTTTTGTTTTATACATGACTAATAGCACTCTAACATATGAAATTAAAACACTTTCCAAAAATGGAATATTAAGATATCACAGTGTGTTCAAGAGATATATCTTGTTTCTATTATAAGTGTTACGCTGTATTACATCCACTTATTAGACATGACAGTAATAGCCATTCCAAATGACTGAGCCTTCCAAAGGCCAAGCAAAACCAAATTGTCAACATGGGCAGAATATCAAAACCATGGCCGACGTTTATGCAGCCCTGATGTGTGTGTGTGTGTGTGTGTGTGTGTGTGTGTGTATGTGTGGGTATGTGGCAATAGATAGAGGATAGATATGTTAAAAGACAAGCTGGGCAATCTATCAAAGCTAATAGTGGTTTAATGTTGTCGTTTTCTTCTTTGAACGTCTTGCTTAAACGTTTAATTTGAGCTATTCAAAAGCCAACATCGGGTTCAAAATGACACACTAGAATTCCCAAAAAGTCAAGACTCATTCACAGATGTCTGCTCACCGTTGTTGTTTAACCAGCCACCTTATTGAACCAACCAGGAGAGTCGTGTCTGGCCAGGCCCAGGGCGACCAGGGGCCGCTGGGATGAGTCTATGCTCCCCAGACACAGATGGATTAGCCTGGAAACCAATAGCGTTCACGCTATTACAGCTCTCCACGGTAGGCTAATGGAAACCCATTGTGAAGAAGAAAACGTCATTCTTCAGAAATTTCCTCCCACATTTGTCCACATTTAGTGTTTGGAATATTGATTTTCTCTAATTACTTTCATTAACACAAAGAACAGAGTTTGTAGGTTCACAATAACTATAAACTATATGGCGCAAAATTCCAACTACCCCATTTTGTAAAGTAATGACCGACGTGTACCAAATGCCCCTCTCATTTACTCCTCACAGGAAAACCACATACACTATGAATCAGTAGGTCCATTTAATACATTAGGAAATTGAAGCTATCATTTGCTCTTCATCTCACAATGGTGAGAGAGATAGAAGGCCATCACACTTGACACCCGCTTTCTACTCTACCCTCACGCCCATTGGTCATCTTAGCACCTGTTTTCCTTGGCATCAGGTCTGAACAGCTTCATACAGAGCAGTGAGGGCCCTGGAAGCCAGAGGATTTGCTGGGGTCTCTGCCAGAGCAAAGCTCCGTGTATTTCCCAGGACGCTTGCTCAGTGCATCCCCTGGCTTTCTCCCAGAGCAGGGGGCTGTGGTCCTGGCAGCCAGGCCACCCCACACTCCAACCCGCCTCTGCACGGCACTGGATTTCTGCCACCCTCTCTCCACTTCTGTAATTTCCACTAAATTTAACACCCGGTCATTAATGATGGTGCCACGAGAATGTGATCATATTTCGCTCCCTTTCTGGGATAAGTGCATCTGCCCACCTTAGCCCACATTTTTAACAAGTTGCGGCCTTAGATTAGCGAACCGCACTCTTTTTTCTGACCCTCGCTGCCATGTAAAGCTCCTAGCTTTCTCTATTCTAAAGTTCACTGAAGTATTTTTCTGCTTTCCTGCAGTTTTTAAGTAGATAATAAGTTCCAAAACTCAGCAGCCTTTCGCTGAAAGAAGCTTGTCACGGTGGTTGGTAGCTAATGAAGGCCCCTTTAGTTTATCTTCATCAATTGTCAAATATTTGAGTCGGTGAAGTGGTGTGATGAGGTACAAAGACAGATATTTGAAGGGATTTTAACTCATTTGAGCAATTACATGCTTAACTGCCCTGCGATAATCTGCCCGTCTCAGTCCTTTCTACACAGCACAAGTGGGGAGCGTTAGAATAGCTGGATTTAGAACATAAAGGCTTCTTCTGAATGGAAGAAAGGGCCCAGAGAGATTAATTGCCAGTAACAAACAGCAGGGCTGCTTGCAAGTTATATATCACATAGTTACCTACCAGCAGTGATGGAGACCAGCCCATGGGGAGCAGCGGGGTGGGACAAAACAGGCCTGGCACAGAATCCCGAGTACCACTGACCTCAAATTTACAGGGAGAGAGAGAATTCATTTTTCCTAAAGTACGTACAGACATCCCGTGGATACACACATTCAATCCACCCGTACTATGTATGTATACATTCACACCTGCAATATATCCGTATATTATTGAAAATATATTCATATTACTGAAAAATTTGTCAACAGACCCAGTTTTCAATAATACGAATATATTCTTCCAGGGCCATTCTTCTAATAGTAAACTGAGTCTCCTCACCCGTCATTCTTATACTGTAAAAGTGTCATGTCATCAAGTATTAGAAACAAAAAGAAATGTAACGCCCGCAGGGTCAAAATTATTTTGTAAAAGGTGAACAAGTCAAATGATCTGATTTCAGAAAGCCGTAGTAATGAAAACAGTGTGGTGTTGGTGTGAAGACCGACGTACAGATCAATGGAGCAGAGTAAAACCTTGACATAAAGCAAAGGAAATAATTTCATGAATGAATCCCAGTCATGACAAACATAATTCTGGATTTTTGCTATTGTTGACGCTGTGACTGGTGATTTTCAGCTACCTCTCCTGGATGGTTGTCTGCTATTTTGTTTCTCCAGTAGGAGACCTCTAGAGTGATACCATGTTGATTACGTTCAAAGATTGATGTGTGATGAGATATTCTTCCACTTGTTCCTTCACAAAGTCACTTACTTATTAATGTGCCTAATAGTTCCTAAGCACCTCTGAAGTACATTCAGAGGAGAGAGAGCATGCATAGGAGCTGGGAAGAAATTAAGATTGGTAATTGGCGTGTCCACTGGACAGTTTCTTAAGATGATCTCGCTACCTACCATCTGTCTCCTCAGGAAGGGGCAGGATGAGGGGTGAGTGGATGGCCAGGGGTTGGTTATTTCTAGGGAACAAGGGAAAAGTCTGTATTAGAGGAGAAAGGCCTGTAGTGAGGAACTAAACAGTGTGACAAGGTAGAGAGACCACCATCACTGAGCCAGGAAGTGTATATAATGGAGACAGTCCCAAGGTTTTCATCTAATGGAATGTGATAGCCTTCATTTGGGCGCCGAGGTCACCTCCCAGAGCATGCCTCTGAGGGACACATTTGTGCTTCCCCACTCATGGTCCCTACCAGCCCCTTGGAAGTCACTGTATATGGAGCTAGTTTGCCATCATTCGGGTGACGTTTCCAACTCTGGAACATAAGTGGCCAGCTGGCCCATCCAGACATTGGCCCCTGATTGGATGACTGACATTGCCTAACTAGACACTTGACAGAGGGCATGATGGGTCTTCCGCTGCCCCTACCAGGTCCAAGGGCATAGCCTGAAGCAGCCCAACCCAAGCTCACACATTTGAGAAATGCCCTTTATGGCATTGTGCCCCTTACTATAGCTAAACGTTTTCATATAAAGTGCTTGGTTTCCAAAATCTTTGCATGAGATGGCACTCCCACTTAGCCATACACATTGGCATGAAAAATACGCACCACCAGACCCACTCAACCCAATTTGAGGAACATGGCTTTTGGAAGAAAGAGATGAAAAGTACAGTGTTCGCCCTCAAGTACCTGACAGTCGAGCAGGGATGACAAATGAGGACACGGCAGTAGGGTGTACTGAAAGCCCTCTGGGCTGTGGCCGTCTTTCCCTTTCGATGCTCACGCAGCCATCAGGGGATCCAGTGACCTACCTGCGCACCTGCCAAAGAAGTTGAAAACCAGCTACTGTCTGCGATCCACAGTGACAGTACACCACGTCATTTCAGAAAACTGTGCAGACAGCACTTGGCTTTGAACATCACAGTGCTGCTCAGGGCCACTTCCAGCTGCCACATGCCTCTACCTGCCTCCATCCAGAGCGAGGTTGCCCAGGCCCCGGACTGGCGTGGGCACACAGCGTGCACTGTGCCTCGTCCAGTCACGTGACCAGCCTCCTGGTTCTCCCTTTCCCCATGGGCGCCATTACAGTGCCTTCGATCCAGCCCGGCCCCGTTATTCCTCCACTAAGTGTCATTTCTCAGGACGGACTGTCCTCAGGCCCCCGCCACACTGTTTCAGTTGAAAGGGTCACCTCTAGCTGAATTTCAGGGTGTCCTAGGAGCAGTGCTGAGATTCCCACGCACTCTTTGGAACCCAGCTGCTTGTGTCGGCAGGAACACCACGTACATAGTCTGTGTATCCCGATTGTTCAGATGGTAGCATGCGGTGCCGTGACAGCACAGAGAACCTATGCACTGGTGTGGTGGTGAGCTGCCCTTGTGGTCAGGCGTCTGGTACAGTCCGAGCGCTGAGTATGGATGCAGCACGGCAGACACAACGCCGCCGCCATCCGCAGAACGACACACACCCTCCCTGGCTGGAACCCGATTTTCCTCTGCAGATGCCTCGCTGCTAACCCACAGGCGAGATTTCTTTCACGTCATTAGCACAGCTCGCCCGCCTTGCAGGGAACCTACATTTCAACCACTGTGCAAAGGCTTCTTTCTAAAGGTAACCCTGACACGTTACTCCTCTGCTTACTGTCTTTGAGGTTTGCCCCGGCCCCGCCAGCCCACCCTTCCCTTTCATAAATGTCAAGGACCAAACGCTGTGGTATGACCTGTCATATGAGCCATCGGCCATGTGGGCTCGTGCGCCTCTTGGCTTCTACTTGGGAAGCGTCCACCCCTGGGTTAGCATTTTTCCTGCTACCTGGGAAACACCTGTTGGGTCTTCAAGGCCCAGCTCAGCTGCTGCCTCCTGCTTTGTAGCAGAGCGAGCCCCTCTTCTGTACGCGCTCCTACGGCAGCACAGGCCTGCTGCCCCCGCTGTCCTTCTCCACACACGTGACTCCGAGCCAGCCGGACGTCCTGGCGAGAAAGGGCTGCTCTGTCTCATCTCTCCTCTGGGCCCTGGCAGAGCATGTGGAACGTACTAGGTAGACACTCTGTCACCCTGTTGGGAACTTCGGCTTTTTACATCTGTGAAACACAGGAAGTGCTAGGACTTCCTTCAGGATCAAGGCCAAACTCAAACTCAGCTCGTACAGGAGCCGGGTCAGCCGCAGAAATGCAATGAGTGACTGGCACCGCGACAAACTGAAGTGTTCGTGACTTGCTCTAAGGAAGCAGCCACGAATGAGCTCCAGCGAATCTTGGCTCTGCAGGACTGCCGCACCCCAACCCTTACCCCCCGACCCCCACCCGACCCAAGAGAACTCCAGAAATCCAAACTTTCTGTTTGAATGTTTCTGATTTTTTAAGTGAGAGAAACTAATCTTAAAACTTCCAAAATATTGTGTAGTCCAAAGTGTAACACTTGTGTGATTTCAGCCTCAGCCTTACCTAACCTCGTTTCATCCTGTTCCTGGGTGGGGTGGGAAAACTAAGTCTGCCTTCCCCTCCCCTAAACGTGTGCCTCTGAAGTTCAGAGGAGAGCTTGGAGCCGATTAATTATGAGCGTTAATAGCCTGACACTTTCCAAGTGTTGAGAAGAAGCTATGGCATCAAACGTTACCTAGTCTAAACGTTACCTTTTCTCCACCTAATGCACCCACAAATTGGCACCTCTAAATCTGGAAGTGTAATAAATGTGCTTAGAATTTATAATACTGAATACAGTGGAACAAGGTCAAGCTCTAAGTGTAATATTTCATATGTTTGAGTTCCATCTCTGACACCCCCATTCCCTTGGGACACAACTTTTTAATTATTATTTGTAGATCACCTTTTTCTTAACCCCCTGAGAAGTGCAATTATCACCCTGAAATGCAATGTCTGAGGTATCATTTTCTTCCAAAATGGAAATTTTATATCCAAGGAGAGACCTATGCGTACAATTTATTGCTGCAGGATCCTTGACAGCCAGCCAGAATATGTGTGTCCGGAATGTGAGAACTAATTCATAATTAACAGTGAAACTCGGATTGGTTTATGAAAGAGCAAAACAGACCCAAATTGGTTTGCTCTCTCATAAGATAACTCTTTCCCACTCATCACAATAGTTATTCCTATTGTTGATACCAGTTTCTGCCCTTACTCCCACCTTGGTCCTGGTCATAAAGTGTTAGGATAAGTCGTTTTTATTTCATTAATGTAAGGCACACATTTGTTTTCCATTCCATGTTTTGCAGACTGAATATTATCCAGCAAGCTAGCATATTGGAAGGGGTGACAACAGCCAAGTTTAAATCGAAGCTCAGAACCAACAATGAAGACACTTAGGACTCACTTCCGGTTCCTCTAGAAGAAAGACGTTCAACGCCAGCGGTAAGTGTCTGCATGAACAGCGCGGTCATTTTGAATGGCTGACACTAGGGGAGGGAACAGAGTTAGAAGAGCGTGAGAGGAGAAAAAGAGACTCGGCTAAAACGTTGGTGGCAGAAACCTGGCCAATGGACGTGACTACATATGATGTGTTGTGATCCCTGGGTCTGGCTGACTAGTCTGTGACGGATACACAATGTTACTCTATTTCCACTGAGTTCATTTCTTGAGTAGTCAACTCGAGTTGCCCTTTCCTAGAAACAGATCCTGCCAGACTTGACTCTTGTAAGAGTGGAGCTAGCATCGCAAACATGCCCAGCTGCTGGCTTAGCATCATCTGTTTTCACTGGTGGCTGGGAAAGGGCTCTGCGCTGCAGCTTGGAACTTCCACCATCTAACGGATGCCTGAGTCCCCTTTATGACAGACAGGTCAGCAAAGTGTCTTCAATTCTGTAGTTCTGCACACCCTCAGATGGGGAACCCTTGGAAATAGCTTTCTATTCTGAATCTGTCTGTTTTAAGCTTGCTGGAGCAGTCACCTAAATCCGAGCTGTTGAGGATATACGAAATGAAACGAGTTTCTCATCCATGTGACATCTGTATGACCTATCTCCAGACAGCTGAAGGCAACACTCCCAACCTTCAAAGTCTTTTCAGTTCCTGGTTAAACAACCCCAGTTCCCTCACTTGCTCTGCATACGGTCTGGCTTCTTGACCTTTGTTTGACACAATAACACCACCTGGAAAGTAATACTGGCCAGCCATGAGCCTTGTGCAAGCCATTGCTTATTAGGTAAATTGGGAGATTGTCTCAGGCTGGTTTTCTCTGACCTCACCTCTACCTCTGAAAAAATAGTTTATAATTGTGACTTTTCTTTTACCAAGCCATACTAGTTACACAAATCAGAATATTCTTTGGCATGTTGAGCCTTCATTCACTTACCTCCTATTTATGAGACATCTACTCTGTGCCAGGCATGGTGATACGTTGGCACTGGGGCTATAGCCGATGAGAACATTGTTCCTGCCCTCATGGAGCTGTCATTTTGAGTTAGGTCATTGACCCAAACCAGTTCCCTGGCAGTTGTGGCCTTCATGTCCTAGGAATAATGAAAGACTGGACAGAGGAGTTGTTCCTTCAGAAAAGCTGTGCCCCCCACCCCAGCCTGCTGGTGCCAGCGTGCCCTCCATCACTGGTGTATGCTGCTCGGTTGCCCTATACAATGCAGATAAAGTAGAAGACCATCCACCACCCTTTTTTAGAGTCAAGAAGTGAAGTGGGGAGTTGACAAAAGAGTGTCCTGGCTGTGACGGAGTGGGCCAAGCCACTGGGGAGTGAGACCCCTCCCTCAGAATGTCATTGCCCCTTACAGGACCTCTGTGTGGCCTTCTCATTTTGTAACGCAGCTGTTTGTTTTCATATCTGACTCCCGTTACACCCTAAGACTCGTTTTTGTAGGATTTTTTTAATGGCATTTTTTAAATTAAAGTTTATTGGGGTAACAATTGGTGGTAAAGCTACGTAGGTTTCAGGTGTACAATTCTGTAATACATCATCTATGTATCACATTGTGTGTTCACCACCCAGAGTCAGTTCTCCTTCCATCACCATATATTTGATCCCTTTTACCCTCATCTACCTCCCCAACCCCCCTTACCCTCTGGTAACCACTAAACTATTGTCTGTGTCTTACGAGTTTTTGGTTCTTCATTTGTTTGTCTTGTTCCTTTGTTGTTTTCAGGTTTATATCCCACATATTTCATTGACATGCGGCCTAGAAAACCCTAAGACTCTTGAGGGGAATGGCTGTGTTGCTTTCATCCATATCCAGCCAGAGTATGGCACCCAGTAGACAGTCACGCAATATTTGTTGGATACGTACCCTAACTCTCATCTCACTCTGTGGTTTGTTGGCCGAGATCATTCATTGTGCCAAGTATCACTTCCTGTTGCCATTGTGAGAATTCTGGGGAGATACTTTGCGTGTGGGGAAGGAAGTGCTGGGAATCAGGGTTTGCTCTCTGTCTTCTTCATTATGTCATTTCTCTAGTTGTAATTACTTTATGATTCTTAAACATTGTTTTAGATTAAGAATTTGAAGAACTCCTAATATGCAATCATTTCAAAGTCATCATCGACAGAGCCTCTTTGATTGTTTTATTTTTTTTTTACAAAAGCACAAAATGCAAAGGTAGAAATAACATATTGAAAAGATATCATGTAGTTTTTAAGTACTTGATGGAGTCACTTAATGGGTTGCACTCTTATTTACATTTTAAATGAACTTTAAAAAATCAATCATGCAAGGTAGCCTTCTGGTGCATACATTTGTGAATGTACAACGCATTTATGTGGCACATTAAATAAAAAACGATAAAGCGGTTCGCTTCATATACCGACAACTCCTATTGATATAATTGGTTCAATGAAGTTGTCAAAATTTACCAAGAAAAAACAAATGACCTCTACATTTATCATCACTAAAGGTTCCCACTAATTAGCATCTGGAGATATCATGTTATAGATGCTTCTTTAAAAGCTATCAGCTCTCCAACTCTGCGTAGTGACACGGTATCTGTCAAAGTCTCACGGTGCCTGCAGTTCTGACAAAGGCACTCCAAAGAACTGGCACGTACACCAGATTTGCATTTTTGCATCTCATTATGACATACTTGCATACCAACACAGCAATTCTTCCTGACTATCTCAAAACACATTATCAGCAACGTCGGAAGTAAATGCTTAAATGTCAGCTATTGACAAGCAAGAAACGGTGACCTTTGAAGGGTCTCATTTTTCTGCGACGCTTCCCTGCTAGGATTCATTTCTTAACTTTCTGTCTGTGTTTGATAACAGAGAGTTGTGGTTGTGTGACACAAACTAGAAGGGAATGAAAAAATTGCACAGCTGCAACCGATGTATCGTTCCTGCAAGCAGCTATCTGGGGTCGGTTGAGTATTTGCCATGACAATTCTGAAAACCACCAAAACTTGAAAGAGAGTAGACAAGACCATGTTTATAATGGAATTTGTACAAAATTGCACCGTGCGTCCACATTAACAACTAAAATGAGTTTTTCTGTGATTAACGTTAAGACAAAGGATCCAATGACCTTTCTCCTCCCAGCAGGCAACCCATTTTACACATTGTCACAAGTAGGGTGTCAGTGTTCGATGAGTACCAACAGCTAATAAAAAACTAGACAGAGCCATTTACACCCTCTCTTCCACCATCTCGTCTCACTAGTGAATGGCCTTGGTCACATGGACCTCGTGTGACTATTGTAGGCTTTCATCCCATTATCAGCCATGTTTGGAGCTCGCTCCGCTTGCACAGCAATTTGGTACACATTTTTCTAAAAGCACTAACCAGTTGTAACTCCCATTGAAATGCCATAGAAATGGCTGCCAATGTCCAGAAAATGCTAATCAATTTTGAAAATCTACTTCATGGCTTGCATCCCAGATTTTCCACCCAATCCACGTCAAATAGAAATGATAGAAAATCATGTTAACATGTTCAGCGCTTGTTTGCTTGTTGTAGCTGAGACATTGGTCATGCTTCAATGGCAGACTAACCGTGTGTTTGGAAGCTTGGAAACACGTCCCGTTTACACCGCTCTGGGTGCATGTGTGGCAGCAACTGAAGTGACTGTAACACTTTGCGTTCCAAGACTGGGGTTTCCGTATGACTCCTTTCCCCTGTGTTGCTTTTGAAGAGCATAAGGGATTTTTTTTCCTTAGGTGGGGAAGTACATATTTTTAATGCTTCTCATTCTCTGAAGAACATCCCCTAGTGACAAAGCTGCTTTGATAGGCATGACACATAAATTTATATTTCAGACCCAGTGAGTACATCTAGATATCATGAAGGAAGGGGGAATGTTGACTACACAAAGCCATATAAATAAGTCTCTCCCTGCAGCAAGCAAACAAAAGATCGCTCTCAGAATTTTGAGTTGGAAGGGACCTCAGAAACCAGCTCGTGTAACCTCCCCATCAAGAGAATGACCTTGAAGGACCTCCCAGAAAGACAGTTCTTCCCAGGAGAAGAATTCCACTCTTCCCTGAGAAGGGAAATTTCACCAAGAAGCCGGTCTGTTGGTTCCAAAACTCATTCTAAATCTGGCTCGGAGGTGCCTCGTTAGCACAGTAGGTAGCATGTCAGTCTCGTAAATCTGGCTGGGAACCTTCTCCTTGACCCTCTCCGGATTGGTGCCAGGCTGCTCTGAAGGGGCCATAACCCTGTGACCCTTAGCCTCCTTGGCCCCTGTGGCCTCTCATTCAGTCTGTCACCTCTGCTGTGATGTGACTCCCACTTCCCCCTGGTCATTCCTTCATTGGTCAGGAGCCCTTTGGAAACACCCAGAATAGCCCCCAGGACTGGACCCGATAACCCCAGCGGGACCGTTGATTCTGGGCGTCTGGCTCTTACAGTTCCAGGAACACAGTCTGAAAACACTTGCGCACATTTAGGGGTGAGAATACCCTGCTTGGTGCTTACGAAGTTTCTAATCTGTCTTACCCTTTCGACTCAAATCAGTCTGAGTCACTATTTTTATGTCCTTCATATATATATATATATATATATATATATATATATATATATATATATATATATATTTTTTTTTTTTTTTTTTTTTTTTTTATAAAGCCAAAGAGTCTACAATCTTAAGAGGTCCTTGGAGGCAAAGGAAGGACTGTTGTCGCGGCATGTCTTATCGTCTTAGCAGCGAGAGCACGATGTAACCATGATTAACCACTTACCGAATCGCTGAGGCTGCGGCTATCTGCGGCCCTGTGTATGGTTTTTCTCACTTAGTCTTCCCACAAGCCTGTGAAGGAGGATGGTTATTATCCCCGCTGCCCAGTGAGGACAATGAGATCGGAGAGGTTACGGAGCTTGCCTGGAACCACAGAACTAGTAAACGGTGAGTCCGGACTCCCGTTCTGACATTAGCACTGCAAGAAGTGGCCTCCCTCATGGCAGCTCAGAACCTGCGTGTGACCCGAAGCCCCAAAAGATTTCTCTTTGGTGATACGGACGTTTACTTACTGAACGAGGAGAAGAGTCTAGGGCTCAGGGTGAGGGCAGCATGGGGACCCCAGAGGACCGGCACCGACTACGTGGTCCTCCATTCTGCAGGGGCACCGATGGAGAAGCGAGAGGCATGCGGCTGAGTCAGGAAGGAGCCTTCTGCTCTTGTGGGAGACGACACTTGACGTGCCTGTGCCGGGTTCCTTTGCATATGACAGGGCTGGCAGTCGTGAGCCAGGAGCATAGCATTGTTCCCCAAACTTGGACTCCTCAGTGAGAAACACTGGCGGGGGAGCCCTGCCTCCCACAACCCAGCGCTGCCCCTGTCACCATGCAGTCCCCCACCCAGAGCGTGCTGGGCGCATCCAGTGAACACCAAGGCCTGGGGGACTTCAGAGTTTTGTGCGATCGTATGCTCACTTCTAGGATGTAGTCTAGAATTCCACTGTGTGGGGTTGTATTCTTTGAGGTACAAAAGGATGGCCGGCAGGTAAAAATAGCAGGCCTGAAAAGAAGCGTGGCATTGAGTTCCTTCTAATATGCTGCTGGGGGTGGGAACTGAACTTCATCTCCTAGACATTAATTAAAGCAGAAATGCAGGGAAATGTCAGTCCTCTGGCTGCAAGGGCCCTTTGCAGGGGGACACTGGGAAAGGAGCTCTGGTATTTCATTGCTGTCACCAGGCTCATAACAGGGGCAGCAAGATTCCGGGGGCCTCAGAAACTGCCCTGTCTCCCAATCACGAGCCTTTGAGCCAAAGAGGGGTGGGCCCTGGGCCCGCAGCCCGGCAGCTGTATCCATGGGAATTCCCCACCGACAGGGCAGAGAAAAAACACGGTGCAATTAAGGGTCCTGCAGTCAGCCGTGTACAGATGCTGACACCCCGGCACTGCTCCCCGGGCTGCCTCTCACCCACCCACACCCTTGGCACAAACAACAACACTGTGCTCGCCTGTTTTAATGAATTATCAATTGATGAGCTTTACAGAGGGAGGGGCAAGGAGATGGGGGCTTTAAAGTAGGAGGAAAGAGAAGAAAAGGGAAAAGGTTAGCCAGAGCAAGGCAACCTACTCTTCCTAAATTGAGTAGGCCTTGACTTCTCCAGAAAAGCACACCTGGAGGAGGACGGCATGCAAACTTCTGAAGCTAAGGAAACGAGTTCAAATCAGTAATTCTGGAAAAGCACTAAGGTTTGAGGGCAAATTCTGTCTAGACCTGGAGCCCATGGCTGGCCGCGTCTGAAAGCAGTGGGAGATACAGAATAAACCTGTCTGCCCATTTGGGGGCTTTCATTACAGAAGACATAACATGTGTCCCCCCGTTTTGTGCCAGAGCTGAGGGTGTAAAAGCACAGCTGAGAGAGAAATGACGTGAAATGTGTTTCTGTGAATGTCTTCCTGCCTGGACACATGCAACCTACTCGACAGTAATTCAGAAAAATACTTTTATGGGACTCTGCCCACCTTGAGTGCTTTCATGGGCTTACACAAGATGTGACATGGTGTCACGTGACCCACACTGCAAATCTGGGATATAGTGTTACTGCAAGTCTCCATCTGACAGATGAGAAAGCTGGGGGTCATCAGACCCCATCCCGTATGTAAGACCACTCCACTTGTATGTAGCAGAGCTGGACTTGGAGCCCACACTTTCCTGTTCTCTCTCCTAAGGGTCCTCATCCCTTCAGATCTTTCACACTCAAGGTCAAGACTTTAATTCAGTCAGTCATGCCTGTGACCCAACGTTTCCAGAACTCCTACGAGGCTACTTCTGGCCTCGCATTTTTCACGCAGTCCATACGTATGTTTCATTTAAGAAACATTAATACATAGGAGCAATTGTGGGAGGCCTGAGGCTTATACATTCTGGGGAAAACTTTGTAAGTAAGAGAACACAGCAATATAATTATTGGCATCTCACAAGTAGTTAAAGGCATTTGTCAGTTCAGCGGCCAAATATTTATATTTGAAGATCTACCCTGGGCTAAACATTTTTCTAGGCACTGAGGGTGCAGCAGTAAACAAAATAGACGGAAAGCGCTGCTCTCGGGAATTTATGTTAGACTCGGGGGAGACAGGCGGTAAACAATAAGATAAGTAAAACATATGCGATGTCAGATGGTGCTAAGTGCTGTGGGAATGAAATCAGCAGCAGAGGGTGATCGGGAGGATGATCAGAATGGTGTGGGAGCAGGAGAGAGAGAGACTGGAACGTGCTTTTAAGGAGGCTGATCAAAGATGCATCATGGAGGAGGTCTGAGGATGGACCTGAAGGAGATGAGGGACCGGCCATGTCTGAGGTTAGACCTGGAGGAGATGAGGGACCGGCCGTGTCTGAGGTTAGACCTGGAGGAGATGAGGGACCGGCCGTGTCTGAGGTTAGACCTGAAGGAGATGAGGGACCGGCCGTGTCTGAGGTTAGACCTGGAGGAGATGAGGGACCGGCCGTGTTTCCTTCCAGGGAAAGAGGATTGTACCCGAAAGGAACAGCGAGAGGCACGGTTGAGGAACTGTAAGGAACAAGGTGACAGAGCTGAGTGAGCAAGGAGATAAAGGGCAGGTGAGATGAGGGTAGGGTGGAGGTTGACAGGTGACAGGTGAGCATTCAGATTTGGTGCCCAATGGAAAAACTTTGAGGGAACCGTTGACGCGTGTTAAGCAAAGGAGTGGCATATTCTGTAACGTGGTGTGATCCCTCCAGAAGTTGTGCTAAGAAGAAACTGTAGAAGGTGAGGGTAGAAATTACCGCAATTGTGTAGACCAATGGTGGGACTTCAACTAATCTGGTAGCTGTAACAGTGATGTCTCAGACAGTTCGGGCTGCTATAATGAAATACCACGGAATGGGGGGGCTCATAAACAACACTCATTTATTTCTCACTGTCCTGCAGATGAAGTCCGAGGTTGTGGTCCTGGCAGATGTGGTGTCCAATGAGAACACTCTTCCTGACCCATAGACAGAGCTCTCTGACGTCTCTTGTAAAGGGCACTAATCCCGCATATGAGGGATCCACCCTCATGACCTCATGACATCCCCAAGGCTCCCCCCGCCGAAACACCATCACCTTGGCAGTTAGGGTTTCAACATAGGAATTTGGGGAGGTGGGGACGTAAACATCAGTCTCTGATGGACGGTAAGGCGGGATCAGATGGATTCCCAAACAAGAGTGTGAGAGCAAGAAGGAATCACGGAAGAACCCCCAGGCTCTGGGCCCAGGCAGCAGGAAGAAGAGGGTCACCAGTAACTAAGATGGAGAAGACAGTGGGGCAGGAGCAAGTTTGGAAGTGGAAGAGCAAGGAGTTCACTTTCGGACATGACAAGTGTGCGCGGTCTCTTAGACACCACGTGACCACATGGGGATGCTGACGGCGCAGCCGCAGACGAATCTGAGGCTGCAGGAGCCGCGAGTGTCCGGAGGAAGCGCCCGGGGAGCAGGGACAAACCGTCGGTCCTGGCCTGTCCGGCAGATTGAGAACGCGTCTGGTACGCTCTCCAGGCATCTGCTAGCTTACGTTTTTCTTCGACAACTTGGAGGTTTGGCCAGGACCCACTGATCACAGTATGACCCTGTTCGGAAACTGTCTGCAGTCCTGCTGAAATGTGTGACGTGCTGAGCTGGAGACGTCATGTTTCATTTTATTACCTGGAGGTTCGAGATTCTTTGCTATTCACACATTATCGTTTTCTCCTCGTTTGCTAACCTCAGCACTGGTCATTTTGTAATCTTGATATTTAGAACGTATTTAATATCAATTGAGCTCCGCTTAGCACAAGTAGTGCTACAGAAATTGATCAAAAATGACCAAACCACTGAAATCCTTAAAGTCGAAAGAAAAAAATACTTTTAGGATGATGTCTGAGTCCCGGACAGGGGGTATATTTTTACGTTTTCCTCTCCATGAAAAACACAGTGGTGTCAGCTGTTAATACCATGTTGCGTCGCATCTCCACGTTGATACCCACATTTTCAAAAGCATAGTGCAATTTCCTTTCACTCTGACAATACCGAGATGGCAAAATCAATGCCAACTGTTGGTCTGCGTTCAAGGGATCACACTCTACTGCCCACTCACCACTCATAAACTCCAAATGCTCCTTTGCAAAATCTTATCAGAGGAAAGTCACAATAACTCTTCCCACACACCCACCTTCTTCTCGCACTTTATAGAAAGAAGGGCAGACACTTCATAATCATATTTCACCATTTCTTCATGCCAGCTAAATGTCATATTAGAAAACGGCCTTCCGAGAACTAACTGTGATGTGGGATAAAGCTTAAGTTTCCAGAATAGCTTTTACAGAACATGAAAAGAAGGCAAGCATATAAAACATGACAATATGTATTCAAAGCGTGTGGCTGCTCACTGGGTGTCTTCTCAGTGGCAAATGTAAAAAAATCTCAGGATTTGGGGGTGATTACTAATGGGAAAAGTGAGCAATTTTTTTCTAAACATGACTATTCTTTTTGGAAAAGAAAGTCAGAAAGGATATCATTTGTTGGTTTTTCTCCTCCTCGCATTGAAGCAAACCCAAATTTAGATCACCTGCATTGTGGCTAGTGCTTTTTTGCTTTTTTTCCATGGGCAGCGAAAATGTGGGCTGTCCGAGGAAACTCACTGGACAGTTTCCCACACACTGCACTGCACAGAAAGCCTCTAGCTGCGAAAGGAACAAATACACGGGAGCTACAAACAGCCGTCCGGGTTGCGCGAGCCCCAAGGTGTGCCAGGCACCTGGGCTGAGAGTCAAAGTGTGTTTATGTGCCCTGATCTCAGCTTATGTATGAGATCCCATGTCAATGGTCCCATTGCCCACTCTGCCCTGGCCTGAGATTTAAATAAAAACAAATTACAGGTCTTAACAGTGATAGATGGACTGCTTCTACATTTGTGTAGAGTATTTTTGCTCTAAGATTAAAGGCTTACGCATTTATCTGCATAAACTAACCCCTGGAGTAGGGTATGGCTGACATTTTCCAAGAAAAATGAATATCCTAACTTATTCCAAAGAGAAGACTTGGTATTTGTATGGCCAGCACGACCTTTGCAGGCGCCCTTTCAGATTAGGTTCAGTACATGGAAAATTGTGCTCGTACAGTACTCCATAAATCATACCTACCAATTTTCTTTAAAGGGGTATGTAAATATCAGTGTACCAGGTGGGTAAACAGCACTAACCTCGTACAAATGGCTGGAAAATTGAAGAAAAGCACCTTATTTGGCTGCTGAAATTGCTTTTGAAGCCCCAACGACGGGGCTTGGTTTGTAGAACTCATGAAATGATTTGAGCACAGGGACTAGAAAATGGGCTGATGATAAATAACCACCCTCAACACAGTTCCCATGTTTCGGAGTTCTTGCCATGATCAAAGATATCACGGCTAGATATTACTTTTCTTTACATATCCCCAATGCAGCGCATTGTAAGTGACATCTTCATTATCTGCATATTTCCAAAATGGTCGGACATCTAATTTAGCTGGTTTATATTTCTAGACCCAAAGTTCAAGGGAGTCTTCTTGTTTTGATCATATAATGCTTCCTTTAAGATGGAAAAAGAAAACTTGAGAGAGAAAACCAAAGAGAAAAGCTATAGCTTTTGAAACTTCCAGGGTCTTAATATGAAAAAGACTTATTTTTGCGATTTAGTGAATTGTGTTAATTGCATCTTTTTATTTTAAAATAGGAATAGATCAATTGGGGGAGGGGGGTCCTGCTAGTGAGACGTTTTAATGGAATGTTTATGGCGGAAAATACAGCTTGTATTGTTCCCAATTGACAGGAATACTTTGAGACTAAATTTTGCACATTTTTCATGAAATGGAAGTCCTTGACGTTGACATATTTGGGAGTTTACAGCAAGAAGCATGGTTGACATCCTGAGAACATTATATTCAGTAAAATTCACTTTTTGTAATCAGATAACTTGCCAAAGGGGTAAGAGTTTTATATCACATAGGATTTAGGTAAACAACTTGTCATCCCCCGTGTGTTGTAAATAGTTAGGAAAATTCCAAAATCATTTCAACTCGTTAAATATATCTTGTTTACCATTCGGTGTGCCAGTTATTTCTGAATGCAGTGGCTTACCTTAAAGGGGAAAGTGCATTACGTAAAATATTTTTTTCTTCATAATAATTTTTATTTCCTATTTTCCGTCCACTGAGGAAACTATTCCTAGAATGAAGGCATAGGTTTTCTAGCCCTTAAACAATGAAAATTGAGTTTATGCATTTTTTAAAGAAATGCATTTTTTCTTAATTTCAGGTATACAAAGCAATGTAATAGACATTTACACGCCTCAGTGTAATAATCGCCCCCCCAATCTGTTATACTGCCCTTCTGACCTCGTATGTAGCTGTTACAATACCATTGACTGTACTCCTTATGCTGTACTTTACATGCTGGGAAATTTATATACATATATATATATAATTATAATTATAGTTGACATTCAATATAATTCTACATCAGCTTCAGGTGTACAGTGCAGTGGTCAGGCATCTACACCGTCTATGAAGTGACCCCCCCCCCATAAGTCCAGTGCCCAACTGACACCCTACATAGTCTTTACAACATTATTGGTTATATTCCCCATATTGTATTTCATATCCCCATGACTATATCTTGACTACTTTGTACTTTCTAATCCCCTCACCTCCTCCCCCATCCCCACTCCCCTCCCATCTAGCAACCGTCAGTTTTTTTTTCCCTATGTCTCTGAGTCTGTTTCTGTTTTGTTTGCTCGTTTATTCTGTTCTTTAGATTCCACATGTAAGTGAGATCATATGGTATTTGTCTTTCTCAGTCTGACTTACTTCACGTAGCATAATATTCTCTAGCTCCATCCATGTTGTTGCAAATGGTAAGGTTTCATTCTTTTGTATCGCAGAGTACTACTCCATTGTATAAATGTACCACAGTTTCTTTATACAATCGTCTGTTGATGGGCATTTTGGTTGTTTCCATATCTTGATTAGTGTGAATAGCACTGCTATAAATATAAGGGTGCATATATCTTTTCAAATTAGTGTTTTGGATTTCTTTGGATAAATACCCAGAAGTGGAATTGCTGGGTCATGTGGTAGTTCTGTTTTTAATTTTCTGAGGAACCTCCATACTCTTTTCTATTGTGGCTGCACCAATCTGCAATCCCACCAGCAGTGCACCAGGGTTCCCTTTTCCCTGCATCCTTGACAACACTTGCTGTTTGCTGATTTATGGGTGATGCCATTCTGACAGGAGTGAGGTGGTATCTCGTTGTGGTTTTATTTGCATTTCTCTCATGATTAGTGACTTTGAGCATCTTTTCATATGTCTATTTGCCATCTGAATGTCCTCTTTAGAGAAATGTCTCTTCATGTCCTCTGTCCATTTTTTAATTGGGTTGTTTGGGTTTTTTTGGTGTTGAGTTGTATGAGTTCTTTATAAATTCTGGATATTAACCCCTTATTGGATGTATCATTGGCAAATATCTTCTCCCATTCAGGGTATGTGTACAAATTGAATCACAAAGTGGTACAAGTAACATGTGGGCATCTAAGTTGCTTTTCTAGTTCTTTCTACTCTAGTTAGTAATAGTTGCTGCATGTAAGTGACTTCCATTTCTTTATACCTACTAGGCTTGAAGAAGCAGCAGAAATGCCTAGTCAGTCATCAGGGAATCAAAGAGATCTTCTCTTTTGTTTAAAAATTGAACGTGTAAAAGGATATTCAATATTTTGCTCTTTACCATATGTCTAAATTGTCTTCATCAATGAAACATTTTTGAGAAATATAACATTTATTATTTAACTTATTTCTAAGAGATTTGTCCATTTTTTCTACAGTGGAGAGATTCTATGAATCATCAGTATTCATCTTTTATTAGTATATTTCTATTAGTAATCATGATGGTTAGCCTTGAGTTTTCTATAACTGTTTTCCAACTGGTTTATCCCAAGTTAATTTCTACCATCTAGGTTTTCCACTGAACTTACAGCAGGTGTTAGTAAGTGTTGCGTAATTCAGCAATCACTGATTTTCTGGTATTAGTTCCATTGACCAGGTTTCCCTTAATTGCTCAGTTCTAGATTCATTAAAACTGCAGAAGGATTTTTTAAATTATTAGTTTCCGGTGTACAGAACACATAGTGATGAGACATTTACACACTTTACAGAGCGAGAACCCCATTAGGCTCCTGCCCACCCGACACCCTACATGGCTGTTGCAATACATTGACTATGTTCCCTCTAATGTACTTTACATCCCATGACTATATAGTTTTTAATTGTAGTTGACATTCAATATTATTGTGTATTAGTTTCAGGTGGACAGTGTAGTGGTTAGACATTTATATAATTTATGAAGTGATTCCCCTCCCGATAAGTCTAGTGCCCCCATCTGACACCATACATAGCTTTTACAATATTAGTGACTATATTCCTCATACTGTATTTCACATCCCTGTGACTGTTTGGTAACTACCAATGTGTATTCCTAATCCCTTCACCTTCCTCACCCACCCACCCCAACCCCTCCCTTCTAGCAGCCATCAGTTCTCTCCGAGTTTATTTCTGTTTTGTTTGTTCATTTATTCTGTTCTTTAGATCCCACATAGACGTGAGAGTATATGGAATTTGTCTTTCTTAGTCAGACTTATTTCAGACTGAGCATAATACCCTCTAGGTCCATCCATTTTGCTGTGAATGGTAAGATTTCATTCTCTTTTATGGCCGAGTAATACTCCATTGTATAAGTGTGCCATGATTTCTTTATCCAATCATCTATTGCTGGGCATTTCAGTTGTTTCCATATCTTGGCTATTGAAATAATGCTGCACTGAACATAGAGATGTAGATATCTTTTCAAATTAGTGTTTTGGATTTCTTTGGATAAATGCCCAGGAGTGGAATCGCTGGGTCTGCAAAAGGATTTTTGATAATAAGTACTAAAAAAAAAGTTGCTAATTTCTAAAAAGGAAGATTTTCATATTAGGGTAAAAATCCATGTCAATCGGAAGTTTTATTCAACAAAATATAATAAGCCCATGAAAATCAAAATATATATCCTTGAATTGAAATGTGGTTCTCCCTTTCTAATTAAATATAGAAAGTGGTCCTCCATACTTCACACATTTTAAATCAACTGAGTATGGAGGCCAGAGAGGTTTCTCATATGTAGAAACAGAATTCAGATATATTTTTTTTCTAAAAGAAATACTGTCAAATTATCTCTTTATGAGAAGAAAAACATCAGACCCCAAATTTTCAAAGTTTAAGGTCTGTAAAAGAGTAAGTAGAAAAGACCTTTAGAGCTTGTCTTATATTTTCAGTTTCATTTGCCTCTTCAATTAATTTTACAAATACAGCACAGGTAAGAGGGCTAGACCTGACCCGAAATAAAAATAGATTAAAATGTCCTCATTCCACTGACATGTGGGGGTAAATTATACATGCACGTTTGTGCTTCTTAAAAATAAGCAGAATGTGATCTATGGGCGCCCGCTGAACCCAAAAGCCCCCGCATTCGTTATTAGTTCCCAGTATTCGTGCTGGGCAGCTTGCTGTGAAGGGACCACTAACCAACAGGCTGTCGTGTGCTCCCTGGAGACCTGATCAAGGGTTCGAGTCCATGTTCCATCTCCGCAGAGCTGTTTGGGGTCAAATTCCGAAAGGAAGCACGTCTTCGTTCTTTTTCTTTTTTTTTAACGTGCCCTCCAAACCATTTGCCTTCACCCCAGGGGCACTGGCTGGCATCATTCCACCAGCCGCCCTTCCTGACCCCTCAGCCGGGCTTGTCTATGCTGAAAATACCTCTCGCTCCCGGTGGTGGCTTTTTGCTGTCTTCCTAAGGAAAATTTACCTGTCCTGGACCCCATTTCCTCCATTCTCTTTATTCCTTACTTGACATACATAGATATTTAGTTAAAGACTCATTTACATAGAATGCTTAATGGCTGAGAATGATTTAGCACTTACCTCTCCCAGCGTCACTGAGTTTAAGCAGGTCATTCTTAGTTTTACCGACCTACCTTCCAGGTCTTTCTCTAGACCAGGGGTTGGTAACCTTTTTCTGTATAGGACCGGGCTGTAAATATCTTAGACTGCAAGTAATATGGTCACTAGAGCTCAGCTCTTACACTGTGACTTAAAAGCATCCATAAACTATATAGATGCAGGCAGCCCATGTTCCCACCGACTTTATTTACAAAAACAGGAGATGGGCTGGAATTGGCCTGGAGGACATAATTTGCCAACACCGTCTACGTTAATCAAATAATGGCGGGGTGCAGGGAATGGCATGGGGGGGAGGGGAACAACTCCCACAAATCTATACCACTTAGCTAGTTATTCTCAGTGAAAAGTCAGCCCTGAATAAGTGGGATGCCAGTTCCTAGTAGCAATTATTTAATGTTCTGTTGAAGACATTGTGTGTTCCATGTCTCTATGTAGTTTGTCTTCCTCCTCCTGCTGTTTCTTCTTTAACAGAACAGAACCAGGACAACAGTATTTCTTTCATTATGAGCAGACAGGCTTCCTTTCATTAAAGACAGTTGATCAAGTTTCTCTCTTTGCCGTGGCCGTTAGGAAGCTCACAGAAAAGTTTTGTGCTCTATTGCAGTAGCTTTCCTCAACCTTGACAAAAATTTCTTCTTCCCCTTTAACTTGACTTCTCCTTAATTTGTTATTAATGGTTTATTGCTATAGTATTATGTTCACTGTAGTCATTTCTAATCCTTTCTGGAAATACTATAGAAATATAGACCGAAGAGAAACATTTTGGAAGAGAGAATGGTTTTGCTTTCTGGTGAAACTGGAGCCACTTTGTAAACCATATCAGCCAAACATATGCTTCAGACGAGTATGTTTGGCCATATTGCAAGGTTGAAAACGTTTCCCCATAATTGTGCCAACAGACAAAACAGTCTGTTCGTCCAGACGCCTTATGGAAGGTGTATCATGTTCTGTGTTTGTAAATGACCTAACTCTGGCCACTCAGAGATCACGTCTGACCCCTGCAGGGCGAGCTAACTGGCAGGGGTGAGGCTGTGTCCTCTGGGGAAGTGGCTGCTACTGGGATAAAGGTCAGTGAGGGATTCCCTGTGGATAGCACAGGTAGCCCAGGGCACACAGGTAGCCCGGGGCACACAGGTAGCCCGGGGCACACAGGTAGCCGGGGGCACACAGGTAGCCTGGGGCACAGTCTCGCTGCTCCTGGGGTCACTGCCTTTGGAAGGCCTTCTGATGGCAGCCGGTGTGCTGGATGGGAGACAGGGAGCAGGGCAGGGTCAGAACATCAGGGACCATTGCTGAGCTACCTGAGTAGTGCCCCTAACTTGGGGCTCCTCGCTTCTAACTTACCTCAGAGACCTGGAGGCAGCATGGAAGGCAGTGGGCAGCAGCTGGACGACTTGTATGTAACCTGGTGACAGACCCATGAACTGTGCTATCAAAGGTCATTTGTAAGCTTTAACCAGATACTCCCCCACATGAGAAAAGTCAACGTGCAGCGGTAGAGAAATATTCTAGAATGATTCGATGACTCTTAGTGACTTTCCCTCTCCTTCCCTACCTCCCACTCACCTCAAATCCTAGTTACACAGCTGGGCTAACCTGTGGTCAGCTTTTTAAGGTAGTTATAACTATTGCAGTGCCAAATTTCTCATTAGATAAGTATAACCACACTGGGGGAAACCGTAGATAAAAATATCAACAGTGTTTACATATATATGTGTACAGAGGGTGCCAAAAAAGACATATACATATTTTTAAAAAGGAAAAAAACTGTATTAATTGTAATAATATATTCCGGTAAAAGATGAATGGATACAAGTCACCTGTGACATCTGCAGTTACAAGAGCTGCTCAGAGTGGTTCCCATCAGCGTCCAGACACTTCTGATGACAGTGAACTACTGCTTGAGCATAGATAACGTCTCTTAAAATGTGTATACATTTTGGAGGCATCCCCAGTACACACACACACACACACACACACACACACACTAATACCAGTACATAAATGTATGTGTGTATTTTGTCTAACTACTTTACACTTAAACCCAGAAAGATACTTTATGCAAACAAATAGGTGACTGATGGCCTTCACTTCCAATTTTTCCAAATTAGGTAAATGTTTAGGACCTCACACCTGCATCTTTGTAATGACGTGCGTCCCTTCTCAAAACCCTGCTTTTTTGTACCACACAAAGCCTTGAAGAAGACTTGCTTGGCTACAGATGGGGCTGCGTGGCGTTTCAAGAAACTCACTGACCGCCGGGCCTGTGAGGCCCTGGGAGGTCTCTCCGAGTCCCTCAGCGCCCCGAGACCTGGCTGCAGCACCCAGGATTAACTTTAAACCTCCAGTGACGGTGACAGCCTCTGGGTCGCCCCTGCGGCAGCACTCCCAACAATTGAGTGGAGGAAATATGGGCTTTGCATGAAACAGAGTCCCCAGACTGGGTGGCAGAGACTGCACGATACCAAGTCTGCTACTTGTTTGACTGTGACGCAGACAGAGCAGCCACAGTTAAGCAAATGGTCTGGACCCCATTATTGTGAAGGGATGTATCATTTCTCTGAGGCTTTGGAAGCAAGAACCATCCAGCCTGAAAAACTATCTGTATGATGGTTTTCATCCCCTAAGTGTCAGAGGTGCCCAGGCTGAGAACCATGAACCGAGGCCGAGTTCCGCAGATCTTGCGATGAGGTGACTAGAATTGACCAGAATGTTTTGAAGGGAACGAAGACAAGAAAGACGGAGCCGGGAGTGCGGTCAGGTGTGGCAGGGACAGTACAGCTGTCGTGTGGCTTTGTGTTGTCAGGCGTGGCTGAGCCTCAGATCAAAAGAGCCATCAATCTTCCCCAGATCTATACAGATCCGTCCTGGGTCAGAAGAATAATCAATAACCCTTAGTTCTCACTTCACAAAAACAAAGGAGCTGTTGGCTTGTTTAGCTTTCAGATTGTGTCTTGATTAGGGACCATTAGTGGCCATTGTGGAATGAAACTGTGTATTGCTACCTCCGTCGAGTTTGCAGTTTAGGACGCTGCATGTCACACTCAGAAAAAATCACTCACCACGTTCCGAGAGAGTTCCAGGGAGTCCAGCAATACACACCCCAGGGCTGGGCCAGCGGGCAAGTGGGAAAAGCTGTCGAGGATTACAGATGAAAGGACATTAGAGGCAATTTAGTGCAAACCCCGTATTTTACAGGTAAAGAAAGTGGGGCTCCACAAGAGTACCCACCTGCTCAAGGTCACTCACCTGGATAAGGGGAATATGAGTCAGAGATGATACACCCGCTGTCTAGCTCGCTAGCTGTCATCTGTCATCTGTCTACCTCTAGCTATTTATCACCTATCAGTGCATCGTCTGTCTATATCTATCATCTATCTATCCACCATCTATCTATCCATCATCTGTCTGTCTGTCTACCTTTCTATCTATCATGTACCGATCCATCATCTATTATCTGTCTATTTCTTTCTTGCCTGCTGCAGAACTTAGCTGCGGTTTGTTACTATGTGTTGGAGGCTTGTGTATCCCTGGCCCTTTGTTTTGGAGTCAGACAGGCTTGAGTTCAAGCTGAACAACCTTCCATGACTTACTTGCCTCCAGGAGCCTCCTTCCTCATTGCTGTCCTGGAGATAATTATATCTTCCTCTTCAGGTTGTTGTAAGAATTAAGGAGAAACAATGTATTTAAAATTGTCTAGCATGATACATGGCCCATTGTAGGTGTTTGACCAATATTTGCCTCCTACCCTCTCTTTCTCTTTCCTCAACTGTGGTAAAAATTGACTCCAGCTACTTAAAGAGGATTTGTCTCTCTTCGATCGCTACTCCTGACGTGTGGATAACAGAATTTCTGTCTGTCTGAAATTCTCTATAGATAACACATAGGTAGGTAGGTAGGTAGGCAGGCAGGCAGGCAGGCAGGCAGGCAGGCAGGCAGGTAGGTAGGTAGGTAAGTGGATGGATGGATGGATGGATGGATGGATGGATGGATGGATGGATGGATGGATGGATGATGGATGGATGGGTGGATGGATAGGTGCACATATGTGTAAAATTTAATAGCTTGTGTCTATAAATGTGTGCATATATGCTACGTTTCATCAATATATCCATATATCCAGATGGTATTTGGTCACCAACAGAACAATGGTAAAATTAAGTACTACTTTATCAGCATTTCAGTGTAAATTAGGAGAAGCAACACAAATTATCTCAGACAATAAAATAAACACAATTACCATTAGGAACAAAATAATAATAAGTGCTCTAACCTAACAAAATCCCACTGAATCAAAATCCATGAAAATCTAATGTTCGTTAGAGTAACATTCCAGGATTGGTTTTCGAACCTTACCAAACAATGGAATGATGCTAGTTTTCCTGCGTGCTGAAATAACAGTCTTCAGGCTCTTTTAAATATCCCAGCTGGAGAGGTGTCCAGAGTCTGACCCTGGCGAACTGAGTTGGATGGCAGTCAGTTATCAGCTCAAGTTGGTTTCTATTTTCAGTTTTCACTTTCGTTGTGTTTTTTTCCCCTGCATCACATCCCCCCTCAGGGGGAGGCAGAGGGGTCAGTCAATCAACAGAGAATGAGAGCAGGTCCAAACAGGCCTGTGACGAGTCACAGCACACAACGGCCCGGTCGGTGACCCTAGTAGCTGTCTCTCCACCTCCTGCCCGGCCTCCCTGTAAACGGCTCCTGCAGCTACTCTCCTAACCTCAAAGAACGTCTCCAGGCCATGTGTCCTTGACCTGGCCTCAGACTCAGCCACTAGGATCTGCTTGTCCAGCTTTCTTTCCCACTAAGTCATTCATACCCACGTTTCCAGGTGTCTGGCTAACAATTTAACTGGACAGTCCACCTAGATTTGATTTTATCTTCTCTGTGGCCTCAGTTCAAAAGTGATGGGAAAGAGAATCCAGCCCTAAATGATTGAAAGCATGTGACAAGGATGCAAATACTGTCTACACTTTCCAGCTCATGAGTGTAAAAGTTGACCCACACGCCTAAGTCACACACTTAGGAAATGGTGGGGGTGAGATTCGAACCCGGCTCTTACTGGCTGCCAAGCCTGGGCCATCACCCCTGCACTATTCAGGCTCTTGTGCTAAAAGCAGCTAAGTGTGTGTGTAGGGAAAGTGTGGGCCATTGAAGACTAAGGTGGGGCTGGGCAGTTCTGAATGGTGGCCAATTTTAAGCTGGGTGACAGGAGGAATTGAGGAGCCTGGAAAAGGAGCCCAGGGCAGAGAGTAGAGTATTTAAAGTAGCAGGACTCTGAGGAAAGCTGTCCTGCTCTGATCTCCCAAGACTTCTCGTGGGGGTTCTGCCAGAAGCAGCATTCGCTCGGTTCTCTGTGATGACAAACGAGGACAGAAAGGGGAGAAAGGGTGAAACAGACAAAAAGCACATGAGGGTCCTTGAAGGAGCTTTCTGATGAGTAAAACTGTGCAAAGGGTTGGCCAGACAGCTAGTGAGCTCCTTGTCATGACGTGTATTTTTAAGCAGCGCCTTTGAAAACCACTTAGTGACATTGTTAGAACACAACTAAATCCCTAAATGCTGGCTAATGTGGCTACTCTGTGCCAAGTGCTCTTCTGGAGACGTTCCACACTGTATCTCAATGAATCTTCTCGTAACACATAAAGCGGGGTACTACCCATTCTAAAGGTGAGAAAACCGATGGCTGGGGGGTAAAGTAATTTGCTCAAGGTTCTGTAGCTGAAGGAAAAGAGCCAGGATTTGAGTCTAGGTCACGAGCTTTGGAAGTTATGCCTGTAACTTTGAGATCACGTGAAAACCTCCTTCCCTTTCAAGATGAGAGGTAATAACTTCTCCGTCTTCCCCCCGCCTCACAAATATTGTCCATTTATCATCAAATAGTGACACCAAAGGTTTTATTTCTTTACCTCGTCGATGCATAACACATTGAAATGAACAATAGCTGAGAACAATGAGCGTCCATTAAAAGAGAGCAAATTAAAGCCCCACGGCACATCTTTACCAACACCTCAGCAATGCACGTGACAGGTCTCGGAGACTTCAGGACATAGTCAAAGAAAATGGCACTTTGAACCATAAATGTATTTGCACCGAGGACAAGAAGCCTCACACGCCCTTGGCGCTCTCATAGGAGAGTCAGGACTGGTTGTGACAGCTCGTTCTAATAATAGAAAGGTTTTCAGTGTGAGGTAGAACAGCGTTCCAATCAGTGCCTAATCAGGGTTATGCTTTCCACATTATATTGTGTCTGCTTTCACCTCCTGCCCATTATCTGCAATAAAAACAGAAGTGCTTAAGAAAATCCTTGATCTGGGCACATATATTTTTACTATTAATATGTCAGGCCAGTGGCAATAAGGATATTAGGGAAATGACGGAATTCTCCCCCAGCTGGACATGGTAATTGAGAAGCCAAGTTTGGGAGGCAAAGTTCACGTTTGTGCAGATGGCGGGACAATGCCGGGTGTGTCACGGGTCAGTGTCAGCCCCAATTCCGGCTCTAATGGCTCAGGTCTCCGCTTTCTGCACGTCAGCTGGTCCCTCTGGGCTGCGTAGGTTGGGGAAGTCTGTCTCTCCATTTTTTTCTGCCCTTGACTCTGGGGTAGTAATTTCTCTCGAGATGTCAATGTGCTTTCTTGGAAAAAAAAAAAAAAAAAAAAGCACGGAGGGGGAAAAAGTTTAATCTTTTCGCTTGGAGGAAATATAAATTACAGCTCACTCTGCCCTTTCCCCTTCAACCCCCATCAGAAATAGAAAGAGTAACCTCCTTATTTGGGGAGTGGAGAATGTTATAATCATCTCAAAATAAGGAGCTCAGCCCTTATGGACCCAAGACAGTGAGTGGCCAAATGTGTGTCTGTTCATCGGCTTAGCTTTAGAATTTATCCACATTCCTGTCACTTTGTCACCTTCCCCTACAGCCGTTACTGTGAGTTATATATCAGCTACCCGCCCTTCACATACAGTAGGAGGGTACCAGCAGTCTTTAATAGTTTCAGTTTCCTAAGTGATACAAGTATTTATTATCTCTAATTAACATGCAGAGTTTGGCTTTCAGCGTGAGTCTCGATGCGAAGCCCGCTTTAATGAAAAGAGCAACTGGAGCTCCCAATTTCTTTATGAAGGAGATAACTTACGTAATCACGGGTAACCTTTTTCAAGAATATTATCTCACTATTTATAAAACAATGCCTTCTTTACTTTAGAATTTTTCATTTGCATATGAAAAAGTTGTATTTATTGATGCTGTTGACTGATGTCCATTTTTCATTCAGGAATGCTCTTTTCAAATCATTCCTGTACCATTGAATTTCTCTTTGAAAACTCGAAGCTACAGTCCTTTAAAACACGCTCACATATATATAGGTATATATGTCTACATGCGCATATACATAAGTAGCCATTAAGAGAGCTTTCAATTGTTGCTTTAACAATTTCTGGTTTGAAAACCCTTTATGTTTCTAAAACCACTTGGAATAAGTAATGACTCTACAGTATTTTCCCCCTTCGTAAGCACAGACCTAAAATCCTTTTCTTCCAGAGAAGAAAATATATTTGTGTCTAACTATGAGTTTCAGCTAAAGATATTTCAGGCTCGTACCACAGTATTAGTAGCAGACACTTTCATTTAATTCACAATTTTATTTTTAAGTAATTTGAGTCCTTTTGCTAATAAACACATTTGGGGGAAAGAGAAAACACAGTAATATTCAGTGAGAAGTTTGCTTCTGAAATGTTTCTCCTGCAGGCATGTCTCACGCGGCTGAAGTACAGGTGCTCTGAGGCTTTGGTCGCAGAGCTCGTCAGGTCCATCCCCAGGTTCTTGATTGGCTTATAATGAGCCACTATGACGAAACACACCCCATGGTGTCGCCACCAGCCACACAGGGAAAGGAGTGGATCAGCGTCTTTTTCCTCCCCTTGCTCAAGCCTCCGATAATTGCCACATCCCTCCTAAGGCTTTGTATTGGTTGGGCTTATGTCACTTACGACCTGGCTCTGTCCGTTACCACTTGTGTGACTTCTGTTTCAGGTTCTTGACTTTTTGGTCAAGACAGCCATGATGGTTCACTGGGGGAAAAGACGTTTCATGAACTAAATTTCTTCTATCGAGTCAGACGCCAAAATAATAAGGAAAGACCCTTGTCCTAAGTGGTTTACGTTGGATAAGAAAAAATGTATTGTTACAATTTATATACACTCCCATTGTGGTTTTCCTTATTTGTACATATTTCAGATGTTGGTTGAGTGTCAGACACAATGGTAAGTGCTGGAGGAAAGTGAGGGAGACTCTCTTACAGGTCTCGGAAGTTATGGAAGTTGCTGGTGTCTGCTCGGCGGACCCTGGTATCGTGTCCAAGAAGGTTTCGTGGCAGAGGGAGAAACCCCGTTGCGTGGCTTTCTCAGTGGAGTTGTTGCTTGGGTTGTTTTAAAGCAGGTGGCCCAGTGGCCCAGAAAGGTTCTGGGGTCAGGTGGCCCAAGTTCGCATCCTGGCTCTGTCAGTTACGACGTGTGTGACTGCCACACCTAGGTGCCTTGTCTGTAAGATGGAGATGCACGTACTTCCCACCTCGCCCAGTCTAGCCAAGGAGTGATGGCGCTGAGTGAGCGGGGAGGGCTGTGAGAATGCCAGAAAGGAGGGGCTGAAAACAGGACCGTGAAAAATGAGAGCGGTGGAGACAGGTGGTGCTATCCAAGGCTTTAAACTGCGGCTCTGCTTCCTGACACATATTTAAAATTGGGGGGGGGGGAGGGAGGGAATGGCAAATTCTGCCCAAATCAAATGGGAAATAGGACAAAACGGAGTTCAATATATATTGATAAAAATGCTATCGGTATTAAGTTAGAGAAAAAAATCTCGATTCGAGGTCATATTGTTCCGCAGAACTAGCAATTATTTCATTCAGACTTGTGAGTACTCTAGTATAAAGGCAAACACTGTGACTATGGAGAAATTGGTGTTCTCTGGGACAGGAGAGATACATCGTCACTTGCTAAAACAGAACTGTAAAGTAATGAAAGGTTTCTAAGTAGCGTGTAAAAGTCATGTATCATTAATATATCGTCTATTTCTAAAACATTTGTCTGAGCAGCAGTTAAATCTTAACTATTTGGTTTAATTGATTTTTTCATTTATTTAATTTTATTTTGATTTATAATAATGAGGCCTAACAATTTAGGCTAGGGACTACTAGTAAATATGTCTTTTTTTTAAATAACACCTTACTCTTCATAGCGAAAGAAACCCTCAGTTTTTTGCAAAAACTTTCATTGGTGTTATTTCATATTTCAGGACATTGTATCATATCAGGTGAACCTGTTTTGACAAAATATCAGTGGAACAATTCAGGGCTAATGGTGTTCTCTGCTTCTTTTTATCTTTAAGGATTCAGTCATTTTCAGTGTCACATTCCTCCGTGCTTCCCTCAAAGCATGAAATCCGTCTCAGCCGACCTCACCAAATACTTTTTCTCATCTAATCATTTAAATGATTCCTGGTACCTCTGTTAAACATGAATGCATTTTGCATTACTGTCAATGGCGAATCGAACGTATTCCAAAACTCATTTTAAACTTGGTCTCCTCAGTAAGAGGGAATAAATACCCCGGCACTATTGTCAGTGTAAATGCAAATAAGAGAAGCCTTCGTGTACCCACTAGTGATTCATTAATACCCTGGTCAAGTAGATTAATAGGGCTTCGCCGTGTACGCGGGCGGGTTGTGACAGAACCCATATTGTATGCGGTCCGTCACAATGTAATTGCTTCCTGTAAGCGTGTCCGCAGGTCCACATTTCATTATTATTACCACAGCTTCTTCACATGAAATTAAGAGAGATCTCCAAGTCCACAGTCTTTGACCACAAACCCAAGCAGGTGTTTGCTTAATATTTTGGTCAAAGATCAGTGAGTGAAAGGTTAGGCCGGGGAGGGTGAGAATGGAGGGGTCACCACACTTGCAGGAGGGGGGTGAGACTTGATCTTCCCGGGTCTGGAGCGGTCGAACCCCAAGGTCACCCATTAGTGATCCCATCTGTAAGGACCGTGAGATGGCAACAATAAATTCCCCACGCCAGAACCTTTAACCCTCTTAACGCTGTGAACACCGGGCGCCAAGGCCGAAACCCAGAAGGGAAGGACCCAGGGACAGTGATTCACACAGTCGTCTGAGGGATGTGGCATTTATGTCCTTTAGGCTTGCCGCTGTCAGAGCAGACAGCGAATGGGGTTGGGTGTCCCACCTTCCCATGCAAATGATGCATCTGTGCATGCGAGGTAGACGTTACATAAAATGGTGCAAATAGCATCATCGGATTGTCCCATTTTCCTCCTGTCACGAGTGTATCCAAGTAACGGAGGCGCTTACTGTAAGATGCGGTGCCCCTCCACATTTAGTAACAATCAGTCCATTAAAGATAATGGGATTAACATGACATTAGAAAATGTCTTCCTTAGTAAGAGCAAGACTGACACAGGAAAGACTGTAGATTTTAAGAAGATCTGGTGCTTGAATCTCAGACACAATTTTGTGTAACATACCAATCTCTCCAAGTCGTCAACTCCAAATTTATGGCCAAGACGTAAATAGCATGGACAAAGCCAGCTTACCGTGCGCCCTGAACTTTATTAAAGGGGAGACGGCAGGTCTCACCCCGTGATCACTTATGCCATAAACAAGTATTCTGGGAGCAGCGATCCCCACAAAATATCTTGTATGCGTGCTCTAATCATTTCTTAAATTCCATCATGTGTCACATATGTCCCCCAAATGCTTTTCAGAGGCAGCACCCTTCCCAACAGATACAGTGGCTGTGCTTACATTAAAATCAGCTGTGCACATACTGAGGAGATGGACCCAACTTTTCAAGCCCTTAAAGGAGTTACCCCTTTCCTCAAAAACAGATTTCAGTTCACCCCATTGTTGGCAACCAGGTTTTTGTCAGCATAGCTCTAGCAGGTCTGAGGGACTGAGAAAAGCAAGGAAAAATACTCAGGTTTCCACAGTTAGAGCCAGGTTGTGGCCTCAGAAGCAGCACTCTAAAAAGAGGCAGAACCAGACCCAAGAAATGAGTGCCTCTCCCCCCGCCGACCACTATTTTGTGGGCTGATATGTTCGATAGCAAAGCCATTGCTTTTTTTTTCTTCCACTTTTTGGGTTTTTTTTTTTTTTTGGTTTCAGGTGTACAAAGCAACGTAATAGTTAGACATTTATACCCCTCACAAAGTGATAACCGCTCCCCACCAATCCACTACCCCCTGATAGCGTATGTAGCTGTTACAATACCATTGACTATCTTCCCTGTGCTGTACTTTGCATCCTGTGACTATATATACTGAGAGGGACAAAAAATGTATACAAGTGGACACTTTGGTCAGTGTTGCTCAAGCAGTAGCTCGCTGTCATCAGAAGTGTCTGGACGCTGATGGGAACCACTCTGAGCACCTCTTGTAATTTCAGACGTCACAGGTGACTTGTATTCATCTTTTGTTGTCAGTATATATTGAGTATTACAATTTTAATAGTTTTTCCTCTCTTAAAATGTGTTTACATTTTTTGGCACCGTGTGTGTGTGTGTGTGTGTGTACTTAATTAAAGTTGACATTCAATATAATTCTACATCAGCTTCAGGTGTACAGTGCAGTGGTCAGGCATCTACACAGCCTATGAAATGATCCCCGGATAAGTCCAGTGCCCATCTGACACCCTACATAATCTTTACAACATTATTGATTATGTTCCCCACACTGTATTTCATATCCCCGTGACTATTTTGTGACTACTTTGTACTTTCTAATCCCCTCACCTCCTCCCCCGTCCCCACTCCCCTCCCATCTAGCAACCGTCAGTTTTTTTTCCCTATGTCTCTGAGTCTGTTTCTGTTTTGTTTGCTCGTTTATTCTGTTCTTTAGATTCCACATATAAGTGAGATCATATGGTATTTGTCTTTCTCAGTCTGACTTGTTTCACGTAACATAATATTCTCTAGGTCTGTCCATGTTGTTGCAAATGGTTAAGATTTCATTCTTTTTTGTGGCTGAGTAATACTCCATTGTGTAAATGTACCACAGTTTCTTTATCCAGTCGTCTATACATGGGCATTTCGGTTGTTTCCATATCTTGGCTATTGTGTATAGTGCTGCAATGAGCATAGGGGTGCATGTATTTTTTTGAATTAGTGTTTTGGATTTCTTTGGATAAATGCCCAGGAGTGGAATTGCTGGGTGGTAAGGTAGTTCCATTTCCAGATTTTTGAGGAACCTCCATACTGTTTTCCATAGTGGCTGCACCAATCTGCAATCCCACCAACAGTGCACGAGGGCTCCCTTTTCTCCACATCCTCGCCAGCATTTGTTGTTTGTTGATTTATTGATGATGGTCATTCTGACAGGTGTGAGGTGATGTTTTATTGTGGTTTTTATTTGCATTTCCCTGATGGTTAGTGACGTTGAGCATTTTTTCATGTCTGTTGGCATCTGTGTGTCCTCTTTAGAGAAACATCTGTTCGTTCCTCTGCCCATTTTTTAATCAGGTTGGTTGGTTTTTTGGTGTTGAGTTGTATGAGTTTTTTTATAAATTCTGGATATTAACCCCTTATCAGATGTATCATTGGCAAATATCTTCTCCCATTCAGTAGGCTGTCTTTTTTGTTTTATTGATGGTTTCCTTTGCTGCGAAAAAACTTTTTAGTTTGATGTAATCCCACATGTTTATTTTTTTCTTTCACTTCCCTTGCCCGAGGGGATACATCAGTGACAATATTATTAAGGGTAATGTCTGTGAATTTACTTCCTATATTTTCTTCTAGGACTTTTTGGTTTCGGATCTCACATTTAAGTTTTTAATCCATTTTAAATTTATCCTTGTATATGGCATAAGAAGGGGGTCCAGTTTCATTTTTTCCATGTATCTGCCCAGTTTTCCCAGCACCATTGACTGAATAGACTGTCTGGACCCCACTGTACATTCTTGCTTCCAGTGTCCATCGCTTTCTGAAACCTGTTGGAAAACTGAGTGACCACAGTCATTCCTTGTTCATCTTAGGCCCACGTCTGAGTTCTGGGACGCCTGGCATTTCTCTTGAGTAAGTGTCCCAGTTGAGATGAGAAATTGTATTTTCGCTTTACCTAGAGGTATATGTGAGTAGTCACAGGGGGAACGTGATGATGTACATGCTAGGGCCTGAGTAACTCTATTCAAAGGACTGAGACTCTGCCCCTGACATAAGGCATTTACAATACGGGCGAGAGAGACAGGAGGAAGGTTTCGGGTGTAAAATGCTCTGGGAGCAGAGAGGGAGGTGAAGTAAATCTTGATTAGAGGAATTCACCAAGGGGCTGAAGCAAGAAAAGGAGCCTGGTGTGGGGAAGACAGCATTGATTGGCCCATGAGGGAAAGACAGACAGACCAGGATGGAAGACTGGGGCATGTGCTAAGTACTTCGAACATGGATTAAGGAGTTTAGACTTATCGTGTGAGTAGCTGGAAGTCTGGGAGGTTTTTAGCAGGGAAGCTGCATGGTCAGATATATGTGTTTCAAGGCGCGCTCTCTTCCCACAATACCTGTATATTAGGGGAAATATTACAGAATGCTTAGGAGGCTGCTGCTGCAGACGAGGGTGAGAAGAGAAAGGCCTTAGTTGGAAGCTTTTCATACCAGGTCCAACATGCACGCATGCAATCTTCTGAACAACCTTATGAGGAAGACATTATTCCTCCTGGTGGCAGTGGCGGTATTTTTTCAGAAATGAAGAACCAGTATTCAGAAGCTCAGTTACCTGCGTAGGGAACGGCCAACAAGTACAGAGCCTGGATTTGAACCCAAGTCCTCTATCACCCAAAAACCCTTACACACTCTCGTGTGGCACCAAGCTGTGTCGGGACAAGAGGCGAGCTTAGAGCCCACACACATTTTGACGTATCCAAATAGAATTCCCATTGAGTTATTTCAGGAAAACTCCACATGCCATTTCTGTTTTGTAATCTACCCAATTCAGTAAAACTTTCTGATTTCCTTTTTTTTTTAATTTTGAAACGATTATTTAGTGAAACACAAAGAGACTTCAAAAAAAAGTCACACACACTGGCTGGATTTTAGGCCACCCATGAATTCACGGTGCTTTGGAACAAATTTCACAAACCTCTGGTGTGTACAATAGACCTGGCGAGTCCACGGGATGAACTGAAATAGAAATACTAGAATGTGGGGTAAAAGCCCACAGCCACCGAAGTCTTCTGAAAGGGACAATGTCCACACTGATAAATGGCTTCTTTCTTATCTTCCTTTCCATCACATGAGTGGAACGAAAAAGGAATAAAATATAAAAACAGCAACAGCAGAAAAAAAAAATCAGTGCGTCTGAGATGGCAAGCTCAACAGGGAAGAAACAAACAAAAAAATAAAATCCTTGTATCTATAAACAGATTTAGAGCCTCAGGAAAGGCTGAAATGAACTCCCAACCAATGGCTTCTCCAAGAAAACTTCTCCAAGAAATTAATGGGAGGAATTCATGTCTACGAATCCGTGTCTCTGGGTAGAGAGAGAAAGACACATTGAACCCCTTGTGAAAATATTGATAGACATTCCAGAAAAGACCCAGAATCGTGATTAGTTAAAGCCCGGTTCCTGGTGAGGTTGGAGGATATTTAGTGCCTCTTCCAGAGGCCGCCCCGTGGTAGCCGTACGGGGAGGGATGCTGAGAGCACCTGTTTGTTTTGCTCTCATTACACAAGACTACATTTTTGGTTGGAACCATTAGTTCCAACAAATAAAATCCCTATTTTTATTCAAGTAAACATAAGACATGTTTAAATGATTCTGCAAAATGAGAATAAGCACCGAAGACAACAAAATTATGACAACAAATTATATCCACATTCTTTTAAATCTCAAGGAATATTTTTCCCTGAAACTAAATCATCTACAATACGTTTCCATTTTGGTAATGTGTGCATCGTTGGGGTTTCTCCTCCACCAACCTCAAACATCTTTTGAAAATAACACACTTTTCAAGAAATGGCTCTAAAATGATAAAGGAAAAATATGCTTGTCTGACCGTAATTTTTTTAGAGGGAAAAAAAAACGAAGCTGCTTTAAAAACTGAAAGACAAAGAAAGTATATTTCATGATAAATTATTCATTGCACTCATTTTGGATCAATATTTATAGATATTCACATGCTTTTTATAAAGCTGGGGAGATTCTTTTAAATGTCATAATTTCCTCCTCAAAGGCAATGTCAGAAGCTGCCAAAGATGAGCGTGTGAGGCTCACGCCCTGTTTTCTCCATCTTTTAGCACGGCTGGATGCACTGTAGGCTTCTGCCGCTATCCTACCTAAACACCCCACTCCAGACCTACTGCATTCTGCCAAGTGGCTGCATGTTATAGGAACAAATAAACAGGTGGCCCTTTCCCACAGAGTAAGAATGGAAACTGGGGCCGGTACTCGAGTTCTCCAGAGTAGAATGTGGGGTAAGTAGAATTTGCATTCAGTCCCATGAACCCACATTCAACAAGCAATAAAGGTTCCTAGAAAGCCTGGGGGCGGGGCCCTAGTTACACTTCGTAGCTTTCTGGAGCACTGCTTCCTGCCTGTGGTCTGCTGGGGACCAGTCTGAAGATGAGGTTCAGAAGGGGGGGGGCGTCTAACCAGAGAATGCCTTGTCAATATCCAGTGTCGCCTGCTTCCATGCTTTGAAAATGACATGGAAAGAGTGGGGCTTTTTGTTTGGTTCTGGGGTTGTTTTGATTGTCCCCGCCTTCGTAATGCAAAGCAATTGGGTAAGTAAAAGGATTTTGGAAATTCTAAGCCTAGTGAAAAATCAAAGAGACCATCATCCCCGTTAGTATTGACTGCACACTTTTCTTTTCTGGGCATTGAACAGGGGGAGCCAGTAAAATTGTATAATTGTGGGTGGTTTTGTAGGAACCAAAAGTAAGGTCTAAATCTCAGAATCCAGGCAATCTCAGTGCAACCAGGTCCCCTTAGCTGGGTCTTGCAATCCTTGACTTTCCTGTGTCACAGATGGGGGTCCCCCAAAATAATGGCTGGGCCTTTGCAGAACAAGAGAATTCCGCAGTAAGGCCAGTGTTTACATTTGAAGGGGACCGTGAAAAGCTTCTGCGCCTTCTTTTCTTGGTCTTCAAACAATCACTTCATTAAAATGGTTCTTTTCAATAAATGCCTTGTTTTCCCAAGTAGTAACAGCAATTCAGTCACTGACTACATTAGAATATGTCATCTAGAAGATGTTTTTTTTGAATGATTTGAGCTGCAGAATGCTCTGGCAATCTTCAGGTTGAAGGGTGTTGCATCATTGCCAGCAATCACAACTATCAAATAATACCTTTAGACAAAAAGCACTCTATGCAAACCTTGATACATATCAAAAGGGTTACAACAGCCCTTCTAGAAAAATGATTGATGGTAATCTGAGCACGTTTTTTGTTGTGTGTTTTTTTTCCCTGAGTAGGATACAGGCCATACGCACTCTAATGAATAAAGAACAAAGCATTTCAGTTATATTTATTTTCCAGTATATGGATCCATCCCCAATTGCAGTTGCTTTTTCCCTCTTTCTTGATCAAAAAGCACACACCGACTCGGGGCCAGTGCCAGCGCACACCCTTTCTATTTCTGTCCATGCCCCCTGTGTCTCCGGAGAGCAGTGATGTAGTTTAGCATCTTGCTTGAAGCCTGAAGCCGTTTCCTCAGAGTCTCCCTTACAAGACTCCAATGCCTCAGTGACTTTCTGCATGAGCAATTCCATCTTTGGGGCACGAAGATTGATTTTCTTTCTTCCTACAAGTGAAAGTCCAGAGTGTGTGCCCCCCTCCCGCCCCCCCACTACCCAGAGGGACCGACAATACAACCACCAGGATCAACTTGAAAAACTGGTCCAGGGGGAGCCTTCCCACCAAACTCTGTGCTTCTCACGAGGTTAAGTGCTCCCCGTCCCAATGAAGACCAGCCCCTGCGAACCAGAGTTCCCACAACAGCTGCTTGCTGAATTTGTGTAACCCCTCTTGTCCCCTGCATAGAAAGCCTGCACAGGGTGGAATGTGAAATGGGGGCCTGAAAAACCGCATCTTGGTGTAGGGCAGCAGAGAAAAGAACCAGGTCTTTGCTTGGTTAGGAAATCAATATCATGGCCATACACATACGTTCTCCTTACAAGTGTTATTTATGGCCGTTGTTAGCACTCGGGCTGCCTTAACATGTACATAGATTGCTTAAAAATAAAAGTTGTCCTGTTCAGAACTAGGAAAATCCCCTTTAAAGCAGGCTTGATAGACTTGGGAAAATAGTTGGATTTCCAATAGAAACAGCGGGGGAAATAGAAAAGGCAAGTTTCACTGAGCACTGACAGCAAATCTGTTTGCAAGAGGGTTACTTTTCTGCACTTTAAGAAAGTACTTTTCTGTTTTATGCAAAATATACAATCTGAATGCACAATGAGGTAGACCAACCGGATTCCACATACACCAGCAGTGTGGACCTGCAAACCTATCGAAAGAAGTGACGGCGTTATTTCTCCATGCATGAAATAATGTTATATTGTTTATTAATGGCAAAGTCACGAGAGGAACAATATGCTGTACCTCCCAAGCCCGGCCTCTATATGAATAAAAGAAATAGTAATAATTAGAAGAACCCAAACTGCAAAGGCACTCCACTTTTTGTTGTTGTTGTTTTGGTTTTTTGGTTGTTTTTTTGTTTTTTCGTTTTTGTTTTTTTCTTTTTTTCTTTTTTTGGTCTTAGCTAGAAAGTACAATTGTCATTTCCTTGTGATGGTTTGACTGACATTTTCCAGGATGGAAAAAAATAATGTGAAAAGCCACCTTATCCTTTGAAAATCGAATTAAACAAACAAATATTGCCTTGAACTGAGGTGTGGAAATGGGTGATTTCACTTCTTTGAAATAACCCGTACAGTGAACTGAAATTTGATTATACTGGTATGCTATATGAAATTTAAAAAATTAAATTATTACAATGTGGTCTTTAAAACCATCATCTAGAACACATATCTTCAGAAAAATAAGTGTGATATCTTCTGATGATATATTAATATGAAATGTGATTTGTTTATTCACAAAATGATGTATTTTCTTCTATATTTTGCCTCCTATATTTTGAAGGTTTTTGAAGGTGATTTTCTCCTAGACAGTAATCGCCTTCATACTTTCTGGCACCAGTTAACAAGTATTATTTTTATCATTTCAAATGCAGAGCAATCATTTGCATCCTGTTTATCAAGACGCTCTTTGCGAAGTCCCTCGGATTGTCAAAGAAAGTCCACCGTCTGGCGACTTAGAATCAAATTCCTGTCAAAAGTTATCATGGAGGCACAGGACCTTATTAAGAAAAGTAAGTACATTTATCTTGAATAATACAAATAAATGAAAGAGCAGGGGAGATTCACTCACCCTCTCCTACCGTCATTTGCAAAAATCGGGCAAGCAAGCCACCACAAGGAGTATTGACTTAACAGCATCTTCCCTTTTTTGTTGGTGGTAGGGAGTGGTGATGAAAAGGGCAGATTAACATGATATATGTCAAATATTAGTAGCCTTTTAAGAAGCCATCGCCCATGACCCCTAACCCCTTGCAGATGGCAAAATCAGGTGCACAGCAAAGGGAATTAAGACGATAGTGTGTTGACAGGAGCGAGCAGCCCCCAGTTTTCATCCCACCAGACAACAGGATGACATCACATCTTTTCAAACTGACACATTAATGAATTTAGCAACACCTGAAATTTCTGGCACGGGACGCCTTTGACACTGGCGGGGTCTTCCGTGTCAGTAGTAACAGGGTTCTGTATCACGTCCCGACTCCATTTCTGATGGCAGAGTTGCCTTTCGGGCCCTAACAAGTTGACAGGGTTTCATTTTGCTTTCCTCTTTTAATGACATCTTCTTTGCAGGTGAACTGGAAATGTAATGACTTCCTTTTTTGTCTTGGAGGATTCCTAAATGTCATTGAGAGACCCAAGACGTCTCAATCTCGCTGGATGCAAACGGGGAGCCCAGGGTTTTTAAAGGTGAAGTGGATCTTGCTAATGAAGAAATATCACTCTTTGTGGGCCATGCAGCTTGTTAGTTCGAGGTAGGTGGGTGTCACAGGTTAGGGTTCAAGCATGACACAGGGTGTGACTCAGGATGTCATCTTTTATTTATTGGGCTTTTAAAAAACATAACTGAATGGTTGGGCAATAAAACAGGGAACGCTTTCTGCATTTGGGAGTGATCCAAAGGGAAAGGTAATGAGCTCTTGTCTCAGAAATCTGCGATGATGGGGTCCCAATTATGATAAAGTTCAAATATGTGAACTTTAAATACGTGAACAGTAAAGCCACACTGTAAATACAACTGCCTATTCATGGGGACCAGAAACTCAAGTTTTCTGTTTATCTGGGTTCTTCAGTCATTTGATTTTTCCCATGAGTGTGACTCAATAGTTACATAGTTGTCTCTTTGTTCCATTTCCCTTCTCATACACAATATAAAGGCAACAAATACAATACTTGTGGCTATCAGTAATTTGCACAACGGTCAAGCCCAAGATGGGGGTGGAGAGGAGTCCGCCCAGATTTTAAAACTTGGCAATGTTGGCACGTCCTACGCATTGAAATCAGTTAGCCCTTCCCCGTTTGCTGTCTTTTTCTGATATTACTCATCCGGCTGGTCATCATTTGGGGGAAATGTAAGAATGGAAAATCCAATTCACACAATGACATAAAATCCATTGTGGGTGAATAAAGCCAAACCTCCCAGCAAAACCCAACTGAACTGCGGAGAGCTTGACCACGCTGAAGGGGTTGAAGACGCCCCATCTCAGCTGTCAGCTCAGGGCCACCCTCAAATTACAAAGATACGCCCACAGTAATGTCCCAGATGATTAAAAACGATGAGGTTTTCAGTCCCTCTAAGCTAAGGAGCAGACCGTATGTGCTTTGTGACAACATGCTTCCTTCCCTTCTTACCCTGAAATCTCTAATTAACAGGCCCCAAACTTTTCCCATCCAGCAGGTTCGTTTGAAAATGCAAGACCTAAGCATTTTAAGAGAGGGCTGGCCGGGCCATGCGGAAGTCACTCCTCCGTTTCTCCCTTTTCTCCGGTTTAGAATCCACATAGTCCTTAAGTGTTAGGTCTGCCCCATTTCCCTTTATGGGACAAAAATGATTCATTAAGAGACGAGGATGGTTTCTCAATTAAAACGTTTCTATGAGTCATGGCCTGTATGTCATGTTAGGAAAAACACACAATTACATTGGGTTATAACAGGTAAAATAATGACTTTTTCACCTGTCAACGGCTCGCTTAAAATTCCCACACATGTAGGCTATTTCTGTTTCATCCATTCTTTGAATTTCAGCTGCTTTGCTTTTCAATGCCTCTGCTTCACTGGTGTCTCTTTTGTGTCTCAGGCTCTCACACTGGGTTCTCCCTCTTTGGTGCTGGCTTTCTTTTCACAGTGACATTTCAACATAAACAGTCAATATTCATTACCTCAAAGGAAGCTTCCCTCCTATTGCTGACCAATTAAATACCAGCTGAGATAGGCAGACAAAGGTAACACAAGCCCGGCTTCAAGCATACTTTCTGCTCCCTTCAAGGAAGAAAAATTGTCATCAAAACAAAGAAAGCTGGGGATTTAGGGACTATCTCTATCCAAGAGACACAATTCCGTGGGATATTATGGCTCCTTATCTTTTCATCTGGCATACTGCAGTGTGGGGGGTTTTCTGTGGGGTTTTTTTTGTTTTGTTTTTTGGGGTTTTGTTTTTTGTTTTTTTTGGATTTTGTATATGTTGTTTTTAATAATTCAGCACCATGCATCTTTGAGATTTCACCAAGAAGGACAATCAGCTCTTAATGAGTTCCTGACTGAAGAGGGCCATATTGGCATAGGTTGTTTACTCGGATGCTGGTGGACCTGACCTTTATTTTCTCCCTCTGCTGACTAATTCGATTTAGCTTGATTTCTGTATTTCCCCACCACACAAGGGCAACTCAGGACATGCCACTCAGAACATCTGTGGAGACTGAGCCTTTCGGGGCGAGCTCTGCACTGGATGGGGAGTTACTGGGAAAGGGAGTGAGACTGTCAGCTTAGTCCTGTGAGCTGCATGGACGGCCACATCAGGGAGAGAATGTTCTCATCTAGTTCCTTGAATCATTAAGCAGCTCAACTCCCTTCCCAACCCATCCCCTCAGTCCCCCACACACACCTACTCTCCCGGACACACTGAAAAATGTAGGGCACTTAGAAAACCGTTTTCTTGGGAAACCTGGAGAGATTTTCTTTTTTCTTTTTTTTTTTTTTAAATAATTCTGCACATTTCAAACTATTTCTCTCTCTTTTTTTTTTTTTCCCACAGTTGTGGGCAGCATGTATGTACCAAGCTGCAAGGCTTTTCCTCCTCATAAGTGAATTGTGCGCTGCATTGGGCATCGAGAACTTTCCTTTGTGAATCATCCCACAAGTAAGCCATTTAGTCTTTCATAAAATGTTCTCCTCTTCAGTTGACAAGAGAACCACATGGGGTGCTGAGTTTTGTATTTGAAATGTAGCCTAGATTTAAAGAGCTGTAACCCAAACTGCCATCCACAAATTCACCATTTTCTTAAGGACTGATTTTGGTAACAATTTCTGTGCTAAGAATGACCTCAAAGGCAGAAGGTTGTCTGTAAATGAAGTACACACACCCCTTCATTTTCACAAACATGCACAGGCGTCCTAGCTTTGCCATCAGTTCCAAAAGCCATCACAGTATTCCTAAAACAAACAAACGAAAGTCACTCTGGATTGTCATCTCAATTTTCTGTAGGGATAGAGTGCAAATCAATGATCAATGCTCAAAGCAGTGTACATAGTCCATTATTTATAGGTTGTATCAGTCAGCTGCTTGAGAGAAGTGATTTCCGGTTTAACTTTCTAAGAGTCCCTCCCCCTTACTCTGCCTTGTGTTGTGAAAATGTAAGTGCAATTAATTCAGGAAGGTAAACTTCTCTTTTTATAAAGAAAAAAGAACTTTAGCTCATAGAAATAGTGGGTTTTGTTTTTTTGGTTTTCGTTCCTCCAAGCCAGAGTAGAAGAATTTAATCATCGGAGAATTTTATTTTCCATTTGTGCTTCCAGCAGCTAGAGGGCACAAAAGAATGCTTTTACCTTGCCTTGTCTTTTTTTTTCTAATCACTGAGTGGAACTATCTAGACTCAAAAATAAACAAAAATACAGGGAAGGCTGGTGGATTTTATTGTACTTTCCTTCTTCAGATGTCAATTTTTCATATTTCCTTTCCAGCAGAAATCCAAAGTTCAGCTGACAGTAATAGGTTAAAAGTGAAATACAAGAATGTCGTCTTCCTAAAATGAAGAGTAAATCCCAAAGAATGAGAGGCTAGCATTTGGGCACAATTATTCCAAGTTTGGCCCAGAGTTCTGTTTCTGAACTATTTTGTAAAGCTCTTTGTACAAAGGCAGTGTAAACACATGTTTAACCTTTATCATTCCTGCATCTTAAATATTAATGTCGGTGGTAATTCTGCATTAAGAGCGTCTATTACTTTTGCACTAATAAGAGGCAAACAAGAATAAACAAGAAAGGCTTGGAGTAACTGTCCTGTCAATTAAGAAACAGTCAGTAGTACTTCAAATGAACAATTCCAGCGGATCTCTGCAAGTGGCATCAGAGTGGAGATGCATGCTGCAAAATTAAACTGGAAATCACTTCTCTCAAGTGGAGATGAGCTCCAACTCATGACTATAGATTTTGCAAACCATCCCCTACACACGTCTCTACGCCCCCATCTTGTAAAGCTAGCCACTCACTAGTAGAAGCAAAAGACATTCTTTTTGGACCATTTATTCGAAAGCATAATAGTTTGGCATTTTTCTGCAAGAAACACTAATAAACCTCAGGACGAGTTGCATCTGTTGCTAGAGTACAAGATGGGTTGGGTCTCAATAGCGTAATATATATAAACACTTTTTCCCCTAATGAACTGTGCCACCCCCTTAGGCATAAATGAGTTGGATGTGGGTAGAGTGCCATTTGCCAAATTGCAAATTGCCTACATTTATTTTGGGAGTGCACTAAACAGAGTGCTAATTGCCTTGTTTAGCACTTTCCTTTCTTTCATTTGCACTGGTGTAAAATCTTAGTAAATTAACTCAAGGCTTTTATTATGTAGGTAGCATTTGAACAACCAAGAATTAGTGAGGAGGCAGCATGAAAGGACTGATAAAACGAGGAGTTGGCTTTACCCATAATGCCATTTATATGTCCCTTGAATTAAAAGGATGGAATTAACTTTTAATCCTTGGGCTTTTTAAATAACTGATGTTAACGCAGAATGTATTACGCGGCCATTTTATTCAAATTTGCTCACTGAAAATGGGTAGAATGTCACCCACCATGATCGTATGGGGAGAGTGCAGCTCGCTGTGTGTGCGTACCCCAGTGTATATGTTAACATTCATTCTAAATGGCAATTTGCGTGGTTGCAGGCAATTGCATAGTCAAGATTCCAGCTTATTGTCAAAGACAGAAGATTCCAAAGTCATTAACAGCCACTGCTGTGCGGTAGCCTCTGTAAAATGCGTTGGGAGTCTCACTGCCATTGCTAATGGACAGGTGGGCACCTGAGAAAGCCAGCACCGGATGTACCCTGGGCCAGAATGTGTGCTGGCTGTGGGACTGGAACGCAGAGACCACCTAGGCCCAAGAGGCTGAGGGGCTCACACTCGTACAGGTGGCCCCGGGTGGGGGGCTCATCCCGGGAGCTGTGGAATCTTGCAGATGCAGCACTCTGTGCATAAACAGAGATTTTTTTTTTTCCATTCTCGGTGTTCTTGGGTCAGTCAGCTCTTTTCATTAGGTTTTCCAGGTTCTTTGAAAACCAGGGATGCACCCTCCAAATTGCCCCTTCCTTCAAAAGAAAAGAAAATTTGTCATAAATGAGTTCAGATGAAAAGCGGTAAATCAATCCATTACCTTTGTTTTTTTCGTCTTACTTTTTCCTTTAAAAGTCATGAAAGTTGTAGTTAGAAAGCAGTCTGCCGACATGACAAACTGAATGAGAAAGTATATTTCAATCGCTTATCATTTTCATGAACCTCTCGTACATGGATAATCTGCCAGTAATCATAGGGACGCTAGAGAAGATGACGCCTGAGATGAGAACAAAGTCTCTGGCTTTTGAGACCCTCTCCAGAGCCTTTCTTTTTGTCCGCGCTAACTCTAGAAATGTGTTCTCAGGGGATGCAGGGGACACAAGTTTAATGGTCAAGACAGTGGCAATGGAAGAAAGTTTTGGCGGATGGCAAGGTGGTCAGAATTGGCTATGTATATGGTGAATGTCTTCGTGAATTCAGTGAGGGTCTGTGTATTTCCTAGAAATAGTTCCTAGATATCCAAGCAGTATCACAGGAACTTAACACGTTGCGTACGGCGGGGTTTAAATCCCTCGTGAAGATTCTCGTGATCCGTACACAACGTGTTAACAGGTAATATGTCGATAATAAAAAGGATTTTGAAGTCAGGCAGACACATGCAGCTCCCAGCTGGTCCACCGGAGCTGTCATCGCTGGTAAGTGACCTCACCTTTTCAAGTATCTGTTTTTTCATCTCTAAAATGGGGTGATACCAGTGCGTAAATGCTGCTGTGAGGATTATGTGACAATGCGTAGTATGTACTCAACAAATGTTATTTCCCCTTGTGAGCCTCTTTCTATTTCTGTTCACTTCTAATCCCACCACTTTCAGTTAATGAAGCTTGGCTATTAGAAGATACAGTAATAACATTACTTTTGTTTTGCCAATATAGACCTTGACAATAGCACTCCTTTATAATAAATATCTGAGGAAAGAATAAATGAATGGAAAAAAAATTCAGATAATATTTTAAGATTGCATCTGGAATAATAATAAATTCAGTGGGGATATTAGTCGCCAAAATTAATCCCCCCTCTTCCCACCCAGACTTAAAAGCAGCTGGCTGTAAGTATGTATATAATTATAGCAGCTGCTGGTGACATGTAGATTATATGAGAGGCTTCATGAGGAAACATATCTGTGAAGTTTCCAGGCCAGGATGGTTGGCGACAGCTCAGATGGCTAACAGGAATGCCACACACTTCTCTGGATGCCAGGAGGTCCACCTATCACTCAGCACCAAATTGTGGCGATGGGTAAGTTTTGCATGAAATGAGATAGGATTTAATGTGTTTCTGAAACTAATTTACTTGCCAGGGAAACAAATTGATGACTCAGCTGCTAAACTTGATCTGATTTCCCATTTAAATAAAAAGCATATTGGCCAAGGAAAGCTGGTGAAGAATGAGAAAGCTGAGAAAGGATATTTTAACCTATGGGATTTATTGTATGTCTTCATAATAGAAAGTGTTTCCTAATTTGGGCTGCTTGTCATTTTTCATGGAATGATTTAACGGTAGCTCTATGAAATAGTGCCACATGAAGTAACATACAAGGCTTCTCTCAGATCATATGATAATTCATTTATTGACTAAGCCTTGATTAAAGCTAACCTCTGCTGAATATTGGTCTTTAGATCCCCACCCCAACCCCCCAAAGAGAAACTGATTCCATAGTCTTCCGTGTCAGTGTTTAATAGGAGATTTGGCCAAATCTTTCAGAAATGCAATCTTTAGTTTTCCATGAGACTTTCACTAAGGGCAGAAGCAAAACACTGCCATCTATTCTTTAGTTAAAGAAATGGAGAGACTGACAAACGATAGATGCTTCTGCCATTTCGTTCCAATGTGTTTTTCCTTCTGAAATCGTTAGGTAAACAGTCTAAAAAATCAGTCAGTTTGGCTTCAACTTATTTTAACAAACCTGTAATTTTTTTTATGGGTTTGCATTTTTGTCTCCAAAAAAGGTAACAGTAGTTCTTCTCCACTTCCTAGTTTTTCTACCCATCTTTCTTCCTTTCTTTGATCTAATCTGTGACATTATAATCAGATACTGTTAAAGAGGAACTTTAATGGGAAAAAGTTTTATTTTTTGGTTACTTTCCTATCACATTGAATCTTATGACTCCTGGGGTTCGGTCCTTTTTTCGTTTTGAAATATTCATAATTCTGATGACCCGTAATCAACTTCCACCTTGAATAAACTTGCCACATGTTTAATGAGTGTATAATGTAATTTTACTAGCTAACTGGCCTTGGTACGTGGAGTTTTTCAAAATCCAAAGCTACCTCAGACAATCAAAATGTGGGAAAACGCAAGCCACAGTTTGTTTTGTTAGGGAGGACGTCATAAACATGGCAGCACTGGGTTGGGATACAGAAGTGCTGAGCATGCTTTCTCAAGGAGGCCACTTGTCTTGCAAAAATAAATGTTGATGAAGAACAACTTGGTATCAGGCTGCACTTACCTATTAGTTATATTATTTGCTGTGTGACACAGGGGTAGTTTTCGTCCACTGGGAACATTCCAGACTTGAAAGCATAGCAGGACTGTGGACACTAATCCAGAGTAGAGCCTGAAAGACAGAAACGATATATATTAAGAGAAAGTCTTCCATGTTTCCAAAACTGTTTCTGATTAGTTCATTCACTTATTTGGAAACATGGAGGAAAAACAGAGGGTTGCTAGAGGGGCGGGGGGGGTGGGGATAAGGGGAAGGTGAGAGGTTTTGGGAACGTACAGAGGGATAGTGGATGGGGGGAGGTGGGTTCACACAGTGTGAGGGATATAAATGATAAATGTCTAAGTTTTGCTTTGTCTTGTGCACCTGAAACTAATTAAAAAATAAAAAAATAAAAAATAAAAAAAAATAAAAAAAATAAAAAAAAGAGAAAGTCTTGTCTATTATGTTCTCAGGCTATACTCACAGGATCCAAACCATATATACTCTGTATACGAGTCCATGGGTTCGAGTCAATAATAAAAAGTCCCTTGCAGCCCCAGAAGTTTCCTAGGACATAGCTAACCAGGCATTTGGTAGGTGAGAGCCCTATACCAGAGCTTTCCTAAATATTCAGTCAATTGTGCTGATAAAATAATGTCCAGAGACAGGGCTAAGCTAGCAGGGTGGTCAGGATTGGTTCCAGTACTAAGGCAGAGTTCTCGCACAGCCTAATTTCCACGCGTGTGTGATAACACTGCCTATTCTGACTAGCAGGCATGAACACACTGTTAAAATGTGTCTTTAAAGTATTGTCATATTTTCCTTTCTATTCTTGGAGCCAAAGCTAAAAATATTTTGGTAATTTTTTAATAGGATTAATTGCAAAGACACCCTTTAATTAAACCTTTTGCTTTTAAAAAGTTTACTCTGCCTTTCTAGCGGAAATGTATACTAAGAGGGAAAAAAATCTCAAATGATGGAAGGCCTTAAACAAAAAGATTTAAGTGAGTCATGACTCTAGTAGGTAGTATTTTAATATTAAATAAAACATTTGATATAACCCAAAATGTTCAACTCAGAAGATGAAATGTCAAACAAATGAAAAGTATGTTTATAAAGATTCTAGTAATATATAGTAATATTGACTGTGAAAACAAGTATAACACAATTTACACATGAGATAATCTTGACTCTATAAGGAAGAACTAAATAGAAGGATAATTAGAAGAGAATGAACTGTATCAAAACAGTTACTCTGTTTGAGCTGGAAGCTAAGATTATGTGAACCTTTTTTTTTTTTTTTACTCTAATATACTTTCCCCCGTAGTAAGTACTTTTATAATTAAACAAAAGTAAATAACTGGGGGGAAAGAATGTTTCACACTGATTGTTCAGAGCAGTTTCTTTGTGGAGATGGGACCACAGTTAATGCCGTACAAAATGGCACCACCTCTATAGGGGCACCTGTCTTTCGCCCATCGCCTCTTTGTAAGTCCAGAGAAACACAAGAAGCAGTGAACCGTGGGCTTGGACCCAAAGAGCAGACTCCTTTGATGAACTAGAAACACTTCTGAAACATCTTTTTCTATCTGCTTTTTCTAAGTGAAAATTAGTATATTTTAAATTTGCAAAGGTCTTTGTCCTCGTACTTTATTGGGGAGTAAAAAATATAGGTAGAAAGGGATGGGGCAGGAAATCATAAAACAGATACAAAAACGAACAGAAAAACCATGTGCTAAAAAGTCAGTCTTCCTCATGACAAATTCCAGCTCCACGTACCACTTTCGTGCAAGGTTTTCGTTCACGTTTCTTTGCAGAAGGAGAACTCCCCGTAACTCCGCTCACCTTCTAGAATACGTGCCCTCATACACACACCCACTCACACAGAGCTGCCCGTATATTTGAATGTGCAATCAGCAATTCTGGTTTTCTTTACGAGCACACACACAGCCCTTTGTGTTCTTAAAAAAATGTCTCAAACCATAGTGGTATGCGAGGCTTCTTTAATTCCCAACTCTCTTTCTTAATTTTCACCCATTCTCCAAGGGAAGGAGGCCAAAGCACAGAGATTAAGCCACTTTCTGAAGACCACAAAGTCAGCAGTGAAGGCCGGGCCAGAATAAATTCCAGCAGTGCTCCCTTGAAGGGATGCCTGTCACTTTTAATCTACACGGTTAGACGTCCCCCCTAAGCCCTAAGTCTCCGCAGTACGTATTAAATGAATATTAGATAGCACGCTCATTGGCTGAAGGTGTTAGGGTTCTCTGCACACCAGTCAAAAGAAAATTAAGCTGATTTGAAGGCAATGTGGTCTCTATTAGGAAAGGGTTAAACACAGATTATGCAAATAAAGATATTGTCATTTGTCGCCTCTGTTCCTTCTGAGGGCTGCTTTGCTGTTGTTTCTCTTCTCCTCCAATTGAGAGATTAACCTGGTCCCAATTGAAGTGGCAGGCCATATCCTACCTTTCCTTGATCTCACAGCATGGCTAATAACAGCTGGGGCCCGCCAAGCAAGCGTCTTTATTTTTTCTTGATTGTTCCAGGCTACACACCCGTGAACCTTCAGCATGTTATGTACTTAACCATGGTCAGGTTGATGTCATTATTTTCTGATTGTCCGGGAGCTCCCAGGGTACTGGCCCGTATTGACAGAGAAGGGCTGGCATGCTCTTTGTAGGGTAACCTTTGAAAAAGACGTCCCTCGACCACCTGCATGTTTAGCCTAGAGCTGTAACATTGCACTTGGCCAAGCGGTGCGCTTCAAAACACGTATCACCACCACTGTGCTAGTTCCTCTTGCTTTTTAATTTTCCCTCGCTCTTGTTAGATAAACCTTATCTGTGCCACAAGCAAATACTTCATGGAGCAGATTTTTTAAAGATCTTTGCAAGAAGATCTGGTGCGTATGGGTCACGGTGTGCTTTGTCTAAATCGGAGCACAGCTATTTGTTCGCTTCCCCACCCCTTTTTAGTGTTTTTTTTTTCCCCCTCTTGCCTTTCCATATGTCTAGCTAACCAGCCAGGCTAGCCCAAAGCAGACGGAACCAGAGACATGAGCGCAGTGACAGAACAGAGGAGCGAAACGCCCCTCTGCGTGACCCATCTCCACACTCAGCTTTTACAGTCCTATAAAAATTGGTCTACTTGTTATCAGTTCCGACGGGAAAGCAAGCAACAGCGCGGGGCTGCCTGGGGCTTTCATGTAAGCACCCCAACTATCCCTGCTTACACTCCAGAGGATGGAAGACACCTATAAAGATATTAATTAGCCCCAGTTGTCACCAGATGTGGTTCACAGTCTCCGAGCCGGCTCTGAAACACTGGAGTTTTTATTAGGCGACGTAATGTTTATGGCTCTCATTACAGTGTGAAGACAAGATGGGGGGCACACAGCGCAGGGGGTAGGACGTCGTTTTTTCTTTGTTTATCAACTGTTGAAAATCCAAAAGACCTGTGTTTCAGAGTGTGCGTGGCATGTTAGCTTTGAAGAATTTGGCAAGAGTCTTATGGCGTGTACACTTTGAGCAAATCTCTTGAGTCACAGGACATAAAATGACTAGTTTTTAATCAGAAATAGGAGTTACATGTACCATACGTGCTTACTTATAATAATGTCAGCCTCGTAGCATTGCACCGTGCAAAAGAATTCAGTACTAATTATTATTGGACTGGGTACTTACTTATGGGGTCTCATCTGACAACAAAAGGAATTAATTCTTTATTCAAAATGGGTGAACAGGACTTCCTAACCATCAGGGCAGGCTGACCAAGAGAGGAAGAAGATCCAAAAATATCTTCTGAACACTTTCCTCCACGGCTGCCCTCCCAGCCAGCTATTGCCATGTCTCTAGGACTCTTAGAAAATACTTTTGCTAATCTTTCTCTCAGATAAAAAGAAAGCATAATAGCTAAAAAACCATGCTTAGAAAAAAATAAATCTTAATTTGGGAAAGATTTTGCAGGCCAAAATAGCCACTCATGTCTCTTGCAATGTTTCTCTGACCTCCTTTTGAAGATTCCCCCCCCTCCCCGCCCCGCCAATCAAACCTCCAGTTTTTCTGACAGCCCCATGGAAATCATGGTCTGGGGTCCCCAAAAGGAATTCAGCTTCAGCTTGAATCCCCTGACGATTACATCAGTGCATCTGATTTTCAGTTTCATAAGATCTTTGGAGATTTTAAATGATATTCAGAAATATGCTGATGCCATCTTTAAAAGATTCCTTTTTTCCCATCTGAACTCTTTTAACAAAGGTATTACACTAAGTACAAAAGCTGTCCAATTTTTTTTCCAACCTTTTGGTTCCTCCTGAAACACAGTCATTTTGTTAGACATTGAAAATGTCTTGATTTAGTTGTCTTGCTATTTTGGGCCTGTCCTGCCCCCTGCAGTGGTAATAAGGATGGGGGTTCCTGCTGGGCCCTGAAGAATACCATTTCACGGCCGCCACAGAGCTGGCGGCTTTTATTTATGGAGCCAAGAAAATGAATGGGTATTAGTGTCCAAACATTTCAACATGCTCCCGCGGCCATGCACAAAAGGACTGATTTGCAGCAAATTTCCACTTATTTTCCAAAAGTATTTACCTTACCGAAGCTTGGCTGATCACTATAATGGCAGAGCTGAGGGGGAAAAAAATGACCATTTCAGAACCCATATGTGTGTGTGTGTGTGTGTGTGTGTGTGTGTATAAATATATATATGTATGTGTGTGTGTATATATATATACATATATATACACACACACACACATATATGTATATATTTCTGAACCTTAAAAGTGCTCTACTTCTTCCAAATGGAGATAATACCTTTTGGTTGCTAGACTTTTATAGATATGTGGATACATCTAAGGTGCTAGGGTCTGGTCTTCTCATTGTTGATTTAAACAAGAAGAGACCCTGCCCAGCCCGAAGAAAGGTAGTTCGCAACGGCAGATATAGGTCAGCCATAAGAAAGTATGCTACGTGCCCAGGGTCGTTTTAGACACTCCTGGAGAGTCGACCCAGCATTTCAACATCGGGAGTTTAGTCCAGGAATTGAAGGCTAAACGTGTTCTAGAGCCATGTTTCCTATTTGACCTCAGGTTAATTCACTGATGGGCAATTGTGAAATGCTGAAAAAATCACGTTACCTTTTTGCATCATGCAAGTCACTCACTATGTCAGCAAATATTAGCTCAGCGCCTACTGTGCGCCAAGAAGTTGACGTCTTCCCCCCAGGGCTGCTACAAAGGGGCTTCAGAGTGGTTTCCCTCACATTTTCCATCAACCACCGCAGAGACCCCCACTTCTCCCTCCATTCTCCAGGCGCTGTCTCTGAGCAGAGCTGCTCTCTATTCTCTAAATAGTATATATATTTTTTTCACCTCTGGACCTTGCTTCACTCTGCTTAGAACACAAGGAATATCTTTTGTTCCAAATCCACAAATCAAAGTTCCTGCTCCTCAAATTCCATAAAGATCCATTCTCCCATGACCACCAAGTCCCGAGGTGGACATACAGTCTACGTTCTCTGAACTCCTCTATTATATTCTCCTGCTTTTGTGTTTATTTCTGTGCATGGACTTCTGGGTCATGAACCGTCTGAGGTATGAATTGATGCCAGTCGCATTTCCTAAGCCTTATATGCTCTTTGCACATAGTAGGTGCTTTCCAGAGGGGGCAGGGGGAGGCCTTGGTGAAAGATTAACTTTCCATGGTCTCATATAGCCCATCAGCCACAGGAGTCAAAGACCTTATAGACTCCCCTTCTTCCTGTTCCTCCAAGGCCCGTGTTAGCTTTTCTAACACTTAGGCCACGCACACCACGGCTGCAAAGCTCCTAGCTGCCCTTCGCAATGGTCACCATTTTACTGCTCAAACGTCCATGCAGAACAGTACGACAGACTCACACCACTTATGTAAGTCCAGCTCGCAACTGCTTAAATGTTGCTCACCATCTAAGTAGAAGTTATTATAGTGTCGGAAACAGCCGCAAATGATAAAAACGAACAATGATTTCACCCCGACTCCACCAGTGACTAGCTGTACAAGTTTGGGCTGCTAACTTCATTTGCCATACCTCAGGTTCCTCATCTGTAAAATGGGGATAATAGCCAGAACTACCTCATCAAGTGACCATGTGGATTTGGGGCGTGAGCATCACGAAAGTGCTTAGACCCCAGACATTGCTCAACTGTTGAGTTCGATCCTCCAGGCAGAAGGGGCAGAGGTGGCAGGGAGAGAGCATGCCAGGGAGAGGAAACAACAAAGGTCCAGAGGCTTAAACCAAAGGGAAAGCCTAGGTCCATTCATTTAGAAAAGCGTGTGAGCTCAGAACCTCTCCTAAACTAAAGGGGGGTCAGAGTGGGTATCAGCCATCACACAGACCTTTTCAAAGGTCTCCTAGGGAGCAGTTTCTTCAGTTCACAGCACCATGACCCAAAGGCTGTGATTAAATACTATTATATTTGCTAGTGCTGCTTCAAATTAAATCTAGCCATTACTTACTACAACATCTCTTTCCGAATTTATTATTTCCTAGAAAAGCCTAAGCAGAAAGTTCAGAGAATTGGTAGGGCTGCCATGCTTACTGACCCTTTCTAGAAGCTCTTTCTCAAGTGATCTTACCTATATGGTATTTTTAAAGAAAACACCAGCATTTAAGAAATCAGGAAATGTTTTTTGTGGCACTTTATAAGTAATTTGTATATTGCACCAAAATCGGTGACGGTGACACAAAAATACCAGGCTAATTTTATTTATTATTATGACTATTACATTATTGATTTTGAAGAAATAGTCTAAACCTAGGTCAGGGTTTTCAATAAATATTTATGAGCAGCCTGCATCCACATTGTTCCACTTCTTTTACTTTGTAATTGTTCAAGTATTTTACTGAATTGAAAAATTTAAGAAATTTCAGAAACGAAATATCTTTTTCTCTTTCTCTCCATCCCCCTCCTCCATTCCGAAATGACAGAAACCAACCAGTAAGACACGGACATACACGTTTACCTTTCAGTACACGCGGTATTGAATGTGACGCAGCTCATGGAGGAGGAAGTGAGAGAGAAAGACAGTCAATTTCATAAGTCACCACGATCTCAAAAAATAAAAGTAAGAATTATGAAACAAATAGCACCCACTTATTGAGCTGTATTACACAGAGCAGACCCCACAATTCTCACCAGTGAGGTGACCCCACCTTACAGACAAGGAAACTGAGGGGCCTCAATGCTGATAAAATTGCCTGCTTCACACAGTCACTAAAAGATGAAATGAAGGCCTGAAAACAGGCCACACGCGCTTCAAAATCCAGGCTTTACCCACTGACTACGTCGCTGTCTCCGGGAGAAACTCCTAGAAAACCTAAGTGTTTTATGCCCGTGGAACAGCTCACTGGCTAAAAGCAATTTAATGAACAAGGAATCCCTTGAGTTTTCATTAGTCAGAGTCAAAATAAATTTGAAGGGAAATGTTTCCTAAGGCTGAGTAGGACACCCACCGACAAAGCTCCTACGTGGCCTGGGTGCCTACGCGCCGGGAGAGAGACCAGTGCTAGACCCGCACGGCGCCCGGTTCAGGCCTTTACTTAGCTGTGTGATGCCTTAGCCTCCCTGAGCCTCCTGTGTAGGGTGGAGATAACGCCCTTCCTGTTTATTCCGAGCTGTTGACACGATCAAATGAGCTTGAACATATATACGAAGGTAGAGTAGACATATGCAGACTATTAATTAAAAATGCAATAATTGCCATCCTTATGTTCTCTGAACTGATTAGAGGACTGGTCTGGGTCTATCACCTTGAGGCCAACAGAACTTGGGGGATGCACGGAGAGGGCCTGAGGAATTCTCTAGCGGTTATGGAGCTATATACCTCGGCCTTCTGAATTAACCCACGTCCCTTCTCAGACCTGCCTTCAGAACATCTCAGACACAAGGCATGAGGGGACTGTGCAGAGTGAAAGACTTCAGGCTCCAAAATCAAGACATTTCCTGAGAAGGAGATAGGAACCTGATTCAAGGACTCTAAGACCCCTTTAAAAACGAAAGGTAGCTGGAGGCTATCTCAGAACAGAAAACATCTGACCGTTTCCTGTCTAAACTAAGAAACAGTCTGAGTGACAAGGTTAGTGGTGGTTCTGTAAAAACAATACATTTCTAATACAGGACAAGAAAAAAATAGAGGAACTTACTGGAAAAACTAGTAGTCTTCCTTTAGAAAGATACTGATTTTGTGTTATCTAGTTCCCATGAGTCAAAAGTCCTTTTTCTTAATCATTTTTTAATGTTTATTAAATTTATTGGGGTGACATTGGTTAGTAAAATTATATAGGTTTAAAGTATACATTTCTATATATTGCATTGTATTGTATGGTCTCCACCCAGAGTCAAAAGTACTTTTAAACAAAGTGAATAGCTTTCTTCTTTTTTATAACTTTTAGAGTATATTCAGATTTGGCCAATGATTGAAAAATACAGCCAAACCTGTTCAAGATCTCTTTTTTCAATCATCAGAAGTGAATCACATGTAAACCTCACTTATTAAAAGGTTTTAATCTTGTCATGTTAGCAAGAAGGAAATTCTGCTTTTTCTTTAGGTTAACAATTACTTTTATGGGACAATGGCCTTACATGCTATCGCATTAATTTTGCAGTGAATTACACTGCAGGTAGGTGGAATTACATTGCTTGACCAAAGCGTCTAACCTGGCCAGACCCTTCTTTGATGAATAGTTTTTCATTTGCAGGGCCTTTCAGATACAAAAAAAAAAAAAAAAAAAATTTAAAAACTGTGTTCAGAGAGGGAGAGGAGAGAGAGAGAGAGTCCATATAATAGCATTTTGTTACATATCTTTACAACTTAATTCTGGCACCCTGGCCAAGTGTTTGTAGGGCATATACCAGAAGTATAGAGCTCACTTGATACTTGCTTTTAGCATTAGATTCCAAACAACAGACACTCCCTTCAGTGGGTGGGAAACTGTCATGACTCCTGAGCAGGACAGATGACCTGCTGCTGCCAACAGGAGCGAAACCATCGTTGGAGAGAGTATTTATCTGTAACTAAAGAAAGTAAATGATGCTGAATTTTCTATGTGCTTATCCAGAAATTATTGAGACTGTACTATGTGCCTGGCATGACAGCGCATGCTGGAGACACGAAGATTTCCCAGACGAGGGACAATCGTAATACAATGTGCTGCGAGCTTCCAGACGAGAGAACACAGGGGCTAGGAAACCAGTTAGCTATTGGCAACGAACCCAGCCTGCAGCGGCGTGTGGGCGAAGCTGGCGGGGTAGTGTTAGAGAAGAGGAAATGAAAATGAAGGGTTATGGGCCGAATACTTCTCTAAGTTTGAACTACTTATTTTTCCCTCTCTTTCCTGTTTCCTGCTCCTGTGTTATCCGTGCACAGCCGCTCAATGTAACCTATGTAAGTGTTTTGATGACTACTTTAGAACACCAAAAAATAAAATAAAATAAGGGTGCAAGGATATCCAGCTAAGCAACCACTGCTGGAAGACATGAACTTTCTATTCAAACATGTTTTACTATACTTTTGATAATTGGGTTTTGCTTTCTGACAGGTACAGGAAATGCTAGCTTGCTTTACGGTTTTCGTTCACTCGTGACACGCTAATAATTACATCCTAACACATCAACATTTTTGTTCCTAAATGTGAACTTCTCTCAGTGATCTTCAGGCCACTCTACCCTTTATCCTGACTTCAACTTTCTACAACATAAGAAAAAATATACATTTAATCGGAGCGACGGTGAGCTACCGTCATGCAGTCGCAGCTCTGCCACTTACTGGGGCTGTGGCCTTGGGCTTCAGGTTCCATATGTCATACACAATAAATGACAATACGTGCTAATAACAGTAGCAGCAGCAATAATAATGACAGCTGAGAGGAAACGATTCCACAATCCGCAGTAATATAAGCCCAGCTAAAAAGACTTGCCCCAGAGGAAGTTTTTATCCCAAATTTAATTTCTAGTTTTAAGAAAATCTCAGTTCAGAATCTACCTATTTGGTTGTAGAAACTGATTATTTTTGCAAAACATAAAACCTTAAAAATTCTCCATTTATCACCATAAAACTCAACTTGTAAATCAATCAATCTCATTTCATATAAGGAATTCCGTTTAGGCTGGTAGTTTAGGCTGGTTTATAATTGACTTCAAATTTGTGAGAGTTCGGGATGGGCTGGGACTCAGCCAATACATTAGCTTAGCCTCATTATGCAAATGACTGTACTTAGAATATGAGAAAGAGCAGGTTTCAGAGGGGCTGGCATCCAGATGTTTAAGGCAGCGTTGGCAAGGGGTAGACTGGCCGGGGGGAGGGGGCAGGGGAGGGGAGGTGCTAAACCCTAAGCAAAATTCTAGCAAATCACATACAACAATGCATTAAAAAGATGATACATCACAATCAAGTGGGGTTCACTCCAGGGGCACGAGGATGGTTCAACATACACAAATCAGCAATCAATGTGATACGCCACGTAAAATAGAGATAAAAATCATGATTCTATCAGTAGATGCAGAAAAAGCATTTGACAAGATACAACATCCATTTATGATTAAAACAGTTATTAAAATGGGTATGATAGGAAAATACCTTAACATAATAACAGCCATACATGACAAACCCTCAGCTAATATCGTAATTCATGGTGAAAAACTGAGGCCCTTTGCTCTACATTCAGGAACACGACAGGGCTGTCCCCTATCACCTCTGCTTTTCAACATAGTGTTGGAAGTCCTCGCCAGAGCAGTCAGGCAAGACAAAGAAATAAAAGTACTCCAAATTGGGAAGAAGTTAAATTATCACTTTTTGCAGATGACATGATTCTTTATATGTAAAACCCTAAAGACTCCACCAAAAAGCTATTAGAAACAATAAATGAATACAGTAAAGTTGCCAGCTACAAAATCAACATATAAAAATCCATTGCATTCAGGAGAAGAAATTAAAAGAAAAATTCCTTTTGCAATTGAAACAAAAAGAATAAAATACCTAGGAATAAACTTAAAGGATGTAAAGGACCTGTACACTGAAAACTATAAGACATTTTTTAAAAAGAAATTGAAGAAGACACAAAGAAATGGAAAGACATCCTGTGCTCATGGATTGGAAGAATCAACATAGTTAAAATGTCCATATCACCCAAAGCAATATACAGATTTACTGCTATCCCATCAATATCCCAATGGCATTTTTTAAAAGAAATAGAACAAAAAAATCATCAGATTTGTATGGAAGCACATGAGACCCCGAATAGCCAAAGCAATCCTAAGAAAAAAGAAAAATGCTGGAGGTATCACACAATCTGACTTTAGCTTGTACTATAGGCCAACAATAATCAAAACAGCATGGTATTGGCAGAAAAACAGACACACAGACCAATGGAATAGAATTGAGAACCCAGAAATAAACCCACATAAATATGGGCAGATAATTTTCAACAAAGGAGCCAAAAACATACAATGTGGAAAAGAAAGCCTCTTCAATAAATGGTGCTGGGAAAATTGGAAAGCCACATGCAAAAGAATAAAACTAGACTGCTATCTGTCACCATGTACCAAAATTAACTCAAAATGAATCAAAGACCTAAATATAAGACCGAAAGCTGCATAGAAGAAAGCATAGGACTAAACTTATGGACCTTGGGTTCAAAGATAATTTTATGAATTTGACTTCAAAGACAAGAGAAGTAAAAACTGAAATAAATGAATGGGACTATATCAAACTGAAAAGCTTCTGCACAGCAAAAGAAACCATCAATAAAACAAAGAGGCAACCAACCGAATGGGAGAAGATATTTGCAAACAACACCTCCAATAAGGGGCTAATATCCAAAATGTATAAAGAACTCACACAATTCAACAACAAAAAGGCAAACAATCCAATTTAAAAATGGGCAGAGGACATGAACAGAAACTTCTCCCAGAAAGACATACAAATGGCCAACAGATACATGAAAAAATGTTCCACTTCACTAGCTACTAGGGAAATGCAAATCAAAACTACAATGAGATATCACCTCACACCTATTAGAATGCCTATCATCAACAAGACAAGTAATGGCAAGTGTTAGAGGAGAAAAAGGAACCCTTATACAGTTGGTGGGAATTTAAATTGGTACAGCCACTATGGAAAATAGTATGGAGGTTCCTCAAAACATTAAGAATAGAATTACCATATGACCCAGCAATCCCTCTCCTGCGTATCTACCCAAAAAAATCTAAAAACATTTATCCATAAAGATATATGTTCTCCGATGTTTGTTGCAGCATTATTCATGGTGGTCAAGACATGGAAACAACCAAAATGACCTTTGATAGATGAATGGATAAAGAAGATTTGGTCTATATATGCAATGGAATACTATTCTGCCATAAGAAAAGATGAAACTGCCATTTGCGACAACATGGATGGATCTTGAGATTATTAATGGTAAATGAAATAAGTCAGACAGGAAAAGTCGAGACCTATATGACTTCACTCATCTGTGAGATATAAAACTGAAGGCAACAAAGGAACAAGACAAGCAAATAAAGAAACAAGAACTCATAGACACAGACAATAGTTTAGTGGTTACCAGAGGGTAAGGGGGGGATGGTAGAAGAGGGTAAAGGGGGTTAAAAATATGGGTATGGAAGGACAACAGACTCTGGGGTGATGAGCTCAGATAGGATACCAACAAAAAATGTATATTCATTTTAAGAAAGGAAAACTGCATTAAAATTGTAATACTCAATATATACTGATAATAAAAGATGAATACAAGTCACGTTTGACTTCTGCAATTACAAGAGGTACTCAAAGTGGTTCCCATCAGCGTCCAGACACTTCTGACGTTGGCGAGCTACTGCTTGAGCAACGTTGACCCAAGTGTCCACTTGTATACATTTTTTTTGCACCCCCAGTGTAATGTAATATATAGATGATGTATTATACAATTGTACACTTGAAATCTATGTAGTTTTGGTGACTATTATCACTCCCAATAAATTTGAAGGAAAAAAAATAGAGATATGAAACAAATGAAGGCCTTTATGGAAACTCTTCATTATTTTACTTCAATAAAAGCTCTGCAGACAGTATTTTTTATATTTTTGAAAAATAAAAAAAGACAGTTTTGGCATGGGTAGACTGGCAGGTGGGGAGAGGGGCAGGAAAGAGGAGAGGTGCTACAGAGTTTGAGCCCCTATTCCAAGCAAACCTGCCTTAAAATTCATTGACCCTTATCAATAACTGCAGAATTTCAAAAATTTAAATGATTCTTTGGCACTCTGCTGCATCAATTCCACATCTGTCTATTGCCAGGTATTCCATTAAGAATCAAATCTAAGATTCTACTGCTTCTGCCAATGATCGTCTCGTGCCTCTTACCCACTTTCGTCCTGTCTGTGCTATCACTCTGCCTTTATATGTGCAGCTGGCTGCAACGCTGCACGGGTGAGTCTCCTTCCCCTTGCTCAGTCTGTCCACTGCACCACCACCCTTGGCTGCTACGTTCCTCTTCCTGATTGTTCTGAATGACACCATCAACTGAGCTTTGGCCATTGTGGCAGGGGTGCGTGTTTGGGGATTTGGCATCTCCCTGGCCAATGAGGAAATGAGAAAGGAAAGGAAGGGACGTTTCAGAATGTTAATGCAATAATGCAAACATTCAGTTCCTCCTAAAGCTTAAACCAACAATAGACAGAAATGCTCCACAGAAAGCTGTGTTTCAGTCTGTAGCTGCATGCTTTTATTGGCAGTCATTATACACACTCACGGTCCTTTTATCTTTGATCATTCTTTTTTACTGCATTACTAGATTACATTATTAACACTCCACTAATACCTGCAGCCTAATTATTGGATGCAATTTTCTATGTAAGATCATTCTCAACTTTTAAAGCCTGCTTCTCTTTGCTCAATAGCAGGAATTTTTCTTCTACACCTGGTACTTTCCTGGGATATGATCCACATTTATTAAATATGTGCTGTTAAAGTGCTTTTGTGCAGGTTTTTTTTTTTTTTTCCAAAGGTCTAAGATGTTACTTTTATAAGTTTGGGTCTATACAAATTGGAGACAAGACTATGTTGGTAGAAAGCCCAAAGTTTTCTAAATGTAGATGAGCACAGATTAAGAAAGCAGTAATTAATTTCCTTTGACCTTGAACTGAAATTCCTTTCTAAAGCTGTCATAAAGAGAAAGAGGCCAGAGAGGAGAAGTGAGACTGTGTAACAATGCAATTAAACCCTTGTAATGAGGTCGGGCCTTGGACTTGTTGCAAATAATATCATTATAGCGAGGAGGAAGCCCTATATGGATGGTCGGAATTTTTTTTTTTTTAATTCATGCTCTTTTTGTTTAACTCTTTACCACCATATATGTACTTCTTTATCAGGGAATTTGAAATAAAGAAACATAAATTACACTTTTTTTTTTTGAAGGGCCATTCAGTTAGCTCAGAAAAGCGACCTTTTGTTTGCAGAGCATAAGATTAGCAGAAAGAGCTCAGGATTAAGAGTCGAGGCAGTTAACGTGTCTCTTGCATGATGGCTCTTAATTTACAGGTGTCCCCATGCACTAGATCACAGGGCTCTGGGCTTGAGTGTCCTGCTAACTCGCTGTGTGACCTGGGGCAGACTCTGAATATCTCTGGCCCTCAGCTCTCTCCCTTCATCAAGTGGAAAGCATACGAGTTACAGTATAGCTTGTAATTCATGGGATAAATTTGATCTAAGTCGTCCTATGATGTGTCAGACCTGTTCTCTCTGCAAATATTTATATCTATTCGAGGCCAACCGTATCTACCTAAGACTTCTAGTCAGTCTCTTAGGCAGCATGCCTATTGCTGGGGTCAAAACTGTGGATTCTAACGTCAAACAGCCTTGGTTCAAATCCTTTGTCAGTGCGCAGTGGGAACTAGGCGAGTTACTCAATCTTTCTCTGCTTGTTTCCTGATCCATAAAATGGGCACATTAACAGCATTGACTTGACAGGGTTGGCACGAAGAGTCAATGAATTAATGGATGAAAGTGCTTTCAAGAGAGTAGGGGCACCTACGTGGGTATTAACGCATTATTATTTATCTAAATAGTTCCATCCTTAAAGAACTGAAGAGTGACCCATTTCACTGAATTCCTAGCGAAAAATCCTTCTGTTCTTGGAGTTCAGACACTTGAAAAATACACCTTCAGGTGAGAAATAAAAATGCTTTGATCTCTACAAACGCCTCCCTTGGCTATAAAAACAGAGTAGTAAACATTTACAGTTACATATGACCTTAGCTAGAAAAAGGAAAATGAATGATTAGAATGATTTTAGTGACGCTCTATAAGTGACTAAGCATTATGGAACACAGGCAACAGGAAATATAAATGAATAAACAGTAATAAACATAACGTCATGCCTTCCAATAAAACGTTCTCTCATTGCTTACCACATATCCAATTAGTTTTCCATATTCCTAGACATCTGTATTTATAAGGACTCATGAAGGACGTAAGGGAGTTTATAAACAAAACAAAATCCTGAACATTTTTAGAAAAGTATAAAAGTATTTAAAGCAAACAGACATACCCCAAGCACCTAAGGTGATCTGAGTAGTCTGGTAGAATATGAAAGTGACCTCAGAGCTTCCCGGAGGCCATGTAGTGGAAAGAAATCTTAGGCTGCAAGTTCTCATGTCTGATGAAAAGAAACATGGAAGTCCCTCCATTTTATCAGTTGTTTATTTGAAAGTGTTTATTGCGTGTCACCATACACTCCACAATGTGCTGGGTGCCAGGGATACGAAGAAGAAAGTCTAGTTTGCACCTGCGAGGAGCTTGCAGTCTGCAAGCAAACACATTCCTGACTCTGAACTCCAGCATGAATTGCTTATGGGGCTATTAGAAGACATTGGGTAGAATCATCAGTTTTCCGGATGACATAAACTTTATTAAAATGTTGACTAGTTTTGACTGCCCCTCTCTAGCACAGTTTTCCTAACAGTGTCTTAACACCACCAAAACCATTCAACAATAAGCCCAGATAATGCATGAATCAATCAGGGTCCAACCAGAAGAGACACTCTGATGATTTAAAACCAAATAATACAGGAGATTGGTTCACAGGCTATGGAAGGGCCTAGAAACGCAACCAGGAATGGTGAAGCAGTGCTGGCATTAGCACAAACAGGGAGTCATTGTTGCCCTAGGGCTGGGCAGACAGAGGGAGAAAGGGGTCACTCAGGAAGAGCTGGCATTCCAGAAGAATCCCAGCCACTCTGGGGCTTTATAGAACAGAAACCCCACTAAGATGAGTTTCCTGTGTACTAAGAACTGCCAAGGTAGGCCATTCCAAGGCTGCTATGGCAGTTCTATAACGCCTCCAGACCCAAGCACCTTCTTTATTTCCACTCAGCAATCTTTTACATGTCGCTCTCATCTTTGTGTGTTTGTAGGACGGCTACTGCACCATCTGAGCTGAGGCGCAATCCCAATCAAGGCAGAAAGAAGGGGAAGGATCAAAGCAAAAAGCCGACGGCGTCTGTCCCTTGCTGACTGAGCAATAACAACTTTCACGGGAACACCCCCAACAGACCTCAGCTCGTATCTTCTCAGGCAAAGCACACATGGCCTCTCCCAGCCGGCTGCAAAGGAGACTGAGAAATGCAAAAGCGGGCAATCCTGCAACGGGGTGTATTATAAGGAGACAACCAATGACATAAACCATACCTTTAAAATGGAATCATTAGTAAAAGGGTCCCTTGAAGAGTGTGAGGAGAGAAAGAGGCCGTGATGCTTGTTTGGCCTCATTGTGCAGAAGATGGAGACAGTGTGAAATAAGCGGAGATGTGGGGCTCGGGGTTAAGGGGTCAAAGGCTCAAATTGCCAGCAGGCCTCTGTCCCCACACCTGTAAACTGGACCTTACGAGAACCCCTGTATAACACAGCTGTGGTGAAGAGGACATGAGAAGACTCAGGTGACAACTTTTTAAGCACACTAATTCCTTTTCTTCCCCAAGGTAGAGCCCACCTGCTTCCAAGTTACATAATTTTGCCAATATATACCGTGTTTTCCCAAAAATAAGACCTAGCAGGACCATCGGCTCTAATATGTCTTTTGGAGCAAAACTTAATATAAGACCCAGTCTTATTTTACTATAATATAAAACCAGGTCTTTAATATAATATAAAATATAATATAATGCCGGGTCTTATATTACTGTTTGCTCCAAAAGACACATTACAGCTGATTGTCTAGGTCTTATTTTCGGGGAAACACTGTATTATAAATCCCAAAGGAGACCCTTGTACCCTCAAATCCACCCAGAAGGCAAATGTCAAGTCCAAAGTCACCCTAGCTTTGCAACCATCACTGTTTCGTGGTCCTGAACCCCAGGACTTAGAGGGAGCCCCAAAGTAGAAAACCCTAGACCTCAGATGGCTTAACTAAAACTGGAGTGAGGCCTGCCTTGGACCTTGGGCCTTATACCGGATTTCTGCAGCAGTAGCACTTTATGTATTTATTTATGTTAATTTTCCAAAGTGAAGGAGGCTTTGCTTCATCGAGGCCCAGCCAGCGTCCCCCGCATAGACTGGCTATGACGACTGAGTCATGTCCCCATTCAAGACAAGAGATTCCAAAAATAAGAGTCATCAGAAATCAGCTGTGGGGCAAAACTGAGCTGATGCTTCCAGAAGCCAGCTAACCTAAACTGGAAAAGGAAATGAAGTCTCCCCAGCAGCTGGCTTGGGGTGAAGACAGAAATGATCATAGCGAGGAGAGAACTCTGCTTCCGCGCTCGGACATTTGCTAGTGTGAGCACGAAAAAATAGGAGGTGGTAAGATCCCCTGCGAAGCTCCCAAATCCTGATAAAATGTAGTCCTCTCTCCTCTCACCACCGCTACAGAACAGCTCCCACCTGGAAGAGAAACACTGGACAACTCGCTGTGCAGTTCGCATTTCCGGGAGCAGACAGCCAATGGTGGGACCTCCATGGACTCCTGTCCTTTTTGGACTGAAAGGCAAGGTGCCATCACCCCGAAGGCGTTTACTACTGAACTCTTCTCTGGGCGGTTTCCTTTACATTGTGGACGCCCAGACACCTCCTTAGCTCTCTTCAGTTGACCCCTTGTTGTCAAACGAGTGATGGAGGCTAAACACCATAATTAGTATTCGGGGAAGTAATGAATGGCACGGAAATGTACATGGACAAAGAAAGCACCTTCTATTTTGTAAGATAATTAGCCAGCCTAATAATTATTTCCATGGCTCTCGCTGATTGATTGAGAAAGGGCAAGCAGAAGCTGAAAATTGTCTTTCAGATCTAAATGCAAGTAGCAGAGCCCCAAAACAAGGTCGCCCTGTGAGTGGAAATGGCAGTGGGCTCGTTCTGTCTTGACGTGGGGAGGCTGGTTCACGTGCATTTATTTGCTTAAGTGTAGGGCCAAGGTAGGGCCCGCCTACTTCAAGTCACAATTTTCAGAGTCAATATATATTGTAAATCCCAACAAGTGGTCGTGACGTGGGCCTGGGGGGTCAGTTTGGGGCTTGCACTGATAGCGTGGCTTGCGGGAAGCTTCCCAGGCCCATTGCAGTGACCGTGTTCTCCAAAAGCCTTTCCCATCATCTCCAGGTGCGGTCATTCCAGCTCTTTCCCAACTCCATACTCTCTTTTTCCTGCTGGTGTTATGACTCCACGACGCGCCCCCATGATACAGGCGTTATGTCATAGCACAGCCCCCATTTACTGAGCACCCACGCGGTACCTAGAGAAGAGAAAACAAGATTGACATGCTCTGTGCTCTCAGGAAGCTTACAGTCTATTGGGGAAAGCAGACCAAAAAACAAACAACAACAAAAAGGAAACAAATAAATAATTACCAACCAGCTCCAGCTGGTATAAAATGCAGTGTTCTGACAGATATCAATAATAACTAATAAACATTCATGAAGACACAATTAACAAAGCCATCTTTTCATACAGAATATTTAATAAAACCAGTGCTCAGATGCCGAAAGGCTAGCTGGTGACATCCCGTCAGCCCCATGGAACTGGATGGCATCTCCAGGTCGGGCGTGATTCACCCGTGGGTTTCCTGTGTCTTTGCCTCTATTCAGCTATGAGCAGCTCTCGTAGGGCAGGAGGCCTCCAACAGCGGCTTGGGTGAAAGCGCCCCAGCAGGAGAGCAGTCAGTGTGTTCTTTGATGGCTTTGATTCTTGCCCCCATATCTTACAGTGCTCTGGGCTGTACGTCGTGTTTCCTGTGTTGCTTCTCCATGTTGCTTTCACCTTGTTCATCACTCACATCCGTACTTTTCACTTCATATTCCAACATTGCTTTCCTCCCCCTCTCATTTCCAATTGGTTTTCTTTATTTTTGTTTGTTTGTTTGTTTTTTCAATATTCTCTATCCAGTTTCAGCTAGGAATTTCACTTCCATCTCAGGTCTGTTTGAGCTCCTAACGTTTCATTAGCATTTCCTCTCTGGATTGTGCGAGTTCTCTCATGTGATTCGGGCATTGTTAGATGACATCTCAAAACTTTTAAAACTCTAAGTTAATAAGGGCTTGCAATGCATAAAATTCTTCAATTAAGAAAATTAACTCATAAATGCATGAAAATAGTAATGCATCGCAATAGGTACAAAACAGATGATACTCTTCAGTGTAACCCTAAGTTAAATTTTAGAACACAAATAAATAAATGTTCTTACAGGCAAATAATTTACGTGAATAGTCCCTGCCTCCTCGCCTGTCTCAGACTTAATGCCAACATTTAGAAATTAGCATAACTGGTTTCTCCTGGTCATTAGATGCTTTGCATTCATTGGCTGGGCCGTGATTCTCAACTCTGGCAGCACGTAACAGTCACGTCATTTCAAGCACAGCCATCATTTCCTCACCCCAGAGAAATCAAATAAGAATATCTATGCATGGGTCTCCGGCAACGGTATTTTAGAAAAGTTCCCCAGGTGATCTTCATGTGCAAGAAGGGATGAAAACTACAACACACACACACCAAATAAACAAAAAAACCATGCCCAGCTACATCTCGGAGAAGCACATAGAGGTGTTTTGAATAGATGGCATATGAGAAGGGCTAGGAAGAAAACAGAAACAATAATGAGATGGGCTCTCAGAGGTGCCTTAATCATGATTTTTTTCTTTTCTGTATTTTGTAAGGCTTTGACTGTTGGGGAGACCAAAGCCCACCTCTCTCAACTATCGCCCTTCCCCAGCGCTCACACTCCCGGCCACTGCCCGGCCACCATGACTGCCCCGGCACCAGATCCCAGACGACTAGAGGAAACCACTACGCCCCAGAGTCCACTGGAATCATTCAAACCAGCCAGAGCTAAGCCCGATCAGCCTGCCGTGCCCACCTTTTTCCCTTCACTCCTCTGCCTCCTGACCAGCCCTGGTGCTTCTCTAGGTGGCCCTGTGTGTCCTGGCATACCTCCTGTTTCTCGGAATGTGTGAAGACAGACTTCTTCCTTCACGACAGTCATTCTTGCATTTGCGTGTCTGATAAAAATACCTGCTAAAAACAAATCCTGGATACCCTTTAACGCCTTACAGAAGGCTTCTCAGAAAAGGGGATGTTTATGCTGACACCTAAAGACTGAAAAGGAGATGGCTTTGAAAGAGAAATTAAAGTGGCATGGTTGTTCTTTCTCTTTTCTTAAGTTGTTGAATCTAGTAGGAGAGACAGATAAACAAATCTAATTTCAGGGGAAGGTGAGGCCTAATTCTTTGATTAGAATGTATGAGCTTCAAAAGTTCTTTTGGGAACATTGGGGCATTAGTATGCAAAGTCTGTTTTCACACAGCCTTATACTATTATAATATGTTATATTGTTCTGATATTCCAAACCCGTGTTCATTTGGCTTACTTACTGGGTTAAAATGTCCCAGCACAATTCTCATTCTCCCTGTATTTTACAGGTTTTGTTTCTTTTTTTTCTCTCAATACAATGTCATCCATATATGAAATTCATATTATTATATCTTCATTGTGGTTTTCGCTATTGTCATGGCCTCCTTTTCTCTCCCTCTACATCTCCAGGTTTGTACTTTGGTATTAAAATTATAAGCCTTTGTTTTTATTCCTTTTGTGCTTTTCCAGATGTAGTTTTGCCTTTTTATTTTTAAGACAGTTGATTTCGTTATTAATCTAATCTGAGCGCCTCTTTTGTAGAAGAAATTACAATCTCTTTGCAAGTGAGTGTTAGAACTGATATTTGGTCTTATTTCTATCAGGAGACATGGCTCACCTGTCCCTTGGAATAGCCTTTATCTTTATCTTCCGCAAACTCTCAGGATGAAATCGCAGGCCTTTCCTCCAGGTTGGATAATAACTGGAACCAACCCTCCTTCTGTGAGGCCCTTGGCCATTTCTTGAGGCTTTCCTTCCTTCCCTCCTTCCTTCCTTCCTTCCTCCCTTCCTTCCTTCCCTCCTTCCTTCCTTCCTCTCTTCCTCCCTCCCTTCCTTCCTTCCCTCCTCCCTCCCTCCCTCCTTCCTTCCTTCCTCTGCTGCTCTGACTGGGGGTGCCCATCCCTCCCTTACCACCCAGACCTGCCAGCTCCCTTTCCCACACTCTTCCCTTCATCCTTCCCTCTTCCCCATCACTCTTCCTCCAAACTGCTCTTGGAAACAAGGGAATTCTCACGGATGGGTCCATTACTTCCATCCCCACTTAAACTTCCTAGGTAACAGGTAGTTGACTAAGTGGAATATGTCAGGTGGTGTAAGACAGATGTTTTTCAGTCAAAGGTCTTTGCTGCCGGAGAAGGGGGAAGCTGGTACCCACCTTCTTGGGGGGCTCAAAAACTCCTATAGACTTTAGAAAAATCTCACGCTACAGCCCCGCCCCCCATTTCTCGCCCTGAAGAGTGCCCCCCAAATGCTTTCCCTGAAACATCGGGCCTGTTCTGCTCGTAAAGAAGGTGGAGGGAACTCCACATCCCTTACTCATGTAATATCTTCATGCTTCCTGATCGACAGTGCGGCCACCAGCCTCCTCCCAGGGGTCGAGTTCAAGGAAATACCTGCCCATTAGCACCCGGCCTCTCCCAGGCCCTGAACCTCCCAGGTCCTCAGCGCACAATCGCGATCACAGGACTGCTCTGTGAGCTACAGGCTCCGGGCCCAAATAGGGCTTCAAATCTACCCCGTACCGGTGAGTAACTCCTTCAGAGCTATAGGTCTCACTTTCCCCATCTGTAAAACTGAAATAAAAGACGTGCCCTATTCTATTGTTTTGAGGTAAAATGAAAGCGTGTCGTCAAGGGCCAGGCCTCCTGCCGACTCAATGTCTATTGATTGATTATGGGTATGATGTTTATAACTCAGCGGCACTCGGTTTTCTAGAATGGCCAAGGGACTACGCTATCAAAACAGACTTCACACAAAGGACATCTACGGGACCACTGCTTTTAATTTTCATTCAATGAAAGACATTTAAAATCTCCAAGTATTACATCAGATTGCAGTGTACCACAGAGCCAAGAGACATTGCGAAATAAGATTGAGTGCTAGAGCTTATTTCCACCATACAGGCCATTGTTTGAAAACTCATTATTTAAATTGGGCAAAATAAAAAGGGAAATAATTCAATGAGTTTTAAGCAGTATCATAAAATGGAAAATAAATCATATGAATTTTGAAGGTACTCCATCTGGACAAGGCGGAGAGCATTTGAGAGGAAAGAAGAATTCTGGAACTTCAATCTCAAATAGGATAAATACACAGAGAATGGCTGACGCTGGAAGAGAGGCTGGCCTGGCCTGCGGGGGCAATCCCACAAAGTCACCAAGAAAAGGGAACGTGTGGTTCCTATTGGGCGCGTTCGTATCTGAAGCACATTAGAAACAGCAGAATCACAGACTTTTTCCCCCACAGACAGGTAGAGATATTTCTCACTCTATAGCTCAATTAGCGCAGTTCCTCCAAATCTAAAATTTTCATCAGAACAAACCGATGTGCCAGATGTCTTAGTCTAAGCTTACGTTTAAATCAATGGGCAAACATAAAACATTTCACACAGGAAGCTACAATGTCATTCCCCACTTGATGGGCGAAGGAGGGTCGGTGATGGGGAGAAACGGTTTAGTTTTTAACGTTTGCTCTATTTTTGTGCTGATCTTTTATAATCTCAGTTTTCAACATTGTATCTTTCAGAAAGCAACATCTTACTGGATTGGCTCAAACCAAGACTTGAGGTAACAATGAAATGACAGCTGTCACTCAAATGCTTTGCAAGTTATAATCAGTACAGAAGTTAAATAATATATCAAAGGACGCTCTGTCTTTTTATGACTATAAAACGAGGAAAGAGTACCTCAGTGTTTACAATATTGTAGATACGATAAGTCTGAACGTGCCATCAAACTGTCCAGCCGTACGTACCCCCACCCCAACTTTTTTTTGTTCCAATTTCCAATTCTAAAGTGATGTGTGGACGCTTTGTAATTGGTGCTGGGATACTTTTTTTTTCCCCTCCCCAACCTTTTCTTGCCAAGGATATCATTATGAGATTCTGCAGTAACAAGCATTCTTCTGTTCAAATTTATATCAATTAGTTTAGGACAGTAATTCAATTGGATGGCCCACTGGATTTTGAAAGACTCGCGACCATGTCAAAGTGACGACCTTTTCCCTTCTCTCTCAGCCAAAAGCAATTTTTTAACAAGGAGCCCTGGAAAGAATTGCTGGTTTAATAATTAGTTATTGATCATGGCCAATGCCATTGGGTTAGTCAGAGACCAGCAAATCGGGATGTGGGAGTTTCCTTTGTCAAGATCATGAGAAAAAAAGAAAAAGAAAAAAGCACTGACAGAATAAGATATCAAAAATAGCTTAATTAGGTATGTTTTCATCTTTGATAAGGGTTCTTTTCATTTGCAGAAGTTGAAGTCAATCTTCTCCTTGGGTAGATTCAACATCAAATAATCTACAGCAGCTGCGTAACATAAAGCAACTTAATAGTATATCTCCATTTAAAAACACTGCCAAAGACCAGATATGAGTTAAGTAGACTTGGAGACCACAACAATTGCTTTGAAACAACACCGTACAAAGTTATTTTGATAAATTAACCCTGCTTTGGCCAGCATTTTTGCCTCAGTAAGATACCATTAACCCCCATGCCCTGAAATGCCCATTAGAAACCATTTGGACACATGCACGAGGAGACCATAACAATTATAGACAGTAGCTTTAAAAGTATAATTGACTTTTCTGAGTGCTAATTTAGGCATCACTTTAGGGCTGCATAAAAATCTCCACATATGAGCCACTTAATGGAAGGAGAAACTTAAAAGAATGATTTTATTGTACTTTGGGGGGGCGGGGGGGAAACGTTTCCATTAGTTGTACAATTTCTTCCTAGAATAGGGAGGAAAAAAAAGAAACACTGAAAATGTACAGCAAAGTGACAATGAACTCACAACTTCTGACAAGTTTGAAGGTAGGTATTCCCGATCCTTATGGCTAAAAAACAAAGAGGGAGGGCCTGCCATGCTCCTATACAGTGAGAGGTTTTTAAGTTCAAATCAGCCAGGTCCATAGTAAAATGACTGTGGTATAAAACTACCTTCAAAAATAACATTGTCTTTTAAATGAATATGTGGATATAGGGCTGATGAATCAAATCTCTCAACTAGCTCTATGGTTTTATCCTTTGCAGAGTTGCCTTTTCCCCAGAGGGGTGGGGGGAAAAAGCACATCTCCACTAATTTTGCGTCCAAGTTCTGATGGTGCAAAAGAGTAGAATCACATCCAAATGTTGGGACTGTTTGGGGATCAATATAAAAAACATATACAACTGTTAGCTTGCTATCACAAAATGCCAAGTTATGTCCCAAGAATCCGTTATTTCCATATTTACAGAAGGAGCTCAAACCACATCTGGATAATGATTTGATTAGGAGGGAAAAGAAAAGAACCAGTAAATCTCAGATTCGTCACAGCCCGAATTCAAGATATCACCTGGCTTCTTGCTGATTTCAGATTCCCTGACGTAAGAACTGCCTCTCTAGACGTATGACAATATCCTGGAATTCTTAGCAGGTGAAGCAACTACAGTGATCACTTACTGCCTCACATTTTTTATGTCAACCTGACCTTAGAGGTTGAAAAAAATTGTTGGTCATTGAGAGACTGATGTATGTTGCTATATATAGTAACTACATGCTTCTCAAGAAGCTTAGCACTATTTGTTCATGTGTAAGAGGTAAAAAAAAAATAGCCATATGTGAAGAGCCGTGGGCTTCCAGGGAAGTGAATGTTCTAGTCTTGGTTGACCTTTAATGAGCTGGCTGACCTTGGACACGTCACATCAACTCCCTGGTCTTCGCTCTCATCTTTGCAAGGAGTGTGGCGTCTCACCCCTCACTATTCATCGCACAGACCACGGACCAGCCCTGGGGCATCACCTGAGAGCAGAATCTTAGGCCCCTCCTCAGACCAGCGGACTCAGAATCTGCATTTTAACAAAATCCCCGGGGAGAAGCTCTGGTCTACAGGACCTTTAAGATCACTTCCAACCCTGTTCCAGGGGGGAAAGGGAGACAAACTGCTTACATTTAGAAGGACGGCCCAACAATTCTGGTGTGTGTGTGTGTGTGTGTGTGCACGCCCACATGCTCCCTTCCAAATGTTTAGCTGCTTCACCACATGGATGCCTGAGCCTGGAGGGCCCGTGTCTAGCTTCATGTTTAGCTAAATGGGATGAGGACCCTAATTGTGCTGTGTCGTTGGTCTGACTGAGAAGTTTTCCACCGGGGTAGTGGTGCAAAGAAAGAAAACCTCTGTACCGCAGGAGCTCATCTAAGCTCCCATCCAAATTAGGAAAGGACAAGAAATAAATAACCTTGCCTGTCTTTTTCCCCCCCAGCATCACCTGAGCTGTCAAGTCTGTCTTTAGCAACCCTACGCCGAGCTGACAGCCACCCCCACCCCACCCCCAGTATCTGGATCGGTGGGGACAGACGCCCCACCCCTCGGAAGATTCGCTTACAGTAACTGCTGGGGTGCGAGAAGAGAATGAACAATGGAAGGCTGTCAAGCCCGACAGCCAGCCCCGGATGTATGAGCGCTGAGCTGACAGCCAGGGTCTCAGAGGGTAAACTGCTTTGCTGGAACTAATTAAACAGATGAAATTATTACATGAATATGCAGATGTTGTTTACATTTTACCATATGGTATTATTTCAGGTAATAACTCGCAGGAGAATCCCTTCCTCTCATCAAGAGGAAATGGGTTGAAAAGAAGGCCCCACGTGTCACCTTTCAGTCGCTAGGCAGGCACTGATAACGCAGGTTTCCTGTCTGAGTCGCCGGGAGCGTTCAGCCTGGATCCCCACGGCGCACAGGATGAAGCTGAGTCTCCTTTCTGGAAGTACCAGGGGTGTGGGGGTGAGGGGGGCCGCGCTAGCTGCCCTAAAATGGCTACAGCCGCTGTAAAATCCGTCCACCAGTAGCCATGCTTCCTCTCTACAAGATGCACGTGAGACCAGCAGGCTCATGGCACCTGCTGTCACTGGCTTTGCCTCCCAGACTTGGGAGTGTGACTGTGAAGCAAGGCAAGTGACGGGTCTACTCACATGTGAGACCCGAACCTTCCAAACGAGTATCCGGCCTCCAAAAGCGCCCCCGCTGGGCGACATGAAGCGCTTAGTCCAGGGAGGCTGAGTGTTAAAGGGGAAACGTGGAGAGCTCACCCAAGCTGCATTCATTCTTCTCCCCACCTGACCCACCGGCCTCCTCGTTCCTTCCACACCCCTGGGAACATCAAGCCCTGCGGCCCATCTAACTCTGACTTCTTCTGACCCCTCACCACCCACATCCCACTAATCACCAAGGCCCGGGGGTTTGCCGGGGCCTTCGGCATTTATAACTGAACTACCGTAGCAGCCCTTCTCCCGCCCTGCCATCGGCAGGCCACCTTGGCTCCACTGTCAGAATCATTTCTAAGATGCAGATCCGAGCAGGCCTCTCCCTGGCTTAAAAGCAGTCAGCCTCTTATCACTGGGTTTCAGTCCCAAACCAAACTCACCACCCCACTCGGCCTGGCTCTTCCTACTGTACCCTCTTCCCCATTCCCAACGTGTTTCAATTTCCAGTCTCGGCTCTTTCCGGGGACGTCCCCCTCTCTAGCCTGGAGCATTTCCCCACTTCCTCCTAGCTAACAGCTGATTATTCTTTTATGTTTGCTCTGGGATCCATGGTCATGACTTATTATTTTAAAGAAAACGTAGCCATCTCATCTGGTCCCCCTAAAATCCCGCATTATTTGCTCCTTTGAGATAATCGGGCCAAACAGCCTTGTCAGAATTTATGCACACCTTTCTCCACACACACATCAAACACATGCAAACATATATACTCATAGAAAGGCTTTTTTACAGACCTGGAGTCCCATGAGTCAGGCGGCCCCGCCACTTACCAATGCCATGAGATAGAAATAGAACATACTCTTTTCAATGCCGCAAAGTATTTCACGCTGCCCATACCTTGTCATTTACTAAAAACTATTCTGCTGTTACTGAATATTCAGGATTGTTTTCCTTTCTCTTTCCTTGCATTTTTCTTTTCTTTCTTGGCAAGTGAAAATAATGCTATTTCAAATTTTCTCATATGGAAGTCCTTACATACTGATGCCTTTGTTTCAAAAGGATCGATTCCCTAAAGTGGAATTGCTGGGTCTAAAGGGACACACGCTTTTAAAGTTAATAGAGATTTCCAGATTGTTTCCCCAAATAGGATGTAATGATTTCTACTTCCATCCGCTGTATAGGAAAGGGCCTTTTGCCTATTTTCATTTGTGGTTCCTTTACGGTGAGAGAAATTCAGTATCTTACTAAGTCTGTCAGGATTCCCTCTTCTTTGAACTGTACTGCTGATATCCATTTCCCATTTTTCGATTAAGTGGTTTGTCTCTCTTATAAATTCATAGGACAAACAAAGACTAATTCTTTGTTTGTCATGTGTATTGCAAATATCTCTTTCCAGGATATGTCTGATTTCCTTTAGACAGACTTTCTCAAGTCTTCTGAAAGGCCCTTTTCTCACGCTAAGGTTATTCAAATATTCATTGGATGTTTAATTAGTTTATTTTTATACTTCCTTTATCTTTTGGAAAATTTTCTTGGCTAGTTTCAATATTTATTTTTCCATGTGAACTTCAAATTTCTTCCGTCACATTCCTTCCTTACTCATCCTCCAAAAAACTGATTGGAGTTCTAAATAGAATTGTATTAGATTTATATAATAACTTGAAAACGGTTGACATTCTCTGATCTTCTAGAATAAAAGTATGATTAACTATCCTAACTTGTTTCTTATTTTTCACCTTCAATAAGATTTTGAAATTATCTCACCTAAATCCATGGCTTCTTGTAAAATTTTTAATTTTTTTTTAAATTAAAGTTTATTGGATTAGTAAAGTTACATAGGTTTCAGGTATACAGTTGGAATTTTACTTCCTGTTGATTTCATGAATGCATTTGTTTGCAGATTTCATAGAACCCAGCATCTTACATACTTCCTGGCCCATGAAGGACACTTAAATTACCTTTAAAAATGTAAAGTGCTGGGGGCCAGCCCGGTGGCTCAGGCAGTTAGAGCTCCATGCTCCTAACTCCGAAAGCTGCCGGTTCAATTCCCACATGGGCCAGTGGGCTCTCAACCACAAGGTTGCCGGTTCAACTCCTCGACTCCTGCAAGGGATGGTGGGCTCTGCCCCTGCAACTAGAAATGGCAACTGGACCTGCGCCCTCCACAACTAAGACTGAAAGGACAACAACTTGACTTGGAAAAAAGTCCTGGAAGTACGCACTGTTCCCCAATAAAGTCCTGTTCCCTTCCCCAATAAAATCTTTAAAAAAAAAAAATGTAAAGTGCTTTGTAAACTGTAAAGAGATACAATGATAGTGCTTGGGAATATGATGATAAATACAAAAGACATAGTCTCCGGAAAAGCCTACTTAACAAGCTAGTAACTTATTTTTTTGTTGTTTTAATTTGCTTAGCCATAGAGTTTCAAGAATTTGGAAACTCCTTTTGTGTTCTCAACTCTCATATCTACTTGTGAACATCTTAACAGCCAGGAAATGATCGCCTAAAGGAATAGCTTTTATCTTTGGAATCAGACAAAAATAATTTACTGCCAGGGCTATAAAATGCATATTTGATAGTCCAGCCTGACAAAACAACTCAAAGTTAGGAAAAAGAAAGAAAATGTGAATATGAAACAACAAAGCCAACTTTCTAACGGCACACCACACAAAAACCAGTCAGTGCCAACAGACTAATTGTCTAAAACGTGCTGCAGGATGGTGCAAGTATTCAGCCCTGGAGAGGCTGGCCCTCAGTAAACTTCTAGTTTTCACATTATCTCATGTATGCTTTCTAGGCGTTCCCCAATTCATGGACAATTGTTTCCAAATAGTGATTTCAAAATCGTTGTTTATAATTCATAATATGGCTCCTAGGAGGGTGTGTTGAGATCCAGGACAGACCACACGACGCTATTGGGTGAATATGTAATCAAGTCATGATGCTGAGAGGACCAGCCACATAGTACATCTGGGGAGCTCTTTTCTGGTCACATGGTACCCCAGAACAAATACTGAAGTAGACACCTGTGTCGGTCAGGGCTCTTCCGCAGAGAAACAAAACCAACAGAATGTATGTATGTGTGTGTTGGAAGAGCAGGGGGTTATATAGTGCGGGGCGTACTTATCTGAAGGAATTGGCTTAGGGATTGTAAGGCTGGCACATCTGAAGTCATAGGGCAGGGCGGTAGGCTAAAATCTCAAGCAAGAGTTGTGGTCCTGAGTCCGAAATCTCTGGGACAGACCAGCAGGCCAGAGTCTCAGGCAGGGTTTCTACATGGAGTCTGGAGTCAGAACTCCTTCTCTGGGAGACCTCAGGCTCTGCTCTTACGGCCATGACATGATTCGATGAGTCGCACCCACATTACCGAGGGCAGTCTCCTTTACACAAAGTCAACTGATCAATTGTAGCTGTTAATCACGTCTACAAAATGCCTTCATGGCAACGTCTATACTCCTATTTGACCAAACAGCTGGTCGCCGTAGCCCAGCCACACTGACGAGTAAAACTAAACCTTCATACAGGGCTTGTCTCCTGTCCTATTTCACAACCACTGACACATAGCAGTCCCAGGGTTGCCAGGGTTTTCACTTTCCTTAGGAAAAGCTGGAACTCCAGATTTTCATGTGAGATTTCCCAGTAAGGAGAATGCTGCTGGCGACCCTAACTTTTTTCTTTGCTGTCTCTTCCTTTCCTGTACTTCTGACCTCTCACATCCTCTAAAAGCTCCGAGTTCCCCCAGTGTAACTCAGCCAGAGAGGAGGAAGATGGGGAAGGACTTTCTCCAATGGCACATCTGTCCAAAGCCAGGTGTTTCTAACTTAGGGATGTTTTGCAAAGTCCTCTCTCTATGCCTGGACTCTGTCACACGCGTGGGGTTTGGAAAGCAGGCATTTCTTGTCATAAGGTCTCCTTCGCGTGGAAACATCTGCTGAGGGCTCCTGGAGGCGTGCAGCAGCTCTGGACAACAAAATTAAGGACTGACGATGGCCAGTTTAAAATGCATATCCCCAGGCCTCATTCCAGAGCACCCATTCCAACACATTTAAGATGTCTCTTTTAAAAGCGCCCCGGATGAGGTGAACTGAGGAGGAAACAAAGAACACGGCCCTAGGAGAAGGAAAGGAGTCTGTTATGGGAACTTACCCCTTCTGAGCTAGAGACTAATTCGATAGTAATAAATGATGCTTGACAGTTTCTCGAAGAGTCACAAATAAACCATGTATAAAACTCGGTGTTTACATAGGCAGACCTCATTGTTTCCTCTTAGCTGAGAACCCAGGGGTGGACCTCCATAACAATTGGATTTCCTGCCTCCAGTTCGTCTTCCATGAAACTCTGAACCCTTCCGTCAACCATCTCGACGGGGACATTTGCCCGGCACTAGCCAATTATCCATCCATCGTGCGCTATGTCCACTCAGAGGTCGAGCAGAGAAGTCCACACACTGTTGCTTACCTCTTTCCACACCTAAATTCATTTTCTGAAGAATTGAAAAAGACTCACCAGGCCTCAAAATAAAAAATAGCGATGCGGTATTTAAGTAGGATTTGAGTTTAATCCCAAGTCTCCACAGATAAGTGATTAAAATGTGTCCTGTCCTCTATATTTTACTTCCGATGAACAACCAGACGCCCTTACCAGGGGTTCAGCTGTTACTGTGAATGAAGAAGAGCCGTGTGTCTCTCGGAGGCGTTTCTTTGTAGCCGACAAGTCAAATACAGTGTCGTTTGCAACAACTTTAGGGAAACTGTTCACAATATCAGAAACCCTGTGGCACGCACAATGCAAGTATTAACGCTGCATTGGCTTATCTGAGAGTTTATGGAATTAAAGGCCCCACTGCCCTGCTGAAAGGAGAGACTTGGCTTATTTATGGGAAGAAAAGTATTTGAGGCAACTAAGATTAGCAACTTACTGTATGCAGAAGGTATCGTTTTAACGGGGCCGTTTTCTATTCCTGGTCTGCAGTGACTGATAAAAAAAAAAAGTGCCATTTTGAAGTATTGAAATTAGAAAATAAGAGGAATAAGCCCCTCTTCATGCAGAGAGCCCCAACCTAAGCCATATTGTAATAATCTAGAATTTTTTTAAAAAAGGTTGAGTTTCTGCTTCACTCCTGACCACAAAAACACATTCCCTGGGGCTGCCCAGGTAACTCAAACGTCCCAGCTTTGCCTAGGGCAGCGGTGGCTGTGAGCCACCAGCCATCCTACACATCAACAGTCATGCCCACAGGTTGCCTCAAAGGGGAGACCACTTTTGAGATGACGCCCCTTTTGGCAGGCACCTCAATCGCTGCAAAACTTAACGGGGCTCACGGCCACATTTCAGACCTAATGCTGTGCCATAACAAAATCACAGTGAGGTTCCACTAACAAAAGCGCCACAGGAAACCAGTACGCGGTTATTGATCACAACAGATACTGGAACAAAAGCAGCCAGGTAGCTGGGCACATGGCAAAGGGTCCATGCTGGTTGACGTCCCTTCTCTTCCCACTCAGGGTGTTAAGATTTGGAGAGGAAAAAATAAAAAATAAAATAAATAAATAAATTTAAAAAAACTAAAAAAAAAAAAAAAAAAAAAAGATTTGGAGAGAGTGCTGATGGAAACAAAACAAGAAACAAAAATGCTACTTAATAAGCTGCCGGGGCATATTCATGTATCACCCAGAGAATTCAGGCTACAAACAACATAAATCCACCACTTCAACTCTGAAATGAAAGCCTCCCTTGGTTTCTTGTAGAGCTTCGGTCATAACGGGGTTATTTTTATTTTACTTTCTCCCTCTAGGTAAAATTCCAACTCATTTTGCACAAAAGTTCTCAAGAGCTTTCATTTTGCATAGTGTCATATTCTGAACAGAGGACATGATAAACTATCTGAAAGTCTCCAAATGGTTGCAAACCAGAAGTCAAAGAAATAGTTGAGTCTTCTGTGCTTCTCCAGAACCCACGCTCGCTCTTCCAGCTCCTAGATTCTGATGTCCCCAGAGATCTGCGTAAATGAAGACCTCTGGTAACTCCTGTCACGGTTGGTCTGGTTAAGCGTGGGACCCTGGGGGGAGACAGTTTTCCATCCACGAGGGGAGGTGACCCAGGCTGACGACATATAAAGCTCTTCTCATGGCTGGTAGGGATTATAGTCAACAACACGAGGAGAATAGATCTTAAATGTTCTCATCACAAAAAAGAAAGAAGTGATAATTATGTGCCGTGATAGAGGCATTAGCTAAAGCTATGGTGAGAATCATACTGCAATATGTAAATGTATCAAATCAACACATCACACACCTTCAAAATACACAATTTTATAGGTAAATCATATCTCAACATTAAAAAAAAAAAAAATGGGCCAAGCAGACATAGAGGTAAACGTTTTTATATGCCCAAGAGGTAACAATGTAAGAAAATGTGGGAAATCTCAGGCATACAATTTGTGTACTGAGAAGTACGTCCCAGTTTTGTGAGGCTGGGACGGACGAAAGGGAGCAGGAAAGTACATGCTAACCACAGGTAGAGGCAGACTCTGCATGACTTTGTATTCCATGCTTGGAATTTGTGGGTGTGGGTAGCCGTGACCTTTTTTAAGCAAAGCCCAAGGGGGTGACGTGCTTGCATCTCTTGCAGGATTGTCTGAATTTTGAATTATCTCCTAGAGAAAGAAGGCAGTAAACTCTTGCTCTGACCAACCCCTGCTGAGAGAATTCTACCCTCAGGCGAAAGTCTAAGCAACTCTGTTGGGAGCCTCGTTCCACCCAGGAGATCTATGTTTCCGTTTTTTCTGCCAGGAGAGTTGGAAAGTGTCTCATCCTAGATGGGAATTCTCTGCTCTCAGAGAATGAGAACAAGTGCCACCAAAAATCATCAAACGTATCTTGCTAGGTGTTGGCAAGGCCCCCATACATTTTTGGTGACAATTTTCCTGACTGTTCTGGTTGCGGCTCATGGTGACACTTGTTCCCATTCTCTAGACCAACAAAGGTGGGCAGTGGGGGGAAGTAACCAGGACCATGACATAGCAACAAAAAAAATCAGCTTCAATGAAAATCCGCTGAAATTCAGTCACTAAATAAACAAGGAGCGAGGAGCAAAGTGGCAAAGCGCCCAGGCGCAGGAGTAACACATCGAGGTAGGAAACAGACTGTCATCCAGTGGCCTGGTTCATCTCACGAAGCATCAGAATCCTGAAATCAACGTTCAGGTCAGGGTCGGGATGTGTTTCACTCTTGAGGGGGCAGTTAGTACCTATGCTCAGGTAAGTCTGTTAAAATAGGGGGCTCTCTCTACTCTGTGGGTCGTGGATGCCTTTGAAAGTAGACTCAATGTTAGGACAAACACACATGATTTTGTTGAACTCCCTGGCAAGGGGTCCATGGTCACGAATAAAGAGCCCCACTCTTGAACATGGAGGCCCAGCCACCAGCCACATTTTTGGAAAAGACGTTTGGCAGGAGGAGAAAACCTTGGTAGCCTCTCCAATCCCTAAAAGTAACTCAGGTCGCACTGGTCGCTATGTCTCTTCTAATTTTTTAAGACTTATTTTTGAAAGATGGATGCAGTTGTCCCAATTTTATGTTACTGATGAATATGAAATGTAGTTTTCAAGTCACGAGTATTTTCTGAGTACCACCGGTCCTCCACTGGTTTTGCTATACAAATTAACATACCAGTTTACAGGAAGGTAATAATTAGATGGCTAATTAGTTTAAACACGTTCACTGCCATTCTTGTCTCTCCCTAGGTCAGCTGTACTAGGGGGGGAGGGGGTCACGACCCAAGTGAGAATTTGAAAGTGTTTCCAGTTTCATACGATTCCTCTGTTTTGAAAGCAGTAGAACGTTTGCTGAATTTCTAGTAACTAGATTCTGTTTGGATGGCTTAATCCTCTCAATTTTACACTCCAGTGTTTTCTGGACGGAGTCCCAAATCTGATTCTGAAAGGTATTTAACTTTACATTCAAAGTAAAGATTTCAAAACTGATCTGTTTCTGGTACACCCCAGGTTCATTTAATGTGGGGATGCCAGACCATGTACCGTAACCTTGTTCCAAATTACATGACGGGCCCCACGAAAGCAGGAGTGAGACACTCGTGCCAAATCTGACCTAGCCATACTGAATTCCACACTGGGAACTCCCATTAAGGGAGTCAGGTAGGATTTCCTGGCTTCTCACTTGTCCATCTCTCTATTAATATACTGACTGTTTTAATATACATCTGAAACAGATGCTACAATTTGCATTTGTGGTTTTTCTATGGGATTTGAATCCAGTGAACTTTTTCTTTCATTCTGAAGCATTTCTTAAATTAAGCTTGTTGGGGTGACAATGGTTCGTAAAGTTACATAGGCTCCAAACGTACATTTCAATAATACATCTCTGTATCTCACACCCAGAGTCAGTTCTCCTTCCATCACCATATATTGGATCCCCTTTACCCTCTTCTACCAAAGTACATATCCACTGTACCTCCTAAAAGCGAACAATGTTTTAAATGAATTAAATATTTAGTTTAGGCGATGTGCTGTATTTTAGAGCAGGATGGAACGCTTTTCACCTTGGAGTGCTTTCTGTCCCTCAGCACAGGTTTAGTAAGCACCCGAGCACCAGCCAATAGGGAGAGAGGCACCGCAGGGAACTCACAGTCTCCCTGGAAAGACAATACGTGTTATATCAATAAGGTGGTACAATGGGTGTGGTGAGTGGATGGCACTTCTCCCAGCACAACACCTCCTCGGTGCACAACTGGCCTGACCGCTCTCCAACAACGAGAGAGATTGTCGGACAACTCTTCTAGTTGTTGGGATTTTGTATGTCTAGCCCCGTCCCCGAGCAATCTGGACATGGGGAGGGAGGTACTATGACAGGTGGCTGCTGGGGTCAGACCCTGGTTGCGCCACTTTCCAGCTGTCTGACCTTGGCCAAGGCAATGACCTTCTCTGTGACTCAATTGCCACATCTATACAATGGGAAAGATACAAGTACCTATTTCACAAAGATGGTTGTAAGGGTCAATATACGTAAGGGGTTTAAAAGAGTGCCAAGCACACAATAAGTGATATACATATTAGATTTTTGTCTACTAACTAAATATTTGTTCCATGAATGACTGAATGAACTGATTAGAGCCCTCTCTTGTGATCCACGTAGAGTTAGCTGTCACAAATAACATTTTGTAAAGAGAGAAAGTGAGTCCAGGAGTACTTTAGGGTGCGTATTGATTTCATTTTTGAAAGGTTAGAGCTTATGAAGTTTATCCCTCTTATTTAAGGAAGACAGAAGCCGAGGTCCCCGCTGGATACCGTAAATGACTTCACTTCTCCAAGCAATCCCATGAGGACGGAATGCTGATCCCTGCTTCATGGGTCTTATGGATGAGGAAACTGAGTCTCCAGGAGGCTGAGGAATTTGCATGAGGTCACAGGGCTAGTACGTGGCAGAGCCGGGATTCAAGCCCAGGTCCCTCTGGTCTCCCCAGAAAAGACCTTGCTGCTTCTGGATGGAAATACCTCCCTGACGCTCAGAGAAATAAATTAGAGGCGCAGGCAGAACTCAAAAGCTCTGCAGTGACAGTCGAGCTCGTAGCTGTTTCCACCGAGACCAAGTACTCCGTTTTCCTATTTTCCCTCCCCTTTTCTGCTTATAAATAACTCCGTTTGCTGATCAAACAGTAGCTTCTCTATATGTCTCAACCAAAAGGATTTGGAATTTTTCGGGACTTTGATTCATTTCAGGAAATACACAGTCATGAAGAGATCACAATCTCATTAAGTCTCATGCTTGCCTCCCAAGCTTGGCTTTTCATTACAGCTTTGAAATAATGCCCCTTGGTTGACTCAGATCGGTTACACTCTGCACAGTGACTCCAAGGAAATAATTATTGAACTAATCCACAATAGAATAGCACGACAACTAAAACTACTTCTCCTTAGTGAGAAACTCCTGATACATAAAACGATAAAAAATGTAGGCATGTAAAAAATCATATTATTATGTAATTTAGAAGGTAAATAGAAAACTTCTGAAATCCAGCAGTCATGACTTACTGTTTTTCCGTAGTTTGTTGTTTGTTTTGGGGTGGAGGTGTACAACTGTTTATTTGGGGGTGGTATATTAAAGTAATTAGGTCATTGGCTTCCATTCTGAGCCAAAAATAAACTCTGATCATATCTAGATTTCTGCCCAGGGCAGAATATAAATTTCAGGAAGTTGGGAAAGTTAAAAATCACCCATGAGTGCCTTTCCTTTCAAATCTGCACATCCAGAAAATACTGGAATATATTAGGAATTCCAGAAACACTTACTGAGTACATGAAGGAATGCTGATTCAAGGTCAAGGAATTGACATGGAAATTGAACAATAACACTTGTAGTATACATTATAGCTTGGCCTTATTTCAGAACATGTTTTAATACAGTATAATTTAAAATATTAGTGAATTATCCTCAGAAAATAGAAACCTGTACCTTCTGCTTTCTCTAATGCTTCAAATATTAACAGCATATGAAGGAAATTCATTATAGCTTTGTCAAACATAAGAACAAATTTATTAAACACAGTTTTAAAGTTGATACCATTTGCTCATCTCAAAATTTTGGATCTCTCTGGTTATTTTTCTCTTTAGGCGAGACCTACACCCACAGGGCCAGCATTCTGAAACAGAAATTTTCCGATGGCTTGTGAGGTTTTGCACCTGTAATTATTTTGGGGTACAAAATTGGCTGCACCAATAATTGCTCCTATAAACAGCTAATTGTAGCTGCTGTTAGCCACTTGTGGGTGTAATTAGCTGCTTGCCCCTAATCTTCATGGAATGCCCAATTCTCCTTGTAATTAGTCAATCGTAGATGCGGTTACTTGCACGAGAGAGGAAAGACTGAATTATCTCCCTTCCGATGTTGGAGATCAAATCTTTACATTTGAATCTCAATTTGCAGAAAGTGTGAAGAGAAAGGCTTCCGTGTGTAAAATGGATCGGAGACGGTTTTACTTTCTCTACCTGCATCTTAGAGACTACGTGGCAGACAGATGCTGCAGAAACACTTTGCAATAACATCTATTAGTTTCAGCTAGGTATTGTTAAGTGGCATTATTATTTTTATTTTGAAAAATTGTGCTCTTCAGGGAATATAGTAAATAATATTGTAATAACTTTGCATGGTGACAGATGGTGACTAAACTTAGTGTGGTGATCACATCATAAGGTATATAAACGTTGAATCACTACGTTGTACACCTGAAACTCATATACTATTGTATGCCAACTATACTGTAATAAAAAAAATTTAAGTGTATTGCAAAAAATTATACTCCTACTAGAAATGTGTATAAAATATTTAAGGTATCGCCAGGTGCTTATGTAACAAAATTCTGCTACAAGGAGCCTCGACATGTAAGCAGTTTGTTTATACAAACTTGTATAATGTAATACAATTAGCGGCAGCACATCTGAAAGCCTGGGTGACAACGTTAGCTCTCTCGTATGCTAACTGGGTGGCTCTGAGTATGCTGTGTAAGGTCGCCAGCCTCAGTATCCCCCTTCATGAAGTGGGGACAGGGATGCCTCCAACTTTCCACGTGGGTGTGAGGATTTCACAAACACATGAGCATTCCAAGCACTTGATAATTATTTCTCGATCTCACGGCAGAAAGTAAAATTCAGTTCTTCGTGTTCACTATAAAGCATATCGGCTTTCTCACTATCACGATCAAATGTGGTGACGGCACTCCTCAAATAGAGACTACGCTAAAATACTGGGGGTGCCAAAAAAATGTCTACAAGTGGCCACTGTGGTCAGTGTTGCTCAAGCAGTAGTTCGCCGTCATCAGAAGGGTCTGGACGCTGATGGGAACCACTCTGAGCACCTCTTGTAATTGCAGACGTCACACGTGACTTGTATTCATCTTTTGTTATCAGTATATGTTGAATATTACAATTTTAATAGTTTTTCCCTTTCTTAAAATGTATGTATGTGTGTGTGTGTGTATGTGTGTGTATATATATATATATATATATATATGTTTGGCACCCTCTGTATATAAAATTCTCCCCACCCATTACTTGTTTCCTCTCCTATGAAGTGTCAGAATTTTAGTTGTTGTTGTTGTTGTTTGGAAAAGCGTGAATATTTTCAAATGGCAAAATTTAGCAAAGTATTATTAATCAGAAGATGCCATCCAGACATTATTGAACTAGAGAAGGAGAACTCTAAAGCGTTCCACCACTCCTGGGATAATCTGAATTTTAGCTTTAAGCTATAACATCTCCAGTTTGGGCCTAGATCATTCCTTCTGTGCTCAAAAGGTTATATATAATCCTGATTATTATATGAGCATCCACATGTCTGTGTGTGTGTGTGTGTGTGTGTGTGTGTGTGTGTGTGCACGTGCCCGCGTGTGAATAATGTTGTCATAAAGTAGACCGGAGGCCTTGGGAGCTGGAAGCAATATCTTTCTTCACTAAACTGCTTTATTACTGCCATTCCCTCCCTCCTGGGCATGCAGTCAGCTGAGACTAGGCCAAATTGGCAGTCATTTTCGGAAAGCCTGGCAGGCCCGTGATCTCTGGGAGTTTCCCAGGCAGCGTTTCTCTCCCAACCAGCCCTTCCAAGGGTCAGCAGCAGCTGTGGCTCCCGGGCCGCAGTTGGCCAGGGCTGAGTCAGGAGTCAGCACGGATATAAATTTCTACCTTAAAGTAATAGCGCAAATCATTCTTGCCTCCTCCTCCCACAGCATCTTCGTCGTGACAGCTCTCTTTCTGAGCGCCTTCTTAATTCTCTGACTTCATAGCACAGCACTCCAGAACCCTCAGGAGTGGCTGAAGGGAAGGGGCCCTTTGGTGACCAAGAGGTTAAATTGATCACATAGTTGTTCTAAAAAAAAAATAGTAATTTGGGGGGATGTGGTGACGGCTGATAAGCAGACCTGAAATAATCGTAGCAAAGGCACCTCGTCACAGGCAGGCAATAGTCCTATGACAATGTTCCAGCTGATGAAAAAAATGGGAACAAAAATGAATAGTGACAGTGCTGGTAGAAACAAGGCATAAATCCGATACTAAGTCATAAAGTACAGACTAACCCAATAAACACATGCTGCTGTCATTATATTAATATTGTTAAAAATATCACAACATTTTTTAAAAAATGGAATGAAGGTGGAGGGACACTTTTTGGAGCAGTGATTTTCCCTCAGCGTGGCTCAGAGGCAGACCCTCTTTTTTTCCCTCAAGCTAAAACCACTAAAACTCTAACTTAGCACAGTGAAAAACCGGACTTGGACATAGAGCAAGCCCCGAGGTGATCCAATTTCTATCCCTGCAAACAGGGGATAGGAAATGGGAATGACGTCTACTGACGGGATTTTTTTCCTAGGAGCCCAAAGCCCAACTTTATGCATTTGTAATGTCAACTCGTCATCAAAATACTAGCTGAGGTGGGACTTTTACGCAACATTCGGGTACCCGGCTAGTAGGTGACAGAGATGACACCCACCAAAAAGGCTGCCTGGCTTCAAATTAGGGTTTGGTTTTGTTTTTCTTAAATCAGGTGCTGCCGTAGACAGACCCTAAATATAGGGGAGACAAAAGTTGGGGGTCGACGACGGCCCCTGGAGTATGTAGGGCTAGTCGAGTGAAGGCTGCTGTAGCTCAGCCAGCTCACTATTGCCATTTCTAGACTGGCTGATTTTTTCCAAAAGGCCCCAAAGCCTTATTCTAATATGGAATCTCACTTTTTAAACATTAGCACAGTGAATCACGAGACTGTATCCTCTGCCCAATTCCACACTTTCCCTACAAAGAAAACCAATAAATACCCCCCCAAAAAAAAAATTTATTTTTGAGATTCTTTGATTCATACCTGCTCCTCTTTGGATATTTATCCTTCAAGAAATGTTTTCATTCTAGATGCTCTTGGCATAATATTATAATCTAAGCCCCCGCCCCGAAATCCTTAGTTCTATCACAAATATTCATTGCAGGCCAGCGAGGGGTGTGTTGTCATGTAGAAAAGAAACACAGGAGCCTCTGAGAAGTCCTGAAATCTGGTCACCATTAGGCCTTACTGACTTATTGAGAAGCTCATGCTAATTGCACTGCTTGACTTTTAAAGTCCGAAAGCCCCGCAATGAGACGCCACCCTTCTGCCGAGGAGTCAGACTACAGCATTCCTCTTTTAAACTGGAGAGACAGACACAGAGAGGTCATTTGACGAGCTAGAGTGTGTACAACGTGCCAGACACATACACCCAAGGTGTGCATGTCACACGCAAAAGGTCTACACTCTTGTTCAGGTTTCTAGGATGAATTTGATGGCAGCCTTTGAATCCGTGTGCTAATGTGGGCGAACGAAAATGCCTTCGGTATTTGGAGCCCTTCACTTGCCTGTTTAAATATGTCCAACAGGGTAGGTATACAATTAGTTGTTTGTGTACGTTTCAGGAAATCACATATGATTTACCAAGAATAGTTTCCTAATATTTTCCATCTCCGCACAGCCAGCCTTGTAGATAACAGACATGAGTTCGCCACCAGCTACACGTTGTATTTTCCATTTCTGGTGGTTTGGTGTGTCCCCTCCCCCTTTATTCCAGCCCTCTTGTGTGATAGGCTTTTCATTCCCGACAAGTCATCAGAACTTGACTTAATAGGCAGAGGGTTAAAATCACCAGCTCTTTACATGTGGGGACTCCTGAGGTCCACACAAGCCCCGCTCTGAGATGTGATAACGTAATCTAAAGCCGGGCCTAGCCTGTCAGTTCAGGTCTAAAGGGATTTGATTCAGTGTCAGAACCTTTGGCTCAAGAGGTCGCTTTCTGTTCTTGCTTTTCTTATGACGAAAGGAGGGGGCAGGGGGACTGTGTGTGTGTGTGTGTGTGTGTGTGTGTGTACGCGCACGCACACGTGTTTTTCAAGCCTTGTGAATTCCCCTGCTGCTGTTTGTGGAGCCATGGGCCTCGATTTCGCCTCCTGAAACATTTTCATTAGACAGAAGCCTCTGCAGTACACCCGAGACGTGGATTGTGCAACTCAAAATCTTAGGCCTCTCCAGAAGCAGCTCGATTGAAATCAGCACTGTGTCAGGGCCTGTCATATCTCAGAAAAGACATAAAACACACGGAAACATCAATAAGCAACAAGCTTCTGACAGCTCCGAGACATTCCAGCTGACAAGAAGAGAAAGGGGGTGAGGTTAGGGCTCTGGGGGGACGTTTAAAATGCCTAACAGCCAGACGAAGTGTTGGCAGGCTTCAGGGAGGCCAGGAGAAGACAAGATAAGGTCTAGCGGGTTATCACCTGGTTCGAGGTGGATTCCTCCTCGCGAGGCCAGCGGGACGAGAGACAATGAGACGACTGGCTCGCTCCCTCCCCCACCCCCCTTTATTTTTAAATGTTTCCAAGAATCAAGCTGCATCTACAGTGTTGCCCAGACAACGTTTGTGCGAGAAAAGATTAAAAAATGTTAAAAAGAAAAAAAAAAAGGAGAAATCTGTGAGGTAAAGAATTCTGCTTCTAGCTACAATGTACAAAAATCAAAAAGGATTAACAAGGTTTTTTTTTTTTTATTTAATTTCCTGTACACCAGAAGCTTTTGTTAAGAGATCAGAGATATTGCTATTTATTGAATTTTTAATATGATCTTTATTAAAAGGCAGCACACATGTTTAGTTATCCCTTTCTTCTTTTTTTTTTTTTTTTTTTTTGTTTTAACATGCATGGGTATAAAAATCAAAGGCCAGGAATGAAGCACGATTGTTAGGTTTCAATGTTTTTATAATATGTGTGAGGAGTCACAACATATATATTCAGATATGGTACATATTTAAATTTTTTAAAAGAAAACAGATAAATGGCCCTCTACTCTGTTTTAACGGTTCTTGGTCTTAACACGTGAAGAATTGGTCATTATGTGTTAACCGTTCGAGTATTTTAGCCAGCCAGGAGAATTTGGAAAAACGCTTTCTAGTCCAGTATGATTAATTACAAGAAGGTAAATGAAAGAAAGGGGCAGTAATTTGGGCACTGGTTTATCTCCCATCATGGGCTCCGGGGGACACACGTTTTCCTAGGTGCAGCTCCCTGTTTGATTTTCAGAGGAAGCTCTTTATTTAAAAGGTGGGAACGCATCCGTGGGGGATGAAAATTGGTAAACATAAATTCTCTATTCATAGGTTAGAGATTCAAAGGGAGGGGCTTTATGAGCGTTAAAGCCAAGTCAATGATTTAGGGTCTAGAGAGCAGTTCTGTAACCCTGACTGGATGTATCCATTCTGCTTTTCCCTCACTCACTTCTTACTCATTTCAGGTCAGTCACCTCACACTAATTTTTGCTCTCCTGTGGGTGACATGAGATCCTGTGTGTAAAACTGCCTTGTACAGTGTGCAGTACGATTCATTTTTGTCATCATTTTAATAAAAGCTGAAGGAAGAGAAAGAGTCCAATAACAAAGGAGAGGCAATTAATTGTGTAAAAACTTAGGCTACAGTTAGGCAACTGTTATTGCACAAAAATGGAATTCTGAGCCTACCCTCTGGGCCGCTGTGCTGGCCGAGTCCCCAGGTGCTTGCCCAGCCACCGAGGTCTGGTCAACAGTTGAAGCGAAAAGTAGAATCCATGTCACTGTGAATGACTAATTATAATAACAGGAAAAATGATACCTGATGACCCATGTCTGCTGGCTCCATTTACATATATTATGTTCTCTAACGCTTCCAACAGTCTTACGAGAAAGAAGTATTTTTAGCCCCATTTGACAGATAAGAAACTCAGATACAGAGTTTGCATTGCTCCCCCAATCACCCATGGCAAGAGCTCTGTTTTATTAGAAGTTCATCTTTTTCCTTGCAACGTCCCTTGCTCTTGTCACACACTGAATCATGGAGGGAATTAGAAACCTGGGAGGAAGCCAGGCATACGCCCAATGACAGAGGACGAAAAGGACACAGGACAGAAGCCAAGAATCACCATATCTGTCCGTGGGCAGACCAGTCAGTGCCGACCAGGCCCTGACCCCAGTCGGGGCGGAGGGTCCTTGCTTTCTGCCTTCCTCTAACTTGGAAGGTTCCTGCTTCCTTGACTGAACCACAACCAGACTGCAGCCCGCAGCCTGACAAGCCAGGGAGGCACAGGAAAATGTGTCCTCTCCCCATCCCCCGTGTTGGCGCTCTTTGCTCACTGTCTCCTTTGTCGGTTACATAGAAAACCCAAAGGAAAGCTACCTGGAACGTGTAGCAGTCAACATTCTGGCCAGTTTGAAAGCTAAATGGACCCACTGTGAACCGGCTTCGTGCAATTCTCTCCAGGGTCGTAGCTGCTCCCACTTTGGGTGTCCAGAGCATCTAGAAAGCATTCGAGCCAGACAGACCTACACTGTTAGATGCTGCCGTCTGATCCTTCAGTGGGTTGCCAGCGCGGAGCCTAACTCAAGCTCCGTTTACTGCCCCAGCGAAGGGAGCACGACTGAAAGCTCCTCTGTGAAGTTCCAAGGTCAGGAACCGCACCCGATACGAAATGCAAGTCAGATAATTAAAGCGGTGTTGGTTTCTGCAGCCTCTCTTCCTTTTTTGAGACACTCATGCATCCCCAAATAAGAAAGGTGAAGGGGAAAGAGAGGTTCAGATTTCCAGGTATGAAACAAATAAGTCATGAGGACATACTATGCAGCATGAGGAACATAGTCAATAAGATTGTGACAGTGTAGTCTGGGGTTAGATGGTGGCTGGACTTAGGGTGACCACTTCTTTAGGTCTATAAGTGTTGAATAACCATGGTGTACCCCTGAACTAATATAATAGTGTACGTCAGTTATATTTTAATGAAAATCTTTTTTTTTTAAGTAATATGTGTGACTCATTACAAAAGTGACAACCTATACTTCAGGATTTTTTTAATGTCTATTATTCATTCTTTAATCTAAAAAGAAAGAAAGAACAGCAATTTGGCGAGCACATACTATGTGTTAGAAGCCATGCTGTATACCGGACTTCACTGGTCAGCTCTCTTTGGGTGCATGGTGTTTACTGAGAGAATTTCTAAGGTAAATTATGTGGCTGGTAAGAAACTGGTTTGAAGTAGGTTTTCTTATAATATCTACTTGATAATCCCCACTGTTTACATTTTAGACCCATAGGCAAATAATCACGCAGTGTCCTGGGTTCCATTAAAAGGCTTCTTCCGATATTAGGGGTGGTCCTTCAAACTGGTATCTACTATGAAAACCCTCAAAGGTCCGCTAATCTAAACTGCCTCGTATACAACATGCTCAGTTACTCGATAGATCAATACCTAAGGCAAATTCAGAGTGCTCGCAGGACCCCATTTCCTGGCCCCTCCTATTTAGGGAATAAAGTGCTACTGCCTTGGGTAAATATCTGGCCCCCTGCCCCCAGGTGTATGCAGCCAGCTATGGTAACGACTTCTCCAGGGGATTATTCAAAAATAGACACATCTGGAAACTACAGGTCACAAAGTATCTTCCTACTTTTGTTTCTTCAACAAATGTACACAATTAAACATTTGCCTCTCCCCACAATAAAACACATTTGAACTTTTCTATTTTTTGTATCAAATGTTAAATGGATACAGAAATAATATCTGTACTTCAGGGGCTTTTGTGAGGGATAAATATAATAAAATAATTCTCACCAAGTACTTATTCCAATGCCTGACCCATAGTAAGCCCTCTGTAAGTTTTTCTATTTTTAAATGTTACCATTTTATTATAATAAATCTAAGTATCTACTTCCAGACAGTAATAATATATTTGTTTGACAAATAACTCACGGACAGTAACACTGATACAGACTTCTTGCTAGTTTTTAAAAGAGTATTTAATTTTTAAATAGTCTTAAAGCTCTTATCTAGTTATAATTGCATGGTCTGCTGTTAATATTGGTTTAAAAGGCTTATTAAATTCCGCCCCAGATAAAATAAATCTCTCTGATTTTTTTTTCACATAACTACGTGAAAATCAGAGAGATTGAGAAAATGATTGACACCTCGACTACGAACCCATTTTCATCATTATTTTGGAACGATTCTCAGAGAGAGGTGCAATATAGAAAAGCAACTCATAACTCTCCCCAGGAATGAGGACAATGAAAATGATCTCCAATTATTACAATATATTAGCATATATTCATGCTGTCCACTTATCAGGAGCATTATTTGGAAACAAAGCAAACCACTAAGAACTGAATCTTCTATCTCCTTTTTTTTATTATTAAAGGATGTTACGAACAAAACTTTGAATTCAGCCACACAGTACTGAAAGCAAGAGAATAGGGAAGGAAATGTTGAAATAAGCTGCTGTTAAATCTACCTGTCCACATGGAGAGAGCTCAGGATTCTACAAGGAAGCCAGTGAATGATGCTACAGTGTTGTGAAAACTCGAATTCGGCTTTCTGACCATTTTATTAGCCACTGTAGTTACTATGTAAATTTATCCTTTAGTCTCTAAATCACTAATGTCTAGCCAAAAAAATAAAACCAGACCATCCGAGCAAAAGAAGACTCTTCTTATGATGAATCAAAAAGAGCAGAACTGGAAACAAGCAGACTTGTCCAAAAGGTGGGACCTTCAGCAGAGCCTCCGGCCCATCCTTTCTAACAAGGCGTAGTCAGGGGAAAGGAAACGTGCTCGACTGAAAAAGACTCATCACAGCCAAGTTCAGTGTGTGTCAATTGTGTGATCCAAGCACAGCCTGAAGATCAGTAATGAATTTTTACTGAAATGGAAACATGTAAGTCATTGCCTGGAAAAAGAAGATTGCAAAACTGTGTGTATAGTACGATCTCATTTTGCTGCAAAACCTACATGCACATAGAAAGATCCAGAAGCATAGGCCTCAACAGAAGTAAAGTCTGTAATAATAAGAGTATTTTTTTAAAAAGAAAAAGAACGCTATTGATTTTGTTTACCCTGCTGTAAGAGCACTGAGAATTGCTCTTCTTTTTTTTATGTTTTATAACTAAATGAACTCAAATATCAAGTGGGGAAAGTACACACATGAAGGTTGACACATGAAGTAGACACATCCAAGGTAACATGTGATCATTCTCACACATGCCGCTGAAGAACCTTTAGTACTTGTCAAAGTCAAGTTCACCGATAACTTCCTTTTATGTTTACTTGACAATCGGTGCTATTTTGATGAGTTAGAGGCATGCAAGCTGATTTCTCCTTTGCCTGTAGTTATTAGAAAATGCACTTAAAACCCATGATTTGAAACCTTCTGTGTCATGAGATCCTGAGTTGGTCCTGAGTGAACGAATAAAAGCCTCTCTGGAGACACTCGATTCTCAGAATCTTGAGTAGCCCTGTGCTGGAATGCTCCACTCCACTCCGTTTTCCTATGTATGACTTTACTTAAAAAGACAGTTACTGGAAAAGCATCTACATGTATCAGCTATTCTCAAATATTCTTGTGCCCCCCTCCTGCTCAACTAATGAAGAACTATTTTTATAAGAGGTTATCGAATCTAAGTCAAGTCCGTTCTCTTATTGGTTCTATTACATCACATGTACCCATTTTTAATTAAAGCACCCCACGTTATACTGAGTTGACACTTTACTTGCATTCAATTAATGAGCTTTGGAAAAGAACCATATCCATACATCCTCGTCTACACTTTCCCTTTTAAAATGATACATAGAGAATTAGTTGGGAAATGGCAACTCCAAAGTCAGGAGTTTCTAAACCATTTAAATTGCATTTTTTTAAAAAATCATTAAGACTAAGAAATTGTTTTTGAGACAGGTATGGTCCCAAACGCGAGTGCTGATTTCTGAAAAGATGCCATGAGACACAGCTGATGTCTAGCTTCCCTTTTGGCAAATCCATAAAGGTACAACCTTTATGAAAAACCACACAACCTTTCAAATATGACAGTACCATTGTCACTTGGGAACTGTTAGCTTGAAAGGCTGAGGTTTTGGAGAAAAATTTGAATTTTTGCCATCTTCCCCCTCTGATAATCTGCTAGTGGTTACACCTCTTTGCAGGTGCCCTTGTTCAGCATTTCTTGATTTTTGCTCTCCGTCAGGTCAACTGAATTTTCTTTCGTTTTAACTAGGGTACCTGGGATTTTCAATGGATCCTGACTGAACTTGCTCTGTCATGATTTGGGAGTAGTTTGCATTATCTAAATTTTCTTTTTTCTCTCTCTCTCATCGCAATATTCCCTCTTCCGTTTCAAGTCTTTGATGTAGCGTTAGCTTTTCCTTCCCCCGCAATGAATCTCCTCGAAGGTGATAATCCCTTTTTCTCTGCCACGAAAGGATCTGGACTTTTTCATTAAAGTCCAGTTCAGCAAAATACAGCCATCTGTTTGACTCTGTGTCTTAAATGTCACGTTGCTTTGATGAGAGAACAGATGCCTAGCGGACGACTCTACAGATATAATTGGACGGGTACCGAATGTCTCACTTCAAGGCCACGTCATGGGTAGGTATTTGGACCTTGCCCAGTTTTATCCTTAATGAAGGGAAACAAGGGGACCATTTGAGGCACTTCAGTATCTTTATTAAGTTATGCCTTAGTTTGTTCTTTGTGAAGATTAATTCTGGTCTTTGTCTCTCTTCTTGTGGACCTGCCATTGAATACCGGTTCAAAAACTGTCGTCACTCCTCTCTCTCCACGCTGTCCTTTCCGAAGAGCCTCGCCCTCAGGGCTTGCTCTGTTCTCTCCAAACGAAACCCCTTGGTGTTTGCTTTTCCCACTCCTGGTTTCCTAGTTCCTCCACACTGGCTCCGAGACCTGGAATAATGCCTTCCCTTTCAGTCGGCCCCTCCCCGCGCTTTGAAACCCTCCCCCTTCACAAAGCTCTCTTTATGTGTTCTGTGGCACGGGGAGTGGCTTGGGGAAGTGGGTAATGAACGTATTCACGTATGTCGTTGAGGGTGAGAAAATAGAATGGATAATTGGATTTTGAACAAATAGGCTCATTATGCAAACTCAAGACACCAAACATGAAATTAAAGTAAATGGCCTATGTATCACTTAGTTCTGTAATATACTGCAAATCCCACAAAGGGAGGGGTCAGATATTGTGTTTCCAGCGTCCTTCACCAAAGACTAAACCCATCACTCAGAATGCAGCAAATACCTATGAGCTCCCTAGGAGAGAGGTGCAAAATGGCAATACTTCTTAGTCAGCTGAAACCATGGAGAACCCTGGGGAGCCTCTGCATGGTTCACAGGAGCGTAAATGAACAAGACCTGGAACCTTCCACACCCTCTCCAGGGCAGAGGGCCAGTTCCAGAACTGGGATGAGCATTCTGTCCTCTTTGCTCCTAGGAACACTCAGAATCATGGCCTGTCCTTTCACAGAAACAGCAAGCTAAGCTTTCCATTATCTTGGGTGTCACTCATCTTGGCACCCATCCCCGACTAGCAATGCCAGGGTTAACCGCTGATCTTCTGGTCAGCAGTTCAGCTTTCCTTAAGTTGTGCAGGACCCCAAAATGTGTGTCTGGGGCAGGGGGGGGATATGTGCAGTATGTTACGTACGCTAGCATGGTATAAATTAACTAGAAAGTCAACGGACGACCTATAGACATTGTACCGTATTTATCTCCACCCAATCTCTGTGTGGTAAGCAGAGGGCCATGAAATGTGGGGTAAGGAGAATATCTGTGCATCCACTGAACACATTTCTCTTCACAGTATCTTTCGCTAGACATAATATGGACAATTGCCAGACACGGACACTTTTAGAAGCTACTTAAAGACAACTAGATTCTGGAAGACAATTTAAGCAACAAAACAACAAATATTTATCCTGTAAGGAGAGAGACCAGCGTGCAGGGAGCTCTCCAGAAGGAAATGTTTCTGCCTCAAACCTAGAGGATTGGAGGAAAGAGGGGGGAGGGGGAGGGAGGGCCTGGAAGAAATTAGAGCTCACTAGAGAAAGGAGGTATTACTGGAAAATAAGGAGCCTGATTCTACAACCACTTCCGGAGCCTAGCTCTTGTTTTGAGGGTATCATGGAACCATTAGGGCTAAAGACAAGGCAATGATATGATGAGATCTGCATTTTAGGGAGATCCCTGTGGCTGTAGAGGGGGTTGGGTCGTAGGGAAGCTGTTGGGATGGTGGGGCAGCCTCTGGTAGAGAGAAGGCAGCAGCCAAATTGCTTCTCGTGTGTAAATGGCTATCGCTAAATCCCATCCTGCTTCTGTGTCCTCCCTCCTCCATGAACTCTCCAAGGCTCCCGACCTCACGTACCGACCCAGATCCATTCCTTACAGCTTTGCCTCAGTCACAAAGCCGAAAAACTAGGAGGGAGTCAGGCGTGTGTGCAAACCAGCTCTGCATTGGATCTCAAATCAGGCCCTCGTGGAAACAAATAACAAGAGCTGCGTGTACTCAGTCATTTCTATGTGTCTGACATCACAACCCTACGAGGGAGGTATTATTATCACCACTGTACGTGCAACAAAAGGAGCACAGAAAGAAAGGGTAACACGCTCAGTGTCACACAGCCAGGAGGATGTCCCCAGATCATCTACCTTTTGGACACAGACCCTGACCACCAACCTCCATCGCCTCCCTCGGTTCTGACTCACAGCCCACGTGGCTCTGTCTGGGAACCAACCACCACTTGTTACATAATTGCTGCAGAAAATCGGGCTCCAGTTCCCCAAAACTGGCCATCCAGTATACCCTTGAAATAGGTCACACTATGAGAAATTTGAAGGAAACTATGAAAGTAGGTAGTAGGCTCTACAAGATTCAAATAAATAAAGAGACATCCTACACCCCCAGATGGTAATGCTGGGGACTATAATTATGACAGTACTCTATCAAAGGGATTTATAAATTTAAGAAAACCCAACACAGAATAGCAACAGGACTTTTTGGAACTTAAATAAACTCTACTATTGATCTCAAAGACAGATAATAAAATAATGTATAATATAAGAGCAGCCAAGAACGTCCAGATAAATGTGGCCTCTCCATCCCATGGACTAGTATTGTCACAAAAAGGAGTGAAGTACTGACTCATTCTACTTCATGGAGGTCAATGTGAAAACACTACATGAAGTGAAAGAAGCCAGTCACCAAATGCCATGTATTGAATGATTCCACTTACATGAAATGTTCAGAAGAAACAAATCCTTAGAGACAAATGGACTAATGGTTGCCAGGGAGGGTAATGGGGGGGGTGACTCCTAATGGGTATGAGATTTCTTTTGAGAATGATCAATACACAACTTTGTAAATATACGAAAACCACTGAATTATACATTTTAAAGGGGTGAACTTTAAAGTTCATGAGTTACCTCTGAAATAAGCTGCTATTTTTCTAAAGGGCAAGGGTGGAACAGGAAATCCACAGGTCAATACACAAATGAAGATAAACTCAACTCCACTGGCAAGCAGGGAAATACAATTAAAATCTCAATGAGATATCATTTCAAACCCATCAGATTTGCAAAAGTCAACCCATCTGGCGGTCCCAAGAGCTGGAGAGGATGTAATGTAATGAGAAGTCTCATACAGGCCGGTGAGACTTGAGTCAATCCTGCTGCATTGGAGGGTAACATGGCAGCACCCAGTACAACAGCAAATAGACACATTCGTTATCTCAGCGCTCTTACTTCTGGTTTAAACCCTGGAGAAAGCCCCACACGTGCACCAGTCCCACCCACATCTACTCCTTACAACATGGTCATCAATAGCAAACAACGAGAAACAATTTATATTTTCATCTAGAAAGGAATATTTAAATAAACTATATCTGTACTATGGAACATTATGCAGTGTGTTAAAGGAATCAGGCAAATCTCTATGTACTGATATGTGACGTTGTTCACATTTTACAAACTTGCAAACAAACAGTTCGATCCTATTTGTGATTGAAAACACACCAATTACATTTCTGTCCATGCATATGTACAAAAACAACCCACAAAGATGCAAAACGCATTGCTTGCAATAGTTACCTCTGAGGAAAAAGTAGGTGCCACACGGGATTTCAATTTAATTTTGTGTGTGTGTTTATTTTCAATGAGACTTGTTTCTCGGGCATAAATAAAGAAGGACGTTGGGAAGGGAGTTCTGAATGAGGGAAGGAAGGAAGAAGGGAAGCTGATGGACAGGAAAATCGTGGCTTATGAGGTGGGCATGGAGGCAGATTGTCACTGTGTTTGCTGCTTGGAACTCCATTGGGGCAATAGTTTTGTGACAGCCAACCTCCCAGCTCTGGCTTCTGTTGACTGAATTCTAATTTAGAACGTCTCCAGAGCAAAAATTTCCAAGCGGGCATCCACAGACATGACTATTAGAAGACCCTGCTCTCCCGTCATCCACTGGGCACACCTGTTGGGTGAAAGCCGACCGAGGCTGCTCACCAGAGAGCCAGGCTGTGCTCTGCACACGGCCCTCCACTGCCTCTGCTGTAAGAGCTTTAGGAAACTGTGTGAATTCTTTTCTTTTTTTTTTTTTTTTTTTTGGTCCTCTCTTTATTTCCATGGTAATTTATGTCTGTGGGTAAGCATTTTATTTTATCAGAGACATGGGGCTAGAGTGATTTTCCGAGGCGCCTCGAGTTTTCCTTTGATGCCACGGAAATGAAAGACAGAGCAGCAGAGAGGATCTATGCTGCTTGTCAGAGAGTCGGAGGTTAGAATTACGTGTGTTGCCATTTACAGGGACTGTTCCGTGCCAGTAGCGACAGGGCAGTGCTGCTAATATCACGGGCATCAAAATGCGTCTGAATGGGATAGAATTGACGTGTCAGTCACAGGGTTAGTATCCCCACAACGGCCATGCAGGACAACTCTGGGTTATGTAGGTCTGACTCTTTTACTCTTAAACCTTTGAAAAGTTCCGAAGATCTATTTCAGCTTGAACGCTTTCTTGAGATACAACTTTGTGTGTGCGCTGTGGAAGGCAGTTGACAGCAAAGCTTACCGTCAAAGCTACTAATAAATTTATCTGAAAACACAGATTGTTTAAGTCCATAAGAAACTAACCATGTGAAGATATGGGCCAAAAAATTGTAGGTGATTTCTTTCTTTTTTTTTTTTAAGAATTAGTGCCTGCTAATGGTATGGGATGGTGATTTTTTAAATCCACAAATGTTTAATTATTAATTTTTAGTTAGATAAATAAAATTCCTTACAACATTAACGAAACTGAGTCTTAAAAGGCTTTATGAAGTGAGAAGACATAAAAATCCCTTGGTAAATATATGCTTTGAAGAAAATTTATAAAGAAAGCGTTAGCTAAAATGTAAAATTTGAATGTGATTTAAAATTCTCCCTTCCTATTAGTAGGTTAAAATTAATTTTATCTTGAAACAGATCCTGAGGCAGGAGCAATTCACTAGCTAAAAATAAAATTTAGGCCTCCACTGATGGCAATGTAAAATTAATAGGGGTTAGTAATATATATGTAAATACTTAAATATCCAGAGCACGGGAGAACTCAGAGGTATTATTACAAAGTCAGTTTTTAAATGGTATATAACATTTGTTTTACAAGCAAATTGGTTATTTTAAATTAGAATTGCATTGATGTTTGAGGAAAGGAGAGAAACATTCAATAGAGTCAAGTGTCTTTCTCATTAATATACCTGTGAATTTTTTTTTTTACAGTGAGACATGCTGTTTTGTTATTTAAATTTTTATAGTAATAGCTAATAAGGAATTAATAGCAACTATTTTACGTACATAAGAGGCGTCTGCCTTTCATTTTGCCCAAACTATCTGCCCAGCTCAGAAAGGATTCTCAGACCGTGTGAACCGAGTGCTTTTTAGGCACATAAATAAATATACAAAATGTTGCTTGCTGGAAACATGTCACTGACATTAAACAAATACTGCTCCAAGACAGCTGGGGTTTTCCTGAAGCCTCCTTCCTCTTTCCTCTAAGTCAATCTCATAGCTGAAATAAACTTTTTGAAGATATGTTCCACAAAATGTAGGTACCATCATCATTAGAGGAAGATGAAGTCACTTACCTCTGAGGCGACTTCAGTCTTGAACAGCCCCCTGGGTCTGTATCCTGTATGAAAGAACACATTTGAATCATTTAATGGACCCTTTCCCTCACACAGCAAACATTTATTGAGCACCTACCATGTGGCAGGTGCTGTGACAGGTGCCGGGGATGCTAAGGTAAGGTACATACAGTAGAGGGAGTCATCACCTGGGAGAAAGAGACTTTTATACTATGACCAGGCAGACATATGACTACAAACCGCAGGAAGACCATGGAGAAGGGGGATAGCAGACTGTATAAGACTGTGTCTACTCAGGGAAGTGCTGTTGGAAGCGGGGAATTCAGGCCGGGAGGTTAACAAACTCTGCCAATCCCCCATGGGCTCACCTTTGGAGCCTCTAAATTGCACTGTTGCTTAGAATTATTCTCATAAGGGGGCTACACACACTGAGTCCATCCATCGGAAACACCAGACTGTTTAGGAGGTTCTCAGCTTAGCTTTGGACCCCGACGGCTGCAGGATCAGCTGGGTGAGTCATGTGTCTCTTTGGGGTGCCAGGGTCTGAATTTGGGGAGTTGTATGATAGCAATGCTTACATTTTTCAGTGGCACAAGATAAGCATCTCATAGCAAATATTCATACATGAGACTAAGAAACATCGCCATACAATTTCTCCAGTTTCAGATTTTTTTTTTCCTCCGTAGAAAAATCTAAGAATCCTGATTTTATTTTATTTTTTTACATAATTGTACTATTTGTACCCTGTGTCCAATCAGGTTGCCAAAACAAAAATACTAACAGTGCACTGCTGACCTTCCCAGATATTAATCTGAAAATTGTGACAAAACAAACAACTTATTCTCTTTAGCCTAGATTATTTCAAGTTTGAACAACAGAAAATAGAAAAATATCAGTGGAAAGAGAAATAATTAAGAAATTTTACTTCCAAAATCTACTAATGAGGCACGATTCCCTCAGAATTAAATATATGTATAAATGACCAAATCTCCAAGGTTAAATGAAGACTTTAAAATAACCCGTGGTTGTCTATTGATCATTTTTCATGAGCTCCAGGCTGAATATTTTTTTCTTAGCAACTCTTTAAAAATCTGAATTAATGTTCTAAATCTTCCAGTATTTAGCTTATCTGTATAATGACCCTTTATATAATAATCCCTGAAAAAAATAATTCCCAGTAAAACTGAATGTGTGAAAATCGCTCCAAGGTGGAAAATGTTAATTTTGCGAAAGAACGGTGCTCCCAAGTTTTAGCCAGTGATATTTTTAAGTAGGCTGAGATTGATAACTCCAATAATTTCTGCATGCTAAGACTAGACCTTTTCATGTTCCTTCATAAGGGAAATGCTCCCAAATTAGAGGCACATTCTGAGCCGATTTGACCAACAACCTGTGTCAAACTGAAAAATACCATGGCGTCCAGCAAATGCAATTTCCTTTAGCCAGACTTGCCATCGCCAAATAGTCACCTTTTGTAAGGTTATTATAATGGCTTAATTTAATCCTCCCCATACACACACATGGATATGGTTACTGACTGATAAAGAAACTAATTATATTCATTAAATATTGCTGTAAATCTCTCTCCTGAAATAGCTATAATCTAGCCTCCCAGCAACTAGGATACTGTAATTCTTCATCTTTCTCTGATATTCTGTAAATGTAGCCTTCAGCTAACTTGCACTGTAGGGGCTGAGGTGGGGTGATTGCAATCCTGTGAGAGGATGGTCCTGTGGTTAGAGACGGGGGGGGGTCTTTGAGGGAAACTTAAGGAATTGGAAAAACTCTGAAGTTAGCAAATCTCTCCTCCCGTGGAGATGATGAAACAAAACACCTCAAAACTCTTAAAATACATTTTAATGTGCCTCTGTACAGGTTGTTATTTATATTTTCATCAATTGACTCTTTTTCTGTGAGCAAATCCCTATGTTTTCTCTTCATGGGGTGTCAATCGGTGACTACTGAAATGTGCAGGTAGGTATGTGATGTTTACCGTGTTGATTTTAGAGGCTAAATATTAAGTGGTGAGGAGAAAGTCGTCCTTAAAGCATCTGCAGTCTCATTTAGAATGTCATTCCGCTGAAACCTGTATAATTTTTTTAAAGCATATACAGCAAAATACAGTTTACCCAAACTAGCATTCTTCTAAGGAATTGTCAGGGTTCTTATCTTTGCGAGCACACGAAACTTTCAGATAATCGAGTCACCTCTTCTTTTTCTTTTTTTTTAATTTGAGAGAGCCTGCCCCACTTATTTTAAAACTCCCCTTTGCTACAAACAATCTCTATAAGGAGAATGGAAAGCCAAAGGAAAAAAAACCTGTTTCAAAGATCTGAGGCGTGGACAGAGAACGCTTTTCTCTCTGCACTGGCAGTTTTAAGATTAAAAGCCTCTGCCGGCTTCTCAGAGTTATCAAGCTTGTCCAGGGGCTGAAAACTCTTTGCAGATTTGTGCTACAGAAATTTTCTCAGGATAGACCTGTCTCCACTCTGATTTTTATGGCCATGAGCATAATTCCAGAAAGCTCCCTGGAATTACTGCTACCCTGGTCATCTCCTCCTTTTGAATGAAGACCACGCAAGCAGGCAGCCGAGCTTAGCACTCTAAGCCAATCACTCTGAAGTGGTCTCATTGACTTGAACTCCCGTTGCCGGTGTGCGTCTGTCAAGTTTAGGAATGAGGACATGCATGTATTTTTATTTCATTGCATTGCATGTGTGGGAGACAGCCTAGAAACCAGAAGCAACTGGTTTTCTCTGTCCCTCCGACTAAAAGCAGAGTCTCACCAGTAACATCGAATTGAATCTGTATGAAAGGAAAACTAGTTTGTGATGCAGAAGGTTGGCCCAGAGGGCTTAGATCAGCAAGAGGGAAACGCCCCAAATGTACCGATGCTGAAATCAATCCGTGCTGGCTCACCTGGGGAGCCCTCGTGTCAGGCAAAGGGGCCACATGGAAACAGGATGTCATCACAAAGATTAAGAGAGTCTCTCAAGTGACAGCCACCCTTCCTGCATGTCTGAGAAAGAAGTGAAATCAACCCCATTGTTGCCTGTTAATACCCTTGAAAGGGGACCTGTTTCTGGGAAACCTGATGTGCAAACACACCAAGTTACAAAATGATAAACTAAGACACTGATTGGCATGGCTCTGCATGATACCAGTCCCTCGGTCTGGAGTACTTCTGACGGCTACAGGCCTGAAGCATCGCAATGGCATCCTACCTCCCACAAATGCACTGAATGTGGAACTGACAAAAAAAACTCTGTTTTTCAAAAGGATAAACATATGTGTGCTGAAATATAGCCCTAGGTTCTGATTACAAACGTCTCAATAACGTCAAGGCTAAACTTTTCCATTGCTTGCTGTGCAGGTCAGTGTGGGCTGCAGGAGGGAGGCGTGACGGGTGGATGGATGCTAAGCTAACCTTGTCTCATGGGTTCTCCGGGGCTGAGGCGGGCTGCGGCGAATAACCAATAAGGACTTGCAGAGTCTGGATTTGGTTGTGCCCTGGCCTCAGCCCCAGAGACAGGGCCTCCAGCTTGGCCCTGGGAGCGCACAAGTCAGCAGCCGTGAGCCCCTCTGGAGTTGCCCCAGTCTGTGCAGGGCCCAGCAGACCACTTCCAGAGAACCTCTCTGCCCCGTGAGGGACTGGGACTTCCTCAGAAAAGCAACCCACCCGGCCTGGCCAATCTCTTCAAGTCCTGAGGGTCCAGCCCTCCTTTTACCTTCCAGCAAGAAGACTGCTTAGAATCATTTTTAGGGGCGTCTTGAAGCCACGTTCATTCACTGTGCCTCCAGCCCTGCCATCCTTGCCCACTGCTCATGAAGCAAGCCCCCTGCTCAGCCCTCCCGCGCTGCCTGACCCCAGGCCCAGATTCCTCGTCCCCGCCAAATAGCTCCACGGTGCTTCCTGGGTCCCTGTTCTAGCGTCTCAATTCCCATCGCTGTTCTGGGTTGTCTTTCTGTCACTGGTGTGTAGCAGTCCACTGTTTATCCTTCCGTCTCTCCCCTATGTGTCAATTACTCAGCACGTCCTAACTATCCATCTTCTCTCTCCAACTTTCACCATCTCCAAGGCCTGGTGGAAACGTGCCATGTCGTGTCTGAATTACGGCTTCGTCCTTTTCCTTGCCTGTGGTCTTACAGTCTCCAACCTGCGCAGCAACCAGGGAGCGTTCCCATTACACCATCCTCCTGTTCAAAGACCCTTAAAGACCTCAAGTTGTCCTTTTCCCGTGACTTGGAGACCACTGATGATATGGCTTCTGCCTTTCTCTTCAGTCCCTTCTTCTTTAACTCACACAGCCTGTGCTCCAGCCACACGCACCAACTCTGGGTTCTCACAATGGGCCCTGCCCCCTGCTGACCTCTCGGCCCTCGCATATGCTCTCTCTCTGCTTGGAACCTTTGCACTGAGCCCATCCCCTCACCACCACCTTCCTCGCCTGAATAATTCCTTCCCAGTCGCCAGATCTCAGCTGAAAAAGCACCACTTTTTCTCATTTCCCAGTTCCAGTTGAGTTGTCTCTTCTAGATGTTACCGTGACACTTTTGTTTATTTCCACTGTTGCATGTGTCACTTTATGTCCTAATAGCTGCCTCTTTGTATCCTCCAGTAGAGAGAAGCAGTGAGAGGAGGGACCAAAACACACTTTTTTTCAGAGGGAACCCCAGTACCTAAGGGGGAGCGTGACCCAGTCCTTAGGATTCCAGCCCTAAGAAGACGGATCTCACCATGCACTCACTGACTTACTCCCAAGTTCAATAATCCACTTAGGAAAAAAAAAAATCAACATACAGAAACTTTTCAAAAAGATACTTATTGTGCAAATACAAGATTTTAACCAAAACCAAAACAAAAGAAAAACACAAAACCATCGGAATGGTGGCAGCCCTAAGTCTACAGGACTCTCTGGAGAGCATCATTGAATCTCAAGGTCACTTAAGATGCATGAATCTGACGTTGCTCAGAAAGAAAATTAAAGGAGTCCTATCAGCATAGACCTGGGAGGCATTTTTCCTTATATTGCCTTTTTTCAGAACTTAACTAAAACTTGTATCTCTTTTACAGTTTGTCTACACAACTATATGTTAATGATAATATGGATATATATAGTCTTCAAAAGTCACGTAGACTTAACAAGTGACTTGTAAACATAAGATAAAAATTGCTCTCTGCTCTCCAGCATACAAAACGCCTATTCATGTGACGAGTACGGTTAGAAGAGCTTGATGCTAGTGCCACGCCTGCTTTCTGTGAGGTGGCACCGTTTTTCAGTATAAAGAAAATGTGCCTTGGACACAGATATTGGTTAGAATCCTGGCTACTTAATCTCTGAGGGTTTCACTTAACAGTCTGTAAAATGGCCATTTTAAGAAGAGAACCCAGAGGGTAAGGGGGTTGGGGGGTGGGAGATGAGGCTAAGGGGGATCAAGTGTATGGTGATGGAAGGAGAACTGACTCTGGGTGGTGAGCACACAATGGGATTTATAGATGATGTAATACAGAATTGTACACCTGAAATCTATGTAATTTTACTAACAATTCTCACCCCAATAAATTTAAAAAAATAAATTAAAAAAAAAAACAAAAAACTGTGCACAGATGTCTGGCAGCGCGGAGAACGGTCAGCTGGCCACCACCTCAGTGTTCAGCTGTAGGGAGTTGGGCAAATCACTCAGAATGACACAGCCACTAAAAATCATGCTTATGAAGAATTTTAGTAATCTTTAAAAATATATAAAATTATATATGTGTGTGTGTGTGTGTGTGTGTGTGTGTGTGTGTGTGTATGTAATAAAAAGCAAAAACAAAACAAAACAAAACAAAACAAAAAAAGAAGAGAACCGAGTTTGGGTTGGGCCAAGATGGGGGAGTGGGTAACTGCTGTGTTTACCTTCTCTCACATCAAAATGACAACTGAACTACAAAACAACCGTCATTGAGAATCACCTGAAATCTAGTGGAACCAAAGCCCTACAGAAGAAGCCACCTCCAGACTGGAAGGAGGGGCAGAGAAGCCGAACGCGCTGGTCACACACCCAGGTGTGGCCATTAAAAATCGGGAGCGATATCTCATCTGCAGAGGTTCCCCCCGCCCCCTAGGAGCAAGGGGTCCCAACTAGCCCCACACCAGGTTCCCCAGCCCAGGGTTCCAGTGCCTGGGAGAGACGTCCCCATAACTTCTGGTTGTGAAAACTAGAGGCGATTGTGGCTGAGACAGAGGGCGGCTGGAGTCTTACGTGTTCCTTCTAAAGGGACCGCGTATGGACTTACCATCAGAACCACTGGCTCTGAGCTCCAGTGCTGAGGCAGCAGCTAAAAGGTGACAGGGACATAAGGTGGGTGGGGAGAGAATGGCTCCAGGACAAGGGCTGGAGGGACAGCTTTTTCCCAACGGAGGAGCTGATGGAAGCCACTGTTTTTGTGGAGCCCACCCCTTCCCTGCGTGCAGACACACTCACACACACATGCACGCATGCAAACATCACACCTGAGACTCCATCAAGCTGACTGACACCATTGGCTCCACCCTGGTGATTTGGGACCCCACCCAGCCCAACTTTCAGGCACACCGAGGCCACTTCCAGTGGCTTTTCATACAAACTGCCTGCCTTGGCTCAAGCTGCAGACTTTCCTAGGGTCTCTCAAAGGTTCGCAGAACTCAGACAAGCAGCATCTGGCTTCAGCGTGTCCTGTACCTCTGGCTGTGCAGTCCTGAGCTCCACACTAGCAGCAGCTGGCCTAGGTTCGCAGCTTGGCCTTTCAAGACACTTCCAAGCCCAGTATGGGCACCAGTGGCCAGCTTCAAAACAAGCTGGAGCATCACCCAACTGCCTCCAAGGATGACACACCCAAGTGGCGAATTGGGCAGGCACCAGAGCCCTGTGGACGCAGATCCTGCTCTGTAGGGTCAGCCTCTGTACAACAACTCTTCCACTGTAGTTATGGCCAGTCCTCACAACCAGTGAGCCAGAGGGTCAATCCCACCCACTGACATGTAAACAACAACAAAGGCTCAACAACAACAGGAGGGCACACACAACCTACACAAGGGACACACCTGGAGTACCTGGCTCAGGTGACCAGGGAGACGGCGTCCCTGGGTCCCACAGGACACCTACTACATAAAGCCACTCTACTAAAACCAGGAGACGTAGCAGCCCTGCCTAATACATAAAAACAAACACAGGGAAGGAACCAAATGCGGAGACAAAGAAACATGTCCCAAATAAAAGAGCAGAACAAAACTCCAGAAAAACAACTAAACAAATTGGAGACAAGTAATTTACCAGATGCAGAGTCCCAAACACTAGTTATAAGGATGCTCAATGATCTATAGAAGAATTCCAACAAAGAAATAGGAAGAAGAACTTCCACCAAGAGATACAAAACATGAAAATGGAGATGGAAACCATAAAAAGTACCCATCAGAAATAAAGCATACAATAACATAAATGAAGAATTCGTTAGAGGGAATCAACAGTAGATTAGATGAAGCAGAGACTTAGAAGATAGCAGAAAACACCCAATCAGAACAGCAAAAAGAAAGAAAGATCCAAAAAATGAGGCGAGTTTAAGAGGCCTCTTGGGACAACATCAAGCATACCAGCATGGAATGCCCATTTACAGATAGACCAAATTTTTAGGTGCATGTTTTGTAATCACTAAGAGCACCAAAGTCTCACCACTAGGAAAGGTTCGTGAAGGGCTTCATCTTTCAGAGAGGGCTACGATTTTGAAGGACATGAGAAAAATGCAGGATATGTGATATATGTCTACACATCAGCAAAGCATTTTACTCAGTTAAGGACATAAAGAGAATGGAACAAAGCAAGGAATGCAAAGCATTGATCTCAGCACATAGTAGGTGCTTAAGAAAACAGGGTGCGTCCACAGCCAATATTCAGTTGACACGCATAGGCACACCAGTTATTGACAGCTTGTATCCCTCTTTATTGATCAGCACCCAAGTCATCAGTTGTCAAATATTTTCCGTATCACACCAGTTGAATAAAAGAATAGCTGAATATCATTTCCCTCTGTGCCTAAAATTAGATGTGGACTTGAACATTTTACAATTCCAATTTCACAAAATGAAAGAGATTCAAATTCATGTCACATGATCTGAATTTAGAAATTTAAATTCCCACCTCCAGGATAGGTAACCAACAAAAATCTATGATTTGCCTCCATACATTTCTCTAGACTGTTTGTTTGTTTGTTTGTTTAAATCAATCACACATGAAATGGAAACAATACCATTTATTCCTATCTAGGCAATGCTAGTTCTGAAACTCAATCAGATAGTTTGGGGAAAAGCGTTTTGAATCTATCAGTGACGGACAACGCAAGTTACCAGTCTGTAGCTAAATAAAGGTGTTTTCTATAAAAGCATTTCTTAGAAAATTGAGTTGGGGGATGAAGGAAAATACTCAGGAAGTCATCTTCCTGGGGGCTTCTCATCTTGGGTGCATTTATTTCTCTCCCACAGCACCTCCAACTCTCTCTAGAGAGCGAGGGAAGGTAAGAAATTGAGAGCAGAGCAAACTGTCTTCACTGGCTATGAAACAGGAGTTCCATTTAGGGGCTCGTGGGGGAAATTAGAACAGGTCGTTACTTAGTTTGGAAGTGATATGTGGGCCTCCCAGTGCCCCATTGCGGTTTGATTCTTGCGAAACAAAGAAGGGAAAAAAAAACAGCGTCTAGGTTTTATCTTCCTAAGGCTTTTTTTCCAGCACGATTTCTACACCAAAGAAAAACTTTTTGAACTCTATGTCTTCTAGTACAGACAATGACAACTACTTAAACTGCAGCTATAAAGTACTGAGTCGTTGATCTCAGTACCTAATCATGTTACTCATTTCATCAGAGTCTGATTGACACTAAAAATAATAAATTAGGACAGAAAATGATTTTATGGGATCTGTGGGCTGACAGGCAGGCAACGTGTAATATCTTCCATTACACTTGTCATTGAATTCTACGAGTATATGGTTCAGCTCTGAACAAGAAAGTTAGGGTTGTACAATGATATCCTGATTTTTATCTTCAATCGTCTGTCTCTTAAATACATAAAATTAATTTGCCTACTTACACACGCAATGAAAAGAGGGGACCCAAAAACACTTGCTCTGTGGTGAAACGTTGTTGTAGGCAGACTACTCCACGGTCAGGAGTGAAATAATACATTAAAAGCTGGATTCCTGGAGTAGCTAGAATATAGCCTCTGAGACGTCTGTTTCCTTCATCTGACCCAGTAAATTTATACATTCAAAAATCAATAGCCATACCTGCTATATCACTGGGACTCATTTGGGAAATTATTTTAGGAATGCTATACTTGAAAACGTCACATACAACACAATGGAGCCGGATGTTTGCTTTCAGCAGTTAGCAAAACAAAATTAATTCTTATAATTCTTTACAAGATGGTTGGATGGTTACATTTATGGCACATTTGTTTTTTCATTTCAGTAAATCATGATGGATTTTTTTTCTTTGAGTTTTGGGGAAAAGAAAAAAGCCAAGTTTGGAAAGGGAAGTTTAAAATATTCCTACTTTTCATTTTACGTAATATCTGTGAATCGTTGAGGATGATTTTTAATTTTAATTCATTCAATGAGGTCTTCTAATGCAATGATTTTCTCTATGGAAGTCCTTAACCACAGTGCCCATTTGCAGCTGATGATTTTTTTTTTCAATAAATAATTTATAAAGCTACTATACACTTATACTTTTACACTGAAAGAGAGAGAGAACAGAATTGTATCTTAAACTCTATTTACAAATTTACCTTGGCAGGCCCTCTTACTGCCAATAGGAAACCATGTTGCATATTTAATTTGCTCTTTTGTTACAACGGGGCTTAGGTTAGTTAATTTCAATTTTCGATTTCAAAAGCTATCAAATATGGCTCAGATGAGAAATCAATTTTTCTCAGCTGCCTCTGTTTTTGTGAGGGGAGGCTTCTTATTGGTGGAAGGTGAACCACGTGACATGGCAAGAGATTAGTTCACCAGACCCCGTGTTGCTGCCACCTCAATTACTGCCTGCCTCTTGTAATTTAGCCTTATAACACCTAATTTCAAGACAGAACTCATATTTAATTCATGAAAGCTTCCACAAGAGTAATTGTGAAATAAATTGCCATAGAAGATATCCATTTGTGACTCATTTTAATTTTGTATGCTAGCAGCATGCTATTTGTTCTACTTGTTTAACACTTTAACACAAACATTTTTTTTTTTTTTTAATATTGAACTTTATGCACTGATAGCTGCATACTTTGCACCATTTTCCCACATTACATCATCTGCTTTACTGGGAATTTCCTTTCACAAAACTTCCACCCAGTGGTATTTCCAAGGGTGGTTAACATCAAGAACTTATAATCTCCCAATTATTGAATGTGTTGTTATGATCCGCACAGAACTTTGAAAGTAGCAACTAAAATCACAAATGATAGCAGATAAATGGTAGTTAGATGACAAAGATCATTCAGAGGGCCGGGAAATAAATAGAATTTAATTTAAATAATATTTTAAACAAAGGCATTCATCACACATATTGGCATTTACATTTCAATATTGGTATATATTTTTAAATTCTTCAACCAAAACATATACATTTCCTGTGTATACACACCATTTCGTCCTTTCCTCCCTGTTGCTATGCCAACAAGGTGGGTGAGGCCTTCTCAACTGTCAAACTCAGCTGTCATCCCTTCACCCTAAAAGCCTTATAATTGCTTTTATTTGCATACGACAATTAGGCAGGATGGCTCACAGCGAGAAAAACCAACCTTTCTCTCCCCAAGTGCACACAACGCCAGCCTGTAATTTATAAAAGATACGCGCCATGTGGTGGAGCACTAAAATAGAGTGATGAGTCCTTTCATCGGATTGTAAGCCATTAACAAAAGAAAACATCCCCTTTTCAGGCTATAAAAAAATGCCTATCTGGTGTGAACCTGCAAAATCACAAAGTTCCCCCCCTCCAGCTCTACCCGCCCCCCATAGACCCTTCACATTCATTATCACATTGGACTCAAAAGGAGTTCTAGTGAAAGAGTTACATTTGGGTGTTTATGAGAAATGGGGTGCAAATAAAATCCACACTGGGCTAAAATTATATCCAGAGCAGTTGGTGTTTGGGGGCAGTTTTCTTTTTCTTCTTTTTTCTTTCTTTCTTTTTTTTTTTTTTTTACCCTTGTTTTGCATCATCGTGTTGCATGTTGAAATGTCATATTAATATAGTCGTTATTACCCTTTTCTTCAGGAAAAGCATGACAGGATTTTCCAATCAACGTTCAGGTCTGTGAAAGCTCAAGTCGGGAGGAATGTGGGTGCTTTAAATCATCCCCTGCTTCAGTTTTCAAAAGGTCTTCAAAAATTAGTGTCTAGTGTAAAAAGGTCACGACGTGGTTGGAAATCATTTTAGTGATTTACTGTCATCATTTTTTCCGGAGACTTTAATTCAAATTATGAAGGTATTTTAATTTCATTCTTACATGCTGCATGGAAGCTAAGATACAACTTGAAACAGATTCCTTTGTAAGGAATATTTTAAGGAGCCAATTCAGCTGTAGAGTTTTCTCAGCCTTGTCTTGGAGTTTGGGCCATCAGAGACCTTTATTTTACAGAATGACCATCAGATTTGAACTTCATTTCCTCTAAATTGTCGCAGCCTTCAAACTATTATTCAGAACATTAAAACTGTGACCTACTTCTTCCTCTAAGAATCTTTTAAAAGGCAGTCAGCATTATATTTTTATTCACCATTTACTGAATAAATACTGATCATATAGACAATTTGGGCCCAGGATCGTCAAATGGATAAAACTAATCACAAATCACACAGCCACGTGTCTGTCTCTAATCTTCAGAGGGGACTGTGACTACAGTAACATCTTGAAATAATTTCTCTAGATCAAATTCTGTATCCAACTTTTATGCTAACATCCATCAGTGAATTATAATGAAGAATTTGCTAAAGCAACAAAATAAAACTCTCTGGAGAAAAAGGAAAGGATTCACTTCAAAAAGCAGTGATGAAATTAAAACCAAAGCATTGATCATCTGGTCAAAACTTTCATGTTCCTTCAGAAAATTATGAAAACCAGTGTTTGAATAAAGTTACAAGATACACAAAAAAACTCACGCAAAAGGAATAAAAGACATGAACTACAATTCAGAAAAAAAGGAATTAAAATGCCAATAAATAATCCAAATAAGGTTGAACCTCAATGCAAGTTTTAAAAAGCATGCACTCTAAGGTTTCACATGCTAAAATGTAAAGATTAAAACTGCGATAACGTCATTTTGGCAAGGACATGTGATAACAGGCTCTCTAATACACAGCCCATCATCATGGATTCCAGAGGGCAACTTGGCAGTATGCAGCGAAATTTTAAACAACCATGCCTCTTGACCCAAGAATTCCACTTCTAAAATTGTATTCCAATGAAATAATCAGAAAAGAATGAACATACAATATACATAAATTTTCATGGAAAACAGGTCTATATCAACTTTTTTATGGTTGCACTATATTCTACACATTGTACATATATATGTATATATATGCAATATATAATATATACAATATATATTACATATATACAATATATATTACATATATAATAATGTATACATAATATATAATGTATATTACATATGTAATATATGCAATATATATAAAATACATATACCTAGTATATATATAGTATATATACTACATATATATACACTATATATAATATATATAGTATATATATACTATATATAATTTCATTTACATATGTTTATGTTACACACACAAATCTGAAAGGTGTACCACACCTATTAGGAATGGTGTTACAGTGAGAAGGATAGACCATAAGAGTATCTATAAATTTCTCTGTGTTGTTTTCAGTCACAACAAGCAGAATTTTCAGGGACAAGATATAGTTAGAATAGACTTTGAACGAGCAGTGTTTTATTTTTTAGATCAATACGTATTGAAACTTTCCCAACCCAACACTGCCGTTTCCTTTTGCTTTTTTTTTCTCTTCTAGGACCATTGTGTCCTTTCCTGCCCTCTTGCTAAACCTCATCTCTCATCTGCTGTTCCCTTCCCTGTTACACCTACGCTACGGAAACTCTCATTTTAATAGAATTTACCAACAGATTAAAGGTTCATCCAGATAGGGTAAAATAATGCTGTAATGATCTAGGATCTCACTTTGTACCTTTCCTGCTAGAGTTCTTGATATGAATTGAGGAATAAGGAAAAATAAGAAATGTTCATTTCTGGGGCGGGGTGGGGTGTTGCGGGGAGCTTCCCATATGAAAGCAGTCACCTCCAATAAACAGTGAACTTGCATGAACTTGGGCTCTGTCTCTATCCTACCGAGCAGCATTGCCGATTGACTTCCGAGTTTCCAGCATGGTTATAAGATGTGCTGAATAAATTGTTGTCAAATCAATGGGATGAAACTGAAAGTATTAGAATCAAGCAAGAAACTTCCCAGCATACATTATTCCATTCATGTTGCCCTATAGTAACGGTATCTTTAAGAACTCAACTGCAAAGCAAAGGTGAGATTTCATCTGTTTCTAGATAAATCCGCATACGATTACTCACTCAATTTTTTACACAGAAATACCCAGATGTTTGAAGCAGATTTATTTTACAAATGATTTGTTCATGTTTTGTCAGATGTACTTAAATAATTTTTTAATTCACTCTTTCACTTGGCGAGTTAGTACTTGCTCTGAAGCCACAAAATTTTAGGAGCCAAAAATAAAAGAATCCCAACAAAACTGATAGTTGGGAATTCACTCTTACTGGAAACATGAGATAGAAACTTCAACACTAATTGGTGCTTGAAAAACATATTCTGCATTTTATTGACACACATGTTACACAAATGAAATTCTTTAAAATCCTAAGGAAGCCTAATATGATTGATTACAAATGCATATGGCTTTTAAGATCTTCCTTTTCCTGTAGAAAAGATGCATTCCTGTCCTCTTAATTTTCTAGGACACACAAGTTTGTATGCAGTTTATACACACTTACTGAAGGAAAACATAAAACATAAGAAAATTGAGTAGAAGAAAAATATGTAGGATAAAATTTCCTACATATTAGCCCTCATTTTCACTTTGGTAAATCAATAGATTTATGCCACTGCAGGCTCTATTGTTCCATTAAAAAATAATAAAAATATATGCATCTTAAGAGCAGTGCTGAGCTGTGGTTTTATTATGTAACTTGAAGGCAAAATAAATACTTTTCTTGAAATGTAAGAAATATGACTGATGAATTGTGGATGTATTTGAGGAACCAGGGATTTCTTTATTTGCATTCCATATGTTATTTTTTATACTTTTTAAAAGTTTTCAAAGTGTGAGCATTATTTTAAGAAAGTATGCCTACATTTTGTAATTTTTATTTATCCATGACAATATTGTTCTTTAGATGAAAATTAGATGGAGAGCATCATGAGAAAAATGTACGGTGCAGCTGAATTTGGCCTATTGTCTGCTTCTTCTAAGCTGCCTTTCATTTGTGGCTGGGGCACTGGAAGGTGGGAACCGTGACTCAGTGAATATTTACTGCCTTGGAAATACAAAAATCAGATCGCTTTCCATCCACAGAGTGGTCGAGAGTCACTTCACGTTATTAGGTGTCTTATTTCCAGAAAAGACGTACAAAATGTATCCGAGGAGAGGGAATCAGAATTACGAGCAACCATTATGCCTCCTTCTTCTTCATTATTACTGTGGTTCCAATCAGATCGTATCAAAGGAGAAATAGCTTACACTTCTCTTTTCCAAGGATAAGACTTCAGGTCATCGTCTGATGAGATTTCTACTGTTAATATTTGTTGGGAGAATGCCCTACTTAAATCACGATTCCTTTGGAAAAAGGGTTGTACCTTTTGGCTGTAGTCTCCTGGCAGAGCATTCTCTCTTCTCTCTTTTTTATTTTCGCCTCACATCTGTCATAAACAGGAATCCATGGCTAAGGACTCTAAGTCTTCCATGAAATCCTGTGTGGAGTGAATATTTGTGCGGCATTAATAATCAATTTAGAGATGGGTTAGCAGAGGCTTGTTTCTGCCTCTTTTCTTGTACCTCGGCCCCTGGTCTGTGAACTGCAGAGTGGACTGTGACACTTTTAGGGAACAAAGTGTCCCCAGCAACCTCTCCCTCCTCGATTCAAACCTCATCTGAGAACTCCTGAAATGAAGCTGTCACTCAGGCCTGCTTGGGGACCTGTCACCACAACATTGAGCCTTTTCATTTGGATGGGTCAGCCTGCAATCCCTTGAAAGAGAAGTCCGCGTCACTGTGGTTTCTCTCTCCACAGAAATTCTGAATTCTAATGAAACTCCAAATCACTCCATAAAGGCAGGGGCCCAAGGACGTAATCCATCACAGATCTGAGTGAAATTTGTATTTTATCTTCCCCCTTCCTCCCCCCCCCAGCCATTATTCTAATCACTTAGGTAGTTCACAAAGGGTTGGTTCGCAGTTCGGGCGCAAAAGGAATGAGGTGTCCTTTGTCCCTGTACAACACTGATATTAGGTAGCAGCTCTCTGAAAATGAAAGGCCATGGCTCAAATTTCCTTGAGTAAATATCCATGCGCCTATTGTAGTTTGCACCTACAGTGCTTTACACACATTCCTGATGGGTGCTAGGCTGGGAGAGAAGAGAGAAATCCACATCCACATTTTATTTATTTATTTATTTATTTATTTATTTATTTATTTATTTAATTTTATTTTCTTATGTGCCCGTGAAACTGTCTTTCAAAAATCTGGTGTGAGCCTTTTGCCATAAGATGGAGCAAATAGCCTTGTTGCTCTCTAGTTTATGATCAGAAAGCCGGCATGTCTCAGATGTCTCCTCTGGAGAGCGTCACACAAATTATTTTCCCTATTTTCCTTATGTTCTTTCAGTAATGCTCGCATTTTTGACATAACTTACGCTCCGCGTCCAACCGCTGTCTTTTCGTTTTTCTTTTTTTCTTTGTTTTTGAAAATAATTGATAAAACTTCCACCAGGAAGGCACTGATGTGATTGCCCACTAAACTCTATTTCTTAGTAAATTTGTATAGTATATACTAGAATTCACATGAAAAGGCAATTTAGTCCAAAGTCCAGCAATGAATTTTTCCCCCTTCCCAGTGTACTTACTACGTAGAGCCTGCATTATGCTCCTAGGTAATTTAATAAGATAGGAAAAAAGATAGATAGATAGATAGATAGATAGATAGATAGATAGATAGATAGATAGATAGATAGATAGATAGATGTATACATTATAAATCTACAGATACAGATAAAATAAAATTGACTTTATTAATTTTGTTAACAAACTGAACCCCAGTTAACCTTTGTTTTATCATTTAACCTTCATGAACAACGAACCAGCAGTATTTAAAATGAATACGTTACCATGTCTTTCCCACCCTGACAACTCTACAGTCAGGTCTGTGTTACTTAAAACCTAAGAGCCACCAATCCACATTGCCTGCTTCCCACTACGACACCTCACCCTAAACATGTCAACTGCCTGTGCTGTAAGTGTCTAAAGGACATCTGGGATAACTCCAGGTGCTTCCGCGTCCAGACGTGAATTGTCATTTTTTTTTTCCCCAGTTGATACAGAAAATGCAACAGTCCATTGCATATAAAACAAGTCCTCCACACCCAGTCTGGCTGCTTGGAGTGTATATTAAAGAGGAATCATTGGAAAAAATACCACCAATATTAAATTAAGGTTTCCCTAGTTGCTGTTTTCATGATGCATTTTATTCTTTAGAAGAGAGAGAGAGAGAGAGAGAGAGAGAGAGAGAGAGAGAGAGAGAGAGATTCAGATTGTGAGTTACAGCTTGTCTTACCTTTTTTTTTTTTTTTTTTTTTTTTTTTGGTATAATATATGGAAATATTAGGGAAAACGCCAAAGCCACAGTATTCTCAAATGTAAATCCCCATTTTTGGATCAGACTGAATTAGACCATTAACTTACACTTTTATGTTTTACTGTGTCCTTCTTTGAGTTACTTATGTCTCCTTTCTGCTTTTTTTTCCCTATGAGTGCTAAATGCATACACCAGGGTGCCAAAAAAATGTACACAAGTGGACATTTTGGTCAGCATTGCTCAAGCAGTAGCTCGCCGTCATCAGAAGGGTCTGGACGCTGGTGGGAACCACTCTGAGTACCTCTTGTCATTGCAGAAGTAAAACGTGACTTGTATTCATCTTTTCTTATCGGTATATATTGAGGATTACGATTTTAATACAGTGTTCCTTTCTCAAATTTTGTATACATTTTTTTGGCACCCTCTGTGTATATATGCCTTCTTGCATACACAAAATGTATCCCCTTTGTCTTGATTCAGATTGAATACATATCAACTGTACACACACACACACACACACACACACACACACACAGGCTTGGGGAGAACATTAAAATTAAACATTGTAGAGCTTCCCAAACTGTCTGGAACAATACATATTGTTCTTTCTAAACCTGCAGAAGCCACTCACATTACCTGAGGCTTACGTTGTGATATTGTCTAAATATGAAGTCTAAAGACCCAGTAGGGAAGTTTGTATTAGATTTTAGTTATTTATTGTGGCTCAAGGACAGACTTAGAACATTCCCCACTCCTCAATCGCCTCGAAAACTCAACCTTCCTTATTAGAGAGAGAAATTAGGAACTGTTTATCTTCATTTTAGGAATAAATGCCTGCGTTTAAAACGCTAAATAGTCAAACATGACTAGCCCTGACGGGTTAGCTGTCATTCACAACCTGCCTAATTCTCCTCTCGGGTAACAAACCCTCTTTAGTGTTGAGACAAATTAGAGTGTCCATTTTAATTTTTTTTTCACAGAACTGTATTAACCTTTTATTATATTCAATGTACCCTGCTATTTTCTATTCCATTTCATATTTTATATTACTTGAGTTATAATTGACATGTAACATTAGTTTTAAGTATACAACAAAATGATTCAATATTTGTATGTATTTTGAAATGATTGCCACAGTACGTCACGGTAATATTGGTCACTATGTATAGTTACAAAATTTGTTGTGTGAGGAGAACTTTGAAGATTTACCCTCTTAGCAACTTTCAAATATACAATACAATGTTATGAACTATGCTGTACATTAGATCCCCACAACATATTTATTTTATAACTGGAAGTTTTGACTCCCTTCACCCATTTCACCCACCCCACATCCCTCGCCTCTGGCAACCACCACTCTATTTAATTCTTATTTCTTACAGCAGAGATTAACAAGTGAAGAAAAATTATACTTTGACACGAGCTAAAAAAAAAAAAAGTTAACTTGAAATGCTGACCAGTTATATCTGTGTTATGTGCGTAGAAAAATGTGGTAGCAACTCAAGTTTTGCTTCTTGTTGAGAAGTGTTTGTCTCCCACCAGGGAATTCAATTCTGAAGCCTTGAAAACATTTCCAAATGCAGAGAAATATTGCTATTTACTGATGCAAAATTATAGCAGTTCATAAAACAAAATTCACATCTACTAACCATGCCGAACAACTGTCTCTGCGTTCAGCTTGGGTAATTCTTCCAATCAATCTTTTTATGGCCACTGAAATACAGAGTAGCCTAAAAACAGCTTTTAATAGAAAAAGCTTGGATTTGACAAACCCGCTGGCTCCTGGATATGTCGATTTGACCATGAAACTGAAATGACTTGTCTCCTCCCCAGCAGTCATTCTCATTACACCTGTTGAGTTGGGCTACCCGGCCGGCTTTTGGGCCAGTGAAACTTGGATCTGTGTCTGAATTTCATTCCTACTCTTGGCCAAAGTCACCTCATTCCACAAAGGCAAGTTCTGCGTGTTGAACGACACCTCCAGCAATGAATTCACTGGGGGCCAATGGAGGAGTCTGGACAGTACCTGCCATTACTAGAGTGGTTCTTTCCCTCTCCACCTCTCTTTGGTGAGCCAGTCAAAATTTCCGTGAATTTTCACTGTGTTATGACTGAATTCCAGTCGTCCAGACAAGCGTGCAATGAATTCCAACCCGGAGTTGCACACATTCTGCCTTCACAAGAAGACCTACCTGGCATGGTTCACCCCCTCCGCCCTAAGGACCCCGGCAGGGGGGACTCTGCACCTTCATTTTTTCACTCCCAAAATAACATGAATACATCCCTCTCCTGCCCACTGTACCCCTAGGAAGAAGGCACAAGAAAGTGCTGGGAAGTGTTTTGAAGTGGGAGGCAGAAGATGGCATGGAAGTAAACAGTAATTTTATTAATTGGCTCAAAATAGAAAATGTTGAGTTGAAATCAGCGCTACTTTCTTCAGAGTAAACACTACATCGAACAGCCAAAGTGATATGGTTCAAATCCACTTGCGGTTGCTTCTCCGGCTGGTGAGATACAATTAAAAATGGGGGACACTGCCAAATCTCATTTGCTGCTTTCTTTCCTGTGAATACTATCTGTACATTCGGGTCTTTGTGGTACATCTCAATGGCATAGGAATCCCACTACATCTGCTTATTCTTGATTTTTATCAATGGAAAGAAATATTCAATTCCCATGTGGAATTAAGTGCTGTGTTTAAGACTTGCCAGGCCTAGTGCAGCCACCAAGAACACTGCTGCCTTTCTCCTCCCCAGCCCTCCCTCCTTGCACTTGCGTGTGTGTGTATATACGCGTGTGCAAGTTTCTTCCTCTCTGGCTCGCGTGTGTGACACAGCTGTTCCTGAGTGCTCACAGTATGCCAGACAGGCAGTGAATGGGTTAATCGGCATTTTAAAAAGGTAACTGTCACCAGCGGCAGAGTTATGACCAGAATTGGGAGATGGAAGGCAGGGCTCCCATCCCTGGAGTCTTCCACCTCCAAGAGCAGGCTGAAGACGAAAGTCCTGCTTCTGCTGGCTCTTGATTTTCCCTTTCAGCTGGAACCGCCAATCCCCTGCGCTCTCTTTTGAATTCACTGTATCAAGCCAGTAGTTACAGGAGAGTCGTCCGTGCTCTGTCCTGACCATAGAATTACCTTGAGATTTTATTGTAGCGTAAATATGCAGTAAATCAATATGTGTGGGGGTGTTTTTAATCATGCAAGATGTATATACACGGGATTTGTTTGGAAAAGAACTATAAAATGACTAGCGTCACAAAGAGACCGACACACTTTTAAGACATCTCCATGACTTTTCGTGTGGGATGTAAAATTTGTAAATGGGTTCTTAAGCAGGTAATTGGAGACCCTACGTGAACGCCATTTACCTCAGAGCGTGATTACCGCAAAATAGATACAACCAGTGCGGCAAGTGGCTGCCACTGGCACCCAACATGACTTCCTAGTTTAACATCAAAAGGGAGTATTTCCTTTGGTAGTGAAAGAGGCTCCTATCACACTGAAGGCAAAGAAAAACAAGGGAAGGGAACGATTAAAGGGGGATCTCTACCTTCGGTGGGGATTGAACGCACACTCGTCCAAGTTCACACACACACTCGACGGTGAACAGTCGGAAGTCAACGACCAGCTCTTCCTCTTTCTCTCCCGTGTATTCCTCATCACAGGGCTCTAAACGTAACAGGTGGTCAGTAACTACTGTCAAGTTCAATGGCCCTGTGAGATGCAACAGAACTAGAAAAGGATCATTCACTTAAAATGTTAAGGACTGTGAACACTGGCCATACCACAATAGGTCAGAATTCAGGCTGCCTATTAAAACCTAAACACACACAACTACAGTAATTCCAACTCTGCAGAAATAAAATTAAGTATATAGTAAGAATATATTTTCTTATGCTAATAGTTTCCAGGCAGGGGCTCTATGCCTCCTCGATGTGGGAGAAAGGGTCATTGTAAAGATAGATAAACCTCTACAACACGTGATGGGTCTTTGCTGTGAAAAGAAGAGCTGCTACCCATCTACCCCTCGCACAAACACTATCTGTTCAATTCTCCTATCTGCCCTTCGCCTGGCGGCCCAACCCTCAGATTCTGGGCTTCAGAACTGCCCATCATCCAACACAGTGCCTGAGTAGGACAGCCAGAGTCTTGGCATAAAATAAATATAGCCCAGTGGCCTGGTAGAGCTTCAAAGTCTGGGCTGGGACACACTTACACACACGCGCACGCACACATGCTACCCCACTGGGAAACACGGCATTGGCTTTCCCCGTCTGCAGCAGCCTGCACCAGGGCAGGAATCCATACCAGCTCAGTTTTCTCTCCTGCAGGCAGCCTTTCGAAAAACGAAGTAGGGGGGATTGCAAAGGATCAGTACCTCTTCTGGGGCAAACAGAAGGGTGAATAGAACTGGATTCATTTTGGACTATGAAAATTGCTCCTTGTTACCTCACTTCCTTGCTATTTATAAAAGAAATCTCCATTAATACTCAATTAGTGTAATTAGTACCCATTCACTGTGACTTTGGGAACTTGGGATAATTTCATTTAATCTATTTCACATCCATAGCCAATATTACAACAATAAACGGTTGCATTCTTTTTGCGGGACTGGTGTAGGCTTATTCTTCCCCTTCCCCGAATGGCAATTCATTCATGAGTGCTGCCTGCCTTACGTGCCCCTAACAGGTATGCGTTTAAATGGTTTCCAGTGGAATTCTACTGTCAGCATTCTGGTACGCGCACGTGGCCTGCTCTCCCCCTTTCGCCTTTTGCATCTTTACTTACTTGTGCCCAAGCCTAATGCAGTATAATTGAAACAATTTTATTGTCTGGAGCTATTCATGCTAATGTTTCAATGACAGAAAATACTGGTCAATTTGACAAGTTAATATGACTTCAATGGTCATTTGAACTCCTTTAAACCATTGGGTGCTAAAATTGGTTGTCACCTTTCTTCACCTGCAAAACGGAATTCAACCAGTACGTAAGGCTGGGGGGGGGGGGGATGGAGAGGGAGATGGAGAAAGTTTTTCACTAAAAAGCTGCTCTACCAGGAGTAATCTCAAGTTTTGATAATTGATAAGCCCCTCGTTTTCAACGGTGGGATCCATCGCAAAAGCGACACCTGACTCCCCCATTCACCACGGTTATTAAAAGCCCCTAAAGTTGTGTCTGGTCTCATATGCTAAAGGTTTGACCAGTCTCCTCTCTCCACTGTCCTTAAAAATACTGACTTAGTTGCTACGGGATCAAATAAGGGGACTTGTTACTTAGGATAGCATTTAAAGATCCTTCTCTAAGACTTTCTACTATCCAACATAATCTCATACAACGAAATTTCAGCAGTAACTCCTTTGCAGGCAAACTGTAAAAAAATCGTGTTAAATTTTTTGTGCATTTCTGAGCCATTCCTAAGAGCTTTACATGGAATGTTTAAATAAATTTACATATAACAAAAAACCCACTTTGTGAACTAAACAGCTTATGGGTTTGTTTTGTCTAAATAGAGTTTGGAGTGCATTGTGGGACCCTCTGTCACTCTTCCTGTATTTTTCCAAAGAAACCCTGGATTCTAATTACATCAGTGAGGGTCTGACCGGCATATGTTGACTTCTCTTTACAACGGCAAAAGCTTTCTGTACTATTTTGGGGACGATTCCTTCTTGAACAATATCTTTAAAAATACCCCATTTTTTCTTGGGCAAACTGAATTGAACTTTGTTTCCTTGGATAGCTAGTAGCTGGTCTTCTAGGTGACAAATACACCCTGTCACTACTTCTAGGCTCGTATGGCCACAAACATACCTGTCTCCTTCCCTTTTCCACATTTCACAGGCCATGACTTGCTATCTTGGCCATGGCTTAGCACTTTGCTTTTAATCTCCACACTTTGTTTCTGAAAGATTCGCATTGTTTTGCATGGGGAATTACCTCACCTGACAGCCACAACACACGTCATTTTTTTGTCCACTTAGGACAAACACATGTACCAAAGTCATAAAAAGTGTGATATCCAACTATAAGGTTGTTGCAAAAGTAATTGCAGCTTTTGCAATTATTTTTAACCCTTTTAACCGCAATTACTTTTGCACCAACCCTAATAGAAAAGTCAAAACGTTCTTAGAGTTTTTCAAATGCTTTTCCTGCCCCTCTGATGTGGTCCTGCAAAGATGAAACCCAATGTAAATTCAGACAAAGAAATAACTAGAATAAACCCAACACTTCCGCACCCCCCAAATGGCTGCGGTGTAGTCCGTCGATGGATATTTTAGAATATATATTTAAAATGTTTTCAATTGAAAGCAATTTCATGAGTTTCCTATTCCTTAGAGTACGATGGCGTTTGGGTCTGGATAGAGGCTAACGTTTTCCGCCCCCCGTCACGTTTTTCTTAGCACTCAGACTTTTCACGTGGAAGCATAGATGCCCAAAGTGGCTCCTTAAAACAGAAGGTGGCCTTGTCATTAGAAGGAATGTCCTTCCTGGCTATCATAATCTGTCTAGTTGTGTCTGAAACCCTCCCACTGCCAGGGACCTCATGGGCTGCAAAAGGAAAAAGAGTGGGGGCGGGGGGGCAGGAAAAAAATCAAAGTGCTCAGTTGAGATACATCAGAGAGATTAAACCAGAAGGAAACCGTCATTTTCAAGTCCCCGGAATTCTGGAGCAAAGAAGTCAGTAGTCCCAGGTCTGCATCAAAAGAAAGCGGCATTCTGTGTCATTGCTAGACTTTTCTGTGATGTTTTGCCCTTAGTCTCTGAGTCATCAAAAGTTGCCTTTAAAAAAAAAAAAAATAGGATAGGCTATCCCTTTAAAATTAGATCACTTCGTATTAATATGCAGAATGGGTTGTCAGTTGACCAAATCAACAAATGTACTTCCTCATATCCTCATTTTCACTTCTATCTATGAATATTTTAAAACCCTGATGTGCGCTTGGCCATTTGGGTTTTAAGCGAGGCTTGATCACAGTGCAAACCCTTCATTTTTATCCCTTAGCTGAGGGCTTCTTTTTCCCTTTTCCAGGGTGTCATTAAAAATCTGATGCCAAGAGCCGGGACTTGGCAAGGTTTGCAATATAATTTGCAATCTGCAGTGTTTGCTGGCTAGCCCCCACCTGCCCCCCCCTCTTTTTTTTTTTCCCCTTACCAGCCTGCCTGCTAGAGTCAATAGGGGGCATCGCTCATCTGTCTAAAAGAAAAATAGCAGCATACTAATTAGAATTCTATTTGCCAGAAGCCTCGGAGTTGCTGTGCTTATAGATTTCAAGCTTCTTTTGTTTGAATTAAATTGCCAACTTTTTTTTTTCTTCCTTCTTTGCCGTAGTATGAGAGAGCGGGTGCCCTATTTGATTGAAGGGGGGTGTGGGGGTGTTACCCGCGGGAAGAGCCTTAGCTATGGAAATGCTGAGGAAATGTCAGGGTTGTATTTAAAAATGCCTGGTATGCTTTTCAGGGGCTGACTCCTGTCTTTCGAGGAGTTGTTTTGGGGGAACTGGTGGGAAGGTGGAGAAGTTCAGAGGGCAGAGGTCCCCAGCCCAAGCCCCTTGCCTGATGCTGAAATTCTGGGGGAGAGTGACACACTCCCCCCTCTCCCCCCCACCCTGTGCAAAGCCAGATGGTTCCTGCTTGGGCTGGGATAATAATGGAGCACAGTCCCCCTTGGTCTGTTAGAGATCCCCCCCAAAGGTGGGGGGTGGAGCCCACAGGCCCAAGATGCAGGAAAGGGCCATCAGAATAGTAACTTGTCTTTATGACCCTTTAATAAAGTTCTCATGGTGCCCTATTAAAATGTCAAAATTTCTCACAAAGAGTTTGAAGGTAATATCCATGATCCAGTTCAAAACGAGCACACCATCCAAAAACTGGGGGTTCCAGTAAAGTACCCACATGATTTGCTGAGGAATCCTACAGCACAGCCCCAGTGTCAGGAGCGTGTCTCGGGATTTTTTAAAGATTTGGAACTAAGCGAAGGGAGGCCGGACCTGTGAATCCAGCCTCAGAGACAGTTAGCAATTTGCCTCGAAACTAAGCTCATATAAAGGCTCACCACAGCTCATTATTCAGTTAATTGTCCTTTGAAACACAAGAAACAGGAAATATAGACCCTATCGGAGGCTTAAGTACATGACAATGAAATTTACAGTCCAAATGCAATTGTCCACACAATAATGAGATAGCTTATATGCGAATGTGTAAAGACAACGTTGTATTAAATATAATAAAATTGTATTGACTGATACCACAACAGAGATGGGGGCTCCTATTTCTGAAGTAATTTTATTAGGAGGAAAATACTTTGCTATAGAGCAAAATGGTTCATTCTAGGGCCTGTTGTACCCTAGACACTGGGGCTGGACCTGGAATGGTGTATCCACCACCACCTGTCAAAGTGCTAAAAACCAAAAAGGACCTTCATGAATGAAAAAGGAAGGAAGGAAGGAAGGAAGGAAGGAAGGAAGGAAGGAAGGAAGGAAGGAAGGAAGGAAGGAAGGAGAAAATGAACCATCACCTCTATTGCTAATGCTGACCTCTTCTCTGGTTAGTGTATTTCTTTCTTTATGATTAGACAATCCAATTCAAGAGGAAAGAATGAAATATAATTTTTGTGGATCTATCTATTACACGGGAACCAGTACAAAGGTAATTTCTTCAAGAAATTTGCCAAACAGAAGGTCTTACAGATGTTAGTGATGCATTCCTTGGAAGTGACATATTTTAATTGAAATAGTTTGGGGGTCTGCGTCTTGCCTGAGCAAGACCTTACTTTCCTTACGTCACTAAAGAAACAAACATTTCAGAATTGTTTAGAAATTATTTCCTGTACTTGAAATAGAAAATGTTTAGGTACACAAGCATTTTATTCTCCTTCTACGTGCTCCTTTAAGTTTCTTAATAGTACTCCACGCTGCAAAGCAACATATTTAATGCTGACAGTGTCGTATAAAAAGCCCAGAGCCAACTCTGTTCACATCTCTTTGAATTGCTTTTCCAATTCCAAGCCTCTAAGAACCCACTCCTCTTTTATCTGTTCTTGTTATAAAAAGTGGCAGGAGGCAGAGTGGCAGAATGACCCACAAGATGGCACCTGTCACCAGGAGACTTTTCCTGCATTCTGCAGGCCAAATTTTGTTTGAACTCTCTGTGGCCTCTGTCATATCCTCAATTTCCCTCCACTCTTGGCTCCCCCGACTTTCTCCCCTCCGTGCAGGCTAAGGCTGTTGACTTAGCTTCTGAAACCTTGTCCTTCCAGAAGCCAAAGTAAAACTTTAATTTGAAATCTGGACTCAGAATGAAGCAGCAGCAGCAGTGACAGGATACAGGGCAGTGGACTGTCACCGCAGCCAGTCAGTGATGGAAATGAATGTTTTAAGACGTTGATTTTCCCAGAGGCGCTGCCCTAACTCACACGGACTCTAGGCCTAGGGGTCAGGGAGCTGATTGCCGCACTGATGAAACTGTGGGGTTTGGGCAGTTTTGTTTGTTTGGGTTTTTTTTTAATTTGTTTGTTTTGTGTGTGTTTGGGTTTTTTTTGTTTTTTAAGGCAAATGCATGCCAAATGGCTGTAATGGAAGTCTTCTTAGACTGGTCTGCTGCATTTATCCCTGGCTGGAGTCAAACACGCATCTCTACATATGAAATCCAAGATCTTAGTTTGCAAAGGATTCTGATAAAGGGAAAGGATAGGACAAATATCTTTGAAGGACCAACAGGTTTAAAAGAAGAAAAAAAAAAAGGACTCATTCCTCAAGAGAACAAGGACACAGAGAATTTTACAATGTGTTTGGCAAGAAACAGTTTCCATTTCTCTAGCCACTAACACTGTGTGATTTGGAGGAATTAGACTATTCAGGAATTCGTTGAGGAAATGAATAGATTTCAGCACATTAAATCAGTCAGTGTGTGCAAAAAGACTAACGGGGCCGGCCAAAGGTTAGTTTTATTATTAGAACCATGAACCGTCCTTAAATGTTAAAGTCATTAACTCATTAATAAGAGGATGAGGATGAATATGACTTTATCAATATTCTTTGAAATGAACTCAATTCAAACAACAGAATTGGGTTGTTGTATTTTTTTTTTTTTTTTTTGGTCTCACACTAATTAACTATAGCATTTAAAATAATGAAAAGCCAGGCTGCAAAAGGGGGCGCAATGCAGGCAGGAGGGGGAGGGGAGACACTTATCCTTACTGCCTGAGTCTTCTCCTGGTGATGGCCAGGGACGCTGACAACCGCTATGGACCTACAACTTTGGCCTTCCCCCTCCTCTTTCTTCACTCTTGTCTTACGGAGTCGGGGAGGCATGGAGGGAGCCTGCCCCTGGCAAGGCACAGTGACCCACTGTGTGATCAGATGTGACGACACCCTCTCCCCTCTCGCCTTCAGCCTCGGGTGGGGTCTGTGGCCACCCATCACCTCCGACTGTTCCACTGCGTTCTCCCAGCATTTCAGTGCTGGTGCGAGAAAGGGTCTTGAAACAGTGTAATTAAACTCATCTCCAGCTGGTGTAATGAAACAAATAAGAGAAATGCATTGCATGTCAAGGACAGCTAACATTTGTGCTTTTTTTAAATACAATCCTCTTTTAAAAAGTCATTGTTGTTTCTCTTTTAACGACCATCCGGCTCACTTGGGAGTCATGGTTAAGGTCAGCTATTATACATAAATCCTGCCTCGAGTAAAAATTTACTCCGTGAGATAAAATGACAGGCCCGTACAATAACACATGGAAAAAAAGTCATTCATTATTTATTTTTTAAAAAAGGAAAAGTAATGGGCTGTCTTTTTGTACATGACACAGGGCTAGATCAAAACTTGTGTGTGTGTGTGTGTGTGTGTGTGTGTGTGTATTATTACAGAAGCACTATCCCCTCTATCGTATCCCTGCTTTTCTAATTATTCTAGGCTTTCTGCTGGAAGACAAAAAAAGCAGCGATTTCATAGCTCTCCCATGGAATCCACTGAACCCTTTCCTTCGAACTTGCCTCCTGCTTCCTTCTTGCTTGCGATGCTCTCATCTCCCGCTAGATGAATCTTTTCTTCTCTTTCCTGCAAGACTGAACCATGCAAGGAAGGGAAGGCACGGTAGCGGGCAGAAGGGCAGGGCAGAGAAGCCGAGATTCTCACTGTGCCTGCACGCATCTGTCTGTAAGTAGGACTCGCATATAATTCAGCGAGACACTCCTCTCCCTTTGGAGTTGGGCACCAAAACAAGCTCATGAAATCAAACAAGAGGGCGAGAGCTTATCTCCCCCCCCCCACCCCCCCAACAAATTTATCAAGAGTTGGTGGTGGGCTTACGAAACTGTCCTGGAGGCACAAGGTGGAGATCAAATGTACTGTTGAGTAAGGAAACGAAGCACAAACTTTGCCCAGAGCTTGGGGACAATGATACTCCAAGATTAACCCACCCTCTCAATTAACACCTCACATGAAAATCCCCGCAAGGTCATGGGATCCGTGCTTCCGTGCGGTCAATCAGTGCCGCCGTCTCCATACAAACCGAGATCGAATGCAGAATTAACACCAGTCCCCAAGCCCTCCTCACAGACTCACGTCAGATTAAGCCCTTGCAAGAGAAGATATGAAAAGCATTTCTAATTAGGGTCTGAGGTTACTGGTTAAAATGCAGTCGAGCAGTCTACCAACCATTCTTCTCCTTTTTTATAATTTTAATTAAACTCAGATACTATTTAATTCCTACCTGCATAGATTTAGTGCTACTTGAATGCAAACCTGATAAAGAATATTCCTGATCTCCACTTAGCTGACACAAGGACTTATTAAAGGGCGGGTGACCGTCTCCAAGACTTCCAGGAGTCCCTTTGCAATAACTTCTATCAAATGAAAAGCATAATATTTTTCTGTAAATAGGTTTTTTTGTGGGGGGTTTTTTTCCCCCTGTGAAACTCTGACTTCCCTACTCTCTTGACAAAATTGTAATTATAACTTCACTGTAGGGGTGACTTTACCATCAGGCAAGCCATTAGAATATTTTTTCTTGCACACCAAAGCTGTTTCCTCATGGCTTACGGAAACTTGAGATGGACGCTGGAGAATCTTTGTTTCTCTTTTTTTTTGCACAAATGTATCCCTAATGAGATGTGGCTGTGTGGCTTCTGTATTTAAAAAAGCTATGGACCAGCCCCTCTTTGAATTATTAGGCATTCCACAGTGTGGCTCAGTCCTTCTGCATTGTCTGATTAGCAGTCTAGTGTCTTGGTGCCCATTTTTAATATCTGCGTTGACCCCAGAAGCCTTACACAACATCTACAGCATACTAAAGCCTTGTTCCTTCAAAGCACAGGTCTGAATAATTCAGGGTCTGTAACGGCAGGTTGGCCCTTCTGAAACCATTTGGGCAACTCTGTGATTCTAGAATTCGTGAATGCCAGCTTCTTTTCCAAGGCCTTTTCACTACTCTCCCACTGGTGGTTTCAAGTAGACATTGTTTCAAAAACACGGTTCTGATGCCTTGTTGGAATAACAACAATATCAAAAATTATCCAAATAAGTCCCCATTTTACATACTCCCGGCAGAATTACTGCTTGAGCCGGCAGCAACACACAGGCCTAAAACCTCCCATCTACTGGGTAGAAGTGAAAAGACATTCTCATGTTTCTTTTTTTTTTTTTTTTTTTAAGTGTATTTGAAATTCTTAATAGAGAAAATAGCATGAAGACAGTGTTATGGGTTGACGATCTATTTTACATTGAAGGAAAAACATTTTGTGAAGAGACAATAGTAGAAGGAAAGAGTATAACCAATCTAAATACAAGATCTGGGAAATTTTGGAATTTAGAATTAGAAAAGAGCTTTAGAGATCGTAGAATCTAGAATTTTAAGTGGCTAGACTAACTTTTTGTTCCTCTTTTTTTTTTTCCCCTCAAAGCCGTAGAACTCAGGAGTACTGAAAAGGGTTAAACCCTCAAGTAGTCAGCTTGTACCCTGGGACCGTGGCATTTTGAGGCTACATTCAGTGCTGTTTACAGAATGTTCTGGAAGTTGCTTTAGCCTGCATTACAAAGGGCTAAGTCTCAGACCGAGCATTTCGTCTGAGACTTCCGGGCATGGAGCTGTTGTTTTGGCATGTTTGGTCAACAATAGGGTTTGCTGTCAACCGGACAGCAAGCACGAAACATTTTGTGGGAAGGGACAGGTTGTGAGGATAAAGGCACACTCCATCGTCTCCATGTCTCTTTCCTTGGTCCGCTCTTTTCTGTCCCCACTGCCACAGGTCTGGGTCCCTCGTTACCCACCTGTCACCTGGATTATTGCAAGAGACTAATAATTGGCTTGTCTTATTTTAATATATTTTGCCTCGATTCCATTCCTTATTAGGCTGATAATGTTTTCTTCCTAAAAGAGAGACTTTATCTGTCCATACCGCTGGTGGTTTCCATTTCCTTCAGAGTGTCTTCATATTTGTTCCCTACCTAGTTTTCAAACCAAACCTCCACGAATCTATCTTCCAACCCTGCCAGGAAATGCCCAGACACTTGAATACGCCCCAAATTTTCCTACCTTGAGGTTTTCAGACGCAGCACAGTAACACGATAAAGGAAAGAGTGGCATCTCATTCCCCTACCTCCTAGCTGGGTGACCATGAGCAAGTTACTTAACCTCTCTGTGCCTCAGTTTCTTCATCTGTAAAATGGAAATAGTTTCCATATCTATTCATAGAGTTGGTGTGAGACCTAAGGGGGTTGGTACGTGGAAAGACCTTAGAAAAATGCCTGGCACAGCGTAAGCACTTCATTATCGCTATTTTCTAATATTACTCAGACATTCTTCCCTTACCTGGAAAGTCCTTCTAGTACTTCCCTGTTGCTGACCAGTGGTCATCTAAGGTCCACGTCTTCCAAGAAATGCCCCTGTTCTCTACACAGGTCAGTGGTTCTCTAGTTGTATGCCATGTACCCTTAACAATTTGCCCCCAAGTGGGTAAAATGTTCTCATACTATCACTGAAGGCACATGTCCATTGGGGATTGGGGGGGGGGGTCCGAATCAGAGCATGAGCCCCGGGAGGGCAGCCGGCCTCTGTTTTATCTTTGCACCTCCTGTAGCTGTGAGCACAGCCCTGTGAGCAGATGCTTGATAAATGTTTGTTAAATTAAATCTCAGGCAATTTGCTTCGATTTACTTAGAACTCCCTGGGTAAGCAATCAGTTCCTATACCATTCGATGAGTTTTTAATAGCATTTACATTGGGCTCTCCTTATAGGTTAATAAGAACCTGCTCTCCTAACTCCCAAGCTTTATACTCAGGGACTTCAGACAAACAGACCCAGGCCAGTGCCTTTGCCCACCTCAACAGAGGCGGAAAGCGACTGGAGGAAGCCCTGAGTTTACATGAATTTCTCTCCCACTTGCAAAACAGACATTGCAGTAAAAGACGCTTTGGCACGCCGATCTAGCCAAAGATTTTATTTACATGGCACTGGGTTTCCAATGAACAATCAGCTGCCTAAAATTATTGAGATGAGCCTATTGTTTTATAGAATGGTTCTGAATTTAGATTATACAACATTTCAGGAGTGGTTGAAATTTTTCCAGTACCTGAAATTCAGGAAAAAAAGGACAAAAAATATAAACTCAAAAATTATCACGAATACTTCTAACCACTTCTGCTCCATGAACATTATATCTGACTTAAAGATGAGTGAGATTTACTTTGAATTTCAACTCTTTTCCTGTTGTTTTTTCTTCTGCGATTTCTATTAAGCTCCACAATTGTCAGAGATGAAAAGAAAATTAGAGGGGTAGGCAAAGAGGTAAACAGAAAAACAAATGAAAACTTAAATGATGGCTGAATGTAGAGAACTATTTTTTGAGGATCAAATATTGCTAATGGGGTCCCAGTATCGTGCAAATGGGCCCCTGTGGAATGTTTGTTACAAGAGAGAATGAACCAGTTTCATGCAGCTAAATATTTGAGACACAGAAGAACAACACTGGACACAATCTGTTGCCAGTACAATGTGCAGGTACATTTAAAGACACGGTACATCAGAGCTTCTGCAAAACTGTGCGGTAGGTATGACCAGGCCCCACGCCCCACCCAGCCCACCCCCCCTTTTACAGAAGTGAACAGCAAGGCTTGGAGGAATGAGAAAAATGGCAGACCAAGGACAAGATCTGGTCATGGTGACGGGCTAGACCTTTTCTTTCCCACTGTCACACTGCCTCCCAGGTGTCTAATTTTGAAATCAGAACGACAAGCCTTTTATTAGATGAGAAGTAGGGAACTGAACAGAGGGGGACAGTCTTTATCCCACCAACCCATATCTCCCGTAGCATCACACACCCGTTTTCACTTTGGTTGCAACAGCTGCGAACACAGAGGAATTTGCAATGGCAGAAGCAAGCGAGTCCTCAGAAGTGATTATTGGAGACCTGAACCTGAGACGACGGTACTTTCTACCTTTTTGTACATGTTTACCAATGATTCACTTAACCAAGCACATGCCTACAATGGAAGTCCCAGATATTTTCCATTCAGGCATCCGTTTGACTCAACGACACACAGAGCAGGCTCAGCATTTCAGATTCATGAGCAGAGGCCCACAGCAAAGCCAGGTTAATACATGTCCTGGTTGCCACATGTGATAGTCTCCATCTGATAGGTCGTGCATTAATATCCCAGAGAGCTGAAGTTGCCTAACAGAGCAAATAGGAAAATCACAAAAGATTTTATGTCTCGGGAAGGCTCTATGAAGCCCAATGGGCAATAAAGAAACATTCGCAAACCGAACACTAATGATAATGCAATAATGATAAGCAGTGCTCTAGCCAATGTGTAATTAATATTTTAATTATTTTCTCTGTAATATCTGCATCCCACTGTGCATAGTATCTGGGTCTCATAAGTTTCAGAGATGACGAGATTACCATTATGAATGTTCTAGGATACATGTATTTGTTTTTTTAAATGTTATTAATGCTTCTAATGGTGATGAATACGAGAGTCATTATGGAGTAAGGTGGTTCGTTCTGATGATTCCATTTGGGTCCCTGGAATTTAACACCCCGTTATCGATTCATAATTTATCTGTGGTCAAAGACAACTTTCTGCAGATCCCAGTTGCCTACCCACATGCATATTTATGTCTATTAAATTATTTTAAAGAGCTCTAAAACTAATTGGCCTATTATCTCACCTAGATCGTTTTGATTGAGACAGAAGTTGAGAAATTATAAACGTCAAGAGTACTTGTTTTTAGGCTTTTTGCTGTTGTTGTTGAAAAGACTGTTGTTTTTGCTAGCAGAGGAAATTCTAAACCTTCGCTTTCTCCGTCCTAAATCTCAGGAAGATTATCTATTAGATCTGTGGCACATTTTAAAGTAGTTTAGTTTCCAAAAATTCTGGGCTGTCTGTAAATAGTGTTGTTTCTCTTGGTGAGGAGTAATGCTGTTTGATACTGCAGCCCCTAGCCAAACCTGGCTACTGAGTGTTTGAAATGTGGCCAGTCTAAATTGAGATGTGACATACGTGTAAACTAGTCTCTGGATTTTGAACACGTAGTCAAAAAAAAAAATAGATCTCGTTAGTAATGTGTTAGTATTGATTACATGCTTGAACGATAATGTTTTGGACATATCGGGCTAAATAAAATAGTATTTCAGTGTCACACTTTTTCCTTCTTTCCTTTTTTAACATCAGTATGAGAAAATTATGTCATGTGGATCACATAATATTTCTACTGGGTGCCATTGCTCTAGCGTTCCGTCTTTGTAACAAGTTATCAACCCATTTTACAGATGAGAAAACTGAGCTCACAGATTATATTGGGGATCTGAATTTGGGCAGTTTGGCTCTAGAAGCCATGCCCTGAATCCCTGCACGTATTCCCTGAGAAACAAGTTTTGGAGTCCCCAGTGGTTTAGCTCCTTCCTTGTGGATACCCTGAGCTCAGCTGCTGATGGAAAAGGCTAGAACCATCCATGCTCCAGCACCTGAAGGAGTTGTCCCAAATGGGCCTAATCAACTCCAATTTCCAATCTGCAGCAACAACCTTTGTCATAGGAAAGTGCTCTCAGCTGCAACGTGGCATTGTCCCTCAATGTGGACAAGGGCCAACTTCGGCTGAGATCCTTCTGCGGGGAAGGCAAGAACCATCGTGACGCTCCGCGGCCGCGTATTTGCATGAGTGACTGGCACTCTATTAGGATTGGTATCAGGGGGGTGGGGTCCAGCTTTCCCCAGATTTGGGCCTTTCACGCCTTCAGATTGATGGCTTCTACTTGGAAAGCGGTCACCCGCGCAGCTGTCTCCTGCTCCTGCCCGTCTTTCCGCAGCCGTTGAGGCCATTCTGGTTTCATTCATCAGCCCCCTTGCATAGCAACACCCTCCAGCCGGAGGAAAGCCTGGTGTCACCGCACAGGACCCACATTTGCATGCATGCGCTGTCCTGCCATGTACTCTGCAGCGCAGCGTCTGCCAACTGACAGGCGGCCTGCGGACCCCATCCCTGATAAGTTTCTAGTTTCTCAAATTATCTGTTTTACTTCGCTTTCATGCTCAAAGCAGAACAAATTTCTTTGATATGTTTCTGTGTGCTGTGGAATGCCAGTGGCACCAATTGAACTGTATCTCACCATGGAAAAAGCTGTTTTGCAGAGCCTCACTTGGCCATAAGCTATAAATATCTGCTGTTTCGTGATGTCTTTGATTACTACATAAACTCTGATCATTAAACATTGATCAAAGATGGCTTAGGATCAAATGGCATTACGCTATGGTGATATGGGGGGAACAGGCAAAGGTCAGGATTAGGTGTTCTGTGTATGCCCAGACCCTGTACTGGGGGAAAGCTACCAGTGGTCTCAGTTGTGCGATTTTAATGAAATACACGTGCTGGAGTGTTCAAGTCTTATATTTCTTTGGAAAGTTAAGATTTTTATGTGGCTCCTTCTACCCTGTAAGAACATGGTAAATGTAGAAAAATTAAAGTTGAAAAATAAATACATAGCTAGCTAAACAGATAGGAAGTAGATAAAGATGGTAGGTAGGTAGGTAGGTAGGTAGATAGCTTTCTGTAGTTTTAAATAATTTCTTTTCTTTTTATATTGACAAATATGTAATATGTATTGATTGTAGAAAATTAGAAAAATACAAGTAAAAATTACCTCTGGCCTAGGAACCAGAAATAATCCATTATTTTTTTAATTCTTTGCTATGCACAAAGATTTTTTTTTTTTTAATTTGGACTACACTGTGTGTTTTTCCGTGTCATATCACCTTTAGTACTCTTTTTTCCCCCACTTAGATGCTTATCCTGAGCCTTCTGTCTGTATTAAATGTGTTTCTATACATGTTTCTGACCTCGCTTGTGGTGATGGTTTCATGAGTACATACATCATGCATATATCCAATCTCATCACGTTGTGTACATTAAATATGCAGTTTTCTATATATCAGTTATGCTTCAGTAAAGCTATTATGAATTATTCTTTTATAATGTCTGTTGTAAGAGCTGTATGTTAAATCTAGTGGATACATCATAATTAATTTAACTCCCTATGGTTGTACATAAATATCTTTTATCTTCATCTCTGTAAACTATCTAGTACATTGGGGATCACTGAACAGAATACAGGCCAAAATGGCCTAATAAAAATTAAATAAGTAGTTTAAAATCTACTTACCTATAGACAACATTTATATTCACATTCAACATTGTAAATGGAAATGAAATTTCTGGGTGAATTAAAGTTTGCTGGGGATTTTTTAAATGCTTTTTTTTTTTTTTTTTCTTATTCCGTAAAGCAAAGTCATATCTCCAGGGAGAATTCTCTCTTCTACATAGAGTTAAGGTCTCTTCAAAATATACTGCCTTCCATTCTCCAAGGAAACGTCCATAGGTACTAAGTTTGTTCAGATTATTTGCCTCTAGAATTGGAGTTTTCATTTGTAATTTAGATGCTAGATCATTAGCAGCGTCCCAGAGTAATGACACGCTAGTGAATGCGCTATGTGATTGGGCATTACAATCATTTACTGTTCAACTCCCTGGACGTCACAGCAACTGAGTCATTGCAAAACGGTTGCTTCCTACTGTCATAAAAACAGAGTAAAAAATAAATAAACAAAAATAAAAATTAAATTAAAACATTAAAAAAAAGAGTAAATCACATTTAAGCAAGTGGAGACAGGGCTGAGTGATAAGTTAGTTCTCTCATCAGAAAAGAAGGAAGTTTAAGTAGAAGGTCTGTAACATGGTATCATCCGTGTGTACTTCAATTCTCAGGTCAGATCCTCTGTCAAACACTGAGCCCACTGCATAGAATTGTCTTACAAGACAAAGACATTTAAGCATTCTAATGATTTGCGGGGTGGGGAGGAAGAGAGTGGGGGAGATGGGGAGGGAGCGTGTGTATATACAGAGGGCGCCAAAAAAATGTATACACATTTTCAGAAAGGAAATCACTATTAAAAATTGTAATGGTATACACCGATAACGAAAGATGAAGACAAGTCCTGAGTGTATATTTTTGGGGCACCCCTGATATTTGATCCAGCAGTTCCCCAATGGGGATGGCTTCTTTTAAAACGGAGCCCTGTGCTCACCTTTAACCAATAAAATATGGCGGCAGTGGGGCTGCCTGAAGCTTTTCATACTGAAGCTGTGATAAGTCCGAGACGCTTTGGCTTTGGCACTCTTAGCAGCCAGCCGCCATGGAAGAAGTTGACTGCTCTTAGGTGGCCATGATGTGAGGAAGCCTAAGCACCCTATTTCTATACCTGGAGGAGGAAGGAGGTCCCAGTCAACAGCCTTGGGTGAGATCTCAGCTGCCAGTCCTGTGGACGAGGCCGTGTGGGGCCTGGCTGCCATCTCACCACCCAGGGAGACCATGCACAGAAGCAATGCCTGGTCAACACACAAAATCATGAGAAATGACAATTGTCATTGTGTCAAGTTGTGTCAAGTTTTGCGATCGGTTGCTACACAGCAGTAGAGAATGGTATATAGTCCCTGCTATCGGGAATACGGAATAGGATAAGATGTGATTTTTTCCTATCTGCATAATGACTGACACAGCTGTACACGTGTGTGTATATATATACACTACATTCTCACAAGAGGAATACAAATCCCTTTTTTGTATTAAAAACAAAATCACGTAGGTTGCCTTGAGACAGATTTCTTTCACTCTTTCCCACTGGGGTAGGTATGGACGTCATGGAATTCTTGACTTAACGTGAGGAGTATTTGGTTTATGTTGTTCCTAGCATAGATTCGAACGAAGAGATTGATGAATACACTTCTAGCTCTAGGTCAGGAGAGAACTGTATTCCCAAGTAACACAGTTAAATTGAGTGGAATTCGTGCTCACCAAGTTCCAGGATATGTACTGTGTGTGGTAACCATGTCTGACGTGACAGGGACTGATGGGCTCTTGGGTGGGAAGGAAGCTGCCAGCTTCTGCCACAGAGGAGGACAATAGGCGTTTGTATTCCTGCAACCAGCCTTCAGCCTGCGTTATGAGCAGATGTATCTCACTTTGAATAAGGGCAGGGACTGCCTCTGAGAGTGAATATGGGAGGGAAGAGTGATCATGGAATCTCTCTCTCTCTCTCTCTCTCTCTCACCCTCTCACCAAATGAGCAACGTAAACAAAATAACCCCCCCACACACAATTTCCCCAGCAGCAACACCACCAGCAGCATAGTCCCATATGCTTCCTCACACCCCAGACCAGCAACGAGCCTCCTTGGCTTAGCGTGGTGTGGCACTGACCTTCTCCTCAACCTCCATCTACTAGAAACTTCCATCAATAAAACCTCACCCACCAACATGTTATCATCCCCCAAGGAATAGCTCATCTGGTATGACTTTTAATTAGGGCGGCTTTTTACAGATTCCATATAAGAAGCATCTGTACTGCAGTCAGGAGGCTGTTTGGAAGCGACAGAGTAGGTTGGGTTAAAGCCCAGAACCATCGCTCCCTCCCCACCTACGGCACAGCAGAGCTGCATCCAGAAAAGATTTCTCTGCCCCTTTGCCTCACCAGGGTGTTTTTCTGAAGTGGCTGGTCTCTGGCTCTCTTTGCTTCATTTCCTGGATACGCGGGCTTCCTCCCAAAGATGCCAGAGCAGGTTTGGTTGTTGGTTCTCCTCGGGCCCCTCACCTCTGACTGCCAAGCCACCACACACCTGGCGGGGCCTGAATGGCCCTCTCACTCAGCTTGCCCTCTATAACACCCCCTCATTCCCTAAGCTCAGATGGACATCCAAGGGTTTCACTGTGGGGGCAAACCAAGGCACTTATCCACAAAGAGCCCAGAACCGAAATCCTGTGGGTCATCTAACTGTTGGCTCTAGTTCCTGTTTGGGATTCCTACCTCAAAGGACAGCGAGCGAGCAGTGAGAGGGTGAAGCAGAGAACTGCCAGGAATTAGCTGATGAGAAAACCATGGATGGTGTGGGTATGTTCCGTAATTAGAATGGGAAAGAACACACACCCAGCTATCACGAAATTATGTTTTCTATGCACCCGACACAAGTCAACTCCTTTGTATTGTGTTATTTCCTGAGCCCTACAATTGACTTACAAGAAAAGAAAATCCTAACCAATGTCACCCCAATAAATTTAATAACATTAAATTAATTAAACAGAATTCTGATGTACCGAAAGAAGGTAGGTAGGAAGGAAGGAAGGCAAGAAGGAAGGAAGGAAGGAAGGAAGGAAGGAAGGAAGGAAGGAAGGAAGGAAGGAAGGAAGGAAGGAAGGAAGGAAAGGAAAGAAAGGAAGGAAGGAAATAAACTTTTACCGAGCTAGGACTGAAGTAAGCCTGGTTGACTTCTGAAGGCCTTTGTGTAAAACAGCATCTAGCACATGTGCCCAGTTAAATAGCTGATGGATCGACCGATGGTTTATGTATTTTAACTGTACGTTCCTAAAAGTTAACTTAAAATTAACATGTACAAACTTCTAATAAGTAAACGAATTCTCATCCCACCAGATAATTAGATAGTGTAACAACGTCTGTCTCCCTCTTCTCCTGATCTGCCACCAACTTGGTAAGGAAAGCTTTGCATTTCCCTGCAGAATTTTGGGCAAACGAGCTGCATATCGATAAAACTGTGTGTGGGTGTGGGTGCCCGTAAGATGTTAAGCAGTTATTTATAGAAGGAAGATTTTTTATTATCCTCCATTCTAGGGGAGAGCCTCTGCCTGTGTATATTCCCAGGGGTCATCGATAAGTTTTATAAATCAAACAATGTTGAAACACAACAGAAGCTGCCTAGAAAAGAAACCCCATGCTGAATGCTTTAGGAATGAGAGTCGCCACCTGTCTTCCTAAGACTGAATTGTTTTGCTATCAGGAATTCTTAAAGATTTAATGCATTTGCATAACGATGTTTAAAAACTTTGCTTTTTATCGTAACTAAGCATTTATACATCCTGCCATATAAGACCGCCTTTAAAATCACAAAACAGCTGTACTGAAAGTTAGCCATCGTGTAACTTAAGGATGTGCGTCTACCGTGTGCGTTGCATTGTATTTCTAAACTTAGCTAAGCCTGAGGAGGCTGAGGAAAGCATGCACTCATATTCTTATTAACATTCATAATTCCTTTTTAAATTTTATTTTTAAGTCAAATCTGAGCCGTTTAATGAAAGGTGAAACCTTGATTATAATTAATCAATGAAGACAGAGACTATCAAAATGTTAAGATTTCCTGAAAACCCATATATCTCGAGTTTGAAACATCGTGGCAGGTGGGGCAGTGATGTCCAATCATGGGAATAGGTCACAGCTTTGTGTGTATGTTGAGATACTATAAGTGCCCATTGGGCCATATGCTTTTCTCCACCTTTCTGCCATATTTCCCTGAAACCCACCCCCCCATAAGAGTTGGTGTTTATGGTAAAGATAGTGTCTCAAAGGGCCAATGTTAGGATACACCAGTTTTCCCGGAAGGGGCAGACAGACAGACATCAGCAGGGGATTATCAGAAGAGCTGACTTGGAAGGTTAGGGCTGGCAAACCCTAAGAAAACGGCTCGTAGAACCCACGAGTGTCCAGTAGCCATTGGCATGACAATTCCCAGAGCAGAAAACAGCCCATAACAGAAGTTTCATCATTTTTAAATAAACGACTTAGCAAAAGTGTAAAGCCCTAAGCAAAGGCATTCACTGTTACTAGTCACGCTTTCCTCTGGGCAGAAGAAGCTGGGTTACTGCTGTGAACACATTCCAAACCTCACCTGCGAGAGAGAAAAGAGAAGGGAGGAGCCCACTCCCTTGTCTTGAGGTCAGGACCCGGAAGTGACACACGTCACTTGACTATGTCTAACCATCCGGGAAGCGGAGAAACCCATCCAAGTAGGAGGTCATGTGGCAGCAAAACTCCCTGTTGGTGGGGGGGGAAGAGGAGAGTGGATGGGGGCAGGTATTTCATAGTCTGACAAGATGAGTAAGAAGCTGGAAGCTAAAGCTAACTCTTTTCTGCCACTTTTCCCTGTGGCCTGTCACCTGCACAGATGTCAGTGTAGTCACCTCCGCCATGGGCTGTGTGGTCCAAGGACTGGCAATTTCTGCTGTTTCTGAGAAAAATCTCCTGTGTGACAGCATCCATATAATTGAAGTTGACTACTCCCAAGAAATTAAGGCATTGTTTAAAAACTTCAGCGCTGCCTCTACCTGTTTTATTTTTTCCTTGGCCTCTTAGGAAACACTCTTGACATTAAAATTCTGACAATGAAGAAAATACTCTTGTCAGTTCTTTTCTATTTACTTACATTTGCAAGAGTTGGCTGCCAAGCTAAAAAAAAAAAAAAAAAAAGGCACTAATGTATTCTCCTCACTCCAAATACATCAAAGAAAGAATGAAAAGATATTGCAAGTAAAGTTTTCAAAGCTTTTCTCTTTTTTTTAAGCTGACTATTTAATGGAAATGGCTACTATGTAGTCCATAGATTATCCTTATGTAAAAAAAAAAAAATGGAAATCCATTTGATGCTTTGTGAAAAGTAACTTTACAGTTTCTAAGTACTTTTAATCCAGGTGCTTCATAAAGGTGATACTCCAGGTTACTGCTTTTAAGGCAGGAAGTCTGTACTTGAATGTGGGAGCTGCCTGAGGCTCTGCTGAAAGGTATCTTAACCTTCTTAGCAGCCAGCATTGGTCACCGTGACTAGTCACGCTTTTATCTTATTCATGTGTCCCACCTTTAAACTTGTTTATCGAAATTTTGAGAAGACTCATGTCTACACAGACAGCTTTTTATCCAGGAAGATTTCCTTCCATGCTTTTCCAAGGACTGGCAACACATTTGCACAGCGCCCAGCAGCTAACAGACATCTGCTCTCTGCCTAATGAACTACTGAAATCTTGACACTGTCTATGGTGACACAGAAAGCTGGCTTAGGGTCCTCCCGAGCCTCTCTTTGTTTGCTTCATGCCACAGAGACTTGGGAGATGATATCAACAGAATGTGGCTATGCTTTGAATATGAGAAAGTGAGAGACAAGTGGTTATCGAGGATGACCTCCAGCTACTTGGATTGAGTAACTGACTGGAAGCGCTATGATGTAAGGTGCTGTAGGAGGATAATCGTTGTTTAGTTTTGTTACGTGTGGGAGGTAGATTACAAGTTATGTTTTGAAGGTGTTGAATTTGACATGCCTTAGCAAACACCCAGGTGAAGACAACACATGGGAAGTTAGTCATAGCCAGTCTGTAACAGTTAGACCCTGGTTGGAGTAGTGAAGTATGTCTCATGGTAAAGCATAAGGCTGCTGGTTGATCCACTGTATCCATTCTTCTCTTACTTTTCATGCAATAGATAAAAAGAAACAGCCACAAATACCTCCCTTCCCATCCAGAGGAGGAGTGTATTTCTCTATCCTCTGAATCAGATTAGCCACTTTGGCCAAAGAATCATTAGCAACTTGAGACCTATGGCTCCAGCAGAGGTCTGAAAATGTTTGCACTTGAGGGCTTGCCCCCTTTTGCTGTACATGCAACCCTGATAATACCATATAGCGAGTCCTAGGTAGGCTGCTGAAGGATGAGAACCACATAAAGGTGAACAACGCTGACCCCTGCCAACTGCCACATAGGTGTGATGCTACGCTGCCAACCAAAGTCATTGTTTAAAACTTCAGCACTGGGCCAGCGCAAAAGAACCTCTTGGCTGACCCATTGAATTATGTGCTAAGTAAAACAGTGGTTATTCAAGCTACTAAACTTTGGGATGACTTGTTTTGCAGGAAAAGCTAACTAATACTTAGAGTAATAAAATTTCTTGTCTTAAGCGAGGCACTTTTTCCAGGCTCCCTTGCAGCTAGATATGGCCTTATGACCACATTCTAAAGGAGGATGGTGGGTTCTGAGAAATTTTCTGAAAAGTTGGTCAGCATGACCGTGTGCTTTATATTCTCTCCTCCCTCACCTCTTCTATCTGCTACCTAAACTGCAGTTGTCATGATGGAAGCTCTAGCCATCCTCCTGGACCTCAAGAACAAGGGCACACTCTATGCAACATTACGAGTGGGAAGAAATGTAGGTCTCTGAAAGCTTCATAGGGAATAACCACACACTATCTCTGGATTGCCTGCCCCCATACATTTCTATGAGGGAGAAATAATTCACTTCTATCTTATTTAAGCCACTGTCGTTTGGGGCCCATTTTACTTACAGGTTAACCGTAAGCCTAAGAGTTACAGCCGTTATCAAAGTGCTAGACACACCAAGTAAGACAGCACTGTGGTCTCTGCTGGAGCCCAGGTTTTCCAAATCACTCATTTCTGTTCTTATGTTGCAAGTCACTGCAAATAAATCATCCCTGTCTCCTTCCCAGGCTCACACTCCCAGGCTCCCTTGCAGTTACATGGGGGTCATGTGACTACATTCTAGATGACAGAATGAGGACATGGGTGGTGTTCAACCCAATTAGGGTTGGCCCATGAAAACATCCTGTGGAATCCGCCACGTTTTCTCTCTCCTAGATGTAAAGGGTGCCGGGTATGCAGAGCAGGGGGGAGACTCAAGACGAAAGGAGCCTGGGACTCGCTGAGCAGAGCAGAGCTCCCCTGATGATTGCATTGGATTGTAAGGCAAGAAAGAAATAACTTTGTTTTGTGTTAGGCCACTGAGAATCTGGTTTTGGACTATGTGATAAATACACCTTCCAAATCACAGTCCTATATGGCATCATCTCCTGGGTGGGATTCCTTCCCCAATTATTCTTTGCAGCCCCCAAGATCTAGTTCCAGTACAGACTCAAACTCAGAATAGAAGTTGTGCTCTCAGGAGAGGGGCAGAAAAGTAATTCCTTTGTTAGTGAAACAGCTTCAATAAAGGGGATGGAGGTGGGGACGCAAGAAGGCACTATCCCACTATCCCTTACCAAAGTGTGTTAATATAGCTGACACGTGATGAGCTAAGGCACACTCTGCATTATCCTGTGCATGTCTGACAGGTACTTTTGAGGAAGGTGCTGTCACTGTTTCAAAGATTAGAACACTGACGTTCAGAAGGGTTTAGCAACTTGTCCAGAATCACACAGCTAGTTGGTCCTTGGCCCAGCCTGGTCTGGAACCCAGGTCTGCCTGTGGTCCTCATCCTGTCCAGTGTCCTCAGTCTCCTTCCAGGAGATGGACAAACTAATTCACGATGTGATTATATAACAGCTGCCACTATGTAATGTGGGGCTAGCATCTCAGACCAAACATTTTAGGTGGGACCTATAGTACTTTCATTTGAAAAAAATAGCTAATCATGACTACTTCCATTACGACAGCAGGATAGCATTGGAAGGAGCTATACCATGACAGAAAAGGAGGTTGAGATTCTTCTGTCTGCCGAGGGCATGCTGGGTACCGTCTGCCTGTGACACCATGCACCTTACCTCACCAGGGGTTAGTGTCCACAATCAGATCCCATCAGAGGCTCTCTCCAAAATTACAGAGAGTCTCAAAATAGTCTAATTTCAAATCTCATGTGATCTGGCTCCGAGATGATTTATTTCCCCATCTCCACACGGGAGATATAAGACTGAAGCAAGGCACAAATATAACAGGGTGAGTTGTCAATTGCTATCTAACAAAACTTAGGAACCGAAACATTTATTTTCTCCATGTCTGTGGATCAGGAACCCAGATGCACTGTAGCTGAGTCTTCTGGCTCCAGGTGTCTCATGAGACTGTAAACAAGGTCTTGCTGGAGGTGCTGTCCCCTCGGGCTCCCCTGGGAAGGTTCGGCTTCCTAGCTCATTCGTGTGGTTGCTGGCAGGAGTCAGCTCCTCGTGGTTTGCTGGGCTGAGGTCTGGCTCCACGAAAGCTGCTGGCTGGAGCCTCGCATCCATTCCTTATCCAGGAGTCTCGGCATAGAGCATCCCACAGCCTGGCAGCCGGCTTCATTGAGTAAGAAAGCCAACAAGAGTCACAGGGACAGACAGACTGCAAGTAACACAGAAGTCGTGATCTTCTCAGAATGGCAGCAGTGGCGTTTGATCACTTTTCCCAAAGCCTAGTTGCTAGAAGCAAGTCACTAAGTCCAGCCCCCACTCAGGGAGGAGGGCATTCCAAAAGGGTACGAGTACCAACGGGCACAGGGTCTATGAGCCGCCATGGAGGCTGCCTGCCATGCTATGTACAGTATCTGGCCCAAGTCGTGAGGCATGGCAAGCACTCAATTGTTACTGCTTGTTATTTCTGCTATTATGTTACTATTGATGACGATGATGACGATGAGAGTAAAAGAAAGGTATCGGAGTCCAAGATCTTTTTGAAACCAACAAGATTGCCTGGCTTCAGATTCCCACATAGCCTCTCATTAGCTGTGTGACTCAACACAGGTTATGTGACCTCTCTCTCCCTTAGTTCCTCACTCATCAAACGATACCAATAGGATATATCTCCTTGGGTTCTTGTGAAGATTAAATGGCTATACCTCAACAGCTAGACCATGGTAAGTATTCAGTATGGATTAGAACACTGAGATCGCTGTTATTATTATTCCTCTGCCGCTTGGCCTAGGGCTACTCCGTCAACACCTGCCACAAAAACGATGCGTAAAAAACGTGTACAAAGTCTCCGTGATGTAAAGCACTAATCATTTATGTCTTGCTTATGAGTGGGTCCACAGGGTAGCTCTGCTCTTGGTGTCTCTCATTGCCCGTTGGAACCCATTCAGACATGTTCTTCTCACAACAATGGTAGACATCCAAGAGGGTAAGCCCCACTGTCCAGATTCACTTAAAGCCCTTGCTTGGCTCACATCTGCTAACCGCCCAAACCAAGTCACATGCCAACCCCACAACCCAGGGCAAAAATGCACAGTCCACTTTTTGCTGGAGAAACTAGATGATGCATGGCTTTACTGAGTGGAACAAGGGGAGAGATGTGAAAAACGGGGGCCAGTAATTCAATCTTGTATAGCTGCTCATCTTACTTTTGGGGAAGAGAGAGGTAGAAATGATGATGGTGGAAGAGAGATAGATGGATAGAAGGATATTTACATTTATCAAGTATCTTTGATGCTGAACATAGATTCACTGAGTTATCACAACTGCTTCATTAGATGCGTCCCACTATCCTGATTTTATAATTCAGGAAACTGAGGCACAAAACTTTGCCTGTGGCTGACCTGAATCCAGCTCCCGTCTCACCATACCACCGGCTCATGCTCGGCCATTCAGGCCACTGGGGAGGATGCTTGGGGTTAGGACTGGCCTTAAGGAGGCAAGTGGCTCTCATTTCTGATACACAAGGAAGGTCTTTATCTCTAGATGGCCATATTTTATAGTTAGACGGAAGATTAGAAACCATGAAAGTTCACCCCTCCCATTAGGTAAGGAAACTGGAGGTCAGGGAAGTGATGGTGCCAAGTGAGTAGGTGGTAAAACCAGGGTTGGAAACTGACTTCTGAAACCCCAGGGCCTTTTCCCTTTCCCCAGCTACTCCTTAGTTTAGGGCACCGATACTGGTCTAAATGCAAATTTTCCTGGAAAGACACTTTTATATGTACTGTGCTTGGTGGTGGAAGGCAGAGTCTGTACGTCTTTTAGGTGCCTGAGGAGTGACGATTAGCCACACGAAAGAAGGGTCCTGCCCACCGCACGCTGACCACCGTGGCATTAAATGAGTACCTCAGTGCCTTGATCGGAGCTGAAACACGCATATAACCCTAGCTTTGCTCTAGGTTCACTACAGATGGGTAGCCGTAGAGGCACTTTGTAGATCTCCCAGGCAGGGACAGAGGTTTCCAAGGCTGGCCCTGGGATCACGGCACTAAAACGGAAAGGCTAGACCCAGTTCCTCCCCTCCTGGGGGCCACGTCAGAGCTCTGAATCCATTCAGCTAGTATTAGCCCGCACTTTCCCAAGCACCTGAGGCACTCACCATCTAGCTGGTTGAACACGGAGACCACATTCACCTCCAAATATGCCTTAAAAAGCAGCCGCACGTCTTCTTAACAATGAAACAGACGAAAGGAACCTACTTGGACGCATAACCCTATGATTCATTGATTTTTGTCTTCCAATTTAATTACACCGCAGGAAATATTTGGCGAAGACACGACTGCTTATGATATCTCCATTAATACGAGGAGCAGGGCACTTTCAGGTCATTGTCCCTTTTGATGCTACTTTTGCTGGTAGAATAATATCACTTTTCCTGTCTCATTTGTAATGTGATAGCAAAATAAGTGATAAGGTTTAATTGTCTCTGGAAGAAAGGCTTTTAAAAATGTATTCTGTGATATGCAACATATTTAGAGCTTACGATAAGCAATTTCTCTCAGGAGGAAGTTTTTCAAGGAAAAAAAAAGTGACTCTAAAAGTAATTTCAGCAGCAAAGTAGATTAAATATCCACCATATTAGTCACAGAGCATTAGATGGAATTGAATTGACTCAGCAGAGGTCAAAGAGTGGCTGAAGTTTTTAGCCCACTGGAGAAGCAATAAAATCCAGCCATACTTAAAATCATTAACTTTAAACCCTTTGATATGAGATCCAAAACCTCACTGCTCATAGCAGGAACTTCCAAATACCAAGCCTGGTAAAAGGATAAATCCCTTCAAGAGCTGTACATTTCATGAAATACTTTAAATGGAGTTGAAGTCGATGGAAAGAAACTGGAATTTCCGGGTTCCTCTGAAGAAACTATGCTTCTACAAGGCTTGTTAAAACAAACACCTGAGATCCAAGATGGCAGAGTAGATAAACACTGTGCTTGCATCATCCCATGAACACATCAAAATTGCAACTAAATTATACAACAGTCAACCAGGAGAACCATCTGAAGTCTAGCTGAACAGAAAGTTTGTAACTAAGGCTATAAAGAAACCCCGTCGAGACTGGTAGGAGGGATGGAGAAAGGAAACGGGCTAGTCCCACACCCATATGCAGTAGTTGAAAATTGGGAGAGATGTCTCAGTCACAGAAGTTCCCCATGAAGGAACGATGCTCCCCAGCCTGGAGTACTGGTGTCCCCACAACTTCTGGCTGTGAAAAACTGGGAATTCCGACCATCTGGGTGGGACAGAAGGCTGCAGGAAACCCAAACGTCCTCTTACAGGGCCCATGCAGGCACTTACCCTGGGCTCCAGCAGAAAGATAGTGACTCGGGGTGTCAGAGACTTATGGGGATAGACTGAGTTGTGTAACTTAGGGGTGAGGACCAGAGCAACAGTCCCCATTTCCCCTATGTGAGGCCATTCTGTGCAGCTGGCAGGCCTGCGCCATCTTTTCTGTGTTGAGCCTGCCCCCAACAGCCAAATCTGTATCTGATTGGCCTGGTGAGCTCTGCTGCTCCACCCTGCTGACTCACTGGGACCCTGCCCCACCCAACTTGGTACCACAGGAGGCTTTATCAGCAGCTGAACCTTACAGGAGTTGGCAGGTGGCAGTAGGCCTTGGGTTGTCCTGGCTTTTTGTGGAGCCACCCCAGACCCAGTACTGGTGGCAGCCATCCTCAGTTCACCATGTAGCCTCTCCCACATGCTTCCCAGGTTAGCACAGGTAGCAAACAACTGTAGATCACACTGTAGCTCCTACCAGGTACTCTCTAGCCAGTCGCAGGCAGTGGCTGACCTCAGCCTGCACCAGAGCCACTCCCACCCAAGAGGCCACAGAACCAACATACTTGGAGGTTGGCTTCAGACCACAGCAGAGCACTGCCCAATTAGCCCCACAAGCAGCACACACAAAGGGCAGTTTCAACAGGCACCAGAGCCCACTGGGGCAAATTCCATTCTGTGAGGTAAGGCCCCCACACAGCAGCCTGTAAGCTGTGGACACGGCCAAACCCTACAACCAATCAGCCTAAAGGTCAATCCCACCCACTGACATGCCAAGAGCAATCAAAGCTCAACTATAACAGGAGGGCACACACAACCCACACAAGGGACACACCTGGAGTATCCAGCTCAAGTGACCAGGGAGCCTGTGCCACGGGGTCCCATAGGGCACCTACTACATCAGGCCACCCGGCAAGACTGGGAGACATACTGTGTTTCCCCAAAAATAAGACCTTGCTGGACAATCAGCTCTAATGTGTCTTTTGGAGCAGAAATTAATATAAGACCCGGTCTTATTTTACTATAATATAAGATCAGGTCTAATATAATAAATATAATATAGTGTAATGTAATGTAATACAATATAATGTAATGTAATACAATATAATATAATACCCTGTCTTATATTAATTTTTGCTCCAAAAGACACATTAGAGCTGATTGTCCAGCTAGGTCTTATTTTCAGGGAAACAGGGTAGCAGCCCTACCTGATACATAAAAACAAACACAGAGAGGCAGCCAAAATGAGGAAACAAAGAAATACACCTCAAAAGAAAGAACAAAAGAAAACTCCAGAAACAGAACTAAACAAAATGGAGGCAAGCAACCTACTAGATACAGAGTTCAAAAAATGGTTATAAGGATGCTCAAGGAACTTAGTGAGAACTTCAACAAAGAGATAGCAAGCATAAAATAGGACATACCATGTTTCCCTGAAAATAAGACTGGGTCTTATATTAATTTTTGCTCCAAAAGATGCATTAGGGCTTATGTTCAGGGGATGTCATCCTGAAAAATCATGCTAGGGCTTATTTTCCCGTTAGGTCTTATATTGGGGAAAACACAGTAGAAACCATAAAAAAGAATCAGTCAAAAGAGAAGAATACAATAACTGAAATGAAAAATGCAGTAGAAGGAATTACCAGTACAGTAGTGATTTGGAAGACAGGGTGGCAGAAAACAGCCAATCAGAACAGCAGTAAGAAAAAGAACCAAGAAAAAGAAAAAAAAAAAAAAAGATGATAGTTTAAGACACCTCTGGGACAACAACAAGCATAACAACATTTGTATCATAGGGGTGCCAGAAGGAGAAGAGAAAAAGCAAGGGATTGAGAATCTATTTGAAGAATAATGACTGAAAATTTTCCTAACCTGGTGAAGGAAAAAAACATAAAAGTCCAGGAAGCACAGAAAGTCCCAAACAAGATGAACTCAAACAGGCCCACACCAAGATTCATTATAGTTAAAATGGCAAAGGTTAAAGACAAAGAGAGAATCTTAAAAGCAGCAAAAGAAAAGCATAAGATTGTCAGCTGATTTCTCAACAGAAACTTTGCAGGCCAGAAGGGATTGGCAGGAAATACGCAAAGTGATGAAAAGTAGGGACCTACAACCAAGGGTACTCTACCCAGCAAGGCTATCATTTAAAATTGAAGGACAGATAAAGAGCTTCCCAGACAAGAAAAAGCTCAAGGAGTTCATCACCACCAAATCAGTATTCCAAGGAATGTTAATGGGACTTCTTTAAGATGGAAAAAATAAATAAATAAAGATCAAATAATAAGATGGCAATAACTACATATCTATCAACAATTGCTTTCAATGTAAATAGATTAAATGCTCCAATCAAAAACATAGGGTGTCTGAATGGATAAGAAAACAGACCCCTTACATATGCTGCCTACAACACACTCACTTCAGATTTAAAGACACACAGACTAAGAGTAAAGAGATGGGAAAGTTGTTTCATGAAAATGGAAACAAAGAAAGAAAGCTGGAGTATCCATACTTATACCAGACAAAATAGACTTTAAAACAAAGGCTATAACAAGAGACAAAGAAGGACCCAGTAATCCCACTTCTGGGTATTTATCTGAAGAAACCCAAAATGCTACTTCAAGGGGACACGTGCATCCATATGTTCATTGCAGCATTGTTTACAATGGCCCAGATGTGGAGGCAGCCTGGGTGTCTGTCAATGGATGAATGAATAAAAAGGAGATGGTACATATATACTATATATACAATGAAATATTTCTCAGCCAGGGATGGAAATGGGTTCTTGCCATCTGCAGCAGCATGGATGGACCTAGAGGGTATTGTGCTGAGTGGAGTGTCAGGCAGAAAGACTGATGCAATGTGATTTCAGTTATATGTGGCATCTAAAGAACAAAATAGACAAACAAAATAGAAACAGACTCATAGATACAGAGAACATGTTGATGGTTGCCAGATGGGAGGGAGGTTGAGAGTATGGGTGAAAAAAGGCAAGGGATTAAGAAGTACAAATTGGTTGTTACAAAGTAATCATGGGGATGTAGGGTACAGCATAAGGAATATGGTCAATAATATTGTCATAACTATGTATGGTGTCAGATGGGTACTCAATTTGTTGGGGTGATAGATGAGAGGAGGATTGGGGGGCAGGGTGAAAAAGGTGAAGGGATTAAAAAGTACAAATTGGTAGTTACAAAATAATCATGCGGATGTAAAGTAAAGCACAGGGAATGTAGTCAATAATATGGTAATAACTGTGTATAGTGCTAGGTGGGTACTAGGCTAGTCAGGGAAGGGGGATCACTTCTTAAATTAAATAAATGTCTAACCATATGCTGTACACCTGAAATTAATATAAAATAATCTTGAATGTGAACTGTAACTGAAAATTTAAAAAGGTACGGTAAGGTGAAGGGCAATAAGTGGCCCAAATTTCCGGGTATACAACAAACAAGTCACGGGGAGGTAATACACAGCAGAGGGAATACAGTCAATAATATTGTGATAGCATCGTGTGGTGTCAGATGGTTGCTGGACTTACCATGGTGGTCACTTCTTTAGGTCTATAAATGTTGAATAACTATGGTGTACACCTGAAGCTAATATAATATTTCTCTCTGTTTTTAATACAAATCTTTAAAAGGATAAATATTTTTAAATTTAGAATTAGACTAGTTTGCATTACATAAATTCATATCTGATGAAAGGAAACACATAAATAATCAAAACACTTAGGAGAGGCCTACGAACAATGTTTAGTAAATACCATGTGTGATGAGTCTAGTGAGATAGCAGCATCGTTTAGTTTCCTACGGTAAAGAATTCTCCGTAGAACATCGTTTGTTTACCCCATACACAAAACACCAAAGTTAGAAGCTGCCGTGGCCCCATGGAAAGTTAGCTGTGCTACAAATCCCAAACCCTGTACATGAGTGACTAATTATTTCCCTGTTTGTTTGGCTGGTATCATTAGAGGACATCTCATTTTACTGTTTTTGTATGTGCTTTTACATGTTTCTCCAATTTGATACTATCTGTTACAAACAGTCAGCTACTTACGGGCTGCTTCCAAAGTATTTTATAACAAGCCCAGGCGGGTGCTTAATGAGCCTATTACAAGGGCTTCGGGAAGAAGAGGCTTTTGTGAGTCCCTTTCTGTCCCCTTTTGAGTTGAGAAGGTGGGAGAGAGGGGTTGAGAGGAGGGTTTAAATGAGCCCTTGCTGGTTGATCCACCTGTGAAGAGAAGGGTGTGTGGCAATTAGAGCGAGTACCTCAGAGGGACTGGGGACCCTCCAGGAAGCATCTCTGGGGTGCTGACGTGGCGGCCACTGAGGGCTCCCCACTGGGGCCATGTCCGAGTCTAGGCAAATGGATTCTCACCTTTACACCAGCATAAATTTGGGCAAATAACTTGTCCAGGCTCTGATTGTTAGTCCCCTCCTGCCTCCGAAAGAACAGTAGTTATAGAACTGTGCGCTTGAAACCTATATAATTTTATGAACTAATGTCACCCCAATAAACTTAATAAAAAGACAGGACCTAGCCTTGTAAATATAGGTCGATATGGATAATCAGATTAGAGTCAGAGTAATATAAAAATTCCAAGAAAATGAGGTCAGAACGACCAACCACTTACTTCTACCTCTGCCTCTTACCAGCTCTGTGATCTTGAGCAAGTTACTTACTAAGCCGATTTGTGTCTCAGTTTCCTCATCTTTAAAATGGGCATGATAATCATGCCTCCCTCCAGTGTTTTGAGGATTAAGCATTGCGTGTACATTGCTTATTTTAAACAGGTTTCTTATTAGCTGTACATAACAGTATATAACAAAGGCTCCCTGAGAGTTGTATATATTTGCATCCACCTGAGACCAAGGTAAACAGCAGGCACCCAAATGCATATTGAATAAAATGTCTGTGTGTTAGTTAACACCCCTTAGTTGGTTAGAAAAAAATTAACACACAAAAAAAATTGCTATTACTATACTTCATGCCTGATGATTTACCGAAATACTATCTTATGTATTTCCCCTTGAATTTCTCCAACACGATGACCTCAGTCAGAGCAGGCAGACCAGCCCTGGAGGTGTTGTTGTATCTTGTAGTATTGACTCTGCCCATCAGCAAACCCTGGAAACTCATGAAAACATTATGCTGTGTATCCTTGGACAGAGTTAAGGGAAGGATGAGGCAAAGATTTCCCTGAGGCTAAAAGAAAGCAAATGTCGGGGACAGTGCCTCTGCTTGCTGCCAGCAGGAGCTCAGAGGGGTTGGCTCCGAGGGGAGACCCAACCACGGGACTCCCAGCCTCAGCCATGATTCACCCATGTCCCAAACCTGATAGAAAAGCCACCGGACTGACATGACCACTACCAGGCCCGTGGGGATGTCAGCATTCAAGTGTGGCCCGACAGCCAGTGAAGGATGGCTGAAGGGACATTCTCAGTGCCTTGCTGCCGTGTCACACTCCAGGACCTCAAACAGGGAGGAAGTTGGAAGGAAAACCCACGACAGCTGAGATTGCCTGACCGTCAGACTAACGGGATGGCTGCCGGGGTCGTAAAGACAATACAGGAATCAGAACTATCTTATAGAGTTTATCGACTATGTTGTAGCCCACTCCAGCACTATCTTTTTAATGTGATAAATTGGACGCTGAATTAAAGAAAATAAATGCTCCAGTTCAGTGGAAAAACACTATCATTATGCTACTATCATTATGCTACTATTTTAAGTGTGTGTGTTAAAGACCACTTTATACATTTCATTTGAGTAGGAAAAATGACAACAAATATTCTCTCTCTCTCTCTCTCTCTCTCTCTCGGCAAAGCATACATTCTCTAGCCGGCCATGGGCCGAACCAGAAGCTCCATTTTCTCTTGCAGCCTCCCAGCCATGAAGGCATGTGAGTTTCCAGTCATTGCACAGAGGCTAACATGACAGTGCTTTCAGATTTCCTAACTCCCTGTACGTAACTCCATCTCCACTCCATCTCACTGGGTAAATGGAACTGGTGAGGTCTATTTGAAAGAAAAATGGTCTTTTAAAACAAAGTAATTCAAAACTACTATTTATCTTCCAACCATTCTCTCTGGTAGATTTTGGTGATTAAATGTTTGGCTCTGATATGGTCTTCAAATGTGATTTTCTTTCTTTCCTTCCTTCCTTCCTTCCTTCCTTCCTTCCTTCCTTCCTTCCTTCCTTCCTTTCTTTCCTTCTTTTCTCCTTCCTTCCTTGAGGAAAACAATGTTTCACTCAGATCTTTGGCCCCACTTAATAAACACCTCAAAAAATACACTTTTGCTAATGACCCCAGTGACTGATCTCTCCAAGCCAGATTCAACTGTAATTTGCATTGTTTGTTTATATCTCAGTTATTTACCATTAGGCTGCATATTACCATTTGTTACAAGCCAAAAACCTTTCTATGACACTGAAAGAGCGTCATTTCATATTTTCTGTTATTAAGGTACGTCACCACCATTTTTTAGGAGAAATTGTGATCCAGTCACCCCTTCCTAGCAGAGATTTGGCCCCACTCAGTGCTAAGCAGATTTGCTTCCAGTTGTGTGACCTTATGAGGCAAAAAGAGAAATCCATTTCCAACTTCACTCAGGTCTTTGGTCTGTCTACCGAGAAAGCCTGCAAGGATGGATACCACGCTAATTACGTAAGTGATTTAATTTCGACAATGTAATAGCTGACCATTAGATAGCAGACCAGATTCAGCAGGACTTGATTTGCTTCATGATGTCTGAATTATTCACCATTTGGCGGCTTCATGCAGACTTTTTTTTTTTTTTTTTAAACTAGCTAAAAGTATTTGAAAATAATTTCTAAGATACGAATCATCAGGAAATCCTAAAAAGTGGTTAAGTATACCAGGGTTCTTACGCTTAAACAGACAATCTCAGAAGTCAGAGGATTTGTATCAGGCCTTAAAGTGTGGTTGATTTAGGTTGTGAGAGACCATTGACTTGATAATTTTTTCTTACTCAAAGTCATCATAGAAAATGTTTTCTTCCAACCACTTGGGATTTAGTTCAGACTGCTCCAGTTGATCCCAGATACAGTAACCTAGTTAAACAGACACCATTTCAAATGTGCCTCGTGATTCATTTGAAAAATTACCATTTGTTACAAGCCAAAAAGACTGCCATAGGTTAATCTACTATGTAACAATATTCTCTTGCTGCAAAGATTAGTGTTTTTAAGATACATTGTCTCACATCAAATGTATCTTGTAGAAGCTACTGGACACAGAGTAATCTTTTCAAACAAATACATAAAGTTGGCCACCAAGTTCCAAAAACATAAACTTCAAATCTGTCCACCAGAATTTCTTCTCGTAGGATTTATGGAAACGGCGGAAACATTCGAAAGTAGCCAATCTGAGTTTCCTCGGTTTGCCATCACGAAGAGAAACCACTACAAACAAGACATCCTGCTCTCTAACTGAGACATAGACGTCTGTGTGGTTGGATTTTTGTGACATCAATTGTCAAAGAATAAGTCTGAAATCCACTCACATCCATTGTCATTTTGGCTCCCTATGCCCCCACGTCTGTAATTCACTTACGGGACAAAACCATGGTCATTTCTAATTGCATCCACAGTTACTTAATTACCAGAGTAATTGGTCACTTGTGTGCTCTAATTCAGAGGCCAATGCCTGGTGTCCACTGCCAACAGCAGGTGTAATTATTTGCTAGCAGAATTTCCACTGGAAATTAGAAATGGCCACCAAAATTATAGGTGCAAAAAATAGGAGGCCTAACATTTGGGCTGAAATCAATTTCTCATTTTGATAAAGGCAACTGGTAACTGAGAGAAAATATATAATGAGAATTATCTATATGATCTTAAGACATCTCTGCGGGAAATAATGAAAGGCCATTGTACTGGGGGTTGTGGAGGTGGGGGACAGAGAAAGGAAGGCACAGAGAGAGGGAGGGTGGGGGAGGAGGGGCAAAAGGCAGGGAGGGGGAGAGAGAACACTAACAGTCTTGGAGAAAAATAATACCACTTTTATGTAAAGACGTGCATGCTACCTAATCAAAGCCAGCCTGACTTTTATCATCTAAATCAGAACCACAAGAATAAGTCTCCAGCCATCACTGCCTTTTTACAGATAACAGAAGAGGAGAATTCCTAAGCCCTCCCCCCGCCCCAGTACATTTTTTCCTCCTTAAACACCAGCCCCTCCATGTCTGAAGGCTTTTTCCCCCTAAAGAAGTCGTGGGGCCTAGGGAACCACTTAAAGCCCCTTGCCATGCTTGCCCAAGAAATACAAAGTGTTGGCGAAGTATAAACAGAGCGCTTTTTCTTTGACCCACTCTGCAGTGCGATGGGCCAGTGTTGTTAGTTTATGTGAGAGAAAATACCATAGGCTTGCTGAAAAAAGTGGAATTGGATTAAGGCTATTGTGTGAGCCTCAATGGTGAGAGGAATTAGCAAGAGTTGTAGGTACTTAAAGGGGGCCCTCATGCCGAAGCTTATCCCAGATTTTGCACAATAAACATTTGAATATCAACAGTGTTTTGCAACTTGCAGCACTAATGTATAAACTTCTCTCTTTTGAAACTCCCAAATCCTTCCAAATGTCTGCAAGAGCCTCTATCTCCATACACATATAGGAGCTAGAACAGAAAACACCTAGTCAGCGATGTAAGTCTGCCTTTTAAATAGATCTCTCTCCTTTTCTATCTTCAGGATCTAGAATGTTTTATAACGGCGAGCTGGTCTAAGGAGTTTAGATGCTCTTTAATTTTAATCATTCAACCTTCTTTCAGGCTTTGCATTCTGATATTGGAGGCGGGGTTGGGGTGGGGGGGGGTTAGGTGGGCGGGGAGTCCCCAGAATGGACACGGGTGCCTGGTTGAGTTCAGAAATGCTTGGACCAAGATTTTTGTTGTTTTTTTCAACATCAGAATCCAAAAGGGTGTGTTCTTTTAGAAGGACTCCTTATGGAGTTTTCAAAAAGTAGCCCAACTTTGGAAGAAAAAGAACTCTTTTGTCTATGAAAGCCATTGAGAAGCCACGTTATTCGAACCCATCCCCTCCCTGAACTAAGCTGATGCCCAGTCCTCCTGACTAGAAGACAGTAGAGTGATTTTGTAGCAAGAGAATCTAACATCAAACAGTTACTGATGCTCCTGGCAGTAAGCGAGTTCCATTTTTCTCTTTAAGAATTCCAAACTCCCAAAAGTGAAATCCAAGTGTGATAGCGCCTGGGGGTGGGGGCGGGGAGCTTTCATTCCTCTCTCTTCCGAAATCAATCAGAAAAGACAGACCCGATAGTTTTGTTTTCTGAGTACAGGGCATTTGCTTTTGGTGGCTGGGAGAGCAGAATGCGTTCTTTTCAGTTCCTTGTGTGATCTGCGGGATGGGGTTGGCGTTATAAGCCTTGAAGCCGTGAATTTTGTGCCAAAGCCAACCCTTCGCATCTGAGTCCATTTTTTTCATCCCAGTTGACTTCAGCAGGTTAGGGAACTTAATGAATAAATGAATCCCCTCCTTCCTCCTTCCTTTCCAGCGTGTGTTATCTAGAGATGATTCTAAGTGGGGACGTATTCCATCCAGCTGAGCGGTTTGCCAGAAAATGTATCTACCGTGACCCAACAGAGCAGTCACACACTAGTTTGAAATTACGTTTTGGAACGGTGTTCATTTCGTGCCTGAAAAGATGGTGGTAAAAATCTCCCTGCACGGGGAGCTGGGGGGTGGGGGAGGGGGTGCCATGGGGAATGAAGATACAACTGTCCTGTCCTGCTCTAAGGCATGGGGAGCCATCCTATGTATTGAATCAATACAATGATGTGTAGATGAATAAAGTTATCTCCCATTCTGAATAGGACGGTGTCAGTGGGAGGGTAAGAAGGGGGGAAGTTGGAATCTGAAAAGAATTCTTTTTCTTAAAAAAAAAAAAAAAAGAACTTGAAGGTCAGGGTCCAGCTGCCGGGCAAAAGTAGAACAAAACAGAATGCTGGACAGGCCTAAATAAAGACAACTATAGACATCCAGACACACATATTGCAAAAGTTGCTTGCTTCAAGTAACTAATGTATTAACATATATTTCGATAGGCAAACAGCTATTCCTTTCCTTTGGGCTGTTTTAGACACTGATGAAAACATAGGAACGTCAAGAGCATCTGTAAAAATTACAGCTTTAATGAAACAGATGAAACAGGCCATCAAAGGTAGGAGAAAAGAAGAAATTCTAATGATTATGGCTTTATTCTAATAGATTATAATTATTGTGATTGGTGCAAGCCAATTTCTGACCGACATTCCATTTTCCCCCATTTAAGCTTTCATTTAAAAAGGTGGGGTGGGGTGGGGGTGGGGGGAACCAACAGCTACTAATTATTCTCCTGGATTTGCTGCTTTAACTCAGTACAAGGCCTTTAATCAAATACAGTAAAGAGATAAAACCTTTCAATGTGAATCATCACACAGAGAGACACACATTTCCTCATCCTGTTCTTTTTATATCGGTTTGAAAAGTTAACAGTTTGATTTTTGAATAACTCGAGTTCTGTGCTTCTGTGAGAGAGAGAGAGAGAGAGAGAGAGAGAGAGAGAGAGAGAGAGAATCTGAACAAGTGTGGGTGGTCAGATGGATTATAACGAAAAGGGAGGGAAGTTTATGACAAATCAACTCGATCTAATAAATGTTTGTTACCTGTTCTCAATACTGATGATTGCTTTTATGCATTTTTTTCAAACATGATGGTATTTTCCATGAGGGATAATGACTGTTAAACACTTCTTTTAGTTAGATGTTGTATGCCTGTATTCTGTTAAGTTTTTAGAAGACAGGATGAGAAAAAGAAAAATGGAGATAGGAGAATAAGCCCAAAGGGTCTGAAAATAGTGTCTTCTCCTGCCACATGACAGCTGTTTTCTTTCTATGGAGATATGTCTGCAAAAAGTACTCACAAAAATTAAAATTTTAGATTACATAGCTATTCATTTTTACGTCCATTTTTAAGGTACTTTTGAAAAACCATCTCTCTTAGTAGGTTGATATTCAGCTTGGAAATATGCCCCATGAGAGTTTTGCTTCTCTGTACTTTGGACAAATGCATGGTAGTGAATTAGTCAAGTGTGGTGATGCCGAATTATAAAAAAATTCAAAATGAACAAAAAAACTTTGTTTCTCTGTATTTGGCCCCAGGATCTTTCCAGTCCCAAGTAGAAACATGAACATTCAATCATACATATTAACATAGATTATTTTAAGGATATTTTTATAGAAATAAAATTGTATTTGATATTTGCAATAAACCCAAAAGTATCTCACAGATTGAAAAGTATTGAACTTGAATGAAACACTGTGAAAACACTGCTAGTAATACTGAATTACCTAAAGGACCTCACCAGCTTACCTAACAACCTTACATACTTCCACATTTTACCAAGTCACTGATACGCAAGCCTTTCTTTCTATTCTGTACTGAAAAAGCCCCAAGGCTTCTATAGATTTAACTGCATTGAGCGACAGGGTAGCACAGCTTTTAATCATGACAGTGGTTCTGTACACACACACACACACACACACACACACACACACACGGATGAATTTCTTCATCGTATGTGCTGCCATTAGGCTAGTGACACCTATTGTGTGGTTGAGAGGTAGAGTCACCCAGGAGATTATTCAGAATGTGAGATTGTAAACGTTTCTTAAAGATGTCTTTACAGAAAGTGTCGCTTCTCTCGTGGGGTCTGCCAGGCTGCCGTGGTTAACGGCGGGATTGGTGGCATGCTGTGTTGTAATGCGACTCTTCCCAACAACTTGCCGAGATTAGGGGACCGGCAGAATGGTGTCAAGGGAAGTTTAAGGACTCTGCTTTCTGAAGTTGTTCGGAGTCAATAATTAATGGGTATCTTCCTTGGAGGGCTCTTTTATATTTAGATGCAGCCGCCTGAAAATCAGCCACAAAAGAAAATTTGATTTTGTTGGTCATTAATTTTGACTTTGCTTAACCAGTGTTTTGTTTTTGCGAGCCTTTGCCTCACAGCCTTCCTAATTTGGCCTTAGTTAAATGTGTAGATGAAATCCTTGGTGAACAAAACTGTGGTTAATTTGCAGGGGTTGGTGATGGGGTTTTTCTTACGGAGTTGGGTTATTCTAGGTAGTTTTCAATCTTTTAGATGGGTTGGATCCAAATAACAGCTCAGTGATGATGCTAATTTTGATGGAATATGATCACAGAGGCATTGCTGTTCCCATGGAATGTAATAATCTCTTTCGAGTTCCTTTAGCGTACAACTCTTCTGATAGTCTCCTCTATGCTATATATTTAACGGCAAGAGAGAGAACTGTGTAATTGCCCACAGTGAGCAAATCCTAAATGTCTTCTCTATACATGAGTTCTGTCAAATAATATGCAATAGTTTGACCAAAATGATATGGAAGATGTTAATTGGCACAAAAAATAAAATTAAACTTTGAAATATATCCAGCCTTGAAGATATTCAGATAAACTGTTGCCATAGGATACATATAATTTACCAGGATTTTTATTTGCATCGAATCCTGTCTGTTGCAAAGACCTCATTGTGGTCTTGGAAATAAAACAGCAAAATTAATGTTTCTAGTATGTGCATTGGATATACTTTGGTAGAACCATACTTAAAGTCATTGCAAATGTCTTTTTTTATGCCAAAACTATTCCTGTTGACTCATTTCCAATTTCTAATTATATGAATAATTATTTCTGCATCCTACAGTTCCCCTAAATAGCATATATTTTAATAATTGCAATTGATACTTCCATCAGTTAATGTACTGTCGTGCTTTAGCAAATAACTCAACATCTGCTGGTTGCATTTACTGTCACTGAGTAAATGATTTTATTTAAAAGAAATCATGTAAATGAGAGAGAAGGACAGACTATACAATTTTCTCTTTTGCATTAGCAGAAGAGTTTCCTTTCCCTTAAGAAAGGGTTTTATACCCGAAGAAAATCATTTGCCTCACTAGCTTTCTGTAGCAAGGTTAGGGAATAAAATTTGATTCTAGGAAAATAGTATAAATTCCATTTGATTCAGGATATTTCTTAATATTCCAATTGTTGATATTTAATTAGCTAACTGGGATAGTTGAGCTTTTTAATACTTATTGGTAGTGATGCTTAATTTTGCTATGTTATGTTATGCTGTGTCATCTAACTTATCTAATGAAAGCTTTGGGTTCCTAAATGCCTATTTGCTCTAGAAAAGGGAACTGGATATTTTCAACACTATTTTTCTTAGAATTTCTTTTTTCCTTGTAAGCATTTAAAAGTCTTTTTCTCAGCCTCTTTTAATAGCTTACAGATGTGGCATCCTTTCAAAACAAAACAAAAAGAAAGAAAGAAAAGAAAGAAATGGAAGCCTTCCTCATCAGCCTAACACTCTGGTGCTATCTGTGAGCTCTTGTAATCAGAGCATCTCTAGCTTGTTTCTAGCTGACAAGTGTCAGACTCAAAAGCCACAGACACACTGAGGTCATCATATACGTATCCGTGCCCCTACCTGTTTTCCCTGAGCAGGTTAGAAAAAGAAACTGTTCCTGTCTTCCTGTGTATGTGATTACTACTTGGGTTAGACTTGACAATAAATTCGAATGAAATGTCAAAAAGACAGAGGGTTCTTCTGAACACTTCCAAACCCAAATGCTAAAAGATAACTAGGTAATGAAGACAAAGAGTGCAGAGAAAATATGTGAAGAATTCTTTTTATCAGTACAATCAAGAAGACCGCTTTATGGTGTTGTTTGTTTGTTTGTTTGTTTTCAACTTCATGTAGAAAAGAGAAAGCAAGAGTTATAGATTTCTTTTTGATGAAAATGTTTTTTCGTAATTCGGCAACTACATCCATCTTCCACAGTATGGAAATTCTTGCTTTTTAAGGAATAGACACATGTTGCAAACATTTTCTTTTGATAACATCTCACGCATTAAAGGATACATGTTTGTCCTCAAAGAAGTAATTACAAGATCAACATTTCACAAGTGAGCATGACTGTTTATGACTGGTTTCGCGTTTCCAATATTAAAAGATTTTTAGTATCCTATTTAGGAAAGGGAAAAAAGAAGACTACGGGCATTCAATTCTGTTCAAGTTCCTTTTTTAGTTAAAAATGGAAATTGCCCTTCTCAGTGTTTTTGTCAAGATTTGTGTCATAATTTATTTCATCATCCATTTCCTAATTGTCACACATTTTCCAAGGATAAAAAAAAAAAATTATTTTAAAGCAATGTTTGACATTCAGGATTATTCAGAAAAAAAGAAGGCATAAATTTCACAAAGTGTATGCCTGGTAAAAGAGATTATGTAGATATTTAAGGAACAAAAAAAACTAAAGCACTCACAGGTTTTTATAATTTTTCATCTTGAGAAGGTTTACCATAACATTGAACATTATTCTTGCTATTGATTATAATAACTTTACCTAAAATGTATAAGCGTCTTTAAAATGTTCTCTCTACATTGGCCAGATCAAAATTCAAATCAGCATCTCATTACCTTTAATCATAAATACACTTTCAAAGGCATAGCACCAAAACTGAGAATATATGCCTCGTGAAAAATGAAAGGCTAAAACATATTCACTCCATTATCTTTAAACTATGACAAGATTAAATATTGTTTTCCTTAAATTGGCTTTATGTATTCCTGCTGTTTTTACTGAATCCTTCGCTTTGTACTTTGGTTATGTCACCCTTTGCTCAAAAGAAGTCCACTGCTGGAATATTAGAAAATGGGAAGGAAAAAAAAAAAACAAAAAAAACACATCCATGTTCCAATGTAACAGATAGTGTTTTAGAATGTTTGTCCTTGAGTTTAAAATAAAAGATATGTTAATAAGTGCTCTATTCAAGACTTCACTCTCCTACATTAAGAAGCTTGTTTTCATTTGATGAAAACTATTAATGCTAAAACAAAAATTGTTTTGAATTCATTTATAAGGGATACTCACCTACCTCTTTAGTTAAAATCAGTGATCCATTAAGGCTTTCTAGCTTTCTTCCAAGCTGTGAGCATACTGATTATTTAAGTATGAATAAAAGTGAAGGTTGGGGGTAGGTTTAGCTAAATAAAAGATTGCTTGATATCTTGGGGTTCTTTGAAGAGTTTTATAGGCTTAGAGTTCACAGTCTGAATGAAGGACATTTTAAAAAACTTTTAGAGGAGTTTGTTAACCTGCATTTCAATTATTGAATAATTAATTAATTACACTAATTACCTTAGTGAAAAAATTTATACTGGGAGCAATCTAAACTTAAATCATAAATTAAAGAGATAGACTTGATATTGAAATAATTAAAATTGTCTTAGGGAATCATTGATTTTTATTTTTCAGCATAGAATGTTCACTTTCCATGAAAAATATTTAGGCATTTGTTTTGGAATATTAGTGTAGTGTTTATCAAGGTATCAAATTTTATTAATTTACCAAATTTCAAACAGCCACAATCTTTTATGCAAAAAGACCACATATGTACATGTTGCAATGTTTTTTGCTTTGGGGATTTGTAAATATTGGCATAAATAAATTTTTATGAAGAGACCTGATTCTTATATGCCAAGATATTAAAATTTAACAGAGAAGGGTCAATCACACACACAAAAGTTATTTTTATCTTTGGGAATTTCGCCTTTTAAAAAAGCATTTTAATATAATTAACATATGCCAAAAATTCTATAAATTGAAGAAAGAAAAACTTTGTGATTCTTTAATGAATGTTTACTACCTATTTTTGAAAAGCCTTATTCTTTATTTACCTGAGAATACTTAGATTTAAGTCTCCAAAAGCACAAAGCAAATAAAATGAATTGAATCTTGCAGACTTCCACGAAATACTTTTACAAATAAAAACAAATAGAAGACAAACACAGTCCACTTGTTCCAATATTGACACAAACCGAGGGGAAACAGAAAATTCACTTTCCTTCTGCTCAGAATTTTTCCTCTCCTAGCAAAACTCTCTGCCACACTATTATGTTTTTTAAGAATAACCAAGATTAAGATGTCAAACTTTTTGCTGGTTTCTCTCTCTTTTTTTTTTTTTTTCTGTACCCCAGGAGAGACCCAAATGGTTTATTTCTTAACCATGATATTAACTTAGAATTTTAACAGAATTATGCCTCTTTCAATCTTTTTTAACTACAACTAGTGTGTGTGGTTTGTATAAATGATCTAGAATATGAAAATAAGGCCAATAGATTCAATCCAGATACACATGAATTTTTTTACTATTTTATTATTGACTATAGAAACTGAAATAGTAATATTTAATTATAGTTTTCTATAATAGACACGTTTTAAAATCATAAGTGACTTAAAATCATAAATTATAAAATCAAACCTGTAAATCATTACTTTCTCTGCAATTCCTGATATTGCCTTTTTAAATGATTGTTACAATATAGTAAATATATTGAAACAAAAATATTTTAAAATATTACAATTACCTCCCCATTTTTACTGCCCTTGGAATATATATTGTAGTTGAATTTTATTACATGGAATTATAATTAAGAAAGAGACTTTTTCATACATTATGAGAGAATGAAAAACATATATTATCACTGAAAAATATCTCTAATTTTAAAAGTTCATATAAAAATCTGCATGAACTTAAGTTTATTTTTATTGTATTATAGTTCACAACCAAATAGAGACATAATCAGATGTATCTAAAATTAATCTTCTCTAAATATCAAAATACTGAAAATACTAACAGAGAAAAATAAAAAATAAAGTTCTATATTAAAACAAGTAATGTTGTTAAATTCTATTTATTATAATTTGATACTATTAAAATAAATCTTCAATGTCTAAACAATGGCTTTGATTCAATTAATTTCAGTAAAATTATTTAAATGACTCACAAGAACTTAGATTTTTAAAAATATTAAACACAATATTCTGAATTCTATTTCATTTTGGTATGCAACTTAAAGAAAAGCCATATCTAAAAACTAAATTTAAGTAAGTATTAGTGTGTGATCATTTAACTCAGTGTTTGATTTAATGAAAAATTACCCCACAAATGGCAATGATAGTGGACAAGAATGAAAGAATGTCTATTTCTTACTGAAATTTAAATTATTAACATAAAGGCTATATTGTTTATATTGAAATATTATAATACTCTTTAAGTTGAGAAACTTTAAAAAATACCATCATAATTTTTTTTTTCAGAAATGAAACTTCTTTGGTATTAAACTATGAAAAATACTTGTGCCATGTGTTCAAATGTGAACTTAGATAAACTGCTTCATATTTAAAAAGATTTAAGACATAGACCACATAAAATAATTTGAAGAAAAATATAATTATGTATTTTTTTAGTTTTCATATTCTGAATTATTTAGATGCAAATTATACTGCCATCTGTAAAGCTCAATCTTTAAAACTTTTTTAACTCAATATTTACTTGAGTCTACTGCATTTAAATTTGAAACCATTTTTCCTAGTTTGGGTGGTCTGTGCTACATTGCTATTTATTCAGAAACCTTTTGAAATCTTGACAAACTGTAACCAGCCCCAGTTACAGGTGAAAGTATTGACCAGTATTTTGTTTGTGGTAACTTCAAGAGGGTGTCAAAAATCTATTTTTTTTTTTACTATAATTCATGTCAGTTTAAAAATTTTTTATGTGCATATATCACTAAAGACTGAGATCATTAAATGGCCCTTTAAACTCTAATGTCTAAGAATTATCAGAGATGTGAGTTATGACTCATGAACATTTTTAGATCTGTCAAAAGGTAACATAACAAATTTTAACTAAAAATTGTCTCATTTATTTGCAAAGAATAGTTAAATAATTTTTATAATTAATACCAATTTTCTAAACTAACTTTTTCTCATATAAGAAAGTTTTTACTATAAGCTGGTTTGTGTTATAATCGGGAACAGATTGTATAGTAATAAATGAGAAAATTCTAGGGTAAAAAAATAGAGTCTTTCAGAAATACGATAGGCATTTAAATGTAGAGGAAGCTTTCTGAGATAATATAGGATATTATTGGGTTATAACATAGCTGTTTTTAAAAAACATTTATAACACGCTTTTAAAAATGCTCAGTGATTTTATGTGTGTATGTGTATATATATTATATCTGTATGTATGCATGTGTATATATTTAGGTGACATATATTATATATTTAATATTATATATATTTGCAATAGGAACAGCTAAAATCTTTAGCTTTTAAAGTGTGAAAATATTTTATATTCAACCAAGTAAGGAAAACTGGATGAAATAAACCTTTTCAGACATTTTGTTGAGCTGACGGTAAATGACCTCACTGTCATTGTACTTTCCTTCGGAGCACACGATGAATAGATAGATTTACAAAGTAAAAATTTGAATTGAAAACACGTCATTACTCGAGCTGAAGACTTTCCTGATTAATTTAGTGTACTGGTTTGGACCCTATTAAACAAGGAGAAAAGTTGGCTTTTTCAAAGTACTGAATTGAGGCTTATCATTATTTTGATGAGGCCACCTTACCATGATAGGGCAATATAAGCAGAACATGAATTAAGTCAAGCTCTAGTCTGAAAAGAATAAACTGTATTCACCAGTAACTGCTCTTAATGGGAATCCTGAAAATATTTCATTATTCCTAATTTAATTAAGAGGCCTTGAACAGTTAACTATGGGCCCACACTCATATTCAAGAATATATTATCAGGAAAACCATAAGAAAAGTGCACTTTTTTTTTCAAGTGAAAAAATTTCACATGAAAATTAGGCGTATTAACTTTACATTTTTTTCAAATGAAAAACAGGCTGATTCACTTTACACTCATTTTATGTTTTTTTCCAAATGAAAAATAGGCTCATTAACTTTACAAACATTCTGTGTACAGCTCTGAAACTTTACAAAGTCATTTGGCTCCACGTTACCAATGGAAACCTGCTTAAACCAACATGTTAATTAAACGTTAATTTGTAAATATGTGTGCTGGATTTATGCTAATATGAAGTTCAATTATACTGGCCTTATTTATATAAATAAAGGATTGTAGATCAATAAGTGTGCCTCAGGAGTCGTGTATGACATTCAGACAATGGTTACAGAAAAGCATTGTTTTGCATTATTTTCACCTATGTGCAGAAGCACTGCACTGGGGATAATAAAAGCCAGACCCTGGTGTTTTCAGCATCAGAGATGATGCAAACACGTAACACAATCCCAGGCGCACGGTAAGCAATGCAGAAATGGCAGGAGTGGTTAGCAGTATTACTAGAACCTTCCATTCCCTAATAGCACCACTATTTCATGAGAGCCCAAAGGAAGTCCGCTCACTCACACGTTACCTTCAAAGTAACTCCTCATTATCAAGGACACATTGTATCCGTGTAATGTGCTTTATCATCTCGCGCTATATGGAGCATTAGGAAGAAATTGGTGCAGGGGGAATGCATTTCAGATGAAATGTATGAAAAAGGTTTGGGAGATGATTCCGTGGCAGAAAGCACGCACGGTGAGAAACCAAAACCTATGTCTGACAATCCCCAGCTATATTTATTCACATTGGCGACATGGATGACTCGTACAAAGTCATACTTTGAACTGCTCCCCGCTTAGTTTTCTCTTGGTGTGCCTAACTTTAACTTGATTTGCTCCCTCTCATGCATTCTCTCTCTCTCTCTCTCTCTCTCTGATAAAATGGGAAGGGAACTCGAGGAGACATGCAGGCAAAGGGTATTGGGCCACACCGTGCATTTGATGCCCTCTCTGATACAATCACCCTGAGTGGCAGTGCGGGGTGAAGGAACAGAGCGTGTGTGTGATCTGATGAGCTTGGCCCAACTGGGGGCGGCTCCTCCAGGCAGCTAAATTAAAAACCTCCCTGCAATTCTGATCTTAATCACCCCCTCCAAGGCTGTAATTGGTGATGGTCATTTAACTCTTTCTCTCCTCGCAGATTGAGACATGCAGGGTCCCTTTACACCAGGCATGGATCAGAGGCTTCCAAGAGAATTCAAATAGCGTTGAGGACACGGCCTCCCCAGCACAGGATGCCGACAGGGGACCACATCCAATCTCACCAGTCTGACGCATTTTTTTCCCCTTCTGAGTAAGAGAAAAGAAAGGCTACCTCTAAAGAAAAGTGCAATAGGTTTTGACTTTTTCCAACATTTAAATAAAAGCCCATTATTTATAAAATAACAAAAGATTATGTACCATCCATGGGACCTATAATCTGTCGAATGAATGAAGCCCTTTAAGATTGAACAGCTCTCTAAAATACCATGTAGAAACAAAGATCAAGCTGGCGAACATCTAACCTTTAAAAAACTTCTACCCATAAGAGCATCTGATGGCACTCTAAAAATACTCGATCAAACCAAAGCAAGTCTGTCTTTCCATGAAGAGAGCTTATTGCATTGTTGTTTCTTCTCTTTTTTTTTTCTGTATTTTTTTAACATGTAGGTATAAATTATTAGGAGTTATAGGCAAACGAGGGTGGTTATAGAAGATGCCCAAATCCCAGTGCAGTCTGGGAGATAGGGATGGGGTGGAAGATTAACTGAGTTTAATAAACACGTACTGAGCTGGGGTGGGCCTGGGAGGTGCCCACTCAAGGAGGCTGCCTCCCTGCGTGTAAGGAGCTTGTAAGGAGAGAGAGTGGACAGTCTCAGGGACGTACCACTCAAATACTGATGGAAGCCGGCAATCTCAGAAACACAACACAAGATACACAAGAGGCTGCCGAAAGGGCCAAGAGGAAGGCCAAGAGTTTCAGAGAATCCATATTTCACCCAGTAAAGACCCCTTAGAAATAAAAAAGCAGTCTGTCTCACATAGCTACGCTTTAATTGATACAACTGAGACTTATAAAGTTGTCTCCACGAGCGAAAGGGTGACCTTTGCACAACCAGGAGCGGAGAGTGGGGTGGGGTGGTGTGGGCGTGTGGGTTTCTCCGGATTGCATCCTGAGACCAGTGTAAGAAAGCATCCGGGTTGAAAGGTGCAAGAGACAGAACTGCTGTTGGAAGAGGGAGTCCGGGTCTCTGCCCAGGAAAAACAATTCTGTCTGTCGGAGGAGGCGCGGGCACGTGAATCACCAAGCGCCTTGTGATACCAAAACCCAGCCGACTGCTTCGGGGAGAGAGGAATGAGAAAGCCATTTTCCAATTCATTTTGAAGACACACTTTGGTCACACTCACGCGACAAGCCAACCCAACTGGAGGGGAAGTAAAAACCCTGCGCAGGGACTGGCAGGGACGCTGGTCCAGATGGCTGGCTGGCAGCTAAGGTGGGATCTTTACCAACTACTGACTTTGGGGAACAAAAGTGTGACACTGGACCTGCCCGTCGGGTCTGCTCTGTGAATTTAAACCGTTGAAGCTCTTCACTTCTTTCTCCAGGGTTTCAGACTGTGGGACCCTGAGATGTTTACAAATTCGCACCAGAACCTGCAGGAAACAAGGCCCTTATCTGCCGAGTATTAGATCTGAGCAAACCAGAGGGATCTCTTCCTTCATTTCCTCAGGAGAGGAAACTGAGGCCTGAGTGACTTGCCCAAATTAACAGCTCGTGGCTGGTCGCGGTGAGACCAGCACCCACATAGATGGGAGACTCGCTTTCTTGGTGCAATTTTCACCACACACACACACACACACACACACACACACACACACACACAAACCAGTTGCCGTCCTGGCCACTCATTTAGCCTGCTCAGAGCCAGATGCTCTCAATAGATACGAAGGTGAACCTGTTGTCATGCCAGCCTGCAAAGGACGTGTAGCCCGGTGGGGTGACCGAGCAATCACTGGAAATGGTGTGCAGTGTCTGGCTGTGCGTGGCGCCGGCGGGGGCCTGCCCAGGTGAAGGAGAAGCGCTAGTCCGTCATCATTCCTCACTTCCTGGTCTCTACACCTTCAGCCAGACGCTGTGCCTGGAAAGCTTCAAGTCTTGCACACGGGGCACGATGAATTCCTGCATGATGCCCACAATAGATGGCCATGCATTTAGCCTCTTACCAGAGACACGGGGAAGTACGTGCAGACGCACCCATCCTTTCCCATGGGAAGAGACCCAAGCCCGGAAGCCATGTGTACATTGCAAAATGGATAAATGCTGATAGTGGCTTCCCATGGGCCGTTCAGTCACGGAGCAAGTTGTGAGGACACACAAGAGCCAAGGGAATACGTGGGGTATACGTAGTGCACTGGCCCCCTCTTTCTTCTCATCACCCAGAGTCTCTTGTTCTATAGGCCTGTGGGAAATTCAAGACCAGCACTGCACACTCCACAGAGCAGGAGCCCTGAGCGAAACAGCTCTGCTCTCATCCCACCGTGTAGCCACCATGCCTGAGATCACTGACGCCACCTAGTTTCCTTCAGGAATCTGAGCTGTCCTCCCACCGAGCAGCAAGTCGTGTAGCCTCCAGAGCGCTGGTGCAAGGAGCATGAGTTTCCTGCGGCATTGCAGGAGACATATGGAAAGTTGCCAGCCCAATGCGTGGACCATTTCTCCCTTCGAAGGGTCTGTGCTTCTTTTCCAAAGTGTTTACTTTATGACAATGACCTTGAAGAGCATGGAGGCAAGTGGGCTAGTTGGCTACCAGGCTCCCTGGTGAGGAAGGTGCTGGAGCACTTCTCCTGGAGAGCCTTCCAGATGGGACACCTCCCTTCCAGATTGGTAATAGGCTCTGTGCACCCAACTCCCCTTCCCAGCCAGGGCTGGGGGAAGGGGGGTACTGGCTTTTTGGTGGATGACTCCCCTACCCACAATGCCATGCCCTGGAAGTGTACATTAAGAACTGTATTTTTATTTTATCTAATAGCTGCAATCTTTTTTTTTTTTTTTCCTAACATCCCTACCCCATTAATGGCTCCAGGGAAGCTTCGAATAAAGACTCCAGGTTCCTTTCTAACCATCTAACTGCTCGTTGACCTCTCCCTCCGGCTTCGCTACGTCGGTGGACGTTTTCACTTTATATGTAAGCTTACGTTCACATGTTTTCCTTATAGGTCTTACTTAGAGGACTCAGCCCACCATCCCATCGACTATGATTAGTTTTGTCTTGACTTTCTGAGCTTGAGATCATACTCATATGCCTCCTTTGATAAGGTCCATGTATCCTCGGTGATAAAATGGACATTTTCATCAAGGGCAGAGCCAGGGACCAGCCACAAAAGACTTCTCTTTGGGTGGACCCAGGCATTCATCCTCTTTTTGTCTTAAGAACATACTCTGCCCTAGGTGTATCCCAGCAGGAAAGCCATTCAAAAGTTGATACGGCAAAGAGGTGCGTCACCTAATTAGTTCCTGAGACAACCTTTTACCCAACTATGTCCCTCTCTTCTTTGAGCACCCCATGTCTGGCCCCTCTGCCTACTCTTGTCTTTCAGATGGTTGCACGTTATAACGAATCATTTGGGTCTTTTCCCTCTTGCTCTTCGTCAGAGTAGAATGAAGTATTCTCTCTCCTGAGATGGGCTACTTTGGATTTCTGTCCTAATTGCTCGTGTCTCGTGGCATGGAACGTAAATGCCCCCTACTTCTGAGATCCCCAGAGGGCTGGCCTTGGCCTGGCTTGACTTCCACACTCTTGCCTGTATGTCTGTCGTGGGGAGGCAATTCCTAAACCATTCAAATTCCGGCGGCCCCCGTTACTGGCTTTGGAACCACTTACTGCCTTCGTACCTCGGGGATGTTGCTCCTCGTAGGATTACGTCTTACCGTCAGCTCTGGGCATCTTAGAGGCACCAGATTGGTCCTAGGTTTGTAGGGAGTGGTAGCGTTGTGAAGAAATGCTTTTGCTTTCCCCCATCCTCGGCCCTATAATTTCCATAATTTTTCCAATTCCATCTAAGTCCATGATCAATCTACGTCAAATCCAGATACTTGCTCAGCGAATGCATCTTTAGGACATCTCCATCCCCTTCTTGTCAGCCAGATTCTGTCCATCAGTCCTTCATACATAGAAACTGGGGAGTCACCACAAGTCAGTGCAAAGTGCTTTGAAATCAGAGAGACCTGGGTTCCAGTCACGCCTCTGCATTCAGCTCTGCTCATTTTGGAGCCAAACAGCTTCTTGCAAGTGAGGCAGAGAATGAATGACCTGGGCTCAGGTGCAACTTCAAGAGAAATAACAGGGTACATTTTATTTGCCAAACATGAAAGGAACTGGAAAACTTTAACCGACCGTATGAAAATCGTGAGACATTTCTGCATTAATGGGCAGGTAGGTTAATGCTAGGAGATTAGATTATTATTGGAGATCAGGGCCCAGTAAGAGATTCTACCACTTATGACAATACTGACAAACATTCAGAGTTTTAAAACTCCTTCCGGAACTAGGAAGGAAATGTTCTATTGGGAGGGCTGACCCAATGAGGGCTCCTAGAGTGCTATATCAAATAAAAGAAGTTATTATCTCTTAATGTCAAACAGCTGTTTGCCATTTCCCTGAAAAGCAGTGGGAAATTGGCTTAAACTCTAAGGATTTGAGTTAAACATAAGGAAAAAAAATTCCTGACAGTAGAGGTTGTCACACAATGAAACAAGTTCAATAACAATCGTGCAGTGGGTTTCCCAGGGCCCTTTGGACATTGCATCGCATTTGTCTGGGAGGTTTTGATAGAACCTCCTCTTGGAGACCTCCTAGGATCCTGTCCGTTTCTGTGGTTCTTAATTAGTTCAGCATGCTTTTGCAGTGATGGCATTTATAATCCCGGTCACAACTGATTAAAAGACAAAAATCAATTTCCCACTCAAATCCCCCAAACAAGAAGGTGTTTTGCTCCCCTGGGAGGGCCTGCACATTTTCAATCATATGTTTTTAATTTCTTCGGGGAAGTTTTAAAACTGAGATTTCCATAAACTGAAGTTTAGCTCAGGCACACATTGAATTATAAACTGGTGGAGAAGCTGAATAGAGATGTATAATGGAAACATTACCAGGGCGATGATGGCAGTAGCATTCCCCTACAATGCAAGGAAATCGTGTTAAAGTAACTGCTATTGTAGATAAGGGGGTGCCGCTTCTAATAATGGATTTTTCATGCATTACTTCTATGCTTTTAACATTTTTTCCATCACAAATAGCGACCTTGGAATAATGCTAAGAACGATATTTTGTATTTAACCTAAATACCAAATTTAAAGACTTAAATAGATAGTATAAAGGGCTTGCTTCCAGGCTGCAAGAAGATTGGGCAGGGTCATAGGACACATCTACAAATTCATATGTAATAGAAGTAAATCTTTTTTCATTGAAAATATGCAGTGCATAACTACTTTCTTCCAACAAATCCAGGAATAGTTCATGGAGAGGAAAAAAAAAACATTGGAAGCAAACAGACAGGTAGTTACCAGGTCAGTGCAGAGAGGGATGGGCTGGGCTTCACCAGACGGTCCCGCCGCCTCCCTCCTCCCCCGCCCCAGCCACCTTCAAAAGGTTTAAAGCAAAAATAGTGTCACAGCTTCTAGGGCCTTGCCCTAGTCCTTCTTCCAAGCAGACTGCTGCCCTCTCACCCTCCTCCATCCCAATTCTACAACTCCAGTGTGTGTGTAGCAAAGGAAACAAACAAAACAAATCGAATACATATTTATCCTGGTCCTAGGAAAAAACTGAAAAGTGTGGATTTAAAGTCTGTTGACCCAAACCACTTCCCTTAAAACACTCAGCCTTTCTCCCCTCAGGCATTGCCTGTGGCTAGAGTGCCCCGGTCACCCTCCAAGTCTCTTGGTCTGTCCCTACCCTGACCTTGACCTAAGATGGAGACGATAATCATACCTATTTCTCAAGCTTGTTGGAGGATTACGCAATATACACAACTCGTAGGCAGTGACTGGCACAGGTAAACCCGGAAAAAACACCAGCTTGTTATCGGGTAACATCTTGGCTTCTCCGCACATTGAGACTACATTGGTCAGAATTTCAGCCGTGGCAAGCAAACAAGTATACTCTCTGAGACAATGGGTCCTCGAGGGTAAGTGACCAGTTTCTCTGCTCATGAGAAGTGACTAGAGAAGCGTACATTGTACATGATTGAAAAGAGGAACTCCCACCAACAAAATCCACCAGCCAAACTATCTCTTAAGAATAACTTTAGTTCCAGCATCCACTCCCTTCCAACGGTGTGGCTTTGCTCAAGTCTGTTGACTTGTGTGAGCTTCATTTTTCTTATTTGTAAACTAGAGACCACACCGGTGTCACAGGAGTTTTAGGAAGTGCAAAGGAGACAGCGCAAGTGAAAAGAATTTTTTAGGTAATGATGTAATTTGGTATATCGCTATTTTTGTTGTTGTTGAATTTTCTCCTGGAGTTCCTACTTTCTCTCATTTTTGCCTCCGGGCAGGTTGTCTTTTTACAAAAGCTTAGTGGCTTTTTTTTATTGGTCTGCTCTTCTTTGAATTTACCTCAGAAAAAGGAAGGGCTTCCTGTCTCTGAAACTATACTTGGAAAACTCTTGTCTGCTCTGGGCTCCAGGGTTAACCAACTTCCCTTCTGCCCATTTCTTTTCACTCTCCCCAGCTAAGAAGGAGAGACTATCTCTCATATGGGTACAACTTTTTATATGTCATTATTGATTTGGTTTCCTTTAAATAACAACAACAACAATAATAGAATACAAGGTTTTTATCTTTATCTGAGGAAATGGTTAAGAAAGCTTTTCACCTTTCTAATAAAATACTAATTCCTCTCCCTCCTCAGTTGACACAGGTTATCTTGTTTAAAAAAAAAAAAAAAAAAAAAACTTCCATATTTTTAAAACTCACACTTTAAGCAAAAACAATGGCTGAGTCTAAAAGCATACGTTTTCTTTTTGAAAGTTTGCCTTGGTCTCCTGCTCACAAGACATTTCACAAGACATTTAACCCACTAATTTGGCTCAGGAGGTTCAGATGTAAAGTAGGTATGTATGTTCTTCATTCTTACCCAACACTTTGCAAACTCTTCATTTTCTCTACCTAGAGGTGCTTCTCTCCACGTTCAAATTCAGTCAGTGCTTTTAGGCTCCCCGTGCTGTGCCAACACCAGCTCCTTCCTCCCCTGAGTTCCTGAAAGCGTGCCCCCAGGCCTAAGGAGATGTTTCTGTCCTGTAATCACACCACGCCACCAGGATGCATCAACGCAGGCGTGTGACGTAAGAGTGCCAGTTTATAACAACACCCTGACGCAGTACCCCACGGTCTTCATTCTTCTCCGTGCCACCCCCGCTCTCACCACCACTCATCTCTGCCCTACTTGAACCATTCTCTTATACTCAAGATTTGGATCCCTGGGTCTAGGTCTTATTTTTCTTTGCTTTTCCAACACAGTGGGGGTAACAGTAGCTGTGAAGCCATAGAGAACTGGGGGGGGTGACAAGTTCGCTGGCGTCATTCTCTTTCTTTCCTTGCTATCTCCAACTGTTTCTCTGCTTCTCCCTTTTTCTTCAGACAACATTGGCGTTTTGCTGGTAGCACACAAACTCTGTGCAAGTACCCCCACACTTAACGTAGATTCACATAAACACCAAACACGAAGGAAATGGAAAAGAGAAGGGCCTGGCTTTCCCATTACATCTGCTATCTGATCATATTTTGATTCTAGACACGTTTTCCACTGTTATTGTCCTGGCTCAATCAGGTTGCTGGAATTGCAAGGTGAAGATTACGGACATGGAGTCCAGTGCCCAGGAGTTGAGAGGAGACTAGGATGATAAACAGTGGGTCCCAAGGATTTCTCCTGCCCACATGACTGAAATGTCTAAACGGAGCAGCGTGAGTTATCGATACAGATACGGACCCCAGCAATTTATTTCCTTACTTGTTGTCTAAAACACCCACACTTTGGGAAGCCACTTTAGTGGTTACTCAATCACGCAGGTATTACTTTTTACCTAATTTACCTAATCACCTCCCTTCTTTTTCGGGGGCCTGCGCTCCACAGCAGGCCGTGTGCCTTGACTAGAAGGAAGGGGTCACGGTGTGGAACGACCACTGTGCTAATGCACGTGTCTCATAAATGCATTAGCTCGGTGGACCCAATAAGGGAAAATATTTTGATGAGAAAATGGCCTTTCGAAGCGTTAGTGCATTTAAAACATTTTTCCCCGGTGTGGTTACATTAGCGGACCTAAGCAATCAAGGGCCAGGAGGCGTTGCTGTAGGGACAGTGAGATTAAAAAGTTACCCTGGTTCTGTCACCTATTAATAAAGCACGGGGAAAAGAGAATTGTCCATCTCTGTGCCTGCAAATAACGCCACAACTGTGACTCATACAGACCCAAAAAAAAATCTATACAGTACGATATATGTTTACTCTCTGCTAAATGACAGGCTTTGGCATTAAAAAAAATCTATTATATGTAATTCTAGGTGCCAGTGGCACTTAGGACCTTTCCCTGACATGCCCTACTTACAGATCAGGTTGGTTGTAAAGGTACAGCATTCATTCGTCAGCAAAAGGAATTCAGAACGTATAAGCTTGTTCCAGCTGGGAAGGCATTTCCACTCCCTGGGCTAAAGGAAACTTCAACATATGGGCAAAAAGGAACTTTTCTCATCTTAAACCTTTTGATTCAACGGCCTCCTGCAGCAAGTTTTGCAAAGGTCTCCATTCTCACTGACTGCTCAAATGTTTTGCTGGAGGTAGAAGATAATTATGGAAAAGGGAGGGAACCTCGGGGTGTATGTTCTGTTTAGGGTTGGACAGTTAAATGTCAAATGCCAGCTTATTTGACAGAGTTCCATTTACAGGATCATGCTTCATGATACGAAAAAGGTTTAATTCACCTTCCATTTCCACTGGTATTGCTAATTTGGGCACCTTGAAATCTCCTGCCACCGATGTTGAGCTTCAACATGGCTGGTGAAATCTTTATCTGTCCCCGAGGCACCGAATCCCACATGTTGAAAGCCACCGACAGGCGTTAAAGAGCTGCTTGGTGGCTTTTGCTCTAGTCAGTTCCTAGAAAGCCAGATTTGAGCTCCCCATCTGAAGTGTCTGTCCTCGACAGACAGAGCTTCTAGAACAGAGCTCAGAGGTAGGCTTAGTTCGGAACTGACGGCTGCCACCACCTCATCAGGACTCGTCTCCTCTCCCTCCCTCGGGCTATGTGTTCCCTGTCCTGGCAACGTCCTCAGGCTCCATATCTCAGGCAGTGAGGGCACCACACTCACATTATCATAAGAAAGTGTGTTCTGAGGCAGAGCGGTAGTGAGTCCCATTGCCACACAGCTCAGTCCAAAATGCTAAGCACACACCTCCTTGCTTCTGGTTAACCAGCCCCTTGGGTCACGTGACATTTCCTGGCCCCAGATGTGGGATTGTGCAGGAGCCACGTGATATCAAATAGCGCTAGGGTGGAAGCTCCAGTGAAAGCTCAGGCTGTTTCAGATGCCGTATGCATCCAACCTGCTCTTCTTCCAGCCCGTGTGAGGGGGTCTGCCTGCCAGGACCTGCCCTCATTTCAATAGTACGTTTCATTCTAGATCAAACGGCCACCCAGTCTAGCCAGTCTTACCAGTGGAACGAGCCACGCCTGAGCTGTCGCCCGACTATGACAATGGAATGACTAGAGCCTTGGGCCCCACTCCTAGGGCCACCTTCAAGGTGGTCAGCAACCTGTCTTCATGCAACACTCTAAACGCTGTTCAGTCCTTCAGCCCCAGATTTCACTGCTCTCTAACCTGCGTTTCTCCACCTTATTTTGCAAGGTCCCGGGGAGACACTGCATCAGTCAGTTGTCTCTCAGGAGTCTGTCCACACTCCATCTCCCTGACTTGTAACTGTGTCCAAAAAGGAAACAAAGTTGCTAATCTGGCAAGACTTAGCCTCAGTGAACCCATCTTGGTTTCTAAGATCCCTGCTTCCTTTTGCCAAGGGCTCCCCAACAGCCGTCTTAAGAATCCAGTCTGGAATTTCATTCAGGGTTGACATTGAGCTCATAGGTCTACAGTCTGCCACATCCATCCTCTTTCTCCCTTTTCAAAGGCCAGGGCTGCTCATGTCAGCCCGCTGTCTCTCGGGTCCCCTCCTCTTTGGGACAGGCCATGAATGGAGGCTGTGCCTCTGGTCTCTTGGTGAGGCAGGGCAGAGCCAGGAGGAGAAGTCGGAGATGGTGCAGGTCCAGCCTCGGCTTCCCCTTGTCAGCCATGCCAATTGCCCCACCCTGTCTTTCCCTGAGAGGAGAGCCCTCTCCCAGAATCTTCAAGCGCAAGGTTCCTTTACATGTATCAGCCACCTTCCCTCTCCCCTGTACGTGCCTTTCCTACGTCATCGGAACAGGGGACGCAGGATGAACTGAGCCCTTCGGCATCTGTGCAACGTGCAGTCCTAGCTCTCAGGGAGGGACCATCGGTGTCACCGTCACGGCTGTAACTGATGAGTACCCTCTCGGCTCATTTTTGAGTTGAGTGGTATGAAGTGCTGTCACCTAGAGGTCCTATGAACCTGAATGTGAAAGAATCGGGGGGGCACAGGGTCGCTTCTGTACAAATGGCAGGTGGGAACATCCTAGTAATTTCCACCCTCCAGGCGCCCACATTGTTTCAGAAAATCTGCACCTTCTGAGTTGGTCTGATTGGGAGGGGCTGCCTTCCTTTTAACTTTCTTTCCATTTTCTTATGTGAACACCTTCACCTTCAAGGATCAGCCCAATTCCCATCTCACATTTTAAAAGCCCGACTAACTTAGCATAAGCTAATTAGAAAATCCACATTATACCACCTTTTAGGGCTCAATTACACAAAAATCAGAGTGGCACTGGGCATATGTCTGGGCAAAATAGATTTCTGAATTGGTGTAAAGTGTACTTAATATTGATAGCTCTGTAATTTCCAGGAGAGTTCAGCATCCGAGTGATGTAATTAGGTTTTATTTGAAGTTTTTCTTTAGATTTAAAAGGAAAGAGAGAGGGAAAATCAATATATTATCTTGCTATGAAGTAAAAGTAAGTGAATCGCCCATCTGTCTTAATTTATTCCATGAACTGAGGAGGATAATATTCACCTCTCTGAACGATATTTTACATCATGAATAGATACTGTGCTAATTTTTAAAGACTAAATTCAATATTTCCACAAAACAGAAAGACGGTTTTGCACTCCTGACTCACAATATAATTGAACGTAGAAATGACACATAAAATATCTAGGTGATCTTTTAGATCAGTCGATGCACTTAACATTTCCTTCACTTTGTATCAATATTATGAGGGGGAAAAAAGAAATATATATATATCACACACACACACAGAGGGTGCCAAAAAAAAATGTATGCACATTGTAAGAAAGGAAAAAAATGTATTAAAATTACGCTGATGAGAACCACTTTGAGCACCTCTTGTAATTGCAGACGTCACACGTGACTTGTATTCATCTTTTGTTATCGGTATACATTATTACAATTTTAATACACGTTTTCCCTTTCTTAAAATGTGTATACATTTTTTTGGCACTGTGTGTGTGTATCTTATAAGAAATAACAACACCAGAAACAAAGAAAAATAATAGACCAAATGATCAACTGTCTGCCTCTCTTCATATGGGGAAGGGAAGGAATCACAGTTTGCTGAGAGGATGAGCCACCAAATTTGAAGGAACAAATTGACCTGAGCCACCTCCCAGTGTTGAGAGCTGAGGCAGGCCATTAACATTTCTGAGACTCGGTTTCATCATGTATAACATGGGCATCACAACGCTGTGTATTAGTCAGCTGTTACTGCGATCATGCTCTGTAACAAACATCCCCTACATCTCAGTGGCTCACGGTACCGTAATTTATTTCCCATTCAGGAGCTGTACTGCAGACCTTAGGTGACGTGGAAGTTGGCTCTCCATGTTTCCCTTCTAGGACCCGGGTCCCACTTTTCTCTCATGGAAGAGGTCAGAAACTCAAGTGGAAATGAACAGAAACACATGAAGCCGTTTACAGGCTTAGTTCTACCTGCCCACATTCCATTGACCAAAGCAAGTTTCTGGGCCAAGCCCTACATCAGTGGGATGGGGAAGTATATTCCACCCACAATGAACAGGACATGGTTGAGATAAAAGGAAAATATGAGCAAATGGTTCCTTCTATCCCACTCCACATGGGTATTGTAGGGCTGTTCAAATGAGTCAAGTTATATGAAGTACCAGACACATAATAGTCAATTAAAATGTGGTAGCTATTTTTGGCCATCTAACAACATAATTAAGGGATCTTAAAATTATCAGCACATTTCTTAACCCTTATTCTAATGAGCTCTTGCAGACCACGATTTTAATCACTTGATTCTTAACAATAAAGTGAGTGATTTCTTGCCCAAGAAGTGGTTTACGCATCTGAAGTCATATATGTTGATACTCTGGATTTGGCCAAGAGACAGGCTATGGGATGTCTGGAATTGGCATAATAGCTTGGTTACAAGTGGAAGTAATTTGTTTCCATTTTCCTACACTTATCTGGACAGATATGAACCTCTTGTTTGTCAGCTGGTGAAACTGTTACAAGTTGTGTTACTTAGTAAAGGAATCACTGCAAATTGTTACGATTTTTGGAGTGTCTGGCAAAGCTTCTGTTAGGTAAGATTTCACAAGGTTTAGAACCTAGTATTTTTCTCCGTTGGTGTTTTTTCACTGTGTTTTTAAAATCTCAATATTGTTTCCTGCTTGGGAACAAAGGATAGTTTAGAAAATACATCTTTATGGTTTAAAACAAAAAAAATCCCCATGGAATATTCTGGGCAGGCAAAAGCAGCTCTGAGATCTGTCCAATTCTGAGTCATTTCTCCTCCAAGTCTTTTTCTGTCTGTGCCTCCCTCTCCTCAACTGTAATGGAAGAGTGTTCACTTAGGACATCTCTGTGATCTTTTCAAGATCAAAAGTTCTGTGTTCCTAACTAGATTCCGGCTCAAATTAGAAAGAGCCTCAACAGAGACGCGGCCCAGATGCAGAGGTGAAGCCAGGTGTCAGGGAGACCCGCAGGCAAAATCCTGGGGAAGCATCCAATCCAATGGGTGTTGCTGAAGCTAAAAACCTGTGTCATCCTGATGTGTCCTCTTTTTCACCACTAACACTCAAGCCAACTCTCCATTCCCACTGTGACCACCTGGGTGCACACTTGCCAAAGAATTTTGGCCAAAGGATTTTATACTTTGTCTGTGTGGGGGACGCAAAGGAAAGAAACCGGGACAAAACAACAACAGCAACACTTCCCTTTTGGGTCTCAGTTTGAAAGGAGGAACTGAAGATCTCTCGTTTCCCAGCTGAAGGCTCCTCTCCCCATTGCCGGTGCTGTGAGGGGCTTCCATGAGCCCGTGGCAGGTGGCCGGCAGCCGTCTGCTGTCCTCCTGGGACCTTCTCTGGAGCAGCTTCTTGCTGCTCGCGAGCGTCATAACCACCATCACTGCTGGCAAACCGGGAACGACAAGAGCTCCTGCTGGCTGCCAGAAAACTGGGAGTGGGGCCCCCTGTCCCACCTCCCTGCCCTATTCTGCCTCTAGACATTGTTTCTTCTCTCAGTAAAGAGCGGAAGTACCCCTGAGCCAGACATTGTTGGGTGCCAACCAATAAAGCAACGCATGGTTATTTGGAAAGTCACATGCTTGCTTTCCCAGGCTCCAAGGTGTGATCCAATCCTAGAGTGAGATCTAAAGGAAAGCGTTTGGGTTGTTGTTGTTGTTTTGTGGGGGGGCTGGGGGGAGGCAGGAGGAGGGATGGGACAGCTTCCGAGAAGGTTTTTTCCCCTGTACCTGTCAGGATCCCAGCAGGACACAGATGGCTCACAGATTAAGGAGAATTGAATAAAGTGACTATGTACAAAGGTCTGAGCAGGTTAAGGGAAGCTTAGAAGGGATGGTTAAGGGGATCTACTGTGGGCTAGAGTCGGCAGGGAGTTATTACCAGTCTAGGACTGAAAGGATGCATTACTAGAACCCAGAGACCAGCTCTCACTGGGGGAAGGGCCACCCAGCAGGAGCTGTGGCTTCAGCGGAAGTGTGCAGCTCACTGGAGGTGGGACCGGGGGGGGGGGGGGAGAGAGAGACCCTTCCCCTTCCTTCATGCTTCAGCTCTTGTCCTGGGAGACCTGGTGATGGTGGCCATGCAGGTACAGACCATCTCCTGCAAAACTGGCTCCCCTGGGACCCCCCACCCCCACCCCCGCCGCATACCACATGAGGAGAATGAGCTCTTACCCTTTCAACCCTTTCCAGTTAAAAGTTTATTTGCTGCCAAAAGCATCTTAATGGATGTAATTCCCTAAAAGGAAGCAGCAGACGACCCTTTTCTGAGTGTGTGTTATAGATGAGCGCCTCTTCTCGTACATTTGATTTCGTGCTTTCAATAAGCCCACCAGGTGACACTCTTTGCCATCACTCCCATTTCACAGACAAGGAACCCAAGACTGAGAGACAAGTTGAGGGGTTCAAGGCTAAGCTGTGTTAATGCCCAGGGCTAGCCCACGATTTGTCCTGATACCCACTGTCTGGATCCTTTGGGTCCCTGGGTCTTTCCCATCCTTGGGTCAAGAAAGCCATCCTAACATTGAATGGTTGCATTACTGACCTCAGTGCCATCTGCCTATACCCCACTGTCTCTCACAGAAACTTCTGGTGTCTTCCCTCACCTCATGAGATGATAGAGATACACTCTCAGAACAGGAGTGACTGGATCGTCCACTCTCACTACTTCTAATCCAGCGTTCTGCTACGGGCCCTAATTAGTGCAATAAGGCAAGGAAAAAAAGAAGGCATACAGATTGAAAAAGAAGCAACAATTTCTTTACATTTCTCACAAACAACACAATCATGTATGTAGAATATTCTAAGAAATCTATATTTTGAAACGCTATTAGAACTAATAGTGAGTTTAGCAAAATTATAGGCTACAAGGTCAATATTTTTAAAATCAATTATATTTCCGTATACTAAGAAAAAGCAATTGTAAATGGAAATATAAAAGATATAAACTTTGCAAGAGCATAAGAACATAAGTTACTTTGGGACAAATTTAACAAAATATGTGTAAAACCTTGCTGAGAAATTAAAGAATACCTTAATAAATGAAGCAATATGCTAGGTTCATATACTTGTTAGTATTAAGATACCAGTTCTTCCGTAATCCATTCACAGGCTCAATGAAATTTTAATCAGAATATGAAATGGCATGATTGTAGAAATAGACAACATATTCTAAAATTTATATGGAAATTCAAAGGACCAAGAACACCCAAAATGATTTTGAAAACAAGGAATTCATTTGGAAAACTTACACTACCTCTTTCCAAGACTTACTATAAAGCTACGATAATCATGACAGAATGGTATTGGTTTAAAGATGTACAGAAAGGTCAATGGAACAGAAATGAATATTCAAAAAACAGACCCAGACATATATAATGAATTAATTTTCAAGAAAGATGCCAAGACAATTACATGGGGGAAGGATAATCTTCTCAACAAATGGCATTGGAACCACTGGATGGCCACATGTGAAAAATGAACTTTAATGCCTCTCTCATCACCAACAAAATTAACTGAAGTAGATCATACGTAGTAGACCTAAATGTAATGGCTAAAACTATTAAACATCTAGAAGAAAACAGAAAAGGTTTGTGATATTTGGTTAGGCTAAATTTTTGAGATAGGACAAAAAGGGGTTCGCTTAAAAAAAAATGGTGATTTCATCAAAAATTCTCAACTGTTGCTCTTCAAAAGACGTAACAAATCAAAAGGCAAACCACAAACTCGGGTAAAATGTATCCAAAACACATATCTGACAAAGTACTTGTATCCAAACTATATAAGAACTTTCATAACTCAATCAGAGGACAAACAATCCAACTTAAAAAGTACACGGAAAACAACTGAAGATGTATGGATGGCAAATAAGCCCATGAAAAGATGTTCAACGTCATTAGTCATAAGGAAAATGAAAATCAAAACCGCCATGAAATGCCACTATACACTCATTAGATGACTAAAATGAAAAAGACTAACAATAGCAAGTTCGGGCAGGTATGAGAAACAATTCTCAGTATCTTATGTTGCTGGTGGAATGTAACATGGCCCTGCCACTTTGGAAAAGAGTGTGACAGTTTCTTATAAAGTTACCCGTACACCTACCGGATGACCCAGCAAACAGACTCTTAGCCAAGAGAATGAAAACACGTCCACGCAAAGACTAGTATTCAAATGTTCATAGCAGTTTCATGTATTGTAGACAAAACCTGAAAACAACTCAAGTATTCATCAACGGGTGAATGGATAAATAAATTGTGAGACATCCATACAATGGAATATTTCTCAGCAATTAAAAAGAAAAAAATACTGATACACAAAACAGCATGGATTCATCTCAAAACCATCATACTGAGTGGAAAAAGCCAAACACAAAGGCCTATATAATCTGATTCCATTTATATGACATTCTAGAAAAGGCAAAACGATAGTGACAGAAATAAATAATGGCTGCCATGGGCTAGACGGGGAGGGGATTAATGACATCAGAGCTTGAGGGAACACAGGGTGTCACATATTGTGATTGTGTTGGTCACGTGACTGTACGTGTTGGTCAAAACTCATCAAATTGTTAACATTAGTGCTTTTGCTTGTCCGTAAATTATATTTCAATAACGTTGATTTAAAAATCTTCAAAGAAAAAATTATATACCAGGGTGCCCAAAAAATGTATATACATTTGCAGAGATGTTATCTATGCTCAAGCAGTAGTTCGCCGTCATCAGAAGTGTCTGGACGCTGATGGGAACCACTTTGAGCACCTCTTGTAATTGCAGACATCACACGTGACTTGTATCCATCTTTTGTTATCAGTATATATTGAGTATTACAATTTTGATACAGTTTTCCTTTCTTAAACTGTGTATACATTTTTTGGCACCCGCTGTATATACATATACCCTACGTACTCATATATATGATATATATATTATACATATATACATATATCATATATCCATTTTATATATATATATATATATATATATATATATATATAGAGAGAGAGAGAGAGAGAGAGAGAGAGAGAGAGAGAGAGAGAGCTAGAGAGAGAGGAGAGAATTAAACCTTTCCATTCAAATAAGAAAATAGCCAATGACACATCTTTGATAAATTTTTATATACTTGTTTGCTTCCTTCACACTCAGAAGAATATGATACCTACATATTTTCCATACTACACCAATAGTATATGAAATAGTATCGTCAGTTTCCTTGACCATTCACCCCAAAGTACTTAGTATTAACACTAGCCCCTGACAGAAACCAGACTGAAAAAACTTTCCATTTCTTAGAGGACAAAATGAGATGATGGCTGATGAAAAAACTAATTTTCAATCTATATTCAGATACATTTTATCAGACTTTCGTTTAACAATGTTTGTAAAGAGGTTTTCCATCTGTTTGGATAACTGTCTCCCGGAGAAAAACTCAAAGCCATGTTGAGTTCATCGTCATATTGTGACAAACATTTGCTATTTTTCTTACCACATACAGGGCAGGAGTCAAGGTTAAGGGTAGAATACCAAAGACTGGCTCCAAGAGCAATTTTAATGGCAAAGGAACCTTGACTTTGCCTTATTGTATCACTTCAACTAAAACTGACCTTCAACATATGAAGATTTCATTTTCACAAATAAATGGTTGGACTGATGTCTTTTATTAGACGCCCAAACAGTCATCAGCATAGATGCTTTCAAGGCCACAATCTTTCTTTTTAATTCAAACTACAGATAACAGAACGGAAGTCGTGAGTGCGCTAAAAGCTAACGTCGTCTTTGTTTCTTAAGAACACAGAACTATTTCCTTGGGGATCACAGTCTGCCACTTTCCAACATTATCAACAGTTATCATATTTATCCTGTTAACGGGATGGATTTATTGTTTGTGTATAATAATTTGGGCCCAAGCTGCACTGATGTGTTTTATGGCGTGTAGTCACCACCGATATATTGCTGGTCTATAACCGTTCCATAAACTGCAGATGCCATCATTGAAATGAATGAGCCCAAGTTTCTACCGAGCTGTTTTTAATTACATGTTTATCTTTCCTCATTCCTTTGACTCACATTATATTTATACCACATGTGGTTACATGTGGTATAGAAGCAATTTTAGGGGGTTTTGGAAAACCCTAAGCAATCATCTCATTTTACTCAACAAAGCCACATTATTTACACTGACAGCAATTACGTCTCTATATATTATAACATTCGTACAGTTGCTGGTCCCTTCCCACCACGCTTCTTCCATTTGGATTCTCCGGAAGACAGAGACTTAAAAAATAAAGTGCATGTATTATTCTTGAAAATTGTAATGATTCTCTGAGTTGTGTTCACAGTTATAGCCCTGACATAATATCTAGACTTATTTAATTATCGTGTGTCATCCTGCACTTAAAAAACACACCCAAGAATATTTACTGCACATTTTAAATCGTCATAGGAAATAATTACCTATGGATCCCATTTAAATAGCTATTTTGATTAATAGAGTTTATCCATATGCAAGTTATCTTTGCTTTGACCTAACAGAGTTGACAGAGAATACAGACTAAAATTAGCCCAGAACCACGGTTTGCCGGTACCCAGACATGGCCACTTTTCACCTGTGTGGCCTCCAGCCTTTCCCCACTCTGATTGCAGTGATACAGGACTAACTCCTGGCTTTCGTTTCTTGGACTTGCCCTTGACCACCCATGGAATGCAGGCCTCCCTCCCCGTGTCCTCCTGGTTACTGGGGCCCTGACTCCAAGTCTGGCTTTTCCTGACCTCTGCCCTGAAGCTGGGGCTGTCACCACAGGCCTCTCCTTTCCTCTCAGGGTCACGACAATGCTGGCCCTTTACCTCTATTCTCACCCAGCCTCCTCTATCATGAAACTTACCCACCCACACCTGAATTTGCAATGCCCTTTAGATGTTTCACATTTATGCCATATCCCTGTACTGCCTGGCCCCTAACCTTTGATGTTTCCCAGAGTCACCTGTGTTCAAGGATGCCCAAATATGACAGTGGCTTGGAAATACCCAGCGGCCCTGTACTTTCATTTTTCTATGGACAGTTAATTTTGGATTATAAATAATTACCATTTTATCTACGAGTTTTCTATGCTTGTTCTACTGCCTAGTACCATAGATAGAATATCACTGGATAATTTCATTAAAGGGACAAGGAATGTTGTCTAGCTCTATATGTCAACATCATCTACCTGGGCAGACTATTTAAGAGAACTTTGGAACTGTGAGTTTTTATCATCAGGGTTGGGCGCTTGGGAAAAGCTAACAGAGTGTCTAGAGATAGCAGACATGAGGAAGGAGTGTTGAGACCTTCAGAAGAATCACGATTGCAAACCCACTTACACACTTGCCACTTTGGACAGGTCAAGAGCATAGCAAACAACTGTGGCCAGTACAGCCAGACAGCTGGATGCAGCCAGGCTCACAACACAATTTAGTCTCCATCAGACTAACCGTCACGTACACTCATGACGCTGGCTCGCAATCTGTCTACTTCAGCTAACTTGCTATAAACCAGATATACACGTCCAGCAAAAAGGCACAGGAGGTGAGCTTCTCCTGAGACACATTACATCACAAAATGGAAGCCATGCATGACTTCTGATAAACATTCTTGACTCTTGGAAGAAGGAATCTCAAACGGCCAATGGTTCGTTTCAAAGCGGGAGAGGCACCCAGCTGAAAGCTGTAGTTTTGTTCCCTTTTGTGTTTTAGGAATCCAGTTGGTGCCTGACTCTGAACTTACAATTCTAGGGCGTGGGTTTTAGTATTTAAAAGTATGTGTAGTGGCTTTCATTGTCTAAAGCATTCCTGAGAGCTTATTTTAATCTTAGAAGAGAGTGAAACGTTTAAGCTTGGAAGTTCATTCATTCATTCATTTGTTTATTGAGCCACTATTTATTGCACCATTTCCTGTGCCAGACACTGTTTTAGTTACTGGGGATACTGCAGGGGGGAAAGAAACAGATAAAACGCTGTCTTCATGGAGCTTACGTTCTGGTGAGGACGGAATACCAGGCAAAAATAGGTATCATAAATACATTAGTGTACAAGCTAGAGACCAAAGTGAGGACAATTTTATAGCTAGGACAGTCAGAAAGGGGCTCTCTGAGGAGGTGACAATTGAACAGAGATGGATATGCCTGGAAAGAATGTCCCAGACAAATGTCAGCAGGAAGAGCTTCCAGCAAAAACGAACAGGAGGTCCACAGGCCTTAAGGCAGAGAAAACCAGCCCCGGTCTGTTCAAGGAAGGGCAAGAGGCCAGCATGCCTGGAGCTAAGGAAGCAAGGAGATAGGTTAATCTTCTCCAGCACGGCCATTTCATATCATGTTAAATAGTTGGGGTTTTTTTTTCCATAGCAGGCCGAGTAAATGCTGCTTTAAATCAAGACCTTTTTTTCCCTGACCCCCCAACCTGACTCAGAAGTCACCTTTGTTTGAATTAATTACTTAATCACTTTCATCACACATGACTTCAAGAACTGCCTGTGTTTAATTCAAGACAGTTGGCTTTCTCTTTGAAGGAAGATTAAAAACGGAATGGCAGAATAGAGAGGTGGTGTCTTAAGCTTGGGGCTGCATCAGACACGCCAGCAGGGGTGGGGGTGGGGGCGGGGGTGTCCACGGTGCTTTTCTTTGATTCACAAGAGCTGTCTAGATTCTGGCGGAGACGCGCTCCAAATTTACCCAATGACAATGTTCACTTCACAGAACAGAGCACATGAGCTAATAGAATAAATAAATACACGGAGTGTATGAGCCACCTCAGCCCAACAACTGTCATTATGCGACTGAGGGGGTCTGGAGAGAAGAGCATGGGCGGGGGTTAGGCTGGGTTAGAAAGAGGGTGAAACCCTGTCTCGCCAAAGCTCCCTCACAGGCCGGTGTGTGATCTCCTGGCCACAAATGCTTCATCTGATTTTTTTTTTCTGATTAGACAGCTGTGATCTTCTCCCTTCAAACGCTTGTCACCGCCTTTCGCAGGAATGTAAGTGATATGATTAGGGAACATGGCATCTTGTGTAATCAGTCGTAATCACCATCTGAGGGTTTCAGGGACATGACACACATTTCTTCTAGGGCTGCCTGAGAGCTGACACACAGGGTGACCGAAACCCACTCACTTCTCGACCTCAGCCCATTGCCTCTTGGCCAAAGCACCAAATTTCTCCCCCTCATTTTACTGAGGAGGACACAGGTTAACTACATTTTTCCTGGTCTTACCAGATGGAAGTGACAGAGCGAGGATAAGAATTGGAGTCTTCTGCCTCCACGATCCTTTTTTTTTTTTTTTTTGCTCACGTAGCTCCTGGGATCTTGAACAAACCAGGCCCATCACCCCACCTGACCTCATGCTATTCTCGCCACCTCACGGGGCCTTATTTTCCTTCTTGTCTTACCCAAATCTTCCTCCAAAGTCACCTACACCTCCATTCCCCAAGTACCCCGAGTTCTACTCATTCTTCCCGGTTTGTTCCTGCCTGTACAACTGGCCTTTTCATCATGTTCCCTCTGGTACCGTTTCCTAATTGTTTCTCATGCAGGCCTCGTGTCCTAGTGAGATTTTACAGACTTTTCTGCAGAAACCACCTGATTCTTCTTGAGGTTCTCCCCACGTCAGTAATCTCAGAGGCGTAGTGAGGACAGGCGCTCAACAAATGCATGTTAGATTGAGTTACATTTCTGTAATACAAACAGCCCCCCACCCCCGATCGTCAATAATAGATACTCCAACTTCCTGCATTTATTATTTGAATTACGTTTCCGTCTGGGCGTTTCTCAGCATAGTCAATGAAGACAGAATACGGCTAAGACTCTTCTCAGCGGTGCTGGGTGACCAGAAGAGCAGGGACAGCTGACAGGTCTGTTTTCTTAAGTCCTCTTCTCACAATTGCCTTAAAATATTAATGTTGTTTTATTTTCAAATATAAGTGAGTCAATGTTTTTGAATCAAGTCTAAGAAGATGGTTTACAATGCACTTTTCTGAATCGGGTTGATTCAGGTCAAGGCTTAAAAGAAAAATGCACATCTGGGTGAGGAGTCAGAGATTAAATCTGTAAACAGCCCCTCCATTTGCTCATGTTCTTTTGTCCTCCTTGGTTTTCTGTTTTGCAACAAAATAACTTGAAGAATGTGTTGACATCTAACTACATAAAGGCAACCTATAAAATCGATGCAGATGAAAGTGTGTTTTAGAACAACAATTAGGGTAAGAGTCAGCCGATCATGTGGAAAATGTAAAATTCCTGCAGCCAAACCCTACCAATTCCAGTATCTATGTTTTTCTCTACTAGAATCCCCCCATGCTTCCGCTTTCTATGTAGACAACAGCTTGTGTTTCCTCCGTGTGCGTGTGTATGTGTGTCTCTGTCTCTTCACAGAAAGTACTAACTACCTGCCTCCAGCTTGTAGTGGGAAATTAACATAAGATATTTTCATTTGACCGTGATCACAAAGAAGGCCTCTCTAATCTCATTTGGCACGTTACCTATCAGATTTATGGAAATTCTCAATGAACTCTGACACTGACGTGTAACAGTTGCATAAACTGTGGGTGAGAGGAGCCTGTGGTATTCCGAAGGTGTACCCTTGACCTAGCTGCTGGCTGCGTCTTCGCCGGGGTCTCCTTGTCACCCTGGAATCCCAAATGAAATATGCAAGAAAAACAGTACTCCAAATACATGTCACTGAGGCTGACGGGAGGGAGAGGGGTAAAAGGAATTAATAATGAGGGGAATAAAGATAGCCAGAAACTGCAAACAGCAGGGATCCTATTTCTACCAGACTTGAAAATAAATGAACAATAGAAAGGGTAGCCATCTAATTAAATAATATATTTTTTTTCTTTTTTAATGGTGTCCATGTTATTTAATGCCTTGACTTCTTCAATCATTGAAACCATAATTCAACATAATTATTAAGAGTAAAGTTGTGAGACTTTTCACAAGCCCATGATCTGACCATAACATGTCACAGATGAGAAAAAAATATATATATACTATATATATATATATATATATATATATATATATATATATATATACACACCCGTATATATAGATATTTGAGTCCATGTTGATAAGCCTCAAACAAAGCATGATTTTCAAACCACTCTCAGGTATTTTTTTCTCACTGCTCTCGGGTATTAGGAGGTGGGGAGAAGGAGAAATTACAGAAAAAATAATTATACATTTCCTTCCAAATAAGCAGTATTATCCTCTGAAGGGAGCCCTGGGCAATGTCCGTAGTTTTCTACTGACTCCAGTCTAAATTGTCAAACGTATGCATTTTTTGGAGCCAAGGCACAGTGCCATTCAGACCGCAAAGCCAGCGGTCATGGTTTGAATGCTCATCCTGCCACTCACTCATTAGCCTGTATCCTTAGGAGCGTAGCTCTCCCTTGTTGCTCCTTGGTTTTCTCATTTTACAGACCTACCTAACCACTGAGGCTTTGCATGGGGAGTAAAAATTAAGCAATTTATACAAAGTGCTGAGTATTGGACGCGGCCCATGGTGCTCAAGTATTTTCATCAGCCTTCTCCTCCTCCTTCTCCTTGAGGCACATTCTCTTCAAAATAAGAATATCGTCTCCTGACTCCCTTCTCATATGTGCCTGGGTCAAGGCAGCTACTACTTCACATTTTTCCATCATTTGAAAAATATTTTGTCATCGATTCCTAAAATCATTGTGGGTGGGTGTCAGAAAACCGATTTCCTTCCAATAGATGAGGAAACTGGGGCTCAAAAAAAAAAAATAGTATACTCAACCACTTACTGATTTCTAAAATAATAAAACACAACAACGTGTGTCATTCACATCATGACGTTATACCAAGTGTACTTACACTAGTAAATTAACTCTGTTATCCAAGGACCTCCTAGAGTAGGGTTTCTAAGCTGCCTGACATCCTTTGTCAAATAAGCATAACTACATATTTTTCTTATTGAACTACCTTGCTTGGATGTTTTTTGGTTTTAGTTTTTGAATTTTTGATGGCAAGTGGCAAGACCCAGAATTGTTGAACATCAAAAACATCACTTTTTTTTAGAATTTTCCAAAAAACAGCTAAGTCCCAGTCTCATTTTAGCTACTGAGTCAAGGGTTCCAGGACATGTGGTACCTGTGACCCTGAATCTTTAGAACATTCCAGATCTTGGGAAACGTTATTATAAGCCATCTTTTAAGTATGGTATCAGACAAATGGAAAGTGGGAGATTTTATAGACTCTGAATAGTTTTTCTTTGTTTTTATTAACTCCCTTATCAATAAATATTTTTTTCATGGATACAAATACATGCATGCATGTCTAAATAGTATCATTCCACTCAGTATTTTTAATTCCATATTTATACTTTCGCAGCCATAGCACCATTGAAGGCTATAATTACTTACTGCAATCCAGTCTCTATTACCATTTTAATAATTTCTTGATATTAGGATTACTTGTTACCCCACTTTCATAATGCCACCACAACTTATCAGCCTTCGCTGTCTTTAAACAAACTTCTTCTAAAATATTATTGACAGATACACATTGTTTATGTAATCAATTAAAAGTAACTTGAATTTAAGAATTTCACAGCATCCTTGCAATAAATAAAGATAATTAGGATGTCACAAAGCCAGAGTCCCACAACCAGAAATCATCAATGTTTTAGGGAATAAATGTGGCAATTTCCAAAAATCCACTTCTGTGGAGATGCTCAGAACACGGAGGAATATGGGGACACACTTCCTACGGCTTGTAACCCTAAGGCACTAAGACCCTTCGAGAAGTTATCTCTTGCACCGCACAATGGAATCCCAGAGAGAACTGAATGCATCTCACCCAGGTTTGCTACTGGAAGTTCAGCCCATGGCTTTAGAAGCAAGACAGTCTCCTCTCTATGCTGCTGAAATCACTGGTTAAGGAAAAGTAATTGCACGTATTAGGGCTAAACAGTGCCCATGTAAAAACCAGGGACCCCCTCTTTGGTTGGCCAAGAGAAATAGTAAATCACAGTTTTGTCTTATGCTTTGAGTTAGCCGTTTGCTACTACTCTTAACACAATGAAACAAAGAAACATGGATGGGATGTTGTAATGGAGTTTGCGGGAGTATCCTGGGAATGAAAGATTTCTTTTCTACTATAATTGCATTACTGGTGCTGTTCCATTCAGCATAAATGTGGAGAGTAATATTCATCTAAAAGATGCCCTAAGGCTTAAACCTTCCCCAAATGGTGAGTAAGGATGGTGGGAATGTGGTTGGGGAATTTAAAACCCACTCAAACATCATTAATTAGAAATTCCCCAATGAAATTAAACCTCTGTATTTTGTTGGGATCATTTCTAGACTTTCTGAGTGATTCTGTCTTTTTTTTTTCTTTTTAATTGCATTGTACTCAGAGCCAGGCTTTTAAGGGTACTGGATTTTTTAAGAAAACTTGCCACATTAGCATTGTTTTCCCAAACATCCAAAATGAATGAGTAAATATATTGAAAGATTTTAGAGAGTTTCATAGGCAAGTGACTGCCACGTACCTAACTCCAAGGCCTGAGGCAAAATTTTCAGCCTCCACATCTGATGCCATCACGAAATACCCTTATCAGACAAATGGGTGGAAGCACACACCATGGTCTCTCATAAATGTCAGGGACATAAATCGTCTGATATCAGAGCAGGAGGTCACCATCTGAATCTTAGGTGGGTGACCTTAGGCAAATTTGGCCCCTTGAAGCTCAAGTAGAATGTATGGTTTTATTTTCCAGGTAGCTATTTCTTTATGAGGCAATTAAAATAGTTCCTTTTTTTTCTGCAACTGATTATTCAATAAAATAATGATTAGAAAAGCAGTTGCTTTTTTTTTTTTGTATCCACCTCTGACACTATAGTCTGAGAATAAGGATTGCTATCTTTATTAGATAACTAATAAAAGGAAGCTAATTTCAAGTGTCAAGGTGTTGTACACATGGGTTCGAGTTTGCATAATATCTAAAGATCCTGGGTATAATTTCTATCACAAAACTACATACTCCATTTAACAAAAGTAAAAAGAAGATGCATTGTACCAATCAACATAAAAATCTAAGATCCACCAAAGTGATTATATCAATTGGATTTTATATCTTTTTTTTTTAATTTTTATTCTGTGTTCTTTCCAGAGAAGCACATTGATTGAAAGGGAATGTGATTTTCTTTAGTAGGAAGAGAGAATTTGTACAAGTGCAAAATTAGTGTCAGAGAAAGCAAGTGAGGAAGTTGAGCTGTGTGTCTTCTGGCCGAGCACCAGGGCCGGAAGCTTCTCAGAGATATGGCAATGACCTACTCTCTGACCCCCAAGACCCTGGGGTGGGATGCAAAGGTCAGTGAGTGCATCCCGATGGTGAACTTGGGTAGCCATGGCTGCCCACTGCTCAGGCAGAACTGAAAAAGATAGGAACTTTCCGAGTGCCTACTCTTCTAGCTATGTAGTAGAGCCAAAATGAAAGAAATAAAAGGATACCCAATAATTCCATTGTATAGGTATTTTCAGCTTCTGAGTTAAATGTAGTTCTATTGTTTGAAATTGTACAAGCAGTGTATTTTAATTTTATCATGAAAAGAGGACAATGAAGGTATCACTAGCACTTTACAAATGACGTTTTGTTTGAAATCAGTCAAATATATATATAAAGAGAGAGAGCGTGCGTGCGCCAGGCTTGGGCTAAGTTCTGGGAATACAAAAGTGAAAATGACCGGCTGTTGTCTTCAAGACCAGTCAGATTTTATTTTTTAACGTGTAGAAAATACGATACATCTTATAATTTTCTTCAAAATCTGTCTAGAAAACCGTACACTCCAACAATGGCTCAACAACTTGAAGTAATGTGCCAAGAGAATCATTAGATTAAAAAAAAAAGAATTATTTTCCCCACCACAAAATAGAGCTACCGAGAGGATAGCATGTCTGATCTCACCACCAAGGAATGTAATGATTTTCTGCAGTGTTAAATGTCATATTGTGCAGCCATTTCATTTGTTGTGTTTTTTAATTGGGAAAGATAAATGAACCACCTGTGACAAATATTTCTGCCATTTAACCCCCTCCATGTCGTCTTTGAGTAGGACTCATGGATTTTGATGTACCATTGATGCTTAAGCATAAATATGCATATATATGGTATATTCTCCTCTAGAACTCAAATAATTCATATATATATATATATATATATATATATATATATATATATAATCCACCAAAGTGATTATATCAATTGGATTTTATATCTTTTTTTTTTAACTTTTATTCTGTGTTCTTTCCAGAGAAGCACATTGATTGAAAGGGAATGTGATTTTCTTTAGTAGGAAGAGAGAATTTGTACAAGTGCAAAATTAGTGTCAGAGAAAGCAAGTGAGGAATATATATATATCAAAATACACAACCTAAAATGTCTGAAATGGCATATATCAAATGTAAATAATAATTACTCTGTTAAGTGGAATTCTAGACAGCTTTTTATGTTCACTTTTATAAAATATTCCAATCTTCTATGATGCTTCTGTGTCATTTTTATAATTGAAAACAGATTTATAGGTTTCTTTACTTACTTTGCAAATTGTATACAACAATTATACTTTTATAATCATAAAAAATATACTTTTTTTATTCTTCTATATCACATTCTTATCAAGTCACAATTAGGTTTCAAATACTCAGGAAAAATAAGAACTGGAAATATACAGACTTATTAACAGTGACTGTCTACCTAGAGTGAGACTAAATGGAACTGACCCTCCTATTTTCTGCTTTTTTCCTAAAATAAGCATGTATTAATCTCATAATGAAACATGAATTTTATTTTTTTAAATGCAAGCCAAAGGACAAATACCAAACTCATTGAAATATGTTGTTTTCTGACTTTTTAAAAAAGCTCTGAAAAGCTTTTTTTTTAAATTATTATTTACCATCAAAATATGCTTTAATGCTGTTGGACAAACTTTTAGAATGTAAACAAATAAATAATATGTTTTCTGATAGGTTTTGAGCAAGAATATGCCCAAGGATGCACTAACAGAGAAAACGGAGTACTAAGCCTTGTAAATGGATTCCATGTCATGACTGCGTAGTCATCGATTAAGGCTAACATTGGAACCCTATTAAGGGAGATTAGAAATGCAAGTGTATTTTCATATTTCTCTAACTCAATGGAAGTGAGATCCATCAGTGTAAAAGCCTAACCATATGGAAATGTAAAAGCTGAGCAGAAAGACACACAAAAACCAAAGTCTAACTAGTCTGAACTGCTCTCCCGGGCTGGCGTGTGAGACTGTTACTGGTTCTCAGTTTCTAGGACAGAGCTATTGCCCATCTAACCACGTTCATGGCATAGCAAATACATGAGTTTGAAATGGATGGGGCAGAAGCAGAGCCTAGGAGGTCCCCAGGGCCCCTGTGAAAGCTGCAGGAGGTTGTCACAAGGTAGGTAGAGCCTCAGCCACTGTGCTCAGGGCTGCAAGGGAGCCCTTCCTTACAGAAAAGGCAGGTATAATATATGTACTATGGGGACCACTTACACACACACACACACACACACACACACACACACACACACACCAAATGGAATAATACTAGGCCATGAGAAAGAAAGAAATCCTGCCCTTTGTGACAACATGGATGAAACTTGAGGTCATTGTATCAAGTGAAATAAGTCATAGAAAAATAAACACTGTATTATATCACTTATATGTGGAATCTAAAAAAGTTGAACTCAGAGAGTGGTAGTTACCAGTGGCTGGGGGTTGAGACAAATGGGGAGAGTTGGAAAAAGGGGTACAAACTGGCAATTGTAAGACGAATAAGTTTTGAAAATCTAATGTATAGCGTGGAGATTATAGCTAGTGATACTATGTTATATACTTCAAAGTTGTAGGAGAGTGGATCTGAAATGTTCTCACCACAAAAAGAAATGGTAATTATGTGACGTGATGGAGTGTTAGCTAAATCTTGGTGGTGAGCATTTTGCGATATGAAAGTGTATCAAATCAACATGTTCTGTGTCTTAAACTTACAGTGTCATATGTCAATTATATCTCAATACAGCTGGGGGAAAGAAAGAGGAAATGGTCCGGGACATCTCTGAGGAAGGGAGCAGATTTCTGAAGAGTAGGGAAGAGTGAGCAAGCTGAACAGAGAGAGTCTGAAAACCTGAAATATTCATCATGATACTGACATGTACTTTCTCCCATAAAAAAAAAAAAAAAAAAAAATCCACAACCATTTCATAGTCTTATCAGAATATTTGGGGGAGGGGAGAAAAACCTCTCTTGACAAACCAAGTATACCTCTCCACTTATAGTAACATTGAAATTTGCATAGAAAACATTTTAAGTTTCAGGTTTTTATTTTTGATGTCCGTAGATCATGATAAACTTAGACAGCTCAAATCCTGCTCTTTCCAGAACACATTTATTGATTCATTTTTTAAAAGTATGAGGCACACGGCAGGCACTCAGTAAATGGATGCATTTCATCTGTGGGAACACAGATCTGTTTTGTGTTGACACTCATCCAATGAAGGTGTTTAGGCTTCATAAAATATTGCCAGAGTTTCGAAACAGTTTCTGGACTTTATTAACATAGGAAACCTTTCGTTAAATCTACACTAGGTAATATTAACTTTGAATTAATTAAAAAAAACCTGGCACCGTCTTAAAATGCCTTACTGTTTGATTAATGGGAATAAATTAGAAGGCACTGTTTTGTCATACGAAAGGTACACTGGGTTGCACAACCGGAGAGAGCAAATGACAAGGGATACCCTCTAAACAAAAATCAGCAGCTCCTAATGAGGCTTGTTAGTAATGCTAATCTATGTAAATGTTATTAATTGAGAACATCTATCTTTTATCTCCAACATTTGGTAATCAGGCAATTAAAAAACAATGACATTCCCGGTGGTTGTTCATCCTGGCTTTTTTGTTGTTGTTGTTGTTGTTGTTTTAAAGTGATCAAAGAGTTCAGAATAAGAAAAAAAGAAAGTCCCTTATCAAGAGGTAGGCCTTGCCTTGGGCTACGGGGCCTCATTAAAGACAGAAAAAGCTCTGACGATCACCAATTAACCTGATTTGTAGGAACTCTGATAAAGACCTGGAACAACAGGAGTTTTCTTACTATCGTAAATGACACAGTTTGTTGACAAAAATAAAAGCAATGCATTGAAGAGAATAAAGGAAGATTATAAAAGGAGTCATTAGAATTGAAAGTCATTCTACAGCACGGCCTGACGACGTTGGGGAGACAGGTTTGCCCTTGCGTGGCCTAACACCCACACCTCGGGACTCCATCCCACTGTCAGCCAGGTAGACACAGAACAGGAAGGTGCCTTTTCCTTTCCACCAACTTGTAAAATCTCTGCTTGCTCCTCCATTTATACCAGACAACAGATTTCATCAATTATGAGAAAGTGGCCGGGCTCTGGTAGAATGCACCATATTCCAGGAACAATGGAATTCTAATCCAGAACTGCCTTGGGAACAAAGGGTTCAAGTTTTCAAGTATTCCGCTTTGAAGTCTAGCATGATTTGAAGTCACACTGGACAATTGGCGTTGTATGTTTGTATACATTGAAGGTATAGAGATAAGGAGAAATAGCGGAAGATAGCAATTATAGGAACAGTTGCCTCTTGGGCACTTACTAAGCCCTTGGCAATGGATTGTCCCTACTGGTAGTCGTGATAACCCCATGGCATGTGTAGCATTCCAGAGATAGATGATAGCTAGCTAGCTAGATAGATGATAGCTATCCTGTACTTGGAACCACACTCCAAAAGTTTAGAATTCATGAAATATACTTAAAACCACTTAAGAGCTTTCTGTGGTTCTGCCTTTTTCTTTCTCCAAAGCCTTAAGTGTCTTTGACCAGCCCTTAACTACAGAGTTAGACTCCACTAGCGCACTGTGAATTTCCTAGTAGGTGGTCAGCACACAGTTGAAATTCCCAACAAGCGGGTCAGACCTCCAGGAGTTCAGGGTAAGGCAGCCATCAGGTAGCTGATCCAAAGGTGAGCCCCAGAGCTCTCTAAGGGGTATAACATTTTAGTGAAATCATCGCTATGGTTTTTAAAGTAAATGGGTACGAATGTGGTATTTCTCGCTCCATTTTCTTTCCCATTGTTTTCCCAAATGGCACCTCTCATATCCACCCTGTGGAGTGGTCCCAAGTGGCCCAACACAGGCCAGGAAGCAAAGAGCATAAACATTGTCCCCTACGGGCATAAAAATGGTACATTTGAAATGCTCATGGTCCACTTAAGGAACAACATACAAGGGACATTCTGGTAGGACAATCAAAACCTCTATTCTCATCCTTCCTAACGTTAATTCTTACTGTATTATAGGTAGTGGTGGTGCTCAGCTTCAGATCAGTATAAAGTGGAACATATTGCCCTTTTCATATGTTGTCTTTAAAATATGAAGTCTCTGTGAATTAAGAAAAGTTGAAACTACGTAGCGCGGCATGGCATGCGGTTTTGTTTCTCCCACTGGGCCGCCAGGATAGAACGTGAAGACGGAAAGAGCTAAAGTGACAGGTTGGCTCATTAGCAGACCAGGCCACACAGAGATTGGCTCCGGTTTTATTCCTATAATGTGATGAGTGACGTAAAAGGAAAGATTTAGGAGCAAGACTGACTTTTCAGTCTTAGTAACTGCATATTGTAGGAGGTGGGTGGAGATGTAGGATGTCAATAAACACATTAATTGGCTACTCATTTTACCTGAGCTGATAGATTCCAAATAAAATTTATAACAGAGTACATCTGAATATCATCATATGCAGTGGTTTTCAAAGGTTAGTGTACATAAAAATTTCCTCAGTTTTTGTTAAAATTCAATAAATCTAGTGTGAGGCCCCAGAATCTTAGCTTGAACAGGTACTCCTTACACATACACACACACACACTCATAAACCCTAATGAGTAATTCTATTACTACTAGTCCAAGAAGTAAAAAAGCTCTGAGGATGGTTTCACTTCATCCAAAAAAAAAAAAAAGTATGTATATGTATATGTATATGTATATATATATATATATATATATATATACACACACACACACACACAGACACACATACACATACATATGTAGTAAATGCTCACTATGTGTAAGAGAAGATGTCTAAGGGCTACAAGTCATATAAGATGAATTTGTTTCTCCCCCTTTTTTTTGAAGGGACAGTTAGAAAGTAAACTCAAAACAGAAGACGCGGTGACTATTGCTAATTGCATTGTGAAGCTTGAAAATCCTCTCAGAAGATCTGAACTCCTGTTACAATAACAGTTTAGTTCTTGCGTTCCTTCCCGACATATTCTACAACAAGAAAGTAATCACATTAGCCCCAAATCTAAGGTATTGGATTCTATTTCCATTTTAAGGACTTACTGAGTAGTGGCAAGGAAACATATGCATGTGGAGGGAGAGGACAATTGATTTATTGATTAATGATTTGGGGGAACCCCCAAGTGACTGGGATTGTGTGCAGAGAATACAAATTATGCCATCTGTGTTTTTTCCTACCGTCCTCTGTTGGGTCGCCTCTACATGGTTTGAGTTAGACAGGTCCCTGTGACTTTCTGGCTTTGTCAGGCTAACAAAACCTGGTTGGTTATATGGTGTAACGCACCAGTCGGTAGCTGAGGTTTGTGGGAAGGGTTAACCACTGCAATGAGGGAAAGGATGGCTGAAGTCAGGTGTGTATAATCCGAAAAGTTTTCCCCAGAGGCTGAAGCAAACAGGGCTCAGGAGAAAAGAAAGAGAAAGAAGGAGTGCTTGGGGAAGACGATTCCGACACCCTCAGAGGGAGCAGCAAGAGGAGAGATTAAAAGTGACATAAAAAGGGATTGCCTGAGTAAAGGTCTTGAAACCAATAGGTAATAATTTGCATATGACCTGGAAGCTAATGGGAAGTCATTTGAGGGTCTTGAGAAATGACTAATGGGGCCAATTGGACAGTGAGAGGCTGAGGACTGAGGAAGACTGGGGGGGGGGGGAACCCCGGCCACAGTGAGGGCCCCTGGCAGACGGGACCTTGGCAATGACAATAAGCAAAGCCAGGCAGGTTAAATGGCTTGTCCAGGCCCCCTTGCTATTTCTTTGCTTGCTGATTTGTGTTCTATATGTATATATTTTATGTGTATCTTGTCTTATTCTTAACCTAAGAATTTAATATAGTTGGTTTATTGTGTCTATCTATTCCAACTTCCAAAAGGTCTTACCAAATCAGCTATGAGCCAAAATCAATTAAACCAGAGTTTCCAGGCGTGGATCTCAGGTTCCAATATATATTTTTTAAAACTGCTCAGAAAATGAAAACCACTTTTCCAAAGGCAGCAAAGGAAGCAGATGCTGTCATGTCCCTGAGATGCTTGGCACTGATGCCAGGTTAGAGACAGTTTTCCGGTAGCTGAGGTCCAACTGCACATGCGCTGGACACGTGGTTTTCCTTTTCTGCTAAAAGATGGGGAAAAGCACCAGTTTTCAGTGACAAAACTTCTTCTAAACTCAAGTCAGAAAATAGTTCGTGGTCTTTTTATCACGTTATTGTGAAAAATGTTTCTGATGTAAAGCATGGTTTTAAAAAAGCAATACACACACTCTGTCTGAATGTTCCCTGACAGATATTGATGGGTGACTGTTTCACACCGTCAGTGTGCCAGGAAGGGACGCCATCACTCCCGGCAGCTGGGCAAAATAGCCCAGCTACTTAAAACAGAACAAAACAAAACAAACAAACAAAAAAACACTAACATTCTAGATGAATATGAGATGTTTGAACAAACCTCTAGCAGATGTTGAATTGCCAACATCTCATGAAATAATTCTCTAACAAGAACCTACAGTGAAGATCTTTTATGAACTTATTTAAGCTGAGAACCGTATGCTTTAAACACTAGACGTGAAGATGGAAAATGTTATTCATCCGTTGCTTGTGTTTTAAAAGTGTTTCCCCCCCACGAGCTCAGCAGGAGGCCAAGCCTATTCAAACAAAAACCAAAGGCTTTTTCTTCAGGGAGAGCCAATATTTTCATCTGGAAGTAGGTCTAGTTCTTTTTGAGAAATGCAGGTATCTGGTTGAGACCCTAGAAACACAGCTACTTAGCAATGCCCCAGAACTAGCACTGCTCAGCTCAAACGGGGCCCCCACACTGCCTCTCCTGCCTTCCTTCCCATGTTTTCCTATCAGATGTGAGGATGGGTACAGCAACATGACAGGCAAGGAGAAAAGAAAGAAAAGCAGAGACTACCAAATTGGATAATAGTGTGGAAGAAAAAAGAACAGAGGAATGGGAGCTGGAAATTGGGTGTGTTTGCCTAATGCCAAAACACCTGGATGAAAAATAATTTATTTTTTTTTAAAGTCAGTGGACTGGATGCTTTGCCTATGTCATACCAAACACCTGGCCATCTGGGACACCTGGAAGATTGTCCAAATACTTCATTTTCCACCTGACTATGTGGCATCACTTGGATACCACCAGACATCGTTTACGGAGGGCATGGCTGAGATGTCTAGAAAGGGGAAAGAAAATATGGCTTCCTTTGTCAGAATCAAATTAATCTTATTAATAAAGGAGAAAAGTTTAAATCCAAATAGGGGTCTATCTGGTTAAATCTGGATCAATGGGAAATATGCCACGAAAAACCCTAAACAAAGAACAGCAGTAATTACGCCCACATGAAAGAGGACCGGGAATTAACTTTGCAGGGGCAGACCAGAGAGCACGCCTCGCGAAATGGCCAGATTGCTGTAGTTGTATTAAGATGTCTTAATTATATGATTGATGTGGGCTTCAAAAGAAAACTCAGAAGCCACAGTGGCTCCGAGGGCATGAGTATTATCGGAAGGATAAAGACAACTTCCCCAGAAGACAACCACTCTACGAGGAAGCCTGGGAGGTTTGCATGGCAGAACTAATCAATAATGTCTTGGCTTTATCTATATTAAGTTTAATAAAATTTGATGACATCCGTGATTGAAGATCACACACAAACAATTATGGCAACATCAAACGTATTCAGTCGCGTACATTCAGCCTGAGAAGTAGAGCAAATCAGAGCCTGACACGCCACACCCCGGGAAGACGCAGCCCTGAGCGGGGACAAGAAGGACCGACCCAGTGCCTTCTCCTCCTGTGTGGATGCAAAGCTTTCACGCCAGCTGAAACCCAGTCCACTTTCCTCTCATTCTCCTGGCTTTCTGCTCTCAGGAGTTTTAAAGAATAGGTACAAGAGCTGGCCACCAAAAGTGGTTCCAAGATCTACCAAGTAAACAAAAGTCTACATGGAGAAGTCTACTACCTTCGTCGCCTTCTGTGAAGCCACATGAAACCAGAGCATTAAAAACAAAACAAAACAAAACAAAACAAAACAAAAACAGCAAAAGCAGAAGGGAGGGGGAATCTGGTGAAATTCCACTTAGTCCCTTGCAAAAAAAAAAGAAAGAAAGAAAAAAGGGGGCTTTCTTGTCAAATTTCAAATGCAGCTCTGCCAAACAAAAGAAGGAAATGAGACCTGCAATTACCTTGGCTTTAAGAGCTCAGTGCAAATCACTTTAATCCCCCGGACTTTGTACCACTGTCATAGTTTGGTTTCTCTTCAACAGGTGTACACATTGTTGGGGCTGGAGCTGCGAAGCATCGTTCAGACCCTACAGGCGGAATTTCAGCAAGCAGATTAGTTCATTAGTTTCGTTGATCTTGGTCATCTGGTATTTTCTCCAAGAGAAAGGACTTTGTGTCATTGTGACTTGTTTTCATCAGATTGGCAGCAGGAAATATGACGACCGCCCTCACAAAAGTGGTTCAATAGGTGAGCGTCCCTAAGTTTACATCAGACCGGTAATGCAACTGTCGCTACCGTGTGTCCCCGAAAACGAGATCTAGCCGGACAATCAGCTCTAATGCGTCTTTTGGAACAAAAATTAATATAAGACCCAGTATTATATATATTATATCACATTATATTATATCATATTATATCATATAATATATTATATTATATTATATTTTTATATTATATATTATATTATAGACCCGGTCTTATAGTAAAATAAGACCCAGTCTTATATTAATTTTTGCTCCAAAAGACACATTAGAGCTGATTGTCCAGCTCGGTCTTATTTTCGGGGAAACATGGTAGCTTTAGTTTAACTCCAACAATTCGGCTGTAGAAAAGAATGAATTCCAGTACCCTCTGTCTTAGATCCGTGTTCGATGCCATCTTTTATAAGCCAGATGTTTAACTAATATGACTGATATGACACATTATGGAAGTTGGGTTTTTCTTTTTTCAAGCTGCTAAAAAAAAAAACAGTGGCAGACAAAAAAAGGGTAATAAAGCCATACATACATTATTTACAAATTGGAAAGAAACTATGCTTCTGAAAGTAGTAATTTTCCTAAAACTCTGATGGGATTCCATGCCCATCTTGGACATTAAAGCCGATGAGAATTTTCTAGACAAAAACAACCTATTTTTGCCAAGCACAACATCATCTCCGTCTGAGTAAGTAGGAGGTCCAAAACTCTGAAAGTAGGGCTTTTCCACCCCAAAACCATATTGTTTCTGCCCGACCACACTACCTTTCATTAAAGAATCAATACAACATCATTTTTCAAATACCACCAGTTGTCTAGGCTTATCCCGTAGCATTCTCTACTGCTGTTGCATAGGAATTTCTGAGGTCATTAAGATGCCCAGGGTAAGGGGACCCCCTCCTAGCACGGCAGCTCATGCCTACACCGAGAGCCAATATTCATGGTGGTAAAAAAGCTTGGGTTGTGTATCAGCTCAGGTCCTTTTAGAAGCAGCAGCAGCAGCTAAGATGGGATTTGAAGGGTGAACATGTGAAATCGGGGCTACGTTGGTAGAAGCCAGTCACATCCTGAGAAGGTTACCACCAAGCTGAGTGTTGCTTCACTAAGACGACGTCACAGCACTTTGCCCCCAAAAGAAAGAGGCTGCACACTGCATTTCCTTGCCATGTGTGGGGATGCTTATATTTTGAACTCACTGGAGCCGCCATCCCCAGTGAAGAGTGTTATTATTAGCTCTGATTGACCAGGTCTGTCGGGAAGAGCGAGAGAGTCAGTGGCACATGAATTACACAGACCGCATATCATGATGAAAATAAGAGCCGTGGTGTGCAGACAGGAGGGGTGAGGGGTCCATTGAAAATCAGAGAGATTAGCAACTCATCACATTATTTGTGGGTTATCGGGAGACAGAGGTAATGAAAGTGAGACCTATATCCTTGATCAATAAGAGTTTGACTGCATTTTGAGTTCATTTTCCCCTGCCGAGAGAGAGACAGCAGGCTTACTATTGATCACCGTGTTAATCCATAACCAGACGGGGCCTTAGTCTGGTGCAGCAAGCAGGAAAAATAAGATAATAAGCAGGAACTCTTGATCTTTTATTATGGTGAGCTAGATAAAGCGAGTGCGGGGGTTCAAGGTGGCCTACGTCATAGTTAACCCATCTGCTGCCTCTGAATTTGGAATGCATGAGAAGAAAGGCAGCTCACCTTGCCCTGACTTTTACTTGACCTTATTTCACCTGCTTCCAAACTCGAGTGTATGAAGGACCCTTTCTAAAGATTGCAGACAGATAGCTGCTGTCTGCGCGGGACAGTCGTTGCAGCAACATTAGGTCCTTAGAAAAGAGGAGGTTTCCCCAGGTCCCACTCAAGGAAATCGACTGAGATGCAGTGTTAGCTGTACTGTTTATATTTTGTTTTATATTTTCTATACTTGTTGTGATAGGTCAGAGTCCCCGACTCTCAGAGTCTTACTCTGCATGAATTGCCAATAATACGTTCTACTCTACTATCTCAATACTGAGCGCCATTTAATTTGCGTTTAAGCATACAAGGAAAATAAACACATATAGAGTTCTGGTGTAATGACTCCAGAGTCTCATAGAAATCTGTTGGGTCACTACTGCTGGCATTGTCACTGATGGAGAACCATCTTTGAAACACAGGAGTCTGTCTTTTCTTTCAAAACCTCCAGCAATGCCTCCCCGACCTAATCTAAACCCCTGCTACAATTTAGTTGTTTCCTGGCCCGCCTTACCTACAAAAAAATCAACTCTGTCAGTGACTCAATATTTACTACAGTGGTTTTTGCTAAAATTTAGACTAGCTCTAACACTAATCTATCTGACACCTTTGCACAAATTAGGAAAATGTGACCGCTGTCAGCAAACACAGCAAGTATATATCAGAACCAATCCCATTGGTGGACATAAAATATGCTTCTAATATTGAACAATGCTACAATGAAGGTGTGTGTGTGTGTGTGTGTGTGTGTGTGTGTGTGTACGCATTTGTCACATATCTCCTTCCCCTTTGGAAAACATCCTAGAAATGGAACTGCTGGATTGAAAGGAATATACTTTTTTAAGGCAGTTCATATCCCTTGCAAAACTCTTTCCAGTTATAATTCCACAGAAGTGTGTTGGACAACTAAGCACTCCTCACCCTGAGAATTGGAAATGCCTTAAATACTTCACAGGAAATTTTTATCCTGAAATGGCGCACTAGATAATTTTGTTTTCATTACACATCATATACATTGAGCAAGGGTCTAAACTGAGAGCCTAGCAGGGAAGTGCTAAGCTCAATAACAAGTAATAATTCATTTCTAATCATTTAATTGGACGTTCTGTGATAGGTGCTACCAAAGGAGTAGTGAACTGAAACTCAGAGCCACTTCTGGAAGTAGCTAGCTATGTGACATTAATAAATTACTCAGCCTATCTGGGTTTCAATTTCTTTATCCTTGCAAAGTAAAGGATAGAGTTAAATTTATTAATTTCTTGTCCCATAAAGTATCAGAAATCTTAATGATAATAAATTGTATTATTTTCCTTTGCATCAAAGACACTAGCCTAAAGACTGAGCCATACATGATTGACACAGAAAGCTCAAAGGAGAAGTATTTTATTTTGTACTGGCACCAAAATACTCTCACTAGAAACGTCATTATTAATGATTCCTCTATGCAAGATTGCAACTGCTGGCTTAAACTCAGATGGATGGCTGTAGCTAATGTAAAATTTTCAGCATCATTTCACTTAAATTCAAAATTCAAATTCAACAAACATTTATTGTGCCGGGAGCTATTGCACATGGAGAATATAAAACAGGGACCTTGTCCTAAAGAAGCTGACAGCATAGTTGAGTCATTTTCTCACAGTAGGTTTTCAACCTATAATCCTTTCCACTTAAATAATAGAAGCGAATACTAAGACCAAGAAATGCTAAATTTAGATAACAAAATTTCCACACTCATCTCAAAATGGAGGCTCACTTTTAGGAGTTACTTGTAGATTTTTCTTAATATTTAACATATTTTGCACAGATTGTAAATAAGTAGTTTGAACATTTGAGGGGTGTGTGTGTGTGTGTTATGCCTGTATAATCTTACTAATAACCTATACTAATTTTAGCATTACAATTAACTAATTACGCATTTAACAATACTTGAGTCAAAGTTTCAAAATTAACAGAGAAATATGATTGACCTCAGAAGAGTAGCATGTTATAAAATACAATGACTTAATTTTTAAAATTTACTCCATATAATTAACTAATACTCCAATTAAGCAACATATAATTAAGTTATAGCCCCTGCCAGTTAGTCATTTAATCATAAAAGCAAAGTATATTTTTATAAACAAATGAAATAAATATGAAATGTATGAGCTAAATGTGTAGTTGGAGCTAAGAATAAACATGAAGAATAAATATTATCTATTTCCACAATCTGTGTAATCAGAAAACAGGCCTTATGGTCCAACACATAATTATAGTATTAGCATAGAGAAGTTGGTAGAAAGTACGGGTTGGTACCTTAGTTTGGATGTAGGCTGTGCCACATACCAGCAACTTACATAACCGACGTTTATTTCTCATCAATAAAATGAGGATAATGATAATAATAGTGCCTACTTTTTCCTGTTGTTTTTAGAAGCAAATGAGATAATGCATGGATATGGCTTACCATAAAACTGCACACCTGGAAAATCCTAGGCACAATTATTATCTTACCATTGGGGGAAATGGTCAGCTTCATGCATTATTTGCTATGAAACCAGAATTCTGTGCTACTCTGTACACACACAACCCTAATTCATCTCTTTGATTAGTAAGGTAACTATACAAGTGGAAGCAGAATTATTATTATTTTGAGAAAAGTCCTAACAGGTCCTATTCTCCAAAAATTCACCCCCTTTTTGTTCAAAGGAATCAGGATATCATTACTTGCAAATTACGTCAGCAAACTAGGTACAATGACTGTGGGCTCACATTTCCAAGAGAGAACCTACACAGATGGGTCTTTTCAGGGAAAGCAATAAAAATAATTACTCTGGCTAGAGCCAAGATGGTGGAGTACATAAACACTGTGCCTGCCACCTTCCATGAACATATTAAAATTAAAACGACATTATAGAACAACCAACCTGGAGAAATATCTTAAGTCTCACTGAACAGAAATTTTATAACTAAGGACATAATGAAGAAGTGACCTTGAGACTGGTGGGAGGGGTGGAGACGCAAAACAGGCCCCAAACCTCTGTGTGGCAGTTGGGAACCAGGAGGGATATCTCGGCCATGGAGGTCCCCCCCACTCTCCTGCCACCTGAGGAGTAAGAGACCAACAGCCCCAAACCAGCCACCTCAGCCCAGAGTACTGGTGCTGGGAAAAGGAGCCCCCACAGCATCTGGCTGTGAAAAACATTGGGGATTCTGACCATCTGGGTGGGACAAAAGGCTGAGGGAAACCTTGGCATCTTCTTAAATAGCCACACACAGACTCCCTCGCTCACAGGGACTCACCTTGGGCTCCAGCAAAGTGACAGTAACTCAGGGGGGTTGTCAGAGGCATACAAGGGGCAGATTGAGGTGTGTGACTTAGAAGGGAGGGCCGAAAGACAGTCACCATGTCCCTGTGAGAAAGCCCTCCTCCCGATTGTGCAGCCAGCAGCTAGGTGCCATTTCTCCTGTGTTGAGCCTGCCTGCTATGCTAACGGCCAAATCAGATCCTGATTGGCCTGAAGAGCTTCGCTGAGACCCTGTCCCACCCAACTGCCCCAATGCCGGAAGCACTTTCTGCAGGAGCAGCCAGCCCTGCCCACATTGCACTCTTTCTTCAAAAACTGAGTCCACAGGCCCCAGGCAGGAAGGGACTGGTCTCAGTGTGCTCTGAGACTTTTGCTGAGTAGCTCCAGGCTCAGCACTGGCACCAAACCAGAGTCTACATTAACTTGCTGACCACAACTCTTTACAGTCTAGTGATTCTGAGACCCTGCCTCACCCAACTCATATACCTCATGAGGCTTTATCAGGGACTTAACCTTAAAAGAGTGGCAGGTGGCAGCAGGCCTTGGGGGGTCCTGGCTTTCTGCAGAGCTACCCCCGGCCAGGTATTGGTGGCAGCCATCCTACGTTCAAAATGTGGCCTCTCCCATGCACCTCCAGAGTTAGCAAGGCAGCAAACTATCACTTTGTAGCTCCTATCCAGTAGTCCTCAGCTGGTCACAGGCAGTGGGTGACCTGGGCCTGCACCAGAGCCCCTCGCAAGAGACCTCAGAAACAATATACTTGGAGGTTGGCTTCAGACCACAGCAGAGCACCACCCAATTAGCCCCACAAGTGGCACACACAAAGGTCAGTCTCAACAGGCACCAGAGCCCACTGGGGCAAATTCTGCTCTGTGGGGTAAGCCCCCCTGCACGGCAGCCCATAAGCTATGGATGTGGTCAAACCCCAGAGCCAATCAGCCTGAGGGTCAATCCCACCTATTGATGTGCCAATAGCAATCAAGACTCAGCTATAACAGGAGGGCACACACAATCCACACAAGGGACACTCCTGGAGAACCGGGAGTGAAGGAAATATACATACAAGTCCAGGAAGCACAGAGCATCCTTTTACAAGGTGAACCCAAACAGGCGCACACCAGGACACATTATAATTAAAATGGTAAAGGTTAAAGACAAAGAGAATCCTAAAAGCAGCAAGAGAAAGGCAACTAGTAACTTATAAAGGAGCACCCATAAGATTGTCAGCTGATTTCTCAACAGAAACTTTGCAGGCCAGAAGGGATTGGCACAAAATATTCAATGTGATGAAAAGCAAGGACCTGCAACCAAGATTACTCTACCCAACAAAGCTATCATTTAAAATCGAAGGACAGATAAAGAGCTTCCCAGACAAGAAAAAGCTAAAGGAGTTCATCACCACCAAACCACTATTGCAAGGAATGTTAGAGACTTTTTTCAAATTAAAAAAAAGAAAAGATCAAAATTATGAATACTAAAATGGCAACAGCTACATGTCTATTGACAATTACTTTCAAAGTAAATGGATTAAATGTTCCACTCCAAAGACATAGGAGGGCTGAGTAGATAAGAAAACAAAACCCTTACATATGCTGCCTACAAGAGACTTCAGATTGAAAGACACACAGACAGAAAGTAAAGTAATGGAAAAACATATTTCATGAAAATGGAAATGCAAAAAATGCAAAAAGTTGGGGTAGCAATACTTATAGCAGACAAAATAGACTTTAAAACAGAGGCTATAACAAGAGACAAAGAAGGAACCAGTAATCCCACTTCTGGGTATTTATCTGAAGAAACCCAAGTGCTACTTCGAGGGGACATGCGCATCCATATGTTCATTGCAGCGGTGTTTACAATGGCCCAGATGCGGAGACAGCCTGGGTGTCTGTTAATGAATGAATGGATAAAGAGGAGGCAGTACGTATATATACAGTGGAATATTCCTCAGCCAGGGAAAGGAATGGGTTCTTGCCATCTGCAGCAGCATGGATGGACCTGGAGGGTACTATGCTGAGTGGAGTGTCAGGCAGATAAAGACAGATGCAATGTGATTTCATGTGGAATCTAAAGGACAAAATAAGCGAACAAACAAAACAGAAATAAACTCATAGATATAGAGAACATATTGATGATTGCTAGACGGGGTGGTGGTGGTGGTTGGGGGGTGAGTGAAAAAGTAGGAGGGATTAAGAAGTACAAATTTGTTGTTACACAGTCACCATGGGGATGTAGGATATAGCATAAGGAATATAGTCAATACTATTGTAATACTATGTATGATATCAGATGGTACTAGATTTGTTGGAGTGATAGATGGGAGAGGGGTGGGAGACAGAGTGAAAAAGATGAAGAGATTAAGGAGTACAAACTGGTAGTTACAAAATAGTCATGGGGGTGGCTATTAGTAATTTAGTACAGCACAGGGAAGATAGTCAATAATATGATAATAACTATGCATAGTGCCAGGTGGGTACTAGACTAGTCAGGGGATCACTTCTTAAATTATATAAATGTCTGACCACTATGCTGTACACCTGACATTAATATAAAATAATATTGGAAAAATTAAAAAGGGGAAGGGGAATAAAAGGTCCAACTTTCCAGGTGTAAAACAATTAAGTCATGGGGATGTAATGTGCAGCAGAGGGAATATAGTCAATAAGATCATGATAGCGTGGAACAGTGTCAGATGGTGGCTGGACTTTTCATGGTGATCTCTTCTTTAGGTCTACAAATGTGGAACAATGATGGTGTACCCCTGAAACTAACGTAATATTGTGCATTAGTGATATTGAATCTTTTAAAAATTACTCTAGCTAATGTCAAGTGAAGAAAATCTGCTGGAAGGAGATGGGGACGCAGGGTATTTTCATGGTGGGGGGCGGGCAGGAACAGAGGCAGCTCCGTCTCACCAGGACCATCCTTATGCAGAAATCACCTGGCCAGAGGCAGCCTCTGGGTATCAAGAAGTCGTACCCCTGCTTCCGTCTGTTTGTGAGGCTTGGGACCCATGTCCGGACCTGTCTGTACTGGGGCAGGAAAAAGAGAAATCTCTCCCTTTGGACTTGTCTGGCAGGACGCCAGGCCCAGAACGCTGCACAGGCTGGGTCCTTTGAGACGTGCGAATGGAAGCTGGACAACCTCAGCACATGGGGTCGTCACCGTCAAGCACAGGAAGAATCCAGGGGACGTCATGAAGCTTCAGAATAAATGCATTCATGTTACCATGACACATGCTACTGGGGGAAACCAGTATCAGCTCCCACTCGGGGACTTTCGCCATCACAGTATAATTTTTAGGATCCGGATTAGGATTTTTAGGGTTAAGTAATACCAGGTCTGTGAAAATCCTGCATAAAAGACAACCCACCAGGTGAGTGCAAGCTGATATGCATCTCAGTGGAGATGAGCTAGAAAAGTCAAGACACCATATTTCCACACAATCAGTGGGGAGGCAAGACGTTCTCTCCCCCCACCCATGGTTCCCTCATCTACCAGCTCACCTCCCTTTTAGCAGCATCAGGTTTTAATCATGATATTTAAGCAAAAATAGAATTTTAAGAAATTTTAAAAGAATTTTAAGAAGTTTTAGTCAGAAAGAATACATATCTTCAGGGTATGCTTAATACACACACACATGCCATTTTATAAACCTTTTCATAGAATAGCTCTCTTCACAATGTTCAGGTATTGCAAGGAGAGAAACTCAGAATGGGAAATGCTGTCTCAGCCGCAGCAATCAAATAAGAATTCAGGGACTGGTCTGACATTTTATTAGGAGGACTGGTTTGTTTGCATCTGTTAAATTTATGGTGCTTAACTTTTCAACGTCGGGACTGTCACATTTCCCGGAAATGTTTTATTCTCTCAGTTTCCTTTGTCTGCAAAATGAAGCTATCACTGAAATATTTCCAAGGAAATCCCAGCGGAGATCTTTATAGACAGAGAAGTAATTGCATAAATGGAATGAATTGGCTCTAAGTCTTCACACACATAGAAAGGCAAATGCTAATATTCTGATAATACTGACATTAGCAAATTTGGGATTTGAGAGGTAAAAGCCACAGAGAAATATATATGCTTAACAGAGGAAAAGAAAGCAAAGGAAATTTTAGGGACGGAAAGTAAGTTAAAAGCAATGTTCAAAAAACTATACATTTTGCTAAATATCAAAGAGTCCCAATTATACCAAAGTTTTATAAAATGGAGACAAAAATGAATCTTATCCATTTTCTTAATAATGTCTTTTGACGTATAGGACTTATATTTTGATGAAGTAATATATCTGTTTTTATATTTAATTTGTATCTTTTTTAAAAGGCCCTTATATTCTGAGAAATATTTGCCTAACCCATATCCTTTAAGATAGTCTCTTTTTCCCCTGGAAGTTTATAATTTTTGCTTTTGCTTTAGATCCATGGAAAATGCATGACGACCCTGTGTGAGCATTATAACTGAAATATGATGTTCAGACATGACTCAAGGAATCTACTTCGTGAAAGATCTAAATGCCTTGGAAATGCCTTCCAACCTGGGTTGAACTCCCTGCTCTGAGTTAGCTGGCTGACCCTTCAGGTGTACAGCTGCAGGTGACAATGAGACAAGTCCCCATGCTGCCAGCTGCATGGCTGCTTTGGAAGCTTCGAGGATACATCAGGGATGGATGCCCAGCTCTGGTATCCTGAGGACTATTTCTTCTTTGATCTCCTTCGTGGATCTCTGATCGCATCAAATGGCAGCCCAAATAATGCCTTCCCAAGTGCTAGAACCACAAAGAACCCCTGAGATCAGTTGAACAGTAACCCCCTCATTTTCAGATGAGGAAACTTGCAAAGAAGCTCTCTGGAAGTTTCTTCAACTGTGAGAGAGCTTCCTTGCTCTTGAAGAAGAAATCTTCTTATTTCGTGTCTTTCCCACAGCTCTTTCTGTTTCTTCTTCTGCTGAAATCATCAACCCTAAAGCCCTCCCTACATGTACCAGCCAAATTGATTGAACTTGGAAACAAATGAAAGACCAAAGAAGGACTTCCAGTGTTGCAGTCTATGAAGGACAAGATCATGCATTTACTGTAAAGTAATTCACCTGAAGCATTTCACCAACCTGGTGGCACTGTTTTAACTGAAAACCTGTCCACCGTGCCATGCTGGAGAGATTACAAATGGAATTAAAAGGACAAGATCCCAGACTTCAGAGTCACAAAGGCATGCAGGCTGCTTTAGGCAACACATATGCTTCACAGGTATCACCTGTGTTTTCTCTCCATAGATCTCAAGGGCAGGTAGACCCACGAGCACTTCAGTGGTCTTCTCAGATAGTCACACGCCCAAGAGGGCGTCCTAGACTAAGGGTGCAGACCGGGGCAGGGCCCCATTTGGGAAATGAGACAGCCTCATTCACTTTACTTCCTCTCTACTGTGTTTCCTCAAAAATAAGAATGGCTCTTATATTAAGTTTTGCTCCAAAAGACGCATTAGGGCTTATGTTCAGGGGATGTCCTCCTAAAAAATCATGCTAGGGCTTATTTTCCAGTTAGGTCTTATTTTCAGGGAAATATGGTACCTTCCCGTGGGCCATATCATCCTGTAATATGGTGCCCTTTCTTTATGAGTTCAGAGTCAAGTTCATGTCCCAGTACTAGCAGGGGACTAGGACGTTATGGAATGGCATTTTGTACTCCATCTTCCTTTTCTTCTTGTTTTACTTTATTTGCTTCTAATTTATTTAGCAATATAATTTACACTTTTGTTAATCTCTTTAAGTCCTTTATGGATCAAGGTATGAATATTATATTATATTATATTATATTATTATGTTATATTATCTTGTCTTATATTGCATTGCATTGCATTACATCACATTATTTTACACTGCACCACACTATATTTTATTATATTGTATTGTATTTATTGTATTATATTGCATTGTGTTGTAGTATATATATTATATACTGTATTATATTATATTAATTACACTATACTACACCACACTACACTAAATTCTATTCTATTCTATTCTATCCTAGTCTGCTATACTACACTACATTACATTACATCATATTAATGTACGTGCACATAAATTCGGGAGTATCACAGAAAGAGAATAGGCTTTGGAATGATGACAGCCTGCTGTAAATCTCTCTTCTGCCACTTAGTGCCTGTGTGACCTAGGATGAGTTATCTAACCTCTCTGAGAATGAGTCGCTTCCCTTACGAATTAAGGCTATCTACCTCAGAAGAAGTTGTCAGGACTGAAGGTAGCACAGGAAAAAAACACCTTGCACTTGCCCGTCTCTCATTAGGTGTACTTATTTAGGCAGAAAGTCACCTGTAAAGTACTTAGGGATGAGTCTGTCTTCTAAACAGGATTGAGTACAAGCAAGAAAAGGCAAAATCAACAAGTGGGATTACAGCAAACTAAAAAGCTTCTGCACAGCGCAAGACACAGTCAACAAAATGAAAAGGCCACCTTTGGAATGGCAGAAAATATTTGCAAATCATAACCAACATATTTTTAAAAAATCATACAACTCAACAACAACAAAACCAATTTGATTTTACAGTGGGCAGAGGAACAGAATAGACATTTTTCCTAAGAAGACATCCAACTGGCCAACAGGTACATGAAAAGGCACTCAGCATCACTAGTCATCAGGGAATTGCAAACTAAAACCACAATGACGTATCACCTCACACCTGTTAGAATGTCTATCAATAAATCAACAAACAAGTGTTGACAAAGATGTAGAGAAAAGGGAACCCTCATGCACTATTGGTGGGATTGCAATTTGGTGCAGCCACTATGGAAAACAGTATGGAGGGTCCTCAAAAAATTAAAAAATAGGATTCCCATATGACCCAGCAATTCCACTTCTGTATATTTATCCAAAAAAAATCTAAAATACTAATTGAAACGATATATTCACCCTTATGTTTATTTTAGCGTTATATACAATAGCCAAGATATGGAAGCAACCTAAGTGACCATCAATAGATGAATGGATCAAGAAGATGTGGTACATATATACAAAGGAATATTACTCAGTCATAAAAAAAATAATGAGATCTTTCCATTTGCAACAACATGGATGGTCGTAGAGGGTATTGTGCTGAGTGGAGTAAGTCAGACAGAGCAAGACAAATGCCATATGATTTCACTTATATGTGGAATCTAAAAAAACAAAATAAATGAACAAACAAAGCCGAAGCAAACTCACAGAGAACAAAATGATGGTCCTCAGGTAGGAGGGGCTTTAGGAGTTGGGTGAATTAGGTGAAGGAATTAAAATGTACAAACTGGCAATTTTAAAAATAGTCACAGGGACGTCAAGTACAGCATAGAGAATGTAGTCCGTAATATTGTAATAGCTACGTATGGTCCTAGATTTATTGGGGCGATCACTTTGTAAGTTACATAATTGTCTAATCACAATTCTGTGCACCTGAAACTAATACAATATTGAGTGTCAGCTGTAACTGAAAATAAATTTTAAAAAAAAGAGCTACAAGGTGATCATCTGTCTTGCTCAACTAACATTAATCTTCTTTTTGCATCTTATCGTTTACAGGAGGTGACGTGAAACCTTATGCAGTCCATATATGGGTTGGAGATTTGTTTATTTTTGTCCATGTAGTGATGAGTCCATTTCAGAGACATCACAGATTTCTGCCAGGATTTTATTTTATGACAATGCATCTTTTAGGACAAAGCCTTTGTTGGAAATGCATTTGTAAGATGTCACTTTTCACTATTTAGAGAATGGAATCAAGTATATTAAACATTTACCGTACATTGTAGGTAGTGTTTTAAATTCCGTGGAGTGGCTATTTCAAAACAAAATTAAATGTGCACTCCCATTTATGTTTTTATTTTTAAATAAATTACACAAATTGATTTTTTTCTAATTGAAGTTTAGTTGGTTTGATTTTGCAACCTCAATAACAACGTCGGTTTGCAGCCACTTGATTTATTTCATGTTTTGCTTCTCTGTCATTATTAAATTAATTCACCTAATAAAAATAATTCCTAATGTTGAGAAAATACAGAGAAGTAGAGAGAAGCTTTATTAAGATCATCAGTATTAAAACTAAATCCTTTTTTCTCAATAAAGAAAATACAGTCAATTTAATTAATTCACATTAATCCCTGGTTGACATTAAATTCATCTAAAAATCTACACTCACATAGATTAACACTAAGGCATAAAATACTTAAAATGATTCATATACAGAAGATACACATTTCTAGAGGTTCAGGTGATTTATATTTTGCAATGTTCTATCAACGAACTAATCTTGTGAAGCCATTTCTTCAGTTTCTCAAATACTTTTGGCGTATAAAAATAAGAAATCAGAAAAGCATCTTTGCTAAAGAGAAAAATTAGAACATTTTACGAGGGTATTAATTTAGAGTCACTATTTCCTTCTGAATGAACGTAAAGTGATCACAGTATAAAAACTGAGCCTCAGTGGGAGGGGGTGGGGATGAGGGAGAGAGAAGGTGAGGGGATTAGAAAGCACAATCAGTAACCACAAGATTGCCACGGGGATACGAAAGACAGTTTGGGGAATATAATCAATAATGCTGTAAAGATTTTGTAGGGTATCCAATGGACACTTGTCTTATTAGGGAGACCCCATCATGGACTGTGTAGGTGCCTGACCACTGCAGTGTACACCTGAAGCTGAAGCTGAATAATAATGAATGTCAACTATAATTTTATATATATATATATATATATATATATATATATATATATATATATATATATATATATATATATATATATATATATATATATATATATATATATATGGTCACGGGATGTGGAGTACAGCATAGGGAATAGAGTCAGTGGAACTGTAACAGCTACATATGATGTCAGAGGGGTAGTAGATTGGGGATGGGGGTTATCACTTTGTGAGGGGTGTAAATGTCTCTAGTACATTGTTTTGTACACCTGAAACTAAGAATAATTTTTTAAAAACTGAGCCCCAAACTATCTTTATACACACATCATTTAAAATCTTATGTTGAGAGGTGGCTATAGTTTGTGAAACTTTCTGATAATTTTTTCCTCTACTTTTTCTAAAAAAGGGAAGTTCTTATAAGGCAAGCAATAGTTCACCTCCAGCATTTTTTAATCATTCTAGATTGTGAAGTTGTTTTAGTCTGAACTTCTTTTAATTGGACCAACCTCTAATTATAAGTAGATTCCAGGTGGCATGTTTTTATTCGGGCTATTTCAGTCTGTTTTCCGGCTGCAGATCACTGAACAAAGAATGTCATCATGTATGTTAACACTGATTTCAAATCGAGTTTTCATCTCACATCCTTTCAGGTCATTCTTATGAAAGTTTAACTTCAACCCATGAAGATACAGGGTTCAAATCTTGTCACCAGGGTGAGACAAGCTAAACCAAATAACTGTCTTTCCAATGTACACTGACTTAAACCTTTCACACTGAATAATGTCAACAAGAAACAGACTTGGATTTTTACCCCGCTTTTCGGTTTAATGATAAGCTCTAGAGCTAATTAATTTAATAGACTAAAAGATGCCAGTTTTCTCTATTTACCTTTTTTGTCTTGATAAACATTAGTGTGCTTGAATGGACACCTCTATTTTCCTTGGAGTTTTCAAGCTTCCTTTCATGTGTGTGAAAAATGGCTGACTATGTCAGGGTTTATCAAACAGAGCCTTGCTTTTTTGGCTGGCCCCTTTTGCCTTATCTAGCAAACACATTACCCTCTCCATCAAAATATGACAGAGCAAACACTGCACTGGGCCCGCACACGTAACCAGAGCTACCTTTAAACAGCCTCTAGACTCTTTAAACTCAGCTAGAAAGCTGATTAGGTCACAGATGTTGGACATTATCTTATTTTTGATAGCTGCACTATGAAATGGCAATAAAGAAAAAGCTGGACGGCGAGTTAAAGTGTCTGCTTAGTTAAGAGCTGTACTTAAAAGGAAAGGGAAAGAAAAGAACGGTGTAAGCTAGTTTAACTGTTTGCAAATCTCAATGTGAGTGAAAGGCAAACCACGGTTATTGTCTCAAATCTCAGCATTCACAGACAGGAAACAGAACACAACGAAGGGATAAGTTTCTTTGGGGGGGGAGGATATTCTAATATCTTTGCTTTGTGCTTGTAGGCAACTTCGAAGATATTATTAGCCCAATCATGAGAAAGTCAAAGGTTCATGCCAAGCCTTCCCATGGAACAATCACGAAAACACATGCAGGAAGTTATGTATATTCCACTGAAGTTACCTTTCCCTGATTTACGTAAGAGAGTGAATGGATTAAGTACAATGTGACACACCATCTAACACTGACGCTGAGTTTAAACAGCTGAGATGCACTTTTCTTACCAAATAGAGCAATGGCGTGCTATGCAGAAGGAAATATTTTAGCAAATGAACAGAATCGACACCTGTGTTTCAGAATCTTAACCTCACGGAAAGTCCAACTTCTCAGAACCTCACAGATTTCTGGCACATGTACAGAGTAGGAAAAGCCTGTCTTACCCCATGGAGGAGATTGAAAAGATGTGAGAAAGGCTGATTTAAAGAGATGAGGGGTCTGGTTCAAAGTGGCAAGGTCAACGTTAACACGTGTAAGAAAACACCAGCTCCTGTCTCGGCTTGTTTGCATGATTTAGTTTGGGGAGTGACATAAAATGAAAAGTATTCATACCTCAGGTTCTGTGATCTAATTGTAACCAACGCGAGTCATATACTGTACTTGTGTAAGGGTGACCTGGGGGGTGGGGGGGAAGGTGATGTCAGCTGCCTTTCAAGCACTCTGGTTTCACTTTTGCTCTGATCGCAAGTTGCTATGTGAAGTGGCAATAGATCAGCTCAAAAAAAAAAAAAAAAAAAAGGAAAGAAAGAAAAAGAAAAGATATTCCATAGTTGAGGTAATACTGATCCAGTTCCCAATGGAAACTGGTTTTGCCTTAATTTCAAAAGTCAACACGGGGGGAAAAATCCAACCCTGAGAAATGTTACCATTCCTTTTTACATTGAGACCCTCATCTCTAGTCGATGTGCTAACATATTATCAAGAAACCTCTCTTTCTGTTAAAACACAGTTAAACTTGAACAGCCTAATAGGGGACAGTGTATGTAGGAAAAGCATATCAAAAACCCAGAAGATGTTAAAATATGATACAAAAGACTTAGCTACATGAGACAAAATGAGGTTCCTTACCAGAATGGCTGGATAGCAGGTCACACGAGTGTTGGCCTTTTTTACAGGCACTTGGTGGGATCTTTCCGCTGTTTGGTGTACAAACATTTCAGGGGCGTACCCATCGCTCCCCAGAGCTGCGTTTTAGTTTTCCATTTACATAGAAGCCTGTGTGTCTGAGGCCTAGGGAGACAAGAAGAAAGATGGTAATCGCTGTGCCCCTTCAGGGGCAATTTTGTACTCCAGCGCACTGCATATCTGAGCACAATGCCTTCATCGAAACACTTCACATTTAGAGTTTAAGTTGTGGAGTCTGGTCACCACTTTCTGGGTATCCATAACTAAAAAAAAAAAAAAAATCACTGTCACTAGTAAGACTAATAAGACCCAAATGGATGCTATGAGCTTTGATACGAGCAGATATAGATCTTGAAACAAGCACATGTCAGGCACTGCTGCAAAAGCTTCACGTGTGTTAACTCACTTATTACTTACAGCAAGCCAGATGAGGAAACTGAGGCACAGAGAAAGGAAGTAACTGGCCCAGGGCCGCACAGCCAGGAAGTGGCCAAACTTCAAAGATGTTCATTTGTACATGTGTCTGGGTGAGTGTGTATGTGTGTGTGTGTGTGTGTGTGTGTGTGTGTGTGTGTGAGCTTTTATTAAATACGGCAAAAGTGCCCCCTTGAAAAGAAATAGAACCCCACCCAATTTATTTTTCTCCCCAGGAGACAACGTGTGAAAGTAATTTCTTCATTATTTGGGGTAATGTACATTGTATTCTATTAAAGAAAACTGGTGGTGAATGGCTTTTGAAAATGTATTTTCAAGGCAAACCAGTGGTTTTTAAAACTATTTGGAAAATGGCTGCAAATCGATTCACTTGGTATCTCAGTGATTAAAATGTATAATTTTGTCCACAAACAAATTGGCCTTTATTTCGCCTTGCTTGATCTGCCTTAGTACCCCCTGGCTGCCATTGAGTCGTAAGCAAATATTGCTTTTGTCAGCTTGTCCTCTCTCTCTCTCCCTGGATATTGTGTCTGTACTTACTTTTGATAACAGTGGTTTTCTCAGCAGAAAGATGTATTTCCTGGAATTTTGCAAATATTTTGGTTTTTGTCATTAAACACCATCTGAAGGTAAATTAGCAACATCTAGGGATTTTTTTTAAAAAGTTGCTGAACATGATATTACAGCAAAGAAGGTATACCATCAGAGTCTCCCAAACCTGCCCCAAATATAAGGGACATTTGACAAAAGGAAATACTAACTGCAATGGAAGGTGTGGATCACACTTGGTCAATTTCTTTACCATCATTATAAAGAACACAATCAAGATATAAAAGATGCACTTTTGTGCATAACAATATTAAAGACTGAGATGAATGAGGAAAAAAGTTTTAATTATAAATGTCACCATTATTGTCATATTGTCACAGGGTACATAAGGATTTCCCCCTAATATTAACCTAAGAGCTTGGGGGACAACTACTTCAGATGTGTTATTTGGGGGCCAATTATTCACTTAATATCTTTTTTAAATGCTGTGAATCCCCACCCTCCCGTGCAGCATTATATACATATCCAATGAATCACCTTGGTCATGACCTTCCCGTCTGACCTAGACTTACCAAATGAAATGCTAATGGATGAAGAGACAACTAACAATGCTGAGTTGGTCTTTTTTTTTTTTTGGAAGATTTTTATTTAAATATAGCTAACATACAATATTATATTAGTTTCAGGGGTACAGCATAGTTACACAACATTTATAGACCTAAAGAAGTGACCACCATGATAAGTCCAGCCACCATCTGACACCACACGATGCTATCACAATATTATTGACTATATTCCCCATGCTGTACATTACATCCTCATGACTTATTTGTTTTACACCTAGAAATTTGGACCTCTTATTCCCCTTCACCTTCCCCCCCTTTTAAGTTTTTTCCATTACAGTTGACATTCAATATTATATTAGTTTCAGGTATACAGCATAGTGGTTAGACATTTATATAATTTAAGAAGTGATCCCCCTGACTAGTCTAGTACCCACCTGGCATGATACATAGTTATTACCATATTATTGACTATATTCCCTCTGCTTTACTTTACATCCCTGTGACTGTTTTGTAACTACCAATTTGTACTTAATCCTTTCACCTGTTGAGTCTTGATTGTTATTGGCACATGAGTAGGTGGGACTGACCCTTAGGCTGACTGGCTTGGCCACATCCACAGTTTACAGGCTGCTGTGTGGGGAGCTTACCCCACTGAGGGCGATTCACCCCAGTGGGCTCTGGTGCCTGTTGAGACCACCCTTTGTGTCTGCCGCTTGTGGGGCTAATTGGGTGGTGCTCTGCTGTGGTCTGAAGCCAACCTCCAAGTATGTAAGTTCTGGGGCCTCTTGGGAGGGGCTCTGGTGTAGGCCCAGGTCACCCACTGCCTGTGACCAGCTGGGGACTACTTGGTAGGAGCTACAAAGCCATCCACAGCTATTCGCTGCCTGTGCTAAAATTAGAGGCACATGAGACAGGCCACACTTCCCACCAAGGCCAGCTGCCACCAGTGCCTGGCCTGGGGTAGATCCACAAAAAGCCAGGACCCCTCCCCCAAGGCCTGCTGCCACCTGCCAGCTCTTTTAAGGTTCAGCCCCTAATAAAGCCTCCTGCATTCCATGAGTTGGGTGAGGCAGGGTCTCGGGGAGCACTAGACTGTGAAGAGTTGTGGTCACCAGGTTATATAAATTCTGGTTTGGCACCAGTGCTGAGCCTGGAGCTACTTACCAAAAGTCTCAGAGCACATGGAGGCCAGGTGCCCTCCACCTGGGTCCTGAGGGCAATGAGGGCAGGACTGGCGGCTGTGAGAAAGTGCCTCAGGCGTTGGGGGCGTTGGGTGGGGCGGGCTCTCAGCGGAGCTCACCAGGCCAATCAGATTCCGATTTGGCCGTAAGCGTAGGGGGCGGGCTCAACACTGGAAAAATGGCGCCTGGCTGCTGGCTGCCCGGGAGGAGGTTTCCTCATAGGGAAATGGTGACTGTCTTCCAGCCCTCCCTTCGAAGCCACACACCTCAGTCTACTCCCCGTCTGCCTCTGAGAACCCCCACCCCTAGTCACTGTGCTTCTTGGAGCCCAAGGTGAGTCCCTGCAAGTGAGGGAGTCTGCGCGCGGCCCTTTAAGAAGATGCCCGGTTTCCCGCCACCTTCCGTCCCACCCCGCTGGTTGGAATCCCCACTGTTTTTCACAGCCAGATGTTGTAGGGTCTTCTCTTCCCAGCACCAGGACTCTGGGTGGGCTGCCCAATGTGGGGCTGGGGTCTCTCAGTCCTTAGGTCGGGGGGAACCTCTGTGGCCCAGATATACTCCTGGTTCTCAGCCGCCACACGGAGGTTTGGGGTCCATTGGGCGTCTCTGACTCTCCTATGAGTCTCCACGTGGCCTCTTCTTTACATGCTTAGTCCTAAAACTTCTGTTCAGCCAGACTTCATATAGTTCTCCAGGTTGGTGGTTCTGTAATTTAGTTGTAATTTTAATGTGTTCACGGAAAGAAGCAGGCACCGTGTTTATCTCCTCCACCATCTTGGGTCTCTGTCTGGTCAGCTCTTAATTAGACTGATCATAAAAGGGCCTTTTCAGGCTTGAAGAGTCATCCCAAGAGTTTCTGAAGGAAAAATGTAAAAACAGCAAGCACAAGAAACACATTTTTATTATTGGAAAATATACAATTTTGAAACTTCCCTTTTACACACACACACACACAAACCCTTGCTAGCCAAAATAATCATAATCCAAAAAAATGCACAGAAAAAATGTCTCATTTTTATTATATCAAAAAGTAGTATTTATCAAGTGCCCATTAGCACGCATACATGTGTACTCTGTTGTTGCTGGCAAAAAAAAAAAAAAAAAAAAAAAAAGTTCATCAAGGAGAAGACTTCTCCCTTAAAGAAATCTCCTAAGAAGTAGTTTTTCATGGGTCCTTCAGCAGCTAATGCTAATTTCAGGTCACAGATTTCAGAACCTCTGGGATGTGTCCAAATCATTGGGGTTATTTACTTGAAAAGACACAAATATTTTGGAAGTTTATTCCCCACACTGGACAGTTGGTCACTTGTAAAAAAAAAAAAAAAAAAGTCTTCCCTCACCCATGGGAGTGGAAGTGGGGGCTGAGTGGTGGTGGTAAAACTCAGTCTGCTTCCGAAAGATTTTATGAGCTAATTCCCAATGCAACCTCAAGAGACTGTGAAAAAGAATCATTTTGTCTTTCCACTGTTTCCACCTCCCATATCCTGTTATTGAAAGAAAGAGAGCAAAAGACAAGCCCACATGAGTTGACATTTTTGTCACCACCACCCCACCCTGCTGCCACCCCCCCTTCAGAGAATGTTGGTCAAACCACCAATTAAAATGAATAATCTGATCACACTTGGGGAACGAGGGTAAATAAAGGTTGTGTGCCCTGTAATTATACAAACTGAACCATCTCAGGAGGCATTTAAAATATTTGGGGGTGGCAGGTGGAAAAGGGTTTCTTGGCGGTCGTTGTGCATTGAAATCTCTTACAGGATTTTTTTTTTTTTCCTTGAAACCTAGTCTGTGAGGTAAAACCTGCTGTGCTAAATTATGAACCAAAGGCTTTGGGGTGGGGACAATCAATCAGGATACCTGGGGTAGTGTGTAATGTGCCTGCTCTTGTCAGCGTGAGCGGGCTGCCCCCGAACGCCGTTCCCCAGCAGGTTAAATAAATATGATGCAATAGACAAAGCCACAGATCACACGGCTGCGTCAATCAGCGCTTGATAAAATACAATCTTCCTTTAATACACGCTGGGAAAGTTATTTAACACTTACAAAACCTATATCCATTCCGTGTGTCCCACCCCCACCCCTTTCTTTTTCTTAAGTCTTCTTAGAAAGTGTAACTCTTTTAAAGGGTAAAGGGAAGGACTTCCATGATGGGGGTGGGGGGGAAGGAAAAAGATTTAATGGCACCAAAGAAGCAGTAAGGCACAGGTTTTCCATGAGGGGTGTACAAAGAACAGCGGCTGGGGTGGGGAGCTGGCCAGAAGGGGCCGTGAGGATACAAACACCACACCTGAAGTTTTCCATACCTTGTTGAAAGTATTCCTGCAGTGAACCCTCTGGTACCAAAGCAAACCCATGTAATTTCAATTCCGTGCTCAGCTCAGCTCATTTCAGCCCTGCCTTGGCATGCCTCTTTCTGGACCAGAGGAGGGAACTATTCTGGGTTCATTGGGGGGAAGAATAACTGGACAGGAAACCACTGAAAAGGAGGGGAGCCCCTAGTGATTTTAAGAGAAAAGTGACCCCATAGAGCTGGTGGGAAAGGGGAGGTCAGGATGACTCCTGTGGCTGAAGCTTGGGGGTCAGTAATAGGAAAAGAGACACTTGTTCTGAGTTCGCAGAGGGGGTTCGCCCCTGTGTGCTTTGTGGCTGAAAAGCCATGCTCCTCGCTGTGGTTCATACCCCACTCGCCCCACTTGCAAAAAGGAGAGGGGATCGTGTTAGGACCCTCGAGAGTGCGGGCCCAGGCTGGGCTGTCACGTCAGTGGATTTTGACTTGAACCTTTCCCCCGCGGGCGCGCTTGGCATCTCTCCCACGCTCACCTCGCCCCCGTTCCTCTCCTGCATCGCCCTGCGCGCCTGTGTCACGTCACGGCCTGGCTGCGAGTGGTGGAGGGCTGGGAGGACATCGTACTCAGAGAGAGTGGCCGCGAGTGGGAAAGCCCGGCGAAATGCTGACAGGCTATCTCTTCACAGGGAAGATTAATAATGTCCCGTCTCAAACTAAGCTGCCTAAGTGCCCTCCGTACAACATAAACACTGGCAATGAGGAAAGGCGTCGCCTGCCACTCAAAATACCGATCTTTCCCAGCCTGTTGAAATAACTCGCCGGGCAGCTCGAGGTGTTGACGGCCACGTTTGTCAGCGAGCTGTGCCTCCGCCGACCCTCCTCGGCGGCGACAGGCGCTGGGGACTGATTCACTCTGGGCGTGGGTGACCGCTGCCCCTCCCACGGTCCCCGCGCGCGCCCTCCCCCCGGTTTTGCGAAGATCCACGCCAGGCACAGGCTGTGCCGGTGACGCTGGGCCCTGGGGTCGAGCGACCTTAGATCCCTGTAAACCGTCCTCCCTCCCCCAAACCCGCACCATTTCCTCGCAGGCTCGCCGGGCGGCCCGTGCCACGTTGGCGCACTTGGGGACAAATCGAGACCCGGCAGGACCACGCGGCCTGCTCCCTGGTCCCTTCCCAGACGCCCTCCCCAGCCCCCAGGCAGGTCCTCTGCGCAGGGGGCGCGGAGGGATGGAGAGAAAGGTGGGAGGTAGGGATCTGGCTGCCCTGAGAGAGGTTTCTATCCCAGAAATTCTCAGGGTGCCCCTTCCACCTCCGGGGGAGAACCCCTCTGCGGTGGCCGCCACCGGGGCTGCGGGAACAGGAGCTGGAATCCTTGTAACGTTTCTGGAGACTTTGCGCTTTCAAGAGCTCTTTACCTGAAACTGACACCCGCAAGCACTCTCCGGGGACCTGTTGAGCAGATGGAGTGGCAGGGCCAGGCGGGGCCTGTGGGCGAGACATGGGGACATTTGTCATGGGTGACCCGGCGCCTCGGCTTCTGAGCCCACGCCGGCGCGGGGAGGCCGGCGCTAATGTAATAAAGCGACAGCGACACGAGGGTGGGCTTCTCTCGCCCCGGGCCGTCACTTGCTCACTGGGTTTTACTGTCAGGGCTGGTGGAGGCTGTGGCTTCATTTCATATTCCATTAATATTTACAGCAGCTATTGAATTTCCCATTACAAAGTTCACCATACACACTGCTAATATGAAATTTTAATAGTATTGTGTACATTATGAAAAGTCCCACCATTAAGAGGGGAGGTGGGAGAGGCTGCCCTGGAAGTTATCCCCCACTGAATGCTTGAAACGCCCCCCCCACCCCCGCAGTCGTTAAATGTATTCATTTGCAACTATTACCATAAAGACGGAACCGGTGGGCATTTTATCCATATTGAAATCAAAACTGAGGGAGGGAGTGGAGTGGGTAAAAAGCTCGCTGGTTAAATTGAGTTTGCAAAGTTGTGCGTGGTGGTGCCGTGTCTGCGCGAATAGAAGTGTCTGCTCTTGCGCAGGTCCTATCGTTGGGGGTGGGGGGCGAGGCCAGCAGAAGGTTCCAGGTGGTGTGGGGTTCGGGCCGCAGGGGCTGGCAGGTGTGTGTCGGGGTTCTCTCCCCCCAGCTGCCCCCGAGGGCAGCCCAGCCAAAGCCCCAGAAGTTCCCAAAGTTACAGACCTGAGGTTGGCCCCAGGTGAACACACTCCGACAGGAGCTGTGAAACAATCACCTGCTTTGCGGCTTTTCAGGATTGACACCCTAAGGTCGGGAGGTTTTCCTGGGAGAAAGATCGTCCTGGGAAATGTGGCTCCTTTTCCATGTCCCAGAGGGACAGATGCCAATTTGGAGTAAAAAGCAGAGGGGGGGGGGGATGAGAATTTGGCCTGGACAGTGGGAAGTGCTAGTACACGAAGGGACCCTGAAAACATGCTGTCCAAAGTCTCCCAAAGGGTAGCAGTGCCAGGGCTGCAGGCCAGGCCACACTGAGTAATGGGGTAGCATTTTTTCATGGGTCCCCCAAGGGCTGTACAGCTGAGAGGTGGGGTCAGGCGCCTGCAGATGCAGGCTTCAGCTGGAGGCATGCCTTGTACAGGGGCGACCAGCGTTCTTCTCTGCACCCAATTGCAGGCAGGGGGGGAAGGATGGGGGGGTGCAGGGCGGGGGGGGGGGGCAGGTGCACCCACTACTGAATCCTGTCAAAGACTGAACTGGTGGTAGCCCTTCCACCAAAGGTGCCCGAGTGCCACCCCCACTCCACCCTGCCTAGACGTGTCCCGCCTTCCCACTTTATATAACTGCAAGGACGGTCAACTTGCTGGGAGATGCAACTGGTCCCCAAGCCTCTCTTGCCTTTTGCACGTAACCTTGTCCTGGAATGGACAGTTAAACTAGAAGGAAAGGCATACTTACTTTATTTTGTGTGTGGGGGGGGGGCATATGATGTGATTCCTCTAGTCTACCCCCCTGCCCTCCCACCCACGCACCACCCCCTCCCCCACACTCCTGGGTGTAAATTAATGACAGTACTTTGAATGTCACTGCTGTGTCTTAATAAGCTTCTATTTCTGCGATGAGAAGGCAGTTTCTGAATCTTTAGGTTACTTTCAGCCAAAGGAAAATGACAGCCAGAAGGTAAAAATGGGTGACATTTCCCCAGGAAGAGCTGGTGTTGATTTTTTTTCCCCAGGTTTTAAAAATTATGACTATTATTTTATCCCCCCCCCCATTTTGTCTGTTTTTTTTTTTCTTTACAGCCCCTAAATGTGTCATGCTTTGTCAGATCCTCTGTGTGTGTTTTCAGAGCACATTTGAATAAAAGGCTCAATGCCAGGTATTGGTGACACAGGGGGTGGAATTTTCAGCCGTTCCACAAAGAGTTGGCCTCCTCTATTTGCATAAGGTCAGAGTCGTGCTTCAGATAGAACTTTAGCGGCATCTCTGTCTCTTAGCAACACTCTTGCACTCTTGGTCCCTGTATTAAATTGACTGGTCCCTTCCTTTTCTTCCTTTCATTGGGAGGCTTACAATAAAATGTCACCCTTCCAACCTGTGCCTATCACCCAGTAGGTCATCTGTACCCCCTCCCCCCTCCCCTCCCCTCCCCCTCCTCCTCCTCTTTCTCTCCAGTTCCAATTAGAGGATGAGATGATTCATCGGGTGGATTCCCAAAACTGTTTTATTTGATTGTGTTAATTAATATTAATACCATTTCTCCCTTTGTTATTAATAAAAGGCGTCGTAAATAGGAATGGGATAAGGAGCAACGTGGCAGCACCTGGCAAACAATGAGCCTGGAGAGGGGTAATAAGGCAAGTGGAGACAGAGGCAGCCGGGTTTGGGTCAAGCTCCCCACCCATTTAGTTGGTACTTGGAATATGCCCGTCAACCCTCTTGGCTCTGGGATGGGACGTAGTGACAGGATCCAGCTGCTGATAGGGGTGTTAATGGAGGGTCACGTTTGGACAATAGTATCTATCACTTGCCTCCTGGCTCTCCTGTCAGATGGAGTCTTTTCTGACTACTGTATCACTCAGATTTGGAAGAGATTCAATTGTTATCTGCATCCTGGCCAAAAGATACACAGATCTACGGCCAAAGGACAAAATAATAATGGGTATTATTATTATTATTATTATTATTACACCTCTCCTCTTGTCCATTTAAAACCAAACCAAACAAAAATCGCTACGTGTTCAAAAATTCCTTCCTGTGTGAGCCTAACAGCTGCCCAGTTACTGAACCTCACAGGATAATGGCTGCTTCATTAGCACAAAGAGACTTTTGTTTGAACGCCTGAATGATTATTGCTGATTTTTAGAATGTTATCAGTGGCCCAAATTCAGCAGTCTCTGGAAGGTTCCTAAAATTTTGGAAGAGTCCAACTTGGGAAGGGTCTGTGGACTATCTTTAAAAGTGCCTTGTGGACAGAGTTTCTTCCCCTGTGGGACGTGTTTGCCTCTGAGGAGAAGCAGGAAAGAAGGAAGAAGAGGAGATGGAGGGGGAAAGTTCCTCCTAAAATTAGGAATTGATTTAAATCAGGTTAAAGATAACAAAAATCACAATGGTCAGAAGCTCTGCATGAGAGAGTGGGCATCCGAGATATAAGGGAAAGTCATGAATATGCTTTAAATTCTGCCTCTGCTTTCTTGGACCAGGAAACCGACCCTTTCTTAGGGGTAGTTTGTTTTCTGTAGCATTTTATGTTCACCTTGAGTGGCACAGATAGGAAGGCAAAATGCCCTGCTTTTCCCTGATAGCTTCACAAAAGCCTAGCTTTGCACTTTCCTTCCTAGCTTGCTCGTCCTGTAATTCCTGCAGTGTATTGCTAGGTAAATGTGCAGGTAAGGGGTCTGAGAACAGCAATCAGGGTTAAAAGTCAACTAGCTGCTCTTTAATAATTCACGTGTCATATTTCTTCCACTGTGTCAACTTTGCTAAAGAAGATGGACAGGGGCTGACGGGCGGCCACTTGAGTTTATTATTCCAAACCGCAAAAGGTGGGGGGGTGGGCAGGACATAAAAAGAGAGGTCTCCCTCTTAGCTTTTACGAAGGGGCAAAAGCCGCCCAGACCTTCCACAGTTTCTGGTCTCATCTTCCTTGTTTTGTCTTCGGCTCTTCTCCAAGCTGCCTGGAAATTTTGTAAGGACAGGGTTGCAAAAAAAAAAAAATGTATTCCCGAGGATGTTGCCTGTTTTCATTCACCTCTCCTTACAAATATGTGTCCCTTTTTCTCCTCACTAATACCTTCATTACTATTCATTTCCAGGTGGCCATTCTGTTCATACTTTTTGCCACAATACAGGGCAAAAAACTCCTCTGCCAGGACAATTCCCCTTACAGATCACAACCCTCGTTTTAACTTTCTTACAGACGATCTTTCTTATTTTTGCTGCTGTGTTTTTTTTTTCAGAGGTGTTGCTGGTGGCAGCTTCATATATCTTCTACTTAAATCTCTATTCTTCGGGCTTTTTGGGTTTTTTTTAGAAGGGTATGGGGGAAAGTTTGAAATGTTGGATTTTCTTGACTCTCAACAATTTGCTGTTTCCAGAAAGAGAGAGGGGGCACCGCATATAGAAAAAAGAAGAACCTGTGAAATGAATGAAGTGTTAAGCATATCTGAGTTTGATGCTGGAGGGTGAATTGATATAGAACCAGATTCCAGAAAGGAAGAGAGAAGAAAAAGAAGAAAGATTGAGTCTTACCTGTTAAAACTTTGCCCAAATGCAGTGAGCATTACGCTCAGTATAATTTGCATTTTCCTGTTGTTGGTATTGCCCCAGCAGATGTTTAAGAATTTCAGTTTACACAGACCAAGTGATTTCGTTTCCATCTCTCTCCCAATCTTTTGAAAACATTAGAGGAAGGTTTTCCAACTAGAGGACTAAAACTTTTTCTGTGTCACTTATTGACGGAAAGAACCCTCTAGTACTGCAAACCTTTCAGCTGATTTCAAATGCCAATGGACATTTGAAGAACAACTATTTTGCTTTTTTTTTTTTAGTTCTGAGGAGTTTTAAAACAAAAATAACACAAATAAACTGATCTTTGGGGAAATACAGTTTTATCTTCAAGGTGGAATTATTACTAATGGTACATCATAACAGAAAAATAAATAGTATTACTTCTCATTCCATTTATGTTGTGATTTCAATGCAATTTGATAAAATTATCTATTTTCTAGAAGCCTCTTCCATTCACTTAGTTCCAGTCTTTTTACATTTAACAGAAGGTTTTGCACCAGCCCTCAATGGGCACTGAGGACTTGTGTTTTTAGGCTCAATTGTTTTAGTGGGGACCTTCTCCAACTTCTGTCAAAATTTGAGAGAGAAGTCTGTTTCTATGTCTGGTGTGAGTTGTTGAGGGGAGGGGAAGGTCAAGTGAGAGTTCCAGAGAGAGAGCAAATAATTAAGGTTTATAAAAATCAGGCACACTCTGACATGACCGGAATAAATTGTTCTGAAAGAAACTTAGAGGAGATTGGGTGGAGGTTGGGAAAACAAAGTTTAGTTTTCCATGGTCTGATACCCAGTGGGGAGGGGAAAGGGCAAAATGTGTCCAAGGTGGTCACCCCAAGAACACACCTATTTGAAACCACTCTCTAAAACTTTTTTGGGTTGTTACAGTTTATCCGATTCAACCATCATGCAAGCCCTTGAGCAACTTTTCAAACACAGGCAGGACCCAGCCCTCCGTCAGAAAATGGAAAACACTGATGGGACGCTAGCTACATATTTGCAATTTATTTACTCTCTGTCCCTCCTTAATGATAGATTTAGGCAGGGATGTTTGCATAGATTTAAAAAGAAACAAGAGAAGGGGAGAAGAAAAGAGAAGGATCTGCAGGGTGTGTGTGTGCAGCATTTTGCCATAGTGTGTGGAGATATTGCTGGCAGAAAGTTTCTAGTCCCTTCAAAGAAACAAACACTGTACAGAGACTTGTTCTCGAAACTACTAACCAGTCTTCTCTAGATCTGAGCGATGGGAATGGAATTTGGATAAACATATCAGCCTGTTTGGAATACACGGCACCCCCACTCCTTTCCGTTAGCGTTTCTCAAGAGCTCTGCCCCCCTCAAACTCAGTTGGCATCCTCAGACCACCCCAAATCTTGCAAGCTCCACTTCCAGTTTGGGGACTTGTTTGAGGGTTCTGTTTGGGGTCCTCCACCCCACTCCCCGTTCAGGGCAGGACCAGCTCTGCAGGTCTGGGCACTCACAGAGACAGAACTATTTTCCACTGGCGATGGGTGATGAAAAGCACTTGAAAAGCCGCCGGGGGAGGAGGGCGTCCTCGCCACCCTTCCCTGAGCAGCTGCTGACACTGCGGCCTGACTTAGCAGCAACTTCCCAAGACTGCATCTCCACCTGGCAGAAAATATGTCTCTGGCTTGATTTCATTTTCCCTCTGTTTTAACTAGACAATTCAAAGAAAAGTCTAGTGGAAGTGTACGGGGGGCATGGGGGACACAAGGAAGTCTATAGGATGAATATCCCAGAGGTCCAGAGAGAAACAGGCGGGGAGAGAGGGGCGCGCCCACTTCCTGCCTATAACCTAAAACACAAAGTAACAAATTTGGGCAGAGGGGGTTGGCTAATTTCTTGCGACAATTGGTGGGGTGCAGTAGTGACTCCGAGGCGGTGGAAAGTGGGTCCGCCGTGGTGGCTGCAGGGGGCAGGCAGCGCCGGGCCACCGCGTCCCCTCCCGCCCGCCCGCCCGGCGACACTGCGCGGCTCCCGCCCGGACGATCCAGAGATTCCATCTCAGTCCTGCTAACACCTATCATTTGAAGCCATCCTCGCTCTGTCTTCCAAACCTCTCCAGCATTTGTGATGCCACTCGCCGCTCCTTATTACTGAGTTCTCCGCGTCTCTCGGCAACTTGTCATAACCTGTAATAAAGTGCCCTGTCTGGCGGGAGTTATAGTCCAGAGGGCAGCGCTTCTCTTTGCAACTGACAGCCGAGCAAAGGACGTGCGGCCTCCCTTTTGTCTGCCTCGGGGGGTTTAACTCCTGAGGGACCGGCCAGGAGACCCCGCTCCCAGGTCCGGAAGGGGGGGTCCTGCCACCCCAAGCCCCCCAGCTCCGGACTGGGGCCCGCGGACATCGCGGCGAAATTTCTGGGCCACCAGGGCTGCGCACACACGTGTGCAAAGGCGTATTTCTCAAAATCGTAACAGCCTGGTTGCACTTTTCTTTTTTTAATTGGAGGGGGTTTTGACCAAGGAGAACAGGATGGCGACAAACAAGGCTGAGACAGAGGCCACGCCACGCCTCCGGTGTCCGTCCCAGCCGGGGAGCTTTCCCTGGGGCTACTGAACTGGTTCAAACCATTCCCTTAATTCCTCAGACCCAGCTCATAATTGTTTTCCTAGGGCAGGAATCAAAAGGGAGAGATTTAGTCGAGATTTTCTATTCCGCACGTGAACGTTAAGGGTACCCACACGCTGAGATTAATTCTCACCGGAGGTGGGGAAGCGCGCAGGGGAGTGGCATCCCCCAAAGGGCGGGGACTCGGGGTGTCCCTCAGGCCACCAGGCCAGATGCCTTGTCCTCGAGGCATGGGTGAGTGCCTCTGAAGGAGACCTCTGGCCTGGCACCCTCCTGATCGAGGGGTACTCCGCCCCCGGTTCTCCGGGCCCCATTTCTTCTTACCCAGCAAAGTCACCTTACAATACCCTGAGGTTGCTGATAGGAGCCAGGGAGTCTCCCAGGCATTTTTTTATTTGTCTTTGAGCATTTGTGACAGAGAGGAATTAATAGCTGTGATGTCATCCCAACTGGGGAGAGGGGTTAAAAAGGCAGGTAAGGGGGGCACGTGACTGAAAAAGGGGAGGCAACGCAGAGCCCCCCTGCAGCTGCCTTCCTGGAGCCTTATTCTGTCACCGGGCTGATTTATTTAAAGAAGGAAAGACAAAGACCCCTCATGGAGGTGGTTCCTGAGTATCTACTCCCTGACCTCTGGGACCCCACATCCACCCCAGAACTCCTTTGGGAGGTCCCCCAAACAAGGAGGGGCCTATGAGCTTATTTTCATCCAGTTGAGAAGCTGAAACAGCCTACCCTCACCTTGCCCCTAGGTCTGGCACCTTCCCTTCTCAGGGATGTCCCCTGGAGAAATGCATTCTGACTGTGGCCTGTGTGACAGATTCCAGACTTTCTGTACCCTCTTCCAATGCCCACCTTTGCTGCTAATTTCTTTCTGCACTGGGAAGCTAGTAAAACCTTCCAAACCGGGCTTTCAAAGCCCAAACCACATTCTATTCCCTAAAGGAAACCTGAAGAAATTGGCCAGCCTGCACTCAGCAGGCCCTTTCCTTTTGGGGGAGGTGGGGAGATGGGGGAAGGAAAGAGTTTGTGTCATAAACTGTGATAAGAGAGGGAAAGTAGAAAGATTTGATTTGAGAGTAGGGGTTATTTGATATTCCTCCATATCAAAGTCCATTCTGTTCAGTTAAGGGGAAAAAATGCATTTCAGTCTTGTGCCTCCGAAGGCACCCATGAGATATAATGGGGAGAAGTTTAATCCATCTAGGAAAACTTAAGTAGCAGAGGCTTTTTTTTTGGGGGGGGGGGAACAAAGGAAAACAAAATTAGCAAGAATATAGAAAAATGTACTTGTGTTTGAGCAATCATTTTAGGAATGTTCTATGGCGTGGTTTCTCTTTTTGTTTATTTCTCAAGGTTGATCTGTGGGTCTCCAGTAGGACCCTTGATGTGGATTTCTTAAAATGATCGTTTGCCATCAGTTGTGCAAGCCCTTTGCCTTTACAAAGGTGATTGCCACTGCCCCTTTTAATCTCTGGACAAAGCCAGAATCCTTTGCCCCTGTGTGTCCTGCTTTTGTAGGAGCTATGAGGCTATAGACCCTAGAAACAATACTCATTGAAAACACTGTTCAGAAATACTCAGGACACATTTGAGGATCCTGAAAATTCTTGTGCCCTTCTCCCCACTCAGCCCCATAGACTTGACTCAAAATGAAGGGATTTGGGCACATAGAAAAGCAAGGAAATTTCCTGCCACACAAAAGAAAACGGTGCTTTCTGCCCACCGTGTATTTCCACTCCCAAGTGAAGACTGCCCCAGTTACCACCGGGCCTGACTTGATTTATCTTAGTTAATAGGATTAACGTGTTAGGCCCTCAAGAATTTCCAAATACAGATCCAGAGTGTCACTGAGTCGCTGGTGTCTGTTTTCCTCTCTGATGGGCATAATGGTGCACCTACGAGCAGAGGGCCGAGGCCCTTTGTCCCTTGGGAGCAGGCAGATTATCCATCTCCAGTGAAATAAGGCGTGTTGTGGTCACCTTTGCTAAGACTCCAAGCCAGAATCCAGTCACTCTCAAATAATCGTGTCACTACCTCACCAGGGCACTGTTTGTGTTTCATTTAGCTTGTGACTGTAATTGAATGGTTGAAAAGCAAAAATGTAGACAAATGCCAGCTGCACTGAGATCTGTTTCTTCCTCCCCTACCTTTGGCCCATCATTAGGTACTTCCCCTGTCTGCGCGGGAGGTCAGAGTGTATAAATATAAATTGCATTTTGCATTACTTCTAGATGAGTGAAGCTGTCAAAGCAATAATATGAGCTTTCAGTCCCACATTCTACTACTTCTTTCCTAGTTTTTGGCCAGGAGGTCATGTGCAAATTGAACGTGACAACCCAGAAGACATGTCCAACAGACGCGTATTGTTACACTGCTCAGGCGCCTAGCTCATAAAAACCTTAAACCCACATTCATCTCCAGCCTCCACCAGGCAGGGGCTCTGAAACGTGGGACCCAGGCTTCTCAGAAAGTTCCCTTCAATGGCTGCATTTCATCTGAAAGTCATAGGAAGAACTAACCTAAAGTATGTTTTACCTGAGTGTCGTGAGGGTATTATACTTAGAAAGACCAGCCCCCTCCCGCCCCCCCCCACACATACATACTGGAGAATATTGTTTCTATTTGAAATTATGCAAAATTTCCAGAATGCAACAGCAATGTGTTTGGAAATCATTATTATTTGAACAACCGTGTCACTCAGCAAGCCGCCTGAAAATGTGGGTTGACCTTGGACTCTCATTAGCAAGTTAGCATTGTTTTAAAGACCCAACGGTATAACAAAAATGAACACTTTAGCATTTCCTTATCACCGTAATTAAAAAGACAACCCTCCGAAACTATGTTGTAGCAAAGGAGTCAGAAACTTTCATCAATCTGAGGGAAGCGGACTGGCTGGGAGGATTGGTAATTGGCTATCAATGTGACCCGTTCGTGTCTTGCCCAGATTGCAGTTAGCAGAGAGCTGTTGTTCCCTGACAGGGTGTTTGATGGTTTCTAGGAAATGAGTGGCTGTTTTCATTCCTGTTCCAAATGGACAGGTGTCTGTATCAGAATTGGCAACCTGGTTGGCACATTCTAAGAGTGGCCAAAGAGAATTGTTTGTGGAGAATAAATTCCCCTCCCTCCTGTGATGCCTGAACACACGTGCGAGTGCTGGACGTGGAGAGAGGGCAGAAATGGGGTGGAAAATTTAATGTGGGTCCATGCCACGTAGGCAGGTGGTAGCCCTTTGGTTCCCAGGGGCGCCATGTGCAAACACATCTCTCCGGCAGCTCACATGGTGCTTTTCTGGGTCGTACTCTATGCCCACAGATAAAAGTCCACGAAAGGCACTTCATCTCCCTTCAGATGCTCCTGTCAGTCTCAACAAATAAAATAAACCAAGATTGTTTTCCACGTTGCTAAATAGGCATTACTTCCATTCATTTGTGTTTTGTCATCCCCTCCTCTGTAGGGGAGGTGAATGGCAAGAGCTTAATGCTGAATTCACAGAAGGTAACCAACCAGGAGAACCACACCCGGGAGACTGGGTCCCAACTAGGAAGCAAGTCTCTTGTCCTCAGTGGATAATGTCACCTGTTATCACTTTATACCTAAGTGGTGACCATCCGAGCTATAACAGTATTTATTTCTCCTTTGATTTTTACACATAATCCTTACAATCCCAAATTATTGTTCACGCACAGGATTTTGATTTCCTGAGCAACATATGAGTCATATTCTTAAGGGGAAAAAAGTATGCTATCCCAGGATCTGACGTCTTTTTATTGTCTAACCTCTACTTTCACAAGTATCAAAGTTGTTTTAAGCTTTGGAAAAAGTTGATTGGGAAGGAGGAAGGAAGGGAGGGAGGGAGGGAGGGAGGGAGGGAGGGAGGGAGGGAGGGAAAGAAGGAAGGAAGGAAGGAAGGAAGGAAAGAAAGAAAAAGAAAAGAAAAACCACCTCTGACTATGAAACAGAAGCAGTCGCATTGAAGAGATTTGTACTTAATGTTGGATGTCTGTGGTTCTTAGGAAAATTTAGTTTTTCAAAATTTAAACATTTGAAGCTTCCAGTAACAAGTTATTATAGTGTTTCTCCTTTGTCCTGATTTTTCCCTTTCTCTTTTTCATGAAATATCTGTGTAAATCGGACATTGACTTTTAGTTTATTTTTACTCCACTGATTGCCAGAAATTGTAACACTGGAGACCAAAGGCTTTGGCGATGAGTATGGGATGCATTTGGGGCACATCACGTAATTCTCCAGGCCTTAGTTTCTTCCTCTGTAATATGGGAATATGCAGAGTCTGTAATTTACAAACTTCTTTGAGGATACATGAAAGAACATGCTTTCTGTGTTCCTGGAAAGAGTTCTCAGTGTAAACACCACGATTGCCATGGATGAGGATGGTGACGGAACCTCTCTAAGTGTCTGGATCTTCCTCTGGGGAACAGAAATCGTAATACCAACAGGGCTGGAGATAAAGTGTGTAAAGCACTTCAGTAAATGGGAGGTGGTTTGTTGTGATTTTATTCAGCGGGCCCATGGAAATGGTGAAATACTCACTTTGGGAAGAGTTCCACTTGGTGGCTTTTCATGTCTGGATCTAAAGGCTTAGTTGGCACGAAGGAAGCCAACATTGAGAACGAGGGCCAGTGAATGTCCTTTGTCCTGTGTCAGTCATTCTTGTAAATGTATCCCACTGGGTGGACAGCCCAAGGCCACTTCTACCACCAAAGACAACAGATAAACTCAGGTAGTGTGTTTCACTGGTCCAAAGATGAGTCGAGATCAGAAGGAGAATGTGGAGAGTTGAAATAGATTGTTGACATCCTGGCATTATTTGCTCATTCTAGAAACAGGATCAAACCTTTCTGGAGTTTGTAATTAACCATGTTGCCGTTTAAAAATTCATCCTGAAAGAATCAAAGCAAACCTGGAGGCAGCAGCTTCCAGCACCTGCAGGAAGAGCCAGCTGCTTCTTAGAAAACTTACCTCTACCTGGAAAGGAGCCATCGGCCCTGCTTCTCGGAGAACTTTACACTGAGCCAATAATTAATTTTTATTGGGGCCTTTACAGGGGATCCATATATCATGAATAAGATTTAATGTTGAAAATAATATTCTGTACCTCAGGAAATTTCCTTGTAGATCAAAGTTCATGGGTATAATCTCCCTGGGGGACAAGGGGATGAATAAGGACTGGAAGTTTCCAATCTTAAGCCACTTAAGTCACGCAACTGAAAAAAAAAAAAAAAATGCGTGTCCTAGCCAAGCTTCAGTATAGAGAACCAAGCATTTCTTGAATGATTAGCTAGGAAACCAAATTGTTCAGATAGTCCTTACTCCTGATTCATTGTATCAGGTTTGATGCGTGTGTGTGTGTGTGTGTATCCCCCGTCATATTTAAAACCTCTAATGTCGTCACTTCGGCGAGAAAGCCAAATGGAACCGGGTTTGCTCTGTTCTTTCTGAACCTCCCTGCCTCGTCCTGTCTGAGTGAATTGGATTTAGTGAAAATTAAAATGTAGGCAAAGAGAAGTAACTTCTCCACCCAGGCTCCGGGGAAGACCCACACAGCCAAGGGCTTGGCATTCACCAGTCATCTGCTTTTCTGACCATGGGGAGCAGCTGAAATGACAAAGCACACAGATGGACGTGTCATATGATTAATGGCGTCTACCAGGCCTGGTGGTGAGAATGCCGGACATGGCAACAGACGTGAGTGAGCCCGTCCCCCTTTTGGGATAACGCTCCGTCCAAGGTTGGAAGTAGGAGGAGAGGGATCAGGAAACATTCCAGCCCCTATGTTTTGCTAGAAAATCTGAAGGCACCCTTTTCCCTTTCTTCAGCATTGTTGCCTTCTCGTTCTCCTGTTTCTCCCTCGGGTGCAAGCTCACCCACCGGAAGAGGCCTCGGAGCAGGGGTGACGTGTACAAAGCTGGAAAGTGAAGGACCAGGCAGCGTGAAGTCCCTTCACATAACCCCGGCCACTTTCTAACCCAGGGGGTCATTTCTGAGCCTGGAGCCCCTAGTGCTTCGAGAATACAGGGGACCAAGATTCCACCGTTAAAAACGGGCCAAACTTGAGGCCGTAGCCTCACGGTCATACCCAAAGTTGAGAATTCTTGCCTTTGCTGGCTTTAAACATGTTTCATTTGTTTGGAATAAGTAGTTGAGATATGCGAAAAGTAGGAGAGGGTGAAAACTGTTTCTTCAGTCCTACCTCCTGGCAATTCCCACCCAAACTCACCAACGCCCCTTTTTAAAATTGATAAGAGTTTTGGGAGCAATCCTAGGTTTACAGAAACATGGAGTGGGAAGTATGAAGAGTTTCTCTGTATCCCCTCCCCTCCTCCCCACCTTTACACCTCGTTATTCACATGTTGTTTTAGTGTGGTCCATTTGTTATAAGTTATGAGCCAATATTGATACATAATTATGAACTAAAGTCCACCGTTTATATTAGGCTTTAGTATTTGTGTTGTACCTTCTGTGGGTTTGGCACGTGGGTCTACCATGATGGTGTCACGTGGGGTAGTGTCACTGCCCTAAACATCCCCCGGGCTGGGACATCCACCGTCCCTCCCCACAAAACCTCTGGCAACAGCTGATCTTTTCACTGGCTTCATAGTTTTGCCTTTTCCAGATAGTTGAAATCCAGATAGTTTGCCTTTTGTCAGATAGTTGAAATCCCACAGCACGTCACCTTTAAAAACGAGCTGCTTTCACTTAATATGCATGTAAGGTTCTTCCACGTCTGTTCATGGCTTGATTTCTTTTGATCGCAGCCTAATATGCCATTGCCTGGACGTACCACAGTTTGTTTATCCAGTCACCCACCAAAGGGCATCCTGATGGGGTCTCTGTTTTGGCAGCGATGAGTAAAGCCACTGTAGACACCTGTGCAGGTTTTGGTGCCGGCATAAATCTTCAACTCAAATGCCAAGGAACATGATTGCTAGGTCATATGCTAAGAGTGTGTTTTGTTTTGTAACACGTTGCCAAACTGTCTTCCAACCCAATGCATTTGTTGGTGGTTTTAAAGCTCAAATTAGTTAGCATGATAGGTACTTAGCAAAGGTGGAGACCCAGACCCTCCCAATAAGCCCTGATGGACAGCAAGACACGAGTTGCTCCCAACTGGAGGATCACAGGGCTTGAACTTGATCAAGCTACAAGGGATCACTTCCTGCCTTTGCTACTTACTTGCTGTGTGACATCAGGCAAGTTACTTAACCTTTCTGTGCTTCAGTGTCCACCATGGAAATTAGGCTTGGTCACGGTACCTGAGATGTTCTGTGCACATCTTAGCACACCACTTGGTATAAGGAGGTGCCCAATAAATATTCACTATTCTTATATCTTATTACAAAAACCAACATCTTCCCACCCCAAATAGCTAGTACCTTCTTCAGTGATAAATGTCTATAACAAAGCATTCAGGACCACCACTGACAGAAGAATTTGATACATTGTGAATGAAATCTGGTAAGAAAACAAAAAAAAAAAATGTGCAGCAACTAAAAATGAAAGGAAACATAACTGAAAAAGGAACTGTCTGTAAGTGCAGAGCTTTTGGTCCATGGAATAACCCCCCTCCGTCTTGCCCCTGGTTCCCGTTGGTGACTTGCTGGCTGGCAATCCTCCGGGGTAAGTCCTGGATTACGAAATGCCCTCTCGCTGGTGGCCTGCCAAAGCCTGCTCCGCAGACGCCCAGGCTAAGCTGGCGCTCACTGCCACCGAGACACCTCCTTGCCCCGAGGGCCCTAACTGACGCGCTTGTCTTTTCTTTCTCAGACAGCTCCACGGGCAGGCGGAGGGCGATGAAGCAACCCATGGGGTAAGTTTTTTTAAATTTCTTTGGGCAATGCTTGTGTGATGACATAATGATATACGTTAACAGTAAAAACGAAATGCCCTGTCGCTGTATCTCTTCGTATTGGGTTTATTGTAGACATACACAAGCAAACCAAAAAGAAACTCGTGCACATTCCTGATTCACCATCTGTGGGTCCCCACCAACCACACCCACACACCAGTGGGGGTGGAGACATCTGATCGGTCTCTCCTGAGATCAGATAACAAGTTTTCCTGTTTTCACCGCATGTGCAGGGCTTAGGTCAGAGCACATGGAATAATTTTTTTTTTTTTTAATGAAGGGTAAACAATGAAACCCAGTAACTTCTTCAGGGCATATAACTCAAAAGCACTCGCTAGTATGAGACATATCACATTAATAAAGCATGACACTAAGAGCACATTTGGGTCCAAATATTTTTTGAGTAACTAGAAAACTGAAACAGGACAGCAGAGCTCAAAATCCTGCTTAGGAATGACACACGGGTGGCAGGCAGAACTGAGGGAGTCGTAGGAGTCGTCTGAAGGGACGGCCACAGACAGGTTGTGAGTGTTGGGCCCATCAGCCCTGTGAGAAGGAGAACAGGAGAAGGTCAGGAGGTCAGAATAAGCAGGGCCTCCCTTGTTCGCTCTGCCACCCGACTCAAGTGGCCCACAGTTCCTGGTCCAGCTTAGTAGAGTGGTGAGAAAAGGAACGAAACGGAGGACAAAGGGAAGAAGGAAAGAATCAATGTCAAGGTGAAGCCGCCCACTCTAACTGTGCTTTGCATGCACTCGGGCCCGGGGAACTCTCTCTTCTTTTCTAGAACCTTCCACACTTTAAGGTCCAGTCTGGTGAGTCTGGATAATGATTAATGGCCCAGCATCCAGAATCAGACAGCAGAAACCAACGTGAAGTTCCGGGTCCACCCCTTACTAGCTCTGTGACATTGACCAGTCCCATCTCCTAGCTTGTGACATAGAAATAGTAATAGGGACATACCTCCTCCAGCCGCTGCAGGAATAAGGGTGCTGGTCATAATCTGATGCATAGTCAGTGCTCAGTCTCATGCATTATCATTGTCGTTTTGAGTTGACCACCCCCGTTGTGGATATGCTTCTACCCAGAACAGAACATAGGCAGAAAAAGAAAAAGTAGGAGCAGGGCTTACGCATGGGCACTGGAGCTGGGCATTTCAGCAGCCTCAGATGCCACCCGCTGTGCTGGGTCAGCCATTGAATTCAGTTCCATGGATGTGTTTTGGGGACCTTCTTTGTTTTTCGGTGAGAGGTCCTGGGGAGTGGGAATAGAGGTGCACCCAGGCTATGCCAGCCTGCCAAGCACGTTGTCTGGGCAGGGAGATTCCACAGACGTGGCTGTCCAGTTAAAGTGGGGTGTCCTGCAAAGGTAGAAAGAGCCCCTCAAAATAAAAGTTTGGCCTCTTTGAATCAGAATTAACACACATTATCCTGGCCCCTAGCCTCCCCTTAGCTTTAAGGAAAAGAATACCTACTTTTCCCCAATGAGCTTTCCAAATCTGCCCTTAGTTTTGTTTTCAAAGTAACAGTTGGCACTCCAAGCCCTGATGGCGTCACATCACAGGCGTCTCACGTACCCCTGGAATGCTGCCCTCCAGCCTGGCAGATGCCCTTCAGCTCCTAGGCCACAAACTCTGTGTGATTTGTGGGTGACTTTTTCTGCCCCTAAGAGATAGGTCTTCCCCAGGCTGATGATGGCCACGCATTCCTCAGGTGTCAGTTTTAACATAGGTTCCCACAGGACACCTTCCCAGTCCCCTCAACGAGGACAGGGGCCCTTGATCCACACTCTTGTGGTTCCTGTAGGTGCCACCTAAAGAGCTAGAGGCAACTGCCTTTTGATTTCTGGTTCTTGCTCTGAATTAGGGACCATTTGCATCCCAGACCATCTTTACACATGTAGGTGTGCAATAATCTTTGAGAGACAGAGGGAGGAAATGAAGGTAGGGAAGGAGGGAGAAGGGGAAAAAGACAGTGAGAGGAAGTGCAAAATTAGGTGACACAGCAGAGGAGTCCCATTTGCCACACTCCTCTCCCATGTGACCTCTCCCTTCCTCTTTTTCACCCTTTCTTCTATCTTCTCTTCATAGAAACACCTAAATGAAAACAAAATTGAAATCATCCCTGCCTCACTGCACACCAAAATTTGATCTGTTTTTTTTTGTTTTTCTTTCTCCTTCTGAGCCCTGATTCGACAATTCAAATATATTTCCAAGCCAATGCACTCAGCAAGCATGGAGTACCATAGCTCTCTCTCACATGCCTCAACAAATAAATAACAATATATGTTTCATTAAAATCTCATTTTTGAACTTAAGGTTTGAAAATCTTACCGGAGTTTCCTGTAGTAATCCAATAATTCCATCTTGACAGTGACATTACAAAACTCATGAAAGGAAGGCACTTAAAAATCGTAGTATTTGAGGGTGCAGATGGAGACGCACATTTTGGCAAAAAATCTAGAGAAAATGTGGTCTTTGGATTGTTAAACACTTTATTTATAATTGCATTTCATTGGTAACTCACGCTCGTGATGTCCATCTATTTAATAAAATAGATGTCTGTTCAATTTAATACAAAAGGAGGCTTGATCCCACCTCAGGGGATGTAGAAATTGGAACAATTTGTCAAAGCCCCTTTAAGACATTTCTCATCGGATGAAAAAGTCCACGCTGTATAAGAGGGGACATTGCACTGTACTGTACAGGAGTAGGAACTACGGAAAAAATCTCCCAAAAACAGCTTCCCATTGCTTTCGATGAATTTACCTTTTTTGTGCAAAAAGAAAAAAATAATCGAGAAGATAAAAAAGTTAAGAGAGGACATCAAACAATAGCATTATTGAAGAGTCTGATACACGTCCATCTGTATCACGGCCTCCATCTTTCATTTGCTCACCTTAAGGAATGTAGTTTAGGCAAAGCTCCAGAGCTGGGTGAGAAATTGCATGCCGTGTCAATTCACTCACCACGAGAGATTTCCAAAGTTAGAATTACGAAGTGTAGGCTGGAAAACAAGAGAGATTTACTTACGTATTAAAGGCATGTACTGGGCACTAAAACTGATAGATCTTTATTACGTTATCCCATAAGAGACTGGGCCCCTCGGAGAAGTTAATGCTGAGGAAATTTAAAGCAAGTTATAGGAAATACTTCTTCACCTGGTAGAATTCATTCTAAGGAATTCGCTGCCACAGGCAGTCATAAAATCAATCACTGAGTGGGATTTTTCACAGGGGCAGGATAATGTATGACCCACTCCTCTGGCTAGTTGGGAAGGATAGAAGCAATCAATTTACCTCCTTCTAGGATATCACCGTTGATTACAAGTGGGGTCAGCGAAAAGATGTCCCCCACACTTGATCAGGATAATTAAAAAGTGTTTGCCCATGTTCACATGTCCTAGGAGAAAGTGGAAATAGGATATAAAGATCAAATAACCTGATCCAACATGACAAACGTTTTTTGGCAGGGACAAAAAAAAAAAAAATTTTTAACAATGCAAAAATCAATTCCAGCAACTAATTAAAGATGTTCCTGAAATATTTTTTTTTCCCATGGAAGCATTTTTCTCCTGGTAATATAAGTATTACGCAATGTTTTTGTTTTTCAATCTGATTCTCTGACAAGGATTCTCAGCGTTCATCTGCCAAACTCGAAAACAGTTAACATGCATGACTTTCTTTTTCCCAATGGAAGTAGAGTTTAGTCAGAAGTGGTGAACACACAGTAAATATTAACAAAGCAATGTTGAATTCTGAGGTTGTCATGTTGTCAGTTATGAAGTCCTTTGATAAAGCCATCACAGTTTAAATTCAGCTTTTTTTTTTCTATCTACCCCACTCTTTTAACGTATTTTTCTAGAAAATGTGGGGTAGTTTCTAGGACTTCATTTATGCCACTGAAGATGCATCAAAAGCAATAGGGCACCTTTGACATTCTAATTTATAAGCTTCTGAAAAAGGCATTCTTTATGGTTAGAGTCCACATTTCCATTTGGGGACAAAAGAACGTCACACGATCTACCAAAAAAAAAAAAAAAAAGCAGGGGGAATTTTGCTTGGAAAAAATTACAAAGCAAAATAACGTTTGGAATAAGTCATAGTAAAACATAGTCTTTGAATTTCAATAAAGTGTAGCAGGGCTGGAAAGGCATCGTTTTCACCTCCGGGGAACCAGGAAGTGTCACTGACTTTGACGGACATTGACCTGTCTAGTTTTATTACCCGTGTTAAAGAAAAAAGCAGGAGTAAAGATAAAACGTGTGAAAGAAAAAAGCAAGAGTAAAGATAAAACGTGTCCAGAAGTGCTCCCATGGTAAACCACCCTCGTCTACAATAGCGGTGATAATTGGGCACTTACATACATTCTTACTTTCAGAAGCACATTTCATTAAAACACTGTCCCGCCCTCCCCCCAAAAAAGATAAGAGTAGATGTCTCAATGTCAAGACATTTTGCATGGCGCCGTGCTAGGAGCTCTACAGAGTGTGCCTGAATCAGCTCTCGGGACACCCCACTGCTGTAAACACTCCCCGTGGATGCGACAATCTCAGGAGCCAGTCCTGGCTCTGCCACCCATCAGCAGGGTCACCTTACGGAACTCGTTCCACCCCCCTTGCCTCAACTTCTCCATCTGCAAATCAGGACGATGTGGCCTACATCATAGGACAGCCGTTAAGTTCAAATCAATGTAAAGTAACTAATACTGTGCGTGGCACATAATGTAAGCGTTCAGACCTTGTGATTTTTCTTCCATCCCCCAAAAGCCTGGGTTTTAAGGGAAATCATCTTTCCCCTGGGAGAAACAGGGACAGTGGAGGTTCTGTCCCCTTTCACGGAATTAGGACTGGAAGAAGTTTCTATTTTTTACATATTCTCCCTACTCTGGTTTCTACATTTCCTTCTGCCCCCTCTCCTGCCAGGTTTCTCCTTAAATCCTGCACTCCACAGTCCAGTTCAGTTTAATGCTCCCTCAGCATCCTTGCATCTGCTCTTCCCGGGCCTGGAAGAGTCATCTCTTCCCCCCATCAAACAAACAGACGTGGTTCACTCACATTCATTCATCAACCCTCTGCTTGGATGTCACCACCTCTGAGAAGGACTCCAGAATCTCCTCCTACAAGAACTCATGGCCCCCTGTACTTCCACGGCCATCTTGCATTACCTGTCACTTTTCTGTACCCAGTGTTAGGCTGCAAGCTCCATTTCACAGGGCCTGGGTCTGGTCACTCACCACTGTGCGCCGTCCCCGAGTTCCATTTCTGACACATGGTGCCGTGATCACAAACAGATGAAAGAAACAACCAAGGCCAACAGGAAAACCCACTGCTTCTCAGGGGCGGGTTGCTTTTTACCTGGACTCCACAGAACCACCCTGCCAGGGAGGGCCTTCTGAAATGAAATGGTTGTTTGGCCATTATATCTGAACATCACAGAAAAACCAGCACTGGGTTATGTAGAAATAATTGGTTTACCCTTTTGTAAAACTAATAATGGGAAAATCTATAATGCAGTCTGAACTGGGAAAGCTTTGAAAGAAGGTAAAATGGGAGACATACTTTTCTTTGGGGCTTATTTAGTCTAAAAAGAAACACTCAAATGATGGCATTGTTTTTACATACGTCTAAACTTAATTGTTTAATCATATTGCAGAGTTTCACTTACCTCCTAGAATATGTAAAGTGATAGTAACCTAATAATCCTTTCAATACATGCAGTATACACCACGCTTGGTGGTGGGTGATCGGAATGGGAAAAAATCGATCAAGCAATTAGAAGGGAAACCTAGTGAGGGAAAGGACTGACTCAGGCAATCCACCCTCCCATTTTACATATACCTGAAAGACGCAGTTAATAGAAGCAGAATCATGGAGCAATCGCCACGAATGATTCATCCTTCTCTTTGTAAATGCCGGATAAATATACATTTAGAGATACGTGATCCCAAGTGTAACAATAACTAACATACTGAAGCAGAGGCTAAACGCAGACCCTCTGCTAAGGGTAGTCCACGATTTTATGCACTCGTCACGGGAATCCTGTGATGTATGGGATGATGATAACAATACAGGTGAGTAATTTGAGGCGAAGTCATTAAGAAGTTTGCCCAAGATCACACCACTAACCATCCGCAGAGCCAGGCTTCAAACCACTGGTCATTCGATTCCAGAGTCTTTCCTCTTAGCTTCTAGCCAATGCTTCGGCCCTCACCCAAACTCAGATAATGAGATGTAGTGGGAAAAACCTGAGGTCTGGAATCTGAAGATTGACATTAATTATCAGCTTGAGTAGGTCACTCCATCTCTGTTTCATCACTTAGAGTATGAGAATGATAATATTATCGTATCATTTGGAGCCTTCCAAAGCTCCCTGGGTGAGCCAATGAGATGCTTTGCATGAAAGAACTTGGGGAGTAAGGAGGTGCTAAGCAAGTATCAGTTGATGGGTTTTATTTACAAGCACAGCCTGTTGATGGATTTGTACGAATTTAGTTGGGATTTTAGGTGTGACCGTTGAAAATGACGAAATGAAAATGATGGCCTTTTCCCATACAGATAAATGGATGTTATTGAAGAAGGAGGTGGCTGCCCCATAACTGTCATGCCAGGCTTGGGGAAACAGTCCCTGGCACCTGCAGAAAAGTGGAACACCACAGGTAAGGTGGTCCATCTGAGCACAGCTCTGTTTGGGACCAGAACTGCTTACAGATTAAGCGAAGGTAAGTCCATCTGAATGATTTCCTGGGGATAAAAAGAAATAAAAAGGTCTTATCTAAAGAATCAATAGAACATCTTGATATTTACTCATTTGGAGAAGACGGATCACTTATACGGTTTTAAAATTTTGTTCTATAGCCTATACATCTGCCTCCCCCAACATATTTTTCTATTAAAAAAATGAAAATGTAAAAGATGTTATCTGCCACTATTATATGTGCAAAGCTCTGGGAAAATGTACATAATGGTAAAGAGAAGAAGGTAACGTAAGATGCAATTTCATCTATCCGACTTTCCCACCTGTCCTTAGCATCATAACTCTCCTTGCTTTCCACATAAAATAACACCATTGACTATAATCATTTATTTTCCCTCCTGCGTTTGTTAAGTACTCAAGCACATATCTATCTACTAGAATAGATATCTGTAATTTTTCTCTGTCCAGCATCTGTTCCCCCTTTTATGTAATAGTATCTTGAGTTTCCTTTAGAACACCACCCCCATTCTCTGTTCTCAAGCCTTAGATTTAAATGGGGCTGACACCATTCATTGTTTCCAGCGGTTGGCAGGTGACCTATGCCTGACCAATCAAAATGATGGTGATTATTTTCAAGGCTGGGCATGTGAGCCAATCAGGACGTCTAGGTGAATCTGATATAACTATTGAGAAAGAAGATAAGCTAGTAAAATGCACTCTTTGAGGTACTAGCAGCCATCTTTGCTTCCATTTGAACAGACTCTTTCTGACAATGAAGCCAACACAAAGAAAATCAGGGCCAAAAGATACAAAATCGTTTCTTAGGGGCATTAGTTGCACATTTAGCTCTCCCCTGTCCTGTTTGATCAGGTAATTTCATACATCCTCTTTTTGATTAAGCCAGTTTCTAGTGAGGTTCTATTGCTTGTGGCTGAAAGTATCTTCACTAACCCAAGGAGATTTATCAGTTGTGCAAAATTTCTATGGATTATGTATATTATCTGTCAACACTGATATGTCAACTCAGGAACAGAAAGTAGAGATAAAAAGAAAATTTGTAGAGCTGGCTTTACTTCTTTTGTTTTATTTTCTCTCTCTGTTTTTGATCATGCCCAAATCTCACATGCATTTCATTGATACTCGCATAAGCCCTAGATTTCTATCTAAAATATAACTGGGTCTACGTGAAAAAAAAATGTAAATGGGGCTGACACGCAGGACATCCAGGTCACTTTCAGCAGTGCAAGGAGAGCCTCCAAACGCATTGGGAGAGATCAAAAGGCAGAACCAAAACTAGACAGAAGACCACATGGAGAATGTGATCCAACCATGTACAAAAAATGACAACTCATCTACCTAAGAAAAGTAGCTAACAATTTCTGAAGTACCTATGACACGCCAGGCAGTAAGCTAAACCTTTAAATGCCTTGTCTTTTAAGAAATCCTCCTTTTTTTTTTTTTTTTTGCTTTATTCATAGATGAAAAAATGAGACGCCGAAGGATTAAATGAGTTACTTAAGTTCTCATGGTTAGTAAATGGGTGAAGTCGGATTCTTAGTCACATGTCACACTACAGAGAGTATGAGAGAGTTGCATTTCCCCCAAGATGCTCCCGTTAACTGTTGAATGCCCTGCATTATTCATACCCCTTATTCGATGACTGGTCTTATTTTCACCTACGAATGCCTTGAGTATGGCAGCACAGAGAGAAGTCTGTCTGTCCTTCCGTTCATCCTCCATTTCCCCTGGTGAGCCCCCACATCTGGCTTTAACTTCTAGAAGCAGACACTAGCAGAGAGAGCTTCCATAAATACCGTTGTATAAAACCTTGGCGGAAGCTCAAATGGGCTCACAAGTATTTCACAGTTGAAAAGAGGTTTATTGACAAATAGTTAACGGTAATAAATATTTGTTGAATGACTGAACTTTTAATAACTAAAGAGACTGTCTCTCAAAAACATTCTGCCATGAAGCTACTTTAAAAGGGGCCATAAAAACAGGGAAAGATGTGGAAGGACATAAATTCAACTTTTCACTTCTTCATTTTAATGAATTCACTCCACAAATATTTATTAGCTTTCTAGTCGATACCAGAGACTGTGCAAATTATTTCTTAGGGGTGTACTAGTTATCTATAGTTGTGTAACAGATTAACCCGAAACTTGGCAAGTTAAAACAATAAACACTTATGATCTCACAGCTTCTGAGGGTCAGGAATCTGAGAACAGGTTAGTGGGGAGCTTTTGCGGTTCAGGGTCTCTTGTGAGGTGCAGTCCAGCTACCAGCTGGAGTGAGGTCATCTGAAGAGTGAGGCTGAAGAATCCAATTCCAAGTTCACGCCCATAGTTTTGGGGGGGCCTCAGTGCCTCTCTGGCTGTTGGCAGAGACTTCGGCTTCTTGCCACGTGGATGTTTCTGTAAGGCTTCCCAGAGCCAGCGATGCAAGAGAGAGAAAAAGAGAGAGCATGCACCCAAACCAGAAGACACAGTTGGCTTTTTATTACCTAGCTTCCAAAGTCGTTCTCTGTCCCTTGTCAGAATTAGACTTCAGCTCTCAAAGAGGGTCATCTGAGAATTCGTGGATATCATTAGAGAGCCGTGGAGGGGGCTTGATTAGAAAGGAAACTTAAAATTTTCTTCATGTACTTTTTAAAATGTTTAACTCATTACAAAAGACGTATAGTATAGCCATGTGCTTGGGGTGGGAAGGGAGATAGCTAGGCATGGGTCCAGAGGTGAGCCATCTCACCCTCTGTGCGGGAGACCCAGAAAGCGCCAATCCCTCATCAGGACAGGTGGTATCTTTAGATGAGGGGTGTCGTGGGATTGTTACCTAGACCTAAAATTCTAGTTGGGCACCTTAGCAGCTCAAAGACAGTGGGGTACACTGAAGATGACCCAGAAAATCCTATCAGAAAAAGATCATCAGGGAACCAAGCAACTGCCACATAAATGTATTTCCCAATAATTTTCCATGTTCCAATTCCTTGAACTAGCACTGGTCTGACTGTATTTTGACCCGTTGAGCTGGTTAGCCAATGCAAAAACATTCACCATTGTCCTTCACATCAAATCATGAATTCCGAAATGGAACACCCATCTGTCAGTTTTGAGAGTGCAGAGTCTCATCTTCGCAGCAAAATAAAGTTCCCCTCACCTTTCAGAAGCCAAAGCACCACTTCACCGTGAGCAGGGGGGAAAAAGCCACAAATCAATTAAACTTACCTTGCATGTGTAAGTACCGTGCATCGCACTTACAGTGCCTTTACAAAAAACGATGGTAGCGTGGGGTTCTCAGCGAAGGTACACAAGTCAGGTGATGGCACGTTGAGGTCTGTGACTAGAGTGCCCTTCTTCCTCCCGCCCCCCCCCCACACACACACACTGCCATGGCCACACTGCAATATTTCCTTGTTGCTGTATTTAAATCGAAGAAGAAAACCACATGCTGGTTTCTGAAGAGCCGCGTGTGGCTGAGAAAGCCTCAGGTTGGAATGTAGCCCCTATAATCCCCTTCACAGATGTGCAGAGAGAAAACAGCTCCAGAGACAGTTCCCAATACCACCAATGTCCCTTCGAGCTAAATTTTGCATTTCATTTCTGCCTTAAAATCTTCATTGGCTGCACATCTGAGAAGGCTTAAGAAAATAATTTATTCCATAGAAGGTTCCCAGTAATGTATGCTCCCTAAATTGGCAACACAGGAAGCATTTTTTCCTTGATGACCATGGAAAGACCATCCAGTGCGAATAAACATAGCGCAGGCGGCCATACTTGATGCAAAAAGAAATGTACTAGCATCCTGAGTTATAGATTACAATTATTTTTTTGTATCTTTTTAACTTACATATTTATAATTTCAGATCTTAGATAGTAATCCCCCCTTCACTCAAAATCCTTCTCTGAAGGGTCTAACTCCAGGACACAGTTTGTCTTTTTAAGTCCCTCTTCCTCAAAACCAGGTAAATTCAAGAAAAAACAAACAAATAACCTTATTTCTACCACTCACTCTACTTCGTTTTTTGTGGTTTTTTTTTTTCATTTTCAGATTTATGCTAAGATAATAGCTTATTTTGGGCAAGTACTATTTGTTCTCAGCTTTACCTTTCTCAGCAAGTGACAGAATTTAGTACCACCTCTTTCTTTGCTTTGTCCGTGGATGGCAAACAAATTGAATCCACATGTACAAAGCAAAACCTATGATTGCAAAGTAGGAAATTTGTTCCATGATTTCTCTAAAAATTCCCAGGCACCTAGGTCTTTAGTATCTATTCAATGATAAATGAATTTTTCATTTTCCTCCCAATGTTTTTGACATCCAATAAATACAATCATGAGTTGAAGAATGTTATTTGTAATTATCCCATAACGGTGTGATAGCTCCTTCCTCCCTTGTCATTTCTTGGGAATGTTTAGATGGAGAATATCATTTTGCTGTAATGATTATTTTGATTCTCCAAGGCAGTAGAGGGTACTATACCGGCTTTATATTAGGACCTTCAGATCAGAAGTGAAGTCTCCATTTTTTAGTCTTCAAAGAGCCACCAGGAGGCAGAAGGGTTGGCAGTTGATCTAAAAACGGTACCATCTTTAGATCTTTTGCATTTGTGTCATCCAATTTCATATGAATCTCTTGTCATGGGCTCTCTGGAACCATATTACAATGCTGTTAATAAGAGAGTTTGAAACCAGCAATTCTACTTTTGAGTATGTATCTGAAGAAAATGAAAACAGTAACTGAAGAAGATATCTGCACCCCTATGTTCATTGCAGCATTATTTACGGTAGCCTAGATGTGAAAAAAGAAAACTTTTTTCACAAAAAGAAAACTTCTTTTGTTATATCTAGGCTATTGAAAGTAATTATTGTTGTTATAAAGTATTATTCTTGTAAAGAATAGTCCATTATGGAATATTATTCAGCTATAAAAAAAAGAAATCTTGCCATTTATGACAATATGGATGAAACTTGAGGGTGTCCTGCTAAGCGACGTAAGTCATACAGAGAAAGACAAATCCCTTCAGAACTCACTTATATGTGGAATCTTAAAAAGAAATAATAATAAAATAAAACAATTTTAAAAATGAGCTTATAGATACAAAGACAGATTGGTGGCTGCCAGAGGTGGGGGCAGGGTAGATCAAATGCATAAAAGGGATCGAATGGTGTGAATGTCAGTTATGAAAGAAATGGATGTAATGTACAGCATGGTGACTATAGCTAATAATACTGTATCATATGCTTAAAAGTTGCTAGTAGAGTAGATCTTAAAAGTTCTCATCACAAGAAACAAAAGCGTAACTATGTAGGTGTTATCAACTAAACTAATTGTGGTGATCATTTGGCCCTATAAAGACATTTTGAATCATTGTTACAGGCCTGAAGTGAATATAATTGTATATGTCAATTATACCTCAATAATTTTTTAAAATTAAAAAACAGGGAGCTTTTGATATTGTCATTGTCACGAGAGGCCCACAGCCTCAAAGTTTTTCTCTTCTTTGAGTCACAAGCTGTGGCTGGATGATATTTGGGCGGTACCTTCGCTGTCTAGATACCAAGACACAGGCCAGTATCTCAGAGACGATGATCAAGGTTACGTGCTGTCCTCAAAGCAAACAAAAGCTTCTTTAACGAACATCTCTCCCTAGAGCCCACGAATAACAGTAAACACAGTGCTCAAAAATATGTTCTATTTTACTTGTGAATTTCTTGGCAATTTGAATGCTAAAAAGAGAATTCACAAGGGAGATGAGGTGGGAGGGGGAATTTTTTTGTTTTTTAAGGGAGAATGTATTTAGCAGAGAAGAAGAATGAGAAGATGTCTTGCCACTAAGCCAGTGGGAATTGGAAATTACTCCAAACCAAGAAGCCAGTAGACTGGCTGAAACATAAGGTCGAATTCAGAGGGAGCCAGTCGTGATTTGATCTCATTTCATGTTTTTCTTCCTGCTTATTTCCAAGATCTAATTGATGCTTGGGTTTGGAAAATGATAACGTAAAACAGCGAGGCAGAAAAAGGTATCGAAACATCTTAGATTAACCCTTCTTCTACATAGCTCTCGCCCTCTCCCTGGGCAAGTGGCTTTAAAATACTAACTTTCAAGAATCCAGCTTATTCCTTAGTCACCCAAAAGTTATATGGAAGCCATAGAAGGAAGAAAATACTGCCTTCTTAACCACATATGAGTCCAGCTAACAAAGTATCTTGACTAATGTTCAGACTATACGTAAAATGACAGCTACAACAAAACATATACACAAAGGTAAGGGGTTGTTTTTGGTTGAATGAGATGTCCCTATGGCTAAGAATATTAAACAGACCCATACAGGGTAGTGTAATCTAAAGCAACCAATTAGGTACCTTTAATTGGTTCCCTTAGATTAGCAACCAATCAGTCTAGATTAGATTGGTTGCTAATCTAAAGCAACCAATTAGATTTGAAGCCTCTAGTACAGGGGTTTTCAAACAGGGGCTCCTGAGTTTCTTGAACGTGACTGTCTGAAGTTGAGACACAGGTCACAGCTGAATGTCCATTTGTGCTCACGCCCTTCACTTCAACCAGCGGGTCCACCATAATTAGAAACTAAGTTGACAATGATTGCTTTATGCAACCACAGTTAAAAACCCAAAACGGCTAACATAAAAAGATATTCAGACGCTCCAACTATCATTAAAACCAATATTCTTAAGCTTGCATCAGTGGTCCATTCCGAATGTACTGAGGTCTTACTATTATGTGACCGGGGGCTGGGAAGACCAGTGAGTCAGCTGTCCTCCCAGCCTCTGAGGAGCTTCCAGCCCCAAGGGGGAGAGAGAGAGAGACATAGAACTAACCCCAACAGCACGTTTCATCTGCTCTAATAGACAGAAGAGAGTCAGTGGTACCAATACTTTGGGCCTCTGCAAAATTAGGAATACTTTCTGGCAGGAACTTTTTTTTTTTTCTGCCACAATGTTCCTTGTGCTAATGTCCTCTGACATATCCACACCTTGTGTACTTTTTTGGGTCCTTCTGTCTGTCTTAAATCTTCAGGTTTAAAGACACAGGTAGCAGCTCATCAGTTGGACTTCAAAACAAACCAACTAACCAACCAACAAAGAAACAAACAAAACTCCATCCTCTTGGAAACAATTTCAAATCCCCTCCTCGCCCATGACAATGACACGGAGGCAGAGGACACATCTTAAGAACTGGGTAAAAAACTTACAGTTTCTTTACACAACATCCAGTAACCCAAGGACAATGACCTTCTTTTACCCCCAGAGGAGTTAGAACCTGATCTGACCTTGTTTGGCTTTGCTCTGTGCTTCCCTCCTCCAGCTGCAGTTCCAATTTCTCTCTTTTGTCCCCACCCTTGCTCTGCCCCATCTCCCACATCTTCTGAGCCCCAGGCCAAAATCGCCTCCACTCTAGTCATTTCCAGGCAGTTTTGCATGGCACTTCCTCCTTCACGCTTTACAATCTCCGTTCCAGCTCTCGGGGTGTATTACGTTATGTTTTCTTGCCTTTCCCCCATAGACTTAAAAACTTCTTGAGGACAGTGTATATGACATTAATCTTTGTACCCACAAGCCCCTGGTACCATGCTGGAACATCCTACCCACTTAATAAGTGGATGTTAAATACACACGGAAATGAGAACGTTTCCATGGAGAGTAGGAAAATAATCATTCTTGCTCCTCCTACTAGATTCCTATATTCGCTGTGCGACACACACAGACCCAATGTGCGACACACACAGCCTTGCCCACACTTCTGCCTCCTCCCAACATCCCATGACCCACTTCCCAAGCTGGAAGCTCTAAATACACAATAGGCCTGGGGTGTGACCAGGTAGGCACAGCTGACCTTCACTTAGTAACCATCCAGTAACCCAAGGACAATGACCTTCTTTTACCCCCAGAGGAGTTAGAACCTGATCTGACCTTGTTTGGCTTTGCTCTGTGTCCTAGGACCCACTGACCCAGCTGACCACCTCCCACCAGGTTAGCCACACACGTGGGTGTGGCTCCTCCCTACAAGTTGGAGATTTGAATACCCTCTGTCACTCTGTTGTTTGCAATCAACAACATAAGAACTAGGTACACCAATTTTCTTTTTCACAGTGGCCTTAAAAAACATTAGATGTTTAACTTCACAGAGATGCCTTAGCCTCACGGACATATACCTGGCCACCAAATTTGAATCTGAACCACCAGTTCTCTTTGCTTTGGGTTCTCCCTTCTGTTTGGCTGAACATGTACGTTCAGCTGGCTTCCAGGGCCTCACTGATTAGCCAGAGGACAAGCAAGAAAGCTGGGGCTGTCCTACCTCTGCCAACCAAGGTTGGTAGTTCAGACTCAGTGGGCATGGGGAGAAGCAGCCCGAGCTGGTTTCCCGCAGGATAAGGCTTTGGCTCTTTCGCATCCCAGAATCCCATTCATCAAGCACCCTTTCCTAGCATGGTTGCATGTTCCCTCACACCCTCCCTGTGAAGAATAAGCAAAGACCCCTCTCACAGAGGAGAGAATTAGTCCGGGCAACCTTCTGAATGTTTGGGGAAACTTACACATATGGCATTGCATTGCAGATGGGGGTGGGGAGAAATGAAGATCATTTTACAGACGATTGTGAAATGGCTAAGCTTGAACCTCAGTTTACGCAGCAGCAAAAAGGAAACAGTCCCTACGTCTGGAAGGTGTTGTGGGGATGAGAGAGGTGATGGTGGTGCATTTCAGCTCTCCTTATTTCTATCTTTCTCCGCGTCTTTTCCAAAAGAATCTTTCTAGCTGTTGGCAATCATCTTTGCTGTGCAAAGGTTAATACACCGCGAATGTGGCTGCTGAGGAACTTCTAGGGATGGGAAGGTCAAAAATGCAAGGATATGGGTTTCGTGAGCACTAGGGGCGGAGCTGGCCGCGGTCCCAGGCGACAGAGGTCTCGTGTCAGCCAGACCCACCGAAGCCTTGCTGCTGACCTGGGGCCAGCAGCAGACGTTTTGCCCTTGACTCCTTAATACACTCAGAAGCCCTTTCTCCCCTGGGTGCTTCCTGACCCTCCCCAAGATGCAGAGTGAGGCAGGCACAGGCCTGTGGCATCTTGGGGATGCTGAGGTGCGACTCCGTCCCCGGGAGAAAACTGGGTCCAGATGAATGGCGTGGACCTGGCTTTTCCTGTCGTCAGCTGAGCCTTACAGCAACCTACCCCCGACACAGCCCCTCCAAGCCCGTGTCTCACCTTCCCGAGTTCCTGAATGTGTTACCGTCCTCCCCAACCTAACGCCAGGCCCAGGCGACAGGGAGTCCTCCGCGTCTCATCTCCTGGCCACGCGGGAAAGGAAAAGAACTTGATTTCACAGAAACGTCAATGCAGGCGTGGGGATTGGGTGACTGAGCCCCACCTCTCAGGACCACGAAGCACACGGGGGCTCAGGCTGCTGGATACCACTGAGAACATTCAACTTTTTGGTTCCGAAGACAACCTTACGTCAGCAATCAGCAAGCGTTGGAGGAAGCTGAGGACCTCCCAGAAAAAGAGATCAACCCGAGTCATCGTGTTTGTTCACGTGGTGAATGCCAAGCCCCCATCCCACGTTTTCTTCTCACCACCCCATCTTGCGGATGAACATACACACACAAGCTGGTTAGGTGAACCCCAAACAAAGGCCATAGGGCTTCCCCACCGTGTGGGTTGGACCGGACCCCAGGATGGTTCCTCCTCCGGCCTGTTCTGCTCTGGCGGTTCAGCCCCAACCCCACCGGGACAGTTCTGTGGAGCCTCGTGGATTTCTGCCCCGCACCCCTCAGGGCACAGGACAAGGGGAGCCCCTGTGGCTGGAAAATCTCAGCCTCCTTGGCTGCGTCCGTGAGACAGAAAGCCCAAGGGCTCCGGATACTCCGGCGCCCAACGCGCTGGTCCCCACCACACTCGGGACACCCTCCCAGGGCTGGTGAAGCACCGCCAGCCTCCAGGACTGGCCTTCCCCTTGGGGCCCCTTTAAACTAGCCGGGTGGGAGTTATGCAGGGCGATGGGGTGCGCAGATCCCTTTGCACACACCCCACCCCAGACACTTCTCTCAACCTGCGGCTCCTGGCCACTCCGCCAAAGGTTGTGCTGAAGGCCAGGGGACTGGCTCCCCTGGGGGGTAGGGGGGCCGGTGCGTATGAATCTAAAGTTTGCTGTGTGCCGAGAAAGTTGTGTGGAGCCCCGGATGGGGGCCAGTACGCTGTGAGGAGCGGCCGAGAGAAGAGCTGGCCCTGGGGTCAAAACGAGGACACTTTTGGGGGTTAGGGGACAGGCGACCAAGAGTGGGAGGTCCCACGGGCCCAGGAAGGAGGCCAGAGGCTGTGGCTGAAAGCTCACGGCGATGTCTCCTGCCGGCTCCGAGGCCCTGCCGGGGCCGCGGGGCGGAAATCCGAGCCTGGGGAGGGAATCACAAGACCGGGCTTCTCCGATGGCGCCCAGCTTCTGGCTCTTGGCCACGGCGCAGGACACCCCCCATTTCCTCGGGGCGAGTAGGGACCCAGAGAGGCCAGACCGAGGCTGGGGGGAGGAGGACGGAGAGGAAAGAGGCGCTACAAACCCCAGGGTCGGGCAGCGCGGGAGAAGGCCCGTCCAGTGGGAACGTGAGGGCAGAGGCCTTCCTGGCGCCGCGCTCGCTCCCGACCCTTCTCTGCGATTCCAGTTCTCAGCCTCACCCCGTATTAAGTCTCGGCCGGTTCCTGCCCACGCGGGTTCCCTGGCAGGCCCCAGAGTATCGGGGGCGTCCGAGGCCCGGGATGGGTTCTCCAGGGGCCGGGTTCCTGCCGCTCCGCCCAGGGTCGCGATTGTGTCCCCAATCCCCTCGGGGCAGCTGTGCCTGGCAGGCGGGCGGCTGGCGCCGGCGGAGAAGGACAAGCAGCCGCAGGCCGCGCGGGCAACTTTTTTGAAACGTATCGCTGTCCCCTGAAAGGTGTTATAACAGCAATTCAATTACAGTAAATGGCGCACGTCGTTCGTCTCAGCTGGAAAGTCCGGTGTAACGGAATGTACAAGCTCAAGGCACGTTCCTGTTGTATTTCCCTCTCCTCCTTCTAATTCCCTCTTTCCGTCTTTGCTTCTCCACTCTGTATGAATTATAGTTGGACCACAGGTTAATTCACTCCAAACAGTGTAGTCTATCTGGACAGACACACACTGAAAAATTGGCAAGAGATCCTGAACACCGGACGGGGCCTCAAAAAGGTCGCCTGAAGTTCCCTGCGTATCGTTAGTCCCCAGTGGCACCGCCGCCTGGGAGTGTGGTTACCTGGGCGTGCGTGGCGCCGAAATACCCGTGTCTGGGCTTAGACCACGAAGCCATGTACCAGGAGATGGTGCCCACTCCACATGTGGCGTGGCCTGCAGGCGCCCGAGGAAAGGTCCGGTCTGCTCTGTTTGAGTCCATTTGTGTCCTGGCACGTGCATTTCATATCACACTATAGACAGTAGCTCAGGAAATTAACAATATCAACAAAAGCGAGTCAAGGTTTTGGGGGACTGGCGTTCCAGAGTGGCGCTAAAACATTACCGGGCTCCCTGTGTCCAAATCTGGAGGGAGGGCTGGCGGAGGGGGAGAACCTCTCGCCTCGCAGCCTGGGCAATCATTTCCATGAAAGTAAAATGAACACGCGCTGCTTTGAAGTTAGAGGGGAGGTGACATAAAAGAGGATTGTATGTAGTGACGGTTCTATCAAAACGGAAAGAAAGGCGTTGCCTCGCCTGGACTTTTTAGTTTCGTGATTTTTTTTTTTTTTTAAACCGTCCTTTTAGAAAAGGCTAAGACGGCAACACGGAAGTTCGCGCGCGTTCTGGCGGCCCCGCACAGCGGGCCTCTCCCAGCATCCGTGGGAGGGAGGTTTCCCACGCTGGCAACGCTGTGTTCCGCTCAGCGGGCAAAGCCTCCCGCGCTCTGCTTTTCCCTACGCGGGACTCGGCTAGGCCCGGGAGGCTGACAGTGCTTGAGTCCAGGAGAGGGCAGGGCGCGCAGTCCAGGGTTGGGGTGGGGCCCAGGCCGTGGCTGCCCAGCCTTCAGCGCCCCTGAGCTCTCAACCTGAGCCCTGCCCTGGTTGGCGCCCCGCACCCCAGCCAGCCTGTCCAGAGGGGTCCCACAGATGGGAGGAGGTGTGACCACAGGGTCTCGTGACTCGAGGCCAGCCTGGCCGGGGTACGCCGGGGTCCAGCCTGGCAGGGGTCCAGCCCTAATAGACGCGCCGAGCTCCGGCCAGTGCGCGGCCAAAGGCGTTGGGGTCCTTTCCGGCTTTTTTTTGCTTTAAAATCTAGAGGCGCGGATTGCTCTCAAGCTCCGTGAAGCCCCTGACCCCCAATTTGCAATTCTCCGCTGAACCCTGACTTTTTTTTTTCCTTTTCTTTTTTGTTAGGAGATACTGGGCGGTGAGAGGAAGGTAACTCGCGCGTCTTCAGCTCCCAGGGCTGTGGCGACGGTAAGAAACAAGGACCTGACAATAGGACCGGAGGTCACTCGCAGCCTGTGATTTGGAGTTGTCACCCTCGTCCCGCCCCTGATATTGTTGGTTAAAACGTCGCAGGAGGGGCATTCCGCGCCGCGGCGCTGGCTGGCGCCAAGTCGCACAGGTTCACCTCCCCTCTTAGCTCGAGAAAACCCCTCTGTTTTGGTTAAAGCGGGCAGCGCTCAAGACCGCTTGGGTCTGGTGTCTTTGCGAAGCCTCGTGCGGGCTCTGCATTGTGCAGGGAGGGTTGCCCCAAGGCCTCCCACACTCTGCGGGAGGAGCCTGCTCAGGGGAAGTCCCTGGCGCTCCGTGCGCCCGCGGTGGCCTCGGTCGCAGCCGAGCGCTTACCCGGCTGCGCCGCCTCCCAGCTGGGCACCCGGCGCGGCTCGGGCTCCGAGGCCGTGCAATCCACATCGGCTCAGGTCCCCTCCTGCCTCTCTCTGCTCGCTTCGGGTTATACCGCCGGCCCCTTCTCACTCCAAGCGCTTCTCCTGTAAGCACACAAACCCTATCGTATTCATTGCACAAAACCCCCACTTTGAAAGCCCAGTTGGGGGTCTGGATCCTACGTAGGAGACCAAGAAAGAACAAGATTGCGAAGCCTGTGGGTGGCCCTTCTGCAAAGAGAAAACTCCCCTTCGTTTGCATTTCTGCTCAAGTTTTAAAAAGTTCCACTTAGGACCCGCTCTCTCTATTCCTTAACTGTGAATCTGGGGGTGTGGGGGGTGTGGAAGGAAAGTATTTGGAGAAGCCCCTGTGAGGGTAGCGGCTGCCCTGTAGACACAGGGCCGCTCTCTCCAAAACCTCCAGGGCAGGTGGGAAGTCCTGCCGCTGGAATTGGCACCTTGGGTGTCTGCGAAGGCGCCAGATGTGGGACTTGGGGGGTACACGCAATCCACTTTTCTCCCGCCTTCTTCCCGGAATCACCAAACCCAGGGCGCCAGGGGCGGAGTTCCCCTCAGCCTGGCCCACCACATTTCGGCCGGTTGGGACCTGTCCCGCCAACCCTGTGGCCTGTGGGGTGTTGTTCCGCCAGCCCTGAGGACTGTAGGGTCCTGTCCCAGCACCCCAAGTCTTGGGCAGCTGCCCCACCTGGCAGACGCTATAGGAGTCAAGGATTTGAACTTGTAAAACCAGTTACAGCAACTCTTACGCCTCCCTTTCTGCTCACCTGTTACAGAACACACGTTAACGGTTTGAGTCGATAATTCAGGAAATAAGGAGATGTTCTTGATACTGGTCTCCCGCTCACCTGTGGGGTCCCTCCTCAAGACAGACTCCCTGATATATGCACTTAAGGAAAGTTGTCAGGTAGCTGACTTCTGCTCCTCTTGGTCTCAGAGTTAATGAAACCCAACTAATTCAGATTATTCCCTGCCTCCAAATACTTTGTTGTTTGTCTAAGATAGCCGGGTACAAATTAAAACGGGCAAAGGGATAATGCGTTTGTCCTTTTTGCCTGCTCGTCCTAAAGTTCACCGAACCCGTAGAAATTAGTTTTGGATGAGTCCCATTTTTCGCATAATTGGCAGAGTTCTCCAGCCCTGGCCGCCTCTAACCAGCTTTTTGCATCTACTCAGCCTGGTCCCATCTCAGAGTTCCTTAGTTTGATCTCTTTTCATAGAACACTCTCTCCCAGTTCCTTTTATTTTTTTCCCCCCTGGTGGATCAATCACAGAGACAATTGATTTTTCTGTGTCCTTTTTGAACCAGAATGTGCTGACATCGTAGGGGGCTGGGCAAAATATGAGTGAGCATTGACTCTCACGAAATAGGAGACAGCCCGGCCAACCTTCCTGTTTAGTGGTTAAAGTTCTGTGTGCGTCCATATATGTGTAAGTGTATCCTCGGCCAGGAGCGGGTCATTAATTATGAAACTCCTTTGAGCTATGGTCCTAGTACGCTTGCTTGCGAGGGAAGGATCATGCCCCACTCCCTCTTCCACTGGAAAGAAGACCCGAAATCCCTTGTCCCTGAAAGGAAGTTACGAGAGACAAGACGCAATTTTCTTTTCCTTTCCTGATGATTCTGTCATCCAGAGGATCACAGCCATGTCAGAATGTCTTGGAAAGAAAAAAAAGAAGAAGAAGAAAAAAAAAAAGAGCAGGAGCTAGTGAGAGAGACCCTGCAGTCCGTGACCATCCTTGCATCAAAATTTCCCAGACCTCTATTTTTGATGGTGAGCCCGCTGATCTGAGTTTGAAATGCGAGTGCAGTGAAGCCCCCTAAGCCTTCAATCCTGTGAAATTTTCAAAAGACCTCTAGAAGCAATCTCAGGCTGCCTGACCCCTGACAGGCCGGATCTCTTTATTCCTCTCTCTGCCGGCACTTCATTTGTTGGAATATCTTTCAGATTTGCACCTCCAGATGACAGACCTGAGTGTTTATTATGTGTACATGAATCGGAAATCTTCAAGCCCTCACCAAAAGCACCATCTTAAACATAATATTTAATTTCCCAGCCTAAGTGCCTGCTTCTTTATTTGCTTTTCATTAGCTTAAATATTTTTTCCAGGTCTCCCCATGTGTCACTTTGATATTTAGACGATGCTCTCTTTTAATCATCGGTTCCCCCTTGAAAAATCCCCTGTCTCCCGCGTCTGCAGGGCTCAACCGGCCACGTCACTGCAGAGGGCGGCAAGGCCAGTGAGCAGGAGGCTGAGAGGTTCCACCTGAGGGGGGCGCATCTCCAGGAGGGTTGGGGGCCCCTGGGGTGACAGAGAAACACTTGCTTTTAACCAGCGGCCAGGGCTGGCTTGGGACCAGTGACGACTCCCCATGTCACTCTACTTTCCTCCTTCAGTCCCTTCTAAAGGTCTTGTATTATTATTTTTTAAACAAAACAAAACCTCAGGTGGCTTGCAAAGGTGCCCGGGTAGCTTTAGCAGCTGGGAATCTGCCCAGCCACTGCCATATCTGAGCTGGGCTCAGGCTTTAGACATCCCAGCCTGGTCACTCAGGCACTGCTTCCTGCCCAGACACCCCTTCCCACCCGCCTTTCTGGGGATCCCTAAATCCTGGGGGCTTGAGGGCTCTACAGGGAAAGGGAATGGGAAAGGGCTTTGGGGAAAGGGCTGTTTTGTTAAAATGCCTTCTGCCAAATAATTCCACGGACAAGATTTTAGGGGTGGAGAGCTGGCCCACCCTTTCCATAACCTTAGCCCTAGACTGAGGCTTCAGAGCCCAGCAGGGCACCCAGGTGGATGGAGTGGAGACACAGTTACACCCCACCCCTGCCTAAGTGGGAGGTGACTCAAGCACAGTCCCAGGTCGAGAAGTGGTGGGCTGCACCCTGAACCCCCTCTCTCTGTATTTGGATGGGCTGTGTTGCTATGATTAACTTATTAAACGCCCTGGTAATTATTTTAATTTGACTAAAAAAAAAATACTTTGGGAGGCATTGCGATGTGTTTGTATTTATTCATCCCCCCCCATAAAACCTGTGTTAAAACAAATGTTACTTTTCCCTCTTGTATATAGACCCTCCCTTTTTGAAATAGACCGCAGGGACTGCCATTAGATCGAATGGCAAGTCTTTATAGAAAGTGTTTTGCATAATTACATACCAAAGCCAGAACAGTCACCTCCACATTTTATGGGTCACAAACCATCAACAATTGCCACATTATTGTCCCCGAAACCTTCGTCCCTTCATTGACGGAGCGGACTCTGCTGCCTAATCTAGAACGGGAGAAGATGGAAATTTCTCCTAATAAGAGCCCGAGAAGATTATGTCCCCACAGACAACGTGTTTACATATAGTTATAAAGTTCAGAGGACCGGCGGGGAGAGGAAGGGAAACGGGACTAGGCCTGATTAAGGCTCATTGGGCTAATATAGATAGCGCATCAAAGCAGCGCTCCCCTTTTCAAATCCGTCTGCTTTCCTACCTTTGTCATGCGGTAATTAAGATATTCTTATTTAGACAGACAGCTTCTCTGGTAACTGAATAATATTACGTCCTTTGATGTCAAACTTTTGACACTTATCACACCAGTACTGGGCAATTTAGCACAAATGCCCTCCTTAAAAAAAAAAAAATTAAAACAAGAAGAAGAAGATAGAAACCCCCATCGGCTTTGAAGACATCTAATAAGTGTGATCCTGGAATCACCAAATGATCTAAATCGCCGCCGACAGGCCGCCGGGCTAGAACTAATATTCGGGGTTACATCATGAAGCTGAATTTGAGTTTGAGCTCATTGAGGCGGTATTGGTGGCCCTGCGACGGGAGGCCCGCAATTCCTGCGCCCCCATTCCGCACCCCCAGAGCCGCTGCCCCGAGAGAGAGGAAAAGCCGCGCAAAGTCTCGGGGGTCGGGGCAGGGATGGGGCTTCCGCCGAGGTGCAAGCAGCTGCCTGCGGAGCTCGCGGTCGTCGCCTCGGCTCCGGAGAGCCGGACAGGACCAGCCACCTACGCCCCGCAGGACACGTTGCCATCGCTTTCCGAGCTTAGTTGCCAAATTTGGGATTTGCCAGATGGCAGGATTATCTCCGCGTCTGTTATATGTGTGGGGGTGGGGGCGGAGAGCGAAGGCAGGGAGGTCCGGAGACCGCGCTGAGTCCTTTAAATCACACGCCCGCTCCCTCTTTGCCCACCGTGTGCCGCCGCCCGGACCCTTCCCGGGGCCCTAAGCGTCCCCGAGCCGCCCCGCAGCCGGCAGCAGGCCGAGTCCCCGCCGCCCCTGCCCTGCCTACCGGCCCGGGTCCACATCTGCAGACCCGGCCCCGGTGCCCAGATGCCAGGAGCCGAGGGAAGATGAGAGCTCTTCCCTCAGAGGAGAAAAAACGGGGGTAGGAGAGTTGGAAGTGAAGGGGGCACAGAGGGCGGGTTAGGAGGGATGAGACTGCCACGGTGACACCTGGAAGGCATTGTCCTTGCGAGCGACACCTGTCAATCTCCGCTCCGGGGTCCCGGGCCGGGGGCGGGGAGGCCACGGGTCTCCGCGGTGATGTCATCGCAGAGTCCCTTCCCGGCGGAGGGCGGGGGAACGGGGAGGGGCGCAGAGCCCCGCGGCTGGAAGAGGGTGGGGGAGGAAAAGAAAGAAAATAAACTGCAGTCGCGCTCCCTCGCCGCGTCCTCAGCTTCGGATTTCCATGGCAATCAAGAATCCAACTTTAGGGTTATTTCTAACCTGGAATGACCCGTGTCGCCTTTTCACGGGAGTCGGAGGAATAGGGTTACAAGCTGCTACCCCACACAGTCCCCCCAGTCCTTGGGTGGGGGGCGTCATCCCAAACCCTTGAAGTGTCTGACCCTTCCTCCAGACCCAGCTCCCTCCTTTCCTGGCGATTGTTCCAGGCGCAGGCTTCAGGCTTAGGAGGAAACACCCGGGGATGAGTTTTGAAAGTCCTGCGATATTGCAGGGGCCGCGGAGAGAGTTAATTAACGCCGGGCGAGCGCAGCCAGGGGGAGAGGGGGCCTCGGCGTGGGTGGGCGCGCCAGGTCCAAGGTGGGGGTGCGCGCGGTGCGTGACGCTTGCGATCTGGAGGCCCCAGCTTGGAGGCCGCGACGGGGAGCGGTGGGAGTGACAGCGGTGGCCTTCGCGGGAGGGGGGTGCTGAGGCGACCCCTGGAGTCTCCTGTTGGTCCCGGGGAAATTCTCATCTCCCACCTACTGAGCTCTCACCCCCACCCCCTGCGCACTACTGGACTCTCCCGCTTTCTATTCTTTTCGGTCTGAGCTAATTAGCAGCCTGCCAGCGGCCTGATTTATGGAAACGCTCGGGCGGGCGAAGGCGCGCCGCCGGCCGAGTCCCGGCTGCCTCGGGACCGAGTGGAGGAGGAGTCTCCCCGCGGCCCCCTCCGGCGGGTTTCTCGCCGCCCGGATGGAAACTGGAAGTTGCCGTCCCCTCTCCCCCGCGCCCTAGGCACCCAGCCTGGGAAGGTGGGGGACCCTGGCACCAGGGGGGCGGGCGGGCAGGGGCCAGTGGCTACGCATCCGCCCACTGAGTCCCGAGGCCGGCAGGTCTCAGCTCCCGCTGACCCGGAGGGCTATCCGGACGCGGACAGAGCGAGAGCCTGGTGCGACCCGGGTGGGCGCCTCCCTTCTCACGTCCTGCTCTCCAAAGCAGGGAGGGGACGCTGCCCGAGGTGGGCCTCAAGCCCCCAGGCCGAGAGGAGGCTGCCCAGGCCAGGGTGGGGCCGAATGGACGCACCCACTCGGCTTGTCCCCAGCGCTAGACAGTCCCAGGGGAGGGCGTGGTCCACTGCGCTCCCCTCCCCCTCACTTTCTCTCGGATCTGAGGGGTCCTCTGAGTCGCAAGCCAGCAGCCAAGAGTCTGGGAATTTCAAGCTCAGTGAATTTCGGGCCACAGACAGTCCCACCAGGCGGGCACTTGTCCCCAAATCGGGCGCCGTCTCCTGACCTTCCGTGGACTGCTCTCCATGGTCAAGGGAGGAGATGGGAGGAGAGAGGCTCCCCCTCTTTCCTGTTGACCCCAGAACTGAGGAGGAAAAGGGAAGGGGTGCGGGAGTCAGGGGAGGACCTGTGGCTCGTACCCCAGCAGCCCCCAGACGCCCGGGGCCCACATTGGATGCCGGGATCAGGCTGAAGGCACCCACCCCACTGCCATGTCTGGCTCTGACCTAAACTGCGGTTGTGGGGAGCTGAGATCTCCAAGAAAATGTGTTTATTTTAAAACACCCACCAGGGCACCTTCCTCAGAAGCCATACCTGGACTCTGGGAGGGGAGTCGATGCAGAGCTGACACCCTCCCCCCAGCACAAGACCCCCGCCCCTGCCCTCCTCTGGTTTCCCTGGCAGATTAGGGTCCTTGGATGTCACTGAGAACCCAACACCCACCAGCCTCCCAGGACCTCTGGGAAATTTCATTTTCTGCTCTACTTCCTCGCCTTACTCCCAGGCCTCTGCCAAAAGCCATCATTTCCAAAAGATTGGTAAGATCGCGGTTTCCTGCAGGCCCTGGCCCTTCCCCACCTGCCTGGAGAAGGAAGTTGACACCCTCCGCTGCTGGGGAGCTGGGCTGAGCACCCATCTATATCGTGGCCTGCAGGGCGGCCCCTCTGAATTTCCAGCTCTGCTGAGGGCTGCGGTGGCCCAAATCCAAGGCTGAAGTCTAAGTGGAAATGGAGACCCAGCCTCATGAAAATGTCCCCTATAGGCAGCAAGGGTCCCAGGCCTGCTGGGTCACCAGAGGGCCATGCCGCAAACGCAAGTCCTCCCCTGCCAGCCGCTCTCACTGAGCTTGTGGGCTGGTTTCAGGACCCACCATCAGCACAGCAAATGCTGGCTCTTAGGTGCTCAAATAATGTTCTTCATTCGTCTTTTTCAAGGTTGATTCATAGCAATCGACAGGTTAAAGCCTCATCTGACTTCATTACTTTTAAAAGCTGTCTATTTCACAACTGTCACTTTTCATCACTTAAGTCGAATAAATACTTGAAGAAATGAATTGGAAGAGACTTTTAGATCATGTTTATAATTCTTGGTCACCACGTTAACATTCCTAATGGCCTGACCCTCTGAGTGTCTGTAGACTCCTAAATTGGGCTGAAAATTCCTGCATTTATACTAGAAAACTTCAATCGAGGTGAGGTGCCCGGGAAACACGGGCTAAAAGAAATGCAGCTGGTGACAAGTTGGTGACCCGGTGCCGGCTCAGCAAAGCTTCCCAGAGGTGGCCAGGGCCCAGGCGGGGTAGCCGCAGCCACTGGGTAGGGGGATAGCTGAAATTTCAGGGAGTTCTGCTGCAATGAATTCCTGAAAAGAGGGACCAATTTAAAGCCACCCACAGGCCTTGCTCTGGCCCCACGGAGCGGGGCTGCAAACCCACGAGGACGTTCATGCAGCGTGGCCATGCTGTTCACGGTTACTGTCACTATTATTTCGATCTTTGTTTCAGAAATGATTTTAAAGGGCCTCCACAACCACAGGTTGAGCGTGGTGGGTGAAAGGCTTGTCAGATGCCCCTGGGACGCAGAAGTGTGGGAACGAAACCGCGGGCATGGAAGTGCGTTCAATAAATCGAAACAGTTTCTTCTTCTGTTTTGCTGCCATTTGCCCAATGGTGGGTCTTCTACCTCTGATCTTAGTCTCTCTCTCTCTGTCTCTCTCCCCCACCCAGATACAATCAGTTCTCCGACATAAGCCAAAAAAAAAAAGAAAGAAAGAAGGAGAGAGAGGAAGAAAGGAAGGAAGGAAGGAAGACAGGAAGGAAGGAAAGATGGAAGAGAGAAGGGGGGGGAGATAAAACGAGAAAGGAAGGGAAGGAAAATCACAGGAAAGGAACCTATCAAATAGGAAACCTACCAAGTTTGGGGGACACAACAATATCCATCCCAGTGCACAAGATTTTGTTTTTTTCTGAGAGAGAGAGAGAGAGAGAGAGAGAGAGAGAGACAGAGACAGAGAGACAGAGAGAGAGACAGAGAGAGAAAGAAATTGTCCTGAGTTGGGTGACTCCCTTGCTGCGTTCAGACCCGGGGCCCGCATCCACGCGTCGGCCCCACCCGCGTCCCACTGCAAACTCGAACTTCGCAGATTCCCCCGGAGCCACCGCCACGGCCCGGCCGCGCTCCCCGCTGTCGCCCGCCTTTCCCGGCTGTGGCCTCGGGCCTTCGCCCACCCACGGACAGTCGGCCCTGCGGGTCGGAGAGCTGCCCGATTTTCGCGCGGAGGCTTTGGGAAGCCGGCATTCACCTTGCTCGGTGGCGGCGGCCTCGCAGCGGGAACGCGGCGGACAGCCGGGCGCGCTGCCGTGCCCTGGAGCGCCACCTCGCTGCGGAAACTGGAATTACGCGGCCATGCCTCCCAGCCTTACGCAGCCTAACTTGACCGTCCCCGGACTTTTCCCCCCAAACCCTAAGAGAAGCTTCAATCTTCTTCCCACCCACTAACACCCATGATCTGTGACCGACGTATCGCACGATGTCTGCATTGGGATCAAGGGAAAATAACAGGAGAAAGAGAAAAAAATATATGCGTACAATTTCAGCAAAGCTAAAGTGCTATGTTGGTAGAAAAGATAACAGAAATGAAAGATGTGTTCTCAGAGACCATAGGTTCGGGCCGCCAGGTTCGGGCCACTCAGCTGTGGCCTATGCAAATATCTCCCATCAAGCGGGTTCCCAGGAAGTCATCCTTCCCACTTAGATTTCCACCGAAACTCAGTCATTCCGGTCAGTCAGACACCAGAGGGGCTCTGCCAGGCCAGTGGCCAGGCTATTGGAACCTCGTACCCCGCAGCCTTCGGCTCTGCTGACGAAAATAACTACAAAATACAGCCCGGAAACCTGGGCGCCTGTCGGCCAGTGAGGGCCGCAGGCAGAAGGTAGAGATTACACCGCATTTCTCTCTAAGGAGGAACTGGGCATCTGGCCCTGTTTTACCCATTTGGTAACTTCTGAGTTTCACCTCACTCTTAAATCCTCGCCACGAAATACTATAGAGAAAATTGAATTCACTGTATGGTGAGTCTTTGCTTCCATTTGTTGCAAAACGCGCACCACCCCCAGAGACAGGTGTTCTCAGGAAAAACAAATTTCACAAAACAAGATTTCTTCTGCGAATTTGCCAAACGTGGTGTAAGACTAGAGTGTCTGTCTTGTGGTCCTGTGAGGATTGGTGCAGCGTCTTTGTTTTGAGGGGGGTGGACAGGATCTTTTCCTAACATAATTTAGACTCTTTTTCTAATGGACTGCCAGTGCGTTTTTGTTTTTGTTTAAAGGAGCTCAGTGGATGCCACCTATAACCCAGGCTGAACTGGAAAGTAGGGGGTGGGGGTCGAGCGCGTGTGTGTGGTGGTGTTTAAGCCCCTGCGTCTCCCGACCTGAGTAAACTCAACTTAGAAACCCTTCCTTCCTGAGTTGGCAGGTTGAGCTCCCAACCGGCAGGGAAGTGCCTTCTCCTTGTAACCAACACTCCTCATTGCAGATTAGCAGGTTCTCCGAGAGCCTTAGCTTAGAAATTACAGGGCTGAGCCAAGAAAATAGCCAGGTCGGCTTTCTGGGTGGTTTGTCCCTTCTCCATCAGGCTAGGAAAGATTCCTCCTGAGAGTTCATGCAGGAAAGAGGCCCCGAATTGAATGGGGGCCCCTCACCCCAGCCAGCTGAGGAGGGGAGGCCGGCCCCTGGGGTGCTGGAGGAACGCTGCACGAGGCAGCAAGGAGCTGTTGAGAGATCCTGGGAGCCAAGAGGCTGGGAGCTGAGATCCTGGGAGCTGAAGGACCCCGGGGTCCACCAAGGGACAGCGGTGAGGAACAGGGACAAAAGCAGAAGAGAGTAGAGCCCAGCAAAGGATAGGCTTGAATCTCCATGCCCACTGTTTTTGAGAAGTCTGTACATTGGCAAGGTTTCCCGTCGCTCTTTCTCTTTCTCCCTCCCTCCTTCGCCTCCTTCCATTTCTCTCTCCTCCACCCCTCTTCTCACACTCACATTTTCTGGTGTGTGTTTTTTTTCCCACCGAATAATGCCTGGAGATGAAAAATGATTTTTATTGCTATTACACTTCCCACCGCAAGATGCAGTGCAAGGCGCAGAGTTTGTATTACAACTATGTCACAATGTTTCATTGATGCAGAACATGTAGCCAGAGGGTGTTGCTAATGACGCCTGGATTAGAGGGAGATGGAGACTAGAAGGAGAGAGAGAACAAGGCCGAGGAAGGGAGAAGGGAGAGGAATTGCATTAGAGAATGGAGGGGGAGGGGGGTCGTCACATAATCAGCTCTAATAATCAAATCAGGATATTTTCAGATTTCAAGGTTCTTTCCACGCTTGAGAGTGTGAGCTAGAGAGAAACCAATACCCTTTTAAACAGCACGAAAGTCTTTTTTTGCCTGTTAACAACTATTAATTGTGCCACTTAACAGAAGAACTCTCCTTTAAAAAGAACCAAACTTCGAAAAACGCTTAATATCAGATTAAAGGCTTTTCCGGGAGCCGAGGCCGTTTGGAGGGAGGTGGGGACCCGGTCATCACCGCAGGGTGTGTGGAGCGCATCGCGGCCTGCAGAGGCTCCACGCCCCCGCCCGTGGCCCTGCACACATGTGGACACAGGCCTGTGACCGCCTGGTGGGGCCCAGGGTGCCTGCCGGGGCGGCCCGGGCTCGGCCTCCGCTCGGCCTGGGCGCAACTGCCCCTGCGGGCTCCGAACTCCCCTGCGCCCTCCCCCGGGACGAGCCCCACTTAGGGAAGCGGGAGGTTTCGCGGTTCCTACCGTGGCCCAGGCCGGTCCCACCGCCCAGCAGTCCGCTTCTGCCCCCGGGGCACAGCGAGGAGGGCATTCCCTGGGGGCTGCGGCCCTTTGAACCCGGGGAGCCCTGGGCTCCCGCCCAGACGCGCGGAGCTCGCTCCGAGCTGGGCTGCGGAGCGGAGTGTGGGTGGCGGGTGGGGTTGAAGGGGAATGGGGGAGGCGGGAAGGGGGTGGAGGGGCGGGGGCGGGAGCCGGGCGTTAAGCCTGGAAGCTTGGCTGTTTACCCAAACGATTTTCCTTTCAGGCCCAGACGCCAATGAGGCAAGATCAAACTCCCCTCTTTTGGGGGTGTGAGTGTGTGAGTGTGTGTGTGTCCTCCACCAAGCGGGGCTTTGTGAATGGGGGCTCCGAGACGCCGGCTGGGAGGGAGCAGAGGCTGACCCGGGCACCAGCGCCTCCTCCCGGGGGCTGGGAGAAGCCAGGCGAAGGGCGCCCCAGACGCACTGTGGTCCGGAGTCCGGGAAGCCAGCGACACGGCACACAGGCCGCAGAGAGCGAAGGGCCGCGTCCCCAAAGGCCGAGTGGGGAGACGCACAGTCGTGTGTGGGAGAGGGAGGAGAGAAAATCACACGAATCACATCCTCCTTCCAGGCCCTTAATTTGCGATGTCTCCAAAGCTTAAACCTAGCTCCTTAGGCCGCTGATTCCTTCCCGACTCCCTCGCTCGAGCTCTATTAGCTGCAAATTAGGCCAAGGTTTTGGCGATTACGGTACAATGCGGGCCTCGTGACACGCGCCGCTGGGCCTGCGCCTGGGTCCCGCGCCCCGAAAAGTGATTAGGAAGCAAGAGGGGATGGGTGGATGGATTGACAAGACATTTGTCATTTTTAAAGGGGTCCACATCCAAGAACATCCACCAGCCTGGGGCAGGGGGAGGGGACAGACGCGGGGTGGGGGTGGGGAGTCCGGGTCGCAGCGCCGCAGGTGCTCACCGATCTGGGCGTGGCTCTTGCCGCTGCCCCAGGGGCCTGCAAGGGCTGAAATGTCGTTTGCAAAATAATGACAATAGTATTACTATTACTGATGAGAAAAATCAGGAAGGCGGAGTTATGTTTATTTAAGGGGGTAAGCTGACATCCGGCTGGCTACCTGGCGCTGTACGTGTCTCCGACCACTCATTCCCCTCGGCCCAGGCCGATGAAAGGCTCACCCAAAGAATTGTTTCTAGAAGAAAAAGGTGTCATTCCGATGCTTCTGACTCAGCTACAGCTGCGCGCCCTGCCTCGGCTTGCCCCTGGTCTCCCCCCCCCTTCCAACACACACTTTCTCACGAAAAGTTCCCTCTTCCGTTGTTTGTTTTAAAACAACGAACCATTCTCCCCCCCCCCCAAGGATGGTATTGGGCCGAAATGCCCCTCCCCCGGCGCTGATCTGGGCGGGCGCCTTCGGGTCCTGCTAACCCTTGCTTCAGGCCTCTGTCTGCTGCTCACCGTGGCCCAGGCCTGAACACACGTCCCGGGGAAGGGGGGAGGCATGGCAGAGGCCTGGGGGTTTCTTCCGGCGTGTCGGGGGTGGAGGGCCGTGGCTGCAGGGCTCAGGGCGGCAGAGGGTGGACGGCAGCCGTACTGTGGTCCGTCTGCGACAAATGTGTCTGGGAGAGGAGCTCCTAGAGCAGCCAGCTGTGCTTACCGTGCTTACTGAGAACAGCAGCAGCTAACATTTATTGAGTGCTTACTATGTGCCCGCCATGGCGTCCGTGCCCCTGGGAGCCTCCAAACCTGAGGGCAAAGCACATGGCCAAGGGTAGGTGTCCCAGTGGGAGGCGGAGGTTCGGGGGCAGGTGACTGGTTGGGGGGATGGCACGGCTGGGGGGTGAGGTTTCTCGCCCGGTGAGGTAGGGCGCTGCGGGCAGGCAGGAGCCGCGCCACCGTGGCTTCGATCGTCTTCGGACAACTGGCCTGCTGCCCGCTCCGCGTGGCCATGTAGATGTGTGGGCCCCAGGCCTGCGGCCGGGGACAGCAGAGACCAACAGGTTCCAGGGGCGCTCTCGCTGCTTCGTCGCCCTGGGATGCTGGAGAAAAGCAGACTGGGCCGTGAGGGCCGCGAAGGCCAGGTGTAGGTCCTGGCGGTGCTGCTCCAGGGTGATGCGCCTCCCTTGCGGTGCCAGGGGCCGCTTGACCGACCCCGGGGCCTTGGGAGCCGGAGGAGGGACTCTTGGGCCTCGGCGACCTGGTGCGCACCCCCGGGCAGGAGCAGGGCGCGGGCGGCCGCGCTCCACGCCCCACCCCGCCGGGGTGCTCCAGCCTCCGTCCCAGGCGGGAGTTTGGCTCCGTTCACCGCATCGCCTTCCCATCCCCCTAAAGCAGGGGCTGAGACTCGCCGGTGACCCCGTGCCGTGCCCCGAGAAAGAAGCTGGCGCTGCGGCGCTCTGTGTGGAGACAAAAGGCTTCGGCGCTCAGACTCCTCCAGCCTCAGCCGCTGCGCGTTTCGCACCCGCCTCCACCTTTGCAGAGAAGGCGGGAGCAGGTGAAAGTGTCTTTGTAGGGGTGGCTCGGAGTAGAGAGCCTTGAGTGACCCCCCCCCCCAAACTGGACACCTCCAGGTGGAAGGACATACCCACCGCCCAGAAATAGAGTCTGCCCCCAGTACCCCCCGCCAGCCCCCATCCAAACACCCTCCTGTAAAGGGGTCCCCTGGCTGCTGGCTTTTTCCTCCTAGTCTCACAGCAAATCACTTGGCAGCTAGAAAACGCTTGCTCCGCTATCGACCTGCAGAGGTTACCTCTTTCCCTAAAAAACGACTCTGGTTTTCCAGCTACTAGATCCGAGGGAGAATTCACTGGTTTTATCATTTAAAAAAGTCTTTAAACTCTCTCTGGGTGTGAGATGTGGTGGGAACGCGGGGAGTCCCCTGCTTCCCCGCCCGGACTCCCTGCCGCACCTGGAACGCTAGTCCTGCGAAGAAGAAATGGTCTTTCCCTGCAGTCTATCATTTCGGGATTACAAATAACCACCGCGGGGCGAGCAATACCCCCGGCCTAGCAATATTGATAGATGATAGTAGCGATATTCACAATCGATCGTTTAATAGGCAGACGTCATCAATCACATTCAATTCCCTGACAGCACTTAATAATATAATTAAGATTAAAACTCAAGAGGTAGTGGAGGCAGCGGGTATTGATAGCGTCAAAAAAGTGCACTCTGGATATGATGGTGGGAGGGAAAAGGGCCTTTGGAATATATAAGCCCCTTCCCAAAAGGTCTTCTGGGTGCTCCAGAGGTGGGAGCCCTTTCGGCCCTGCCCCCTCCCACAGTCACACACCTTTCCTCCCCCACCCCCACCCCACACACACACACACACCACTAATCCCCAAAGAGTAAGATCCCTCTTTAGAAATGGTATCCGGATGGACAAGGAGAAATAGGGCTTGGCTTGGGTGTGTTTCCTGGGTTTAGGAATCTTTTTAAAAAGCCATCCCTTTAGCCTGGAATCTGGAGGGGAAAAAAATGTTCGGGAGACCTAGGTATGCACGCCGTTTGGTTCTTTCCATACAATTAACTTGCTCGGCCCTGTTTTCAAAATTACATGTAAATCACTGAACGTAGACAGGTCTGCCGTCCACACCTCCCTTGCAGTTCATTTGCCTGTGAACCTTTCTAATACTGCTTCCCGGTCAGAATTCTGGGCCTCGGGATGAAAACCAAAACTTCACAAGAAGAGTAAAAGCAGAGGGGCAGGGTCCATGCTCTTTGCCTCGTGGGTAGAGCTGACTGTCAGAGCGGCTAAAATTATTTCAAAGAGTGGAATATTAATCAAATCAATCAGACCTGACAAATGAGAAATATTTGAAAGTCAGTGGTAATTTACTACTTTGTTATTAGTTAAGAATCGTCTGCCTTGTAACAGTAATTAATAACACTTAGAAGGGAACCATTTGGAAACCCCCCCTCCCCGCCATTCTTTTTCTTTTCCTCTTTCTCTTAAGGAAGGAAAGAGAGAAAGGAAGCAAATGAGTGATCAGTAGAGACAGGAAAACCAGTGAGCCGGCTACGGGGAGAACAAAACTGGAAAATATGAAAGAAAGGGGAAAAAAAAGATTAGCCCCCTGGGAGACCATCAGGAAATAAAGCAAATACAGGAGGAGGGGCAGTAAATCAGAAAATGAATTCTGTAACCATACCCCCAGGAGCGGGCTAGCTAAAGGTTGAATTTCAAATGGTCCAGAAACCCCATGAAAATGAACAGTGCTGCTAAAAAATCTTGAAAGTAGCCCAGCTCCGACTCACGGCAGAGCCCAGGGTATTGTCTGTGGTGCCCTAGTTAACAATGTGTTTCTTTACAGCCCAGGAGCAGACGTGTGCAGGCTCTTTCCCCAAATTCCATCCCCGGAGACCCGACTGGCTTTTATGTTGTGCTGTTAACTGTCCCCTTGGTCACAGACAATCCCCTCCCCCCCAGCCTTCCATTGATTATTAGATGGTCTCAGCCCCACCTAAACAACACACCAAAATAATGACTTGTTGAAAAACTATAAATCATTTTAGTGTCTGAGCTTAGAAACCAACCCACTTTAGTCAACAGGCTTGTTGGGAAAAGGTAAAGAAATTCCAACCTTCTGCTCTGGGAGGAAACGCTGCTACTGACCTCAACTTTTATTGGCTGGATGGGGGGATTTTTCAGGTTGGCAAAAAAAGGATGGAGAGGGAAAAAGATAATAACTTGGGCAAACTTTATCTGGTCTTTATTATAATCCCCAGTCTTGTGTCACCGAGCTCAGGCTGGGTCTACAAAAGGTATCTAGAGAAGGAGATATATTGGTCTCTAAATTAAAAGATTCATTTGATATAAGAGGTTAACTGAAAGTCCCTATACCATGACTAGCTTCGGCAAACGCCACTGTCGTCAGCACAAAGGCAGTTCAAAGAAATCTTAAAAACACACACAGATACAGACACACAAACACATTCACCCACTTAAGCTGCAAACGCAGTTCTTTTTCCTTTGTTGTTTCTTCTGTCATTACAAACCCCCTGCTTCGTTCTCGGTGGCTGGGATGGGTGGCTCCCCCCTGGCACAATGCAGCTGAACTTGGCCATTTTGTAGCTTTTGCTTTTATTTAAAGAATAAGGGGGGGGAGAGAAAGTAAAAGGGGAGAAGTGAACTAATTCAAATAAAGCAGAATATGTCTCTGTAAATGACGGGCATGGAGGACGGAGAGAGACGTGGATGGAGGAAAAGAGCCCTAGGATGGAAATAGGCAAACTGTTTGGAAATCGATGGAGTTTCCATGATTAGTCTAAGGACCCAATAGGAGTCTGGCACAGTGTGAGGTTGTGAAGAGCGGACCATGAGAGTGAATATTCGAGAGGGAAGCAGGGAGAAGACAGGGCCCAGATCCGGGCAACAGCAAACTATGGAGATGCTAATGAGGGAAAATTAACCTTCGGGTTGGGTCTGTGACATGGGCCCTGCGTTGAATGCTTGACCCAGGGGCTGCAAAGGGGCTGCAAGCGGTTTTGCTCTGCGCCAGCGAAATGAGATAATCGCTCTGCAACCCACCAGCCTTGGTGCAAACAGGCTCTGAAACCCTGTTGTGGAGGGTGGACAGTAAGAGCACCTCCTCCAAAGACAAGGAAAACAAACGACAAGCAACCAGAACCATGACCAGGCAGAGGGAGCAAACCTAGGGGCGTGGGGCACCTTTGCCCAAACTCCGGAGCCCCTCTAGGCTGGCACTTTAAAGAAAAAGGAGGAGCAGGGCCTGGGGAATGAGAAATAGCTTCATCTTTGTTGCTCCAGGCTGTCACCAAAGGCCCAGATAACTGGGGGTAAATGGATTTTATCGCCAGGGCCGTGGCCACTGGGCCTGCAGAGTGTTGCTTAGCCCGAGAAAATGTATGGGGGGGCGGGGGGTAGGAGAAAGAGGGATAAAGAACAGAAGTTGAAGGGGACAGACACTAAAGCAAATAAAAAAATTCAAAGGGACATTTTAAAAGTGGAGTGCCTGTGGTTACACGTCATAGACACCCAGACTTTAAAAAACACAGGGATTTTATTAAACAAACAAGCCAACAACCAAACACACGTCAAAACCCCATTAGCTTCTGCTGTCCTAGGGGAAGGGGGTTTGAAAGGATTGTGGGGTTCTGCTAGGGACCCTTCTGGCAGAGCTCTCTCTCTCTCTCTCTCTCTCTCTCTCTCTCTCTCTCTCTCTCTCTCTCTCTCCATTTTCACAGAAACCCTGAGCTCCCTGATGGAGAAGGGGCCTCCCAGAAACTATACAGGGAGGGCTCCCTGTTGGAGGCGGAAGGGTCGTATTTCCAAGTAGAGACATCAACAAACCGCAATCTTAGTGACAATGACAGCGCAAAATTATGTTTAATGTTGCCAGGGGGAAAGGGGAAATATAAAATTAGTGCAGAGAAAATGTTTCCCAGACCTTCCTTCCAATCAGGGCAGAGCCTGTGGGCGGGCACAGCACGGGTGGAGGCAAAGGTTCCTGCCGCCCCAGGTGCCCTAGGAGGCCAAGGAAGCTTCTGGAGAGAGGTTCATGACACTCCACCCAATCACTTCACTTGGTTCAGAATCTCTTTTTTTTTTTTTTTTTTTTTTTTGAGACCACAGGATGTTGTAGACGTCCATCCTGGTAGAGATGACAGTTGAACGACTGGCCTGGTCAGTCCCAAAGCCACAGTGTTTTTAAATTAGCGAGGAGGCAGTGAAGGGATGGCTGGGCCTGGAAAGCAGACTAGGAAATGGGGGGGGGGTCTTTGCGCAGCCCCTACCCTCTTCCCACCTTCCTTTCAGGGAACCTGGGTGGCTGTCGGGAGAGGATGCTGGGGGGAAGTAAGAATTATTGAATATATTAGCAAGGCCCTCTTTGGAACTTGCTATCAGCTGCCGGGTACAGGTGGGCAGGACCCCCAGCCTTCTCAGGAGCCCCCGTCTCCATAGGTGCACCCCCACCAGCAGCCAGGGTCAAGGGCAGGAAGGCGGCTGCTAGGCAGCTAGAGGATTGCCTGAGAAAGCCAGGCAGTGGGAACGGTGGCATTTTCAAGGAGGAAGCAGTTTCTGGTCAATGCAGGAGATTATTTCCTAAGATGCTTTATTTAAAGAGACAGATGAGAGATGCGGAGGGTGGGGGGAGAGAATATACCCCCTATCTCTGTCCTGCTGTGGTTATAAAGACTATAATTTGCCTTTGTCTGGAAACCACTGTACCATTGTGATTATTAACAGAGTTTTCCTTCTTAGTGTCAGGTAAGGGGAAGAGGATGAATGGAAAATTCATTTTCAAATAATACAAATTGAAAATAAACGTATTTTTAAAAACTAAATCTGGCTGGTAAAAGGCAGGAGAGGAGAGACTGCAGTCAGAGCGAGAAAGGGGAAAAACAGAAAACTGTGTGATTTTTTTTATATAAAAAGACGAATCTGTGCAGAATAATCAAGAAAAACACGTTGGGAAGCCATTGCCATGTTTTATGTGGTGGTTCCAAGACTGCAGGGAAAATGGGGAAGCAGCTATCGGTGGGGGCTGCAGTTCTACACTTTGATTTTAGCAACAAGTATCCGAAGATCTAAACTAATTGATTGTCAAGTTCCTTGGCCCTTCTCCAAAGAGCAATATAGATTTAATTGTATGTTGCTTAAAACTCCATTTCTCGAACAGTGTGAAACATGTAATAAAAGTCATAAACCCTATCGGGGATCCCCCCCACACACAAGCACAAATACCCAACTGACACTTGGAAATCTTAGCTAATACTCCTAATGGGTTAAAAAACAAAACGGCCTCTGAGAAAGGGTAGCCACATAATAAAATCTAAACCGTTCATCCATTTTAACTCATTCAAAAAGAACCTGCGGTTGTGGGTGGGATGCTTTGCGGGGGAGGGGTCCGGGTGAGGAGACCCCCACATCAGACGTCCGACTTGTTCAAACGCGGTCCAGCTCAACCACACTCCCTTAAAGAGAAGCAAGCCCTGGCCTTCCAAAAGCCACCAGAAATGTCTCTCCCCGGGAAGCCGGGGCTGAAAGTTGCAGCCGCACGGCCTGGCGGGCGCGCGCTCTCCTCGCTCTCGCTCGCGGAGAGGCTGGGACGCCACCGGCTGCGCTGCCGCTCTCAGCCCGGCTTCCCCCGAGGGAGACGGGCGACTGGCGGCGGGCAGAGCGCTCCAGATCGGCTCTGCGAACCCCCCCTCAGCCCCTCCCAGGCAGCCTCCCCGCATTGTCCTCCGTTCTCGGGACCCCCGTGGCTGTTGGCGTCTAGAACCGGCCCCCCGGGCCCCCCTCCCCTGGCCCGGGGCATCTCGGAGAAGGGACGAGCCCCAGCCCCGCCTCCGATTCGATCCGAGATCAGGCGCGGCCGCCAAGTTCGCCGCCGTGCCCTGGCGTGGCCACGCGGGCCGGCTGCAGGCCGAGAGCTGTAAAAATCCACGTGAGCCGCCCCCTCCTCCCGCTGCCCGCGGCCCCTGACACGGCTGCATTGAAGCCCGCCCGGAGGTCCCCGAGGTCTCCGAGTGTGACAGTACTCAGCATAGCGGGTAGATGGCACAATTTTCTAACATTTAGAGAGAGGAACCCACGCTGGGAGCAATAAGTCCATTTAAAAGCCCTTTATTTAAAAGGAACAAAGATAAGTGACAAGCGAAGCACAGAGACATCTCAATGAAATTTCCAAAGAAGAAAGAGAAATCAGAGGCCAAAGCAAATGCGAACTGGCCTTGATGGAACAGGCCAGCACTTTCCTCCCCCTCCAAGAGAAAGATAAAAGACAAAAAGAGAGAGGGGGTGGTCACTGGGGCCGTGCGCATTAAGGCTCACAGTCCAAACCAAATTCTAAAAATCCACAGCCACAGAAACTTTGAAATGGCCGGGTGGGCTCTGCCGGGGCAGGTGGGCAGAAACCTGGGCTGCTCAGGGAAAGCGTCTTGGAAGTTCTGCCTGGGTCTTCAGGTTACATTCTAACCTTGGATAACAGCCGCCTCTGCTTTAGCTTGGCGGGGTCCAGGGAACCCAAGGGGAGCGGACACGCAAGTGGGCACAGCCGGGGCCCCTCGGCGGGCATGGGGTCCCACGGCCTTCGTGGCCGGCCGCCTCCCCTAGAATGGTACCCAGGGCTGGGCGGCAGGCCCAGCGAGGATCCCACGACTTAAGATTCGGTCAAAGCCAGGACCCTCAGGAGTCCCCTCGCAGACTCAGGAACAACTGTGACCCTTTCAAAACCAAGAGTGGCACAAGGGCGTCCACTGAGGTCTCCCAGCAAAGCCAGGGCAGGCCGCTTGTCACCGTGTGCTCTCGCCCTGCCACCACCCGCTACCCACCTCTCAACCTGCGTGCCAGGTCCCCCACGCCAAGCCGCCACGAGACCCGCAGGCCGAGAAAAGGGACAGCAGAGGGGAGGGGGCTGTGGTCCTCCAGCTCGGCCCAGGCCCGCCAGGCGGGCGGAGGAAGGGGCGAGGCGGCTGGCGCCCGCAGGGGACCAAATGATTGTATTTGGGTGGGTGCTCGCCGACATATTTGCTGAGTAAACCTCCCTCGCTGTGCCGAAGGCGAATCCCCGTTGATAAATCCATCATTACCGTTCGGATTCAGGGAGGCAGCCGCGCCACTAAATTCATCTTACATTTGTAGCGCTTTAATAGACATTTATTAAATGCTTTTAGAGAGAGGCATGGGGCGCGTGATTACATACTAGTTATAGACAGAACATAAAGACCCACGTTAACACCCATTTGCAGGAAGGAAGGAAGAGGCGGGGAGGGGGGAGTAAGGCCGAGGGATGAAGCGAGGGGAGGCCAGGAGATGTGGGGCTGGCGGGCGGGCGGGGGCACAGAGCCTGGGCGTTATGAGCCAGGGCTGCCTGGCGGGGAGCGAGGCGAGAGCCGCGGGAAGCCGCGGGCGGCAGAGCAGAGAAGTCCCCGCTGGCCTCCCAGTTCCCTAGGCATTCCCTTCTCTTGCACCCCTACCCCACACGGCGTGGGGGGCTCCTGTTCTCTGTGCCAGGGCACAAGGGACGTTCGTGCTGCCTCAGACGACCCCTTTCTGCCCCCACCCCTCACATTCATCCTTCACTTTATTCCAGGCCTCTGCAACTGAGATTCCTTGGATCAGCCAAGCTAGGGAGAGAGGGAAGGGAGCCCCCGCACTTCAAGACCCTAAGAGGTCCTTTAAAGCATCCTCTCTGCCTCACCCACCCCCAAACCAGTTGGCCAGAGAGCTGAGCCAGGCCTCCCTCCGCACAAAGCAGACGCCTGGCCACGGGGTGGGATGGCCTCCGCGCTCCAAGGGTTCCCTGGCCTGACACGCTCCGCTCGTGGATCCCTCCTCCGCCGGGTGCCACCTTTGCACCTCTGACCATCTTGGACTTTGGGGACCTGCTATGGGTTTGTCCCGCGCCCCCGCACCTCAACCGCAGGGAGCTGGGCCTGCAGGAGTGTCTGGGCCTCCAAAGGGCCTAAGGCCTTCCTGGTCACTCCAAGGCCTCGCCTAAAGGCCCAGTCCCTGAGCTGCGTCAGTTCTGCGCGCGTCCTCGCTCCCCCGGGACGCCGCCACCGACCTGGGCCCGGAGAGACCCTGTCAGGACTCCTGGCCCTCCCTGGCTCCTGGTAAGGAACACTTCCGCTATCTCCAAGTTGCCATAAGAAAATAAATACAAGTGACACTGTGCTGGGCCAAAGCTCATTAGTTCGTTGTCCAGGCCTAATAAAGGAACAGAAGCGCAAATTATAGAGTTCAGCTTCAACACACGCTCTGTCACCCGAGATCAGCGTACCTCGAGCCTGATTCCAATTGCTCCGAACTTACTGCGCAGTTCGCCCCCCACCCCCCTCCTCGCGAGCAGGAGGTTGGGTGGGAAAATATAGTCCCAAAGAGGGTAATGATCAAGCTTTTCCTCTCGGAAGCCTGCGCCACCTCATTTCCCATCAGTAATCCCAATAAAATTAACGTCGTGGCTGCAATTGAAAAGAGGAGGGCCCGCGACACTCCTGAAATAACACACTCTCCCCCAGCAAAAGGTAAAAACCAAAACGGCCCTTTGTTCAGCTAATTAACGAAGGCCCAACTCCGAAAGCAGATGTGTTTGCTTAGCTAATCACAAGCATGTTTCTTTCAAGGAACGTCATTTCGAGGGGGCCTACCCCCCAGGCCCTCTCTGCCTCAGGGGTGTCTCACCCCAGACTAAATCTCGAGCCTGATCCCAGGCAGCCCATCTCTCACACCTTTCTCCCCCTCAGCGCTACCCCAGTAGGCACCTCGGCACTCGCCCCAACGCCAGGCCTGCAAGACGCAAGGGAAGAAAAAAAAAATAAAAGTTTTAATGACACAGATGCCATATTAAATGAGGCAGTTTTACAATTCACTTTGAATAGGACGCTAACTTATTACAAGTGTGTTATCAGAAGGACGATAAGATTTATAACTCCAAGAGTCAGCTTTTCGCCTTAATGACAATGGATGTGAAGGGGAGGAAATCTGTTCTCTATTTGAGACGAGAGTCCCTTCCTTGTTTTCGGGCATTTACAGATGTGTCCAGGGGAGCAGATACCAAGCCCTTTGTGTCTCCTTAGGAAAAATTCTCCCCTTTCTCTTTGGTTATCAAACCAGGTCTCCTTGCTGGGTTAGCACCTCGCTCAGCTTCTGAGCGTGAGCTTGGGAGAGGAAAAGAGAGAGAGAGAGAGAGAGAGAAGGAGATAGGAGTGGGGATGGAAATGGAGGTGGGGGGAAGCGGCTCTCAGGCCTGTGGTTCACGCAGCAAAACTATTTCCCCGTCTTTCTTTGCCGTACAAAAGATGGCTTTCCCCTAAACCAACACAGTGAGCAAACTTTAAAAAACTGGGGTCCTATTACAAACCAACGCCCAGCACTAACTGCTTTAAAATTACTGCATAATTAGATTTAGTTGAATTTCACCATTAATTAGGCAGCCGCACTGCAGGGAGCCTTTGAAATCTGAGAAAATGGGAAAAATCATCTGAAGCACGTTTTTTAAACCCAACTTCAATAAATCTTGATGAGGCCCGGAATTCAGAGAGTACCTCGCTTCCCTCCCAGGCGGCTGAGGGTAGGGGTCTCCAGGCCCGAGCTGAGGCTGGAATTGGATGGATGGGGCAACTGCCTCATCCGCTGCGAGTTCGGTCTCTGCAGAGGCCCTCGGAAGACCCTCTCTGGGAGGCCAGGTCTCTCCCACGGCCGGCCTCTCCCTCTCTCAAAGCGATTAGAGAACGGGGACCCTCCGCTAAGAGCGCGCTCCTGCCAGGGGCGCCGTCCACGCGGGTTCACACTTCTCTAGGGCCTGCGACCACCCGCTTGGAACCGACCCTCAGCCTCTGCGCGCCCCCAGTCAGCCCTCCGCCCGGAAAGCCACCTTCACTACAACTTTGACCTGCAAGCACCAAGTTCTGCTCGCGTCCGGCGGGGTCCGCAGCCTGGCCCCCACCCCCAGCTCGGCCCGCGCAAAGCCCCGCGCAGCCCCTGCATTAATGAGCGCGAGAAGCGACCGAGGTCTGCACACACTGGCCTCCCCTCCTCCTCCCCGTATAGCATTAAAACACTTAAGATCGTTGGAGGATCCAGACTTTCGCTTTTCCTAATATGATGCTTGTTGAGAGGAGAGGCATGAAATAAACTCTCCTGATTATTGGGGGTGGGGGGTGGGGGCGAACAGAGAAGGGGATCCTGCATGACCCCTATTTCCCCTACGAATTCTGCTGCTTTAATTACAGAATCACCGAGGACCGCACTCCTCGGCCAACGCGAGTTTAAAAGAGTGCTTTCTGCCTGCAGATGGAATGGCCTTTAGCCGCCCCCCCACCACCACCACCTTTTTTTTTTTTTTTTTTTTCTGTTTAGGAACCAATGTGTTTCCTATTACCCGGCCCTGCCGTGCCTGGCAGCCGGCGCTCGCGGAGCGATGGGAGACGCCATGTTGGCTCAGCTCATAGAACCAAGTCAAAAGCGAGCTTCGAGGCAGAGTTTCACACGCTCCGGCTCCCCCTGACCGCCCCCCGCCCCCGCCCCCCCGCCTGCCGCCGCCGAACGCACAGCCCGGGAGTGCAGCTCCGCGCGCCCGGCACCCCGGACTTTCCGGGGGGCGCGGGCGGAATTCCGCCGTGCGTAAGTGGGGGGTGGGGATGGGGGCGGGGGCGGGGGGGGCAGGCGCTTTCCCGCGGCTGCTGCCAACTCCAGGCCCCCGGCCCCGCTGCCGCCGGATGCTACCCCGGCCGTGTCCGCGGAACCGGCCCCGGACGCCGCCCGCTAACTTTGCGCCCCAGCCCCTGGCGGCCCGGCCCAGGCAGAGCTCCTGGTGAAAGGCCGAGGCTGGGCGACCGCGCGCCGAGCGATCCGGCTGGAATCCCCCCCACCGCTCAGCCGTCCCCCCACGTTTGTTTGAAAGTGGCGAGAAGCAGCGATCGCCCCCCTCTCTCTCGGACTATTGTTGCCTTTCGCGTCTAACTGGGTTCTCTCACACCCCCGAGCGCCGAGAGGAGGAGGGGGAGCGGGGTTGGGAAAAGAAATAAAGCGAGCTCAGATCAGATGGGGGAAAAAAAAAACAGCAAGGAAAAAGAGACACTTAAAGGGAAAGAGTCGCCATGTTTAGCAGCTTTTTTTTTTTTTTTTTAAAGATCTCGTCAATTTCACACAGAACGCACTCGCTGGGTCCCAGCCCTCGTCTTTTGTCCAATTCAGTCGCAGCAAAGATCTTTTGTTCTAACTCAGCGTGAAAAGAAAAACTTTCTTTAAATGCAATAAACTTAAACCAAGCTCAAGACTCTAAACAGATCCTCCTCCGGCCACTCTAAACATATACACGGGGTTTTGTTTTAACCGTTTGAAAAATTGGGGTTCCTGTTTTTCTCCCTCGCAGCCCCCAAGCTGACTGCTGAAACTTAGTGAGATTCCCAACGTCTAGAACACATGCTTAAAGCATAATAAAACAGGGACTGTCTTTTGCTTTGAAAATCATAAATTATAATTTAATGCCAATAATAATTTACAACAAATGGCTGTTTACAATAAACTAACACAAAACAAAGAAGGAAAAGGGCCTGTGTTTTACTTATTAGAGAAACTTCACACACTCACATGGATAGCACTTGCAAGAGGAGAAAATAAACAACCTACAAAACCTCCATCTAAAGGTCAGCGATATCCTGTGGTAAGAACACACTTATATTTGTGTATGTATACGTCTACAGAAAGAAGCTCAGGGTCAGATGGAGAACTGCTCAAATGCACAAATCAGACAGATTTTTCTCGTCTACATGTATTGACTAGAACTGAGCATCAAAGTTTGATACGCTTTACAAAATGACCCCTTTTCTTTCACCCTCCCCTTTTAAAATTAAACCACATAACATAGTGAAATATGGGGAGGAAGGTGGTGGAAAGCCTCAATAGGAACCAAACTGCAAGCTCCCACGAACTGAGCTTTCTCCAAACCAGGAAAAGAGAAAGAGGGGAGGGAAAAAAAAGAGACTCCAAGACAAAATAGTTCCTACTTCCAAGTCAGCATACCCTGTAAAGTTTCCTTCCTTCTTTCTCTCTTTCTCTCTCTCTCCTTTTTCTTCATTTGGCTTCTAAGGACAAAGGATCCCAAGAGCAGTACAGATTGTATCTACACAATCTGAAATGTCAAAATGTCGATGTGTTTTTATGTACATAACTCCAATGGAAAAGATTCTCTTGACCTGTGGTCATGCTCTCACAGAATGAACGTAAGGGGGGAGGGGATAGGCAGACCAACTGCGGGTTATATATACATTAAAAACAGACCCTTCAGCGCTGGAAGCTGTATCACTGAATTTGAAATCTCTCAACAACCACGCTAGATGAGAACCACAGAATATGTTTAAAAAATCACACCTACTTCAGGAAAAACTCATTGCAAACAACTGCCCTCTATTTACAATACCGTGATTAGCTTGCTTGCACCGTCTTCTACATAACTGTCAGAAATGTACAAAACACTTTTTTCTGATCATAAAATAGATACTGATCTCAAGATTTCTAATACTTTCACAATACCTTCCCTAAGCAGGCACTTAAGTGTGACAAATATAAGGGCCTTTTTTTTTTCCTGGAAAATCCATTTTTAATTAAAAAGAGGATTAGGTGAATGGGGGTGGTTTACTATATCAGTATGGCACTTCCTAAACCATAGATAAACCATTAACTGCAGCTTCCCCCACACACACACCCAAATTAAGCAGACAAATACACTAGTCCACCTTTGAACAAACTGACTCAGGCTCAAAAACAAATGGACCTCCCAGCCCCGCTCAGCAAGAGCTCACAGGGGCTCTTCATAGAAATACAGTGAGTGGGGACAACCAAACAGGTTTCAGATATCAAATAATATTTTAATTTCTGAATACTTTCAATTTTCCTTGGAATATAACACACAAAGACTCGACCAAACAGTTCAGTTATTATAACTTTTACAGTATACAGAAATGTTGCACTTAAAAAAAAAACCTTCAGTTTTTTTTAAAACACAAACTGTAAACTCTAAGATACTGAATCAATCACATTACCTATAAGTGCCAACAGTGTTATTTTGTCATGCTGATTTCAATGGTATTTTTTTAAAAAGGGAAAATATCAACAATTATAATACAAAGGGTTTGCAAATATACAAACAGATATAGGATTTTCATAACAATTCAAGAACTAAGCGGGACCCAATTCAAATTACAAAAGTTCACTTTTTATTCAAAACCTCAGCGTGTGTCTTGGACACATTCCTTGGCTGCCAATAAATTCCACAGTTCATTCTCTTTCTTAAAATATTTTTTAAAAAGCTAGGTTTGTCATGGTGTCTTTTTGGGGGGCAGGTAGGGGGAGTTAAGTGTTGTAATGTGGTTCCTCCAGTTCTCAAATTAGAGCACTCAACTTCACCTAAATTTTTTGGTCACCACTTGTAAGTGCGTTTCCATCATCTGTGAGTTGCCTTCTAAAGTTTTATGTCTTCCTATGATATTTTCATGGACTCAGTTTTAATTCTTGCAGAACATATATTTTAAGGATACACAGTTTTTAAGAAGCCAAGATTATATCAAAACTTATTAAAGAACCACAGAATAAACTGGTTTGGAACCAGGAAAGTACAAAAAAGAACAGCTAGAGGTACATAGACACAGGACAATTAATAATTTGGAAAAAAAAAAAAAGACTTACTTTCTCCATTCTGCTAATTTTCTCCCAATCTCCTTAAATGCACTTTTAGCAATATTTTTCAAAAATTTACCAAAAAAAGAAAAAAGACTAATTTCCTTTTTATACAAAAATGATAAGTAGCAAGTTGTTCTGACCGACACAGGAGTTTTTTTTTTTAATGCATTCTGTAAAAGTTCATTTGACAGTCTTTTAATTTTTTTGAAATTCACAGTCCATTAAATTCTTCCCCTCTCTTCTTTTAGCAAACTTGTAACATCCTTTTACATCCTTCCTTACAGAAGGAATTTAAGCAAACAAACCAGTCTTTTGCCTTTTCTTTCTCTCTGTTTCGCTCCCCCTTCTTATTTTGATTTATTTATTGAATTGCCATATACGGCCAGTTAAAACTACTCCCGGATAGTAACATATCCCGGATGAGGGTTTCGATGGGGGTTTTACCTACCAAACGGACGAAAAACAATTGCTCTATGACTGAGGAGGAGACGGTGCGGAGGGAAGGGAGACGAAGCAAAAGCTTTCCGAATCGCGTTGGCTGGTTGGGGTACTGGCTCCTAACGTATTCTTCCAAAGCACACTGGGACTTTTCCTGCAAGCTTTCCACATGGGCTACATCAGAGAGACCACAGGCATCTGGAAGAAAGTTTAAAAAAAAGAGAGAGAGAGAGGGAGAGAGAGAAAGAGAGAGAGAGAGGGAGAGAGAGAAAGAAGAATTTAGTCATCAGATTAAGAGGTTTGAAATGGGTCACATGAAGTGTGTGTACAGTGCTGTCCAACTGCCCCGACCAGGGTTGGAGCAAATGCCTATGTACTTAGAACTTGGGGGGTGGGGGCGGGGAGAGCATGCAATGGTCCTGGGCTATTTGCTTAAAAATAAAACACAGCTCAGTACACTGCCTGCTGTCACTGTCCCGGTCCTCAGGCTTGGTCACTGGGAGGCCCAAGCAAAGTGCATTGGGTGAAATCTGGCCCAAGTCAGTAAACAGAGAGACAAACAGATGAAACCCAAACTGCCAGTGCCCCTCCCCCCCTCTTCTGTAAATAATAGTTAGGCTTATAATTATATAGTGTGTGTGTGTGGGGGGGCAACAACCTGGCTCAGCCCCGAGTAATGGCGTCCACGACCCAGCTTCAGATTCTCCCCAAAGAGGGCGACTCATTTTTCTCCAGTCTTTGAAACTGATTTAAGTGGCCCTTTAAAACTGATCTTGTCAGTTTAGCCTATTGAAGGGCAGCCATGCAAACTGTGATCTCTCTGTTCATTTGAGCTGTTTCTTTCCCCCCTTTTCTCCTCTCTCTCTCTTTCTCCTTACCACCCCTCCCGTATTTTTTTTTTTTAAACGCAGGTCCCTCCAAGAAGGATTCCCCTCCCCGTTATCTTCAGGAAAACACTTTTCTTTTTCCGATACGTGAAAAGACAATGCGTGCCTTTGAAATGAGGCACTTCTCAGGGAAGATGGTGCAGGTTGTGAGCTGACCTTTCGGGGCTCCCCAGATAAGACATGCATTCTGTGAACCTCAAAACACATCTTCGAAAACAGCCACCGCCACCTCCACCCCAAGAACCAGAACACATGGGATCCTCTCTGGGGCTCTGCATGGCTACAGGCTGTCTAGGTGTGAACGGTCAGGAATGAACAGCTCTGTTTGCACAGGATTCCTTCCCTCTGCATCGGCCTCTGAATCAGATAACAGGAACCTTTATCTCTTTGGGGGGTGATTTGCATTCTCCACATAGGCCTCTACATTTTGCAAATAGTAATGAATTAAAGTGTTACGACAGTACTAGGCATTTCTTTCCTTGAAAGACCAAGGGTAAGGCTAAGAGCTAACAATGATATCAAGAAATTAACAGCCAACCCATCATCTGGGATCATAGGCTGGGTCGTGGGGGTGTGAGGCTGAAGGTGGCTGTGGGGTAGGGGATACCCTGCTTGTACATTTGCATCAGGCAAACGTTCCAGCTATGACAGGTCCCCTGAGAAAAAGCCTCCAGATTCAAGCCTCTGCATACAGCTCCAGACACTGCCCTTTAATTGATTACCCAAGGACTTCTGAGGGCAGACTTTAGGGTGGCTGTGTGGGGTTTTAGGGAAAAGGCACCAATGTATGAAAGACAGTGGGTTAAGGGCTCAGAACCTGCAAGAGATTCAGCGAATGACTTGGGTCCCCAGATTTCCTTCGAACAATAAGGAAGAGATTGTGGACTTTTTGTCTGCCACATGAACTACAAAGCTCTCCTAGTGTCCTGATTTCAAGCTGGAAAAAACAAACAAACAAAAACCAGTGGGTGACTAGGTTGCAAGCCCCACCACTGTCCAAATGGTCATAATGCTGAATTAGGAAGTCCTTTCCCCTCTCAGCTGTGACAAAGGGATCAGCTGACAACTTAGAACAAGAAGGTGGGGGTGGGGGTGGGGGTGATTTCCACCCACCTGGGCTAGGCTGCACTTGCAGCCTGGAGGCAGCCAAAAGGCTCAGGTGTGGCCCAGAGTGGAAAGCCAAACACCTTCAAAACTCATTTGGTCTCAAGAGTTAATTAATATTAGATCTATTACCCACACAGGTTAAACTACATGCAAACTAATTAGATTTCATAATACAGACAATGATGGTTTTTATATCTCCGGCAACATTCATATCCAACCCAAGTTGGCAGACACTTTGGGTTGTTTGAAAATTGCCTTAAGTGTTTGCCTGGGCAGGAGAAGCAAGAGGCCAGAGTCTTCACCCCCTGCAGACATGCTGAAGAGTTATGATGCCCCTTTCTTCCTCTTGCCCCTTCAGGGCAGTCTGCATTGTCTTAATGAGAATAGGATTTGGAAAACTGGTGCCATCAGGTTGGACGTGCCTGGGGCCCCAACTCCTACTGGGCTAACAGGCAAACTCTGCCCCTGCACGATGATGCCAGACCGGCCCAGTGCATCTCCCAGAGGCTCAGCCAGGGTGGCAGACAGAACCATGGGGCAGAGAAGATTCCACAGGCTTAGCGGGCCCAGAGGGCCTGGGCTGAGGGAGGTTAGCAGGGGGATGCATCCCAGCCTGGCAGGAGGGGGCAGGCCTGAGAGGCGTCCCCTTGGCCCACTTGAGAGTCTGTCTGGAGCATCCTCCTGCAGCCCAGCCTTCCTCTCCTCTCCTCTCCCCGACAGGCCTGGTGGGGCCCAGCAGCTAGGCAAAGTTCTCACTCCAAGTTGCACTCAACAGTTTGGCCTCTCAGTGGGGAGCTTGGGCTGGCTCTGGGGACTCCCAAGTTTTCTGGGCCCTAACTCCCGGCTGGGAGCCCTTGGGCGGGAGGTGGCAGGGCTCCTTCCTACCTGAGGTGAACAGGACTATGGCCTTGAGGCAGCTGTACTCAGCGGAGTCAACGTGCAGCGCCTTGAGCTTCTCCACTTGCTCTTGGAAGATCCGTATGTGGTCCATAAAAGCGACCACCCGGTCGGCGGACATGGGCGAGGCGTGCAGGCCGGCGGCGGCCAGGAGCGGGGCGACGTGGAGGGGCATGGAGCACTGCGCTGCGTTCAGCACGAACAGCTCGCTCCAGGTGAGGCGCAGCAGGGCCACTTGGTCGGTGATCTGCAGGTCGGGGAAGAAGGGGATGTTGCGGGCCCACTCGACGGCGCTGAAGAGCATCCGCGCGGCCAGTTCGCAAATGTTCTCGATGCCCATGATGTTGTTGGGCTGCATGCACTGGCTGCCGAAGCGCGACGTGGGGTAGGGCTCGGCGCGCAGCAACAGAGAAATATATCCGGACAGGTACGAGTGGCAGTTGAGGGGGTCCCCGTTGGTCAGCGCAAACTGCCCGTGGGTCGGCTGGGTGGGCGGCATCCTGCCTCTCTGTACCGCTGTAGGGAGGAAAGGAGACGGTGCGACGTTAATGGCCAGCCTTGGTCCCCAGCGCCCCTGGCAGGGCCTGCCCCAGCCCCACCCCCACCTGACCCAGACCCTGCGCCTAGAAAGGACGGGCCGGCTGGCCCCTCCAACGAGCATGCCAGGCCCCACAGCTCTGGGAGTCGCCGGGAGCCCGGCAGCACTCCTCTCCAACCACCACCCAGGCCAGCTCTGGCAGTCACAGCGGCACACTTGCCTCCGAGGCCCGCTCGGGGCTGGGTCGCCGAGGACCCAGAATTGGCCACTTTGCCTCGGGGTCCCCGGCACGGTGGGTGGGAGGTAGCATTCTGGGGACATCTTTCTTCTTTACTGCTAAACAGCTGATATTTCTTATTGATTGGAGGAGAGGGAGCGGGAGGGGCGAGTCTGGGGAGGGGGAGGGAGAGACGCTTTTGCAAAAGACACAAGGGCTCACCCCAGACGGCCTGAGGCCGCCCCGGAACGGCTCTCCCCCAAACCCCGCAGTCCCAGCCCCAGCCGGGCGGGGACTCGGTGAGAGACGAGCAGAGAGCCGAGGTCTGGCGGCAGCGTAATCAGTGCTCGGAGAAAGGGAGACGGAGGGAGAGGGCGGAGAGAGGCCGGCCGCAGCGAGAGGAAGCCGGGGAGAGGCGGGGAGCAAGCGGCCGGCGCAGCCCGCGCAGGGCCCGGGAGGGCCGGGGAGAGCCGGGGAGAGCCGAGGAGGCTCGGGCCGGGGCTGTTATCTGACGCCGGACCGGGAGATCCGCTCTCCCAGAAACACAAAGAAACCCCGGAGATCGCTCGCCCCAGCCCGGAGCCCGCGCCCGGAGCCCAGCGCGCCATTGGCCGAGCCCGGCTCGCCGCACTCGGCGAAATTTTCTATCACAAAGACCCAACTCGCGCAGAGCGAAAGCAGCCGCCGAGGGCCCTCGCCCACCCTTTCCCTACTCCCTATCGCGCTCTCCTCCTTTCAAAAGTGAAAGGAAAAAGGAAAATAGAGGATTTTTTTTTTTTAGCAGAATGTTAATCCACGGAGGGTCACATGAGCGGGGCCCGGGCGGCAGCGTTAATACGGCGAAGTGCATAAAATTGCCATTTGTAATTTGAACCTCCTGTACAAAAGTACAATCTCAGGTTGTGTGTGTGTGTGTTTTTTGAGAGGGTGGGGGCTGGGGAGAGGGGTGGGGAGGAGGGACATATGTTGAACATGCAGGAAAAACCAGGAGAGAGAGAGAGAGAGAGAGAGAGAAACTGAGAGGAGAGAGAGAAGTAAACCAGGCTTTAAAACAACAACAGCAGCAACCACCACCCCGTCCTTTGCAGAAAGGCGAACTCGAATGAACTCGCAGTCCACGCAAAGATCAGGAAAACGGCCCAAAGAGAGAGTGGAGGAGGAGATCAGTCGGCCAAAGCATGCGGATCTGGGGGGTCTGGGCTCCAGTGCAGAACTTGCTTCTAGTATAAAACCCCTTCGAGCTGCAGGGGAAGAGAGGAGCTTGGGGGCTCCAGCGTCCTTACCCAGAGCAGGCTAGCCAAACGCACCCAGGGCCCCGGGACCCCAGGCGAGGAGGGGGAGAAATGAGAGGCCGATACCTTCCCGTCTCATGCCCACTTTGAGGCACTTTTTGAGGCGGCAGTACTGGCACTGGTTGCGGTGGTGCTGGTCGATGGGACAGTTCCGGTTGGCGCGGCACGTGTAGCTCAGGTTCCTCCGCACGCTGCGCTTGAAGAAGCTCTTGCAGCCCTCGCACGTGAACTGGCCGTAGTGCTTGCCGCTCGACTTGTCCCCGCACACCACACACTCGATATGCTGCTGCTGTTGCTGTTTGTCGCCGCCCGGGCCGCCAGGGCCGCCCTGGCCGCCGGCCGCCGTCTGGGCCGGCGTGCTGGCCGGGCCCCCTTGGCCCGGCGTCTGTGGCGTGTGCGGGGCGCCGGGCGGCGGGCCGGGCACGGGCGGCGCCTGCGAGGCCTGGCTGCCCTGCGAGCCGGGCACCTCGTCCTGGGGGTCGCGCCACGTGCTGACTACCATTGCCATATCTATGGGGGCCGCGTCCGGACTTCCTGCTCCCGGGTCGCGGGCTCCGGCGCGCCGCCTTTTGTGTGCGCGCGGGTGCGGGAGGGCGCGGGAGGGCGCCCCAGGGGCTCGGAGGGGGGGGCTGGTTGGTTGAGGTTGGTTAGTTTTTCCTTTTTTGTTTCTGCTTTTGCAAAGTTTTGTCGATGGCTTGTCTGGCCCGGTGTGTTTGTTTTGTTTGTGTCCCTCGGCTCAGCTTGGTTGGTTTCGGGGGGCTTTCCGCCGGGAGGGGAGGGGAAGGGGCCGGGGGAGAGCGAGTGGGAGCAGAACGTGGAGAGAGAGGGAGGGGAGGGAGAGCTGCAAGTCGATTGTCTGGCTTCAAGACAGAAGTAGGAGGAAAAAAAAAAAATCTCTCCGAAGACCTCGCTCGCTCTCACTCGCTCCCTCCCTCTCTCGCTCACGCTGTCGCTCTCAGAGCTGCGGTGCCGGAGAGTCGGAGCAGCAGGAGGAAAAGGAGGACAGGCGACTGTCCGGGGGCCAAGTCCAGGGCAGCCCACAGTCAGCCATTCAGGAAAGCCATCGCAATCGGGAGGACTAGCAGAGCGGAGGCGCCGGTCGCGGGCGCGCCCGGAGGGCCGGGCAGGCCGGGGCGGAGGCCGGCGGCCCGCGGAGTGGCCGGAGCGCTGCCCGGGTCCGGGGGAATCAGCATCAAAGTGGTCCGCGTCGGGCGCTGCGCGGCGTCGTCCTGGCGCTGGGCCGCCGCCGCCGCCCGCCTGCGCCGGATGGAGGCCGCTCGCCGCTCCCTGCGGGCCGCCGGAGCCGCCGGAGCCGCCGCCGAAGCCGCCGGGTCGGGCCCGGAGCCGCCGGGTCTAGCGCCGCCGCCGCCGCTGAAGCCGCTGCTGCCGCTGCTGCCGCCGCCGGAGCCGCTGCTGCTGCCGCTGCCGCCGCCGCCTCACACACATAGGGAAAGAGTCAACTCGCCGGCGGCGCGGGAGAAACGATAAAAGAGAGAGAGGAGGGCAGATCACCACCTAGAAGCACATCCTTCGTGCGCAGAGCGGGGAGAAAAAGACGGAGAGAAAGAATGAAAGAGGGGGGAAAAAGGCAGCACGGCACCCGGAGAAAGGAGGCAACTCGGGGAGAGGAGGAGGAGGAGAAAACACACACGCGCGCACGCACACACACACCGCGGAGAGAAAAGAACAGAGAATCAAAGTGATCAAATATGCTAAAAAGGGGGGCGCGGGAGGGAATGCGATTTATAGGCGCCGGGGCTGGCAGAAGTGGCTTCTCCGCGATCAGCTCACTGAGCTCTCTATATAGTGAACTTTGACACGACTGCTGCAACTTAGCGCACGTTGCCATGGCGACGGCGCGCCTTATAAGGCAGCAGCCGGGGTTGGCCTGGCCAGGCGCGCGCGCGCCGCCCCCTCGCCGTCATTGGCCGGAGCGCGGCGGCCCCGCCATGGCGGCCGCGGGCTCAGCTCGGTCCTAGCGCGAGCGGCGTAGCGGCCGCGGCGCGGGGCGCGCGGGGGGCGCAGGGGGAGGGGAGGGGGGCGGCCGCGCCCCCGCCGCCCCCGAGCGGGGGATGGGTTCGGGCCGGCCCGGGGCGCGCGGCCCCCGCGCTCTCCGCGTCCCGCACCCCGCACCCGAGGTTTCCGCCCCAGCGGGGAGAGGAGCGCGGCGCGCACACACAACGCCTCTTAAAGGCTCCGCGAAAGGCTTTGGATGGAATCGAGGACTTCGCCTCTCGCAACTTGGCGATGCCACGAAATCCGCCGCTCGCGCACCACCCGGGACTCCCGGCGCACGACGCCAGAGAAAGAGAAAAGTTCCCTGGTTTCTTTGCAGAGGGGTAGTGGGTGGGGGTGGGAAGGTGCCGCGACCCGAGCTTGCAGGCATTTTCCAAACGAAAGATTTGGCCAAATCCGGGTGATGGGAGACGCTTTTCTCAGTCAACTCTTATCACTTGCTGGGTTTAGTGACTTTTTTTTTTTCTTAAAGAGGAAAAGAGCCATTCTGTCTTTTCCTTTGTAGGGTTAACATTTCACAGGTATGTGGCCTGACATTTTAATTGCTCAAATAAAGCATCTCGGATGCTGAGAAGCAGAAATAGACTTCATCTCATTGTCATGACGCTATTAAAATCAATTTTCCTCAACTTTAGCCTCTTTCGTTGGTTTTGGCGAACTCTCAAGCCAACGTCCTGCCACGCAGCCAGTGGTGGTGAGAGGGAAAAAGACCGACCTGTCCGCTGACGGACAAGCAGAGGCAGCCTCCCAGACTCCCCGCATACCCTCTGAACACACATGTGAGCGCACACGTTCGGCAATGTACACAGACAAAGACTTCAGCCACTATGCTTCTAGGTCATACAACAGTTGAGCACGGACTTTCTTGCTCCTCAAGTTTCTTTAAAGTATTCATATAGCCATTAAAACACACCCAGAGATCCTGCCCTAAATTGGGAATAAGACCAGAGCAACTCACAAGAACCTCACACCAGCCATATCCTATGTCAAGAGAGCCAGTGCAATAAGACCAACTCCATAAGCCTCTGCCATTCTGTTCAATGGGCTAGAATCATCTGGAAGGTTGTGTCTCTGAATTCCAGGGCATTGGGTTTTAAACATCAAACATCTAGAACTGCACCCCAGAAGGCACTCTGTTCCAATGCACTAAACTTTCTCTTGGGTTAGGACAAGTTAGTGGATTATGATTATTCCATATTCACAGACGAAAACTGTGACTCCGTCATACACATTTTGCACCAAGAAAAAAAACCCTGTAAACTGGTTTGCCAACTAGGTTTATGAACAATTACAATATTTTACAAAAGACACGGTGAGCTGCAGAAAACATGAACACATAGAAACAGTAATTAACGACCAGAGGAAAGCATCTTTGATAGTTCAAAAAACCGAGATGACGAATTTTTAAAAGAAAATAAACCGTACATAAAACTGTCACGTGTAGATTGCATTTTGCATTCACTATCCCTTACAGACACAGGCAGAATACAAAGGTAGGGACCAAGTTGAGAGGTAGGCAGATAGGGGCTAGATTTTAGGGAAGGAAAAATCCTCTTTCCGCTTTATTTCTGAAACCTTAGCTCTCACCCTTTCTCCTCTGAAATCACATATTTCACGAAAGCTGCAGGTGTTAGGATTATTTGAAGGTTGTTAAAACACACACACACACACACACACACACACACACTCTATAGTGGACACTGAACTATCATAAGCCTGGTGAGTAAAGCGATTGCCACAAAGCGAAGCCAGGCTGAGAATTTCAGGTTGATTAGAGACTCACTATAACTTTCTCCTAAAGAGAACAAGAAGGATGGAAAAGAAATTATTTCAGGGAAGGTTTTCTCCCCTCACCTTTCAATTTCCATAATTTGAGAAATTGACTAATTTTACAAATGTCAGTAGATTAGGGGCAAACTTAGCAGAGTTGTGGTGGGGCTGGGGTTGAAACAGGAAAGCTGGTGGGCACCCCCATCTCAATGTAATAGAAGAGAGACTAATTGGTTATAGGGGAATCTTTATCTTGCCTGGTTGTACAGATACTTCCAAGGCAAGATCACACTTTACAAACATAGAGTGGGAACATTTTTGAGGAGGAAGAGTTTTCCCAGTCTACTTAGAGACCTTCGGGGTTTGATGAGCTCAGATTTAAAATGAAGAATTTCCCAGCCATCTCCAACACGACTGGAGCCGGCTAAGCACACGACCACAAAGCTGCCATGAAGTGAGAAGTGTTTCACTCTGTATTTTAGGATTCATTCATAGTTATTCAGATGCTATTAAAAAACTACATCTACACATATATACCAATATATAACTCTATACCTATAGATGTATATATATAGCAGTTAATGTTACTGCATAGGACTGCAGACTGAGAAGAAAAAGGGAACTATTTTAAAATGTCTTTTTTTAGAGATGCCCATTTCCTCTGAACCGCTCTAAGACTGAATGATAAATATCAATATATTGTTACTGTTCAAAAAAAAAAAAAAAAAAAAAGAATCCCAACCCAGTCTTTTATTGCAGATGTAAATTGATTTTAATGAGAAGAATGGCAAGCTTTAATTTGGCTGGAGAAAGTTAGAAGAACATTTGTCTTACTCTGGGAATAAAAAGAAAATCTGCCCAGGAATATTACATATATATATATATATTTACAGAAAGTGACCTGACGGTTGTGATTCTCCAGAGATTAAATCATGCTATGAACACAGACCCCACCAAATGCTGAGTGTAACTCTGAGCTCAGTAGAAACCAGTTCTGTCCACCAGGATTCATTCAATTCCTCCTTTCCCTCCATCCAGCCCGTGTGTGTTTTTCTCTCCCACCCCACTGGAGCTCCATGAATAGGAAAAGAGGCTGCCATTGTATGCCTCTAAACTTCCAAGTCAATGCAATTTTTAACCACTGGCTTGTGGTACTTTGAAAATCACCAGGGGCTGTCAGAGTTGGGTCCTCTGAAAAATTTACAGTGCTAAATCAGAGCATATGCTGGGAGGGAAAAAATTGCTTAAGATTGGAGCAAGTACAGTATCTGTCTGCCCCCTAGTGTAAGAGTCCTCGCTGCCTAAAATTCAACTTTAAAAGAAAAGAAGGTCTTAAAGGGAAACGACTTGAGGTTCACGTAGGCATAGGAGAATGAAACTTCTGTACATTTTAATCTGAATAATTCTCCAGGATTTAAAATTAATTGGCTCTGGCTTGGTCGGACCGGACCTGGATCTCACCACCTCTAGAGTTTCCCGAGTCACTGGCGGAGAGGTGATGATTTTTTTTTCCCCCTGAACTGGGTTTCTGTGCGTCCCCCTCACCCCCTCCTCTTTTTTTCTTTCTCTGTCTCTGTCGTCTCTCTCGCTGGCTTTTTAAAAATGAGGAACCGTTCCTTGAACGTTCTGGACAGAGCCCAGAATTGCTTTTTAAAGTCAGCCCGACGCGGTTGCAATAGACAGCCAAAAGGTACACGTTTGCCTGAAATCCGCACGCCAGCTCCATCACCCCGCCCGATGGTGAGTACCCTTCTCGTTGCGGTTCCCCTTCTAGCTTAGCCGAGCTCTCGCCTCCCCGAGCCGCGGCCGAGGGCGCCGGGCACAGCTTGCCTCCCTCCCTGCCTGGCTGGCTGTCAGTTGCACAAGGTTGCAAAATGCAGCTCAGTGGCAGATCGAACAGTAAATTCTGATACTTAGTGCGAGCCTAGCAGCTCCTTCGCTAGAAAACCGAGTCGTCTATTGCTTGGAAAAACACGCGTAGAGGACTGGTTTGCAGTTTGCTCTATCGGAGCTGATGAGTTTGAGCAGACAGGACGAGCAGAGAGGGGAGGCACCGCAGTCTTTACGCTTTGGTTTAATCATATTTTGGCAGCTTTGCAATTGTATTTTCCCACTCTCCCCCCCTCCTTTCACACACATGTAATAAAATATGGCAATGCATTGAATTGACTGTCCCCCCTTCCACGAACCCCTTAAACCACAGTCCTAGGCATTTCAGACACGATAGCAATCCGTTTTTTTGAAAAATCCCAAGTCACCCCCAACCCCACAGAGCACAAGGAGGAAAGTGAGAAAGGAGAGAGAGAGAGAGAGAGAGAGAGAGAGAGAGAGAGAGAGAGAGAGAGAAATAAATACTGTAAGTAAACATACCAAAACCATATTTGCTTTGTTCAAGGTCCCAAATCGCTTGCATCTTCCTTCTAAACTGGAGTAACTCTCCTTTAGTTTGGCGGGTGAAATAAGCGCTTTGTTGGACCCCTGAAAAGATGTGTCTTTGATAATTAAAGAGACTCTCTTCCTCGGTGTTTATCTAAGCGATTGTGCAAACTGATAAAAAGTAGGCACTAGAGGAGAGGAGGGAACCAGAGGAAAGATCTTCCACCTTAAGGAAATGCTTCCCCATGTATCAGGCGCTCTCAGCCTTGGAAAACCCTGCACACTAACTTTAGAGAGAGGAGGTTTCAGGGAGCTTGTACATAGCTGCTGAGGAATGCAAGCCTCGCCTTTAAGAAAAAAACCCCCAAACCGTAGGTAGGAGATGTCTGGAGTGATCCTCGTCTCTCATCTCATTCCTTACAAGGAAGAGTGCGTTGTTACACCTTGTTTGGGGCTGGAAAGACGAGACTTTAAAAACACCCGTCCAATTGAAAAAAATCTCCCAACTTAATGAGTTTAGTCGGAGGCTGGAGCAAACGGCTCAGCCTCAGCAGAAAACTGCCAACAACTCTAGGCGATATTGCAAAGCAAGACGACCCGAGGCACAGCCAAATTCCACTGTTTGGGGTCGAGAGGGATGGCGGTTAATCCTAAAGCAAGTTGGAAAAAAACAGAGGTGGGAGAGGAGGGGGAAAAGCAGCAGCCTTGCAGACTGGCTCCCCTCACCCTGGATCAAAGATAGAACTTGAAATAGGAGGGCAACGTTTTTTCCTAGGAATCCGTTGGAATCCTCATTTTCTACTTTTAACTCAAGTTCCCCCAAGTGATTTTTTTCCTCTTCCCTGTAGATTCCTGCCCCCCTTTCCCCAGTCCCCATTCTAGAGCTTTCCTGAAGAGGAAACCTATTTCTTTGGGGGGAGGGGTTCCCCATTTCTTGTCTTCAGATAATGGATGCTTAATTCACCCCTCCTTTCCTCCACCCCCCCAAAAAATGAATAAAGGAAGCAGGAATACAATAACTAGAGAAAATGAGAATAAAGTGTGCTGCCTTTCGCAGTTTAATACAGTTTTAACTAATGGATTTTTGTTTTGTTTTGTTTTAAGAGAAGAATAATGGGGAAACACGGATCTTTTATTTTAGGAAACTGTTATGGTAAGATGTATGTCAGACTTGACAAATGGAACTAGAGCTCTTGGCTGTTTCTTGTCCTGGTCTTAAACAGGAATTAAGTTAAACACAGCGCTGAATGTTAATTACATGTTTACTGGCTAATGAAAATTACAAATGGTTTTGCCACCTCAAACAATGATGAAAAGTCTGAAGACACTGTAATTATATACTTTGAGGGAAATAACTCAGAATATTGATCATAAGACGTGTAAATCTTTTTTTAACTATTCATTAATACCATAAATATGGGCTACAGAAGTTTTTTCTTGCGGTTTGTCTCATCAGTTATACCGAATGGATGGATGGTGAGGCTCCTCTGGGAGGGGGCCACTGGGGTAACTCGGGGGGTGCCCCCTCCTTTTCTGTCCCCGCCTCCTTTAACCCCAGCCGAGAAGGTCGAGGGGCAGTTGAACAGGGGGCTGGGCTCGGGGCAGGTGAAGGTGATCACAGCCCAGCCTCTCTTCTCCCTTCCTCTCCCTCCTCCCTTCCCTGCCAGGTCTGATGGATGACCGCCTTCGTCAGCCTGGGCGCCTGTCCGATAGCCTGGCGTGCGGGTTTCTAATGCAGGACAACTCACTGCAACCCGGCGATGCAGCCCTGACAACTTCAGTTTTCTCCTTCAGAGGTGGCTAGGGCAGTTCATTGCAAACAGAAGAAGAAGAAAAAAAAAAAAAAAAAAGTTGAGGGTGGAGGTGGTTACTGGGTAAGGTGGCTCAGGCGGCGGAACCCCCGCCGGTGTCCCTGGGTTTGGGAGTAGAGAAATATTTTCTTGTTTTGTTTTCACTTCGGCCTGAATGGTGGCTCCGCACCCTCTGGCAGGCTCTCCGTTCTCGGGGGTCAAAGGTGAGGGCTGCACTAACCCCAAAAGGCTGGTCTGGCCTGGTGCGAAGGCCGAGGCCCGGACGAGTGGGGGTTGTCAGCCACACCACCGGGCGCTTCCGAGGGGGTGCCTGTGAAACCCGCACTGGGGGCACCGCTCCGAGAGCGGGTTTTAAGTGCAATATTGAGGATTCTTAAAAAGTGCCCTAGGCTTTTTCCCTGAGAATTCCCAAGGCGCTGGTCTTTGTCTTAGAAGGAATGGAGTTTCTGAATGGTGTGAAAGGGACAGAGAGGGTCGCTTCAAATCGATTTTACTTGTCCTTTCTGCCTTTTCGGATCAACGCCCTTCAATGGGCATAGAGGTGCTCTTTCAACCAAAAACTTGTGCTACATTTTCTGCCTGTATTGGTGCTAAATACAATGAGCGCTGGGCAGATTTTTTTCCTTTGCTCTCCAAAGCAAGAAAGCACCCTAATTAAATTGTTTTATAAGGACAGTCAAGACGGACCAATTAAGTATGCATTAGTATAAAGATATAGTCTGCAGATAAGGCGGTTTAGAAAATCATGTGTGAGACAAAGGAGAGGGCAGTAGCGTCAGGGAGGGTGCGTGGGCCCCGCAAGGTCGCTCACTGTCTTCCCCCGGGAATTGCAGAGGCCCGGGCCCCAGGTGAGAGGGACAGGCCCGGTAACAGGTGGGCGACAGCGTCCCGGGTGGAAGAAGCCCAGGGGCCTGGGCTACGTTCTCCTCCTCGGACAACGTGGCCGTCCCAGGTGGAGGGTCCCGCAGGAGGTGGCGAGTGCGTGCAGAGGCCCGCTCTGGGTCGGGCCTTTGCTTGGGAGCTAGGTGCAGGGCAAGGCCCTGAGATAAGGGGAGACCAGCAGGGCCGGGAGGCACGGACACTGCCACTGTCGCGGCCGCAGCCTTCTGGCAGCCAAGATCTGGGTAGGAGGCCCCCTTCCAGCACCTTCAAGCTAAGCGCTTTTTCGCTTCTAAGGAAACGGGAGCTCCTCGGTGAGGAAAGTAAAGTTGCCACCCGACGCCATCTGGCCCAGGGACGTCGAGGCCCAGCCGCAGAAATGGGGGAATGACCGGGGGCTGGAGAAAAGGTAGCGAGGAGAGCTGATCAGGGTTCGGGGGAAACAGCGCGGGGCTTCTCCACCGCGTCTCCGCCCTCTGAGGTGTGGGCGGGCGGAGTGCATCTGGCCCGAAGGCCACGACCCCCAGAGCAGGGCCTGGGCCTCCCCGCGTCGCAGCGCAGGGCTGTGATAGGTGGTTCCCTGGCCGCGGGGGCGAGAGCGCGGTGCGCGGCAGCACGAAGGGCGCGCGGGGCGCACAGGGCGCCCTGGGTCGGGGGCGGGCTGGGGGGAGTAGGGGCGAGAATTAGAGCCTGGAGAGGTGGCTGAATGTCAAAAGTAAAAAGGTTGAAAAGCCAATTTTCCAGGCGCGCTTTCGCCCCCCTTTGCTGGTTGCAGAGGCCGTAAATCAGCGGCCGGCGGCGAGGGCGGGAGGAGCCCCCTCGGCGGCCCGGCGCGGCCCCGCCCGGACCGTGCGAACCTCCCGGTGGGCCCCGAATCGATCCGAAGCCTAGCTGAGGATGTCACCGCACTAAATATTTACTGATCACACACAAATAGCAGGGCTCGAACGATTTTCCTCTGTGCGGAGCGCGCAGAGACAAGGGTAAATCATTTTATTAGTGTGGATAAAGCCCAGAGCACACTCCGCGCTGGAGTGTTTTAAGATGTGTCTTCAACGGGATGAAAAGAGTTAGGGAAATCGATACCGAGTGATTAGAAGCCCCCGGGGTGACGAAGGGGGCCAGGGCTTTCAGGGATTTGGAGAGGCTGAGAGGGGGGAGTGAGCCTCGAGGGGGGCGGCCCGACCACCGCCAGGGAGCTCCCGGGCGCAGGCCCTCTTCCCTTCCTCCTCGACGGGGCGCATGGAGCGGCAGGGCATCCGCCACCGACCGGCTGCGTGGGGACGCGTGAGGGCTGCGAGGGCCGCGGCGGGGCCGAGGGTTTGGGAGCCACGGGCTCCATGCCTCGAGTGGCAGTGGCCAGGTGGCCACTGGAGTGGATCGCAGGCCCGGCGCGGGGACCCAGGCAGGTTCCCCCTCGGCGCGCTCTCTGCAGGCAGCCTCTTGGAGTCAAGGTGTGGCCCAAACGCGCTGCATTGCTCCGCGGGGCCGCAGCATCCCCGAACTTTCTCCTGGACAGATCTCTCTCCCTCGCCTCCTTGCATGTCTGTGAAGAGGATGCAGCGGCCCAGCCTGGCAGCTGTTTCTCCCTCGCGTCCACCAGTGTCCAGAGCGGCCGCGGGGTGGCGGAACCCGCTGAGGACCGCAGGGCGAGTGGATTCCAGGTTCCGGGCTCCAGGGTAGGTGGGAGGAAGTCTGAGGCCGAGGAAGAAGGCAGGGGCAGGGTGACACACAGCAACGAGGCTCCCAGGCCGTCTCCGTTCTCTCCAGGGTGGGAAACCAGCTTTGGGGGGATGAAAGCCACCCTCCAGCAATGGCAGTCGGTATGGGGCCCCAAGGCGGGGTGCAGGAACCTGAAAAGGTGTAAAGGCTGCAGGGTTTGCAGAAGTTAGCAAGGCTTTGGGGGGAGTTTACTGGGGGTGGGGGGGAGAGGAACACCTTCTCCCCGAACTCAGGCAGCAAAATCCTGATGCTTTTGCATATCTGGAGGCGGGAGCCTCGCTGGCTACTGTGGACCAACCTTGAGGTTTCAAACAGCTGCAAAGAATCAGGAAGGCACTAATTTTCTTTTTTTGGGGGGGCGCAAGGTGAGGAAGTGGGAAAATCTTTTTCGTTTCTTCTTCCTTTTCCCGCTCCTGAGTTTTTCCTAAAAAGCTGCTCTTCCTGGAGAAACTGATAGCTTGATTGATTATTTATTTATTTATTTATTTATTTATTTATTTAATTTATTTCTCCCCTAATTGCTCGATCTTCTTGGCAGCTGGAGGAATTCAGTTCAGGCCACCGTATCTGGCTCCTCCGTGCAACAGGACATATAACTACTGATCCAATTAATCGTTTTCCAGAAGGGAGAATTTTTTTTTTTTTAATGGATTTTCCCAGTGGTTTGGAGCGAGCTGTTCAGGTGTGAGGTGATTGGTGCCTCGAATTCCATCCCTGATAATCTTCTAATTCCTGCGATGGAGCTGGGACATCGCTGCCCTGGGGGCTGTCAGGAACCAAACCTCCATTAACCCTTCTGGGTCTTGGCCAGCGAAGGTTAACTACGCTAATATACCAAAGGGGTTGTAGAAAGCAAAAAAAAAAAAAAAAAAAAAAAAAAAAGGAAAAAAGCAATAAAAAAAGGAAGGAAGGAAGAAAAGAAGGAAAGAAGGGAGGGCAGGAGGGAGGGAAATCCCCTCTAGCTGCAAGGATTTTAGAGCTCTCGGCCCTTCTCTCGTCCTCTCCCACCCCCACCCTTCCTGTGACAACGCTCTCATCCATCAAGGCAGCTCACGTCTTGGAGATGGACTTTGGGGAATAAGAAAACATAATGTAGAGAAATATTTTCTTCCATCTAACTGACCATCCAGTTCACTCAAACAGTATTTCTCACATGTGTACAACAATAGATTATTGTGTGTGTGTGGGGGGAGGGGTTAAAAAATACCCCAAACTCAGTACATATTTTACCTCCTTTCACTTAAGCTAATTTAGAATCTTGTCAGCAGCCAAATTATAGCCATAAAATCTGGATAAGATTAGGATATATTCTGCTGGCTTCCACCCTGGTGGCATTTAAATGCGTAGTTATGTAATAGTTATGTGTATTACATACGTATATAAGGTGACTGCACTTGGGCATGTGTATATTCTTATGGTGTTAGAATCCCATGTGTTTAATCCCATGATGGATTAAAGGTCCATATACCAGGCACTAGCTAGAGGCTGTCACTCATGTGTACATGCTGGGGGTCTCGAAGAGCCCCTTGGAGCCATCGCTATTGTTGAAATACAAGCTGAAGCAACTTGGCAATGGTAAAGCCATTGTACCTTGCAGAGTCATAGAAAGACTCTTCAAAGTAAGAATGTCAATTTTCAGTTTGGTAGCTTTGGCAGGGCATTTAAATGAAAGATGAGCATCTTTTGCCTGATACATTGATTTAAAAATTCAACAATACGCTGCTCTGTGCATTTTGCTTTTCAATGAGTTGAACACTATAAAGAAAATAGACTTTAGCTAAAGGTGATAAGGAGCGTGTTGACCATTTAACCAAGTCTGATGTGGGCTATCCATGTTTTTAATATTATATTGCAAGGCTACTCCTGCTGAGAAAGTTCTAAAATGACCTCTGAAGCCATGGGGACTCAGTTCTTATTTAGAAGTGGACAGAGTGAGGAAAGATCGCCTGATTCTGTGTGTTTCTCTTTCTCAAGAACCTGGTAATGCAATCTTTAAAATGACAATTCATTTTTGATACATCGAGAAAAGCATTAATCAAATGGTATCAAGTGTCAGCCATTTAAATGTGAAGGTGTTAGTAAGGCAAATATCCAGAGAAATTAATACTGTTAATTAGTTGCATCCATGTACTTAAAGAAAACACAAACAGAACAAAAAGGGGGATTTACCTGCTTTAATTTCCCTCAACCACAGATTCAAGGTGAATTTCAGGAGAAAAATAATTTATGGACTATATTGGTTTTTAGAAGGCGGAAAAACCCAGTTTCAACATAAAGCATATGAGGAGAGAAGTAAGAGGAAGGACAGAGACAGACACGCTGCTATACTAGTGAAAACTTAGGTGTGACTTTAGAAAATATGACTAATTATTTAATAATCAACTGCATTTCTCCTCTTAAAAGGCTGACTTCTTGAAATGTTGAAGGTACACATTAAAAATAAAAGAGTTATGTGCAAAATTAAGAGTAGGCTGTTAAACATAATATTCAGCTCCTTGACCAAAGGAAGTGCCTGCTGGAGAGTTTACAGAGTGTAACATTTAAATACAATTTATATATTTATTAATTTTAAACACAGGATAGAGAAAGGTACTTTTCCTATTTGTCCATGACAATTTATAAGAAATTAATCAACCTTATCAAAGAGATTACAATGTGCCTGACTGAGGCAAATTGATTGAGATGATATCACTTCACATAGTTTAAAGCAAAAGTGAAAACGTAAAAGGCAGGGAATACTGACTTCTGTGAAAACTGTCACATTGGGTATTTCTTGACAGGACCACATCACATCACATGTCAGGAAGAAGAAGTGAAAATTAGGCAGCCTTTTTCTCTGCAGAAAGTAGATGAATAACTTATTTATTGATTCCCAAATTTATGTTGCAAATTTTTATTTGCATATACTTTTGTTGCTGTATTATCAAGCAATTAGAAAGAAGCTAGCATTGTGAAATTTGGACAGGGAGAGAGGGGTGGTTTAAAAAGATTTTTTTTTCTTAGTCTCCTCTGACTTATGCTTATTTAGTCATTGATTTTTCATATAATTTTGGTTCTTTTAATGGCTTTTAAAATGATATCCTACTTTGCTGAAATCTACAGTGTCTATAAATTAAAAACAAATTCAAAGGCATCAGATCTTTTTCAGAAAGTGTGCTTGTCCAGTTATTGAAGAGCTACTATTTAAATTTCCCAGGTTCTGTTAAAAACAAGCATACTCATAAACACCCCAACGTAGTCTTCTTTCCCAACAAGTCTTAAAATTGCAACTAGCTTGGCTGTGGATGGATATCTTTATATAGGAGCTTTTAACCCTGTCTTTTTTCTTTTTTTATCGTTTACCCTGTCTTTCATGCTTAAGAACTTTAAAAAGCATTAGCTAATATGCAAGAATTATTCACCCCCCTTTAAAAACCAGTGAACAAAAATTCTACTCACAGAAAAGAGGTGTGATGTTTACTCTAAAGTAACAGGAACATATAAAGTTTTCTTAATAAACTAGAAGAAACTTTACCCGAGATAAACTTAAATAGGGCAGCTGTTGGGTATGGTTTATATCCGTGTCCTTCTGTCTCTTGGCTTTGGCGTTACGGTATCTGGGTTTTTGTCTTCACACACTGTCTATTGTTAACAGAGTGGATTTTTGAGATTAAAAACTATTTTCAGATCGTCTTGCCTTTATACCTTAATGCATTATTAAATTGAAAAACAACCTTTATTTCTGTGTGCAAATTTGTATGTTCAGGCAATGATGAGGTGAGGTTCTCTACCCCCCAACCCGACAAGCAAAAACAAAAACATTACATAGATAGGCTAAAGAGGTTTAAAAAACAAAACAAAACAAAATGAAACAAAAAACAAAACAAAAAATACCCTTAAGATTCAGTGTATTGAAAATATAGGCATGTTTTTGTGTTTTTTTTCAAAGTGGAGAGGGTTTTTTCCATCTTAACTACCTACTAAGATGGGACACTTCAGTTTTACATATAAATTTTGAACCTTAAGCAAGTTTTAACAACATATCATCACAAGCTTTTTGAAGTGAAGGAAGATTTGAAAAACAAGCCTCCAAAATGAAAGTCACAGTACAGTGACAGGGCACGATGGCATGCCTCAGTTTTTAGAGCTGTTACAAAAGTTTTACTTTAAAGATTACAATAACATGCTGTTTTCATTGAGTGCAAAATGGGATGATATAGGAGAAAAAAGGAAGAAAAATATGGTGTCCCACTCTTTCACTAGTAAAAACCCAAACCACCACAACAAACACCAAACCAAGCCCCAATCGTAAGCCCCTTACCACTGTAGGGAAAGTTTCTGGGGAACTATGGGTCATGCCAAGGCTGCCAGTTGGGCTACTTGTCAAACGCTGGCAGACGGTGGTTAGACCTAGTCAGCAGCCTGGGGAAGCAGGCCGATTCTCACAGCTTGACTGCTGAACACCTACCCAATTGGGGAAAAGCCTTGGGAAACAACTGTTGGAAGTTCACCTCTCCTTTCCAAAGGAGGTTTTCAGAGGCCAGGCAGTGAGAGCTGATATAACCAATTTTATTATTTTCGAAGGCGTTCCTAACTTTTATGATCCCCCCCCTTCCTTTACTATCTATCTTTGTGCCTCTAGGGCCAGTGAAAGAACAGGGCAGATTCTAGATTGCTTTTCAGAGTTTGCCTTCTCTGATGATGGATTACCATGTCAATTTAAACGGCACAGGATTAATTTGTTTCAATGATTTCTCTTTAGGCTGAATGCCAGCCGTTTTTCTATCTTTCCCCTTGCTCTTCAGAACAACAACCACCAAAAAAAAAAAAAAAAAAAAAAGACTTCTTTCCATATTCTAAGTTAGGAGACAATAATAGAAATAGACAAGTTAGGTGTAATGTTGCAACACATTTATAGGTCTGAGTGTTTTTATCTCTGCCTAAGAGGCTGAAACATACAGTCAGTCACATTAAAATGAAATTGGACTCAACATTTATTCAATAAATACTTGTCTTGTAGATAATCCAGTGCCGAGTGCTTTTGACACATAAGGACTTAATTTGTCTTGGGTAACAAGTTATTAATATGGCACATTTAAACCTGCCACCTGCAATAAGGTTACTGAGATCGATAACAAACTCAAATGATTATTGTGAAAAATAATTTGCATGATAGAGGGAGACATTTTTGATAATATCTATCTTTATCATATGTATAGATACACATACACACATACTAGTAACACATATATATTTCAGATCACGTATGGACAAAAAAGTTCAATGAAGTTAAAAAATTCCATTCATTACGCAGCTGAAGCCTAACCTTTCCAAAAATAAGAATGCGTCAGAGTTTTTCCCTTTGGAAAGATTTTTTAAAATGCACAAGAAAAATGCTGTGCAAATCCTATTTCTTTGCAAGACCAACCCCATTACGAGGTTGAAAATGGCACAAAACAGCATTTAGATGCAATCCAAAATCCAACACCCCCTCCGCGTTTTTCACCTACACTAACCTTGCAGCCAGACAGAACATGCTGCTTGGAGAAGAAAGGTGATTTGAGTAAAGTGGTCTGTCCCTAAAGTGATTATTGCTTTTCCTTCTCTAACGGGATGTCCTCCAGCAGATGCGAAGTTTCATCCTATGGACCGAATATGTTGAGTGCCTGCAGATATTAAAACACGGGGTTTCTTTTTCACCACCCTCTTTTCCTAATTGCTTCTTCTTTTCCCAGAATTCCCCTGTACTGAAATTAAACATCACAGTTGAAGGTAATAAATTGCGCTCTGAATATGAGCACAAATGGATTTTATAGCTTTCCCCTTCTCCTAAGCTCTCTCAATGCACGCACGGGCTTTATTTGAGCAGGTTTTCCTTTCTACAGACACATGAAATCAGAGGCCAGTGACCGTCAGAACCGGAATCTGAGCAATTTTAATGTGTAAAAAAGTTGTTGTTGGTTAACCTTGGGGGAGATTGTGCACCTCTGAGAAACCACATCTTTGAGAACTCTCCCTTGGAAATGACGTTACACATGAACAGAAAATCCAGGCAAGAAAGGCTAATTGAATGAAGAAAGAGAATTAGGTTAAAAAATAGAGTACAATCTAGTATCACATTTTCACTAGTGTAACTTGAAATGAAGGTGTCTTCAAGTCGCCAGCGATGCCAGAGTGTTTAGATGTTGGCCACAGATGGGGACACCTATTGAAATGTGTCTGAAGAAGATTAATAGGGCTTGTCATTGTTGGGAAAGCACTGCTTTGCTGTAAATTTCTACCAGCACAAGATGAATTACCGATGAATGCCCACTTATCAACCCCATCACTATGGTTCGACACTAAATCAAATTGAGAAGTTATCTGCAATCAGAAAATTTCTTTTTAAAATAGACATACACCTTTAGGCCCCAAGTCTTTAATAATCTGCTCTGAAAACAATTCCCCATCCCATGATGCCTTTTTTTTTTTTTTAGCTTAAAATGATATCTCCATAATGAATATATTTTTAAGTTCCCACTCAAGGGACAGCTAGTCAATAGCAAAATTTGACAGTATTTTAGCCTGGGTATGAAGGCATCCTGGAAGCTACCATTTAATATCGCATAAAATGTGTTTACTTAGAGATATTTCTCTCCTTGGCGGGCAAAGAAGAGAACAGGTTTGTGTTTTCCTGTTCTAAACCCATCCCTGCGAACTAATTGTCATCTAATCCTCTGGTAAGATGAAATTATGACAGAACAGCAAGTTTAGGTAGAGAACAGGAGAATAGGGTTACATGGATGACAGCGATAATCAAGGAAATGCATTTATTCTTTTATGATTTAATGGTGTTTCATATATCTCATTTCTAGGTGATTTGTTTGAGAAACAAATCAGTGGCATTGTCTCTTCCATTATCTGTTAACTGATTCCAGAGGCTTTTCAATGTAGCAAGACTAATGTTTTCATACAAGCCACAACCCTTGTATTTTTATAGGGTTCTACCTATTTAAAAACTTATCTCACCTGCATAACTCATTGGATTTTTACTGAAATCCTGTACAGGCAGATATTTTGAATTCCCATTTTGCTGATGAGTAAACTGAGGCTCAGAGAGTTATCTGAGGCCAAGAAGCTAATGGGAACACAGTCAGAATTTTGTATGTAGGTCTCCTCTGTTCCTTTCAGGATCTTTTTACTCCAAGTCATTATATAAATGGAGAAGATGATACTAATAGCAACTAACATTTACTATGTACCAGAACTATGGTAAACATATACATATGTTACTTTATTTAATCTGTATACAACCCTCTGAGGTAGATACTGTTATTATTTTCATTATCCAAGAGAGGGGGGGAAAAAACAACAACAACAAAAAAAACAAGGTCATGGGGCTTAGGGACTTGTCTGAAACTGACATTGCTACTAAGTTGCTGACAGGTTATTCAAATCCAGGAAGTCTGAATTCGAAGCCACTGCCATGTCCTGTGTTTCTGTTTCCAATTATATTGAGAGGTCACAAGAAATCCCATTTATTTTTGGAATATAATTAGCTGAGGTTTAAAGTCTAGCTCTGCCTGTTACTAAGTACGTGAACGCAACACCCTCGGCCTTGACTTTCCTTATCTCTAAAATGGAGTGATCAGGTCAAACGAAATGATGGACATTGCTCTGGGGTGCTTCCTTCTGTGATGGTCACTAGGAGGAAAGAGGAGAGGACCAGAGAAGCAGTATCCATCCCTGAGCAGGTGCGTGGGGACGAGTCACAATGAGGGCATTCTGAGAAGGCCTGGCTCCTGTCTCTGAGAGATTGGCATGGGGACCCTAGGCATTCGATGATGGCTCTGCGTCTGGAGAACACTGGGTACTTAACACAACGATGGTGCTTTAGAAAACTACAGAATTTAAAATCTTACAAAAATCTTTACCTCCCTTATTTCACAGATGAAAGCAAGAAGAAAGCCCTGAGGCCTGGAGAGGTTAGGTGACTTACCTAAGGTCACCCAGCTGTTTGGTGACAAGAGTTGAAAATAGAGACCCCTTTTCTCTTGGTCCTCAAACCAGGAATCCACCCCCACTGTGCCCCAAACACCCCCATGCTATTCTCTCTCTCTCTCTCTTTAAACAAAAAACATACTTTAGTTCATTTGGTCGTGTCCATCTTATAATTACTTTTCTATTTTATGATATGGTAACTTGTATGGTAACTTATTGGTTGTAATTTGAAATCTTCCTAAATCTCTCCCACTATAATTTTTCATAAAATCTATTAGGCTAAATCAGCCAAAGAGTCAAAGCTGCAATGAAAAATCACACAATAATAAGAATATTCTGTAATTTCCATTAGGTCACTCTAATATTTCAATCTGTATTTATTACAACCCTCCTCTGATGCTTACATAACCAAAATTGCTAGATTTATATTGTCTAATGGTTCCCCAATGGGAAAAACCTGTGTTTTTTATCTTCCCTTTCCTGTCCCAAATCACCCTTCCACATACATTGCCTGCTTTGGGAACCCCCGTCTGGGTTTAATCAGAAGTTGCAAGACAAAATGTGCATTATTAAGAAATATAAATATTTTCAGAAGCAATCAAAAGGATGAAAGATTGATTCAGCATGTAGATTGGACTTAATTCGAAGCAGCTTTGTCCTAATGAGGGCTACTGGGATACAAAGTCAGGAGCTGCGGTGGCCACCAGTTGGAATTTCTGAATCATTACAATCACGTCAGGATTTGTCTTACTAGGTACGCTGAAATCATTTTTGCAAGGGGTATTCTCTAGTCTCCAGGGTGAACCCCCTTTCTTGCCACCCTCAGGGACTTGGACCAGTTATCTTTGAGAAATTATGACTAATTTCTTCTTCTCTTTAGAGTTTAGATCAGTGAATACCTCCCTTTTCACAACTCAGGAAGTTGGCTTAGCGTTAACTTTCATAAGAACATTTTGGCCCGGAGGCATCTGTATTACAATTTCTTGCTTGGCTTAATAAAAGGTATCATATTATCTACCTGGTCAATCTCTCCTGGCTTTCAAAATAGAGACATGGAAAAACCTAATAAGCCTCATTAGGATATCTGCTTTAAAACAACAGGCTGCCTCATTTAGCATGTTGCTTTGAAATGTCGCAGCAGAGATGGGTGGCCACTGCTTGAATATAGGTATTGCTAATTTGGGAACTTTGTCAGTCTGGTAGCTCTGGATAAAAAGAAAGCCTAATGTGTAGGTGGAATTTTAACACACAAGGGATCAAACCCCGATTGTTGTCTTTTGTTTTTGTTTTCTTTCTTTCCTTTAATCCCACTTTTTGTCCACATGGCCATGTGTGATTTTCTTGATATGGTTCACCCATCCACAGCTGGAATTCCAGAGCACTGAAAATGTCTTTAAAATCCACACAACTCAGGGAGCCTGAGAGCAAGCAAGTTTTCCTTTGTTGTGTGGTATAGTAGTATTTGGTGTAGGTTTTTGATATACATTCTAAATTAGGCCTGCTTCATCTTTAATTCATCACTCTCAGCTGAAAGAGATTAGCAATGTCTAGCACGCACAACCTCGTGTGGTGCTGACCTCATCAAGTATGGCCTGAAATTAATTAGTCTCATTCATTCCAAATGGAATAGGATAATGGAGCAGCATTTTAGCGATGACCATCACAGATTGTATGCAGCATATTTTAAAGGCCCCTATTTTCAAACCATGTAGCTTACAATTCTTTCCAGGCTTACAATATGCCAAGTTACCAAGCACCCAGAGCAAAGCCTGGTCTGGTTTCGTGTGTACGCTTGTGTGTGCACATGTGTGTACGAGCGTGCGCACACGCCGGGTTGTGGGTTGTGTGAGGGTTAGAGCCCGGCCGGGTATGGACATGTCCAAATGTTGCTTTCTAGGGTGACACCTGGAATACCAGGCCAGCAGAAAGCTGATGTTTAATACTGTTTTAGATGGTCCAGTAACAGAATGCAGGAGGTGGACTTTTTGGTTTGTTTTGCTTTGTTACCATGAAGTGGGCATGCCAGCACAAACTTTGCTATTTTCCAGTAAGATGTTATTCATTCTCTAATTTAGAAACAGAAAAGCCTCTTAAAGAAATGCTCCATTTTTCTATTTCAAGTTATTTTTGAAACTTTCTGTGTTTTTCCCCAGTCTCTACTGTTTGATCATATTTTAAAACATGATCGAGGGCTAACTTGAATTACAGAATCGCTTAAGTTTACCATCTTTCTAAGATTAGCTGATTTTGCTCTTTGGGGGATTGGCTAAGGGGGTGTGTGTGCAAATGTCTGAATATTAAAACTGCTTTCTTTTCTAGCCAAAGAAAATTTTGACCGGGGTTCTTTGGGATTCTCAAAGATGTTGTAAAGTTATTTTTATGAGCAGTCGTTTGGGGACTACAGATTAGAAGAAGAAAAGACCCCTGACTTTTTTTTTGTCTTTTCAGATTTTAATTTTTTAACTAATTCAAAATGTGGTCCATTTATGAAAAGGTATCCTGAGTGTTTGGGGGGAATTTTTATCTCTTGCACATTTCTTAAGAGAAAAAAAAATATATCCCAGAATAAGTTTGTATAGTTAAATTAAAAAGTAGATATTCAAAGCAATATAACTACAAAGCTTCCATATAACTGTTGGAGTAAAAAAAGCGTATTTTTAGGCAAGTGACCATTTTAGAACTCACTGATACATTAATCTCCGTATGTAAGTTATTTAAGGTTATTTTGCCTTATAATAAAACTGGAAGCTCATATCTCTGCAAATGTAGGATTTAGAAATTTCTTTAAGCTCACTTTTGCGTAGTCTTCTCAGCCCAGAAAGCTGGCTGATCTAATGGACATATATAACTTATATGTACACAATCATCAATCAGAGACTGGGAACCTATCATTTTGACATAAAAGAGCTATCCTCAAATCCCCCCCACCCTCTAGCATATAATTTGAGAAAATCAGCTAGCTTAAAGTCTGTGTTTCTGACTTTGGGGGGACAAACTGCAAAAATGGAGAAAGCTTAAATTACACAAATTTAAAATTTGAAAGTCACAGTTTAACTGAGCCAGGGATAAAAGGTGATGCACTGGATATCTGTAAATGTTGACAGAAATAAATGCTTTTGTTAATTATCATCTGATCAATTTGGAATTTCCAGGCTAAATAAACACAGTATGCAATATTTGCAAAAATAGCTTGACTCACTGTTACTGAAACTATATTTTCCATGTTAACTATTGAGACAAAAATGCATACATACTATAATATTGCAATTTGCTCAAATACTGTACAGCAAGTCTCAATTTTTATTTATTTATTTTTTTATCGACTGAGGTGAAAATGGCAGAAAAACCATAAATATAAGGATTAAGGCTGCATGAAATTTGAGTTCATTCAAATGACAAACCCAAAGTAAAACTCAGATGAACTTCCCAAATTTCATTTGGTATCCACCTGAAACTATAAATCCTCTTTTGGCATTTGAGAGTCGAAGGAGATTCACTTAAAATTCAAACCAGGTTTTCCCAAACCTAACCCAGACTCACTAACTTTAGGGTAAACTACAGTTGTGTTTTGGGTTCATAATAAAACTTTCATCCCACTTTAGCTAATGATGAATACATGATGGGCCGGGGAACAGAACTAGAAGATGTTTTTGCAACTGCTGTTTTGTCTTATTTCGTATTTCCTGTAATGCTCTGAAGTAGGGAAAACATGTATGAAACAAATTTCCAATGATGCATGTGGAAAGAGGACCACATATGAGAACCCAGAGGGGAAATCAACACTTAAATATAAATAAAGTTTTTTTGTTTTGTTTTCAAAAGGAGAACCTAGATGAAATATTATTAACTAACATTTCTCGAGTGTTCACTGTTTCCGGCACCGTATTTACTCAATTAGTTTACCAAAACCAGCTAAACTAATACCAGTATCAGGTAAACACTGTTATTTCCATTTTGCAGATGAGAAAGGCTAGGCCCAAGGAAGTTATATAACTCGCCCAAGGTTATACTGCTCCTAAAAGGGATTTGAACCTCAGGATGTCTCCTTCTGGAATCTCTGTGCTTAAGCCACTGCCATAGTGCCTTCCAGAGAAAATACAATTATGATGTTGTTTGAAAAGCAATTTTGGCTACAGACTATGAATGGGAGAGATATGCCTCCATTTTTTTAACTAGAAGGAACAATAGTAAATGTAGTAGGAAAAGCCCAACAAGAGAAAGCTCATTCTTGTCTAACCTTCGTATCCTAGAAGAGGGAAGGGAGTTGACTTCCCAAATCTCCCAGAAGGCTTTGCTGGCTTCCACTTGGAACGCCGCCTATGTAGGATACTTTAGTGCCACAGGGATAGAGATAAAGGGAGTGAATTCAAAGAGAAAGAAGTACAAAAATGATAGGGCGAAGAGAGTGACCTGGGAGGAAAGATCAAAAGAACTAAATATGTAAAACTTCGAGAAGCAGTACTTTATTATAGGACTGAATACCATTCTAGAAATTTAGAAAAACGATGAAGGCCTTAAATGTCACTAGGGAGGTGGGAAAGAGGTCAAGAGGAAGATGTAAGAGAACAACAAATTACGGGAACTCAGATTTTGTCATTGTCTTACAAGACCCATAATACGAGCTATATTTTCTTGGAATACTAAAGCCCAAGCCAGAGATTCTGCAGGAAAAAAAAAAAAAAAAGGTTCCCTGCCTCGTGTAGGTTGAAACACAAAGGCTTAAAAATATGGTTTCAAAAAAATGCTTTTTAAATAGTATGTGGAATGCCCTCACTTTCTCATTTAGCCCTCATGATGAATTTACAAGGGGTAGTTTACAGACATGAACACCGAGGCTCAGGGCGGTTGTGTTACTTGCCCAGGTCACACGGCCTGTAGTCCCCCCCGAGTCCCGCCCACACAACACACTATCATCTCTCACACAACATCCCATGACTTTGTCCAGATGATGTGAAAAAACAGTTGGGTTTCAGCCAAATTGATTACGGTGCTTCACCCCTAAGGAACGTACCGATAAGAACCCATTATACTGGAATGTATAGCCTTGCTTCTGCAACCCGGCGGCCATCCTGTAGGAGGTGGCCCGGTCTGCTCAGCTCTTGCAGAAGCTGTGGATGTCAAGCAAACATACCACAGTTTGGCTCGGATGGGGGAGCGAATGATAGATGGATGAACATACAAACACAGAACGAAACTCTCAAAGCAGGCCCCAAGTTTCCTGTGTTTACAGGCCCCCAAATGAAATCACCTGGCTGTTTATAGGAGTCTTAATGCTGATGAAAAGATTGTTACACTCTAACCTTTTCCCTGCCAAAGGAGAAAAGTTCCAGGTTCTTCAAAAGTATGTAAAGCATCTGATCTGAAAAGTGGCAACAGCATTTGGGACCAATTACCCAGATTAAGAGGAAACAATGTTCTGTTTACACTTTGTAGCCAAGAGCTGTTTGACTCTGGCCCATAAGCTGGAGATTGTAAATTACAGAAATTTCAGCCTAACGCTGACTTCTCCTGTGAACTGCGTGTCTGAGCGCAGAGCACAGCAGACGGAAAATCCCTGTTACTCGCCCTGCAGCTTCACTGAATGGGGAACTGAAGATGGTCTTCCAGGTCTATTGGACACACAGGTCCCCTGCAAGGAGGCATGGGTTTCCCACTCAGGGAAGAGTCTCACTGTGTATGATGGGTCAGGAGGTGGGTTTTCAGCTTGCCACTCGTAAACAATGATTGTTGCAAAAGAAGTTAGAAAATAAAGGCTCTCTGATAGCTCTTGCTTAATTACCCTAGCACCCCGATTTAAGTCCATTTTCCAACATACTGTGGATTAATCAGTAGCAAAGGTGGATAGTGAAGTTAGTACCAGGAGAATCAATGCTGCTGAAAAAGGTTAGACGGAGATCATGGCAAATACAGCCATTGTGGGCAAAAAAGAGACAACCTTTGGCCCAGACATGGAGGCTGAATCATTTGGGCTTGAGATTTAGGTTTTGCCCTTTACAGAGAAGGGCCAGTGCCCACTTTGCACACCCTTGATCATTCCAGAAATTTTGGGAGAATAGTCCTCATTTTTTGAACATGTTGTTAAGGGCTTGACCTTGCCAGAGGGAAAGGAACCACAGAGGTCAAGCAGCAGAGAGAAGAAATGGGAGGCATCCATTCCTGAAGTACCAGGCCTGCCGAACACAGCCTCGTGGGAAAGGCAAGTCCTCATTTCACTGGCAGCCGGAATGCATATGTGTTCAGAGTTTTATCATTTAACCACTGTCAATACTACTTTAGACGATCGAATTGGAAATACCCACAGGTAGGGACCAGGCTCTCCTTTTGAATGTCCTATAGGTTGGACAGTCATTTAGATGAAAATGTGATTGAGGCTATGATTGTCGAGTATTGTGGGAATCTTAATATATATATTTTTATCCAATAATCCAGTGTCCACTTAATGAAGGGCTATCCTCTGAGGCAGCTCAAATTTGATGCCACGCCAGTCCCTTCTCATGGCAATATATATATATATATATATATATATATATATATATATATATATATACACACACACACACACACACACACACACACACACACATATATATATATTTTTTTCTGATAAAAACTGATCAAAAGCAACTTTATTCAATGTTGAAATTTTCTGACCCTGGTTTATCTCAATAATTGACATTTTCTGCAGTGTCAGAGCTTCCTGACTTTTACAATTAACTCACAAATTAGAAATGATAGTAAGCTCTCAGCTAAATGATATAGTGGCCACTGGGGACCAGGCCAATTTTCTAGAATAAGGTTAGGACTAAGTTGCTCTGTAACAATGCTAAGGTTGGTTGTGTAGAAGTAGTTATTCAAGTGTGAGAAGGAATCTAGGTGTGAGAGGGGAGACGTTATCTGCCTTTAATCCTGCTGGTTACTCAGCCCTCTACAAAACAGGGGCAACCGGTTTTAAAAAAATGTTTTGGAATTCAAGGCTCCATAATGGAATCCAGAAGTCATGGAATCTTCCCCTTGGAAAGAAGCTTGGAGAGCATTGGTCCAACTTCCCAACGAACCCAGAGGTCAGGAGACAGGCAGATGGTCAGGCAGACACCGAGTCACCCATTTTCAGGAGTTGTACCTTCAAGGCAGGTAGGAAGGCTACCAGTTGGGCCAGGGCCAGCCACCCCGAGAGATGGGAGGGACATGACTCCCTGTCCCCACGGTTACTGTGATTGGGGGCTTAGTTTTTAGAAAGGTTTGTTGCTTGGACGAGAGCCAGTCTGTGTCTCTGGGCCATCTTTCCTGTGGGTTGGATATTGTCCTCAGAAGGAATACATCTGAGCCTCATTCACTTACCAAGCAACAGACTTTCAAACATTTGAAAGTTACTTTCATTCTTCCCCACCCCCTCAAGCCACCACTGTGGTTTTGTTGACTGAATCCCCCATATGGCATGGACACAGAGGTTTTGTTTTCCTTCCTGAGTTGGCCTTGGTTTGCCAGAGTCACTTAAGAAGTGTCCAGACAAGTGAAATATTCAGAAGTCCAGTGGTCAGCATGTCCACCAAACCATGTGACTGGCTTTACAGCCCTGAGTCAGGGAGGAGCCTCCATATGGGCCAGTCAAGTGCCCTTTAGGGCTGTATAGCGGATCTGCCGCATTGAAAACATCTCCTGTTTATTCCCATTAAACTGCATTTTGTTTTGGCTTTTTGGGAGCTTTTAGAGTCTGTCTCTCATCTTTTACTTTTTACAAATTGACTAGCTTGTCTTTTATAGTTTTGCCCAATCATTGATCTAAATACTGTAGAAGCCAGGCTTTGTGGGATTTTAGGGTCTTTGATGTCACTAGTGATTATGTTGAAAATAGTTACGGGTTTATTTCTTCAATTAACTTGTATGCAGTAGTTAGTTGTAGGGTCTCTGGAACTGGATTAAATCCTGGGCCTGCTGATATACTAGGTGTGTGGCTTTGAGCATGTTGATTTACCTGTGCCTCAGTTTCCTCATCTGTAAAATGGGGATAATAATGTAACTACAAGGTAGATGGTTGTTTCGATGATTAAATGAATATAATAGAGCACTTAGACCAGTGCCAGGCACATAGCATGCACTGTTTATTACACAAAGAAAATAAGACGAGACCCCTGAAGACAGGGAAAGTATCTCGTGTATATTTGGATCTCCAGAGACTAGCGCTGTGTCTAGAATGTATTTGGGGCTAATAATAGATTGGGTATATGAATGAGTGGGTTTCCATAGTGTTCTAGACACTGGACGCAGAGAAAACATAAGCCATTCTACAGTTTCTAATGCTGACAGACTTTCGATATCATTATATAAAAGATCTCGACCAGGGAAAGTTTAACCTCAGACTGTTGTTGCGGCGGTCATTTGGCTGCTCATTTTTTTGTGACTGGTCATCAGCGTCACTCATGCCCATATTGATGCTAATCTATTATGTCTCCGTTTAGTGCGCAAGACCAAAAAAATCACACACATTCACGCTCAACTCAGAAAAAGAGGGAGGGTTCTGTCAGTTTGCTTGCATCAATGTGAGAGGGGAGACTGTCTGTTTTTAGCCTGAGAAGGCGCTTCTCCCAAGAATGCTCGTGTTCTTGTGTCAGATGTTCCTGTTCTCTACATTTTTGTAGTTTGCCGGCCATACGCAGGCTCAGTCAAAAAGATACACTGAAAAAATGAAATGTCTCCAACATCACCCAGGGCATGGAGGCTTCTGCGTCCCCCCACCTTTCCATTAACACCCCAAATGAAGTGCTGACATCAGGGTCAGTCTTGATTCAAGCTTAGCAACACAATGCTCCCTTTGGTGTGGCTTCAGGAGAGGTTAAACCGAGTTCTCCTCTGGTTGAAAATTTAAATCTTTCAGAGATATCTTTTACGCATAATTCCCTTTGAACTTCCGTCCATGCTCATTGAAACACGGTCGGTGTTTTCCTTCTTCTCTATTAATACAGCCGAGCTCCAAGAAGAAAACTCGCCAGTGTTTTCTCCTCCGTGTATTTTCAGTAGGTCCCCTGCAGCAACTGGGAGGTGTGGGAGAAGCCACTCTGGGGGAGCAGGGGCCACCCGTCATCCGATATGGGCTTGTTGTGTGTCATACTTTTGACAGCAGCCATCCTAAAGGGGTGTAGCGAGTCATTTGAAATTTGTACACAGACTGCCCTATCCATTACGCGTCGCCCATATCATACCCGTAATCTCCCAAGGCAGATATGCTATTACACTCAGCGGGCCCAGCTCTGCCCGCGCTTATGTACACACAACTCCCACGGATTCTGTGCCACCGTGGCACTTCAGCGGGAGTTGTCAGCAGCAGAAATGGGGCCCAGTCCAGTCACAGCCGCAGCAGGCGCAGCTAAACAGAGACTGGGGCTGTGTGTTTAAAAGGCTGAGGAAGAACAAAAAAGCTGCCAGTTTTGCTAAGAAATCTTATCCCTCGGGCCCTGAGAACTGCAGCCCGACACTGCATGCTCTCCTCGTCCCACAACCTGCTGTTCCCAGGCTGGACTAGGAAACAGCTGAAATAGACTGGGCATGAAAAGGAAGGGTCTGCCACAGGGCATGAAACAGTGCTTTGCACCCAGCCCTGTTATGTGAGGGGAAAAGTCCCCGCAGGGGCGCCTCAGAACACATTTATCCAAACTTAAAGGGATAGCTTAGAACCAGTGACCCTCTTTAAATATAGAATATTTAAAATACATGAAACAAGGGGAGGAAGATGCCACGCTTTTGAAAGTCACTAGTGTGTCCCTTTTGAGTTACAGAGTGTCGTGGGTGTTAAAATAACACACCTATTGTCACGCGAATATGAGAATCGCTGTATTAGTCCTCTCCTAATGTTTTCTGCCCTGTCATCTGATGTGATTCTTGGTTGCCTTTCACACATCCCCAAATCATACCTTTCAAATGATCAGGTGTCACGGACCTCAAGCTCAGTCCGCAGTAAACTCTAGGCCTTAATCTCTACTCCAAACCCTCAGCAGTGGAAACAGAAAAGGGAAGTCTGTTCATCAGCATTGGAAGTGCTGTAGTTTGGCGAGCAGAGCCTGGGTTCAAATCCCGACTTCCTGCCGCACTCACTGTGTGTCTTGGGCATGTTGCCTCTAAGCCTCGGTTTCCTTGTCTGTCTCCTGAGGGTAACAATGTCTCCTTCGCTGTGATATTGTGCAGACCACACCAGAAAGGATGTGTGAGGCACTCAGCAGAACAGAAAAGCTCCGTTGAAGACATGCACACAAATGTCATCCTGTGTGATACACACGGGGCACTCAGTAAAATCTCCCCCTCACCATTGCCTTGTAGTGAGTCAACACTCACGCAAGCCTATGGATGCTAAGAAAAATACTGCCTTTCAAGAAAATACCTTAATTAAATATTATCCCATGAGTGACAAATGACCAGACATTTCACATGACACATTTAAAGGTATCATCCTTCGATTGTTGTGTGATAGAACAGATAAGAATAAGCTAGTCAAAAGGAAAATGGAAAAATAAAGAGTAAGCAAGGAACCAAATTAGACATTCAGTCCAGTCTGATTAATGGCTACTTCCAATGGAGACTGTAGCTGAGTTTAGGACCCCTGCCTTTGACTGTGAATGTCGGGGGTTACCATTTTAACACGTCAAATGCATAACGGATTCAAAGTTCACGTAGGGTTTTTTTTTTTTTTTTCTTAATGTGGGGAAGACCAAAAGTCAGGTGCAATTTTAATGCTATAAAATTGGTATGTTTTGTGATAATGAATTCAGATATCAAAAACTATCTTTCTCTTGAATAAATTAAATTCTTCGTCATATCTTCGTTTCTCCCCAACCCCCATTTCTTCAATACGAGGGCCCTAATTGGGAGTAGAATAGAATTAATCCTGTGTTGAAAAATGACATCATGCTAAGTGATTTCCACTCATTCTAAAAAAAGGTAGACTAGGTCACATTTAAAAAATAATGCGTTCTTGAATACGGAACAGTGCAATAGGTTAATTTGAAAAGTATGAATAATTCAACACAGAATCATGCATTTCTTTTTACTTATTTTCCCATATAAAAATACTGCTTTATCATTGTTAAGTAAATTCCCTTTGACACTTGTAACTCCCTGAGAGCTCAGCTAGGAGATGCAATATTGTGTTTATTAGAAGAAAGTAATAACTGAAGTTTAATAAATTTGGAAAAAGCACATACATATTTGTGTGTGTGTGTGTGTGTGTGTGTGTGTGTGTAGCCATGGACTTTTCTCAGTTCCCAATGTAATCTCTGGTTTGAAGCTGCAGTTAGCAAATGTTAAAAGGGACCAAAAAATTGAACAAAATTTGCAGAAAGTTCAGGGGCTTTGAAGAGCGTGTGTGTAAGATTTTGGTCGTGGTGATGACAACGTGGTCACTTCTGTTTGTGTAATACAAGCAGCAAAAATAAAACAAGATTTACTCCAAATAGAAGTTCAGGTACTACATCAAGCTCTACATGGGAAATACGATTGAAATAACACACATCCAAACATCCGCAATCAACTCTTTAAATTCTTTTCATCTTAACAGAAAAATAATATAATTAAAAGCTGCCTTCTGCCTCCCAACCTTGCTTTCATGTAGGGCTATCACAGTCACCTCTCAACTCTGGCTCATTTTGTGGTCAGTGAATCTTGTTTAAGAGAAATTCTTTAAGAAAACAACAACCAGGCACTCCCCCTGCTCATCCCCATTTTGTCTTCATTTTACATATTCCCTCCACCCTCCAGGGCATGTCCGATCCCAGTATCACATTGGCCTGCATCGAATTGATTTAGGACACTAAGCATATTCCCCCAATTTAAATTCCCCCTGAGAGCTCCAGGACCAACAACAACTTAGCAAAGCATTATGGGAAAAGTGCCAGAAGTTGAGTTGAAACGAAGACAGAATTTTCGGATCAGGAAGAAGGGGAAAAAGGGTCAGACAGAACGAGAAGCGAAAGGAAAAGCAGGACAGGAGGAGAGAGACACGAAGGAGAGGAGGGACCTAAATTAGAACAAGAGGCTATGTTTATTGCTGACCCATGGGCTCCTGACACAAAATACATTAAGTATTGTTGGGACACTCTGCTCTGTCACTCAAAGGAGGAGCAAATAAAATGGTGATGGAAGCTGCGAACTTTTCCAGAACAGACTTGCCAAAGAAAGGAAAAAAAAAAAAAAAAAAAGAAAACAACAACAACAGGCCCGAATAAGGTGAAGGCAGAGACTCACAATTTTGAGAAGCCTGGGTCCCCTTTATCCTCCTGCAGCACCCTCTCCTGGCAGTCTCCCTGAGACTTCCACATTTCCAGTGAACTAGGACTTAAAACGCAGAAGAAAATATTTGTTTTTTTTTTTTCTTGATTGCCAATATAATACATGTCCCTGTAGAACATTTGGAAATTACGGAAAAGCACTTAGAAGTCAGTAAAAACTGCCGATCGCCCCATTGCTGGGGTGTAATCATTGTCTATACATTTTCTAATCTTTTTCCTCTACTTTTTAACCCATATTTGAATGTGCGCAAAGTACGACGGAAGCCCTGCTGGAATCCACGGTATTGGAATCTGGTTTTCCTATCTGACAAGTCATAATGCATATCTCCTCATGTTGTTAAAATACCATAAAACATGATTTTTATGATGGCATCATATTTCCTTATTTGTAGGTATCATAATTCATTTGACCTCCAGTTAGTTATGTACGTTGTTTGAAATTTTTCGTTTTCCTAAAATCTTTGTGTGCATCTCCAGTTCCTCTGGCAATGACTGCAAGCAAAATTCCTGGGTCCCAAAGCATGTTTTGGGGGCTACAATTTGCAGAGTTGCCCCTCCCAAGTATGAAGGCCAACTTATATTCCCATCTGTAGTGAATGTAAAATGCAGAATTCACAAACCATCATTAGCTCTGCCCAAACTAAGATAAGAAACTTAGAATTGTGATTTCTGTTTCTTTATCTGTCATGTCCACTTTCTTCATGGTTCTTGCCTATTTGACTTGATTTGCCTGTCATTTGTGTTTGTTTAAAAATTGATTTTCTATTACATTGCAGAAGTTATTTACATATTAAGTTCATTAACCCTTTCACCACCATCTATTGCAAACATTTTCTTCATTCTGTCGCTTGATTTTTAATTGTTAATGGATTTTTAATGTATATGTTTAGGATTTTATACACATTTTCTTTTATTTTTTCTTCCTCTGCTTTAATGTTTAGAAAGACCTTGCATATATTCTCCACTAGTGCTTTTGTGGCTCTTTTTATTTTTAAAAACATTTAAATCTCATTTATTTTGGTCCATGTGGTAAGAACCTATTTACTAAAAGCTCTTTTCCTCATTGACCTAAATACTGCATACCATTGGGCCTATTTCCTTGTTTTAAAATTTTATTTCAACATCTTTTTGTCTCCATCACTTTTTTTTTTTGCCATTACCTCCCTTTCCGTTATTATACTTTATTCATATCCAGTAATGCAAGTTCTTCCTCATTACAATTAATTTTCTGGATTATGCTCCCCTATTTGTTATTCCATAAGAGCTCATCAAGTTTAAAATGTAAGAGAATGCAATTTGTACATTAATATGTGGGGATTTGAGGTCTTTTAATATTGAGTTTTGTCAGGTAGAAATAAAGCGTGCCTTTTCATTTATCTTTCCATATAAACTTCTGTTAAGTTGTAGTTTCTTTGTGTAGCTTCTCAATATAGTCTCAATTGTATTCACTGTTATTGTGAGAATTTCTCTATTAAATTTTGTAACTGTTTGCCAAGGAAAGTTATTTACTTACGCATTTTCATTTTGTATTTGCCACTTTACTGGTTTCTTATCAGTTTTCCAGTTGATTCTTTTGAGCCATCTAGGTAAATATTGTCATCTGAAAACAATGATAATTGTATCCCCTTCCTCCAAATTATATACTTTTTTTCATCTCTTCCTGTCTTACTGCAAAATATTAGAACTTGCAAATTATTTTAACATATTTTTTATTTGGAATGCCTCCAACATTTCACTACCAAGTATTATGGCTTGACATTGTACCGCTGAGCAGTTCTGGCTTTCAGAATGTGTTTTTGGCTTCAAATTTAAATTTCCCTCCCTAAATCTTCTACTAACTGGTCCCCTGGTATGGCTCTAAGGCCTTCTGCTCAGTACTGACAAGTCTGACCCTTTTAATATATAAGAATATTCTAGCTCTAAACAGACAATCTTATTACGCACCGATTGAAACTTTGTTCTAGTCGAAACACTGACATTTTACTGTAGGGGGGCTCTCCTCCAGGTCTCAGAGCCACACATTACGAATCTGAACCCCTGTTGTTTTATTTGTGCATGAAATGAACCTCTGAGGCTATATTCTGCCAACTTCAAACTCAGGGTCTTGTGTAAGATTTTGTTTTTCTATTTGCATTTTAAGAAAATGCTGAACTATTTTCTCATGTAGAAATTATCATGTCATTTGAATTTGCTGACTTTTTGCCAGTGAAAAGTAAAAATAAGCTGGGATTTTGCATCTGTCGTGCCAAAAGGATTGGGCTTCATGGGTTAGACTGGTTTGAACAGTAGGAGAAAATCGATTGAGAGAAGGAAGAGCGGCAACAGTCAGCAATAGTGCCAGGTTACCCACGGGGAGGGTGAAGGTGAGTGCCTTTGAGGCGGCCCGGCCTAACACGGTGAGAACTTGAACGCATCTCTGCGACGCGTCAAGGCTCCATTTCTTCAACTGTAAAGGGAGGCTCATCACTGGCCTTGCAAACATAATGTGAGAATGAGAAACGACGTGTGGTGGGATACTTGGCAACTTGCAGGCACTTACTGAGAGAAACCGTTAGCTCCTGGCTAGGTTTGAAGGCAGGGCCATATTGTAGACAACAAAATGGAAAGTAAAGAGCCTTCTCTACTACGAATTTCTACGTAGAATTAACCCCAAACACGCTCAAGAATTTTAGGAAGCCGTGCTAAAGGGCCACGTCCCACCCCTGCCTCTGCCCCAGTCTTTTTTCTCCTCTGTCTGGCCTGGCCTGTGCCCAAATGACAAGTATCATTGGACCTTGTTTTTTGTACCGCTCTGTGGGGAGGGGAGCATGATTTAGGCTTCCTCTGAGGGGGACAGGACAGTCTCCTCACTTTGATGACATAGTCAGATCGTCCTTGGTGCCGTGTGCCTGGCGTTTGAAAACTTCCTGGCGGTAAGCCTTAATTTTTCCAATTCGTTAACCTGAAAAACACCTTAATTAGGATCAAACTTAGGTCTTAACAAGGCAGAATAAAAATTCTCTTCTATCTTTCCCAAAGTACAGATAGAGATCTGGATTTTTTTTTTTTAACTTAGTGGGAGGTTTCTGTATTATTATTGTTTAAAATCAATTATCCTTTAGTCCATATTCTTTTTCTGTTGTTTGTTTTATCTGTCCTTCTCTCTCAGAGGGCCAGAATTAAGGCCCCCATTTGGTTTTTATTAGCGTAATCAGTTAATAGCTGTTCTATAATGCTTTACTTATTGTGTTAATTTTCTGTAGCTATGTCCAGAGGCAGCTTTCTGGAACACCACATTAAAAAAAAAAAAAAAGGAAGAAGATCTAACTTCTTCTTTAATGGGTCCAGTTACCATTTACAGTTTCAGCTGAAATTATTGAACACTATTGATTTCCAAGGTCATGGAAAATACGTATAAGCTGTAGCTACTATTTTAAATATATCGAAGGCAAGCCTAAAAATTTCCATTAGAATGGTGAAGGCACAGAAATTAACCTGAGTGTGTCTGCTGATATTGGCTTATCATACCGGTTCCTGGATTTGCCTCGAATGAGACAAAAGTGTGGACATACGCTGTCCCCAGGCAGCGACTGCCAAGTCACCACTCTTCTGTCTCCTAGGTGGCTAAATCCTGGGTCCCAGGGACCATTGTCCAAATGCTGTTGGGCATTTTAATGGAAATGTACCTTACATGGACTTCAGTATTCATGGGGGTAGACTTTCAATTAAAATGGAGTTTCGAAGCAGAGCACAGGGACAAACTAACTTCCCTGAAGGGTGACAAAGGGGATGTTTGTGATAAATGTGACAGATTGGGTTGTTAGGTTGTGTTCTGAATTAGATGAATGTACTGAAGTAAAGCGAACGTGACTCAGTGATCAGAGCATGGGTTCTAGACCTGCCTCTACCGTGAACTAGCTCTACAGCTTCTCAGGACTCAGCTTCCTCCTCTGGGAGGCGAGGAGAGGTTGGGGAGAAAGTTCTAAGGTCCCTCCCAGCATTTACGTTGCTCTTTGCAACGTCCAATGATGACTTTGCATCACCTCAGGGAGGAGAAGCCATCAGCAGGAGACTGAATCAGAATGTTCCCCATTCATTGCTGAGTCACTGGAGGTGGGTGACACTTGGCTCAGAACTGGCGGCCATCAATGCTTTTATAATCAATTCATTCTGATCATGAATCCTAAATAAAACCCTGTATTGAGAACTGTTATTCGTACAATATGAAGGCTGGGAGTGGGAGCAGAGACAGTCAAAGGGCCAGCAGGTCAAGTCACTTCTCTCTCTCAGTCTCTTCTCTTTCATTTGTCAAATGAAGGGGTGGGAGAAGAATCACCGAAGTAGCTTCTAACTGAGAAAGTCAGCGACCTTTGTAAGAATCGCCTGCCGTGAAAAGCCAATGAGAAGGTTCATTTTCAGCGTTCCTCCACACCCGGTGCCCAGAGCAGGTAGAGCGCATTAACTACGATTTAGAGCTGAGAAGTACACCAGCTTGCTAAGGGGATCTCTGCTGAGGCCTGGCTGGGAATTCTATACAAAGAAGAAAACGAGGTCACCTGTGATTGCCCGTTTTGGAGCAACTTAGAACGTATCAGACGCTGTGTTGAAATCGGTGCAATGCCTTCTTAGCACAGCACCACCTGTTTTCTTTATTTCATACCCTGCCGGTGGTGGTGGTGCTATTGGAGGGCTTTCCTTTTAGGCAGTGCCATCAAAGAGCAACGGAAGGCAATGCAGCAAAGTCAAAGCATATTTGAAAGGAAGCGGGAAGAAGCCCATATACATTTCAATGGAAATACTTTTAAGGCATCTCAAGGTGGAGTCTGAAAAATAATTACAAAGCTTTAAAAGGAAAAATCTTAACTTTGATCTGATTTTCTTCTATAAAGCAATTAGGTACATCATTTTTCAAGTGCTGAGCTGAAAATTCTAATGGCTGGACCCAAATGCTTTCATTTGCATCTGGGACTTCTACTGTTCAAAAAAAAAAAAAAAAAAAAAGAAGTTTAAAAACTTAGTAAGGTGATTTTTCCAGAGAGACTAATGCATACATCATTTGCTGGTCAGCTCTCATAGAATAGATTTAAGTCATGCAAGAATCCAGTTAATTGAACTGAATTAAGACATCTGGAAAGTTGATTCAATGGGGAAAAACTGTCAAGGTGCTATTGGCATTTTCTCTTCCATTTGCTGTTGGGGATGTGACTGGGAATGTACTTTACGTGGACTTCAGTATTTATGGGCATGTCCTCCAATTAAAATGGAGCTCCAAGCACAGCAGAGGGACAAACTAACTTATGTGAAGAGCAGAGGAGATACTAAAATCCAATGTGGTGGACTGAGCCCTGATGTTAGGGTGCGTGTCTCCTTAGTTTTTTAAACCTGAAATTCTTCATAGTTCACACATATAAATGCTAGATTGTCAGTTCCTTGAGGGCAGACAATGGATCTTGTTCCTTACTTTGCATTCCCAACGCCGAGCATATGGTTCTCAGCACATACGAGATTTCCATTACGTGTTTGTGAAATGGCCCAATAAAAATATTTTAATTAAAGGATGTTGTGGGGTCGATCTTCTCCCCGATTACTAGGAAGCATAGCAGAGGTAGCCTGTAGGTTGAGTCTGGCCAGCATTTGTCTCACCTTTAAAAATCGAGAATCTGCAATTTCACGTAATTGTATGGGTTTCTGGATTCTTTGGAAAGTTCTGTCACCTGATGTGGCACTGCTTGGTCCCCAGCGGCACGTGCTGACAGGTAGCGGGGGTCCAGGGACAACGGCCCCCGTCCCCCTGTTGCCACCATTCCCAAGCATGTACCTCTAAGGATGACTTCACCTTCTTGGTAACCAGCCTGGTCCATGGGACAGGCCCTCAGGTGGGGAGAGAACGTTCGGTTTGCGTTTTACCGCCGTTCAATTTGTATGAGTTAAAGGTCTGAGTGTGGCTTGTCTTTTCAGCCCCACAGAGGGAGTCTGAGCAGTGGGTTCGGAGGGAATGTGAGGGGGGGTGCCCTCCCCTATAATGGCAGCATGTTGGGGGGGCCCTAAATTACCCTATTGATACAGGTGGGGGCTCCGCAGGGACTTGTTTGCATTGGTCAGAGCACATTAAAATGCAGTACGTCCCCATCACCAAAAAGGGCTCATCAGTCCACCTGTCTATAGATTTCTGATATTAACTTTGTCTGCAGTCTTTTCAGAATGATGTCACCTGCCCATCCTCCCTTCCTTAGTGAATAAAAATGTAGAAAGAATGGAGAACAAATCAGAATAATGCACATTGGTGGAAGACCTATAATTGACATCATTATTGCTTAAGACACCATTGCTTTAATCAGCCTGATCATAAATCAATGCTTTTCACATGTGAGGGTTTAAAATAAAGTGCTGTGAACCAGATTGGGCCTCTTAAAAGGCATGATGCAATTGGGAAGCTCCTGAAAATGGAGAAAAAAGTGGTTTCTGAATGGATACACTGGTTCTAGCATTTTATCTTCCACTTAATTAAAAAAAAAAAAAATCGCCTGCTCCTTTCTTAGAAATGGCATATTGGAGGGCTATGATGGCCAAGCCGTTAGCCCATTAAACAAATTTACTCCCAGGAACAGTTAATATTTGACATTTAATTGCTTTTTCTGGTTGGGGGAGGAAAATATGTTTCTCTTTCCTTCCTTTCTTGATTGACTTTTCTGAAATCACCTTGTGGGCTACAAAGATGGAGAGGAGTAAGTGATTTTCAGAAACACAAGTGTTTGCACATGTATTCACATGTATGTGTATGTGTGTGTGTGTGTGTGTGTGTGTGTGTATGTGTGTGGACATAAAAATCTCCCGTGTACCTGAAGCTGGTGCTTTCCTCACAATAACCCTGTAAGGCAGGTGTTACTGCAGGGGCCCAGAGAGGTTAACGGCTTACAGAGGGTCACACAGCTCTGAGTCTGTATTCCTGCCTCTAGGTGTGTTGTGTAACCAGGTGTGGAGATATCCACGGAGCCAGGATGAAACGCCCTGGCAAGGGTCCCCAGAGGACTGATTAATCCTCTCAGCTTGCTTAAGCAGCACCAGATTCTGGAACTTAGCAAAACATACCATGATTTCCGCCTTTTATTGGAATCCTCTTTTGTAACTGAGCCGGGAGAGCCCGCTGACTTAGCCTTATAAGTGATGGCGACTTAGAAGACATTTCTCATCGGCATTTTGGCGGATGAGCAGGGAGGTCAGACGTTATCTTAGGAGAACAATGTCCACACACATTTCCAATGAATTTTCGGGACTCATCAGAACTTGTTTCAAGAGAAAGAAGGAATCACCAGGACACGTGTGGAAGGCGTAAAAAAAAAAGCCTCTGTTCGGTCACCTCCAGTGGAAACGTTTCCATTTCAATACTGTCGATCCCTCACCTTTCACATGTGGTAAATTCACTACCAGAGGCCAAGGTGTTTTCTTTTTCTTCTTTTCTTGTCTTTGTTTTTTTTCCTCTCCCCACAAAAACCAGGTATTATTTAGGTCTCTTGCAAAGCTGCCCGGACCAACTGTTCCTATTATCCCTGTCAGAGCTCAGGGAATAGGCCTCCTTGGGTTACACCGTCTATGTTTTGCGGTCAGATGTGGGCTGTGTCCTTCTACGTTATTCCACCTCGCAAGAAAATATTTATATATCAGCCTCACCAGGTCCCGTTTCCTCTGGGCGTGGTCCTGTCTGACTGTCTTCATGCCAGCGGCAGGCAGTTGAATCGCTGGCCTTCCTGGGACCCCTGGATGTCTGGCAGAAAACCAGGAAACCGTTTCTTCCCCGCTGCGACTTTGCTCAGTCAGAAAAGTACGAGGTGTGTGTGTGTGGGGTATGTTTCTGAGAAGTGGAGTACGATACCTTGAGAAAGTGTTTAAAAGGAAACTGGCTGATTTGAAGGAATAGAAATTTGCATCATTTACAGAATTCTTTTTCCTAGGCCTGGAAGCACAAAAGCTTACTTGGACAAGTCTTTTTGTTAATTTTTATATTTTTCCTTTTTTATGCCTGGTGGTTGCCGTTGTTCACCAAGGAACAGTGAAATGGATACTCTTCTGTTGCTGTGGTAGGGTATGTCGGCAAAACCCTCTTGGAAACTCATTTGGCAGTGTGTAGCAAGAGCCGTAACACGTTTTATAACCCTTGACCAAATCATTTTACTACTGGGAATCCATTCTTAGTACCAAAAAGATGACAGCTCAAATGTGTTCATCGAAATATTGTTTACAGTAGGTAGAACCTAAATGTAAACCTAACAATATAGGAAATGGAACTATAAAATATTTGCTTGAGGTTGATTGCTACACGAATGATGTATTGATATAGAAATAGGATATAAATTCCAAACCATTACAACTATGTAGGCAAAATATTCACAATCATAATACTAGGTAATGTTTACTGTCTACTGAATATATGGTAGAATATGTCAGGCACTTTATGTCACTGTCTCCTGTAATCTGCTCACTGGATCAAGCCAGATGTTATTATATGTCCATTTTACAGACAAGGAAAGAGAGTCAGGAGAAGGTGAATTCGTTCATCTGAAGTCACACTGCTGGTTTGAGATTTGAACGCCATCCTGGTTGACTAGAGAGCTTATACTTTTAATTAACTTATAATTCCTCATGATATGTGGTTAATTAAGTATAATAAAAACAAACATCAACCACCAAAAAAAGAAACATCGCCCCCCAAAATCCCAACCCCAAACAACCCAACACCAACAAACAAAAATCTGACAAGTTTTATGATAATGCCATGAAAAAGTAAATAGGAAAGCTGAGATCAAGAGAAGATAGCCCAACTTGAAAAGGCTTGTCTTCAACCAGCAAATAAAGGGACCGCTATCTGAAGCAACATTGAAATGTTTTAAGGTCTCTAGTCTGGATGGGATTTGATACTATATGTACAATCTTATACTAAGAGAATTTAATTAATATTATTCTGCCAATTTAAGGAAGCAAATCTTGCGAGGGAACAAATCTGACAGGCAGATTGAAGGAATTTGTCTAGAGTGACTTAAAAATTTTCTGTGGACTGTGCTCTTAACATTTTGTGTGTGACAATATATTTGAAAATATGACTGGTCTGTCTCTCTTTCTCGCTCTCTCTTGCTCCAGACAAACTACATCCATTAACATTTATACAACATTTTTGTGGTGTATCTATTTACTTTTATTCAGGGATCTTTGAAATCTTTTAGGTCCACTGCTGGCTTGAGGTTTTAAATTAAATTTCCCTTTCTGTGTTGGCTTGCGGAAGGTTCTTTGTCCCCCAGTTTGGGGGAATGTTCTTTCGTTGATAGTTCCAACACTGATAGTTTCTTCAGAGCCTTGTCTGCACCTGGATAACTAAGGCTTGGAAAGTCAATATAATCGATAGTTTCAATGTTTTCTTTAACATGATAGCATATTATATGCGCACTTGTATTCGGATGCCTGGCTAACAGCTGCCTTTTGGGTTTTCCATTTTAGGATGAAAACCACGTGCGCCATACATCACCGAGAATCAAAGGTTGTGGCTGGCAGTGTGAGGTGACTCTGTAGCGAAGAGAAGAGCTGTGGCCTGTGAGGGGACAGCACAATGACCAGTGTTCTGAGCACACCTGCAGAAGCGCACGCTCTTCACACACACGTGTCCACTGCATGTGCATACAGCCCAGTGCTAGATGGACTTGAAAGTGGGTTGACCGCGCTCTGGTATGACATTCTCCCAAGGCTCTGATGCTCTGAGTTTGGACGCTGCTCCTGGCACTGTCGGCCGTGCCACTGCAATCACAGCTAGGACATGGTTCCTTCTCCGTGAAAGATTTTCATCGCCAGGAAGAAGAACATTATTTTGACTATTTCTGGTTCCTGAAATTGAGAATTTTTTTTTTTTTTCAGGCACCAATCCCCAAAGGTTTTATGTGTCCTCTCTACCTCCGATCAGGACTGTGCAAGGAGAAGGCAGAAAAGTCTTGTGAAGAGATCCCTGGTCCCGGGTCCTACTGCAGAACTTGCCCCGGGCAGTGGCCTCTGCCTGGGTTACCCAAGGTGGCCGAAACACACACCATCATGCATCTGGCCAATTATGCAAAGCTCTGTCACAAGAGGAAATTCCTACTTCACCCCAGCTGGTGAACAGCTATGCCTTGGAGCCCAGGACGGACATGCCTTGTAACTTTTTAACCTAGTTAGTGTAACTGCCAATATAATTCCTATTCATATAAATGTCTAATCCTTTCTTGAATCTCGCTAGACTATTTGCCTCAATAATATCCTGCGGCAGTGAATTCCACAGGTAGATTACACGCTGTTTTAAAAAGCACTGCATTTTATTCGTTTACAGTTTGTTACCTTTTCACATCACAAGATGGCCGTTGTTTTTGCTTTAAGTTGGCACAGGGGGCAGGCATTTCAAACGGAGCTTTAATTCTGCTAAGCACTGGCTGTGCCACAATGAAAACCCCATCTTCTCCCTGTATTTTCTATTTTGGCCTATTTAATCTTGGTTCCATAAGGTGATTGGTGTGTAAACACATGGAAGGCATTGGAATGGAGAAAGCTCTCCTGGATGAACAGTCACTGAGCACCTACTGTGTGCAGGAGCTGCTCTAAGCATTGGAGAGTGAGCTTTCCATGAGACAGGATCATAAAATTAGGTTCTCAAGGACCTAATTTTCTAGAGAGAGAAGTCATAGAGTAAAATAGGCAGTGAATACCAAATATGATGGACATGGTGTCAGGTGGTCTTAAGGAATATGGGAGAATCGATCAAGAGTGTCTGGAAAAGGATGGCAGGGGCAACTTCAGATTGCACGGCCAGGGAGTGGCTCTCTGAAAAGGGGACAGTTGAGACCGGCCACCAAGGAGCCATCTACGTGAAATCTCCAGGAAGATGAACTCCAGCTCCGAGAAACTGCCTGGCACTAGTCGAGACGCCATCGTCATTTGTGGAGTGAATGAATGACTCAAGGTTGAGAAGGGAAATCCTAGCAACAGAAATCATTTAGTAAGTTACTCAGAGACCCTGCAGTATAGTTTCTGGAATGCCTAGCTTCGGTAACTCTGGAGACTGCTTGGAATCAGAAACACAGGGGATTTAGTTAGTTAGACTCGGTGTCAAGACCTGCCCATGTCCCCAGCTGTATGACTTTGGGGAAGTCACCTAACCTCTCATCCGGGCAAATGGGAGTAAAACTTCCGTCCTTCATAGGGGCTGGAGAGTTAGAGGTAAAATTCTGTGGCAGTTCTTTACAACCTGCCAAATGGTGTAGAAAATTTGGTGGTTTTCATGGGAAGCAGTTATTCTCAGCATTCAGCAGGCTTCCTTTCGTCTTTCTCTCTTTCCTTTGCCTTCCTTGTTGTCACCATTCCCTACTTTTAACCCTGCCTCTGTCTGAAGCTGCTCAGTGGTGTCGGGGTTCCTAGCTTCTTCCCCATTGGGTGGCTTAACTAGAGGGGACAGACGTTAATGAAATTTTCGTCTATGTCTTAGGGACTTTAAAAATGGGATCAGATGGAGCTAGCTGTTGCTTGTTGCAACAGTGGCCTGGAGGTGTATTTCCAATGTGCCTGCTTGCTTTTCTTTTGTTTACAGTTTAATCTTCTGGGCTCAGGTTAACCAAACTTCTGTATATGAAAACAGAGGCCTTGCTGGAATTTCTGAGGGCGCCACCCCCCAGAAATGGAGACTGGTTGGGATGATTAGATCACCTGCCTGCAGTGTGATTAGGCGGATACCATTGCCTCACGTTTCCTTTTGTTATTTTTTCTAATTGTCCCTTAATTTCCTTTTTTTTTTTGGGGGGGGGGGCGGGGAGGACAGGCCATTTGAAGTAGAAGCAAGTGCAGCTCTGCATAATAATGTATTAGAAGGGCATTTCAAGGAATAAATTATTAGAATTGTTTACATGCATGGCTCAAATTCACTGGCACATTGCTCAGGCCTCAGTTTTACTATGTAGCTGCCAGCCAGGCTCCTTCCGGGTAAAACTGAAATAGGAGAAGTTTCATTTGGGAACCCTCCCCAGCACTTCTTTCGCCTGTTTGTCTCCTTTCAACGCTCCCCTCCTTTCCCGCCCCCAGGAAGCTGTCAGGCCTTTTGCATCTGAATATACAGGCACTTCATGCGTCTGCCCCAGCCCAAACCGGCACCCAATGGAAGTGAGGTGTGCAAAGGAATAAATCTTCAATGGTATAATTTTAGACCCTGTGGCAACTGGGAAGGACAGCTATTTTGGGCTGTGGGGCTTTCTCCTTGACCTGAGATGATATTACTTTGCCTGCCATGGGTGTGCCAGGCCAGCCCTGCACGTGGTCCTTTCAGCAACGAGTTTGCCATTCCTGGGGTTGCCTCTCCAGCCCCCTGCTGAGCAGGTCTGTGCTCCAAAAGTGTGCGCATTTGTGCCAGGGCACGGGTCTGTCCTGCAGCCTCCTAGGCTGTCACAGGCCACGCTCTGAGGTGGTGGCTCAGGCTACCCCCGAGGGACAGCGCAGATGGAGTGGAGGCCATTCCACATAGGGGGTGGGGACATTTTCTGGTCTAGTTTTCGCCTATCCCTCAGCCGCTATTCAGCTGCTCAGGGGCCGGTCTGCGTGCCACTCCCTCTCTGAGCCAGGTGAGCGAGGCGGGTCTCCAGGCCACCAGGCCTGAGCTTCCCTCACCTAACACATCACCTGAAGCTGCACGCAGGGCGTCACTACAAGGATCCTGACCACCCCGCTTTCTGTCTTCCCACCCAGGCTCCCGATGTAGCTGCGGCCTGCAGGCCCCTGGACTGCCCGCCCGAGGAAGCAAGTCCTGACCCCTGCGGCGGATGGGTGGACAGCAATGGGAGGACGCAAAGGAGGCCAGCACAGCAGCGCTTTCCAGGTGAGGGTGAAATCACAGCCAAGCTCGTCACCGGGTAGAGTCTCTTGTTCTTAGTTTTTACAACCTACAAAGTACACGCAAAACTCAAAGATCATTCAGGAAGGAGGGATAAAGTCAGTAAAGAACAGGAAAATGGGAACAGTTCATTTTTTTAATGACTTGGGCTTGTTTTCTTTTCCCACCGAGAGAGAAAACGGAAGCCTTTTATAGGAATAGAGCGAGCCCTGGTTATCTGGATGGTCAATCTCTCTTCTATAACTGCCCTGGCCATGAAAAGGAAGGGGAGAGTTCTGGATTCACCTAGAGTGAGAGAGAGAAAAAGAATACGAGTGGGGAGGAGGTCAGGATATAAGGAGAGCCTGACTATGGAACAGAAAATCAGGAAGGAAAGCTGGAGAAAACGATGCCTTCCCTTATCTGCTGTTGAATCAAACTGAACAGCCACTTGTTGAGAGCCAGCTATGTCTGTTCCAGTTACCTATTTCTGTATGACAGATGACTGTGAAATTTACTCGCTTAAAACCACAATGAGCAGTATCATCTGTCACGGTTCTGAGCGACGACTGCGTACAACTGAGGGCTCCCATGCAGCCTTTCATGGGGACGAGGTCTGATGGTGGCTGAGGCGAGAGCCACCTGTCACTCACACGTGTTGCGACCTCAGCTGGGGCCATCAGCTGGCACGCCTGGTCGTTGCGTGTGGTCTGAGCGTCACAGCATCTCATCCTTGCACTTCTCTCCTGGCCACTCAAGGCTCCAAGGACGAGTGTCCAGGAGAACAAGGTGAAAGCTAACGTGTCCCTTACGGACTAGCCACGGCACACCTTCTACTGGCCCACCACTCACTCAGGCCACTCACTCAAGGGCACACAGACCCCCGTCCTCTGGATCTGAGGAGCACTGCAGGACTTGTGGACAAGTCTTAGAACTGCTCAAGTGCCCAATCACGATGTCAGCTGTCCCCACCTCCCAATCTCCAAGAGCTTCCTGTCTATGGGCGCTACGACCGTCAATTACGTCATCAATGAAGAGCAGTGAAAAATCTATTCTTCAGAAGAGCAAGGTGATAGATAGAGAAGCATGTACCAAAGGGGGCAGGAGAGGAACCCTTCCATACACAGAGGCCACAGGCAGAATGTAGTTAGTAGTAAATGTGAGTGAAAGCCATAAATGCAGAGAGAAAAAACATGGAAAGGACCACACTAAGGTATTCACAATGTTTAAATCTGCAACATTTGTCTTCTCCTCTTTGCTTCTCTGTGTGTTCCAAAGTGTCTACATTTGGTCTTCAAGTATCGTTCATTCTAGACGTTCATTTTTTCATCCTCTTGGAGGTTGGGCCCCTTTTCTCCCCTTAACAAAAGTGACGCATGTCCACTGTGGGCAATTTGGAACACGCAGAGAAGCAAAAATAAGAAGGCAAATGTAGATGTCAACATTGTTAATACCTTGGGGTGGGGGCTTCCCATCTTTTTCTCTCTGTATTTATGGTTTTTACTTACAAAAGACAGAATTCCTACTTAGATGGGCAGTGCTTTCCTGCCAGCCTTTTGCTATTTTATAGAATCAGTTGTTACTGAACTGTAACCTCTGCTCCCTCAAGCTGACCGGACCTGGGGAGGGGGGACATCGGGCTCCAGCTAAGTCAGCACCTTCTGTTTCCTTAGGATTAAATCAGACGCTATTGGGATCTGGAGCTATAATATCACGTGCCACCCTCAGGACTTCAGGTTTTGTCCTATGAAAACTGGATCTGATGGTAGATAGGAAAACAGCTGAAAGAGTTTCTTCTGACTCTGGACTCCGCGGTAGCACCTTGCAAAGCATGCTATGTGCAGAATCTCATTAAATCCTTACACCAAACCCATGGGGCATGGACTTTCATTATCCTCACCTAACCGCAGAGAAAGTGCAGGGAGAAGGAGGTTGGTTGAGTGACCTTCCCCAAGGTCACCAGCAGGAAGTGGACCCCAGGCCTAACTACAGAGGTGGCAACTCAGTTACTAGGATGCTGTCCTACCCAGCGGATCTCGGGGCTTCTGAACATGACCCCAGAGGCACAGTGAGGGCTGCACTGGGAGTGGGTGGGGGAGGCTGAGAGCAGAGGTGCGGGGACACCACTGCTGGGACTGGGCAAGGCAGTGCAGGGTCTTTCCCAGGGCAGAAGGGGCTGGTTGAGGGGATACATGGAGGAGGAGGACCCTTCACGGGACCTGCGAGCCATAGGAATCCCCTCTTCCTCCTCTGAATTTTGCGTCTCTTTCCATGTCCGCACAATCGTTGCGCACATCTTATCGCATCTCGTATATTTTTAAGTTTCTAAAGGGCAGGCGGAATTATGCTTTATTTGCCTTAATATAGATATTTTGCATTGCTGAGCCCAGTGCTTTCATAAATGAATGCATTTCCAAATTGTCTTTTGCAGATCATTTCTCCTTATGTATGCATTTTAGAACTTTGTGGCACGTTAAACACTTTCTCTGTTAAAAATCTGAAAACAAATTCTGCATACAATCTACTTACACTATTTGAAAATATGAGGGAAAATCAGACTGGGAAGTTGTTTAACAGCGGCAAACCCTTTAAGAGTCAATGTCACATTTATTGCTATAAAATATTTTTCTCTCTCTGCTAGACATCTGGTTCCCATTACACAGAGTCTTGGGTACTTGAGTTCACCAGCCATGTTGCATACCAAGCAACGTGTGTGTGAGATTCCCATCGACATTCGCCGGTGCGTATTTGCACCATGCAATTCTTACTCTACATTTACAGACAGCCCTCCCAGCACCCACTTAATTCTGACCAATACACTTTGGAGGTTATTTTGGTCCTCCAGGACCGAATTGCCTCCAACTGAGAAACGAAGAGCTTTGAAACCGGGCGGTCTTTGCTTGGTATCATTGTAGGGTCCTACTACCTGTAACCTAGCACTGAGGCCAGTGAAACAGCTAAATCCGAAGTCTGTATTTCCTAGTTAACATTGACTCAGAAATGAGAAACACAATATGGAATGTTTGCTAATGAGTCATGAATTTCATTATAATTGCTTCCACATTCAGGAGTGCTTCCTTAAACCATCTAATCTTGACATATCCTACAACAATCCCATGTGTTGTAAATGATTTTGTTTCATTTCTTAGGTTACTGTTAAGGGCTTATTTTATGGTTCATTTCATTTTCTTTCCGAAAACCACACACGTGCGCGCGCGCGCGCACACTCACACACACACACACACACACACACACACACACACATCATCGGAGCTTTTGGCTCAATCCATATTTTTTTGAAATAAAATAATTAAGAAACCAAAAGGCGCCCTCATCATTTGGTTTGGAAATAAAAATAAACACATTTAGGAAGAAACTTGAAATGTGGTCTATTTTAGAGGTCTAATTCAGGTCTCTGAGAATTGAAACCAGAATCGAGCAATGTGTCAGCAAGCAGCAGTCTGCCCCCCTCCCACCCCCCCGCCCCCCACCCCCGGACTTAAGAATCTATGATGGACACACTACCATTCAGTACAGTAATAATGGAAAATTAAATACGACTTTTAAAAACTGCTCACATTATAAAGTGATCTATTAGCATTATACGACTTCAGCACTTAAAGTGACTGATCCTAATTGCACGATTTGGCCCATGGCAAGCATTAAAGAGCTGCCGAATCTTGTGGGTATTTTATCTCTTTCGGGATATTTTAAAGTGAATTTGCTTTGGAAGAAAGCTGTGTGACCGCCACACAAAAGATTGTGTAGAAGAAATCTCTCAGTTCTGATAGAACCAGAGGTAATTACAGTTTCTTCATCTTTGATTCATGAGTCAATAAGCCAGATATTAAGAACAAAACAAAACAAAAAACATTCTTGCATTCCCCCCCCCCCCCCTTTTCCTTTATTGGGTGGAACTCTGTCTTTACAGCTCGTGGATGTTATCCTGAAGAAGTAAAGATGGATGCCCTCCTCTAATGAGCGTTTCTAGCAATCAGAGAGGCATTCTTTTCTGGCATCTGGTTATCATACTGTATCCTTCACAATCTTTTCTGGATAAGCCTGAGATGACACTGCAGTACCATACCTTGAGCTAAACTTAATTTAAAGAGGTTTAAATTAAAACAAAACTACAGGGACTTCTGAGCAGGTACACTTCTTAGATATACCTACTAAAGCATATGCAGTTTTCAGGAAAAGAAGGGAGACTTTGGGGAATGTCATACATTTTTTGAATTTGACTTTATGTTTGTAATATCTGCAGGCGTTTTCATACCGTGTTTCCCTGAAAATAAGACCTAGCCGGACAATCAGCTCTAATGAGTCTTTTGGAGCAAAAATTAACATAAGACCTGGTCTTATTTTACTACAAGACTGGGTATAATATAATATAATATAATATAATATAATATAATATAATACTGGGTATAATATAATATATAACATTAGGTTTTATATTAATTTTTGCTCCAAAAGATGCATTAGAGCTGATTGTCTGGCTAGGTCTTATTTTCGGGGAAACAGGGTAATTATCCTCATATGGATTACAGAAAGCTTAGTAATTGAGTAGTATTGGAAATTGCAGCTCTTTCTGCTTTGGAAGTCCTTACTGAACTTATATGTTTAAGCAGTTAAGATAAATTGGTCTTTTAGCTACATCTATACGCATATGGATTTCTTGTTGGTGGTTTTCAGATCTCGTAATAGTAGAAAAATTGCCTACTATGCTTCAGATTTTTGATGTAATGACCCACATTGTTCTCCCTGGGCTCTTAAACCCATAACTTAAAACCCCAGTAACATTGTTGGAGAGTAAACACCAACCTTATTTATTTAAAACATCTCTTTCTAAAACTGACATTTTTTTCTTGAAAGGACAATGCTAAGTAGAAAGAAGTGTAAAAGCGCTCTGGCTTTGTGTGAATTTTTCACTCACTGTTCCCTGCAGCTTGTAATTGCTCTCTCTCTCTTCCTAAACCTAGAGTCTGCAGAAGAGAGCAGAAATACTTGTTATGGACCTGAGTTGGGATAAAAGGGAAAGGAGGGAAGTCAAGATCATAGATGTCGGCCCTTTGTTTATGAAAACATCGTTTGGAGGACATGCTTGAATCAGGCAAAAGTAAGGCACTGCTCTTCTCTCCCAGCATATTTAAAATGCCAACCTGGCCAGACCAGAAGAACTCTGCTTGGAATTAGGGCATTACCTTTCCTGTATGCTGTGTGGTACGTGATAGCATCATTTAATTATTGCCATTTTTCTCTTTCTAGAAAAATATTATGCAATCTGTTCTAGAAGTATCTGTGACGATAAAAATATATGAATATAAAAGTAAAAAATGTATAAAGATGTATAAATGTAAGAACAAAAATATGTTTTGTTTATTTTAAAGAAGTTATAATATTTTAGAACAGTTTTAAAACTCACAAGAAGTTGTAAAAATAATTCAGCGAGAGCCTTACTTCTTTCATTCAGTTTCCCCCTAAATTAACATCTCACGTAACCATAGTACCTTGTCAACAGTAAGGAGCTGCTAACCAGTTATAGGCTTTCTCTGGACTTCAGCAGTTCTCCTGTGCTTTCTCTTGTTGGGTCTATATTGATACGTGTGTAGAAATGCACTAACCACCAGTGTCTCTCCAATGAGTACTGACAGTGTGTGTGCAAGAGTCTCAGATGATGTGGTTTTATACATCCTGTGGCTGACTAAAGAGGAGGTCGAGTTGTTGGCATTAATGAAGAGGCTTTATATTGATTGCTTTATCCGTATATTAATGAACGGAAAAAAAAGTCCTTTATCGAGGGCCAACTGGAGAGACAAAGATGGCGGCACTGACCCTGCTCTCAAAGAGCTCACATAAGGAGAGAGAAAAACATGCCAACGAGTACAACACAGTGTGGTATGCCACAGCACATGAAACAAACAAGTGACAGCCACCGTACCAGGCATTAGCCATAAAAATGGTCAATAAGACGTATGTGTCTTCTGGTGTGTGGATCTCACTACCGAGTGAAGGAGAGAAGACCATTACCAAGTAACGACAACAGAGTGCTCTAGCGGGTGGGGGTTCCCAGGTCAAGGGGTGCAGGAAATGACATAATGACACATCCTCCACTTCTCCCAGGAGTTTAGGTAATGTCAGATCTGGGATGTGGACACATTTGTACACTGTTTTGGGATCATTTGTTTGGGGCTCATTTCTGGGGTTTCTCATGTTCAGGCAGCAATAGTTTTTCATAGGAAATCACGGCTGATGTGATTTCACCTTTCATTTTGCCCATGGCTTCTATGTAGTTGTCATTTCCAGGCCATGCCAACAAGGGGTAAACCCTGGTCAGTAGCCTGTCCCTCATCAAAGCGGTGGCCATTCTTTGCAAACAACAGCCTAGAGCTGGTTTACTAATTACAGGGTTACAGGGCTCTGAGCATGGCATTTTGGTGTGACAGGGATCCTGGGGTATGGCGGGCCCTCCCTGGAAAGAGTTTGTATCTGCCGGATTCTAGAGCCAAATCCTGTCTTCACTGGCTTCAAGACGGGAGAGGCTGTTACTGGGGTGAAGTGGGCTCATTTGTGGAGATCAGATCGAAAAGGTATGTCGAACAGGGACACAGGTAGAAGTCAGGTGCCATCTGCATGAAGAAGTGATCTCTGAGCTGATTCTAGGTTGATGGTCAGAGCTGAGTCAGTTCGGCGGGAAAATGTGACACGAGGTAAGGGTGGGGCAATGGGGGTAGCATGCACAAAGGTCTTGGAGAAACACTGGGTGAAAACACTCAGCAGAAATCTCTGGGAAATGTGGATGCAAACCCATGTCTCTTGAAGAGAGTGGTCCTCAACCAGTCCCTCAAATTTGAATTATTTAGATAGTTGCTTCAATTTTTGTGGCTCTCTACCCAATGTAAGCGTATATTTGTAATCAAATATAGATGATTTATCTTAAATTCAGGTTGGTAGGTAACATTGCAATGTGAATGCCATCACTTTCTTTGTAAGTTTTTAACAAGGGGTGTGTGTGTGTCTTTATAGTCATATGTTAGTCTTGTCCAGGTAAAAAGAAAGATCACAAGATTTGTTTGTGGCAGGAGCTGTGAGAGTCTGCTTATGGTGAATGTGTAGCTAGTAAAGAGGAAGCATGGCCTGCCAGAAGGAGCTCAGATTTTGGAGTTAAAGGCCTGGGGACAAGGTTCCACTTTGCACTTACTGGTTTGTGACTTGAGGCAAGTTACTTAACCTCTCTGAGCCTCAATTCCTCTGCCCGCAAACTTTAGGGTGATAATAAAATTATTTATTTATCTCACAGGACTATTTATATGATGTAATTTATAGGAAAGAACTTCAAAAATTACGAAGCACTCTGTAAGTATGAGGCATTATTGTTATAGAATAAATGTACTCTTAAAAAATGTGACAAGTACTCTACGTCTCAATGTCGCTTGAAAGTTTACAACAGCATAGTTCAAATATGGCAGCCAGACATCCAAACCTTTCTAGGAGGAATGGAAATGTACATGTATTACGTTGCAGGTTTATAATCTATACGGCAGTTCAGTGTTGTAAAAATTAAAGAGGAAGTCAACCCCAAATGAAGACTGGTTAAAAAAAACACCTCTAGATTTTCAGCAAGAAAGGTATCGAGTGAATTTTCCTGAACTATTTCTGGGGAACTCATTTTGTATTATTTTTGGAAATCATATAGCATTAGTATCACTTTCCAGGATATAGTAATAAACTTTCTCCGAAGGTTTTATTTAACCAGGAAACGGCGAGAGTAACTGGGAAGAAACGCAAATATGTTTTATACGGAACAAAAGACTATCTCATGCATTAATTGAAAAAAATATAACAAATCTGAAAATTCACATCCAATTCAGTATTAAAAAATGAGATCTTTTTGTTTTAAAAGGGGTTTTCTCTAGGAACTCCAACAGGGTTCATATAGAAGAGGAGAGGGATGGGTTTATTCAGACAACACAAGCCCAGGAAGTATGTGGTGGGTGGTAGAAACTGGTTATTGACTAGTGGAAGGGAACTGGAATTAGAATTGGACATTCACGAACATCTTGATAAGTAACCCACCACCAACCACTGCAGACCCAGAGAGATTTTTTGTTTTCTTTCTTTCTATTTCTATCATGGCAGTAGGGACACCATTTTTTCCCTTTACTCTCGAGACCCTCATGAATAAGAAGAAAGCAAATGTTCAAATATTGCCTAAGAAGAAGACCAACAGCTTTGGAAATGCTCCACCTCCACACGTGATTGAGCTCATGGGCCGACTGGTCCAAACCTCTGTCAGCTGGTGCACGGAGGAAGCTGAGGAATGTGTCCTGGTCAACTTATGAGATCAAAGTTCTGGATCTTGAAAAGATACGACTTTTTTTGGAGGGTGGGTGGTTGTGCAGCTCACTGAAAAATGGCTGTATAACATACAAAAGGTGTAGGGCTGCCATGAGTCGGTGTTCCACAACGGACCGGGGAGTTGAGGAGCTCATTCTGGTCAGGGGGAGTCTCGCTGGGCATAAAGCCACTGCGTGACCTCACTGACCCTGAGTGCTGCCATTTGTATTTTGTCACCCCATTCACCCCAGAGCAGCTCAGTACCTGGATGGCCCTTGAATGTCAGATTCCTGCTCTCTCCCCTCCCTGGGAAATTAGTGTTGTTGTTGTTGTTTTTCCTCTTCTGTAACAGAAGAGTCCTCTGCATGGAGGTTACCCCACAGTGAGGGTTTGCTTAACTCAAGCCTCCGAGCCCACACACTGTATCTTTAAGAAATAGTTTACTTGTGAATCAGTAAACGTACCAGACAAAGCAGCCATTGCTTATGTATTCCTGCATACCCGGCAAGGTGAAAATAATAGAATAAACACCATATACTTCATTATGATATCGGTTTACACTTCCAGGGTACACAAAAAGAGGCCATTTCATCAAGCTAATTGCCTGAAAGTAAAAGAGAGGGAACTTTAGCTATTAGTCTATTATGGGGCTTTTTTCTTAATCACAAATAGGGGCCGTGTGTCCCTGGGGGGATGTGTATTCTAATTTACAATTGAACTACAGATCAGAGCAATCAATCTCGGGCAGCACTTTTACAGTGTAATTGCTGCAACATAGCAAATAAAAAGAAGAAGAAGAAGAAGAAGGAGGAGGAGGTGGAAGAGGCCTAAACTGAGCTTCAGTTTGAGCTGGAGATATTTCCAGGCACCAGTTCAGGGTGGGAGGGAGAGAAGAAACACCACATACATGAATATGCAATGAGGGCTCATTAGCGGGCTAGTGTTGCCATGACGAATGGCATTATCCCCGGCCTGGTGCTGCCTAAACATGAATTTTATAACGACCCATTTATCATGACTTGTCATGGGCTTCTGTACTGTACTTTCTTCCAGCTCACACACCTTTCCCTATTATGACCATAGAAATCTTTCCTTTTATTATTATGGTTTCCTTTTGTATTGATTTTTGGCTCTTCAGAGCAAGTGTTCAAATATAGCAACATGCTAATGAGCGATTTGTGACTTTGAAAAGTTGAGGAACTAAAACTTGATTATTTATCTCATCTTCTCTATAGACACATAATCGAGAAAAAAGTTGGACTAAACTTTTAAGGAAATTTCTTAATGTGTGAGCTTTGTTTATTGTGGCATTCTGACACTGCAGATCTCTTTTTTTTAAATTTAATTTAACGTTAACTACGTTGTCTTCATTTTATTAATGTTATTTCTTTTTTTGTACTTCAAGAAGCTTCCCATAGCTTAAAAGTAGAACTGAAAAGTTTTGAGTTTTTTTTTTTTCCAAATATCTTGGAGTTGTGACAAAAAAGCGTAAGATTAAAATGCTTGAAAGATTTTTAGTGTTAGCATTTTAAAAGAACATGAGTTGATTTTGCACTAGAAACTCTCTTATACTGTGGGGAGGAAAGTTGGCCAGTTCTTTCATGACAACTTCCCAGGATGTACATTTTACCAACAGCCACAACAACAACAACAAAAGCAAGCAAGAAAGCAATCTCCCTTGTTAGAAACTATGAGGTCTGTTTGAATATTTAGCAGCCACAAAGTTGCTGTATGCAAAGGCCTGAGTCTGCGATTTGGCCCGGAGAGTGTATGAGCCCATGAAAGTTAAGTCGACCAGTTGGCCAAGGAAACAGGTCTAGATTGGCAGACACGCCCTATGTAATACAGACCCAATTAATGGGCTCTATGATTTGTTTATTTAGTTACTGAAAAGAGAGTATCTCTAAAACGATTTCTCCATTCAGGTAGGTGAAGTGCAGGGAGGGGATAGGTAGAGTCTGGTATTGTTTTGTAAGGATATAGTCATTCCTGTATATCCTTTGTAACTGGTAAATAGTTGACCAGATCTTTCTGAGCATGGTTATCTCTACTGAGCCCCCGAATTCCATATTAGCACTAGCGATATTTTTACATAGTAATATTAACATATTGCTAATACATAAAATTAATGATAAAATATTTTATATATTAATGATGGTTTTATATTTGCAGCTTTTTGTCATTCCAAAGTTCTTTTATTAGATCTTCAGGTTAACTGGAGGCAGGGTTCTTAGTCCGATCTTAAAGAAGAGAGAATTGAGGCTCAGAGTTTAAGTGGCCACACAGTTAGAAAATCGAAGTGCTGGGATCCAATGTCAAGTCTTTAAATCCTCGGGCCAGTGCTTCTATGTACCCAAAGTCACCAGAGCAGACATTGTTTCTAAAAGGTCAAATCTTCTTGTTTGGGATTTAGTAATAAGTGAATAAGTTGGGAAAGGGGCCCACTGAAAAGATGGCCCTCATTTAGTCTTGAGAGCCTGTTACTCTCCCAAGCTATTACTAGAATTGAAATTAGCACATGCAGGTCAATTAAAATTAAGTTGCCATTCCAACCATTTAAGTTGAATTATCTTCCATCATTTAAAAGCGCAGATAGGAAGTGTTTTCCAACATAAAGACGTGGGCACCATTCTGGCTGGTTCTCTTATGTTATGAGTCTACTGGGCATTATAGTTTTGTTCCGGAAAAAAATATCTTTGTGTTCCCCACCCCCCCACACCACACTGTGAATGAATTAAACAGCATTTTTAGAGATAATTTGGTGAAGAAGTTTTTCAAATATTGGTAAATGATATTAAAGGACACGGTGGTTATGACTGAAAGATTCAGACTGTGTCCATATGACACTAAACATCTGGATGAAAATCGAAAAAAATTAGTAAAAATCCTTGATGTTTTATTTACTTGACATCTGGGTCTTTAAAAGCATCTGGGGTTTTGACTGTTTTTCTCCCAGGTTTTTGGCATCACGTACAGAAAGGTGGGAAGAAAACTAATACCGTTATTGCTGAATTAGATAAGATTATTGTATTTAGTTAATCTGCAAATATTAACTAATTTTTCTACTGAACATAACATCTAATGAATAAAATTCTCCACTAGGCAAATAAATACAGAAAGAAAGATGTAATTAGGTGATGCTAGACTAAAACTGGCCTTCAAGCATATTTAAATCTTGGTCATAGTTGACTGACAGCAATTTCCTTGGGCAAAAATCTTTTTAGGTCTTCAGACAATTTTCTCTCCTGGGGAGTAGTTTTTCCACGTGTTATGAGGGTCCGTTAATTTACAATGCATTTTGACAATAGTAAAATTTTGTAAACACTTAGTAACATATGAGATACATCTAATAATAGACGTTTTCTTTGCCAAGTGAATTATACAGACTGATAAAGTCAGCGTAAGCCTAGTCTCTAAGGAGACTTCTGACATGCCCGAGGCTGAACCCCGAAAATGAATCAACTCAAACAGGACTTCAAAGCTTTCATTGCCATGAAAAGCACCTTATGTGACTGACATTTTTTTGTGATCTCATCTAAGAAAAGTTATCATAATTCTTGAACATTTCCTCTGTAGCTTATTCTCAATCCAATCAGTTATAATGAAAATAGTCTGCTTGCTTTTTCTGTTCTCAAGTTTTCGAAATGATTAGTCCTTCCTTGAGATATGCCATTAATTGGACACACAACCCAGAAGACAAGGCTGAAACCCAAGAGTATATAAAAAAACATAAGGTTGTTGCAATTTAAGTGCCTTCAAAAGATCTAATTTGATTTTTAAAAGCAATTCTGCAGATGTGAAAATTAAAGGCAGGCAGAAACAAGATACGGTTTAATGAATGTGTAGGTTGAGAAACATTTAGAGGTTTCAGTAGCCTTACTCCGAATTAAAACAAAATAAAACAACTTAGCTGTTAGGTTAAGATTGGGTCCACAACACAATAGGAATTGCTGAATTTTATGGGTGGCTATTTCCTTATCACATTGCCTTGTTTTTCTTACTCAACATATTTCTGAAGCCACATGGTATTTCTGTCTGCAGATCTTCAATCCCAGGACCTGTCAATCAGATTTCAAATTCTAATAAAGGAAAAGGGTCTCTCCCTTCGTTTGTCTTAGCTGTTTCATCAATGAGCTTGTCCCCTCCCACCATGAGCGAACTGTACATTATTCCCACTTAAGGAAAAAAAAAAGAAAATTAAAAAAAAAACAAAAACCTTCCACTAGCTCTAATGACATCTTCAGTCATTAATGAGTTAATAAAAATCTCAAAGTCATCTGGGGCTAGATAAGGAGGAAGAAAGAAAAGTATTGTACTGTAATGACAGGCTCCCTGGCTGCCCTCGGAGATGTCATGGGTCAGTCATGTTAAGAATGTGTGCATCCAATGATTTGCTGATTTTTATCAGCTAGCCCTCCAGCAGCCAGTGACAAGGGCCAGTTTGGGAGTTGCAATGAATAAACAATGACTTTTTGGATTGTTGGGGGCTGTGTCATAGAGTGAGGGGTTTATATATACTAAAACATGATGACATTAGCAATCAATATGCCAATTACCAGACAAGTTATTGGAGGAGGCATGCACAGGGCTTCAGTCTCCCTGCACTTTGAAGAGGCCTCCGGTCGGGAGACGCCCTATGCTCAGATGCAGGTAGGGGTTCGAGACCCGAGGCCCTGATCTAAAACGCAAGCCCTGCGTCTCTGGCTGAAGTGGTCCAGACCTAGATGTTTTGAGTCGCTTGGGGAGTTTACTGAAAATACAGATTCCTGAGTCTCCTTCCTAGAGATTCTATGTCAGGCTGTCGCTTGGCGCTGGGAACTTTGACCAGGCAGCTTCGGGACTGCTGTCCAGCTGTAATTCCCAGAGTGGGATCCCTGACCAGCAGCAGCATCAGCACCGCTGGGGAGCTTGCTAGAAACGCAAATTCTCAGGCCCACCTAGACTGGCTGGATCGGACACTCTGGGGGTGTGGCTCAGAGATCTGTGTTTTAATACGGCCGCTGTTACACCATATATATACACTATATATATGTATAATTTTATACATATATATAGTCACTTGGTTTGGGAACCAAGGCCATAGAGTCAAGGGGTTGCAATGCAGTGCCATCATCCGTCACCCCGAGGCTGCTCGTGGGCAATTTGTTACTCGTACTCGCCAAGAGGCTGACGTGCACAGATGATTTAGTTACAAGTTTAGATGAGGGCAGATCCCAGCTTATCTCCACAATCATGTCACGCTCATTCTCTTGCCCACCACTATGTTTCCCTGAGTGACCCTGATGCTTGAGTGACTCTGACTATAGAAATGAAAGAATAAACTTTTGTCTGTTATGGAAACTGGAAAGGGAAAGTGGATTTGTTCGTCATCTTAAGAGACAAAAAAGAATCCAAGAAAAATCAATGTATGTGAAGCATTTACTTACTCATCACTGTAACTAATATTCATCAGGGCATTTGATGCCGAATGGCTCTTGGATTGAGTAGTGAGCAAATAGCACAGAACACACAACCATGCTAATGAGGAGAGGAAAGGCGCACGGCCCAGAGCCACCGTATCTCAGGGAAAGGGGAGCGATGAAGGCCTTCTTGCCGTGTGGTCAGGGAATTATCTTACTTTTGGCTGAGCATCTTATAGAAGGGGCAGCCCAGAGCCGGACAAACTTTCAAAAGAGGTGGACAAGTCTGCCAGACGTGTAGTAGGTTTAAACCAGTGTTTCCCAGAGTATGTTTCAAAGAACAATTGCAAGGTTCTAAGCCTTAATAATAATAAAAAAATAAAATAAAATAAAAGCCATGGAGATAAGAAAGACAGTTTGGGGAATATAATCAATAATGTTGTAAAGATTTTATAGGGTATCCGATGGACACTTGTCTCATTAGGGAGACCACTTCATGGACCGTGTAGGTGCCTGACCACTGCACTGTACACCTGAAGCTGAAGCTGAATAATAATGAATGTCAATGATAATATATATATATATATATATATATATATATATATATATATATATATATATATAGTCACAGGATGTGGAGTACAGCTTAGGGAATAGAGTCAGTGGGGAAAAAAAAATCTGGGGTCAAGTGAGAAACTCTAGCTGAAACTGAGTTAAATCAGATTGTTTGCAGCAGCGGCCTCTCACACATGACTATACCCCAGGAGAGAGTTTCCCATTTGATCAGCAAAACTCTTTTATAAAGAGTAATCTTGTAGAATTAGTGTCCCGAGGACTACACTTCAGGAAACGTGGATTGACACCTTTTAAGGTGGTATACACCGACGGGCAGAAGCTAGTTATTCTGGGTTGTTAATAAGAAGCCTCTTTCTTTGTTATAATTTATGAAACCCTCTGTGCCAGGCGTCAACATTAATTACGTGGTGGCTTGAAGCCAACAGGAAGGTTCATGTAACATCACCAAAGAGTTAAATAAGTCGTCCAGCTGTTGATGGTCTGGTTAAATCATCCCTGAATTATTGGCGTATCTCCCAGAACAGGTACTCATTAAAAAAAAAAAAAGAAAAAAGCCTTGATTTTACTAGTGAGATTACGTTATATTTTCACAAACGAGAGCTAATTCCATTGCAACTCTGTCCATGTACTCAGAAAGTTCACGGAAACTCCCCTTTTCACACAACTGCCCTGGTTATGTCACCTCGCTGGGTTCCAGATGGCCGTGGCAGTGGCAGCATCTTGGTTCCCACACTGGCTATCCCTGAAGGTGACAGGAGGTTGGGGACGTGTACCACAGAGGTCAGGCCAGTCGGATCTTAAGCACATCCTTGGTTGTAAAACTCGTTCTCTTGAAGTGCTTGCCAGAGCTGTGTGTTAACGCCAAATGTTAATTCTTGCTGGGGACATGATGTCTTATAAATGTTATGAAAGAATATCATTTTTCCTGCAGAAGTAAAGGTACTTTTAAGGCCATGTTAAGAAAGGGATTAGTTTCCCCAGTAACATCTGTAGGTCACATGTTTGCCTATAAATCGCTTGTTTGCTAAAATCCCCCCAATTGTTGCACAAGAGTTGGATGGAATTCTCACATGGAAGAGAGCACAGCACGTCACTGACATGTGAAAGATTAAAAACAAACAAACAAAACAACCTAAAAATAAAATAATCCCACCACCCGGGCTAATACTTGTCAGCTTTTCTCTGTAGTCCTACAAGGCCATGCGAGACTCAGAATTCATTAGGATGTGTCTCTGAACTAAAAATAATAGAGCAAACTCAACTTCGGGAGGTCTTCGAGCCCCGTTTTCTATCTCCTTTGTAACGATATCCTTGGTGACACCACATGTGCTGGGAAAAGTTTTGGAGACCCAGGCGTTGGCAGGAGGCGCTTCACTCTACGCCCCTGTATGGAGCAGAAGTGCAACAGTTAAGTGAGGTCTACCCACCACTCATCTGGTTGGTTATGGAGTTGAATATTTCTCCCCTTTCTAATCTCTGAAATGTTTTGAATTAAAATAGCTTACTCAAGGTCACTGAAGGCATATGGTCCTGCTCAAAACTTTAAACAAAACATTAGTTTTTACAACCTTTTGTAATTTGGTATTGTATACAACATGGTTATATGTAGAGTTTCTGTAATCTTTTCAGTGGGTGACAGAAATATGAGAAGCAAATTTATAAGCCATTTAGTGAAGCATTTAATCAATTTCATGCATAGGAAATAACTCCGGTTGCTTTGCTTTATCAATCTTTCTCTCCAGGAGAATTGCAGTCAACATGATCTCCAAACACTGGCTGGGGGTAGAGGTGGGGGTGGGGGTGGGCAGAGAGCAGGGACAGGGTGGGGAGGGGTGGGGATGGGTGGAGCATGTGCGCAAACCCTTTCATGCACGTGAAATGTCAGGGATTCTGAAGTCAGCCTGACAGAATCACCAGCATCTCTGAGCTTTCTGCAGGCTGTTAATGTGTTTCAGAAAGAAAGCATGGGTCTAATGTTTAGAGGAAGTTTTCAAGGCCTTTTCACTGCAAAGTTATTTATTAAACACCCTCTTCCCAGAGTGCTCAGCAAGGCAGACTGTATTCAACGTTAGGCTCACAAAAATACACACATATTTTTAAAAACTTGTGTCGGTGCTTGTTACTTTCAAACACATGCAAAATAAAAATGACTTACATGAAAATTTGCTTTTGAATGAAGGAGGCAAAGCAATCGGACCCAAATACTTAAAAATCCACCCAAGTGGCCGGTTGCAAGTAGAGATATTTGAGCACTTTTCAGAATATGTGAACGGGCTTCTAGGGTTCACGTTCCGATTCTCTTCTGAATTGCTCAAAAGATTAATCCAGCTCTTGGCTACACAGTGGGTTAATATTTTCTTTTCTGGCATGTGCTAGAGTCCCTCTTATAACACTTTACCTCAAACACCATCAAGTTCCTAAGTGAAAAAGTCCTAAGGGGGCAAAAGAAGACCTTGCAATAATCACCGTCTGCTAAACTATATTAAAATCGCATTAGCTCTACCTGGTGCTCTAAAATTGGAGCCAATATAAAGGTACTGTAGACAAAGTTTCTAATTTAGAAAATAATTGGCTTTCATTTCTTTCTGAACTCCCCCCCTTATTCCAAAAAAAAAAAAAAATATTTCAGGGAATAAAACTCCGGGGGAGATTATATAGTTCTGATTTTCCATCGGCTCGATTCGAGGACCTCCTCTCAGGCAGGTATGATGCTTCACGCTCCCTTTTAAATATGACATACACACAGAGACGTTCCTGCCGTGGCAGTTTACTGGCATGCCATTTGATATTTATTTGGCTGTATTATTAAGCTGTGGGGGAGGCGCACAGTTATATTGAATAGAATTGTCTTGGTAATCCTGCACAAAACTGGTAGTTCTAATGGGGATTAGCCAATGGGAGGTTTGTTTGTCTGTCTGCCTATCTCTATCTATCATCATCCATCCGTCTGTCTGTCTGTCTGTCTGTCTGTCTGTCTGTCTATCTATCATCTATCTATCTATCTATCTATCATCTATCTATCTATGTATCATCTATCTTTCTATCACTATTCAATCATTAATTTTTGGATTAAACCAGTGCCTCATTTTTTTTTTAAAAAGTGAATCAATTTAGGGGAAAGACGTCTCTGATGTAAGATCAGATATCTGAAAAGCAATACCTTAGGAGCAAGGAATTTAAAATGTTCAAATAAAATTGGAAACGCAAACCAATAACCACACACTTGCTCTCTTTGTAAATATTCAAACATTAGAAGGTAAGTACTCCCTGCCCCGACTGCCCACCTTCCCCTTTTCCATCCAAGCGAACCTCTAAACCATGTGTCACACTGGAGAGACACTGTGCACTTGACGTTCTCACTCATTGGGGTCTTGGAGGTCTCACCTTGTTAGTCAGTAGAAACAGATACGCATCATTCTTTCTGAATGTTTCGAGAATTTCCCACGGCGTGGCTATCTCACTGCTCCCAGAGTCATTCCCATGCAATATGCACGTAGATTCCTTCCAGCTTTAGTGCATATCTTGTCATACTTCCTATGTACTCAAGTATTTCTCATACACTCACATACGTAATACTCATAATACTCATGCCACGAGTATTTTTCTAGCATGTCACATAAAGTGACATGGCTGAGTATGTGGATTTTGTGTTTTAATCCTTACTGCCAAATCATCTAGTAATTTTAATTTTAAACGAAAGTCCTACCAGACTCTCTGAGACAACTTTTCTCAACTCTACTCAAACCTCCCTGCCACTCTTCTTCTTTGTTAAAACTCTGCCTGTTTTTCTCCATCCCAAGGGCCTTTCCCACTGAGTTTTCCTTCTTCCAGGGCACGCAGCAGCCTGATCACTGGCCTGATGTTTAGACATTGGGTTGTTCAGGTCCACTGAGATGGTTAGATACTCAGAGACTGGGGGGGACTCGGTCCAAAAACCCAACCATACCCTGAGTCCTCCATAACTGTGTTGATAAAATCAGTAATGCATTTCCATTTCAATCAGAGAATTAGTGTCCAAATTCAGACAACAGTTTCAGCCAGTTTTATACCTGAGGTCTACAGACTTTTACTGTTTGGGAAGATGGCCTTTTAACAACATGGTGGCCGCTTGGGACCGAGGGCGCTGGAAGGAGGTGGTCCTGGGGACGTTGCCAAGAACTGCTCTCCTGTCCCTTCACACAGTGGTTTCTGCTCCTTTCTGTAGCCTCTGACACCCACGTCCCTCTCTGTTCTCATTCCTGCCTCTTCATCCAGACCTCCCTACCAGCTTCTCACCATTCTGGGAGCTCCATTGCCACTTTGTCTCTGTATGCCCTTCTCTCTTCCATCCATTTTACCCAGCTCCGTCTTTACAGAGCACAAATCTGGTTTTGATTTGCTCTTGCTTAAAATTATTTCTTATTCTCCAGACTCTTTGTCTTGCCCTTCAAAGTCCTCCACGACGTGTCTTCAAACCAGTCTTTTAAAATGCATTTTCTCCTTTTCCTTTATGTATCTTTTACTTAGCAGAACGAAACAGTCTCACTGCCTTAAACTTTTCTGTCTCTGCTTTCCCCATGGCCTGCCATGCCTTTCCTCAACTCCAGGAATGACCTTGGAAAGTTGGATTATTACCTGTGGCTTCCACTGTCTTCTCTCCGGCTCCAAAACGAGTGTCAGCATTATTGGGGGACAACGACAGGTACTTGAATGGCGGGGGGGGGGAGTGGGACGGGGCGGGGGACAGAAGTCAGACAGATGTTGGGCCAGCTCTATGTGAAATGGCTGGAGTCGTGGAATCTACATAAAGGTTAAGGCCATTCTGTGTTTTCTTGTCTACCATCTAAAACAGAAAGTGACAGAGTAATCAGATGCTAGTTGTATTAAAATATTCGGCTACAGCAAGTCTCTATTTAGCTCTACCACAGCGCAGGCATCTAATCAGGAAATGGCCTACTATGAACTGTCTGTAACTCAGAACCTTTAAGTACAGGGAAGCTAGCGCCATACACATTAATAACATATTTAGTCTATATTACCTCTAGTAATTAACAGATGAAAATGATCCTTTGGGTTCTCTTAGGAGAACATGTACTTTCAGCTGATTTTGAAGATAAAAAGGAATGATCTTTTATAGTTTTCTTTATACTTTTCTGCCTGTTCCCCCTCGTGACTAATGGTATATACTCTTACGATATTATACTAATGGAAGTTAGCTAAGTAATCCTGGCCGTGGGCCAGCCTTTGCTATTCTTTAAGGATAACTGTCAAATATTAGAAAAGATAAATAAATCTAAGCACACTGGGATTGAATATTGGGATCGAATCTCTAAAATCTCTAAAGTTGGCTTTTAGAATTTATTTCTAATAATGAATAATTGGAAGCCAGCTATATGTGTCCAGGCGTTAGATTGATTATATACACATAGCACATCAATATTGCAATATCACGCAGACATTAAAATGGAATGAAGTCTAGAGCACTATTAAAAAAGGGTTTATGATGTACTCTTAAGGAAAGTTAAAAAGCAAACCCATACCTAAAGTTAACTTTACATGTATATGGACCATGAACTTGTTGGGATGGTAGATTGCAAGTAATTTTATTTCTTTGACTGTTGTCATAATGGATGGATATAAAAATCCCAGTGTTACCCCAGCAGTATTGCTCCTAGCTGAGCGGAGAGAGCTAGACTGGAGGAGAATTCCTTCCTCCCTTATCCCAGGATACCAGCTGGAGGGCTTGTCCTGGATCGGGAAGAGTACAGACTTTGCAAACAAGGAGAAGCTGTCTTGATTCTACTCAAGGAACTTCACACAAGCTTTGCCAGCAGCTGTGAACACACCTGACTCTCGGACCTTGGTGGGCCTTACGAGGGGCAAAGGAAACGAGTAGATGCACTTGCCCACGTATTTTACTACGTTTCTGAGGAACAGTGGGACCTGGGAGGATGGTTGGACATTTAGAGATGTGCAGATGGCGGTTTGCTTTCCCAGATCTTTCGAAGGTGAGCTTTGGAAATGCTCCAGACACTGCATAGTCCTTGAATCTGATGTTGAGGTTCGACAGAATTTAACTGGCTATTCTGGAATGCTTTATCGGAGGGTGATGGAAATCTCGAGTATTAGACTGGGAAGGAAGCTAGAGATGGAAGCAGAGCTCGCGTGGACCCCTCATGGGCTCACTAAGACTGGTCTATGTCACGCCGACCTATTTTTTGTCCTCACGAGGTGAATGTACAGTAGAAGAGGGATGCCACAGACCAGTGTTCTTTAAACTGAACTGTGTAGAGGAAAGGGGGTGTTCGGAGTCCCTATGCCTAGGTGGGGTGAGATTCTTTACTCCCGAGAGGCTCCCAGGTGACGCTGCGGCTGCTGGCCTTAGGTTCTCCTGCCCATATCCTCCTTCTCACCAACGCACCCTCAGTGGACTTTGTATCCTCAGGGATGCCACTTGGAACAGAATTGGGCACTGACTCACTCTGTGCCCCAGTCTCATGGGGTCAGTGGACATGGTAACACCTTCTCTATCTGTTTCGGTGAGGATCAAATAAGAAGACGCCCTAAAGAGTGTTCAGTGCCTGGAGTAAACCAGGAAACATTCTAGGCTGTTCTCTGTCAAATCTGATGTGACCTCAGACAAGCCATCTGACCCTCTCTCTTTCACCAACAGCAAAAAAGTTTTTAAAAAGTATGAAGAGCTAAATAAACTTGGGAGAGTTTCATTATCAGTGGTAGGAAAATACACTACTTTGCCATTTGGCAAAATTATCATCCCAAATTTATGAAACAGCTCTTAACTAATATGACATTCATTTTAACGTGAATTCTCCTCATTAGCAGTGTTTCCTATGAATGTCTGTGAGAGGGGCCCAATATCAAAGCATTGATCACTGGTACATGATTTTCACCTGACACATATGCTAAATCCCCTTACAGGATTCTAGAGGGGACCATAGTTTTTTAGCCTTAGTGGCATCGAGCTGGGTGAGAATTGGTCTCTCCTACTGTGTGCAAACCTATCGCGATGGATCACAGAGTGCCTTCAGCCCCCTCCATTTGTGCCTCGCTAGAATTAAATTTTTCAAGACCTGTTTGGCTTTGGCCAGAGAAAGGAGCCAAAGATTGCATGTTGACTTTGCCTGCTGCCCCCAGGGGCCCCCTCATCCCACTGGGCTGTGAAATCAGCATTCCTGTGATGCTAATCTCATTTGTCCCATTCTTTGCCTAAACATTCTTTTCTATAATTTTTGAGAGAAGAGATATAGACAACCTTTTTTTTTTTTTTTTTTTTTTTTTTTTTTTTTTTTTTTAGGGTGACTCTGCCTAACTTAAGACTTCTCCTGAAGAAAGTCCAGCTAACTACATTTAAGTATTCACTTCTCAAAGACCCAGATTAATAGGCCACTGAGCCTGGAAAAGGTGAGTTGGAAATAATAAAGGCTTGAGAGTGATGTTGGGTCAAAAACATGGTCTCTGGCTGCCTGAGCTCTTACTGTGGCGTCCACACCTTCTCACTGGCTGACCCTGGGTTAGTCAGCTCACCTCTCTAACCTTCAGCTTCTCTCTCTGTGCAAAGGTAAATAAAGGAGGCGATCAATTTTATTTTTTGTTTTGTTTTGTTTTGTTCCTCAATGTACTCCAAATGCCTAGAAAATTTCCCTGCGCATAGTAGGTGCTCAATTGATATTTGCTGAATGAATAGCTTCCTTCCAGAGTGACAGAAACTACATGTCTTTCTCTGTTTCCTCAAAGTGTTTCTTCACACTCTCTGCAAGTGTGGTTTCATGGGAATGTTCCGTTCTGTTCTGTTGTTCTTTGACAGTTAAATGGCCCCAGGATTTTGTGTGCCATGCCAGACAAAAACTAGTGGCACATTACAAAATCTAAACACTCTGTGGACTTTTCACATAATCTAAAGTGTTTCCTGACTTGAACTAAAGTAGATGCAACAATTTGAAGCTTAAACCAAGTTTAGTCTTTTAAAAAATTTTTGTTTTACTATTTACAAAACAACGTATTTTATGGATGTAATTGACACATCGAATAGAAGAGGGCTATTCCTAATATTATGTTTATCTTATAGACGTAAATAACAAACAACGCCTATAATCAAAATTTACTACAATTGTAATAGATTTTGGCAGAGTTTATGTATTGTATGCAACGCTAACATAACACTGACTTCCAAAGATAGAGGCCCAGGATTTCTAGGTTAGTTTTGTTAAATGGAAAAAGAAAAATCCACTACTGTATTTGTAGTTTTTACTACATTCAAGAGATTAATTCTTGTAAATAAAATTGTTTAGACCAGTTTCTAACCAGAAAGTTGAAATTATCTGTGGCAATGTAACCACTAAAAACTTGTATACAATGAAAATATTTCAATAATTAATGCATGCTCCATCTAGAGTAATTGACAGGAGGTCATAAACGTAATGGGCCATCTGTGTTTGATTTGTACATGAAAATGCTTAAAGGGCTAGGCAGGTAATTCAAGCTTCTCCAGCGAGGAAGATTTGTTCCAACTTTCCTAAGTAGCAGAGCCATTTACTAGGTTTTTCTTCTTCTTCTTTTTTTTTTTCTTAATGTCTTTTCCAGATTTCTACTTGAGCTATCTACTTCTCACTGCTTCTCGTGCTAATGCAACAATCCCTTTAGAATTTTTTATGTATATGTAGATCACAGCAATTACACTTGGCTCTCCTAACCATTTCAATGGCAACTTGAAAGCCACATGTCTGATTAAACAATATCAGAAACTCACGCCAACGCTATGACTTTATCATTCATTCTGCCCAGTCTGACCACTTCAGAGATTTATTGTGCAGTTTCTGCTTTTCGGCCAGTCAACAAACAACCTTGCTAATATCTGTTAACAAAGAGTAGTAAGACCATGAGGAATTTTAGTCAGATTTTTGCAATCACTCCTTTGGGAGTGGACCACAATCACCATATTTCTGGTTGTAAAATGGTCTTGGTGGACATCAGAGGAGGTTCTAAAAATGATTATTTTGAAAGCCACATGTCTGATTGGTTGAACGGAACCAGCAAGGTCTCTGCTCTTAGTACCTTAGTACCATTCTAGTAAACATAACTTCTTTAGATATCTTATAGGTACCTATAAGATATTTTCTATGCCTAGAAAAATGTACTATCATCTCCCCTAATCACCACCCTCCTTTTCATTTCCGTGAAAAAACAAAACAAACAAACAAAAAAAACACACACACACACACACACAAAAACTATATATTTTTTTTCCTGTATTGCCTATTTGGGAAAATGTGCTACCACCTACTCTGTTGCCCAAGGCAAGAACCTAGGATTATTCTAGATTCTTCCCTTCCTCTTTCTCCTTCACCAAAGCAGCTCCCAATTCTGTTAGTGCTACAGCTACTTACTATTGCTTGTCTCTGCTTCCTTTTCTCCACCCCATAACCTTAATAATTATTTTTGTCTGGAATATTGCAAAAGCCTTCAGTATTACTTCCTTACCAATCTATTCTTCATACTGTTGCCAGAACAATATTTTAAACATTAAAATGCTAATAGCATTATGTCATTTCCGTGAAAAAAATCCTTACAGTAGGAGTTCTACAATCGCCTTGGAGACAAAACCCAAACTTCTTTACATGGCAAAGGAAGACTTTGGCTAAAGTCTGATGCTACAATGCCACCAAATGCCACCTATCCTGCTCTCTAGTCACACAGACGTATATTGTCTGAGCACATCAGGGTGACATAATGCCTGCGACCACGCAGTTCCCTCTTGCTTGAATCCTCTTTTCCGTATATTTGACATTACAAAGATATGTCTGGATGTTCAACTAAAATCTTCAGTTTTCAGATACATTTTAATTTTTGAAGAGGCCCAACCCTGACTTTCTTTCCTTAAGAAGTACATGAAATACCAGCTACCCTTTTGATTGTAATCAGAAAATGTAAACATAAAATATAAATTCAATAAAAGTATAAATTCAGCTCTTTGCTATTTCCTGAACACGTGTTCATTACCTTTTAATATAGGAAGTGTACTTTCAGAGGGATAAGAAAAACGAGAACTTGGAAAATTATTAATGAGCATGAAGCAAAGGGAAGTGGAAGCATCTCCAGTTAAACCAGGAAGAAAATGCAAGGCAGTGAAGGAACCTATGGCATTTATGGTGGTTTTAAATACACTTGAGAGCACTCAGCGTGCCACGCTCTGTAGGGGACAGAGGACGGTGACGCGGGTCAACCTTTGTTTCTCTTTGTTTACCAAGCTTATGAGGTTGATTTTCCTTTCAACACACAGGACTAGTTGTTCTTAATCATCTTGATGAGCAGAAGATTTTTTACGTATTTTTCTGTATATTCAAACACTAAAAAAACAATATTAGACAGCTACAGTCTTTGCCACCCAGATGTTTCGAGTTCAAAGCAAATAACAATATGACAGGCCAGAGGCAACGGAGCCATCTATCAAACAAATGCACAGGCTGATGAGATGGCAGATTAAAAGGCTTAACTGAGGACGGTTTCAGCTGGTGGAGATAAGTGCCCAACTGCGGTTTCCACCAAAATGTAGTTTCTTCTATTGTTTTTTGATATAGAAGAGCAATGAAATGTGCTACAGAGAAAACTTAGGATAGACAAAGAGCAGGATTAAGAACGCCCCAAAAGTGAATTTCCCCTTTCCTTACTAATCAGCCATTGTGATGCCACTGGAATAAACCCTTGCAGATACAGAAATCTGCATCCTCTCTGCGTTTATGTTGCAAGCAGCTTTTTCCGTTGCATGTGACATCAAATACCTCCTTTCCACTAGACCTATTTATTTAGTGTGCTTTTTATGGATTCAAACGATTCCACTGTCTGGATTTACTAATGTATTTAAACAATTCACATTTATTAAACATTCAGGTTATGTCTAGCTTTTCTCTAAGTCAAGATATTGCTTTAAAATATGTATAGGAAGACATGTGGATGGGTACCATCATCTCAGAAGGTTTATGTGCCCGAATTGGAAACTATTGTTTGTCAAGAGAGGATATTCCATGCGACAGAGCAGTTCCTGTATCATCTTTAAAAAAAAAAAATTAAGCATTATTTCTTAAACCCTGATTCTTGAATAACTTGGGGATGCTGGAAGGAGGATGTTGGGGGGAAAAGGAGGGAATCCTTTAGCTTCCGGCAGGTGCATTACGTATTTGCGCTTATTTATGTACTATGCAGGGTACGTAAGTGGGAGACAGCAGTGATAACGAAGGAGTGAATGGACCTGTGCAGAATATTGATTGTGTTCCAAACCCTTGGCGAGGGGCTCTGTATACAGTGTCATTAATGGTTTCATCAGGTCTGGGTTCATACCCCGAGTGCACACACACACACACACACTCACATCAACAGAATGCCTTCCAGAAACATCCATCACTTAAGGAACAAAACCCAATCTACCATTTTAAAAAAAAGTAACTTAGGAGAGGGGCTTATACATGGAATGTGATTATTGAAACTGGCCGTAAACAAACAGTTGAAATACTTTATTGATAGATGTCCTTCATGAGACAAGACATGTGAGTTCAGAGAGCCTGTCACTGCTTTGTAAGCTCATCAGAACGGTCAGAGGCACAAGCAGTCATGCTGCTAAGACATCCCTGCTCACCCTGGTTTTCTCAGTGTCCGGGGTGGGGCCACCTCTGAGTGGAGAATCTTATAACCTCACAATGCCAGGGCAGATGCTTTGTTTTCTGTCCAGCTCCGCTCTATCTGGAGCCCCTCGGGGATCTGGGGAGGTGGGTGGGTCCCAAGAGGACGGAAGAGATCTCTGGGCATATTTTTGTCACAAAGTCCCCCAGTACATCCCTCTGAGGATGCTTTCAGCTGCATTTGTCTCTGGCACGATCTGGATGCTGCTTTCGAGGTTTCCTCCTCCTGTTTGATGGAGAAAGAAAGAGGGTGTGCCCTTGAGACCTGGTCCTTCCTATGGGGCGGGGAGGACTTTCTCACGGTGCCTAAGAACAACCAGGCAGAGCTCTGGCTAGAAGATGTGGCTGAGAAAATCTAAATAAAGCAAACTGGGGACACCTCAGATGCAAGACTTTGTAATTTAACAACTTGGAGCCGTAACTATTAGGTCAGTGACTGGAAGTCTGTCCTATAAACAAGGATTATAAGATTTAAACAGGGCTTTGCCTCCCAAGAGTTATGTCAGCAGCCAATGGCGATAGCCGGGCAGCCACCCTGTCTTTCTGCTCCTTCACTTAAAGTGACAGCATCCAGCTTTCCCCTCCGCATCTATCATAAAGACACATTGATTTCCTTTCTGGAGAAACACATATTACTTTTCTCCTGCTAAAAAGATAAATCTGACAGACTGTAATCAAATGTAGTTGTTCACAACTACAGAAATGCGTTCAGGGCCACGCATGAAAACAAAAATACATCTTAGTAACTAAAGAAAGAGTTTTATGGCCAAGTTTATTTGTAGAAAACACTTGAATTTACACACACACACACACACACACACACACACACACACACACACCTGTGAAGCCTGAGTTGGTTAACAGGTTTCAAGCTAACATATTATTTGTGGTGACATCTGTAACTATTACTCTCCATTAAAATATCCACTAAAACTATTCTGTCCACCTTCTCTGTTTAACCTTACGATGCTGGAATATTGGGCCTTGGTCTTTAAAATGAAGTGTTTCCCAACATGAAACTTGGCTTTGAGAGGAAATGCCATTTGAGATGTGGTGTCGAAAAACCAAGGGTCTCTGTGTTTCTTATCCACCTGGCTCTCATAACTGTATTTTTGCTCAGTATTTGGCTATGATTTGGCTACGTGTGTACGGAGTATTTACATGATTTCATAAATTTATATATTGAATAGCTCTTACTCTTTTTTAATGTGTCTGAGGAGAGCCAAGATGTCATATATATGCATATATATATATATATACACACACACACACACACACACACACACACACACACACACACACACAGTTGGTTTGTTTCCTGAATTTAGATAGACATTTAAATAGATTTTTCTTAACTTTTTTAAGTGGAAAGAGGGTCTTAAAATCAGTGAGGCTTTTAAGATCTCATTCATTGATTTTGGATCTCATTCATTGATTAGTTCAGGTCCTCTCATTAAAGGTTGTGCTGATTTTCAATCGCACTTTTCTAAATATTTGCGTCTTTGGCATATTTTGTCTTTTTTTCTCAGTATAGATATGACTGATTGTATTTTCATTAAAAGGGAGAGATTGGATGTCTCTTGTTCACACCTAGTGGCAATTTCCTGCCCAGATATCTTGGCATAATATATCTTATTTCAGCTAATTTTCAGAGGTGGAAAAAAAAAAAAAGAAACCACATAATGAATGGAAGTGTGGAGATACAGCTTTAATTGACTATCAATCCAATCCTACCTTAAATGGTCCATCTTTTCAATAAAGTTTTTTCATTCTATCCTCATAATTTTGAATATTATATTAAGATGTATGATTCAAGAAGAATTGTATTAGGAAAGAAAATTATTGAAAGAAAGTTATTTTAATAACCCTGCACAGTGATTCATAGTGTATATACATCTATAATTACATTGAGTTTAAAGGGGCAAAAACTGAGAACTATTTTTCTTTTAAAAATGTAAGCTTGGAAAATTTTCCCTTTAGTGTGCTCCACTGTCATTTCTAAGTTTATAAAATCATAAGACATTATTATTTATATGATAAATGTGTCCTACAAGTGAACAGCCCTGCAATGCATTATGGGGTTAATTTTGACAACACTTTGGTTTAAGAATGATCTTACAACTCTGATACTTGTCCTTGATATACCATTAAGATATATATATATATATATATATATATATATATATATATATACACACACACACACACACACACACACACACATACACATATATAGGTAATTTATTTATTTATTTATTTTTCTAAAAAGCATAGTATGATGTGGAAAAGAGGAAAGATAAAGAGTAGCCAAATCATAAGTTACCTTGCAAGAATAATATTAGCAAAAGTTGTCATTTAAATTATAAGAGGAATAAAGTAACTTGTTAAAGTAAAAAAAAAATAAGAAAAGGAAACCAGTAAAAGTGGGTGAACTCATTCACTTGAAAATTATGGTGTCCTCATTAAGCCTCAGCCAAGTGGTTAAACATTTGTCCCAATTTCTCTCTGGTACTGGTGTCATTTGAAAGTTTAACCCAAAATGAAAGGCCTTTCTGACACAGGAAATATGTGATTCTTTCCTGAGAGAATATGTGTGATCCCCCAAACCCCAGACACTGGAAGATGAAGGCAAGCACACAATATTACCCAGATCGTGATTTATACGTGTTAAACAGACAATAAACTCACCACCCTCCTTGGTCCCCACAGAAAGTGCTACCGGCTAGTTCTAACTCCAGCACAATATTTCAAAGCAATATTTTCCAAAGTTTTTTCTTATTTACAAAAGAAGCAATTCATTTTGTAGGACATTTCAAACTGGCAAATGGCCAACAACAATTTTGACCAAAGCTGGGTATAGAAGGTATTGCAAACACAAAGCAAAGGAATATTTAGGAAAGATGGAAACAAAAAGGAAGATTATTCATCCTTCCATACGGCTTTTTAAAACCATTTACAATTATGGGCTGTTTCTGGTAGTTTCTATGAATTTTTTTTTTTTTCCATTGAGAAGGCAGAAGACTGAATAAGTTTGTGAATGCATCGCAAAAGAAAGGGAAGAAATTCAGCCTGACAATGGAATTTAGCTGATTGCTTGAGGATCTGCGTGTGATAATGACACTCTTAACCAGGAGAATGGAGGATGTGGTCTCATTTGTTTTTCCAGGAAGGGATTTCAAGGACTTCACCAAAAATTAAGTTCCTGGTGGGGAAGGTAGAGTGTATCAGAAGTATTAGAGTGAGAAATGCACTTCAAGAGAAAGGAGAAAGAGTGGGGTTTTTCTCAAGATGCAGTTAGATAATACGATACACAGACTGAACCATGCTCCGTGCCTCTGGCCTCTTCTGATCCAACTGTAAGGAGATTTCTAGACATTTGGGTCTGAATAGGATTCTCCCCGGTTTCATAGTCCGTTCCACAGTTGCCAAGTAAACACTTTCTTAGAAAATTCCAGCTAAGTTGCAAGACATTTTAGTTGTCAAATTATTCACAGATCTTCACAAACACCCCTACGCCCCTAACAACACTACTTGACAAAGTCTCAATCTTGTGTCTTAGCGATGACATTTTCAAAGTCTCTCTGGAGAGGCTGGTGTTTTGGAAATGATCTTTGGAACCCTCCCCAAAGTCTCTGTAAGTCCCGCAAACTAGGAAGTCAAACATGGCATTTCCTTAAGAGTACAACCACTTTCTCATCTGGAAAATGGGAATGACAATACTTAACTCACTGAAATGACACGCATGAATGCAGCTAAGGTACTGAAAGCACTAGCATAGCAGAACTCACTAGAATAGTAAGCTGCAGACAGAAGTAGAAAGAAAGTGGGAGACGGTGACTTGTGGCTTTGAGGCATTCCTCAATATCATTCCTACCGTATCCTTTTATTTCTGCAATTTTCATCAACGGTGCTATCTGCGTACGGAAACATTTGCCAGATGCTGCTATCCTTCTCCACTCCCCGCACCCCCGCTCGTCTTGTTTCAGACCACTCTAAATCTGCAACCTCAGAACTTCAAAAATGAAATCTTCTCTGAGTAAAGTAGGACTATGATGTAATAAAGGACGCCCGGAGGCTGGATCCAGGGAACCCTCTGTCCAACGCTCCCAGCCTTCCCCGGGATTAGTCACTTGGCTGTCTCACTGTGCAGCTAGTAATTCAGAGATAATCATGTTACCAAGATGCCATTTAATCTGTATTTGGCATATCTCAAGTTTTCATCTTCATTAATAGAGCCATCAAAGTTTCACCGGGCCTGACTGGTATTGGACACACTAGTGATTCACCCAGAGAAGAGGTTTGCAGTTTGCCTGGAGAGACTCTGCTTGCCAGATGGCAGCTGTTAATCTGCCTGCATCGGGGTGTGTGTGTGGGGGTGGGGGGGCTAAGCGCGCCTGGCCCCTGGCCAACGGGGCTATCCCTCACCTCTGATTACACACCGCTGCTGACCGCAAGCTACCGTGTTTCCCTGAAAATAAGACCTAGCAGGACCATCAGCTCTAATGTGTCTTTTGGAGCAAAAATTAATATAAGACCCGGTCTGATATTATAGTAAAGTAAGACTGAGTCATATTAATTTTTGCTCTAAAAGACACATTAGAGCTGATGGTTTGGCTAGGTCTTATTTTCGGGGAAACACGGTAAGTCCTGGGCCCTTGTGGCAGGGTAGGGCCTCCACTCCCTCTGGGCTGGGGGAAGGGATGCTGGTGAAGGGAAGGGATGGTTTTCTGGCCTTACTGCGTCCCTGCTGCCTGTAGCGCAGGCCCTGGAATCAAAAGACCCCCATGGAAGTCAGGTAGTGGGTTCGGTGGAAGGGTGCAAACCTGGGAGTCAGAGAATTTCATAAAACTAAGCATCAAATGTACATCTTTGAGCCTCAGATTCTCCCGTGTACATGATAGGAACACAACAGTGTCATCATGGTAGGCGCCCCAGAGAAGAGTCGTGAGCAAGAAACAGGTGGAGCCCAATCCCACTGTCCCTGGGAGGTGAGGCCAGAGAAAGTCTCAGACAGGTACTGAGGGGGCGAGACGAGACCATGGTGACGACGAGGGGTCAGCACTGGGGGACACAGATTGTAAGACATCAGGAGACTTATGTGCAATGCCGTGCGGCAGTTGGAAGCAGTGTAGATAGATCATAAAATCCGTGCTGGGTGAAAGAGAAAGAAAGTGAAATAGAACAAAATCTGTGGACATACTCTGTGTTTCATGATGCGATATACAAATTCCAGGCTATCACCAAACCTGACAGCCTTCAAAGCCCAGGGGTCGGGGGAGGAAAATAGATGAAGGGAAATGGAACAAAAGGTGATACACAAATGAGCTGAAGGGCCTGGCACAAAATTATAATGATAGCATGTTATGAATAGAGGAGTATGAGTTGACGCAATGCTATTGCCCCTGGATCTAAAAAGATCTAAGGGAAAAAGGAAATATCAAGGAAAAAGTGATGGTCTCAATTAAAAAAAAATTCATAGGAACGGAGAGAATTTAATAAGAGCAATGCCTGTGGGGGGTTTAGGATTAGGGCATGAGGACATTCTCCCCTGGGTTGGTTGGCCCCTCGCTCTCTCTTTCTCTCTCTGAAAGAAGTCCAGAAGTCCTAGTTGGAAAAATAAGAGACTGGAATGAAGCAAAGTTGCCTGATATTCATTTGCTCCTATCTGAACGCTCCATCGCTACAGACCCTGGCTGCCTGAGGCACTTCCCTAATTTTTCCCAGTTCTCATTTTTTGTGACTTGTTCACTGGCGAGCTTTGCGAAGGTGTGGTGCCCATTCTTGTTGAACCAGTTGAGAATTTCCGGGATCCCCAACCCTTTGGCCCTGCAAATCAGTGTAGCTGCTCTGTCAATCAATGAGACCTTTGTGTGTAACAGGTCAGAGGGATATGACTGTGTGAGAAAGGGCCACGGGGGAACTCCCATCGTTTTTCTGGAATCTGAGAAAAAAATGGTAAGTGTGTAATGGGGCACGCTCTGTAGTCTCCTTCTGCCAATTTACGAATTGAAAGATGAGTGTGGATTTATTGGAATGGTATAAGGAAGTGCCATGGCACGGATCATAATTTCCACCAGGTATAACGAAGCTGGGAGAGAAATAATTTCCCTCCCACGGAATAAGTTCCGTCATCCACGTAAGCCTTGCCTTCTTCAAAGCTCTGTGTTCATTTCCTTTCAATACAATCAATAATCTAAAAATGAGGATGGAATGATCTATAATCCACTTCCTTTATTGGGAGCTCAACTTTTGAGATAACATTGAAGATAAAAATGAGCAGGACACCTCTGGGCTAAGAGAGCCTAGCTAGTCTGGGTCACACTTCTATTTGTCACCAAACATCTCCTTCTCCTCTGCAGTCCTCGGGCTTCTTTCCCCCCTTCCTTCTCCTCCTTCTTGGTTGGCCAATTGGATGCCTTATGGCTCTGAGGGCTGTGATGACTTCAAGGATGGGTATACGATCCAGACTAAGCCAGCTCAAGGCTTCCCCGGGACTTGGGTGGGGGATAGAAAGAAAGAAGTGCTCTCCTTTCTCGAGTAGCCATATCTAATCCAATAACTTCCGGAGAAGAGAGCCTGACAAAGGAGGAAGCCAGCGAGAAGCAGAGCGGAGCAGAGCAGGAGTTACTGGGACATGGCCGAGATGCCACCATCGCAGTGCCTGCATCCAGCCGTGACCAAAGCCAAAGCTTCCTAGACGCGTCACTCATGTGAACTAATCAATTCCTCTTGGTTTTAGCTGGTTTCAGTTGACTTTTTGTCATTCATTTTAGAAGATGGCTTGAGCATAGAGTGAGATTTGGTGTCAACAGATAAATAGACCCAGAAGTTTTATAGAAAGTTGCTTTTGTGAGTATGACTCTATTGGACTCTTAAATTTACTATTAACAGAGACCATCACAGAAAGCGGATAGGAATTTAAAGAAATCTGTGAAAGAGCAAAGTAACGTCCTTGCATGGTGATTTTTTTGGCATGGTTCAGATATTACGAGACGTTGGAGTGTTCTATAGTCAGTGATTTCTGCATGATATTTACATAGAGAGAACTTTAAAAAGGTTACATTTCCTTTCTACTTTTATATTTACTTTGTGTTAAGGTTATAGGATCTTGTTGGCAATGTTGCAGATGCTATTTTTGTAAACTCCAACTCAGTGCAGTAGGATGGAAATTTTAAGCCACAGCAACAGTACATATATTTCACGTCCCTGTAACATTCAAGCTATAGTATGTCTGAGAGTCAGTGAAGGTTGCTTTTTGTAACCTCTGGAGCAGAAAAATCCAGAAATCTTTATAAATTTCAAAGATTTTTGTCTTTGCACTTACAAAAAGTAAGTGCACAAAGTATATCCACAAAATCAAATGCAGATATAATCTGCTTTAAGCACTTTTGGCAATATATCAACAATGCCTGTATTTTGATAAGGAAAAAAACACACCTTTTGGTCAACACAAGTTCTCTGCTGTGTGTTGCCATCTCTGACATCTGTCTATCAAGCGGTGAGCTTGGGATGTAGGGCCACCTGGTCCCGTACAGGAAGGAAGAGAGAGATATACAACCTGGGACTTCTTTCCGATGCATTTTAGTTATGGTTGATTCTGACATAGCTCGTACACAATTTCACATAAAGGATTCTGTTTATATATTCTTTATTCCTCCTTTCTAAAAGGGGAAATTGTTATAGACTTATTTGAGTAGAATGGTCTGAGGGTATTAAAAAATCAAACAGAGGTGGTTTAGTTTGTGCTTCAGTGAGCTCTGTATTGGTTTCCTTTACAAAGATATTTGCTAGCAAAACAATTGTGTGTGTGTATGAGATTTTTTTTTTTAACTCAATGTGCTTAGACATATATACTAGACTACAAGCACTTTGAAGGGTGGTGTATTTTTCGTTTTGTTAACCCTGTCACAGCTAGTGACAGAACTCACAAAGAAGGCTCTTGAGAAATCAAACACCAGTTTATACTCGTATAGACTTGACGCGCCTGAAGATGTCTGCCTGTGACTTTGTATGGTTCCTAAATCTATCTGGTGAGTGGACTTGGCAAGGCTTACAATCATTACTTCGCAGATGATGAATCTGAGCCTGAGAGAGAGCGAGTGATGGGGGTTCCCCTCCATGTCTTTCATCCACCCATTTCTTGCATCCCCCAGCTGGACGCCTTATGTGGAGTGGAGAACGTTACCATGCGAGGGAGGCAAGAAAAGGACTGATGACAAATGGTGTGTCTGAATTCACATGTCAGGTCAGTGACAGTTGATGAAAGTCTTCCTAGAGTCACAGGAGTTCTCCCATCACCACTGGCTCCTGACCTCCTGGGCTGGAGGGGGTGTCAAACTATGTTCAGCATAGCCATGAGGAGACCACGGTGGAATTGGCAGTGAGGTTGCCAAATGGATGGCAGTAGACCTGTGTCTCTGGCCTGAAAGTGAGCAGCCATTTTTCCTTAAGCTTCAGGTACCGCCCTTGTGTTGCTGGACCATCTTTACCTAACTTTTACCTGGTCCCGTTCACTGTAGACGGAGTTATCGCTCAGACAGGCAGCTGCATTGAGAAGGGGTCAGCCTCAAGGAGCATGACTCATGGAACACGTGCTACCTTGTATCTTTGGGTACAAGGATTTATGTAACAAAATGTTCTGGTCTCTCTGAGTTGTAGCTGAGAGGTGTAACATTCAACCAAGTCCCGCAGGCTAATTCTGGGACGGACAATGTAGCAGTTTGGCTTGTCTCTTGTACGAGCTGATGTACACGTTTCACAAATGGTTTACTGAGCACGTATCACTCATAGATGTTGCTCAGAGAGTAGCTACTGAATGAATGAAAGAATAAATTGATAAATAAAGGATTGCCTTATTCCAAAGATTCCCCTTGACATTTCCTGACGTGTTTTTATTAAAAGAAGACCATGGCATGTGAGCCATGGAGACTTTTGTCGATGTCACAGGTGTTTGCCCAAAGTTGTGTCCTTTTCATGCTGAGGACAGCAAGACTCCCTGGGAGACCGTTCGTCACCTGTTTTATGGTTCTTACTTTCCTTAAAATAGTAATTAAGAAAACTAATGTGAGCTTTTCCTTGAGGGGCAGCCTTGTGTACCCCGGGTGGCGCACCCACTCCGACGAGAGTGGTACTCTGGATGATAAAAAGAGCCCACCTCTCTGAAACAGATGCTTCATTTGACGATGGAAATGGAGAAGCCAGATCCTGCAGGTGTGGGCTGGGCTGTGGAGAATCATTACAGCCTCGTCAGAGATGCGGATTTACTCTGCGTTTAATCAGCCACAGGCAGAGAAATGGCTTCAGTTCAGCTCGATGAGAGCCAGATCACAAAAGAAAGATAGATGGCCAGTGCGGTTCGTCACTACAAGCATACTGTCTTCATCTGAAGGAACAGTCTGGCACCCGTGCTCGTCAAGGAAGAGAGCACAGTCTGGTGAGCTCGGCGGGCCAGCCCGTTTAACCCTCAGCGCGCCCCTCAAGGAAAAGCTCTCATTTGCTTTCTTAATTACTATTTTAAGGAAAGTAAGAACCTTAAAACACATTACTCAATCATTTAAGAAGTTCCTGGCTTGGAATACGAGATGCTAAGGAAGGGCTTTTCATACCTGGAATGTCTGAATCTCCACCTATAGACAAGTACTGTAGCCAGTGAAGGAAGCGTGTTAGAAGGGCAGTCATTTTGCTGGTTGCTTTTCACACACGGTCGTGTTTGCAATTAACATGGAAACAGCCACATGGACAGACACTGTCCTGTCTACTCCTGTGAATACCTGCTGTAAGCTCACCTGTGGGCTCTTGTGTTCAGTGGCTCGGTCCTCTGCTCCCCTGTGGTCCAGCAGAACGGTGGAGGATGGAACGTGGAATCTCAGGGCAGCCGCACACAGCGTCTTGATCACCTAAAAATGCCAGAAAAGGGGTTTGCAGTTTGGGTGGGAGCAGTAGCCTGTATCTGCATTCAGCGTCCTCGCCGACCCCCCCTCATCTGAAGTGAAAGTGGATAACGAACGGTTTGGGTGCTTACAAACAAGTGATGCCTTAGTACCATTTGGTACGTGTCACATCCACGTTTTCGGTCTATCCCCTCCGCCTTAACAAGGAGAGCTATGCAGCCCTCCAGAAGTTCTATTTTCCAGATGTGCTCAGACAACATCCAGCGACCCAGTGTACCTCTGAGAGGTGTAGACAGGTGTGCTTCCGGGGAGCCCGGCTGAGTGAGACCCTGCGAGTCGCTCAGTGGCTTAGTCCTGGATAATCTCCCATGAACGTGGTATCGACTCTTACTTTACCCAGGGGCACGTTGACTATGGTTCTAAGAACACGATATGCTAAGCACTCCCGAGGTGCAGAAGAAACTTAAGAAGCTTAACTATGGCTGCGGAAATGTTATCATCCGCTATCGGGCAATGGCAGGCAGTCTACAGCCACAGATCTGGGCTTCAGCAGATGACGACAACCCAGGAGAAGAGTGTGGTCTTAGAGTGTTTCAGTGCCAGCGAGTCACGGGAAAGGAGTGTGTGAGCACAAAACCTGAACCCCTGTCCTGCGCTTTTTGGGCCAAACATGATGAAAACCAAAGCGCAATCGCAGAGATGACAGCAGCACACCGAGAGGCCTGCTCACGTTTGGTACGGAGCCTCACGGGGAAGCAATAACCCTGAAAGAAGGGGAAGCCGACATTCGTTTTGTTCTTGGCACATGGGCAGCAAATACCAGAGTAGTTCCTGGGATCAGAAGCCAGCGCTGGCCTGAAACCATGTTGCCTTATATTCAGTCACACGAAAAGAGCCACGCTCATTGGGCATTAGGCGACATGTCAACATCTGGCAGGAATGTAGGATAAATCGTCCACAGCACATCTGCTACGTGTAGACGCGTTCAGTGGAATGGGTTCCCCCCCCACCCCAACCTCCAAAGGAAGCCACATGCCAAAGCTTTGATGTGAAAAGTACTTAACATTCTCCAGTGTGTCAATCACCCCGTGGCTGCCAGTGCAAAAGGAACAACCTTGCTGGCATGACTTCCACGCTTGCTCACGGGTACCAGCTAGCTGCAGTCACCCTGCTGAGGTCCTTTACACATGAAAGGGAAAGTGAGTACGTGGGAGAGGCCCTGATGCTCTTGCCTGCTGGTGGCCTGCTGTTTACCAACCCTTCACAGAGCAGACTCTGGCATGGGGCAACACGTCGCCAGCTAACAGATGAGTTTGGGAACAGATGCCCCTTCATCGGTTGGAAGGCTTGGCCAGCACTGACAGGCTTGTCTAGCCTGGACCCCGGTAAAGAAGCACCCTTTCCACCTCCACGGCAGCCTGGCTGCCCACTGGGGCTAAGGTGACCCCCACACACATCGCTCTGAAAACTTGGGGTCTGGAACACTAAGGCTGCCCAGTTTGAGCCAGTTGTCATGGCGGGTGCTTTTGTGATTCCTGCAACCGATCTGCTCGGAGAGTGAGAAACATGAATTCCATCACCCTTATCTTAACATTCTTAACCGTCCATGTTGTTCTAGGTCATCAAATTAGCAACTTCCTCTCATTTCAAATCCACTGACAGTTTGGGGCGGTTTGAGTTGAGTGGGTTGGACAAGGGGAAATAGGCGATTTCCTCTGCCTCTTGTAGAGCTAATCTCTCACCCAGATACTTGTAAAGCATCTCTTTCAACAGCAGTCTTTATTCCTGGTTTAGCAGCACAAGTGTAAAGTGTAAAGAAAAAGTTTCTTCTTTACAATGCTCCAACTCAAAGTCCAAATGATAGATGACTTCCTGGTCCTGAAGAAGACACTTAAGCACTTGCATTTCTGTCAACAATGTATCCCAGTTGGAGCACGACGGTTCAGCTCTCATGTAAGGATGGGGCACGCAGGCCCTGTGGGTGCCGACACAAATGTCTGGCATCTCTTCAAGGGCCGGGTGAGAAGAAGGACCTGGAAAGAATGTTACCAGCCAGAAACATTATTTTTTATGTCCCCCTACTTGATATTTGGGGGGCTTCTCTTGTGTCTGCACAAATTTCCTCTGTTCTTACAAGTCCGATTTGGGTCTGCTGAGAACAACTTTATTAGCGTGGGCTTTAGAGATTTGCTTCGTCTACTCTGGTGGCCCCAACAAAGGGCACCTCTGGTTTTTCATCTTTGCATTCCTTTGTGATGTGTCAACCCCTCCTGGTCCCCAGAAACTCCCACCATGTCTGCCCACCAAATAGCTATTTGGTCAAGTTGACCTGGAATCTAGAATGTACCCACAGTTTCGCCTATTCCAAGCCCCCTCCCTTCCCGTAAGGAAAATATTTGCTTCATGTTACGTGTTTTGTTCAGGGGCAGTAGTGATTTGAATAATCCTGTGACAGGTTTTCCAGCTGGCAGGTCTTTGGAGGACTGAGACATGCTTCTTTCCTGGGTGCCTCTCATGGGAACAATTAGAATCAGAAGAGATTGGTGCTTCTCTCCTGGATTCATAGTAAGCAAGCGGAGTCCAGGCGCCCAGAATTCTCCCCCATGTGGACTCCTCCTAGAAGGTGGAACCATTCTAAGTCTAAAGAGGAATCGCCGTCACTCAGAAAACTTCTATCAGCTTCTTTCTGGGCTGTGTGAACGTAAGACTCATCTCAGGAACGTGTTATGAGCAAATTCATGCCTCACCACAAAGAAACAGCTGTGTATCGCCGCAGTCACTAACTTTTGAAAGATGTTAAAGGAAGGTATTTATTTCACGCCAGTCACTTCAGCTCCAGCTTCCCCTTCAAGTTTTAATATCATGGTGTCTCCTGCTGGTCCTGTAAGTGCTACCTTGTTTCTCTGATGAGAGCGGGGAAAACCAGGCCCAGTAATTTACGGCTCCTATTAAGAGGGGTTGGCTGGACGCGCGGACAATATGTCAATAATTATTTCTGGTGCGGCTCTCACGGCAGAGGAAGTGCAGTCGAATGGCTTATTTTAACGGAAGACAGATACGCCTGACCTGGGTTTTATGACAGATGTCAAGTATATCGAATGTGTCGTGAAGCACATCGCCTTATTGGCAAAGAAATGAAAGACCTCCACGAAGATGGATGGGAAGCTTTCCTCAAGGGGTTTCCTGTCTCTTGGTGTAGGGAAGGCCGTGAACTTGAAGAAGGGCCAGTGAGCAGGCAAGAGTGAGACTGGGGTGAGCAGTGCAAACTCCTGCCTGTCCCTGAGACTTGGAAACAAAAGTCCCCAAACCCTGGAGGGCTGATGGGAGAGTGAGGGGTGGGGTGGGGCAGCAGGGTGGGGACTAGATGATGTGAACGAGCCCACATTGAGGGCCTCCTTGCTGTGACACCCTCGGTGCCTCCTGGACCTGCTCACAAATGTGCTTCTCCAGCCTTCCTCCCTGAGTTCAGTTCAATGAATACTTCCGGAGGGTCCTCCTTGTGCTGAATCCCACGGGTTCCTGCTCCAACCAGATCCCTCCACCTTCCTTCTTCTGGGTCCCTCTACCTTGGGAGGACACGCGATCTTGGGGTCACTTATTAGCTGCTGGGTGGCTGGGGTAAGTCGATTTACTTCTGGCTCATTTTCTTCCGCTGGAAAAAGGGGACTCGGACTCGTGCTCACAGAGGTGAGAAGACTCGATGCTTGGAAAGAGGCTAGAAGTACGAAGGGGGAAGTGATGGCCACCCCCTCTGGTCACCTTGTCTCTTGTAAGGACTGCTTTTCACGCCATTTCTATCCACCCTCCGTGAACATCTTTCATTAGGTTACAAACTCCTTGTATCCCTAGGCGCTGAGCTTCTTCTGTCAAATCAGCTTATCCGGAAACAGATGAATTCCAGAAGGTACCGTTCCTCCAGGTGTAACCAGCACCGGGTGTTTGGCTTGGTGGCAGAACAAGCTGGATTTCAGCTGTCCCTTCTGCTGGGCACCCTCGGGTTGGGTGCCACCTGTACAGCTGTCTGTGGACGCCCCACTGGCACCTCACACGGTGCTTGGCTCAACGTACCTACTACATGAATGTTTGAAACTCAATGATTACAGTTGCTGTTAGGCCTAGGATAATGGCATTGCGTTTTTCAAAGAGATTACTTTTGTCACTGGAAACACTTAATGGATGAATTGTGGATAAAATGTAAAAAGTCACCATAACAGTATCCATTTGTCCTCTTAACATGATTCTTCCTCTGGGCCAATCATGGAAAAAAATCCAGTATTTCATTCCTTCTGGGTTCGCTGGACGTAAACTGTGAGGGTTGTTTTTGTTTGTTGGTGACCGGGGCCCGTGAACCACAGAGAATCAAGAGTAGCACGAATTAAGAGGAAAGGGTGAAGAAACTGAGGTGACACAAATAATTAAAGAACATGTGTGTGTTTACACATATGGGGCTCCCTAAGCTGAGGTAAGGGGGATGAAATAGAGAAATTGAAACAGCTTTCAGGGAAAGTTAATTGTGACACAGACTATTTATTGGTTTAACTATTGTTTTCCTTTGGCTTTTTCTGTAAAGATGCTTTAGATGCTAAAGTAAAATCCTTAATACGAGGTGGAAGAGGCACAGTCTCCGTTTTGCATTCTTATTTCGTCTCATTCTGTGGTAGCGCCATGAAGAGAAATGTTAAGACTACAGGTCTTTCTTGCTTTTTCCCTCCTGATGTGCTGGGCTTTTGACCATGACTCCCCCTAAGGGGACAGTCTGTGGAAAGGGAACTGGGATGGGAACTCTTTTCATAGGTTTCCCCTTCCAAGCCTGTGTTCAAGGTGGTTCAACACTTTCTCTGCGGTGGAGAAAACTCACGGCTCTCTAGAAGGAAGAAACCTGGATCCAGTTTCATGCAAAAGACATGGAAAATGGATCTGAAAAAGGCACTGCTGCTGAGTATGCAAAGGCACTCACTGCATTAGTGACATCCCAAGGAAAAGAGTGAGCCACTTGCAGACATCCAGCTCTTAGGCGGGCTTGAAGTATCAAAGGAAGAATGATTTTGAGATTGAATTTAGAACATGTAGAATCTGTCACAGGGCCGAAGGAAGAGCAAATGGCTTTTCAGCCACAAGCACATCCCACAATTTCATATTCTCATTTCTTCATTCGAATATTTTTTTTTTGGCCCCCTTGCTCCTTTTATTTCCGTTCGAATTTGTATTAAATTCGTTACAGGCTCTTAAGGGAGAGAGGTTCTCAAGGGTTTAATTGAGGTTGAAGATGCTATGAATAAAAAAAGGTGTGTGTGTAGGGGGTGGGGTGGGGAGGGGGTTGGAATTCACTGTTGCTTCACTGAACCAAACTCTGGCTCCTCTCAATATACCCTTCTCCTCCAGGAAACTCTAAGTCTCCAAGCCCTTGATTAACTTCATCTTTGGGAATAATGTTTTAATTTTTTTCCATCGTCATCATGCAAATTGATCATGATAATCTCTGGAAAGGAAAATAAGGGAACCAGTGGCCTCATTAACTGCAGTGCCAGGGGGCCCCACGTTCCTAAGCACCGGCACCCTTAGCCTGCAGTGGCCCAGACCTTTTGTGCGTGACTTGGTCCAGCCCCCAGTGACAGCTGTGGCCTGTTCCTTGCCCAGCTTGTGTAAATTGTCTCATGCGTTTTGCTCCCTTCCAAGAGAATGGAAGCTCACAAAGGAAACACTGGCTTTCTGTGCCATTCGAAGCAGTATGTCTAACTCGCCTATGACAGAACCATTCTATTGATGCGCGTGTCCTACCAGAACCTTATTTTACAGACATTGAGTTCTCACATTGCTAAACTTTGGACAATAAATTGAGTCCGTCAGCATTAAAATGTACGGCTCACCCACATCATTTTGAATGCTGTTCTGTTGAATTAGCAGGGCTTTTTAAAGAGTGTGTTTTAATTTTAATTTAACATAGAGAATGGCAGAGACAAATGGATCTGTCCAAAACATACTTAGTAACAGATTTCTGAGTTGGTTATTAATTTCATGTAAGTGGTTCCTCTTTTTATTTTTATAAACTGTAAAATTCAGGAGAAAGCAGAATCGAATCACTTTTACTGATTGCCTGCGATGTGCCAAGCAAGGTGTCACATGTCTGCAAACGCTGCCTCATTCATCCTCATCTTCCAGATGAGGAAAAGGGATGCGAAGAGGTTGACAGAGCTTGGCCAGCTGGAAAGTGGCAGAGTCTTTTACAGGTCGGCTTCATCATTAAAGAAAGACTTGACGCAACTCTTTGAAAATTAACTTCTTCCCAGCCACGCAGAGCTAGAGTAATTCTCGGTGGACCTTGCCCTACTAGGGAGAAGTAAGAAAGCCTCTATAACGCGAGGGCCACTGAGTTCCATGAACCTCTGGCTGAGGACAGCCACTCCATGGGCGTCCGCCACCAAACCCTGTGCTCACTAGCGTCTTCCACTGATTAACTATGTCCGCGGCTGAAAAACATCTCTCTTCCTCTTTGGGGGAAGACGGACCTCTTCTAGTGAGGTACAGATGCGGGAGGTACACTCATGAAGTTGCGGGAGGCAGGAATAACCAAACGGCCAGATGGATTCACAGATCGAATCTTGTCCCTCAACACAGAGCAGGCCACACATGGCTCTCCCTCTGGGAAAATACCTTGATCTCAGCTGCAGTGAGGATGGGTTACAGGTTCTTTAAAGCCACGTTGACTTCTCTTGGGAAATGTTATAATAAATATGCACTGAAACCTCCTACCGTGTTTCCCCGAAAATAAGACCTAACTGGACCATCAGCTCTAATGTGTCTTTTGGAGCAAAAATTAATATAAGACCAAGTATTATATTATATTATATTATATTATATTATATTATATTATATTATATTATATTATACTATAAGACTCGGTCTTATAGTAAAATAAGACTGGGTCTTATATTAATTTTTGCTCCAAAAGATGCATTAGATCTCATTGTCCGGCTAGGTCTTATTTTCGGGAAGCATGGTATCTGTGAGATATTGAATTCAAATGCAATAAAAGATACCTTCAGGCAACGTTTGTTGAGTGTCTGCTCCCTTCTGGGGATGGGGCTACGTGCTCCAGATACAAAGATAAAAGGGCCTAGTCGTCTTGGAGAGAAGGTGAACTTCAGAACAAATGTGGGCAAGGTTTGAAAGATGGCTCACAGCTAAGCAAGCACAAGAACAACTGGAGCCAGGCTTCAGGGAGGAGTAACACTTGAGCTGGGTCTTCAAGTTATTAGTAAGAGTTCTTCAGGGTGACAGGCTGGGGAACATACATTCTATTTGAAAGAAACCTCACATTTCACTTGAGAGTATGTGATCGCCTTGGCAATGGCCACAAACATGGTACCACTGGGGTAGGAAGGTGGTGCTTATTGGAGCAGAGCTGACACTGTAGTTAATTTAGCTGGTAGGATGGTATTTTCTCAAACCGTGCTTAGGAGAACACTCGTGTTCACTGGTATTGTCTGGGAAAATGGGGGGTTTAAGGGCAAATCAAATGTGGGGAACGCTGGGCTAGGCTGTTACATGGGGTCCTTTCCTGTAGGACTTCTCAGAGCATCTAACATGCCACTCTGTGTTATAAATTTCAAAGAGCTTGTCTTAAACCCATTTGTCTTTCCCTTTCCACAGTTTTTAACAGGGTCTTATGGATCTCACACTGGAAAATACTGCTTTAGGGTAGAGGCAGCTGCCAAAAGTCTTTCAGAAGGGAATGGTTTCTATTTCAGAAAGAAACTCTGGGCACCTGGGAAGAAGAATGCCAGTGGTAAAAGACCAGATGCAAGGCTGTTAAATTCTGGGCAGGAAAGAAATAAGGATCAGAATTAAGGCACTGAACATATAAAGGAGGGAATGGAATGGGAAGGTACTTAGCAGGTGAGATGGCTACTCTATGACCTTATGGAGGATGAATGAGAAAAAAGAGAGGGTGACGTCTGCATTTCTAATTGGGATGCTTGACAGTAAAGAGAAATGTTGGGTAGAAGATGAGAAAATTAATTGACTTTGGGACATGATATAATTGAGGTAGATGTAAGACCTATAGATACAGCTGGTCAACTCAGCCAGCAGTTGGAGATACATTGTCTAGTATTTTTTTTTTCTAGCAGTGTCTTGGGGTTGCTGACCATAAACGTATAGAAATGCAAGTTATAGAGAGCTGTGTTTACTAGAAAGCTGAATACAAATGATTTGTTACCTGTATTTATTGAGATACTGATATGTCCCTAGCACAGCAACAGCGCATAAGGAAAAAGCAAGCAAACAAAAATAGAAATAAATAAACAAATAAATAAGAGAAGATACAACCTTTGCCCAAGGAGCTTATTACCTTAAGCTTACAGAAATATTCCAAGCGGTCATATCACCTGTCATATGTTAGGATCCTGCGTCTTCTACTTGCTAGACAATCTTGGGCAAGCTATCTAACTCTTTAAAGTTTGGGTTTTCTCATTTGTAGAATATTATTGGTAGAATAACTCCTGATTAAGGAATTGTGAGGATTAGCTAGGGTTAAACAAAAATGTATTTACTGTATTTTGAATGTATAAAATAAATTTCTTTAGGAAATAATGTGTGCATTGTAATCTATTTAATAAATTTTACCATTACTTTATTTGATTTCCAGTTAATACGAAATAATAACCTGTTTATTTGAATTGCAAAAATGAAGCTGGTTTGAATTAAAGAAGTGTGAAAAATTCTTTGGTTGGCAAAATACATAACACTTTCATCAATTAAAAATAGGTAAAATGTGTTAAAAATAATGAAAAGTTCATGCTTTAATTGAACTGGCTTTTTCATGAGCTTATATTTTTATGAAGCTTAATGAAAGAAAAACTGAAATGGTACCCATTATGAAATCTGTGTTAATTGTTATTATTCCCATAAAGTTCACATGATTACAGAAAATTTTGCAATTATGCCAACTAGAAATGTACAGTACCTGCCTTTCATTTTCTCTGGATTTATTTTTGGTAATAAAGACCAATATTCACCTTGGCAAACAGAGCATTTGCTAAATTGAAAACTTCCTTTAACACACCAGAAACTTTTGACATAAGGTTGCCAAAATCGCAAGGTATTTCTGTCGGTCTGACAAAACTGTCTTTGTTCTTTCTGGCTTCGTCGAGAGCAAGACTGCGCCTTCACTTGCTGTTATTCCAAGACTATCATAATCTTAAATATCGTTGTGCTAGAAGGCACTGCAATATTAATTAAAAATATAGTCTAATTATTTACCCTAGTTGGTTCATACAAACCTCTACAGTATAATCAGTGGACCCCCTAAGGAGTTTCACAGTATTTTGGAGCGAAATAGGAAGGTTTGTTACTAACTTACTCTTGGCTCACGAGTGTAATGAAGTATAACCTACAATTCACCTCTAGGTCACTAGATCAAATATAACTTATCTGGGCAATGTCCAAAGGTATGTGTTCATGTTGACTGACTACTGTTAGGCAGTGTACACAGATGAATGGAACTTAAAATTTACCCCCAGGCATCTCGGAGAACATTCTGGGTGTTTCTGGAGACCGAGGGAAAGCAGAGGATGGCCGAATTGGTCATTCATTTTTAGACAGTTCTCAACACACCATGAACCAGACCTCAGAAGGCTGGGCTGGGTCCGGAGACAATCTCTTCCCACTTCTGCCCTAAGGTAGCCTAGAGTTGCACAGAATTATGTTTTCGCTGTGAGACGTATGGTGTGGTGACACTTAGGTGTGCCTGGGGCTGAGTCATCAGGGGAGACTGCTGTCTAGAATCAAAGCAGAGAAATATTTCCAGGCCCAGCACCGTGCACATATCTGTCTTTAACTCCTTATATCTTTGCGCTTTATCTGGCATTTTTTAATAAGGGAGAAATTTCTTCCAGAAGGAGCCTCAAAGGACCCACTGGTTTCCTCCACAGACAGCGGCAGTAACAAAACTCACTTAATGGCATAAAATGTCCAAATCTCACCTCACCCCCATTCAAATCAGTGTCTACGAGCCCTACTCAGTTTGATGCAGCAGATTGGCTGGCCTGAGAAAGAAGGCAACCGCACGAGCACCCACAGAAAGTGGTAAAAACAGTTTGGGCAATGGGAAACACGAGTGAAAATGAGATACGACTCTGGATGTTGAAACTCTTTAGAAGCCAGGGTGGCTGACCTGTACATTCACTGAGGGACATCATGGAAGATGAGAAGAAAAATGGTAGCTGGGGCCACACATGGGAGGCCTTGGGTACCTTGAATAGTCTTTGGAAACAGATACACAAATGGTGGTGTAGTCTAACCTGCATAAGCAATTCAACTGGAAGGTCTCAATTCCTCCAGAGTCCGAGGTGGGGACAGGTACGTGGAATTCCGTGACTGAATTCCACCTGAAATTCTGGCTGCGGAAAGCAAAGAATTCAGAGTAGAAATAGACTAACTCTTGTTTCGTAATTCAACAGGTGTTAGCAGCGGGGAAGGTAAGTCCAGATGCTACAGGTGTACGTGACAGAGATAGTGGATGCTGCCTCCCAGGGAAGATCTGTGAATAGGAAAAAGGATAAAGGCATCCAAGATGGCGGTGTTTGGGTTTCTGCCTGCTGAGAAGTGACAAATAGGGTCCTTGGCAGCTGAGGCTCTGACTCACAGAAACATGAGAACTCACGTGAGATAGCAAGTCAAACAGAAAGAGTTATATATGCACTCAGAAGGTTCTGTTTTATAATGTGTTAATCTTGGTATTGGGGGACTGTTCTGGAGGTCGGTTGAGTCCACTGGAAAGCATTCCAAAACACACCACGTCTGTTCCAGAGGGTCAGCCGTCTGTCCATCTATTCACTTAGCAATGTTTGTGGAGCCCCTACTATGTGCTGCTCACCAGGAGAAGCAAAACCAGGTGCGTCCTTGACCTCATGGACCTTACAGTCCAGTGAAATGTCCAAGGAGGGAAGGCACTTGCTGTCCCACCGGGAGACCGATGGGAGGCGTGGGGGCCAGTCACACAGGGGCAATATTTCATTTTTAATATTAAGAGGAATGAGGCCACTGACGTCGGCAGATGGTATGATCAGTTAGCTTCTAGGGCTTGCCTTTCAGATCCTCACAGGGTTCTCTAGATGCCCCATTTCTCCCTACTGCCTATGGCCATGGCGTTTTCTAACAACCTCACAAAACGAATGAGGGCACAAGAGCTATTGTGATGAGAAATGGGAAAGGATGAAGACACTCTTTTTCTAGTTGAGTTTGGACCCTCACAACCTTGCAGCTGGACCACATTGGTTGTCCTGGGTCTGAGGCTTCCCTCTGCTGCCAGAAGACTCTTTTCCAATAACTGGTCATGTCATATCCTGTCTGGAAGCTCACCAGCTCTCCGGTCGGTGACCACAGAGCTTCTTAACAGAGCAACCAGGCCCTCCAGGAAACAGCCCCTGTCAAGCTTCCCTATGCTGTCGCCCAGGATTTTTGCACAATAGCACCTCCGAAACTGCTTCCACAGAATGCCAGTGTGAGGAGATGTTATCAGGTGCTCTGTGAAAAACCAAACAAGCAAAAAAAAAAAAAACACAAATGGGGTAGGGGAGGTGGTGCACTAGTCAAATAAATTGATAACACAAACCCAGCGGCATATTATTACTACTATTGCTACTACTACTTCTGTTACTAGTACCACTACAAAAAAAACCCTCCCTTTTATTGTTATGGGGACTGTACATGTCCAAAATTCCGGGACATTCACTTTTTTTTTTTTAAATTTTCATTACAGTCAACACTACTATACTAGTTTCAGGTGTACAGCATAGTGGTTAGACATTTATTTATTTATTTATTTATTTATTTATTTATTTATTTGGGGAAGGGGAACAGGACTTTCTTGGGGAACAGTGTGTACTTCCAGGACTTTTTTTCCAAATCAAGTTGTTGTCCTTTCAATCTTAGTTGTGGAGGGTGCAGCTCAGCTCCAGGTCCAGTTGCCATTGCTAGTTGCAGGGGGTGCAGCCCACCATCCCTTATGGGAGTCGAACCGGCAACCTTGTGGTTGAGAGCCCACTGGCCCATGTGGGAATCGAACCGGCAGCCTTCGGAGTTAGGAGCATGGAGCTCCAACTGCCTGAGTCACTGACATTCACATTTTTTGAATATTATGATATTGTGGCATCTAAAAAGGCTGCCTTCCTTTCTGCAAGGCAGAGAAGGTACGTTAGATACACCCCTTGCCTAGCAAGGGATGGTCTGCCTCCAGAGGTGAAGGACCCGTGGCTGTAACAGCTGTGCTTTCTGGATTTTCGGCTCCACCCAGATCTGCATAGTAAATTCCATCAGCAAACAAGGAATTAGTCCACTGCCTCTGATTTCTGGTTCAATATGAGTGCTGTGAGTTGTGTGAAGAGGTGCTTGGTCCCTGCTTGTGGCTGACGTGACCACCTGGCCTACGTGGTCTGGACATCAATGGACATGCAGCTAAAAGTTACTGGCTGGGCAGAATCACCACTTTCGTGGTTAGGTTTCACTTGAATCTTGACATGTGATTGTCTAGGATAGGGTAATTTGGCAAAATAAAATGTCAAAAGCCCTTTTATAGTTTCTATAATAACTACATGTGAATTTAAAAAAAGGAGGACTATACATGCATATATATTTTTTCATGTTACTATTCAAGCATCAGATGTTATGGAGTACCCACTATGTGCTAACCAGTTATAGGTAGTTGTGATGCAAAAGTACACAGAAGAGAAACATCCCTCTCGTTATGGGGCTTGCTCCTGGCTGGAGAAGACAGAGAACAAACACTACGCAGATGAATGTAGAATGTGCCAAGTGGTGCTCTGTGCTATGAGAAAAGCAAAGCAGAGTCCGGGGGCTGGGGTGTTAGGGACATCTGGGGAGCCCTCTGGGTTAGGATGACAAGTGAGCAAAGGTGTGAAGGAAACGTGAGAAGGTCATAACCCTAGGAACTCTGAAAAGGAGAAGGACCCTGTGACCTAATAGGCAAGAGAAGAAAGCCGAGGTAAGAGAAAATACACGACTTGAAGCTAGGGAAAGAAACAGGCCCGATTTTCTGGCCAAGTCAACAAGTCAGTATTTCGTGTGCAAGGGAATTGGGGCGCCATCAGTGGGCTTTAAGGCGAGGCCCTGCATTTCAGTTTTTGAAAGATCCACTGTGGAGGGGAGGATGGGTTGAGGAGGGTAAAGGGGCTATGGAGAGATGGGTTGGGGGCTATGGTAATAGAGAGGGTACGAACGGGATGACGGCGAGCAAAAGGAACAGAAAGAGAGAGGCGCCCAGAAGCAGACTTGCTGCAGAAGACGCTCACTCGGGTCAGTTCTGGGAGTTCATGAGACACCCCCTCCTCTCCATGTGGCGAAGGGAGCAGCAAGTGTCATTTCCAGGCCTGTAGTGCAAGAGAGAGACAGAGTTTTAAGCTGGTGGCTGGTGACTGGCGCCATCGTGGGAGTGGAAGGGGACAATTAGGAAGCTCCTTGGAGGGAGAAAGGAAAGAAGAGGACCAAGGATAGAGCTGCAAGAGAACAGGAGAACTAAGGACGGGACGAGTAGCCAGCAGGTTGGCCGGGACACGGCCTGGAGCCTGGGTCACTGCATACTCGCCGCGCAGGAAACAGTATGGTGGTCAAGGCTTCATGCCTGCAGCCACCGGACCTGGCTTTGAACCCCAATTCCAGCACTCAAACTTGCGTGACCCTACGTACACAACTTAGCCTTTCTAAGCCTGGCAGTGCTGTGGGGAGGAATCAGAAGCCATGCTGTATGTCAGATCGTGCGCACAGTGGCTGCCTTGTAGGGCATAATCAATAAGCAGTGACAGCAGAAGATTTGGGGAGGTACAAAGGGGCGGAAGGCAAACACAGATGGGGACAGAGGTGCATTCTGTCCAGACGTTCAGCTGGGAGCCGTGGGGCAGCAGCGTCTCGGCTCGCTCGCTAGCCCCCCTGAATAGGAGCTGCTGTAACCTTACACAGCCCAGAGCCGGCGTGCCCGCAGGTAATGTAATGAAAGGCCTTTTCCTCCCTTCAGGACGGGTGCTCAACTGATACAATTTAGAGTCTCAAATTCCAGCCGCTTAATTGTTTGTTCTACATACAAGTTAGCCCTGTTCAGAACACCTGTGGACTAAGTTCTTTTGATGCACTAAAGCCTGTCTTTTATTAAGCTCTTTGCGAGCAGTCAAAATAAGACCAACCGTCCATGTGTCGCGGAATATGCACGTGGACATAAAACACGCTGGCGTGAGGACGGCCGGGTAAGTGCTCAAAAGAGCAAATGAATGTTGGGGCTCTGGAGATTTACGGGATCCATGCGGCCAGCGTTAGATATAAAATAAAATTAAATATTATATATATATGTATATGTAGGTATATATACAGAAACCTGTCTACACACACCTAAAATTCCCTATTAGTTGTACGTGAGGTTGAGCCGTGTTGAATCGATAAAAAATGGTTTAGAATGGATGGCTTTCGGCAGCTGGTTACGCTTTCAATCTTCCATAAAGAAGTGAAAATTAATTTGAATATGTTGATGCTGCTTCCTGGTGATAATATTCCTAATAAATATCCACTGGAAAAATTCTCTGGCCCATCTCTGTGGCAGAGAGGTCAAGGATATTAACGGCAATACACAACTACAAAACGCAATTCAGTCAATTACTTTAATTAAATCGACAACTATTTTATGTCTTCTCATTTATACAGTAAACTCATAGTGGGGGAGAGGGGATCATTTTTATCTGGCTCCTTGTCGAGTTTGAAGAGATGGTCTCAGGTGGTGTTTTAACATTTGTAGCCCTTCTATCCTTGTGGAACATTGAAGGTAATTATGGGCCGTACAAGTAACAAGTAACGCTGCTGTTGCTATAAGGGGAAAAGAAAAACGGCGATTTCCTTCTGCATGCAGTGTTATGGAGGAGAGCTTTTCCATCACAGATGCTAATGTTATATTTACAGACTGGGTCATATGGGACAGAGCCCACATTCCAGGGTGAATGGTAGGAACGTCTACATTTCAGTGAATCCTCTTTAATGGGATTGTTTAGGCTCAGAAGAAAAAGAACACAGCTGCCTGAAGTTCTCACTGCCACACAAGTTCAAGTGCTTACAATTCAGTCGTTAAAAGGATACAAACTGCTTTTTAAAGTCAATTGTGGTGTCATACAAAACTTTGTATCCCTTATGCGTTTATGCTGTTAAACTTGGAGCATAGAAGGGTGAGTGTTATAAAAATGAGTCAGTCAATTAATCAACAACTCACTCAGTCTTTCAACAAATAGCTATTTAGGGCCTACTATGTGCCAAGTAGCATTGGCCATCTCCAAATCGTGCTGTGAATGACACAGACAAAATCTGATCCCTACACTCAAGGGGTTTACAGTTTAGTTTGAAGGAAGTGAGAAGACAAACAAGTAAATAGAAGCCTATGAAAAGAAATAAACAAAAACAAAGGATGATGCTAGAGTAACTGATTTTTCCAAGTTTGCCCAATGTGTCCTGGGTGTAGCATGGAAAGCCCTGCATTCCAGGAAACCCCTCGGTTCCAGGTAAACTGGGATGATTGGCCACTCCAGTTATGGTAAAGAGCGTGACTAAGAGGGGGTATTTTTTGGGTGGGTGGTCGGGGAAGTACTCCCTGGGGAGGGGACACTTCAGTTGAGACAAGAATGATGGCAAAGAGATGTCTTCACAAATCTGGGGAACCATCAGGATAAGACTCGTTCCCTCCTGGATATGTTCCAGAAAGGGTTTTGTGCTTTGAGAACATGAATAAACATTTATGGAGTGTTTTCCATGGGCCAGACAATGTAAATGTTTCATCTCATTTAATTCTTACAACCCGTGTGGTAGGCATTAGTATTCCCCTTTTGTGAGTCAGACAAAATTGATGACTCTGTCTGACATCTTGAAGTTAAGAAGGAGAGAGTGGGGACAAAAATCTTGCTCTGCCTGAGTCCAAAGCCCACATCAAGTCGGGTTGAGGAGTGAGTTTGAATGAGTCTTGGGAGGAAGAGGGGTTCAAAATAGATCGTTTATTTCGTGGAGCCCAAGCTCTGCTACCCAGCCCATTAAACCTCCATTAAACAGGATTAGTTTGGACATTATTCTTAACCTATTCTAGACCTGACAGCTTTTGGGTTAAGTGGGGTCTAAATGGTGGGATACCTCCTGAAGAACTCAGGATTTCTTGGGGAAATATGAAGGTATACGAAGGTGAGAATTGGAGTTTCTGCAAACTGCAGAGGAGGGAAGAGGCAAAGAATACACATACACAGACATGTATGTACATATATACAGAGGGTGTCAAAAAAAACATATACACAGTTTAAGATAACATCTTTTTAAATGTGTATACTGTTTTTGGCACCCCCCAGTATTTGTACATATATGTGTATGTATTTATAATTCTATTTGTTTTCTGGGCCTGTATCACCTATGGACAAATGGGAGGCATATATCTTTGTTTTATTATTTAGCTTCTGATATGTACAGTCCTGAAGTCTTTTCGGAGCAGATCTTGTGTATTATATCTTTGGATTTTCGAGTGCAACCAGCATAGGACCTTGCATGTAATATAAAATCCATAAATGTTTACTGAAATTCAAATATTTGGAGGATCACTGTTGGTATCCTAACAAAGTTAAGATTATAATTTTAAGTGATTTTCTACAAAAGTGCTTCTGAAGTGACTCATGTCTGGGTTTGGCTAAGAACTATTTTGGACCTCAAAAGGAACACTATCCCCTGCTATAGTTATATTTTAACCCAACTCAAGCCATGATGACAAACTTTGAAGATATAAACTTATTTAGATTAAAATATAAACATGTGGAAAAGCAATTTTGGAATGGTAGAGTGAGTATGTAAAAAAATCCACTCCTCCATAAAAGCAATGGGAATACTGGCAAAAATTATCAATAGAAACTTTTTCAGAACTCTGGAAATTAGCCAAAGGCTTGCAATAATCTGAAGAGTGTTTATTCAAGAAAGTGTTAAGAACACTAAGCATTGTAGCTTTTGAAGTTGCCCTAGTCCAATCTCACTCTCCCCAGTTCTCCAGTAGACTTGAAAACCAACAGCATGGTATTTGTGAAAACAACTGAAGAGAGAAAAATGGATTCAAAACTCCCCAAAAGCCCCACTGCCAGAAAACTCACTATTTGACCTTTCTCAGAGATTGTCTTTATTGGACTTGACTCAGAACCCACTCTATACAAATAGCCTTTTCACTAGGGTGTTTGTTAAAAACAATTAGTGGCTTTTTGTTTAATATACAGCTGTCTGATGTGGTGATAATAGTTAGAGCTACAAGAGACTGAGTAAAGCACTAAAAAGGAAAAACTGGGTAATGAAATGTCTATAGAGGGCTTTGAAAGGTTTGAACATATTCCTGGGGATTTAGAAACCCACATGCAAGTATGGGGTTATACACATGCCCAGGAAAGACCTGAGAAGGTTCTAATCCCCCTCCCTTGGCTGACCTTGAGGCTGTGTGTAATCAGAAACTGAAAGCCAAAGTGGAGTTCTCAGCTGGCTGGCTGAACATTCAAAGTATTCACCCTTTTCAGAGCTTCTTGGGAAAGGCAGGGAGATTTATTGATCAAATAATAAGGAAATTTCTATCTAATCATTAGCTGAATATAAAGTACATGACAAACATTACAGACTTTACAAAATTAGTTTAAGAAAGTCACTAACCAAACCAGCAGCAGCAACAATAAAAAATTCAACAATAAACCCGGAGTGTGGGGGGTAATCTTATGTCCATAGTAACCACATTATATATTTTTTTAAATGTCCAGTTTCAAAAGAAACAGGAAAATATGGCCCACATCTAGAAACACAAAACAGTGAATAGAAACTGTCCTTGAAGTAGCCCAAAGTTGGACTTACTAAACAAAGACTTGAAATCAACTACTATAACTAGTTCAAAGAACTAAAGGGAAGTATATCTAAAGAATTAAAGGGAAGTCTGAGAATGATGTTTCTCCCACTGGAGAATACCAACATGGAGATATAAATTATAAAAAGAGAACCAAATAGGAATTCTGGAGGTGAAAAGTACAAAACTTTAAATGAAAAAATTGCTAGAGGGGCTCAACATCAGATTCAAATTGACAGAGGAAAGAATCAGTAAACCTTCAGATAGCTAACTTCAGATTGTCTAGTTTGAAGAACAGGAAGAGAAAGAATAAATAAAAATGAACAGAACCTAAAAAATCTATGGGACCTTATTCAGTGTACCAAAATACAGATAATGGGAGTCACAGAAGAAGAGGAGAGAGAGAAAGGGGTGGAAAGGATATCTGAAGAAATAACAGCTGAAATCTTTCCAAATTTGATAAGAAATATGAATCTGTTCATTCAAGAATCTCAACAAACTTCAAGTAGAATAAAGTTAGAGATCCATACCTAAATATGTCATACAATTATTCCCAGATAAACAAAACCTGAGAGACTGTGGGTAGCACATCTGCTCTAATGAAATAATACAGGGAGTTCTTCAGGCTGAAAGGAAATAATAATAGCAACTGGTAAATGTAAGTACATAGGCAAATATAAAAGACAGTATAAATGTATTTTTATTTTTAAATAGTCTCTCCTCTTATTTTATTTAAAAGTCCACTGCATGTAGCATAGAGCAAGAATTATAAAACTATGCAGATGGGCTCATAACATGTAAAGATACAAGTTGTATGACAATAATTGCACAGCGGGGGAGGAAATGGAGATATACTAGAGCAAAGTTTTCATGTACTATTAGCATTAAGTTGGTATTAATACAAACAAGATTGCTGTAAGTTGGGGTGTTGATTATAATACCCAGGATACCCACTAAGAAAATGACAAAAATATAAAATAAAATAAAATAAAAACAAAACAAATAACAAAGACATTAAAATACTATACTACTAAATATCTAATTAACACATAAGAAGGCAGTTATGGATGAATAGTGGAACAAAAAAGACATAAGGTTCATAGAGAACAAATAGGAAAATGGCAGATATTTCACTTTACCAGTAATTGCATAAGGTAAATGGACTAACCACTTCATTCAAAGGTAGAGATTGGCAAAATAGATGTAACGTGATCCAACGATATGCTGTCAATAAGAGACACATTTGAGATCAAAGACACAGAGGAGATGGAAGTAAAAAGATAGGAAAACATATACCAGACAAACAGTAACCAAAACAGCAAGGGAGTGGCTATACTCATTCAGATGAAAACAGACTTTAAGAAAAAATTGTTACCACACATAACGAAGAACGTTTTACAATATAAAGGGTGAATCCATTACAAAGACTTAAAAATTACGAACATATACACATGTGAAAATAGAGTCCCAAAAGATATTAAACAAACACTGACAGAATTGAGGGGAGAAGTAGAAAATTTGACAATAATAGCTGGAGACTTCAATACCCCACTTTCAAAAATAGAACAATGAGACAGACACTCGACAAGGAAACAGAAAACTCTAACAGTATAAACCGAATCAACCTAACAGTATAAACCGAATCAACCTAACAGGTATCTGTAGAACAGTCTATCCAACTGCAGAACACAGATTCTTCTCAAGCATGAGGAGCAATCCCTGGGAGAGACCATACTAGGTCATATATATACATGTGTGTGTATATATATACACACACATATATGTATATATACATTTAAAAAGATGGAAATAACACAAAGTAAGGAGGGTCACAGGAAGACTGAGAGGGTGGGGTGGGCACTAGTTAAAAACACCTTTTGAAAGTGGACAAAGGCAATAGGATTTCTCATTCCGTTTTATATGTCATTGTGTTCTATCATGTGCTTTGGTATCTTGATAACGTGCAGTTATTATTTTCAAACACTTTATTTTGAAATAATCTTACATTTACGGAACTCAAAATAGTACAGAGAATTCCTGTACACCCTTCACTCAGCTTGCCCTAATGTTAATCTCTTACATAATCCTGATACCAGGAAAGTAACTAAGTGTATTAATATATAGATATATAATTAAGTATAATGCTATAATATTAACTAAACTGCAGACTTTATCAGGTTTTGCCACTTTTTCCTCTTTTATTTATTTATTTTTTCTGCTCCAGTCCAGGATCCAAAAGTCACATTTGGTCTTTAACATCTGAAATCCTCCTTCGCCGGATTTAGAGGACCGGGTATTCACAGAGTATCCCCCCAGTCCGTCTGAAGTCCAAAAGACTGGGGTGGGAAGTGCAAAGTGCCTCCTTGAGGCCTGGCCCTGTCCTGAGTGAAACCTGAGGCCTGTCAAGTGGGATGGCTGTGGGCACCAAACATAAAAGCACTCTGCAAATGATAAAGAATATTCCTGCAGCAAGATCATTTACTCATTCATCAGCCTTTCAGAAAGCATTTCCAGAGGGCCAGCCAGGTCTCAGATACTGTGGTAGGGATGGGGCCACACAGGTGTCTCCCATTCCTCGCTTGCCGATGTTTCTGGTCTCCCAAGTTTGATCACTAAGTATTTATTGATGCTTAGCAGGGCCCTAGGATAGCAGCTGTTGTAGTAACTTTGCACGAGTGTGCACTCTGTGAATATTCCATTTCAGGCCTGAAAGAGTTAACGTGCTGCGTGCCTACCCACCCTCATCGTGCCCCTGGCCAGTCCTGCTCCACTGGGCGAAGGCTATCGATGCATTAGGCTCCAAGTATGTATTTTCTTTTCACCTCTGTTTATGTCTCTGTTTTCTGTAAAATCTCCTAAATTGCAGCAGTATCTCCCAAGTTCTCTGACAATGCTATAAATTTCATTAGGAAGGAGAAGCCTTATGGGGCAATTAACTCTGAAAGTGGTACAAAGCAAGAGCTAGGAGATACGGGCCTGTAGTACTTAGCACTTAGCTCTGAAACGGAGATAAGCTCTATCAACTCGGGTTGTGTTTAATGTTCACCGAGCCTCCATACCACGGCTACAACCTTGCGGTCACCGTGTTAACACTCCCCAATATCTATTACAATTAGTTTTTGATTAAGAGGCCTAACATGGCTTTCGAAGCCTTTTATGTTGTGTCAAATGGCCAGTGATGGGGTGAGATGCACAGACACCTCCCAGTAACAAAGCATCTTGTAAAAGGTTTCAAGTGAACTATTTTATCATCCTAATGGAAACCAGATGACTCGAACTCCCCCCTTAATTTCAACTATTTACTGAAGAGTCCTTGTTTTGAATTACTTAAAGATTTATTCTTAAATGACTACCTCGTGCATTAAGAATCGTTAATAACAGGGCCGTTTGGAATTTGGGGAAGCTTTTATAGAGGACTGAGGTGGTTTTCACAGAGGGCTGGTTTTGTTTTGCTTTATTTTCTTTTTTTCAATTTTTAAAAGAGCGGAGGATTGCTCTTTTCTACTATTTAATTATTATTTTCATTATGGTTTAGGAGGCCTTTTTCTGTCGAGTTAAGCTTTCTCGGCTGGGTTTTCAGTCAGTAGTCTTGGCCTATATTTTCAGACAGTGGTCACCGGTTATTTTGTGAGGAAAACCTTAACTGTTTACTTATGAAAGATTTAATTCTGCCCAAATGGAAAGTATATGTTATTTTAAATAAAGGTCCATTAAGTCAAACGAAGTAGGATTATTTAAACACTTTTATGAATTGTGAAATATACTTGTAAACTTAATGCAAATAGTATATAAGTGTAACATAACTTGTGACTGGGAACATATTAAAATTTTAAACTGTCTTTTTTACTATCTTTTTTATTGTCTCTGTGGCTGTGGCCACAGACCTCATTTTGTCATGTATGATCTGGGGGTTGGACTAGAGTCACCCCGAGTTTCTGTTCACCTTTGGAAGGCACTGGTTCTGTGCTAGCAGATGTGCTGGAGACTGTTACTCAGCTTGGGGGGGGGCCAGTGTGGGGGTACTGGGCCCAGTCCTGTGGGCAGCTGTGTGTTCTTTGGTGGGACACCCAACTCTTTCGGACTCAGATTCCTTCCATGTAAAATAAGGACAAGTTTATCTACATCCCAAGGTTACCGTTAATAGATAAAAGATAGAGTGCCCAGTAAATAAATGGTAGCTGCTCAATCATTTGTTTCCCAGTTTCCTTTCAGATTCTGTTCTACTTAATGTTGTCTAGGACCATTGGAATGAATGAAATTACCACGATGTTTGCCATGTACCTTGTTGTATTAGAAGCATTTAGGGAGCACTTGCTAAGCACTGAGTGTCCTACTAGGTGCTTGAGATTAGAGGCAGAGTCTTTGTTCATATACAGATTGGGCCACAGACCGCAGGCAGATAATTTTTATAGCGTCAGACAGAGATGTGTGGACAGAGATGGGTGGCTGACGACCCATTTTGGGCTTTCCCATTTGTAGGGTGACTCTGTTCCTATAGGGTCATATACATCATTTTCGGTTGTCTTCTCAGCCACCTCCTGAGCCTAGCATGGCAGGTGTTACCATCTCCACGCGACATATAAGGAAGCGGAAGACATGAATTGTTGGTTTTTTTATTATCGTGATTCATAAGATGCATAAGATAAAACTTGCTATCACAAATGCTGTTGCAGTGAACACTACAAAGATTTAGATCAAGAAAAAAAAAAAGGAGGTGTACCAGGTTCATTCATTATGATTTTACTTATCAGAGTCTCTTTTCTCAGCATTATGGCCCTGAGGTCCATTCATGTCATTTACGGTGAGGAAGGCGTCCCCGCCCTCCTGTTTTGCAAGCACAGAGCTAGGTTGTGGACACTCATGGATGATAACGTAGCCCCTGCCTTCCCCAGAGACATAGATACGAAGCGTCAGGGCACCCATGACTTAGTGCAAGGTCGGGGCTAAGACAGAAGCTGGCAGAGGGGCTTCTGGGAACCAGAAGGGCAGCACCCTGATCGCCTAGAGAGGGTTAGGGGAGACTTTCTGGAAGAGGAGACACTTGACTGAAGATTATGGAACAAAGAAGGAACTGCTCGTGTCAAAAGTGAGGGTGATGTGGGTGAAGAAGGCCTGAGGCTGAGAGGCTGGGAAAGACGGGAAAGCATGGCTCCCTGGGCCGAGTGTAAATGGTGAGAAGAAACCGCGGCGTGGGCACGGAGCTGTGGAGGAGAGAGGGGCCAGCTCACGAGGCCGTTAGACCAACACCTCTCCCACGACACGTTCCGGAACCAGCTCCATGCACCCGCTGTGGTTCATAAATGTTAAACTCCATCCCACATTTAACTAGCAAGCAAGCCCAGTTTACCTGGTTTTCTCGTGTCCTCTTCTCAAACCCACCTTATTTGCTGCCTTTGGCTAGTCTGGTTTTATTAGAGGCTATTATTAGTATAACCAACCTTAAATAATTTGATTTTCGGGTGAGGTATGTCACAATATCTCCTGTGGGCTCGATAGTCAAACTACACATTTATTTAAAAATTGGTTTCTTCACATTCTATTTTAAAGCAGTGCTACCCACTCATCTGTAAACCGTTAGGCCACGTATATCAAAGTATCTCATCTGACTTTTATTCGCATAGTTCTGAGAATAAAGGGAAGTCATTATAGATGTTCCAGTTTTCTATTAAGTCTATTGTGTTATTTTATTAGTTTTCTTTCTTTTTTTTTTTAAATATTCCTATAGAGAGAACTATGTATTTAAAGGAGAGAGACTGTATAATAGATTTTAAAGATACACTCAGACTCTCTTCCTCCTTGGTAAGTTTTTGTTTGTTTATTTTTAATGTAGACGCAGGATTTAAACTGGACATCATGGCTTATAGCACATGAATATTGTTTGGCCCAAGCATTGTTCCAAAAAGTTGTCAATGCTTAAAAGTCCAGAAGGCTGGAGATTTCACACAACATCTGGTTCCCTTAAAAACAAATCAAAAGATGTGATGCTTTGGGCTCCCAGGATGATACTGAGGGGCTCAAGGGCCTTCCCTCCGACGTCTGTGGGGGGCGTCTCACTCACCAAAGTTTCCGCCTGCCCCCCCATCCCACCCACCAATGCCTTTACCATCACAGCCTAAGATCTGGCTTTGACTTTTCCCCATAAAAAACAGGGCTGAAATTTATGTCCACACAAAAACCCGCACACGGGTGTTTATAGCAGTTTACTCATAATCGCCCAAACTTCTAAGCAACCAAGATGGCCTTCAGTAGGTGAATGGATACATACATTTTGGTCCACATATTATTTTTTTATATTATTCAGCACTCAGAAGTAACGAGCTATCAAGCCATGAGAAGACATGGAGGGACCTTAAATGCACATGACTAAGTGAAAGAAGCCAGTCTGAAAAGGCTACATGCTATAGGATTTCAACTGTGTGACAGTCTAGAAAAGGCACAACTATGGACAGAGTAAAAAGGCCAGTAGTTACCAGAGGTTGGGGGGTGGCAAGAGGGACAAACTGGAACAGGTGGAGCACAGAATTTTTAGGACAGTGAAATACTTGGTATGATACTACGATGGTGGGTTCATGTCATGTGTCTTCCAAACCCACGGAACCTACATCACCAAGAGCGAACCCTACGTAAACTACAGACTCTGGGTGATTATGACCTGTCTGTTTATCACCTGCAACAAGCACCTGGAGGGAGGTGCTCATAGTGGGGCAGGCTATGTGTGGGGCAGAGAACTACGGAAATCCCGACGCCTTCCTCTCCATTTTAATTCAAACCTAAAACTGCTCTGAAAAACATAAAATCTCTAAAAAGCGACAACAACAAAAACAAGGGTGAATGCCAACCGATGCACGCAAAATTTAACCCTCTCGCCTCAGAAGTTTTAACGGAACACGTGGGCATAATAACAAAATGACGGAGCTAATCATTTTAGGGAGACCTTGTACGTTAGTGATCAAATAAATTTCCTGAGGAATTTTACACACACTGAAACAAGGGAACAGTCAGTGTAAATAAAGGGTGCCCCAGGTTTTCTTCCACGATCCCACTGACTTTCTATCATCAGCATCTCCAACTGGTTTTTGGTGAGAATATGAGAAACGTAAAAATGGATCTGGAATTTTTTTCCTCTCTGACAACCAGAAATCACCGCTGGGTTTTTCTCATCCATCTGGGGGTACAGTTTACTTGGCACCTACTTTCCTGAGCTTGATGGAAAGTGCTAAGTTTTTCCTGGTGTTAATTATTAATGTGACCTGTTTATGTACCAGTTATCCGGCTAACCATTAATATCTGTTTACTCATTGATGACCTTTGCAATTTTGTCCCTCTCTCCTGGCTGTAAATGTCAACCTTTATTTTTCCTTCCTTTTCTTTTTTTTCTTTTTACATGCACAGTGTTTTCTTCACATCTACTGGCTACCTGAACCAACGCCTTCTTTACAAAAGTAAAATAATATCAGGCAACACAATGTCATCTTTATGACTATGAAAAGGGAGACAAGTGCAATTGTTACAGAGGATTAAAACGCAGAACTTTCTGTTTTGAAATGAGCAAGAAATGGACACCAACAGCAAGCGCAAGGATCCTTGGGGTGGGGGAAAAACAAAAATTGACCAAAAAAAAGAAAAGAAAAATTCTCTGGCTTCTGTAAGTGGACAGGAAACCAAGGAAAGGTCTCTGAGTCAGTCCCGGGGAATGGAACCCAGTTTTCCTTTTTGCAAAAATGTCAGTGTTAAGTGTTTGCACGTTGAAGCAAGCCTGCAGGGTTTATCTCGAGTTACCCAGTCGGCCTATATTAACCCTAACACTAGCAAGACATCAGCATTCTGTGGACTTGCAATGGCTAAAACTGAGAGTAAGCAATGAGCTGGCTTAGGGCTGCCACTGGAGACTTTCATTTGAACCATTACTGGAACCTCTGTCGATTTGACGCATCCTAATTGCATTTACCTAATTTAAACAGACAATGGCGGCCCAACACGTTTTTCCACCCCCAAACAATAAAAAAAGGAAGAAGAGCTATTTCTTAGAAATTCAACCTATGACAGCCTTGCGATGCCGGCCGCTGGGGTACCAAGAGCCTGCGCAGTTCTTTTCCTTGCTCCACTAACACACCCACATAGGGAAGGACCCATTGAAATAGTATTATCTTTGCGTAACAATACAATGTTAATGTCTCAGGGCGCTTCTTTATTGAAGGGTTTTAAAATATTAATATCATCCTGGCCATAAATAACCATTATGGCATTCATAGAGATTAAAGCTTTGCATTATGCCCTAGGTGTACATCCACATTTTCTCGTTCATTGAGTTCTAACTTCAGTAAAATTAGGTTTTTTTTTGGTTTTAGATTCAGCCCTGAACATTTGCTGTGACTGTCACTTCATGTTGAATTTATCATATAGCGTTTAAGGCGGAAGACTGGGGAGCAATCTGTCACAACCGATTGTCTTTGTAATCTTTGAGGGTTGGGCTGGGGGCCGGGGAGGAGCTCGGGATTCTAGAGCCCCATCTTAGCAGCTGGGACCGTTCCTTGGCTCCAGTCGCCACCACGGTGAGGGGATTTGCATCCTGTCTGTCCCGCCTGTGTCTGAGGGGATGGCTTTTGCTGTACTTGATGCACATAAATAAATGCCTCTCAGGTTTTCTCAGCTTGTCTTTCCCAGTGAGATGGGTAATAAATAGATACATGGGCTGGACGTGGGGTGTTCCGTCTTAGTTATACCTCCTGTGTCCTAGAACAGACAAGTGGACTCAATCACTGTGCCAGCAACAGAACGGACTTTCTGAGGAAGCTCAGGGGTCGGGCTTTGATGCTAAGTTTACAGTGAATAGGAACTGAAAAGCAATTCAAAGTCAAGCTTCGTATTGCAACGTTGTGTCAGTCCAGTACATCTAGGGGGGGAAAAATGGTCAAAAAGCACAGCCCTTTCTTTGAAACGGAGCGTCCATCAGGGACACATGCAATTATAGGTAAGGAGAACAGTGGAGCTGGTTTTGGATCTCATTGACTGTGTATGTTTTGCTCTGGGAACTGAGGAGAGTATTTTCCCAAGCCTACCAGTCAGTGCTGTGTTCCCCCCCCCCCCCGCCCCCGCCCTATGTGCCAAGCAGGCATTTCTTTACAACCTCTGGGTTTGGGAAGCCGAGTGCTCTTAATAGCTTGCAGATCTATATCTGGGCATCCAAATCAGAGGCTTTGAACTTTGCCAATCAGGCTCCCTCATTGACATTTCCTCTTTATGTCACATGGTCAACGAGCTTAATTGACACATGGAAAATTTCCTTTACACATCTTATTCCGGGCAGCACTGGAGATTTGGGTTTATGGAATGCGCCGGCAGCTCGGGGCTGCCTTGGCTGCTCCACCACTGGCTTGGTCCGTGGCCCAGTATGATGAAAGTTATGCCGTGCTCAGAACTCTCAAATTAACTGCTGGAGCTGTATCAGGAGTGTGCTTGGGAGCGGGGAGACTCCTAGCTCGCTTCCCACTGAGAGGCAGAGGTTAGCGTTGTTTGTCAAGACTCGGGCCATTAATTTCTGCAGGAAACCCACTCTCCTTCCCACCCTGCAGGCTCCTTGTTGGCCCTAACCCTGGCCCCCCTGGGATGCTGGGATAATCCCAGGTGTAGCACTTAGCACACTGCATTGAAAGATCGCTGCCTCATGACTCTTCTCCGGTTAGACCACAATGCCTCGATGGCAGGGACCCCCCGACACCCAGCACAGAGCCTGCCTGGCAGACACACGATGAAGGACTCAGGTGATGATGGTGATGGTGATTCCTAATTACTGGACAGTCATTCGAACGGCTGAGCTAGCTGATTCCTTTATCTTGAATTTACAGATGGGAAAATAGACTTGCCAGGTCAAGCAACGTATGCGGGGTAAGTTAGGAAGCGGCAGTGCGGAAGGGGGAAGAACGGGAACCCAGGCTACCTCTGCCGACCCTTCGTATTCTGCGCTTCTGCACCTCTGCTTTATCTGAACCAAGACGATATTGCCATCATTGAAATACAATTCAGCAGGGCCACAGAGCTGGTGAAGTCTGCAAATAGGCTCCTGGATGGAAAGGGAGCAGGTCTGCTGTGCAGGCTTTGCCACCACCCCCTCCAATGGCACTCGGAGTGCCTCATATTTTAGTTTCAGTACTGCTGTTACTTGGCCTATGCGGCATTTCATCCTTAACATTTTACAATAAATCGGTGGCCTCTTTTAACATTTCAACCTGAACTGGACTCCTGGCTTCACCGGGTCCTAGCTGTGTGATCTTGGCTAGTTTCTTGACTTCTCTGGGCTTCGGTTTCCTCGTCTGTGTACATGGGGATATGGGCTTGTCTTGGGGAGCAACTGTTCTAATACCTGTGAAGATCCTAGAACTGCCCCTGGCACAGTCTCAGGGCAGCAGACGTGGGATGCTATGGTCGATTGTGTTATCTTGTTGCTCTCCCCTCTGGTTGCCACTGTCCCTGCCTGCAGGCATGTCACAGCTTCTGTGGTTCTGCTGCCCATGGGTGCACTGGGTGTAGGGACAGCGGCGAAATGTCTACTGAGCCCCGAGATAGGGTCTGGTTATCTAGACAGCCTTAAAGCTCTCCTTGGTGGCCCAGCTACTTCCCCAGGGGGCGGCCACAGATGGGACCAAGGCCTGGCTAGGAGCCCGGTCTCCTGCCCTTCATTCCTTTCCATCTATCAAAATCAATCTCTCTGTTCCTCCATCTCTGTCCCTCTCTTCTTCTCCCTGCTCTCAAACCCCCTCCCCCAGCTTCTCTCCCCCTCCTCCTGGCAGCTTATCCACCCAGAGCTTGGGGCTTTGGAGAAACAAAAGCCAGGTGTCTGGGCTTTGGCCTCTTAACACAAACCTCCCCTGAGGCAGGGGCATGGAAAGGCCTGGCCTCCGGGGCAAACGCTGAGATAAAAACACAAATTAATATATCAGTGACTTATCCTGCCCTGCTGAAGTACGCTCTAATCAGGAGCACAGGGAAAACATGGGGAGGACGCCAGGGAAGAATGTGCAGTTGGGAGGAGTAGACCTGGGGGCCCGGGTCCTGTGAGAGGCCCCTGGCTGTGCCGGCAGCACCAGCCACCACTGCCTGTGGGCGCCAGGAGGACAGGGATGACAGAAGGAAACAGAGAATGAGGGACCTAAGAAGAAAAAGGAGGTGGGGCAGAAAGGCGGGTAGTAACGGGTAACTGAGGGGTGGACATGTTGAGTGCTTACCATTTGCCAGGCCCAGCTTGTGCTAAGACTGGACACCCTTTGATTGTCCCAAAGCATCACAACCACCTTCTGTAGTGGACATGTGTACTATTATCCCCGTTTTAACGATGAGAAAACTGAGGCAATAAAGGTTGAATGGACATTCCCGATTTCCTCCATGTAGTAAGTGATGGAGCCAGGTTTTCAGCCACAGAAATGGGGGCTGCACGTTCCTCCCGGGCTCCCCACCACAAGTCCCTGCTCTGATCACACAGTGGTACCAGAAATGAATTTATTCTCAGCTGGGGGATTTGGCAGCGAGATGTAGAGAATAAGCCCAGGCCTGTTAGGATGAGAAGAAAGTAAGAATATAAAAGAGAATGAAGAATCTCTACTCTTAGGTCTTCAATATGAACAAAACTTGCAAAGTGAAGGAATAAAGCTGTGACATCCAGAGAAGAGCTTGCACAGACATGGCTTCACTGGCTCCATCCGAGCCTGTAAGATAGTAGAAGCTCAGAGTATTGTTGCCATTTTACAGATGTAGAAACTGAGGCTCAGAGAAATTAAATGGCTGGGCCAAGTGAATAAGAGGCAGAGTTCAAGAATGAACACAGATCTATTGGCTCGAAATCCAGGAGGGTGGACATGACCAGTCACAGTGGCCCAAGCCCCACACTCACAAGAGTAAAGCAATATCCTTGGACCCATGCGGGCCGATGGGCTCACTCAGGAAAGGGCGTGCTGAAGGGCAAGTGTGGGGACTATACTAATGGGAAGAGAATGGGGCTTTTGAGGTGGGTCTCAGCTGAAGCAGTCGAGTTGGCAGAAGAGGAGAGAGCTGGGATTCAAGATAGGAATCCCAGAGGAGAGCAAGAGCAGAAAAACAGCGCAAAGCTGTGAGACGAAGAGGAAACGCAGGAGGGACTTAAAAGTGGTATCTAAGCAGAGTGCTTGGCATGTAACTTGGGGAGGAAAAAGATGAGGAAAGAACGTCGGAAATGAAAAGGGAGGGAAATGAAAAGGGAGGGAAGTGGAGAAGAACGTGAACATGTAGACCATTTGGAAGGTGCCCTCAGAAACCAGAAATGCTGCCTGGAATGTGTACAAAACATATTACTGTGTAAAGGGAATATAAAATTGGGGGGGGGGGGATAGGACAGGAAACACCTGTGGAGAGAAGGGTGTGGGAGAAGTCAAAGCCACACCTAGAGCAGAAGATTCAGGCAGATGGATGGACATCATTGCGATGAGAAGAGAAAATAGCATCAATACGTTTCAGGCAAAATGAAAATCAGGGAATGGGAAAAGGACAAAAAAAAAAAAAAAAAAAAAATCCAAAACAAAAGAACCCAATGTTCGTTTTACAAGTTGCTAAATCATAATATAAATATTGACGCTTTCACTATTAGACCAGACCGATATTTCCTGAACATGTCTAATTAACAGCCCCTCCTCTTCTTTATTTTTAAGACCATGTTTAATATCTTGGGGAATTATCATTTTATTTGTAGACTAAGGTGGGCCTTTTTCTGCCCCTAAATTCCATCCTCCCAAATGATAGTGGGTTATCAGTTTTGAATGGCGGGTAATAATTCTTCTCATTCTTGCTGCTTTCACCGTGCCTGCGAGAGGTATGTGCGACCTCTCCCAAGGTCTGAGCTGGAAATCCGGACTTGTTAGACTTTCCCTACCTAAGTCTCATGGGATTTTGCACGTTGGCTTTCGAGACTCTTCCAGAAGCAAATGCATGAGCTTGGCATCCTGATACTCTCCCAGGTACTTTGACTGCCCCCCAGATTTTTCTCGCTTACTTCCTTGGTTCTTAGCTTCCATTCAGAAAGCAGAATGTTCCAACTAATTGACCTCCAAATAGTTGAGACATGATTGTGCTATTGGCACTAATATTGGCATCGCATAAAAGCAACAGAATCAGCCCGCAGATTATACAGTGCAGAGGCCCTTTAAAGAAACAGTTAATCCAGAGATTTGGCTGCATATTTTAAGGGCTTTTTCAAATTTTTATCATGCACCTATGCTCATCTGATGTTTGTAACGGGGGCGAGCATATTGTTTGTCAAATGATAGTGAACCGTAGTATGAGAAAGACACGACAACCTACCGGTCAGGTCGAAAAGGCCAGGAATTCAGCCATGATCAAACACATTCCTTTGCTTTCTACAACTCTACAAGGCAGGAGTGTCAACTCACAGTGGAATTTACGTGGTTCTCCTCAAGTGAGTTTGATAGAGGCACCTCACTGGGGATGTTTCTGTGCCTTTTACTTTATGCATCTTTTTTACAATAAACCACAGGCCGAGCCTTTAAGCAGTGCAGAAATTAAAGTTGGCCTCTTGCTGTGAAGTTAGCTTCTATCATCCAATGTCTATCTCTATTCCCAACAGTTACACCCAAGATGAGTCTATGAAAGGGCACTTCATGCTCTTTGCTTCAGTTGCATTAAAGGAAAATAAAAGTTAACACTAAACTGGTTTCCAGGTGAAGACAAATAATAGTGCCACTTTGTGCTACATTATATGGGGCATGGCTTTCATACCCCCGACCCATTTTTTAATGAAAATTTTACTTTGAGAAATAAAATTGACTGTGAAAAATTTTAAACATGGGAGTTGAAAGAATCATCGAGACTCCACAGTGAACATGTTAGTCTTCTTGGTTGATCCTATATCTTGCCATCTGTCCATCCGTCTGGCCAATCAGTCATCCAGTCCTGTTGCTTTTCTGATACGTTCCAAAATAACTTGCAGATACTCAGCCCTAAACATCTGAGCACGAGCATCCCTCACTAGAGTTCACTTTGTTTACAGGACTTGTTTTGAGGCCGCTACAGCATCATGTACAAATTATAAGTGCACTTTTTGATTTATTTTGGTAAATACGTACACATCTACATAACCCAAATGACTGCCAAGATTTGGAATATTTTCGCCAGCCCAGAGAGTTTCCTCATGTCCATCCTAGCCAATTGCTGCCCCATTCTCCCGTGGATAACCATTGGGTTGATGTTTTTTTCACCATAGTTTAGTTGTGCCTGTTTTAGAATTTCATATACATACAATTATACCATCAAAAGTGTCTTGGGTAAGGCTTTTTCACTCAGCATAACGGTTTGGAGGTTCGTCCATGTGTGCCTGGGAGGTTGATTCCTTTTATAGAGGAGCGGTACCCCATCGCATGCATATATCACTGGGCAATACTGTCAGCGGGACAGAATATGTGCTACCAAAGAAATCCCAGAGAAGTGTTTCTAGGGTGATGAGAGGTTGCTGGAGGGAGGGATATTTACCATTAAAAGAAAAGAAAAAAAAAGCACCTTTAGGGAAGGACATGAGAACTACCTTCAAATATTTACAGTAGAGGTGAGCAAACTTTTTAGCAATGGGCCAGGTAGTAAATATTTTAGGCTTTGCTGGGCCACTTGGTCTTTGTCACAACTATTTAATTCTGACCTTGCAGCAGAGTGAGAGCAGTCAAAGACAATACATAAATGGAGTGTGGTTATGTTCTAATAAAACTTTATTTATGGACACTGAATTTCATGTGTCACAAAATATTGCTCCTCTTTGATTTTTTTTTCTGACCATCTGAAAATTTGAAATTCCTTCTTAGCTTACGGCCCACACAAAAATGGTCCATGGTTTGCCAACCCCTGACATACAGGGCTGTCAAACTGCAGGAGGGATAATTATTATTCTGTTTAGAGCTAGTGGGTAATAAGAAGACTAAAGGAGGCAGGTTTTGCTCAGAAAACTGAAGATCTTTCTATCCAGCTGTATTGAAATGGACTTTATGTCCTCGCCCTGTTTCTGCCCCTGTCCCCATTGGTAGAACGGGGTTAACGGGACAGGTTCCAGAGCTAGTCCGTTTAGCTCCATTCCCCAGCTCCTCCCTGTCTCGCCGTGTGACCTCCTGTGACTTTTTTAACCCCTTCCTGTTTCTACTGATTCACACAGAAAATTAGAGGCATTATCAGGATTCCATAATTGAGTGTGTAACGAATCCTAAATACAGTGCTGACTTACAATCAGTCCTCAGTCGGCTTCGCACAGCCCAGCACCTAGTAAGTGGGCAGGAAGTACTTGTCATTATTACCCTTAGAATCACCATCACTGTTATTATTCTTACCACCGAGAGGCTGAATAGGCACGTGGGAGATGTTGCCGAAGGAATTCCTGCTTTCAATGGCAGGCTGAATGAACAGACACTTAGACGCTCTCTTGTTCTAAGGAACAGTCAGTGTTCTCTTCAATTGCGTGCCTGAGGCATCAACCCCGAGACTCAACTGTTGTTGTGGTGCGAGAAGAAATGGCAGATATTTCAGTCACTAATGTGGGCGGGTCTACACAGCAAGGTAAGAAAGTATTCTGTGTCTGCTGCTCTCCCCTGCCCTTGGATCTTGGACTGGCCCCTCAGGGCACTTTATTAACGGATGAAAGGTCTTATGTGGGAGCTGACTGGTAATGCGGCTTTCGTTGACTCTCCCTAGGAGAATGTGGGAGATGGAAGATCTTTGCTTTGTAATGGGAAATGGGTCACATCAAAGCATTATGCAAGGACGTGGCTCTTCCTGTGACTTCTGCTCACCTACTAGGTGCTGCTAAAGAACTGGAGAGCTGTGGGTTTGGGTCTGAGTGTCATGTGACTGTGCCCGAAGCCCCATGGAAGGAAGGAATGAAGGATGCAGACCTCCCTTTGCACCTCCTCACGCCCAAGTTATAAGCCTTGTCCTGTGCCGCTGTCACTGTTTCCTTGGTCTCCGGCACATGTGCTGTCCCGTCTGCTTAGCTTTCCTGGTGCTGGGTTACTCCACAGTGGTTTTCTTTGTTAGCTGGCTGGAATGGTGGCCGCTCCGTCTAGGAGTGGTCAGCACGATGTGAAGTCACGAAAGAACTAGAAGACCCTATGGAATCGTCTATGGCAACATTTTCGTTTTCCGGAGGATGAAACCAAGTCTCAGAGAAGATGGAATCTCATGAAATCCTCATGGCTCCCATTCTGATGCTCTTGTATTACACTGCATTTGTTTTTGTCTATAAGCAGGATCTGATATGGGGTATGTGGGGGGGGGGGCAGATGGACACAAATCCCACATTCATGCCTGAAATGATGTAGAATTCGGGCATTATTTCCACATAAAGATATACCACCACTGGGATAATATTCTCTAGTATAGTGAACATTCTCCAATGACATTAATGAATATTAAATATTAAAATCTAATCCATTTTTAAAAACCCTGTTTGGGGATGTCTTTATTATTTCATGTACTAGAATCTCAAAATGTGGCACTGGTCTCAGCCTCTCTGCAACTCCAAAAAACCAGCTGATGAATAAGTGAAGCCACAGTATTTAAATAGACGTGAGTACGTGATCACACGGTCATGGGGAGAAGAGCTGGTAGAGATGCAAAGCAATGTGTCCAGACAGACCTCCACGGGCAGTGGTGAGCGGTTGGGAAAAAAGTCCACATGGCAGACAAGGGAGGATAATAGAAAGGAAGGAAGGTCCGGCAGCGGGAAAAGGGGGATGACGGGCCACAGCCACGCCCAGGAAGTGAAGCAGGCGGCAAATGAAGAACTCTTCGGTGGGGTGAGCTGCCCAACTTTGACAACAATGGAAATCAGGGGGATCCCCATGCCGCCCCCACCCCCCGCCAGTGGCACATCATTTAGTAAAAACTGTCCAATCTTCTCATGGGCTTTTGGAAGCGTGAAAGGATCTGAATTGACTTTGACTATTTTCCACCTTGACCCAAAGATGGTTTCCAGCACGAGGTGTTCCAGGTTGCACGTAAACAAGGTCCCGAGACGTATTCCTTTTAGGAGGAAGGATTATTGCCTCCGAGCAGACTTTCTGAACTCTGGGGAGTTGCTCACTATTACTTTGAATGCACACGGATTCTGCTTTTTATAGCATCGTGTAAAGTGACACACTGACATGAACTAAATTGATGATTGACCCAAATTCCTTTTAAAAAAATATCACATCTATAAAATTGGAAAACCATCTTAGCCCTTTGTATAAGATACCTATGCCAATGACTTGTTCATTTAAAAGATACTTATGCTAATGGCATATTCATTTAAAAAGAAAACACTTCAGAGGAGAATAAAGAATTGTGCTCTAAAACCAAGTTAAAGGTATAAAATTTGTTTATCACAGTGGAGGCTCCAAGATTGCACATGTCCGTTAAAGGTATTCAGTGCAGGGTCACCGAAGGGTCTGCAAGAGACAGACAATTAAATGTCTGTTTTTCCTTTCAAAGTCCTGTCCGTTTCCTCCACCCTCTTCAAAACACCTTTAAGGAGACATATATATCACGAGGTCAAAGTAAAACAAAAACTAAAACCCAAAAAAAAAAAAAAAAAAAAAATGAAAAAGAGAAAAGAAAAAAAGACTTAGAACAAGGAGAGTTTTCTTTTACTATCCAATAGTCATGTGCATTTTATATACCCACCATTATCAGGGGAAAAATAAAGCCCAGTGTCTGATAAGATATGCTGCAAAGTAGAATAATATTCCATTTTGTCACGATGTCTGACTTAGGCAGCAAAAAAGCGACCGCATAAAATCAGTGATTCCCCACTGTGGAAGAAAGATGGCTTCAAAGTTGCAGCCCAAGTATTTGTTTAGAGTGGGGAGGATCAGGACTTTCTGGTATTTACAGCGGAAAAAACAACAACACGGGGCCTATCTTTGAGAAAAGGAATGCATGGTTCAACTGCCTCAGCTTTTGTCCTTAGCAACCTGGACTCCGAGGCCACATTTTTTCCTCCCTAAGAAGCAAGTGGGAACTTGAAAAGTATGTAGCATGTCGTGAAAAGGGAGCAGTGAACTTTGCCCAGGTCTGCAGCCAGCGCTGAAATCTGAACCTTTAGGACTGGTGGAATTCCCCCCACCCCATCCTTCCTTTCAAATCCTTGTACATCCAGAGCCTTTTCAAAGCACCTTGGTCTGGAGGCAGAGTCGCCCCACTCCTAAGAAAAACCCGTTCTCTAAGTAGTTCTGGTGTCCTTAAGAAGGAAAGAGGAAAAACAAAAACCAAACGTTACATCCAACTCTGCGATTATTATCATATTTAACCTTGCTTTATATATCTGGAGGACACGTAGAAAACTTTTTTTTTTTTTTTTTGCATTCATTTGAAAGCTAGTTTTCAACATTTCTGAGATTCCCCATGTAGAAATGATCACTGGTTGGGGAGATTTCCCTTATGATGTAGGGGAGAGAAAAACAACAAAACAAAACACAACAACAAATCACAAAAGGTCCCAGCGTTCAGGCTGTAATGCAGTATGAATCTTTTCACAAGAGCAAGTTCCTCAGTAACTTGAGCTGTGTTCGTGCCTGAAATTCTTTCACATAATTGAAGATTAATTTGATTCCCTAGATTGTTGAGGGCTGTTGACAGTGGGGGGGCTGGGGTGGGTGGAAATAGATTATTCAAATCACAAAGAAGTAGGTGTGCTCTAAGTGACTGTTCCATTACTGCTCAGAAATGTTTGCCTTGCTAAGTGTTCGCCAGCCCTGGTGCCCCAGGTCCGTGCCAGGAGGGCGGGGAGCGCCCTGCCAAGGTTCAGAAAGCAGGTGAACCTCAGAGAAACCGAAATATTTTGTCAAGAGAGTTCTATGTTTTAATGGCGCCTCCAGAATCCATTAACACCCGAGCACTGGATCTGGCCTTCTCGAGTGTCTAATGTAAACAATATGAAAGTCAATAGTGGGGGACATTCCAAGATGGCATTAACACGATTGATTTATTGGTGGTTGCACAATGGGAGGTTATCTTTTGTTAATTGACTCAGTAAATACGCTCTTAGGTGGCAGGGGGTGAAGGGAAAGTAGCTGGTGGAGGAAAAGGTGAGGCACCTGGATTATAATGTTTTCAACTCCCAGCCTGTGCTGTTGCTAAATTCCAAATACCGCTTCCGCTGCCAACCTCAAACACGGCTTAGCAATGAAGTCTGCCCAGAGCTCAGCATCCGGCCCCCACGAGGGGAAGACTCAGAGATTGTGTATTCTTATCAAGCATGGAATATTTTGTTAAACTTTGGCTTCAGGAAGATTGAAAACCTAGTAATAGGAGAGGGAGGGAGAGAGGGAGGTGAGGGGGGGGGGGAGAGAGAGAGAGAGAGAGAGAGAGAGAGAGAGAGAATACACAGGGCTTATTTACAAATCTAGAAACAGTGGGTAACTGGCATGCACAGTGCAAAACTTGTAACCACTGAGCAGTGAGTGCATCATGGGGAAAATACACTGTTTGCTGTTGTCAGATAACACTTCTGCAGAAAGGTTACTACAATTTGATAGTAAAATTATACTATAGAGGTTAAATTTGGGAGGATAGAGGGTGAAATCCCTCCTCCCCAAAACAACCAACCCTTTATCAATTCTGGGCAATTCCCAAGATTTTTATCAACTGGAGTGGGATCTCCAGGATAGAAATGTAACATTTTGAACTAGTCTAGATCGATTTATTTCAGGACTTTTAAATTTTCATCAGAGATAGTTTAAATATGTAAAGTTTCACTATTTATTCCTTTCCATCTTCTAGAGCATTTAAGAGACATCAAGTTCTTCTTTCAAGCTGGCTTTCCCTCTTTCTTCTTAAGGTTATTTTTTTTTGTTTTGATATGGGAATTATCTAACCTCTGACTTTCCTCTTTCTCTGTCCAGCTACCCCCAATCTCTTCTGGCCACTGGCTGTACTCTCTACAGGGGAGTCCAGTATACATCAAGTATACCCCAAAACCGGTACCAAAGGGCGTTCCCTGTCCCCTCTGTGAACCTGCCCTAGATGCCCCTTTAACCATCTCCCTTCCAAACTGTACATAACCCCACCCCACTGTCCCCAAACATGGAGTCCGCCTTACATCTCCATTTCCATCCTGTAAGATGTCAAGTCTTATAGATTCTGTTTCTTTTATTTATAGTTTAGATACTATGAGCTTTGCCTCTCAACTGGAAAAAAACTGGCCCAGGGGTTGGCACATGGTAAGTGTTCGATGAAAGTCTGTTGAATGAACACATTCGCATGGAGTGACTGAACACATATCGTGCCTTCTATTTTAGTTTTCTTCCTGATAATCATTTCTTGATCACATTATTTCAGAGCTCAGAAGCTCTCTGTAACTACTTATTTCCTGTATTAAGTGTCAGCTATTCTTTTCAAAGCACCCACAATTTTTGCTGTTGTTGTTTTCTCTTCTGCCAAACTCTAAGTCATCCTATGCCCAATCCAAAATATTGCGCAGTTTCTTGTGAACTCTTCATATCACGCCACCTCTGTATCTTAGCTCATCCTTATTTCTTCAACCAGAATGCTCAGCGCTCTTTTCCAAGTTCAATTTCTGCAGGTTCCTAAGGCCCAACTCAAATGCTACCCCGCCCTCCATGGAGCTATTTTTGGTTCTATGTGCCTAAAATGGATGTGCGTTCCGTGTGTATCATACAGATTTCTATACTGGATTTATTCTTTCCTAGCAGAAGGAAAATACTTGGGAGACAGCAGCTAAATCTTCTTTTTCTGCCTGGATTCTCGATGCCTCATAAACAGTAAGTACACAGAGCACTATCATTGAATGACACCGATTTTTATTTCTTTCTCATTATTGCAATTTTTTTCTTTCTTTTTTGATTGCATGTTGTTGTTCAGCATTGAGTGTGTATGCGTGTATGCGTGCGTGTGTGCGTGTGTGCGTGTGTGTGTTTGTGTGTGGTTTCGCCATTTGTTTGCCCAATTAGCTCCCTTTGTCTTGAAATGCACATTTGTTAAACATTACTTTAAAGCCATCTTTGGGATGAACCAAGGTATGGGAGAAAAGCTCCTTTGGTGTGGACCCAGGCAGCTCGCTTCGAGTTTACCCAACTTGTGCTCTTTCCACACCCCTTTCAATGTCTGGGAATTAGTTCCACTTAAGTTCCACTGAGCCCAGAGCTCCGTGCAATTTGAGATGCCAACTCCGACACTGGGGGCCACGTTTTAGAAGCCTGTGGTCATTCTGGAAACAAAGGCACTCCTGTTTCCTCTTCTCAATAACAATGAAGACATCAGATTAATAGAATCTTTAAATTCTGAAATGAAGCTTGCAGAATAGTTTGTGTTTGCATTAACACAGAGAAATACTTTCTGAGACATAAAGGTTGCCCAAGAAGGAAGAAAGAGGAGAGGAGAGGAGAGGGAGAGGGAGAGGGAGAGGGAGAGGGAGAGGGAGAGGGAGAGGGAGAGGGAGCCTATGAATCGCTTATGCTGGCAGATTTTTGGGAGAATGGCGTGTGTCCTCTGCAGTGTTCTGGCTTTGGAGCTACTTGGCAGGGGAGCACTCTGTGACTTACTCGGGAGAGGCATTTCCTGGGCAAGGAATCCCCTGTGTTGCAGGGCCAGCCTTTAGGAGGCGAGGCAATGGGGAGGGGGGAGGGAGGTTTCTCGGTTCACATTCTAGGGTTCACTGAATGAATGTAATGTTGTTGCTAATGGGCTTTAACCACAATACCTATCCCTAACCTTGTCACCAAAAAGGAATCCTACATGCCTCCTTCTTCAATGCCGTCTGCCTGGTAACGATGCAGAAGTCTGTTCTCCCAATTTTCTGAGTGGTAATCCTAGAATTATCTTGGCTCAGAAATAAATGAAGAACTCGTGTACGGGACTCAAATTTCCCTACAGGGGTTGTAACTGAAACAAGGATTAACTACCAGGACACAAAACCTCTCAAGCAGTGGACGTGTCAATTGCAAAACATTCGATCGTAGAAGGCCCTCCGTCTTTCTCTGTTCTGACGCGTGAGATCAAGTTTGGGTAGGGAATACAAAGCAAGGCAATTTAGCTCCTTTAAAGGCGTGCGAGTTGGGAAGGACAGAGTTATATTTAGTTCCGTGACAGTCTCCCCAGGAAGCTCAACCAAGCAGGCAATTAAATGGTAAACGGCGCGCGTGTGTAGGGGTGTTCGCAGGAGGAGGGCAAATTTGGGGAGATGATAATGTAGGCCTTCGAAGAGAGTCTGTTAGGGAAAAAGTAATTCCTAACAGTTGCAGAGAGTCATGCAGATAAATGCCCTACCTATTGCTCATCAGAAATGTCTCTTCTGCGGCTGTGTAGACAGAGCCTGCATTAGCTAATTGCTTATGCTTCAGCCCCCCCCCCCACACACACATACAGTAACAATATTAGTAAACCATCTGCCATTTATGGAGTAACTACCATATACCAACACAATGCTTCACTCTATTACATCATTTCGTCTGACAGACGCGCTCTGAAAAACAGATAAGGGGAGGGTTTAACCCCAGATCATATAGCTGCTAAGTGGCTGAGATAGATTGGAATCGAGTTCTCTTTCTGACTCTGCTTTTAGGTGGTTCTCTAGCCTATACTGTTGCCTGCCGCACTGGCATTTCATGGTTTTAAATTCATATATGAGAGCACTCTGACCTTTTTGGAGAAAGGCATAAAACACACACACACACACACACACACACACATCATACACATCATATATATATGCGCGTGCTTGTGTGTGTGTATATATATATTCTACACCCAAATCTACAACTTAAGTGGAGGGGTATCCTTAAAAAAGGAATAATGAGGGACTCCTACTTGCATTTTAATTTATATCCAGACCTCCTGGAACTGTGACTTGTTCTCCTCTTTAAAATCACTCAGTTTCCCTTCTTTTACTGACGGTGCTCCCTGGAGGCTGTGCTGTGCTTCTGCTACTCGATGTGGGGTCACGGGGGTGGGACAGAGATGAGCGAGATCGAAATATGCCAGGGAAGGAAAGAGCGGGGAGGATAAAGTGGCATAGAGCCAGGTCTTGGTGGTCGTTTCTTCTTTTTTGCATGGCAGACCTAAGGCACACTGAGCTTGCCATCTTTGAATTGAAACTTCTGGGTAAATCAGGTAGAAGATGGTCAGTAATTCTAAGTGGAAACGGTGGAGTTACACGGTGGTAAATCATTTGATTCAACCTGAACCAAGGATTCTTCTTCTAAGAGTTGAGTTAAAAATCCCAGAGCATTTTCTTTCTTTTTTTTTTTTTTTTTTTACTTTTTCTTTCTTTCTTTTTTTTAAATTTATTTTTTAAATTTATTGGGGTGACAATTGTTAGTAAAATTACATAGATTTCAGGTGTACAATTCTGTATTACATCATCTATAAATCCCATTGTGTGTTCATCACCCAGAGTCAGTTCTCCTTCCATCACCATGTATTTGATCCCCCTTTACCTTCATCTCCCACCCCCATCCCCCTTACCCTCTGGTAACCACTAAACTATTGTCTGTGTCTATGAGTTTCTGTTTCTCATTTGTTTGTCTTGTTCTTTTTGTTGTTTTTGGTTTATATACCACATATCAGTGAAATCACATGGTTCTCTGCTTTTTCTGTCTGACTTATTTCGCTCAGCATTACACTCTCAAGATCCATCCATGCTTTGTTCACAGCTACCCTTTTGGTGAGATAGGAGAGAATCAAGGATTGCATTTTGGAAGTCAGTCTGTAAATTTGAAAGCCTAGCTCATGTTCTTTCATAAACAAAACAGCCTATGATTAAGAAGTCTATTTCCCTGAATGATATAGTTGTTGGTTTAATGCCATTTATGAAGAAAGGAGTCAATGATTATTTGGAAAACTTAGAAAGAAACATTCCAACGAGGAAGGTCTATCAAGGTTTTTCTCGAAGTACGCAAAGGAATGTTTAAAATCTTTGTGAACCTCTTTGGGCCTAGGTAGACGAGATCTCCTCTCGGGCCCCGCTGAGCTCTAAAATTCTATGAATCTAGAATAACTGTACTGCCTTTCGTTGCTGGGTGGCTCCCTGGAAGGACGTGTATGAAGTGGTCAAGGAAGCAGAAATTAGCTGTTAAGCCCAGATGTGGTTGTAGATACAAAAGAAGAATCTTTCTTTCTGCCAGATCAAAGCGAAGGCCTGGTTAGATCTGCTCAGGTTTGAAGCAGATGAAGAGGAGAAAGAATACTGGGCAGCAGCAATGGTGGTGTCTATAAAAATCCAGGCTCGTTGCAGAGACCCGGGAAGCAACCCTCAGGGGATGGCCCTGCTGCCATTTACCTGGGATTATTTAGGCAATTCGTGACTACCTGTGAAGGGGGGGGATACAGTGGCAAACTCAAAGAGCAGATGTGGCACAATCACATTGATTGGCTTGGGAATATTCCATGTGACTCTCCCCCTGGAAATTTGTCTTCCTAATTATGTTTTGCTTAGCCTGATATTAAAAATTAGTTGGTTTCCCCAGAGTAGCTCTGAAGTTAAACGACGGAGGGAGTTTCTTGAAGGAGCATGCCCATTGAAATAAGGAAGAGGAAACATTTTCTGGTGCTAATGTAGCCAAAACAAACAAACAAAAAAAACACCACACCCACTTTTTTTTTTGTATTAAAATAAGCACTTTTGAGCATTTTCCCAGCCTTTACATATTGCCCTGCACATGATAGGACCAGAAATATTTGTTGAATGAATACAAGCTTCTTCTCAGGAAAGACCTCATTCTATAGCACTGGAGGACTAGACGAGCTTAGACTTGAAATGTTACAATTAGGGGTGGTTTGGGCATCTTGGGTCCTTAGGCTACACAGTTGTCCTCTGTCCCTTCTCTAACTTTAAATTATTTTATATTCTAATATTACTTAGGTATATAAACCCTTGAAAGTAGGCTCAAGTTTAAGTTCACGGCTCTGAAGCAACCGCAAATCTAAAACAAATTTACAGATTGAACTGAAAAAACAAAATGACAAACACAAGACTGAAATGAACAACACTGATGTCACATGATGGATGACGGTTTGCTAACATTAAATCGCCACTCATGGCATTGATATTGTACCAACCGGTATGCTGAGGAGGGTTGGATTTTAGAATGGGGCGTCAACAATTTGAGTCCTTTTCTCTACTTAAACAGCAAAGCTTCGGTCCACACTACACACTGAAACATCATTTGACCTTCACTTGGCATAAATCCATAATTTACTCACCAGGGCACATCCAGGTTTTGTGGAACCTGAAGACTATACAATGTGGGGGGCTTTCTTTAATGACAAGATAGTGAAAGCAAAGGGCCTCTAGCGCCCCTCCAGGGCCTTGGAAGGGAGCTTGTGCCCTGGGACAACTTTTCCCAACCTGCCTGATGTCTCAGAGCTGGAGTTTTGAGCACAGCCCCTGCGAATTTACAATGCTTGGGCCCCCCAGCTGGTCCGGCTCCTGGCCTGAGGCCGAGGTGGCAGGACCTGTGGACAGGTAGGACCAAAATGAACCTCCGGCCAGCACACCTCCGGGGACCAGGGGGGCAAACAGAACCCAGACACCGGGATCTGTGAGCAGGTCTGTTGTGAGTCAGAGCTGGGAGCCATCGCACTGTGGACATGGACCCCGGAGAGGCCTACGGAAGGCGACGGAAACCAGGGACAGGAAGAACTCGGAGCCAAGACTCCAGCTGGCAGGCCGGGGCAGGTAGTAAGCGCAGGCTGAAGCTTGTCTCACGCTTTCCTTCCCTGGTCGGACTCATGTCTACAGACTGTCTGGGGGCTCGAAAGTGCTGGGCCTGAAACCCTGGAGGAGGACAGGAAGGGGACATGGCTCTTTCTGACTGGGGAGATTCTGGAATTATTTTTACCAGAGCTGATTGGAGAATTAAATACGATAGTCAAGAATGATCCTGCCCCACCCAAGGTCTCTTCCTTTTAAGGCAGGAGACTCTTCTGAGAAACACTCACAGAAGAGAGCCTACAGGGTGCAAGTATTCAAGGCGCACAACTGAATGAGCAGAGATCCAAGAAAACGTTTATCTTAGGAAACCTTGAGGCTTGTCATCAAAAACCCCACACTTTCTATATCCCGCCCTAATGTGGTCACTGTAAAATTCAAATGAAATGATACTTGTATGTGAAAATGTTTTCTAACTGTAACAGGGATTATAACCCCTCGTCTTTCCAATGGAGGACGATATCCTCGATTTCCAATGGATTTTTGTCTCACCTGATAATTGTTTTAGGTGAGATGATCTCACACAATACTTTTTTGGGTTTCCTTCCTATTTTGTTTTCTTTATGTTTTTGTTCCTTTCCTATTTCTGGTGAAAAAAGTGATGCCACTGGAAATTTTATACCAGAAAAAATATTTTTAGAGAAGGGCGGGTTTCTCAGATTTAAAAGAGAACTCTCCCCCGCCACCCCCTAACTCAGAGCTGTTTGAGCTATTAAGTAAACCTCTTTATCTAATCAGTGAGGCCTCTCATACAATACACTCAACTGATGCTTGGGCAGAATATACATTGCCCATCACGTGAGGTCTTATCAGGTATAACAGAGAGAAAGAATTCACCACTCTTTTATTGTAAAAGGATAGCTGTGGGCTCATTTGTTTCCCTGAAATATGGGGGGGGGGGATCTGAAAGCATATGAAGTAAACAGGTTGTTTTGTCCAGGGAACCGTCTCTGAAATAGTTAGCAGGGTTCATCTGATGACATTAGCCAGTAATTTCCATGATGTCAAGGGCATGCTAGCGATCGAAGAGGGATTAAAGCCTCCTTGCACAGCCAAACATTAGTCAATTGACCTGACTTGGCAGGCGGCTCCTCCAGTTGGCACCGTCTCACCACCGAATCGTACACAATCCAGGTTTGTGATGTTAGTTAGGCTGCTTTCACAGGGGCCAGAAGACGAGAGGGAGGCGAGGTGGGAGGTTTAAGGTGCCACAACGGCGTGGCTAGACCTCCAGGAGAATCTACTCAAGACCAACTTGCCGTCAAGAGTCACCGAAAGATTAAAGCATTAAGGAAAAAGTTTTTTGTTCTGGTTGTTTTTTTTTTTTTTCAAGAATGTTTCAAAAATGAACTGAGTTTCTGTTTACCCTCCTTCTGCCCACTCCCAAGCTTTCCAGATACGCCTTTCTTTTAAAACCTTTTTAATCTCTCATGTGATTATCAACTCTTCTGTTAAAGGAGTCAGATTTGCCCAGGAACGTCACTGAATAAAGATGAGTTTATATTTTAAAAAGGAAACAGCTGGATGGCAAAAGCCAGAGAGGGAGGCAGCTCTTGTTTCATTAGTGAAGGGAAGTTCGCAGGCTCAGAGAGGAGAACTGGGCCGGCAGCCATGGCGGGGAGAAGAAAAGGAAACACACGATCATAAAGCACTAATCATGAAAAATGAAAGTGAGAACCGGCCAAGAACAACAAGCAATAAATAGATTTGGAAGGGGGGAAAAGACCAAGAAGGATGCAAAGCCATGCTAGGGAAAGGGGCAGCGAGAGCATGTGGTTTCATTTGAAAAAAAATTAGTAATTCTGAAAATCATTAAAAAAGGCCTATGGAAAATGTTTTCAGATAACTTTTCAGACCCGGGTTTTATTTCTTTTGTGTCATTTCAGAGCTGATTTCAGTACATGGGGGGAAAGCAAAATAAAACGAGAGGGAGAAACTTAATGTATAATGTGCCAGAGTGGTTAGTTTCTTTCTGTTTTTTCTTCTTTTAAATTTAAAAAAAAGTTTTCATTTCTGCCTGATGGTAGGAAAGGAAGCAATTAGTTTGGCTATGTAAGGTCAAAAACTACATCCAACCTGATAAATCAGGGGTCTCTACGAGAAACTCAGACAAATTTTAGCCTTAATTAGAAATATCATATATAACTGTTACCTATGCAGTGATAGCGTACATGCCTATTTGTATGTAATGAGGGGGTGATGGTTTAGGACTCACAGGTATATTTCTAAATATTTTCCGATGACATTGGCGTGGATTTAAGTAGGACCTAGAGGAAAACCATACCCTGGTCTGTCCTTCAGCTGGAAACCTGCTCAACACACTAAAATATACAAACATCACCAGCCGTCCAGGCAATCCTAGAGAGAGAGCATTGCTTAGAAAAACTATTTGAAGTTTTACATCAGTTACAGACAACACCTTACCAACGAATGGTGTTGGTCTTTCATTTGTGGAGGGGGGGGGATGCTTATTAGCTTTTTTCTTTTTAAATTAGTTTTTAATGGCAGCATTTGTTTAAGAAGAAAAAAAGTGCTTGGTGGTGGGTTCTCTAATGTACATTAATCTTGTTAATGACACAACAGTTCATGGTTGGCGGAACAGGACTTTCGAATCAACCTGATTTTTCTCCCCTCCCCTCCCCTCCCCCCTCCCCCCTCCCCCCCCTCCCCTCCCCTCCCCCCATTTTTTTGTGTGGTAGCTCTACTTGGGAAATAAGGCCAGGGAACTCACGATACATGAAAAGTGCATGAAGACAAGGGTACAGGATTTCCTATGATTTTATGTTGTTTTTAATTAGGAAGCGTATTGGCAACAAATGTGAACATGTGGTAGGATGTTTAGTTGTAGCCAAATAAATGTTTTCTATTACAACTCCGAATTCCACGCCTAGTCAGGACCCATGCTGTTCTGCTCAGGGCTTACAAAATCCCTTCACAACCGAGGGCCAATTTTCTGTTGGCTCACGGGGCAAAACCACTCCTCACCACCTACATGTTTTTCTGAAGGGTCATCTCAACTCAGGGTGGAAGTCAAAGATTGGAGGCTGGTGGCCTCTGTTCTTGGAACTGCTTTTGGCTGGGTGGCAATGAGTGGCCCTTCCTAAGCATCCTTCGTTTGACCTTGGAGTTGGAACTGGGTGTCAAGGGCATAGGCAGCCATCTGTACCGCCAGTTCCCTGGCCTTATTTCTCTTACTTTTTCACTGCTGAGCTTGAGAATTTCCCACACACCCTTGTACATAGCTAACATGACACAGGAGTCTCCTGCTTGAAAACCAACCTCACTTTTTAATAGGAGGGAATCAATGAAATTCAGGTTCCGAGGCGATCTTCAAGGATTCACTCACTGTGTTATGAACACATCGCCTGGGACTCTTTAGCTCTTTCTCAGGTCAGTGCCTTTACACATGCTAGCCCCTCTTTCTGGAACATTCTTCCTGTAATTTTTACACAGTTTCTTTCCATGTGTCCCCACTTCTGAAGCTTTCTCTGATTGCACTATCATTCTTCTTTCTCTTTGGAATTATTTACTTACCTTTGTTTTTTGGTCTATTTTCTTTCTCCCCCTCTAGAATGTACATTTCAAGAGAGAAGGGATTTTATTTTGTCTTCACGACCATGCCTCGGTGCCTAGGAGTGTTGGGGACATAGAAGGTGCTCAATAAATATGTTCACTGAACTAATATGTGTACGGTGGGGTTTTTGTTACTTGTGATACACCCATGTGTAACATTTTCAAAGCCTTGGATATTATTGAACCTTTTTTCTTCATTTTATATTTAAAACTCCTGTTATTCTTAAAAAGAGTCAGCCATACGTCTAAATTGCCTTTTCATTATAAACAATCCCATACAGGATAGAGGAAAAAAATAATAATAATAAACAAGTGAGAATGTACAAAATAGCTTTCACTTAGTAAAAGGGGATTTTTTCTACATCCTTAAATGAAGATCTTTTAACCAATACAGCAGATCCTTCATAAAGCATGAAATGAAATGACTGACCATCAGAACTAATTTTGAGAAGAAAAACTGTCATCTCTAAAGCAGGAAAAATCTCCATGAGACTTTTAGTGTAAACTAATTATTACATTAAGTAAAATCACTGGAGTATACCAGCACCTTCAAATGTCTCCAGGACAGACATAGTATCTCACAATAGTCGCCCTGGGAAGATACTGTCACGGGGAGAATGAAATCGGTGTAATAGTTATCACTTAGTTTTGGTCCTGAGACGTATAAAGAGACCACTGGTGGCAGATCACACGTACAGAAGAGGTGTCTGTTAATGTAGCATAATACAAGCTGGCCCTTGGAGGCCGGTGGGTCATAAGCTCAGCGGAACTTAAATGGAGATGACATACCCATTTATTCTGCTCTGCCCCTCAATCTATTCCAATGTTTCTTTTCACTCCCTCCTCATCAAAGGAAGTAGAAAGTATTTTGAGTATAGTGCTTTTTATTTTAGGTTATTAGATTATTTTCCCCATGTGGGTAACAATTAAGACCAGAACGAAACCCACCAGAAGACTCAAAAGAACAGAAATACCATGGAAGAACTCATGTTCCTTTGAACAACAAAAAGCTCTATATTTTGGGGAGGCACGTTGAGAACCCAGGCTAAGTCACCAGGATTAGAGAAAGTCTAGATGCTATTATCGTATTATCATGTTGAATGGGTATTTTACTGGGTAACTTTATACACATTTGTGTGTGTATATATATATGTGCTGTATATATGTTTTGTATATAAATTGGTGACACTGTTTAGGCAAACCCCAACCTTGTACTCAATAAGCTTATAACCCAGAAGATTATAACTGGCCGTTTATGAATGCCTTTCTCGTACTCCCTGAAGATAAGGACGGCCACCTTATTTGCTCTATTCCCTTGTGCCCAGTTTGTGGAATGAATGAATAACCCTTAACAGGCACCTCTCTGCGATTCCTTCCACACACTCTTCCTAGAGATATGAATCAAGGATAGAAACTGGTTCAGAATACTGTGGGTCCTCAGAAATATGTCACTAGACAGAAAAGTCCATTTCCGCACAGTCTGTCGTGGTGATTTGCGCCCTGGCTCAAGGCGGTGATTCACAGAACAGAGGTGGGAATCAGATTTCTTAAGAGTGATGAGTATCAGACCACAAGCTCAGCAGATGTCAAATGTCGAGTACAACTGGGAAGACACATCAACACGTCCCCAAATGGCTTGCATGTTAGAAGCTGTACAACCTCCCCTGCTCCAATTAAATTGGAGGGAAATCTTTGCTTTGGCCCAGTTCCTTCCTCTGGCCTGAACCTGCCAGAACCTGGATGGTCTGCTGTCCCTTTGGAATTGATAATGAGGTGAGAGAGAGAGAGACAGAGAGAGGTACAGCCCTCAGGAAGCATGTCACCCCTACTTAGCACCTTTCCCAGGATGGCAGCCACTGTTGTTTTATTATGTCCCTGATCAGCTGTCACTATTCATAAAGTAATCACTGCCATTAACACGTCAAGCCTCAAATCATCTGCTATTGCATGGCACACAATGAGCCATTGGTTGCAAGCTAAGCAGGTGTCACTTAAGAATTGACAGTACTACAGTAAAGGTGGGAGGTCATCATGGTGAAGGAACATGCCACATCAAACAGTGCTATTTTCTGATGTACTACAGAGCAATGGGCAATGGTCTTCCTTGCTCAACTTGCATAAGGTTAAAAAAATATCATTTGAGATACTAAACTTGATAAGTTATGGAGACAAAAATGTCATGGAAATTCTCGACGATAATAGCATCTAGATTGTGAATGGACTATTGCATTAAATTTGCAGTCAAGTGTAAAACTTTCCTGAACAAACCTTCTGGTCCCTCAAATCTTCATCTGACAAGCATTTATTGAGCACTTACTATGTGACACTGACCCAAAACGTAAATCTGTGACTACTGGTTATATTATTATTTCCCAGGGGCAGGCATCCTGATAGAGTTGAACTTGACTGTTTCACAATGACTTAGTAATTTTAATGTAAAGTTAAAAAAATTGTTTGATATTTAGGTTGCATCAAAATGTCGTAGCTCAAATCATTTTGTCAGGTTGGCTGCTCCTCTCTCTGCGCTGGCTCAGAAGGAGAACAGAGAGGATGATTCTCAGATTCTGCCCTCAAGGCATTTACAGCCCACTGACTGGTTTAGAATTTCAACACAGAAAACGGCTAATGGCCGGTAGAGTTTGTACTGAATGTCTTTCTGCTTCTGTCAACAATTTTTTGTTAAGGCACTATAGATTCAAAATCAAACCAAAGAACAGTTTATCATGTCTCCCTGCCAAAGGGAAGAGGAACCTTGGGGGTTCAAGCTAGCCTCCAAGCTGAGTTGGGCTGGCTACAGGTTTGGAAGTTTGGGAAATGACAGGAGATACCTGGGGACACGTTATCTGGAGGTAGGTGCCTGTTAAGGGCTTCTGAAATAGGGTTGCGCTCACACTGCCTGAGCCATTTATGGGTAAGCAGGAGGCTGATCGCCTCAAAGCACGTCAGCAGGTTTAGACAACTGAGGTTGAAGACCCTTCTTGATAAGTAAACTTCTTTTAAAAAAGAACATATATATATATATATATATATATATATATATATATATTCATATCTATATATGAGTACGAATATATATAATATATACACGTACGCATATATTTCAAAAAGAAGATACAAGTAATATACACATATATATGAATATATACACACACATGAATATATGCATATATACCTATGTATAGATCTTCTTTTTGAAATCTTCAGGAGAAAAATGGAGAGTTCCTGGTCACGTTGCCATTTGCTAACGGTCAGGATGAATCACTGTCCGGAACACAAACCTTAAGCTTTCCAGTTCTGTTTTCTAGCCTATCCCATCCCTTCCCCCCACCACCCCCCCCCGCCCCCATGCTTGGCAAAGTCTCCTTTTTTCTCCCTCATAGACCCTTGGAGTCTCTGCTGACTCCTTGAAGCTTCAGGAGATGCAGCAAATGTTAGTTCAACACAGAGGCCCCAGCTCTAATGTATAACATGGAGAAACCAGAAGACCTACCCCAAAGGGTTTTGGGGGTGATCAAACAATAGACTACTTCTAATATTATAAATTAATATAATATGTTATTTATCAATAAAACTTATAAAATGTAATATTTCCTTGTTATCACATAATATTTACACATATTATAAAACAGTGGTCAGTTCCTGCCCCGGACGGCCTGGCAGCAGTCTGGTTCCCATCTTTGGTTTTTCTGTGCCCTCAGTGCCCAGCTTTTGAGGGCTCTGAGCCCTCTATATGCCTCTAATAATTTTCCTCTTTTGCTTAATTTAGAGACTAAGTGATAGACTAAATGTGCAAACACAGGAGAAATATCCATTTATGACTGAGCTCAGATTCCCAGAGAGCATTTTCTCACTGAACACGTACTTTGAAAGCACATACTAACTAGGTACCAGGCACTGTTCCAGGCACTAGAATCTGTGATAGACAAAAGCAAATATTGAGAAAAAGAGATGTTCTAACATTGGTTGTTGGATGTTCAGTAACTAATGTCTAATGACATGCATTCAACCTTTAAGATAAGTTTATACATGATCCTCTGTGAGAGCTTTTGATACATTTTTAAAATAATAAAGTATGAGAATATTAACAACAAGCCAGGTGTATTTTTACGAAAAGAGTTCATCCTGTGGAAAAGCAAGTCGAGTGTTGATTTAAATTTCTCAATGATCAAAGTGTTAAAGTAATTTGTTTTGAAGAGAGCCATCTATAACACATCTCCATATAAACAATAAAACCTGTAAATGTGTAATAGACAAAGAACAATAAAACTATCAAAATAATGTACTTTCTTTATACCAACTCTATCCATTAATTTTTTACAGTTTTCTACCATGTAACATTACTCTTCACAAAAAAATGGCATTTTAAAATGAGATGGGGCTGGCAAAAGAAATGGGTAGTTAATAGCAAGAGGGTTGCAAAGCTGTGCTCTGCTGGATGAGGGAGAAGGGAAAACAGAACTCATTTGGGGCTTTCTCTGGGCCAGAGGCCATGGTCCATAGCCCTTAAAATGGTGAGCAATGCTCAGAGCGAACGATTTTTAGATCTTTATTTTGACTATTTGTTTATTTTCTCTAAAAAAAAAACACCCCAAAAATCAAAGCACAGCTATTTGAAATAATGAAACTCACCTGGATGTAATACTTTATAAGCAGAACTGTGAATTTCACACAAACTAAACATTTAGAATTCGCCATGGGTTTTTGGAGGGTTGTGTACTTTTTACATTCAACGTGATGATGTTCTCGCTCGAGGCAGCTTGGTGCAGGGGGAAGGATGTGGTGTTACATGCAGTGGACGTGAGTTCTAATCCTGCCACCACGCACTGGTAGTACCGTGACCTTAGGCAAGTTATTTGAACTCCACGTGACTAGGGTATGACCATTCCCTTCTGCCACCTCCATCCTTGATTCTGATTTTTTCAATTAGGAAAGGACAGCTCACTTACAACTGGAGGTCATAACAGTATTATTAAAAGAGTCCTGCTTAAAACGTTTAATACCCTTTGATATTAAGTGTCAATTAAGTTAAAAAAATACATGCTTGCAACATCTAAAAAAAACAAGATTGAAAGGTTGCAATATTTTACTTATGTTAGAGTAAAAATCCATATTGGAGTTCTATGTTTGGAAAATAAATCATCTGGGATACGAATGCTTTGTTTCTCCATTTAGTTACCAAACACTGAGTGCCCATTAGATGTCTGGCCTGATGCTAGGCCTTTAGAATACAAGGATAAACAAGACACGACTGCCAAGTTCAAAGAGCTGGAGTCTGGGGTGTAGATCACACACAGAGACCCACACGCAGGGAATGTAGGGGTACAGGGCCTCATGGGGGCGCTGGGGGAGGAATCTGACTGGTGACAGGGAGGCTTCTCGGGGGAGGTGCTGGCGTATGGATGTGATGCCTTAAACATGGGTTGGCATTTTCTTGGTGGATGAGGCGGGGGAGACTGGAGTGAGTCAGAGGACATTGCAGGAAGAGTCAGGAAAATCAAAGGTATAGAGAGATACACTCACACGGGGGCAGGCGGGGGGCGGGGGGTGGGAGGAAATACCAACAGACAGTGCTGTGGTACCCAAGGCTGGAAGCAAGCAGTAATGGGAATAATGCTATTGGAGACACAAGCAGAGGCCAGAGCCTGGAAGGTTCATTTTCCAGGCTGAGCTGCTTAAGCTTTATGCAGTAGGACATCAGAAGTTCAGACGGAACTGAAATGTCTCTGCCCAAATCTGTGTGGAGAACAGCAATTAGGGTGATCACGGCTGTCTAGTCACTGGGGCTGTGGCCGGGGGTCCAGGGACCGGCTGTAAGGGCGGGAGCCGGTCAGGGCTGTGGGATGTGTGAGCCCGGGGACGTGGGGAAGAGGCGAGAGTGCAGGGCGACCCCCACCTCAGAAGCATTGGTTCCTGACGCGATGCTCTCTTCTGAGACAGGGAATCCACAGACATGAATGCTTAGGCAGTTCGTGAAACAGTACACAAAAGACGGTCTGATCGTGCTGTGGGTTCCTTAAGACATGGGCCATGACTGTGGGTTTTTGGATACCTCAGTGCAATGTGGATATGGGAGCTGCATGTACCACTTTTTCTGGTGCGTGGAGAAGGCCTGCCATGGAGACGTGATGGAGGTGGTAAGTTACTTCTTTGTAACTCTAGTTTTGAGGACAAGTCATTTTAGCTGTTGGGACTTCTTGGTCCCCATTGATAGAATGGGTAGATTTGACAAATAATCTCTCAAAAAAAAAATTATTCTAATTTTGATTAGTTAGAAACCAGTTAATGTGGTAGCCACCATTTTTGGCAACCCCTACTTGTGCAAAAGGTCCCCCCAAATTTATGAGGCATTTAATGCTCAGTGTCATAAAGGGGTTTTCGTAACTCTTACAGATATCCTTAGCTCCTCCTCCTCAGAAATTGCTTGCAGCTCTTAGATGCTGTCAGTAACCCCCAAAACATTTGTTTCCCCTATGTTCGAATTCTCTTAACCAGAACTTGCCTAGACGTAGCATAAACTTTCACCCGCAAAGCTTCACCTTACTTCCCTCCGCGAGCTGCCCAAAGCAAACAGTGGGCCTCTTCTGGAGCGGAGGGTTCTAATGTGAAAGGTGCCTTATAAATAAAAGTGTGTTTTTCAAATCAGCACACATACCAAAAAATGTATTTACTTAGTACACCTTAATGGCTTTCCAAGAGCCATTAGGCTCAACAGAGTGAATATCATACATTACCAAAATATGCACAATGCATCCTAAAATAGGCATTTGACCTGTAAATACAATAAATAGCACAGACTAATTTCTCTTTGAATTCTCCTTCACTCCTTTTGGTTAAGTAATTTTCTTAGCTCATTTTAGAGCAAAGGGATAGGTTTCTTCCCCCCAAGTTTTACCTGTTTGCTTGCTCTGTTCCAAAGCTCAAGGAATAACAGAAATGTATTAATCTGCTGAGTGGTCCAAGTGAGGGGCATTCTACCTGGTGAAGACCTGTTAGATTTTTCTTCTTAACAGAGGCACCAGCAAAGCATACAAGGTCTAAGAAGGTGAATGGAAAATGGAAAATGTCTACAGTACAGAACAACTGCTTTAAAACAAACAAACAAACAAACAAACAAACAAACAAAACTCTACCCCCTCTTATCAATTCCAGATTGAGGCACTTTAATTTGACAAACTCAGTATTTACATTGGGAATCTGCCCAACTGCTATCTGTCACCAGAGGACGCAGCAGCAAAGGGGTTAATAATTGCTGACAATTTTTTTCCTCTTTCAACGAACAGTTTTATTGCAGAAATGGGAGTTGAACTGGAACATTCACAATCAGAATAAAAGGGCAAGCTGATCTGGAAAAGTCACTATTATATGTGAAAAGGGAAAGTTTTCATGGATTTTAGAGAGGCCAAAGAAAAGGGCTTATTTTATATTTGAGAACATAGTTTAATTTAGATTTTTAAGGACAAGTTGCCAAACATTCAAAATCCCTATATAGTACTCGGGAGAAATGGAACGATGCCTGCATTTGACAATGGAAAGGAAAGCATTCATATTTGACAAAAACCTTATACAGTGTTTAAACATATGTCTCTAGATGGTTTTGCAAGAAGTCAGTGTGTAATTTAATGTACTGACTCCTATTTCTAAAGAATCATGCTGTTTACCAGGCTATCTTAGAGGTTACCATTCCACCTTGAACTGACACGGTGAAAGGGCATCTAACAGCTTGTGTGTACCTTCTGACAATTTCCAGATGTTTACCCGGAGACACCCAGAAGTAGATAATCATTCATGGGTTGGCACGTCATAGTAGAGAGTGCACTAGACTTGGGAGTCAGAAGACAGAAGTTGAAGTCTCAGCTCTTTCACTTCCAAATATGTGGCTAAGTGCTCTCAACCACAGCTGCACAACAAAAACATCTGTCGAACTTCAGACACACACCTAGACACCTGAGCCACACTGCTCAGGGTTTCACAGGTCAGAGACTGGTCCCTGCATTGTTCAAAAGCAGCTGGTAACTACTGATAAACCCCTCCAACTTTAGTGTCCTCATTTGCAAAACAGGAATACATTTCCTGGCCACTGAATAGGGTTGCTGTGAAGAGTATACACAGAACTATATTTAAGCCATGAGCTCCGTGCTCAGAAGAGGTTCACGTTCTGTTTTTCCTGCAGTGGGTCTTGGATGTTCTGGTTCAGAGCTCCCCAAAATGGACTCTCAGGGGCAAAAGCGCCATGGGACGCTCAGTAGGAAAGCTATGCAGGCATCAGTCACGTTTAGCGGGTCTACATTATACTCCCTTCCAGACTGTTACTGGGACCATTAGCACGTCAAAGGAACTGAAAGGACCAGAAGGAAAAGAACCAGCTCAATTTGCTGCACACAATGTTTCTCGAGGTTATTTAACCACTGAATTCCTTTTCAAGTGGCAATTATTAATTGATGTTCAAGAGAACATACTTTGGGGGGGTGGATGGGGGGGTGTCATTCTTCTCCATGATCTCTGACTAATTTTCTAAAGTTCCATAACCTCCCTCTGGAAATATACTGTGTGTTTAGGTCTAAGACCCAGCCTTTCTGATCATCCCAAAGAACACCTGCCCTTTTTTCCCCCTGAACTACTAGTTTAAATGAACTCTCATATTAGAAATGATTCTATTTAACTATTGTAGTTTTTCCTTGAACTGTGTGAGTTCATGAAGGTAGAACACAAAGGATCTAGAAAGGATGACGCCATCAATTTAGAAACACAATTAATAACTGAGCATAAATTCACCAGCCCATGGTTGTTAAATAAAGACATTTTGTGAGATCATACCTTACCCTTGAAACTAGTGGAATGGAATAAAATTAGAAGAGCTAAACTAATCCAATAGTCATAAATAAACTTGGTAGAAGTTTTATAAAGGTGCGCTATCGGAGGACAGCTCAATTTCCTTTAAGCCAATAATTTAAGAGATTTTTGGGAAACAATGTAATTACTTAGTTTTTTGTAACATAGTTCGCCTAGTCTGTATTCTCAGCCTCAGCGGAATATGTCCTCCTGGGGATGAAAACTGAAAGTGGCAAACTGTATCTCTCTGGTTGAGGTGTATTTATAAAAGAATCACCTACTCATTCAAGCAAGACTAGAAAAGGACACACATAGATACATGGTCTTGGGATGGATGGATGGATGTGTAAATTTCACAGTCAGGATGGGCAGAGGTTGCAGTAAGAATTTGCTTCAGACAACTACTTAATTTTTTTTTTTTTTTTTCAAGCATCTTGCTTTTTTTGCAAAGCAGGTTTGGTATGAAAATCTCAAATGGACAGCTTTGCTTGTGAGTTTTCCGCTATTTCGACTCTGGTCCTAGCCAGAAACACTGTGAGAACACCCTTTCATTTGGTATTTGAGCCCTTATGCCTCTGTTCCTGGCTGCAGACCAAAGGGAGTGAACACAACCGAAGATTTCAGAACCTCAAAATAGTAAACTAAAAATGGTTTGCTTTGCTTTGGGTTCTAAAAATGATTGACCTCAGAGCCTTGTTCTAAACGGTCTGGTTGATCTATTGCTAGTGTGGATTACTGCATTTCAGAAACCAGTGGAGAGCATTTGTTTGTGATTGATAACTAAAAGCAGAAATACCCCCACTCAATCAAAAAGATCATAATACAGGTATCTGGTCACTATAGCAGAGGCTAGATTTTATGAACATGCTTTATGTCCCAGGGTCAAGTAACGTAAAGAACAAGGAGATTAGAGTTTGGAGTAGGACAAACGGGTTTGAGGCCTGATGGTCTATAACGAGCTGAGCGACTAGGGCAGATTTCTGAGGCTCTTTCCTGTGGGTAAGGTTTATAAGAATAATGACAAATAATTACACTCATTTAAAATAGGTCATTATGAGGAGTAAAGTATTTCCAAAATGGTGGTGTCCATGATATTATCAAAGGTAAGTATTCACAGTTTGAACTGCACGAGCAAACACAATCTGGGTCCAAATCCCCATTCCTCTGCTTTCCAGCTCTATGACCTGTGCAAGACACCTAAGACTCTTTGGCCATCGATTTTATCATCTGTGAAATGGGGATTGTGGTGTTGGGAGAAGTAAATGAAATAATGCAGATCAAATACTTGGCACAGCGTTAATGCTAGAAAAACTGGTGTCCATTAATACATGCATAACGTGATCATGAAGATGGTGATTTCATAGGCTTCGCATTCTCGGACCAGTCCAAATACAGACACATGAAAACCTGGGTAGGCCCTTGGGAAGTCTCTGAACTCTTCTCCCAGAAAGTTACAAATGTGACAGGATTTCACTGGGTGGGTCAGCAGTATTTCCATAACGTACTGGGTCAGACCCAAAACATGGGTTGGGCTAAATGTAAGGCTGTAAGGGAGGAAGTGACAAACTTGCTGAGCTATCGCCAAGTGTGAAGCAATGCCGGTCTTGGCAATTTTTAGCATCCAATTTTCACCAGTAAAGAGAAGGTGAAAAAGTGGAAACATACGCAGGGGCCACAATGAAATCGTTGGAGCGTTGAAACACTTATCCCACGGTCTTTTAATTCTAAAATAGTAATATAGTGTTCTAAAAGTTATTTTTATATCAGGAATTTCCATAGGATGCTTGTGGTCTTGAAAACAAGTATTCACTGCCAAAAACCTGGCTGACCCAAAATCGGACTAGCAGCTTCTTCGCTGGGTATTTCTTATCCATGTTCAATGTAGGGATGTAGTAGATACTAGATTTAACTAAACATGAAAAGGTCATATTCTTTATTCAACGGAAAAAAATGTGTTTTTAATCGGCGTTTTTAATTTGGGAATGGCTAGCCTGCTATCCCTTCAAAGTACGGGTCACATGGTGTGGTCTCTTCCTTCCATCATAGTCAAAATTCTTCCAAGAATGCTCTCCTGGACCATCCTTCTCCTTCATGGGTTTTGAATTCCTAGCTCTCTGCACCCCCAAGCACTGAAGCTGCATCCTTCACAGACTCTCTGGCTTACCAGCCCCAATGACAACTTGCGAATGATGGTCAAAAGAAAACAAGAGGACGACCCCTCTCTTTTGCAGTTGCCTCACTGACTCTCTTCCTGGAAATCCCTCCTCTCGCCTTCTGCTGCCCTATTGCTTCCTTTGCAGTTCTGGTGACTCTTTTTCTGTGGCCTTAAAGTGCTAGCTCAGAATTCTGTTCTTTCTCATCTTCTCTTTGCCCAAGAGTTTATCTTTAGGTAAACCCACTCATTCTTGCGACTCCGGTTATCTCCTCCTGCCCAAGGGCTGGACCACCACCATCTTTCTCCTGAGGTTGTTATCTCTACCTGGATTCCCTCAAACGCAGTATATAAAGTCAGACCTCATCCATTTTCTCTCTGCACCAGGCCTCCCATCCCTTCTGTTTGGTTTCGGCAATTTTGTTTGTACGTCGAAATAAACTTGTCTTGGTGTGAAAACCTCAAAGCTTCAGCATTAATCTGTGTCGCTATGCTCTTGTTTGACCTCCATATCCTAGGAAAGTCCCCCGTTTATTTGTAAGCTCTGTCACTTTTATCTCATGCTGTCTGTCACACTTATAGGAGAGACAGACGGATGCAGAGGTCTGGGACTCCCTGTGACGCTTGCTTTTCTGTTCTCAAGATAGGTGCTGGGACGGAGCCATTGCTTCTGCGTCCCGAGCAGAAAGGGGGAGGAAGGAAGACCACAGAACGACAGGGCATCTGCTGGCCGAGGGGTGTGTTCTTGAAAGCAGAGCTGACAACCGTGGTCTAACTGACCGAAGTAGTGTTGCATGACCACCTGACCTACAAGGGAGGCAGAGAAAAGTAGTCTGAAACATCTGGACACATTGCTGCTCCAAGACACCAGAGTTCTATTGGGATGGAAGAAAGTGCCAAATGATGGTGGCCAGGCGAGCAGCAAAGGGATCTCTCTAACCTGTTCTCCTCACTTCCCTGCATGTTCTCCAATGCCCGCTGACTTTGCTAGGATGAAATAGCCTTCCACTCCTTACTCCCACCATCATCGTCTTAGCTTACGTCCTTGTCACCACAGAGCTAAGTGCCAAATCAATGGACTCGGTGTGTCCATACACCATCGCTGCTATTGCATCTGCTCAGCAATCCAGTCCTTGAACAAACGGGTATTGGTGACAGGCATGGTGCTAGGGAGACCAAAACCATGGACCCTGGCTTCCAGGGTGCCCAGTCCAGCTGGGGAGACCCACGTGGTACCGATCAGCTCCAGAGCCACATGACAAGTGACATAACAGAGACAGACACGGAGAATTGTAGAAGCAGAGGGAAGACTAACTACTTCAATCCGGGATGGCCTGAGACTTCACAGAGAAGGTGATGTCATGAGCCGAGTTGTGTATTGTCAGGAGTTTCTCAGGACAACCCAGAGAGAAATAATCATAAGTGTTCTGTGCTTGTAAACTAATTACCAATGAAAAACAAAGTGGTCATATACACGACCTCACTCCGAATTTAATTTTTTAAGAAAGTCATCAGAAGCAAAAGCAATTTTAAGTGCTGCATTATAGGGCACAGCACTGATAAATGAGAGGAAAACTGGTTCTTAGAGAGTGTCCCAGTCACTTACCATGCCCTGAAATTAACTGAGAACTCATTTGTCAAGAGTGCACCTACCCTACAGAGAATTCTTCCAATTAACATCAAAAGCGATCATTCTTAACCTCTCATGCATTAAGAAAACCTTGTCTGCACCCAATGTTCTCTTCATAATCAATGGAGCCCTTTATGTATGTTATTTCAAATTTATCACCCTGCGTATTACTAAAATGAATGAATTAATAAATGAATTTGCGGTAGGTCTTAGAAGCTAGATTTATTTGTTGTCTCCTGGTTCTCATGGGATTTTCTTTTGGTCTCTGAGACATTTCACTCTGCAGCTTCTCATAGTTTGGGGTATTTATTGATAGCTACTGACAGCGCGTGTTGGTACTCCTAGGCTGACAATGGCTAGATCAGAAAAGTGGTCTTTTGGGGGATTAGTTATGGTCTGAAAATGTCAGGGAAGTCACTATCGGGTTATGTTAAAAGGCAATGCAAGTGTGTCATAGCAGTTCTAACAGTATTACATTGTTATAAAGAGCACGGATCAAGATACATTAAACGATAATACTGAATGCTGATGAGGCTATGGTAAGATTGATACTCACAAACTTTTGTTGATGAGTAAAATAGCGCACCATCCTTGGGGGCCAATCTCATGATATGTAATATGATCCCTAAAATATTTCTATCCTTTGGTCCTTAATTCCACTTGCAAGAATGTACCTCTGGAGACGGTTAGAAATTGAAACTTGTGAACAAGTCTTGGTGTAGAAGGATGGCTGTCTCAGAGCATTAAGTAAACTGTGGACTCTCCATGAGCTAGAACTTTATGTAGTTGTCAAGATTTGTGTTTTCAAATAATTTTTGATCACCTGGAAAAGTGCCCACTATGTTCAGTGAAATGAAAAAGAAGACAGACAGTTGTATTGAGGTTTAATCTATCTATCTATCTATCTATCTATCTATCTATCTATCTATCTATCTATCTATCTATCTATCTATCTATTATCTATCTATCACACACACACACCCCACACACACAATCTTTCAAATGATTTCCCTCAGCATGTTAACATGTATCCTGTTTAAATGATTTCTATTATTATCCTTACACTTCTCTAAATTGTAAAGATTCCTGCACTGAGAAGTATGAGTTTCATGATCAGCAATAAATCCCTCTTAAAGAACAACTAGTAGGAATCACACAGTAGCGGATGAATTAGCAGTATCACGGTCACTGGGGGTTTGTTGGGGCGCATTGCTGGGCCTCACCCCAGGGTTTCTGCCACATCCTGGGAGCTGCTGAGAACTTCCATCTCTAACAAGTCCCCAGGCGAAGCTGCTGTGGGCCTGAGGACGAGACTTTGAGAACGACTGCTTTTCAAAAATGGGGGGAAATGAGCTGATGCAAATGAATTCTTTCCACCTTGCTGTAGTGGAAGTTAAGAGCACAGGGTTTAGAATCAGAGACTTGGGATTGAATTCCAATTTGACCACTTAATGCTTGAACAAATTCTTAACCTCTAGGAATCTTCATTTTCTTGCCTCTTACACAGGGTTATTCTGAGAGTTATATGAGATCATGAGTGCTGAATAAATGGTGATTACTACTGTAATTAACCCATTTGTTCTATGCAACAACTTTATAAAATAGACTTTGCCCCCATTTTACAGATGAAAAGGCTGAGGCACACAGAGGGTCAGTTACGTCCCTGAAGTCATCTTCTTCAGGGACAGAAGTAAATGGCAAGATTGAAATTCTAAATCAAGTCATTTTGACACACTCTATTCTACCCAAACACAGCATTTTTTCTTTTAAGCGTGTTTTTCCAGGACCCATCAGCACCAAGTCAAGTAGTTGTTTCAATCTAGTTGTGGAGGGCGCAGCTCACAGTGGCCCATGTGGGGATCAAACCAGCAACCTTGTTAAGTGCACCACGCTCTAACCAACTGAGCTAACCAGCCGCCCCCCCCCAACACAGCATATTAAATGTGATGTACATTCAGAACAGTTCCTGAAGTTGGATTTCCATATTTCTTTGTGTGAAATTTTCCATTGGCAATGACACATCTTAAAACACCTTTCTGGACTATTAAGAATATTTCCATTGTGATGGGCACAGCTGTAATTTCCATTTCATTTTAAGAGGCGGTGAGAAATAACAAATCAGGTAGGTAAAAGTAATCACGAAAGAAAGAACTAGCATTAAAAACAATGTTAAAACCAAGTTGACTAAGCAAAGTGGTTTTTTTTCTTGTTTATTTTTTATTTTGTTTGTTTTGTTCTTTTTGTTTTTGTTTGTTGTTTTTTTTTTTACAATGCTTTGTTACTTGATGGCATTGATAGCTTCAGGAACATTAGAAAATACAGTTGAATTTTCTTTATTGTTGTTTTTCTTGGGAGAGTGGAGGTATTTTTTTATTATACAGTTTATGATGAATAACTTGATTTCAACAGCACTTTTGAATTTGCTAGACATTAAAACAATAGAGAAAGACCATTTTATAAATTGAAAATTCACGTGTGAATACTAAATGCTACGATTTGATTTTGTTGTTTCTATAGAAACAACAGAAAATTGAGATTAAAATCAGCTAAAATGGAATCAAGTTTTATGAAACAGATAAAGGAACCTATTTTGCTTGTTCTGAGTATAGTGGAGAGAAATAGAATTTTTATTTAAAACCCAAGCTGTCTGTGGACAATTCAGGGTTTTGAGGAAAAGTTCAATAGGGGTGGGGGTGGGGGGCTCCCGGACAGTGTGAGGGAAGGCAAAATGTGAAATGGTCGGGAGGGAAAGAGGCCGCCCAGCCAGTGAGATGGAAGCTCTGGTCTGAGGAGAAAGCGGCGGGGGGGGGCGGGGGGGGGAGACAGTGAGACAGTACTTGTCTTCGTGGTTAGGGAGACCAGTGTCAGCCATGTTGCAGAAGAAGAGTGTCCCCCAAGCTCAAAACACTTGCGTTTGGAATTGACGGATTTGTAGAATTTGGGTAAAGAGATGGTCCCTCTGACACATTTTCTCCCATAGAAAATGGGACGCCTCTCCCGCGGTGTCACAGGCAAGATGGGCACGTGGCAGCCTCTTGGTCAACGTGCACTGTTGACTGACACGCAAGCTAACTTGATAAAATTTACCACTCAAGGGTTTCTTTTCAGTTTTTAAAGAGAAGCATAGAAGATGAGTGAGGCCACTTTCGTGGGCCAACGACCCATGCAGTCATACAGGGCCCCACACGCCAGAGGGTCTCACACTTGGTTTGTACTCTGCTTTCGTCTTAAGAGTCTTAATAATTTTCGAATGAGGTTCCCCACATTTTCATTTTGCACTGGGTTCTGAGAATGATGCAACCAGCCCTGCAGACAAGCATTGTGCGGGAAGCTTTATTCTTGCTGACTCTCCTGAGCTCTGCCCTCTGTCATTCCCAATACACGGATACCACGGCGGGCCAGTTGGCACAGGGTGACCCTGAAGTGCAGCTATGGGTGACTGGGTCACAAGAGGACACCTGGCTCCAGATGGGCCAGTCACAGCCCCTCTTATATCAGTAAAACATAGTGTGATATCTTCCCCTCTGTTCTCTGATCTTGCTGGTGGCAAAACCCAGTTACCTCTGGCATCTTTCTAACCTGTGGAAAGGTTAGGATTTGCACTCATAACATGAGCTTAAAACATATTTGCTAAGTGAATGAATGAAATTATAAATGTTAATTATTTTTATTACCACAAAAGCTGGGTACTGAGGTTACTCAATGCCAAGTATTTTACATACAGCTGACACTTACCCTACAACAAAGTCGTCTGGGTTTTTTCTGGTAAGTTTTTTAAAACAGGCGTCAGTGCAGAACTTTCCTTGATGACAAGGATGTCTCCTCAAAGATGTACAGTGGTACCTCGGTTTTTGAACGTCTCCGTTGACGAACATTTCGGTTTATGAACGCTGTAAATTTTATGGATCTATGGTATCATTAGATAGTAAAATTTATGCTATATTTGCAATATTAGGGTTGATTTTAAAGGTCTGGAATGGATTAATCCATTTTGCATTCCTTTCCATGGGGAAACCGTTACCTTGGTTCTCAAATGTTTCAGAACTTGAATGGTCTTCCGGAATGGATTACGTTCGAAAACTGAGGTACCACTGTATTTGCAACGGTATCTAGATTTCCATACCCAAGAAGTAGGAAATTGGTGACATCACATGTTTGTTCTTGCCCATTTGCCTGAACTTACATTGAATGTAAGAAATTCAAGTTCCATTATTTTACATAAAAAGACAAAACTAAACTAAACTCAAACACCTCTTCAACAGAGAGAAGCCATTTTTCAACATGTCGCTCGCTGGGCCAAAGGCCCACGTTTCCCCTGCTGCTGACCTTTGGGTCAGTTCACGGTTTCCTGGCATTTCCAACAAGGCACAGTCAGACCTGAGGACCAGCCATGGAACGTGTTCTTTTCTTGACAGCCGTTCTGGCAAAACTACTTGCTCATTAATATGTTGGTGTCCGGCAAAGGATGAGAAAGGGGCTCGAGGAAACAGTTTCCTTCGGGGTGCGATGGGGATGGATGTATCTTGGGTGCTGGTTCTCAAGAACCAGTGTGTGTAGGAGACACGGGGGAGTGTGTCAGACCTGCATTCTTGCCAAGTACCACGGCACCGCGGCGTGGGTGCTCCCCGGACCCCACGTAAACACCAGCCGCCCTAGTTCTAGGACAGGGGTGTCCAAACTGCGGCCTGCAGGCCAACTGCGGCCCGCAATCCATTGTTAATTGGCCCGCAGCAAAGTCAAAAAATATATTTAGTTTACTTAAATAAACCAGGTGAGGCAACGCGTACTTCACCTCGAGTGAGTGGCCTGGCTGTTTGTGTATTTTACCGCATATGGCCCTTGGTGAAAAACATTGAAAGAAGTTTGGACACCCCTTTTCTAGGAGATGAGTAAACAAATGAAGCACAGATATACGTGGGTAATACAGCGGTACGTGGTTTAGAGCCAGAGTGCTGGGTTCGAATCCTCGCTCTATAGCTTCACCTGTAGGAGCTCCCCCAAAAGTTCTCTAACCTTTCTCTTGCCCTGGTTTTCTCCACTGTTAAGTGGGGATCAGAACGAGTAGTACCTCTTGGGATCTCGAGAGGATTACATGCGTTAATACATGGAAAGCGCTGGGAACAATGTCCGGTGTGCTAACGGCATGGGAGCGTGAGGTGGGACTCCATCAGCTCCAAACCCACGTAATCACCCGCCTTTGCTTCTGTCCTGAGGTCAACGCTACATTTTGTCTGACTGTTTCTTACAGGACAAAATGCCCATATATGTTTCGGAGTGTGGGTGTGAGGATTTGAAAACATTCATGACTTTTACTCTCTTATGAGAAGCCTCTCCATTAAAAGAGCCAGAAGACTGCACGATCAATTGATACATTCACGTAAAGACAAAGAAGGAGGCTGATCCCAAAGGACGTGTTATCAGAATCGGGCCCCAGTTGGAGAAGTTATGTGACTTGGGGTAAGTTCAAATCTAGAGTTGTTTTACTCCAAAGCTTAAGAAAAGATGAAGGGAAATTTTTGGCCTTGGTTAGTTAATTAAATGTGAGGCGTCTTCCCTATTCCCAAAACTTAAGTGCCTGCAGCTATTGGATTATTCACGGAATCTGTCACTTATCTCGACTGGGTTTCTGACTTCTCCCCTAAACTTTTCTCTTTTAATACTTATTTTTAAAGTATTATGAGACTACTCTGTTGTTGTTGTTGGTTTTTGTTTGTTTGTTTGTTTGTTTTTTAAATAGTGTACAGAGAAGAATTGGAGTGGGGGGAGATCAGAACTGGCATTAAAAAGAGCCAGGGTGGAGGCAACCCACAGAGCAGGGGTGTCCTGTGGATCTCAGCGATACCCCTCCTGCTCCACCCTTCCCCTCCCCTTTCTCTCTACCCCTCCCTTTTCCTTTATTGTTTCTGACCATCAGCCATCCACATTTTTTAACCAAATGAGAAAAAGATGCATAGAAATTCCATAATCACCATCAATGAAGCCAGAGCAGATAAGCAACTCGAATGAGAAACTTCTACATAGGAGGCTCTATTTATAAATCTTAGTTTGTTATTTCATCTCGCTGTGGCTTAAGAGTGCCACCCAAGAAACATGTGCAAGGTTTCAAAATAACATGCTAAATCATTTGCTATCAGTGATCTTTTCAGGGATACAGAGGAAATAGGATCAGGGCCTGGTGGCCCGAAATTAATTCCTTTCCATACAGGATTCTTAGTTTGCTTATGAACGTTCTTCCCTCCAGTGGTGTGCTGGTCACCATTTACCCACTGGCTCTTTGGAAAGCAAGCCCTGATTTGTGGTGTTGATGGATTCCCACCACACTCCTAGCGCAGCTAATTTTGAGCTACTAATATGACGCCACCGAAAAGGCCCTGTTGGTGCTGGAGCCACATGGTGGCATCTGGGCTTAACAGGTATACCCGAGATGCACCACTTCTGGGCTCAGCACCAGGTCTGCTGGGCCCAGATGCCCCCACAGTCCTTCCTGAGGTGAGGTGGACAGACTGGCATGGGTTGTGCGCTAGCAGAGGTCTAGCATTGGGACACAGATGCATATGGTGACATGTCAAGGACACCTGCCAATCCTTATGGGGCCCTATGGGAATCTGATCCCGCCTTCCCACTGCCCTGAAGACAGAGAGAGCCTGAAGCAGGGAGAAGGGCAGACACCCAGAAGACATTTATCTGAGAGAAGTTTCGATACCAGAAAGTGATGGCTTCAACTGGAGAAGGCTTCCACTGGGAAGCTTAGCAAGGTCACTTTTTCCTTTTCTTCTACGGCCCAGTTGGCTGGTTGTCTGGGGAGGGGGTGGGGTAATGCGTGGGGGAAGGAAGGTCCTTGAGAAGGCTTACATGAGTTATGGCACATAAAGAAGCCATTTTTTTCATTAATCATCTGAGTTTAGTGAGTGAATTTGCTATCCTGTGTATATACATAAACCCGAACTTGTACTGCCAAACCATTTACTTTTGAGTTCCTCTCATAAGAGTGCAAGATGAATGAAAATTTAAATGATTTGAGATACTAGATTTAGCATAGAAGTGTGGAATTCAGCTGTACATCAGCCTGAAGATATACCATTTATACAGAAGATCTTGTTAGCAAGTGATAACCCTTCTAATTGAAACTAAGAAAGATAACATTGAATGGCCGAGAGTATTCACCTCCCACAAATCAGGCACTTTCTGGTTCCTGAGAAGCATGCAGCATTCCTGCAGACGCTCGCAGAACCTCTTATGAAGTACTGGATAAAAATACGAACGTGGGCCATTAGACATCTCAGTCATACAGATGTCCCTTTTCGTCAAGCAGAGTATTCAAATGGACGTCAGATATGGTGATTTCTGCACTGGCCAAAAGAGCTGGTTTTCTCCTTTCAGTGTTAAACCCAGACTCACTGACTCCAGACAGAGGGCAATTAATGGGGGATATTTTGTCACTATTGCCTGCAATTTAGATAAAGCCAGGGTGCATATGGTGTACACGCGCACACACACACACACACACACACACACACAACTCATGAAGTTCTAACACACACACACACAAACACACACACACCACGAGTACTCTAGAACGTAGGTGTGCCCCATACAACTAGTCCAACAACTTGTTTAAGTTTCTCATTGGAATAAGGTAATAGTCTTCTCTCTTAGAACACTAAAAAATATATAGGCTAAAAAAAAAAAAATAATAGTTTGTTGCTTTAGCAAAAATTTGGGACCATGTTCTCCAGGGGCCCAAGGAGTTCAGGCTGACTGGCTGACACCTCTGCAGTACTTAAATATCTGAAGCCTTTGCCACCAAACTACCATGTAGAGAAATGTACAAGGAAAGACTGCTTTTCTGCTGTGTGTGTGTGTGTGTTCCCTTTGAGTTAAAAAAATTGTAAGACAAACAAAAAAATAATAATAAAACAAATACAAGACATGATGTTGAATTAGATAAGGCTTTTTTGTTCGTTGCTTTTCTTCCCGTGCTCGGCCCCCCTCACTGGCCCGGCTGCCCCGTATGGCTGGGTGTTGACACAGATTGGCAGCATGAACCTTAAACTGTTGTAAACACCTATAAAATGGGGCCTTCCTCACATGGTCAGTGAGGAGGCCCTGACGGGGTGACACCTGTCATCTGATAAGCTCGGGTCAGGAGTCACTCGATTGCTCTGCTTTTTCTTTGGATGTCAAAGAGCCCAAAGCTTTGAATGTTTTTAATAAGTAAATTACCCAAACATGCACAGTCCTGTTGTACACATTAACTCATCAGAGGCCATGGTAAACCTGGGGGGCCCCTCGAAAGGTCAGGGGCCGTACACCTGGTGTGTTGTAACCGCAAGGCCAGCTTTTGGTGAGAATCACCTAGCTACCTCAGATTGATTTTGGAGAACTGACATTGCTTGAGGGGAGGTGGTGGGATCCTTTTTAACAAAGAATCACGGAGCATGAATTTTAGGTGGATGGTTTGACATTTTCCCAAAGTTGACAAGGTCTATATTCTAGGGGAGAGAGTTATCAACAGGGCTTTGATTAAGGAAGAACATTTTTCTTACAGCAAAATAAATTTTAGTGTTAGAATTAGCATTTCAGTTCATCCTCCTGTGTATATGTATATATATCATGCCTGTTTTATAATGTCTTGAGGGTTGAAGTAACCAGATATTCTTTGTGTCAACTGTTTGGGATTCAGTGACTGAGACCAGGTGGCTAGGCAAAAGGACAGCCAACTGTAACAAGAGTTCCCTTATAGTCACTACGTGGACGACGGCTTATTCAGTGAGTCATGAACAGAAATGCCTGAGTCATGGGAAATTTTCATTGATACTGACAAACCTTTCTTCCCTTCTAGGTCTCTTTTATATAACTGAGGATGGGAAAGGGGATGGCTTGTGAAACAAAACGTTCAATACTCTGAATAAAGTATCGTGGGTCAAATAAAAGGGATATAGGAGATTTTCCTTTGCTTGCTTCTTCTAGTTTCTCCTTGTGTTTCAATCACTGCTGGGCAGTGGGACATCAGCAAGGGCATTTTGGGGCTTTTGGGAATAGCTGTCTATTTACAGCCTTAACATTCTGCACGTATGTAGGCCACGGAATGTATGGGAATCCTAACGGGTTTCAGAACAAATCATTGCACTTTCCACTGTATTTCTGTCATCGATCGAATCACACTCTTCACTCCAAATTTGGTCTTGCAGGTAGTCACGATGCTGGAAAGGACCCAGCTCATGCCACTCAAAAGCAAGGATTGTCTTTTAATCACAGATTACAAATCCAACGACATGGATCCTTCTAGCTTGAGCCTGGCGGAGATTTCTCAAAAAAATAAAAATAAAATAAAGTCGCAAGGCAAAAGAAAATGCACGTACTAACCAACCCAAGCATGCCTACAAGCTCAGCTCTCTCTACAGGAGGGAGGCAAAGGAGTACCAAATGAACCGAATATTTGGCAACTCTTTTTCATCATCCACCCTGTTTGGTTCCATGCTGGGCCCAAACAATTTATAACTAAGCACAGGAAAAAACAAAGTTGATATTTAATCTATGCAGCACTGAGGCCTGTCATATCACCCAGAGGAGGAGATGTGAGGTTTTATTCTTTGTTTAATCTTTAACATTCTGTTTTAACACTGGGGAGTGGTGACAGCCCAATTTCTAGCACTGATTTCCTTTTGAAACTGTGGTTTCCTTCATTATTTACAAAATACTCTTCCATCCTGGCCCCAATTCCAACGAATCCAGAGTTTTTCTGACTTCAAAGCCATTCTGCACTTGATATACATATGAGCTCAACAATACAATCCGTTGGATATATATTGTGGAAGATGGGTGCAGTTTCCGTATTTCACATCCGATTCTTGTTTCTGTGTCAGAAAGTTATGATTTGACATAATTCAGACTTTTTTTTTTTGCTTATCCTTTTGTTTATTTTTTTTTAAATTCCAGCTTTATTGAGATGTTATTGACATATATGTAAGATGAGGACGTACAATGTCATGATTTCGTGCACGTATATATTGTGAAATGAAGACCTCCATTCTCTCACACAATCACCTTTTTTGTGTGTGTGGTGATAACTTCGAAGAGTTCCTCTCTTAATCACTTTCAAGTATATAATACAGTCCTGTGAACTGGAGTCACCATGTTGGGTATTAATTAGATCCTCAGAACTTACTCATCTTATAGCTGGGAGTTTGTTCCCTTCGACCAGCGTCTCCTTATTTCCCATGCCCCCAGCCTCTGGCAACCACTGTTCTACAAAGATTCATTTCCACAAATAATTTAACCAACTAAAAATCTAGATCCATGAGAATGCATATAATTATGGGGTGGAACAACAAATCTAAGGTTTGACCTGGACCCATGTGACTTTCCAAAATTGGCCTTGCATCAATCATACTGAAAACATATGGTTTTCGAACTTCCCCCCCCAACCCCCCCAGACTTATTCATCCAATAGATTTTCCCCTTAGGACTATCCAGTATCATCTAAGTGGATAATTAACATTCAAGGTGCTAAGACCACGTCCATATGATGAAAAGTGTTTTGGAAAGCAATAAATGAGTGCATGAGTAATGAAAGATTTTTTTTTTTCCTTTATAGAAAGTCACTGAATTATGCTATCCACACAGCCCACTATCTGATAATGCATTGATAAATGGAGGACTAGACAATCACGTTACGAATATCAGAACGTCATTTGCAATTCTCAAAGTCAGTATTCAGAAGAAACAAACTACAAACTTTCTCTCCAATTTAGAGGTAATGACCCCTCAGCAGCAGCTCAATTAGAGATAGAAAAATGAAAGACAAACTCTGCTCTAAAGAGCCTGTAATCTAGGGAAGTGATTTTCAAACTAGGTTACCTGAGACCCACAGTAATCAATATATTTTACATTGCAGCACAGATGCAAATGTGTATTATGGAAACCAAAGTTTCCAGTGTAGTGTTTATGAACATGCAGTGCACACTGGTATTTTCCATTGTTGTCTATTTCACTTTGCAAAGTAATGCTGGTTGCAAACCACAAAACTGATATCCATAGTAGGAAGCTGTGACTCACAATTTGAAAAAAAAAGAAAAAAAGATTTAGTAGTTGTAGTGTACATTTTTGATGAATGTAGTAGATGGATTAAGAAGCTTTCACACAAATTTGTATTCATAAGCTGCATGAGACAAATGCTACTCCAAGAATACGGTGTGTGGCATATGATAGGGGCTCAACAGACATTTGATGAATTCATTAATAGAACATAGTGGAAAAGAAGTTACGATGGACAAGCCATAGCAGTCTAGCCAATCAACCCTCCTCTTTGGCACTGAGGTTACTGTTAAATTTTCATTACTTTCTATTCTCATAATTCAATTGTTGTACGAAGGCATATTTATTTCTTTTGGGTGAGAAATTTATCAGAATTTTAAATTGTTTTGAACAGGATATTGAAGAGATGAATGCACTCCCATGTTTACTCAACATAGCCAAGATATGGAAACAACCTAAGTGCCCGTCAATGGATAAATGGATACAGATGTGATGAATACACAATGGAATATTATTCAGTCACGTGAAAGAAGGAAATCCTGCCATTTGCAACAACATGGATGAGACTTGAGGATATTGCGCTGAAGTGAGACAAATCAGACAGAGAAAGATACAGACTGTATGTTCTCACTTATACGAGGAATCTGAAAAAGCCAAACTCATATAAACAGAGAATAAAATGGAAGTTACTGGGAGATGGGAAGTGGGGAGACTAGGACAAAAGATGTTTGAGGGTACAAACTTGCAACTAGTAGTAAATGACTCCTAGAAATCTAATGCACAGAGTAGCAAATATAGATAATAATGTTGTATTATAATCATCAAACTTGCTAAGAGACTAGAACTTACTTACTCCAACCACCAAAAAGAAATAAATGATAATTATGCCATGTAATAGACGTACTCATTATCACTACAATGGAAATCATGTAACAATATATAAATGTATCACATTAACAGGTGTAGCTTACATTTGTACAAAGTGATACATCTAGTTATATTTTCAATAAAAAAAGGTTAAAAAAAACCCCACATGCATTAATGATGAAAACAAATTTTTTTGGAGCAAGTGAGGTTAATTTTCGAAGTCTACTGGTTTGACCACGTTGCCTGGATGATTCAGATGAGAAGACGTCGGAACACCTCATCAGTTCAGTCAACTGGAAGAAACAACTGGCCAACCCAGTGCATGATGTTACGTTTTCCCCCGTAAATGGGAAGACACATGAAATTCTTAAGATAGCTTACACTGTCATCCCGCCTTATGTGAGACTAGAAGTCCTAACTGGCAGAAGACAGAGGTCAGAAGTAGGCTTTTCTTGCGCAGATGCCATATGAGAAAGAACTGTTTGGATTCATTTTCTGGTTCAGTTTATCTAGTTCTCTGTTAATTTCTTGATTAAGTGCAGTTAGGAGCTAAACTAGCTCCTGCGTTCTGCGTGAGGAACTGTTAGATACAATATTAATAAAGACAGAAAGCAATATAATATTGCCGATAGTAGATGGGCAATAAAAATTTGGTGGAGGGAATTGAAGACAGAATTCTATTTCAGAGTCTTTATGGAATCATTTCCTCCGCAAGAGCTAACTGATGGAAAAGCATATCAGAACTACTGGTCGATACTAATTCAGCTGAATTAGCATCCAATCATGCTGACTTTTTTGCTCTTTAGCTATCAATGCTATCATTGCCAAGATAGTTATATGATAAAAAATGGTGAATGAGAATTAGGAAAAGTGAAGTGAAAGAGGAGTTATGATCCGTGATTGTGACTCAGTGTTTAGAGGCGCTCCTAAGGACAGTTGCATATAAGCCCCATCTGATAAGATGCAAGTCTATACATAGCACAGACCTGTTTATAGTCGCATTAAGGGGGGAGGCTGCAGGCTGGGCACCAGCTGTTTAATTTGTGGCCATCATTATTTTCACATTAGCACCTGTTGAATTGGAGGTATTAACACCAGTTGATTTTGCTTGTGCATCTACTTAGTGTTCTTAAATGTGAACGCAGGAGGGTAAAGAGCCATATCGATCTGATGATATAGGAAAAAAAAATAATGAAGAGTTGTCCTCATGGAAGGTTTCTAGTAAACAAATGAAACAAGCTGGGAGGATGGGGTTGCCCCAAAGGACCTCAGATCAACTTTAGGATGAGTGCTTCGGGAAGTTCTGATGAAAGCAAGCAGCGGTGCCACATTCTGGATTCTGTAACCAGTGTGGCTACATCCCAAGGGTATGACTTCACGGCCAAGTACATGAACATAAGGAGAAAGCGTTTCATGGAAAAGAGCCTTTGTCATCTCCTTGCATTTAAAGTGCCCCAAATTCAGAGAGCTTAGCTTGGTTTTTTATATATTTTTTTGGCTTCAATTGGAGTTGGTGGGGGGTTGTTAGTTATTGAAATTTGTATTGAAGATGTTAAGAAAAGTACTGTTTATCATTTGTATTCCTACAGCCAACAAATTTATTATCTGAGATCATTATTTACAGAACAATAAAAATTAAGAGTACCATAAGACATAGGTACCTATTGAACAAAGAGCTTGGAAATAATAAAGTTCATGTCTTCCCTAAATTATTTTCCTTAATTTATTTCCTCGTTAATATGGTTAATATGACACTTTAGATCAAAATGCTTTTGACTTTGGCATTGAGGAGAGATGGATGTGAAACAAAACAACAAAAAAACAGAACCATAAAACAAAACTTTCCTTTTCAGACGGTTATTTTCCCCATTCCCATTAGGGCACTATCAGAGCTTTCGGTACCACCTGGATTTTAAAGACACATAATAGCCACAGTAGTCTTTTGATAAAACGATTTTATTTAAGGTGGTATATAAAACGCTTCCTTGTTACAGGAGGAGAAACTGAACTCTTCATCCATCTTTGGGGATGTGGCCTCCACTCCATTGGAGTTTGCCGCCCTGTCTAGTAGCCGCGAGGCTTCACAACACACCCACCCACCTAGAGGGCTTGTTGGAACACAGGTTGTGGAGCCCCTCCCACCCCCCACTTTCAAAAGACTCAGTTTTATATTTCCTCTTCCCTGTCTCATTTCATTCAAATACATGTCCGGCAATCTTACAGCTTTAAGACGAAGCTGACACAGCAGAAAGAAGAAAAGACAGCTGCTCTCTAAGGTCCCCCCTTTCTGAGTGAAGTTACAAATTCCTAACCTAGTATCACTCCTGATACAGGATATTATTGATATCCAGCCATTCCCTTGGAATCCGTGCTTGGGATTCACATATAATTTCACATATAACATCCAGTGATGATAAGGCATCACCAAGCAGCAGGGGAAGTTCCATTTAAGGTATTATGGGAACGGTATACAACAAGTACTTAATAATTTGCTGAATAAATACACCAATACATCAATTATAGCCTTTCAAACTCATTGACCAACTCTCCTATCATTTGCATCACCATTTCCATTTTGAGAAGAAAATTAGGAGGAAAATAATTTTCTCGACATCGCTTAGCCGTCATGCTACATTTCACTTTTCTCTAAGATCCCGGTGCGTCTTTGTAGCCTCAAGAAGCTTATAAAGCAAAAAAGAGCAGAAATCATTGTCCCCACAGGGTGGGTGAAGGAGCAAGAATCAGAGAAGGGTTTTCCTAAGGCCACTGAACTAATGAAAGGTGGAGTGGGACTGAACGAAAGCGTCGCAGTCTCAGGGTTTGTGTGGCCTCCACAGAAGGGCGCCTCCTCTCTTGGTGCCAAGGTGACCAAAGGGTGACGTGCAAGCAGCAGCTGTCTGCTTGCCCTTGGCCTGGGGTGGGTGGGAATAAGACGGAATTGGCTGTTAGGGCTGGGAGAACTCCCCAAGGACCCAGTGCTTGGTCGTTGCTGCAAACAAGAACTTGGAACATCTGTAGAGCCCTACCTCACCCGGTCGCCAGCACACGTGTCGGCCACTGTCTTTCCACACTCAGACCCAGGCAGAGGACCAGAGTGGAGGACAGGTAGAGGCCATCCTGGACCGCCTGGGTGTCCGTCCCTTGTTCCCTCCTTCCTCGCTGTGTTACTACCTTTCCTGCCTGGAGCTACTGGCTCCTTCCTCTGCCTCTTAAAGCTGAGGCTACTAGCTTACAGCCCAAACCCCCTGCTCTGCAATGAAACGCATCGGAACTCATGTATGGTTCAACCTCATCCCGCTGATGCTATGTCTGGCACACAGAGGGCAACTTAATATGTTTTTGTAGAATGAGCAAATATTGTCTGGAAGACAAAACCAGGTCCTGGGTTAACATCTGATATTCAAAAATGTTTTGCCTGCCTACTCCTTGGTGGATACTACACTAGGCTTTGGGGGTATGTTGGTAAAGGGAACCGATCCACTCCCTGTCCTTACAATTTTTTAGTAGGAAATACAGATACAGTAAACAAGTGGTTGCCATGCCTGTGATGGCATGGGATCCAAAGGTGAAAAGCTCTTCTGACCTCTAGGCTGATTTATAAAGGACATCCCAGAGCCCTCACACTCAGCCGACACTGCAATCTGGATTTTTCTCCTCAAGGCGCAGTGTTAGCTGAGAATTCACTGCCTTTCCTTCCTTCTGGATGCATCTTATTTGGCTCTGGGTGTGGGGTTTACCTGCCTCCTGGCATAATTTTGACCCGACTAAGTGACACCAGCCTCAGTGGCTAGCTACAGCAGCTGTCTAGACGTGTCTGTACATTAAAACTGTAACTCTAAATTTGGAAAGACAAGGAAGCAGCAGTAGGTCTTCCCTTTCAGACACCGACTGGTCATCCGGCTGAAGAAACTGGGATTCGCTGCCCTCCCTTCAAGCTTCTGGAACAGGAGGTGTGAGAGAGACCCAGCGGTCTAGGGTCCAATTAAAATGGTCCCTAAATGGAGGTGAGAATTTCAAAGGCCAATAAAACCTGTTGAGTGCAGAAGCGGAGGGTCTGGATGGACAGGCAATTATTCTTTTTATCAATTTTGGAAAGAAAACTGTCAATCTAAAAAGAGCTGTGTTAAAGAATACGCTAATTAATCTAGCCACGTTTGGCAAAGGGGCAATATTATAGAGCTTTTCTTTTCATTTTTTTCTTTTTTTTTTGTCCTAAGTAACACCCCACTCTTTGGAAGTAGCTGAGTTATAGAAACATCTGGGGGCGTTTTTGGGGCATTAATAAGAAGTTTGGCCCTTAATGCAAGGTTAATTTTCTTGGGATGAAACCATAGCTATTCAATTTCGTATCACTCTCTCCAGAAAACCCTATAGCCTGGGATCTCGCAGGCAGGGCTCATTTCCATTTTTATCTCCCTGTAGTCAGTTCTGAAATTCCAGTGGTCATGTTCAGACATAACTTACCAGAAGAGTTATTTCATTCAAAAACATCTTAATTTTCCATGACATTTTGAATCTCCGAATCTGCACAATGGAGACTTCTCTATTTTGACATGTTCATTCTGGTTGGGTAAATTTCATGTTGAAGAAATCAATTTGAACATTAAAAACAAGTCCTCCCCCCGCCCCCCGCCCCTGCCCGTCCCGCCGGGTTCCTGAGCAAGGAGAGTTTCTTCTTTCATTACCCTTTCTGGTATCTAGACTTTTAGTTTCCATTTTCAGTGTTTGTAAACTACAGTGGAAAATGTGTCTTCTGCTGAGCGTGAGTTGGAACTGAGATTTTTGTGCACGTTGGGAACCCTGGCAAATGCCCCACCAAGGTGGAAACAACAGCGAGTGTTTCCCTGGGGGGTGAGTGGTGTGGTGAGAAGAGCCCCACCGCGGAGCACACGGCGAAGCCACTTGCTCACTGTCTGACTAACCTCTCCACTGAAAAGAGGGGATTGTATGGCTTCCCTGCGTGTTGTGTGGAGACCAGTCTGCGAAGGGTTTAGCACAGCGCCTGGCCCATTGTACAGGGTGGATAAACATACAGGGCGTATAAACGGAAGTGGTCATTCTCACCGCTCTCTTTGGGAAACTTGTGGAAGACACATTGGAGCCAGTTCACCTGGGGTCACTCTAATGTTTCTGTTGAGAAATGAGGTGCCCCACATGGACCCGTCCTTTAAGTAAGTGTGCAGTGCCAGCCAGAGTACTGGGTGGCTGGGTGGGATGTATTTTGCACTTGGAAAGTCCAGTGTTGCTTAGACTTCTAAACAGTGGAGGGGCAAAACGCGAGCTGGAAAGCAAGATCTCACCAGCGACAAAATACTTCAGAGACATAAAGGCTGGCTCTAAAAAATCACAGATGAATTGTTTTGTTCAGTAAATACTGAATCACTTACCAAGTGCTGCATCCGGTGGGGGTTCTATGGGTAGTGGGTTTAAAAATTATCGCCACGACTGGTACTTTTTTCTTCTTTTCTGTAATTGAACTCACTCAACTCAGGACCCCCATTTCTTCTCAGTAGCTAGAAGATGGGGAGGATAGTCAAATTTTGAGGGAAGAGTCACTAGTGTGGACTGAGTTGAGGGATATTCCATTCCAGGTGTCAGAGGAGGTATCAGCATGAAACGTATCATAATGAACTAATTATGCTCTTCTGGATTTCAAATCCAGATGAAATTCAATGTTTGCCCAAGGGGTGGGTATGAAAGAAGCATTACAGGAATGATGAATGCTGAATTCACCTGGGCTGTGGACCCTGTTATTTCCAGGATACAGACACGCAAGCTGTGTATGTTTGTAGCAAATTTGCTCACAGTATTGGGCCAGTAACCTTGCCCGCCATGTCCAGGAAGCATGAATTGAACATTTGTGAGAAAAGCACAATGGTCGCCGCCCTGGTTAGCTATGAATAGCAATGACTCCACTATGCTACACAATCCTGATGCAACTGCATCTTTATCCAAACTATGGCTTCCCCCGCCCCTCCCTCCCCAGGATATGCAGAATAGCTAACATTCTTCCTTTTTCCTTTCAGAAGGAGGATTAGTACCACCTGTCTCAGCTAACATTCATGGGATGCAGCAGGAAAAACAGTATTAGGAGGGGAAAGCTCCTTTGAATGTCGTCTTTAGGATTATTTCTTTGGTTGCTAAACTGCTACCTTTGTATTCAAGGTGATGAGACATTTTCTGGCTGAGAGACAGACATCTCAGAAAGGTGTCAAGTTAAAAGAGAGCTGATGAAAAGATCTGAGGCAAAGCCTTTGCAGGAGGGTGAGCCATGGATTGCAAGGAGTACTTCTCTGTGTTACAGTTGAGGGAAGGATTGTGGTCTTCACTTCGCTGCCCCTTCCCACCCCTTCTTCTGTGGGAGGTATTAACCTGACCTCTCATTCCAACTGGATCTTTGCCATCCAGCCCAGGCTCTCCATGGCTTTCTCTGCACAGGGAGAAGGGGGAAGTTACCGTGCCTGGAGGTTCAAAGGGAGACCTGCCCTTGGAACCCGTGTTCAGCAGGCTGGGCAATTTAACCTCTTGCTGTCTGCGTTTTCCCCTTTTCAAAAACGGAGATAATGGAATACCCTCGCAGGAGCGCTGGGAAGATTAATGAGTTAATGTTTTGTGAAGTGCCTTGAGATTCTCAGATGAAAGGTGCTACATAATAATTATAATAGCACTTTGTTCTTACACAGTGCCTTTCTTCCAGGGATCTCAAACTGCTTTGCAAAAATTATTTCATTAATCCTCGCAGCATCCCTCTATGGCAGGTAACAATTACTGTCCCTCTTTCTCCTATCGGGAATCTAGGGCACAGAGAGGTGACATGACCTGGCCACGGTCACGCAGCAGGTTATTGGTACAATCGTCAGCTGAATGCGGGTCTCATTCATTCATTCATTCAATCATTCATTCATTTGCTCATTCAACAAATATTTCCCCACAATTATATGCCAGATGCATGAGCTATTTGATAGGGGAGGACGTGACGTAAAGTTAAATAAAAATACATTCTTTGCCACTGAAAAGACCGGGTTGGCCCACCTGCACAAGTAATAAAAAATTATAATAAAATATAATGTATCATGTGACGTAGTACTGTAAAGAAATATGCATTCACAGTAGGTATCACGAAAGAAACAAGTGACTTTGGCTTTCCCAAGTAGACATCATATGGGCAAACGTTGAGAGACGAGTTCACCAGCAGAGAAACAGAAGTGGAAGAAACATATCTCAGATAAGAGAATGAAAGAGCATGGTAAGTCTGGCGAGCAAGACCCACTTGGCACGAAGGGAACGAAGGGATTCTGGACAGAGGCGTGGGATAAGACGGTTGCAGTTTACGCACAGGGTGATTGAGAAGCTTTGAGGGTTGTTCAAGGAGAAGGGACGGACGCGGCTTGACAATGAGAAGCCTGGCTCCTGTGCCTGAGTCTCAGACGGTTTGGCTGCAAAGGACACCTGAGGCTAGAGACCAGCACACTAGTTCCCTGACTCCAAGTTCAGGTCAGTTATTCGTTCCATCTCCATGGTTTTATATGCTAGACCTCCAAAGCTGTTCTGAAGTTTTGCACCTTGTACTTCAAGAAAACAGTTATAACAGTGCTCTTTTACGGTTAGGAAGTTTTCTCATTTCAAGAAGCATACAAATTTTTTTTTTTTTTTTAAACAACAAAAAACAAATTATCTAGACTGCAGCTTTTCTATGATGGTAACTGTGAGCGACTGTCACTCTTCCGCTCTGAAACCCATCAGGCAAAAGTGGATACGTCTACATCAATTACTTATTATAATAGAAAGAAAGCCTTTGTTACACTATTTGTTAAGTATCTTTCCAAATTAGATACAAGAGAATGATCTTCAATGCAAAAGATAAACTATTTTGTGATTAGACATATTTATTTTTATTTTACCCATCATTATAACTATACAGACAATTTTAAGAACCGTTTCCTGATCACATGTATTTTTTTCCTTGTCAAAATCTCTTTTAAGTGTCTGACAGTGGAAGGAGGAAAATCACTTTGCCTTCGTTAGAGGATTTTTAAAATGTTTGTTCGGGAATGTACGGATGCAGGCCCACAGACTACCTGTGTGATGGAAGAGAAAGGCCCACTTGAAACTCAGCGGCTCTGTACAGATCCTTTCTTTTGGTTACTATTCATGGGTAGCTGTGAGCTGGGAAAGGCATCAATTCAAAATATTCTGCAAAATGAAAATCCTGTCACATGGCTGCTTAAACTATTCTGCACCGTGTGGCCATGCAATAAATGCTTTTGGACTAGCCGGCAATTAGCTCGTATAGAATGAATATATCTTTTCTGAGCAACACTTGCTTTATAGTGAAGACATCGTATCTGTCCCTAAATGCAATGAGCGCACCAGTTGGGATAGGCAAAGTTAGGCTGCTGTAATAAACACCCCCCAGTGTCGGAGACATCAACAAAGGTTTAATTCTGGCTCATGCAAAGTTCATTGCACACCTGGGTGACTCTCCAGAGTGCTAACCTCCAGGGGACAGCTCTGAATGTCACCTTCCTTTCAATATGTACTTCAGGGGTTGCTGGAGCAGGGCAAGAGAGAAATCAAGTGCTGGCAATTGAAAGTGGTCACTGAAAAAGAAGTTCTGCTCTTCACTCACATTTCATTGGCCAAACCAAGTCGCATGGTCATGCCTAATTTCAAGGGGACAGGGAATTATAATCCTCCCATGTGCCCAGAAGAGGGGAACTAAATAGGGGTGAACAATATTACATTTGCCATAGGCTTTTCTGATGATCTTTGAAAGTTAATATTTTGTTCTTTGAAAAAAAAAAATCACATAGTTCCATTTCATGAACTTGTAACTTAATATTTGAAAACCAAGTCATTTATTATTTGTGGCATTCCTGGAAGAACTACTGGTGTTACTAATTTCATTGCTTAAATATAGCCTACAATATAAAACTCTTCATTGGTTAATGTCTGTCATGTGAGGGTGAGGTTTTTAAAAGTAGGGAGTAGCTTTGATTTTTTTTTTTCCCCTGCATTCCCACCACCTAGAAGATTGGCTGGCACAAAGCAGGCACTAAATGTCTTCCCAAACATTGTGACATGAACAATTTATACATCATATACACGTGGAAGAAGGCTTAGACAGGTAAGCCGAATTAATTTTTCTCTAGAGAGACAAAAAGTCCCATTTATCATAATAAAGTATTCCCAAAATGTCTATAGTTGAGCTTATAGATGTGTATTAAGAAAAGCTAAAGTATCTAAGCAAAGTCAACGCATTTTTGAAAATATTTTTTCTAACATTGGAAATTACTTCATTTGGGGGTGGGGTGGAGGTCATTTGTGCTTAATATAGCGGGGAGGTTACATGTAAATGAACTTGGGTAAGGAACTAAAGGAAATCTGACCTTCATGTGGAGAAGCTTATTCTAATTCATTGTAACTTAGGAAACATGAACGAAACTTTCAGCACGTACTTGTCATGTTCGTTAAATTCACCTTTAGGTATCTTAAGTCCATGAAAAGACTAGACTACAATAAAATCCGTAAGATTTAGCCCACTTGCTTTCTCCTTGAATTTTATGCTCATCTTTCTCTTAGTTTCCTCCAGTACATAAAATAAAATAATGCGTCCTCATTGGCAAGGCTGTCCTTTGAAGGCTTTCAGCGTCTCTACCCCTATTAGCTGCAACCCTTCTTGGGTGTTTATCATCTCCCCTGGTGTCCCCACTGGCACATTCTCATGACCTTCCTGTTACCCACTAATATACCTGAATCATTTTGAGGCCGAGGCAGTAAAAATACGGTTATGTGATGTGGGCGAGGTTCTTTGAGTGAAGCACGTACAGAAATATTTTTTGCTACTGCTTTAGACCCTCAGTATACTCCATTCTTTGGATCCACTTCACCTGCATTTTAGATGGTTTGCTACTCATGTCTTGTTATTTTTAGAAGGAGCCATGGCCGTGGGTTCTAAGCCAGGTCAGTGGATTTCCTTTGGGTATATCTGGGCCACCAGGGGATTTCCCTTCTTTACTTCCCACGATCCTCCTGGATCCTCCCTGGATCCTCCTGGATCCTCAAAGCAGGCAGAGACTCATGGAAGGAATTAGAAGGCAAGAGGAAACTACCTTTTACTGAGTAGGCACCAAAGATAGAGAGAGGGCTGAAATGAAACGTGGTTAAGTAAGGTCTCCCTTTCCAGCTCTGTGCTGTGGGTGTGCCATTCTGTGTGGTTCAACTACGACAAGTCTGGTGAGGAATTCTAAGGGGTATGGGAAACGGGCAGAAGCCCTAAAATGCAAACCACTGTTTCAGGGTGTTGGCTTTTTAAAATTTTCTTTTTGTCAGAGTGACTGGATGATTAAGATTGTTGACACGGAAGTAGAAGCAGAGGTGGGAAAGGCAGAAAGAGTGATTTCAAGAAGTTATAGGCAGTCAGGGGACTCGTACCGGAAGACCGAAAGGTTGTCAGAGGCTGCCTCAGGGGTATCTTATTCTAGCAACAGCTTTGGCAGTTGTCCCAACTGTTGTTTGGGTGGAAAATGAGAAAGGATGGAGAAGTACACGCTAGATGTTCAGGGCTTCTAAATTGTTTCACCATTTAAAAAAAAGAGAGAGAGACACACACACACATTTACTTGTTTTTTCCCCAATTATACTGGAAAAGTGGTTTGTGGGTGGAGACCTCTGGAACTCATTTAATGAGCATACACATATTTTATGTTGTGTTATGTTATGTTTTATCATCATGCATATACCTTATGTTCTGTCTTTTTTCTCACTTAATGGTATTTCATATATTCTACATATTATTCCTGCACTAGTCATTTTTAATAGCTGTCTGTGTCGTATTTAGTTAAGCTACCACATTTGAGTTGGCTTGTATCTACATTTTAGAGTGGGGGCTCTTTCTGATTTTAAAGACTGTATAAATTGACATAATGTGATGTAAATTGTTTACACCGGTGTCTAAATTAGACACTGGCTAAAGGTTGCCCTCTTTTTCTTCCTCTGAATTCCCAACTGGATGCAGCCCCCAAACTTTGAGATTTCTGGCTCCCAATGCTCATCTCCAAAGCTGTCAATCCCAGGAAGGTGATTTTCATGTAATAATTTTCTGCTCATAGTTTTAACCTCTTTTGGTGCATTTCTATTATTTCTTTGTCCTTACTGGTGGTTACACCAGCTCCCAGTTTAATATCATTTGCACATTTCATTAATATGTGGCTTACTCCCTCTTCGAGATCCTTAATAAAGATGTTAAATTAGACTGTATCTGACATTGACCCCTGGGGCACTGCAATGCTTTAACGATATCCCGTTTTCCTGTCTGCCGTCTACAGAGTTCCTGCGGAATGCACAAGGCACTGCTTCAACCTGGGATAAATCTTCAATTTTAATTCTAAAGTAGAAGTCAAGTCATGTGGTTTGGGATAACTTGACATTGCCAGAATATACTTGTAGTTGCTAGGAAGTCATATTTTAGCAATTAAGGACAGGTTTGCCAGAATTATATGTCCGATTGCCAATCTGCTGACAATTACAAGAGAGAGTCTCTCTATCCTGTTTAATGCTTTTCAGTCAAACTGAGAAGGGTCTTGGTTTTTAAAATGAAACTCAGCTTTTTTATTTCAAGGCGAGCAATCACCTTTCACCAGCTTTTAAACAGCATGCCTCCTCTGTGTTTCAAAGCAGATTTATTAAAGAAACGGTTGTACCAATACACCGATGTAGACAGGCTTCAGGGAAATGTACCAGGTGCCCCACTGAGGATCCGGATGCGAAACCGATTTTCAGATTCCAAAAATGGACCACTACTTCTTCCAATCTGGAAATATTAATTTTTTTCTAATAGAGAAGGTATAATACCTTACGATATTCTTGGCACAAAATTTAACTCTCTCATCATGTTTGGTTTACTTGGAGAAATCTACATATTGGTATCAGAGGCAGAATTTCTTCAAATAAGTGGCAAAATAATATAAAAATTAGATGCATGACCAAGTAAAGCACAATTCCTACACAATGACATTGAATATGGTTAAAGGGAATACACAGCTACTCCTTATTCCTATTACCTTACAGCGTTCAAAGTCACTCCAAATAATCAAATAATTTAAAAGTCCCATGTTAGACAGTCTCATCAACTTCTCTCATTATACCTTAAAGAGCTTTGCGAAGTTTTGGGTCTCATCTTGGGCGTATACATTGTATTAGTCTGCTTGGGTTCTCCTTGCAAAATACCACAGACTGAATGGCTTCAATAACATTCACTTCCCACAATTGTAGAGGCTGGGAAGTCTAAGACCAACGTGCCAGGCCACTGCGTTTCTCAGCGAGCACTCTTTTGGCTCACATGCCACTACCTTCACGTTGTGTGCTCACACGGAGAGGCAGCGGGCACAGACCCCATCACGGGGCCTCGTCCTCAGGGTCCCATCGAAATCTAATTATCTCCCAACCCCTCCACCTCAAAATACCATTGCATGGGGTGTGAAGGCTCCAACATAGGGATTTGAGGGCGGGGACACTTTCAGACAATAGCACATGTTGGGACACTTCTTCAGATTTAAACAGAAAGAGGGGGATTGGAAAAACAAAGATAACCAGGATTTGAAACTGGCCTTATAAATACTATTTTTGTATCCCTGAGAACAAAGAAACATACATTTCAGCGTCAATCACAGAAGGCTGAGTCCATCTCAGAGGTGACGGAGGGAAGAGGCTCTACTCTGTGACACTTCCAAAGGGTTTTCCTAACATCATGTCTTTGAAAGGACAGTTTGCAACCAACTATGTCATTGCATTTGGCAACCTGGATTCCAGAAAATTCAAGAGAAATTCTGTTACCCGCTGCCCCCTTTTTGACCCACTCATACCTCATGAGGAATCACTGATCTCACCTGTTTTAAGAAGCGAATGATAATTCAGGCAGTTCATCCAACAGAACAAAACAGTGATTGATTTGTGTAATGGAATATTTAAGTCAATGCTGCTTGGTTTCTTGGGTTCAGGTGGTGGAATTTACATAGTTCCCTCAACTCCTGGCTTTGATTTTGGGTGAACGATCAGATATAAGAGCATTTTGTTACACTCTCCTGACCTCAAGGATCTAACAGTTTAGCTGGCAAGGTAAGAGTTTTCTATAAGAGGAATTAGAATCATGTGAGATGATGTATAGTTTGATGCTAAATTATGCCAAACAAAAAGGGTTCAGTCATGTGACAGGAGCCCCCCAGAGCCTTACCTGTGGCCTTGGCTCTTCCTGTAGACTCTTGGATGGCTCCCACATCTGTATATTTGTCTAGCGTTCTTTCCCTTGCCCTCCATATGTCCGTTACCCCACTGCCTACTCAGCAATGCCACCTGAAAACCCAGGGTGCCAAGAGGGCTCAAAGCTGATGGCAGGCCCGTCTTTCTCTTTCACTCTGTGCCATCCATGACAGAGGGCTTAACACACTTCTTGGGGATCCCTGACATTGACCCTGAGATAGACCCCTGCTAGGTCCAGACCCCATGATGTCCCACGCTAGGTAGGGGCCCCTGACGTCCTGACCTAGGTCTACCCCGACATTCAACATGAGATTGGAGCCCCCCTGGCAGCCTGCAGTAGGTTCCCCCACCCCAGCATCTTGCACTAGGTTGGGGGCTCCCTGACATGTGCTTGCAGAGCCCCCTGCATGTTCCTTCGCAGGACTCCACTGGGTTGTAAGGAACTGAATTCTTTATCTGATTAAATGATGATTAGGTTAAGATGCATCTTTCCTCTACACTCATCTCCATCAGTGCATGCATGGCCAGTTCTGACTGGGTCACCACAGGGCAAAAGCATAGATATTCTTTTTGAAAACATCCTTAAAAGTAAAGATTGACTCACGGGCCATCGAGAAGATCCTCCTGAGCAAAACGTGAAGGGATTGTAGTGCAGTTCTACACGATATTGGAATTCGGTTATCATATTTAATGGAGGTGCCTCAGTGTTCTTTCTATTATGAAGGAGACTAACTCATCAATCACAAGGGCCAGAAATGAAAATATAGCAATAAAAATGAAATTCAGATAATATGTATATTTGCTTTCCAAATAGTCACCTTTCTGATTTTGAAGCCAAGTGCTATTTCCAACTCTACTTAACATTTAAAAATAATATTCATTTGCATTTTATATCTCAGTAGTGGTTAACATCTAAAGGATTAGAGAGGAATTGTTCCAGCTGATAAGTATTGAATTCAACTTGGGGAAACATTTTTCTGTCTCCTCCATCATGGTGAATCTGTCCAGGTTTTAGTGCAAATCAAATTTTCAAAGTACTTTAGAGACAGGTAAGAAAATATGGCTTTTTATCTCTGTAATAATTTTTTTTTTGTATTTTCAAGACTTATTTAAAACTTATTTGGCATAAATCAGTTTAAAACACAATCTTAAAATGTTCTTTAAAAATGAATACTCAGCGAACCTTATGATTCTAAAAGAGAATAAGATTTGTTTAAAATTGTGGATGAAAGTGGATTTTATTAAACTGAAGCTTTCTCATTGAAGGCTATCTCATTGGGAAATTTAGTTAAAAATAATCTTTTTCATCAAATCTAGACATGCACATGAAATTTTTTGTTTGAAAAGGTAGAAATTTAGAAATGTCACTCTTTGAGAACTCATAACTCAAGTTCAGGGCTATTCAAGAGGAAAACCATGAGTTTTTTAGATGAGATTTCCCTGTTTCTTAATAGGTGGTCAGCTTGTGCAACAAGTAAAAACAGCACAATTTCGGAGGTAAACAGAGAAGATAAGAAAGAGGGTGCCCGTGTATTTTTTTTCCTTCTGTAAAGTTCAGATCGTGCATCATCTCTAATGAGGCTGATAAAGCATAGCAAAGCAAATGTGCCATAATTCATCATGTTTCCCATTTCAAAAGTGACAGGCAACCTAAGGGGAAAACATCTTTATTTTGTAACAATATATGCTAAAAAAAGGGGAGATGAGATAATCACATTTAAAATAATATCTGCAAAGGAACCCTTACCATCCATCTATACAAATATAGAAAAGTGTCTTGTTATATTGGGAATTTGGTTAAAACTAAGTACCAAAACTACACATTTAGCGCCTGTAAGCAAAACTCTTGATTTTTATATTTAATCTAAAGGTGGGAGAAAAAAAATTTCTTTAGAAATCTTTTCAAATTTTGACGGATGTGTTCTTCTTCTGAGAAATAGGAGTAAGGTTTGCAGTTGTTAGAAAGGTACCACTAGAGGGTAAGGGGGGTGGGGGGTGGGGGTGGGAGATGAGGGTAAGGGGGATCAAATATATGGTGATGGAAGGAGAACTGACTCTGGGTGATGAACACACAATGGGATTTATAGATGATGTAATACAGAATTGTACACCTGAAATCTATGTAATTTTACTAACAATTGTCACCCCAATAAATTTAATGGAAAAAAAAAAAAGAAAAAGAAAGGTACCACTAGCTTTCATGCTACCTGTGAAATGGTTCGACATAAAAGATTGAAAGGTCTAAATGAAATCCATTCTGTCAAGAACCAGTATGTACTTATATTAATTTTCTGAGAAAATTTGCTTATTTCTTGAAATGGTTCAACAAAATGAGATCTCCAGAAACACATCCCTTTCTGTTTCAACTATTCCCTTTGGAAATCAATCATATTTTCTTATAGTATGGACCTGAGCATCTAGACGTCCCACAGAAAGAAGAAAATTTAGGAACCAACTGAATATATGAGACATAATTACATCTTTAATGCCTTATCTATAGGTAAGCAAGGGAGGATGGGATGAGGTTTGTTCACTGCAACGAAAACAAAAGCTACTGCTGAAAAGAAACTCTAAGTGTCCACCTCCCTCACCCCACAGTATGATCTTTTATTTATTTCTTTTTTAATTAAATTGATGGGGGCAACATTGGTTAATAAGATTATATAAGTTTCAAGTGCACGATATTATGTCTTCTGTATATCGCATTGCGTGCTCACCACCCAGGGTCAGTTCTCCTTCCATCACCATATATTTGACCCCTTTATCCTCTTCTACTTCCCCCCCACCCCCTTTCTCCTCCGGTCACCACTAAACTGTTGGTTTTCTTTCTTTCTATTTTTTTTTTTTTGAAGAAATGCTAAGTTTTCCAGTTTCTCAAAACTACAAACCTACATGTGATTGCAAAATATGTGTCTTTTTATCATGGCTAACGAAGGCGATTTGTCTTTATTAAGATGTTTAAGGATCACGTTTACTCAAAGTTATTACCTGCATGGTAATGAACAAATAAGAAGAATGCTACGCAGGGATAGTAGCTATTTTTGTTTAGGGTACAGAAAGTGTATTTACACAGAGATTTAAAATATAGAAACACATTTGGTTCTAACTAATTACAATTAATGAAGGCCCTGAGGTGGTGCGGGTCAGGGCCGCAGGGTTAAGATAGAGAGTGTTTTCCGTAGCTTTCCTTGCACATTCGAATATAGTCTGTTTGGAAGATTTAGGGGGGAAAAGTCCTGTGGGAATTAGAGTAATTGATTTTATATGGTATGAATAGATGCAGACTTGCCGAGAAAATTCCATCATTGTGATGTCCTTATCACTGGCCTTTTGCTTAATGCCATTCCAGGGGTAAACAGCCCAACCTGCTCGCCACTGAATAATTAATATGCCAAAACACAGTTTAAGCAAACTTTGTTTCTTTTGGGACTCTAGAATTGCTCAGCTTCTCTCCCCTGCCGCTGAGGATTAAAACAGGAGAGAAAATAGTAACTATACCTATTTAAAAATATATCTGGTCAACTAAATGTATTCAATGTAATGAAGCGACACATTGAGTTTTCCTCTCACGAGTTTTTTCACCTGTGTTATCGCTCAAAGCAGCATGACTTTAAGGAATTATGACATCCATTCTCTTCCCCTTGCTCTCTCAGTCAGAAGTAGAAACTCCTTTGCCCGCTCCCTTTCCTGACCCTCCTGGCACGTTAGGATCAGTGAAGGGGATAAAGATGGACACGCTTCTCTAAAACGTGGGCTCACTGTTGAGAAGGATAGCTTTTACCAAAGGGACTCATCAGTCACATGCCATCCTTACTCAGGGACTGGGGACTTTTTCCATTATGGCAAAACTCCTGCCTGACCAGTTTCTCAGACCTCCATTCAAAGAAAGACACTTGGGTGAATGCAGTGTGTTATGCTTGAATGTGCTATGTTGCTTGGCATTTCTCCTTTTTCTTCTAATCCCTTTTCCTGCCCAGAGACCATTATGTTCTTTCTTTTAGGAAAGGAAACTTATAAATTTCAACCCATGATTCATACTTGGATTATTAAGTCTTTCTTCTAATGTCTTAAATAATTATTTATATTGATTGATAGTCATACCTTTTCACAAATGCTTATCTTGTTACCCCCTTACTATTTATTCTTCAGTGAACAAAGTCTAATGGATTTATCTTTAACCTTCTTAAAGAACCAGTGATTTTAACCCCTGCTTTTTCTTTAGTTCATATTTATTCTCAAAGCCTTCTAAAGTACGTGGAACTGCAAAATGGCTTTTGATGCACCTCTCTGGGTCCTCCTAGCAGCTGAATTACAATGTACAATCCAGGGTTTCAAAAAGAAGGGGAAAAACCATGTGAGTTTTTCACTCCACGAAATAACCTTAAGATTAGAATAATTTTAGCAAACGTGGTTGAATTTAACATCCACTGGGAAAAAGATCCATTGGGGTGCATGCTGAAAGCTTTCCTGGACATAGTCAGCTGAAGTGGTTAGTGCATTATATATATCTTTGTTATTGGGGAGGGGTTGACATGGCTGAAAGGTCCTCCACAATTTCAATGAAGACAATTTGGTGCTTTTTCTTTTAAGGGGGAGGGTTGGGGACGCATACTTGACAATGGTGTAGGCCCCTAGTTAAAGATGTTATTATCTGGTTTCTCCTATTGAATTGGGAGCTCAGGTCCTTTCTTCAGTGTTTCTGTCTTTTGTTTTTGGTTAATGCTTTCCCAGCCAGATCTGCCAAAGGGTTATTGTCAGCCAGCCAAAGAAACTCGTGTCCCAATGAGGATGTCACTGGTGAAGGCTCAGCCACAGGTGCCCTGTGAACTCCATCCATCTCTGAGGTGTAGTGTGAATGGAGAACGGAGGGCCCACAGTTGCCACAGGGCACGTTTCTGAAGCTGAAAGTTCATGTTTCTTAAGCTGAAAGTCAGAGGCCTTTGGGCTGAGACTTTGGAACACCACCTGGGATTTAGTTGGAAAAGAGCCTGTACAATCTGCATGGTTAGTGCTCGCTAATCTCTGAATTATTTTTAATTTTTATTCGTTTCAGGTGTACAAAACAACATAATGGGATGGGGGTTGGGGGATGGGTGAGAACGGTGAAGGGACTGGGAAGTATAGTCACAAAATAGTCACGGGGGTGTGAACCACAGTATGGGGAATATATTCAATAACGTTGTAAAGATTACGTAGGGTGTCAGATGGGGGTGGGGGGAATCACTTCATAGATTATACACATGCCTAACTACTGCACTGTACACCTGAAACTAATATAAAATAATACTGAATGTCAACTGTAGTTATATATATATAGTATATGGTCTGAAATGTTCTTGCGGGAAGCTTCCACCTCATCCATGCTTTGCTACCGACCATGGTAAAAGCCGAGAGCAAATCGTGGTAGTTTAGGCTACAAGGCCACGTCTAAGAAGAAGAAGAAGAAAAATACGACCAAGCTCTACTTCTGGCTTTAGGGTTTGGGGAATTACCAAATAGCTGAGCTTCTGCTAATTCAGGTGGTGAAACTAGTGATCTAGCAAAGCCCCTCTCTGTTGTTTAGCAGAAGGCAAATAAATGACCGGGCTGCGACACCCTGTTGAGAAAACACCATCTCCAAGCCAGGCCACAGGCATCTTTTCAGTGACCTTGGGGAGGAATGGAGGTTAGCCAAGGTGTTGCAAAATAAAAAATATTTTAAAATTTCCTTTTGTTTAAAAAAAATTTATGTTGAAGCTGAATTTCTTTCGTGTTTCTGGTTGAGGCCCAGACCTTCGTGGGTGGAACTGTGGGAGTGGCGGTCCGTAACTTTGTGTAAAGATGCTAATGGGAGGTGTTTATTTCAGCCAGGACATACATTTCTGTGAAAGCCTTTTCCACTTCTTGCTTTTGTTGCTGCCCGGGCTTCCACCCTGATGGGTATCAGAAAGTGGGACTCAGGCTTGGGCCTGCTGAGCGAGGGGAACACTTGGTCTCCCCATTTAAAACAAGTGGATTTTTGCTCTTCGAATGTAGGAAACCTAATTACACTCTGGTACTGTCTCTTCAGTCTTACCCAACACAGAAAAAAACAGTGACAGAATCTGAAAGGCCAGAAAAGAGAAAAGAGTCCCTAAGACCTAATGAATCCAAACTAAACACCTCTCCACAGAAATGTCAAACATTTCTCTTAGCACAAAACAAGGCTTAAAGAATTCCCTGCTTTTGTCTCTGGCCTAATTCCTTAAGCAGTGAGGGGGATTTTCCTCTGGGAGTGTTATTTCACAAAGAACGAAACAGCAAATAAACAAAAGACTCTCAAAGAGAGAGAGAGTATAAATAAAATTCATGACTCTTTAAAGAGTTTACACTGAAAGAATGTGAAGGATTATTTACAATTAAGCAGAGCCTCTAGAATACAGTTATTATATATATTAAACAAAGAATCAGAGTTCATTTCATTTTGTTCACAAGAAAGTGCACCTGGATTTTCTGAGGTTAAAAAAAATTATGAAACTTCATTTTTTCCCAAGATCGTTCCGTTGCTTTTTCTGGTGTACAGATGCTTGAAACTTTTACACATTGAATAGAACATTTTAAACTTCACTTATACATTATTTTTTAAAGCTGCCAGTGATGAGTATTGCTATTTGATTAAAAAACTAAATCAGCCTGAAAGACGAAGTTCCAAGCAAAAATGTTGCCGTGCGTGTGTTTAAAAGGAATTTTCTCACTTAACAAACATCTTTAAAATGAGTGTTGTTAGTGGCGGAAATATTCTTTGGGTCGAACAAAGGAAAAGTTGTCAGCTATTAAGGAAAAAAAAGTTTAAATGAACAGAAAAGTAGAAGAAAGAACAAATTTAGAGCTATCTAGTTTTCTGGCAAATGGCAGGATAATACAATGGGAGTAGTTAATATTAGAATTGAGGTTAGAGAGGAGGGTAAGATGCGTCTGAAACAAATGTAAGATTTTGTGTTAATGTAATAGGCAGACAGAAATAAATGGCTATTAAGATGAAGCAGCAAAGGCTAAAGAAACCACTTGATTATAAATTATAGAGCAATTAGTCCTCTTTTCAAGTGTGTGTGTGTGTGTGTGTGTGTGTGTGTGTGTGTGTTCCAGGCATTTGAATTCTACCTTGAGTGTGACTTAAACCAGTGCCCAGAGTACTGTTAAAAGCCACAGCACAGGTAGACGGATGGAGTTCCCAGGCAGAGTCCTAGTAAAGTGCAGTGTTCTTGATGCTTCAGTCATGGGCCTGGCAGCTGTGGGCGCAAAGGAGGGAAGCGTTTGCAGTTTACAGCAACGTTTCGATTGAGTTTCGTCCTCCTGACGCGCCAGTCTCAGTCAACTATCTTGGTCCACGAGATTCAGAGAACAGTGCTTATATTTAGCATCTGTTGCCCCCAACTCCAACTTTGCTACTAATAAAATTCAGCTCTATGGAAAAGAATTTGAATTCCAGCTGGGCAGTTTTCAAAATAAGATGAAAAGTTAAGCAGGCAATTGGTGTGTATTTAGGGCTCAAAACACCTTGCCCCCTAGAAGACTTGAAGGAGTTAATCCCTTCTCAAGATAATCCACTAAAGAGCAACGTTCATTATGATGTTAAAAGCGAGGATCAGTGCCGGGGAGCCTAACAATAGGACGGGGGGCTTTGCGGCCCCCACCACATTCTTCCCAGGTTAGAAACAGAAACGGGTGTGATTCCAGCTGAAAAAGAGAGCAGGACTTTGCTCTTCTGTGAAATATTCAGATGGAAGGAAGGGGGTGGGGGGTGGGGAACCGACCGCAGGAACGGCAGCTCTAGAACTCAACAGTGACGGAGTCTGGAAGCACTTTCGATTTCCTTCTAAAGTGAATTTTGGATTAAATTGTACTCATTCACCACCCGCCTCGGCCTCCCTGTCCCACCGTAATATATTCAATGAACACAAAACTCACCATCAACAATGACCAAATCTGCATGCCAAAGTTGTTACTTGGTCAAGATTTGATCCTGTAAGGTGTTACGTTTTAAATTTATGGTCAGACTTTGTTTCTTAAAGATTCTTAATCATTTTCCATAAGGATGGAGACAAAGTATTTAGTGCTAGGAAGCAAATGAATCTAAAAAGCCTGATTCAAAATCTTGTTTTTACTACATTTTAGAATGTTTGGTAGTATTGGTGATGCAATTTACTGCCTTCTATTGCTTTTAAAATATTGTATACGAAGGTAGTTTTAAAAATAAAAAGATTCCTATAAAAATCTTCACTATGAGCATTAATCGTAGGTACATCAGGATGGTGAAATTGGCCATCCCAGACTATAGGAAATGTTTTGTTTTCTTTTTTATTAAAAGTATAAACATAGTTTTTGAGATAAATATTCTTACCAGAATGGAAAGAAGACAGGGAAAGTGTGTTTCAAGTGGAATGGGCTGTGACTCATGAAAATATGTTAGTGTTCTTTGCCTCAGGTGATGTCTTTTGTGTTCCGGGCAGGTGTGCTCTGAGGACCCCAAGTTGGGGGGGAAGACCTCAAGGAGATGGAGGTGGATGAGCACAATTCCGGGGGAGGGGGTGCGGCTGGGCATGTGTCGGGTGGTAGCAAACCATGGGAACGAGAAGGACTATTTAGAAGAGAAATAAGCAGTGGCCACTGTGATTTCGATTTTGATGGGCTGAAAAAAAGCCACTGGGAAACATTGGTAAGACAAAGACCTGGAAGGGGAGAAAGCATATCCAATACGTAAATAGAAGCCCTTGAAAGATGGTCAAAGACCTAATATTAAATAGACAAATATTAGAAGCCCGTATTTTAAGCAGAATTTTATTAATATTTTGTTTCCATGAGAAACATCATGGAAAGGGAAGAACTTCTGAGGTTCGAATTTCAGCACTTTTCAGTGACATGACTTGCTTCTGTTTCTTATTACGGGATATGAGAATAACTACACCCTAACCACACAGGTTAGTGTAAAGTTTCTTAGAGACAGAGAGCATATCAAATCTTACGTTATCACAATACCCTGGGGGTGATGGATGGAGGCCGGAAGTCCGGCAGACCCTTTACACACTTCCTGTATGACTTTGGGCAAGGCCCTTGTTTCCCTAGATCAGAGGTTGGTCATCTATGAAGTGAGAATGATACCAACACAGAGGGTTGCTGGGAAGATAAAATGATACAGTTCATAAATGACCCATTGCTTGGCCTGTGACAAGCCCTCCATTAAGTTTAGCCAAAATGACAAAAACAAATAAAAAATACACAGATTGTAAAATGTCAGATATAGAGAAAAATGCTAAGAGCCCAAGCGCAGTGCACGTGCATAAGTCACAGGGCAGAAGGTTCTATCAGTGAATGACCCAGCCTTCTGCGTTGAGGAGACAGTTTGTGTTGGGTTGGAAGAGCGAAAACGGTGCTCCTTCACAAACAGGCTAAAGACTGAAGCTGATGATTTTTCACCTTCCTAGAGTACCATGCATTGGATAAGTGTTCAGCAACTCCTAACTGAATTCATTTGACAAAATAAAAGAAAAAAAAAATATGGGTCAAGGAATCTTAGGTTAATAAGCAATCCTGGATTCACAGCTTAATCAATAATGATTTGCAGATTCATTACCCCCTGACTCTGAGTGGGCCTTGCTGGCTGCTTGGTTATTTTTGAACTTTACTGAGTCTTTTCCTCTTTAATGGAACGAAGCTGGGCAGTCTCTGTTTTATTGTTAAATTTCAGTTTATTCACAAACATTTCCGTTTCTGGTCAGCCCTTTTAAAAAGTCATTCATTTATTGACCCCTCATCCTTTCTTATCTCCTAAAAAAAAAAAAAAGGAAGTTCAATGAGAACAAGCTCTTCTTGGCCAGAAGAGAGAATACATTTCTGTCAGTTGACCCAATAATTCCAGCTGCTCATTTTGGCCATTAAAGGCCACTTTGGGGGAAGGCGGACACAGCCCTGGGTCCCATGGGCCATGTGCGTCTCTCCAACATGGCACCTTGCTTGTAGGGAATGGACTTTCACTGTGGGAACAGACAATCATTGGCGAAATAGGGAAAATATGTGGATATGAGCAAAACGGGACACAGCGAGGTATCAGGAAGTTAACCACCTAATGTCGTCTGTCACCAGTCCCTCTTCCTTGTGACTGCATGTTTGTACACCTGTCTTTGAAAGAGGTCAGTAGAGATATTTTTCAAGTAGATGCCACGTATTATCAATGAGAGAACTATTACTATCCCACAGAATTACTGCTGCACACATCTATATTGTGAGGCAAGAGGGAAGTTGAAATGCAGTAAAAGTCATATTTGACTAGGTAATTTTTATTTTCTGAGAAAATAAACAACGTGGCGAGTTAAAGTGTGTTGCACACACCAGCTGTCTACTCATTAAGATGTTTTAAATTCAATTAAATATTAAATTATAAAAGCCACAAGGGGCAGTACAAGGATTCTTTTTAACATCTAACCAATTTAAATGTTTTTTGATAATTATGGGAATATCCAAATCGCATCAATTTTTATACCTAAAGCAACTCAATGATTTCAAACTGAGGGTTCTTAAAAGGCAAACTAATTTCTTTTCTCCACCACTTTGCACAGCTGGAGAAACTATCTTCTATCATGTTCAGAAATACCTTTGCTGTGTAGACACCTTGCCAGCATAACCCAGATCGTTTTAACCCCTCCAACCACAGACTCACGGTGGCAGGCAGGCTAGACGGTGATGGTCCTTCCAGGTGAGTCTGCTTGCTGGTATTCACACTCCTGGGTAAACCCCTCCCTGTGAGTGTGGGCCTGTGACTCACTTTTAACCCATAAGAATGGCGCCAAGGGGATGGGCTATCATTCCTGTGATTCCATGACCTAAGAGTACAAATTCTGTCTTGCAGGCCAACTCCCTTTCCTGCTGGCTGTGAGGAAGCCAGGTGCTGTGAGGGAGAGACCCACGTGGCAAAGGACTGAGGGCAGCCTGTGGCCAGCAGCCAGTGAGGAACTAAGTCTTTTAGTCCCCAAACCCCAAAGAGACTGAATGACGCCAACTAACAACCATGCGAGTGAGCTTGGGAGTAACTCCTTCCCCAGTTGAACCTTTAGATGAGATCCCAGCTGAAGCCAGCGTCTTGATTACAGCCTTGTAAGAGCTCCTGAAGCAGAAGACTCAGCTAAGGGCTGTCCTGATTCCTAACCCGCAGGCTATGAAATCATAAAATGTGTTGTTTAAGCTGCTAAGTCTGTGGTAATTGTCAGGCAGCAATAGAGAACTAATACACACACACACATACACACACACACACACACACACACACACACACACTTTTAAAATCCTCATGATTTTTTTAATCTTAATTTTTACTTTGTTTTCTTGAAGAGTCACGTGTGACCTGTGCCAACTTAAGATTTATTTGGAGCCCTTGGTTTTTCATTTGGCAGAAAAACACATCCAGGTTGCCGGTAGAGTAGTAATGTCCACTCCTTCATGAAGCTGAAAGACTCACATGAAACAGACATGATAAGAAATTTCAGGGTGGTAGAACAGGGTAAAGGGGATCAAACATATGGTGATGGAAGGAGAACTGACTCTGGGTGGTGAACACACAATGTGATTTATAGATGATGTAATACAGAATTGTACACCTGAAATCTATGTAACTTTACTACCAATTAAAAAGTATCTACCAAAACAAGGCTCATTCACCTTTAGGAGCCTCACATTTTCCTACGAAACGGAATATTCCACTTACCTCACGATCTAGCTGAGATGGCCTGTGTTTCTCTACCTGATCGTGCCACCCTCTCAGCCCCAGAATGGGCCACTCTTGTCCCCAGCCTTTTATGTTCTTTCCTTAGTATCAGTGGAACAGGGCTTTCGTATGTGGGCTCGAATGCTTTAGCAGAAATACCCGGGTACTTCCCAGAAGAACTACTTGTCTCAGACCACCAGTTGCCAGAGCAGGCTCGCCTCACCGACAATTACCATGACACATTCCTGGCTGTGCACTGAATATTTTGCCAAAGACAAACACCCAGACAGGGACAGGGAAGGCTTTCCCCACCAGGTCCAGAAATGAGTGACGAGAATTTCATTAGTCAAGGAGATGTCTATCGAAGCAACGCCACAGTGATTTCATTGCTGCCTAAGTGGGGAGCTTTGTCACACAGGCATTTGTTTGCTTTTAGTCATTCTGTGGTTCTCTCGGTGGTATAGACACGCAAAGATAATTTTATTTTTTGAAAAGTTCAAATGCTTGCTTAAAAACATAAGGGAATAAAACTTAATTAACAAAAATAAGTTTTCCTTGCTGTGTAGCCTATCCAGAAGAACTCGGGCATAATATGAGAGATGTTCTTATTAATTATTAATACCAATCATTAGCTAGCGTATCCTTTAATCTGGAAGGGGAAACAAGGAACCTGACATACATTACAAACAACTGCTTTTGTTCACTTGCGTTTTTGTAGAGGAGGTGCACCATGGATCTGGAAGGCTGTCTTGTGTGGCATGAATATGTCATATTAGTGCCTTTTTGGACATCAAAGAAGGTCATGGTACCTTGCTGATTCCAGAAATATCACTGCACCGTCCCTTTCAAATACTGTCCAAAATGACCAATGTTTTCCCCTCTCCTAAATTCATAACGCTTGTTAATCAACAACTTTTGAGGCATCTCATTTGATACCAATTATCTCTCAGACGTAGCAGTGTCTCTTTGGTACCGAGCACACGTATCATTTCAAGTTTCAGTTCTCGAGTCTGATAAAACTAATAAACCCACACTCTGCCAGAGGTGGCCATTAAGCTGGTAAAATGGTTTTCATCTTAATTGGATATGAGCAGTGTTATCACTAATAACCCCAGGACACTTCTAATTGGACTCTCTTTTTTTTTATTTTTGAAACACTAATCTCATTGATCAGCCTTAATTTCTCCATTTCCCACTCTCTGAACCCAAATCGTGAAATGCGAATATAGAAATATTCGCATTTCACGAAGTTATTTCAGTATTATTTCTTTGTATTAAGCCAAAAAAAAAAAAAAAAAAAAAAAGCGTAATCGGTTTTGTAAAAATAAATGCTTCCTTTGGCAGTTTTCAGAAAAACCAAATAGTAAGACTTTGTTGTTGGCATTGCAATTACGCCTTGAATGCAGCTTAGTGAGCTGTCAGTTTCACCTAAGGATACTGCATTCTGAATTTTCAGTCATTTCTAGAAGACAATAGTCTCCTGGGACTGTTGAATTATGTGTTGTGATTTTAGTGCCAGTTACGTATCAGAAGGAAACACTGTTTAAAAAGTTATCACATGCGTAAGTGCTAGATTTTTGTTTCATCTCGATTTCACAAATATTGGTGAATACATATGAATGTGACAGACATCTGGATGCCCAGATAGTTAAGAGATGAAGAGATGTGACGAGACTCCTCCCGCAGAATGATGCAGTTGGTTTCTGGTAAACATACGCACTGACAAACACACAAGGAGATTAACACTGGATTCTGCTATGCCACCAGATCGGTTTCCTCACGTGCAAAAATCAAGGAAATATTTCTTTTTACTAGTCTTTTTCAGAGTCAGTAGGCACATAGTTGGCACTCAAAGAATAAGAAAATACATAAAAGGTCTAGGGGGGATTCATAAAAAAAGAAGAGAAAAAAGCCTGTCTGATTCAACACACCAGAAGTTTTCCCCCTAAAAAGTGTAAAAGCTGAAGGTTACTTAGGTTTTCATTGTTGAAAATCGTCATGTGAGCCATTCCTTGGCAGAATTTATTCATTTCTAATATTTTTTTTCTGGAACAATATGTATATTTTATCAGCCAAGTGTGGCCTGTATAATTATTATCTCTATTCCCATACAATTAAAAGCCTCTATGTAGCTATCATTAAAGAATTATGGATGCGCAGAAGAAATGCTTACCATATCTCCAATTCGTAAAATGACAATAGAAAAACTACTCATTAGTTTATATTTACATTTCTGGGAATTAAATTAGCAATACCAGGAGCACAGATGAAGGTCAAAGGGGTTTCATAGAGTCTTTTCTGATATCAACACGATAGTGAAACCACATCTGCCTTTTGTGTTGACTTAGAAAATTATGTATTATTGTTACTCTAAAAGGCAGTGAAACTGTCAGTCTTGTGTGTGTATATATGCTTATATCCTATATTAATATGTAGGAGGTATGTGTATGTCATATACACATGTATGTATGTGTGTGTATATATGACATATAGGTGTATACAGAAAAAAGGATATATGTAGTATAAAAATACATACATATATAGTTATATATATGTATATATAGATATACATGCACACACAAACATATACATATGGTGATGATTTTATAGCTTGCCTTAGTTCTTTAGTTCTTTTGGGACTCATTCTTCGCTTTTTTTAGTTTGAAAGACGAAAAGTACGTGACTTCTTCATGAGATTTTTGAAGTGGTGAAGTATGTGTATATCCAAATCCTAATTTAGATGTGCAGGTTATTTTATATGTACATATTGCTTTGTATGTACGCTTTATTTACATATTACACATATCGTATCCTATGGTATCGTATGCTACCATATCAGGCACTGTGAGAGCCAAGTAAGGCACGTTTGTGGGCTAATGGAAACTCCTGGGCTCAGTGGGCAACCTTTGGGGCACGAGGTCTATGTTCTGTTCGGGGGTAGTCAGAATAGCTGAGGGTTGGGGGGGTGTCATGACAGGGCATCTGGCTTAGTTCTTGTCCCATCATAGAAGCTAGTACTTCAGTGCTTGCTAAATAACACTCCTCCAGGCTCCAGTTGTGCACCCCTAGGATTCACTGCAATATTAGGGTCTCAATCAGTGTTGTTAGAACTGAAAGGAAAGCTGGGCCTGCTCACAGGAAACGGGACCACACCACACTCTTCCTACTTCCGCCCACCATCGGAGCACCTGACCCGCTCAAGAAGGAACCATTTATGTGACATCCACAAGCGTCCCTATCTGTGCCTTTATTCACACTAGGAATATATGCTTTAGAAGAGTACAAATCCTTGAGGGGACATTTTCAGTTTGACAGGAGTCAGTGTCTTTCAGTGTCTTTTAAAACCAATCCTTCTGAGGCTGAGAAGGCTGTAAGATGGAGGGTGAGGATACGTCCTCTTCCTGCTACCCACCACCCCATCCACAAGCCTCCCAGGCTGTTTGTCTGTGCTATATACTAAGGCTCTGACTAATATTTCCTTTAAAAAAAGATTTCTTTGGCAATGAGAAGTTATCTGAAAAAATCAAATTCCAGCACTAAAGTTTTAAGCATCGATTATTTCTAATCTCCATTTTCTGCATAAATTGTGTTTTTTTCCCTAGTTATGCCTAAATCTTAGAAAAATAAAAAGAGGCAAAGAATTGGCGTCTCCCTGCTCCTTTCTTTTCCAACACAGAACTATATGCTGCAGACGTCTCAGCTGGATTCTGGCATGGTAAGCCGCCCCCTAACCCACTGACACGACGCCCATACTGTTTTCCTGGCAGGATGGTTCTGTGCCCATCTGCTCGGATGCACCATGCCAACCAAGTGCAGGCTTAGCAGGAGGGCCAGTGGCACGGGAGTGAGGCAGGTCCGCACTAGGGCCCGGTGCCAGAGCACGTGACAAGGGATCACGTTTGTCGACACCGTAGGCAAAGGACCATCAGCAAACATTCGGATCCTCTGCCCCCATTCATCTCCCTTCTGGGAACTGGCAAACTGGGTATACAGACCTGGCTGACGGGGAGATTCCTGAGACTTCCTTCTTGAAAAAAGAACCACTGTCTGTTTTTTCTTCCCCTTCAGACTGTAGGGAAACCAGCCCCATACCACACCTCCCTACGTGGCCACTGAATCTCGGTGTATTTTCAGGTTGGGTCAGGTGTCCTCAAGCTTTGAATAAGTCTTAGACTCTGCTCCGCTTTATTCTCTGTGCCTCTCCTTCTAATCCTCCTTCCCTTCCTCTTACTTCTGTTGGGGGCATGTATGGACATCCGAGGGCTCCTGGCCTCAGTCAGACGCACGCCTTCTCCTGGGAGGGGGCGGTTGCAGGTTTCTGACACGCTGGGACGCTGGCACATACACGTGTGTGCCACCAATGTGGCCACATTAAACGTGCGCAAGCACGTGCCCCCCACAGCTCCTCAGAGCACGTACTGTGCTACAGTGCAACAGTCCCTAACTTTTGTTTAAAAATCAGGTACCCCTTTAATTATCTGCTTCTGAATCCCCAGGAAAAAAACACCCCATTCCATTTAGTAAGTACGTTGTGTGGCTTAATTGATGATAAATGTGGGGGTTCGTAGGCTTTTCCAATTGTAGGAAATAGGTGCAGGGCTTCCGCTGCTCTCTTTGGGAAGTCTGAAGACCTATGAGGCCCCTGATTTCAGGCCACTGCTATGGTGCACTGGACAAGAAACCCAGAGACAGGGACGCTGGTGGAGCCACAGCTGGGAGACTGTTCCCACAGTCTTTATTTCCTCATCTGGGAAGTATAGCACCAGTGACCGCGCACAGCTTCTGTTAGACCCATGGTTTCACCTCTCCTGGATCTGAGCCCTGCGGGACACGTGGGCAGATACCCATCCATCTGTGGCCTTCTCTTGTCCCCTGTCCTCCCAGCGGTTCTTCTGACTTGAAGTGTGTAGTTCTTTCCCCATCATATGTGTACGGACCAACAGAAGAGCCTTGGGAAATCCTGAAGGAAATCCCAGAGGTGTGTGGGAGGAATTTAGGGCCAGAAATGAGATCTCCTGCTTGGGAAGAGTCAATGGCCAGCCACGCACATCTCTCACTAGTAGAGCTCTTAATGATTAAATGGCGCTTAAAATGGCGACATCAAAGACATACAAATCAGGGTGTGGGGCTGTGTTGTGGGTCTACAATATCTGTTAGCACTGCTTAAGTATTTCTTCAAACATGGTATTGAGTCCAAGAGTCTACTTAATTATTATCAAACTAAAAACAGGTTACATTCCGAAGATATTTTGCAAACAATAGATTCTAATATTTACTGGTGGCTTCCATCCTTTCAACAAACTTGTATTAGGGAGCAGCTGGTGTCTGCAAGCCTAAACTATAAAACCGGTGTTTAGAAATGGGACTGATAACTCTCCTACTCGTTTACTAGATTGCACTAAGGGAAAGATTTCACTTGATCATGTCTCACACCAGAAGGCACAGAAATGCACAGACCTGGAAAACCTACGGCATGTATACCATCTACCTAACGTATGGTACCATTTTTGTCTAGACTAGAAGTAAACAGCTGTTGAGGGCATATGTATATGGAGAAAATCTGATTGCAGACAGTAAGTTTGTGTGAGAATAATATTGGTTGTATAGATCATGATAAAAATCACCCAATTTAAATCTAGTGGAAAAATATCTTCTAAAAGGAACAGTCAATTCTTAACCAGTTGGATCAATTCTACTGGAATGAACAGAATGAACCTATTAGCTTTTTCAAAACTCCTGTGAGTCTACATAGAATTCTGTGATTCTATGTAGACCACATCAAAAAAAAAAAAAAAAAAAAAAAAAAAAAGTTCAAGTGGATATGGATGAGTGTGTTACAAATGAATCAGTTTTGGCCTTAAGATACAATGTTTCATGTTGAACTCATGTCTCAAAAAGGGAAGGTCTAACTAACTGAAAGGGAATGAATACAATTTTATTGCTATTGCAGTTGTATCTAATATCCCAAGAAAGGTTTACTCGAACAGCAACGCATCGCTCAGCCTACCCTGGGTGGACATGACCAGGAGGGCAGCAGCGTGGTGACCCAGAGCCTGTGATGGTGTGAGGTCAGGTGGAGAGGGAACCCGAGGCTTTGCTCCAGGCCGCTCTCCCCAGAGCAGCCCTGACCCTGAGACCTCTTGGCTCGGTCACCACAGCACAATGTTTAAGGTTAGAGACGCACAACGCAGATTCCAACGCTGACCATCTCTGTGTCATTTCACCCATTCCCCCACCTCTCCAAATCTCAGCTCCTTTATTTGTAAGCAACTGATGAAAATTGCCTTTCTGTGGGGATTAAATGAGATGGTGTATGTCAAGTGTCTGACACATTGTGAATGCTTGAGAAATAGGCTAAATATAATTATCATCTATTTATTTTACTTATTTTGGGACTAAATGAAAAGGGATTTGAGCACTTTATAAAAATGTCCCCGATGAACTTAACATATCAATGGTGATAGAATTATTTTTCTTAAGTTGTTTTTGAAACATCAATGAGCAGAGAAATCATCTATAAAGGCTCAAACCCTTAAGTTTTTATTTTTGGCGTGTCTTGGGCCTGCTTATTTTTTCTGCCTTTTTTTTTTTTTTTTGTATGTTATGTATCAAAGAAGATTAGACAACCTAAAAATAATACAGGCTCGATAAATCCACTGAGCTTAAGAATGACTTTCTGAGGCAACTGCCCTTTCTAAAATAAATTTGCAAACAGGATCCTTATTAAAAAAAAAAAATCAGGATTTGGTGAGGCCAAAGAATTTCGGCCATATCAACTTGTCATTCCAAATTTTAAAATATTTAGTCTTACTTCAAGATAAATAGCAACAAGTGAACTTAAGCAACGAAGAAAAATAAACATACAACTTCTGGAAAGTATACAAATAACAAGATGGCTTAAAAATGTTATCAGAAATGTCTTTACTGCTAGCAAGGTCTAAATTAAACAGTGGCCAGGACCGTGTTTGTGTCTTGCGTTATGGTCACCTTGACAGGGGGCCGTCCAGACTGGGGGCAGATAGGCCATTGGAGCCATGGAGGAGGGATCCCAGCTGTCTGCCAAGTAGAGCCTGGCAGGTCTTTGGCAAGACGGCCAAGAGGAGAATGTACTTTGAGGCCACTGGGAAGGCTTGGGGAGAAGGTAAAATGTTTGCACTAAGCAGGAGCGGTTGGGTTGGATGGATTGTACTAGTCCCTCCAGCTGCAGTGATTTTCCTTCCTCCCTCCTCCCCCCCTGCCCCCCCCCCCAGCACCACTTTCCACAGGCTTAGCGGCCTGAAGTTAGGGACGCATGGAAAATCACGGGAGACAGGTGATTATAGAAAAGTCACTTTGACGGCGGAACGCATTGAAACAAGTGTGAGCAATACAAAACCTGGATGGAGGGCACATCTGGGGCTGAGAATGGTTTCATCGGGCGACCCTGTCTTCCTCAGGTTACCTGATCAAGCATCCAGCCCTGGTGGGAGCCTTGAATTCAGATCTCTCCACTGTCCTCTGTGACCTATGGCCCTGGGCTAGGTGTATGCTGGTGTTTGGCAGGCAAGCTCTTGCGTTTTGTAAAATAAACATATACAAATTGGATTGTGAGGCTAGATGATTTATTACTATAATTATATCATTATGCAACTATATATTATTATTGTTAGTATTTTTGAGTTTGCAGTCTGCCAAGTCCATTGCCCTGAAAGATAGTTTTATTTTGTACTAATATTTACTTCCCATCTAGGTTCTCAGTGAAGTCTGCTGAAATCCCAGGTCCCACAAACCTATGCTTCACGATATTCTTTTAAACCCAGCATTTTTTTTTTCAAGTTAGGAATATTTTTTAAAACATCTCAGGAAACTCTATTAGGAGAGTTTAATTGGGAAATCACTTCAAGGACTACGTGGGCTTGTTCTGTTCACAGGAAATGGGTTTAAGAGAATGCTTTTAGGGACACATTGCTTTTCAGTTTGATCTAACGTTCCAGCATCCAGCTTTTTCCATATTAAGATTTATTCTCTATAAAAGCAGGAGTAAGTACAGAATGAAACCATAGCATAATAATTTAAGTGATTGCTATGGAAGGATGTTTATGGTGACAATTTTTAAAATCCACATTTTGAATAATCTCCTGTTGTCTTAAAACTCAGAATACTTCTGAGTTATAATAATAACTCATTAATGAGGCAGACCCCCCAGTAGTTCATTTGTCTGTTATAGCCCCTGTGCTCTCCTCTATCCTTCTACTACACTGTCCTCCTGCTGGGGATTTGTATCTGTGGCTCCCTCTTTCTGGAACATTCTTCTGCCCAGATACACTTGTGGCTCATTCCTGGGCTTTGTTTGGTTTTGTGCTCTCATGCCACCTCCTCGGAAAGACCTGTGTGAACACGCTCTAGGGCATGACCTCCCGACCCTCCTCATGCTCTGACCTCCCTTAGTTCCTCCTGGGTCCGCTGTTTCCCGGACAAGAACAGACGCTGCGTGGGGGCACTGTGCCTCGCCCAGAACTTAGCCCCCATTCCTAGGAGCGCATCTGTCACTCAGGGGACAGTAGAGAGCCTTTGCTGAGAGAACACACAGACCCCTGCACACGGCTGGCGGGCTGTGATTCCTCTCCGCTCCTGTTTCTCTGTAGAAAAGAGCCAAAGATCTTCCCTCGTACTGCAAACCCTCCCCCAGAACGGATGGGACGTCAGCCTGTGAACCCCTCCCACCTCTGCGCCCTCACAGCGGGCTCTCCTGGTCCTTCCACGATGCTACAATGTGTGGGGACAAGCGATCCACCCAGGAGTGAGACCAACCAGTTGGGCGAGCTGGATCCCCCTTCTCCGAGGGGCCTGGCGATGGCACCCCCGGCAGCATGAGCAAGAGGAAAAAGCCTGTGCTCAGAGCCCCATGACCTCGTCTGCTTCACCTTCAACTTTCTGCAACATCATCTATACCAGAAACCATCACTCAAAGCCACTGTCTAGCATAAGGTTTACATGCTGAGGGTTGCAAAGGGAGTGTCAGTGTCTTAGAGAACAAGGTCACGTTCAAGGCCTGCTCTTCTAGGAGTAGGGGTCACGCAGGGCGCTGCAGGGGGCTGATGCTGGCTGCATCTCGGCAACTGGAAGTCCTGATATCTCTCCCTTGACCTTGGGCTCACCTTGACTTCTCTGGGGTAGGCTGGACGTGGGATCTCCTCATTTTCTTAAGTGAAACAGCTACGTTTTCCTTGAGGTACTTGGGTTAGTGGAAAGAACATAGGCTCTGGGGTTAGGTAGATGGGTTTCGACTGTGGCCATATTCCTTCCTAGCCCTGGGATCTCAGGCAAGTTGTTTAATGTCTCTTGATTGTCCCTTCGTTCATCTAAGTAATGGGGTTATAACATATCTCCTATGTCTGGCTTTTTGGGGGTTGACACATTGAAACAGCAGATGGAAGACACCACGCTGGTCCAACATAAACAGGCAAAAAACGTACTTTCTGGGGTACCCTACGTCTTCTCTCTCTGTGTGGAGGGATTAACAATTCTCCTTAGCACCAATCATGTGTGACTACATTTAAATGCAAGTTCCTTTCCACCAGCCTGCAACCACGTGGAGTTTGTCTTTCCCCAATTGGCTGAATGAGGTAGAGGGCAAAGAAAAGCAAATGACAGTAACAACCCATAAGCACTCCTGCCTCCACAGAGATCTCCTTGTAACCAGATAGCTTTCTTCCAGCCGCATGTGTGAGCTAAATTTACCGAGTCAGTGAAGAACCAAGAACGAAATGCCACGAGAAGACAACCCGCCTCTGGGTACTGAATCTCCTTACCTGCGAGAGTCTTAAACAAAAATTAAGATCTCCAGTTTTCATTTTGAAGCATTCCATCACAGGCAGTGTCCAGAATCATATTGTTACACACATATTAAACATCAGGCTAGAAACTCTTAATCCAAAATGATTGCCTCACAACTAAATGAAAGCAACCAGCTTCGTTTGGATAAACAGGGATACACACACTCATTAAAGGTTAATGTGAAGTAAAGAAGAGCACGACTTACCTGCCTCCTCCATTTTGCCGGCATCGCTTCTGTATTCTTAGGTTGGTTGCGTTCTCTCCTCCCCCAGAAGTTCATCTGCTCGCTGTCTTGCCAGCCAGTGCTGTGGGGTAAGAGGAACACAGCTGAGCTCGGTGTAGCTGAACCTGGATTCAAGTCCTGGCCCTGACACTGCAGAGATTCGTGACATACCTACCTTCACTCTGAACTTCAGGAAACTGAGCCCCAGCCGAGTTGCTATTGCCCTTCCCAAGGTCTGGAGGGGATTAAACCAGATAATGTCTGCAAAGGTCGGGGATACAGGAGGCACTAAATAAATGGCAGCTGCTATTATTATTGTAATCATGCTCTTCTCTGGGGAAAAGACTGAGGGGGGCTGTCACCCTCTGCCTCTTTATTTACATTAAAGGAGCTAAGCCATGTAACCACCCTAATTCTGGTGCATGACGTCCAGACAGTGGACCCCACGAATTAAGACATTTTAGCATCTTGCTGCTTTTTCAATGTTCTCGAGGGGGGCATAGGTATAGCCTTAGCTTGGTAAACAGGTTGGTTAACTTGCTTCATGCCCCAGGCTTTATTCCTGGTCATTGCCTTCCCTTCTACTCCAGACTTTCAACTTGCCCCTTTCCATTTTCATCCTCTTATATGAAGAATGTCCTCTTTCTCTTCAACCAATTCAGGTTCCTTATCTACAGATGTTGACATCTAACCTTCTTAAGATGCTTTTCCACGGTTCAATCACCATTCCTGCACATACCCGTTCCTAACCTTTCCATAAACTTGGGCTGGAACAGTGGTTCTCACAGAGGGTTATTTTGCCCCCCACCCCCACCCCCTGGAGACATCTGGCAATGTCTGGAGACACTTTTGGTTGTCACACTGGTTGAAGGGATTGCTAAAGGTATCTAGTGAGTAGAGGCCGGAACTACCGTGTTTCTCAGAAAATAAGACCTAGCTGGACAATCAGTTCTAATGCGTCTTTTGGAGCAAAAATTAATGTAAGACCTGTATAGTATAGTATAAGACCTGTATAAGTATAATATATACTGTATAATATAAGACCTGTATAGTATAAGGTCTTATTTTACTATAATATAAGACCCAGTCTAATATAATATAATATAATATAATATAATATAATATAATATAATATAATATCATATCTGAGTCTTATATTAATTTCAATTGCAAACATCCTGCAATGCACAGGACAGCTCCCATAACACAGGATTGTCCATCTTAAAATGTGAATAGTGGTGCTGAGGTTGAGAAACTCAGAGGTAGGGTGGCTGCAGACTTTTTCAATCATGCTGGGACATTTTGGGGGTGGGAAAGCACAGCTGAGCATAGTCAGCAGGGGTTAGCTGGGCCTAGCTTTGCAGCCATGGGGGGGGGTCTATGGGCCCCTCTTGGGGTTCATTTCTTTTGAACTGATCAGACATTGTTGGGAAGTATAATTCTAATTTGCTTTCTTGACTTGCTTATGGCCTGTTCCGCCAATTAATCTCTTAGGTACCCAAAGGTAGGCGCTGCGGGGCTTCCCTCTTCCCCTCTGCTTTTACAGAGTACCTACGTGATGAAGCTTCTCGACCGACTGTGCTTATTTATGAGCAGAGATTTCTGCTAATTTTTGTCCTTGACAAAATTACTATAAACTTTTCACCTGTCAATTCCATTAGTCATCAGAAATGCGGATGAAATGATGGAGACGAGTTCACCAAGGACCACTGCTCACAAGGTAGAGAAGTTTCTATCTTCTAGGACATGGAATTTATTGAAATATGCTAAGCAAGGCGCCATCCCCTTAACTGGTGCTCATTTAAATCACTCATGTTTATTGTAAATGTTCTTACTGCACAAAATGTGCATCTATTTAGGTAAAACTGTATCCTGTAAAGCATGGTTTCTACCTGTAAAATGAACAAAAATATATAAAGTTCCCCCAAATCCTATCCAAGACATAATAGGTGAATAAGAAATGTTAGTTCTGTTTGCCTTCACATTCCATGTCACACTTTAAGAATAATTTTAAGCCCTTTAAATGGATTTTATGAGTGTTTGAAGTATTGACTCCAGGGGTACTTAGAGTCACTGAGATGGTTAACGCTGGCTTGGTACAGTAGTTGTCTAGGCCGGTGTCACAGAGCACCACAGGCTGGGCCCCGTCAACAACAGAAATTTATTGTCTCACAGCTCTGGGGGCTGGAAGTCCAAGATCAAGCTACCGGCAGCTTTGGGTCCTTCCGAGGGAAGGGTCTGTTCCAGGCCTCTCTCCTTGGCCATCTAGTCCTTCTGACTCTTTACGTATTCTCTGTCTCTATGTCTAAATTTTCCCTTTGTAGGAGGTCAACAGGCATATTGGATCAGGGCCCACCCTGATGAACTCATTTTAACTTGATTCCCTCTGGAGAGACCCAATCTGCAAATGAGGTCCCATTCTGGGCTATTTGGGGTGGGGACTTCAACATACGCACTTAGGGAAAGGCAGCTCAACCCGTAACAGTTAATAGCTAAGGAAATGCCACCAACGGATTATAAGCTAAATTTAAATTTCGTGGAATCATTGTATAAGACCTTGCTGCACAGAGAAAACTGTGGCGGCATTGCAGCTTGGAAATATGACTGATGAGTCTTGGGTTACTGTAGGCCACTGGAAAATACTTTACAGCAGTTTATCCTTTAAAATATTGTACTTCCCTGAGGAAATCGCATGGATCAAAATGTTACCATCTGTCTTCTCAGCATCTTAAAATATTTTGCCATGTATTTATTTATTTGTTTCTCCTCCGAAAAATCTCTTGAGTCGGATATGGGACACCCTATAGGTGACAAAACAGGTGAATGAACGTTAAGATCATTTGTTTCATACCATCTTCACTTTCTAGAAGCAGAAATAAATGTGTCTGCCTTTGCTTTATTGGAGGTATGTCTGCCTGACGGGTTAGCGCATGAAAAAGATTATGGGATTCTAGGTTTGTTGATGTTTAAAAGGATCGTATTTATGAAGTAATCAGGGCGGAGGTGGGCCTCCGGGGAAAGCCCACGGATCTACCTGGCTGGGCCCTGAGCCAGGTGAGGGCTTTGGCTTCCCCTCAGCTTGGAACACACTAGAAAGCTGCTGTCTGACAACTAGACCAGGATAGGAAGAGGAAATTTAAAGATACATATCGTTGCATATCTCTTTGCATATATTTAAAGATACCTATCTTTAAATTTCCTCTTCCTCTCCTTATGCGCGTGTATAATGTAATATCAGTATATTATAAAGTGTGTGTTTGATATCTCTCTGTCTTGTCTGTTCGAAAGGAGTGGTGGGCAGGGAGCTGGGCCCTACCCCCAGTCACTGAACTTGCTCAGAGGCTGCAGGTAACCCCCTTGGCCGCCTGGGCACCTCTCTGCTTTCTCAGCTGTGAGGTCAGAATATCAGTCTGGGTGCCACCAAGCCGCCCCCCCCCCCCCATAATGTCACAATCTTATGACAGAGACTGCTCCACATATGAAAATCCATTGTCATGTGGCTAACCCTAATGCTGAATCCTTTTCCCTGGCCTGTCCCTAACTGACACTTGTTGGGGGGTGGGGAAGTGTCAGTGGTTTTCAAACAAAAGATGAGCTCCTCGGGACACCTAGCGCTGACCTTTACACCTTGCCCACCAGCTGCCTCTCCCAGTCCCCATCTCCATTCCTGCTGGCAGAGGGTTGGCCTGGCTGCCACCGTTTTCATGTTGTGAACTGAAAAGTCGGGGAGTAAAAGCCCCTGCACCACTTCTGATGAGTTGCAGCGATTATTAAAATGCAGGGAAGTTACAAGGAGAAGGGTCCAGGGCTGGATTCTTTACACAGACTCCCTTTATCTGCTTCACCCCTTTCCACAGGCAGCCTCCAACTTATCAGCGTCACTAATGGGACAGCTGCTGGTAAACAAGGACGCTGTCCACACCAGTGCCCCAGTCAACGGGAATTTGACTGAAATCTGCCCCTGGCTTAAAGAAACACCACTCTCTTCCTCGCCCCACCGTGTATCATTTATTTATCTCCGCCAGCGTTCCGATAGAGGAGGCTGGCATTGACTTCGGAAATCCCGCTGGGTTAGAAAATTAATAAGGTGCGAGGGACATTCACCCTGGGTCAATGCGAGGGGACTCGCCTGCTCCGCTGGAAACCCATCGGACATATTTATAAAGGTGGAACTGGAAGGCTGCCAAGCGCCTGCATTTAAGTGATTAACAAATGTTTCTCTTTAAGTGGACACCTCTTGTTCTAAATATATTTGACAAGAATGCAGAGAGTCATCTGGAGGGCAGAAAGGGCACAGGCCGGGCCTTTCCCTTGCGAGGCTGGCCGGATCGCAGGCCTGGCCCGGGCCCCGCCACTCCCTGCGCGGTGCCAGGCGAGTTCACGTCGCCGGTGGGCAGGCTGCCAGCGCCAGCGGCTCCCCGCTGTTTAACGACAATGGATTTACTGCGTCTCTGCATATTGGTGTTATTTTGTATAAACAAGGTTAACACTCCTTTTAAATTAAATGCACCACCTGGTGACCGAATGGGCGACCTTGCCAGCTTTCTTCACCTGGCGCGGCGGAGCCCAGGCTCTCGCTCTGATTGCACCTAGTAGCTCTGGTTGGAATCCCCTTTTTCTTCATGTAAATAGAGCTCGTGGAGGCAGCGGGCGGGCCGATCCCTCACGCTCTGACGCCCTCTGGGCGACCAGTCCCGCCAGAGGCGCTAGGTGCGCCCCGCAGGTGAGCCCCGCCCCCAGACCTTGCAAGCCGCACAGGTCTGATCAAGGCTGTGCCCAGGGGCTGCGTGGCTGCCCCGGCACCAGAGCTCTGGGGGCCGCCCTGCTCGCGCAGTAGGGGTCACAGCAAAGTGACAGCCGGCCTTGTGGGCCCTGCCAAAGCTGCCTCCAAAATAGCGATCTCCAGAGGGGGTAACACCGTGAGAAAGGTTCTTTGTGTTTCACTCTAGCGTGGTATTGATCTAATAGAAGGCTCAGCACTTTCCCCACCCTCCAGGAATGTGAACACCTGGAAAAATTCTCCTGGCTTTACATTTGAGGAAATTTAATGGTGTAAAGAGACACAGCAGGAAACCCCGTTTGATATGATCTGTGCTGCTGAGCTGCTCCGGCTTGAAACACTTTGCCTGGGAAAGTCCATTCTGTGAGCAGTTTAAGGATGGCTTGGAGTTAGTTGTTTAGGAAAATTTAGATAGACAGCCCTGTTTTGGAAGCATCTAGAAATTTCATCTAGAGGTTTCCAGCAACATGAACTTCAGTTACTCATTTAATGTATGGCTACCTCCTGAATGGGGCCGAATCATTCAGGAGTCTTTTCTAACTTAGCTTGAATTCTAGACCGTTTTTCTGTCCTGTTGCCACATAAAGAAGGAACTCAGACCTGGCAGGTGCAGTGACTTCCCCAGGGTCACCTGATCCAGAACCCACATCTACCCAGAAATTGTCAGGGAACTTAACTGTTTTCATTCTCAGCAGCATAGATATCACTGGTGGAACAGTGTCTGCGTAAGGTTTTCTTAGCAGCTCAAATTGGCAAAATGACAATGTCTCTATAAATAGGCAAAGTAAGAGGTGATTCCGGTAAATGATATAATTTTAATTGCTAGAAACCTAACAGTTTTATACACATTTCATTAAAAATATGTCTGAACACAGATTTATTAATACCTTTCAATGTATGAGGTTAACATGTGTCCTTTCTTCCAAAATTTCCCTAAAGGGTATATTGTGTGTGTGTGTGTGTGTGTGTGTGTGTGTGTGTGTGTGTGATGGAATAAAACAGCCTAACATTAATAAAATCCATTGTCCATATGAAGTGTTGTAGCCTATTTTTTTTTCTTTTGCAGCCTATTTTTAGTGCTATGAAACCTTTAGTGTGGACATAGAGGGTGCTAGGTTTTGGGGACATGACGAGGAATAAGGCACAATCAGGAAATGCATTAGTTAAGGATGGAGAAATGAATATGTGGGTGAAGGGAGCCTAAAACAGGGGAGAGAGCACAGAACGTAACTCTGGACACCCCAGTGAACTTGACAGTGCTACGCCCGAGGCGACTGCGTTTGTCTGACTCAGAGACAAGTCAGAACAGAACGATAATAACCTTAGTTCATACAGTGAGCACTGTTTGCCAGGCTGTCTCCTGCATGCCTGGCACATCCTCCCTGCAACCCTACCAAGCAGGAACTGTTGTGAGCTCCAGTTTACGTGTGGGGAAACTGAGGTACGGAGAAATTAAGTCACTTTGCCAAGATTTCACAAGGATGGAATTCAAACGCAAGCAATGTGGCTTGAGCCCACACTGTTATGCTGTCTCTCTAGGGTTCTGTGGACTTTGCCACATATCACACATATTATTTTCTCCCTTTCGAACACTCTATCTTTTAGGTACTAGCCATCCCAATTCATTGCCAGACGTTATTATGGACTTGATATGTAATCATCTCATTATCTTCTCTCCCAGAATCCCATGAAAGACATATTTCCTCATTTTACAGGTAACGAAACTGGACCATTTATCATCACCATCATTATCATCACCATCATCAACGTTATGCTCATCATATTAAATAAACTTATTAAACCTAAATCCAGAGAATACTCAGAGGTATCAAATTTTCTAGGGCAGTAAAAAATTTAAATATCCTCTTCCAATGTAAGACCAAATTCCCAGACTTTTCATTTGGAAATATAAGGCACAAAGGCTGCCACGGGGGACACACAGCAAACAAGACAGGCCCATATAGAAATGAACATCTTTACAGAACAATGGAGTTTTGCAAAGAGGCTGGAGCAGAAATTGCTGGAGGGAATAATGGCTGGGAACTGGGGTTGTCAGGAATATAAGAGATACTTTCTTGCTGATCCTAAAGTAGCCCATTCTTAGGGCAAACAGATTATATGGTAACTTCTGGATGCTGCTCTCAGAACATGAAGCACATTACTTCACAATAATTTTTTTTCTTAGACTATTTCCCACGGTGATCCCATCCCCCCTTTTTTCTTACTGCTGCAAGCGTGGCGCTCCCCCCTACCCCCCAGTAAATATACCTAGAGTCAGAAGATCAAACCATTTTTCTGGACCTCAAATCATGTTAAGAAATGAAAGGGTGTTGCTTGGTCAGTGTTTGGTTTTGTTTCAGTGGTTAGAAGTCATATCTACTGATTTTCCAGTGATATAAATAGAGTATTATATAATAATAATAAAGAAAATTAGGAAAATATGGAGAAGAAAAAAGTGACTGAAAGTTCTATTACTGCAAATAGTTTGACATTATTTCTTCTAGTCTTTTCAGCCAACAAGTGAATTCTGTTAAGAAAAAGTACGCACAACTAGGACCAATCTCATGCAGTTTTGAATGCCACTTTTTCACTTCATAAACATTTTCCCACTATCGAATATTCTTTAAAGATTTCATTTTTAATCATTACATAATGTTCATTATAATTGTTTATTATAGTTTTACAGGATACAGATTAATAATTCCCCTATGCCTGGATATGCAGGTTATTTCCAGTTGTTGCGATGACAAATAATCTTGCCTATGTATTTTGGCTGCCTATATTTATCCCCCCTGATATACTCCATAGAAGTGGAGTTATTGGATCAAAAATAGTGCCTTTTTGCTGTTACATCAGGAGTGTAAACATACCTTGCATGACTGACTTTGGAGGGGATAGGATAAGATTGGAAAGTTGAAGCAGTTGCAAATTTTGTTGCTATGCTTCTTATGACATCAGGCCTCAAAGCTGTAGCATAAGCAGACAGGTGTCTCTGCCATGAGTAGAGGATTCTCAGAACTTCTCTGCAACCAGCGTGCTGCCCATACTGGATGCCAAGCCTGCACTGGGCACCCAACGTGGTCACCCAGAGCTGGAGTCACCTACGTTGCCACTTGTACCGACCAAATGGAAGCTTCCCTCAGGCGTCTGAAACCCATCCCCAGACAGATGTGGCACCATGCGAGATGCAAGGACAGCTGGGAATTTGAGGCCTGATTTCTACATTGGGGTTGGGACGTCACAGCGCAGAGTCCCCAGCTTTGCTTCCCACCACGAATATTTATTCAGCAGGAAGAAGTCTTCCCAATTCTAGATGTGAACTTGCAACCTAGCAAAGCGGTTGAGAACCTGAGCTCCAGAGTCAGACAGACAAGGATTCAAACACCGGGCCCGCCCATCACTCTCTGAGAGACTGTTCCTCTCTTTCTTTCTATCTGTGCCTCAGCATCCATATCTGTAAAACACACGTGATACTTTGTCCCTCAGAGGTCTGTGACAAGAATTCTCACAAGCATCTATGTAAAACCCTTACTGTAGTTCTTTATAGTGTAGTGAGCCCTCCAAATATGGGGGTTCTCATTCCAGTACCTAGTAATCAGGCTGAAAGTACATGGCTTGAAAAAGAAGCAAAAAAAAAGCACTAGTACCCAAAGTCATATGTTAACAATAACACTAATAATCCTAGTAACAACCCAAGATATTCCAGTTCATACAAAGGCTTATATGGCAATAGCTGAACAATGGGAAAGTTTGAGGTCAGATGCTTCCTCAACTGGATCCAAAATAAACAGTTACAGGAAGCTGACTCCCCTCTGCATTAAAGCCGGGGGTGGTGGGGGGGGGGTGAGGCGGGGGTTCTGTTGCTCTAAGTTCTCTACAGGCGACGTGGGAGCAGATCAATATGCGGTTAAGTGTTTTAACTGCACTTTTATTACGTCTGACAGTGATGACAACACAGTATGCATGGGATACAATGACTAATGCCCACATCTCTCCCTGTCACATACACTGCTTCCATTTTTCTCTGCAACCTCCCCAGTGAAAACCAGTCACCCCAAAAGCATGCGGAGTGGGTGCTTGCATTGGCCAAAACATTACCCATGGATTCCAGACTTCCAGAATTGCAAAAAGGGAACCGAACTACTCCCAGCGGACAGAACAAAAGAAAAGGCTCCATGTTCAGGAGTTCATAGATTGGCTGGGGAAGGCCTGCCTGGTTACATAGCTACATTTTTTCCCCCACGATGCTCACGGATGAAGGAGTCAGGAAAAAATAACCAAGCCCATCTAAGTATATTGTAGATGTACATGCTACCAGGCTAAACATTTTTTTTTTAATGCTTTTACTTGAGCAACTTTTCAAAAATCATGTGTAGATGCCACCCAGTTTCTACCTCGAACTGACACCCAGATGTTTCCACTTGGATCTGAGGCCCGGCAGGCAACATCCAGATGTTTGGAGGGGGCAGAGGAAGTTCTTTCATTTGTGGCAAATTCGAGAAGTGAAGATTCATTGACTCATGTAATATTAATCCTCCTACACCAGGAATGTGGAGCCAAGCTGTTTGCCCACTTTCACAGTCATGTGTGGGGTCATGCAGGGGTGGGGCGGGGGGGACCCCATTTGGCTGCGATGCTGCACAGATGGCACTGAATTCCCAAATACCTACCACAGTTTCGGATTAGCCCCACACAACTCTTTCTGCTCCTCCAGGACCATTTCGTGGAGAAGGAGGAAATGTCACGGTTTTGTGGACGTGTTTCCTTGTCATGCTGGGCCAAGGCAACCCCCCCACCACCACCATCTCACACTAGGTCTCCTGCCACCCTCTCCTAAGATCTGCTCTGGAATCCTGAGGCTCTTCTACTAGAAACCTGCCAATGGCATCTCATCTCACTAGAACAGCACGTCTTTAGCAAACACAACCTTTTTAATAGCTTTACGATCTTTTTCCTGCTTATCTCTGCTTCAGTTTCAGTCTCACCTCCCTGCCCTCCCACCCTGCTCAGGCAGCCCTGTCATAACGCTCTCCTGTGACACAAACATGCTTTGCACACTCCTGCCTGGCTGAGGGGGTGGGTGGGTGGCGGAGCCTCTGCTTCTGTTGTTGCCTTTGCCCAAAATATTCTTCCCCGGACGTTTTCATGGCCCTGACACATTTCATTCAGGTCTGTGCCCATGGGTTCACTTTGTGGAAAGCCTTCCATTTCCACTCTAGGTTAAATACCAGTGCGTCCCCCCACCCCAGTTTCTGATTTACTTTTCTCCTCCTCATCCTTTTGTATCACCATCTGATATAATCCTTTACTTCACTGATCCTGTCTGCCTTTCCTTACTAGCATCTAAATGCTGCCAGGGCAACGTTTGTGTCTGTTTTGTTTCTTGGGCCTAGAACTATACCTTGCTCAAGCTGGGCTTTCACTCAAGAAATCTCTGCTGGGTGAGTGAGCACAATTATTGTTACGCTTGTTTTTATGCAGTTTGTGAAAGATTTGCTCAGGCTCTATGGACACTGGTGGAATTCTTGTACTCTCCCACTCACGATAACTATTTTCCTGAAGAATTAGGAGAGGAATGGAGTCAGCTATTCCCTGTGGTTTTCCGAGCAAACATTCAATGACCAAAATGGAATCGAGGATTTTGCTTTTTCGCCGCTTCTTTAGGAGGAATAAACATAGGTCCCAGGTAACCACCTCATTTAAAAAAATGAAGAAGTTCTGGGGATGTAATGTACAGCATGGTGACTACAGTTAATAATTCTGTATTTATATATTTGAAAATTGCTACGAAAGTAGATCTGACAGATTCTCATCACGAGAAAATAATCGTAACTGTGTGTAGTGATGGATGTTGACTTACTGTGATCATGTCACAATAAATACAAATATTGAATCATAAAAAAATGGAATTGCAAAGACACTGCATCTCTACTGTCTGGAGTGATAGTTTAGTGTGCTTTGTTCAAGAGCAGAGTTTATAAGGAAGTATGAGGACGTTTCTGTCCCCACTCCAGCTACATTCATTTGCCTTTGTGGACCCAGGTGACGTCAGATTCACGGTCTCTACCCTTGAAATTTCCCATTAATGTGTTATTTTTTAACCTGTAAGTATAATCGGATCTTTTTTCGGATGTTGAATGTAAAAATGTGATGAATCGAAATCTCTTTCCCTTTTCTGCTTTCCTTTGATTGGTCACGCTCTGTTGGCGTCTTCTGCACTTTGTCCTTCAGGGTTGTGCCCTCAGCTACCTCCAGGCTGATTCCTCATTGCTCTCTGCTTTGCCGTGAGGTCACCGAGACCTCACAGGAAGTTCTCAGTCAACGTCTGTGAACCAAGTGCATGATCATTTGGGCCCAATTTTACCACATAGAGTGTAAACTCGCTAACTTCCAGACCTCAAGTCTACAGAATGGTAGTACACTGCTTTATTACTATTTAGAATTTTCTAAAAGTTGTGAGGACATGTTTTTGAAGAGTGTGATTGTTTTTGTGTCTGATGAGGTAACAAAGATGCTAGGGTGAATGCGTGTCCTAAAAATGAACCATTTCCTTCCGATGTTGAAATTCTCTTGGTCAAAATGGTTTCCCACTCAACAAGATATATTTTTCTGTGTGGTAAAAAAGAGCAGGGATCTGTCAAAAACCTCATGCTGTGCCCTAAAGAAATTCAGGGAAAAAAGTATTAGCTATGGATATACTTGCTCATCACGGCACAAGTGTTGACCTAAATTCCCTCTGATTATATTAAGGCCAAAGGAGAGCATTTTAGACCTGCGATAGGCTCTATAATCTTTGACACAGAGACACCCTGACTCAGCATCGTCTTATGCTGGAGTTTTATATTTGACAATTGCCCTTCAAGAAAGGGGAAAATCCTAGCAAGGCACTGTCCTTGGTTGAATGATGCCCAGAGGAAAGAAAAAAAAAGGGAAAAATATAATCCAATCTCCTTTTCATCGAAGCAGCTTTACTTCCCCAAGTTAAACAGAAAAAATAAAGATGTATAGTTGGGAGTTCAAGGTCATCCATAGCTTTGCTGCTGAGTGTTGCCTCCATAAGCATCTGCTCAGATTTCTTGAGTTCTAGCATTTCAATAGTACAGTGTTTACCTTGTTTTACATTTGGAACTTGAATGAATAAATGCAGGTGTAACGTAGTCTATTAGACAGATAGGGCACAGGTTATTTAGAGGTTTTCAAACCTATATTTTTTGCTGTTAACAATTATACTAGAACTTAAAATATGCTACCTCTTCCACCAAGTAGTCTTGAATGATGCTCCCATTTGCTTAATTGTGCTTTTTATAAATTGGTGGCAAAGAATCTTTTCAAAGATCTCTTTTGTAGAAACACTGGGGTCTTGTAACTGGTTGAGTAGAACCATCCAGTCTGATGGATGACCTTTCACCCCCTACCCTAAAAGAGTACTCCGTAGACAGAGGTGCCACAATCTGGGTGTAAAGCTTCTTACCCAAAGGTTGAGAGCCTATTTCCCGTGCCACACACAAACAGGGGCGAGGAAGCCTAGCACCAACCTTAGCTTAGCACTTCCCTGTGTCTCTCTTGAGCAAGTCTACTCCTTAGAATGAAGAAAGGACCTTAGCCTATGACCCCCTCACCAGGTGGAAATGCAAATGTGTGGCGCCTCAGAACCGGTTGTAGGAAATAATCACAAGGCAGAAAGGAAAGAAGAGATTAGGGCTGGAAGGCCATCACAGTGAAGTCTGGCTCTAGAGTGTGGTGGCATCGCCACCTGTTAATTCATTTGCAACACTGGGAGAAAGGCAGAAGCCCCACTCAAGACACCAAGTGGACTGCTTATCAACAAACAAATGGACAGAATTAAGAGCTTCTACCTGACTGAACAGAACTAGTAGAATTATAATTTTATGTATATTTACATGTAGTTCCTGAAAAAAAAATATAAAGCAAATGTCCTAAAAATCTGTTAATGAAAAGACAAATGCTGCCTAGGATGAGAAATTCACATTTGCAAATCTTAATATAAAGCCAATTATAATATAAAATTAAAATAAAGTTATTTCATGAAAATGGAAACAAAACAAACAAAACAAATATTTATTTTGGTATAAATAAACTCTTATTTATACCAAACAAAATAGACTTTAAAACAAAGGCAATAGACTTTAAAACAAGAGACAAAGAAGGACCCAGTAATCCCACTTTTGGGTATTTATTTGAAGGAACCCAAAACACTACTTTGAAAGGAAATGTGCACCCCTATGTTCATTGCAGCATTATTTATAATAGCCAAAATATGGAGGAAACCTATGTGTTCCTCAATGGATGAATAGATAAGGAAGAGGTGACACACACACACAATGGAATATTACTAAGCCATAAATAAAAAATTTACCATCTGCAACAACATGGATGGACCTAGAGGGTACTGTGCTGAGTGGAGTAAGTCAGACAGAGAAAGACAAATGTCATATGATTTCACTTATATGTGGAATCCAGAGAACAGGATAAATGAACAAACAAAACAAACAAATTCATAGGTATAGAGAGCATTTTGATGGTTGCTGGATTGGGGGGTGAGGTTGAGGGGATGGGTGAAGGGGGAGGGGATTAAGAGGTACAAATTGGTAGCTGCAAAACAGCTGTGAGGATGCAGAGTATAGCATGGGAAATACAGTCATTAGTACTGTAATGACTAAGCATGGTGTCAGATGGGCACTGGATTTATTGGGGTGATCACACTGTAAGTTATGTAAATGTCTAATGACTGTCTTATACACCTGAAACTAATATAATAGTGTATGTGAACTATAACTGAAAAATAAAAATTATTTAAAAAATTGGAAAATAACATAGATCCAAGATGGAGTAGATAAACACTGTGCATGGTTCCTTCCATAAACACACTAAAGTTACAACTAAATTACAGAACACCCAACCTGGAGAACCATGTGAAGCCTGGCTGAACAGAAGTTCTATAACTAAGGATATAAGAAGCCACATAGAGACTGGTAGGAGGGGCGGAGACGCGAAACAGGCCCCACACCTGCCTGTGGGGTGAGTGAGATCAGGAGCGATATCTCGGCTACGAACTTTCCCCTCAGAGGAGCGAGAGGCCACCAGCCCCACATTGGCCACCCCAGCCCGAGTACTGAGGTCAGGAAGAGGAGCCCCCATGACACCTGGCTGTGGGGAAAAACAGTGGGGATTCTAACCATCCAGGTGGGACGGGAGGAGGCGGGAAACCCAGGTGTCTTTTTAAATCGCCCCCGCACAGAATTCCTCGCTCACAGGCTCTCACCTTGGGCTCCAATGTAGTGACGGTGACTTGGGGGGTTGTCGGAGGCACACGGGGAGTAGATTGAGGTGTGTGGCTGCAAGGCCAGGGCTGGTGGACAGTCAGCATTTTCCCTGTGAAGCGACCTCTGCCCAGGCAGCCGACAGCCTGGTGCCATCTTTCTTGTGTTGAGCCCGCCCCCTACGCTTACGGCCAAACCGTAATCTGATTGGCCTGGTGAGCTCCGCTGAGACCCCGCCCCACCCAACGCCCCCAATGCTGGAGGCACTTTCTCTGGAGCAGCCAGCCCCACACACATTGCACTCTTTCTTGGGAAACTATAGGAGTTTGCAGGCCCCAGGCAGGCAGGGACTGGCCTCCATGTGCTCTGAGACATTTGCTGAGTAGCTCCAGGCTCAGCACTGGCACCAAAGTGAAATCTACATTAATCTGGTGACCACAACGCTTCCCACTCTAGTGACTCTGAGACACTGCCTCAGCCAACTTGTGTAACACATGAGACTTTATCAGGGGCTGAACATTAAGGGAGCTGGCAGGTGGCAGCAGGCCTTGGGGGGTCCTGGCTTTTTCTGGAGCTACCCCAGGCCAGGTACAGGTGACAGCTGTCCTGGATTTGCAGCATGGCCTCTTCCACATGCTTCTAATTTTAGCACAGGAAGCGAACAAATACGGATCGCTTTTTAGCTCCTACCAGGTAGTGCCCATCCAAGCACAGACAGTGGGTGACCAGAGCCCCTCCCAAGAGGCCCCAGAACTTACATACTTGGAGGTTGGCTTCAGACCACAGCAGAGCACCACCCAAGCAGCACACACAAAGGGCAGTCTCAACAGGCACCAGAGCCCATTGGGGCAAATCCCACTAGGGGGCGGGTAAGGCCCCTGCACAGCAGCCTGTAAGTTGTGGCCAAACCCCACAGCCAGTCAGCCTGAAGGCCAATCCCAACCGATGTGCCAATAGCAACCAAGGCTCAACTATAACAGGAGGGCACATACAACCCACACAAGGGACACTCCAGTAACACCCAGAGCAGGTGACCAGGGAGCCTGTGCCAGGGCCCTACAGGGCACCCAGTATATGAGGCCACCCAGTAACACTGGGAGATAGAGCAGATCTACCTCATACATAGAAACAAACACAGAGAGGCAGCCAAAAGGAGGAAACAAAGAAATATACTCCCAAAGAAAGAACAGGAGAAAACTCCAGAAATAGAACTAAACAAAATGGAGCGAGCAACCTACTAGAGGCAGAGTTCAAAACAATGGTTATAAGGATGCTCAAGGAACTTAGTGAGAACTTCAACAAAGAGATAGCAAGCAGAAAATAGGACATAGAAACCATAAAAAAGAACCAGTCAGAAGTGAAGAATACAACAACTGAAATGATGAATGCACTAGAAGGAATCACCAGCAGACTAGATGAAGCAGAGGATCAAATTAGCGATTTTGTAGACAAGGTAGCAGAAAACACCCAATGGAAGAAAAAAAAAAGTTTAAGAGGCCTCTGGGACAACCTCAAGTGTAACAACATTTGCATCATAGGGGTACCAGAAAGAGAAGAGAGAAAGCAAGGGATTGTGGACCTATTTGAAGAAATCATAACTGAAAACTTCCCTAACCTGGTGAAAGAAATAGACATACAAGTCCAGGAGAGTCCCAAACAAGATCAATCCATACAGATCCACACCTAGATACATTATAACTAAAATGGCAAGGGTTAAAGACAAAGAGAGAATCTTAAAAGCAGTAAGAGAAAGGCAACTAATAGCCTATAAGGGAGCCCCCAAAAGATGGACCTCATTTCTTGAACATCGTATGCGATGGTATCATGTAGACAGGCGAGTATTAGAGAACGCAGACATGTTTCAGATGCAACTATTGAATCATCAAAATGGCCAACTGGGTCCAAGTTCAGAGAAATGATTGAGGTTATCCCAAAGTGGATGCACTGTTCATGTGAAAGACAGGTAATAATAATACAAGTTTCAAATGTACTATTCTTTGAACTAAGCAAAATGGACGATTTAACGATGCCTGTCAGGGTTTGGGCAGGAAAGTCGCCTGTTCAATCATCTGGTGAGTCCTCGTCTTGCTTATTTCAAGCAATGTCAGGAGTTTAGTTGATCGCAGCATCCATTATGACTTTTCTTTCAGAGCTTATTGTGAGTTTATTTGATCTTACAAAGCCCATCTGGACGTTCACTAGAGAAGTCTGCCCATGTGCACATTTTGTGTGTGGGCTGCTGCAGGAAGGGGATCACAGGCAGTGATGGAATCAATCTTTGGCTAAAGGTGCGTCCTAAGTAGGTGGCAGGCAGACGGGAGTAGTTAGAACATGGCCTGAAACGTCGCAGGGAAGCACAATCCTTTACGCCATGACTTCAGAGGATTCTCACTGTGTAGAGTTGACTATAGGCTGCTGTTAGGAGATGTCAAGAACAGCTATTCACACGTACTTGTGAAATAAAACAAATTTATACTCACGCTGAGCAGGAGTGACTAAAAATGACCAAGCAGACTGCAATTTACACTGCGAGGTACTTTCAATTGAAAACAGAAATTTCAGCAGAATGTTGATGCAATGATGAAATTGCAAATATTGTGCCCTATTTCTTCCAAACATGGTTTTCAGCTCTACAGCCTATGCATGTATCTGTCTACACAATGCATATATCATTTGTTCACTTTGGAACCAGAGTAACATGGATGGATCTGGGAACCGCCAGGAAAAATTCTCGGAGCAGGAATCACAATGGAACAACAAATCAGTCTTCTTCGTGTAGCTCTAATTTTTTTTTTTTAAATGGCACCCGTTTTAACTTCTTCCTAGTGGCAGCTCCTGAATTGGTTCATTCAAGTTAGCTGTGGGATTGCAGAAAAAGCCATCGACTTGCTAGTGCGAAGCTGTGTTTGTGTCTACGTCACCCAATCTTTTTATGAAAACCTGGGCAGTGTTAGAAAGTCCTGATTGTGGAGAAGAAGGGGGTGTGGGTAATGTGTCTTTGAAAAAGGCAACCGCAGTTAATTCTAGGGGAGTTGCTATGTTTACTACCTACTAGGAATGAGTTTCTGTCCTCGCACTATACATAACTTGGTGTATTGAGGAATTTCCGAGGTTGGAGGTGAGAGAGCAGGCCCTTGATTTTCTCTGGATTACGTCTGTGTGCCTGCACCCCACATTGCCAGCTACACGGGTGGGCATGCTGTTGGTGGGCAGCAAATGTCCATGGAACAAAATATACCGACAAGACCCAGGGGAGAGGGAACAAAATGAAATACTCAGATTTTTAAACGTCAATAAGAACTCAACTTCTCTGTAATATCTGTCTAGCAACCATCCATAAAGAACAGCAGAAAGACCAGCAACCAAGCAAGTTAAAATAGAACAGACATCCTTTTTTCTCTTTAGGGAAATGGACTTGGGGTGCTACATACGTTCTGTATTCTGAAATGGACATATTTCTTTCTCAGACCAAATTCAGTTAAACTTAAAAAAAATTACGTTTGGCACTGGAGGCCTCAGTGTTTTCCTTGTATGTGTCTTTTTCAAAAGATTAATATTTTCCCTGCCAACCTTTGAGTTCAAATGGGTGTTCTCATGGCTTTGCAGCTTTTGTTTGCATCATTAGTCAGAAATCCTTTTTAAAACGGGTGAATTAATTTGGTGGAATTAAGTTAACAAGTCATATCTGAAGTGTGCTGGTTTATATTGTGGTTTGTGGTGAGGTTATGGAGGTTTTGTGAGAAAACTTCAAGTGCTGAAAGCAAACCTTTCTCAGACCCTAGTGCCTTTATGTACTAAGCACAGAATTTCCTTTTGTGGTCTGGGGTGACGTGGCTTTGGATAATACATATCTGTAAAAAGATTTCCCGAGGTTGACTGGAAGACATCACTGACGCTTTAAGGGGTTGATTTCACAGCTTTCCACAGTGGAATTGGTAGGCTTTTTTTTTTTTAAACACATATATTAAAGTCACATCACTTCGTAATCATCTAATAGACAATAATTATCTAATCCCCTATTAGCTCTAAGGCACACACTCCTTTTTGGTGTGTGGGCCAAGAAGCCAGGCATCACACTTTGCTATTTCTTCCTTTACTCTTTCATTATTTTGTGTTTCCAACTTTTGGACAAAGAAAATACAAACTTAAGACTCCCCAGTTATCAAAGAGTCCTGTTAGGAGTTTCAGAAAGAAACACACACAAGCTCCCCACACGGAAACCCACAGCGTGCTGACATTAACAGTGGAAACTGTTTTCTATTAATGTGTAATCAAGAAGCAGGCAGACCATTTACTTTGAAAAATAAAATAAGAAACCCATCTTCCTCCCTCGGTGCGCCCTTCCTAACTAACCCCCACCCCCCATGGCCAACCTGTTTGTCAAACTCAGCTTCTCCAAGAGAACGGTCCCTTTTGGTCCCAGAACCAAGAACAAATCAGGGGAGGCGGATTTTTGGTAATGAGTTCACAGATGCCATAAGCTGAAGGCTTCCATTGCAGTTGACCTCTAAGGCATGTGGCCCCCCAAAAGTTAATTCACTTCACACATGTTGTACAGCGACAGGTGGTAGACAAACCGCGGGGGCTGCTGGCATTCCTGTGTTTCCCAGCCCCCGGCCCCTGTACTGTGGGCTTTGCACCCCCTTCCCCCAGGCCCTGACTAACAAGCGAATGGTGTGCGGGGCAGGCCGGGCCATGGACTCCCCTGTAACAGAACACCACCCCGGCGATGGACCGGCAATGAAATGCTTCAGCAACGAAGAAAGGGAGGCCTTTGGCTGGTGAGCGACTGGAAGAAATTTGCTTGTAGGTATTGCGGCAGAAATGAAAAGGCTCTCAGGAGCGGGGCCTTGAAAAGCCAGGTTATTAAAAAAGCCACAAAGCTGGAGTCTGGCTGAGTGGAGAAAAATAGTTATGGCTCGCTTAGGCGGATCTAAAAGGGAAGCGAGGAGGGGGTGCGGCTTTCAAAATTGCCTTAATCCCTCGAGTACTTAATTTCTTTTCTTTTATGGCAGCTTGTAGGGTAGCAACAAGTATTCAAGCAGTTAATAATTTTAAACAGTTTAGCTTTCCTTAGGCGATATATCTTTAGCCTTAATTAAAATTTTATTTTAGTCGGAAAAATATTAAAATGACATTAAGATCCATCCTCTATGGTGGGAAATATATGATGATATGAATATTTTATTATACAAACTAATATTGAACAGCTGCCGATGTATTCTTTCTTGGGTTCCACTTCAGTTGTTTCAAATGAAGTCACTAGTTCTTACTAATGTTCTGGTAGCTTCCTTCTGAAATATTTGAAAGTACCATATTCGTTAGAAATAGGGGCCAATGTTTGTGATCTTTTTATCACATTAAGGGGAGATCCATAGGGCAGAGGCAGGTGATGGAGGGCTGGTTAATTTATTGACAGGGTTCGCATTCTGACAGAACTAGTGTTTGTGTAACCCCGAGTATTCACTGCAAGCTACCATGCAAATTCATCTTGGTCATTCTGGTTAAATATTTTACAGTGAAAAAAAAAACCAAAACAAAATACAGTCACACCTTGCACAGTCCCCAAAGCCAAAGAAGGACTCCAGAAGCTAGAACTGACTTGTTTGCAACCTTTGTAACCTATTATCAACCTGTTATGAAGGGGTGTGTGTGTGTGTGTGTGTGTCTGGAAGTCTTTAAAGAGTTACGCAGTGGGGTGTCATCGGTGTATGGAATTTTAATGATAAAACAAATCCCCCAAAATTATCTCCAACCTAAAAGTGGACAGAGAAGGACCATCAATTTTCATTTGTGTTTCCGCTTTTCATCTCTGCATCTCGTGCTTATCACTGTGGCACTAAAGTGCTCCTTCAAATTAATTAGATTCATTTCAATTTCCATTGTGTGTTAGAAGGACACACTTATCATCTCCCTCCCTGCCGAAGCCAATAATTGATGGGACAGTGACAGGTGGGTAAAACCCTCCTCCTGCCAAGATGACAGGGTTATTGAGGATTCAGACTTGAAGCTGGAGCTGTTTACTGGACTTGTGACTTTGGGGACAGAGTCCTTTAGGCTTTGCCATCTTCACTTGGCAAAGAATTGGCTGCACTGTGCCTTCTAAATATATCTAGTGTGCGCATGTGTCAGCAGGTGAGGAGGCACAGGAAGAACAGGAGAGAGCAGACGTGTGCGTGCTGGTGGGAGGGGCTTACATCTCAATTCTGCCACTAACTAGCCCCGTGCCCTGAGAGATTTACTCACCCCTCCATCGAGAAAATGGAGAGGGAAGATTTATTCAATTAACATTTACTGGACATCCACCAGAGAGCATGAACCCTGGTAGGTTCTGAGGACTCAAAAGTGAGCAAAGAGAGGTGGCATGTGTCCTTGACTGGGCTTCAAGTCAGTGGGGGAAAGGAAGTCATCAGTCAAATAATGACACCGAGGCAATCAAGCTGCAAAAAGTTTTGTGGAGGAGAAGACGGAGAGTGGAAACAGATGAAGCAGAATGGCAGCTGTTGCAGTAGAGTAGTCAGGAGCAATGGCATGGAGACTGGACATAGTGAAGAGATATGTAAGCTATTTAAGAGGCCCCACTGACAGCACTTGATGCGTTGGGTTGAAGACTGAAGGAGAAGAGATCCCTAACAATGAGCTGAAATGACCCAATAGACGGTGATGTCTTTTGTGCACTGGGAAAACTAGAAAAGAAGGATAACCATGAATCTGTGAAGGATAATCATGACTTTGGTCCAGGACCCAAGAATTTGGGGAGAATTTAATTCATTGACAAGAATGATGAGATGATCCCTAGGATTTCAGTCGCTTCCAAAATCCTAGGATTTTAGAGATGGATTTGTTTCAGGGAAGTGCATCCTAGGACACCTCTGGAAGGTGGTGTGAGATGGTAGAAATATATCAGCTTTTCTCACAGATGGGGCCTCAACCCCAATTTGGCAGCTTGCTGTCCGAGTGACATTAGTCCAGTTAATTTATCACAACCGCAATTTCCTGTTATCAATTAGGGCAATGCCACCTCCCTTTCAAGGTTGAGATGAACAATAGAAATAAACTATGCACCATTTCTAGCACACAGCCACACACAAGGAAAAGCTAGCCTTTCTCATAATCCTGTTCCAAGGTTTGTTGTGATGAGAGGTACGCGCCCATATTGTCCTTTAGTCAAAATAAACCATATATTATTCCAGACTAAAGACCGTGCGTATAAAATCCACTTAATAAATGATTGTTTGTGGATAATAGTGACTATTGTTTGAAGGCCCAGCTGCTCTTCATCTAAGGATATTCTGCGCTACACTGGGGCTCAGTGGAATCGAGTTACAGTCCCAGGCTCCCCAGAGGAAAGCTCGTGGGTTGCATTCTCTCTGATGAAACTTCTTTTTGGCAGTAGCACACAAGTGAGTTACGTCTTTCCCTGGATCTTAGAAGGTAGTTTCTGGTAGCTGACTATGGTGCCACACATATGACCCCCATGAGAGAACACGTGGCCCTGTGCAAAAGGGACAGAAAGATGGTGCTATAGGATGAAACTTGGGTCTGTCCGTGTGTGTGCGTGTGTGTGTGTGTGTGTGTGTGTGTGTGTGATGATTCCAAACCTTGGCACCTTTATTATTAGTTAAATGTTACCTGGAGTCCACTTCACAACAGATCAAAATCCACTATTTTAGTTTTCTAGTTAAAACTCTTGGGGTCATGTCTGTCCTGGTTAAGAGGCCGAGGTGACCTGCCATAGAGGAGCGATGAAGCTAGGATCAAGAGCTCACTTTTAAATGTTCCTTTGAAAAAAAAGGCAAGGGAATTTCGAGAGGTTCGAAGATCCCTGGAAACAAATTTTCCTACCACCACACAAAGCTAGGATGTTTATTTCAGCACTTTTAAAGGCTTTTCAATTATTTTAGGTTCTAATATAGAGAGTAAAGAGGCCATGTGCTATGTAAGCTCACTTATTTCCTCAAACATTCCAAACTACCAACATTTCAATTCTAATTTGTTATTACATCCAAATGCCACACGTGCTTTGTTCATTTAACAAGAAACTCCATTTTCTTCCAGGCACTTAAAAACTTATTACCTATCTCTACCCTCCCCTCTCCCAAGTTTACTTATTTGTTAGCAAATTAAGAGTTGCTAAGAGTTTTCATCAATTAAGAGTTGTGGTCACGGGCACACAGCTAATTATTGTTATAAATACTTGTTTAACATTGCAAAACTTGCAAGGTTTCCTGCAAACTTTTTTTTTTTTTTTTTTTTTTTTAAAGAGGGCGGAATTAATTTTTTAGGGAGGATACATTTTTTGCATTTGCTTACAGGGCTTGAAATCTAACCTTGAGTCATCCATCTTTAGAAATGTTAGCAATGTGAAATATTTGAGAATTTGTGGGAAGACATAGAGTGGTGGCAGTTTGGTAAAGTGAGAATGTTAGTATTTCCTTTTCAATTTAGCAACTAATCACTGAGCACTTACATGATCAATATACTGAATCCATTAAGATGACCCAACCCTGCCTTTAGTGAGTTTTTGCATTTTCCTTTTGCTTTCCAGTGAGGTAAGAATGTGCTTACATGAGTAACTGGCAGTTGGAAGTATGCCAGTTTCATTCAATGTGGAAAAATTAAATTTGGCATTGAATTGAAGTTATTTAATACACACCAACATGATTTTTAAAAATATATTTTAAATGTTGTCATGTCTATTACAGCCAATTCATGATTTTCTGTGTTACTGGAAAACAGGGCAACAGTGAATAAATAGCTTTGTTAGCCAATCATTTCAACATACTTTCCTGCCAAAAGCTGGGAAGGGTCTGACTGACTGGGTTCTGGTTTCTACTTTTATCTTCCTGAATTGTTGCTAATAAAGGTGTGACTCTGACCAGCAATGGGGAAGACAATGGCGGGTGGAGGGAAATAAGGAATTATTCCCTAAATAATAATGGGACATACAGACATGGGCTGAGAAAGAGATGGAATCTGGTAGTAAGTCCACAAAGCCTTCTGTGGATTCTGCTTTGATGGAGAAGGGAGGCCTTATACCAGCATGTGGAATTTGGCACTACTTGGGGGGATAAATCTATCCTTCAAGTCCCATGCACGTGTTCTATCGGCACCAAAGAGCAAAATGGAATATCCAGTAGCATTCAAGGTTACTACAGTCACTGACTTTTCCCACTGGGATATGCCCTAGCCTCTCTGCTATACTTGCCACTTTCTTGGTTTCCCAAAATACAAGGGTCTCTTGCTTCTTGGTTCATTTCCTTGTGTCCATAGTCTTTGCCGACTTTGAATATTTATTTATCCTCCTGTGTGCCCTTCTGCTCTCTGTCTAGAATTATTTATCTCCTTACCAATGTGGTGTAGGAGTTGAGTCCTTTGGAGGGTAATTAGGTTTAGATGAGGTCATGAGGCTGGAGCCCCCAGGACGGGACTGATGCCCTTATAAGGAGGCAGAGACACCATAGCTCTCTTGCTCTCTGCCATGTGAGGACACGGTGAGAAGGTGGCCGTCTGCAAGCCAGGAAGAGAGCCCTCACCAGGAACCAACTAGGCCGGCACCTTGATCTTGGACTTCACAGCTTCCAGAAATAAATGTCTGATGTTTCAGCCACCCAATCCATTTTGTTATAATAACCTGAGTTGACTAAGACAGCTTTCTTTCAAATAATCAGCTAAAAATTCTGTTACCACTGTGGTAGGGAACATTTAGGAATGTACCTTTGGGGTACGCTGCATTATATCCTCCTTCCTTACTCTGAAGTCCAAGCAAGTTTCTCTTCCATTGTCTGGTCTTCTGATCCCACACCTACAAACGGGATTTCCTCCTCACGAGGCCTGGCCTCTGGAAAGCCCTCATCCCCTCACAGGTGTCTAGGTTTTACTATGTTGAATCCTGTGCCTGGAACTATTTTTCCGAATGAAAATGTTTCCAATAATTATGGGCTTTCAATGTATAGTATTAATAAAAAGTGTTTTAGCTTTTAGTAAGCAGTATCGATGTCTCTATTTTACTGTGTTTTCCATTAAAGGGAAAGTAATCAGCTGAGCTCATTTATTGTCTAGCACTTTGTTTAAAAATGGCTGCATTCTAGCTCTTTTCTCTAGAAGCCCACCGTGACGCTCTCTAAAATCAACCACATCATCAGTATCCCTGTTTGGAGAAAACAAGTCTTTCATGATTATGTGTGAGAAGCTAAAAGAGGGTAGAACTTAAATAGACCAGAACCCTTGAAATATCCCAGAAAGAGCCAGAGGGCCTGCACTAAATCAAGTTGTCTGCAAACAATGGAGAAAAGTGAGGACATTCATTCTGAGATGAAAATCAATTTAATTTACTTAAAACCACTTTCAACAACAATTATTCACCATTAATGGTGAAAGGTGAACCCAACTATTTCTTCTTTATTACAAACTATTTGAGGTTTCATTCCCAGAGAGCCTATGGGTCCTTGGCTTACTGTAAGCTTTAGATTAGCTGTTAATATCAGAGCTGGCATAGCCGATGGCAGCTGCTAATGCAACACATGCCTATCATTTGCTGTTGACAGGCATTAATAAAAACCTAATTTGAGGAAATTATGAAAAACCTACTCATTATGCAATCTGGTTTATGTTTTGGCATGTGGCAATCATTGGCTTGATAGCCGAGAAACCTTCATTTCCAGAACTTTATGGCCTATGTTTCAATCGCAGAGCCAGCCAAAGCCCTTGCCTCTCCCAAGTGTTTGATCTTCTAATTGCCTCAAGACATACCCACAGGTTTGCTTTATGGTGCTGCAGGCCTCAGCCTGAGCGGAGGTGTGATGGACACAGCGATCGCGCAGCGCTGTCAGAAATGGTATTTGGCTATTACAAGAAACTTAATTCGGACCTGTCTGTCAAGCGCGTTCGCCCCACCCCCACCCCCCACCACTTTAACTTGTTCCTTATGGCCTCTTTGGACTTTGCAGTGAGGTGAGTCAGAAATTTTCCAAGTCTAGGAGAACAGTTCCCATCAGTCTGTAGTCTGCCTAAGAACCAAATGCAGAGGGCATGCCTTGTCAGTACCATGGGACTTGACTCTCGCTAATGAATAATAGTGGAATTCTTGCATTAGAATACACTCGCCCATCGAATATTGAGAAGATATAAAAATGCAGGTCAGAAAGGGTTAAGAAAACCTTCAAATAATCTGACTTCAGATTCTGGGCTTCCGGCTCTCTCATAGTATCCATTAGATATTAAACTTTAAAGAAAATAGTTGGTAATTTTGCATCTCCCCAGAGGAATCTGTTACTTTCACTGGTCTCTGACCGATGTCATCGTAACAGTTTCCCAGATTAACAATGATAGCAAAGGGTAGGCCTAAGCTAGTCACAGAATCCATCTAGACAAAGGCTTTCCTGTTTTATCACCCTTATCTCTTTCTGACTTATCAAATGATGCTTTAGTCCTCCCTCCCTCCCTCCCTCCCTTCCTCCCTCCCTCCCTTTCTCCTTCCTCCCTCCCTTCCTTCTTTTCTTCTTTCTTCCCTCCTTCCCTTCCTCCCTCCTTCCTTCCCCTTCCTTCCTTTTTTCCTCCTTCCCTCCCACCTTCCCTCCTTTGCCCTTCCTTCCTTCCTTCCTTCCTTCCTTCCTTCCTTCCTTCCTTCCTTCTTTCCTTCCTTCCTTCCCTCCCCTTCTCCCTCCCACCTTCCCCCTACTCCTTTCTTTCTCTTGGTATCCAATTCTGATCGCTCTTTCTCCGTCATATACATTGACTTTCTGATTGAGAGCAGCCAAGTTGAGCACAGAAAACAGAAGGTGTTCCTGTGCTAATACTACAAAATGGGAATGATTTGCTCATCCTTTCAGGAAGTCCAGCCTAATTAGAAATCACGTACAGAAGCTGTTCTCACGCTGTCTGGCAGTGAGAACCTCCCTGGATGGTGGTACATTAGCATTTCTGCTCTTCTAGTGTCACACATTCCACCCCTGGAGATTCGTTCGTTCACTTGACTCAAGACTGTGTTCCTTCTAAAACTGGGGGCATTCCAGGGACTCCTTTTGGGATAGGTAACATTTGAAAAACTTATTTTGTCATCAGTTATCGAACACATACCATAGAAAGGGTCAAGAAAGCTGAGATCATATCAGTAGACTCTTTCATTTTTTAAAAAAATTCAACTTTACATAGGTATAATTGACACATAAAAATTCATTCATTTTAGGTGTCCAGCTGGATGTATTGTGAGCAACGGAAACAGTCAAGATACATAATATTTCAATTGCCCCCCTACATGTCCCTCATATACCTTCCTAGAATTTTCTGTAGATGGTATCGTATAGCATGTGTTCTTTTGTATCTGGTATCTTTGAGTCTGATGGTTTTCAGATTCATCCACGTTGTTGCATTTGTCAGTAGTTCATTCCTTCTAATTGCTGAATGGTATTTCAACGCATGGGTATGGTATACTCCGTTTCTCTCTCCCCCTGTTGATGGATGTTTGCGTTGCTTTTAGCTATCATGAATAGAGCTACCATGCACATTCCTGTACAAGCCTTTGTGTGCCGTATGTTTTCATTTCTCTTGGGTAAATATCAAGGAGTGGAATTGCAGGGTCACATGGTAAGCACATGTTTAACTTTATAAGAAACTGCCATCTCTTTTCCAAATTGCTTTTACTGTTCAGAAGGAGCCTGGCATATATTTCCCTGACCCTAAAGATCTCCCTGCCAACCAAGGAAGACAGACTGTATGTGTAGAAAGCAATCAGAGAACATTTAAACACTGAGGCCTCAATGACAACTATATTTCCAATGGCCATATTGCTAAGGAGTCCATATGGGTTGAAATGTCCCAAGGAAACTTTGCAGAAGAAACAGTCTTGATACACTTGAGCAATGTCAAAAGCATTCCGGTCTACCCCAAATTGGACTTAAGATTTAGGTCAACGTGTGGACTATATTTACGTCTCCACATTAGACTAGCTATTCCAAAAGCATATGAAAATTGTTTGTATGTGTCTGTCTCTCGTATCTTTATTCTCACTCAATGCTGTGTTAATAAATGCACAAGAGGAAACACCTCATCATGCTCCATTACAAAGATGTTAACAAGTTTAAAAAAAAAAAATCTACAAATTCCTTGTTGGAGGACAGTCAACCTTGAAGACGGAAGAGGTTGGGGATAGTGGAATTCAATAGCCCATTGAGTGCTGAAATGTGAACACTAAGGCCACTCTTTGGATAAATTCAAGCCAGATTTGGCCTGCAGCTCTCGCTGGGCAGTTCCCAGATGAGAGCAGGCCTTCGGCCTGTGGTGAAGAAGCACAGAATAATGCCTCTTTGAATTAGTTTCAAAATAGTGCTGCAATGCAGACTGACAACTTCTGATGCCAAATTGTGAGAAACACACATAATGGCAGTCTGTCAAAGAGCCCAAAGTACCACTAAAGGATGTGGTGATTAATATAAATGAACCCCCCCCCCCCAAAAAAAAAAAAAGAAACCAAAATAAACTGGCATCAGATGACTAGCCTAACAGTTTTTTTTTTTTTTTATCAAGTCAAGGACATATGAAATAAAAAATAATAAAATTAAGTAAATAGTTGCTGTGTAGCTTGCAATTACATTTGCTTTCCTAGACAAAATTTACATAACTATAACACGTTTGCTACCAAATATAATAGATTAAGAAAAATGTATCCACTCTACTATGTGAGTAAACAAAGATCTCGGCAGAGTTGGATGTCACTTTTCAGATTACAATTATTTCTGAGCAAATCAGAAGGTCGATGGCAGGCGGAAATTAGAATCTTCACTGAGGCACAAATTTCAGTCCAGTACTACTATGAATATCTATGGGAACAAGTCATTTATGTAGTTGAGTTGTCTAGTTGATGAACTAGCATCTACCTCTCAACTTGGCTTCTTTGTGGAAAAAAAAAAAAAAATGGCCATCAAGGGATAAAGAAATTATGGGATAACTGAAAAGGTTGTGAGCCTGGGGTTTAAGGGTATGCACATAAGAAGCACGTGCTGGTGTCTGGCCAGCAAAATGCAACACCCAAATTTATGCATGATTCACTCACGCATGGAATTTAAGTGAATATACAAATGCCCCCAAGAGAGATAGTCTCTTACCATCTTTAAGAGGTTTTTTTTTCAGTTTGCTTGGGCTGCCATAACAGTACCTTAGACTGGGTCCCTTAAACAACAGAAACATACGGTCTCCTAGTTCTGGAAGCTAGAAGTCCAAGGTCAAGGAGTCTGCAAGATGGGTTTCTTCGGGGGTCTCTCACCTTGGCTTGTAGGTGGTCTTCTCTCCCTGTGTTTTCACATGGTCTTTTTTACTGTATGCTTATGTCCTGATAGACATAAACTTCAAAAGTTTAAGCCTTCATTGGTCACTTGCCTTTGCATTTTAAAGTCTGCTTAATCATTTGAAGGAAGCTATATTATCACTATTAATATACATGGAAATGGCATGCTTTTTTCCCCTTCACTTTCTGTTCCTGTGCACATTTTGAGGCGCCCCCTATTTGCCCTCGGTCTGCCTGGTCTTCCAATCAGTGATCTTGCTCTTGACAGTAACTAGCATTTTGTTAACTACTCTGAACCTCAGAGTCTCATCTGTGAATAGAGATGGGGGACTCGTACCTTCCTCCCACTACCTACCCCTGGGATTAAATGAAACAAACACCTGAAGCCCAGTGTCTGGCAAATGCTGGGGTCTTCATACATACTAGTTGACTCTGCATAAAGGACAAGAAGACTGGAAGCTACTCACACAATTTTGATCCTGATATAACAGGTCAAATATACGCCCCTCCCCCCATTATTTGCTGAATCAGGAAAAATACATGCATGCTGTTTTGCTTTGAATATCTGAGCGAATGCACCCAGATGGAAACTATTAAGTAGCTAACGATGCAAATCTTGATATCATTCCCATACGTGTCAATTTAAAAAAAAAATATTAGATCCTAGCATATCACTAATGCTAAAAACGAAAGTACCGGTCTTGTGAATCGAGGGACGTCCATATAGTTGATTACCTGACCATCACACACCTAAATTGCTCCTTCTGGTCATCTTCTCAATAGATACAGATTATCATCCTACTCTTTTGAGTACAGCAATTAGTTTTAGTCAAAATATGGGTAAAAATAATCTTGTCGACTCTGGTATATATTGCTGTAATATACCGTATACACTGCTATTTTTGCCTTGATACTTTACTTGATACTCCACTTTTTACTTTAGCGTAGAATCCCAAAATGTTCACAGGATGTATAGCCATCAGGAAAAATAAGAGTACCTTTTTTGTCTCCCATGAAGCTAAGGGTGGCCAGGTGACAAACTTCTGGCCAATGAGGTGAAAGTGAAAGTGATACAGGCAATTCCTGAGCAGCGCTTTTAAAGCTAGGACGAGGGTGCATTGTGGTATTCCTTGCTCCTTTCCCCACCCCTCTGGTTAAAATGAAGACATCATAGATAAAAACCGGAGCTGCCATCTTGGACAGTGAAAGTCATGTATGGAAGAGCATAACTAAAGAAAGATTGTGAGTTCCTCTGAACTTTGTGGAAGAGGGCTACCACAGCTGCTTTGATCAGCCTAAAACAGGGGAGATCAATTTCTTATTCTCACCTCTGTTATCTGGAATTTGGTTTTATGCGCAGTGAAATCCAGCCTTAACATATTACTCTTATTGCAGAAGGATTTGGAGGCCAAGTACAGACTTGGCACGATGGGGACTTCCTTGTTATTCTTAGGAAAGTATGAGTTCCTGGGAAAAGGAGTATTTTGTTTCTAGCTTTAGTTGCTCGTTGTTTAGAATATAGACAAATAATCGCAAAGGCGGGAAAACGGTACAAGTCATGTGTGCTTTGGTATTTTACCGAAGGTGGTTTATATGGAAACTAGAATACATATGAACTATATATATATATATGCATGCATAGGAGTTTGTGAAATCAAGTTATCAAGTTAAAAAATAGAACATAATCCACAAATTACTGTATTTATAAGCATATACAGCTTGGTGAGCCAGCCCAAGTTCTCTGTGAAGGAGGTAGAGAAAAAGGACAAATCGACCTAAGAAAAATCCTTTTAGAATGCATACAGATTGGCGCTGGCCAGCTTACCCATGGATGTGCTCTTCATTAACTGATAAGAAGACTGTGTTTTTGTGCCTGGAAGATGGAGCTGGGCAGCCATGAGTACCAGCCATGCTCCCTCTTTTGCCTATTTAGCCTTGTCTGTTCTTTGATCGGGGGTACCAATTTGAATGTCAGCTTTGTGGAGGGGGCACCAGGCACTGGCCAGAGTAGAACTGGGGGCACCAATTCATCCTACGGAAACAACTCAACCGCCATCAAAGTGATAACTTCTGGCGATCTCAGGAAAAGATCTTTGCCAAAATGTTCCAAGTCAATGAACCATTTATCCCTCGAAATGTATATTTTAAGAAAATGAGGACAGGAGAAGTGATCTATTCTAAAATTTTAAATCCTTGATTAAAGGCATCCACATATTAATATACAAAGAAGTCATTTTATGGCATAGGTTAAACATGCATATGTAACCATCATATAATTTTATGAATATACATAGGCCTAGAAAAAAGTACCATTGAATAAAATAAAGCCTAATTTCTAATCAGTTTATGATCCTGGGGAATTTTCAGCCAAACTTACTGTAAGAGTAATATATGCAGAAAGATGGAAAAAAAAAAAGAAAGGAAAAAGAGGAAGAAAGAAAAGAAAAGAAAAAGTCAGTTAAGTGGAATTTAAGTTGTCAGGCTACAGTGTAGAACTCCATTACCATATCTTTCTTTTTCTTTTTTTTTTTTAATAGTATTCTCTGAAAAGCACTAGATGTAATAAAGTCAATTTAAAATTTGTTCTACCAATCTTTTGCATCTGTAATTTTCCCATTAAACGTAAATGCCCATGAGGCAAGCTATTTGCATTACATTGCATTTGCAGTCTTTAAAACAAACTATAAATCCCCTCCTTGTTTCATGTGATTGATGCTGTGTGTATAAATACCACCATAAACCTCAAAGGGGGCTAACAGTGACAGTAAATTAAAGTTTTCAAGTCTGGCAGCATCTCAGCACTCCAGCCCTTGATCTTAAGCAGCGTTCTTAACCCCCGTCTCATTGCCCTCCTGAACTCACCTTTTTTTCCCTCCTTTCCCGCTCTGCCCCCCATTCTGATTTCCTTGGAAACACCTTCCTGGCCATGCAAGTCACACCAGGGCAGGGATAGGCAGTTAATTAAATCGAGGCTGCGTGGCTGGCTGAGGGGCTGACGGCCCTGACGTGCAGCCCTCCAGTATTTGAGATCAAGAATCTGGGGTCCCCTTCTCTCTGTAAACAATGGTCAGGCACAGAGATACTGATTAACTGGCCCAAACCCCATGACTAGCTGCCCTCATGGTGACTGTCTTCTGCTCAGTGGCCTTCCCATTAGGAGCAGGACAAGGAAACATCAGTTGTCGATGGAGAAGTGATGCAGGGAAAAAGGAGGAAAGAAGGGTTTCTAGCCCTATTTTTCGATTTCCACTTATTAAATCACCTCTCTATCTTTATTATTCTTCTCTCCATTTGAACCCTACGTAACTGATGTAATTACTTCTTATTAAAACTTAGAGCCTGACAAAGAGGATCTTTACCTGTACAGAAGGGCTTACTTGAAACATAAACAAAGCGAATGCCTCTCTGAAACTTCAGAGGACCCTTAGTCCCTATAATTAATTGATGGGTACAGCTGGTAAATTCCTTCTTGTCTCTCTTATTGAAGTAGGATTGGATTTGGGGAAGTCTCAAAATGGTGATCTTGGAGAAATCATGAGTGTTGACTCACTGACTATTTGCCACCCACCTCAGTCTGTGGTGGTTCTTCTCCCAGCTTGACACAGTGAATTCCTCGACCGACCTCATGTGATCGCTCCCAAAAATTGCACCAAGGCTAATTGATTCAGGGTGCATTGGGATTTCTCAGTTATCTCAAATGTTCCCTGTAATTTTTTTTTTTTGCATTTTCCCCCAGAATAAAAGGAACATAATTGTAAAATCCCACACCAATTTTTTTTCTAGCTGTATGTTTCATATATGACTTCAAAATAGAAATGTAAATTAGCAGAACCTCACAGCTCATATATGCAAAATTCTTGGGGGAATAGCAAATCTTCAAGGATGAGTAAATTATTCCTCCAGAAGGGAAAGGAAAGACACAGAGGAAAAGCAATTGGGAGGGGGGGGAAGGGAAGACAGAGGAAGAGAAGTGAAGGCAAGGAGACAATAAAGCTAATTAATTAATTTAGGCTATTAATCTAGACCAAATGTCCTTTGACGATCTCGGAATCAGTGGCATATCCCAAGTGGATATTGACAGGGACGTTGAAATATATTTGGAAAAGAATAGTTATATGGGTTTTCATTTCTTCTATGATCTTTTAATAATCTAGATGGAAGAACCCAAGAAATCCAACTCTATGAAGAAAATCTGCCCAAGATAGGTATCTGGAGACTTCTTTTGTCCTTTTTCTTCTGAATGACGTAGCTTCCCAACCATGGAACGGACTGATTCTGTTGCCCAGCTGTCCTCTTCAAGAAGGTAGCCTGTAGCAATCCCTCCATTTTCCTCATTGAGCTTCTGCTTTCACAAGTCTTTCCTATGCCAGTTGTAACAAAAGTGGAAACTCAGACTGACGTGGGTAAAGATACAAATTTTATGAACATTTCTGCAAAGGACTCTTTGAACACATTTATAGCCAAGTAAAGGAATGCTGGGGAACTGGAAGGGGACAGCCATTTATTGAGTCTCCACTATGTGCCTGTCACCCTATGTGTTGACGTCACATTTTATCACCCTTCACAATAATCCTGCAAGGGTCTCGTTTGTCTTTGTCAATAAAATGGGAAAACTAATGTCTGAGAAACTTGTTCAAGATCCCCAAAATGATAAATGGTAGTGTTTTTCGGGATTGTCTTTTTTCTTTCTTTCTTTCAGAATTTTTAATAGAGTCTGTGAAACCTGTAAGAGAGACCATAATGACGGAGACATAACTACCATTAACTTTGGATAAATAACTGGGTCTCCCCAAAATTTTGCACATATGAGCTATAAAGTTATGTTAATTGACACTCTGATTTTGAAGTCAGACATGAAACATACAACTAGAAAAAAATTAACATAGGATTTTATAATTTTCCTTCTATTCTGGGAAAAATAATACAAAAAAAGTATGAAGTGTGTTTGAGATACCCCAATACAGCCCGAATCAATGACCCTTGGCACAATTTTTCACATGACATCTCTTTACAAAACAGGGCAGCACCTCTCCGTACCTATCTTGCCCTAATACAAAGGTCCCCAACACAGTTTTGCTCTTTATTCTCATTCCCAACTCATAAATCAAAACTTACCGATCTTGTGTCCCCTTTCCTTCAAGAACTATCCTGGGCGACACACAGTGAAAAACTGATTCCCATTCTAGAGCTACCAGGAAAGAACTCTTTCAGATGTGTGTTTATCTGATCAGGAAAATTTAAGGCCTTAAATGAAAGGAAGGACTCAATAGTGGACAGCACCTAGTCTACATTTAACTAACTGCCTTCTTATTACAATTTAGTATTTCCAGCAAGAAAGGGGTGTGGTGATGGGCGTAGGACTTTGAAGGAAGTAGAAGCACTCTCCTGCGAATACGCTGCCCGCACATTGGCTCACTGCCCCCCCAGGGTTCCTCATTTGGCTAAGTCCTTATTCTGGGGGGCACCTGCAGACTTTTCAAGCTGTGGGTGTGAATCATGGAAGGGTGGTTGGTGACTTTAAATGTTGATGTTAGGCACCGGGAACGTATGTCCTCACGTCCACAGCATCTGTTCTTATTCTCTGATGATTGCTTACCTTTCATTGATTCAAACACAATGAAGGGTGATTATCTTTCAGGAAGTTAAATAGGATACAATCCCTCCCTTTAAAAAGAGTACAGTCTACTACTATTTAACATAAAATAAAATGTGATTAGTATATTGCAAGTGGTACAATATGTGATGTGAATTCTGAGGCAAGCGCGAAGTGTTTTAACATTTGAATTGCTTGTTCTTCAATGGCTGTAACATCGGGAAGATTTTGTTCTTGACTTCGGGAATTCCCTATCTTATTTAGGGAGACTGGACACGGATGTAAGACTGAAGTGGAAAACATGTAAAGGGGAAAACAACCAATTATTATAAATATCTGATGGCAGGGGTCTAATTCTAGCTCAAAGTGGGGGGGGGGTCGGAGGGCCTGTCACGGGACTCCCACCGTGTCACTGTAAGAATTGGTGAGAAGACCCGTGTCCTTGAAGATACATTGATTTCAACCAATATTATTATTATTATTATTTTTGATACCACACGCCATTGTTGAGTGGATCATGTATTAAAGAGTGAAAGGGATGTGGCAGAGAATCGGGGCCAGCGTGGAGCTGACAGTGATTCAAAAATGCTACACGGAAGGCTGTTTTCCTCACATGGATTGGAGCAAGGGGAGTTTTCCTGGGTGAAAATGACGTGGGAAAACGGTAAGGGTAGAAACCAGCAAATGAAGGATGGAAGAGGGTAGACAGGGCTGGCAAGGCCCAAGGTGACTTCTGACAAAGAATTAGAGGTGACAGGAGCAGAGGGTGTGGTTGTTCCCATTTTAAGCCACAGATTGGTTACCAATCAGAAGGTCACGATGGTCACTCTGGAGACTTCGGTGAGGTGACTGGGCCAGGCTGGGGCTTGTGGCACATGAGAGCTTGGTCTTACTGGGTAATTGCTCGGATCAAACGTTTTGTTTATAGATGGAAATGAAAGTCCAGAGTTGCCAGATCAGAATTTTTAAGAAAAATGTAAAAATCTATATTTTTATTCTAACTCTCAATTTTTCAGGTGTCGGCCACTGCTCAAATGTAGATCCTTTCCTATAGCTGCTTTAAGAAAGATGTTCCAGTCCTTAGAGAGCGCTGATTGGATTAATTTGTCTGGATTTGTTTTTTTTGTTTGTTTTTTTTTCCTTTTGGTCTGGGAGTGTAAAGTGATTGAGAAAAACCCCTGTTGCTATTGTGGGAAACATGGACAAAATTCCCAGTTTTCCACTTTGAAAGATTTGCCAAGTTATTTGATCTGTTTCAAAACTAATTTCCTTCAAGAGAAAGATACATGACATAGTGGAAATATAAATTGCTAAATAGTGTACACACAATAAATGTGCTGTTTTGATTCTACTATGATTCTGAATTTTCGTGGTTCTTTTTGCAGTCCTGAATATATGTATCCTTGATATATATATTTCCTATTATAGCATCTGTGGTAAAACAACTCCCTCTGTTTTATTTTTTCCTTTTTATGCAAAACCAGAAAAATACGGCTAACAAAATGACAGGCCCAGAATCTTTGCATGCGTCATGTAATCAAACATTAGTATTGACACAGACTGTATCAGCAGAAAAAAATCACAGTTGAAACTCACACGGAAAAAAAACAAAACAAAACCACCACCAGAAAGTGGCAACAGATTCTGTCGTGCTTCCCTCAGCTCACCTACACCTCAGCTGAGCACCCCCGCTCTGAAACCTTTGGGAATCTGCAAGCACAGCCTTCCCACTGACCAATGTCAAACACGTCCTCCTTTGATATTGTGAAAGCATCTTTGTCTGGTCATTACTGCTTGTCTGGAATCAATTGATTGTTAGGGATTAACTGGAGAAGCTAAGAGAAAGAGCAGGTGCTTCTACCTGGCTATCACGGAAGCCGTAATCATCCCAGTGACGGCTTGCTGCGTGAAGATATGTGGCACCAACTACCCATTTCAGCCCCAACAGATTGCTAATATAGCCCTTCTCTTCAATCACCCTATTAATTTGGAAATGCTTAGATCTGAAATTCAGCATGGGAATCTACAGATCCTACCAATTAGAATAAGCCACCCTCTCCTCCTCAAACTGCCACAGTGCTGTTTGGTTTAACAGATAATGATAATTTAACTTCGGAAAACCTTGTCATTGTAAAAAGAATTAAAATTATAACTCTTCCACAATCTCGGTGTGCAGCTTTCTACAGACCGTGGTGTGCCGAATCTCAAGTAATAGCCCTCTGTCCCCCCGTATCCCCAGGTCCTGGATAAAAATGAAATGTGCATTTCATAAGAAGATCCCAGTGAGCAGCAATAAGGAAAAGTATTCAATCATAGTCAATTGGTTAAAGCTTTGGGGATAGGCCGAAGCCACCATCTTCTTCTTTTTATAAGGACACGAATGACAAAATTAAAAACGAAAATATATCTCAACCTCCTACCAGATCCAGCTGGCTAGGGAAATAGATGGAGTTATATCTGTAGTAATATGAAGATAATTTCCAATGGATTATGCCAGAATTACTGGAAGCATCATCAATCACCTCAGCTATAATAACCAAAAATTCTAGTCAATGTAATATAAGTTCTTTTAAGCATACCTCAGGTCATATTAAAATATATACCTGATGCCATTGTTCCTCTCCTCCCACCAATGAAAAAAAAAGGAAGGGAGGAAGTCTAATTTTTTCCATTAAATTTATTAAAAACCTGGCAACACCAGGCCTGTGCAGTATCAGGATTTCTATTTTCAGAGTTGTCAATAAAACTGAAAACAGAAATCGCCCAAAGGACATTTCAATTTTTTTAAAAAATTGAAAGAAATACATAATTGTATATTTCTAATTTTTCAGATCGGCCCGTGAATTCGTTTTTTGTTTTTTTTTGTTTTTTGTTTTTTTTTAACATTTTGAGAGCATTTTTTTAAATAAGGAATTAAATTATGCTCGAAGTAAATAAGTCAGTCTTCAAAAGCAACAAATAGACTCCAGAGTGGTAAGCAGGTTTCACACTGGCATACATCTATCTGCACAAAAGTCTGAAACCTAGGAAACAAAACGCAGACATGTTTCTGTAAAAATCTACTGCAAAGCTACCTACCAGGAACCCTTTTCTAGAGCAAATATTACAGCTAGCATATCGTGCCATTCCAAGACAGTTGGGGACTTTCATTCATTCTGATTCACTACAAAAAGAATTTCACTCTGTCTCAGCTCATTATAAGCAGATGCCACTGAATAGGCTGGGAAAAAAAAAATCCAATGGCCTCAGAAAAGTCCAACATCCAAAAAAAAAAAAAATACGCTTAAAACAATAGTTGTTTAGAGAGACCTCAATGGATCCCAACGCTCCGGAACCTTCTCCTGGGTTGTGAACAATCGAAGATTTATTCGAGCTCTCTGCACACTGGGAAATGAAGACCCAGAAGCTCATTATCATGTCTATTAAAAAGCAGAAACTGGGGTACATCTAAGAAAAGATGTATTACTTTTTAAACCTCACTGCAAACTGCAGACCAACAGGGACTTGAACTATATAAAAATACTCTCAGTAGTAGGAAAGTGGGGAGGGGGTGGGGCGGAGCGTCACTCTCCCAAACAGCAAGAAAATAGAAGCCACTGAGTTCCATTGTTGTCATGGCTTTGGAAAGGTGGCTCTCTCGGATTTTCTTGAAAAGGGACTTTTGAAGTCAGACTTTTGGTTTGATCAGGGGACTAGATGCGATTCCTCTAATAACTTAGGGGACCGCTCTCGGCGAGGTGAGGGAGGGTTTGATTAGCAATGACCAGTTAAATTCTAGTTAACCCCAATTATAAACCTTCACCTTTGCTAATTGGATTAATTTGTCAGCAGGCAATATACTTATAAAGTGTACTGGAGCCAACTTTGTGCCACTTGATTATGAGATAAAAATCTTTATTGTGGCATGGCTCATTTCTTAAGAGTGGATCTATAACCAATTTCTGCAAAGGTAGAACAAAGTTGAATTTCACTATAAAGTTGGAAGAGCCATTTATTATAGCTGTTCCCTTCGCAGCCTGAACAAAAATATGCCCAGTAAGCAAATTCTCTCTCAATTAAAAGCTTTCCAAATTCAGGGTTTAATGAAACCTTAATTAAAGACAACGGAAAAGTCGTGTTCAGAAAAAAATGTAAAGGTTCTCAAATGTGTCCTTTTATTTCCCTCTTGACTGATCCAAGCATGCTGACTGGTTCTGACTCTTTCCATTTTTTTTTTTTTTTTTTTTAAAGTATGTTTTGTGCACCGAAGAGAGACAAACCAGAAAAACCTGTTGCATGTACATGGCAATGTCACCACCCAAAGATAAGCAGCGGCTACTTTCTCATCAAAATGGTAAACATGTCACCACACTGTTTCCAACAGTTCACAAAGGCTGAGCGCAAAATTTTCCGGTAGGAATTGTAAGACTCCGTATTAATATTTTAAAAATGTAATTGTATGTTTCTAATTCTGTTAGGGAATCTGTGAATGGGTCCAGTTTGAGTGAAATGGAAGACGCTGTCTGTCATGTGTTTCCCTCTGGTGGAAATAAAATCTTTCAAGGTGGTCCAAGATGGAGTGAACAAAGAATCTGTTCTACTGGAAAAACATGGTAATAAGGCTGCAAAACATGGTGTTTTCGAATTGGCTAAAGGGCAAAGCGCTGTTGTCAGCACTCTCTGCCTCTTGGCTGAACCAGCACACCATAGGCCGAAATGGACCAAGGCTACTGGTGCAGTATACATGCTTGAAAGGACAAAAGGAGGAATATGGCACTTGGGGCTTTGATGTATTCCCCAAAAGGAGGCATAGGAAATTAGTTATTACATAGGTATTCTTGGAGGATATAGACTGTATTTAGGTAGCCAACCTTTTTTCTTTTTCTTTTTTCTTTTGTAATTAGGGTGCTACGAATAGTACCTTTAGAGTCTTGGCCTCTACAAACAAAGCGATTCACAGGAAGGAGACAGTAAAAATGATCCGATTAAGGAAATGCATGACAATATCCCGTGATTCTGTGCGTGCATGTGTGCGTGTGATTTACCTAGGACCAGGGCATTGAATGTACCTTCCCTATAACTCGGGCCAGACCTCGCCATCACCTGTTGACAATAGAGAAAAAAGAAAGCCAAGTGTCGGGATCAGGGCACAATAATGCCTGTTGACAATAAATTATCAAAACAATAATCATGTTTAGCCAATCCCTTTGTGTAAAACTGTTATTATGATTCCAGTGCCAGCTGTCTGAAACTTTAATTTAAGTGCTTGCTGGAGGCGAGACATTTGGAATGCTAGTTTAGAATGTTTTATAGCTCAAGCAATATGTTTTACCAACCTCAAATACTGTGATGATGGTTTAAATGGTGACTATAATTTGTACATGGGGGGCTCCAAGGTGAGTCTGCTGCATCAAAAGTCAGACATTTCTGGGCTATCTGGAGAGGCCCCTCGGAGCCACATCTACCTGCCCGCAGGTAAGCACCATAGGTGGTTAACGTTTGGGAAGTTACTTCAAGCTGCTGAAAATTAGAAGATTCCTCAGAAACAGAAATGTCTGCGGAAAGCACAGTGCTAGAGAGACCATGGTTTAGTGTTGGGTGAGCCGGGAAGTTTCACTCTGTCCCTTCACTGTCAACCATTCTCTTGACCCCAGACTTTGGACAAGAAGGCAAAACCAGATCCTGCCTGACTGTCATCAGCCCATACTCGTTTTCCCTAATAATGCATCTGCGTCACGTGGGCATATTAAGAATAAAGACACGATTCTACTTCAAATACAGCAGACTCCAAGACATAACAATAGGAGTTTTTGCGGCTGTCCTTTTCATGCATAAATGATGTGCACGACGAATCTGGGAATGATGATGGAATTTAAGATTAGGTAAAATTTATTGTTTAATACTGAAATATTAGTGAGACAGCATAATTGTGGAGACATCTATAATATTAGTAATGTTACTTAGGTCATATTAGAATTTACAAAATGCATTATATCCATTAACTCATGATCAGAATAGCATGCTTGTCATGATAAAATCTCATCTTACGGTGGAGGAATAGAGATTTAGAGAGGTGAGATGATCAGCTAGGTCACACATCTGCAACAGACCCAGGTCCAAAGATGGTGTCCTTGGTCAACCAGTCACATGTGCTCGTCGCAGCCTTTTTCCTTCACCGAATCATCAAAAACATTTTCAAGTAATCTTTGATAGACTTTGCCTTTCATGTACAGACAACGGAACAACCAGCGACTATATCTTCCAAATTCAATGTCTAGGTTTCCAGGAAAAAAACATTTTCCAACTAAAGCACTATTTTGAGCATACGATTAACAATAAACCTTGGGACTAGCTTGACACCAAAAACACAAAGCGTGTGGCATCTTTTCTTTTTCAGCTAACTTTAAGTTCTAGAACTGTCTCCTGCAATTCTACAGGATGAAATCTGCCGCTGGAGACAGGTGGGAGGGCACACCAAAACTACAGCAAATACCTACTGACTAGACACGGCCTTGACAACCATCACTGTCAAGAGGATTGACTCAGACAAGAGCAATTGTCTCATAAATTCTCCTAATACAAGGCCTGCGCATATGATATGCACTGGTCATATGGATGGCAGATGCATTTCTGGGGAAAAAACTATGTATCCGTCATGCCCTAGCACCGTGCCTGGCACACAGGGGCGTTTTAATAAGTATGAGGTGTGTGGATCCACACTAAGCCCTTTCATTGCATCGGATCTGGGAGGCTTATGTCCTGACGGAGTTCCGGAGGAGATGTTCTAGAAAGCAGTAACGTGTATAATTATAAATGGTTTTATAACTCAGGATGCGTACAGAGGCAACCATGAGCGGGGTTGGAGCTGCGCTGGAGGGCCGATCAGATTACAACTGACAGGTGAGACAGGAGGCAGCACAAGGCCGACCTGGGACAGCACGGTTTGCTGGGAGCACTCATCGCTCGTCACGCTATGTCACCACTATGCAAATGTCCTCATACTACTTTCTCTGGCCTGGACGCCTCTGGGGTGTCCCCACATGTGACTCGCTGTGAGCTTTCTGTGGCTACGGCGTTGCTGAGCAGAGAACATTCAGACCTTTATCAGGACGTCCTTCTTTCCATCCGACCTACTCTTCCCTCACTGACCTCTTTATATGATTGCATTGCATTGAAAGGATATGCCCGGGAATGTCCCCCTATGAGCCACGGATGTCACATCCCATCTGCAGCCCCAGCCTGCCTTCAAGAGCGTCACAAGGAACAGACCCGGTAACTGGGCTCATGGGGTGGGGTTCCTGGTCGCTCTGTGCCTTCACTTGGGAGTGACGGCTGCTCCCTCTGAATCCCGCTGTCAACTCCTTTGCATCTTTCAGAGAAGACTACTTGTCATCAGTGGGTGGGATTTCCTCTGCATTTTCACTTTGGGGTGCCGTCCAATTTTAGTGTCAGGACATTTCTTCTAACTGAAGGAACTCGCAAAGCTTTACCCAACTGAAATGGCCTTGAGTAGGGCTCAAAGGCTCTAGACATAGGCATGGAAGGAAGTTTTTTGAGAACCTTCTTCGCTATGTAAGGAAAATAATAAAAGAAGTAATGCGAATGGATGCCAGAGTCACAAGTGAATTCTTCTTCCCTGGGCCTCTTTCCCTGTACTAATGTACTAGAAAAACAAAGTAACTATTTTTAAAAACACTTTTTACCCAGAAACACACACACACACACACACACACACACACGCCTCAAAAAGATAAAATATTATTTTGAAATAAAAACATTTCTGTCTCCATTGTGTTTTAGAACCAAATGGAGTTCAAGTACATATTTCATACTTCCCTTACTTTCATATAATGCATTAAATAAGCCAGTAATGCCTCTCAGACGGAGTTAGAAATTGCATTCCTGTAACTGAGGTCAAAATCTCATTGAAGAGCTGTGATTCTTGGATTGATTTATATCATTTCTTTATTCACTTTTTTTTTCTTTTCATTTATTTCTTTTCTTCCTTGACCCAGAGAAGGGGCCACCAACTAACAAAAGCTCCGGTGCCATTGAAACTCTGGATGGATAATACTGACCCACATTAGCAAGTTGAGAACACTATCTCTTTCTACGCTGCTGAGTAAAAAATTAGAGAAGAAAACAAGAGGTTATCAGTCATACAATTTGTCTTCTCTTGTGATGCAGATTAAATGGTTATAACTTCACTGGACTCCAATCTACTTGACATCTGTCAAAAGGCTGGGGTCACCTTCTTCCATTAGCAAGGGTCTCCATTTCAACAATCCCCTCCATACCCATATTCATGTCAGATATAATTGTCTACTTCTTGTCAATCTTCCCTGTTAATGGGATCAACAAGTGCTGAAAGTAGGGTAGGCATCGTTCTCCTCTGTATGTTGCAAAGAGAAACTGCTGGTTCTTTTTAGGGACACAAGAACAAAGAGTGAAAGGGAGTGATAGCGCCTGGACGCCTTGCCATCTAATGTCTGTCCTCTTGCATTTAGTTTCCAACTCAGAAGCTTCCTGTTGTGCCAACCTCTAAGACACAGAATTGCTTTGTAACTAAAATGCTACCAGTGGTTCGACTCCATTTCCGGGTATGATCTCTCTCAGCCCGCATGGCCCTGGTGTGAGACAATGAACACGTCTGACTGTGCAGAACGAGGCTAGGCACTGCATAAATGTAATTTGTCTTTGGAAGTGATAGGTAGTCTTTGCATTTGGTTTGCATGCCAAGAAGTGTCCAATTATACAAGTGATGCATTCCCCCAGCCTCAGCTACTCTGCAGATGTAAGGATTTAAAAACCGTTTGTGGGAAACCCACACGTTATGCATCTTTTGTAGACCTCAGAATGTTGTGGAGAAGGGATGGAAATGCACGTTCTTAATTCATACTTTGAACTGCTTCAAATTCTTATCAACGTGTGATTGAGCTGGGCTCTCTCAGAGGAGACAGGAGCTGGCTCTTTACATAAACCAACTGTCCCATCCCCCAGAATGTGGGATGGGGCTCGCGGGAGTTTCCTTTACATCATCTGTTCTTCCCCAAATGCATTTCTGAATCGGAGAATCTCACTGGATTGTTACAAAATCAATAGCACATGATAAAGGGTGTGGTTCGAATGGGAAAACCACATATCCAGGATGCGTTTTGAGACAAAACACCAACCTTTAACCACTCGAGCCCTGTGGCTACTCCTTACCCAGAGAATCTCGCACTAAATCATGTTCACGCTTTTTCTGAATGCTCTCTGTGCTTTTCTTCTTTCAAACATAAAAGCCAACTTAAAGTGCCTGTATAATTCTAGGCATTGTAAAGGGTTTTATTTATTTGATTTCTAGGTTCATTCCAGTGGGTTTATAGTTGCATTTGTATCTTCAATTTGTAAAATCAGTGGTAAGAAATGAGTAAAACAGTTTGGTGGAAGCAAAGGACATGGCCAAGCAATGGAATGTCTTTTCCCCCCTGGCACAGGAGAAGTAACCTTGACATGGACATACTGTATGTTAGTAAATATTCTATATTACTAAATATCACATACTTATCATGTATGCATATTATATGCATTATATATGATATGTACACATCTATACTCTATGTACATAATCATATATACATACATAGGCTACATATCATTTATTTAATATATTACATAATATATAGGAAATAATATATTTAATAAAATATAAATATATGCTATATAACACATTTATGTATTATAAGTAGTGTAATATATTATAATTATATAACATATAACATGCTATATAACATAAATATTATATAAATATAATTACATATTATAAATAATGTAAGTATATTATATGTTACAATATATTACAATGTTATATATTATATTATATTATATTATATTATATTATATTATATACTGTGTTTCCCTGAAAATAAGACCTAGCCGGACAATCAGCTCTAATGTGTCTTTTGGAGCAAAAATTAATATAAGACCCGGTCTTATTTTACTTCAAGACTGGGTCTTATTTAATATAATGTAATATGAGACCTGGTCTTATATATTAATTTTTGCTCCAAAAGACACATTAGAGCTGATTGTCTGGCTAGGTCTTATTTTCGGGGAAACACGGTATTACATGTATTATATGTAACATACACTTAATAAGATAAATACTGTTTGCTACACATACTCCAGATGCACCCGGCGTTCTGACCTTGAGCAAAGGTGTACCCTTGGGGACTGACTGCACAGCGCTGTGAGTGGTCCATTTCCACAAGCCAGGATTCCTCCACCACAGTCTCCCTCTGTCCAAACACATACTCACTGGTACAGTTTATTCTGCCACTTGTGTCTGATTGAATTTGTGAACTGCCAAATTATGCCCCGTTTTTCCTTCTCTGACGTCGGTGCCAAGGTCTGTCTCTGAGGCAAAGCAGAAATAAACACCTTTCACCGGCACCTCTCTCTCGTGGTAAAAACACGAGCGCAGATCCTTTCACTATCTGCAGAGCAGACTCTGAAAACACCCCTTCCTGGATTTTCTGCTTTTCTCCTTCTGTTTTCTCCCAGAATCTGTTTGCAAAACATTTTATGGAATTGGCAAGTTATTTGTACCGCTTGTACACTGCAGTCTTCCTAATTCAATTGCAATTATTTGTAAACTGCCGCCATAACTCTTCCTTGGCTAATGTCTGCAAACTGTTTACTAAACAATAAACTTAATCATGCATTCATTGTTGCAAATGTCTCCAAATGGCTGCAGAGTAGAGCTGACTTGACATTTTTACCTCTTTGCAAAGCCATGAAGGATGTGTTCTGCACAGACACCTCCTTCTGTAACATGCAGTCATTCTACGTGCTGCACCTCTTGTGATTTACCACAAATTGGGACGGCCTCTCGTCTGGCTCAGCCAGCAGGCCGTGCCAATAGTGCAAGAGCCAAAGCAGAGTGGGCTGGACGGAAGGCACTGGGAGCGGTGAATGAGGGGAAAGGACCACAGTACGGCGCCGGCAAGCGGCAGGTGGCTAAGTACCACACACGTGTTCCCTGAGCGCAGTCACCAAGGGGCTGTTATCTTTAAGACCCCGTGTGAGATGCTTTGAGAGGTCCAGGCTGTGAAGACAATCAGGAAGCTGATTGGATGTGAGGATGAGAGGAAGAGGAACGATCACAACAGCTTCTCATGGACAGACCTGGAGATTGGAAGGCCTCTTCATGGTACTTAAAACAACTGACACATCAGGATGAGAAACTGATTTGGGGGGAAGGTGAGAATTACGACGCAAAATGTCTCGGTCGGAACAAGCAACAGCGTATTGTGGCGGAAGAGTTTATCAGAAATGCTTACTGAGTAGTTTGAAATGGAGAACGCAGGAAAGGTCTGGCTGGAGGCCCTGGGAACACAGATTAGATGGGGGTGGCTGGCGGCGGTGATGAGCAGGGTTTCTTGCTGAAGGAGGATGAAGAGGGCAGGCCGACCCTAGGGAGGGCAGTTTTAGTGGAGAGTAGGAAGACTAACATTTACTGGAGGACATGGAAAAGAATGGTTTTCCCATATCACCTCGTTGTCATAAGGTCATGGAAATGAGGGGAGCCTCTCGAGCAGTCTGGGGAGCTCCGTGGTGTGGGATGGGCTGCTGCAGATACATTGAGGGCACTGAGAAAAGCACACTGAGGTCATGCTGAGGGATGATGGAAGGCCCAGCAGAAAGTGCTGGGAGCAAAGATGCAGGGCGTCAAGGAAGCCAGCGTGAACGCCAGCAGCGGCCCACGCCGTGGGGAATTGGAGCTGAGGCAGCCCGCGTTTCCAGTTTCCAGGGAGGCCAAGTCGCAGCCAGTACAATCTCTTCAAGTTGCCCATTTTCCCTCTTCACCATCCTGGGTCAGGTCATTTCACTGAAACCGTTAACGCCCGCATGCTCATTCTTTGCTGATGAACTACCTCGATAAATTAGCAAGGAAAACCAGAACTAATCGGAGGAGACCGTCCCCATATTTTACCCCATAGAGTCAATCTACTTTCCTCCTGTGACTGGGAATACCTATCTGATCCAAGCTCCCCTGTCCAGCCATCATCTCGACGCTGTGTCCCATCCTTCCCGCCTAGTCAGGGACATGGCTCCAGTGAGGTCCTCTCTCGCGCTTACCTGCCTATTTCCCCTTGTTTGTCCAGGGACGCTCTCCTTCCTCACATCTCACACACATCCTGTCTCATGATCCAGCTTTCTCCAGGTTCTTCTCCATTTCTTTGCCTCAGTTCCTCTCCTCCTACTTTTTTTCCCCCTCAACAATCTTTTTATTTTTTATTGAGGTATGTTGCCCTATTATTATTTTTCAGAAGTCTGAAATATTTTTATCCATCTTGCCTTTTAAAAGCTTCTGGACAAAATTCATCAGAACTTCTTTTTTTTTAGCATAACTTTTAAAAATTGAGATATAATTGTCTCAATTCTCATTATATTACTTTTAGCAGTACCATATAGTGATTCAATACTTATGTATATTGCAAAATGATCACCAAAATAAGTCTAGCTAACATCCATCACCAGTTACAAATTTTATTTTCTTGTAATGAGCACTTTTAACATCTACTCTTTTAGAAACTTGCAAATATACAATAAAGTATTATTAACCATAGTCACCATGCTGTACATTACATCCTCATGACTTATTTATTTTATAACTGAAAGTTGATACTTTTTAACCCCTTTCACACACTTGCCCAGCCCCAACCTCTGCCTCTGGCAATCACCAATCTGTTCTCTGTATATACTCATAAATGAGTTTCCTTTCTTTTTCTTTTCTCTCTCTCTCTCTCTCTCTCTCTCTCTCTCTCTCTCTCCCTTCTTCTCCCTCACTCTCTCCCTCCTTTCTCTCTCTCTCTCTTTTTCTTTCTTCTCTCTCTCCTCTCTCCCTCCCTCCCTCCCTTTCTTCCTTTCTTTTTTCTTTAAGATCCTACATTCTCCTACTCTTTCTTGAATTCAGTCGAACCAGCCTCTCGCTCCTCACGTCTTCACTGAAACAGCTCTTATCAATGGCACCAATGATGTCCACATGCAAGGCACGTCACAGATTTCATTTGTACACATTTGATCACGTCCTCCTCTCAAAGTCTTGCTTCTTTTGGCCCTCAGACACCATTTCTCTTGGTCCTTGTCCTGCATCACTGGCACCACTTCCATGTGGTTGCTGGTACCTCCTCCTCGTCCTGACTTTGAAACACAAACCCTGGTTTGTTGACCTCGCCTCTACGGACACTGACTTCCCAGGTGATCCCATCCTGCCTTTGGCTTCAAATGTCATCTAAAAACTGATGACTCCCAAATCCTGTCTCCAGCGTGGACTTTAACTCCAGATATTACTATGCAGAGCCGTGTCATAGCCACTTGGGTATCAAAAAGAGGTCTTGAATTTAACATTCCTTAAAGCTAACTTGTGACTCCTTTCTAAACACCACTCTCCCAAACCGACCTCCTCCTTCTCTCATCTTTTCTTAGTAAACGGCAACTTTATCCAGTTGCCCAGACAAAAACATTGCAGATATTCTTGACTTCTTCCTTTCCCTCACACCTCCAAAGCAATCCATCAGCCAATGCTGCCAAGTTTTTGTTTGGCCTCTATCTAGCATCTCACCTCTTCTTGCCACACCCACTGCTACCACCATGGTCCAAATCATTATCATTTCCCGCCTAGACAATTACAGTAGCTTTCGATCAGGTCTCTGGCTTCCCTAGAGTCTCTTCCCAACGCAGCAGCCAGATGGATTCTTTAAAAATATTGTTTATGGGGGCGGTGGGGGAGTGGGGAAGGTAGAAGAGGGTAAAGAGGGTCAAATATATGGTGATGGAAGAACTGACTCTGGGTGGTGAGCACACGATGTGGTAGATGATGTATTATAGAATTGTACACTTGAAACCTATGTAATTTTACTAACTATTGTCACCCCAATAAATTTAATAAAAAAGAGAAAAATCCAAATAAAGTAATATGATATATCTCAAATAAAATACAATACTGTTTATCCCAGTCTTCTGCTGAGACTCCAGTGGTTTTCCAGGCCTCTCCAAGAGTAAAAGCCCAAGTCCTTTCCATGGCTGAAAGGTCCTTTCTGATCTGGGCCTGAGTCATGTTTTTACTTCACCTTCTCCTTCTCCACCTTCCACTCATATGCCAACTGCAAGGGCCTTTCCTTAAATAAACAAAATATCTCAGGGCCTTTGCATGTTCTGCTTCCCGTTACTGGTACAGTCTGTCCCTAAATCTGTACAACTTGCTTCTTCACTTCTTTAAGTTTCTGCTGAAATGTCACCTTTTTTTTTTTAATAAGAAATAATTAAAAATAATTTATATTAATATTTATATAAATATAAATATCTTGTAAAACTAGCCACAAAAATAATATTTATATTAAAAATAATTTAAAATAATAGCCTCCATCCTCAGAACTCCCTAACCTTTACTCAGCTTTATTTCCTCCCATATCGTCATCTGACCTACCATATTTACTTGGTTATGTAATTCTGGCTTCCACCTACTCAAGTGTTTAAGATCTGGGACTTCATGTCTGTCCCTGCTCTATGTTCTATCTCCACCATTTCGAAAACTCCCCACCATGTGGTTTATTATGTTCCATAAACATTTGAATCAGTAAAACTCAACTGAATAAAAGTTGAATGGTACCTACACAAGAATAGCATGTTGGTTCAGTAAACATCCACTGAATGAATGAATGAATGAATGAATGAATGAATGAATGAATGAATTTTTAGGACTGGGGATACATGTACCCTTGTAGGCAGAAGACAAGAGCCAGTGGGGGAAAGATAGATATTCTAAAGCAGCTAGCTGGATAACATGTGAATACATAATCACGGAGTAACTTGGAAGTGCGGTCAGTGGTCAGGATGTGGCAGGTCATCTAAAACATGGTGGGATGGTGATGGAGCGACTCTCCTGTGTGGGATGGGGCAGAGGAACTGGGTTCCTCAGCACCTGCTAATGTGAGGGATTCCCAAGTCAGGGGTTATCAAGAAGCTGAATCCAGGAAGTCAGTTAGTGTTAGAAGATAAAATGGGTCACCAGAACCAACGGTCCAGAGTCAGATCAAGGAAGAAGCATGGTAGCATTCAACTCAAACACAGAACAGACGTGGGCTCCCTCCCAAGAAACCGGTCATCAATCCATGGAGATTTCTGATATAATGGAGAATGTATTCTAGGCCTAACACCTCAGCTCTCGTTTTGGCACTTCGGTACAGAGAAATACAGAGCATGAATGCATCATGCACCCCAGCTTGAAATCCTACTCCTTCAGTCCCAGACACAAACCTTCACCTGGCATAACCAATTCTGACCCGGCACGGGGGTCTGACTCCTAGAGCACTGGTTACCTCACCAGTAAAGACTCCGCAAATCCAGTGTCCTGATGGGCCAGTTCTACAAAGGCCTCAGCTGGGAAACCCACCGTTAGGTTTCCCAAACCATTCCATTGGAATCAGATATTTTCCTCTTGTAAAACTAGCCACAAAAATACAACTTACAAAGTGCCCCAAACCACTCCACCAGACCAGCCAGAAAGCACAACTCCTCTCAGCTTTCTAAGAATGCCGGCTATATAATGAAAAACAAAATCCCCAGCAACCACATGCGAGCGCCAGTTGGCCAGGAAATAGCACTTCCCCTCTTGCCAGAGTCTCCTTCTCTCTGCCACACTGACCAGCACACCCTGGCAACCGCACAACCACAACTGGAAACCACCCTTCGGTGTTCACTGGTCCCCAACTCAGGGTGCAAAGTTTTGCTCTAAAGCTATTAAAGTGAATAATCAAAGGTCATTTAAATGTGACACTTACTTGAATCAATGTCTTCTTGAGGCTTTTGAAAGGTGCAGCAGGCATAAAATTTAATATTGATTGTTGGGGCACCTTCCATTCCCCCTTTCAGAGTCATTTCAGAATGACAAATAATTTGTTTTGATCCATACAGGCTACGGGACACACACACATCTCGGGCCCTCTTAGTGAAGCTGAGAGTTCTTTTTTTCTGTCCACTCCTCTCAGTCGTCTCTCCCTCTTAAATTTCTTAGTTCCTGCCGTCCCCTTCTGCTCGCTCCTCTTAGCTCCTGTTCTAATTTCAACTGTCATTTACCCCGCTCTCCCGAGTGCTCTGAGCTCCTGTTCTAATTTCTCATGTCTTCTCCCAGCGCTGCCCTCCTTTCCGTCTCTCTGACCCTCTCCTGTTCGCCTTCCCTTTTTCTCTGACTCTTACTCTTCTATGTCCCATCGGAAGCTTTGCCTCAGGTTTCGCTTCAGCTTCTGTTTGCTGCACACTGGTTAGTACAGCCAATAACAGGGTGCCCAATTTGCTCAGCGTAAATCCCAGATTCACAAAAATAAAATAGGATTTTCTCGCATGGTTTTCTAAATGCACATTGGAACCCCATCTCCCCTAAATATTTCCTTCCCCATCCTCTTTCAGATTCTCTCGTAGTTGGCGTGATCTAAGACAATTGCTTTTTATATCCCTTGGTTGACAAGAGCAAAATATAGGGAGTTGATCCGAGAACTCTCATTCCAATATAGTTCTGGTCCAATATAATTTTCTAACGAAGTTTAGATAGATTTCCAATAAGAGTCCAGGAAAGTATGAGCACAGATCTGCTGTGAGCCCATCATTTATCCCAACAACACTGCAATGAATAACTAAGCTGAGGTCACGTTTTGTAAGTGACTTTTTTCTGGAGTCTTTCTTCCCTCTCAGTTACATATAGAAACGACTGCAGTCTCATTAATTACATGTGAAGTGATTTGCATTGTTCTCAAACTGCTTCACCAAGTGTGCATATTGGCAAATGATCTTGATGGGAGTTTGAATACAGTGGTCTGGACTGGAGTAAAAGAAATTCTCAAAAAATATGGTGTTGGGATGCAAAAAGCACCATGGACAACCAGACTTCTTAAGACAGGGATGGTAGGGGTTCTATCTACCTGTTTGTTCTCAAGGATAAAAGCGTTCCTCGTATAAAATTCTCCCAGCTTTGGGGAGGGGGTGTCTGAATAGTTCCATATTAAAGAATGCATTCATGCCCATATCAAAGATGACAGAGACTGCCAGGAGACATTTTGATTTCTAGGTTATTATCCAAGGGCGAGGGCATCTTCTAGGCCTATGCAGAATTTTCCCACCCCTGGTTGGCAAATTGAAACAACATAGTGAACCACCTGGTTGTTTCTAGGGGACTGTTTTCGTTTTACGTAATTGGCCGGTTGTTTTGGCATAATGCCTTCTCATCGGAAACGTAACATTTTACATTTGTTGGGAAGCTATACATATAGAAAGGAGGAGAAAGTTTGTATGAAAAAGGTCAGGGTTGAAAACCGTACATCTTGCATCTTATTCTTTCAAGGAGTCATTGACAATCTTTCTGGAACTAATTTTGAAGGGCTTTAAGAAATTACAAACGACATGATTTTCTTGGCTCTGCATCCGTGTTATTATCTTTACAGCTGGCAAATGAAAGTTGGGGGTTATGACATTCCACCCACATTGACTTAGTAAACTTTCTGAGTGTCCACTTTGTACCCAGCACTATGATGACGGGTGCAGGGGTCATAAAGATGAATGAGCCCACGTTCCTTCTCTGGAGGTGCTTCCAGCTAAAGGTCATGTCAAGGGTCAACCGAAAAGCCTTAGCCTCATCTGAAAATCTTAATCCCAAGTAGCCTTCTCCACACAATACCCCTAGAGTTAAACCTCTCCAGGGCATCTGACTTCTAAAAAAAAAAAGTGCATAAAACACATGAATAAAAGGCTACACATATGTTACCTTCTTTACTCACCACTTACAAAATTCACAGACTAGATACAAACTTCTCCAATACGTTGTGGAGAGAGAGAGAAAAAAAAAAAGGAAATGCACATTTAGCCCCATGTAAGTTTCTGATTATTCCCTGCTTCTAATTAAGTTATTTTCCTTTTCTAACCATCTCCAGAGTTCTTTTCTTTCTTTTTTTTTTTTTTTTTTCCATGAGAAGGAGCAGAAAAACAAAAACATGGGGGAGAGGGAAGACCCGTAGCTCTGTTGAGAAACAGGAAGTTATGTGAAACCTTGTTTGCCCTTTCTGCTGTGAAGAAGTTTGCCCAAGAGCTGTAACCCTGCAGTCTGCTATGTAAACCACCTACAGGAAAGGCAGAGGTCAGCGTGGGAAAAGAAGGGACGCCTTGGGCCCAGAGTGACAACAAAAGTCAGTGCTTCCAGGCATCTCTCGAGATGAAAAGTAAAACCACTGACACTGTTGAGTAGTTCAGAGCTGCCTGCTTTCTTCTTCCTCTTTGCTTTTTTGCTTTCTTTCTTTTCTTTCCCTGTCTCCCTCTCTTTTTTTTGGTTAAATTCCAAATCATTTTGGACCTACTAACTCTGTCGATCTTTTCAGAGTCCAGTGACCTCAACTGAGTCACAACTAAAACAATCTTCTGTTTGGCGGCTGTGAGATGCTTCAGTTTCAGTTTTGTCTTTTCAGTTGTCTGTGCCTATGAGAATTAAGAAGGAAATACTCTTTAGAACAAAGAGTGTTCAAGCTGCCTTTTCTATAACTGTGGGGTTTCACAGAAATGCCACTGGGGCCTTGGGGTCCCTGAAGAAGGGCTGGACTCCATCAGTATACATGTATACACAGTTTGAGAAAGGAAAAAAACTGTACTAAAATTACACCGATGGGAACCACTCAGAGCACCTCTTGTCATTGCAGAAGTCAAATGTGACTTGTATTCATTCATCTTTTGTTATTGGTATATATTGAGTATTACAATTTTAATACACTTTCTTCCTTTTTTAAAATGTGTATACGTTTTTTGGCACCCTCTGTATATTGGGGTTAAACTTACTGTACATTTGGAAGAAAGGGCTCTGGCTAAAAACAAATTTTGTTTTTATACAGCCAATGAGAGTGTTATAACTACACTGCGACAGTCTTCGTGCGGTGCTCACGTCGTACAGTATGTAAGTGTCAAATCTCTATATTGTGCACCCGAAACTAATATATTGCCTATCAACTACACTTAAAAAATAAAATAAAAACACATTTTGACAGTGACTGATCCAGGGAATCTTTGCTTCCACTGCCTGAAACATCCAGATAATTGAAGGCTTTTTGATTTCACTTTTCCCTCAGTTTCTTGGATTGTGCTGCCTTTTTTAGTTCATTGTGTGTATTTGGTCACAAGATGGAAATGCCTTTATAGTTTCAATGGTTCCAGATGTAATATGACAGAATATTCTGATTTCAGGCCCAAATGATTGCATGGCTTTTCTGAAATTTCTGTGTCTGTTGGTCAGTTTAGCGCCAGCCACCCTCTGGCAAAAAGAAGGTCCTGATGGAGTTATGCTTTCAGGCAACCAAGACGGCATTTAATTTATCAGGCCAACATTGCATTTTCTCCTCCGAGGGACTGATTGGAGCAGTGGATTTCACACCCGAGTATGTACCAGCATCTCCTGGAGGGCTGGTGACACATGGTTTTGCTGGACCTCAACACCCCCAGGAGTTTCTGTGTGAAGCCTGACGATGTACATTTTTAACACCTTCCAAGGTGATGTTACTTGCTGGTTCCTCTTTCACCTTCTTCCCTTCCAGATGAGCACACAAAGTCTGCTGCAGAAGAAACGCAGAGGCCTATGGGAAGCTCTTCCCACCTGCGGTAGCATGTGGACGTGCTCCACTGCCCATGTGTTGCTCCTCAAAGGTGGTGTACTGTGGATTGTGACGGGAAAGGTGAAGAGTGGTCAAAGTCACGTGTCTTCTGGGCGATGGAGTCAGAAATGATGTGCCCTCCCGTTCTGGAGGCTGGAAGTCCACAATCAGCATCCTGGGGAGGGCTCTCTTCCTGGTTTGCAGACGGCCGTCTACCTGACCTGTCGAGGGCCTCCTGTGTTTCTAGCACCGTGAAGGGTTCGCTCATGCATGTACAGGAAGCACCGCAGGTTGATGCCAGTATGTCTGTCATCTGCATGATGATGTTACCATCTGTGAGTCAAGCAGCCTGGCTCAGCATCGGTTCCATCATCTGCAGCCACACTCCCTGTCCTGCCTCTTCCAGGAGGTTGTTGTTGTGACATGACTGTGTCATGAGGCTGCCAGAGAAAGGGAATTTCAACCTGAAGGCGCGATTCTCCAAAGGTGGTCCCTGGTGGAGCCGTGGCAGCAGCATCACCTGGTCCAAACCAGCTGGTCAGGGGGCCTCACTTTGAGTACCATCCACTCAGAATCACATTTCTCCGACCTCCCTAGTGCACTTGCTAAATAGACCGAGAAGTTCTGATTCGGTGGGTCTGGCATAAAACCTGGGAATCAGTGTTTTTTAATTTCATTTTTTTTAAATAAATGCTGTAGATGAGATTTCATTATTAATTACTTATTAATACTTTAATAAGTATTTGCAGGCTGCTTGCTGACTTAGACAACCAGTGGTTGATCTTCTCCAGATGCCTAAATATCTGATTTAAGGCCAAAAAGAAAGCAAAGGTGCTGGAATCAGCTCAGCTATTGGAGATGAGACTGGATGCTGAAGGACAAGTGGCAGCTGCCTGGGTGTGGCAGATGGAAAGGAGGGCATGTGGTCAGAGAAGGGAGGTGTGCCAAGCCCGAGTGTCACAAGCTTGAGAAACAGCATCTGGTCAGCAAAGGCCCTTGTGATGTTCTACCGCCATCCTTACTAGGTGGTGCCATGATTATCTATTTGCTCAACACATTGTCCCCAAGACTTCGAACTGCTTTCCAAGGGCAGGGACTGCTCTCTTATAGGCCCATAAAAGAATAAGTGCAGGGAAAGGGAGTGAGAGGACAGGCTGGAAAGATTTAGTTCGGTTGCTGAATATAGGAAATTATAGAAGACGTTAAGTGCCATGACAAATAACGTGTGCCTAAAAGTGTTGTGATGCCTTAAATTCATTTAACGAAGGGATCGCTCTAATCTGATGTGTGCTCTCCGAGCTCACTTTGGTGAAGTTCTAGCAGGTCGACTGAGTAGAGTGTAGAGAGTAAAGACAGAGGGTCCCACAGGAGGCTAATGCAATGGACCTAGAAAAGAGGGCTCTAGACCAGGATGAGGGCTTTTCAATGACGACAGAGAGGGAAGGTTTGAGAAAAATGGCTGGAGTAGATGTGTGTGAGTCAGCCTCCAATCAGTGGTGCGGGTGGAGGGAGCAGTTCATGGTGAGTTGAGCTTCCAGCTCAGGGCCCTTGGGGAGAGGAGGGTGTGTGGTTCATTAAAAACTAGAGTACAAAAGTATGTGATGCAAGACAATGACTTTTGTTTTAGGCTGAGTACCCTTGGAACACCCATTCCACTGGAAACAGAGGTTAGCAGCTCAAAAGAGAGGTAGATGTGAGACCATCAGCACTTAAATGCCCATGCTCTAAGAGTGGAAGGCTTCATGTCGTTTTTATTTATTTTTGTTTGCTTGCTTTTATCTGCCCTCTCCCCAGCCCTATCCACATATATGTTATTGGGAAAGATGTGCTGGGTGAAGACTGGTAAAGTAAACCAAGGAATTTCTGGAGGCAAACAATTATGATATTTTCTAGGACTAATTTGCCCATTCCTGTGTTCAACCTTATTGCATTTCTACTGGATTCTATGTAGATGGAGCTTATCTTTGTAGTGATGTCATAAACACAGAAAGTTCTGAAGAAAGAATTTTACAAAATGACACCTAGACTGACATCTCTCTGGGCAACTGCAGTCATTCCGTCTTTCTACAAACACGTATTAGGCATTTGGGTACCACATACCAAACGCTGGTCTTGACCCTGGATATTGCAATGGACAAGACAGTCTCTGCTTTTGTCAAGTTTATATTCTTATAAAAGAGAATCTGGTCAACACACTGTACATGTCTAGGAGCTCTTTATAATGTAACTAATACATTTTCCACTGCCACTCACACCTTCATTCAATACAAAGGGGAGTATGATGTGTGGTGGAGGGTATTTTATTACATGTAATCACTCTTTTCCCCCTGATGTTGATGGAGGTATTTCCATTCTTCCAACTTCAGTCAAGATGAATCTCATCTATCTATCACAGGACTCAAAGAAAGACCTGTAAACAGTCTGTGAGACAGCTTCAGACGGAGATACTCACTCTTTCTTTAGGTCTCCAAAAGAACAGTGTTGACTACTTGTTGGGCCAGGCTTGGAAATAGAAGTATCGTACTGGTTCACCAACCTTACATTTAACTCTGGGCAAATGCACTTTTATCCTTCTAATCATGTTAACCCTCTGCGGAAAGGCATGCATTTCAGATTCCAGAAGTCTGATGAATCAACTAGAACATAATTAAACTTAACCAAATCTCATTTGTCTCCTCTGGAGTGCTCAGCATACAGCATACTAAGGCCATGTCTGGGAAAGTACCTTTTGAATAGCTGTGAGTGTAGACCAAATCCATTGGGCTTTTAAGGCATTGTAGACAGACACGGGTTTACCTCCCAGCTCCACCACCTACTAACTGTGTGGCCTAAAGGCTGATGAGCTTCTCTGGGTTTCACGCCCTTCTCCATAGCATGGTTATAGCAGCATCAATCTCCGAGGGTTGCTCTGAAGGTTAATTGAGATTGTACACACACACACACACACACACACACACACACACACACACACGAGACATTTGGGGTGTCTTCCCATTTCACAACTCACAGCCTTCTCTGAGAAGTACCACCAACTACGTGGAAGAGGCTGGAGTGGCCATATTTGTGGTAGAAGTTTCTGTCTCCCCGACCAGTACTGACTGGAGAAGGGTGGGCCTCTGTCCTAACCTGGGCCAATCTGACTCTGTTTTCCCATATGTGGCGCTTGCAATTGACAGACACAGAGCCTGGGCGTCGCTGAACTCAGTTGTATCAGTTTCAGAGCTCAGCCAGCCAATGGGTTCCTGCGTCCAGATCTCTGGGCTGCCCTGGTTCTCCTCTTCTTAGATATTACTTCCCAGCATTCTTCCAATAGGTCCCGCTTTAGTTGGAGTTGGATTCCGATTACTCACATTTTAAATAAACTCTCCAAATGTCTGAAAGTGAACAGTTGATCTTCTTGTAAATCTGCTCTGTTTAGTGTTTCCCGGCTCAAAATCTGTACCTCCATCGACTAGTTGCTCAGTTGGACATCTGAGCATCTTTTTAGAAACTGTCTCTCTTCTTTTAGCACCATATGTAGTGTGCCCTAAAATCACTTTCATTTTTCCCCCAAATATCTTTTTTCCCAAACCCTTCATTTTAGTGACTGTTCTCTCTCCCCTAGACCCATCTTTCTAAAAATGGCTTTCTCAACTTCTACTCCAGCTTTCCTTCAATTCATCCTCCATACAAAAGACAGAGGAAGAGGGATTTTCCAAAAGTGGATTGTACAGACTCCTATGCTGAAATCCTTTCACTGGCCTCCGACTGTCCTTGGAATAAAATCCCCACTCTCCGTCATCACCTCTTAGGTCTCGCTGCTCTAGCCCTGGCCATCACTCCAGCCCCACCCCCACTTCTCTTGCCCATATCCTCTGTACCCCAGTGCGGTCGGTCCTTGCCTCGGCTTCTCGAAGGTGATAGATTCTTCCTGCCCTGGGGCCTTTTCATGTGTGATCTCTTCTTTTAGTGCTTCTCCTTCAGAAAACTCTAATTCAACCCCTTCATGTCTTTTTCTGCAAGACCTCTGACCCCACATCCAAAGTTGGTCCTCTGATAATACAGTTTCTTTAGAACTCTAATGATAATGAGGTCCCTGGCATCTATGGTCATAGATGTGTTTGTGTGGCTATTTAATCTCCTCTCATGAGACTCATCATACAGTCATATGGTACATGAAGACGAGACCAGGCTTAGTCTCCCTTATCTCCAGTGCTATAGGATAACACATGCAGGATACCTCGGTTTCTGCCATGGCGTCATGAAGGGGAACAAAGGAAGACCAAGAAAAGGCAAGGGACGTTGGCATCACTCAGCCTACCCATTGACTTGGAATCAAAGAATCATGGCTAGAAAGCACTTTGAACTTTCAGATAAAAATGCTGGGGAAATGCTTTCTTCTACTTCTGCCTTTCACTGCAGAGTTGTCCTAGGCAGGCAATGCAAGTGGACAGAAACAAACCAAGGTCAACGAAAGCTCTATTACATTCAGAGGGGATATTTTCCATTTGTTTTAAAATTAAAGTCTCATGCAAGTTGCAGAAAAAGACGCCACAGATTCTTTAGCTTGATTGCTTCAACTTTTAAGAGTAAAGTCAATATGTGCCTCCAACTAAGTGCTGGGGATTGTTCTGTGATTGCCAGGTTGTTTTATGTATGTGAAGCAACAAAAACAATATAAGGTGACAAACAAAAGATGGAGAAATATATAAAAGGGAAAAAAAAGTGGGCTGTGTGCTACCTCGGGCTTTAAAACTCTTCTGATACACTTCACCACGAAGTCTATTAAAGCAAAATATACTGGAAATACAATATACTGCAATGAATGTCTTCAAACTACCAATTTAGCGCAAAAGCTGAGGGCAGTTCTTATGCACCGACTTTTAATACCGAGACGATTTGTGGGCTCACAAAGTTCCTGCCTTAGGCAAAAGTTGTGCTGGGTTCTAATAGGTCTAGTTTGTTGGCTGTCAGAATAATGGAGAATTTGGTAGCGGAGGGGCTGGATGATGTAAACAGCAGAGATAATTAGAAGGTCTGCTGGGAGGAGAGAGAAGCCGGTTTATATGCGGTCGCAGAGGAAAGTGTTTGTTCAGGAAACTCCTGGTTGACACAGCAAAGTGGAGATCCCAGAATGTTTATTTGGGCAAATTTTGTGGGTCACTGGACAGGCTAGTTTTCCCTTTGGATTATAATACTATGGCCATTATTAGTAATATTAAGTTGGAGCTTATTGAATACCTACTATGTGCTTGGCCCTGCTCACCCAGTTCTTCTGTGTCTCCATTCCAGAGAAAAGGAAACTAGGGCTCAAAAGGGTAAAAAAAGTGTGATTCAAGGTCAAGCACCTGCCAACAGTAGGGTTTATCATTACTTACAAACCGTGGTCTCCACACCATATCATGCTATGGGACAGGGTTGTTATTGCCAATCAATGTTGTAAAGGAGGAGTCTACACATTCATTTCCAGTTTGAACTGGCAGTAACTGTAGAGGCATACAGGATGGGATCCAAAGTGAGATCTCTCAAAATTACGAATGCCAGTTCAAGGGAGGACCTTTTCTAGTGATTTCCTTTTATTTATGTAAATTAGTATGGAATCTAGATCGGCCTTTATAACAAAGCTATTTTAACTCCTTGGGACAAAGTGCTTGGGAGGAACAGGTGGTCACATCATTGCAGCCTTCAGGTGTGACCCCCCATCCTCCCCCCACGTTGTCACCTTGTCAGCTGAGTACAGCCAAAGAAGGGAAGCACACCCAAAGGTGCTTTCCTATGAAGTGTGGGAACATAGGTGACGATTCTGCGGTCATTACAGCTTGGCTTGAACTCTGCGTGTAGAGTTAAGCACACAAGACGAGTCACTGCCCAGTAAGGGACAGGGGCTAAATGAGTGGTAACTTCTGCCTCGGGGGCTGGCTCGGTTACACATTTGAACTGATCCTGTTTTTCTTAACTAATAAATAGTAATTCGCATTTTTCAGCACCCTGTGGGACATCTGCATTCTTGCTCAAGAAAGCTTTCACAAAACTGGGGGATTGACCTGGAATGAGAAACCGACGTTATCATAGGCCCAGAGACCAAAGAGCCTCGGATTGCTCAGGGGGGAAAGGGGGAAGTTGAGAGATGGCATTACTATAAGTGTATACAATACTGAAGTGTGTGATTAAGGATGTGTTTACCAAACACTGGATCATTCGAACAAGATGGCCTCATCAAGAGGCCTTCTGCCACTGCTCCCTTCCAGGCAACACCAGCTTTCCCCCCACTCACTTTGCGTTCGTACTCCTAAGAACGCATTTCTCAGTTGTACTGGCCTTTCATTCCGTTATTGGGAGAAGGAGCAGCTGCAGACAAAGAGCGCTAGCTGAGCGATAGATCAGCACACAGAGATTCCAGTGCTGGCTCCAACATTGTTTCTGTGGTAACTCTGAGGCTCAGTTTGCTCATCTACAAAATGGGAAGCTTAAGTCTTGCTAAAGAATCCCATGAAGACCTCAGAGGTCTTTATGAAGGTCAAATGGGAGAGGGTGTACCAATGTGTTTCACAGTTCACACAGGGTTTTTCTCGGACACCTTTGTGCCTCTCACCACCTGGTTGAGACACACTTTCTACCTGAGCTATTGCTGGAGCAAAAGGCATGACGACTCAATAAGCTGTCGCCAGTAGCTTGGCAGCCCTCCCCTTGGCTCCTCCAGGTAACTACGTTTCTGGGCCAAAACTTCTCCGATGCCGTGTTGGAGCCATGCATGCATTACTCAGAGCAACCCATGAAGAAAGTCTTGAACAGCGCTGCCCTGGGACCAGAAGGTCCCTGTCTTCTGCACTCAGCTGAAAAGCTCTGAGGCTCAACCTAAAGCCCCAGAAGGGCCCACACGGACTGAGGCCTGGGCCCCCCCCCCCCCGGGACCTACTAAAGCACGCTCACCCAGCTCTGTGTGTGGAGTCTGTTAGCCTTGCCTCTGCCTCTGCCCTTTGGGGAGGTCCCTCCAGCTAAGGCAGGGCCACACAACAGTGTGTGGCCATGCCGTTCCCGCTGAGAGGATCACCATGATGTCATCAGACCAAGACTAATCATCGAACTATGTGGCTCATCCGTGGCCGGCAAAGTTCAAGTGCGACTCAGAATCTGACTGGCTCTGGTACCGTAGCTCCAACATGCTCTACGTCACCAAGCTTTCCAATCCCACTGCCACGATCCTGGCCGGGCCTTCATCAGCGCTCACCTAGCCAACGGGCATACCTTCCTTACATGTTCTCAACATTTCGCTTCCACCTTTGCAAGATAATTGCTAACCAACAGTCAAAGCAATCTCTTAAAATTCCAAACCCATCACATGACTCTTTTATGTGATATCCTTCCGAGTTCTCCACCGCTTTCCGAAAGCAACCCGATCTTCTCATCACAAACGCCAATGCCTCTTGCATCTGGCACCCGCCCACCTCTCCAACCTGACCCTGCCTACGGCTCCTGCTCTGCTGTACCACACTTGGGTCACCCAGGTCTTCTCTGAGCAACTGGGCTTTGTTGCTGCTTTGGTCCCTTTGCTCCTGTAATTTCCTCCGACAGGGAGGCTCTTCATCCACTGATTCCTGGCACTAGTCCCCTCTCTTTCTGGCCTCTGGTTAAGTGTCATATCTGCAAAGAAACATTCCCTGATGATTCTATTTATGGAGGATTTCCCTCTTCCCACCTGTCATCAGCTATTATTCTCGATTCCAGGGGACAGCAAACTTTGTCTCTACAGTGCTAGATAGTGAGCATTTCCAGTTTTGTGGGTCATCGGTCTCTGTTGCAGCTATTCGACGCTGCAGTTTTACGGTTAAAGCAGCGGTAGACAAAACATAAATGACTGGGAGTGGTAGTGTTCCAATAAAACTTTATTTACAAAAACAGGCAGTGAGTGGGCTACATGTAGTCCACGGGCCACAGTTTGCTCACCCCTGCACTATTGCTTAATTCCTTTAGAGTCCTTGATGGCATTTCTGCAATTTAAAAATAGCCCGGGGCTTATTTATTTTGTTGCCTGTGCTCCCCAGTTGACAGGGCTCCTGGTGGAGCCCAGGAGGTAGAAATCATGTCCCTTTTGTTTATCACTGTGGTCTCAGTGCCTAGAAGGGCTGCGGGCACACAGTACACACGCAATACGCATACCGTTCAAACCAGTGGGATGCACAAATAAACGAATGAATTAAAGTTATTTCCAGGAATAAAGGGAAGCACTGATCTCCAGTTTTGGTAACTATCTGTTTAAAAAAATATATCAGTGTGAGAATGAATGAATGAATGAATGAATGAATGAATGAATGAATGAATGAATGAAATGTGCCTACTGGTTCTGAGAGCCACGATCAAACGTTTCAAAAAATTCTCCAAAATAACAAATCTGGTGAATCCTATGGCAAAATAAGAAAGCTAGTTATTCGCCACTGTCGAGATAAGTCTCTTTAACCACTAATAGATTTGGTAAACAGACAAATTCTCGGGCTTCTTCCAGGTAGCCTCTCCATAAATGCACATTGTGGCTCAGATATTTCTCGCCTGTATTGAAGGAGTCACCCAGAGGCCATGTGGTGCCAGATCCACTGGAAGGCTCGGTGGGACCTGTGAGGACATCTGCTCTTTGCCTTGTGGCCCTCTCATTATCTGCCACTGAGAAATGATTTTGTTGACTCGTGGTCGTAACCGTGTCTCTGTCTCCATGGAAAAACTTAAAACTGAATTTAAGGAGTGCAAAAGTGGAAAAAGACATAATGTATCATAGCACAGATTTGAAAAATAAACCATGGATAGTGTGACAATATGTCCCAGTTTGCACAGGGCAAGCAGAGTTTTTGTCTTTTTTTAATTCTTGGAATCATTATTAATAGTGTCCCTTTTCCTTCTCAAAAGTGCCTGATTTGGACAATAAATTATCTTGTCACTGGAAACATCAGGAATAAGTTACCCATCTTTCCTAAGGACAAGCTGAACACGCTTTGGGTGCCTTGTGAGTCACTGGACCTGGACCTGGGCCTGGGGACATTGGGCTGACTTATCTGGCCTGTGGTGGATAATATTCCTATTTACGGCTGTCCATGGAAGCTTCGGCAGGAATTATGGAGGCAAGTCCAGCAAAGCAAATTTAAATACTTGACTTATCCTACAGTAAATGCTCTGTGCCTTGTGTAAAGGCTGGAAGCTCGGTCTCGGCAGGTCTGCAAAGCCTGACCCAGAGTTTTGGAAGTGGTGGATGCCACTAAGTGGCATAAGTCTTCACAGAGATGCTCAAAGTGCTTCAAGTGAAGAAGGCGCCATCCTGCCTCCTTGTCAGTGCTCTTTGACCCCTGGTTTTCGAACAGCCATTAGAAGAATTGGGCACGAATTCCCTACTGACCAGTGAGTGAAGAATCATCGAAATTGATGCCAAGGTTAGTAGCAGTAAGAACATCCACTCTGGAAGCTTCGAATCCTGGCTCAGATATTTATCGCCTCTATTGTCCTTAGCTTCCCTGTATCTCGCTCTCCTCACCGGCAAATTGGGGGGCCCGATTTTGTCCCAATGTCCTAGGGTTGCTGCCCTGACTCAATGAGTTAAGACACTTAGATGAGTGCTAGACACTTGGTGTTCCATAATTGTATGTTATTTTATGATCTGCTTAGACTTAATGCTGTCCAGAGAGGATTTTCACTCTTGAGGTAAAAACGATTTGAGAAAATGCTCACCATCCTGGGGACTTTTGTATAACAGCTATGTCATGAATCCCTTTATTGGCAGGTTGGCTTTAAAGTTTATGAAAGGGTCTCAGTTTCCCTAACGTTTGCCTCATTGTATAATGTCCCCCAATATTTTACAATTTATGTACCTCTCTGAACCCAGGGCATAATAAAATAAATTAAATTAATTAGACCAGATAATTATTCTAGCTAACCATCATCTTGAACAATACATCAATTCAACACTGCTTCTTTGTTCCAAAAAATCAGTTTGACTGACACATAAGAGTAAAGTAATATAAGGTTCAATTCTACTTAATAGCATCTGATTGTATTCTCTTGATAAGTCAGATAATTAAGTAATTTCTCTGTAATTATTAGTATTAATTTTATATATCCTTTCTGGTTACCAAAATTATCATTCCTTCTTTAAGAATAGCAATTATTGTTAATTTAGTTCCATATTCTACACTGACTCCTGGTAAATGATTCTGAATCTTAAAACCACTGTTTGTTTAGGCCCTAAAAACATGCACTCATATAACTTCTTCATTTCTTAGCTCATTTAATTTGTGATTTAGTTAGATAGTTTTACAAAGTTAATTTGATCATATCTGAACTCTACACATTGTTGTTAGCTGCTCTGTAATACACAATTCAAGAACAATTATTTTTTCATCGTTCTAGAATAATTTGTTTGTTAGGTTTGTGTGGGATATCGGGCTTCTTAGGGAATCTCTTGTATAATCCTTTCATTTTACAAACATGAGCCAGAGAAGGCTGTGTGAACAGCCCAGGCTTATAACCCGTCCAGGCTAATGCCCGTCGTCCGGCTTTTCACCCTTCTCATCATCTCTTCCCTTCACTTAAAAATGTTTCTCCGTTTTTCCAATTCTCATTGTTTTGAGCCTTATTATCCGTCCTTCAAGTCAAATGTGGTCTACCCTCAGCTACAGGAGGGCAAGGAGAAGGTTCTAGAAGGTAGGCCCAGACAGGCTCATGGGATTAAGGGAGGAGGGGATTTGATCGTGGGTAAGTGAGTGGTGGAGGAGGGATGGAGGAAGTAGCCTGCAAATGACATGAGGACCTTCTTAAGAGGGACTGCTATACAGTTTAGAGAGAGGGAGGGGGACAGTGAATTACATTTTTCAGACCTGAGAGCAGCAGCCTAGAACTCGGAGTGAGAGCCATGAGTGGGTGGACCCCATTTAGATGTCGCCATGTTCTGTCTACCTTCCCTCTGAAAGGTTTCTCAAAGCTGCCCCTCCTCTGCAGTCTCACTGTCACAGTCCCATTCAGGACCCCACTCTCTCTCTCCTAGGCTAAGGGGTCACTTGCTCCCTAAGCTCCCTGTCCTGGCTCTCCCCACTCTGGTCTGCCCTGCACACCCCCTCTGGCAGGCCTCTTCCAGTGCACAAATCTGGCCTAATCAAGTGCTTACTTTAAACCGCAGTGGACTGAGTGCTGTCTTGCAGGGTGATGGCCACATTGTCACGTTCTGGTTGTCACCTGTCCTTCCCGCCCTACCTCCAGCTTCAGCCACTTACCCTCTGACTGGCCGTGCTGCCCTTGCTGAGCGCGCCATGGAATGTCCTCTCCTTCCCCACTTCTGTGCCCACACGACGCCTGCTCTAGAGCTCATTCCAAATGCCATCGCCACACGGATCCCTCCTTCTCCTCCTCCAACCAGAATGAAATGCCCCCTCTTTCATTTTCCTATTTCACCATGTGCCTGGCTCCAGAATAGGGTGATGGTTACACTACATGTGTCTGACTTAGCATTCAGGGTTCAGTGCCTAAAACCAGACTGAGAGCTTAGGAATTTCTCAGTACACGGTTTTGAATGAATCTTTTGCTTATTGGTACACAGATCAGGGAAAGGAAAAGGTACAAAAACAAAAAGACAGGGGCGTAAAGACGATACAAGTCATTCAGCTAGAAAATGAGTGGTCCAGGTTGGTGGAAGAGCTCTTTCTCAGAGTAATTTACAGACCCAGGTGCCTCCCATGGGGCATTCTCAGGTTGAGACATGGGTCACAGCCCCCACTGAGTTCCAGCTGCCGGGAAGGCATGGGGGAGGCAACAGTTCAAAGCCCAGGTCAGAAGTGGCAGGCATCACGTCTTCTCACATTCCTTTGGCCATAAGTCAGTCATATGACCACAATCTAAATGCAGAGAAGGTGAGGGAATGCTCTTTAGTCATATGCCCAGGTGGTAGAAAAGGACAGATGTTGGTGGGCAACTAGTATTCTCCACCCAGTTGATTTCTTTACTCTCTTTGGGGTTGTATCCCTGACCTCTCCTGCCTGACGCCCTCAGCCATTGTGGCCACAAGATTTCATGCTTTGTGTTGAGAAATATCAGTCTATATGCAAGTGTCAACTCTCTGAAATCAACCAATCTCTATCATCACTTTTTTTGTTTTCCTTTAAAAATTACCATAAACTTTCCTACTTAAACTGTCAGGCTTTATTTTTCCTCCTGCATGAGGAAAAGTTCCTGTACGTTAATTTCGTCTGATTTCTTTGTTTAATTAGACAATCTCTACTTGGCATAACCCGGGCCTGATTTAAATTTCTTTCTTTCCCCCTCATCTATTGTCTCTCTTATGGCATTTTCCAGGAACTGTTGTAATTTAGTGGATCTTTTATCTTGATCAGCCTCGTCAAGCAAAGAAGGTAATTTTTTTTCTGGCGGTGTTTGTGGAAATTCTTTTGTACAGTTACTTCCTCTTGTGAGTCCTTTTGTCCTCCTTGCCTAACACCATTCCTGTCAGTTCTAATAGGGATGCTATGAGCAGCAGTGCTGGTTTGAGAGACGCAACGTCTGCTCCCTTGGAACGGCTGAATTTGAAATATCCCTGGGTGGTACCTCAACCACCTTTGTCCCCCTTTTCACACTCCTAGGGAAGAATTCACTCTTATATTTATGTGGATACACCTTTCAACAACCTCCAAGTATGAGGAGGACAGATTCTGGCTTGTAAGTAAATTCGTGAATGCATCTTTTATTTTGGGGGCCTTTCCTTAATCTTATGTCCACTTGGTAAGGCAGTGGAGTCAGTAGCATGCTATTCTCAGTGTTGTTATTGGTCCTCTTGCATGGAGTCGGTTCTCTCTAATCGGCCTGCCTCAGACAGGCCTTTCTCATCACCTGAATGGCCCTGGCTGTCATGAGTCAATTGTCATTCGGGCAACACTGGAGGATTTTTGAAAACACTTGCAGAACTTGGAAGCAGCGAGAAGCAGACAGTGTGTGATTGCATTGGGACTCAAGAGCCAAACACAGCTCCCTGGCCGTGGCCGTGAGCCAGGCCTTGGTGCTCGTGAAGACAGAACAGCCTTTTGAAGTGCTGTGGATTGAAAGCAGGGAATCAGTTAACATCTCCCTAAGCAGCCAGTAGTGGGAACAAGGAGTGTGTTCGATAATGGAGCGATGCTGGGAGAATGGCCGAGCCTCTGCCTCCCTCGTGATCCAGCAGAAATTAAAATGAGAGGTCTGGGGAGTGGCAAAGCCTCTCTCATTAAAAGAGCAGCGGGCATGGGGGTGTTTTGTATCAGGAAATGAGGCATGAGGTTGGAGGGCCTTGCTCTGGCATTTCCTGGTGGTACTCGTGATGGAAATCAGATTGCTCTCAGAGTTCTCATTCTAAGGATCCGTGCCCGGGGCCTCAGGATGGATGTGACGGTAACCCTGCGCGGGGGACATGGGTCTGAGGGATGAGTGCCTCTTCGCTTGCACACGTCACTTCGCTCCACGCTTTCTGTTCACAGCACCTGTGTTATTCATGTTTGTGGCCCCATATCGACGGCAGTGGGGATTCCAAGTTTGAATTCAAATCTGAGTTTAGCTCCAGTTCCGTCTCTTAGGTGTGACAGTGAGCAAATCATTTACCTGCTTTGAAACTTCATGTCCTAATACGTGAAATGGGAAAAAAAGTGACACTGAACTCATAGGTTCGTAATGACGAGGAGAAAAACAGACCATGATGCATGCAGTTCTTCATAAAAGTGTGTTAACTGAATCTAAAGCTCATCGTACAACATCTGGATTCAGAGGGCTTGGAGATTCTTAAGCATCTTTTCAACCTTCTTTTTATCTGAAATGCAGACACATTTTTTGCAAAAAGGCTGCCACGTGCCCCTCATTTACAGCCTCAAAAATCACTACCACGCTTTTTCGTGTTGGCCCAAGGAAATCAAATCCAATGCTCTCATATTGAAATGAAATAATAAACTTGCAGTGTGGCCCAGTATGCTATGAGAGGGACGGGAACGCTCCATGGATCTATTAGTTGTTGACTATTACAATTATTAATGAGCGGAATAATGCGTTAGTGTATAATCAGAAACCATTTTCCTCATTTTGGAGGGAGAGCATCACAAAACCTGCACAGAGGTGGCCCACTACCACGTAGTACTAGCCTCGCTGGCATACTGCTGCCTTCGTTAGCGGATTAAATGAATGCCGAGCTGGAAGGAACCAGTGTTCTCCAAAAATTTAGTAACCGCATGCCCCCAACCCCGACTCTGTGAATCCAGGTGTCTCCACACCGACTGAAATTAATGATCAAGTGACTAATTGCGGTGGGTACTGGTGAGCCAGGATCAAAGCCTAGAAATGTCATGCTACCGTGACTCACAGGACCTTATGGGAAAGACCCAAGACTGCCACCAAGAAGACGCAAACTGCTGCAGACTATTGGAAATACCATATTCTAGACTAATTAGCTTCCCGTTTCCATAATATAGTTGTACTTAGTGTACTGTGTGCTCTTTGTAATCTAATTTCACTTGAATTACTTTTTACAATCTGCTCAAAATGTGTTTACGACGGAGAATCATTATAGGAATAATTTCTTTTCCTTTACAGCTTGCCTCCCCCCCCCCTTTCTTTTTGTCTCTACTTTGACAAATGTGCTGCCCTCTGTTAAAGAGATCAAATGAGTTGATCCCTGTCCATTTTATTATCTCCTTAATGTCCTTCCTTTGCCTATCTCTTTATCAAGAAAAGTACCTTGTTTGTCTTTAAGAGTTTGCCAAGTGGTGTATATACGTGAGTTAGAGTCTTACAGACTTCTTAATTTACCTCCACCATAACTACATCCTGAAGATTTTTTGTACCAGACACCTTACTGAGCAGATGGGATAGAGAAGTATAACCCATGAGGGTTGCTACTCATGAGGAAACCAAATACGTGATAGTAAAAATTAAGAAGAGGTCCCCATTTCAGTCTCCATTCACTCGCTCAGTACTTGCTCAGCTATTGCTTTACTTTTTAATAGCTTTTAAAAAATAGTTAAAGACACATAAGAAATTGCAACAATAGCAAAGAAACTTTCTGGGTACCAGCTTCCCCCAATAAAACATCATACGCATGCATAATACATTTCAAAATCAGAATATCGATATTGTTGTAATACTATTGACTTAACTAGATCCTATTTGCTTAACTATTTTTAAATGTTTTGAGCCTCAAAAGGAGTGTTTCAGGACAAGATTCTCAACGGGGGACAATCTCTCTCTCTCTCTCTCTCTCTCTCTCTCTCTCTCGCCAAGGGGACATCTCACAATGTCTAGAGACATTTTTGGTTGTCACAACTAGGGTACATGGTGCTACAGGTATCTAGTGAGTAGAGGCCTGGGATGCTCTAAACATACTCCAATAATGCATAAGACGCCCTCACAATGAAGAATGATCCAGACCCAAATGTCAGCGGAGCCCAGGCTGGTAAATCCTAGATGCCAGCAGGTCTCACAGCAAATCACTGCTCGCTTGGTTGTGTTGGTACCATTTCAACCAGGGGGTTCAAGCTCAGATGTCTACAGTGGCCAACCAGACTATGATCAAGAAGATGACAGACCAGGGGAGACTGTGTAGAAGTGGGGGGCACACCCCTTACCCACAGGGAGCAGCTACTGTCAGCTCCAGTGGGCGCTTGCCATGCAGAAGCACAGGCCAAAGTGGCTGGGTCACCAGATCGCTCCTTAGACATCAAACGATTGGATTTTAGAAATGTGGCCTCTTAATCTGGATTTTCACAAAATAAAGCCAGAGAACTGCCACATTTGCGAGAATGCTGGGGCAACACTTGGATGACTTGGTAAAGGCTCATACTTGGGCCAAGTAGCCAATCTCTCAGCCTCTGTTTCCCCAAGAGTAAAAAGGAAATAGTATGGATGGCTTAGGGTTGTGTTGAGAATTACATAGAATTGTGTGGAGAGAACTTAGTTCTCTGCTTTGGGCAAGATAGGTATTCAATGGTTGGGCCACAGTAGAAATAACTAGAGTTTATAAAGATCTTGGATTTTTGCCCCCCAGCATCATTTTCCCTGCTCACTGCTGATGAGTTACCACCAACTTGGAACAGGCTGAGCGAGAACCTGATAGCTTATAATGAATAAAAACGACCCTTCGTGCAGCACTTTATTTGCTGTACCATGAGTGTGTCTCCTGTCTCTAGAACAGACTCTCCTGATGCTCACTGAGGCCTATATCCCATTCTTCTTAGAGTTTGTTGAAAGGTACATTTGACTCAGTGCAAGCATCACTAACTTGACCATTTTCATTGAATTGGACAGCCGCGTAAGTGACTAGACGCTGTCAAAACTCTGCTGAATTCATAGGTGTATTCGCTCAAAATGGATGTGCAGGCCTATTTCACTAGTGGGTCCCTTGGGTCACTTGTCACATCTCTAAGTATTGCATCTATTCTTGCTTTACTCCAGAGGTGAGCTGTCGGTGCTCCCCTGGGTTTTCCAACTTAACTCAATATTCCCTGGGCTTATATTTTGTTGACTCAAGTGTGGCATAGCGGCTATCATTAGCTACATCCACTCTGCTCTATTTTCCACGAGTAAGACTTAGAAGCATAGGATTATTGCTCATCACCAAGACCCAGAGGGACTCTCTGACCCACATTGTCTGGGATTAACCAGGCTCTGGGAATCAGGGGGAATTTTAGAGCCAAAGTTATAATCTGTGTCAAACGCTGCCAGTGAACTTGGGCAATTCAGGTATATTTTGTGGGATGATTTCAATCCATTTAAATTTACTGAGACTTGTTTTATGCCTAGCACACGGTCTACCTTGGTGAATGTTCCAAGATGGAACTTAAAAAAGAATGTACTCGTATATTCTGTTTGAATTGGAGGTGGTGTTCTACAGATATCATTTTGGTCAAGTTATCTGATCGTGTTGTTCAATTCTTGTATACCCTTAGTGATTTTGGGTCTGCTTGTTCTATCAATTACTGTGAGTGTAGTAATGAAGTCTCCAACTGTTATTGTTGAAATTGTCTCTTTTGTCCAGTTTTATCATTGACTTATTTTAGGAAGAGGATGTGCTGGACTTCTCACTCTGACATTCTGAACTCCTGTCTCTTTATTGTTATTTTGATCAACATTTTGAAGACTTACTTGATAGGACTTTTTTTTTACATATTTTCCCCAAAGTCCTTTTTTTTTTTAATCAAAATGTATTGGGGTGACAATGGTCAACAAAACTACATAGGTTTCAAGTGTGCAATTCTATAATACATCATCTATATTTTGCATTATGTGTTCACCACCCAGAGTCAGTTCTCCTTCCATCACCATATATTTGACCTAATAACAGTTGGTGTAAGTAGCACTTCTTGAAGACACTTTGAGAAACACTGACATAGATGAAATGGGCAGAGATTATTTCCGTCTAAATTGCTTTACATACAATCTGCCAACCACACCTCAATCCACACTTGTCAGGAACAAGTTGTCCAGCACTCTAAACCAGACTGCCAGCTATAGAACTTGACCCCGCCTGCAGGTCTGGGTTGTTGAAACCACCCCAGTCTCCCACATTTAGTTGGGAGATGACACATACAAACCCAGATTCAGATTTTTCTGTTCACACTAGTATCCCATTCCTACATGGCAAAAACAAGTTATTGTTAAAGCTATACAGTCCCCCACTACCTCTGGCAAGCATCTAAGTCGTCAGGAAACCCTTCTCAAGAGGCAACATTTCAGGAGCGATTTTTAGAGTGAGGAGGGAAAGCTTGCAGGTCTAAAGTAGGCAGAGGGCACAAGGCAGGTGGCAGAACTGCAAAGAAGGCTGAAGGTGGCAAAGAAGGGAGGAAACCAAACGGTTTTGAGAAAATAGTGATACTAAAAGTGAAGACAATGAGCAGCAAGGAAAACAAATACTGGGTATTCTTTTAAAATTGTTTTTTGATTTTTTCTGTGATGATGAAGGCTTGCAGCCTACTAATCTGCATGCTAGGGCTCCTCCCCACTTCCCACCCCCATCCTTCCCCACCTTAGGCTCTTCCACAGAGGCCCCCACCCCTGATGCTGCGTTTAAGAGTCAAGGAGAATTCCAAAGCTTTGGAACTGTTAGGAAAGATGGCTGGCTCTCAGTGGGTCTATTCATGTCTGTTTTTCGTGACCTCCAAAATCGCCTGCCTTTTAGTTATTTAGCGGAAATGAATTCATTTCTTTCCCCAGGTTCACTGTGGAGTTGACTGTAAGATTCTCTTGCCTTGCAGAATCACTGTTACCGTGCCGAAATCAATATTAATCATATACAGCTTGATACTGTAATTGAATAGTTTTTACACAGATGATATTAACTGATAAAATATGGCATCCTCATGAAAAAACATTACCTTGAAATATTAGCGTTATGATATGTTAATTTCTTTGGAGGATATGACTACAGATATATGAGCAGAGGTAAATTTTCTAGCACTTCGGCTGACAAATTCCGTGTCAACATAACTCTCAAGAATTTGTGTTACTACTTGGCGATGACTTATATGGTGATGTATAACAACTTAAGGGGTTTTAAAATGCAGTATTTTGACTAATGTGGTTTGGTAAATAGCATTTGTGATTAGTCCCTTTTCTTTTTCTCCCCCCAATTTCTGTAATACTGACAAAAGCCTGTAATAATAATAAAAATCACCTCTCTAAATGGAAAATGCCCTACTCCATCACCAACAGTTGCTGGGAACGCTCCAAGTTCTGTGCAGAATGGAGGGCTGGGAGCGCTGCAAAGCCAGGTACAAGCTGTATTCATTGCCACCTTAGCACCTCCATTTCTATAAGGGCATTTGGCCTCAAGTTATAGTTTCTAAGAATTTTTGCCATGGTGACTCATTCTACAAGGGCCATATGACTGTCAGAGAGGCTCTGAGCCCCCTGTGCTGTCTGTGAAGATGGACTTAGGGGTACATCTGTCATTCTGATGCCCTTAAATACGGGAATTGTGACACTATCCCTAGAAAGCTTGGTTCAGGACCAGTGCCGACATTCCTTAGCATTCTGCACAGTTTCATAGCTGTGTCTACATCCTGTCACTTTGGGAGACAACTGAAGCCAAAATGGTGGTCATTTATAGGCATTTCATGTGCCCCAATGAAAAAAGCCCCAGAACCCCTTTCTCCTGGTAATTGAGAACAGGAGTGGCCTGTTGGAATTTTCCTGGATACCTACCACCTGTTTTCAAGTGAGGCTGGTGTCCATTTCACAATCATCTGTTGGCGCACGTCATTTGGAAGCCATTAACTCTCTCTCCTTAGAATCCTCTCAGAGAAATCTCTCCCCTTTCTCTGTTCATGCGCTTCTGCCAGCCTGGCTGCCTCACGTCCTCCTCCCCAAAGCAGAGTCCTCTTAAATACAGCAGGGCCCAAGTAGCACGGGCCACCTTTTGTAGTCAATGCGAGGTTGTCTCGAAACCCACGTTTACCGCCTAGAGGAGGCCGAGTCTCCCGGCCTCTCCTGTCTGATCTGGCATGTGGAAGGTGACCGACCCAAAGTACATCAGAGCTCACTCATAAATTATTTGCAGAGGACGTTTCCCTACTGGGGCTCTTGAACACTTCACATGTGTTTGGCTGTAACGCCGCCATTCCCATTCCTCAATCTCAAGTGGAACAATGAACTTGATATTAATCTGTCTTAAGGAGAAGCATCTGGAGGCTGACTAATAAAACTTCCATTCGACAAAGGAAAACTGCTCTCCATCAGGCGCTGCTTACCCGGGTCTTTTAGGGCTGCTCATGGCTGCTTGCCTTTGTCGCAGGGTCCCCAAACCTCTGTCCATTGGCCGACGGAGGGGAGCAGATCTGCTCCCTGAGTGCTGCAGCCTGGGACACAGTATGTTTGACGACTGAGACTTACTAAGAAAAGCTCCAAATCTCAGCAAAATCTTCTCTCCTGCCAGTCTTCCCCCCGTCCTCTCGGATACTTCCTTCCCCATCATCTCTCATGTCCCTCGCTTTATGCCTCCCATTCTCTATTGTGCTCTGGCCAGATGTTTGGCCCATTGGTGTGATGTTAAACAGCCAGCACCCTTGATCTGGGCAGCCAGACGCTCCAGAGGCAGCTTCTGGAAAGCCTCCCCATCACTAGACCTCTGACATAGACCAGCTGAAGAGGCATGGCCATGCCAGAAAGCAGGACAGCTGGCCGGCATGACAGATTGGCAGCACATACACTGACTTGGGGACTATATTTAGGGGCTTACAAGCCATTCCCTGTCCAGGAACAAAGCCATATAGCAGAGTGGGCGTTAGCTAATAGGGGATTTTCCCCCATCACCAAAGTTGTCTCTGCACTGATCGATTTCAAAAACCCCACAAAGGAGGCATGCAATAACCTAACCCAGGTTTTGACTTCATACTGTCTTTTCTTTTCTGGGGTTTAAGACCCTGGTTTTAGTCTGTCTTTCTAAATGAAAACAAATATGATAAATAAATACAAGGAAAATGGAACTGCTATGCATACCCAAACGTTTGCTGACAGACTTTTTTTTCTTTATCCTAAATGTATCAAACGAAAGGAGACGTAAAAGGAGATGAAAGTTTTGCAACCTGTGAGCTCTGTGGAAGTTCAGGGCGTTACTGGATCTGCATTGGGTTAATTTAAAACACATGAACCTAGATAAATGAGTAAATGCAACTGTTCACACATAACTGTACACACACACACACACACACACACACATCCAGGCCTACAAGAGAATGGCCACTTTGAGATTTATATTATCTATCTAAAATTTTCTGTGCTACACATAAAATTAAGCGTTGGAACCTAAACTGATTTAGACCAGTACACACGCTCCAAGCAATACCAGTGACCACGCCATCACTCCTCCCCAAAGTAAGCCGTTTAGAAATAATTTCAAGTTTTCTTTCTCTAAACCTGTTAGCATTAACATAAAAGTCAGAACTGTAAATGTAGCCTCACAGTGAGTGTGTCAAGGCTTAAAGGAACTTTTACTTTCAGGAGGCAAAGCGGGTGGGTATTTGTATGTTCATCTTGAAGGAAAATTATGGTTACCAAACAGCTGGGAAATTGCTGAAGAGTCACTGTGTTTGAAAACCCCCCAGAAACACACGCACGGGAGCGTGCGCACGCACACGGAGTCAAAATTGACTTCAAAACTATGCTAGTTATGAGATGTTTCGCATTTTTTTCTCAATTCTGTATTTCATTGCACATTTTTTCACATTTTAATATCTCTGAAAAAGATACATCTTACTGATAGCACATCAAAATTTAGTTGGCAGCATTTTTTTTTCTTTGCAGCACGTAAAATATCTTAAAATCGAAGCTATCTTAGATTCAGTGAATACAGTCATTCAGATATTTTATCATTCAGATATCAGTGATTCAGGTATCAGTGAAAGTAATCCCACTTTGGGGTTTTTAAATGAGTTTCTCAAGATCCACTTGTACCTTCTCAACCTGAGACTAAGAACTTCAATGTTTAACACTGGAGTTGGTTTCTCCAGAAAAGATTGTGATTTCACCAGATAGGTAAAAATATTTATGACTTCATACGATGGATTTATCAAAGACGCTGGCCTCACAAGCACATATTCAATTGTCCTTTGTGACTGCAGATGACATTTTGTCTGGTTTTGCTATGCAAGTTTCTATCGCCTATGGCCTACCTGTGGTGTAAATTATCCATACTTGCCTTACAAAGAGTATTAACATGAAAGACCTTCTGCCAAGCTTGTTACCTGCCTCATCGCATTTCTTCTTTTAACAACCTTGGGAAATACATCTTACGGTTACCAGTTGATAGGTTTAAAAAACCGGAGGATGAGGGAGTTGAAGCACGAGGTCACGTGCTGTGTGCTAGCGTGAGGGACGTGGCTTAGAATCACGTGTGCCGGCCTCCACGCCCTTACGTGCTTTGCTGCCCTGGGCTGTATTTGGACCCCAGCCTTAATTTTCAGGCCTGCGTCTTTTGGCCCTGGCTGCCTTCATGCCTTCATGCACATGGACCCACCCATGGTGAGATAACCAGACGTTGTCCTATCTTGTCCCTGCCATTCCACCACAGCTGTCAACTATTCTTTAGAAGGTGTTATACAACATTCTTTTTACCCTGACTCTGCACATTTCACACACACACACACACACACACACACACACGATGCCCCCCCAAAAGTATACATTTTAAGATAACATCTCTTAAAATGTGTATACTTTTTCTGGAACCCTCAGTGTGTGTGTGTGTGTGTGTGTGTGTGTCAGCCTAATGGATATTTATTGATCGCCTGTGTTGTGACCTGCACTGAGCTAGGTGCACAGACAAAACATTCAAATTTTGGAGCTTCTATGCCGAGAATGAGCGAAATGCACAAGCTTTATGCTGTCTTCCTTAGCTCTGAGTTTTCAGGTACATTCATTCACTTAAAAAAAAAATCATGCAAAGCTTTACTGGACGCCTGCTACATTTCAGACGCTGAGGGAGGCAACAACCAATCCGCCATGGCCTTAGTTCTGCCCGAGCTCTCAGCCTGGAACGGAAGGGAAGTCAACAGGGGATGAGATGTCCTGTGTGGTCCCGGCGGAAGGTACACCAGTGGCTCCGAGAAGCATGAGGCCCAGATTGGGGAATCATAGAAGGAAGACCAGAGATGATGGCCTTCAAAGTCACCATGGCCCGAGTTCGCAGCAAGACTGAGGCGCAAACTCTGATGAAGGAAGGGCTTCCTTTGGAAAGCTTCCATTACTGCTCTGATCGGAAGTGGACACAAGAGGTCTGGGGAATATTCTCACGCTATTTGCATTGTCTATGGTGGCCCCGAATCTGAAGCTATAGGTAGGATGGACATGGGTACCTTGACTAATGTGTGGCTTGATTTGGATTATGTCACCATTTTGATTTCATATTGAGCCACTTGGTCTCTCAAAAGAAGTGAATTCCTTCTTTAAATAGTTTCAACTTTGCCAGTACTCATGCCCCTGAATTGGAATATGAACAATCAGTGAACAGGGATGGAGTTATGGCCCAGAAAGGATCTACGCTTTCACAGACTCTGCCCGGATCAATCAACATAATGGATATTTATCTCTATCTATGAAGAAGACGTCATCATTTCCAGACTGAGAAACTACGTAGTCAAATTATGCTTCGAATTTTGGACCAAAACATTTGGTTCCTTATTTCTAAACTCTATGTTTGACTTAGGAGAAACTGGGCTTATCTATTATAGATTCCTTTCACTTTATTAAAAGCTCATCTGAAAAATGTCCTGCTTTCTGTACAAGAGAAATTTGGTGGCTAGACAAAGTCTTTGTAAACAAACAGAGATATGTGCCAGAGTAAATAAGTAGGGTCCGCAAGAAACGGTTGGTTCAAATTCAGAAATGGCAGCATTTGTGCTTCAAATTGTGTAATGTGAACAGTGGGCAGTCGACTCTGGCCAAGCCAGGCCACGGCCACGGAGGACAATGTATTGATTGTCCTTGTGACTAGCCTAAGTTACCAACTGGCCATATACTTCCTGGATAGAGTGAGCTACCAGACTTGGATATATTTTAGGCTGAATTAATGTGAAGTTCTCAACTAAACATCCATTTTCTTCATGTTAGTTAACTCACCGCTGAAAAATTATACCTATGTATAACATGCATCCTTGAGAAGGACATTAGAAAATTGGAAAATACCCAGAGGAGAATTGGAGTATGGAGGGACTATGAGACATAGTCAAAGCAAATGGGAGTGTTTAACCTGGCAAAATATCCCATGCCTGCTAATAGCCAGGTGTCACATGGAAAAAGAGCCTTGTCTCAAAGACAGAGGAATAGAACAACACATTAGTATAGCGTGTGCGTGTGTGTGTGTGTGTGTGTGTGTGTGTGTGTGTGTGTGTGTGTGCCTGCGGGGATATTTGCTACCATGCCTCCATTACATATGCCAACCATACACAACTTGTGCTATCTTACTTAATCTTTGTGACAACCTTACAAAGTCTGTTTTATTGTCCACATTTCACAGATGAAGAAACTGACAATCAGAGAGTTGAAGTGAGTCTGCTCAGGGTTACTTAGGTGGATTTTGGACCCAGAGATGTTTTCTCTGAGCCCTCACGCTCTTTCCATGATACCGCACAGCCAGCCTTGAAGTACCACAGAGATGTGTTCTGGACAGCATAATGAAGACTTCTGAAAAAATGAGCTGTTAAAACCAGGAAAAGGAAAGTAAAAATTACATTTAAAAGGGTAACAAAAACATATGAAAGAAATTTAGCGGCTGCCTAAAAAAAAGTCTTAAGTCCCTCTTCCAAGGGAATTGTTCATGCTGATGCTGAATGAAGATGATTGAGGATGAATATGGATGATGGTCAAGGGCCATAGGATTCCATAATTTCATTCTCTTGTGGGGAAACTCCCTGGAAAGCAGCAAAGCACACAGGATCCACTTTTTGATCCCTCTTTCAGCGGGCCCATTAGTGTTCCTTTCAAAGATGTCCTTATTAATACTTTTAGGGCGGATTTACATAAGGCTCTGCCTTGTAACCAATTTTTTTTTTTTTTTAACAAATTCACGTGGAAATCTCTTTTCCGGCATTCATGCTTTATACCTTTAATGCCATCTGTCTGGGTTCTTACATAGGTCAAATTTAGAGGACGTGGGTGATGCTGACCTCACAGATCAGAGGACCCATTTTCCTGGGCTTGCGTCAAATTTCCTTTTCTTATTTAGTTCATCAGCCATTGTAGTAACAAGAATATCACCTTCAAGTATACTCTTTTTGCTTGAAGTTTCACTGATTCCATGTTAGTTAAATATGGAATGGGAAGTGATGAAACGTGATGACTGAGGCTCACCAGCAGAAGAATTCCTGAACAGAATTCATTCAGGAATGGTTGTTACCTTGGTTTAGAAAGTAGTAACATGGCGCTGAGTCAGACAAAAGGCTGAGTGCACGGCAGCCACGAAACATGGTCACCCAGTCCTTCCATTGACTGGTTTATGGCTTTGAACATTGTGTCTCTTGCTCAGTTTTCTGTATTCTTGTAAAAGGAAGATGGTCAAAACAAATCCCAGGGTCGCTTCCTGCTAGGACATTTCATAGGTTTATGAAACACGACAGAATTTGTAGATCAATATATTTTCAAATTTTGTATTGAGGTTTCCTTTCCTTATAAATCCTTTTATTTTCTGGAGACATACATGGTGAAAAAGCAAATGTAAGAGAGGGGAATAAAACTTTGGAAACAGGAAAAGGGCAAAATAGAGACAAAATGGAAGCAGAAAATACCCAGTGTGATGGGAGCAGGGGCGGCCCAGTGCAAGGAGAGACTAGGGAACCTAAATTGCTGATGAAAACAAAGGACTCCAAGTTCTCATGTAAAATCTCCCCCACCTCTGTTGTTAACAATGTTAATAGTTTTCGAAGTGAGTCACTGTTTGCTTTTTTGGAGTGAAGCTCTGTGACTGTCGCCTTCTGCAGGAGATTGTGAAGACTTGGAGAACTGGACTTATGTCTTATTTAGGTCTGAATCCCTCCTGGAGCTAGCACAAAGAATGGCATGATACATAAGTGTGCAGCATTAAACTGAACTCTGGTGAATGACAACAAACGTGACTCCTGTTGTTTCATTCTGGTGCTGTTTGTTTCTTTTTCCAGTTTTGGGGCCAGCGAAAGTGATGGCAGGAAGAGGTCCCAGGACCTTCCTCTTCCATTGCATTCTGTTTGTCGCAGGTTACCTCTTGCTCGTTCTTTCTTTCTTAGTCTTCTGAAGGACATAGAAGACAAGTCTATGAGACACAGCCGTTTTCTACTCCTGTGCTTCCCAATGCCACACAAATAATTCTACAGGGGATTTCTCCAGCTGACACCAAGGACAAATGCCCTGATCTGCAGAGTCCAAATTAGGGGTGTTCTCAGAATGACTTTGCAATAGTTTTTCCACTTTGAGTAGCTAGACAGCAGCTAGAGCTGAGGCCACAGGATAAAACTCAAGTCTATCTCCATAGTTTGGAAATAGGGATACGTTGCTTCTTTGAGATGTTCTGGGGTTCGAAATCATGTTTTGTCTTTGGTGATTTGGAGCCTAATGGGGTTGATACCTGTTGTAGTACTCTAGAGCATTCTGTCACTTGGCTGGTTAAAAAGGGGGGAGGGAAGGGTGGTGGGAGGGAGGAAGCTGTACTTGATCCTTATAGAAGCCAGTTAAAATTAATTGGAAAAAGCTTTTAAAGACCCAAGATGCAGACCAAATGTATCTCCAACCCGCGGCCTCGTCCCGCACAGAACACGAAGGTCACCGCAAAGCTGCAGATTTATGCGGACGGGTTGGGCGATGGAAAATGAGACAAAAGCATTTGGATTTTATTATTCCATTTACTCTGACCCTGGGCCATAAAGGGTTTGGAGAGCCTGTTTTATGTATTCAGCTGGTTGCCACACTGACAGGCATTTGGAGTCACTTAAATAAACCGCCCTGGTCCCACAGCTGCAACAACAGCACATCAAATATAGGCGAGGGTTGGAACTCGGAGGCTGCAAGACAGTGTCTCCAGCAGGTGCACGGGGACGAGGTTTGGTTTGTTTTTTTGGAGCCCCTTGTTTGTGGAATAGCTTCCTGATCCAGCCAATGATTTTGATTTCCAGTTGACTTGGACCCTGAAACTGATTTGGTTTTTGTATAAAGGGTGTGCATGTTTGGGGCTGACCCCGGCTTTCTGGGAATGCTCTGGTTTTTCATTGAGTTTGAGTTGGGCTTCAGAGATTTGTGGCAGGAAGCTGGGGAGTTTCTCTTCTTTCTTTTTCTTTTCTTTTTCTTTCTTTCTTTTTTTTTTAGATTTGTGCTAATCTATATATTTCTTTAATTTTTTCAAAAAGTTTTTGTTTTTGTTTTTCAGTTCACTGGATTCTTTGAAACTGGTTTGGTTGTGAAAGATCCTGGTACTAGTGAAAAACAGACAAGGAAAAGAATTCAACATGGAAGACAGTGAAATTGAATCCACAAGTGTGCTTTTGTAATAGATAAAACATATGTCCTGGTTTTTTGTTGTTGTTGCTGTTTGTTTGTTTAAGTGTGGGCATACAGGAACTAAACAGACAGAGGAACCTGGAATCGTAACACTTCCATCAGGTAGAGAATACCTCACAGGCTTTAATACATTTGGTATATGACCCTTGCCCTAGAGCAAGATATTGTTTCCATTTTGCAGATGTGAGAACTGAGGCTAGGAAAGGTTGAGGGACTTGTCTAAGCATCTCATGACAAGAAATGAGTGTTCTTTCAGCTACATGGCATTGTCCACCCATACCCTTCTTTTTATAAGAAGGCCTTTGCCTGCTGCTAAGAGAGCGGTGCAATTACCAAACAGAATCCAGGTGCTATGATTCTGGAAACCAGAGACACCCAAATGTGCGGTGTGTGCTGAGAGCTGGGGGCTTGAAATGCCCTTTCACCTTGACGGCGTACTCCTTCAGAACCCCAAAGAGAGTGTGGACAAGCTAATTGAGGATATCTGTTTTATTTCATACTGGTCCTCATGGGTCTGTTCTTCATAGAAAAGCCATCAGGACTTTGAACTATTAATCACTTGTCACAAAGACTGATTTTACCACTCTTTTCCCTCCCCTACCCCAACCCCAGACACTCACCCAAAGAACACCCTGAGAGTTCCACAATTGTGTTTTCCTTCTTTGATGTTTCTTCCCATGTCTGAAAATCGGGAAAATTATCAACAGAAACCTCACAATTATTGAAACTGCATTGTTTTGGGTTTTTTTTTTAAACTCCAGATTTGTGAGTGAGTGTTAAAATATAAGTAGATCTCAACTGGGCTACCAAACACAGCTTTCTATACAAAGACACAAATATCTGCACAAAAATGAGGGAGTCACCTAATGTATTTTCATTTTCAAAACAATCCTTATAAAATTTTGGTGCAAAAGACATGTCCCTACATTTACTTTCTGCTTTAATTTGAAAACATTCACCTGGATAAAACATAAATAACACTGTACTCTTTAGGGTATGGTATTAAACCAAGAAAAATTTCAGCTGTATTTTTTCACTTTTTTTTGTTCTCTGTTCATTTTGTTAAAGGTGAGAATGAGACTCATCTTTCCAGATGAACACGATAGAGTTGGAAACTTTGCTTCTTTAGAGTTTCCCCACGTTTCAACATTGGCTCACCAAATTCACAGCAAGCTCACTGTCAATAGCACACATCCTGATTTTCAGAAAAATCTTTTTGAGACACACCTAGCCTTCCATCTTTTCCTAAATCAGTTCTAGTCTGAGTTTACATGTGACCAACCTCATCCCCAAAGTGAAGAGAATCAAAAGTTAATGCCCTTGCATGCCAGAGTTGGAAATCTATCAAGCTCTTCGACAAATCCACAGTCCAGTGCTAGGCTGAAATCATGCCTGGGCTGAAGTCCACGTGAACAGTTGAAAATGAAAATGTCCACATGGTGATCAGGTTTTAAATATTTGTTTCAAAGTCAGCAATGAGAAGAATGTGTGGCTTCATCGACAAAACGTTGGACGATTTTTGGTGGAACCAAACCTTGGGCAAAATGTTGGTCTAGAGCAGGGGTGTCCAAACTGTGGCCCGTGATCCATTGTTTATTGGCCCGCAGCAAATTCAAAAAATATATTTAGTTTACTTAAATAAACCAGGTGAGGCAATACGTACTTCACCTCGAGTGAGTGGCCCGGCTGTTTGTGTATTTTACTGCATATGGCCCTTGGTGAAAAACGTTGAAAAAAGTTTGGACACCCCTGGTCTAGAGGGAGATAGTCCCTGGGTGTTCCTTCAGTTCCATTTCTGCCCACTGTTTCTCCCCTCCCCTTTCCTGACCTTCTGCCATTTGAGGCATGCAAAGCACCTTCCCCAAGCATCCTTTCTCCTGAAGCACTCCTGCCCTTCAAATGGACACCCCCCCATCCGACTGCTGCCATAGTTTTCTTTTCTCCAGTGTGAACCCCACTTTGCTGTTCTGTAGAAAACTAGATGCTGATTGTGTGAAAGCTGCTTGTGCGAAAATGTGAAGGAACGATGCGCTGGTCTTAGGGCCAAAAGGAAGCCTTTTTGATGGAGACAAGAACCAGAGCCCTGTGTAGCCACACTGAACTCTAACTGGTCGCGTATACGAGATAACATTTTTGACAGGGAAGGTTTCTAAAGGCCTTGCCTGGAGGGCAGGGGCTTCTCTCATCTCCTTCCTCCCCCATCCCATGCTTTAGTGACCATGAGTCAGACACCTGACGCTCGTCTCTGACGCTTGCTGTAACTCATGCCAAAATAGGTTTAAAAATATTCCTCACTGGAATGACCAGGTACCTTGTTATCACTGGCTGTTGCTTGGGTATGATATCGTGATGTCCTAAATCCTAGTTCACAGCAGTTTTGATAATGTTGTATTGTTTTTCTTTTATGTGTGTGTGGGGGTGGGTGGGTGGGGGAGGGTCATAGTTACTCAGAAGAGAGTTCTGGAGTCGTTGTGGGTTCCGTTAAACTACTCTGAGTGCACGAGTCCACCCTCTAAATATGGTCTGAGAGCTGTGATTTGGGTCTCAAAAAACAGGGTGGAAAAGTCACCTCTGAATCCAACTTCTGAAAATTCTGAAATTCTTTTCCTAAGTTGTAGGCTGCGCTGCTGGGCTGATTAAAAAGCTGTGTGAGCGTGTGTGTGCGTGTGTGTGTGTGTGTGTGTGTGTGTGTGTGTGAAATGCACGGATAGTATAATAAAAGCTAATGGTGACTCTTGATGACTTTTGTTGACATTGGCACCTGCATTTTAATTGACGTTCCCCTCCCTGAAGCTGAGCTTCGGAATGCCTGTCCGAGCCCACGCGTAGCAGGGTGGAAAATGGCGGCATTCGCGGAGAACTTTCCCAGCCATCACACGGCATTCATCTGTGGCGGCACAAAGGTGACTTAAGTGCAGCACGGATTCTAAACTTCAGATGGAAAGTCAGCTGCACTGGGTGGGGAACTTATACTGTCCGAAGTCAGACGTGCTCTGAACTTGAGACATAGCTTCACTCACCCATATTTTGGCATTTCTAGGAAATGTTACATAAAGGGAGACCAAAAAAATACAATCTGACTCGACATTACAACTCAGGCAAATATACTTGTGATTGTAAAAGGACATGGAAACTATAAGTTGCACAAATTGCTACCATGTGAGCAGAATACTGGGTTGGGTTAGCACCTTCCTTGCAGACAAAGAGAGTGAAACGGTGCAAATTTCAAGCGAAACAAATTCACCGTCTTCTTTCAAGCAAAAAGGCCTTCATATAATTTGGGACGACCAGCCTGCTGGAGTAATGTTCTTCTATGGAAGTGGAAATCCTTTCTGATATTTACATTACTGATTTCTTTAATCTCCACTTTGGAATTAATAGACAATGACATCGATTGCTTCCTCGGCTGCCTTAGTGCTTGTGCATATTTACCCAAGTGTCTAGAGTCGGGATTGTACACATATCTCTAATCCACCTGCCTGTGTTAGTTAAAAGCTCAGATAAAATCAGCAGCCCTTAGATCTTAACCTTTTAAGTCTGAAATGTTTTTAAAGTCTGGCCATGGCAACTGAAGCTGGGTGTGCACGGGGAGGGAGGGAAGGACGGAGGAGGGAGAAACAGTAGGGGGATTGGTGTCTAAAAGTTTTCTCAGCTTGAACCACTGTTGCATTCAAATAAACGAAATATGTTATAATAATTGCCACAATGCCCCCTGCCCTCCCCCCCCGAAAAAAAACAAACTGGGAGGTGAACCTCAGTAGATAGAAATAATCTACTTTATGATGCAATGGCATGGTATCGTGGACTACCTAGTTGTTTATCCATACAACCTGAACTCTCTTTCAACTTTCTCCGCAGGCGTATGCTAGGGGAAAGGTAGTGGGAACAGGGGAGCAAAGTATAGTCTCGATTCAGACACCCTAATGACAAGAGCACTAAAAATAAGGAGAATACGCCATCCTTGTTTCAGCCTGTAAGTCTCTGGGGCAATCACTGACCAAAAATTTACATGCCATGTTTTCCCAAACTTAACCTATAGATCGAAAAGAACGGGCTAAAATCAAACAAGAGCTAATTGACAGTTTTATTGATCGCAACTCATGTACTAGCAAATAGACTCTTTTTAACTCGGTATTTTCTCATACTCCTGGTGGATGATGTTGTCTTTAAAGTCGGAAGTTCATTTTTTTTACTTTATCGTTTACTTTCTATTTCTTAACTAAAGAAAATAGAAGCAATCAAACAGAAAAGCAATTATAGCATCTTGATACCTCTCTTATGATATATTCAGTTAAAATACCATATGTTTCCTAAACCACAGATCCAAAGCAAAGCTGGCAATTTTTCATTAAGAAAATGATCAAAAGATTGTTTTCTGCAACTGTTTGTTTAGCATATTTAGTTAAACAGGTTGATATCGTCAACGAAGCATTTCTCCACTGGAAGAGTTGTCTGTTAATGACCATTTAAACTCAGTCTGTCACTGGGCCCCTGCCTCTCAGGCAGCATAGGAACGCTCCTCTTTCCATTTATCAGCTCATCTCCAGTTTTCCTCGAGGGCAGGCACTATATTTTCTTTATTTCTGTGCCCCTGGAGGAGAGTAGATGCTTAGCACGTATTTATCAACTGACTGCTTGAATTACTAAATAGCAGAGCCCTATAAACTTCTGGTTAAAATGTTCCCCGAAAATCCCATTCCAAGTTTAGTTGTGCTTGTGTTTTGTGTGTGCGACATGGGACTGTGTCTCCAGGTTCCTCTACTGGGGAGGGGAGCAGACACGGTCTTTCTATCTAGAACATGTTTCACCGTGGGGGGCGCTGCACACTTAGCACTAAATCCTCAGTTTCCCATCTTTCCAGAAGTTGACTATCCAGGCCAGAGGTCTACTTGCAATTACCTGCTCTGTGCCAGGCGCTGTACCAGTAGCGTATGCACACTTTCTCATGTCATCTGCACATTTCCCTGTGAGATCAGTCATAGTTTTTGCTGTTCTACAGACAATGACATTAGGACATGGCGATGTTAAAAATGTGCCTCAACTCACACAGCTACTGAATGACAGAGCAAGGACTCGGTCCGGGTTTGTGTCCCATGGTTCCCAGGGAAAACAGTCTCATTTTGCCTCCTGCTCCTTCTGTCCTACAGTGTGGGTCTCCTGAGGTGTTTATCACAATTCTGTCAAAATGCATTAACTCAACAACAAAACAACTGGCAACCCAACTTAAAAAAAGGGCAAAGCACTTGACTAGATAGTTCTCTAAAGGGAAAAAAAGTATACAAATTGCCAATAAGCACATGAAAAGACACTCAACGTTATTAGTATTTCGGGAAATGCAAATCGTAATCACAAGGCCGTAGGTACCATTTTATACCCACTAAAATGGCTATAAAAAATGGAAAACGTAAAAGAGATCAAATATATGGTGATGGAAGGAGAACTGACTCTGGGTGGTGAACACACAACATGATATATAGATAATGGATTACAGAATTGTACACCTGAAACCTATGTAACTTTACTAACAATTGTCACCCCAATAAACTTTAATTTAAAAAAAAGGAAAATAAGACGTGTTAGTGAGAGTGTGGAGAAATTGGAACGCTCATCACTTTGCTGGCAGGAATGTAAAATGGTACAGACACTGTAGGAAGCTGTCTGGCAGCTCCTCGGAAAGGTAAGCCCAGAATTTCCACAGGACCCAGCAATTCCACTCCTTGGTACATACACATCTCCAAAGTGAAAACTTACATTCAAACAAAAACGTGTACACAAATCTTTGTAGCAGCATTCTTCACAATAGTTAAAAAGGAAGGAACCCACGTGACCACCAAGGGATGGATAAACAAATGCGGTCTATTCACACAATGGAATATTATTCAGTCATGAAAAGGAATGGAATACGGCTGTGTGTTACAGCTTAGATCAACTTTGAAAACATTATTCTAAATAAAAGGAGCCAGACATAAAGGGAAACATACTCCATGATGCATTCTGTCTGAAAAGTCCAGAGTAAGAATATCCGAAGATACAGAAAGCAGATTAGTGATTGCTTAAAGGGTATGAGGTTCCTTTTTGTTCTTCTGAGAACCATGTTTTGGAATGATACAGTGGTGATGACTGCACAATATAAACCAGCTACTGAACAGTGTACTTTGCAAATGGTGACTTGTATGTCATGTGAATTTTACCACAATAAAGAACACGTTGTAAATGTGAGACTGAGCTTCAATCACCTTAATTCACCCCCTTCTCGACACCAACACCCTTTGAGAGGGTTCCCGCAGGTGGGGAGACTTGCCAGGCCCTGATGGGCAGCTGTGCTGATTTTAGAAGTGAGCTAAGGCGGTTACTCTGGGGCATTTCAAAAGGGTGGCTTCATGACCAGTCGTTTCCCTGCACTCTGAGTTCCGCGGGGCCTGCAGCAGTAACGCAAATCAGTTCTCCTCAGGGTCCTGGAATAAGCCGTAAGGTGGAAAGGGTGCCGAGTGAATGGGGCTTGTGATACAGGGGCTGAAGGTGCTCGTGCAGAAGTTTCTTTTTTAACCAGAATCCTAGTACAATCCCTTAGAAATTGTGTGGATCAGACATTGGGTGTGAGGACAAACTGGGTTTTGCATCTGATACTCAGGGTTATGACTAAAAGAATTAGTAAGATACAAGTACTCTTACAGAAGTGCTTGGGGATGCTAGTATGATACATTGGCTGCATAGCTAGATACGTGCTGTAGTGCCATTTTGTTGAGGAAAGTACGTCCAATGAATGTGGAAAAAAACATCCTTTGGACTGTGTGTGAGCGCATCTTTCTTACCCTCTTCTTCTGACTTTCTCTCTCAATCTAGGCCCAACAAGGGTCCCCATAGACATAGAATAAAGCTGTATTGTCTGGTGGGGGATTTAATTTCACTCCATCACAAGTGACCACTGCAGCCCTGTCATCGCAATTTGTCACACTTTTTTGTGTGCTCTATCTTTCTGAAGTCCCATCTCCTCTGCCGTCCGCTGCATATTCTCCTTCTCTGGGACAAAGCTCTCTGACATAATGAAAGAGGTGGAATGGGGAACGGAAAGTCAATGGACACAGTTATCAATTTGAGCCCCACACCCCCTGACTCCTGGGATTCTGGCCCAGCAGCCAAAGAGGCGCTAGTGGGGCCTGCTGTGTAGGAAAAAAAGGCACCACCACAAAGTTTGCTGAGGCCAAAGGAAGAGCTGGTGGCCGCTGGGCAATGTAATCCAATGCCCGCCCGGAGGGACCACCACATAGAGGAATGCTGGTGCCCCCCACCTCACCCCCAGCTCTCGGGGGCCAGCAGTCCAGTTTGTGAGGACACAGTTGATGTTTAGAGCCACCTCTAAATTCATCCTGAATTGGAAAAAGTGGGGAGCGTGTCCCATCAGTGACGAATGGTATCCCAACCCTTGGTTTTTGCTTCTACACAGATCTAATGGCTGCTAACACAAACCAGAAGACGTTTGGAGATGGATTCTGGAATACGACTGTATCTCAGCCAAGCCACACCATCTCTCACTGTGGAAACCCAAGCTCCACTCTTTAATTGAATGTTTGAATAGAGTCTCTTCAGCAGTTATTTCTTAGCCGTGTAACAGGATTTATTTTAAGCATTCAAAGGATATCCCATACAACTTCTTTCTCTTCATTTCTTGCTACCATTATCAGGGTGGGATTTTCCTTTTTTGCCATTGTTTTTGTTGCTGTTCTAGACATTTCCAAAGGGTCATCCTTGAAGGTGTTAGTGAGTCCCTAATTTCTGATCTGAGTATATGAATTTCTCCACATTTCCAAGCCATTTGTACCAAGGGGCCTGCTTTCCAAGGCCATGGAGAAAAAAGTTGACATTGCAGGTAATAACACACTTCTATATTACAATGTGTGTGATCAAGAACATAACTGGAGTTACTGCAAATGCATGAATCCTTGATTCACCTATGAGTCTACTTGGCAATTCCTAGTCAGTGATGCAACCTTACTTATTTTTAATGTAACCATTGGCTCTACTAGAACAATAAGAAAACTGCTACGTCCTGGAAAGAAACCTTGGTTTTTTCCTAATTTTTACGAACATACAGGGTGGGAGCACATGTGGATTTGACACTTGGCTCTGTCATTCATTGTATAATCTTGGGAAAATGACTTAACTTTTATGTTCAGGTTAGTCTCCTAATTTTTTAAAAAAAGGAAATAATAATCCTCATCTTTTAGGGGGATCTTGGGATTCAATAAGCTAAGTTGCAAAGCCACAGCACTACAACTTACAATATTATTTCAACAGGCCTAAGGATTCTCAGGGTGGGTGTAGCCTGCGCTCCTAGCTGCTTCCCTTTATACTATGATTCAAAATTATTTCTATCTCATCTTTCCCTGGAATGTTAGCCCAAATCTTAACATGGTTGGATTATTCTTATTAAGACTCAACTCAACAGTCACCTTCTCGAAGAGGCTTCCCTGGGCCACCACATCTAACCTAGCTCCATCCATTACTCTTGATCACATCGCCGTGACTCACACATTATTATTGCACTTATTACGATCTAAAAATTATATTAAAATGTTTATTATCTGCCCCTTCCTCACTTAGATGCCAAGCCCTAGAATGGCAATGACCAATTTCTGAAGTGTCCTATTCACAGCAGCTGGCACAATGGCAGCATATAATAGAGGCTCAATAAATATGTGTTGAATGAGTGAAGGTTTTTTTAGCTAGACAGACTATTGGCTTCTTTTGAACCATATTTACCTCTGCTTCTCTTGGTTTTAAGGAACACTCACATTAGGCCTATTATTTGCAGAACAGGATGTCATTTCCCTGGGTCTCAAAGATGAACGGGGTACCCAGTTCCCGCTCTGGGGCTCATCTGGGAGAAGACAGACAGGTGTCAAGGACCAGCATAGTGAGTGCTGGGGGAGACACAGGTCTGGGGCTTGTGCAAAGAAAGTGTCACTGAGGAGCAGCTCTCTGAGCCCAGCCTGGGCCTTACAGGATGCTCGAGCCCTGCGCGGTAGCCAGGAGGAGGAGATGGGATTTTGAACTGAAGGAAGCACCTGACTAATTAAGCACATGGTGCGTGGAAAAAGGAGGTGAGTTGTAGCAGTGCTGATCTGGCAGGTGTGGCAGGATTGTGAGCTGTGGTGCGGGGCAAAAGTACAGCTTGAACAGACGGGATGGGGTTAATCGCAAAAGACCTCCAAAGCCGGACCAAGGAGGTTGTGCCTGAAACGGGCTCTTTTTTTTTCTCTGCCACAGATTTCATACCTTCTCTCACTTTGTCTTCCTCGTGTCTCTTCATCTATTGCAGTGGTTCACAACCTCTCAGGGGACATTGAGTAATGTCAAGGGACATTTCTGGTTCTCACAACTAGAGGGGTGTACCAGCACCTACAGGGGAGAGCCCAGGGCTGCCGCTAAACATCCCGAGATGCACGGAACAGTCCTCACCGCAAAAAACATGTCTTCAGTCTAAGATGTCAAGAGTGTCCAGATAGAGAAACCATGCTCTATAGGGACCCATGCTCTCAATGGGAGCCTAACTGACGAGGTCTTGCCTTCCCATGAAATGTGTATCCCAGGTAGTGTGGGGAAAAAATCACCAGCAAGGAAACTACGGAAAGATACACTCCTGCTTACCAAAGAAGCAGCTGGCTTTCTCGGCGAGTTTGGAATGTCCTTGCTTGATCATGTAAAGAGTTAGGAGACAGAAAAGGGAAACTCTTGAGGAGGAGGGAGGCAGGGTGGTATAAGAGGGGTGCACCCGCCCAATGCAGAAGCTCACAGTCAGCTGCTCCCCCGATGGGAAGTTTTGTGTAAGTTTCTGTATCAAGGGGTAAGTAGCAGCGTCTTCATGGAGCCTCCTCTGGGGTCATGGACACAGTGGGTGGTCACCATACAATGAAAGCCTCGTGGGGGCTTACTCTGCTGCAGTTGGCATCAACATTTTTGTGATGAGAGTTAGGGTAATAAGGAACATTTATGAGAGCAATGATTTGTTGACATGAACTGTGAAAAATGGACCTAGTCACGGGGCTGAATACTGGGGCAGGGGACAGAGGGATGGGTCTGGAGTGATGTGACCCTCCAACAATCTGGTTGACTGTCCAAGCTAGCCGTTCTCACTGCCTCGCCTGGGCCTGTTGTCAGTTTCACTGTGCAACCTGGGCCAGTGTCTGAGCTCAGGCCCAGGAGCGGGTGTAATATTTCTGCAGCAAACCTCTGGGTGGTCTTGTCTTGTGCAGAGAGAAAAGCAGATAGCAAGAGGCTTTCCAGACTGCTCTTCCAAGCATCAGTCTTCAAAGGAAAATGACCCACCTGGGAGGATGAGATATTTGCAAGAGACAGCGGAGGCAGCAGCCTGAGGTCGGTCGAGCCCCGAGTGGAGGCCCTGCCCTGTAACAGCTGTGCTGCTGAGCTGGCTTCTACTTTTGGCTGGAAAACTATCTTTTTGTATGTTAATTCCTTTGCATTTTTTCCCCCACATGAGATATATCAAAGGAGCAAGAGGAAAAAAAAAAAAAAATCATTGTGTGTAAAATGCAAACCACTTGGAGTTTGGAAGCCCTTAACCATATATGATTTCTAGCTTTTAAATAAAGGTTTTTTTGTGTGTTTTTTTCAAAAGGACTGTTGGCCTGATGTCAGATGAGAGATGCTAATTTTGGGAACTGTTTGGTCCAGAAAAAGATTTCAAAGTCTCTTTGGACATTTCAAAGGTGGAGCCACACACCGCCCAGAGTAAAACAATTATGATCACCTTTGAATGGCACAAACGATCAGTCCCTGTACTTTGATGAATTTCTGTACTCACTTTTGAAATGTAAAGCATTAATGTAGCACTGTCCCAGGGTTCAGATTCAGTTATGCGGAGAGAGTACATTTCTCGGCGCTGGGGTAGGGTGACGGTCCCACACTGCGGCTTTATTCAAGTGGTCATCGTGAAGCACACAGCACTGACCGTGTCGGTGCCATGGCACCTCGGCTGTAACTACCGTGGACTCACTTCTCACAATGGCTTCACAACGCTGCACGTAAAGACAAGTGAGGATAGACAGAGAAAGGAGCAACTGCTTTGACAACAGACTATGACTGCGTCTACTCACTTCTGTTCTCTTCTATAGATAGTTCCAAAAGACAAGTTGACATAAAAAAATCCTTTTGTTTAAAAGAAAGCCAGAAGAGAGTGGGTCAGTGGCTTGCTTAAGGGCCTGTCCTTGGCAGAGAGAAGATTCAGACTCGTAACTCGAAGTTCACAGTTCCATGCCCCATTTCCGTACCTCCTGAGCTCAACGGCAAGCTTTACCTGACTTTGCTTTTTGGAAAAGCAGCCCTGTCTTGTGGGAAGTGGCCCTGGAGTTTTCCTGGCTGCTGGCTTTTGATGCTGATCATAACGTGTACCCAGGACAAGCCTGGCTATGGTGGTGCCTGGTGACACTGGTCCTCACGAGTAGACATGCTGGAGGCCACATGAAGAATAAAGTTACAAAGAAACTTTCAGTGGGCATATTGTAAGGATTAAATGGAACCAATGTGTTTAGCACAGTGTCTGGCAGGTAATATACTCAGCAATCATTTTTTTAATTGTTATTTATTAACACAGATCAAGAGCTCTCGATGGTTAAAAAACCCACCGTTTTCTAATCGCAGTACTCTTATGAGTCTAATCATTTTAGGTGACTTGGGGAAAGGAGGCTTCTCAGAAGAAACTATAAAAGGGAATGACCCTGGCTTGGGGCAGCCACTGGGAAAGAGAGAATGTAAGTGGACGAGACCTTCTCAAGGCTTGAGATGATGGTCATATTTCACCTGAGGAGGATGGCTTCTGTGGCTGTAACTGATGTTCAGGGCATGTGTCATTCATAATATCATTTAGCTCTTCAGGAGGATTTCACTCTTGCAGGAAAATGAGGGCGACAAGTGCATGTAGCTAGTCTGGTGGAGGGAGCCCAGAAACGCTGTGTGTCTAGCTCATGGGAAGTGTTGAAATGACAGCTCTGTCCCCTGGCCAGGTAACTTGCTGAATGATGCAATCAGACAGGGTGGAGAGGGGCCAAGGGAAAGAACAACCACTGTCTAAAAGAGATGGAACTTTTTTGTTCATCAGAAGCTCTTCGTGAGAGCTAGCTCACTTCACAAACACAGCTCCTCAGCGGTGTCCTGTGTTAGAAGCACTGTATATTTTAAAACAACTTGGCTTTGATTTGGGGAATGTGTGGCTACACTGATACATGTTTTTGAGAACACTTTGTCTTAATGTCAGGGAAACATGCTAACTCTGGGTTCTAAGTGAGACCATCAATGAATTAGGAAATATGCTTCGTTTCTAATCATTCGGACATCACTTCCCCTTCTTTCCCCACCCATCCCAGCAGAATTGCCTGAGAATGATGTGTTATTTATTCAAGTTCATGGAGTTTTCTAATGAGCAGTGATCACCTGTACTGAACACTGCTATTTCATTCATAAGGGACAATGTTCTTAAACCCATGCACGTTTCTCCCTGTCTATTATTTGTAAGGTCCTGTGGTTGGCATAGTATGGACTATACTAGGGCATTATATGCTATGTAGGGACTATATACTAGGGCATTATCCATATTCTGGGAATTCAGAGGCCAGAGTAAAACAGTCAAAAAAATAAATAAAAAAAGAGCAAAACAACTCCATAAATGTAATGCAGAGTAGGCTAAATAACTCAAGTTAGGTAAGTGGAAAGTGCTGAAATTGTTGCGAGAAAGAAGTCCCAGAATGGGACGCATTATAATGGATATCACTGGTCCTAACATCTCCAAGCACCACGGCCAGGGTTCTAGACGCAAAGTACTAAGCCTAGTTTTAGGCATTTGGAAATCATCAGGAAATAAGATAGACAAAGACTGTTGGTCTCATGCTTCTTCAATTCCTGTGGGAGGTGGAGGCGGGGCTAGGCAATGGCCAACCCTCATAATAAATGATTTCTGAGCTTGATAAGTCTTATGGGGACAAAAAGGAAAAGCTTTCTCCAAAAGTTACGCCATGTGGCCTGGAATCAACTGGCTGGCCTCCCAAGCAAAAATCACCAGGCTCTTGCCACACTCTGCTATATTAGGGCTAGAAATGAAAGGTGTCAGTAGAATAAATTGATAAGTGATTATTTTATTTGGAACTACAGCTACAGGGATGGATGCTATATGCTATACCATTTGTGAATTACAAATGCAAAAAAAAAGTTAGTTGGCAGAGATCTGCACATATATGCACATATGAATAAATGTATAATCACGGTGCTTCAGCATCTAGATATTTCAAAATGAGAAAATACGTGTGTAACCAAGGTACTTAGAGGAATACTAATGAGGGTGTGGATTCTGGCTTTGTCCTGTCACGAAAGCTGGTTTGACAATTTTTGATGAAATTGACCAGTGGCTTTAGTCTCACACCTGGTCAATTCAGTCAAAAATGTCAAAAATTCTGTGACTGAATTGACAGGTGTTAGACTGACCGACTGGTCAATTCCATCAAAGCCGTAGAACCATTTGTGCTTGTAGATACATTTCAGACCCAATATAGAAAAAGAGAATTTGGGGAATTAGTCCTGTAGTAATCTCCCTGAGGGCCATTTTGACTCAGAGAGCGGGTACTAAGTCGCCACTTTGTAGTATCATCCCAGATCAGTGGTGAATTTAAGTCATAGTATTCCCTGGGACACAGTCCATAACCATTACGGGAAACGAACCAATGCTGTTGGTTGGACCTGCCCTGGTCTCCTTGCCCAGTTCACTACGGTGACTGACTCTGCATTTTCCTTGGAAAGCCCAACTATTCAGGGGGCTGGTATCAAAGTTTCTGTTTTACTGTGAATGAATTCCCATGAGGGCAATATTGAGGGGTAGGGGTGGAATAAATCTGCATTTTTATTGTCATGGCATACCAATCCCAAAGATTAAGTAGAAAATGTCCGTTTTCACTATTTTTAACTCAGCACTTTCTCTCCTCACAATAGCAATTTCCTAATGAGAGAAAGAAGGCTCTTAGAATAAACACTTGGGACTGAAAGGGAGCAAACATGCTCCAGTCCGTCTTCTATTATACGTTCACCGTGAGGACAGACATATAGAAATGAATATCCTCCCGATTTCTGGGAAATTATCCCAGGGCTCGGTATGTGGCTTATGGGGACAAATATGAATTTTAAGAAACCATCCAGATGGCCTGGAGAATTCTCCCCTGGACCCCCGTGTCCAGGATACATGTGTATCTGCATAAAGTCTAGTTACTACACTAGAGACCAAAGGGCCGGGCAGCCTCTCCCACGGTCTTGAGTTAACACTGGGCTTTGTGCAGCCCACTCTTTTCTGAACTTGAAATCCAATTGGCCAACAATTAAAGCCAATTAGCACATGAGGAAAATACACCAAAGACTCTCCCCTTGTGTTTTCCGTGGCTGATAGAAAGCTAGTTAGCTCAAGGCATTAGCATAGCTGTGGATCGGGCCAGGCATAGAACGGAGGGTAGTTGGCTTAAAGTATTAGAAGCCTGGGGTAGCGGCTGCCACAGCAGAAGTGTGTTATTCTGAGAGCTAACAGCTGCCAAACATTCTTGACAGTAGATGAGGCAGATGTCCAAGGACAATCAAAGAGAGAAGAAAGTTTAAGCCAACGTTTGCCTATCTCATATTCTCTGCTTGATCCTTAGCCTCAAAGACAAAGCACAGCTGCTGCCCTTCAAGGTCCGGAGGGCTGCTCCCCACCCCCAGCCTCCCCCACACCCCCTCTTCTCCTCAGAGCTGGGCTCAGCCTTCCTGCCAAGCGCCCCTTGCAGGCCATCTCACTGGAAAAAATGGGTCTTCTTGGTGCCTTTTTTGACTTTCTGATCACTGAAAAGGTTTGGGTCAAAATTACATAGTGTGTGATAATCATAGGATTTGGGACTAAAAACAATCTCTACAGGCCAACCCTAAACAGGCCCGTTTATCGGAGGGCAGGATGTGTTTGGATCCGAGCAGTACATTTTGAGACGTAAGAAATCATTAGTTTCAATACAAAGTGAAGACAAGAGGAACAAGCCACGTGAAGTCTAGATGTTGAGGATTTACTCTCAGAGCTGTAGACATTTTCTTTCATTGTTGAAATAATAGGTGGAATGTGGGGTTGAGAAGTAGCATACACAGACCCACCATGGATAGAGAGATGCAATAGAATCAGGACTGAATGTGTTTGTAAAATGTTGGTGTGTTGTCTCTCTTGGGGGCAAGAGAGGGGATTTCATCTTTAATCAACGCTCAGAGGCGCTCCGGCAAAGTGCTTATTTGCTGAAATCCTGTATCGCTCTACTTCACGCAGCATGTCAAAAATAGACAAATCTTTCGTGTCATCCCACTACAACGGAGGTGAATTAAACAGCAGGATCTCCTCAAATGAGGAAGCTGTGTCACTGTCAAAATCGTTACACATGCCATCCTTCCACTGGTTCTATAGGTGAGGAACAACCAACTTTCAAGGATGTCCCTTGGGACGTCTGTTTGGGGGATCTAAGTCTTGCATGGTATTTTGCGTGGACCATCGCTTCTGGTAAGTGACCTGCACTTGCCATATTGAATTATAATTATCTGATGAAAACACCAATCTAAACTCTACCCCATGCGTGTGAGCCTCGAGGAAGACGTGCCATCTTACACACATTTGTGTCCCCAGAACCAGAGTACAGTATACGTTTGGTGTGCTTATGGAACGAATAAATAAAATGAAAGAATGAATGAAAAAAAAATGAGTAGACTTGATCCCATGCCAAACCCACTGAAAATACCCCAAAATAATAGTGCTGCAATGGAGGTACAGAGAGAAGAGTTTAGAAAGCTGTATTTTGAGTGGGTTACCTGAAAAGAATTCAATATGAAATCGTTTCTTGTGAAAGCACTAATTAGTTAGAAGTTCCTTAACTATTGGAATTAGAGAGGGTTTTAAAAAATACATCTATTTCTACCCAACAACTAATTACAGGGATAACGTTCCCACATACTACCATTGCAGGTGCAAATATTTAATTGTGTGTGCAAGCCAGGTGGTCAGGTGTCTCCTTAACTGCATGTTCTATTGTGTCTGCGCTGCTCGCCCCTTCAATTAGCTGCGGGTGCAAAAAACAGAGACCGAGCTGAGGCCCTATTAAAATGAGGCCTATATATTCCACAGCCTTTTATCTGTGAGGCGGGAGGGCTTGTGCATTTTGCATTTTATTTTAGTTGCTCCTAGCTGGGGCCCGGGGGAGTCACTTCGGTGAGCTAGTTAGCCACGAGCAGCTGGATTGTGCCTGATAAGAACTACACACAGTTGCAGAGAAAATGGTCAGCTCCCCTCCACAATTTTGGGCATTAAACCAGGATCTCTATTAAAAGCGCCGTGGCTTGCTTATTCCGAAAGTACTGGAAAATCATGCCGAGTTTTCCCCTATGAGATCAGAATAGAAAAGTTGGACCAGAATACTTGAAACAGGCAGGCCCTCCTGAGTGACAGGGTGGCTGTTTGAGAGACTGGGGATGATTTTTCAGCTATTGATCATTTTTTTTTTCTTTTCTAACATAAAGAATTGAAAAAGCTATTTTGGGTGATAAGATTATTAATTGTACATAATATTGTCTGAGAATCTACAGGGTCAAAGTTTGACCAAGGCTGAGATTATGAAGTAACTTGGTGTTGAATGTTGTATGTTTGGGAAGGGATTGGAGAGCTTAAAAAGGCACAAATTTGGAGTTGACAACTCTGCGTTCTAGTTTTCCTCCCTGAGCTGTGTGACTTCTGATATGTTACTTAACGTCTCTGATTTTTGATTTCCTCTGCAGAAAATGGGGCACGAATGTCTACATCATAGGGCTGAGGACTAAAGAAGATGTACTTAAAGTACCTTGGGTAATGAGTTCTAAGACCGCAGTGGGTTCTTTGCCTCTCTCCAGAGGAAAAGAAGGTTGAGGAAATTTCTGTTCAGCTACAAGCAGGAGAACTCAGGGGAGGGAACTACTAGACATCCAGGACATATATCTAATTTTTACCCTTTAAGAGTTGATACCATGTTCACATCTTCAGTGATGTATTATTGGATTTTTAGCTAGAGCAATAAATCACAGCCCTCTAAATCTTAATGTTTATATTTTTAGTGAACTTCAATACGCTTCAATAATCAGGCATCGTTCTATTTAATTTTTTTCCCCCTCTAATACCTCCAGCTGCTCATTCTTAGGAGACTGGAGGTTTGGAACTATGGATTTCAAATTTTTGTTCCTCAATCTCATATTTTTACCCAGTGTTGAAGTTTATCATTTATAGTTGTCTATTTTTTAGGGTGCCATGTATCAAAGGTGATTTGAAGTGTTGTCTTTGTGTCAGAGTTCCTAGGCATATCATTACACACACACACACACCCAAGGCTTTCCCGGGCTTTTCAATCATCCACACATAAATGTGGAGCTTGTTGGCCTGGGCACAGAGCCTGTGGGGATGCTAACGCTGCCAAAGGCAGCACTCATAGTGCTGTACTCCCTGGGATATGCTGGGGTGACCAAAGAAGTGGGCCCAGTCCTGGGAAATGACAGAGGCTTTTCCATCACAGATCTGGGTCGGGGTCCCACTGCCTGACTTGGATACACTGGAGAGTGTTATTGGATCACTTCTGTCAGTTCTTTCCTTTTTCTCTGGACTGAGATGATCTCAGGGAGATTTTCAAATCCAGAACAAAAAATACCAAGGGTGCCAAAAAGATGTATACAAGTGGACACTTTGGTCAGCGTTGCTCAAGCAATAGTTCGCCGTCATCAGAAGTGTCTGGACGCTGATGGGAACCACTTTGAGCACCTCTTGTCATTGCAGAAGTCAAACGTGACTTGTAGTCGTCTTTTGTTATCGGTTATATATTGAGTATTATAATGTTAATGCAGTTTTCCTTTCTTAAAATGTGTGTACATTTTTTTGGTACCCTCTGTCGTTTGCTCACATGATGCTTTCAAATTTGTTCTAAGACTTGGGGCAGAGGTCATGTGAATGAACTCCAGCTTCTCCTGATCTCTCTGTCTTCTCTCCGGGATGGGGACCAGTGTGGGACCTCTGCTGTCAGGAAGACACACACACACACACACACACACACACACACACACACACACACACAAAGACCCCGAACCAATGCACAGGCACCTTCCACTAACTGGCCAGTGTGAGAAGCCAACGGCTCGTCAAGTAACCCTTGGGCTTCACCAATTTCCCAACTGCCGTCCTCTGCACTTTGAGAACAAGTTCTTCCTGGGTGTTCAGATGTGACATTCAGAAGACCTGTGGGATCTTGTGATGAGGCTGACAGGTGTGGGAAAACTTAATCGGCGCCCATCAACACTATTTTCCTGTGATAATTGTGTGCAATTGCCAGAGTTTCCTGGTGATAAAGACCGAACATAGAAAACCCTTTGTCGATTCCATTCGGCTCTAACTCTGATAACCAACACCAGATAACACGAGAAATGAAGAGGAGCAGAGGAGGTCTGAAAGGCTGCCGTGTCTGAGCGTCCCTCCTTCTCTGTTCCCTGCAGGCCCGGCTCAGAGTCCTGCCCCCAGGGCGCCGGGTGGCGGCCACCTCACCTTCATGGCACCGCTGTCTGTCCCTGGCTTGGAGCTGTGAGTTCTCAGCAGCTCATGAGCTGCACGGAGGTCGTGGGACTTCCGACTTCCCGTGGCATGAGCCCAACAGGCTCTTTCGAGCCCCTTGTGAGCCTAACAGGTGAAGTGCCGAAAATAAGGTTGGCGAGAGGTCTAGCCTGGCAGGGACGGTGAATTCGTGCTGCAGCATCTCCTGAATTTCTACAGAAGGGGCAGAGAGAGATTATTGCGTCGCTGTGTTTATGAATGTGTTACAAATTGTAAATATCTTAACGGGACATGGCTAGTCAGGTCCTGAAGTGAAGATGTAATGTGCCCTGGCTCTCGGCAACAGAGCAAGCATTTCCAACCTCGCTTGCGAGGCGTGTCTTGAGTCCTTTTTTTATGAATAAAAGAAAGAGCTATGTCTGTGGGTGACTTACTGATTTTATAAATTAGGTTACTTTTCTCTGTGATAACAATAGTCACACCTACTTGTTTCGGATACGCTTTTTAAAAAGTGCTTTAGCTCAAACCAGTAAGCACGTCTATCCCATCTGAGGTTCATGTGCCACCTATAAAAATTGACTTTGATCATAACAGATGAAGACGTACAAATTATTAGATGTTTCCGAAAACTTTCAAATCACTGTGACTTTCCTTATGGTAAATGTCTGCATCCTATGATATTTTCTGCAACGCCAGCTTTTGTACATGCCTGCAAATGTACAAGATGTACTTTGGGCACGTAACAGAGACACGGTAAATGGATTCTGCAGACTTTGTAGGCTTAGGACTGTTTTATTTTCTCAGGATTCAGAGCATCCAACACCTAGCACATGATAGGTACTCACTGTGTTTATAAAAATAATTTTTTATTTCTTAAAATCCCCGTATTTTTAATTAGTTACATGGATATGTTCATAAAATGTGAGTAGACTAAGGTTTTTGTTTGTTTGTTTTTTGTTTTTTGTTTTATCTCTTGAAGAAAGGTGACTTTAGAAAATACGGAGTTGGTTTGGGGCTGAGTTTCCTTTACAGTCCAATGCAACTGCTGTCAAATATATCCGCTTTGGAAATCTGAGTCTTTATAGAACGTGTTATCCCCTATCAGGTGTTCACCTTTCTAGAAAGCACCTCCTAGAATGATAAAGGTTAGAAGAAGCAACTTTGTCTCCTTCCATTTTCTAGAACTCAACACTATTTAGAGTGCTTGAGTGCGTGGGCTGAGGGCCAGAGCTTGGAAAAGCAGCTCCAAGTCTAGAGTTCCCAGGCTGAGCCTCAGTTTCCTCACTGGTCCAAGCTGTCCTGAGGACAGGGATGGAAGTGCTCAGTAAACACTACAGGGCTGTCCAGACGCAGGCGACAGCAGAATGTGGAGAACACAGGTGGGTACACAATGCTCGTACCCACGCTGCCCCACTGCAGGATGGCATGTCACCTGGGAACTGTGCTGCAACCTGGAGTGACAGACGGTCAGGGTGGGGGCACGTCCAAGCCATGGTCTGTCCCTATAGCACTCAGACTGATGGAAACGTTTCTGCCCTGGGTGTGTGGCCCTAACAGGCTGCTCCTGTAATCGGTCCCATCTGAAAAGTGGAGCTTTGTTTCAGAGCCCAGCGGAAATGCCAGCCCTGCAGGCACCCCCGGCCCTGCCCAGGGAGCCCCAGTCCCTGTGTTAGCTGCATGGATGGGGTTCTGGCTGGAAGCCACTGACCTGAGTTTGAGTTCCAATCTGATCACCCCCCACCCCGACTTGATTTTACTTCTCCATCTGCAAAATGAGAAGTTGGAATTAGATGTGTTCTGAGGGTTCGCTGATTTACAGTAACATTACCCCACATAAAACAGAACCGAAGAGACACTGACAACAAATAAGAAGATCACGTTTACCCCAAAGTTAAATTAAAAAGTGACTACTTCCTATGTGGAATTCCATACATCACAGTTTTCTTCTTGCTACTGCACAGATCCAGAGTGAAAAGCCAACAGGCAGAAAGCTCTTCCTCTTCCCCTGCCCTTCCCATTCCGTTCTTCGCTTTCCCCTTCTCCAAACTTTGCATGTTTAACTGGGAAATCACTTTTACTTGAATTTAGAGAAAGGTGGTGTTCTCTCACTAGATTTACCAAGTAAAATCAAAGACTGATATGAGAGGTTTAAATGGAAAATAGTCACCATTTCATTTACCCAGGCTGTGACCGGGTCAGCAGAGTTTGCTATTCTCACACTAGGTAACTCTACTCAGATTCAAGTTTATGTTTCACAGAAAGTGGAATTACACAAAGAGAAAGTGAACAACTGCTTTCTGCTGCAACACATACTGATTCTGTGCCTCTCCTTATCCAGAGTGGGGAGGAGCAAGGCAGGGAGATGTTTGGCCTCCACTGCTAGGCCTTATCTTGGAGAGAGGGAGGGAGAGAGGGCAGGAGGAAGAGTGTTTGTGTGTGTGTGTGTGTGTGTGTGTGTGTGTGTGTGTTTGTAGAAATGAACTGAGAGAGAGAGAGAGAGAGAGAGAGAGAGAGCTGAAAGCTGCTTTAAATGTGTACCAGACCAGGAAGAAAGCGTCTAATCACTTCGTTATCCAAAATATGGATTGGAAACATGGTTTGCAAAACCCAAATTATGGTGGCTGGAAACACCCACCCCCAACAAGACACTGGCAGCATTAACCCTGGTATTTATTGCTCATTTTAACTACAGTGCCTAGCAAGCACTTTCTCAGCCTACACTCAAAAAAAAAAAAAAAATGTAATTCATATGCCTAATATTTTGCCCCAGTTCTCCTTGCATATTTTACAGTGTTTGAGACTATTTGTGTGTTTGCTATATATCAGTTGACACCTCTGTAAAATCTTTATATCGAATGCCTTTGGCAACTATGTGCCAAGTAATAGCATTACCATTTGTAATTTTTGTAGCTGTGCTTTCCTGTAAGCTTTGCTCCTTGCATTACAAGTAGGGAGAATTTAAAAAGCTATATGGATACTTCTCCCTCAATGACCTTCCTAAGTGGTATGAGTGGTAACAACTATTCCACCCTGACGTTTCTGTTCTTCTCTCGCATTAATCAATTACAGAAACATCTTTTTTGAAGCGGCCATTGCCAACAACACAATTCTTCTCCAGGATTCTCTTGGTAATTTATACTTAGTTTTGGGACTCTTAGATACATATATGCCTCTCCACAGTGTCCAAAGCCACGATGTATTTTTATTTAAGGACCTTCCTGCTTTCCTAAAAATAATTTGAGGGTGCTTATAACCAAGATCATTAAATGATGAGAGATAGATACAATTATGTAAAAAAGAGATCCAACAGCATGTGGGAGCGACACCTTAACTATTCCTCAAACGTAGACAGATGTACTTCTACGAACCATCCGGAACACACGTTCCATGAGAATGGAGACTTTGGTCACTGGTGAATCCCTGCACTCACATACCGGGGGTGCCAAAAACAGGTGTGCACATGGCTTGTATTCATCTTTTGGTGTCGGTATATATTGAGTATTACAATTTTAATACAGTGTTTTCCTTTCTTAAAACGTGTATACATTTTTTTTTTGCGCCCTTTGTATAATTGCTATTTGTTGAATCAACAGGAAATTCAGCTTGGTTTTATCCAGAAGCTAATATATGGAAGGAAATGGGATGGGACATACAAATCATTGCAGAGGGACGTACAATGAAAGGAACTTAAGAGCTTTGATGGTCATTAAAGAACTCATTTTACAGGTGAGAAAAGGAAGGTTCTAAAGCTCGTACTTTGTCCCCAGGCCAGGAAGCACGTGACCACATCCGCTCTCTGCCTGATAAGGTCTTGATATGGGTTCTCCGGGACCATAGAGTGGGTGTGTGTATTCATTGAGGGAAAACCCTTTTGTTCTGCTTCTTCTGCCTCTTCATCCTCTGCCTGTTCTCTTTGGATGTGACTCCATGACACAGCTGGGATGGGGTATGGGGCACCCATTCCTTCAGGGCCCACGAACAGACACAATGAGGTGACATGAGCCTATGGTTAACTACCTACACCTTCTCTACAGCTAGTAAATTTGGAAAATACTTGAATTCCACTATTTTGATGTACCTGTAACCAACTTATGGACAGAATTCCAACCTTTCCTTTAAAAACGATGTGATATGATTTGTGTGTTGGCATATGAAGAAATTCTGTATCTCAATGTTATAGAAAAATATAAAAAGATAATATTTAATATTCGTTATTGTAGTGATTGGCTCTCTGTGTGTCTGTATGTGTGCACATGTGTGCAGGCAGGAGCAGAACACTGCTTTTATCTTTTGCTTTCGAGGACCGTGTCTCTCACTTTTGGAAGCCAACCATTCTCCACTCCCATGCTCTGTGGTGACAGTGGGACAGCACCCCTCCTACCTCATTCAATGCACCCCCCAGGGTTGGGCTGGGACCCAAATCTGGCCAATGGGGGCCAAGGGCCTTCCTGATCCAGGTCAATTCACTTTCCTTGTTATGTATCTATTACTATGGCCTTTAGAGCTCAGAATGACAATTCAGAGGCATCGTGGAAATTTTAAATGAAGGGGGAAAAACTCAAGTATGATCAGTCCATAATCAAATACAAAAATAGGCCCACACGTTTAAGCAAAGTTTTCAATAGTAAGTTAAACCATAAAGGCTTTTCTGGTTAACTAAAAATTTTAATTAACAGGAATTTTGATTCCCTGAGGATAGCAATTCATTTAGGTTTGATTTAGAAATTTTTCGAGGATTTTACCTTTTGGAGACAAAATTAATACAACTTGCTTCATAAAAATTTTTTTCAATGGAAGGAGATACAAAATATTACTTAAAAAGAAAAACCTGTTTGCCCTGAAGTGACACATAAATAATGGTGGTAGGTTCTTTCTAGCTTTAAAAATGTATAATGGTAATTAACTAATTAATTAAACAAAAAAGTTAAACATATTTTTCCTCAACAGTTGTTCTGATGGTATACATAGGCTATACTTTCATCTCTGTTATAGCATTTTCCAGTATGTTATGCAAAAAGTGAAAATAAAAAAAAATAATAAGGTAGACAACATGATTGAATAATTTTTAAATAAACTCCATTAATGCATCCAGTTTTTGCTTCAGAACTTCTCGGTGTGAAAGTACACAGCAAATTTTCAATAATTAGTACTATATGCAATGTTTTCTTTGATACGCATTTTTTTTTTGAAGCACATCTCCCAAAGCTGGTATTGTAAGACGCACTTTGAAAAATTGTTGTATGCTTATTGTACTCTAAAAATTAAAAAGTTTGAACCCTTCCCACCATTTTATTACATATTAGCCTTGTATCTTGGATATAGTTATCGTGTTTTATGCAATAAAACAATTCTTTGCACTAAAGGTACTCCCCCCAAAAAAAACCCCAAAATTAATGACACCCAGTTTTGAGTAATGCATGCTACTCTGAAAAAAAAAAAGTTTTATAAACTTCCTAGCCCTAGTCCAAAGCTTAGAGAGAGATGGGCTCTTTACGCTTCTTGAGCATTGCTTTCGATTTCCTGGTCAAGTGTCTTCTAGATGACATCTGTTATTTCTTGCTCCCAAGGCCTCAAAATAATGGTGAGCCAGAAGGGAAAAGGGGCCAGCAATAGGAGAAGCAAAATAACTCAGAACACACAGTATTCGATCCACAGTACCCAGGCAAACATTATGGAGTTACATATACCTGTAGTTATTGTTTTAGAAAATGTCCAAAGGCCCACAAGAAAAATTCCACAATCTGGCCAATAGCATTCTATTAACTGACTAAACACCTACTCAGACCTCTGCTTTCAGATGGCAATTGCAAGCTCTCTCATATGAGTGAGGCCTGTGGGGGGGAGGGGCGACGGTCTGCACGCAATATTCTGCACCCAAATGTAATCATTTCAGCGTTCAAACTCCAGATTAGGAATTTGACATTTAAAAAATTCCACTGAAATTGGACTACAAAATATAATAGGTTTAGGCACCTGCTCTAATAAGATTGCATAAAAATATCCCAACTGCCTTACCATAAACATATTTTACAATATCAGAGTCAAATTTTATTACATCATTATGAGAATGTTCCACTGGGCCATATGATTGGCTGCTGAAACAGGGCCGGGTGCTGACACTGTAGCACAAACATGCCATCACACTTCCCTAATAAAAGTTTTATTGTATCCCCACGCACATTAAAAAACAACACTAACTGCATTAATCCATTGTAATTTACTTTTTTTGTTATAGTACAAATAACAAACCTGGTGCTAATGAGATCATATTTTCCATTATCCTAAAGCAACCTGTTAGTACATCCAGTCCTCTGAGATTCTGGCTAAAAAATGAAACTATTATTGTGCAACAGTGTGCATTCGTCTAGAATGCTTTTATTTCCTACCCCACTCACAGACATCACATCATGTTCTAAACATCTGTGTTTGTTTGAATGACACAGTTATAAAATATATTATTTGATTTTCACGGTATTATACTTTTCTTCAAAAGGGAATATACAAGATCCTTTTGTGAAAACTCTTTTACTGTGATCGTTTTTTTCACGTTCCAATAAACATAGGTGTATTTGCAGCTAAAATACAGATTCAACTACTCATTGTCATCACGTTTCCCTTTGGCTGTCATCTGAGCAGTTGTAAGTATTTTTAGTGCATAGTTTCAATTTGGCTTGTACTGCGTACCAGAAAGAAATCAATTTCTTATAAGACATGGATGATTGTTTTCGTAACATCTTCTGGTGGCGTTTCGGTGAAGCTATTAAATGATTAAACTTTTTACTTTTATAAATTAAATCACTAACACGAGACACTGGGACTCTGTTCATTTGATTCCGCTCAGTGCAGAGTGACTTACCAGCCAGCCTCCCCCCAGTGCAATCATTCCCCACCTATCAGAGTTCCTGGGGGCTCGTTTGGCGTCGTGGGTAGAATATACACAATATACATGACACGTGAGGGGAGACATGGCAGAAATCCGAGAAGAAAAATAGCCGCCCCCCAGGACTGCTTATCCAGAGACAGGTGCTGCTCTGTTGTAAACTTCTAACTGTGGTGATCTCGGGCCATTTCTGTTTGTGTGGGTGTCCCCTGTGCCCTCTGACTGCACAGGCCGCATCCTGAGCATGGTGGGTAGCCAGGGTCCTACGGGAGAAGGCGGGGGAGCGTTTCTGGATGTGGGGTCTCAAGGACTCTCTCCATCAAGTCTCCAGGTACTTAAACATGTGGCTATTATACCCCCTCTGCTGTCGCTGTCTGCTTTTCCAACCTTCGGCAATTTAGGACTGTGTCTACACTGCACACACACACACACACACACACACACACACACACACACACACCACAGACACTCACACAGTTGACCTGTCAAACACTAGCGTTAGAGGCTCCTAAGTTTTACTTTCCAACAAGATGTAGGTACTGCCAAAGCCTATCAGATGTATTCATTACAAAATTGTTTCTGATTCAACATGAGATAATCCTTGCGATGCAATCTCAACATGTACAGCAATTGTGACTTTTACATGTAAATGATGCCGTGACGAGTGACTTGAAGAAATTTAGGCGTAACTTACGTAACCTCAGAACAACCATATGTGTCCCAATAGACTGAATTCTTAAGGTTAATCGTATAGTCCATTTGGGTAGCTCTATGTTCTTACATTTTTTTCTGGGAGTATGTAGGGCCATGTTACTGACTCAGGGAAATCGCTCTGCAATTTTCTTGCGGTTTATGAAACAGTTACCCTTCTAAACCACATACAATTTTATTAAGAAAATAATAATAATCAGTAGCGGTTTTTGAGTGTCAGGTATTATTTACAGGGGTTTGTTTTCATCAACTCATTGATTTTTTTTTTTGGGGGGGAAGCCCTCTAGGACAGTAACTGTTATTCCCAGTTTACAAATAGTGAAACTGAGGCACAGAGAAATGAAGTAACTCACTTGCCTGATGTCACAGAGCTAGAAAGCTGAGATCCAGAATTGGACAGTCAGCTCCAGAAGCCCTTGCTCTTAACCTGTACAAAGCATGCAGCTGAAATGCATACTTGTGGATGGACTTTGGCATAAAAGGATGAAATTGTTGGTTTCACAAAGTACAGAATCTCTTATCCATGTCAATTAATTTGAACCCGTGACTCTCCCAAGTCCCCCCAAATAATACAGACTCATCTGGAGGCTGAAAGGTTATGAAATGATTCTAGGTTAAACCAAAATAATGGTCTACCAAGCAGAGAAAGACATTTTGTGAGGATGATAAGCTGTCTTGACTTTTCCTTCCTTCCTTCCTTCCTTCCTTCCTTCCTTCCTTCCTTCCTTCCTTCCTTCCTCCCTCCCTCCCTCCCTCCCTCCCTCTCTCCCTCCCTCCCTGCCTCCCTGCCTCATCCTATTCCTACCTATCACCTCCTAGAGATAAAGACACCAGACAATTTTATGACTCCCACCCTGTCTCCTTTCTATTTCTATTTAAATAAGCACCACTGAATTTGAATCACAACTCAGCCAATTGATGTTTCTTAAACTCAGATCATGTCCAGGTTTTCACCTGGATAGATACATTTTCAAAAGAATATATTAACAGCTGCCTTACTGTTTCTTTTTTTTATTGTTAGAATTAAATGAGATAATGTTTATACATCTCCACGAACCCAGTTTTAGATGTTATGACAATATTTTCCGTAAAAGGAAACCTAAACTCAAGCACCAGTAACCACTGAAATAAAATCAGAAAATAATTAGAATATATAGATGAATATATTCTATCTCTTTCTAAATATAAATGCAATGTGAGAAAATATCGAAATAGACATTTAACTACGTTAACAGTAAAATTTGCGTGATACACATATACATATAATTAAAAGCCAATTGAATTGAAAAATTGTAATTTAAGATATGAGTTCTTAAAAATCAAGTAGCTAAACGAATAAATGCTGGAAAAAAGACATACATTAATAACTTAGAAAATTTATGCAGTTAGCCAATTGTAATGTGAAAATTTTCACTAACACTGGCAAAGAAGTAAACATTATTTTTATTTGGAAAAGAAAATTAAAGTATCAAAGAGACTTTTAAAACATATTAAATTGTCAATTTTCTATCGGCCAAGGCAAACCAAATTACTTCTCATGTTCTTTTTAGGATGTAAATTTGCATTTTTTTTTCAGAATAGCATTTGATATTTACAGAAAACCTAGAAAATGTGCATATATTTTTACACAATGATTTTTAGGACCATTCAAAGAAAAAAATCCACACAGATTCTGCTCAGTGATTCATGTGTGAGGGCTGTTATACTGAAGTATTATTCAAAACAGCCAAAATTTGAAATGAATGCGTAACAATAAGATAATCATCAAATTAAATTAATTATGGTGAAACTGCAAGAAAGAAAAATATATTGCTATTAAAGAATATTAGCTGAAATGGGAAATATTCAGAATTGTAACATTAAATTTAAAAATACGCTGGAGAATGAATGCTACGTGGAGTGTCATTTGAATTTTGTAATTACGAATTTAGATAGCCTGTGTATGTGTTATCTGCATGTAATGAGTTCTCACATGCTTCAGTTATTACGTTGTTGTGCTAACGTACAACTAGCACGTACATTTTTAAAAACGAATTCTCACAATAAACTATGAGTTGAATGCTTATATTACTGATGAAGAAAGAGAGGACAGGAGCGGAGTGACTTAGCGCGGTGGTCTGCACGTGTGAGTCCCCCAAAACTTACATGTTGGGATCCTAACTCCCAAAGGGGACAGTGTTAAGGGGCGGGGCCTGTGGGAGGCGATGAGGTCATGAGGGCAGAGCTCTCAGAAGTGGGATGAGTGGCCTTGGAACAGAGACCCCACAGAGCCCTTCCCCCCCTCCCCCCACCAGGGGATACAAGGGCTACAAGGACAAGCCGACCACTCAGAAGTCGGGTTCACATGACCGTGGTGGGCCCCTGATCATGAACCTCCAGCCTCCAGAACGGTGAGCAATGTGTTTTCGCTATTGATAAGCGCCCCATCTGTGGTATTTTGTTATAGCAGCCGGAACAGACTAAGACACTCCAAGTCCTATCTGGTAAACCCCGGATGGTCCAGGTACTTTAACATGTACACGCTGGGCATGAAACTTACGCTGTCAGTCAGCATGGCTCAAACACGTGTTCCAATGAGCTGCATTTTAGAAAAAAAAAAATCTCAATTAACCAAGAACAGTGGACATGCTGGTTATACTTTAGTATCCCTCTTTGTATAAATGCATGCTTTTTGCTTGTCAACCTACTTACCATGTTTCCCCGAAAATAAGACCTAGCCAGACCATCGGCTTTACTGTGTCTTTTGGAGCAAAAATTAATATAAGACCCAGTCTTATTTTGCTATAATATACAACCGGGTATAATATAATATATAATATATAATATACAATATACAATATATAATATATAATACATAATATGTAATATATAATGTAATACCCGGTCTTATTTTAATATAAGACTGGGTCTTATATGAGACCGAGTCTTATATTAATTTTTGCTCCAAAAGACGCATTAGAACTGATGGTCCAGCTAGGTCTTATTTTCGGGGAAACACGGTATCACACATAATAGCACAGGTAGGGATAAAGAGAATAAAAACTGTTCCCTTTAGAGAAAGACAGATTCACATTCAAGTTCTGACTCTTTCCTTGTAAAATTCTGTGGTCTTGGATAAGTTACTTATTTCACAAAATTGTTACAAAGATTAAGTGGCAGATGCCTATAAGGCACTGAGCTTTACAAGGGTTTTGCAAATAATAAGTGCTCAGTAAATGGTAGGAAATACATGTCCCCCCCCCAAACTTTCTTTAACGAACACGTTACTCTTAAATTCAGAAAAAGTGCAATAAATATTATTGTCAAAAATGAAGTAAACCAATGACCTGATGTAAGCCTCCAAAAGTTGTTAAAAAATAAAAAAAGAAGGAAAAAGAAGCAAAGCCACCTTTGTGTGGATACTCTTTCCCCAATTGCGGCTGCAAACCACAGGTGGGTATGGAAGCCCGGAGGGAAACCAATTATGTGCAAATCCTTTGACTTAATGAAAAATAAAATTAAGCAGACTAATACCCAGCAGGTACTTAAACATCACCTAATATTATAAAAGCCAGTGTTTCTTAAAGAGGAGGAAAAAAAACATCTCAGGAGAAACTAGAGAAAGAAGCAGCCCCTGACCCAGGAAAAAATTGTCCTTATGTGCAAGACGATTTTTCACAGCATTCCTGAAAATCGCCAAGCAATTTCTTTTATAAACTACTCATTTGTCTATTGGAGCAAAGGTATTTACTCAGACCTCAGAACAAATGCTTTTATTCTACAACTAAAGGTGCTTCCATTCAGGTTCTGGTGTGTTCTGAGGAAGGAGGCGGCTGTGAAAATAAACATATACTGAAAAGCTTTATTTTATTTATTTTGAATGTACAAGACACTGTCCTTCATATTTTATCTACGTTAACTCATCTAATTTTTGTACCAGCCTAAGGAGAAGATCTCACAATTTCCCCCATTTTACAGATCCTCAGAGGTGATACAGCTGCACCCGAATCCAAGGTTTTTCTACTCAGAAATGCTGGGACAAGAACATTCACATAGTTTCCAAAACATTTCTTTAGAGGCCAGGCAAACTCAGAGCTCACCCTTGCTATGCAGAATCACCCCTTCTGGTGATCAAAGCCCTCTACTTAACTGAAGAGAAAAACCACCCATTAAACCTCAAAGTCCTATTTTTGTAACCAAATTAGCCAAGAAGGGTTGGGGAGCCACAGGACAGAAGAAGTCAGATTAGGAAGACCTAAAGAAGGAAAGAGGGAGTCTGAAAATGTCTGCGGGAGTCTGGGGGCCAGGCCTCACCCTATGCCAACTCTAGCTGTCCACTCTCTTAGAATCTGTCCCGAGCGTCTGGGATGCCCTCGGCCTGTCTCCTAACTGACTGCAAACCAAACAAGTCCCACATTCATCTATCTGGGGGCTCTGGGCTGGGGGTTCACTGGGTATCTCATCAGTCATTGCTTCTTGCTCATCTGTCTGGTAATGTTTACAGAATGTCCCTTTCAGGGCATGCAAGAACATTCTCAAATAGAAATCACACACTGATTATTTTGAAATGGCTGGCCAGGTAACCTGATCCACTCTCTTTCTGGAATGTTTTCGCACATAAGCAAAGGGGAAAGGAGAGCAAAGTGGTTTGTCGCGGTGTGTTTACCAGTCGCTGGGTCAAACATTTCCCCCAGCTCCCTCACTCTTTTTCACCCTCACTGTGTCGCTTTACCTCTCTTTTCTCCTCCTCTCCCTTTCTGGGGAGGTTTCTCACTGTCTGTCTTTGGGTCCCTCTGTCTCTGAGTGTCTCTGTTCTGGGGTCCCCCTGTGCGTCCCTCTCCCAAACAGCCCATCCCCCGCTGTGCCCATGGGCAGCCTGGCACTGAGGGCAAGGAAGGCTGGCTCTGGTCCTTCTTGTGGAAGCTAGAGCGTTTTGTCGCCCAGACTGGTGACTTGCAATTTTGGAACTAACTGCACCGCACATACTGATTTCAAACGTTTCCGCGGAGCTTTTCATGTAAGATGTAGTTATTAACTCTCCTTCAATGTTTAAATACCCAGCCAGTGGGAGCGAAACGTGGCCTATTCCCACTAACTGAAGAGCTGATGAAATCTCGGCCTGATCTGTTATCTCCCAAAGCTTTAAAGGTCTTCAACTGGGAGATTAGAACAAGGTTACAGTGACAATTTGTTTACACGCAGGGAGAGATTAAGATCTCGTTGAAAAGGAATAAAAATAACATCGTCTTGAGCTGTCACAGCATGAGCCCCATTGTAATCAACACTGGTCTGATTTCAGGGATAATTTAAGACCAATTTATTATCTTAATTAAAAAAAAAAGAAGGGAGAATTCAACGTTTTAGACGCCAGCTAGATTGTTGTATGAGGATGCCTCTGGAGGTCCCACACACAAAACACACAAAACAGAACACTCACAAAATTCCAGACTGAAATCTGCTGGTGGACAAAAAAAAAAATCACAATTTTTATTTTTTTCTTTTTCTTCATTTTGTATTTTTTTTTAAGTACAGACATCAATAACAGATTCAAAGGCAAAACAGTAATATGTTCATATTGACCTTTTGTAAAGACAGCCGGATAAAGGGGTAAGAAAGTCCCAGCCAGCCACCCTTTTGTGTAAAGTCTTTGGTATTTAAGATGAAAGTCCCCTAACATTTCCCCTCCCTTTTTGTCTTAATGAAACCTGTTAGATACCTTTACTTTGAGCTGGCCTAATTTTCGACCCCCACCCCCTTGTAACTAATTCGTCCACTATTGAAGGCAGAGAAGCTAGGAACACCCCAGCTCCAAAATGGCAGTCAGGGTGGGAAACCCAGAAAGTGTGATTTGTAATCACACCACCCACCGGCCAGCCCCTTTCAAAGTTCTCATGAAAAGTGTAAACCTCACTTCTGGCTTTCTCTACAAAAGGGACCACGAAGAACGAGCGCCCAACACAGGGAAAGCTAGGGCCACAAAGAGCCCTTTGAGAGCGCTGGAGGAAGTACCCCACTGGGCAGCCAGGTGGAGAGAAAACGATGCCTTTCCATTACAAATGAGTTCAGGGGCAGGGCTCCCCCCCCCCACCCCCCCGCCCGGGGACTCCCAGCTCCCCCGAAAGCCAAACCCAACAGGCCCACTCATTTGAAAACCAAGCTTGTTTCCTTCTGCCTCCCCCTCCCTGTTTACAAACACGTTTACAAGTGCTTGGTAGGTGACCTTATTTACTTAGGAACCTGTGGATTCATTTATCTTGAAATTAGTAGGTAATGAAGTGGAAAACCTCAACAGCCCTCCCACTAATTAACATGATAATAAGATTGTTTTGCTACAGAGGTACAATTAGCATGTATGAGAGAAAGGGGGAGAAAGATCAATAAAATGTCTGAAGGGTACTACTCCCAGGTCTCCAGGAGAGAACAAAGAAAGACAACCGCAGATTTTAAGATTCATCCATTTAAACATCTCCAACTCCCAGACTTGACCCTCTGAAATGATTTGATGTCTCCTGGAGAAAGAGGTGTGGGGAAGCTTGAAAGGAATTCATTAGAAAGCACACTTTTTGGTGCAGTGGAAGTGCTTTGAAAAGAAAAGGGGAAAGTTGTGGAAAGTTTCAGACCCTGATCTTAAATATGCTTTGATGGGGGTCGGTGGGAGGTGGGGGGTGGGGTGCAAAGAATGTGGGCAGGTAATTACACCCATAAAAATGGTTCCATTTCCTCCTTTTTTCTGCCCCAAAAGTCAAACGGCTCAGATATAAAACTTAGAAGACAGATTCTTCTTGCACATCTAGTGTCAGCATACATTTTCATGAGGTGCTTTAACACAGAGTGCACAGCTCAAATATTTATTTATTCCACCGACCGAGGTGTGTAGAGTAAATAAATATGACTTTAAAAATTGCCTCAATATGTATTTACCCAGTAGACTCATTTCTTGGGTAAATTACATGGATTTGGTAACCTTCCATGACATTTTCCCTTGATTTTAAACATACACAAACAAAGAATTTAAATGTCCGAAGTGTCTAAATAACCTAATTGAACTTGTGACACAAACCAGGAAGAGCCAGGAGACTTGATTGTGGAAAAAAAAAAAAAAAGCCAGTTTTTTTTTCTTTCCAGATAAAATGAGAACGTGCAGAAGATAACAGCAACCCATCTAGACTGAGCACCACCAGTACTTCGGAGGAGGCTCTTTCGACCTGCTCTAGTGTTCTTTGTAAATATAAAAAAAGTTATTTATTACTTTTCACCATCAACAGCCCCTGGTCCTTTCTCATAGATTTTCCGACGAAATTCCACAAGCTACGGCCCCCAAAAACGAATACTCTCTTTTGTGCCAGCCATCTTGCCTGGCATTTACTTTTGACAAGTAATACTTCTAAAAGCCCTTCATTGCCTCTTCCCTTTAAACCTGGAGGGTCTGAGTGGGTCGAAAAGGAGTTTTCATCACTGACAAAGAAACTCACTATTTTCAATTGAGGAATCTGCTCAGCTCTTACCAGTCAGAAAAGGGATGGTCCTTGGGAGATGTGTTTTTTTGTTTTTTGTTTTTTTTTTTATCCCAATCAAGTTAGTAAGGTTTTCACTTTGGAAATGATTTAAAATGACGGAAGTTGTTTTGCTTATGCTATTAAAGACCTTCGGAGGAGAGTAGTTTTCTATTTCTTTGTTTTTCTTTCCTTCCTTCCTTCCTTCCTTCCTTCCTTCCTTCCTTCCTTCCTTCCTTCCTTCCTTCCTTCCTTCCTTCCTTCCTTCCTTCTTTCCTTCCTTCCTTCCTTCTTTCCCTCTTTCTTTCTTTCTTTCTTTCTTTCTTTCTTTCTTTCTTTCTTTCTTTCTTTCTTTCTTTCTTTCTTTCTTTCTTTCTCTTTCTTTCTTTCTTTCTTTCTTTCTTTCTTTCTTTCTTTCTTTCTTTCTTCCTCCCTCCTCCCCCTCCTCCCTCCCTCCCTTCCTTCCCTTCTTTCCTTGCATGCTGTGCATTGATTTTAATTTTAGGTATATTATCACCACTTTAAGATTACTTTTTTACAGTACAGAGGAAGAACCCATCCTCATTTCTGGGAGGCGTTTGTGATTTTCTGAATTGCCCTGGATTTAATTAGGACCACGTACGTATTATATTTGGGGGTGGTGCGTATCTGGGGGCTGAGAGGGGGGCTAGCAGTCCCAGAGAGAAGCCTGCTGCTCAGCAGTCATCCTGTTAGACAGTCAGTGGCCACCAGTGACCGGACTCAGGCCTGTGGTGGTGGGTTCCCAAGTTGAGATCTGAATAAAGGGTCCCAGGAAGACGGAACAGCGACCCAGTATCTACTTGCTGCCACCAAGACATCGCTGTAACGATCATCCACCACTTAAGTGAGAAAAATCAACATTTCCCGCTTTTAAATATATACACAGACACCAGCACAAGTCCCTGGCGTTTTCTGATGATTTTAGCCCCACCTTGCATCCCACCTTGAACGTCCCAGGTTGGAAACCAAGAGAATCCTTGCAATGAGAATAAGAAAGCCATGAAGAGCCATATGTTAAAGGGACTCTCAATCTCTTGGGGCTTTGACATCCACTTTTTTCTACATTCCATAGCATTCTCACCCAACCATCTAGTCAGGTCCATATACTAATTCAAAAACCCCCGTGAGTTTATTAAGAACATAATTTGTATTTGAGAGTAATTTGAGAATTTCCCAATATCTCTGGAGATCATTTGAGATACCCTGGGGTGTCAGGCAACCTCGCCTGGGTATAGCTGTTCTAGGGAGAAAAAAAAAAGTATTTTTAATAACCAGAGCCAATTCCTCCTAGGAAGAATTCCCTCTGGGTTCTGTAGCTTCAGACCCAAATTCCTCATCTGCGAGCAGTTACGGCGGTATGATGGCGCCCAGGAGAGTCAGAACTTGCATCCCATTCAGACAAATGGACAATCTGGAGAAATGAAAATCATCCTGCACTTGTACTGGGTAAATCTTCAAGGAATAAAACAGTGTCAACTTGTTAGGTGCCCCTCACACCTGCTAATCTTCATCATCTCATGAAGGAGTGTCCCCATTTTACAGATGGAAAAACTAAGGTTTAGAGAGCCATGTGACCACCTTAAGGTCAAACAGCTAGTAGGAGGAGAGCTGAGATTTGAACCTAAATTCTTCTGATTCTATTAATAGCAAATTTCTTACCAATACCTTATCTTCTTTCCTGGGAAGATATACTGTTACGGGAGGTTCCCGAAATCCGTACTGAAATTGCTTTGAAGGCCCTTTGACCTCTGTCTCCGGGAAGCATTTATTCTTTGGAGCACATAGTATTCTGGCAAATTTTTGTTAATAATACTTAAAACCAGGGCCCATTGTGAAGTGTGAAACATTTCTTCTTTGGGCTAAGATTTCTACAGTGTATGTAAAGTTTCTCACAATTTAATAGGCTCCTTCATCTGGTTTTAATGACTTTGTAAAATAAATACCTAAGATTGTTCCAAAATAAAATAAAATAAAATAAAATAAAATAAAATAAAATAAAATAAATCGTTTCAGTGGGAGAATATGGAAGATATAAATTTAACTGACTATAATTCCCTCATTCCTTGTCAAGCGTGAACATATGAGTAGAAATTTTCAGAAGGGCTCTGATGAGCTGGTTGGCCTAGGTCTCTACCTTCCTTGAGAACAGTAGGACTTGCAGAGTTTCTTTCCAGACCTTTTTCTTCCTTGCATATCCACTGTACAAGTAGGATCTTGTCTTGAGGTGTGAGGCCCTTGCAAACTTATAAAATCATGTCGCTGGCCTCATATCCTTGGAAAGCACCTGATACGAACCAGAGCCAACGTGCAGACAGCTCACAGGATCACAATGGCCTGTCTTGTCACTCAGCAGTGTAAGCACAGGCCACTTTGGCATGACTTGGTTGTTTGGACAGCCCCGTGGAGGCACAGGCCCCTAAGCATTGCATTTCATCTACAGTTTTGCACAAAGGCAAGCAGGGTGGCCCAGGTGTCACATTTCCCCAGCAGGGTTCCACCTCTCCCAGGAGTGACAGGACTGAAAATGTGTGGGGGCCAGCGGCATGCTCGGAGCTATGCAGGCCCAGGGACAGTGGGGTGTGGAGGCTGTGCCCATGGTCTAGTGAGGACGGAACAGGGCACTGACTAAACCTGGTCCTGCGGGAGCTCTCCCAGAGGGAGGCATGCAAGGCGGGCAGGGGGAGCCACCCTCACGGGTGTGACCTTCCAGTCTCAAGGTGATGGGTTGACTTCACCTTGAAGTTCTGGGCGGTTTCAGAGGAAGAGCTTCCAGGAGGCTGTGCGAGTCAAGTCAAGATGCTCTGTGTTCACGCCCCCACCCTGGTAGGTGACTTCAGGTCACTCTGCCCCACCCCCCCGCTGCACATTCACAAAGAGAACGGGAAGGGGCCCGTGGGATGTATAAGCAGGAGCGCTCTGCCTGCACACCCATGAGCATCCTCAGAATGGCCACCATGGGACAGGGATGACGTGGTGTGTGACTGTCAGCCAGCCCTTTGCAAAAGGAAAATCGACCTGCGTGTTCATTAGTGGAGTGAATGATAGTAGGAGCCTATCCAGAATGAATCCTGAGTGAATTTGACCCAGTTAATTGCAAGTGACGAAAGTCATGACCGCGCGCACAGTCTTCTGTGGCCGTCAGGGTTCAGACCCAGTGCCCGTTGTTTGCTTCCCGTCCTGCATGAGGAGTAGACAGCACACAGTGGGGCAGACAAGGAATCCGCAGTGAGGCTACTTCCCAGGTGCTGCCGACCCTCGTGTACCCTGTTTCCTCATCTACAGCGTGGGGACGAGGCGTTTCTTCAGGGTTGTTCCCAGGACAGAAAAGTATCTGTCAATTCTGGCCCATGGGGAGCCTTCAACAAGAGCCGGCTTCTAAGTCCTTTGTCATAACCAGGATCGGCTATAGAAAGCACTACAGTGAAAGAAGGTATGAAAACTCCCAAGAAATCTCAGAAGACGTGTGTGTCCACTTTCCCGGGAGGACCGAGAACAAACTGCCTCACATTTGTGCTGAGCGGAAAGTCCGCAGACGGATGGTCCTTAGGGCTTGGCCACGGAAGAGACGCAGCCTCCTTGCTGCCTGTTAGCACGTCACAGAACCCTCTAGAGCCACAGCTGCCCTTCCTTCAGGACCCATGAGCAAGTGTTCAAAGAATTCGCCTCCAAAATTTCCATTTTGGGCCGCGACTCTTCCAGAGCATTCGTTCATTCACTCATCCATTCAGGCGCTGTGCTGGGCAGTGGGGATGTGATGGGTAGCAAGACAGATAAGACGCCTGCCCGTGGTGGAGGGGATGGGAGGGGTGAGATGTTGAACAACAAAACAATCAATGTTCTTTGGATGATGCTGGAAGCTGTGAACAGAACCTCACTAGGGGATAATGAGAGAGGAACGATGGCTTCCGACAGGCAGGCCAAATAAGGCATCTCTGAAGAGAGGACATCCACGCTGAATCCTAAAGTATGCGAAGGTGCTGGCAGAGCGGTGCAAGGGGAAAGAACATTCCAGATAGAGGGGACAGCAAGGAATAAGACCCTGAGGAGGAGACAGGCTTGATGCTTCGTAGGAACAGGAAGAGGACCAGGAGGGCTTGAGCTTGGTGAGTGGAATGGGTTTTCAGGGTTGCTGTTTCAGCTGAGCAAATAAACCAGATGGGGCGCGGAGGAAAGCTATTTCCGCTTTCTTGTTCTGGGTGGTGAGTTACACTTGGAAAAACGGAGGGGCTGCTCTGGCTCATTCTTTTTGTGTTTCATCTCCACACAAACTTACTCTGTTTCAAAATTGCTGTTTTCCCAATGTTTAAAACATGAATTTGATATAAGGACAGAGGCCACAGGTGCCTCAGACAAACTGGCCTGGATCTGAACACGTCTTCAGCCACTTGCTGACGTGTGCTCGAGGTTAAGATATTTAATCTCCATGAGGGTCTCTGTTTCCTCATGCTGAAAACAGAGTCAAGCCTTACATAGCAAGGTGAGTGTTACGGGACCTCCAAATGCCTAGTGTTTGGAAGAATCAAATGCATCCTTCAAGCTGCCCTATCCACAGGTCTGTGTGACAGTACGCGCCGTACTGAAGAACCTTCCAGAAAACCCGGGATGATCAAGGTCATGCGATTGTGCGGAAAGCACTTATTCAAAGATAAGAAACTAAACTAAAAGAGAGCAATTGACAGAAAAAAACTGTTAAAATGGATAAAACCTTCCGCCAGGATGGAGGTAAATGGTTACAAAGGATATGGCCTTACTATGGGGATCGATTTCTCAGGTGACCATGGTAAGAGTTGCGTCAATGCTTTGGCAGACATTAATTCTGAAACTGTCATCATGCTCCTTCGAAATAGGTGACGGTGCATAGTGACCTAGTAGTTATTTTCAAAGCATAGATGATGCCTCAATGTGTCTTTCCCAGGGTTTTCAATGCCTTCGAACTCTGAAATAATGACATCATAGAAATAAGTTTCTAAGCACATGAATGACGCCACAATTCCAAGTGAAGGACCCTTGGAAAGGACCTTTGTGACCCTTGGAAATACTGTTAGTCTCTGGAGACGTAAGAAATAATGGGCGAGACGAATACAATCCAAAGGACCGTGGTTCATGCCTACCTGTTTTCCACAAACAGACACCGATGTATATCCCATAAGGGTGCTTGCATTATGACAGAGGGCAACCTCTCTCTTTATACACGTGTAATCTACAAAAAAAAAGTTCTCTGGATTACAGCTAAAGAGTTTTCATTCTTCTAATTTGTTTTTCCTCTTCTCCGTGGATATAAGTACGGGTCCCAAACACCTGGCAGGCTTCATCTTCTAAGAACTAGATATTTAGAAGCAAGGTAAATGGATGCGTACACCAGAAACAGCTAATTGACTGCTCTCCCTGCAAGAGGGGAACAAGTTTCTCCACAAATCTTTCTTCTTCCTCTTCAATTTGATAAACCCGTGGCTCTTTTGTCAGCTCAGACCAACTCCAGCCGGCTTGTGACGAAAAAAGCCTTACAAGTGGATTTTCAGTCACCACTCAATGAAGCTGGTTGACAGAGCTTCACGAAATCCTTCTGGAGGGAGGCAGGCTTTTAACTTGATTGATGAAATTATATCTAAATCTAGTAGATTTGGGACTTCAAAGGCATTTTTCCCTACTTAGGGCATCCCGGATGAAGGGCGTTTGCTATTTGTACCAAACTCCCAGGCTCAAGTGGTTCGCAAATTGACCCCTTTGTAATAGGTTAAAGGTTTCTTGCTAGATAACGGTGGTTCATTTTGATTAATTATGTCAGGGAATTAATGTATGATTACTAACTTTTAGCAGACCCTGCTCCTTCTGACCCCGAGCCGCTTGTTTGTGTGGCTGGTTGTAATTTTCGCCCGATGGGTTAGGAGGGGTCACTGTGTGGTCAGCACATTTTAAACAAAAGGAGAAAAAGAGCAGCAGAGGCCTCCACATGGAGTGGACACTGCAGTTTAAGGCTTTTTCGGAGGAGATCTGTTAAGTGTTTTAACAGTAGGCTTTTATATATTTACTCTTGCTAATAAAAGATGGGTCACCAGAGTGGAGAGTAAGCTGGAAAGATTTGGGGAATAATTTCACAGTTAAATGTTAGCCCATAAATTTCACTTCATACTGGTTTCAATGGCCTAGGACCTTGTTAAAGATTAAATGGCGAAGTGTTGAGTTTCGGCTTTTGATGGGTCAAAAGAATCAGGATGAAGGGATCTTGTTAATAATGAGATTTTCTAGTAGATGGTGTGTAGTTTCAACATTTTTTTTCTGAGATCAATTGCTAGATCGTTAGAAGAAAGGTAACAGAAAAAGCTAATGACACCTCACTTCCAGTTAATTTTATACCATTTATTTATGTCATTTATATGATGATGCTCATTGCAACTAGAATGATGCCATTTTTCTGGTATGAACTGAGAATGTCATGGCTCACGGTCCACCCTAAACAGTCATCTCAAAATGCCCAGTGATCTCCAAAATCAGACTAGTTTTCCTGGCATTTTTGGCTCCCTGAAACTAAGTATATTTATCACCAGAATTGGGTCCCTAGGATTTTGAGAAAGATACTAAGGATTCATTCTAAAAATGACAACTCTCCTTTCCTCTTGCCATTAAACTTTGAGGATTTCCCTTTACAAACTGCTTTAGATGTTATGTTGTCATTTGTTTTCCAACTGCGACCTTGTTGAAACACAAGTATTAGACTCAGAGGGAGAAAGGCAGGCTAAGGAGAAAAATGAGACCTTGAAAGGAAAAGCAGAAGCGCCCAGGGGGAAATTATCAAGGAAACGTGGGGAAGCATAATTACAAAAAGGGTTGGACACACAACGTTAGGATAAAAAAGGAGGACCAGACTCTTTGGTTTTGGAGCAAATGGTATATATGAAAGGACTTGCAAGCAGAGATTAAAATAAAACCAAAAAAAATTCAGAAAAAGAAAGAAAAATTGTTACAAATGGAAGGTGTTACTTAGATACATACTGTATTAAACTTTTAAACATTATAAAACACCCTTTCTATAGGGTTATTCAGAAATAAATGGTGCTTTTGCATTCAGATTTAGTTCACTCTGTTCAGAAGGCGATTGGAAAGGCCCTGGAAATGCCTACAATTGCTGATCACCCATAGCCTCTACGGACAACATAATCACAATTACTGTATTTCAAACAAGGCCCTTTCAGAAATTAGAGGTGCTGATGGCTTTAATGGGGACATAGACCATTTGTCTGTTCCATTATTGCAATTACTGCCTGGCGTGGTATCTTCTCCCTGACAGTAGCTAATGCTGTATACTTCAAAGGAAGATATAAACCCCCAATAACGCATTTATGGTCCAATTCACATCTAGCTCTTCATCTCCACATGCCGTTGCCCCACCTCTTTGATACACGCAAATATGCACTGTTCTGAGCACAGGGTTCCAGGGAGGAAGTACATGTGTGATTCCAGCTACAGAAACAGACGACGGTGGAGGGGAACAGGCATAGAGCGCACGCTGTGGCTGGAGAGTGTCCTGCTAAGGCTCAGCTGCCCCATAGCGTACAGAGATCTCAGAAGAAAAATCTCCCTTCGATACGCCTTGTGGTACTTTTTTAGGGGTTTTGAAACACAAATCTATTTAAATAATTCTCTTCTCTCAGCTCAATCTCGCACTTTCCAATTGTCACTGTCGCAAACAGAAATGAAAATGTTTATCGCATGTACAGAGGGTGCCAAAAAAATATATACACATTTTAAGAAAGGAAAAAAAAACTGTATTAAAATTACGCTGATGGGAACCACTCTGAGCACCTCTTGTAGTTGCAGAAGTCACACGTAACCTGTATTCATCTTTTGTTATCGGTATATATTGAGTATTACAATTTTAATACAGTTTTTTTCCTTTCTTAAAATGTGTATAGTACATTTTTAGGTACCCTCTGTATTATATGATATATGTATATCTCTACATATCTCCATCTATCTATCTATCTATCTATCTATCTATCTATCTACACACACACATAATTTTATATATAGATATATAGATACACATCTCCTGTGTCCTAAATATCTCTATATCATCTATATCTACTTCCATATTTCTATATGTATATTTATCTATATCATCTATAGCTATAGAAATATAGATAAGATGTATGTTTCCTAAATATCCTAAAATTGCTAAATGATCTTCTTCTCGATTCATGGGTCACATGACTTGGAACTAATTTGACTTTTATTGTACTGTAGAAGCTCTAATTGTTTTCATCATGTTCATTTTTAAATAATAAGACATAGCACGGCATCGTTTATCTCTACGTGACCAAAAAGATAGTCCTTATCCAAGCTCAGGACTCTATGAGTAAGAACAGTTGTCTGTAGCCAGTTTTCATTCAGGTTTTCTGGAGATAAATGCGTCCCCGACATCCAGTCCTTAAGGAGCTCCATCTACTCACATCCCGCCCTCGTCTAGACCTGCCCCATCACAGTTCCCAACAGCCTAGATTTTAATGGAAACAGAAGGATGCTTTTGCCATGGTTTCAGGTCCTCACGAAGGAGCCGAGGTTTCAAAATCAAACTCAAAATTAAGGCAGGAAAACATTAAAAAGGAAAGAAAACTAATGATCATATACTATGTAAGAGGCTTTTTACCAAGGTTACTGATTTCAAGATTTTTGAAATGAACTAAAAAGAACATGTTGGTGTCTGCTTGCAACAGGTTAAGCTGAAGGAACCTCCACTCATTTTTACTCCAATACACAGGTCAAGGAAAGTACTAAGATTTTGATGAATGCCTCTCTGTCCATTAACCCTCAACACAATATTTATATTTATGGGGCACGCTAGATCGACCTAAGCAACGGAGGCAGAAATCTCTCCAGTCAGATATGGGGGCTAGAGGGGAACTCATTGTCTCGGTTGGCCTGGGCCTGAGGTGCTCCTGGAATACGGGGCTTTTTAAAACCAGAAAAGTCTTGGACCAAGCAGGTTGATCGGGTCACTCTAGATATGGGAGTCTCTCTCTAGCAGCCAATTCCCGATGCTACGGGAGTTGGCTTCTTACCCCGGAAGGCCTGAAATGATTGCCATAGATTAGGTATATGCTATCTTCAAAGCAGCTTCCCCCCAAAAAGCGATGCTATGAAACTAGCCCCACTACAGATAGGGTTCACTTGCTCTGCTGTCTTAGATGCTCTTGCTGGACAAACAAAAAAGTCACTTGCAAGCTAACTGAACTCCTTCTCAATTTTGTTTTTTAAAACTGGAGATTGCTAAATGAATTGTAATCATTCTCACAACCAAAATCACACTATCCGATGTTATGAACCATTTATTTGCAAGCCCATCGTTTAGCTTGGCTTTGCAAGATTGCATTAATCTTTTAGAACAGTCAGAAATAAGGCATCATTCTAATACGTAAAGTAAAACACAGGTCTACAGTGAAATTTAAAAGAGACTATTTTAAATATCCAATATTTTGGATTTTCCTTTTTTTTCAAGTTCAGAGGTGACTCTCAACAGAACTTCAAAACCAAATCGGGGAACAATGAACATAGAACTGTTCTTTTTAATCATGAGCAAAATCTATCACACATGTTCTTTCAAGTAAAGTTTATTAGAAAGAAACTGCTACTACAGAACCACATGTTAACTCTGACTTGGCAAGGTCAGGCCAGGGCAATAAACCCTTGAACCTTACAAATATGCAAAGCTGACATAAATAACAAATTAAACCCAGCCAGGTATAACACTTTGGCCAGTTGGATGTGAGGCAGACACCCATCCCAGGGAACAAAAGCCTGTTGATTTGTAAGGAAAACCCGGTCTTACCCTCTTTGTTCACTGCCCATTAGTTTTGCATTTGGGGGTCACTTTGCTCCTTCCTGCTGAGGTAAAACCTAATAAAAATGATTCTGCTGCGCTCTCTGCCAGCGACCCCATGTTACAGCGCACGGGTTGCTGGTAGGGTCCATTGGGCTAATAATGTAGCATGTTTTTATGAAGGGATGGAGGGCCCTGGGTGGGACTGACAGAAGGTGTTTTGAGATTTTAAAGCCCTTTCTGAGTGATGGCACCTGGGACGGTCTCCAGGCAGGAGTGAGCTCTAGGATAACGGCAGAGTCAGCCAGTGTGGTGATCCTTGATTCCACCCAACGTAGGACAAGGAATTAACGCTGTGAAGAGCAAGCAAAGGCAAAACAGTGTGTGTGTGTGTTTAAAAATGGACACCTTTATCTATTTTTTTTCATCTGAAGGTTATTGGAGGATTCAGAAGTTAGGGATCTGGAAGAGGTAAAGAGAAAATAACCTCGAATGCTGTCCATAGGTCACACTAGAAAGTATTAATGGTCTTACATTGATTGGTGTGAGAGAGACACATTGTTGGGTGTTGAACATACACTTTGGCTTAATAAGTAATGTAGGATATTTCAGGTTCGTCATTAAGCTCCAATGTTCAGTGACCCTGCCATTGCTCTTCGTAAGGAATATGAGTTTTGACAGATCTAACCTGTAATCTAATTAAGCAAACCCAGCCTATAAACTCAGTGAGTGGATTCAAGGCTTGGATTCAGGGCTGTAAGTTTCCTTTGAGCTTTTTGTTGCAGGATGTGACTCTCTACAACCATGGTTGGTGACATAGCAAAGCCTGTGGGTATAAAACAACCCTTTTGACTATTGTTGAAAGAGAAGAGTTCTTTGGCGGCCATACTAGAAGTGGCCTGTGACAGTGACTCTCTTTTGAAGTCAACTTTGTCTTTTCCATCAGAGAACAATACAAGGAGGACACTTGACTCCTTCTTGGGGGAGAAACTTTCTTGACTACATGGTAGAGGAGGAAAGAGTTGAATCAGTTTACACATAACAGCGTATCAAAGTTTTGAATTTTGAGAATTACATATGGAACAGGACACAGGTTTTGAGTTCAATGGTGAAATTCTCAATGCTTGTGTAACATCTGTTTGCAACGTAGATTTGGTATGTTTTATCTAATTTACAGTTTGTCAATTTGGATAATAATCTCTACCTTTTTTGAATGTAAATGTGCTTAATATAATGACTACCAAACATGAAATCATATCTAATATCTGAGATAAATTCTGAAAAACGTTTTTCCCAAAACACAGAGGACTGCAAAAAGCACTGGGAAAGTCAGGGGATAGATGGATTGAGTACTTTCTCTGCGGTGCCAACTCAGGTGTAATGAGGGGGTACACTTACTCTTTTAACTTAAGGAGAGAGAAGAAAAAGGGTTTTTTTGTCATTGGCCCAATTTAAGGACAAAAGGTTTGGCAAAGGCCTTTAGGGGAGGGGAAAAAATTTTGTTAACACTATAAAATGGACATACCAGTAATGAGCAAACAGTATGGGAGAAAACCAGAACTTACAGGGATTTTCAGAAAACTGGATGAAAACGAATGCTATTCCATTGCCATTTTCCTTTTATTTTTAAAAGCCCTCTAGGAGTCCTCTGGTGATGTCAGTGGTGTGTGTGTGTGTGTGTGTGTGTTTGTGTGTGCATGAGTGTGTGCATGTGTGTGTACGTGTGTGTGTGGGTGTATGTATTTATTGCAAAGGCAACTAACTATCAGGCAGCTCAACTTTTAAACTAGACAAATAACTAAATCTGGTCTTTGCTCCATTTTTTGAATTCTATATAAGTGGTTCTTTGATAGCATAGAAAAACAGTGAATCAATTGTCTGAAATGATGGCCCATCCCATTCTCTGAACAGCTCATTTTTAATATCAATTATGTTTCTTGGTTGGGCCGACGGGTTTGCACTTTATAATCATTGGTCTAGTTCGTGTTCGTCATGAAGATCTGGGTCTCACACTGGAGACCAAATTCTGTCATTCTATCCTTTTTATTGGCCGCCATAGTTATTTTAAAATTGAACCCTGAATGCGTTTAGATGATGTGATTACAACTATTCCAATTTGCCATTAGTTTTTCCCCTTCTCTATAATCTCATCCTTGGCCCAACTCAAACATGAACGTTGCCACATCGTCCTCAGTCATTTGACATCTTATGACTTGATGTGGGCCGTCCAGTCGGCCTTCTGTCCTCAGGTCTGTGTGCACTAATCAGTTAACCCACCACTCTAACCTTGACCCAGGTGGGATTCTTGCTTCTGGGAAAACTGGATACCTGACAAGTTTCACATTTTCAACGTCAAGTTAATCTCAAGTTATTTTGGCAAAAATTGAATAACCTTGCTCCTTGCTTCCCTGTTGATTCTGTGGGTGGGAGCCGACTACAGAGAGCGGGGAGAGGGAATTAAGAGGCTCTTGTACAGGAAGTTGAATCATAACGTATATTTCTACCTTATTTATTTTTGGATTCTTGTGGATCCAAGGCTGTTGCCTCTAAGTCTCAAGGACTAAAGGATTAGGATGTGTAGAAACACACACACATACATGTGTGTATGTACATATATCTATTACTAAAGAGGGAGGCTTGTTGCTCTCTCTACTCATCTCTGGCCTCAGGGCACATGCCCTTGAATTGTATTAAATATTATACGAAAATGTTTATTTAAAGTCCTTTCAACTGACAGGTTATTAAAAGCTAGATCAAACGACAAGAAAGTTCAACATCAAACTTGTTAGTGGGTGAGTAAGGGTGAGATATGTTGATTCCTGTATAAACAAACAGACATGGAAATATCCTCAACTTCATTTAACCTGTTGAACAGTGGTTCCAATGAAGGGAAAAATGAGGGAAGCAATTTTTTTTTTAAAAGTCATCCAAGGGCAATCAGAGTTGGCAGACGTTCACATACTTGCGAATATACTGAGAAGGTGAAACAGAATAAACGTAATTTTTACAACAGATGTTTGGCAACTAATTAGGAGTAGACACTTTGGTGTATAACCTAAGTCAATCCCCTTGGACCTCAGGATAGTTTGAATATTAGCTGGATGTTTAAAACAAAGTGGTCATAAAAATAGAAATAGCAAATAAGGAACAGAAAGTGATCCTTTCCTTTGCTTTTTCCCACAGGGCAGCTGGTAGACTGTCAACATTTGGGTTTCTATTCTGTATCTGTTTATAGTGAAATAATTTGAGTTTTTGAAAAAGTCTACCTTTAGCTCAACAGCAGGTTGGCAGAAGTGCCATTAACACTGAAAAGCAGTCCTTTAGCAGAAGGTCAGTGGAGAAGTGTAATCAGTTTAGAACTTGATGTTGTAACTTACTTGAATGAAAGACTTTTCTTAAGGTGACATTAAGATGAAATATTTAAGATAAACTGGATGATCTGACTGGAAACTCACAATGGCTCTCTGAAATAGTCTGCCCTGATTTACAGATCCTCAGTTTTCAATTTATGAGCTAAGACCAGAGTTTACCACAAGAGGATGAGAATAGAGTAGTCATATTAGAGGCAGCTCATATATCGTAAAGACAGACTTTGGAAGAATTAGAAAGTATAATAAAGTGCCTGTCCCTTTAAGACAGGACCTGGCTCCCTGCCAATTTCAAACCTAAAGCATTAGATATTTTTAAAGCCCTTAAAACTGTCACTTTTTCCCTAGACTTTTTGTCATCTCCAAATGAAAAAAACAGTACCGGGGAGATTTGCCCATATTGTTTCAAGTCTCCTCAGGATATTTTTGAAAAGTAAATATTTATTGCTGACAATAATTTCTTTGCTAAGGTTAACCAGTCCTCCAAAGAGTAAGCGGGGCGTGTGAAAGGCAGAGGAAGTGCTCAGCCACGCTCAAGCCTGCGCACATTTACAAGAAGCTTGCAAATAAGACTATTCAACATGCAAATTAATAAAATTTCTGTATCCTTTTCCAAAAGAGACTAGGAATCATTTTATGGAAAGATCTGCCAGAAGATGTCTGGAGCCCAAAATAGGTTATACTTAAGCTAAAGGTCATAGAGGCATTAAATAGAGAATTAGCACCACTGATGGCATTTTCTTGGCCTTTGTCTTTGAGCAACTTGAGGTGGATTTTGACACCGTGATCACCTTGAAGACCCTCCACTCCCTGAATGTCTCCCCTCCTTTGACTTCTGTAGGGAAACTTCCAGAACACAATTACTTAGTGACCACTCACTGTGTGCTTCCGTTTCAGACATTCAAAGTGGTTTAGCATCTCCCCCAGTTTGCTGCCAACTTGCGCTAAGGAATGTTTGGGGTTTCATGGGGGAAAAACAAGTGTTTCGTAATCAGAAAAGTTGTGGAAAGGTTAAGCTAAACAAGTTTCTCTAGTGCAGGTTTTCTCAAAAGATTTTACTATATACCGTGAGTCTCCAATCCTAGGGAGCCCATTTAGGTTTTGAGGAACTTTCAGCAAGACTTAACAAAATCATATTTTGTTACGTGCTGGCTAGAGGTATCAAGAGAACAAAACCGCTAAGGTCCTTTTGGGTTTTGGACCTGATTAATGAATTAGACAAACAAACATGGAGTGGCCCTAGACAGGTTTGTCTCATGGCTGCAAAATGACTGACTGCAGCTCCATCCATCATATCTGCATCAAAGGCAGGAAGAATGGAAAGGAAGAGAGAAGAAAGGGGCCTGGCCCTTGAGTCAGACCCCACCACAAGCCCTACTCAACAGTTTATGTTGCTATGTACCGGCAAGAGCATGGTCCTATGGCAGAAAGCTGCCTCACATAAAGGCAACTGGATGAGCATCCAATGAACACGTTAGTGTCTGGAGGAAGTAAGCGGAGACATTGATTTTCAGCAGAGATTGTCAAGGATCGCAGAAATACGAGCGTATTTCCAGGTTTCCAAATACCAGAGAAGCGTTAGGATCAACTGTTGGGAAAGCTATTAGGAGCAGGACAGAAGTGTGTATGTTCCCAGATGCTTCTGACTCAGGGGAAGAAAGACAAGAGACTGTCAGGGTTGAAAGCATGTTAGAATTTCTCAAAAAGCGTTAACTATTGGAAATAGCACAAAATGGCTCATGTGGGAATACGTTTCCATTTTATTTATTCCTATATTAAATTAATATTCTAGTGCCCTTAGTATCCTTATAGTCTATCAAGTTCATCCATATTGAGGCTGATACCTTAATAAATTAATTTTATTTACAAAAGGACTCCTAGCTTTTTAAAAGATTGCTAGAGGAACCCTCGTGAATCAACGCCAAAAGATACCTTTTGGCATGAGGCCTCTGAAAACTGTATTGCCATCTAGTGGTGATTATCTTGACCTGTAGACACAAGAGCCTTAGAATTTGGAAATAGGGTCAGGTGACCGAACCCATGTTAATATCAGCAAAGGTCACAGTGGTGGCGATCCCAAGCTATCCTGGTTTTCTAGTTCTCTTTTTTCTTCCCCTGGTTCCTTTTCTTCTTTATGCTCCCCAGTTATGAACTTTCTTAAAAAAGCATAATTAGTTGCGCTTTGTTTTTTCTCAATGACTGTATCTTTCCCTCACATTTGGCCTCTCTCTACATATCTATCATCTAGGAAATAAAGGAGTTGGGTGGTTACTTTCTAAGACCACTTTCAAAATTAAAGTCCCATAATTTTTATTATTATGACTCAAATCTACATATCTGAGCTGGTATCATCACTGAGCTCTGATATCGAATTTCCAAATTTTCAGTACCTATGTCTTGGGGGTTCTTCTGTTACACATATCAGTTCTAAGAACAAGTTTAACCCAAAGACTAATAAAAATTACTCTCTATTTTCTGTTAATGGTGTTCATCTCTCTCTCTATACCGATTTAAAATTAATCTTTAAATTCTGACGATGCTTCTTTCGTATTTCCTCTTAAGGATAAGCGGAAAGAGCACGGGCTTTGCAACCAGCTTGATGAATAGTATTTGAATACTGGCATTGCCCATTACTAGATGCATGATCCTGGGAAAGTTATACACTGTTGACTGGAATAGATAACATATAAAAAGGAGAAAATACAAGGAGGAGTATGATTTAATATCTCATGAAGCAAGAAATTCCATGAGAATACAAACTCCATGTTGGTCACTTGTGGACTTAGGGAATCAGTTTTGCTATTTCAGTTTAGAGGTTTGGCAAGTTTACAAGAAAGGCGCAGAGAAGGAAGATGGTATGTTGGGGAGGGAACTACTGTGAGTGAGTTATGAAGGTGGGAGACTTTACACAACATATTCCAAAGAAAACAAGGGGTCTTGTAGAGCTCAACTAGAAGACATTATTTTGAAATACAGTTGAAATTTTGAGTTGTCGTACGTTATGAAGACTCTATAACAGAATAATATGATAAATGCAGTCTATTATTACATATACATTATTGCTGAGTAAAAAAATCCTTTATAATTAAAACAAAATTCAAAAGAGAAATTGGAAATGAGTAAGAGAGGGAATGAATGCAAAAGAAATTGAGAGTAAGAGAGCAATGGGAAGTCAATTAAACGCGGAAATAGGAAAAGTAGTTGGAAAGGACTCTAAAGATCTGATGGAAGACTTGAACTGCGTCAAACTAGTTTAGACTGGAAGTCGCTGACGTAATTAACATGTATCTATTTTATGCCCTGAGACGTGTAATAGCTCTCATTGGCTGTCTGATGTGTGAGCTGTGGTGACATTATGGTAAGAGTTCAATGAACCCTTGTTGAACAAATGAACAGGCCATTGAGACCACAATCAAATTCAATCAATCTGAACCCAGCAATGTGCTGAGTACACATCCGCAAGCACCCAAAAGGTAGTTAACATGTCACTTGAAAAACAACAAAGATTGAAGAGTGGGTGGTCAGCAAAATAAAGGGATCATTGAACCCACGGAGAAATGGTTCACACACGGAAAATAAATGACAGAAAGATTTTTATCACGTTATGCAAATCATCAAAATTGGGAAAGTTTGGAAGAATGCAACTTGGTTCTTCGTTGAGCCTCAGGGAGCTTTTGCTGCACTAAGGATGACCAAAGAACCATCTGCGTGGGGAATCCTTTAAAAATTGCCATGGAACACATAGCATTTCCTGGTTCTATCTTGCTTTGTTCTTAAAATCAGGAAGGAACTGAGCTGCATGCAGGTTGGAACCTTGTACAATGCAATTGCTCAGTAAATACTTAAAATCACATTTTGTAAGAACTGGAAGCAGACCTGAAAATCAGTAAGTGCCACCTTTGGTCTTCCCATTTGAAAGACGAGGAAACTGAAATTGAGAAAACTGGGAGACTCAATGGTAGTCTGGTATAAGGGTCTGTCCACGAGATGATGCAATCTGAAGGGATTTGTTGGCCTTCATCTTATAGTTGAAAACTCAGAACAGTTATCAGAAGTTAATTGTTTTCCCTAAAATGCCTTCATTAAAGTTACAGTCCGGATTGTAAGAACCGTGAAAGCAGGAACCATGCTTAGAAAACACTGGCTTTCAGTAAGTTCCTGTGGAATGAACACTGTTTTTTCCCTTTATGGATGAAAAGACTGGAACGTAGCAATCGTAAGAATTATTCAGAAAGTGGATCGCTGAATCTTTGCTGTCTGAAAATTATTCTCACCTACATTTTATCCTCTTCTAAGTGGAAAACCGCTTTTGCAATTGATTACTTCGTTTATTTTCTTAACTACCTGATTACTCAGATGATTTAACTAATTAGATTTAATTCTTATAAGTACATTCTCCAAGCTCTTATCGGAAGCCATACCCTTTCTCATTGTTATTAAACCAAAAATGTTCCCTTGCCTTTGGAATTTACAATTGTGGATCATTTTCCTTCCGGTAAAATGAATTCCATTTTTAATAACTCAAGGATGAATCATAGTTAGGGTTACTACCGGTCTCTACTTTGCAGCGTTTTCAGAATTTGAGAGGAATTCTGATTCTTGCCCTGACATGGGAGGTAAGGGAGCCTTTTCCTTTCCAGGCAGAGCAGGGATTAGCTACGGTTATTACTGATCTCCCAGGGAGGGTCCTTCCATGCTGCTCCCCGCTGAACGAGCCTCTTCCTGGAGATTAGGAGATAATGCATCTGGAATAACATGAGCTCATCCAGGTTTGTGGTCGATCCGAAAATCAAATCCCAATAATCTCACAGTCCATCTGGCTGCACAGACATTTGGGGAAAGTTTAAATGTCAACCTTGACACAGGGCTCACAACTTTAAAACAGGAGAGGAAGGGAAAGTTCCCTTTTTTAAGGTCAGGCTAAACATTCCTTTGCTTTGGTGGTATGTTTTCCTTTCAGCAGCCCGGAGAGTGTTGTTGGCAGAAGCCTCTTCAGTATGTTTGTTTCTTCTATGGTCATATGTACTCAGCAGGCCCTTGGAAGCGTGAACAGAACCCAGACGTAGCCTGTGCTTTGGCTGAAGCAAAAAATTTAAAGGTGTGAAAACACGAATCTAGAGATGGACTAGATTAGCCTTTCGACATTCCTTTTAGAAAGAGCATCTCTATCCTGGGTTATGAGCCAGTTAATGGAAAAGCCAAAGACTGTGGTTGAGCAGAATGCTTCGTAGCTGGTTAAGAGGCAGCTATCAGGATGAGACAGAGGCAGGCAGTTTAGTACTAGTTAAGGGCCTGCAGTTTGAAATAAAACAGATCACGGTTCACGGCCAGGCTTGGATACATGGTAGATGTGTTGTTTACCCTCTCACATCTCAGGACATCACATTGGATGACGTAAGTGAAGTAAATGGACAGCATAAGGTCTACCGCAGAGTAGGCTTGCAATAAAGAACTATGCATGCATCAAACAGAATTGATAGCCTGTCCTATTGAGAAGGTATTTCTGAACCGTTTATAGGCTCCTTACTAAATATACAGATTTAAAAAACAAAAAGTCCTATGAAGGCCAAAAAGCCCTCCCAAATATTGCTGATGAGAGTGAAAATTGGTGCAATATTTTTGGAAACAGTTTGTCAAGATGAATCAAAAGCCTTAAGCAAGGCTTATATATGTACTTTACCTAAAAATTCAAATTTTGATACCCTGAGGAATAATCAAAAGTGTAAACAAAAAGATTAAATCTAAAATATCCATTACATTGTTTTGTACACCTGAAACTAATAAAAAAATTTAAAAAAATATCCATTACAATGTAGTTCCCCATTATGTTGTACTATTTAAAATAGTGAAAATCAAACAAACAAACAAACAAACAAAAACAAATCCCAAAAAACAGAACACAAAGTCCAACACAGTATGATGGGATTTATATTAATACATATAATGGAATAACTTTACAGCTATTAGAAATTTTGCTTGAGAAGAATCTTTCATAAGGGAAAGTATTTTTAATATACTGTTAGAAGAAGCAAAAACTGTTACATAGCAGCATATATTCTATGAAAGCAATAGTTCTAAAATCTAGAAAAATATATACCAAATGGCAGTTCTCTGGGTGGTGGGATTACAAGTCATTTTTATCTTCTTAGAATTTGTCTTTAAAAAAAAGTTAAAATCTATATAGAAGCACTTCAAAACATAACAAAACATTTTTTTTTTCACTTTTGAGGGTTTATTCATGGCCCAAACTCCTCTTTCCTACTTCCTGACATACCCCTAGTCTCAGAAACTTAAGTTATCGCTTGGACAGCTTTCAATTCAACTAGTTAAAATGTAAAAGTACAGAATTCCTACCACCTGGGGTGCCTAATGCAAAGTACAATTGTTGAAATAATAAAGAAAGGAATAATTATTATAAAGCTCTTGATTTTTTTTTTTCGTAATGAACAGCTGGAATTTATAGGTCAGCTAAATGAAATATCACAAAGAGGGTTCAAGCTCAACATGGATAAAGTCTTGGGATGTATTTTGAAGATGTTTCCATAAAAATGAATAATCAAAAAACTATTCTGCAGATATTCTGGAACTTTTCTTGATGTCTAAAAGGAACTTCACGTGGCCAGACCATTGAATTAGTATTAAGTGAATGGACGTCTGATGATTTTTCTCATCAAGTTAATGGTATTCTTTACGATATTGGTAGTAAGTAATGATAACCCCAAAATTCACTTTCTAGAAGTTTTTCACAAAAAATTATGAACAATTTTATGTGCAAATATGATGACCTGAGTAGTTTGAAACTTTGACCATGAGTTAGAAGTCAGTTTTCCATACATTTATGAAAGATTCCTTACTTTCATATGATTAGAAAAGAAATTATTTGGTTTTAGTATAGAATTGGAGAAACCAAACAAGGAAAAACTTTTAACCTTCTCTCTCAACCCATATAACATAAAACAAACAGAACACACGTTCTCAGTCATGAATTATAGAGAGTGATTCTGTACCTTCAATGGCCGATCTAGATATGCATTAAATACGGATTTCGTCTAGTATTAGCTGTCTCGAGACAGGTAACCACAGAAGCAGCTCTAACTGGTCCTGTCCTGTTTCTAACCAGACCCGGAACCAAAGTCTAAACCTTGGATACACCACGTACGAGTGAGTGCTACTTGTGAACCCTTAACTGCTCCCCGCCACGGAACAAAAGGTTGGGCCCTGACTCGACCCTGAATGCAGGACCCCTTTCCGAAGCGAAGAGTCCGCTGTCCAGGAAGAATCAGTGCTGAAACACTTTCACATCCCGCCGCCACGCTGCATGGAGGAGACAGATCTGAGCTCTGCTTCCTGTCTCTTTGCCGGTTGCCCTCGCCATCAAAGCGTTTTGCTTTTCTCAGAAGCCGGTGCCACACTATCAGCTTCTATGTGCATGAAGCAGCAAGTCCTTGCTTGGTTACACTGGCTTTACAGCATGAGGCTCTGAGGTGCTGTCACCCACCAGAGACTCGCAATTGTTTCTGGCGGCTTCTGGCCACTCACCAAGCAAGTACTCGGTAGGTTTCATTAGGTTTCAACCATCGTATAGCATCCCACGCAGCTACCATACGAACAAACACGAGCACTAGAGTTCTCTAGATGACAGCCTGTATCACCCTCCACCAGCCACGGCAAAACGGTAAGAGGGAACGGTCAAGTCCAGACAATCACGGCACATGTGGACACGTGCAGGGCCCCAAAGAGCTGGTGTTTTTTGTCATGATACGGGAAGTATGACTTGATAAATGGAGTGTGTCAACTTTTCCTAAGGTGATGGCTAAGTCTAACCAGCGCTCAGCAAGGGGATTACAGACCTGCAAATTTGGGCCACTGTCTACAGTGGTAGAGATTTCGTGACTCTAGAAGGATTCGGGTGCCTCATCTATGGCCAACTCCTCCAGTTAGCATCATGTGACTTTGTCCAGGCTTCACGTCTAATGCTTTCAAGATGGCAGGCTTCAATCCTAGCATATTCAAGGTCTACACTGCTCTGGGCCTGCGCGCTCTGTTTTCTGGTTTACATCATAATGACCTTGATGGTCTTTGGAGACACATGGCTGCCTCCTCTTTAGGAGGTGAGTTGGCCGCGGTGTAATTTCATACAATTTCTCCCCACTGTTGACCTTGCTGAGGATAGAGCAGGTTTGAGACTCTCAGCAGAGCTTGAACGTCTGATCTTGCCACATGGCTTTCTAACCCTATGTGCTGACACATCACAATAAAAATATATAAACTGTTGAGGCGCAATGCATGAGGGGTAGACCACAAAAATTGGTCCAAAGAGGATGATGGATGCTATGGAACTACAGAAAAGTATTTATCCAATGTGCTTGTGTGACCGATAGTCCTCAGTGTTGAAGGAAACAGGGTTAGACAACTTTTTATGGACGCAGGTTGCAAGCGCATCTATGACTGGTGCGTGCAAACACGTGACATTCCTCGAGCATCCCACGAACATCTTCTGACACACGGTTCCTGGGAGCGCAACACCTAGTGACCGTGTGTTCAGACACTGTGTGTGAGTTGAGTGGCAGAAGTGGGTTCCCTGGGAAAATCTCCTTCATGGAGACAATGTGATCATGCCCAGTTCACAGAGCTTGTGTTCCACTCTGCCTTTAAAAGCCTTGCATTTCGGCATCTCTGCCATAAAGTGGGAGAGCTGGCATTCTTTAGGACCTGGGGGAGTTGTTGAGTTCCACTGGAATGTGTTGAATGGCTTGTAAATTAGAGTCCCTAATGAAAACTCGCTGGTGTCCACTGCAGCAATCATCTGGTTAAAATCAGGCAGTAATTCCACTAATTTTACTGCCCTTCTCCCAGCCCTCAACGCCTCATTTAGGAAAAAATGTTTATGTTCCCCTCAAAACACCTGCATTTTAACTTCAGTCCCCAAAGCAATTATAGTATTTTATTTTTAAATTTTATTTCATTTCTTTCTTTCTTTTTTTTTTGTTTTGGTCTCTCTCTTGTGAATGAAGCACTCCTTCCTTTTGTAAAATGTAAGTAAAAAAAACAAAAACAAAAACAAAACAAAACCCTGAAATCTTTCACAGTGGGCATTCTTAAAAAAAAAAAAAATCATTTTTTCTTTTTTTTTCTTTTTTCTTTTCTTTTTTTCTTTTTTTGTGTATACAGAGAGCTCAATGCTGCAGCTGTTGCTCAGAATCCTTTAGCTATTTTTCAGAAAGCAATAGAGAAGTTTATATTGTGACTAAATGAGTTCAGGTTTGAAGGCAAGCATAGTGTGGCGGCCACTTATCCAGGTAGAAACCTTTCAAACAGACTGTAGCTTTTATCAAAATTTAGTCCCATCTTTGACACTTATCAATTTAACATCACTTTTAAAAAAAAGTATTTTGATCTCCAAGAAAAAGAAAGTTCTGTAACAAATGTTGAAAATATAGTATGAGAGTGTTACTCTGTTTTATCTGCACACATTTGTTTAAATTTCCTGAAAATAGGGTGAAAATCTTCTCTCAAAGCTAGGTGGAAATTCATAACTTTGTATTACATGTTGTTTCTTGATACAAAACAGAGGGAAAAGAATTTCAACTAACATATACACACATCTCTCTGTTTGTTTCCAAAGCATCACCTTTCCCCCACCCTCTCCTCACCCCACGTCTGGGAAACATCTGTGAGCTGGGTAGGCATTCTGGGTAATGACATGCAAATGAGCCCACCAGTTAACAGAATTTCCTTGTCCAATAATGGAATTGGACCAACATGTAGGTTTTTAAATTGGAGCCAGGCTTGCCCGGACCAGATGTGCAAACAAGGGCACGTGTTCCTGGTTTTCGGGATTGGAGCAGCAATGGCCTGTGGGGGAGGGAGGAAGGGCGATAGCCTATCCAATGAAGGACAAGAAAGACGTGGCCAGAAAGGCTGGCTTGGGCTGCCTGCCTACCGGTCATGTTTAGTTATCTATCAACACCTGCTAACTGGGCAGAGTCAGCCATGGTGTCCTCTAAGCTTGCCAGGTTGGCCTACTGAGGGTGGCGGCCCTGCTCCGGCTGGGAGAAGGGCTCACTCTGCCTGAAACTGTCCACTTCTCAGGGGCCTGACCGATCCACGTGCTTTCAGATGCAATGTGTGGCACAAGGTTTGGCAGGCACCTGGCTAGCATCCCCATTCTCCGCATGCATCCTAAGTGCTAGTCCTAAAATGCAGGGTGATGAGCAAAACCCGACATCCTGGGTCCCATGTGATTCATTGGGCATCAGGGAGAAAAACGTGGCAACAGGGAGAGCTGGATGTGACAACTGCAGTCTCTACCACTTAAGAGGCAAGTCGGTACCTGGTGCTTCCCACTTAGAAAACAAAATTGATGCCATTAACTCTGTAACTGTAAAAGGCAATTAAAGTAGCTGTTGAAGGGATCTAAAGGGACTGAACAAGAGAAATCAAATGGACTTAAATCAAAATTTGGAAAATGGCTTGAAGTAGGATTTCAAAGCTTTCCTTTTTTTTTTTTTTGAAGTGAAAAGACTCCTTACCATTCTTTTTAAAAGTGAAAGCCAAAAAGTATTACATTGTGGATGTCACAATTAATGATGACCATGTGACTAAGGCTCATTGAGGATCAAAAAATGAGCAAACATTTGGATATACTTCTCAAGGATGATGGATATATCTAACTGACGGCTATTGAATTTATCAGGGTCAGTTAGCATAATGAAAACATATTTTATTAGGCTGTTAAAGGGATAAATTGTTTTCATATTTATTCATCTGTTCCCAAGGCTAATTTTGGGGTTTTTTAAAACATGCTTTTCATGTTCCTACAACGAACAGCTAAATAAATAAAGCATTAGTTTGAGAACAGAAGTAACCACCATAGATATGACACAGGATTCCTCAGTACAGGCCTAAGTAATGATTTTCTGACTTAATGCTCATCAGTCACAGTGAATAGTCACTAGAATTCTCAAGCTAATAACAAATAAATAAAAGTTGCAATAGACATTAAAAAAAAAAAAAAAACTTAGGTCAGGCTGATGTTTGCTAAGTGAAACACATCACTAATATAATTATATTTGCTTCAATTCATTGCTGAGTGTGTTCTTTAAGGACTGAATAACGAATAATCTGGAAAAGCCCCATTTTATTGTGCTGATTAAAAACAAACAACAGCTTTCCCAATTAAAATGGGAACCTTTAGATACTGACTCCCAAAGGATATTTTGGGTTGTAGTGGCTTTCAGAGAGGACAAACTGTCAGAAGAGGCACTGCCCACTTTGCCATTTTGCAGTGGCGTCTACAAACGTTTGTCACCTGCACTGCTCTAGTTCCTTGGCTGGCAAGGTCACCCTGTTCCCAGTTCTAGTCACCTTCCACTCTCTTTGTAGGCACTTCCAATGAGTCTTCTGGCTCTATCCCGGGTCTCCTTCTCCAGCCCTGACTCCACTATGCAAAACCAGGCTAGGTTTTCAACTACCAACAGGCTTCCTGTTTTGGAGGATCCTTAAGGATCTTAGATTCATTGTAACTAAAATAAAAGTGGGATCCTATTTGGCGACATTGGTTCTTTCTCCTGTTTGCTCTTGGTTAAGGAAGTCATGCACTATCCACTTTGAACCTCCTCTCCCCCATCACATCAGTAGAACACCAGGTACCATTCAAAAGTACCATCCATAGCTCCGCCTCACAAATGTCCCCCAAATCAGAGTCCTCTCCTCCATCACACACCCCCACTGCCTCAAACTAGGTCACACCATCTTTTGTTCTGATGGTGGCAACAGCTTTTCTCCCTTCCCTCATTAATTCTCCATATTACCAGCAGGATTTGTTTTTGTTTTTCTTCTGAAAAACGAAGTGGGCAATGTCACTGGCTAAAGATGTCCATTGATTCCTTTCTGCTGCTTCCTGGAGGAAATGCAAATGCATACAGCATAAGAGCCACCCTCCTTGGAACTGAGTCTTTCTTTTCAGCCCATCTCCTGCCGCTCTGTATCCTGCAGCATCACTTACCACCCTGACCTCACCCTCCTAGCCCACCTGAGCCTTGGCTAGGTTTTTCTCTCTTTTTGAATTTGACACTAGCCTTCGAGTTCAGAATAGCAAAAACACTGCTTTGACAGAAAGCGCTTAGGCAGCAGGGATGGGAGTTAGAGTATGCTATCGTGATCAAACATACCTCCAAGCTTTGGGGATGCCACTGTAAGATTATTGCTGGAGGGAGATGTTGGCTAAGTTGTCCTTCAGGCTTTATAATGGAGAAGGAAGAAAAGAAAAAAAAAAGATTCCATGCTAAGGAAGTGGGCTTTAGGGCAGAAGCATTCTCTTCTGTGCCAACAAAAACACGGGAAATGTATACCACTGGGCAAAGAACAAAACTGGATGGGAAACCACAGAGGAAAGGGACCGGTGAGAGAAGAGCTCCCCAATATGCAAGGACATGAAAGTCGATCCGCCGCCCTTCTAGGCTGTTACAGAACCCAGGTCTCTCCAGCGGCAGCAATCTAGGCCGCAGTTTACATTTTCCATTTGCGTCTGCGCTTGGAATTGGGGTGTGGGGATGTTTGGGGCGGTAGATTAGAGAGAAACAGACCGAGCAGCAGCAAGAGGAAAAGGCAGGCAAGTAAAGTGTGCAGCCAAGGGCAGACAGAAGTATTTGCTTCAGCTTTAAACCAATGTGTGTGTAATTAACAGCTCCAATTCATGATTTAATTCCCCCAACATATTACTCTTTATTGCAAACCCTTCACGGAACATTGTGAATCAGAAAGATGCTTCAAGATGGGCCTGACATAGTTTCCTTCGGCCTCTTGGGACTAAATTTGATGCTGGTGACAGACAGCACCCCAACAGTCAAGCTTGGGTCCCCTCTTTACCTTGGCAGCAGGGTGAGGAAATTAGCTGAAAACCAGTGCATTCTTGTTTCTATGACACTGCTTGGGGACTGGCAGGTGTGCCTTGGGAACTGTGACTTCTTTCCTATTCAATTATTAGTCGCTCTACCAAGACCACCTACAATTGCCAATTAGCACGAGTTATAAAGGGATTCATGCTAAATGGATACCTTGATTTGACTTCACTTTCCCATTCCTAGTTCAAACTTTCAGATCGTAACAGCTTCCAGTGCCTTCTAAGGAAACTAGATGTAAAATGGATACAGAAACGAAGTTCTCCATTTTTCAAAGAGAAAACAAGAAACACACACACACACACACACACACACACACACACACAGAGAGAGAGAGAGAGAGAGAGAGAGAGAGAGAGCGCACAAACTCTTCAAAACCTGAATTTCTTTAAATTTTATCAATATGGTAGTCCTGAATGTGGTACACGCTGAGAGAGAACATAACCTTGTTGACAGAGGAAAGAATAAAAATGGTGGGATATTAGGAAATTCATTGACGGGTTTTATACATTCATGGAAACGTGTCACAGGTTCGGATTCTATAATCACCTCTAAAGTACATATGAGCAAAGGAGGAAAACTTGGTCATAAGGGAACATGAATTATTTAAGACATGACTCTACCCTCACAAGGATGAAATTAACAGCACACAATTCTCTTAATAACGCAAACAACATTCTCTACTTTCTCTTAATCAATTGTATGTTTTAAATAAAGTACTTTCCTGCCTGAAATATTCAAGTGATTTCTTGCAATGTCCACTTTGTGTACACACAGCAGAGTGTACACATTTGACTATATTCTATAATTAATTGTGCAGTGAAAGAACGCTGAGCTGACAAGTAGTAGCGAGTCCATTATCTGAACAATGGGAACCTCACTTACAAAGGTGGGTAAACTATTTTCCCCTCTTTTTAAACCCACATGTATAGTGTAAATAGAAAAAGATATTTCCATTTCTAAAAGGCCTTTTTCGTTTGATACATCCGCTGACACAAAAGAAGCCACACTCAACCACACGTTAGATCAGGGAGCTGAAACAAGCTCTGAGTATATAACAGGCCACAGGTCTGTGAGAAATATACCGTCATTTGGCGTTGAACTTTTTTTTTTTTAACAGTAAAGCAAAGGAAAATTCATTTGATGATAAAATATCACACCACCTGTTCTTGTCTATAAGAAAATTGGCTGAACTGATTCCATTTACAAGTTAAAATGGGTGGGTCTGGAATCCTTGTATCATCAACCTTTGGTGGTTCAGTATGTATGAGAAAAATACAGTGAGAGGAAGAGGAAAAAACATAGCAATTGTATTTTAAATTCCTGGTCCAATTCCGAGCACTTTGTGGCCCCTACCTGGTATGGTTTGGGAGAACCTCATATGTTTGCACCTTCCTAAAAGGATCACCTTCTATTTCAAGGTACGTGGATACTCAAGCCCAATGATGTACGGATGCCTTAATTTTGATCTAGAAAGTAGGTTTGAACTGGAAATACTACTCAAACCACAATTTTGAAATGGCAAAGGGTTGTCTAAAGTCTGAAATTACTATGATTTTAACACTGAGTAGTGCTTTCAAGATTGCATAAAATTACATTTTTATTTTGCATAAGACATATGTTTGTTGTTGTGTTTTCCCAGTTTTGATTATAGTTCTTCTCAGTTTTTGAAAGATCCCACATATGTGAAATCCCCGTTGTATTTATCAATGTATTTTGATCCTTTGCCAAATTTCTTCAGCGTTCAAGTATTAGTAGTTACGCACATATTACTTTTATATTAAATCCTGTATATAGCAAGAATGAATAAGTATCTAAACAGATAATTACAGAATTTGGTGGAGGACAATAAAATAATGATCATGAGTCTATAGGGAATTCTTTTAATTTTTGTAACTTCAGTTCTACCTTTTTCTTTTTCTCTCCTACAATTGTATTTTGATATTTAGCTTTGAAAGACACGTCAACTTTGAATAGACATCTAAAAATAGAAGATTCTACTCATATTTTAGGTGGATACCCCTTGATCCTTAAGTTTTCAATTTTTTAGGACCCTGGAATAATCCCGTATCTAAACCTCCAGAGATTCCTTTGGCTCAAGGCCCTGAAATATTTCCTATTGCCTATTACTCTCACAAGGCCGCTGATCTAGTTTTTAAAACCAGAAAACTTTGTTTTACCTCCTTCCAACCCCAAGATGGGATAAGCCAAGCCGAGCATATGCTCACAATTTTATAGCAGGTAGGTTGTCCTGTTGCAGAGGAAAACTCATGCAAAAGGTGAAGAGAAGTGGGAATATTCTTTTAATGTTGGGATAATTTGAAAGACAATGGGAATAATTTAGATCTGAATTATCTGATTGGGCCTTAGTGCCAATTAAGTAAACCGAATAAATTATCCTAGGGCTGATAATTTATAGTGAACAAAGACAAGCAGGGAGTTCAGATAAATACCTGAAGGATTCATTTACAAACTCAGTTAATAATGTTTTCGGTCCTAATTACTGAGTTTGGCTATATAAATAGCTGATCTATTTGCTGTATAATTATATAATTGCTTAATGCTCCACTCCAGGTTGTGGAGAGGATTAAATGAAATAGTATATTTAAAGAATTTAGTAGTACTTATTCCACATATTACCTCTTTCCTACTCCACTTTATCTATCCTACCACAACCTACCAGTGGTGCAGGCAGGTCTCCTCTAGGAAAAAAACTGCATTACCCAACTCTGTGCCATTTTATTCCATGCAAATGATACCATCATTAATTAGGTCACAGGACAGTTACACAGATACAGCTACAGGCCAGAACTGCATCTACACACCCAAAGCTGCAAAATGAGCTCCTCAAGCCTCCATGAGTTAAAATATTTGGGAACAGAACTCAACAAAGGGGCTACCTCTGAATGCATGCATGATACGTGCTAATTTTATCCTCACCAGAATCCTCGAAGATTCAATGAACAGTCTTATAGAAGACACGAGTTCCAGTGAGGTGAAATAACATGCCCAAAGTCACATAACTGTTCAATGGTAGAAATAAGATATTAGCCCAGATTTTTCTTGCCCCCAAGCCTCTGTTCTTTCCAGCACACTGGGCTTCCTTTAGATGCATCGCCCGCCATTCATGCGGTAGGCAGAGCACACATTTCAAGTGATAAAATATAGATCACAGAGGAAGATATGTATGTGGCTACATTTTATAGGTTGGCTAGCTTACTTAGGATTTTAATGATAGCAGCAAAAGATGCCTGCATTTTTTCACACTGCCCTCTAAATGAGATAATTCGCTTTTCTCTCTTAAAACAAACATTGATCAGTGAGTTGAGAGCTATAGTTTTTATAAAACAGTGGGTCAAACCTGGTTTGCTGTGTCATATCCGGGGAGGGAGGTCCCATATTCTTCCATTCTTGGGGTGACACACAGAATCCTGTGATGAGGGAAGGAACGGTGGGAGCCATCTGGAGAAGACAGAAAAGAGAGTGAAACAGAAGATTTAGGGTAGTTATTTCCATATTTGAATCTCTTTTTTAAAATTTTTATTTTTTTAAGTGTGTTTTCCCAGGACTCATCAGCTCCAAGTCGAACCGTTATTTCAACCTAGTTGTGGAGGGTGCAGCTCACAGTGGCCCATGTGGGGATCGAACCGGCAACCTTGTTGTTAAGAGCGCTGCACTCTAACCAACTGAGCGAACCCCCCGCCCCCCACATTTGAATCTTGCTGGCGAATCTTTATTAACTTCGTGCCCCTGATCAAGTCCCTCCTCTCTCTTCACCTTGGTTTCGTCATCAGGAAAATACAAGCAGCTTGGTCTACCGGGCTTGTGATGAAGGTCGAATGGAAGGTCATATAGGAAAGTTCCTTGAAACGTAAAATAGAAACAAGGCAGCACTGTACAAACTGGAGGGTTGTTAGCAGCCTGCCTGTCCCATCGCTGTCGCCAAGAGAAATCCTTGGCCACTCGCCCTGACCACAACCTCCTCAGGGCGGGCCTGGTGTGTGGAGGAAACTGGGAGCGGGCCGCTTTCACATTATTTCAAAATTTGTTATGAAATTGTGCCAAAACTTTATAAATACCAGCCAGGACAATGGGGTGTTGTACCACATTCTTTCCACCTCATGGACCATTGTTTTTTGTTTTAAACTCGTCAGTTAAAATGCATTTGAGTTGCTGGGTCAGCTTACGAAATGCCTGATATGTAATGCTTGATTCTAGCCAATTATCTTTAGTTCCTCTCTTTTATTAGTGTTAAATTTGAATTACAAGGGGAAGGGTGGGAGTGGAGCGTGGCTATTCTCGAAATCTGGAAGACAGTGAATTCATTTGTGTCATTTTATTATCCTTCTTTATAACTATCATTGGTTTTGGAGCTCTCAGATACTTTTGGACTCCTCCAAACCCATCCTTTCTTTTCTTTTGCTTTAAATCTGTTTCCTAAAAGCAGCAGATGAACTTTCTTGTTGCAAAGTTTGAAAGAAAAAAAAAAAAAAACCCACCTCACAACAATCTTAAACTTGTACTTAACAAAATAAACTGCAGATAAGGCCCCTGAAGGTCTTGGCTGCAAATGGTTCCCACTAAAATGGGACTCTACGCTCGTAGTCTGAAACAAATTAGGAAGGAGGGGAAAAAAAAATCAACAGCTCTGGGGTGAAACTGGGGTTGGTGCTGCCTCATCATTTTTTAACCAAAAATAAAACAAGCAAATTTTGTTTAACTGCAGGTCAAATAAAAAAAAATTAAAAAATCCCTCATCTGTTCAGTGTAATTACTAACAGAGAGCAGTCTTACCAGCTGCAGGGTTCATGGATAAATGGAGAAAACCATAATTTTCTCTCCCTGGGGTTAAACCTCCAAACTTTGAGTCCGTGCCTCAATAGTATGCTTTTAATATACCATGAGAAGCCAAGTCAGAATGCTTTCAGAGTATGTCGCTATCTTTTTTTTTTTTTTTTGTACCAGAATGAAATAATTGTGTGTACATATAAGAGTTCAAGTTCTGAAAGGGGGAAAAAAGTATTTATTTCTCCAAGGTCTTCCATCATGACGTTCTACCCTTCCCCTAATGATGACAGCATGGTCCCCAGGCTTTTGTCCCCCATAGATGGGTGAAATTGACTATACTTTAGATTTGTCAAATGTTGCCAATTTCTTTCCAAATGTTCTTATTTCCGCACAACCAGAGAAAGTTTTGTTTTCCTAGTACTTTTCCCTTAATTTTTAAGCCCAAGTGTATATTAAGGAAAATTTGACCCTTATGTTTCTGATTCATTTAAACTGAACTCATTGAACATTTCTTTTTTTTTTTTTAATAAAACACTTCTGGTGTCCAAAAACCCCAATGAATGTTTTTTAAAACCATCTTTAAACTCTTATTATATTTGCATAAAGATGTCAGCTTTGGGCTGAAAGGAATTTGAGCTTAAAAGTCTCAACTTTGGTTTGAGATTGAACTGTTCAGGTTCATATGGGGTCTGAAATAGAAATAGAAAAACTATGTTTTTTCACCGTTAGCTCGGCTCTTCTTAATGGGTAATTTCACCTTGTCATCAGGATCTAATCAGAGAAACACCGATTAACTGAGGTGTAAGTATTCATTTCATAGTAACGCAAGTGGTAGGCTGGGAGTAACAGAAGCTGTCAAACACGCTTCCAAGGATAGTCTAGACCTGCTTAAGCTCCTCGTTACTTTTATACTTGACTCTGACAGAAGGAATATATATGTCCAGGAAAAGGACAGCTTCCTAGAAGGTGAGAAAGAGGTGAATCAATCATAAGTCACCCTGAGGGACTTGAGGGAAATTCGCAGAAGATCCGTACCTGAGCATACCATGTGCCCCCTTTCTGAGGACAGAAAGCTACTGGGGAGTGTGTGCTTAGAGTTCAGACCCAGGTCAACACCAAGCAATGAGAAAGATATATCTTGTTCTTCAATTTGGGTATTATCATCGCAACAAGTTCCACTGAGAAAAAGCAACCATATTTCACGTGTTCAATTTCTCCATTTGGAACAGTTTAAAATCCATACCTGAGGTGTAGGCATCAATTACACATAAACAGAGATCTAGGTTGCATCTACATAGACCAAGTGCAAAATACTGAGCAATAGACTCAGTTTTGCCAATCAGAGTAAGCAAGATCACTCAATAGCCTTGAGTTTTGCTTGTCACCTCTAGATGGCTTATAATAATTTCTCTCCTCAGCTGTGTAATGTAAATGCTTGAGAGCCAGACGATTCGGGGTTCAGATCATGATTTCGCACCAAGAGTCCGTGATTTGGACAAGGTGTTAAATTATTTTTCCTCTTCTGTGAAACTGAGGTAGAAATAACACCGACTTGGGCATATCACAAAGATTAAATGAGCTAATATATAGTGCTTAATTCAATAATATCTGGCACAAGATCTCAACAAACATTACTACCACATTTATTCAATTCCAAGATTTTCCCATATTTTAATATTCTTGAAATCAGACATGAATTACAATAGACTGTGTCGTAATAATTGCTGTTGTTCAGGTAGCAGCTGGGGTATAATTGCCACTGCCTTTATATGTGTAAATATAAAAAACTCTAGCATCTAGCACAATGCTTGTTAATGACTTGAAAAAAAAATTCCGGAAACTATAGTGAGCACTCTTTTAATCATTAGGAGCAGAACAGGCATGGGAAGAGGGGAGAGGGAGGTGACAAATCAGGCATGTTTAGTGACATTCCTGAAGTGGGTGTCCAGAGTAGGCTAACTCTCCATGATGGCTAGCCGAGAGGTCCAGGGCCAATAGCTTTTAGTGATTTTTGTTAAAAGATTATGTCACCAGGTGCCCTGATGGCATACAGGACAATACTGGAAATGAAAGCTGAGTAAAAAAGTGATTCAGTCGTGTCATGCATGAATGTAAAGAAGTACTCAGCATTCCCCAACTCAGTTATTTTGCATATATGGCCACCCATACAAACACAAGAATAATAGACGGGCAAAACTAGTATACTTAGGTCTACAAGTACCTTCTCAATAAGTACAAAATAAACATTCTGAGTGATAAGAAAGCATTGAGCCATAGTCTCATTGGTAGGCCTTCCCATTTTTCCTTTCTTTTGTAATGATAAACTAAAGGTTTGAGTGACACACGACGGTGTCTTAGATTTAATAAAATGTGGAATTCATCTGTTGGGGGTTGAGTACTGGATTGAATGAAGAGACTACATTGAGACGTGGCACACTTTGGGTATTTGTTGAATACAGGCCTGGCTCAGAGATATTGCTGGTTGGGTTCCAGACGACCGCGATAAAGCCAATATCCCAATAAGGCAAGTTACCCATTTGCTGTTTGGCTCTCCAGCGCAGATAAAAGTGACATTTACACTGTCCTGTAGACTATGAAGTGTGCCATAGCATTATGTCTAAATAAACAATCTATGTATCTTCATTAAAAAATACTTTATTGCTAAAAAATGCTAACCATCCTCTGAGCCTTCAGCGAGTCGCAAGCTTTTTGCTGGTGAGGGTCTGTCCCCATATTGATGGCTGCTCACTGGTCAGGGTGGTGGCTGCCGATGGTTGGGGTGGCTGTGGCGGTTTCTCACAATAGGACAGCGAGGAAGTGTGCTGCACCTGTGGACTCTCCCTTTTGCGAAAGATTTCTCTGTAACACGCGATGCTGTTGGATAGCATTTTCTCTGCAGAACTTCTTTCAAAATCAGAGGCCATCATGAGAGCAATCCAGTCACAGGTTCGAGCTCCTTCAATCTGGAAAGAACGCCACGTCTGCCAAGCACAGTGAAACGAGGGATGCCTGCGCTTGCTCACTGTGGTACGCAGAGTAGGATGGGCTGTGGATGACCTCACTCCGACCTGCCAAACGGACCTTCCGCCATCATTCCAGTCCTTCAACTGCTCAGGGTCTCGCACATGATGGCTTCATCCCTTCTGTCCCTACCTTCCGGTGGCACATGTTACTCGTTCTTCTCCCCTCCCTGACCTTACCAAAGGATTTCACTCAAAGTTAGCCATGGCTGTCGGATTGGCTTTGGCCAATAAAATACAGGGGGAAACGAGGTGTTTCTCCCCAGTGGAAGTCTTTAAGAATCAGCATCCTAGTCTCTATTGTTGGCCTTCCTGCTGCAACAAAGTAAAAAGCGTTCCGTTGAGATAGGGATTTTAAGCTAGACGACAGGATGTTGGAATGCCAAACCACCAGGTGGAGGACAGCTGCCCTCGAGAAGGGTCTGGGCCTGCCACGAATCGTTCCTGCTCAAGGAATACACTTTTGTGTTCTGGGGACACTTGGTAGCACAGCATAACCTTGCCTATCTCGGCTTAGGTCACTCAAAGTTCAGGTCTCCACTTCAGAGTCTGCCTTGGCTTTCTTCTTCTTTTTTTTTTTTTAAATTTATTTTTTAAATTTATTGGGGTGACAATTGTTAGTAAAATTACATAGATTTCAGGTGTATAATTCTGTATTACATCATCTATAAATCCCATTGTGTGTTCACCACCCAGAGTCAGTTCTCCTTCCATCACCATATATTTGATCCCCCTTACCCTCATCTCCCACTCCCCACCCCCCTTGGCTTTCTTATTTCTAAAGCAGAAGTAATCAGAGTATCTGTCTCACAGGGAAACTATATCTAAGTTTTGAACAGTAGTTTATAGTGAGTTTGCGATAAATATTAGCTTCCACTATTTTTCAGGACAACGTGTTTGGCTAGGTCATATACCCTATTTTAGACACTCATGGCCCCTTGTACTTCTTCATAACGCCTGCATCGGTTAGAATTTTTCACTTTCCTGTGTGCTCATGTGATGAATGTGTGTCTCCCTTGCTTGATTTGAGCTCCACGAGGGCAGGTGCCGGGCTCACTTTTTCTTAGTGTTTCATCCTCAGAAGCCAGTCTGGTGCCCACAGATAGAAAGAAGATGCTCAGTATTTACTGAGGAAGTGATACTGAAATTTCAAACACAGCTTTCAATTACCAAAGGGTTCTGAATCAGAATGACCAGAAAATGGATCTAGACACATCACAGCGCCTTTTGGAAAGATGTGGTAAAGGTAGGGTCTGTAATCACCAAAGTGGCATTTCCACAGACCAAAGCCAAGTGCGAAAGAATTAAGGACCAGAATCCGGCACAAGAATTCTCTGTTGGTTAATAAATTCATCTCGCTCTCTTTGACTGTTCTGAGGATGATATACGCTTTTAGGCTTTTTAGTTCAAGCAACGACCTCTCCGGAGCAACAACAAAAAGCTGATGTGAAGTCCCTTTGTAGCACCTCAAATACTTATATCTGGTAAAAACTGCTGACAGAAAGACTTGCAACGGAAAATCAAAACAACAACATGGACAACAACCGAAACCCTCCCGGATTCTCCTCCTACTTTTCCGCCCCTGTGCTTTGCACACAGCTGAACCTTTGCTGTCCTTTTAACAATAATATCTTAAACTTTTATAGTGCCTCATAGCTAAGCATCTCTAGACATTTTACAATAGCATTAAAATGAAAGCCAGTTCTCTCAGAATTGCCACAGGGTCCACACTAAAAGCCAGCAGTTTGTGACTTTATCCTGAAAACAAGGGGAGCCTGGGGGGCCGAGGGAACAGAGGACAATCCTTTCCCTGCATCCCGGATTGGAGCTCGCCCTTCGCCTCGTGATGGTGGAAGGCAGCAGAGGAAATGAGTATTCCCAGCCGCGGAAGATCTGGGACCTGTGGATTTGTGGGGAACAGAGCAGAGGCCAAACATCAGCGCTCAGCCTTCGCTTTCTAAATTTCTTTTTTTTTTTTTGTAAAAAAACAACACATTCATGGTAGAATGCTATTTGTAAGTGCAATCAAATATTTACACGACAGAAAACGAATTTCCTTACTTAAGCAATCTCAAAATTTGTGCTTGCAAATGTGAGAATAGTTTTCCCTTGGAAATCTAGGTTTGCTTCATGTAATGACTGGACATATATGTATATTATATGTTATATATTTTAAATAAATTTTATATAACTATATTTTATATATAGTCATACTATATAGTCATTCTCTCTCTCTCTCTCTCTCTCTCTCTCTCTCTATATATATATATATATATATATATATATATATATATATCTTCCCACTCTTCATAACATTGTTAAAAAAAGGTTAGGCTAGGATTCATTGGGTCATAACCCAGTTCCCCCCCCCCTCATTACAATGATCTAATGGATAAAGCATAAGATTCAAAGCCACACTACATTAGCAAAGTGAAGAGAGAACTAAAGGCAATTATCTCAGTAATTAAGGGGACCGGCTGAACCTTTTTTGGCAGAGATGTCTAAATAAGTTGAGGAAAATGTGGGCTAGGGGAGGCAGGAACCCTTGCTTTTTCTGAGCAAAAGCCTCATTTGGCTAATTCACTTTGGTGAGCGCACCAGAGTCACCAATTTTGAGGTTTCCCTCTTAGTCACACTGAGGGAGAGGCTTTTGGTCACTAATATTTGATTGTTTAGGCAAGTCTCTCTCCAAGCAGCTGTAGAAGAGGGTGGAGAATAAACTCATTTAACAACCCCTGGTTTTCTGGAACACACCAGCGCATTCCATGAAGGTTTGCCATCTGGAATAATGAAGCTTACCTTCGCGGGGGAAGGGGGGGATTCTGCAGCCAATCCCTGTGCTGGGCGTTTTAGCAGCACTGTCTGTGCAACAGGGGTACGCGCTGCAGCATCTCTGCCCTAGGAAATGATCCAGTGGGATTTCTGAAATCCTGTTTATGATGCCTCTTCTGCCACGCCCCTCGAGCTGACAGTGCCCTGTCCCGGGTGATGCCACACTTGCAGAGGGCAGGCCCCGGGCACAAGTGTTTTCTTTGCCTCCCCTTTGACTGCCGAGTTCAAGTTTAGCTGTAGCTGCCTTTAAAAACGATAAATGTGTTCTAATTTTAGAGCATCACAGCAATAATTGTTTTTATTTCAGCGGTGAGGAAAAGTGAAGGAAAAACAGCTTGGGACTTAATAATCACCTTAGCCCGCAGCCTTCCACTTTATTCATGAGATTTTTTATCTTCCCTCTCCCTCTTCGCACCCTTGGCGTCTTCTTTAAGGCACAGCCTTAAATTACCTTGGCAAAGGTTATATGTTTATTTACAAAGAGCTGGCTATGAACGGGCCTCGCAAAGCGAGAAGGGTGGCTTCTGGCAATAAACATCTTCCGCTCTCTTAACCACCGAGGCCAACGGAATACGGCGATGCTTCGTATTTCAGACATAATATACTTTATGGCTTCATTAACCACCTGACCCGTATTGTGTGCAAATTTCATGAAAGTACGATGCGCATTTATTCCCCAAGGTAGGCTTTTTCTTCTTATAGGGAAAGTGTAATAATTATCCTTCAAGCTAAGAGTTTTCATTTTCGTACAATGAATGAGGAAGTCAGTCCCATATATGCAATGCATTTACGTTGTACGCGCCTATGCACTAATTTTAAATGCGGTCATGTCAGGAAGCTCATCCTGCCCCAGCTCAGAGAGGCAGTTAAGTGAAACTAAAACAAAACAAAAAGAGCAGCAATGGCAAAATAAAACGACAATCTGACATGACAAGCTGGCTCACAAAACAGATTTTTATTACGGCCTCAACTATCTGGCCATTTAAAAAAACTGGACATATATTTTTTAAATCCAAGATTTCCAGATAAATACTTGAGTTTATTTAGCTAAAGTAAGGGGGAAAATAGATACGGTTCTGATTAGTTTTATCATTATAAATAGCCATTATGTGGAAAATTTGTTGTGTGGGGGGGGAAAATGGGAAAATTTGAAAGTTATGGTCTGCGTTTTATGTGAATAAATAAAATATATGGGAAAATGGGCATCCTGATAAGTGCTTTTGCCCTCTGTTCTGACCATCCATAATTACTTCTGTGGGAAGCACACTTTCCCAACTGGACGGTCTACTTGGGTTTCTCCCCAAGTTCTCAAATGTGGAAGGTTCTCTAGAACTGGTCAGCCCGTCCTTCCAGGTCACCCCGTCTCCTGACAACCATGATCACGTGATAACATATTATTAGATTGGTGCAAATGTAATAGCGGTTTAAAAGGTTAAAAACAACTGTAAAAACCTCAATTATGTTTGTACCAACCTCATAACTGGTACTTTTTGGATGTGTACGTTTGCACATCTTATTTCCCCAGTTATGCTGACAAGCTTTGGGAAAGCTGAAAAGGAATCTTTAAAAGGGGATATGCTTTTAGCATTTAGCTCTGACCTACCTCTTCTATAGTAGGTTCTCACTAAAATTGTTTGTTGAATCGACTGATATTAAAGCCAATAATGATTATCAAGCGCTCAGTGCAGTGTCTGGCACTTAGGGTGTGTTCAATAAGTGGAAGCAATTTGGTCAGGTAGTTAATGAAGCAGAGGAAAGAGAAATACTTCAGGACCTCGTCTAACACACGTACATGAGACTTTGAACGTGAAGCACTGTTTGTCCTCTTCAAATAAAATGATCACTACATCTTTCTCGTGCATTCACTTTTCCCTATCAAAAACAGAGGACTTCTTTACCTGGTGGAAGCCTCAGCTATCCACCTGGTTCTCTCTAGATATCTCTGAGGACAGATCACACGGTTTCCAGATCGCTGTCGAGAAACCTGTCACTTCTGCACCCTCCCACCGCTGTGCGCGGGGCTGCAGCTTCTCAGTGGGAGCTTCTGCATCCTGACGCCTCCCAGATGCTGCGAGAGGCCCCGTCTGAGGATTCTTTCTGAGACTTTTATGGCTCACACTCTCACTTAGTGGGGTTCTGTTTAACGACACCTGCCCAATCATTGCAGTAAAAAAAAAGAATCGTTAGAATATTTCAACTTATGTTGGGATGTGTCAAATGCTTATTTGTGCAATGCCTAAAACTAAATGCTACACTGATGGGTTTTACTCCTTTATTTCTATGTAGGTGGCTATTTTTCCCTCTTAACTCTCAATTCATGGTAGAGAAGTCTCCAGTGGGCATGGTCATCGTGACTTGAGGATAATTACCACAAATGGGAAAATTTCCAGAAAGTTGTAATGGGCCAGGTCTGCACAAGACACCTGGAAACTCAGTTGCCTTAGAACTTAAGGTGATATAACAGATAAATCATGCCTCTGTTTATTTCATTTTTAAAAAATAAATGGAGACAAGTTTGCTTTTGAAAATTTCAGTGTGCTTTCCTCCTGCTTGCTCTATACTCTTTATCTAACAGATTGTTCTTAGGTTATATCTGAGGTATTAATAAAACCCCCTCATGAAATCTTTGCTTTAGAGAAACAGAAAATAATTTTTAAGGCTGGAAAAATGGGAAAACCCCATTTCCCAGTGAACTATAGGCTTTTAAATGGCATGGAAGAGCATATCTAGCAACCCAGTGCTAACTAGTCCCCAAGGTGGGGAGCGAATTGTGCCACAAAGCTCATTAAAGGGATTGAAACTTCCAAGGAGTGAGCAATTCCAGGAAGGGAAAAGCAGAGAAAGATTGCCAGGAACCAAAGATTGAAAAGACGTCACGAGGGAAAAAGAGATTTCCTCTTGGTACTACTCATCAGTTTACATTTGGGTTGTGCAGGTTGCACACTGAGCAAATTTAAAGGTCATTATTCCTGTGAGTCTATGTGACTCCTACCGCCAGAAGTTTGCAGTGCACAACTCTGAACCTCCCTTCACCTTATTTCCTGCTCTGAAGATGGTAATCGTGAGGATACCCAGAAGACTACGGGAGTGCTTGGAACACAGCAAGGGCTTCCAGGTCTTTCTCTTCGTGCACTGCTTATGTGATAGAAGCAAAGTGAGTCCCTGGCAAGGCCTGTGAACTGGGGAGGCTGGGCAGCTCAGACTTCTCAAGCCTTCTGGGAGCAGAAAGGCTGGAGAACTTGCTTAGTGTTGTCAAACTTCTCCCGCGTTTCAGTGGCTTCAGACAATATGATTTCCTTCTTGATCACGGAAATTCCAAGCGGGCATTTCTCCAGGGAGGTGTCCTCCGAAAAGCAAGCCAGAGGCCCAGGTTCTTTCTTCTTGGGGCCCTAGATCTTTAGCGTGTGGCTGCCGTGGTTGCTGCAGAGGGAGCACAGCCCGAGGATCGTTCTGAGCCTGGCACTGGCTCCGGTCACCCTGCTGATGTCCCTTCAGTGTAACCACCGTCATACGTCCATGCCCAACTTCCAGCGTAGAGTAGCTGTGCATCCAGGGGGAAGTGGAACGTGTCTCTTCCATAACTTTATCAGAAGGATCTGGATTTTACCTTTGGATGTTGGGAGGAGACTGTACCAACTTCATCCCAGGCTGGATCTCCTGGGTTCAGAAATTGAATTGTATTTATAAAGCAGTCTTTGCTTCTCCTCAAATGACTAGAAAAATAGTTGTAAGAGGAGGAGAGATCTCACATATACAGATGTACACACACACACACATACACACACACGTGCACACACGGTTTACACCTAAAAGTGTTAATTAAATAATTTAAATCATAGTATTTGGATCTATTTTTGAGTATTTACTCCTGTACATCGTTTAGAATTTGTGACTCTACTTCTTTGATGGAAGAGGATCATGTATTTCCAAGAATTTTGACAAATACCAGTTTGTTCTTCCATCAGACTGAAAAAGAAAGAATGTCATTTTACTGTTTTATCTGATTCCTGATCCAATTAGAATTTACAGAAAATGTTCAATGGAGTCTCTCTCTCTCTCTCTCTCCTGCCATTTACTCTTTTAAAACCACCTCAACTGCCTTCTCCGCATTTGCAAATTTTTATTTTTCACCTTTTGTTTAGTTTTGTTTATTAATAACTATACAATTTAAAATTCTGTCCTGTCTCATTGTGCTCATCACATTAAACTTAATACCCTGAGAATACACAGAGCTTTACAGAAATGTAACAGACACCTCTATGGTCACCCACACTTCATTTATGTTTTCTTTCTGAAATGCTAGCAAAGAAATCCCTAGGAGGCAGTAAATCCGGTATATTTAGCCAGAAGGCCTTTTAACCTTCTCTCTTCTCTCTTCTCTCTTCTCTCTTCCCTTCCCTTCCCTCTTTTCTTTTCATTTTCTTCTCTTTTCCTTCCCTCCCCTCCCCTCCCTTCCTTCTCTCTTGCTCTTTTGCTCTTAGTATCTTGTGAAGTTAGATTTCCTGCTCATGGGCTAATGTTTTGTTTTCCTTTACCACTTAAGCTTCAGACTGACCAGCATGTACACCATTCTTTGTCCAGCCACATCACGCCACCACTTGCGGTTTTTAGCAGGCATTGTGCCCACTGTATTGCCCGGTTTTTCTGTATGGTGACATGTTTCCTCTCTGCTTGTCTTGCACACTATTTCATCCAGTGTCGGCTTTGAACACTTTATTTCAATTCCACATTTTCCTCTTATCCTTTTCAGAAACTATTAATACATTTGATAAAAGTTGGAGAACTTGTCATTCTGCTCCCAGTTTAAATCCTTTCTACACACCTTGGAAAGCCTTACACCTTATAGCACTGAAATCTGTTACACATTTAATTATATGTGGTGTTTGCTGTCATTTCTGTAACTCATCAAGCAACAGATCTTTGGACAGACACAGAATCCCCTGTTACAACGTGGCTTCAATGGGAAAATCAGATTCCCTTTGCATCATTATGAATTACAATGCCTTTTGCAGGAATGAAATTCATGGTAAACCCAGGACTGCTTGTAAACTTAGAGAGCTGCGCCTTCCTTTTCAGCGTGAAGGTGAAAGCACGGGGCCTGTTTCTTGGGGAATAACTACCGATGCCTACCATGGGAAGGTCTTCTGTCACGCGGGCCACTGGCCACTGAAGAGACACTGCTGGAAAAACTGCATTCTTCCTTGCCTTGCCTCTTTGTGGTCTGACCCTGGACTGGCCTATCGGAAAGGTGTTTTATCAACAGCATAGACCAACACCACGTGTTCTGGCTGTAGTAATAGCCTGCAACTGTCGGCCAGGCACAAGCTGAGCATGAACCATCTGGGGACTGTCAAGTTCTAGAATAACTCTGTGAACATAGATCTGAAAGCCATGGCCTTTTGGAAAGACGCGGCCCATCCTTCATTTCTATTCTGTAAGTATTCACATGACCAGCTCCAGTCTGAAGTTATAGTACTCTACTTCCTCTGGGGTACAGTCAGTTAAGTATATTTAACTCTTCCTACCAAGATATGCTAACATTCAAGGATCTAACAGCCAATAAGATGGTGTCTGCTCCAGACTAGCTCATATACCTAAATGGGACTTATTAAAGGGGAGAAAGCGAAAATTACCTCACTTATAACAAAATATGAGTTTTACTTACAATAAAGTGAAAAAATGGAGTAAGAAATGACATGTCAAGTGTAACTCAGAAAGTTCTCTAAAAACCTGGATACACTGCAGATATCCTCTGGATGCACAAAACGGACCCCACCTTCATCATCCAGTATCTCTAGGGTTACTCAAAGAAAAATTCAGCCTGTAGGGTGGAGAAACACTTTCCCCACTATCGTGGTGGATTCTGAAAACGTATCCAGTGGGTAGAAATGACTTAGCTGTGTAAGTTGGCCATAGCTCTGTGAATTCTCGCGAGGCTGGGGAGTGGCCACAGGCTGCTCTGAGTCTAACTGCAAGGAGAAGTTAGCACAGCTGATGGACATCTGGTTTCCAAACCCACATATGTACATAGCTAGGCCAGAGTTGAACATGGGCAATCCCTCCCTACATCCCTTTTTAACCTAAAGAGTGTTCGTGCAGTTCTTTTTACAGCCCAATTTTACACAACTTAAAAAAATACACTTTCTTTGAACTTCAGGGTCCATTTCCATTCAACCGTCTAACATCAATCCTCTCCTTATACTCAGTCTCCAAGGGCTCTTTCATCAGTGGATGTCACATTTTGGACCTGGCGCTGTGTCTCACTCATTTGTGGGTTTCACATGGTAGTTGTTGAATGAGTGGGTCGGAGAATGAATGGGTGAATTAATTTATCAGCACCAAGTTTCCATGTTCTCATCTCTGCAAAAATCTATCAGCTCCCCATTTCTCTAATACATTTGTGGCCCCTCAAAGCTTCCTAGCTAGTTATTTTTCATTCAAAGACACAGGCAGGCCATCTAGTCATGGAAAACAGATTCAGCAAAATCTCTCCTCTTTGCCAAAATCTCAAGGAGGGCAAATAAGAGGAAAAGAAGAACTTAAATATGGTAATAGAACTCTTTGTGTATGCCCTTGTTTGGCCTGGCATAGACTTGGTCGATTTCCTTCTCCTCCTGAGTGGATAGACACATAAAGAAGCACATTTGAGGGTTTTTTTTTTGTTTGTTTTTTTTTTGGTATGGATGAGTAACATCTGTTTTAACCTGAATGGTTCAGTGTGTTTCTTAAGAATTATGTTTACAGAATTAATTTGGTTATAAATCGGAGAACAAATTTAGGGTACAAATTTAACTTGGTTTTTCCCTAAGGCAAGCTAATTCATAAAATCTGAAATATTGTTTTGGCCATGAAGTAATGTTTCCTCTAACTTAATAAGTAAATGGCAGAAGAAAATATAATAAAGCTCAAATCCCCAGCAGCTAAAAAGTTAACACCTTAGTGGTAAAGAGCCAAAATAAGAAAGAACTGACTGTTGCCAGCAGGCAAAAAGGTCCCAAACCTGTTAAACCTCTTTCTTAAACCTGCAACACTTTTCTTTCAAGTTATTCAACCTTTCACCCAATAGGTCCCTTTCTCTGACCCCTGAACTATAGTTATTTGTTTAGCATTGTGGTAATAGAGTTTGGAAATCTGAAAAACATTAAGTTAAATGCAAGGGTGTTGAGAAGGTGAAATTCTTCAAGTGAGCTGAAGAAATTCTATCTGGAAGATTTAAACATTTTTTTCCTCTTAGGAGTAAGGGATAAGAAAAATATTGTGAGTTTTGGGAAACTTTACCAAAGTATTTTTTTTTTTTAAGTAAAGGAAAAGAAAGAATGTTATTGATGACAGGTATGTGAGAAGAATGAAGACTAGTATGCTCTTGTTAGCGAATTATTTTTTAAATGATGACAAAAGTAAAAATTTAATTGGTTAATCAAAATTTTAGTTGAGGTTGGATACACTGCCAATAACACCAAATCTGAAAAATATCATTTATTTATTCATGTGATTGTAATTTCCAATCTGCAAGATTACACATGAGGAAGGCATAAGATTCCTACAAAAGTTTTTCTTTCTTTGCTGTGCTTCGTTTGATGAATTTATTTCGATATTCCTTCAAATGCAGTAAGGAGAGGAAAATGAGGACCTCATAGTGTAACTCCTTTGATACAATTTGAAAAGGATGTGAGACTTGTGTGCATGTTTAATTGAAAAATATTTCAATTTATAATATTTAAAGAATGTGCTGACTACTCCCAAATATCATGATCAAAAAGTACAAAATGAGTCTTTTTGCAGAATCTCAGTATCCTTTTCTGTACAATAATTATAATCACGCAAATATCGCCCTTTCATTCACATTTTTAGCTTTATGTATCTGTGGCTAAAGGGTTCTTTTGCCAAAGGTTCTGGTGCTTAGAGTTTTCTGGAGTAATCTGGAATTTAATGTGTGGATGAAAAGAGGAGATCCTAAATTTTTAGTTGGGCAATGGGGACTACTAGCAACAGGGTTAAACTTGACTTGTATGTTACAATCTTGAGTGAAAGTAATAAAGGAAAATATCATAACACCTCTAGTAACATCAGCTTAGAACTGGTTTTCTGGAATAACTTGAGATACCAAAAAGAACTGGTTTTCTGGAATAACTTGAGATACCAAAAAGTATTTCTGATATCTATCTATCTACCCACCCATCTACTTATCTACCTATCTGTCCACCTACCTACCTACCTACCTACCTACCTACCTACCTACCTTCCTTTTCATAGCTTTACTTTGTGCCTACATTATGCAGTCAATTCAGTTATTTATTCACTCAACAAATATGTATTGAGCATATGTTTTATGACTTGTACTATACAAAGCACTGGGAATAAAGATGAAAACACAAATCTCCGCGGATTTTGGATTAAGGCATCGAACACCTTGGTTAAATGCAAAATCAGACAGATAAAACATTAAGCACTCTGAATAATTCTGGATCTATGTGGTTTAGTGGCAATAACACTGGACCTGACGTCAGTCTATCTGGGTTTTAGGCCTATGTTCTAGTCCCAGTATTGCCACTAAATATCCTGTGAAATACCGAGGATGGGTCACTTCACTTCCCTACCCCCCACCCTCCACCCGACTCATTAACTCTGCGTCCATAAAGTTGCAGTTTAGAAGGACCCCCGAGAACATAAAGACATCCTGGCACTCCCTGGCACTGTGATGTTCTCCCTTGCATTCCCACTATGTCATCTGTAAGCCTCCAATACAGTATTTAGCATATTGGTTAGATATTTGTTTAGGTAACGTTTTCTCCCTTGTTCATCTCCACAGTCCAACATAATGCCTGGAATGTAGTATGTACTAGTAAATATCTGAATAAACAAATGAAAGTAACAATAATAGAAAGGAATTGTGAAAACCGAAATGATAAATCTGGCAGCAAGCATAATCTCACTTAAAGAATATGTATTCCATATTTTAGATGTTTTATTATGTAATAGAAATATCCTGTGTCGGTGGCTTTAGTACGGAGGGCAGCCTTCACCCGCCACATGGTTGGAAAACACATCACAACAGAAGAACTATTAGAGTATGCTGTACAAATGGTTGGAGAACACGTCAGAACAGAAGAAGTAATGTATGCCCACCCACCCAGCCACCAACAGAATACTGAAGAACAAACGTTTCCTTTCCCGGTCCCCACGCTACAGTTGATTTATTGACATATTACATCTGTTGCCTTCAGGACAACAAATAATCTGAAACTTGTTTGATCATCTGAATAAAACTCCCAGATCATTATGTCCACTGACATTAAACATCTAGGTCTTTCCAGATATTGATTACATTGCTGTTTCTACACACATAATTAGCTTAACTGTTTTTATAAATCCCTCCAGTGAGCTTGGTCAAACAACCAGGTAAGTCATCTAAGAAATTAATTTGTCTGATGTGCTTTATATATTGTGTGCCTAATAAATACTGTGTTTCCCCGAAAATAAGACCTAGCTGGACAATCAGTTCTAATGAGTCTTTTGGAGCAAAAGTTAATATAAGACCCGGTTTATATTATATTTATTATATTATATTATATTACCCGGTCTTCTATTATAGTAAAATAAGACCGGGTCTTATATTAATTTTTGCTCTAAAAGATGCACTAGAGCTGATTGTCCGGGTAAGTCTTAGTTTCAGGGAAACAGGGTATTTGGTGAGTTAGTATTTTTACTGAGTTAATGAATTTGAAGAAACTAGTAAGTCTCTGAATATTACAAATTTCATGAGAAAGAGTGACAGGGTTATCAACGGGCTACATAGATGATCTTCAAAGAACAATATCCTCGCAGAAGCATGCGGCACATGGTCATGGGCTGAACAAAAGCGCGTGTCAATTTAACAACCCATCAATGCAGATATTAATAAAAAATATAACAGTGGAATCGATCAACACTTTTGAGGTGTATGCCTTCTCTCGGAAGATACTGTTTTCAAGTTTTCATTTGTTTTATGAGCTTCTTTTCGAGTTGGATTCTATAGGCCTGATACAGTAGCAAAACAGATATTTATTTTCTTGAGCTCCCTACCACCTTCACGTGTTAACGTTTTCAAAAAGCAGGCGATGCTATATATTCTGATGCTGCCAGTCACCACATCTGTACAAGGAAGCTTCTCAATATATCATTTTGACTGACTGCAAAGTTTTAATGCATTTCTGGTGAAGAAAAATATATACACAGGCACCGCGTTAGAGTGACTATTGAAAAAACTTTACTGACCAAGTTAATTTCTCACGCTTTTTGTTCAAATCAATTAGGACACAGCATCAAAGAGATTGATGTGTTTGTTGTGTTAGGATGATATTCAAGAAATGAAAATTTAAACATTACCATGTTACTTTAGTAAAAGGCATGCATGACTCTATTTATAGATTTATTGAGGGTGAATTAAGGGCAAGTGTAGTTTTTCTTTCTTAGATGAAAAAAAAAAAAAGGTCATCCTACGCTTTAAAGGACCATCTGTCTATCCCCCTTTCCTCATGGGGTTTTAAAAATGTAGTACCAAGGAATTTCATTGATCCTATTTTGCATCCCCAAGGATTTGCTTCTCTATGTCCTTTCCCAAGTATCTGCCATTTCCCATGAAGCTATATCTAACTTTTAAGTACATAATGTCCCTTTCTTGCTTAATCCACCATAAGCCTAGAACTATTCTTAGCTGTAATTATGTTTTCTTCTGATGACGGATGTTATATTTTCTGCCATAAATCAGCATCATTACAGAAGATGACCAAGATTATATCAACAGGTTCTACAGCTTACTGATCTTGAAGTTAGTTTTCAGTTATGATTTTCAAGTGTTCAATTCTAGTCCCAGATGGAATTACAACCTCTCCACTAGTACCTCCTAGTTCCCTTATCTCGTAATATTTTCACCCTCATTTCAGTTTCACAGGTATACATGTCGTCTCAGAGATCCCCTTTGTTCCCTACATTTTTCTCGCAGCCCCACTATTTACTTTGTCATTGATTTCTATCAATAACACCTTGGTCACTTGTTTGCATTTGTCATATGCTTGGCTCAGGTTCGGATCTGCATGATTGCTCTACTGTTCAGGCTAATCTCTTAATTGAATCCCCAAATCCCCCCTTTCTTTAAGCAGTTTGCCACAAAGCTACTGAAAATACAGCTCAGAAAGTCTCTTTTTTCGGGGCACGATTGGAGAAAACGTTTGGACGCCTGACATATGTACACATTAACGACCATGTTCCTAACTCTTGGGAAGTTTGATGCCATTGCCTGCCTCAGCGGTACGTGTCCCTTTCCCTGCCCCTCACTCAGACCCAGGTCCTGTCATTGAACCTGAAGTGACAATCTAACCAACTGTGTTCAGTACGCCGGGTCCCATAGCTGTTAATGCCAGTGCTGCAGAGAGGGTTTCCTGTTCCCTAAGGGCCGCCCACTAAAGGGTCTCACTTGTGGGTGGGATTTCCATGACCCGGGAAAATTTCTTTTTTTTAAGATTTTTATTAAAATATAGCTAACATACAATATTACATTAGTTTCAGGTATACACCATAGTTATTCAACATTTATATACCTGAAGAAGTGATCACCAAGATAATGGAAACGCTTTTCACTGGCAAGTATTCTCTCATTAATTTCTTCTTCTAAATAACAACTCACTTCAGATTTGCTCAAAAGAGCAGATCAAAGGAAGTGTGTGAACTTTGACCAGGGTGTGAAGCAAAAGAAGGAAAGGCAGTGACAAAGTAAAACTCATTTTCCAAAGTGATTTTGTCAGGGCTGAAGACTTGTGAAAAGAAAATCTTGCCCATCCTTTTTTTGCCTCTTATTTTCATTAAAGTCTGCGGCAGCCTGATAAGAAACTAACCAAAAATCAAAACAGGATAACATTTTCTTTTACTGCTTCCTATGAATATAGGAAAATCTACTGGGATTAAGCAAAGTGAGGTGGGTAATTTAATCAGAACACGTAACAATATATAAGTCTGATTGGTTAAGAATGCATGGAGAAATACATTAGCCTCCTACTTACAATGAGTGTATAATAATAACAATATTTAAAAATGGTATTAAAAATGGTATCAGTCTCTTCATTGTGGATTGACAAAATTATTTTTCATAATAGCAACTATAAAGGGAAGTTCTAATTTTGAATAAGTACTTCCTTTTGAGCAAATGTGATTTTAAAAAGCATAACAAATGAGATTTCTGTTCTGTGTTTGTAAGAGATATTGGTCAGTAGTTTTCCTATGCTGTGATGTCTTTATCTGGCTTTACTATTAGGATAATAGCAATTGCCTAATGAGGGTAATTCTGACATCGTAGTATGAGGTGAGAAGTGATCCCTCTGCTTCTATTTTCTACAAGGAATCATGGAGAATTTGTGTTACTAACTTTTTAAATATTTAGTAGAACTCACTAGTAAAACTGTCTGACTCCAGTGCCTTTTTCTAAGAAGGCTATTAATTATTGACTGAATTTTAAAAACAGAGATAGGGGATATTCAGGTTATTTTTATGTATTTCTTCTTGTGTGTTTTAACAGTTTGCATCTTTCAAGGAATCAGTCCATTTCACCTAGGTTACAAAATTTATGGGGATAAATTTTCTCATTATTTTCCTTTTTCTTTTAATGCCATAGAATCAGTAGTAATGACCCCTCTTTCTTTTATTCTTGGGTAGTCTGGCTAGAGGTTTTTCATTTTTATTGTGATTTTCAAAGAAACATTTTTTTCTCTATTGTTTTCCTGTTTTCAATTCCATTGATTTGTGTTCTAATTTTTACTCCTTTCCTACTGCTTGCTTAAATTGCTCTTTTTTTGTCTAGGTTTCTAAAATGGAGGCTTAGGTTATTGATTGTAGACATTCCTCCTTTTTTAAAGTATACATCTAATACTATAAATCTACCACTATGCCCTGCTTTCACTATATTCTACAAATTTTGTTATAAGGAAAGAACAAGAAAGAGAAGAGAAGTAAGCAAGCAAGCAAGAGAATATCTATGGTACATTATTTCTAAGCAAAGATGGAAATACAATTCCTATTTATTTTGTATCTTAAAGAAAACAATTTAATATGATAAATTTGAAGTTAGCAGAGGCTAATACGAGGACATTTTAAAAAAGCGTTGATAAAGAAAAATTCAACCAGATGTTTTTCTAGACTCACATTATGTTGGGTTGCATAACTTACTCCACAGTTACTCTTTGAATTTACTGAAATGGTAAAAGAGAATCACCATGCTTAAGCCTTTGAAGACCTGTAAGCTGGTGGGCTCCAAACTGAGAAATCAGGCTCTAGTCCAAGCCGTGCTGTTCTCCTCGAGCTCCTGTTAGGATTCATCTTAGGGTTCCTTCCTTTCTGGAGCCTAAGCAGTCAGCTGGCTCAGCCCTGCCTCTAGTATTTGGTCCTCAATGGTGTTTCCAACCCCTATTCCTCCGGGAGGGCTGCTGAAGACTTCCTCCACGGCCGCAGGTAAAGTACAGTCACCCCTCAATATCCACAGAGCATTGATCCAGGACCCCTACATCCTCCCCTACACCCAAATGCTCAAGTCCCTTGTATAAAATGGTACAGTATCTGCATATGACCTACGTGTGCGTAGAGGTGACAGCAGGGCACGTGTACACATCACTTTGTTAGTGTGGTTTCAGCGTTGTGCTCAATGAGGGGCAAACTCAAGTTTTGCGTTTCAGAATTTTCTGGGATATTTTTTCCCCCAAATATTTTGGACCTGCAGTTTGTTGAATCCACGGAGGCAAAACCCGCAGATATGGAGGGTCAACTCTATATGCTGCTTACAAATGAAAGATGAAGGCTAGAAATTTATAGGAAGAAAGGGCGGTGAAAATGAAATATATTGGAGGTATTTCAGCCACATATCCCAGCTTCCAGCCCCATCTTTCCCTCCTGAGCCTACTAACACGGGATCTTCTTAAAGAACACACATATACAGTTTCTTTTTAAAAAGTTAGATCATTTATACTTTTCTAAATGATAAGCAGGAAAAATCTGGGTTGGTCAACAAAGTCCTCTTGACCAAACTTTCACTGCAGTGTGGAAAAACACACACACATTCTCGTTTTCTACCGTGTTGTGAAAAGCGACTCTGATAAATTGGAATCTGGGCGGGGATGTGTGTGTGTGTGTGTGTGTGTGTGTGTGTGTGTGTGTGTGTGTGTCTGTGTGTGTTGAATAGTCTCTCTCTCTCTCTCTCTGTCTCTCAGACAGTCTCTCATTGCACAGTCCTGAAGTCTGGTATCAGTTTCTCGTTCTTTCCCTCTTATTTATTCCACCCCAGTCAGTGAGGTCTTTCTGTCCCTCCCCCGTCCCTTCTTTCTGTGGTTCCTGGAAAGGAGCGTGAGTTTTCAAAGTGTCAGAACAGTGTAAATGCTGATGTATAGGCCACAGTTGTTCCTCTCCAAGGGCCTTCAGAGCCCACCCCCCTCCCCGTTCCCTTCAAGTTGGGAGTGATTCATCAGCTGGCCTTTAGCAAGAAAAGAGGCAGGCCCGAGGTCTCGGGCCTTTGACCTGGGTGAAGAGAAAGGTCGCTCTGTGCACCACTGTGCAAGCTCCAGAGCAAGCGGCACAGGCATAGAAACCCAAGGCAGGGGCGCCTGGCGGAGCCGAGGGGGATGGTGGGAAAGAATGGGAATTTAGAAAAGTTAAGAGTATATTTCTAAGGGACTCAGTGGATCAGCTGACAGCTGGGGTCAGGGGTCATATTTATGCTTGATTCCCTGAGCATGTTACAGTAACATCTGCTTGTTAAGGGTCTTTAGGGAGCAGGCGTGGGGACCAAACGCTTCTGACCTCCTTCCACAAAAGGGGACAGACTAAGAGATTAGGGGGTCCTATTAATGTTTGTGTAAGACTTAACGATCCCCATCTTCTGGGCAGGACTGGGCAGCTTCACCCCAATTCTTTTTATCATCTTGCTAAATATTTAAATAAGCCCCATGGCTGCTCGTGGGACAGCATTTGAAACTGCAGGAAAAAATGTTAACTTTCAAGAGGGGGAATTTTGGTGAAAATACAGAATGGGAAAGGTTAGGAAAGGAAAAAAAAAAAAACCCAGCAAATGCTTCGCATGCTAGAAGCGAATCATTTCACAGAATCGTCTCCTCTTCTGACATCATAAATAGACTAATAATAATAAAAAAGTTGTAATTGTGCTCTATTACTTTCTGCAATAAACTTCCTAACAGGAGCTACGATTTGGTCATTCAGTTACCAGGAAATTATAACTACGCATGGCATTGGCCTCAGAGATCTGTGTCCTAGAACTCACACTTAAGGGGAGGTTGGAGACTGAACATTGATTCCACTTCTTCATTAACCTTTCTGGTTTTGAGTTTTAGTTATTCCTTTTCCACCAATTTCCCTTAAAAAAGAATCCTAGTTTTTTTTTCTTCTGTCACCAAAGACTTAGAGCTTTTATACGGTAGTATCTCCACCTCCAATTTCTCTGGTCAAATTCATCAATCAATGGACGTATAAAGTGATTTTGGGAAAATGGTTTGAAGGAAGAAGAAAATGCACTAAGCTGCTAATTTTTTTTTCTTCATTTTCTGAAACGGAGTACTTGCTGTGTCTGCTGGCTTCTAACGTGCACATTTTGCATTGGTTACAATTATCCAGGCTTTGGTGTTCCCATTTCCCATTAGTTTTGCTTAGAAGTTTCTGGAAGGAGTCATCTGGGTTTTGTAAAAAAATCCCGGTGCCACCTCAGGCACAAACATACGCATGTAACATAGGCAGGAGCACACACGCTTCATGCAGAGTGATGCCTCAACTGCTTACACGACACTTTGTTTTAGGCTAACAGTTTCAGTAGGAGACTGAAATGTGTGCATGTGGGAGGGTGGGTGATAGAGGATATTATCTATAGTTAGAAACCGAGTTAAAATAAGAGAGCGTGTGATATCATGGAAGGCAGCCTCCTTTGGGTTCCACGTCTGCAGTGAAGCTCACCCAGGCAACCTCCCATGAAAAGTGTATGAAAACAACATGTTTGCTATTTATGGAGAATCTCCTTGGGGAAACCAGCTCGCGGGAGAAGAGTAGATCGTTCTGAGGCAAAGTGGATGTGAGCACATGGGCCTCTTCAAAGGTAAGGGCTTGGGTGGTGTGTGTGTGTGTGAGTGTGTGTGTGTGTGTGTAGTTGGTGATGGGATGGGTGATGGGAGCTGTTCAAAACCACTTTGTGATTATAAATAATAAAAAATTTCAATCGGAAGTGCGTTCTGCCAAACTTGACAATAAACCTCCTAGAAAGGCATTCAGATTTTCTTAATCAGGGTCAGACCCACAAGCATAAGGCCAACGAGTTCAGTGGGAAAAACGACTCTTCTTCCCAGTTTTTTTTTCCTTTCCTTTTCTCTCTCATTTGGAAGGGACCCCCTCATAAACATGCAGGGCAATTTTCCAGTACATTAACCCAGGAGGGATCCTCTCTCTGTCAGCTCCAGAGACAGCAAAGTTGAGAAGCAGGGCGAGGGGAAGATGGATGGGCCTGGGATAGAAGAGAGGGCAGTTTTTCCACTGTCCGGCCCTGTACACCTCGGACAAAGGCTTCATTGACTGCAATGCTTGACATCAGCCTCATAAACTAGTCGTCAGGCACAAAAGGTCTGACACTTGAAAGTACCAGTCCCTGCCTTCTTTCTATTGCAGCTGTGCAGGGGGGTGGGCCCAACAGTGGTGTCCCTTTGTCAGCCCACAGGACAAGAGGTGAAGATAAATAGTGTTGACTTTAATGTAGTCACATAATTTTGCTATTTCCCCAAAGACAACACTTCCTTCCAGGTGTCACATCATGGCCCCAGGAGATATAAGTGTCTTCCCTTTGGCTAGGGAGCAGCGGGAGAGTCGGTTGGAGGATGGCCGTGAGGGTGCAAGGGGACATGTGGCTGCAGGGAAGGGTTGTGGACAAGGGACAAGTCCTGTCGGGGAGCTGTACCTTGTCCTCTATGGGGAGGTGGTGTGGTTTTCACGCATTCCATCTTGGTCACAGTGGTTTCTTTCATTTTCTTGAGATTCTTGGAAATGGTCCTAGAGGGGAAAAATGGATGCAGGAAGCAAGACTGTAAACTATGTACAATGATATGATTTAAAAGATTTTTTAAAACGGCCTCGGTATCTTTCTGATTATCACAAAGCCAGACATTAAAATGGTTTCCTGGGAACATAAGACTTGAAAAGAAGCACTTAGGTAGAATGCAAGAATTCAAGAATGCTAGCTGTTGAAAGCAGGAATGTGTCAGCTGTGTGGTCTGTCACATTCGGTTGCTGTTATCATGCGTTTTCATCTGACTGGGCATCAATGGAGGCAAACCTTTTTATTATTTCTTTTTCGTTAGGGAAGAACAAATTTGAAATGCAGATCATAGAACCCATTTGGACTTGATGACTGCAGGCCAAATTCAATTGGCTGGAGAGGCTCACCTTGCTGAATGCCATCCTAAATCTGTGGCTCTGTCGTTTCACCCTCTAAAGAGCCTCATTGGAAGATCACGTCTGAGCCATCCCGTGACAAGTATCTATCTCTAGTCAGACCTCTCTGTCTTCAGAATGGATTCCAAGAGACTCAGAGCATTCAAGTTCTAAAGAGCATTTTATGTGCAGAGAGAGAAAAGTGCAGTAGCTCAAATACCTACAGGTCCCGGGAGTCCAAGCTGAAGAAAAGTTAGAGTTGAGACATGAATATCAGAGGAAAGTTCCATTTAAACACCAACAGTGGAACTCAGATCCATCACACATGATCTGATTTTCAACATTTGGCTGTGCTGTCCTTCCCTTTCCCCCCATCAACTCTCCAAGTTTCGAGCTTCCTTCTACTTAGGATACCTCTTTGCTTCATTCGAGCATATACTTTAGAAATTACTCATCCAAGTTATTTCAAAAATGTTATTCTCTCTGACTCTGCTGCAATCTCGTTTTCGAGAACATTGCTTGAGGCTAGGGTTTAGAGATATCTCCACTGATGGGGAAAATATTTGAATGCTTTTCTTCTTTCTCTCTTGCTCCCTATGTTCTAACAGTGAGCTGCATTGTAAGTAATTGTGGGGTGGGTGGGGGGGAATAAGACAATGTTTAAGGAAACGACTGAACATTGAAGAATATACTCCCAGTTTAAGGTACTGATGGTATCACATCTAGAAAGGTCAGTTGATTTGCTGTGTATATTTGACCAAGCATTTCCTCCACGCTATATTTAGGCCGTGTCGTGGAATTGGAATTGATATGTCTTTGGAGTTTTCTTAGCTCTACTTGAGGACACAGAGTTTTGTAAACACACCATTAAAAGCTGACTTTCCAGGCAGAGACTTCCGCGTATGGATGCCCTCCTGGGATTCAGTGACTGGCCTGGCTTTCCTAGTCTGAATCCGAGTTTAAAAATTCTTTTAAATAAACATTTGAGTTCTGGCTTGTCGAAGGTCTTACTCTGTGATGAAACTCTATTTTTATTTGCATGCTATGTACCTTTCTTCTAGGGCAACTGCATATTTCCATCCATTTGTGTTTATGCCAATAGAGGCCGAGGGTCACACTGGCTCTGGTGTGTGGGCTGTGCCGGCAAGGCCCTCCTTTTTTCCTCACTCAGTCTGTCTCGAGAGCTAGACTACTGCTGCAGATCAAAAGGAGTGTTTTGTTTGGCGGTGCAAAGGCTGAAGAGCTCCCTCTGTGCAAAGCACAGCGCAGACCCCAGGTGCTGGGTCCTTGTGGAACCAAGGCCATGGGAACATGACCAGAAACAGAATGGCTGTGTCGGTGTTGTCCCTCTTCTCATTGCTCTTGGCACCAAGAAACTTCTGGTGAGGGGCTGTGATTATGGATGCACCGTGATGACAAGTTTAGGAGGACATGGCACACGACCAAGTGGTTTCTATTCTCTAGCTTTGTTACCCCCACAGTGACTCAACTGCACCTAATAACTTAGTAAACATGTACGACTTGATAACCTGCGAACCTCAAACTTGTCACATCTCAAACTTGATTCCTGGTTTTCCTTAGGACAAGGGGCTCTGCTCGCTGTTTTGTTTTCCCATTTGTATTGTTACCATTGCTTTTGTTGCCCCAACTCCAAAAGCTTAGCCACACCTCGGAACATTCCCTTCCCTTTCTCTGTCGCTCTCTGTGCTAACAGTGGTCTAGTCCTACTGAATCTTTCTGGCTTCCATGTTCTGGTTCTGTGCTCTATTTCTGTCACCCATTTAGTTGGCCACTCAGATCTTCATGCCGAAACGATGACGACAGCCCCCTAAGTAAGTTCCCTTTTTCATCGCTCACCTAATATCCTTCTCTGTGCTGGCTACCTCTTTTGCTAAAGCTCCCATGACTTGTGCCTCCACTTTGTTCTTCTACCCAGAATGGGACACGTTTCACGCCCGCATACACTCAAACTCACATTCCTCACAAGCCGCCTCGATGCCTCTCTACTCTCCCTCTGGATACTAACAGCACCATCACCAATTACTACACACTTCATTATTCTCATTGGAGAGGACACATAAAGCACTCAATGCAGTCTTCTGGAAGCTGCTAGAATTATGAACAAGACTGCATGAAGTGTATTAAATCTGGTCAGGAAGTTCGATATAGAGGTGGGCAGTAATACTAATAACATGGACACTAGCTATTATTGATTGAGTGCCTCGTATGTGCCAGGAAATATTCTGAGCATTCTATTGTCATTGACTCATTCAATGCTGACAATAACGCTATGAGACGGCTACTCACTACCCCATTTCACAGATTGAAAATGGAGGGGCAAACAGTCTCATTTCAATGAAGGTGTTTTAATAGTGTGCCAACGAGTTCTAAGAGAGATGAGCTCCATCCAGTCGAGACGGGGCTGTGAAAGAGCTTTAAAAGGAAGAAGAAAGTGATTTGGTATTTTCCATTTAATTAATTAGAAAGGCTGTATCTTTTGGTCTTACATTGTTATATTTCTATGAGTTTCTGCTTGTACTTCTAACTGGATGATAGGCTCCTTGGAGATGGATATTAATTCCTTTTGTCTCCTCTCCAACATCTAACCCAGTGTTTTTCAGGCAGCAGGTATATGTTGACTGAAAATTAATTACCTTTTGTTGTCTTGAGCACAGAGGTGCTGCATCTCAGTTTTGTTTTGGTTTATTTTTTCCACTCTGTCCAGATATGTGTGTTGTTAGGCTTCCACTTTGATTGTTAGGAAACAGATTACGTAGGATGTATTCTATGTCTATACCAATGTAATTACAACAATAATCATTTTTGAAACTTTAATTTACTATGAAATACTTTTGAACCTGTTTTTCCCCCATTTATCCTAATCGCAAGTGTTTGCCAAGAAAGAACAGATTTACAGTAGAACAAATTAGGACTGGCACACGCGAGCTGAGGTGAGTTGCTACAGGTTTTCACAGAACCAGTGTTTTTCTACAGGGTTTCTTGTCCCGGTAGCGTGTCCATTCTAATGTATCAGCGACTTCCTCACAGGGTTGTTGAGAAGATTAAATGGAGTAAAAAAAAAAATAAAGCAATTAGAACAGAGCCTGGCACAAGGCCATTTTATGTGTTAAATATCACCACTGTCATCATCATCGTCATCATCACGAGTCCAGACATCTCTAAATGTCACTGGACACCAGTGACCAAAATGATGACCGTGGTTCCAGTACTAAGATCAGTTGTGTGGTCTGAGTAGAGGATATAAAATATTAGGCTCAGTTCATCTTCCCAGAGCGAAGACTTTTGCATTTCATTAATGCGCAACCGGAAATCATCACTTGTCATGTATCATATGTGACACTCTTCGGGGAGGGTCCTGGGGATAGTATCTGTGACTCCCTCCACATGCCTTCACCTCCAATTTGGACTTTGGACTTTAACTACTCAGCATCTTTGATCCAAAAGTGGATTCTATTTATATGCCATTCAATAAATATATTTATTTTTTAATTAATTTTAGAGTTTACTAGCAAGTAATAGCTCTGAAATGGCTGAACTAAAACTGAATTGATGGTTGACCAGCACCTTTTCTTTCACCAATTATCTCTCCTTTAAATTAAATGCAACTAAAACTGTGCAAAAAAAAAAAAAAAAAGTTATTTGTGATTTAATTGAAAACCAAAGTTAAGGTAAAACATATTTTGCTTGTGATTCATTTTGCCTTTTCAAGGGCAAATGACACACATTTAAATAAAGAGAACTGATAATCTGAATAACAACTATTGAGGCACTCTTGTCCAGAAAGCTGTATGTTCAGAAATAACTAATTTGACTTTATTTTTTTTTAATTCTCCCGAAGTAAAAATAATGTAAAGAGTTTTGAGTGTAGACTCTATTATCAAGGACACTGTTCCTTTCAGTTTGATTTTCCTGAAATTCCATTGTTTATCGTAAAATGGTTTGTGTATCATAAAAAATAAAAGAATGTTCTAAAATGTATGAATGAGCTCCTGAGCTGCTAACACTGATTTGCTCATTTTTACATTTGATCAACTTTAATATGATGTAGTACAGATTTATCCAATGTATAATCTGCATTGAAAAGATATGTCCAAATAGCTAGTTAACTGAGAAAAAAAGGAAAAAAATTATGTATACCAGATTTTCTTGCTTTCCTTTCCACAGATCCTCTACCTCCATTTTCAAGCTAGTTTAAAGATTCCTGAGCACACCCTGAAGTTTACAAAGAAGGAAATTTAAAATCCGTGTAAGATGCAACATGGGTTTTCCTTTTCCATCACTTACTGCACATTTCTAATTAAAAATCAGAAAAAAGTACAAGAACTGTAAGCTCAGAACAAAGTTTAAAATTATGAAGTACATTTTATGTTTTAATTCACTGTCCTTAACTTTTCTCATATTGATGTTAACTGAGGTTTGGGAACCTCTGGAATAAGGAAGCATTCCTTTAGTACTTTCTTAAACAGAAGTGCCATTGAAACATAACGGAATATTTAAGTGGTTGTCTGATTGTAGGCTATTTTCTCTTTAAAAATGGTATTTTTAAAAATGCATAAAGGGAGTTATAAAGTTATCCTATAAATTAATTGATACAATGAACTGATTGGTTATTTCTAGTTCCAGTCACGTGTGATCAAGTCTTTTATGGCAGCACAGAGAAATCATAAACAAACTAGAACAGTCTCAGAAAAACACAAATTCAATAGGAGGTTTGAAAATGGATTAGAGTACCTAATGTACTTTATGTGTTTAGAGTACAAATGTGTTTCTTTTTGGGGTTTTAATATATATACATTTCTGATTATTTGATAATTTATACGCATTCACTACAGAAACTTTAGGAATGGGAAAGACTGTTAAACAGGATTACTTTCTTGCGATATAACCACTCAAGGGTAACCTTGGTTAGCATTATACTTTAATTCCTCATAGATGGTACCTAGAGGTGACATGCAAAATATTTAACAATCAGTTCTGCACAAACATTGACCAATGGGAAATATTAGTGTATGTAAAATTTGGGTGAATCATTATGTTTTGCTGAATATAATCTCTGTTGTGTATATACAAATGTATGTCCATAAATCACATTAGTGATAACGCCGAAATATACAGTATACAGTCTTATATATTTATACACTTTGAATACCATCATTGCAACGCTGATGTTTGGACTATTCCAACTATTGTTTATCCCTGATTAATCTGTGAAAAAATAGAATAGCCATGAGGAAAATTAGAAATGTAAATTTGATTGTTGGGAGAGGATGGAGTTTCAAACTACTTAACAAACACCTTCGTAGCACCTGCTTGTTAGCAATGACTATGTGAAGTATAAATTGTTCTTAGCAAGACCACAGAGAAGCTGAAGGAAAAACTTCGGCAAGACAGTATTTTCTTATCACTAATAGGGTTAAACATGACATTTTAAATAATCCGCATTGCTTTTCAAGCTGTTTTTTTCCATGCTTTATCAATTCTTTTTTTTTTTTTTTTTTTTTTTTTTAGCACCATTCCCTAGCAGGTAGCCCTAAGAAGTAAATATTTATGTCATTAAAATTGCATTTAACTGTCCAACTTCATTGTTTGAAAGCAAACTGAATATCCCTAAGATGAATCAAACAAACTTTTCCTTTAAGAAGCAAAATTGTAATCTGGGTACATTGTGACTGTGTCCGTACTAAATGACAGGGGAGGTTTTACAGATTCTCAGTGAGAAATTCAGTTCACCTTGAAGCTCACTATTAAGACATCCTCCCCCAAACGAGTCATCATTAACTTGTAAATCCACGAGGGAGTCCTGAAGTACTTTCGAGACTTTAGGGGAAAGAACTGGAGCTCCATCTTTCTGCTTCTAATACCAAAGAGTCAGTCGTGGGAAATCAGGAAGGATTCACACAAGATTTATAGGGGCTTAGGCCAAGAATTGCCTCTGATACTGGGGCAACCAGGGTGCTTGCCTGATTCTGAAGGACGATTTGCTTGTTACCACACAACTACCTACACTGCTTGGTGACCGCAAAAGTACACTTACCAGAACAGTCATTGAGATGTGAAAGCCTAATAGAGAACCAACTGAAAATTAGATTTTAACATAAACAGGCCCTCCATTGCACATGGTAACAGATCACAGTGTGCCCTACGGAATGGCCTTGCCTCTCAGGTGATGTGAAAGGTGCTAGGAGAGCATCCACTTTTCCATTTATCCACACCCCAACATGTCCTGTATCAGGGAATTCACTCCATCAGAGAAGAGCGATTTCTACCCTCATTTATGTTTGAAACAGGAAAACAACGTAACAGCTGCATGCTGCATTGAATAAGGAAGATACACATGCATTTAAATCACTTATATCTTACTTTTTTATGATGCAATTGTGAATTATGTTCTTTTGCATCTGTAATTAGAGGGCAGAACAGATGGCGAAGGCTTCGTGTAAAGTGATGTGTCCATTAAAATAACCTAGGCTGCCAAACGATTGTTCACGATAACAGGGCGTTCACTCACCATGGCAGGCACTTTGCGTACTGAAATATGTTGTAAAGGCCCCTGGACTATACATGACGCTTATTATTTTTAAGGGCTTTCCAATAAAAGGGTTCACTGTAGCACAGCTAGCTTTGTACCTCATTTATCTTCCGAGCATATGTTTTACTATATTGTTCTAATTAAAAAGTGACCTTGTGTGTAATGATCAGAATTCAGTGTTGAAAATGAGTCAGATAGGAGCTGGGGATATGAGAAGACAGTCCAAGCCATACGGAACTGGGCAGTGAGGAAAGGGTGGCGACGGTGGCTTTTGGGGGAGACCATCTTTTCCCACAGAGTGAAAAGAGTTCAGAAGAGTCCATTCGTCTCTGGGACACATTAGCCTCTCACTGCACACTATTTGGAGAAGGTTTATGAGGAGAAAAACAAAAACAATGGAAACAAAAGGGGCAAAAATGTCATCAAATTTGGTTCAAAGATGCTCACATAAAATTTAGTCATTTTGCATTTGGCCAAAGCAAACTGACTTCTGTGTTGTTTAAAGCTATTCAAGATGAATTTCGGTTTGCTTTGCTTGGTCAAGACATGTTGGAACACTTTGGCATGTCAGATTCTGTCACCTATAATAACATTGCACTTTCCTTTTTATCAACTTCTGAAGATAGAGAACTTTCAAATGTATCACACAGTGCCTAGAACTCAGTAAAATACTTATAATTTCCACACTATAAAGGAGAAAGCCGTTTGAGAGACATTAGGACAGTGGCCCTACACATCTAGCTGGTAAAGGCATTAAAAAAAACTTGAAAACAATAGAAAACAACATAAACGACTTTTAAAAATATAATTTCTGGGGAAAGGGTTTTCTAAGTCAAAACTGGTAAAAAAAAAAATCAGAAACACATGTTAAATATTCCACAAACAAAATTAAAGTTCAAACCTCTAACTAGAAAAAACATTTGTAACTGCTATGAAAAGTGTTATCCTTAATATGTAAAGAACTCATACAAATCAATAAGTACTGAGATTCTCAATAGGAAAATGCTACAAGGGCAAAAGCAGTTTATAGGAGGAAACATGAATGACTAATTAAAATAATAAACGTGTTCAACTTTAAATGTAATCAGCTATTTAAAAATAAATAACAAAAGTACTATTTTTAACTAAATCCTTAGGAATCATTTTCAAAATGTTGCTACCCACTTCTGGTGAAGAGTCAGTAAGAAGGCATTGTGGTAAAAGGAACTTATGTCAGAACTTTCTGAACTATCTTTCTGAAAAGTATTTTAACAGTTTATATCAGGAACGTTAAAAAAAAGTATGTGCATCTTATCTATTACTTCTAGCTTTACAAGTTAATACTAAGGAATCAAGCAGAAATGTGGACAAAACTTTGTGCACTTAGCTAATAATATTGATGTCATTTATCGAACTAAGAAAACTAAAGAATCACCTAAATACTAAATCTGGCTAACAGTTTGACAAATTTTAATATTTTCACATAATTCCAAAATATTACAGCATTAAAAATAATGTTCTGTTTGCATCCAAGGAAGAAATCTTGTATACCCAGACATATTCCAAAATTCAGTGAGAAAATTCCTGTCTGGCAAACTGAATTCCAACTCTCAGGCATCCTTGCCTTAAATTTTGGTTAATCAATGGGAGAATCTCACACTTTGGCATTTTTTCTGCACCAGCCTTTTTGTGAGTAGTTAATGATCTGTAAACACCGTTTAAATGCACCAGGGGAATCCACCATTTAGAAGAATTCTGTAGGGAGCCTTTCGTAGAAGGAAAAGTCTCTGGGTAATACAAATATTCGGCACTAAACAATTTTTTATTGGCTTTGAATTTTATTTTAAAATCCTTTCAGTGGAGCTTCCAGTCATCGTAAGAGTATTTTTATTTCTGAAAAAAAAAATTGTGCTCATTTGACCAGAGTACATGTTTCCCCGCCTTTTTAGTAGAGTTTAGGGCGCATTGTAATGAGATGGTGGGCTGTGCGTGGGGAGACACTGAACGACAGTGGCTTGCTCTTCAGATGGTTTGAATGGGTATTTCTGGAATCCCATAAATATTCGTTCAACCTTTTGATGGGCACTGTCAACCTGGTATGGGGCTGACAGGTGACGCTGCCAGCACACGTTAAAAAAAAACCAAAAGCAACAAAAGAACAAGACAAACAAATGAGAAACAGAAACTCATAGACACAGACAATGGTTTGGTGGTTGCCAGAGGGTAAGGGGGGTGGGGGGTGGGGGGTGGGAGATGAGGGTAAGGGGGATCGAATATATGGTGATGGAAGGAGAACTGACTCTGGGTGATGAACACACAATGGGATTTATAGATGATGTAATACAGAATTGTACACCTGAAATCTATGTAATTTTACTAACAATTGTCACCCCAATAAATTTAATTAAAAAATAAATAAATAAACAAACAGCTTTGTCAGGGCCTTGTGTTCTTTTGGGAGGAACTTAAAAGTATGCATGGGCTCCAAACTCCAGTGGAAACACTGTGGAAAAAGCACTCCTCCCTAATGGTAGGAGGAGGGAAACTGAGGTTCCATGCCTAGACGTCCTACCTGACTTTTATGGAATCTCCCAAGATCCCCCAAATGTCCCACTGTGGACTAAGTTATAGTTTCTGATGGAGTGTTGTGATATTTTAAACTCTTTGCAGGTTCATAGGGAAATCACGAGGATTAAGGAAATGGCAACAGTCAAATATTTTTGGTCTTGCACAGGGAAACCAAGCACTTATCACATTATCTGTGTCCTGATTGCTTTCTTGTCAGACTCCAGGCTGCACTGGAAAATTCCACAGAGCAAGTACATAGCCTCATTCACCTTTGCTTCCCCAGGGCTGACTCCAGACACCGGCCTAGAATCTACACTTCCTTGTTTCATAAAGACGTGTTTTCTTCTCTTTCACTGGACTACACACCAAGTTGTAGTTTCTGATGGAGTGTTATTGTATTTTAAATTCTTTGTGGGATGCCCATATATTCCAAGGATCAATAGTTCTGCCTCTGTTTTTTTTTTTCTCTTTCTTTTTTTTTTATCAGCAGCTCCTCTATCATCATTAACTACTTCACACAAGGACCTGAAGAAAATTTACCTGTCCATTAGGATCTTGGAATCTAGTTTTTTCGTGGCTCAATGTGATTCATCAGCAATGAACAGATTAAGTATTTGGTATTCAAGATTTAGACTTTTCACAAGTGTAAAAATATTCCAGACGTAGTCTTCATTGATTTAAAATGGAATCAGGACATACAAGGAGAACGAGACTAACGAAGAATAAAGAATAGCTGAATATACAATAAAATATGGTCGCCAAACATGCTGGGAGAAAATGGTTCTTTTGAGTGTTTTTTTTTTTTTTTTATGAAAACTCAATTTTAAAATATCAATATTTTATGCTTTAATTTTTGATCTCTGACCAAGCTATTTGTCATTGTTGGAATAGTGTTCTGCAGCCACTACTTATATGCTTTTTCATTGTGAAATGGGTCTTTGGTGATCATTCTTTTTCACCGAGTGCATCTATCTTGCTAGGTTAAGACTTTCGAGTTTTCACTTCCCCAAAGGTTACATCTATAATAATTGTGTTACCTTACCTGCCAGTGGCCATTTCTCAATTATTGTAACTCAAGTATTTGTGATTTCCAGAATAAGAACGCTTCCCATTTCTTCCCGGACACAGACGTTTGCTTAATGAATGCTTGCGGTTTGTTTCCTCTGCCCCAGAAAATTACGAGGCCATAGATCAGAGGAGAAAATGCGAATTCAAAGGCCAGCCCTGGTATGGTTTGTCAGCCTGGTGAGATAGCTTAGAATGCTATGATTTGTTCAAGGAATTGCTTGAGCCTATGCAGGTTGCAATTCATTAAGGTCAACCAGAAAGCTTAACAACTTTCCCTATCCCCTCACCCAGGTAAAGTGTGTGTGTGTGTGTGTGTGTGTGTGTGCGCGCGCTCACGCGTGCTGAGACCTTGAGCATTGTTTGTTCTGATTGTGAGTGAAGGTGATGACTGACGTGCTCACAGAGGGACAGGTTTCAGGTCTTGGAGAGATCTGTTGGGATGAACGCAGCCGAGAGAATAGCGTGGGGCTAGACAAAAGCGACATCATTGTGAAAATGCCTTCAACCTGAAACATGCTGATGGAATTGTGCGTGGACAATGGACGCAAACTGCCTAATGTGGGATGTAAAGCTAGCAACCACTCTTAATGGCAACTGTAAAACGAAGCATTATGTGAGCCAGCAGAAAGGAAAATGCAAATTGATTCTCTCTTTGTTTCGATGTAAGTGCTTATCAAGGTTAGTAGGTATTCAAGGTCTGTGACACCAGAATAATTTGTTTTATTATAATCCACGCAAAAGGAGGGCTCCTGGGGCTTTCTGAGTGACTCAGATGGCCAGATACACTTCTACCATCTGAGCTCTTAACAATCTCATCTCAACGTATCTCGTACTCCAGCAGCTAGGGGAAAAGCAGGTTCAGAACTGAAACCCTTTCAAACGTGAGAAGATAGAATTCATAGTTATGATGGATGACAGCGAGCAGTGCTTTGTTCCTCAGTGAGTTTACGGAATCGAAACTTGCATTTGGACTAGAACTGCTTTACAGTTGCCTATGAGGCAAAGGCTTTCCAAGTTCGCCATCTCAGGCTGCTGGACACTAGCGAGATGTCCACTGTTGGCTCTTTCCCATCACAGAGGCTCACTGGACAGCAGAGAGTAAGACACACATGATTCAGTTTGGCTGGGCTAGAAACCACCCTCCACCCAAACACCAGGTCTCCACCGACACTGAATGTGAGGTCTTTAGGACCCTTTCATTCTTGTCCTGTCACCACCCTGAGGGAACAGCTTCATCTTTGGATGCTGTCACATAGTGACACCTAATGTTCAATAAAGCAATTTTTGGCACTGCCTTAATGCATCTCTACCCAGATGGTAGTTCAGGAAAAGGGGAGGCGGGAGGGCAGAAGGCATTCTACTGCTGGGCAAACCTTTTCATTTGAAAAACTGAGTCACAGTGGGGATTGCTGGAAGGTCTTCCCGAGTACAGGTTGTCTCCAATGACAAGGCTCATGGATGGAGACCTTGGTAATGGTAAATGCGGCTGCTCAGAATTTCTTTTCAGCTGTTAAGTAGATGTGAAATGTGTCTGGTCATTCTTACACACATTAATGAAACAGAGAAAACCAGCTCCACATAAGTGGGCTTAGAAATGGATGCATCGCTCTAATTCTGAAGTAGGAGTTTGGTATTTGCATGTTCCTTCCAGCAGGTCACTGAGTGATAGAACCTCGATGTAAAAATTGAGCCCTTTATTCAGTGGGCTATCAAATGGTGGAGATAACTAGTTAGTGGCCACTCTGGAGAACTGTATGAGTGCACTACCAAAAATATGAACTTTCCTCAGGGAACTTACAATTGAATTTACAGCTGGATGTTCGCTGGCTTCTCATGCTATTGCTCTGAAAATAGATGGAACATTTTTTTTCCCTTGGGAATTGATCATCATCTGTCAAAGGAAAGTCACCAAGAAGGTTTCTACTAATTAAGAATAATAAAATATTAAAAATGAAATAAACCACATTAGTGGTTTCTTTGGTTTGCAATCAGCAGAAAATAGTTTGACGTCGCTTATTCGAAAAAGGTTCTTCACTGGAAGGATACTGTAGTGGTTGTAAAAGGACTGAATCAAGTGGTCTCAGAAAGTGTGGAAACACGTCAGTGTTGGGGTCCTGTGACCTCTAATCGCAGTTGCTCTGACCTCCCCCGTTGAGACCTATCATTAGTTAACTCAGCTCCCAGTGACTTTATGTTGAAGGCACGAAGCTCATGTGAGAAAAAACACTGGCCCAACCTGGGCCTGGGGTCTTACAATGCAGCCTGTGGTGCTCAGAGGGGAGGTTGTAAAACACACATGCGGCCACGGAGGGGCATTCTGCACAGTGGGGGAAGTTCATAAGGAAGGAAAAATTGTGAGGGGATAGACACCCCCCAAATGTCAATTACAACGAGAAAATAAGAAAGGTTCTCGTTTTCTAAAAATGCTGATCGCACTTAAAACAACCTAATGCTGGTAGGGTGGAAGTTGCAGAGAGGTGTCGAGTTTACATTTATAGAAATTAATGATTTGGAACAATGAGGCAGAGTTTGGACTGGAACTGCATAGCTTTGCTTTCATCACTGTTTTCTCTCTCAGTCTGTTGTTTCTCCCTTTTGTTGGTCAGGCTACTGACGACTCTCTACGTGGCCAAGATTGATCAGCAACATTCTCATGACCAGGTGACACCACGGTCCCGAAGAGGATGCGACCCGGACTCGGAGATAAACTCCAAATACCACAGCGTGGTCCCTGCGCCTTGTACAGTCTGACGTTTCTGCCAGTTTTTCAGTCCCGTCTCAGGCCTCACTATTCCCTTTGCTTGGAGTGCAGGCAAAGCTCCAGTCACACACAGAACTTCTTGTAGTTCAGTTATTCTTTAGGCTGTGGCCCCTTTGCTCATGCCATCTTCATTGACCTGGAATGCAACCCTTCTCCACTCCCTGGCTACTGGCCCGTGAGAGCACTTAGCAGGGATCAAATATCACCTCCCCCAGGAGGCCTCTGTCCCCTGCTTTGATCCAGTACTTGGGTCACAGTGGTCGCTCGCCAGTTCCTAGAACACGTGCTCCCAAAGGTGAGGAATATGTTTCTTTTTCACCTTTGGATCCTCCACCACATCTCAGCGCAAGGTTGGCCCAGGAAATGCTCCTTGAAAGAAGGAACGAGGCAGAGTCAAGGTGAATACCCACTGGAGGCCTCCAGAACCCCTCCTCCTGGCTGCTGCCTCCCAGAGCACGAGGCTGTCACCTGGACCTTCCCCTTGCAGCCTATAGGTGGCAATGAGAGGTTTCTCTCTTAGCTTTTCTTTCCTTCAGGTCTGATGGTAATGACAGATCGTTCAGAAACATGCTGTGTTTGGAATGAAACCAACACAGCACCGGTGTTATGTACACTTCAGGCCCTATCAATCTTGACAGGATTTTTATGTGGGGGTTTTATGACGAAAGGCTTCCTACCCCATCACACCTTCCCTGAGCCATCCACTCCCAGGGGAATATGTGTCTACAATTGCAAAAAAAAAAAAAAAAAAAAAAAGCCAAGAAAACCTGCAACACATTGCTATTTTCCAATGTAAGCATCTTCCATTGTTTCTGTTTGTGGCTACAGACCCACGTGCTATTTGGGTGTATGAAGTATATACAACATAAACATTCTATATATTTACGTATTCACTTACATAAATTATATACCGTGTTTCCCCAAAAAGAAGACCTAGTCAGACCATCAGCTCTAATGTGTCTTTTGGAGCAAAAATTATAAGACCCGATATTATATTATATATTATATTATATTATATTATATTATATTATATTATATTATATTATATTATATTATTATATAAGACCGGGTCTTGTACTATAGTAAAATAAGACTGGGTCTTATATTAATATTTGCTTTAAAAGACGCATTAGAGCTGGTCCAGCTAGGTCTTATTTTCAGAGAAACACAGTTAAGCATAGGAATTTATATAGCAACCTTTCCTGGACACACAGTAATAAGCCTCATACACACACACACACACACACACACACACACACACAGGAAAAGGAAGGAAAGACTATTACTGCTTTCACTCCGTTAGAGATAAGCATCATTGGTATGTCAAGAGTGGGCGTGGGACAGAATTTTAAATAAGACGAGATATGGTACTTTCTAAATTTTTTACATCTTTCATCTTTTTTACTGTGTCCCTTTTGCTAAATCTGCTCACCAACCATCAAGGCCAGTGTGCTAATTTGCCTAATTTGGAATTGGAGAGAATGTGGATTGATTTTCAACTCTCAGAATACAGGGGCAGGGCCATCTGTTAGGATTAACTGGGTGTGTAAATCCCTTTTGACTCATCTTCTCTGACAACGGGGTGGAAGAGTAACTGGTCGACCACAGTGTTCTCTCACGTCACAGTAAGAAATATCCTTTCCCTCCGAGAAGTCCATCAGTTAATATTAACAAGGAGAAAGGGAGAGAATACGTTGGCAGGAAGCGCTGTATTTCCCCCAGACTTGAGTCAAGAGATCATCGAGGAAGGAGTGGAGCTGTAAAGTATCCCTCTCTTCCTCTGATGAGAACGACACCGGTGACTGGCATTAGAGGGCAGCCGGCTCCCCTTCGGCAAACAAACACCCACTCTGTAAGTGCCTTTTAATGTGCAGCAAGCCCACGTCTAGGCAAAGGATGCACAGTTGGCAAGTACAAGGCTGTAAGGGGATAGCTCTGACATGCTGATAAAGCTTCTCGGTTTCCTTTGGACTTGACTTTATCATTCACTGAAGGATATTATTAGTGTGGAGATGATAGCCATTCTCTGCCTTCTCAAACGAAAGCCAGTGAAATGTATATGAACAAAAGGTCTGTTATGGAGAATCCTACCCTGTTTGTTCAGTGACTTGGGGATTCTAATCGTACAACTTAAGAGAGATAAAGCCTGGAGCAGAGAAAAAGAGCCCACCCAGTTCGGGGCCCCCAGGAAAACGAATGAAAGTCAGTCGTGTTGAAAATGGAAGCTCAGCCAACTCCGAGCCATGCGTGTAGTTTTCCCTCATTGCAAATTTGATATTATAAAAATAGATTTGCTCTTTGGAGCCAGATGGCACGCGATACTTCTGAAGTGAAATCCAGCCTTATGACAATGGCCACCGCCAACGAGGAACCACTTGGGCTGTGATGCCAAACGATTCAGCTTTTTGTGAGTCTTTTTCATCGAGCAAGCACTTCTGAACCTCTCTCAGTGCAAGGACGCCTCCACGGCCCTCGTCCATAATGTAGCTATTGTTTTACTGGGGTACCTTCTTTGTTTGCTTTTCATTTGCCTCGTTCTTGTTTGAAAAAGAAATAATGAAGAACACATGGATAACAACCTTGGAACAGATCATCAGTTAGCCGGCTGCTTTACAACGTGCTTTGGGTGCCCCTTTTCCAAGGGTTTCATCAGTTGATTGATTGAGTGAGTGGCACGTCCATTCATTCAGCAGAGTTTGCAGTGTCACACAAGCAAGACCACAGGATCTAGAGCCGAAAGATCCCTGTTGGGCTCGTCAAGACATGGTTGTTAGAAGCCACGTCAACTTTGGGAAACTCAGTTCTGGCTGCTATAGCTTACGTGGGAGGTGATCATAGCAACTGCACCTAAAAATGTCATTTATAAAAGTGACTGATAAACAGTAACGCCGTGCAAATACTTTTTACTCTCAGAGGCTGCAAGGATGACTGGAAAATTGGACAAGTTAAGTAAATAAGTATGTTTTAAGTATCTATTCCACGCGCAGAAACAAGTGAGGCGTTTTGTAGAGAAAAGACTACTCTGGCAGAAATACTGTACTGAAGAAGGTTCAAGGCTTTGAGAAGAAAATGATTTAGTCATGGAGAAGACACAAATATGGTCATACGGTTTTCTTAACATTTTCTATAAAGTACTTTAGTTGCCAGACGAGGCCGTCAGCATTGTAATCCCCTGCGATCCTCAGTCTGATTTTGTAATAACCCACGTTTAAAGATAGTACCGGTTGTTTTAACATATGCCCCCTGTAAACATAATAAATTATTCACAATCATTTAACAAGAAACATATTGCTTGTTAAATAATTTCCTAATTTGATGGCAGTGTGGACACTTAATGGTGGACACAGAATCCAGGCTACTCTTCTCTCTACTTTTTAGAAACCAAATGATTTTCTGTAATAATTGGAAATATTTATTTTTATTTAAGAAGAAATATTCAATTGGTGAAGTAAAATTTCCAAATGTAGGCTTGCCAAAAAATAAAAAAATGTACTTAAACATTGGCTATTCTATTTACTAGTTTGTGACTTAAGAAAGGAACATAACCTTTTGACATTCAGTTTTCTGATGTGTAAATGGGATAATCACGCCTGATTTTAAAGAGGAAACATGAACTATGTATGGAGCACCACTATTAATTAGCTGCAGGCTAGGTTTCGGGAACAGGGAGCCTGAAGGACCGTAGCTTGAACACACAGAAGTTCCCCTTCCTCACAAAGACGCCTGAGGGACTATTCCTGGCTGCCCAGTGGTGCTGTACTCAGCAAGTCTCCGTGATGGGATGTAATAGCCCCACTTCCTCCGTGGATGCCAGCAGCACAGGTACACCAGACAGACAAGGGACATGGCTCTAGTGACCTCAGGGGCTGGTCACGGCCTGAGGGCATGAGGGCACCGAGGGGTCTCTGTCTGCTGCAAGGACCCTCAGAGAAACGACCCCCTGCCACATCTCCTGGCCTCGTGGGGCTCCTCGCACCACAGCTGTCAGAGTACCCACTGTGTCTGCCTTGCAGCCCAACCATAATGTGGATGGCGTGATGCTTTTTGCATGAAGGCAGATGCTGTGTCACAGGGGCCCGGATAATATTCTGGGGCTCGGGCTTAGAGGTGCGGAAACACCACATGCGGGGTGTGTATGGATGCCTGTGTGGGTGTTGGGGTGTATGTGCAGAAGAGGGCAGTTATACGAGGGTATTCCACAGGCATTGGGACGGAGCCTGCAGGAGGATCCTCAAAGGGCGTCTTTAACCCAGGAGGACTTTACGACCCGACCCGGCAACTGCCACTGCTCTTTCAGAGCAGGCCTCCATCAGCTCAGGGTCTACAGGGTTGCAGTGGAGGGCTCTCGTTTCCTCCAGAGGCCACAGGACTGGGCTCTGAGTAGGTGCTACAGATGGTGCTGCAGGTAAGTGTCAGATGGGGAACCAGCATGTGTCCTTGTCACCTTCATTCCCCCCAGAAGCCCCTTCCCTGAGTCTCTCCACGCTGCCAGCAGAGGCTTAGGGACCTGGCTCTCCGCCCTGATCCTGGAGCTCTGACATTGCAGCTTGTGCACCCCGCCCCATGGAGAGTGAGAAATCACAGGCAGCAGACGCCTTTGAACGCACCACCAAACAGGGATGCGGGCCTGACGCTCATTTACATCTCTCCACTCTTCTGCTTCCTTTGTAGCTCAAGACTTGCAAAGCGTCACACTGTGGTATCTTAGGCAGGTATTGGACACAGAGACAGTGGAACCACGGGCGTCACCTACTGTCCCTAGAACGGTCAAGAGAGATGAGCCTGTCTCAGGGGGGTTTGGTTTTACCTGTATTCAATTTGAGGAGACACTGAACTGAGAATGCTCAGGCAATTTAAACTGCACAGACAGAACCAGGGGCAAGGGCAGGTCGAGGGGTGTGGACAGAGCCTCCCTGAGGCCCCAAGACATCTGGAGCACTTCCTTTTTTTAACTTTATTTTTTAAAGTAATTGGTATATTAACAACAGCAACAACAAAAAGGCTTAGAAACTTTATGGCATATTGAATATTTTTACGCTTATCAAAATAACACGTTCAGTCCCCACAAACAATCCAACTGCATCTTTTGTTTCGTTTGAAATCAGGATAGAGCTCCTCACCTCTACTCCTGCATGGACGATTAAGTAGCCTGGTTTTATAATGGGGTATATGGAAGCTGATCACTGCCCTCACTCTGCCTGGGGCAGTCTGTTGTGCACCCACTGTCCCAAAATAATTATTAATAGCACTCCAAGAATGTCCCAGTTTGGATGATAAATTGTTTGGCCAACTTAGGAATATGTTTAAACCTGTATACAGAGCGCCTTCTCTCCATGTGGCTCGGTAACTCCGTGTAAAGCCTATTTATGGAAATATCAAAAGTCTACGTTGGAGGCACTTCGGGAATGGGCTTTGGGAACGAATGGAGAAGTCATCTCCATGGCGGTGACACTGGAAGGTGAGCTGGGAATGGATGTGAGGTGCTGGATCAGCCTGTTGCGGGGGTGGGGGGGTGATGAGACCCTCACAAGCCCCACATTTGTTTTTGAACTTGGTATTTTCCATATCATGGCCCCAGATATTACCTAAGTTGATCCTTTGACATAGGTAATGTTACTACCGTGTTTCCCTGAAAATAAGACCTAGCTGGACCATTAGCTCTAATGTGTCTTTTGGGGCAAAAATTAATATAAGACCTGTTCTTATTTTAATATAATATAAAACCGGGTCTCATATAATGTAATGTAATGTAATGTAATGTAATGTAATGTAATATAATATAATATAATATAATATAATATAATACCGGGTATAATATAATATAATATAATAAATATAATATAATGACAGGTCTTATATTAATTTTTGCTCCAAAAGGCGCATTAGAGCTGATGGTCTGGCTAGGTCTTATTTTCGGAAAAACACGGTATGAGGTAGGCAGAGTCTGTAATGTTATTCCTGTTTTACCCTTGATGACAAAAAAAATCAGAGGACTGCGACATGTTCAAATGCACCCCAACAGTCAGTCAGAGGCAGGACAAGATTGAGACCCATCAGACTTGAAGGCAGAGCGTTTCCCCACGGCAGCGCATGAAAGGAAAGGTACCTGATGCTTGCCTTGTCTCAGCCGCTGATGCTCTCAGGACGTTGTGATCTGTAGTGCCCCATGCAACCAGCAATGCTACCAGAGACACATGTGAACCGCTGGGCCCTGTTGAACCAGGTTTCCACCCCGATTCTGCCATTTCCTATGGTCACATGCAACTTATGATGTCACTCTGAATCTTTCTTTTGTCACTTGCATTGTTTGGAAGGGTAATGCTTCCTACTTCAGTGGTCTGGTTATATTAAATGAGATTTGCGTAACGTGCCTCAGGCGTAATATGCAGGAGGCCCCAAACAATCCACGTCTCTTTTTAAAGTATGTGCACAATAACTTAGGTTTTCAGCACATTTTTAAGCTCCAGTTGAGATTTCCAGGACAGGGACAACACACTCGAGGCCATTTCCCATTTTTGTGAGTTAACTCCCTTCTAAGCTTAGGGATCCAGTTAAACCAGCAGCTGAATTTGCTGGCAGATAATAAATGCATGGGTTCCATCTTGGCTCCTTACAAACACTGAATAAATCTGAAATTCCCCACCACTGGAAAGAAATTTAATATTTAAAGGTAATTTGACCCGTACATGTGCGTACCATGAATATTTAATGAATCCTGTAGCAAATGTATTTATATAGCATTAATCTGAGGATATTTATTTCCTATTCAGTTTCTAGGGCATTATTTCCTTAGCATATGGGAAGTGACCCTTTGTAAAAATGCTCGGTTCTAACGGTGAGCTTAAAAACTGTGGAGTGGAGCTGTTCCTTTTTCTGCTGCCACTGTTGATGTTCGCTCTGCCCCCGTAAAAAGAAACAGCGATTCTAAGAGGACGTTCTAAGACGTGTCCCCAAGACTATGCCGTACGGTTGGTTATCCCCATGGGACCACCCTTCTGCCTCCTCGTTCTATCTACTTTATATAATGTTTACAAGTATAGACAGCAAAATCCCAACTTTTTCACTTTCGTTTGATATAAATAATTTCACTCCTTTGTAATATTTCAACTTGCCAGTACTTTAAATGAAAAGGGTAGACATGATTCAATTTAGTTAATAGTTGGTATAATATTGAATTCAGATATTTTTCTCATTTATTTTTTAACTAGGTTAGGAGACCTATGTAGAATGACGTTTTTCTCTGATGTAGTTTCAACCTTGGGAGTAAGAAAAAGCAAAAAGAGCCAAACAAATAACATCAAGTAACCTGAAAGTGCTGTGTTCTGATGGAATTTGGTTATTATTTTGTTACGTTTTCACTAAATCAGAAGTGGTAGATTAGGGGAGAAAAAAAGAAAAGGTGATGTCTGATCACTTTATATAACTTAAAAACCTCAACATATTTGAGAGGAAATAATTACAGAAAAATGTATATTAACTCCTGTCTTATCCTGGTGGGTAACCGTAAAAGCTAGAAAAAGTTGTCTAACCCACTGGCCAAGGGTGCGAGCCGTGCTTGTGAGGAAGGCTGTGAGCCACGACTGCAGCTTTGTTCGTGTTTTCAGTTGTTTTCATTTTACAATCATGTTCCTCTTTAAAATGTGACTCTGGCAGGGAAAACAAAGCCAATATTTATAATCAACGTACTGTTTTCAACATGTCATCAGCAAGATGTCATGCTTTGCTATCTAATGGAAAGAAAAGAAAACTTGAGTGAAACTTAAACTACTCTAACTATTTAAAAGCACAGAATTCCAAAGGACTTTTTTCAAAGACTGCACGTTTAAGAATTGTAGCCCAGAGGAATTGATAATGTGTTCACGCTAGAAGAAATAAATGCTCGTAGCTAACGTGGAAGGTTGGTTCACATGTGACTTCATTATAAAGTCGCCAAGCTCTGCCCTGACTTTCCGTGACCTTCATAGTCCAATGGATCTTAACCATTCAGCTTGGGGGATGCACTGCCTGCTGTTTAAGAATGTTTGAAACCTCATGGCTTTTTACCTACTTGTCACAAGCCTTTTTGGGCCTTGAGATAGAGCCCCTTTTTCTTTTCCCATGGCGATGGACAGTGTGATGTGGTCAGTGGCTGTTATCCGTTAGTGTGACCCTGGGCTTTGAGACCCTGTGGAAATGGATTTGTGAGAAAAGAATAACTCTTCATTCTCATGGCTAATTTCAGATTAGTTTTTTGTGGTCAGCGCTCAATAGGCCTAGTAAAGTGCAATGTGGTACACACACACACAGCTATAAAATGAAATCAAAAGTTTTACAACAGTTACCCTTAGTGAATGTAATTACACGATGATACTTCCTGTTCCCGTTTATCCTGTGTCATTAAAAACAAAACAAAACAAAACAAAAATACTGGTCACAACACACTGAACTGATTTCTTAGCCCTACTGATGATTCCGACCCCCACGTGCAAAGCACTGGTCTAGCGCCCAACAAGGCATGCTGCACGCAGCATCTGATCACTGTGTGCTTCTTGAATAAGGAAGGTTTTACACGCATTTGTATTTTTTACGAAGGCCATGCACAGCCTTCCTCCACTGTCTCTGTTTTAGGGATTTTGCTTTTAAGTGCCCAACAGAAATTTACAACACACCCCAAGGACTTTGGAGTGGACGCTGTAAATATTCAGGTGGCACAGTGAGCCTGAAGCTTGGAGAGGGTGGCCAGATAGAACACAAGGGCACCCAGTTCAATTTGAATTTCAGATAAATAATGAGTCATCTTTTAAAATAAGTTTATCCCAAATATTGCATGGGTATACTTATGCTACCAAAAATTATTTGTTGCTTGCCTGGAATGAAAATTTAACTGGGCATTCTGTATTTTTTATTATTTGCTAAATACAGCAACCTGTACTCCTAAGAACTGTCTTTTCCACTCATAGTTCGCTAACAGAGCTGAATGTCGTTTCTCTCACTCATAAAATGTGAAGGCTGACTTGATGACATTAAGGTCCCATCTAGGTATAATTTTCTGTGGTTTCAGATCTGGAAATTGGGACTGTATCGTAGTAAAGAGCTCTAGGTGGTGAACGAACAAAATTGAAGAGAATGATTTCAGTGTTTGTATTTATGCTGTGGTTGAATCATGCAAGCATATGTTTAACTTGTGGGAAATTAAATGATATGTTCTTAGGAGAGAGGGAGGGAGAGAGGAACGTGTGGTGTTGGGCTGTTTTGCTCACTGTTCCTCCTTGAGCATATGCCTGGGAGTAAACAGGAGACGCCGCTCGTGAGTCTGACATTTGTTGCTCAGCTCTCATGGCGGGGGGTACCTTACTGGCTATAGCAGCCATAGACTGTGCCTCTGAGATCGTTCAATGAAGACCTTTCCATTCAGGGGCAAGGAGCAGAGCAGCTGACAGCCCACAGTTCTAGCACCTCCAGGACCCACTGCAGCCTTCCAGCTGAGACCAGGCTCCTCCCACACAGCTCTATCCAACGCCTGCCTGTGGCAGAAGGTACCAGAGCCAGTGCTTTCTGCCCAATGCTGGACCCCTCTCCTGGGCAATCTTTGCCCTGGAGCTCCTTGTCTAATTAGCTTTGCTTTGCCAGATCTACATGTCAGTCAGGGGCTCTCCTGCCAAATTCTGCCTTTTCCTCTTGCAGGAAACCTCACGTACTCTAGTAAACCTGACGTGCCCCAAATACTCTGGCTCCCCTCAATTCCTCAGAGCCTAAAGAGGTGGATCGCCTCTTCCTAGTAAGAGCTTGTGTTTCCCCCGCACAAGAGGACTACTAAGTTCTGACCCCTGCAAGGTCACACTCCTACTGGCTGCCAAGCCCAAAAGTGAGGGTAAGTCATAGCATTTTCAGGACAGGCTGAGCCTCATGACAACTTTATGCCACAGGAGTTGCAAGAAGATCAACATAAACAGGGGGACACGATGGGAGTACCTATGGGCTGGGTTTTGAGGGTGCTTGATGAAGGTGTCGGAACAAGACTGGGTGAGGAGAGTGGGTCACTCTATCAGAATAGGAGATTCACTATCATTTCAACATGAGATATTAAAAGAGGTTCTCAGATCCACCGGGTCCAAAAATAGACCACTCTGAAACTTTCACGGTAAAAAAATGCATGAGGACATATTCTGACCCAATGAAAAACGAAGCAAAGCAGTAGAAACAAGAACTGAGAGAATATGATGTAAAAGAAAAGAGTGGTAAAGAAGTGAAACCAATAAACCTTAGCTGTTTTTTAACACTCATGGCAAGCTATAGTTAAGGAATATAATGAACATGTTAAAATGTATTCTTGAAAAGAGAGATTAATAAAGTAAAGATAATGTATCATTAATCATCTAGATTTCAAATCTGAAATTATTGGGAAGTAAAGAAAGGGGGAAAATAAAAGATGTTGAGTGAACATACTTTGGGGTTTAAATACATATTGTTTCATAACTGACAGTAATAAATGAATAGGGGAGAATATACCGTGTTTCCCCGAAAAGTAGACCTAGCTGGACCATCAGCTCTAATGCACCTTTTGGAGCAAAAATTAATATAAGACCCAGTCTTATTTTACTATAAGACCTGGTATAATGTAATATAAGACTGGGTCTTATATAAGACATATAATATAATATAATATAATATAATATAATATAATATAATATAATATAATACCGGGTATAATATAATATAATACCAGGTCTTATATTATTTTTTGCTCCAAAAGATGCATTAGAGCTGATGGTCTAGCTAGGTCTTATTTTCGGGGAAACATGGTATATAACCTTCTAATTACTGAAGAGCAAAAGAAAGAGCAAAATATGTAGAGTACTGACTATTTAAAACACTTTTTTATTTTAAATATTAATGGCTTTTCTCTGTGTATAAACATTCTCTTTGATAATACCACAGAATATTCCATTGAATAACTACCCCCACAGTATTTTAACCAACATTCTATATTTAATGTATTGGATGTGTTGCCAAATTCTATTCCTATGAGTTTCTATCATTTTCTAGCCCAACCAGCAATGAATGAAAGTGTCTATTACCTCACACTCTAGTTAACATGCTGTTAAAATAAAAATATATCAGTACTGTCTCATTTTAGCTCAGCCACTAAACATTTCATTGATGTAGGAGATTTTTCCTGCCATGAAATAAAATGATTACTTTTGCTTATAATTGAGTTAGTGATATATTTATATGCCAAGTGTATTTTTTTCCCCACAAATAAGTTAAAATCTGTCTTTCATAATAGGACCAACTGCTAAATAAATGCTTTCTGGTTTAAGCAAATATTTCATTTTGGGCCAAAATTACAGTCAAGTACCTTCAAAATATTTGGTAATAATTATCATCATTCTATTTGATAAGACAAGAGTCCTTTGGTGAAAATACTTACAAAAATTAATTGTGATTATGGTTGAGGTTGGATAACCCATTTACAAGTGATATTTCTGATTTTAACATGTAGTGTTCAGATGTCCATTTTCATTTGCACCTCTCCACAGGGAGGAACATAATCATGAATTACTATATTTTCACGATTTGTTTTTTCTTTTAACATGTTTGCTACCATTCAACCACCATCTTCCATTTCCCCCCCAATAGAAAGTGACATTAAATATAACACATCAAAGAATATCAAGACAAATTTAAGGAAGGATCTCAAACAAAAATAGAATTCAACCTTTAGTATGGGTGATGGAATTAAAAATTAAAAAAAATACCACCATAGAATGTCAAATTGTAGATAACTTTTGATTGTCTATAAATGTATATACATAAAATAGAAAGTGTATTTTTATTAGACAGCACAGATAGAATAGTATTTATGCTGTGGTTGAATCATGATATTGGCAGTTTGACAATATCAATACAAAGAAAGAAAGAAAAAAAAATACCATTGACCTAGCAACTCCACAAATGTACTCCTTACATCATTGAGCATAATAACAAACTCTAAAAAATCATCTCAACAGTTGTTAATTGCATACTGATTAAATAAATTGAAGTGTATTTATATGACATGATACTATGTAATCATTAAGAAGAACAAGGGCTAATCAACTGAAAAGTAACCATTTTTACACCACATAGACTCAGTATACGTCAGTGTGACAAGGTGGAAACATGTGAAATACAAAACTAAAATTAATGTAAGAAAACACGAGACAAACTTTGTGACTCAGGGATATGGAATAACTTAAACAAATTCAAATGACAAATCCGTAAGAAAAAATGAATTTGATTACAATAAAAAAATGAGGATTTGCCCTTAATAAACAACAGCATACATAATGTTAAGGGATAGATAACAGCATGAGAGCAGATATTTACAATATGGAAAACTGTCAAGAAACTAGTGGCTTGAATACACAAGGAGCTCCTGCAAATCAACAAGAAAAGATGCTTCGACATCACAAGGAAAATAGACAAACATGTAGATAGGCAATGTACTTAAGTGGAAATCAAAAAATTTACAAGTTAAAGAAAATCAAATTAAAACAACAATGAAATACCACTTTACCTATTAAATTGCCTAAGTGTGGAAAGATGGGTGACGCCAGGCATGAAAGGTTACGTGGGGATGTGGAAACCCTTGTGCTGTGCTGGTGGGAATACACATGATATGAGACGCGTGTAACCTTCCGGAGAGCAAGATGGTGGTGTTTAGATACATGACATAGGTGCATACCAGATAAACCAGTTGTTCTGCTTTTAGGCATACGTGCTAAAGAAAATTCTCATTCAGGTCTACATGAGGACAAACGTCAACGTGCTTTTTGCCGCGGTGTTATTTGTGGTGTGAGAAGGTGAAGGCAGTATCTGGATGCCTATTGCTGTGAGCCTGAATGGCCAAAGTGGAGAGCACATACCCCACGGAGTGCCCCGTGGCAAGAGGGCAAAGCCAGAAGCGATCACATGAAGAAACATGGATGAGGGGGAAGTAGGCAGCAGAATGGACTGTGTAATAAACACCATTACAGAGATGTACGACTGTTAGTCAATGCTTGGTCAATGTAATATCTGGTCAATGAGAGCAGTGGACAGGCACTGAAAAGGATGTTGAAAGTCCCACTGCCACAGATAAATAAATCAGTAAAAGTGAAAGTGAAGAGGAGCTTAGATGACATAAAGGATGTAAAGCATCTTTTAGTGAAAATTACAAGTTGTAGAAAAAAAGGCATGTTTCTGTACCATATGTATATCCATTTGTGAGCATTGTGAGTATATCTGTGTGTGTATATGTATGTGTGTGTGTATATACGTACACACACATATCTATACATATGTCTACTGTCCATATTTCACATGCATCATATGTATACGTATACATATACGCATATAGAAATATACAAACATATGTGTATATACACCGAGGGTGCCAAAAAAATGTATACACATTTTAAGATAGGAAAAAACTGTATTAAGATTGTAATACTCAATATGCACTGATAACAAACGATGAATACAAATCACGTATATATATATTTTTTGGCACCTTCAGTATACACATACATATACTATACAACCAAAATGCATATAACAAATTATGTGCCATGATTATGTATTGCATATTTAAAATAACAATAAAATAGCAAATGTGGGAGTTTCTCCATATTTTGAGAGCCCCATTTCTGTTAACAGTCACTGTAATGATACTTTAGTTGGCTTTTAGATCACACTTACAATGTCTAGAAATAATTGGATTGATGGTTTAGGGTGTGAATCAAAAGTAGAATTTTGCCAAATAGGTTTTTATAGACTTTTTCTTATTTTTTTTATATCTAAAGTTGTCATTTTGCACTGTCAAAAGAAATATACTAATCTGGATCCTTTCTGCTTCTTAAATTAAGCTTTTTGTTTAAATATAGCTTAAATTCAGAAAAGTGATCACATCGATAAATTTTCACAAAATGTGTTCATGTAACGGTCTCCCAGATCAATAAACAGAACACCCCCAGGATCAGGGAAGTGTTCTTCTTGCCCCTACTCCAGAGTTCATCAAAACCTAAAACAATAGATTTTCCTTTGTAAACAATGGATATTACTAGAGTCATACAGTAGTTGTCCTTTGACTTCTGCCTTTTGTTTTATTTATTATTTATTTGTTTATTTATTTTTAGCGTTATGCGTGTGACCACATTATTATTATTATTTTTTATTTTTTAATTTTATATATATATATTTTTTAAATTTATTTTTTAAATTTATTGGGGTGACAATTGTTAGTAAAATTACATAGATTTCAGGTGTACAATTCTGTATTACATCATCTATAAATCCCCTTGTGTGTTCACCACCCAGAGTCAGTTCTCCTTCCATCACCATATATTCGATCCCCCGTTACCCTCATCTCCCACCCCTCAACCCCCTTACCCTCTGGTAACCACTAAACTATTGTCTGTGTCTATGAATTTCTGTTTCTCATTTGTTTGTCTTGTTCTTTTGTTGTTTTTGGTTTATATACCACATTTCAGTGAAATCACATGGTTCTCTGCTTTTTCTGTCTGACTTGTTTCGCTCAGCATTACTCTCTCAAGATCCATCCATGTTGTCACAAATGTTCCTATATCATCTTTTCTTATGATCATTATTTATCACGGGATGCATATTAAAAATTCCAGAGATAAAGGTAATTTTTATTTTAGATAAAATTAGAATTTTATTTTAAAACTCTCAATGAAAATGTGTATCTGAGTGGTATTGATTAAAAAGATCCAGAATATGCTTCTGGATATAAGGGAAAAGTTTGTTCAGGCCAATTGTCTTGGCAAGAACAACTTAAAAATCCAGAACATAGGTAAAGATATATAAATTGATATAAATACATACATTTTGTCACATATATTTATATGTAACATTATATATATTTATACATCTATACATATACCCATGTCTATCTATATGTATATATCTATATCTATAATCTATAATCTTCCAGAATTTGGGGTTGTTCTTACCAAGAGGGTTAGCCTACTACAGATTGTTTCCTTATATCCAGAAGGATATTCTGGATCTTTTTAATCAACATCACTTAGGTGTATATTTTCATTGAGAATTCCAAAATAAAATTTTATTTTTATCTAAAAGTAGAATTCCCTTTATCACTGGAAGCTTGACTATGTGGGGATATGATAACTAATACAGTGTACTCAGGCACTGTATTACAGGGCTTGTTGTCTCTAGTAATATTTAGACTCAATTTATACTTTAAATTTCTAAATCATGACTCTGAAAGGTCATGTTCTGATGTTGTATTCCTTGCTTATAGGACACACTTGTCGCAAAAGTCTGAGGAGTTTTACCTCTGGTAATAATATTAACAGTCAATAAGTATTGATATTAAATATGTGTCAACATTTTTCTAAGGGCTTTACCCATTTAATTCAACTACACCTCATTAAAACACTATGACATATTCATTCAATGCATTTTACAGAAAAGGATACTCAAATCCACATAGGTATAGTAACTTTCCCAGGGTTATTTACCTAAGTTAGAAACAAGTAGTTTGATTTTGGTACACAAGTTCTTCACCTATATATGGATCAAAGAAATCTTTGACTAGGTATATGGGCATTCCTTTTGTTGATTTTTTTTTTTTTTGGCACCATTTAAAAACCTAAATTTGAATTCCATGTCATACACAACTGAGTTGAAATATACCTATTCCATTTTTTGAGGGCTACGTGTAGTTTTCAATTTTGGCCAAAAGAACACTTCAAAATTATTTATTTCAAAATAATAATTCCAAAATTGAGAAATATTAGTGAGAACTTAAAAACGGTTAAAAAAAATATTTTTATAAATAATTGTCTCATTTATACTGTGCCTAATAATTAACTTAAATATTGTATTAAACTGTAAAATAAGTAGATAATATCTATGTAAACTTATAGTACATCTATAAAATTATCAGTTGCAACTATTTTGAAATATAATTTTTCACTTAAATATTACTTTTTTTTTTTGAATTTTAGAGAGATTTCCCAAATTGGAAGGACATTATTGGTACATAGGCTTACTAAGTAAAGGATTGTTAAACCAAGTTTTGTTACTGAAATGTCTGTGGAGTTGCACTCTAAATTTATTAGCACTCTTGTTGACTATTAGACTTCTAATTTTTGAGAGTTCAAAAGAAAACAGCTTTAAATCTGAACTTAACTGATTTAGCCTAAGTTCTTTTTTGCAAAAGTAATTTAAAAATAAATAGAAAGTAATTCAGCTTTCTAAAAAATGCGTTTTCTATTTCCTACAATGTCGTTTTCTTGTGGGTAATGGTGGTGTTATTTTGGCTGTGTCACTGAACTTGAATAGCAGGAAAAGTGAATGAGCAGATAATTCAGACTTAAAAATATAGTGTTTTAGCTATTGGCAGATGTCAAGACAACTTGAGACTCAATGATTAGTGCACTGCATACCTGCCATCCTTATCTGTCTCCAGCGCAGTTGACAAAACAAGGTAGTCTTGATGTCAAAACAGATTGGGAAGGAAGAAATAAAGACAGAAACTTGGACAGAGTTAAGAAAGAAGTCTTGCTTTTTCATTTCAAGTTTCTTTTTTTTTTTTCAATTCTAAATTATCTCCTAAACAAACTCTTAGGTGCACCCAAAATAAAGCATTTACTAAACCACAAAAAATTAGTCAGAAAGCATTCTGCACCGCTAAATACACGTACAACAATTTGGCAGACAGAATCTTATGGATCCCGTCCCCCCCAAGTTAAAACCATGGCTCTCCATCGTGCTTCTTTGAGAGACAGAGCTTGCTGGAGTGATCTCGCTCTCTCTCCTTACTGACGCTCTCTTGCAGCATATTATGTTCAGCATGTTACTCCTTTCTAGGGGGACACAGACGTTCAGTCCACAGCACAGGTATAAACCTGATCGCCCTTCAAGAGGCGAACTGAATATCATCTCCCCTTGAAGACGTCCCCTGACTCACTTCACCTCTCTTGCGCCCCCACAGTACTACTTCCTGCACATTTCTATTCTACCCTTTTATTGTGCACCTCTGTTTCTATGGCTGTTCTTCCCACTGGGCCACTGTTGTCAAGCAGTGGACACTTGAGCGTTCATTTCCATTAGAGCATCTCTGCTAGACGTGACTAATTGATCACAGTACTTCCTCCTGCTGAGTAAGGATTCTCCTCAAAACAGTGCGACAGGCAGCCTCTTCTAACCAACTGGCATTGATACAGCCATAACATCTATTTGCCATATCTGCTCCTAAATGTACTGTCCTTGACGATAGGCATATCTTACCTGTCTGTGTGTTCCCTGCACCAGGTACATAGAATGGATGCCCTACATGCATTAAAAACCTTTTCAGAAAGATGCTTCCTGGTATATCTCTATTTGATAAGCAACACAATTCATTTCTACCTACCACATCTCTTTTATGGCAATGGCTTCTAATTTTCACCATCAGGGAGTAAGAAATTTGGCTGACTGTCCTAATAATTTTTCCTTTTTTTCCCTTCTAATTCTGTGTTTTGTTAAGTGTAGGCACAGCCCGTAGTTTTCCATCCTAAGTTACCAACCTTCAGTCCGTAATGGGGCTTTACACAATGGTCTTTATATTGTAGACATGATGCCTTTCAGAACTCAAGCTTTCTAAGTCAGGCATCAAGATAATGATTTAGTTATTTATTCCTTTGAACCTGCTCCTTTGGTGACTCATTTTTCTCCCTAACCCGTGCTATTATCCACTAATCCATACAATACTTCCCTTCAATATAGATGACACAGACTGTTTACTCAGGATGGTTTTGCAATATGCACCCTGACAAAGACTTTGCAAGCAGGAAGAATACAAGTTATTCAAGCAACTTGCAGAAAACAGCTGAGTGGTAGACCAGCTTAGCAGGGTGTTAAACATCCATTAATAATGGCACAGTGACAAACTTGAAGGTTTTGATTTTAGTTCAGATAAGCACTCCAAATTCAGGACTTGGCTAAATGTATCTCTAGGTTTCTCTTAGAGAAAACCTGGCTTATCCCCCCACGGGGCTGTTCCGCTTCATGAATGTTAGTTAGAGGGCAAACCTTTTCACAGTGGCTCATGTAATAATTATTATAATGTAATAATATGTTTCTAAATTATTATAAATATTGAACTTTGTAGGACAGTCCAGGTTTCAAATATTTGACCCTGTTTGTCCCCATATCTATGTTTCTTGGATTACAAGTATTGATTTTTGGCTCAGGAAATACCATCAAAATAGTCTAAAGCTTTTATTCCCATTTAGAAACTTTAGCTAAACTAATTCCATTCTCAGTGGAAGAAAATCACTATTTTTCTTCAATTTTCATTGATTCTCACGATTTATTGTGCACACATCTGTCTCCTCCACAAATCTGTGAATTCTTTGAAAATGGGGGCCATGCTGTTTATTTTTATATTCTATTATCACCTCTCCCGTTTAGGAGCTCAACTAGGAACTAGTGTTACTAAGAATCTGTGTTGCAAAAAGATTTATTTGTATGCTAATATTATGATCATTTCTTCAAGGTTTATGGGAAGTTTGATGACCATTGAAATGGTTGGTTTATCTCCAGTTTCACAAAAGTCAATTTGCTATCCTCAGTGATTACTATGCTTTGGTCAGTATGTTGATTACTTTACTCGAACTTTCTCGAGTATGTAAAACCCTTCTACGAAGTAAGTGCTATTATTATCGCCTCCTTTAAGACAAGAAAATTGAACAAAGTCAAATAAGTCCTCCATGACCATATGGTCCATGAGAAAGTGGGAAAGTCCTGATTCAAAACTAGATCGCGGACTCTGAAGCCCAGTAGTTTCCATTTCATGTCACTTCAATGAAGAAACCTATTTTGCCTTTACTCTCCAAGCAGAGAAAACAAAGTTTTTGTTTTGTTTTGATTTGGTTTAGTTTCTGATGCCTCATTTTTTTTCCCCAAGAAAAATTAAGTCTCTTGACTGGCTGCTGAAGATCAACACCTCCCTGTTTTCTTTGAGTCTTTTCATTTGTTGATGTCCACACTTCTGGTTCATCAGCAAGTCTCCTTATCTCCACTTTCAGACTCTCTCCAGAATCTCACCACTACTTATCACTTCCATTGCTCCTGCGCTGGCCCCAGGCCCCAGGCCTTTCACTGGGTCGCTGTAATACACCGCTCCTGACACCCCACTGCCACTATTCTTACATCTCAACAGACAATTCTCAAAATAGCAATCGGAGTGTTCTTGCAAAAAAACAAATCTGATCACGTCACTCCCTGCCCCCAAGTCCAGTGGCTTCCCGTCTCCCTCACAGTAACAGACCACGTCTTTCCAACAGCTCTACACAATTCACCAGTCCTGTCTCCACTCACGTCTTTGACTGATGTCATTCCCTTCTACTCTGCCCTGCGCTAACTCTGCCTCAGCCATGCCATCTCCTTTTTGTCTCTCCAACTCGTGACGGGCCTCAGGACCTTTGCACTTGCCATCACTTCTGCCTGGGATGCTCTTCCCCAGAGCAGCTACGTGGCTTTCTTCCTCACTTCCTTCAGGTCTTGGATTAAATCTCCTCTTTTCAGTGATGCCTCCTCTGACTGTGATATTTAAAATTATTATACACTTATTTTTCTCAATAGCACTTATCACCATCTCATGTACTATAGATTTCAGTTATTTGTTAGATGCCTGTTTCTACCCAGTAGAATGCAAACTCTCTCAGGGCAGTGATTTTATCTGTTTCATTCTTACATCATTGCTTTGAACACAGCAGGCACTTGATAAATATTTATACAATCTACATAGACCTCCACACCTAATAGTTTTCTACTGATGTCCTTCAAACTAGATTAAAAAGAAATTTTAGAGAATTTCGGGATTGTGAATTATAGTTTTAAGTAATCAACATAGCAGGGTAATTTTCTGTGGTGGTTGGTGTTGGGTAACGTACATTTCCATGTAACCCATTCATCAGTCATTTTACAAAAGATTTATGAAGTTTTCCCTGTCCACCAATTATTTTCAACCTTCCAAAACATAGATTTGAGCTGAATCAAACTCTAGTCTGGCCTTAGACTCTGATTATACCTTTCTCAGAGATGTTCACACTTGGTGTTAGGCAAACTCAACTCTACTTTTGCAAATATAAACTGCACAATAAGAAGAAAACCACCTTCAGTTTTCCATTAATTTTATCTATCTATCTATCTATCTATCTATCTATCTATCTATCTATCTATTTATTTACTTACTTATTTAAAATTTATTGGGGTGACAATTGTTAGTGAAATTACATAGATTTCAGGTGTACAATTCTGTATTACGTCATCTATAAATCCCATTGTGTGTTCACCACCCAGAGTCAGTTCTCCTTCCATCACCATATATTCGATCCCCCTTACCCTCATCTCCCACCCCCCACCCGCCTTACCCTCTGGTAACCACTAAACTATTGTCTGTGTCTATGAGTTTCTGTTTCTCATTTATTTGTCTTGTTCTTTTGTTGTTTTCGGTTTATATACCACATATCAGTGAAATCATATGGTTCTCTGCTTTTTCTGTCTGACTTATTTCACTTAGCATTATACTCTCAAGATCCATCCATGTTGTTACAAATGTTCCTATATCATCTTTTCTTACCGCCAAATGGTATTCCATGTGTATATATACCACAACTTCTTTATCCATTCATCTATCGAAGGACATTTTGGTTGTTTCCATGTCTTGGCCACCGTAAACAAAGCCGCAATGAACATTGGAGCACACGTGTCTTTATGTATAAATGTTTTCAGATTTTTTGGGTAGATACCCAGGAGAGGGATTGCTGGGTCATATGGTAATTCTATTCATAATTTTTTGAGGAACCTCCACACTGCCTTCCATAACGGCTGCAGTTTTCCATTAATTTTTACCAATAGCAGGATGCAAACATTTTTAAAAGAAAAATAAAGTTTGCATCTTTATAATTGAGATGCTGAGTTATTTCCCTGTGAATTTCATATGTAATTCTTCAAACTTTCTATGAGATTCCACAGTATGCATTTTTATAAGAATAATATGGGAGATAACTTAGAATACTCTATTAAAATGATTAATAAAATAATTAAGCCAAGCACTACAGAAACACAAAGGATAAATCTGATATTCTATTTATGTTTCTCTAAGTTAAGCTGTTGTCCAGATTAGTTTTTTTCTTATTTGTGCTATTTTTAAATTCATGTATTCATTTGTGCATTCACTCAAGCCTTACTCATTTCCAAAATATAACTTCAGCACATGATATGAGCTAAGAGCACATAAAGTATAAAAAGTAAGGCCCAGGAAGTCAAAGATCGTACACACTAGATAGGAAGATAAATCACTTTCGTAACTATTTCTCATTTCTTTCACTAGACATCAGGTACAGAAAAATTACTGGGGTGCACTGCTGGGAAGTCAGGGCATGAGGTAATGCCTTTAAGATAGAGGTCTCTGTGACTGAAACAGAAATAAAGTTTGGACACTTACACAGTGTAAGCTTGACGCGCTCAGAAAAATGGCCTCTCGGCAGCTCGGTGCAAAGGAAATTGCAGGTATAGATGCATTACAACACAGCAACCCTTCCCCTGTCTTCCTTTCTCAAATATCTTTCAAAATTCTTTCCTGGCTTTATTCCACAAAGCACAGGCGATCGTGCTGCATGAAAGTGGTCTGTCCTTCCCCTAAACACATGGTGAGCCTTTGGCTTGCGCTGAGGCACATTTTCCTCCAGGCAGCCTGCTTCATGCCTTGTCCAGGAGATGGGTCTCTGCAAGAGACCCTGCGACTCCCTTCCGCAGCTTCTTGCCTTCTCCTGTGATCGCACGCATCTTAAAATAGTACGATGGCTTGCTTGTCCAGTTTCCCCGCTAAGACGGTGAACTTGGGAAAGGTTGGTATTACTGGCACGTCTACTCCTTTGAGACACCATGCTTAGTACACTACCTGCATTTAAGTAGCTGTTTCATAAATATTAATTGAATAAATAAGTTGCTTTACATCCAATTGTACCTTAAATGTTTGATTTAGAGTGTTCATCGGCAATGATTAAGGAAGTAGTTAGGGAAGTGGTTAATTTTTAATAATTCACTGATGCTTGGGTGAACGGGTTTAGGCAGCTTCAAATGATCTTCGTGGCATGAGGGGTTAGGGGCAGGCGGAGGCACGCCCGAGACACAGGAGTTTCCAACGGACTTTGCATGAATAAGTAATATTTTTATCATTACTGCTTGTATCGTTGCTCTCCAAACCTCCAACAAGGTGGGCTGAAAGACCTTCAAGAGAGATCAAATTCAGCAGAATTAAAAATCTGAACTCCAAACGACAGAAGGAGGGAAGCACATACAAGTGTACTTGTTCAGTCTTGCTACTATTTCTTGGACTCGATCTTGGTTTAAAACATAATAAGCAGACCCCAGCTTGTCATACCTACTTTCTCCCAGGGGTTTGAAACTGTAATGAAAGCATTTTAACTCAGTGGTAACTGGATTAGAGTAATGCAAGAACCTGCCACCCTGGGACCTCTTGCTTGTGTCTCGGCCTGAATAAATGTGCATGGAAATTGTTTTAAACTGATGGCTGTGGAAGATCACAAGTTATAGTAATGTTGACAGTCTCAGCTTGGAACCTGGCAAAATAGCAAAAAAATGTGGAACCGGGATTGAAAACAGCTCATTTGCTGACATGAAAGCAGCACTCAGGTTTAGATGTACAACCTTTGCAGGTCAATGGTGACAGTATTTGCAAAGTGCCACCAGCATCTCTACTGCAAACTGAAGCAACTTAATAGGAATCCTCGCTGCAAATCTAAAGCAACTTGGCTTTTTTCCAGCCTCCGGTACTCGTAAGAAGCCATAAGGAGAAGTTTCTCAGATTTAAAGTGGGCGAAAGGATACTAAATCTTCCATCTCCTGGAGGCTGGATGGGAAATGAAAAGGGATAGTTGTCACATTCTGTCACAGCTGAACACCGTGGAAATAATCTAATCGGTGTGTTCCCTTCCCAAGTCACCGGTGTTTCAGTGTGAGTTCCACCTCCATTACTTCACAGGTTTGTTGTTCTGTGTCACAGAGGCAAACATCTGTTGGCGAAGACGAGGGAGGGGAAGAGGGTTTCCATCGTCCTCACGAACATTCGCAGGGAAGGCCTGGTGAATTTACTGCCAGGGAAAAGTGACAGCGTGTCAGCTTCCAAGGTCCCAGCTTTGGGGAGGCACCAAATGTGAACTCCTGACCAACAGTGAACAAAATGTGCGTCTTCGGCACAGTGTAAGCACACGCTGGGCAGAGTGGACACAAAAAGAATGCTCCAGAAGGGACACAAAGTCATAGTATTTTGATCTCCTGTAACTGAGAATCCAACTTTGCTTCCTGGAAAGCTGAGTTTGGTTCCTCAAGGAGATTCGAGTGGAGTCCATTTTGCATAGAACATCATTTGGGTCCATAGAACCAGTGAAATAATTCGAGTCACTAAGTTATACATTACAGCAGGAACTTGAAAATATCAGGTGGTTCTGTTTTCTGCCTTCAAGCAGAACGGCTAGCACGGTCTCCATTTTACAGATGAGGTAAGTGAGGTTCAGAGGTCAGGTGAGTTTATACATGGTAGGTGGTGAAATGATACTAAACTGTAGATCAGGATTATATTTTATTGATTTATGGAAGAGCCAGTACCCAGGAGAGAGTACAGCACATAGTAGGTGCTTAGCAACTGTTTGTTGAATTGGACCTTGCTAGACTGGTAATCAGCATGAAAAGCTCACTGTCCCAAACCCTTTGAAAAACTGCCATGGCTCACAATACTTCTAGCAGCATATTTATGCATTTGTTTATGAGTTTGTATTTCATCTCCTTGCACGAGGACTGTGAGACTTTTAGAATCCACACTCAATCAAGACATCAGATGGCTTGGATTTCTAACTAACAGTTTACATTTTGAGGTAAGTTGGTTTTGAATTTTCCTAACTTTTTGAATTGGAATTAAAACAAGTACTTAATATCACATAAGGGAGGCATGCCAAAAAACTATCCAGGTTTTTCTTCAATTTCAAAAGAGAGATAATGGCTTGCTTCGAACTGAAATGAAAGACCGAGAGGGAAGCCCTAGGAATACCCGACTTCTACCCTCTTTTTATTTCTGTTTTGCCATTTGGTTGTGTGTGTTTGTTTGTGTCTACATGTGTTTCATTTCTTCCCTTTTGTACACCTGTGACACCGTGTCCATTTTCTCTTCTCTAAAGAGATAAAAAGCTATGACACTAGGCGCAGGATTTGCCTCTAAACTGGAAGCATGGGCCTAACCCCCCAAGCTTCCCAATTATGCCACGAACAGGCAGCCATTTCAAAGTCACATAATGGACGCAGACAGCTGGTATATTTAGTATCTAAGGAATGGCCTTTCCTTTTCTTTCTATTTTTCTTCTCTTTTCCCTCAGTAGAAACTAAAATTTTATTATGAAAACCATAGATAAGTATATCAACTGCTAGGAGGCTGGCACAGCAGAATACAAGGAAATAAGAGATAAGGGAATTTGGTCAAATACAAAAAGTACTGTGGAATTTAAACCAAATGACAGCTGATAAGGCTTTTCCTGAGTTTCTATTAAAAACGTAATAAATAAGAAATCCAAAAATATTTCCTTCCAGTCCCAGCCCTTTTGTTACTATATTACTCGTCATAAATGTACAGAATGTTCATCAGTGCTGGGATTCTATTCACAGCCACCAAAATAACTTGGCTGGAGTCATGTTATAGATATGACAGCCTCAGACTGATGCCTGTGAGTCTTAGTGAAGTTTGTCACTTGAATAAACAGACCTTCTTTACACACTGGAGGAAGTGACCCCATAAACCTGCATGGCTGCCATGTGGTAAACGCAGGATTGACTCAATCAAAACACAGATTCAAAAACAGTGGTGGGAATTTTGCTTATGATGCTGTGTAGGGAGAATTCATTTTTCATCATATAATTTTATTATTGTTTTAAATGTATATAGTTCTCTAAGGAGCTAAAGATTCTGAGAGTCATGGGTCCTTACTGATATTTCACGTCCGACTATGGAATTTAAATTGACCCAAAGCAGACGGGTTTTAATAGAGTGAATCCCCCTACATGTGAATTTGCTCCATCTCAGGGCCTTTGGAAAGAGATGGCGATCTGAACAAAAAGGAACTCCAGCGGTTCCCTGGATGACGATGGCCCTGGGCCTGCAGCTTGAGTGTGGCTGTGCTGTCAGGTGCACAGGGTGGCACATCAAACGTCCCCCTGCACAGGGTGGCACATCTGCGAGACTCAGCATTCCACACGCTCTGTTTATATCTGTCTTGGGATGGGCCATGGGAAGAAGGATCACCTTATTGGATAGCAGATATTCAAGCCATTTTATGGGACTCTCTTTTGTTCTTATGTCACACACACACACACACACACACACACCTTTCATCTGGTTGAATTTATGTTTTTAAGCATTTATCGACAGATTATTTCAGAGCTTAATATCTATGTATCTCAACAGACTGAAAAAGAATAGACAAAGACATATTTAATTCTTTACGGGGGGGGGGGTTCCTACCACCTTAGAATGGGAGGAAACCAATATTATCAACTTTCAGTACTAATTTCGATTGAATGTGACAACAATCCTTCCTAGGCATAGTCAACTCAGTGCCATAAATAGGTCACATTTACTAATAGCTCTGGGTATCGATCGAATCATGAGTGAACAGAACTGGCACCAAGTCAAACCAGAATCCATCAGGAACTGGTGGTGAGGACCACTGGGATATTTACAGGGTCATCATCCAATACCTATTTTTAAAAAATAGTTCATGTTTTCACTCTCCAGCTAGTTTAAATTCTCAAACACTCGGCTTTCTGGGCCCAGGGCGCTGTTGGTATTCAGAAGGTATTGAGGAATCCAGGCTTGTGTGGAACATGGAAGATAAAGATAAAGTTTCCCCAAGTTAATTATTAAGATGTTTAGAGAATCATCATAGCTAGAAAATCTAACTTTGGCCTTTTTTTTTTCTTTCTTTCTTTTTTTTTCTTTCTGCTACTGTTAAAGCTATCTACTTCTCTTACTGAAAACAATTTAAGATTTGGTATCAAAAGAACATTTCCATTCATTTTTAAACAGAAGTCTCATAAATCTTTGTGGCTTCTGTGCTATGACCCAGAATAAGAAATTAATGTGAGGTTGGATATAGGCTGACACCTTGTTCTCCATGTTTCCTACTATTTATGCGAAAAATCTGCTTCAACATGACCTCTGAATAGTCAAATAAAATTCCTTCCTACCACATGCAAAAATATTTGACTAATGAGTGACCATAATTAAGTGAATTGCGATGTGTAAGGTGGTTAGAAGAGTGTCTGGCATGCAGTGTTATGTAAGCGCTGCTAATCACAATTATTATTATCTTTGTCAATGCAGATTTTTAGATTAGGACACAATTATTGGGGCAATCTAATTTGTCTGGGCCTCGTAACCAACCAAAATCTGCAAAACCTGGGACTTGTGGCAGAATAGGGACTAAGTCTTCATTCTTTTCTTATTGTTTGATCGTCGATTTTGAGTTTTTGAAATTTTTGATGTGATTTTTAGAGTCATTATTTTATATTCTATGAGAAATAATTTTTTAACTGAAGAAAATGCTCGAGCTCTGAGAATTAATTTTAAAATAATTTCATTGACTGTTTTGATTAATGAAGCTATATCCTAGGACTTGGTGACATCTTGAATTTCACTGACAGCTATAAACCTCCTTTGTGGGTGAGTTTATACGGGTGCATATGGGTGTAATTATCTGTCCAGCTTCTATGTATGTGACTCTAGAATGCCCTGTGGGTAAGCTTGAGTTTTTCCTTTGTGTTTCATAAATTCTGAGCATTGCTCACATCTATGAGCTTATCTGTGCCAAAAATAAAAAATAATTCAGAGACAGAGAATGTTTTCCATAGACTTTTAGTTATTGAAAAGCATGTTCTCTAGAAACTTTGTGTGTGTGTGTGTGTGTGTGTGTGTGTATTATGAATGAAAATGTCATATATTGATTTACTTAATCTTACTCTGTGGTTACTTACAGAGAACTTCTGGAACTAGTTTTAGTTGTGCTGAATGAAACGAAAAATAAGTTTTGCACTTCTTCAAAGTGGAAATATTTTTGCAAATGTTTTTGGGCTTTAGCATGCTGTTAACTAGTTACCCAGGATATGCAGTGATACCTCTGAAAACAGTGGTATAAGTATTTGTTTAACTATATAAAAGTATAATAACTGAACATTGCCTGTTTTAATTTTCAGCTTTACCTACAAGGTCATCTGTACTAAAACAGTTTGAAATCTACCATGTAGTAAAATGATAATTGGGGAATATATGGTCAGGAGTACAAGTGATTTTAACCTAGCTAATTCATAAACAAAAATTAACTTAATTAGCTCTTCTCAATAGCAATGTCTGTGGTTTCATGTACAAATCATCCCCAAAGTCTTGGTCATAATCTTATTAAATATAAGAGACTATATTTTTCATAATTAATCACTTAAGATGCTTTAAAAATTTAAATGGTTATCTAAAACAAATCAATTAGCAAAATTTTTGTTTACTTTTATGTTATTAAATTACCTTAATGACATAGTGGAAAGGGCAGTATTTATCAAGCAGTTGATCTATTATGAAATATTTTTAAAATGTTTCACAGGATAGTTATGCCTTGAATTAGTTACAACTGACTGTTGTTTCTTTTACCTTAATAACTTCCATATTTAAGTAATTCTGTATTATTTTAATGAAAAAACTCTATGTTTTAATTATAGAGAAATGTAGGTAGATTTTTCTGCCCAGTAAAAATTACAATAGACTGCTTCACCGCTGTCATTTCATCAAAGCTAAAGACATACACACAAACGTGCGTGCACACACACACACACACACACACACACACTCAGCTCATCAGGCTGTTACACTGTCAACGTGTGTGTGAGGAGCTGAGTGTGTCTGTGTGTGTATTTGTGCACATCACACCCCCTAAATTCAGGTGGCCTCAAGCTGTGCCATATCATTCCAGCCTCAATTAAACTTTCCAAGGTCAGCAGCGCTGTACCAGGTCAGACATAAATAAGGCAGAAGAGAGTCCTAGGGTACAGAAAAGCCATATTTATTCTTTATCCACCGTTCACGGCTATCACATGAAGCCTGGCAGGGAGGGAAGACAGAGGAAGAAAGAAGGACTCTCAAAAATGAACTTGTTGGAAAAAAAAAATCAGTATGTGAAAAATTCAAGACATAATGAACTAGTAGTAGGTGTGTACATATTTTCCCCCCTCTAAGAATTCAACTTTAACCAGAATCCAGAGGGAGAATACGAAGGTATGATTCCAAATCATCAACCCAGAAATCAAGAGACCCAATCTCTAATTTTCATTGTACCACTAACCAGTATGGGAATCTTAAACATATATTTTATCACCCTCAGTTTCCTCTTCCATAAAACAAGAAATTTACAGCAGATAAATGTACTGAATTTTCAAGTTCTAATTGCACTTTAGTCTAAATTCCACTTCAATAGTATTGGCAAACAAAGTCCAATAAACTAAGTTATAGATGAGAACTCGACTGAAAGAACGTATTTGTTCATGTATAATATCCAGGGATTAGTTTTCAGAATATATAAAGGACTTCTATAACAAAAAAAGAAGACACACAAACTTCCAAAAAAATGTACAGATAAAATTAACAGGTAATTCTCTGAAGAAGAAATCATATTGGCCAATAAACACTTGAAAAGATTTCCAATCTCCTTAGTAAGTTGGGAAATGCAAATCACACCATGTCGCACCATTTAACGCCCACTAGTTTTGCAAAATTAATAAACTTGACCATGTTGAGCTAGGGGTGAAATTCCCAAATTGTGCACAAGGCTCCAAAGTATCACAGAAAAATCACTGACGCTTTACGGGATATTGAAAAATTGGAAAGGAAACACAAGAAAATCTGTGAAGTTTGTGTTCTCTTACCTTTGACAGTGTCAACTTTAGATTGTGCTACGTTCTTTTCAGCAACGTCAGATCTTTTCAAAGCTATGTTTTCAGGGTTTGCTAGAATAAAAAGAAAGCGCAGTGTGACTTCCACAGTTTATTCTTTCCCTGCCAGTGCATTTTTTCCTCTCTATCAGAGCCAGATTAAGCTTATTTAAAAGAAATTTACATCAAGAAACCTCTTTCTCCCTTGTTTTTCAAAACAAGTTGCAGCAACTTGCTTTGTAGGCCCCACCTAACACCAGTACAAGCCACCTCTGAGTCCTCTAGACACAGCTCTCCCTCTTCTAAATATTGCAATACTGGAAGGTATTGTGTTTCCCCAAAAATAAGACCTAGCCGGACTATCAGCTCTAATGCATCTTTTGGAGCAAAAGTTAATATAAGACCCGGTATTATCTTATCTTATAGTAAACTAAGCCCAAGTCTTATATTAATTTTTGCTCCAAAAGATGCATTAGAGCTGATTGTCCAGGTAGGTCTTATTTTCGGGGAAACACGGTAACATGACAGAAAACCTGCCACACTGATTTCTGTTTCCTATTAAAATCACTTGGATAATTTGCAATCACCTCAAAGACAATAAAGATACTAACTATGGGATGGACACTCAGTCCTATCACAAGTTCAAGTTAGATTTGTTCCAACATCTATCGAGTTATTCATTAACTTATAAAGGTAAGAGGAAGGTGTGTGTATCACTTCGTTTTGTGAGGTAGGTCCAGTCTGTTTGAATCTCCTAGCTAAACTAATCTTTCCCTATCCAGAATTCTGCTTATATCTGCGACAGAACCCAGCAGCGGGGATGCCAAGGTCCCTTTCCCAAGGGCTGGCCCGGGACTCTGCAAAACAAAAGCATCACACCGTCTCCCTGGCACATCCACTTGGAGCATATGAAGATTGCTGCAAAATTCACAGCAGTACTAGCACTGAGCACACAGAATCACAGAGATTCAAGGAGGAAAAAGGGGTAAATCTCAACAATGGTTATGATGTTATCAGTAACAATTGGGGCTTTACGATCGATACGATTCTTTTACAGACTTCTTAATTTGATTATTATAAGAACTCTGTAAATTCAGGAACAGGATGGCTAGCATTTATCATGGACATGTGATTGCCAGATACTCTGCTGAGCACTTCACATGCCTTCACTTGCTCCAAACCTTGGATGCTCTAATTCTTGCTTTCCAAGTCAAGGGACTGATCTCTGGAGATGAGAGCTGATGTGACCAAAGCTACAAAGCCATGGAGTGGCTGAGCCAGGACTCGATTCTAGAGTAACGGGGTGGGGACAGTGTTATTCTTATACCATCTGCCACCCAATTCTTGCAGGGAGACAATTGTTGGGAGGATCATGTTTGGCTAAATGCCTCACAGAAGGATTTGGACTTCTTAATGTCATGGAGGTGGTTAACAGTGGTGTGAGAGAAGGCAGATACATGAGGAAACCTGTAAAACTATTGAACATGTGATGGGCGTCCTCACCCGAAATCATTACAGCCCATTAAACTTTTGAAGGTGGTTTTATGTTTGTTTTATTTGTTTTGGAGTGGACACTGAAGAGTAAATTTTATCTTGCAGTAAAGGTGCTAAGAATAGACGACAGCGCTTAGAAAGGTTATGGAAACGCGGGATGGGGGGTTATTGTCCTAAAGCCACGATGATGTGAAATGAGTTCTGCTATGAATTCAACTTGAGAATTAAAGAAACTGAGTCACAGTAAGAATTTTTTCTGGGTCACCAAACCACTCAGTGTTCCAGCCAGAATTTGAAGCCATGGAGTCCGTCAGTTATACAATAGAGCCTCTCCAAAATCCTGGGATTCTTTTGCTTTTAAGAATTTAAAGAATTGTAGTACGTAGGAGAACAATTTCTGATCCAGTAATGAGAAGTCAGAGGAATGTCAAAAAGATTGTTTTCCTTGTGCCAAGGGGAACTGTGAATAATACGAGGGACCTTAGAGAATTGGGATTAAAAATAGGGCAAACAAGAAGTGATTCCAAGAGAATTATTTTCATGAAAAAAAAAAAAAATACATTGAAAAAAATGATACCATATGGGAAAATTACCTAGTTGACATATTTTTTCTTATCCTAGGAATTTCCCCAAAAATTTCATTAGTGAAATCTACATCTAAGCAGCCGCTATGCTAAGCAAGAGAGATGCAGGGGGAAGTAGAATATTATTAGGCAGAATTCTTTGCTTCTTGGATCTTGGCACTCAAAAGCACCTAACCATCCAGGGAAAAGGAGTAAGAACCGGAGATTCAATCCATTTTGGAGGACTGGCTCCGTACCCATTGTGAGAAGAACACATCAGAACAGCACAGGGTGTGTGTGACATCGATACATTAATCAGAGGCTATAATTATGGGGAATAGACACTGGACACCCTGGAAAATAAACAGTGTCCTGTAGAAAGGCAGAATGGAACTGTCATGACCAACATGTGGCACATCTCTCTTTAGCGAAATGGGAAGCCCCTGAGTATTTCGTATCTTTCCAAGGTTTCCCGGATGAATGTTTCTTGGTGCTCTACCCCAGAGGCATGCCGTCACGTGATGTTTGTGCCCACCCTAATCACAATTTAAACTCATTTATCCATGTTCAATTACAAAATAGAAGGAACAACTGGAAACATTCGTTCTTAGGATAATTCTGCACATTCTTTAAGAACGTTGTAAAAGCACCCTTCAGTTTTTGGTTTTCTTTTCTGAAGAACAAATAATCTCATCTCCTTTTATCTTTCCTCAGAGGTCCTATTTTCCCATCCTTTAATCATTTTTATTGTTTCCACCTGTACCTACTTTAGTTTTTCCTGTCCCTTTGAAACTGTGTATCTGCAAATTAGATACAGTACAACCAACATTGGATAGATCTAAAATACCTACGGATCTAGTATTGGAACAACTATCTGTCTCTGGGTAAGACAACATATAGGAAATGGTGGTAAGGACTAGGAAAAAAATGGGAAAACTCAACTACTACCATATAAGGATGTTTTCAGATCCAGAAAGTAGTTTTAAGTAGTGGGATTTGCCCTAAAGAGAAATGAGAAAGTGCAGAACAATATGAGAAAATGGCTACTACGGAAGCTGAATAAAAAGTGAAGAACACAAAAATGATATCCATACAATGATTACAACTGCAAATGTATGCCTGCAAATAAGCAGGCAAGCACAGAAAAGAACATATACAGGGGAAACTTTTCTTAGAGTAGCACAACTTTCTGCATTTTTTTCAATTTTAATTTTCCCGATTTTAGCAGTGCTGTGTGCACAATAAGGGAAACAATTTTAGAGGAACTATTTGGTGAACCCAAAATAGAAGACTAGGACACCTAATAAGGTAATAATACCTAAGAACAGTTTAAAATGCGCTCCAAGTGCATACAGATACAGATGTGTACTTTTAAAATGCATTTAGTAAGTCCTATAGGGACCATCTACTTTTGCTATTCATGCTTGTAATTGATAGAGTGAAAAATAAAGACGGAATCTGTAATCTGGAATTCCTTGCTCTATTCCTCCAAATAGAGTGGCAATAAAAAATCAAAACAGCAACTTTAAAAAGCAGGTAAACACAGAAAAAGGAGGCTCAGAATTTTAGGTCTAGACGGTCCCAAGGGTAGGACTGGATTTCTCCTGGGAATATACCAACAGAAGGACACAGAACACAGAACACAGGTGAGTTCTGTTCCAAGGCACCTAGATATTTGTACATCATACTCCATTAGTACCGCACGTGACCCAGGAGTAAGCGATTCCCTTTAGAGAAGAGTGTTAGGACTTTGTCATTTCTCTGTGGGCAGAGACCATGTTTCCTGTCAGTTGATGTCTTTTACAAGTGTGGTCAATGCAGGGGTTTCTAAGTGTTTGTTCTTGTCTTGGCTCATAAGACAAAAAGAATATCATAAATCATAATTTAATGAAATTCCATAGAATTTTGAGCCTAAGATTTAATTTTGTTGTAATTTATCAGGTTTGTTTCCTTTATGCTCAATATAATATTATATTAAAATTAACCAGGTGAGAATATAGAAATATATGTTTATGTATTCTCACTTGGTTAATTTTAATCGCTTGAGCTTTCATTTAATATTTAGTTCATAGCTCAAAATGCTGCTTGAAGCTTTTGTGAAACATTAGTGCCGGTTTCTCGTCTTCACCTTGGAGCTGTAGAATATTTTTTCACTTTAACTCCTGATATCCATCCTAAACTCAAGTACCATTTTTCTGATGTTATCTGAATTAATAATACCAGCCCACTGTTTCTACCAACAAAATAAGTGTCCTGTGGAAGATAAGAAAGTTGCCTGAAGTCTTGAACATGGCAAAAACAAATTTCCATACTTCTAATAACCAAGATGTGGTTATTCTAAAAAGAAGTTATCCAAGTAAGATTTTTAAAAGCTCCTCCTTCTTTCCACCATATTCCAGTATTCTTTGTGTGTGTGTGTGTGTGTGTGTGTGTGTGTGTGTGTGTGATTGGAGGCATATTCCCAAGGATCTTAAGGTTAGGAAGGCAGCCTTCAGAAATCAGACCTTCAGCGAATATCACCATGTAGCTTCTGATTTAGTAAATACATCAACTTTGGAAAGGCTGAGTTAATATGTACCGAGATACAATACTGTCAACCAATTATTTAAAGAAAGTTTCTGGATGGACAAGGAAAAAAAAAAAAAAAAGAGTTTCTAGGCTTCCTGGACCTCAGGCAAATGACTTGAGAAAATCAGACTTAATGTTGGTAATTGACCTTCTCTAGTCAACATAGGAGACTTTGCAGTTGAATTGTTTTTTTAATCTCACTTGAGTGAATTTCCTCGTTTTGGTATTAAAGAAATTTTGGAAGGAAGTGTTTTATTTAGTCCAAAGGTGTAATGTATTTTTTCAGACAGAGAGGTCCTTGCTCTGGAGTGCCAGCGCCTCACAGTAACTGTAACCATGAGGGCTTCAGGAGAATAAGATGAAAACAATGGGAGGGTTTCTGCTCATCTATGTGAGGTGACTGATATTTTTATGGGAGTCTCTTGGTAAGACGGTCCTTGACAAATGCTGATTTTTAGTTTGAATGGACCTTTCTGATAGAGTTTTTAGAAATCATCTTTTTAAAACCAGAAAACATGCATTTTGGAGCAAATGAGAGTATATGCTTTGGTATCTCTTCTCCCAGGTAGGATAGTTTTTTCTACAGCAACAGAAGACGAAAATGAGTCCATTAAGTTTACTTAGAAATGATTCAAAGATATCTATGTGAGCTCCATGAGCTATGTCAACATTTTCTTGAAAGATATCTGCGATTATTTGATGTTTACTTTTTTAAGGATAGTATTTGTAAGTTAAAGTGTGCGGGAACATTTTATTACATTTTAAATGTAATTCCTGATCCCGAGATGCTGTCCATATAAATCTGAACAAACCCAAGACATCGCTATCTATATTAGATCAACAAATCCTCTCACTCCCTGGGCTGGTGTTAAGAATAAGCAGCAAAAGTGAAATTCCTTGGTAATAAAACTTCTGTTTCTTGACAAGTATGATGTCAGGACATTTTTTTGCTAGGCTGCCTACACCTTTCAAAGTAGGTTACACTACACAGTACGATTATGTCTTCCTGTAACCTCTATTTCAAAAGCGCATGGTGTGTAAATAATACACTTTTCTAACAACTGTTTTAATGGTCACTATTTTTAAGGTCATCATCACGTGAAATTCAGAACTACGAAATGCTGAAAATCCAATTTTGCTTCAAAGGAAAGCATGTTTTCTTTCCCCCCCGCTTTTGGTTCTTTTATTCCTATTTCTTAAAACGGCAACCTCGATGAGAATTGGCATACTCATTCATCAAAGTTCATTTGTGCCAACATCAGGTTAAATCCTTTTTCTAAGTTTTAAAAAGCGGCATGGCGTTGGGCATACCTATGTAGGTATGCTATGGACTTCACAAATGATGACATTGCACTTTTCTCCTTGAAACCAGATAAATATGATCTTTTCAGGGCCAAAAGACACAAATTTATCTCTTCCTATTGCCCCCAGGTGACAGGATGAGATGCTGTGTCTCTTGGTTTCTGCAGGAAAAAAATACCACCCAATTACTGCCAACTAGAGCACCCCTGAAACGATTTCTAGATCTAGTCCCCCACCCAAATAACTATAGGTATATATGTGTGTGTATACACATATATGTACACACACATATATACCTATATACATTACATCCATTATATAACATCCATTATTTTGTATGATTATGACATGTTATTATAGACATTTGGAAAATTACAAAAAATTACAGTGGAAAAAAATTATTTCTAATTCTGCCCAGACAATCATGATTTGTATTTTGAGGTATAATAATCCTCTGCCAACCCCAGCATTGCTAACTGAAGTTTTGAGATGACACTGTTTTGGATCATTTGCCAACATTTAAAATCCACACCTATTTACTTATGTGGAATTCAGTTCAGGCTCCTTCAGAAAGTACAGAATGAGATGTTTAAACTCCACCCCTTTGATAGGAAAATAAAGGGAAGAGACATGCAAAAGTGTGATTTTTGTATAAAGATCTGGGAGGTATTTAAACTGCGGAAACATGTTAAAATGAAATGAAAGGGAAAGAGGATCAACGACAACAAGACAGGTTAAAAAATTCAAAATAGCACGCGCATAATTTATAATACAATTGCCTTTAGTAGATAAAGGGCATGAAAAATATTTCACTGGAAGATGAAGAAGGAAAATCAGGTGTTAAATAACTACCGAAGCAGATTTTTTTTTAACACTACAGATCCTTTTCAGTTTGTAACATTACTTTCTATGCTTTCAATATAAGGCATTTTACTATTTTCCAGTAAAAACCTTATTTCCCATTAACTGTCAATATAATTGCGGTTTTGTCTTTCATTAGACTCCTAGAAATTTTACTTCCATATTAATAAGGACTACCTACATACATCTTTATGGTCTTTTACATTTACATATTTATACTTTTTTTTTCTTTCACAAAAATGGAATAATAGTATTTTGTAACTTGCTTTTTCTCTAACAGCACAATATAGGTTTGTCTTCCATAACGCTGTATTTTCTTCTAAATAATTTTGCATGGCTGCCTAGATTCCTATCAATGAATGAGACATAACTTCTTAAAGCTTCTTGGATGTCTATAAGTGAACTTTCACAATACTCAAAAATATCATTAAAATATTTTGCCATTGCTATAAATGAAATAGTATATCTTATTGTTATATTATTTTGAATTTTTGACTACCAGGCATTTTAGAATACTTTTTATATGTTTATTTTCTAGTGATTTTCTTCTGTGAAGTGCCTTCTTAATATTTTCATGAAATTTTTTAATGGAAGCATTCTTTTCTAAGAGCTTTTAATATATGATAGTTTTTTTTTGTTTTGATTTTTCTTGAGTTGATCATTGCCTTTTAGATAATTTCAAAATTTTGGTTAAAACACAGGAGATTACTTTTGCATTCAGCCAAATCCACTAATCTTTTCTTCAGATTTTCTGTCATTATCATTATATAATTCAAACTGGTCTGGTCTTATTCATATATAAGTACAAATATCACATTCACATAATATTTTCATCAATACCCTTTAGATCTCTAAATTTCTTATGAGCTTCTTTAGAGATTTTTCTATGTGTATTCATGAAAAAAAAAAAAAATCTATGACTTAGAGCCATTATCTTTCCTTCTGAAAAGACTGAAGGAATCAGCTACTTTACTGGCTAATGATATTTGTACCTAGTTTTCTTATTCCTTCCAGGTAAATTATTTCCCAGAGAGCCTCTGATTTCCTACACAAATATGTCTCTGTTTGGCACAGACCAACAGATTTTCAGACATACTCTGACAAACTGAATATCTGTTCTGTCCAGCTGAGACCCCAGGGACATATAGGTATGTTCCACCCAGAGGTTAGGTACCCTTCCAAATGCCAGAGGGATTCTACCTTCCTACAAGGTGGGCAATTTATCTCGGTGTCTAAAATATTATTAACTAATATTCATTGTTCTGACTGATGGGGAATTGGAACATTTCTTTCTGAGTTTTCATATGGGAAAGTAGAGGTAAGAATAGCAGCCCACACTATCTTTTTGTATTCCAAACTCAGAAGTTTTCGCTCAAAGGAATTGTAGTATTTTTCAGTTGAAATTAAATCTCAAGCAATTGAAATATATAAAACTCAATACTATAATGTATGCTAAAATACATTCTTTTAGCCCAAAGAAAAATATAGTAGCAGATGGAACTTAGCATCTTCTTCAAGACAGATTGCAGGGTACCAGAAGGGTGAGTATCGTGGTAAACATAAAAGACCTATTTTTGTAGAATTTTCATGTCAGATATACATATAGCTTTAAAAGACTAATGTCTGTTTTAGGCAAAAAAAGAAATAATAATGTGTTGTGGGATCTATAACATATATAACAATAAAATATAATAAAACAAGAGAATAAAGGGTATCACCCAATATGATCTGGCTGATATTTAGTGAATGCTATACCTAACAAATACACATGAAACATTTATTAAAATGGACTTTAGACTGAGTACTAAAACATCTTAATAAATATGGAAGGCTTAAAATCATTCAGTTTATATCATCTGACCACAACGGTATTTGATTACACATTAACAGTGACGAAATATCTGAAAAAAATCCCTAAGCATTTAAAAATGTATCAAGACACCTCTATAGAAACCATGGATCCAAAAATAAGTCACAAGTAAGAAGTAGAAAATACTTTGGGTTGAATAATAATAAAGCCACAAAATTTGGTGGATGAAGTGGAGGCAGCACTTAGAAGAAAATTGTAACTTTCAATGCTTATATTACAAATTAAATAAGACGTAAAATCAATTATTTAAGCTTCCTCATTAAGAAACTGAAAAAGAAGTGAGAGATCCAAAGTGGCAGTGTAGATAACCACTGTGCTCCCTTCTGTGAACACACTAAAATTACAACTAAATTATAGAACACGCAACCTGGAGAACCATGTGAAGCCTGGCTGAACAGAAGATTTATAACTAAGGATATAAGAAGTCACGTTGAGACTGGTAGGAGGGGCGGAGACGCGAAACAGACCCCATACCTGCCTGCGTGGTCAGTGAGAATCAGGAGCGATATCTCGGCTACGAAGTTTCCCCCCAGAGGAGCGAGAGGCCACCAGCCCCACATTGGCCACCCCAGCCCAGAGTAATGAGGCCAGGAAGAGGAGCCCCCACGACACCTGGCTGTGGGGAAAAACAGTGGGGATTCTGACCATCCAGGTGGGACGGGAGGAGGTGGGAAACCCAGGTGTCTTTTTAAATTGCCCGCGCACAGAATTCCTCGCTCACAGGCTCTCACCTTGGGCTCCAATGTAGTGACGGTGACTGGGGGGGTTGTCGGAGGCACATGGGGAGTAGATTGAGGTGTGTGGCTGCAAGGCCAGGGCTGGTGGACAGTCAGCATTTTCCCTGTGAAGCGACCTCCGCCCAGGCAGCCGGCAGCCTGGTGCCATCTTTCTTGTGTTGAGCCCGCCCCCTACGCTTACGGCCAAATCGGAATCTGATTGGCCTGGTGAGCTCCGCTGAGAGCCCGCCCCACCCAACGCCCCCAATGCCGGAGGTACTTTCTCTGGAGCAGCCAGCCCCACACACATTGCACTCTTTCTTGGGAAACTATAGGAGTTTGCAGGCCCCAGGCAGGCAGGGACTGGCCTCCATGTGCTCTGAGACATTTGCTGAGTATCTCCAGGCTCAGCACTGGCACCAAAGTGGAGTTTACATTAACCTGGTGACCACAACTCTTCCCACTCTAGTGATTCTGAGACCCTTCCTCCCCCAACTTGTGTAACACACAAGGCTTTATCAGGGGCTGAACATTAAGGGAGACAGCAGGTGGCAGCAGGTCTTGGGGGTCCTGGCTTTTTCCGGAGCTACCCCAGGCCAGGTACAGGTGGCAGCTGTCCTGGATTTGCAGCATGGCCTCTCCCACGTGCCTCTAATTTTAGCACAGGCAGCGAACAACTGCAGATGGCTTTATAGCTCCTACCAGGTAGTCCTAGTCCAGGCACAGACAGTGGGTGACCAGAGCCCCTCCCAAGAGGAACTTACATACTTGGAGGTTGGCTTCAGACCACAGCAGAGAACCACCCAATTAGCCCCACAAGCAGCACACACAAAGGGTGGTCTCAACAGGCACCAGAGCCCACTGGGGTGAATCCCGCTCAGTGGGGTAAACTCCCCACACAGCAGCCCGCAAGCTTTGGACACGGCCAAACCCCACAGCCAGTCAGCCTGAAGTCCAATCCCCACTGATGTGCCAATAGCAACCAAGCCTCAACTATAACAGGAGGGCACATACAACCCACATAAGGGACACTCCTGGAGCACCCAGAGCTGGTGACCCCGGAGCCTGTGCCAGGGCCCCACAGGGCACCTACTGCATAAGGCCACCTGGCCAAGACTGGGAGATAGAGCAGATCTACCTCATACATAGAAACAAACACAGAGAGTCAGCCAAAATGAGGAAACAAAGAAATAGGTCCCGAATGAAAGAACAGGAGAAAACTCCAGAAAAAGAACTAAAGGAAATGGAGGCAAGCAACCTACCAGATACAGAGTTCAAAACAATGGTTAAGGGGATCTAGGGTACAGCATACGGAATATAGTCAATAATATTTTAATAAATATGTATGGTGTCAGATGAGTACTAGATTTGTTGGGGTGACAGACGGAAGGGGGTTTGGAGGGCAGGGTGGAAAAGGTGAAGGCATTAAGAAGTACAAATTGGTAGTTACAAAATAGTCATGGGGATGTAAAGCAAACAATAAGGGAACAGTCAATGTTACAGTAAAAACCATGTATAGTGCCATGTGGGTTCTAGACCAGTCAGGGGGATCACTTCTTAAATTATATAAACGTCTAAGCACTAAGCTGTACACCTGAAATTAATATAAAATAATACTGAATGTAAATAAATAAATAAATGATACAGAGAATTAAAAAAAAGAAATCAAAAAAGAGAAAGCAAATTAAACTCAAAGTAATTAAAGGGAAAAGAAAATAAGAGCAGAAATCAATGATATTGAAAACAAATAATGTGGAAAATTAACAAAGTCAAGTGCTAGTTTTTTGAAAACAAGAATATTGATATCAATTATCCCCAAACTGATCTATAGATTCAATGTGATCCCAATCAAAGTTCCAGAAAATTGATTTTGTAGAAATTGACAAGCTGATTCGAAAATGTATGTGTGCATTCAAAGGACACAGCCAGCCACCAAAACAATTTTGTAAAAGAAGATAAAGCTGGAGGAGGTCTACCACCCGATTTAAAGATTTATAAAGCTACAATAATCAAGGCATTGTGGCTTTGTCTTCAGGAATGACATGCAATGCAGATAACTTAAACCAAATGAGATATGCACAGTTAGATTTAGATATATGCAGGCAGTTGATTTTTGACCAATTCCAAAGAGGGAAGAGAAAAGTCTAATGGCTAGTGAACGGTGGATGTGGGATTTGAATTCAGGTCTAACTCTAAAGTGTGTTATCTTGAGCACTACACTCTCCTGCCTCTGGCTAGACGGTTGAAAAATGGATCTCAGAGCCAGACCTGAAGCCCGGAAGAAAAGCTTCTATGGGGAGTTGGTCTCAGGACCCACACTGGGACTATCAAGTTAAGAGCTTATAAATCTGAGTCATAAAATCAGGAAGGAATTGAGCATAATAAAATGTTTGACTTTTTTTTTAAAAAGTATATTTTGGTATATATAGTTTTTTTTTTAACATCCAAGTGTCTTAGTGTAAGAGGAGCCAGAGGAAGATAATGAAAATTTATAGCAAGTAAAGGATCGCAAATGGAAGTTAAAATATACAGTGCTCATTGTGACTAATTTAAACTGTGTAAAATGTCATTGATATTTTCTTTATTTCACGGGTACTTTTATGATTGTCTTTTACAGGACATAAAAATATTTTAAAGGCTTTCAGTTACAGGTTCATGTGCAACCTCTGTCCCTTCAACGTGTTTTTTCCTGTGAGTTAGTCCTTTCTCAGTTAGAATGGATCTTCCCACAGTCACTGGGGTTAGTTGTGTGGTGACTGTGGGGTGGCCATGCTGATCTACAGCCCCGGAAACCCCCTGCTGGGGGCACTGCCATCCACAGGAGCCCATGACACCACTGCACTGCCGCCTGCACCACTCTGTCAGCCACGAATCACGTAGGATGAAAAAGAGGGGGCAAGGCAGACAGAAGGCAAGCTGGCCTCCGTCGGGAGGACTACCGACCCCAAACACCCCGATTCACACACACTGGGGAGGTGAGAATATCACTCCTGGCAAGCCCGTGCTGGGAAGATCCCCAGTAAACATTCTTTTTCAAGGAAAGATTTGAATATGACTCAGGGTCTAGAAAGGAGAAATTGAGGCAAATGTTTCTTTCTGAGTCCACAGGCATTGAAAGATCTTGCAACTTTCGTGGTACGTGGTAAAAGCAAATTTGTAGAAATTCCACTGTGAACAAATCTTACCTTAGGAGAGACCCGCACTGATGGTTTATGGTAAATCAATAATTAATAATTTTTATTTTTAATAAAAATTTCCAATAACCCTGGGTCTGGTGAAGAAAGGAGGAAAATGTGGAGGAGTTAGAAACCCTGACTGCAAGAGGGAAAAAGGTGATTCTCACACAAGCAACATGTGATATTTGCTGTGTGTGCTGGGAAAGGTACGGGTTTAATGGAAGACTAAACACTAGCAAATAACAATGGGGTGGCATTCCTCTTACTCAGGGGTGACAACAGAATTACTGAGTTTGTGACCCCGTTGTACCTTTAGATCTGTATGAGCTGGAGAAACACCTGTTACGTAATTATATGGATCGGAATTTCTTTTTACTGGGATTAACAGCTAAAAAGGTCACATGGGAACTCTCCATGTTCTTATTTAGGAAATAGATGTGTGCGTGTGCGTGTGTGCGTGTGTGCGTGTGTGTGTGTGTGTGTGTTTGCCTGCGTGTCTTTAATAGCTGGGGTGTGGAGGAGTTTTAATTTTGGGGTGGTGTAGAAGTCAAAGATATTTATATATTAATAACATACACAGTAGAATATATGGTCTACATCTATAAACCGGTGGAAATACTTTCTAGCTGCTTCCAACCAGTTACCACTGATTCGCTGCTGCTGTAAAATTAAGAAAATAGCCTTATGTTTAAAAACATATAAAAAGGATCATTCATTGTAAAGATGAGAGACGGAGAAAAAATAACTTGTCTGTAATGCAGATTTATTAATAGTCATTCACTGATTTTCAGTGAAATACTCTTCATGTAACCTTGACTTTATTAAGGAGTCCTTAAGGTGCATTTGGAAGACAGATAATGAGTTTGGGGAATAGCCTTATCTACATCAAGCTAATCTTTAACAGCTTGGAAAGGATCTCGCATAAAGTTTTCCAATTTGAGTGACAGAAGCATGTTCAGATGAAACCATTTAAAACGTCCTTTTAATATGAAGACTTGACGATGTTTTTATAAGCATGCCTCATAGAGCAGTGGGAACATAAAATAAATAAGAAATATAGAAAACTATAGAGCTTTAATACTATTCTTGAGGGTCAAATGAATTGCTAGTTAAGAGAAGAAAGAATTCTACTGTCCGAGGCCTCTGAGTGGCACTTTGTATCTGGGTTAATAAAAGCAAGTCAGACGTCCCCAGGGGGAAAAAGTGTTTCATTCACGTTGGCTGTCTCCTTTAAAGGGAGGGACAATCTGAAGGGAGGGATTTTGAGTGGCATGCCATTGTCCAGGCTGCACATGCCACATTGTCAGGACTTCTATGGAGAGAAATCGGCAGGAACCTTTCTGACCCTTCGCAAGCCCAGAACTCTGTCTGTGTGGGTGTGTGTAAGAGGGCTGAGAGGCCAAAGAAAGAGGGATGAAAAGAAAACTAATTGAGAAGTATCTTTCTAACGAGACAGCTCATATTTACCCATGTGCAGGTTCCCAAGTTCAGATTTTTCTCCCTTAGTAAAAAATGTGAGTTTCCTTCTTTAGCATAAGAGTAGCCATGACGTAAGGAAATATTTCCCTCGCAGCTTCTATGCAAGAGTTACCTAACACTCGAAGCTGAAATAGGCTACAGTTTTCAAAGCTTTAAACATGTCCATTAGCTAAGCTTTTCATTCATGTTGTTTCTGATAACCTTAAGTCTTTCAGTTTGTTTGTTTGTTGATTGGTTTTGTTTTGCTTCCCCCCCCCTCCCCTCGACGTCCTCAGATTATTTCCCTCATCTGTTCAGTCCTTATAAATTTAGGATTTAACCAAAAGTATCTTCAGCCAAAGGTCATGACACAGGTTCAAACCAGGAAATTTTAGCACTTTTCAAGAATTCACTTTCTCCACCAATAAGGCACTCCCAAAACTTGCCTAAGAGATTTAAATACTTCCTTGCTATTTCAGCATTTATCCAGTTTTTTTCTCACTCTGCCATAAAATCATTGATTCATCTTAATAAGACCCTAACGGGTATTTGTAGATATCACTGAAGTCTTAAAAAGTCCCATTACTGATTTATCTGCAGTTGGTAAGATATGAGTATAATCATGAGAAAAACAAGAAGCGGTTCTTCTTACACTCAGAAAACTCAGTCTTGGGGTAAGAAAGCTGGGACTTAGGGATGTGTTTGAGCTTTTTCTTTTCTTTTTCCTTTTTCCTTTAAGAAGCAAGTGATAATTCATCTGCAAACACACCTTCCTTTGCTCTGTTGTCAATAGAAAAGTTGTTTTGCTAAATGGTTATCTGTCTGTAAGTCCTTGACCTGCTTGTAAACACATTTCGGCAGGAAAACCCTGAGCTGTGGCCTCGGGACTTTGCGTCAACAACAGGAGATAAAGTGACCACAACTTAACCTGCTGTGGCCTGGAGTGCCCTCTGCTGCCCCTTGACCGAGAACTCCCCTAATCTCTCTGCTGAAGGAACAGATTGTAGGACCGGCCGTTTACAAGGCCGGTCTGTACTGCTCTGTGGTTCGTGCTCTCACTCTCTCTCATGATTTTCTATCCCTGCCAGGGAGCCACTTGAAACCATCTTGCCATGAACTGCGGCTGAGGGAGTTCTATTGCTTGATAAAAGTTGGTCAGACCTGCAATTTTATGATTCTGAAAGACCGGGTACAAAAGTGAAAAGCAGAGGGTTAAATTGATTGATTGGTGTCGTATACGTGCCATGTGTGCCCACGCTGTTCCCGAGACATTTTGAGACTGACATTAAGTTTAAAAAACATCAAACATTACAATCATTGTGTGCAGGTGTGTGTACACGCGTGTACGTGTGCATATGTGTAATGCATTATGTTTAGCCTCATGCAAAATAATTTTCTCTCTCTGTTTCTATTCCTCTGTGTACCTTCCCCCTGTAGTGAAACTCACTAAAACTATCCATCCCTAAATCTCCCTCAGTTTTCTGTTTTTCTTTATGCTCTTTTCCTGTTTTACTTTCTTTTCTTCTTTTAAGGTACCCCTACTTTTTCAAAGTTAACTTTACACAGTAAAGCATAGCTTACATGTTTCTAAAATGTTCAGTTTCTAGTGGAATCCTATGTTGGTCCCATCTCCCAGCCAAGTCTATTGGTTTAACGGCTCTCTCATTTCTAATTTTCTCTTTCTTCTTAGAGTTTTTGCAGGATGGGTCCTCACTTCCTTCTACACCACCCTTTTCCACTGTGACTTTCTTAATTTCTCTCATCATGGCCTAAGTATTCTTTCTTACCTGATTTACAGATTCTGTTTGTTCAAAACTAGGTGTACACCAAGTTAACAAATATCTTTTGATGGGTGTTTGTAGAGATAATAAAAGAAAAATAACACTCAGGGTCTGTCCTTGACAGGTGTTTCAGTTTTGATAGATCTAAAGTGACAATCTCATTCATGAATGGAGTGCTTCATAAAGTATTTGCACATTAAAATCGATTAAAATTATGCATTCTGTGCGATTTTCGTGTTGTTTCTAAAATTAAATTGATAAACTCATTTATTCATTATCGTAATTTAACTAGAGGTTATCTGCTGTGGCTTTACGTTTATGCTTCACATCTCAAGCATGATTCTCCAAGTTATGGCATGAGCAAAAGCTTTTGGCATATTTTCAGTGGCTAAGGTCATTGTTCTCTAAACTGCGAAATGCTCAGAATTTCCACGTGATCTTAAATAAGGATTTTGCTTCACATGGGGCATATGTTTTACTTTTCGTATTTCCCTAAGGTGATTTAGTCCTTGCTTGAAGCGTAAGTAAATTAAGAAGGAAGGCCAAAAAGTTCTGTTCTGAATTTGTTAACGTGAATGAGTAAGTTGAATACTGATTCTTTAAATACCAGTTTTTCACATTTGTGATATACCTTTGATACTATCATCAACATCTGTCCTTTGTGAGGGAAATATAATTGGTAAAGACTTTTTATGAAATACAGCCAAAAATTGTACAGAAAACCGGACCTAAGAAAGAGACAGAGTTTAACGATTTATCACAAATGAGCATCCATATAAACCCCATCCACATCAAGAAAGAAAACATGAAAAGCATCCCCAAAACTGCCCCCCTCAATTATTACCTCCATAAGTAATCATTATCCTGGCATTTAAATAATCCCCTCCTCATTCCTTTATGCCACCTAAGCAAGCATCCTAAACATTGTGGCCTAAAATATTTTTTCCACTTTATATGAAGGGACTCAAACAGCATTTATTCTTTTGTGTCAGGTGTCGTTTGACCAACATTATCTTTGTGTGACTTATTCCTGGATGTATAAAGCTACAGTTTACTCACTGTTATCCCTGACTAGTATTTTACTGTATTAATATACCACAATGTACTTACTATGAATACATAGTTTAGGGGTTTCCAGATGTTTGCATGCCTTTGGTGAGATGTTCGTACAATTTTTCTTTCATTTCATTAATGTGGTGACTACAATGATTTCCTTAAATATTAAGCCCACCTTGAATAACTGAATTAGCCCAAATTAGTTGTCATGGGTTATCACGTTTATAGGTTGTTGCATTCAGTTTTCTAAAATGTCAGCATTCAGGTACTGTCAGTTTAGTTTCTTGTAGTCAGATTTTGGTAATGAGGTTATACTGTCCTTAAGACAAGGGCTGGAGAATAAGTTTCTTTTAATCTTCTGTGAAAGAGTGTAAGTAGGATTGGCATAAACTTTCTTGAAAATTTGATGGAATTCAGTATTGAAGCCATTGGACCTTGGTCTGCCTTTCTCGCTTCCTTAATTTCTTAATTTATCCCTCTCTTCCCATCCCCAGACTAATACAGTTGGAAAAATGAAGCCATTTTAAGCAATAGATCTACATAACCAGTGCGTCAATATTTGTCATTGAAAAAGACTCCACATTTCCTGCTGGTATCTATACCACGCTCTGAGCACACACTCAACTGTTGCTTTCATTTTGCAAGGGAAAAAAACCCCAAAAACTATTGCTAGGGTTGGAATTAGGTAGAAGAACAGTTTTCAAATGAAAGAGTGTGATGTTTTTACTTATTAAGTAGTGTCCCTTTTAAAACATGTCTACATATATGTATATTTCTATGCATTTATGTTTAAGCTACAGATAAGCCACAGGCCTTTAAGTGAAGTTGTGTTTGTAGATGAGAAGAGAAAACATATCATTAGCTCTTCAACTATGTGATTATATGGTCTTAGTATGACTCATGGTGAAACGTGACAGCTTGTACGAACACTAGTCACAGAAAGTAATGTGTAAAAGACACTTTTCTGTAATTGGTCCCAGGGCAAAGGGCTGACTGCTTGTATAAAAGCCTCCAGATATGCATTTGGTCTGACTTCTAATTAGTGAAGCAAAAAAGAGCTGAACTTTGGAAATTGTGATGAGTCCATGATCTTTTTTTCCTTTAAGGAAATAATCACTTTGCCCTTGAACTCCAAAAGGCCCTGAAATCAACCGATTCTCCTCTTAAACTCCTTAACAAGCATGGGGATTAGAGGCAAGCAGTGTAGAATGGTTCACATTAGATAAAAATGATAATGGACAATAGAAATTCACCTATGAATAAGCAAGTTCCTCTCACTGAAGATTTTTTTTTTTAAAACAAGATATTGTGATTCTCCTGTTGTAAAACCATGCGTAATGCAGATAAGTGATAAGACCACTAAAGAGAGTGAGGTTGAATGCAGAGTTCTACTTAAGAGCAGTTCTTTATAAAATGTTGTAAGTGGGAGAGTTCCAGTCAAGAAGGTGACATAGGTAAATGCTGTGCTTGCCTCCTGCCATGACCCCGTTAAAATTACAACTAAATTGTAGAACAATCAAGCTGGAGAACCATCTGAAGATTAGCTGAACAAGAGTCTGGTAATTAAGGCTATAAAGAAGAAGCCAATTTGAGACTGGTAGTAGATGCAGAGACCCGAAATGGCTGGTCCCACACCCACGAGTGGAGGTTTAAAATTGGGAGGGACATCTCAGCTATGGAGGTTCCCCCTCCAGGAGGGAGGGGTCCCTGCCTCACACTGGGCTCCCCAGCCCAGAGCATCCAAATTGGAAAGAAAAAAGTAAAACTGTCATTATTTGCAGGTGACAGGACACTATATCTAGAGAACCCTAAGGATTCCACCGAAAAAACTATTAGAACTGATAAATGAATTCAGTAAAGTAGCATGATACAAAATTCATATTCAGAAATTGGTTGCATTTTTATACACCAATAACAAACTATCAGAAAGTGAGATTAAGAAAACAATTCCATCTATAAATGCATCCAAAAAACAAAAAAAACAAACAAAAAAAAACAACCTAGAAATAAATTTCACCAAGGAAGTAAAATACCTGTACTCAGAAAATTATAAGATATTGAAAAATACTGAAGAAGATACAAATAAATGGAAGTATATACTGTGCCCATGGATAGGAAGAATTAACATCATTAAAATATCCATCCTACCCAAAGCAATCAATAGATTCAGTGCAATCCCTGTCAAAGTACCAATGGCAATTTTCATAGAACTAGAACAAATAATCCTAAAATTTATATGGAACCACAAAAGACCCCGAATAGCCATAGCAATATTAAGAAAGCAGAACAAAATTGGAGGTATCACACACGCTACCTGATATCAAACTATAGTACAAGTCTATAGTAATCAAAACGGCACGGTATTGGCATAAAAACAGACACATAGATCAATGGAACAGAATAGAGAGCCCAGAAATACATCCATGCCTATATGATCATTTAATCTATAACAAAGGAGGCAAGAATGTACAGTACATTCTTGCCTCCTTTGTAGTTACAGTGTAGTCATGGGGATGTAGAGTACAGCACAGGAAATGTAGTCAATGGGGTAAAGACAGTCTCTTCAATAAATGGTGTTGGAAAAACTGTACAGATACATGCAAAAAAATGAAACTGGATGACTTTCTCACACCACACACAAGAATAAACTCAAAATGAAGACTGAAATGTAAGACCTGCAACCATAAAACTCCTAGAAGAAAACACAGGCAGTAAAACCTTTGACATTGCTCTTAGTAATATTTCTTTTTCCGACATAGCAACTTGGGCAAGAGAAACAAAAGAATAAATAAACAAATGGTACTACATCAAACTAAAAAAGTTTTTGCATAGCAAAGGAAACCATCAACAAAATGAAAGACAACTTACTGAATGGGAGAAGATATTTGCCAATGATACATCTTATAAAGGGTTAATACCCAAAATTTATAAAGAATACAACTCAATACCAAAAAAAACACACAAATAGTTCCATTAAAAAAATGGGCAGAGGACCTGAATAGACATTTCTCCAAAGAGTACATACAGATGGCCAACAGACATATGAAAAGGTGCTCAACCTCACCAATCATCAGAGAAATGCAAATTAAAACCACAACGAGATATCACCTCACCTGTCAGAATGGCTATCATCAATATATCAACAAATAAGTGTTGGCGAGGATGCGGAGAAAAGGGAACCCTTATGCACTGCTGGTGGGATTGCAATTTGGTGCAGCCACTATGGAAAACAGTATGGAGGTTCCTCAAAAAATTAAAAATAGAACTGCCTTATGACCCAGCAATTCTACTTTTGGATATTTACCCAAAGAAATCCAAAACACTAATTCGAAAAGATATATGCACCCTTATGCTCACTGCACCCTTATTTACAATAGCCAAGATATGGAAGCAGCCTATGTGCCTATCAAGAGACAACTGGATAAAGAAAAAGTGGTACATATATACAATGGAATATTACTCGGCCATAAAAAAGATTTTTTGCAACAACATGGATGGCCCTAGAGAATATTACGCTAAGTGAAATAAGTCAGACAGTGAAAGACAAATACCATATGACCTGACTGATACGTGAAATCTAAACAACAAAATAAATGAACGAACAAAACAGAAACAGTCTCATAGATACAGAGAACTCATGGTTGCCAGAGGGGAGGAGGGTTGGGGGCTGCATGAAAAAAGGTGAAGGGATTCAGAAGTACACGTTGGTAGTTACAGTGTAGTCACGGGGATGTAGAGTACAGCACAGGGAATGTAGTCAATGATACGGTAATAATTCTGCACAGGGTCAGGTGGGTACCAGGCTAAATGGGAGGTTCACTTTGTATATTATATAAATGTCTAATCACTACACTATACACCTGAAACAAATACAATATTGAATGTCAACTGTAATTGAAAAAATACATAAAATGTTGTAAGTGGTAATAGTGTTAATCAAATCAAGTATATCATAAAGGTAAAATATAATTAAAATTGCTGCTTATATATTTATTTCTCTTATTAAATCAGTGCAACTCTATCATTTCTTTACGTTGTAAAGAAATAAAATTGTGAATGAAAAATCGTCACCCACAACCTTCCCAGGTCAAGTCCAGAAACGTCTACACGCATTAGAACCTGTTCTTAACTATATCAGGAAGTAAATAAAACTACATCCAAGAGATCTCTTTGTACTTGATCCGTTTTGCCTGAGATTCTGTTGATCTCTGCATGTGATTATTTTGCTGACTATTGATGTCATTCCCATCCCTTAAACGCAGTTTGACTTACTCTCATTCACCTTGACGGGAGATATGTCCTGCACACAGTCGGAGGACATGGAGTGAATTACCTCTCCCTCTGCCACCCACGCCCACGGAGAGAATAAAGTGTAATGGAGCAAAGAAGAAGATGGCGAGAAGGAAGGATGGGCCAGTGAAATACAGCAGGTTTGGGAAAAGGATACAGACTTTGTGATGAATATTCAAGTTCCGATCTCACTGACATCAAATTTTATCCTCTCTTCCTGAGATCGGGATGGACCTCACCACACTTGGCTTGGAGCAGGAGTCTCATATGAAGTGATACTAAATACCAGAGATGAAAACATCCTTAAATTTTCTGCATTATGAGACCTTAGATGTCCAACTTAGGACTGGAAGACACGCTGTAGGCTTCATAATTGCTAATAGCATAGATCCCTCTGGCTTCTCCAGTCTCTCTGCTCTTTTTCTCCCCTCTTGATCACATATTGTCCTTAACACTTGTTTGGATTTCATTGCTATTTAGATGGATTGATATGCTCATCAACTTCAGAGTGAATCGGAAGCCTAGTTGATTACGTTTTTTAACTCTGTGGAAGCTTCTAGTACAGAAGTTCAGCCAATATGCACAGAGCATATGCTGTGTTCCAAGCACGGTGCTCGTGGCTAAGGTTGCAGCGATGAGCAGGGTACAGTCGCTGCTCTCGCGACCGTCGCTGACTTAGGGCAAGACGGGGTGTCGCGTAGGTACAAGGCCTGCCGTGGTGGATGTGAAGGGCATTGGTATTTATTATGCGAGTGTACAGGTCTGTGGCAAAGTTTAAAGGGGGCAGATGAAAATCAGCTCCAGTCAATCACTGCTGTGTAGGATTACTAGGCAATCGCACCAGCTCTTCTGACATTTGGGAAAGGTGGCCTACTTTATAAGAAATGGTAAAAATAATTTCAGCTGGTTCAATTGTTGTAAACATATTTTCACAAACTATGTTTTGTGCCCTTTGTTACATACCCTGTTTCCCCGAAAATAACATCTAGCTGGACAATCAGCTCTAATGTGTCTTTTGGAGTAAAAATTAACATAAGACAGGGTATTAGATTAGATTAGATTAGATTACATATGATCTGGTCTTATGTTATAGTAAAATAAGACCGGGTCTTATATTAATGTTTGCTCCAAAAGACGCTGATGGTCTGGCTAGGTCTTATTTTCGGGGAAACACAGTAGCTTGTCCATCAATTCAACTTCACCTCCTTGCGCTATCGCTGTCTGTAATTGGAATCCTTTTCATATCAATGTACAGTTATTCCTCATCAATGGACCTTCCCAACAATAATGTTTTATATTTGAGCAGGGAGCTTCCTAGCTTATTAGTCAGGATAGGCTAGGCTCTAATGCAATAACAATGAACCCCATGATGTCAGTGACTTACACCAATAAAAACGTGCTTCTCACTTCTATTACGCATTCATTGTTTAGGCTGCAACTGTCGGGCTGTCTTCTCCTTGGGCCCCCGCTGACAGGGCAACCTCTATCTAGAACATTAGTGGCCATCGAGACTAAGAGAGAAGAAGCACAACTGGCTTTTAAAATTTCTGCTTGAAATTGACACCCAACAGTTCCAAACACCTTTCCTTGGCCAATGCAAGTGATTTGGCCAAGGATTGGGGCGGGATACTCAAGGAGTATTCCTTATCCACTGGGGTGAGAGGAAATGGGAATTCAGCAGCGGTAATATTACTGAAAAAGTATTTGCAATCTGTTTAGTGTAATTGGGGAGCTATTGTTTGGGGGGAGCTGCTGGTTTAGGTTCCTGGAAATGCATCTCTGTGCCCTCATGGTAGACGTTCTTTGCTTTAGAAAACCACCAAGTATGGCCATTTAGTGAAGAAAGTGAAAGCTAACATCTAGCTCTTGTTCTAGGAGAAAACTGAGATCCTCTGAAATTTGAATAAAGTTGTTGGACAAATGTGTCCATTTATGTTAAGTGTACTACTTCGTAAGGTGAATCAGAGGCGTCTTTAACCCTTGTCAGAGGTTGAAAAATGATAAAAAAGAAAGAGGTCACTCCATTTACATGGAGTCATTTCAGACTCAGGGCCCTAGAGCAGGAAAGGAAAGTCTTGTGCCAAATGAGTAGCCAGTCTCTTTAGCTTCTGTAGTGAGAGGGAAATTCTGTCTCCCAGCAAGGTGTGAGTTTGGAAGGAAGGTCAGCCAAGAATAAATTAAAAAATTTTTTAAATCATAAAAGGCAAACGTCCACACAAGCAGCATCCTTCTTTACTGAGGCTGAAGGAAGTCAAAATCAACTTCAGAGTCAAGTGCTCCTATTGGGAAACAAAACTCCCTTGATTTGAATACTTGCTCTGTGACCTTGGCAAATAATTTAACCTTTGTACCTCAGGAAATAGCTGAGACTGCCTGGCTGTCGAGGTGTGTTACTATTATTATATAACGTGAGATGGGTCCATATCCTCGTGTGAAGCAAGGATACCTCATGTGATTGGAGAGTCAATTTCTATTGGAAGAAGAGACTATGTTTCTTCTATTATGGGGGCCTTGTAGAAAATTGGGTGTTTTCAGCATATGCAACAGGGTCCCCAGTTATTTTTCAATTCCACCTAGATTTTTCTGTAGGCAGCACATAAAAGACATCTATCGAACTGCCCAATCAATGCACGTTTATTATGGCTTACCCAAGTGTTTAATAAACCCATGCCTGTCCTGGGCATAGCTTTAAATACTTCACGGACTGTAACAAAGCTGCTCTTCTCAGCCAACGTGGCCTTATAAACTATAATTAAGCACGAATTACAGGCTCTACCGGTCAGATAGGAGAAAGCAGGGTCCATGATGCAACCTCCAGAACAAATGTTTGAAGGAGATACTTGTTGTTTGGAAAATGTTATAAAATACACAAGATGAAACATGGGAATAAAAAAAGTGGAAGGTAAGTGTCCTTTTCCTCTACTCCTCCCGCCTGATTTCTATGACGTGGCCACTGACCTAATCCATCACTTTTCTGTTTTATGAAAAGTCATGATAACAGGAACATAATTTCCAAAGCGATGACAATTTTTTCACAGTCAGTAAAATTATGATACCTTATGAATAATGATAAAACAGAGTGATATATTTTTAAAAGCTCTTACTATTTGAGAGAACTCAATGTTAAAAGAGTCCCGTTCATGAAAAATTAGTTTGAAAATCACTCTTTGGTGGGCGGACATCTTTTAAACATTCAACATGCCTTTCTATGAGATATTTTCATTGCAGGGGACGATATGATTTGAGAAGCAGAGATGTGTGGCTTATTTGGAGCACACGCACACGCGTCCACACACACACTTTGCAGGGCCACCTGCATAGCCTTGCAGGCAGCTTGCAAACATCTCTGTGATCTCACCCTGCTACTTGTCAGGAAGGGTGTCTCGGCCACGGCCATGTGCATACTTTACAGGAGCTTAGCATAGAAAGGACATATTTAACAGTTTATAACTGTCTTGGTGACAGCAAGTTCTAATTTAAAACTCCTGTGTAATACTTGTTAGGAAGTTTTAATATCAAAAGGCCAGCCAAGGTCTTCCATGAAAAATTTCTAGACAGTGAAAGAAACTAATCCTTTTTAGTGATGTTTGGCTTCTCCTCGGCAGTAGGCGATCTTGATTTCATATTTTATATCCATGGTTTGTTAATGAAATTTCCTCCCTTTAAAGAGCAACGAGAAAAAGAAAAAGAAAAAGAAAAAGAAAAAGAAAGCAATACTCTATAATAAATAGTTGAAGTGACGTTTATGTAGAATGCCCATATTACTGCTAAAATTTTAGAGCGCTTTTAAGGGTTTTGCTTTCTCGGGACACTTCTGCTGATTATATTCTTTTCTACCATGATGAGATGTCCGGTTGTCACTGGGACACTTTGTAGATTTGCATCTTTTGTAAAAGGATTAGCATGGTGTCATCCTCTTAGCTCTTCTCCCCAGTCTACATGGGTCACCTTACTCTCACACCTGTATCTGTAAGGAATCCCAGTGCTTATTACAATAACCTTGCGGGTATAGTCACAGGTGGGGACAAGTAGCTGTCTCCCAGTGATCAAATCTTGCTTGGCAAAAGGCCAGCCATCTAGTTTTCTTGGGGCGTACTGGCTTGCACATCACAAGAATTATGAAATGTCAGAGCCTCTTTCCAACAGTGGCTTTCTGGGAATATCTTTGTCTCTCTACACATAACAAGTGTGTATATATATATATATATATATATATATATATATATATATATATATATATATACTGAAACAGAAGCGTATGTGTATGTGTGAATAAATTGTGAATATGTGTGAATAAAACTGGGTTGGCATGCACAGACAATATTGTAGTGAGATTTTCTTGTTAAAAGTTATTATTATGATTCCTACATGAACTTGTGAAAATGGCCTACGACATAGAAAACTATTTTCCAGAATATTGATTATTTCTGCAGTAATCTCAAATGACATGATATCTTGTTGAATATTAATCTTCTCTAAAGTGAATTACCTGGGCTAATATAACAGGAGTATTAATAGGTTGATATCTATAGAGTACTTTTAGATCATTGGCTAGAAAGCAGCCATTATTAAGAAACATGATATATTAATTGTTCTTTTATCATTTATATGACATGCTATTTTTAATAGTAAGGCATGCCTCTCTGATTTCTTTATCTATTTTTGTCCTTGTGAATTGTATGCATTTTTTTAATAAGGTGTCTCCGTCTCTGGCAAGCATTGTGTGCATGTGTGGGGGTTGGAGGGGTGAAAGGCTTGCTGAGAAACAAAAAGGAGTAGCAAATAAATAAATAACATCTGATGTGTATGGGACACTTTAATGTTTTAGACAATGTATTTGACATCATGTTAGTTCAACGGACGGCATCCATTGATACGATTATCATTTTCTTTCTTTCTCAATCTAATGAAAAATGGGAATAATTTTTAATACTAATGAGTTTGTGTTCAAAAACGTTATTGATTTCTTTCAGCGAAGACATTGCATTTTTTTATAATTCATGCTTTACTAAGATTTATTAACAAATAGAGTAGGAAATGGATTTTCCAGACGCCTATTAGTGGGTGGATGGCAGGCCAGGAGGAGCACATGGCCTCGTGAAGCTTGTGTTAGGAGACACCTTGATCATGGTTTCATTCTAGTGATGGGTAGTGTGCATCTGAGAAACGAAATGCAAGTCTCTTGGCTGGTGTCTTCACTACTGACCATGTCATACGTGTTAGCGGTTTCTATTGCTGAAACCCACCATGGCTGTGGTTCCCCATGGCAGTAGACAAACTCCAGCCTCTGGGGCCAGGCAGTGCCCTCTCCTCCCTCACACACATGCTTTTCTACCCTTTCTCTCCTGAGCCTGCCCTGGCCACACCACTCCCTGTGTGTGACTCCACCATATGTAACTAAAAGACTTCAGAATCAGAGACATGTTTCTTCACATAAAGACACCAGTGGCGATGGAACCCCCTCGATTGCGGCACTGAGCACCCTCTATACCTTCCTCTCAGGGTGGCAAAACACAGATGGCGCAGTTCCTGACTCGAGGTCATTTTTTCCACTGTTGGGACTTGCAGGTCATAGAGAACAAAGAGAGGGCATTCTCACCTAGTGTCTCAAAGCCTTCATGGCCGGGACCCGTCACAGCTTTCCACCATTCCCTTCCATCATTCCCAGCCTAATGCTGTTCTTCTAGATACACTTCCTACTCCTGTTCTATGAGGTATCTTTACTTCTCTGCAGGTGGACTAAAGGCTGCTTTCCGCTGCCCTTTCCTCACCAACTTCTCTGAGGTCTCAGAAGCCACCCCTGGTGACTCCGGCGTGATCACTCTTTCCACAGAGCTTTCCCAGAACTCACTGTGGCAGCGAGCTGTCACTTGGCTGTTGGGAATTCCTGTGGTTCTGACCTGCTGCTTTTCCAGGTTACCCGCGTCCCTTCCCGGCCTGCTCGGTTGAGACCCCTGCGTGTGCTAGTAACGGAAGCACCCAGCCTGTGGTAACGGCCAACTGGGCTTAAGTTACTAAATAACGGATTGAGGCGAGGAGCAAGAAGGAATTAACATTGTTGAATACGTATCATGTCCCAGCGATATCATTAAACATTTCACTTAGGCCCTTTATTACATTCTCAGAACCCTGTGGGTCGGGGAGCTTCCTCCTAATTTATAAAGGAGGCTTAAGTTTGGTACCTTGCCTGGGGTCAGCCCACTAGTAAGGGGTGGTCTGCACACTCCAATCTGTGCACCTGCCTTTCTCCCCATGGGATCACTGCACAGATTAAATCATGCCCCAAATAGTAATTCGTCCACCATTGCTTACAGTCAATCCGACATGGAGCAGCCAGAAGAACTTTGGGAAAATATAAAATAGATAACAACATTCTCAGATGCAAAAACCCATCAACGGCTACATGCCACACTTAGAATAAAATCCAAACTCCTTCACCCAGACTAAAGGATTAGAATTTTGGGGCTCCTGTCTGACCTCCCCTCCAGCTCCAGCCATGGCGGACTGTGTACTAGTCTTATAACATATCAGGTTGGCCTCTCCCTCCCCCCCCTCCCTCCCTCCAATTCATTGCCTAGGTTTCTCCGTCACTTCATGAAGATCCATTACCTCTTCAGAGAGGACATCCTGGCTATAAACAGACCCTTCCTTCTTTTTATCTCTATCCCATCACCCTGCCTCGATTTTCTTCTAGGAATTTTATTACTACTGATACCACTTTATGTACATATTTGATAGTTCGTTTGTTTTCATGCTGGCATATGAAGTTCAGGGACTCTGTACATCATATTTCCTTCTATGTCCTTACCTAGAACAGTGTCTGGCAGTTAGCTGGTTCTCAATACGTCATTCAATTAAATTGGATTGCTCATTTTTATAGACCGAAGGAAGAGAGCCATGTGGGGTTCACAGAACCATGTAGTTGGAACATTCAATCAGGACATATGGTCTAAGGAAGTGTAGTTAGTTTCATTTAATAGGAGAGAAGTTTCGAAATGGATTCTCTATGGAAAAACCTAAGATCTAAGGTGGCTTTCATTGGTCAGCCCCCTTGCATGGGGAATAGATGTCACATTGCAATTCATCCAGGTGCACTTGTGTCAGCATATAAGGTAAGAAGCCGCATTCTAAAAGGAAACTAACATGTTGAATAATAAACAGTCATTGTTCTGTGTACTTTATACACGTTGCCTCATTCGGCTTCCCAGAGGTGTATGTTCTCCTCCCCGCTCTACAGACAAATCAAGGGCCTCAGGGTGGAAGAGCTTGTCTACGGCGGGAACTGCAGAGGTTGGTGGAGTTGACATTTCTGCGCAAGACTTTCGGCCCCTGTACGAAATTCCACATCTGATCCAAACTAGCTCATCCCTTTATCAGGTGCCCCTGCTCTGTTCACGTTCCCTAAAGTTACACCCTCTTCCTAGGCCTGCTCTTTCCACCCACCCACCCCCCAATACCAGCACAAAAAGGTACACACACAACAAAGCAACCTCAAATCGATGGAGGACAGCCAGGGATTTGGGGCTGAGGTTTCCTGTGCCAAGTGCTGCCCCGCTAAGCTGGGAATAGAACGCCTCCTTTTGGCTTCCGTAAAGCTTCGAGACAAATCTCAAACCAGATACACTCCTTTTAATCCTATTGTTACTGCCAAAGTAAAGAAAGGACGTGCTTTGAAAATGAGGACTCTAAGAAGCTATAAGTCGGATACACAAAACACACACTTAGAGCGATTCCCAATGGGGTTAATGCATGATCTCTGCTAACCACACTTCCTCCTGCCCGTTTTCCCCTTCCTGTGCAGCAATAAGTAAATAAATGAACCAACAAGCAACATTCTACTCTGTTTTCTTTTGAGAGGATAATATAACCTAAAAGTTGAGTTGTTTCTTTTTCTCTTTCCTTTTTTTTTTTTTTTTTTTGTGTCCTGAGGGAAGCAAGTGTACCTCCTGTGAGTCGGAACTGGGAGGCAGTCCCTTTACATATATTATTTTATTTATCTTGATCATAGCCCCTTCAAGGCAGGCATTAATGACAAAGGGACTGCAATGCAGAGAGATGGGTTTATTTAAAATCAAACAGCTAGGAAGTAGCTCAACTGGGATTTGAATTCAAATTGGATGATTCCAACACCCAATTTTTTTCCCCACTTTTTTCTATGCAGTTAGCTCAGTTGGTTAGAGTTTGGTGCTCATAACACCAAGGTTGCTGGTTCGATCCCAGCATGGGCCACTGTGAGCTGTGCCCTCCTTAAAAAAAAAAAAAAAAAAAAAAAAAAAGGGAATACATAAAGACGTGTGTGTAGGTTAGGCAGAGAAAGTTGACTGCCATTGATTATGATTGTAATGAGAGATCAGGGTTAGAAAAATGGCAGTGAGTAATAAAGATGGCTGCACTGGGCACAGATGGCAATAACATGATTCGTGTTGAGATGACACGTACTTGTTGGGAGGTGGGTATCTTTGCATTTTACCTGCTTCCTGACACACTCCTGACACAATCACGCAATAATCTGCCCACCAGGAAGCAGCAAGTGTGCAATTCTATGCCCTCTGGCTGGGAGAGGGGACTTCCTGGTGAGCAAAGCTAATAAGCAGACGAATTAGTGCTTTTTATCAGCAGGAGTTCTGGACCCCTTCGTTTCTGAGGTGACACCACCAAATACCAGCTCAATCATGTCAGTGCTGTGACAACCCTTTGTCTACACATTGACACAGGGTTTCTAGGGAGAAACCTGGAAAGAAGCAAATATGAAATAAATGTTTATCAAAGCACATGTGAGAACAAAATACTTGATTCTTTCTTACTCAGAATTCCCTGAGGTAAGCTGAGCAATGGGACCGAAACTGTGAAGAAAGTTGAGAAATTGGTTAATGCGGTTGCACAACTGCCAAAACCTACACACCTCCCACCACAGAACCAAGCAGCCACCAACAACGCAATTCTCCTTCCAAATGGCCTCCATGGAATGTCAAGTACATGGAAGACATGGAAAACCCAAGCCCGATGTCCAGCCCTGAATGTACCCCGGTCCAGACCGACAACTTGAGGACATAACACACAGATTCACTTCTATGAGGGCTATTCACGCATTGAAAAAAAAAACCAACCCATTTTCTGTTCCTGTATTTCTGAGGAGATGAATAAATTCGGGCGTGAGCTTGCGTCTCATCTCTGGCACAGAGAACCCAGTGCAAAGGTCTGGCAGGGGAAACTTTAGAGCCCAGTCTTTTCCTCCCTCATCTTCTTGCAATATGCTTCCCTAGGCTACAACTTTCAAACCTGATTTGATGCCATCATTTGTGATAACTGCTGAATCTGAATGATTTCTTGGATTGAAGTCTCACCTTCTTAATGCCCAATGTGGAGATGCTAAAATGACAACCCTCGGGTCAGATATTAAAATGTACAACCATTCCTACTCCTGTAATGCTTGGTTGATAAGCAGTTACTGTCCTGAAAGCCAGTCATTGGAGTTGAAAGATAAATATTATTCCATATCTTATTGAATAAAATATATTATATCACAGGTGATGGAGACAGATTGACTCAATAAATTCTAATAGTGTATCCTGAGAAATAGTGGCAATAAAAATGCTGATGACTTGACACAGGGAGAATATTGAATGTCATTAACATGCTATTTCCTCTGTTCTGATCTCTCTGTCATGTTCTTCACACTGTTAAAATCTCTATCGGCGGATTTTTCTTTGCTTTAGCGGCGTGAGAAAACAGGGCTTTTATTTTTTTTTAGGGCTTTAAATTATCCACTACTTGACTGGTTGCAGAAATGATGTGGTAGTCTAAACGCAGGATATTAATAGCGGATTTTATATGCAGTATCAGCAGCCTGTAGCTGAGCGTGCAGCAGATATGGTAGATGCTACTCAATACCGCTGCTGGGTTTAACCACCAAGTTTTGTCCAAACTCTCATTTTTGCTAATTTTTATGAACCGAAGTGGTCTGAAATAAAGAGTCAGAATTTACTATTTGGACTTTGCTTTAAAAGAGGTTAGTTACAGGGATCTTACTTCAGGAGAGGCAGTAAGGTACAAGTAATGAACATTTCAAGTTTGTTTGAATCCCAATTCTTTTATGATTGTTTGGGATGGCTAATGCACACATATACCACATGCAAACAGAATTCAGCTTTGGAGTCACAGCCCCTAAATTGATATACAAGGTGAGTATTATGTTAGGAGAGTGCTAACTAGCTGTTGATTAACAACTGGTTAACAACTGGAGTGAGTCCCTGACATGGGAACATTTCACAAGTTTCTACAAAACGTGGTCTGACCCCAATTATTCCCAGTCTCCTCTCCAGAGTCCTGGATGACATAGCCCCTTCAATTGTCCACAAATACTCCAAACTGAAAATATCTTAAACTGAAATCATCTTTCTCTACCACACCTATTCCTCATCCTGTCTTCTTTATTTCAGTGAGTGACACCACTACCTAATCTGTGCCCCAAACCAGACTTTCACATCCATCTTTGTCTTCTTCTTCACGCATACCCTCCACAAGCAAGCAATTATCAAGGCGTAGGTTTTCTTTCCTTAAAATGTTTAGAGTCCTTCTAAGTTCTCCAAATCCCAACTGTTCCTGGTTTAGTTCAAGTCATTATCTTCTTGCCCTCAGATTGTCCTAATAACCTCTTAAACTCTTCATCCAGTATGCGCCCCTGCCACCCACCTAACCTCTCACTGGTTCTCCACATTGTGATAAATCTGATGAGGCCTTATTTCAGTGCAAATCCCTTTAGTGGTTCCCCTCCATCTTTAGTAGCTTATCCCAGGCATCCAAAAGCCCCAAATACTTCTTGTCTTGAAAGGCAGTAAGGGGTCTGTTTTAATTTCTACTTTAAATCAATAAGTAAACTATCAAAATATTTCCTCTTCAAAAGTGGAATGCTTTGAAGGTCTCCAAAGGTCACTTGAAAGTCAAGCATGTCTGGTATTGCTGGGTCCCAGAAAGCCCGGCTCGTGAGCTATCACCCACCCCCTTCCCATCACGTGGATACCCTGGGATGCTTTGGTAGTGACAGAGGGCAGGTGAGTTATTTTTTATTCTTAAACTGATTTACTTTGTCCACAGTGGACTATTGGTTAAAGAAAGGAAGCCTAGAACATGGATGTTCAAATATGAGTTAATAAGCAGTATGGAAATTGTGCAATGAGCTTCAACGGTTCTGTGAAGCTTTATTCATCCAATCATAATATGTATAAACTGTAGCAAGATGCCTCTAGTAGCCAAAAGATGTCTCAGAACTGAAAGTTAGAAAAGGAAAATACAGTGAAAAAGATTTTATGTGTCCTTTCTGAATTTGTCTTTTAACTTATTGGTAATAAAATAGTCTATCTGCCCCCAGAGCATTTTATTCGAGGCATAGTGGCTACGAATAGCATCCTGAAGTTTGTAGCTGAGAAACAAATTATAACATTTATAAAATAAATTAACCAGTTGTGTTTATGTGTGCATGAGGGGGAGGGGGGGAGGGAGAGATTTTTTGATACCAAAAAATGCCAATTAGTCCATGAAATCAATTTTTATGTACTACTTATGTTGTAATAAATAGGTCACTTTCAATCTACATTTTAATATACATTCAGTATATAAACCATATGTGGTTTGTCATCTTGGAAATAATTTTTCCCATTATTAATTTTCAGGTAAATAATAAGAGTGGCATTTCTCACGAGAGAACCAGTATCTGCCTTTATACATAATTACCGTTAGTGATAATTATAATAGCATTTTTCTGTGTCCTTTTTGGCCAGGGCCGCAATGGTTGAGAAAGAATATAATAAGTATTCCAAGAACCCTCGCAGCCTACAAGGTGGAGCTGGGCCAGCATAGCAGGCTGTGCCTGAAACTTGCTCTGCCAGAATTATTGATCACCCACCATAAGAGTAGAGATTGAGGAGACAGAGGTATTTTTCTCCTCTTTGAGTGAGTGGCCTGTTTCTTAGAAGCTGATGGTGTCTCACCACCACCTGGAGAAGTCAGAAGACAAAGTCAGGGATACTTTGGAACTGCTGCAAACTTCTAAGGTGGCACTGGTTTCTGAAGGATCAAATGTGGGCCGTTTGGGAGGAATCTGCTGGTACCTTTGAAAAGAGGACCCCCTGGAGAGGAGGAGGGCCATTGTACTTCCTGAGCTAGCGCTGCTCTCATGACTAAAGAGAGCTACAAAACCCCAGGCCCTGCCTGATGTGGCACCTAAGAGAGAGGCTTCCGGAGAGGTATGGGCTGCAGGCAACACCTTCTTCCTGTGTCTACATGCTTTCCCGCCAGTCCTACTGATGGCATCGAAAGGGTATTGGATCCTGGTCCTAGTTACCAAGGAAGAGTTACCCCTCTTATCATTTCACATTGTTTAATTCATAACTAATTATAATTTATCTTTTATTGGGGGACTATCCCACGTTTTAACAGCCATGAAGAACTTTTTTCTGTTCATTGATTCCTTTCCTTTCCTTCCTTCCTTCCTTCCTTCCTTCCTTCCTTCCTTCCTTCCTTCCTTCCTTCCTTCCCTTCCTTCTTTCCTTCCCTTCCCTTCCCTTCCCTTCCCTTCCCTTCCCTTCCCTTCCCTTCCCTCCTTCCCTCCTTCCCTCCTTCCCTCCTTCCTTCCTCAACACATCTACTTCTTTTGTTGCCATCATTTGCAAAGGATGTCCCTCTATATACGTCTGTCAGGAGAGTTTCCAGGTAGGTATTTTAGGAATGAGGTTCTACGTCAGAATCGAGCTGCTGAGTTTGGCCAGAGTACCCGAAGCTTGTTTTCTTGTTTCCACAAATTGCATCCTCCTCTTTTCACAATAAAGGATACAGTCACTTAAACTTTTCCAGTCAGGCTCTTCTTCTCCACAATGACATTCTTCATGCCTGGCGTGGGGGGTAGAGAACGCTTTCTTTTCCCTCCCCACAGCGCATGGTCCCAGCTGGGTGGCTCCCTTCATGAATATGCATGAAATCAGATATGACATTGCCCTGCTCCCATTAATAATCTTGTCATCTGACTTGTGCTCCAGTCCACGGCTGCTCAGAGCAAATGTAGCCTGAAGGAAAACAAGACGAAACCACACCAAACAAAAGGACCATATCTTTCCGTGTACTTTTTTTTTATTTGACTGGGATTAAGTATTCCAACATTTGGGCAAGGGCTTCTGAGGGGAGCAGAGGAGGGGCAGGAGGAAGAGGGAGCCTGCCCGGCTGAGAACAGAAGTCAGCCCCTGTGAATGGCCCGGCTTGTTGGGAGCCTGAAGCGGTGGGTGTAATGGCATGCGAAGTGACCTTGAATATAGCACTGTGGGCAGCCCCAGCTTTTTTGTCAAAGAAGCATTTGCAGTGGAGGTTTGGGTTTCAGGCCTCCCTGTCATCAATCATCTCAGCCCATTCTTCTCTCTGACAGCTCAGTACAAGGCCTGACATTTGACACCCAAGACCCCAGGACTTACGCACAGACACAAGCTGAGGCCCTGAGGGAGGGAGGAGGGGAGGAGGGAAGAAAAAAGGCTGCTAACTTTTTTTTTTTTTTTAAGCAGTAAACTGAGGAATATACCAAACAAATTCTAACTGTCAGAGGAACTGGTTCTACAGCATCGCACTGAGTTTTGCTGTTGTTTTCTGATTTTTTCAGGCACTCGGGTTGCGTAGAATAGATCTGGAAGGACAGATTGGGCACCTAGCTGAGTCTGGCTGCTCACTTTCCATTTGGCCAGATTGCATCCAACCTCAGCATTCAAGGATGGAGGGCAGACAAGAGGGTTATCACTTGCTGGACAATGGCTCATGACATTGTGACCTGAGTGTCATCACATCATCATCCTGTCACCTCAGAGTAAGGCCACCCTCAGGGTACTTTACCTTTGGAAAAATTGAAAAAAATAAAAGAGAAGGATCATAACTCAGTTTCAAATATGAGCTCACCGAAGTTCAGGGTCAACTAATGCAAGTGTCTCAGGGATCAAATAATGGTAATTGGTGTTAAGACGAATTAGGTAATTTATGGTTCTAACATGGAAAGAGTCTAAAAGGTTTACAACATGCAAGTCCCAGGATTTCAGGGGTGAAGGTCCAGGAGGCTTTGCCTCAAGTCCCTATTCATCTATGGCAAGTTTAACTGAGTGCCAAGCCCTGAGCTTGTGAGGCCAAGGGTGGGTGATTAAATTCTTACCCAAGTCTGCGACCTGACAGACCCATCGATCAAGTATGTTTTGACACTGACTATATGCCCAGCACTGTCCTAGTGGCACAGAAAATGCAAATGTTCTAAGAGATGGTCCCAGCCCACACAGGCACCACTGTCTCGTTGGCGAGATAAAGCATACATTGATAAGATCGTGCAGGATGCGAAAAACAAATGTGTTGTGATACATCAACTAGGGTGTCTCCAGGATTACTCAGCACATCGTTCATTCTGGAAGCGTGCATCCCATACACACACTCGAAAAATCACATGGTTCTTCCCACTGGAAATATGGAAAATATTTGGGGGGGGGTGTTTAGGAAATAGAAAAGCTTTCTATGAATATTTAACAAGATAGGCTTAGAAATACAGAGTTCAATATTAGAGATGATTCAGAAAAATTGACCAAACATATAATATCAGCAGTGAGTAGGGGGGCTGAATTAGAACTGAGTTTTATTTTTAATTCATTTCCCAATTCAACCTATAATGAACAGATATACCTTTTTAATTAATAAACTGATGTTACAAATATAAAATAACAGGGCGCTTCAATGGCAACCTGGAATCATATACCAACCACTTTCATTTCATTCTGTAGTTTTTCTCTCAATGTGGAAGTCCACTAAGAGCTTCTCACTGCCCTCCCACAAGTAGTTAATGTTCATGCTTCCACAAGAGCAAAGGCGGATCAGCCTCTGAGCTTGACTGAGGCCATTTCTAGTAGATCAGAGTTCCCACAATGCCCTAGGCTCTAACATAACACTGACAAGCTGAATTAAAAATGGGAGTAATTTCTCCATCTTGCTCACTCAACTGTGAGCTCCTTGAGGGCCAGACCCCAACTTTGTCTTGAAGCGTCTTATGAATTTTTATATCTTCTGGGGATAGGTCCTTGCCTTGCCAAAGGAGGTACTCAATATCCTACTGAAGGATAAATGAATAAGTATCTTCAATGTCTCCTTAGACAAGCTTCATCATTGTATTGGGGTGTTAATGGGGGCACCTTTAGACAGGCACACATTTACTAGTCATCAAGCTTTGTTTTCTTATCACCTTTGTCAGCAAACAAACATGTTCTCCTGATTTTTCATGAAATTCTTGTCAGAATGGACTGATAAAAAATTGCCAGACTCTTTTTCTCCCACTGAAAATTGCCTGTGTTTTGTTTTTGTTTTTTTCAGGTTCCTTCAGAGAATTTGCTCTTCCTTTCCCTTTTTCCGTGTGTTACCTATTCGTTTTACGTGCCTTTCTTGTCTTTTTAGGCCTTCAAATCTCTGAGGAAAGAGAGTACTGTTAATTCTTCAAAATAAAGTGCCATTTATAGTGACATATACACTTAACGTTTCAGATGGTTGGTTCTTGTCCAAAGTGGTCTGTTTTCAAGTTATTTTATTTACTTTTTGAAGTATTTGGCTATTCCATTAGGGTATTCATCTATGCTTGGAGAAATCTGTGGTACTTTTACCTAGTAGCATGTTTCTTCTTCCCCTGGAAATTTCCACCCACTGCTGTCAAGAATTCTGAGTCCAACTGATGGCTTTTCACCCCCACTTTGGTCAAGAAGTACAGAATCTGCAATATTGTGAAATGAAAGGTCTTAATCTGGAGGGAAATCCTTTGATCCATAAAATAAGACTTATGTTTAGCCATGAGCTTTTGAAAGAGAGTATGCTTTGTTTTGTGCAAAAGATCCCAGTCAGAAGTTTGAAAATGTCACACAGGGGAGAGGATTAGTTTTAACATAAATAGAATGGGGCCATTGAAGGCCAACTCAAGACAAGTGATTGGTTTTGTTTTAAAACTGAGATGTTTCCTACTATTGTAAAAAAAAAAAAAATGGAACTACACACGTTTGTAATTAACAATGTTGACTATGCTAATTTTGACACTTTCAAACTGTGGTGTCAGCTGTCCCAGGGCATATAGGATGAAGAACGTATTGCTGTGTGGAGGAATTCTGTGGCTGTTTTCCCCCTCTAGGTTCACCCTGTGTCACCACAGAATTAGAATTCGAGAGATGAGCCTCTATTTCTAATCATGTTGGTATTTCCCATGTAGCTTCTTAGTCAGCTCCTCGGATTCTTCACACAAAACTATAAAAGGTCATCAATTATAGGGACCTTATGTAAATACTGGGCTGTTTTGTGATTCTATTCTGAGCAACGTTTATATACATCTGCTCAAATAAATTAATTTTCTTGTCCCAAATGACTCATTTGGTGGAACTAGAGGTTCTCATGCCAATGCAAATAGAGAAGGGGAAAGAGGGCACAGGGAAATGGGGAGGAAGGGAATTTATTTTATAATCTACTAATTTATGAGTGCTGGCACATCATTTCTAAATGGAAAAGCACTAAAAAATATTTACATGGAGTAGAAAAAGACAGAGAACCCCGAATCTCGTCTTTCCATGTGGAATACAACCATCTTGAGGGTAGAAGTATGGATTCAGATATGCCTGTGTTCCAGTCTTATTTGCACTATTTTCTGGCTTGAGAATGTGATTCACTGGAGTTAATTTCTCAGAGCCTTATTTTCTACATATAAAAAATCATAATATGGGTTTTTCAAACTGTGATAACTGGCAAGTAAATTGTGTGGTGTTTTCACCTTCTTTAAACACCAGTGCCATCTCCACACATATTAGGTACTCCATTGTGGATGATGAAAGACTTCCAGACTTTTCTCAGTCATGTTACAGGCTAAGGTGAGCCTGACAAATTCTTGAAACTCTACCTGAGGCCCAGAGTCACGAGCATATGGGTTTTAATAGTAATTCCTTTCCTTCCAAGAACAAAAGTTGCTTTACAAAGCTTTTACCATGTTTCCATCAACCCATTGCAATGGGTCTTACAGATTGTTCCAGAATTACATTTGCTCCCTATCACTTGTTTGATACCAGAGAACATCCTCCCTGGGCATCTGTCCCCTCTAACCTTCAGCTAGCACCATGTATTCTATTTTTGTGATATTCAGTGGTACTGTCATTTCATGGGTTCTTCCTATCAAATCTTATCGTCAGCCAGTTAACATGGCTTGGGATTTCTATACCTCTGGATAGGACCTTTCTATGGTATGGGTGTTCTTCTTTTCTCTCCAGCTCGTGCCCATCCTTTTCTTCAAAATTTAGTTCATCTTTCTTCATCCAAGAATTCTTCCGGTACTGAACACACCTCCTTTGACTTGCTTCTTCATTTTGTGTTCTTAATGTTTATTCAGAATGGACGTGTTCATGTTTTTGAGACTTCTTTTCTCTGGCCATTTCTTATAGCTTTTCTTTCTTTTCTACCAAGAGTGAAAATTCTTTCAGAGATGGCATTAAAAATGTTTTAATTTGTATTAATTATATTGCCTAGCAGAATTCCTTATATATGATGAAAGTTTTAATAATTGCTTCTTCAATAAAATTATGATTAATTAAATGCCACTACAGACACCCCATTAGCTATTACTATTCTTTTTATATAAATTCCATCTAATCTATCTCCCTTCTCTAGATAGATAGATTCATTGATTGGGATATAAGCACTGATGGTCATCGATTGGTATTTTTAATTATATCATAGCAACACCCATTGAAATAAAGATTTACTTGTAGTTGTCCTATTCCTTGGTTCTAGAATGGTCTTGGTACATATAAACCCATAGTAAAACCATGGACATTCATTTGCGCAATGTACTACCAGGACTTCAAGTTTTACACCTTTGTCATTTTCAAATTCCAGTGCTACAAGCTTCACTGTATCATGTGCTTCTCCGAACTTGTCCAACAAGACCTTGGTCCAAGTTCAAGAAATAAAATGAAGGCACATCATTCCATTTGCAGCCTTAAAATTCTTGAAACCACATTGTTATCATGTCGATTCATGAGTGACTCGATTTCCACCCTACTAAGTAAAACAGGCAAGTGGCTAATTTACACTGGGGCATCTGATCTTTGAGTCCTACAATACAGTGTGCGTACATTGAAGCAGCGGGATAGTGAAATCTACCTTACTGCATCATGGAGAGGCGAGAACATCCTGTGGGCTTTAAAAGGGAGGTGGGGGCCGAAGAAATCAGTAGAGCAGAGGATTAGAGGTACAGGTACTGGAGCTACAATCCCACGTGCTTATTGGGAGGAACCAACGGCTTATGGACACAACGTGCTCCTATAGCATCTGCCAGACTCGGGCTTTTACTCCAACAGTGTTATTATTTTTTATGACTGTTACTATGAATTGATCAGGCGGATGGTCTGTCTGCTTTTGCTGTGTGTTAGCCCACTCTGGGTCAAGCCACAGTCCAGCGTATGTTTATTTGGCCAGCGCAGCTGCCCAGCTTCCGCCTACATGTTCTTGAGTCCCACCTGCGTAGCTGGGTGTGAAGGAGGATGGCAAACTTGAAGGGGAAGAAGACACGGCCCCTGAGCATTCAGCAGAGTATATTCCCCATGCCTACTCCGCCTACCCCATGAGATGAAAGAGACGGGTTCTCAAGCCGTTCTTCAGGCTGACTAATTTATATGTATATCGGGGATTCAGCTGGAGGAATTTTTTCTAAAGGTGCTGGGGGAAAATATGACGCTCTCACATTCCCAGTGGTGTTGCCACATTCGTTTGACTAGCGCGTTCATCCTTTAGTACTTTCATGGACTGACATGAGGGAGGAATTCGCATGTCATGGATGATAAGATCTCAGTGTTGCCAAAGGACTCTATTCAGACATGCATGTTGGTGGGTTGATAACTTATTCGGGATTGCGGAGGACTCAAAGATAGACATTTCGCCTTTTATCTCCATCTCTCTGCTCCCTGCATACTAAAGATAGTGCAAAACAGCCAGATACAGCTTAACTAACCCACGCAGAAAAGAGAGACTTCTGCTAGCCCACTGCAAGGGCTGCAAAATGAAAGGAACAAGGTGTCACGCAGCCTAATGACAAAATGAATTAAACATGTTTATGCACCTAACTTGAGCTGTCTGTGAATGCATTTTTAAAGCTCGAACTGAGTAATAATTTAGCATAAAATAAATGGAATCTAGACATTTTTGCTGCAGTCTGGGGTGGGGTGGGGGTGATAAAAAAAGAAAATAGTGAGATTGCAATGAAAAAACAGACGTTAACTCATAGGAATATTGTCATATTTGTTGACATGTATTTTGAAGTGAAGAAAGAAACAATGAGAACTAACTTAAACAATGGCTCTAATAGGCATTAAAACAGAGAACAGTCTAATCGCCCGTGCCTTCTCAGCTAGGTAAGAGTGCAGGACTCTGTTAGATACTGTACAAAGCAATATTAATCTTTTTTGCAACACTAATCATTGAGTATTTATCCTTTATTCAAATAGTCTATTTCCTCTCTCAACTACCTGTGGGTGGTAGTGACGTGGGATCATGTAAGATTCTGTTCAAAATACACTTAAAATACGCAAGATGAAGTTGGCCGGGGAAAATAGTAATCCAATTATTTTAGGTGAGGAAAATCACAATAACTGATGAGATCAGAAAACTAAAACCCAAAAGTGACATTTTGGTCAAAATTTCCTACTCACTTTTTGTATTCTGTTAGAATCTGCAACTATGTTAATAATATGTATAAAAAATGTTATTATATAAATGGGAATTTAATATATTAGGAGAAAAGTAAACCTTCTAGTGGCCATTGCTATTTAAAGACATTGGGAGAATATGTAACCAAGATGATAAAAAATGGTCCATTGGCTTGGAAGATTTCAACCGATTTTTATTTTGTACTTTCCAGTTTTTCCCTAGGTTTTCTAAATAGTCTAAAGTTAGCATGTATTTTTATAACCAAGAGAAAATAAAGTGTAAGTGCGTTTTAAGAATTATTTGCTATATTAAAACCAATCATTTATATGACCCTTATGCTCCCAATGATATTTTAACCCAATATTCTACTTAACGTCCTCCTATGCTCCTTTTAAACTGTTTGAAACAAAGAAATACTATATTTGAAAAAGTCTGCCTCACAGAGATCCCATTTAGGAAAATACATAGTGTTTTTCATGGCCAAGAGGATCAGAGAATTCCAAACAGAGTATGGACCAAACAGAGTATGAAGACCTTACTAAGTCCTTCATACCGTATGCATTTTTATCACTCAGAAATGGGTTCTCATTTCTTCAAAGAAATGTATCATTCAGTAGCTCTAAGTAGAGTACTAGAGATCACTAATACATGTAAGGGAAAATAATACACATGTAACAGTAGGCGATCTGGTCACGCTTTTTAAAGGGTTTATGCTGGTGTTAGGAAATATCGGAGCCATGCCTAACACCCCTCCTGCTTTCAGTTCACTTTTATAATATCTTTGTACCTCGTCTACATCATAAGAAGTGGAAAACAAGTGTTCCGTCTATTGATCAATACAGAGAACTAATCCAAGAATTTCAGGAACCATGTAGAGTTGTGTAATCTCATGTACTCTCTCACCCAAGCTAAGATAGGAAAGTTCACTTTTCACCTTTGGGCCAAGTAGAACCAGATGTCCTCTAATGGAAAGTTCCTTCACTTCACCTATTGGACCACCTCTCATTTTCCAGATGGGCCTAAGTGGCCTTTCCTGCATTTTCCAGTCCAGCAGAGAGTGAGTTCTGATCGGTCTGGAGCTCCATTGAAACCCTTGAGTGCACAGGGCACCTCACTAACCCAAGAGCTATTTAAAAATAAATGATAACTGTGAATGCACTTTTTATAGTAAGGCCATATGCTTTGAATATATAAATCTAGAATATTTATATATGGGCTGCCATTGCACAGAAGTCATAACCTCCTATGAGAAAGCTTGAGGGGCTATGCTTGCAGCTTTTGGCTGCAACAGTTTGTACAGAAATGTGTTGCAGCTTGAAAGGAAATAGCTCATTTTTTACATGACAACCCCTGCACATCTCCAAAATCTGAAAGAACGTTGGACACGCAAAGTCAAAGTGGCTTTAGAAAGAATCCAGGGTCTAATTATAACCCTGATAAGTGAACAGAGCCATGCTGGGGGATGTGTTGTTGATGATTTGTTTATTTATAAATTGACGTCGGGGTAAAATCCTGGGTGATATGACCCACGCAAACACATAAGAAGACAATGTTAGTCACGCAGAAGTCAACTGATTTGAAGAGAGTTGGCTAATAGTCATTGATCCACCAAGTTTTTTCTTTAATTTTTCAAATGAATGTGTGAGCTTGAACATAGCAACAGTGTTCAATGTTTTAGTTTCTTCTTTAATGTGGAAGTTCACTAAATATATAACTATATTATTAGAAATTATTCCCCTATATACTTATTCCTATTTACTAATCACTATTATTACATGTTTGTTTATATTTATCAATACACAGAATTTGAATGTATCAAAATATGCTAACTTCAAAGAAAATATCCTTTCCTGGATAAAACATGTATAGATATGAATTACATGGGAATTTCTTCGATGTTTCCAGTAAGATCCCACTGCTTTTCATTTCCATCGTTAGTGATGTCAGGATGAAAATAGCCATGCGCTATGGTCAACTTCACGTCTAATGAATTGTATCCGTAAATTTACACTTCCCTAATACCGCTGGCTATAGATTTGAGCCTGATAAATGTGACACCATTGGAGGTCCATTAAAAATGTGGCCCACATTAAATGCATCTGTTAGGTAATACTTGGTTAATTGACAGCTAATTGTACCTTGTTTTAAATTGTTGACTGAAAAATAATATCGAGTAGCTCTTCCATCACCCAAAAGGATTTATTCGGGAAAAGGAAAAAGAAAAAGGAAAGAAAAGGGCTGCAACCCAGCACATGCAGACATGGCAAGCCATCCATCCTGGCCTGTGTGCCAAGATGGAGGGTATTTGAGGCAGGGGGGCAGGAAGTTAGAACCACAGAGTTCCCCTAGGTGTTCTCATGAACTTCCCTAAGCCCCAGCTCCTCCCATAGATGCCCTCTGCCTGATCAGTTTCCTTAAAGTCCCATTTCATCTTGATCAAAATCTTTTTTGCCTATGATTGAACAAGAAAGAGAGCAAACCACACTTGGATAAACTCTGGTTTTCAGTAGCTCATTAATAAATATTGTTCATTGAAATATGTTAGAGTTTGCTATCCACTAAGGCAATCAGCCACTTGAGTTCAACTAGAGTGTCCACGTGGCTGATTCCCAAATATAAATCTCCAGCTGCCATATTGTTAGTGAGTTGTTGGAATTTCACTGGGAGAGAGACATTTCTAAACGGGTATTTCCCTAGCCTTGCAATGTCATCATGTCTCTTCTAAGCTTTGCCTCCTCTTCTGTGAAAGTCACCACCGCTGCTTTCTGCCTTCAGATCTTTGAATCATCACTGGTTGGTTGCTCCCTCCCCCTCCTCTTCCTCCACTTGCCATGAGTTGTAAACTATGTCTCTTCTGCCTTTGCGGTTCTTCTTATGCCCATCTTTCCCTCTCTATCACCATTTAAGATGTCAGTACGTACTGCACAGATGTCAATAACTTTCCAGGGGGTCTGCACGCCCACCCTCTCCTCTGACCTTAGCCCACTCTAGCACAACTACACATTAATATTTCCTTTAGCATATAGTTGGTACGCACACGATCTCTGTTTCAAACCATCTGGGGTTCTCAAAGTTAAACTTCTAGAATAAGCTTTTCCATATTTTGGCTCCAAACTTCTTTTCTGAGGAGTTCTGCTTTTAGCTCTGATGTGTAAAGAGCTTGGAAATACTCCCTTCCTGACAACAAGAAAAAGCCGGACAAGCTAAAAAAAAAAAAAAAAAAAATCAACAACTTTTTTTTAGCTGCATCAGAGAACTCATGTGGCAAAGCCAACTGCCGCTCTGACATCTGAAGATGTAGAAACATTGAAAGGGATACAGCAACAGGGATCTGTGTGCCAGGGGCAGAAACCTCTGGGTCTGTAAACTGAAGAAAACGAAAATGGTCGTGTTGATGTATTGCTGGGGGCGGAGTGTGGGTTAGTGTGAGATGGAAAAACTCTGGGAGGCTACAGCCACATCTTGGGGGTCTTTCTTTCCAGAAATCCTGTGAGGATCTAAGAAAGACCTGTCAATAGCTCTGGCAGGGGAAGAGTAAATCATGTGAAACATGTCCAGACCCCTTTCCATAGCACTTTCACTCTCTAGGACATCCTTTTAAAATGTTATGTGTAAATTATGGTATTAACAAAGCATTATTTACCTTTGTGGCTCCCCAAGTTCTTATTACCTTGAGCCATTCTTCATCCCCATTCCATAAACAAGCTGCTGGATCCTAGGAACCATTACAAGCAAGCAAGCAGTGTGAGGCAGAACACACAAAGACTTTCTAGAAATTGGGGGAGAATCTTCACATTTTGCACAGAGCCCAAAAGAATAAATCCTAATTTTCATCTTTGGACTTACTCTATTCCTATTTTAAATACAGTATACAGTAATGTTTAAAAAGAAAGAAAAAGAAAGAAAGAAACCAAAACACAAACGGCAATCTCTCTAAACTCTACCCCCAAATCAACTGAAACACATGGATTCAATTGAATTAATTTAAGTGAGTAGATATATCCTATCTGTAAGCATTGAGAAGTAATAATTTCTCTCTCAGGTTAAAAATTAGGCCAGTAGGAAAATTAAAACCTCGTCTATTACATTCTGTTAAAGATTTTAAAACTATTTTATAAAGTGTGTTGGCTGAAATGTGTTTCTAGAATAACTAAATAAAATATTGTCTTTATACTAAATTTTAACTTTTTAATGGCTATGAATGATAGTTTCTCTTATTGCATCTAAGTAGATTGCAGGTGTAATTATTTTGCCCCTTGCTATGGTTCTTCCAGAAAACGTGAGTATGTGAATAGTGGCATGACCCATGGAAGCTTCCTCCCAGAGTCCAGAGGGCCCCAGATCCATAGCTCTCAAAAGACAGATATGATGTATTTTTAGACCAACGCATCAAGACTTAAGAAAGCAAAGATGGACGATAAAGAACCCTATTGATAAAGAACCCTATTGATAAAGAACCCTGTTTCTGCTACAGGTATTGTCTGTTAATTGTTGGGACAATTTATCTATAGTTAAGCGACGAAAATACTTTTTGGCTAATGTGCCATTTGTTTTGAAAGATACACCAATAGTGTCAAATTACAGCTTTTCAAATGCAAAAAAAGTACTGTTTATATAACTCCATTCAGTACACTTTCCCCCTTCTTAACAGGTCGTTACATTTCAAGCATTTCTTTTAGCAAAAATGCTTTCTTCTTCCTTTTTAATCCCAGCATAATCAGCAGGAACTTAAATAACTTTATTATTTGCATTTCAAATTGTATCTGAAGAGAGACACTGAAGTCAGTTTCAGAAAACACAGCTATGAAAAGGAATCCACGAGGAAACCAGTTTTACCTGGTCCATTTCTTTACCATTAATTTTTAATCTCTTACACTCAATGTAGTCCCCAAAGTGTGCATTTCTATTTTTCTTTGAATTTCAAAAAGAATGAATAAATTCTGAAGTGAAGTGGAGTGTGTGGACTCATGCACATTCTTCCACAGACAGAAAATAAACACTAGGTGCTTATTTGAGGACAAATAGATTGATACAGCTACTCATCTCAAAAATGCTAACTTTATCTGTGCACAGCAGATGCACAGTGTGGGTGCCTGGGAACAAGGGTACAGGGTGGGTACAAATGCTCTCAGCCATCTCCTGTATTAGGAAAGCCTCCCGAGGCAGCTCAATTGATACCACCACGATGTCAAGAGAAAATACCACATTTTTCTCTTTCACAGATTTTTTAGTCAAACTCTACTTTTCTTCTTGATATCCTAGATATCTTTAGGGCAGCGTTTTTCAAATTTTAATGTGTATATGATTTAGTGATCTTGTTCAATGAATTCTCTGAGTCAGTAGGTCTGGGGTGGATGGAGTCTAAGAATTCACATGTCTCACGAGCTCCTAGTAGGTAATGCTGAAACTGAGCTTCTTAGGACCAAATACAAGCTGTAGGGTTTTAGAGGCCTACTCTATGCATTTAAGAGGAGTTTACTCACACATACATTATTATAAACTGTTGTTTTGTAGTAAATAGCATTTTTTGTCTATTTTGATCCATAATAAAGTTTGCAATGACATTCTCATTTTTATTTTGGTAGCTTTTCATACTATGTAGATAAAAAGAAATGGCTGTGTTTCCTTTGGTGACTCAGAAAATTTTGTTTTTATTTTTGCAATAAATTAGATTGCGTCTCTTTGTAGGGAATCAGACTTGGAGTCCCCAAAGCTAAGTGCTGTATTTTCCAAGAGAATGATAATTGTTTTCCATAGAGGCAAAAATTGCTTTTGGCTTTGTTTCTGCACATTGCCCTAGCTCACCTCATCCACCATTACACGTGGAGAACACAGGCTCTTTAGCAAGTAGTCATGTGTTGATTTCAGAGCCAACACCTTACCATATTAATAACATATTAACGATACAAAAACAAATAAGGCATCATCCCTGATATTGGAGAGAGAAGATGTATCCAAATAATTTCAATGGCTGCTGAAACGTTGAGAGAAATGTGTAGACTATTCTGTGGGAGAGATTTGGAAAGTTTCCGGAAGACATGGCCAGGAGTGAGCACAGCTCAGAGAGCCCAGGAGGAGTTGTCTGTCTAGACAGAGTTGTCAGTGACATTGAAAAGGAAAGCCATGTGGTACTCGAGAAGTTTACATATGAAAGTTTGGCTTGTTTGAGGTAGTGCAAGCCATTTGGTACTGATGGGCGAATATAAGTTGTAAAGCAGGAAAAAAGGTGAAAGGTAGAAAAAGAACAGATGACGGAAATTGTTAGGCAGGTTCAAGAATGTATATTTTATTGTGGCAAAAATAGAGTCACTGATGATTTTAAGTAGGGTAATGATGTGATAAGATTCTTTTTCCCATAGGTCCTTTATCTGCCTTCACTCCAAAGTTATGCAGAACGGAACTCTTCCACAAAATGTAAGTTCCTACGATAGCCCTTTCAGAGTTTAGTGTTTGTTTGTTAGACTTTTCATGGAATTTTTTTTGAACCATGATTCTATGGCACAAAAAAATTCTAGTTTTGCCTCAGTTGTTATAAATCTTTTAACAAATGAACTGCAACCAACAATTATACTACCTACTACCTTCCTTTTCATGTATTTTGCTTATGGGGTTTTCAGGGGGGAAAAAAATCTAAGTGTTAACTCATGGAAGTTACTGAAACCCTGTCCTAAACCCTATACTTTCACCCATGATCTCTTTAAACCGTGTTTCTGCCAAGTTATATTTTGATAGGTCATTGTCTTTGGAACAAATCATAGAGCTTCTGATATGTCTCCTTTAAATGTGTAGGTTTTCATTTCACTTGGGTGAATACCTAGTAGTGAGATGTAATAATTTATGTTTAATTTCATAAGAAACAGCTAAAAATGTTCTGAAATCTACTTCCTCTGATTATTAATATATCCACGAGAACTTTCTTTAAATTAGTGTTTGCATTTTATGCTTTTCATCCTTTACTCTTAACCTATCTCCATCATTATATTTAAAGTGAGTTTCTTTTAAACAACATCTTTTATTTTTTCTTTTTACCCCAGTATGAAAATCTCTGTCTTTTAATTGGTTGTTTAGCTCACTTCCATGTTACGTAATGAGTGGAACAGTTGGAGTTAGGTCCATTGTCTTATTGTTTTGGTATTTTCCCACTCTGGTTTTTGCTCCTCTGTTTCTCATTTCCTACCTTATTTTGGCCAGTTTGTTCACATAACATGGACCCCCTTTCCTGTTTCTTTTCTCTAACTTGATTCGTTTTTCTTTTTTTTCCGCTCACGGTTTTAGCTTCCCTATCCATCAGTTATTTCATCCAAAGGAGCATGAAGTCATGAGAGTAATTTATATGGATATTTATTCTCTTTTCAGTAGGGGATCCAAATACAAAAGGCATCTTGTTTACTTATCTTAAAGAAGTGGACTTCAAAGCCACTTACAGGAATATATTCTCTAATTACGGACTTCCATCTCAGCATGCGCACTCATTTCCTACCCAAGTCATCAGGATTTGCCTCAGTGTCTGCTAAGTTCTTCCTACTTCAGTTGTCTAAAAAAGGGTGAAATACTGAGGGCTTTTCCTAGAGAAATATTTAGAATTGCTTAATATATTTTATTTTAGGAGGCTTAAGGATCAATATACCATTTTGAATTAATTTTCATAGAGTGCTAAAGATTTTCCATCATATATTTCTTATGTTAATATTTATTTTTGCTAATGTGGTCCAAAGGTTGTGCTAGAAACGTAATTTGGATACTCTTATCCATCATGCTAAGAGTGATACAAGAGAACACATTTTTTGCTACTGAAATTAAAATGTCTTATTATAGGGTATTTATGCTATGGATGTTCTTAGTAAAGTGGAATTTTTATATTATGTCATTAAAATGAATATTAAAATGGTACAATGGCAAAATATAGATTTCCATATTTCTTTGGCATAGAAAGATTCTAATGCCGAGTAGAAATGGATACAGTAGAAAGATCTGAATTGAAGCTTTTGATTTAATTGAGGGCCATGTGAATTTAAAAAGACCTATTTAAAATGTCCTTAATTATTTCACTAATTAAAATGATTAAAGAAATAGAATGGAGTTTCTACACACTGTTACTATCTTATTTTTTCCCAAATATTGTATTTGTAAATAAAATCGAACAGCTGATTGCTCAGTTTGGACACAAAAGAGTCTAGCTATTATACCTTACTTTCTCACTCTCAGAAATTTTTGACGTATCTTATTGGCTGGCTAGCATCTGTTCCTCTTCCTTTCTGGCAAGAAGGTTCCAGATTACTTTGAGGAGACCAGTGCTCATTGGTATGGTGTGACCTGGTTCCTCTCTAGGGAGGTTGTTCTCAAACTTGAAGTATTCCAGAAATGCCTGACGTCCTTGTGAAAGCACAGATTGCTAGGTTCTACGCCGAGTTTCTGATTCAGGAGATCTGAGGTGGGACTTGAGAATTTGCATTTCTAGTGAGTTCTCAGGTATTACGGATGCTGCAAGCCCAGGGATAACACTTGAAGAAGCACTGTCTAGGGTAAATCACTTTATTTTCTCAGGCCTGGGCAGTGGATTCCTCCTGAACCATCTGCAAACCATCACAGCCTGTGTCACTGTACTACCCTCCATGCTGAATCAGTAACACAGAACTATAAACCTCGAGTGTGGTATTACAGTGTTGAAATATGGGTAGGCGGTTGGTTAGAAGCCAAAGCATAGTCAGTTATGTATTATAGTCTGATTCACAATAACAACTGACATAAGCCAGTGTGCAATGGGATAAGCAATGCATTCCCATCTCTGTTAAGGAGACGGATCTGACGGCCCTCTGTTTGTCCCGCTAACATTACTTCACTAAAGTTTTCCTTGATCTATCCCTTTACCAAGCCAGGTTATACATCACTTCTTATTGTTCTTAAGACAGTCTGTGGGCATATCTATCATTGACCTTGGCCCATTTCAAAAATTATCTTTTTAGGTACCTGTAGTCTTCATGAGATGTTTGGGGTCATTGAGGGACAAGGGTCATTCCTTATTAATCTTATTAATGTTTTAACCTCAATGTTTTGGGCAAAATCTTGTGGGCGGTTGGCACCCAATACATTTTTGTCGAATAAAGGAAGAGGTTAATGATGGATGATGTGCGAAAGCTAAAGTCAAAGAACTACCTGTCCAAGATGATTTCCTGAGATGGTGGTTTGCACCAGCATTTCTTCATAAACTCATGCAAGCCTGCACATGAGAAGTGATTGTCACCACGTCCTATACTCTTCTCAAGAAAGTGTCCATGTGCTTGCAACTTGTATAGAGAATGACAAAGAAAAAACTCAAGGGGATAAGAAGTGTTAGACTGGAAAATTTAAATTCGAGCTGGAAAGACACAAGCTGAAGGTGAACACGTCTGAAGTTTAAAATTCACTGGCGGCATGGATGAGGGCAAGTGAAGGTAACAGTCATAGTTAAATAAACTAGAGTTGGGCATTTCCTTTGTGCTTTAAGAAATGACACTAGCACACATTCTTTAAAAAAATATCTCTTTGCATCATGATAAATACAGAACACATTCACCCTTTACCTACATTTTTGTTCTTAATGTTTTGTTCTGTTAGAACACTTCCCCCAATAAACTCTAAGTCTGTCCTCAAGACCCAATAGTAGACCAGTTACCTGAATTCACCCCTGTTCCTGCTCCCACCTGCAGTGATTTATTTCTTCCTCTGCTGAACTCGTACAGCTCACATTTTACTCACCAAAATAGTGCCTTCAAACACATCAACATTTACGGAGTACGTACTGTCTCCAGCTAAATTAGGAGTTCTTGGATGTCACATATAAGGAATGGCAAATTGGAAGCATCTCTTATGCTACTTCTCACCACCTGGCAGTGGCGTCTTGAAATTCTGAGGTGAAGTCCTCTCACTTGAATAAGTTTATAAGGACATATTGTTTGCCATGAAGCTGCACTGAAACCTGGAAAGGTATGCCTTTGTTAGGATGGGTTTTCACTTCCATTCTGAAATTCTAGGATGACTGCTTACAATAATAAAGGAAAGATGTGATGGAAGTGATTTTTTTTTTCACTAGTTCTCTCATACTTTCTTCATTTCTTTGCCTTATGTTTCATTATTGTTTATTTTTCTCTTTCATTTTGCCTGTAATTAACCAATTTAGGATCGAAAGTCACCTTCTCTCATGCATTCATTCAACAACCCAAGAAAAAGGAGTTGCTTATACACTATTATAGGTAAATGATCCAGTTAATTAGAATGCAAAGATTAATAAGATATAACATCTTGACTCGAGACATTTTGCTATCAAACAGTGGTAAAGATTCATTCATTCATGTCATTTATTGTTTATTTACTGAGGCTATGGCTAATATATGATCTATGTTAGCAAGGATTCCCAAGGTTGATCTAAGAATATTTAAAATAGTTTTAGAGTTTATCATGATAACATGTGGAAGGAAACATTCAACCAAAAGGATAGGATTAGAGGTGGGGAGGGGAATAATATTATTATTTTTTCTGTATACAACTTGTATTTCAATGACAGGGTGTTATTTTATAATTTTTTTTTCTATTTTATAATTTAACAAATTTAATTTTAAAAAGTAACAAATACACTGTTATATTTCTGGACAAGTTTGAGCCTTACAGTTTTCGTGATACCTTTATCTTAATAACCAATATAAATTATTATTAATTTTATTGCTATGTACTTTAATTTATTCTTTCACCTGTTGGCTCAGGAGCTATTAAAAGGAGGTAAAAGTTTTCTCAGGCAATTTTAGTGTTACCATATTATCACGCTCATTCAAAAGATGTATTGTTTATATAAAATTCTCCTACATCTATTTTCTTACTTAGTACTTTATTCAAAGTTTCCTCAAAAATATTTGTTTTGGTGGTGAAATAACCTTATTTATTTATTATATCTTTAAGATTCTATTAAATGTCTATTTTCATAAACAATCATTTTAGTCAATAGTAATTAAGTTTTTAAAATTATTTTTGTTTGTTTGTTTTGTTTTCTTTTACATTATTCCCTAAATTCTAAGCAGCCTGAAATAACAAGCTTCTTTCAGGACCTCTGCACACTCTCTTCCCTCCCAGTTACTTTCCATCTTTAAGAAAGACAGACGTGTATCCTGACATACTTAAGCTCTTGACAAGAAACCTGTCTCTCCTGAATGTGCCAACACTTCCATCACATCTCTCCTTTATTGTCTTAAGCAGCCGTCCAAGAATTTCTGAATGGAAATGAAAGCCCATCCTAATCAAGGCATACCTTTCCAGGTTTCAGTGCAGCTTCGTGGCAAAACATACATCCTTATAGAACTACTTGAGCGAGAGGACGTATTGTGCCCCAGCTGACAAAGCATGGCCCTGCTTGTCAGATCTGTAAGTTTCTCTGGCTCTGTCACCTCCTCAGTAATGGATGCTGAGTCAAGCATATGATTTTTGCTACTCTAAGTGACACTGCACTGGTTTTCTTTACTCCTCAATTTGCAATGGCTTGAATCTTTCAACAGCCCTTTGGTTCGACTCCAGAGTCCTTCTCAAATATCAGATGACGGTGACCTCTTTGTGTAAACTTCAATATCTCGGAGACCCAAGCTAAAATCCAGGAAGGTTTTTTAGTTTTTGAACTTTAAGCTTGGGGCTCTACATACTGTCTTTTGAATGCATTGAGGGATTACTGGGCAACTTGCTAATATGCTGTCCAATTTGTCTAGAAGCTTTGGCTTACAGCCTTGCAGAAGTTTAGACACAAAGACTTGGAAGATGGGAGGCAGATGAAAGCTGGCAACGTTACTGCATCCGATTAAGATTTACGAGTGAGGAGGCAGGAAAGAGGTGAAAGTGAGAGAGGTATGATGCCAAGAATGAAAACCAGCCGACAAACAAGGGGCAAAACAATATGACACTCGTATCTGTTGTATTAGAATCTCAACTGTTAGGTACATGTGAAAGGGTTTGGTACAAATGTGGGCGGTGGGGGACGCAAAATGTGGAGACCATGATAACAAAGTGGTTTCAGAAATACTGAAAATAGAAATTTATCATAGAAAAATTTTTTCTGGCATAGTTTAAGTTTATTCTATCAATGCAAAAATGAAATCCCTTGTTCGGAAGTTGTAACAGTCATTCAGATAATAAGTGAACATTTAATATTTCTCTGTTTAGGGTGATTATAAAGGAAAGCCTTTGATTTCTCAAGTAGCTTACTCTTTAAATGGAGAAAACTCACGTCTACATTTAAAAGATGAAGATGACAAAAAGAAGACATATTCACTACCACCGTTTGTAGTTTTAACACATGCACCTGTACACACACACACACACACACACACACACACACACACACTTTCCTTCTCTCCTTTCTAGATCATCCTCATCGCCAGCATTGCCACTGTAAACACCACCACATCTGAAATAACATTAAAGGTCGGCCATTTTCTTCTTCTTTTTCTAATTAATAAACTATATTTTTCAGATCAGTATTTTAGGTTTACAGAAAAACTGAGCAAGAAGTAGATGGTTCCCACAGACTCGCCCCCCGCCCCGAATTTCCCCTGTGCTAACTCTTGTACTAACATTAGTGTAGTACATTTATCACAACTGAAGAACCAATATTGGTGTATTGTCACTAAATAAAGTCCATAGTTTACATCAGGTTTCGCTCTTTGTGTTGTAAAGTTCTATGGGTTTTATCTTGTGCATAACGCCATGTACCCACTATTACAACATCATACAGAATAAGTTCACGGCCCTAAGTAGTTTTTTAAAAGCATTGTTAAATATATCTCCTATGTGCAGTATAAGCGTTATTTCTTGGGTGGAATGGCTGGGGCACCAGATATGCACTTTCAAAAACAATTTTAATAAAGACTGCCAGTTTTCTCCCAAATAACCAAACCAATATACACTCGAAACCACTGCTTGAGGTTTGCTGTCTCCCTTTGCTGTTTCCAATACAATACCAATATTTAAATTGTTGGCCAAAAATGCATCTTATATCAATTAGCATTTCCCCTAGTTACTGGCAATGTTGACCATCTTTTCATATGTGTCATCAATCACGTATATTTCGATATGTGGTAAGTGCATTTTCATATAATTTGTCGATGAATCAGGGGTGGGTAGTTTGTCATTTTCTGATTGACCTTGAGGATTTTTTATGGATGTCAAATCTTTATCTTCGAGTGCTAGATATGGTGAAAAACTGCATTTCAGTTTCTTGTCTCTTAACTTTGCTTACAATGTCTTTCAGTGTACATAAGTATGAGTGAAGAAAATGAAAATCAAAACAAAGTCTAGCACATAACTTAGAGTTAATGATATAGCAGTATTGGCACTAGGGGACAGAAGCTAGGAAAATAAAAACCTTTGCTATGTATGGTCCCAGTGTGTACGGGGGCCACCCTTGTTCTGGTAACTCGTTTTCATTTGCTTTCCTGAACAGCATAATTCGTAAGCCCCCCCACCCCTTTCCTTCTTTAACACATTTCTTTTTTCCCTGCCATCCAATCATGTCATCCCACGAGAAGTCCCTGCTAATCAGATTTCCTCATTCAGAGCCCTTGTCTTTTGCGTTTGATGTTCTGTAGAGAACTGTGTACACTCATAGCTCTCTATAAATAATTGAAAGAGTAATAATTTGCATACACGGTGGCCTGTAATTGGTTGCGATATACTCACTAGTAATTTTGCATGAAGGCTGCTGCAGTGAAACAAACTGTGCTGGTCTGTGTTTACCTTGGACAGGTGAAGGACTAGATGGCATGTAGCATTTTTATGTCAAGTTTTAATTAGGCCATCCTGCTTGAGTTACCAAAATAACCGGCTCTCCCCAATAATGAGAATGGGATTTATTTAGAAGTGAGTATCAGTGGCTCATCTCTCTACTTCAGAATAGGAAAGAATTCCTCTGTAATATACTCAAGTTAAATATTTTGCATCCTAATCTAGTCAGGCCTGCCGATTGGTTCTCTGCCAAAAAGAGCTTCTGCCAAGAGAGAATGGAGATGCTGAGGTCACAGCCCCAGTGCACAGCCAGGAGTACGGGGAGACAGGGGGAGACCCCCCTCATTTGCTGCAGCTCTCCCTCCAGCCAGGAGCAGGTCAGGTTGGAGGGGGACCTACCTCCAACAGCATTTCCCTTTTGGAAGGACCCATTCATGCCACAAGAGCCTTCTATTTCAAAACAAGAGAGGCTGCAGATGTTTGTCTTTTTCACAGAAAAGACCTTTACAGAACAGAACAAATTCCTTGAAGCTTGGTAGGTTCAGTTTGGTGAAAGTTAAGGCAAGGCAGATGCTACGAGGAAGTAGTTACAGACTATACTAATATTTATTAGTATTATTATTTTAACCTCAGGGAGATGTTGACCTTGGTTGGTTGTGGTAAGAATTTTAAAAATCAGTCCTCCATGAGGCAAAAACCCAGTGCTCTCCTGGCTGTGTGCTAGGGCCCCAACTCCAATACCATCTGCCTAATAAAACTGAGACAACCGACAGATAAACCATAAAGGACAAAATAAAGAAGACAACACATGAAGTCATTTTACTCAGTGATAAGGGAGCACCCATTAAACTACGATGGAGGGCTATTTTGTTTGCCCACTTAATTTAAAAGTTTTTAGAGATAATATTCGATATGAGTGAGGATTCATTACGATGACTCCATGCACGTGCATTATTCACACACCACATCGGGACAGTCTTTCAAGAGTTTGTTAAACTATATCAAGAATCTTAACAATGTTCGTATCATTCGACTCACACATTCTGCAAGGCATCTTCAAAGTGGAAGAATCAGAGAGGTGGTCGAAGGTTAGTGCATAGAAATATTCCACCCAGACAAACATGACAAATAACTTTGACTCTTTAGGTATCTTTAGATTAAACAGGCAAAGAAACAAATGAACAAAAGTAGACCCTGCCTTGCTGATGTACATTACAAGCATCCCCCGGGGAGGGCTGAGGTCAGGTTTAAGGGCTATAGGCTACACTACAGAGCCACTCCAGTGAAGACCCTGAAACTGCCTTTGTCAAAAGGCCCACAGCTCACACCGCAGAGGCTGGATCTGAGATGTCAGGACTCCAGCCATTGTGACCCGCAAAAGCCAAACGCCAGGATCACTGTCCTTAACAGACAGGTCTGCCCATTTCCTTCCCATTGCCTTCTTCCTAAGTGACGGGCACGACGTGGGAGTCAGGCTGGGAGAGATGGGTCACATGACTCCCTATTTTGCAAGGCAGGCTACCAGGGCGAGTGGAGGTTTATCATGGGAGGCAGAATCTGTGTGTGGGAAATTCTTCGGATAGCAGAGGGATGTTCAAAAGTGGCTGGGCAGCCAAAGAATAACAAATGTTCTCCACAAACTTAAATATCCCCTAGTAGAAAAAGAGTTACATTATTCATACACGCACACACACACACACACACACACACACACACCGGGAGTGCCAAAAACTGTATACAAGTGGGCACTTTGTTCAGTGTTGCTCAAGCAGTAATTCACCGTAACCAGAAGTGTCTGGACGCTGATGGGAACCACTTTAAACACCTCTTGTCATTGCAGACGTCAAACGTGACGTGTATTCATCTTTTGCTATCAGTATATATTGAGTATTACAATTTTAATACAGTTTTCCTTCCTTAAAATGTGCATACATTTTTTTGGCACCGTGTGTGTGTGTGTGTGTGTATGTGTGTGTGCATATATATGTGTGTATATATATATATGTATATATATATATGTATATACATATATGTATACATATATATGCACACACACGTATATACACACTTCCATAGGATGGCTGAATATGGGGTCAACTAAAAGTCAGATTTAAGAACACTTAACAGCATAGTGCACAAAATATATATAATATATAGATGTAAAAATATAAACAAAGAATAGTTCAATTTTTAAATACATGTAGAGAAAAATTTAGAAGTTAATATAACAAAATATGAAACATGGATAAAAAGATGTGTTTTATTTTCTTAATGTTATAATATAATTACGCATTATTTTATAATACAAAGGACCTCTGATGACCCTAGTTCCTCATCTGTTTAACTACAGGTATTAACTTATCACTACATTTACCTGAGCAGTCCAAGCAAAACAGAAGCCTGCCTTAGCTCAGCTCCAGCCACAGCAGTAAACACTTGCAAAGGGAGAAAAGCATCTGTTGCAAATCTACCCACATGCCTGGCTTCCCGGCCCTTGTTTCTCCAAACATTTCCTGAAAGTACATTTTACATTCAGCAGCCTAAGTGGTATCGTCTTCTTGCCTTTTTTTAGCTTTCGACAAAGCCGTTTGCGCTCTCCCTGCTCTGCGGCGGAACCCTCCGCCAGGCGCCACTGACCACCTCACCGGCTCACGGACGTGCGTTTGCTGGTCCCTACCCTGTGCGTTCTCCCTGCGTTGCATTCTTACATCCTTCTTTGTTAAGCTCTGCTACCAGCTTCTGTGCTACCACACTCTGCAGGGTTTCCTTTTGCTCATCATTCATTTTCCTTGTAAACGAGTATTCGTTTGGTGTTCGGTCATATCCCAGATATATCTGTGAGCATATCCCTGATCTAATGGAACTTACAGGCTGGAGAAGGTGGAGAGGAAGCGTACACAAGTCACACATGTTGCAAAGTCATTTCATCTCATGTTTCTTAACTTTTCCCTGCCTCCTATTTGGGCTTCTCTTTATTCTGGCAACCTTTAACGTTGGTGTTTTATAGGTTTCTCTCTTTACGTCTTTGGTGTTCCCTGACATTTTTCTATCTTTTCTCATGGTTTCAACTAATCTATTTACTCTTGATCTCAACCCAGTACTCATGTATACAACTGTCTATCCACAGATAGCGCCACCTGGGTGTCTGGCAAGCATCAAACTCAAGAAATATCAAGATAAATCCATCATCTTCCCCTTTCTACTTGCTTCTCTGCCGAGGGTCTACACTAGCCTGACTACAGTATAATCATGAAAAGCACGTGGGGTTCGGGGAGGGCATGGGAGAGCTTTCCTAGTGTCCCCAATCTCCCAGTGTACCAAATTAAAGGCCTGTTGGTAGAGGGGTTTCTGTTTTCATCTCTGGTGTTCCAGAACAATCTATAGCATAATTATAGGGACTCCCTTATTCTAAAAGAAATATAAACATATGCAATACGAGCAACACACACGCCGACCAAATTCCTGGAGGTCAAGTCAAGCGCTCCAATCTAATTCTATTCATTTTTGGACACAGGTGTTCAGAATAAGATGTTAACATCAGAAATCTTGATTTTAGTTTCCGTACACGTCTCTAATACAAGTTTCCTGTTAACATCAAGCTCTGAGCATCATGACATCTCACTAAGACCAGGTACATACTAGGCCCTTAATAAATGCACATTCATTCACTCTTGGGCTTACTGGGAGACCCACTCGCTTGAAGCTGCTACTCACTCAAGAAAGAAAGAAAAGAAATCTGGGTAAGGGTAACTTGTTTTCTATTTCAATACAGTGCCTTGAATTTTTACCGGGAAGGAAAGGCTAGATATATACCTTTGATTCAACATTACATGACGTATTTTCTGCACTTGTCTCTTGGCTTTGTTATTCTCAAAGATGAAGTAGGATTTCTTCCTTTTGTGTTTTTCTTTTAATGGCTATTTGGCAATCGAGTGAAATCCATTGTATTTTCCACAGTGTATTTTCCTCCTTTCTCTTCCTTAAAAAACATTCTAATTCAGCGCAGCAGCTGACATTAACACCCCAGTCCAGCTGGGCGCAGATTACCCGGCAGCCTGGTAGCCAGTCGACTAGTTGGATATGCTGACGGTCCCCCATCCAGCTGAGCTACCGGCCTGGGGGACATGCCTTCCCTTTCCGAGACAGCACAGGCAGCTGCCACAGGCCGCCGTCCCCGTGCCAGCAGAAGGCACACTGGACCGTTGGGGAGACCTGATCACACTGTCCTCTGAAATCCCTCCATTATAGGCTGAGAAGCACATGCGAGGTGACGGGTGAAATCCATGCATATTTTATAGAACAAGTTTATCGCAGCTATTAGAATCCAATTCTGAGCCATGTCAACACCTTCCTAAAGCACCTTCCAAACTTCTGTGTGCCACTTTTATGCTGATCACGGCGAAATAAATACCTGATGAGTCCACACACCTAAACCAACGCTCCCTTTCCTCTATGTTTTCATCCCTGTCTCTGTTTTTGTCTCTCCTCTCTTAGCCTTTCTCTCTGCCTCATCTAGGAGAAAAGAGGGTTAGGAAGGAAGGTGTAAAACAGGTTTCATCTCCTTTTACTACTTCTAGAACAATAAAAACTCTAATAACAGCAATACCCACAATCACGAAGAAACCAGGCCAGAAACCAGAAAACCTCTAACTTACATTCAGGGTGTTTTAAACCCCAGCTCTTATCGAAGCTCATTAAGAGAGATGGTGCATGACAGTAATACACATGAGTAAGGATAAGAACTTTTTAAAGCATTTCTTAAAAAAACAAACAAGCAAACAAACAAAAACCCCAAAACAGCAACAAGAAAGAGACAGAAATTCCCCGTGTTCAGACACAGATGCACAGAACAGAGAGTGGGCGGTTATTTGCTAAAGGTGTCTTTCTCCATCACCCCCCCCCCCTTTTGGGGATCTTTGTATACACATTCCAGCCCCAGACAAAAGGAACAGGGCAGCTTTAGAGCCTTCAGATCTGGGGGCTGAGAAGGCGCAGGAGAGAGGAGCGTGATTGATGGCGTTCTGGTTGGCTTCTAAAGGGCAGCCGGGAGAGCAGGGAAATAATCAGAGAAAAGGGCGGCCCGTGCTGGCTTTCTCAGAGGGGCGAAATGAATCCTGGTCCTCTGCATTATTAAGTTGTCAGGCGGGCTGATGATGAAAATCTGAAGGTCAGGCATAACAAGAAGCACCTTATGGGGGGGTCACGACCTTTCTGGAAGTGCTACACTCATGTTTATCTGCACCTAACCCTTAGCCACCATTCTTCATTTGATAAGAACATTGAGAGAAGGGGAGGCTGGGAGGGGTGTCTCCTCATATGTATAAGCAGTGAGTGAAATTAGGCTTCCCATGAAACTGATTGTGGAGGCTCAATCCGCAGTGAAAGATAATAAAGCAAAGGACACACGAGGGATGCAGGCAGAAATTGTTCGCTACAGTGGAACTCAATAAAGGGAACAAGAGCTTCCCTAAATGACAAATTTGGTACAGTGGTGCTAAAATCAGAATTCTCCCCGGAATCGCAGCGGCAATTCGCTCTCGGCAGTACCACTTTTTATTTACTTTGGAGGTCCTAATGGCACGGGGAGGGGGGTGCTTTTTGGGGATGTTTATTTCCTTTATCTGCTTGTTTTAAACCAAAGCGTGGAGGTGAAGGACAATCAGACAGAAAGAGTCTATTTGATTTGTGTTTCTGTTTGTTTGATTCTGGACAGAGCAACGGTTCTGGTGCACGTCTTGCCTGCGTGGGTTTGGGGTAAGGGTTTGTACTTTTGGTATTTTTCAGTGAGAGCCCTTCTTTTCCAGGTGTTCTCCAGTTTCTTGGGAACTGAGGAAGTGCTTGCGATTCTCAGCGGGGACTCACAGACCAAACCTCTAGCTGATCACAAAAATAAACGTATCACTTGTAGAAGTAACACTGGAACAATTCACAAGCTGCAATGCAGGCTCCTAGTGACACTTCCAAATGTAGTTGTTTATTCCTCTCTGTAAAAAGAGCGTACTTCAGATTTTGATTCTTTGGCAGTGATGTGTAAACTGTGGCATTTACAAAATTAGTCACTTCTAAAGGTGGAGATACGTTTGACATTGCATTAGGGGCGGGGTGGGATTTGGACCGATGAGGATAGAAAGAGTTTACCTGTGGAAGAAAAAGTGAATCATTCTCAAAGCCAGTTTAGGATTTTAACCTTCCTGAAAAGGAATTCTCAAAATCAGGAAGGAAACAGCATTTTATCTACTGCCCTTTATATTTCTTTTGCTTCTATCTCTGTTAAGGGGTAAAACCTGATTTTCAGGACAGTACTTGGAGATAGGTTCACCGCCAAAATAAGTAGACTGCACCTTGAGTGGATGGTATTTAATTTGGATTTACATTCTCTTATTAGAAAGGGTTTTAAAAACTATTTTTGTCAGGTTCCTAAAGTTATCTCCATAAGCCACTTGCCATCCCTTTATCCAGCTCATATGTACGGGAATCTTATCTCAGTAGATAAGCCACAAGTGAATTAAGAAAAAAATCCATCTTCCTCTCTCAATTCTGTGTAGGAATAAAAGTACAAGCTATATATGTAAAGTTCGACCTAGCCACGACTCATGCCCTGTACACTTGAAGATCACATCTGTGCTTTGTGCCTCAGCGGTATCGCTCCTGTGTGTCTGAGATGAAATCGCTACCTTCCGATAGTATCCCTATTTGCAATATTTGTTTAAAAATTGGATGCCCGCTATAAAAATAGCATTGCAACGTCAAGGGAAATACGAATATTCAGTGGCAGTGTTACTACGCTCCTACATTTTTTCCTTTTTGCCAGAAGACAAGATAGGTTTATAATTGATGAGACTCTCTGGCTTAGACTGCACTGACCCAGAGGCCGTTATTGCAGTGTGGCCGCCATGTCCAGTTCCACCAAGAACGATGCTACGAGCAGAATGGAACAGGCGCTGAGCGATGAAGCCACAGGAATAGTCATTCCACAGCTGTTTTTGAGAGTTTTAAATAAAATATAATCTTTAATCTTTTGTGTTCTTTTTGTAGGCTAAGTCAGGGTGCCACCTGCAATGCATTTTATATGTATAACATTGATCAGACAATATTATTGGTTTCTTATTTGATCAAATGTTTTTACAAAACTACAGTTTGGATTGCCACTAGCTCCATTTCTCAGAACGCATCCATAAAATTGGTCAAGAGGCTTTTAGAACTTAAGGTGGATTTTCCAAGGACATTGTAAATGATGAACCACCCCGCCACATCTTAACTATACAGAGTATCACAAATGATAAGTACCCTTTTGTTACACAAGAAGTGAAAATAAAAAATTTTTTTTTTTTAAAGTCTAGGGATTTCTTCTTTAAAAAGTGGATCTGAACCTGCTCTCAAGGAAAGATATATTCACATTAAATACAATTAGATGAGAACAGCTAGAAACCACTGGAGATATTAAAAGTGATGCCATTACCAGCCGGTGTCCTTAAGGGTGTAAGGACAGTCTCTGGATCTCGACCTCCTGTCCGTCTGATGTTTATTATGTGTCTCACCTTGACTACCTTGCTTTCACTGCCTCATTTTTGGAAGTATGCTGTCTGACCTTAGAAGTACCCTTGAAAAGATTGTGTCTGTGGTTCTGGGGCCATGACTTTCAATTTTCCTGGGCTTGGGCCCATTTTTCTATGCCATTCAGAAGTTGGTTTTAAAACTTAGGTGACAGGAGTGAAAGGAAAGGACTGTTTACTCAAACTTGGTGCTCGGGGTGTGGTCCGTGGAGGGAGCAGCGGCCATCCCTTGTCACTGAAAGCTTACTGGAAATGCAGAACCTCACATCCACTCTCTCAAAATCTCCCTCTTCACAAGATCTGAAGTGATTTGGAGCACACTCCTGTTTGACTGCACTCGGGGCCCTCTGGCATTCTGGGGGCACCATCAGGTTTAGTAGAGGGCCAGTCTGCTCTTGGTCACATAGCAATTTCAGACGCTCGCTGCCTCCATAGTATAGTTTTCACTGGTGACCAAAATTGACAAATTGACCTTTCTCTACTTGTTTTCCTCCTGGCTGAGCAGAAAGCACCAGAGAAGAGTTGAGAAGATGCTGGAGATAGTTCTTGGGGAACCAGAAATTTCTAGAAAAGGAGGGCTCCGTTTCTCACTATGGTGAGTACCCAAAAGGTAACTAATAGCAAATTATCCAGTAGCAAATACCTGCACATCAGGTAAAGTGTAAGTCGTAATGACAATAATAAAAACACAAACTCTCTTTTTGCATCAGCTCTGCCAAGAGAAAAATGCGTGCTGCTCTCAGGACACATTTTATTAGCTGCTTTTTCTGTCCTCAGCTTTGCATATGGCAAAAAAGTACTGCCCGTGTTTTTGAAGATGCTGGGAAGTGAGTGCTGCCTACCACAAATACCCTTTATTTTATTTTCAATTCCACGAGAAAACGCTACTGTGACTTCACTGCTGCCCCTTTTTTATACATTCTAAATTTCATAGGACAATCGATTCAAATCCCTTTTAAATCTCAATGGGGTAGAGCTTGGCAATTGGGTTGGTTGGCCAGGTGCAAGTTTTTCTTCAAAATATGACAAAAGTCATGGCTGAAATATGAAGCGGCAAAAATGCTGGAGAGTTTTGCCAACCGGCGGCCAAACAAGGCTGACTGTTATTAGCCAGGGGCAGAGGGGCAATCTGGGGGGAGGGGACATGCAGGCTGTATGCTATTTGCATAATGAGCAACGTAGCTTTAAAAAAGAAAAAAAAGAACAATTTGCTTCCGTTCATTCTTCTTTGAGTGTTTTTTTTTTTCCTTTCATTAAAAACAAAACGAAAAGGTAATTCAGAGAATCAACAGTGCAGAAAACAAATGAAACAAGAGAGGTGAGAATGGAAAAAAAAGTTTAATGATCTTAAGCCTGCCATGCAATCCCCCAGAACTTTTATTCCAGGGACACCCCAAAATTCACAGTTTCAACCGCCATAGCATGAAGCCTTGCTGTGGCACACACAGTTTTGTACCACTGAGCAGATGCGACAAAATAAGGATGGAACAGTTGCTGGTTCGTCTTAGATAATCACAGCCGATTAAGCAGTGGCTTCATTACAGTGTTTTTACTATGCATTATTTTTACTATGCTGCGTCCTTTGAAATAATGGGAATTGATTTCACAGAGCTTTTGCATATTACTGATCTTCAGGAATGTTGCCGAGTAAAACCTTTTTCCATCCTGCCACTGTGAAAAGGCACTAATTGGGGAAGAATAAGGTTCCCCCATGCAAGGTTCTCTTCCGCAGATTTGAAGCTGGGACAGGAAAGTCTATGTGGGCCTTTGTGGTTTAGCAGCTGTAGCTTTGTGTCCTGATTTAGCTGACCTAAAATTCACACGCTCCCAGATCACAGAGCGTCGGCTGCACTGCCCTTGGCTCCCTCTCCTTGGCCCTCCCCCCAACACTACATTTCTCCTGCTGGATAAAACAACTAGAAATGTGCTGATGATGAATGGGGAGCCCAGAGAATGAAAGCAGAGACAGAGATGGTCAGTGCCTTCTGAAATCAGACGCAGATCCGAAAAGGCACTGAATTTTTTCCCTTGACTTTGGGTCCCTTGGTCACCTCTACCTGGTCAATTGGCTCGTTTCCCTGACAAGTGTATCTGCAAACATATTCTCCGACAGACATGCTGACAGAAGCCAGATCTCTGTCTCTTCTCTCCAAAGTCGCCTTCGTTGCTGATTGACTTGGCAATAACCTCTTCGTTCCTCCTAGAAATAATTTTTATAAGGAGCATCTATGTTTTTTCTCAAGCTTTCATCTCTAAGTCACTGGAAATTTCCCCTTGTTGGGAGTGAGAGGTCTTGAGCGTTGGGGAAAGAATAAACAGTGAGAGGAAACAGGCAATCTGGGATCCAAGGCAGTCTTGTCATGAATTAGCTATAGGACTTGGGCAAGATACTGAACTTGGCTGGTGCCTCACTTCCTTTCTACGTAACATTTGCTCCTGAGCGATTAAGGCAGCCTTCACCTTCCCACTTTGGGGAGTTCTGCTAGTCAAGTTACACTCCCGTACAATAACTCATTTGCATCACATTATCCACAGAGCGAGCAGGCGAGGCTCTACTGAGCTGAAGCAGTAGGAAGAAGGTAGATATACTCATTTTATCTGCCAAACTCTTAGAACAGGACCCGGCAAGGTGGCTGCTTTCCATTTACTATGTGGAAACATTTCAGCAGGGGCAGTCTATACAGCTCACTAAAACATTTTAGATGATGAGGTTGGATGGATTTGGTAATAATTTTCTAGAATGGCTTTAAATATAATTTGGGTGGGAGCAGTCTGTTCCAGCAAAGACCCGGAAGCATTTCCATAAGGCTTTGCATGGAACTCCAAGTTGATTGTTAGTTCCACCCAGAGTTACAATTGCAACAGCTCAGGAATTGCTCTGAAAATTTCCCCAAATGTGTTCCCTAAAGCATTAAGTCAGTGCGATAGGAATGGTTATTCTAGACACACACACACACACACACACACACACACACACACACACACACACACACACACACACACACACACACACACAGAGGAAGTTTTCATGGTGAAAACCGGTTTGTGAGACTTGGGATGAAATATACTTTGATTGCAGGATGTTCAGAGCCTTTTCTCTGCAAATGCGCATCATGAATCTCCGAGAAAGGTGGTCTTCACAGCATCTTTACAACTCATATGACCACTGAAGTCTTGGTGGGGAAACACCAGTTACTTCCTTACTGAACCAGTGCTTCTCAGAACACAATTTGTTAAACACTGATATAAATTCAATCCGTTGGAAACAAATAAAAATCCAAGGGTGACTCCTAGACATTGCTTTAAGTAGGTGAAATTCAAACACATTGGGCAATAATTTTTAGGGGAACTCTTAGTCCCTATTTTATAACATTGTCTATCTTGTCAGGAAAAAGGGCTCCAGAATGGGCAGTTTTAAGAGGTGAGTAAAGATAGTGCATGCATTAACTTTTTGGCTTAACTTCTTATGAGTTATTATAGCATTTATAGCCTGCCATGAAGAAACCCCAATATACCATTTCATCTTGATCACCCATTACACACAGACCAAACTAAATTTTAGTACCGTCAAACTGGTCGCCGTTCTCCAAACTATGTGCTTCCCTGTCTCCCTGCCTTGGCTCACAAAACGCCAAGGCAGGGAGACAGGGAAGCACATAGTTTGGAGAACAGGGACCAGTTCCCAAAAATCCCTTCATCCAATGGTCACTTTAAAAAATCCTGTGTATCCTCGAAGAACCCGTATCAAATGCTAGGAAGCTTTCTTTAGTCTTCTTGTAACTAGTTTTTTCTCTGGTTCTTAGCAATTTATACTGATAGTCGTATTGGGAACATATTTCCTCATTTTATACTTAACTCTTATTATTAGTTTAATTCCCATTTCTTACGCATTTTTTTCTTCTGAGACACACACAGTGCTAAGTTTGCATCTGTAATCTATGCCATGAGGGGTACCTATCTGTTTTCCCACACCCTCCCCCGACCCCCCCATGTGATCACAACCTCTTTCACAGTGAAAGGGCCTTAGTGAAGTTTACTGAAATCAATAGAGCATACTAAAATTGTATTTAAATTGAAACTCAATGTCTGAGATGAAAGTAGGCCATCTTTCTAAGTTGATTTTGCTTTGATCAAAACCCTGAAGATGTCTTATATTAATATCTTGCTGTGGTCATTGATTTCGCTGTTGTTTTGGAGACTGTTTTAGAGTCTAGAAACCATGAGAAGTTGACAGAGCATATTTCACACCCTAGTAATGCACATTTCTTTGGAGGACCAAGGGTCAGTCCTAGGATTGCAGAAACCTTTCTGTAGAAAAGTGGCATTCTTTGTTTTATCCCTAAGTCACAGGAATATCACGACGTGGCTTGGATTTCACCGAGTTAAAATGACCACTTTCAGTTCCACACATTTTCTTGAGTACCTACTATGTGCCAAGACATGGATACAAAGTTAATAAAGACATCCCAGTGTGCTCTAATGGTGAAGACATATAGATAAAGATATTATTTCAACAAAATGTAGTAAGTTGTACAGCTGATGTATGCACTGTGTGTTATAGAAATTTAAAAAGAGCCATTTGCCCTAATAGGAAGGTACAAAAGCCCAAAGTAACCGTGATTTCTACTATCTTTGGACTTCTAGATTTTATCTTTGTGTATATATAGGAGAATTAATCTGTTGGCTTTTCTCATCTCTTGTTGGAAATCTCCTGCACTGGTAAAATTTGATATATCTTCTGTCCTGGAAGTCTGTCCTAAGTATAATAGTTTCTGTGTCTCATGCCCAGAACTCTAACTGAAAAGGACAGGGGGCTGGCTTTCCTTCAGCTGGAATCAATTTTTTCTACCCAAGTCCATTTACTAGAATTAATCGTTTAGGAAGAAGCTCAATTTTGCTGGAAAATTCAGAAACGATTTTAGCTACAGCTCCACATAATAAAGCAATTGTGTAATCAGTAATATATTTGTCACTCCTTTGCTAAGTGGGGGGAAAAAAGTAACACATGTATTGCTTTAGTGTAAATCCTGACAGTGGAGACTTTTTCCAGGGAATTACACCATTAGACCATAAAAATGTCAAGGCACAAGTTTACTGTTCCTACTAATATTCTAAAATATTCTCTTAGGCTGACATCTCTGTCAATTAAAATTAAACAAAATTGCATTCTGCCGTAGACACTTCAAGGAGGAAGATTTTGAGTTTATGGCTGCTATTCGAATTGATTTTTAGGACGGCATCTATAAAACTTGGCTCGAACAAAATGAGCTGGGATGTATTTAAGGACTCGTCAGTTTAAAAAAGTGTGTTCAAGATCATCAATTGACAGGCAGAATAGACTGCACACCTCTCCAGGTTTCTCAGCTATTAAAATAAATCTGGCGATTCTTTTGACTTGAATGTTTGTCCTGACATAATTCAGCACGAACACGGAGAGTTTTACAGAGAACACCACCAACAAGAAAGCCTGTGAGTGTTGCCCCAGTTGCTCAATTCGCACAGATTTGGGACAATTCCTTCTCCTGGCGTTTCCCACAGCACAGCAGTGCAAACGTGCTTTCTCACGGGACTGTCATTCTCAGAGAGGAGAGGAAAGAGCACGGTGGACAGCGAGCACTTTTGGCAAGAGGCCTCTGCCAATAAACTCTTCGGGGAGATCACCCTCTGCGATGGGGACATGAGCAAAGGAAATCTCCGTTCCAATTCCTCTAAAAGGAATTGAAGAAGCCGTCTTCGGGCTCACCTCTCTGATTGCCAAACCTTAATGTGCAGTGTTTTATTAGTGCATTTAAGGCAAGCATTATTTAATGATCCAGAGTTTCTTAGGCCAAAGCACCTCCCTCATTCTTTGTTAAGCACCTTTTGGAAGCTCAATGTGCCTTTTCGGGTCACCTGGCTACCACTTAAGGGAAAGAGATAATATCCTAAGCAGCTTAAAAGGGTTTGTGTCCTTTCAAGCAAGTTCGAAATGGTGCTTTGGCTTGGCTGCCGTCTTGAATAAGTTGTCGGGGGTGGGCAGAAGGGGTTTGCAACATTGGTGATTTTAGTGAGCAGATGCTTTGTCGACACACAGAGCAAATGGTATCCCTGAAAAAGCAATAAGGATTGGCAGAAACTTTCTTCTTTGCTTTAAACTGAGCAGGCTGGGATGGCTGGGGACTATCATGCAAGGGGCATTTGGGTCTTGTCCCAAAAGATGGCACCTTTCTAAGTAAGCCTGTGTAAACTTCCATGAATTTTAAGGGAAAAGCATCACGTCTAGCTTTTTAACTGCTGAATCCCCCTTTCCTAGCATAGAGCTAACACACAGCAAAGGGGCCGTAAATATTTTTGAAATTGTAAATAAATGAATAAATGAAAAGCAGGTCCAGTATTAGAACACTAAACTCTCTTATATCTTCTATGATGCAGTTTTATTCATGTCCAATACTTCAGTTACCATCTTTGCATGGATAGTTCTTCAATTAAATCTACAAGTTGCATCTTTTCTCTGAGGTCAAATCTGTATACTCTATTGAGATGTGGTGATCATTTTATGTGTCAAATTGATTGGGACATGGGTGCCCAGACGGTTGGTCAAACATTATTCTGGGGATTTCTGTGAGGGTGTTTTTGATGAGACTTATGTTGTAAAATTCATCAGTAGACTGGGTAAAGTTGATTGCCTTCCCAAATGGGGTGGGCCTCGTCCAATCAGTTGAAGGCCTGGATAGACTCAAGAGGCTCACCCTCCTACAAGTAAAAGGGAATTCCTCCTGCCTTATTGCCTTAGAACCTGTGCATCAGGGTTTTTTCCCCAGCTTCAGACTCAAACTGTGACATTAGGTCTTCCGGGGTCTCGAGCCTGCTAGCCTTGGAACTGAAACTATACCATCAGCCCTCCTGGGCCCCAGCTCTTGTCATTCTTCGGATCTTGAGACTTGACTTCCATAATTACATAATTTCTCATGATATCTACCATGTTTTCCCGAAGATAAGACTTAGCCGGACAATCAGCTCTACCGTGTCCTTTGGAGCAAAAATTAATATAAGATCCGGTCTTATTTTACTATAATTAAGACCCAGTCTTATTTTACTATAATGTAACACCGGGTCTTATATAATATAATGTAATATAGTATAATATAATATAATATAATATAATACCGGATCTTATATAAGACTGGGTATAATATAATACTGGATCTTATATAAGACTGGGTATAATTATAATATAATATCATACCGGATCTTATATAATATAAGACTGGGTATAATATAATATAATATAATACCGGGTCTTATATTACGTTATATAAGACCCGATCTTACATTAATTTTTGCTCCAAAAAACGCATTAGAACTGATTGTCCGGCTAAGTCTTATCTTCAGGGAAACACGGTATCTATCTACCTACCTACCTATCTATGTAGTGTTTCTCTGGAGAATGCTGACTAGTACAGATGCCATTGTGAATATCTCCAAAACTTTAACACCTATATATTGAACACATGATCTACACACACACACACACACACACACACACACACACACACGCACACCTTAGCCATCTGCCAGTTCCTAATGAACTGCATCACCATCCAATCCAGTTATGTGACACACAAAGGAATCATCCTTGGCTCCTCCCTCTCCCTCATCTGCTGATGGTTTGTTCCCCCATCCAAACCACTGCATACTCAGCTGGTTTTCATCACAAATGATCTCTGACAGGTGAGTACTTCCACCCATTTCCATTGTCCCACTATGATCCTGGGGACCATAATATTTGTTGGCTTGCTTTTTTTTTGTTGTTTTTGTTTTTAACCTGGAGTTACACTCCATACTATAGTGATCTATCTTTTCCAAATATACAGTTGATTATTTCACTTTACATAAACATTTTGTTGGCTTCCCATTGCTCTGAGGATGAGAAAAATCATCCCTAACTTGACCCACAGACTGTTCCCCTTCGCCTGTGACAAGGATATGCCTATGGTCCCATTGTCAGTTTTATTAGCACCCCCTTTCACTCTCAAATGTATCTAGGTTTGGACAATAAATTATACGGTCACCTTTCCCTGACCAAGATTAAAGTGGGCTAGTTTATATTCTCAACTGGTGAGCACCAAGAGCATTCTCAGCTTCTTAAAGAAATATTTTCTCAACAAGCAGACCTGTCTTGATTGAGACGAAATACAGGTGCTAGCAACTCAGGAGCCATGTTTTTTAAAAAGTATTTTCCAAAGTTCCCCAGAGAGGAAAGGAAAGGCCATGGGGCCCTTGACCCACTGAGCAGGGGAAAAAAAAGAGGTTGGTGACAGAAAGACATTAATTCATGTGCTGTGATTTTGAATTATGTGTTTTCTTTACACCTTCAAATTAAGATCAACTGGAAGACTAACCCCCAGTTCAACCTTCCTGTAACGGTTATAAACCACAGAAGTTAGTCCAAACCTCTGGATTTCTTGTATAAATTCAATGTCTTGTGTTACATGAAACCAAAACGTATTGTAATTTTATGATCATTTTTAAAAGGTTGCATGAGCCCCTGTTTTTCAGATGCAAAGATAGAGAAATTTCCCAAATAAATGGACGCTATTTGTAATGTTATCATTACACGAAAGTTGGCCTTTTCACAAATTGAAATTATATATTCGTCATCTGTGTTTGAAGATTACTAATGTTTCAGAAGACTTGGCAAAACCATCCAGGGAGGCCACATTATATAGGGGTTTCCTCACCAGAAACAGAGGTTCTTTTATCTCCTGACATAATTGTGGGGACTCAAAGAGTTCACTGGTGTAAAATGTATAAAGTGTTCTGAGGTGGATGCAAGACCCACTATATTCCAAGGCTGCAGGTTACCTTTATTATTATTTAGAGTTTATTATTATTATTAACAAACTGCACATATACCACCTCTATTCTTCATCACTATGTTTTCCCAAGTTCTATGGAAAACTTATCCATCTAATTATCAAACCAGACCTCAGTTGGTGAATATTTAAGAAATAGTGAGCATAAATAACAACGTATTCAAAATTCTAAAACGACAAACTTTCTATCATCTGACTATAAACTGAGAAAATCATAAAGGAGACGCTCCTGGGTCTCTCGTGACTGACGCCCTCCCCATCCCTTCAGCCTTATTTCGCTCGTCTCTGTGACCAATAAACTGATTTCTGCCCCACATATTTCTTGGTCACGTCCATCTCTGAGATGTTGCTACATTTACTGGTGACCATGAATTACAAATGAACTGTAAGTTTCCAAAGAGCATACAAGACAGTTAAATAGAGAAAACATATACATGAAACCATAAGGAAACATGTAAGATAAATGGACATCACGTTTTTATATTAAGAAAAATAATCATTTATGCATATTCCTTACTCTAGTTGCCTCTTCTATGAACTTTTTGATTGGCTGTTCCTATCTTCCCAAGTTCCTTAGACTAATTGACTTTCATTTGCCTCACATTCCTGTTATGTTAATAGCTTTGCATGTTCTGGAATTTCTTTCCTGATTTTTGGTCCATAAATTTGAATGATTTATGTGGTGAACATCTGATTCTTGATGTTCTGCATATGGTAGGTTGAGAACACAAATATCGGTGTGTTTATATCAACTAAAGATCCCTAAAAACTGACTTGGATCATCGTGGAATTCTGAAATGCACTCGGAGACTAAAGTATGTCTGTCTAGTTTGTTATTGTGGAAAACATCCCCAGAGGAGCCTGGCCTGACCCCAAAATGTTTTCCTTCATTGCTGGCGGGATTGAGTTTGGTCCACTCTTATGCCGGTCTCACTGCTCACTATATAATTGTTTATTATGATTCCCAGGCAGACCTCTATGATAAATAATTAAGATTTGCTTTACATGTAGATATTTATATTTTGTAAATGTAAGCCAGGTTTCTCCGCTCACCCCATCCTGGAGGGGATATAATCAGATGGGTGAGGATAACAATACACACAGCCATGAGAGCCTCCTGCAAGCAGAATGTCTCATTCCTAATTCAAGCACTCTGATTCTGGCAGAGGCCCAGCCATATTTCACATCTTTACACACGGTGAGTAAAATCCTTCCAATACAAGTTCATTCTGCTGTTCCTTTTGTCACTGCAGGGGCCACACTTATCCTCAAGAGTTTTTATTTTACTCTCCCCCTTTCCGTCCTCTTGGCTCCTGGTCAGTCCTGATGACAGTTTTGTCATTGTCTAAAGCTATCATTTCTTCATTACTGTCATCTTTATGTACCTGGTCACCCATATGGCCACCATTATCATCATGTTCAGTTCCTGCTGCCACCCTCTCCCGGGAACTTAGCAGAATCTGTTACAACAACAGGACAGAACACAGCACAGTAACACAGCACAGTCATCGGTGCAAAATTGACAGCCAAACATATCCATTCTCACAAATATTTAAATACCCAATATCACATGGAGCGTGTCCACTCTCTCTTCCCAAGTGTGTTGCTTCCCCACCCAGCTACCTGGGAAGGTAAGGGGCAGTCGGTGGCCATGGCTCGAGAGTTCCTGGTCCAGGGAACAGCTGATCACATCAACGCACCCAATCATTGTAGGTAACAGACAGGAATGTTCTAGGCCCATGGCACCCTGCAACTTCAGCACTTCTACCAAATTTCTATTGATTTGTCAAGTTTCTTTTTGTTACAGCTACATATACTTATCGGCATTACTTGATGTACAGGCTAAACTTTGATAATCAAGAGAAGCAAAACCACAGTGACTCAAATGAGATAAAAACCAGGATGTGTCACAGAACAGTCTTGAGAGAGGGAGGCAGCCTGGGTGCTGGCTGCTTCTGCCACAGAGTCTGTGGAGTCCTGGCCCCCTGCGCAGTGACACCGCGCTGCTCAGCCACTGATGTGGAGCCTTCATGAGGTGGTTGCAGCCGACTCCCAGAAACTCACAGGAAGGAGGAAAGTGACGTAGTGCAGGGCGAGGGATAAAGAGGGAATTGCACACGTTGCATTTAGCTTCCGTACCATTGGCAAGGCCATGGATGTGGCCACAGCAAGGCACAAGTAAGTCGGAGAAATGTAGCTTTCAGTTGGGGGGTCATCTGCTACCTAAGACTCAGGAGGAGGATTCTGTTACTAACAAGAAGGACAGAAGATGGCTGGATGACAGCCAGCGGCCTCCATCACAATCCTCTATGGAGATACCGCCTGGGTAAATGACTTGCTGAGCAGCTCATGTGGCTGAGGTTCAGTGGGCAGCACCGCTGAGTCAGGAGCCATGTCTCCCACTAACATGAGAAGGGGGCTTGGGAAATCCCTAAGCCGAGCCATGGTGGGTAAGGGACCAGCTAGGTACACACGTGGAAGGAGAAACAAGCAACCAGAGGGCTAATGGCGGACGCTTTCTGCATGTGCTCAAACACTCTCAAGGCAGTTTGAGTCTTCTAAATTTCCTTTGCACATGATGTGGAAACTTCTAGAATTCCAAACAGTGCCAAGGACACAAAAACATGGTGAATGACAAGTATCCCACGCGAGGCAGAGGGCCAAACCCTGTGGCTACAATGACAGCAGGACAGACATGGAGACTCCTCCCACAAAACTTAAGGGAGAAAAAAGAAAGTAATTATAAGCCATTAAATAATTGTGAGAGTGTGAAAGCCTGTGAAGAAGCTGAGGAGGGTGCTAATAGCGTGTGTGTCATGGGTAATCTGGTCTGGGGTCACGGGAGGCTTTTCCAAGGAGGTGATGCTTCATTCATGCCTGTAGGATGGGTAAGAATTAGGGTGAAACAGCGGATGTGAACTCAGGAGGGGAGCTGGGAAACTGGCTGTTTACAGCGGGTTCTCATCTATAAAATGGGAATATCTCCCACTAAAGGTTGTGGGAGGATTAGGTGAAATAATGCAGGTTAAGGCTTAGTAACAAGCCTGGCAAGAGAGAAAGTGGAATAACTGGTAGCTTATGGTTATATTTATAGTAACGTTATTTCTGCTCAGCTAGAAAGCTGAAGGATATTTATACAAATGAAGCCTCTCATCTGACTCTAGAAACATCTTGCCCCATCTTAATTCTTTTTAATTTTATGTGTATGTAAATACACACACACACACACACACTTATAACATCGCAACACATCACTTAGGCAGCAGAAACAAGAAATCAGAGAGCAAGACTGAACAAATAGGAGTTTTAGAGATATATAGCTGCATCTACTGAAAGTAATAGCATTATCTAGTTAATGGTGGCTAAAGCAATTAAGGCAATTAATTTAATTATGCCCCATCCAGAAAGACCAGACAGAGGGGGCTCTGCGGTCCGTGCGCAGCTCCTCACTGAGGACTTTCCAACACACTGCTCCACCGTCCTCAATATTTGCCTCTTGTTTATAACATGGCTGCCACAGCTCCAGGCAAGTCAACCTTCCCCAGATGCATCCAAGACACACAGTACAGGCCACATGCAAAATGAACTTTTTCTTTGATCAAAGCGAGCAAAGTGTTTTCTTGGAGCCCCTAACAGAGTTTTCTCTTGTGAAACTGCCCACATCTGGCTGGCTGCAAGTGACACTGCAGAATTCACCAAGATGGTTGTGGTAGATTTAGGTTATATTAGTAGCCTAGGGTTTTATATATATATATATATATATATATATATATATATATATATATATATATATATATGTGTGTATATGTGTATATATATATATGTATATGTATGTATGTATACATATATATTATCTCACTTAATTCTCACAAAATCCTGGAGAGTGAGGCATTCTGCTGTACCACAGATAAGAAAACCTTGACTCTAAAAGTTCCTAGGTTCAGGGTTACATGTGTGGTAAAGAGCAAAATTGAGATCCCAATTCAAGCAGGTCTGACAACTGCTGGTTATCTAAAAGGACTTATTTCTTCAAAATGATGGGAAAACCTGTGTGAAAAATGTGCAAACGTGGTTCAAAGACAATGAGACTAGTACGAGTTTGAAATGCAATTACTAATGTGAGCTAGAATTTGCTGAGCACTACTTTGTGGGTTAGGCACCATTCTAAATTCTTCCAGTCTAAATAAATAACATACGCTCTTACCTATTATTCCCACATTATAGTCCAAGGCATGGACAATTCCACCAGGTGCCTAAGCTCACAGGGTTGCCCTTGAGGCTGACACTGGGGTCCACCCCATGAACCACTCCACAGGGTAAAGCGTTCTCTGTCATAACTGCGAGCTCTGAGAAGTTTTCCGCAACCATCGTTGCTCCTGGGAGCCCCTGCAGAGTGGACCCCAGACAAGGGTAAGGTGGCGCCACAGTGCTTGCTTGGGGTCAGGAGCTCCTCCCTTCACAGGACAGAAGCCAGAGTAGGCCATGACAACCCCATATTAGGAGGAACTACAGAGGACGGACGTTTTCGATGAAAGAAAACAAATGAAACTCTACTAACCACAACTATCTGTTGGTGTGAGTTTATCTTTCTAGTCAAAAGGCCAGGTAAAGGTCTAGATGTTGATTTCAGTTCATTAATCTGTTCAAACCCAATTTTTCTACTTAATTGTTTTAAAAGGCAATAGCTGACAGAGTGGGTAACCACCACCATCACAGGAAATGGAATAGTAAAATTTAAAATAAAAAAAAGAAAATACACAAAGAAGTATCTAACAAAGTAAAATTTCCCTTAAAACTTGGTCTATGTCTGTATGGGATAGGAAAAGGAAAAGCAAGACGATCTAGAGCTTTTGGAATTGACTTTGGCAATCATGTAGTGAGCTAAATAAGACGATACATTGCATTGGGGTAGAGAGGTGAGTTTTTCTCGCATCTTTGAGAATGGATTAAAAAAATGTAAGGGGCAGAGAGACAACAAATTATTTATGGAAGTTCAAATTAAGAGCCTTTGGTCGGACTGTATTCCCATTATATGTGCATTGTATTTTCTTTGTGACAATTTTGACCTTGATCTTTTCCCCGCTAGAACAGCAATCACAATTGAACCGTTCAAAATAATCCACATTGAAATAAGACACAGGGTGTCCCTCCCAGGTAGCCACGAGCCAGCCAGCATTCAGTGGAGTTAGACAGAGGATACCAGCCTTTGCAGTCTGCTCTCAGCTGACTCAACTCATTCATGGCTGGGCTGCCGGAGAAAAATAGAAATATAACCTCCCATCTTCTGCCCCATTTTTTCTTTTTTTTTTTTGAGCAACCAGACAGATATAAGACAGTAGAAAAATTTCTACTCTTATAGTAAAGAAAGGAAACAGGAAACTATATATATATATATATATATATATATATATATATACACACACACACACACACACACACACACACACACACACACACACACACATATATGTATATATACCTTAATATATACCAGTATACTCGTATATGCATGTGTGTATACATAAGAGACTAAATTTATTAGTTTACATAGGCAAAAAGAAGTAAATGACTAAATACTTTACACCTTGAAGTTAATAACATATAAATATAATTAAAATTTAGTTTTAATAAAGGTAGGTTTATTTCTCTTTCCTAAACTAAACTGCAGTACTAAAACTATGATACTTCAATTAAAATATTTTTATAATAATTATCAGAATAGGTGAAAATATTGAAGGGAAATAAATTGACCCAACAGTTACCATGAATCTCACTTCTATCTGATGTGGCAGGAGTTTTCTTTGGAGTATTTCATTTTTCCAGTTTAAAATGAGGCTGGAATTAATTTAAAGTTAATTTGGAAAAAATTCCATTTTGAAGAAAATAACCAAAATATTGTCATTATACCTGGAATTGAAGATCATGTGTGACTCTTGTTACTTTCTTGCTACTCTTCTGTAATTTCCAAGTTTTGTATAATAAGCTTGTGTTAAATAATCAAGTAATAAAGAAAAGCTATTTTAAAATTTAAAAATGTACATCATATTCTCTTTGTGTTGACAAAAAAATATTTGTATGCAACCAAACAAAAGATTAAAGACAAAAGTTTACTTTCATTTAGTAAACTACCTCAATTCAGAAAATAGACAGCTGAATCAGGTAATGCAGCATAAGTGAGGTTGTCTAAATAGTTGTTTCTGGTAGGGGAGAATACATAACATATTGAAATTCTTTATGAATTGTTCAATTTTTCAAATGTTTTCTATCTTTACCCAGCAAATTTAAGAATATTTTTTTAAATTTTCTGAGAAACAATGCATTTCTTTTGTGTAAAAACATTTTTCCCCATTTCTGAATTTCATCAATGCAAGAAAAGCTAGCATTTTTCTTCTCTCTCTCTCTCTTTATTTTATTTTATTTTTATTTTTTTGTGTGTAAAACATTTCTGTTTCCACTTCGTGGCATTTAATGTTTAGATTTGAACATATATTCTCCTGGTTTAGTACTTACAGGGATTTTGGAAGATTCTCACATGCTGATTTCTTATAAATCGTAGAAACTAGCTCTGTCCTAGATCTGTAGCTCTCCCACCACCAATCTGTTTTATTATTTTACCATCATTTAAAATCTCCTTATCTTGTAAGCACTTACAGAGACTCTCTAACTATAACTTCAGGAACGCACTGAGCTTGCTTTTCAAAGCCATTCATCATCAGAGATATGTTTTTGTTCGTGTTTTCTTTTGTAAATCATTTTATTATGGTAAGGTGCCTCTGGATGCTGGCATGATAATAGGCTATATAAATGATTTTGTCCTATATTTGTGTTGTGTATACTTTATCGTAATAGCACTCTCGGGTCAAAAGCAGCCAATATTATTCCGATTAATTCCTGTCTAGACACTCATAAATTGTCCTTTAATTTGCAGAGAGAAAACGAAGTCATATGAAGCCTAACCTTTCCGGCTGCAGAAACTGCACCTGGTTCTTATGGGCGCGAGCTGGCCCACCTCCCTGCGCCCTTCACAGCGGCCGTCCAACTGCTCCAAGGGTGTGCATGGCCTGGGCCCAGGTAGCTAGCCGAGGCCCACCACTAGGCATGCTTCTCCTCAAAAGGAACACACAAAACCTAATCCCCCAGCACAGCGTCAGACAAACACTCATTTTATTTACTCATATTCATCTGCCCAGAAGAAAGAAAAAAAGGAAGAGAAAATAGCTTGCTTAATCCCAGTACTAACACCATATTGATTCACATTCATGTTCTGTATTTATTGACGTGCATGGCATACAATGGGGGCTATCATTTAGGCTACTGTGTTCCAAGGAAAGCGCAGTCACATTAGGAAAAGAGATGAAGCACACAGTTTATACAGCCCTAATTTCATGTAATGTAAACCTTTCAAACACTGCACAAGGGAGTGAAAATGCGTGTCCTAATGAAAAACCAAATGCATACCAAATGGATTTATCTTGAAGCTAATTATGGCTGCAGAATATCTGTCCTCCAAAGTCCACCGTTATTTCCTAAACTTGTATAATGAAATTAACTTCTTTGGCTTTGCAGCCGCTTTCTGTATATCTCATTAACTGACTGTAAGTGCATTTGTGCTCGAGAGCACAGCGTAGGGTTTTGCTTTGTGACATCTAGTGTTCAGTGTTTTGAAATTATGCAGGTGCTATGTAATGCTCTAGGCTAACTATATACAGAGTTGGAGTATATAGCGAACACCAGACAGCATATACGTATTACTAGCATATGGCTGCTGCGAGAAGCAGATATGAAAAACACTGCACTCTTTTTTTTTTTTTTTTCGGCCCCTTGGAGATCTTTATTGCCTAGTGGCAGCTGTATTTAATAAAATATTAGTAGCCACTGGAGGTTTCAAGGTGTAACACAATTCCATTTCAATATAACAATTCCATAAATTCAAATAAGAAAACTTCATAGAAGCATGATGGGGCTATAATTAAAAAAAACTTGGTATGTGCTTTCAAAAAACAAATTTAAGGCACAGTGTACCTGGAGTCAATCAATAAACTAGATTTTGGGGTAATCACGCATGTGCATGGGACTTGCAAGTGAGTATAGAGGCCTCGGACACAGAGAATGATGGTTTAAATGTCTTTAATTGTTATACCAGCAACACGGTCATCTACCCACTGCCTACAAATAAGATTTCTTCTCTTCCCTACAGCTTTCTTCATGTGTCTTCAAGTCCCCCTTCTTTCCAGACATTCAAATGCAGGGAGGAGCTTAGGAAGCTGCGAGGCGCCATGCAAATGCTAAACTTTGCTGTTGTGATTTGCAAGTTCATAAAGAAACAACACATCACCTTAGCGACCTTGCCTAACATATTCCTATCCATTCAGGGCCCCAGACAGGCAGAGACACAGGTAGACCTAGAAGCGTTGGTCAGGAGAGAGTGTGGGCGACGGCCTTTACGGATGAAATTCTCTAGAGGAAATGGAGAGAGAAACAACCTCTTCAGGAGGTTATGGGTATGCAGCGAACAGTCTAGAGAAGTCGGCCCATGAAAAGGCTCAGAGCTTCCAGAACTCGGGTTTATTCACAGAATGGAAGTCTCGGACTGGCCAGAACACAAGCACAGCTGGCGACAGCCACCCCAAGGTGGCTTCAAGCCCACAGAGGAGTTGTGATTGCCTAGCACAGTGTTTTTGAAATGACATTTCATTGCTTCCGAATGCACACACACTCTCTAGTTTATCACAGTCCCCATGACTCCCCACAAGCTTATACCTACTTGAGCACCCAGGAGACATTCTAGGTCAAGACTTCTGATCTAAGACACCGAGAAAGGAAGGGCAGGGGAGAGGCATGTGTGAGAGAGAAGTGGCGAGCTAAGTGAAAGGGCAGCACGATGTCAGACCAAAAGACTGACGCTCACGGTGTGGGCCATGGGAGGGTCCTGGCAGACATCTAAGCAGGGTACAACCTGTAGTGAAAGATGATCTCGGGCAGTATAGAGAATGGTATGTGAAGAGGGCTCCCGGACCCAATTCCAGGGTGTGGATGGAGGCTTCCCCACAGCCACAAGCACTGCTTGGACACCCTGCTGCTGGCTGAGAGTTCAGCTCCATTCTGACACCATCTACTTGAAGATAGAATCGACTCTGCAGGTGAAGGGCTCAGTCCCACAAGACCACCCTCCACTTCAGAGGCCAGATGCAATCCTAGGTTGGTACCTGTGCTTCTAACCAACTGGCTATAGATTGGAGGTTCCCATGATCCCCTCCGACTCAGGATGCCAGTGGCAAGTCTAGGCTGTTACCTGCGTGTCTGACACATTGGCTATAAGTCCCACAAGCCCTCCTTGGGTTGCATAATGTGCCAGAACGGCTCCCAGAACGCAAGAAAACCCATGTAACTCACTGGATTTCCAATTTATTACAAAGGTCATTAAACGCTACAAATCAACAGCCAGATGAAGAGACATGTAAGGCTACAAAAGGTGAGGTTCCAAACAAAGGATCTTTTGTCCTCATGGAACTTGGGACTGAGCATGGCAGCACATAGAAGCATTCTGGTTCCCCAACATGGCAGCTCTCCAAAAACAAGGCCAACGAGCTGTCCTCTGGGGTAGTCATGGAGCCTTCATTACAAAGTCACACCTAAGTCACCGGCTATTGGCAACTGAACTCAATCTCCAGCACCTTTTCCCTCCCTGGAGGTCAGAGGTTGGGGTTGTGGGTCCAAACCTCTAATCTCAGGGTTGGTTCTCCTGGCAACCAGCATGCCACCGCCCCAAAGTTACCTTCTTAACATCACAAAATACACCTTTATCTCTCTCAACACTTAAGAAATTCTAAGGGTTTTGGGGGTGAGAAGATAACAAGAACTGTAGGTGAAGAATGACTATCTCAGAATTCCCAGTATCGCAGTACGGAAGACGGAACAGACAACACGGCTCCGAAATTGTTTGGAAGAGCCTCAGAGAGAGAAATGAGGGACAGACAAAAGGCAACACAAGGGGACATGGAGAGGGTCAGATTCATGGACATTTTAATGAAGTCAAACTAGTAAAAGTTGATAGTACACTGAAAGGAAAACCTGGTGCTTACAGAAAAGTTTCACATAACTTCAAATATTCAAGCCTAAGTACAAAAATGAAGAAGGAGAGGCAGCCAGTTAGCTCAGTTGGTTAGAGCACGATGCTCGTAACACCAGGGTTGTCACTTCGAACCCCACATGGGCCACTGTGAGCTGCACCCTCCACAACTATCTTGAAACAACTACTTGACTTGGAGCTGATGGGTCTTGGAGAAACACACTTAAAATAAATAAAGTTTAAAAAAAGTGAAGAAGGAGCAACTAACAGAGATAAAGAAGGTGATTTGAGGAAAACGATTTTGAGTTTTTGGCACTGGTAAAAAGTCAGGTGAACATCATCAAACAACTCAGAAACAGGGTGGAGTTTTGGAGAGCAGTTATGGCTGGAGATACAGACTTAGGTGAGACATGGTAGCAAATTCAATGACTAACGTCATGGAGGGAACAGAACTTTTGGTAAGGACAGAAAGGGGCAAGATGGCATCCTGGGAATACCAACTGTCAAACAATGAATGAATAAATCAATGAGGAAGAACAAAATTGACTGAGAAGGAATACTCACAAGGAAGATAAAGAATCATGAGAGAGGATCTAGGTGATACCAAAATACAGTGCTTTATGCTACTATCCTTTATGATAATAGGGAGATGGATTTCTAGAGGAAAGGATACTCTAATCCATGCTTTCTTCCTTTCTTTCCAAAAAAATTTCTGTCTATAAATTAATTCAATGTTTAGCTACATGGGTAGGGCCCGTTTGGAACATACTGAGAAGAGTTCTTTCTGAACAAACTAACCCCAAAAGCACCTTTGCTGGAAGAGCCTCTTTGTTTTGAGATATATTTCACTCCTGTTATGTGTTGATTCGATTGCAGTGTTTTAAGTGAAATTTGTAGCTGATTTATTTTCCCATGAATGCTATGATAAGGCTGGAGCTCAGGATACAGGATTTGAGAAGTTCAGAATTTAGATAAAGATGAACTTTAAAATGTAGAATTTGAACCAAATTCGACTCTCTAATCCCAGGAAAGAAGAATCACACAGGCCCATCAGGTTGGACTGTGTTTGCAGCAAACTTGTCCAAACGTGGGTCAGGAGCAGTTATTACTGTTGCTATGGTAACTTCTGAGCTTTTAGTGTGTGTGTGTGTGTGTGTGTGTGTGTGTGTGTGTGTGTTTCTATCTTGCTTCTGCAGTTCCAAAGTAAGATAAAGGGTGCTAAAAATTCAGTGATTTCTTCTAGTTGCTAGAAGGAAAATGCATATCGAATCTTACTTTGAGGTCAGTGACTTTTTTCATATATATTAAGACATGATGGAATTATTTAATTACCTTTGCTAGCAAGTTTACAGACAAGTATACCCCATCATATTGCATATCCACAAATAGGATTATTTACATCCAATCTAAGGAGTGCTGACTAGTGTCATTGGAAGCAGAAGCTGTATCAGCATTTAAATTCCTACTTTTCTGGGCAAAAACCCAACTGAATGATTCAATTAAACTCTTTATGTTATATATTATCCACAAGTTCACAATATAAAGTGATTCTCCCAGTCTGAACTCCTGCCTTTATGATTGCAATTTGGTAGCAAGACAATTTCCAAGGACTATTTTACTTGAACTGCAATGAAAACGTCAGGCCATAACACACTTTCTGATGCGGGTTTTATGAACGGCACTCCAAAATCAACCATTATTTCAAGCACACGCAATAAATAACCTTCATTATTCATCAGAGTGTAAATATGCATTTGTGTTTGCAAATATGGTGGTTTCCTGAGCAAGGCATCCGGCCATCAACAGCCCTTGCAGCCATTTAAGGAGGTAACAAATGGACGTCTGCCTCGTTAATTGGTTAAGAGATCTCCTGAGTTGCTAAGAGACAAACAGTTCATTCTTCATTAAAGACTTTGCTTACTGCCCTATGCTCAGTACCTAGGAGCGTGTCACGTTGTAGACCCTCAACTAATATGTACTGAATGAACAAGGTTTTACTCACATCCCCTAGTGACCTATGGAGCTGGAATTTTTCCAATAATTTTTAAGGAATTTACTTTTCGTTCCTTTTGAGATTATCAAACCTAATGGACTCTTTTAACAGAAGTAAGCAGTTAGGTAGACGTAGCACGTTGCAGTCCCAAGACTGAATGCTAGAGAGTTTCTTTCTTTGGAGACACTGGCCAGCTGCCTAAATCCTCTTTTTTCTCTTTTAAACAGAGAAAGCCAAATATATTTTTACTGAGATTCCAGAAGTATGTAAAGGCAAAAAGAATATATAAATCACACTGAACTGATACATCCAAGATGTCCCGGGAAGCTCATTTTGTGTCATTTGCTTCTGGCATTTAGGAGAGTCGTGTTTCTGCCTGAATCTCCTGTTCCAAATCCCCTGGATGGGTTTCTTTGCCAATTTAAGGCTTCTTGTTACTGCCTCCTGGGCTAACAGAGACATCTCCACGTCTTGTATTTGAATCTGTCTCTCCACCACTTCACTAGAATGACACTGGTAGGTTGGTTGGTTTGTCCATGGATTTATACTAAGTGCTTCTACCATGTGTCAGCAGCCGTGCTATGTGCTAGACACGGGGATAAACGTACGAGTTACTCTGCTACAGACTGAATGTTTGTGTCCCACTCCTAGCCCCAAGTTCATATGTGGAAGCCCTACCCCCCAACGTGATGGTATTTGGGGGTGGGGCCCCCATGATGGGATCAGTACCCTTAGAAGAAAAGGAAGAGACACCAGAGCTTCTCCGCGCTATTCAAGGACCTGGTGAGAAAGCAGCCCCTGCCAGTCAGGATGTGGGGCCTCATTCAGAATCCCAGCACACCAGCGCCCTGATCGGGGACTACCAGCCTCCAGAACTGTGAGAAAATTAATTTCTGTCATTTAAGCCCCCTCACCTATGGCATTTTTGTTGTGGTGGCCTGAGCAGACTAAGACAAACCGAAAGAGACTCTACGTCTCAATGCCAAAGGCTGAGGTCTATTATGTTTCCCCGAAAATAAGACCAAGCCGTCAATCAACTCTAATGCATCTTTTAGAGCAAAAATTAATATAAGAAACGGTATTATATTATAGTATAGTATAGTATGGTATATATAGTATAGTATATAAGACCCGGTCTTATATCATAGTAAAATAAGACCGGGTCTTATATTAATTTTTGCTCCAAAAGACACATTAGAGCTGATTGTCCAGCTAGGTCTCATTTTCCGGGAAACACAGTATCAGCCACGGTAACTGCCATCAGTATAATAACCCCAGAGAAGAGAGGTTAACTGCCCAGAGCAGTCACAGGTGAGTGAATAGGCATGCTAGGTTTTGAAAGCAGGTGCTGAAAAGAGAAATTTGGTGGAGTGCATTTGGGGCAGGAGATGAATCACGTGCCACGGTCTGGACTCATGGAAAAGTGTGTCATATTCGGGGAACAGGTGAATGTTCAGAATGGGTGAGGTATAGGCTTGGCCAGACCAGAGAGGACTCTGGAAAGACAGGTTACATGGCTAAATAGAAGTGGGGCTGCTGGGTCATGAAAGGTTAGGGATGCTTGTTAAGGGGTTTAGGCTTCATCCCATTAAAAAGAAAAAGTCACTGTGGATTCTTACGCAAGCAAGGGACAGGCCAGTTTTCTTTTTATTATGGTAAGAATACTTAACCTGAGCTCTACCCTCTTTCCAAATGTTTAAGTAAATGTACAGTATTGTTTATTATAGGCACAACGTGGCACAGAAGATCTCTAGAACTTACTATCTTGCATAACTGAAATTTCATAGCTGTTGAGTAGCGAATCCCCACCTCTCCCCTCCCCAGGCCCTGGTAACCACCTTTTACCTCTGCTTTGGTGTGTTTGACTACCTTAGGCTTCATATAAGTGCAATCATACAGTATTTGTCTTTCTGCAATTGGCCTATTTCATTTAATACAACGTTCTCTAAGGTTCAGCCATGTTGTCGCAAATAGCAGGATTTCCTTTTTTTAAGTTGGTTAATATCCCACTTCCGTATATACCCCATTTTCGTTATTCATTCATCCGCCAACGGACATTTAAGTTGTTTTCACATCTTAGTTAACGATAATGCTGCAATGAACATGGAAGTGACAATACCTCTTCAATAACCTGATTTCAACGCTTCTGGGTAAATGCTTGGAAGTGGGATGGCTGGATCGTACGGTAACAGTCTGTTTCATACGGATGACCTGCCACAGCCAAGGGAAAGGCAGGTGACAGGACACTCGTTAGAAGGCTGTTAGACTAATCTGTGGGAGAGAGAAGGGCTAGGGCCGCACTGAGGGGATGGAAAGGAGCCAGTGGACTTGGGTCGGCCTCTGCAGGACTGGCCTTTCACGTAAGACCAGGTGTCAGCTGTCTACCTTCTCATTGGGCCAGAAGGTTCTCTGTTCTCACGTCTCCTTTGCCAAAGTACCTGATAATCACACTGCATGTGACTCAAATTAGTCCAAGAAGTAAAGTTTCCTTTAAAACAAAATAAAACAAAACCAAAACAAGTTTCTGGGAGGCAGAGTACGTGATCAGTGGTGCCCCCTTATAGCGGCCTGGAGCCACATTTCCCAAAGTGTGTTATGGGGAATGCTAGTGACTGCCAGACATTAATATTTATTGCATTACACAAACAAAAACAACTGAAAACCAAGAATTTGTATAAAATTTCTTAGGGGGGGAAAGTCTCTAGGACAAACAGATTTATTTGCTGCAAGATTTTCAAGTGTCTAATTTCTACTGTGCGCTATAAACACCTAAGAGAGAGAATATAGTATAGATTGTTTCTGAAACATACTGGTCCACAAAGACTTTATCATAGAACTTATGCCATGATTGGGGTTTTAAAGGACAATTTAGAAAATTGTCATCAAGATGACACAGGCTTTTCCCTAATTAGAAAACTTTGATAATTTTACTGGTAGCTTCGGTGGGCAGCAGGAGTGGGGGGAAATTAGAGGCTCAACAGCAAGTGTCCATTTTAACCAGAAATATACCCATTGGGTGTAGTTACATCCCTTGGGATCAATGTCTGTCCTTTATCTCTGTTCCAAAGAGATCAAATCTATTCTTTCCTCTATATGGGAATTCTGTCAGTCGTGGAAGATGGCTTGCACGAATATTCACCCTGACACAGAATTGTCTTCTGAGCGGTACAGATGGATGCCCTGCCATTGGAAAGGACTGGTATGTCCTCGCAGTTTGGGACTTGTCCCAGTGTTTCTATGAGTGGTAGCACCCAGAAATGAATACAACGCGAGTGCTTAGGCGGGACAAGCGCCTCCTGCCACACCGTACCTCTCCTTGCCTAATCAAAGCAACACTGGACTAGCTTCCTGGGTGTCATACCATACAGTTGACACATGCTGCTCTTTTGCAGAATGGAAGCCACTGATCTTTTCCAGAGATGCTTTGATGAAGCCACAGATTTCTCATCCGTTAATTTCAGGCCTTTTGCTTCTTTGGATGAAGGTGCAGAACTTTACATTCACTCTGTATGTATAACTGTATTTTGGCCCATCAGTCACACCCATTCACTCATTGTGTTCAAGAGTGTGTCTGGCTTCATGTAAGAAAATTTGCTGAGCTTGCCTTCTAGATTATCGTTCTGATCCTGGATAAAAACGTGGAACAGGATGGGGCTGAGCGCGGGGTGGTGATGACACGCCTCTAGAAACATCTCCCCTCAGCAACATCAACTCATTTCTTTACCCACCTCTGGAAATAGACATTCCGCCAAGTCTAGGACCTTCTCGTGATCTCACATTTTACCGTTTTAATCAACTGGTACAGGAGGAAAGGCTTTGTATAAAGGCTTTGTATACTCAGTGACTCTACAGAAGAGTTCTTAATTTTCTCAGTAGGCTGTGTGTGTGTGTGCGCGCACATGACAGAGTTAGGAGCTCCCAAATATCAGAAGAAGAAAATGCATTTCTTCCTTAATAAGAAGCACTACGAACTAGCTTATGTTACGGAGGCGAAATGCCAGAACGTCGTCTCCATGATCGGTGCCTGCAACGTCTCTGGGATTTGTCACAAACTGATTCAACTCAAAAGTTATCTGGACAAATTAAGCTCTCAAAGAAATCTTGGCAGTTCTCTACCTTTTCCTGGATTTCAGGGAGCGATTTTGATTTGTGATCTCTTAAGTCCGTAACAATTTGCTATTTCTAATTTATTGCTTCATTTGTGACTGCTGCTACGGCAAGGTAAATTTATTCTGATTTGCACAACCTAAGTCCTTCCTCTGACAGTGACTAATTATTACCTGAGTTAAAATAATGAAAGTGTCGGAAAGTGTCCGAATGCAATTTGTTAGGAAAACATGTGGCATGCTGTGTTACCCCAGTCCAGAAAAACCTAAGTGATCAGAAACCATGGAGAATTAGAAGTGCTTTCTCCCTCAAAGGTTATAAATCAGTGCAGAAAATTTTAGGAACTTCTACTGCAAAGAACTGAATATGGTGATACAAAGAGTGCTTATGGGTTCTTAAATATCTCATATTTTAATAAAAGGGACTCTTTCAGGGAACCCACCATACAATTACATGACAACATGGAAGGAGTAAAGAGAACCAGTGTTGGGTGATTGTGTATCTTGCTCTTGATTTCACTGGGCCCAGTACAGCACACACTTCCTTGCATTTAATTTTCATAACAATTCTTTCTGGATTCATTGGAATTGTCTTACTTTATTCCCCAGCATAAAGACACCCAGAGTCTATGTAGTTTTCCCAAGGACATGGCTGATAAGTGTTAGAGCTGTATTTCAAACACCAATTTCTCTGATTCAAGAGCTCTTTTCCCCATACCAAGACTCCATGTAACATTGACTTCGTTTAACATGTACAGAAATTTAAAATATAAAATGACCCAATGGAGCTCCTAGGTGAGAAGCCATGTGTGGGGGGCCACGTGTATCTGTAATAGAACTAACTATGAAAACAAGGAGTGATAAATACAGACCTGAAATGAGAATTTGGTGGAGAAACAAGAAAGATAAAGAATTCTTATTTGTATCATGTCCTAGAGTAATGTCTGGCCTAAGGCTGGATTCCTTTTGTAGACCAACTGCTCTGTAATTTACTCAGTCTCCAAATATTCTTTTTTCTTAATTTCAAGACTCTCTTTAAAGATTTATGATCCAAATAGATTAGACATGTCAAGATTACACCAGGTAAAATATGTGTAATCCTAATAATGATAATGAAGAAAGCAAGTTTCCAAAAGGGGTTTCTTTTAAATTTAGTGGTATAATTTTTATGTGCACAGTAAATTTACAGAAAGTAGTAACTAAATTTTGGCAATTTTAAACTACTATATTATTAATAAAGATAAGTTTATATTGGAAGCTTCTTTTTCACATTTAAAAACCTGTTAAGTTATTTAGATGAGTATTTAAGTACTTCACAAGTTAAGACAGTTATGTTTACGAGGCCCATGATACAAGGGCCTGTGTTAGTAATTTAAGGCACTGCTTGAAGTATAGCCCACACTTTGTGTTGAACAGTATTAACCAATATGTATATTTAAAAAAAAAAAAAAGCACTGTAGGTAAAGTTCTTATGGAGAAAGAGTTATTAATTTGATTATGTTGTTCATTGCAAATAATTTAAAAAAAATCATTTGCGAGTGTTCATTCACATGTCCTAGCAGGGTCCTCACCAGCACAAAACTGTGATGACATCTGGATATTGCCACCTTCAAAATTTCTTACAGGGAGGTCTCCTTAAAATGTGGCTAATCAAAAGCATTCTAGATGGGAGAACAGATTTTCAACCCAAATATTCATCCATGCAGAATAAATAACAAAATGTGAGACATACTTACAATAGAATATTATTCAGCCCTAAAAAGGAATGGAATTTTGACACATGCTACAACATGGATGAACTTTGATGATATACGCTAAGTTAAATAAGCCAGACATATAAAAGACGAATATTATATATTATAATCATATGAGGTAGCCAGAAGGGTGAAATTCACAGAAACAGAAAGTAGAATGGCGGTGTCCAGCGGTGGAAAGGAGGTGCAGATGGTCAGTTATTATTTATTCAGTTAGAGAAGATGAAACATTTCTGGAGATGGATGGTAGTGATCGCTGCCCAACAATGTGCAAGTACTTAATACCACTGAACTGTACATTTTAAAAAGGGTTAGATGGTAAATTTTGGTAAATTTTAAAAAATGGTAAATTTTATGTTATGTATGTTTTGCCACAATAAAAAACAACTGATTTTCAGTTTAAGAAATGTATGGTCTTGTACATTCTTTCCTAAAACATATTTTCTGGTAAGAATAAGTTAGGAAAGAGGCAAAGTAAGGAAAATGTTCAAATCTTAGGCAAACTATTTTTTTACATACTATATTTTTGAAGAGATAATATATGCATATCATAACAAATGCAAATTTTTCAACAGGGTTTATGGTCAAACTTAAGTCTCTCTCTTCCTAGTTTTCTCATCACTGTAGGCTGCCGTATTACCCGTTTGAGTATAATCTTCCAAAATATTCATATATATAGTATGCATTTATGCAAGTTTTTAAAAACTCAAATTGTAGTGCTCCTTGCTTTCTACACATAAGAAATTTTGAAATTCTCCATTTATAATACTACCTCATTCTTTTAAATAACTGTGGATTATGTATCCCTGTGTGAATGTGCCATAATTGATCTAACAGTCTCCTATGGATTATTAAAAAGATTTGTTTCCAATATTTCAGAATCCTAAGTGATTCTTCAGTGAATACCACTGTTTGACTACCATTTCTCACTGTGGGAAAAGGAAGGTATTTTAACAAGTTTGACAATGGGGACCTATGGCTTCTTAGATCCAAAGTGACACTACATTCCTTTGGAGGGACAGAAGGAAGGGGCATGTCTCCTGAATCAGAAGATGAGATAGAAAGTTGGAGTGTTAGCTAAGCTATGACAAGGGGCTGGGTGATGGTATCAGAAAAGGGATGGTGGATTTACTCAAACTTTTCAGAAGGGAAACATTCCAGGACTTGACAAAAGTAGGGGAAAGGGTAGTTTAAAATTTCAAGCTTAAAGATGTTTCAGCTTTCTAAACCGAGCCACTGGGAAATGCACTTCAGGTTCACATCATGCTCTAGGTGGGAAGGGAAGAGGAATGTCGGACACCCTCCGACACAAGTCTCTACCAGCTTTTGGAACATCTTTCGAATCATCATGGCAGGCGCTCAGGGTCTAGAAAATGTGTAGATTGAGGAGAATGAGCGCAATCTCCACATGCAATTAGTGGAAGGTCTGTGTGCAATGTCTCGCACACAATGAGAAATGCTCTCTCCATAATTACTTCTGGACTAACTGAGCGTTGGTGTGCTGCAAGGTAAGGAATTCAGAAGAGTCTCCTCTCGCAACAACAACACAGAGAAGTCTTCTTGGATTTCTGAAAACGGCCACCATCTCTGTTTCGGCAAATGCACATTGGTTCATAGTATGTGAGTCGCCAAAAGATGTTGAATGAAAGAAGAAGTGGAATGGAGAGAGTCAATTAAGAATATTGATCATAGCAGTGGGAAAATGCCAGATTGATGGTATATGCCCATCAACATGAAGGATTTATTTCATGAAATGAAACTGGAGCATTGTGTTTCCAGTAAAGCAGGACGTTTGAAAATCTAGTAGAAAGAGAATAAACCTTAGAGACAAACAGACGGAGGTTTAAATCTCACACTGAAGAAATAATACTGTGTTGATTTAGAGCAAGTTCTTTCATGTTTTAAGCCTCAATTCCCTTGCTTGTAAAGTACAGATAATAAGACATTTTGTGTACGAATTTAACAAGACAACGCATAAAGCATTGTAACACAGTGTCAGGTGTATGGTGTGTATTCAGTAAATGCAACTTCCTGTCACCTTCCCGTCTTGTGGTGCCAAGTACTATTTCTATGATAAAATAATCACATGTGGAAATTAATGGAACACTGGAGATGGAATATTTTTGGCAGTATAGTGAGGTTAAGAGCATATCCTAATGGACCTCGACTGCACAGATTCTATCTCAGCCTTACTACTTATCAACCACGTAATGGCTATAACCACGTACTTTCTTTTCTGTCACCCCCAAGTACCATGGAAATAACCAAAGTGCCAGTTCATACAGTTGCATGGTTGGAGGCAATCTTGCACGTACAGCACTTTTCACAAAGCACTCAGAAAATGATAATTGATGAAAGAATTTATTGGCATGTGAAGGGAGCTGCTCTTATCCATTTGCTGTAAGTAAACTAGGTTGTTATTCTGCATTTGGCTACCTGAAAAACTGCAAAAAGCTCTCTAAATGACTGGCCATTTAATTATTGTCTATAGGTGTGTCTAAGGGGAATGCAAATCATATGCTCATAGGCTCGTGAAACGTTAGCATAGAAGGGACCACCTTGGGCTTTGAGAAAACTATTATATCTATCGCACTCTTCCTTGTTGAGTGGCATTGTAAATAGAAACTAACTGGACACTTCTGTTATAGTTAATGTGTTTGAGTGCGCTGGGTAAACTCTGCTTTAACGCTATAATATCTATTGAACATTTCCTCTGAGAGCAGGTCTTATTATTAGATTATATTATACAAGATGAGACCAGTCAATAAGTTATTTTTTTCCCAACCCCGCTTGCCAATGGAAATACCTGTTTTTTAAAAATTACTTCAAGAACATCTTTGTAGGAGGCTAGGAAAAACTATGCCCATGAATCATAAAATTGACAAGCCCTGGGGGTGAGTGGGCCCGGTATAAGAGATACAAAGAACAAAGACATAGGTGCACTACAGTTATGCAGAGACAGGGAGAATTAAAGATAAACAAAAGAAGTAGTTATTCGATCGGAGGGGGGAGGCAGAATGGTAGACTCAGAACGCAACCACAAAAATAAAAGATATTAAAAAACAGCACTTGACCTGGACAGAATAAGAGGACAGCCTGTAACACAAATGTTAGGGCGAAAAAAGAAGAGATGATTCTATTGTGTAATTGAGATTTAATGAGGCCAAAGAATGCTGTATTTTCATTCTTACTACTATTGCTTTTATTTTTTCAATTTAATCCATTTTCAGTCACTAAGGTTTTCTTCTTTTTTTCTTAACCTCCTATCATCACCAGGAACGGCTCACCTGTTTTAAAAATATCTTGACCCGAATAAGAAAAGCCCCTTTTGAATTAATTACTCCTCTCGGGAAAGTGAAGGAACTTCCCTTAATTCAAAGTTAAACTTGCAGAGTAAAAGCAAAAGAAAAAGAGCCCAGAAACTCCCAGCTCTCCCTTGCTGGTCAAACAATCTAACAGGAGAGGGGAAAAGGGCTGCATTTAAATACTCGTTTTACCTATAATACCCATTTTTTTCATATCACACGAAACCAAATTCTTCTGTGAGATTGACATTTCAGAAGAGAAGGGAAGGCAGACAGGTGAACTCAGATCAAAATGGATTTTGCCAACCTTCCATTTTAAAGGTCAAGGCTGTTGCAGACTCATGTTGTGTTTTTAGTCTAAGGCTCCCGACTTCATTTCCAGCATTCAGGAAACGCCCATGAACAAAAGGCAGAGAATTCTTCCCTTGCTCTCCCTGGGACTTCAAATGCTTGCAGACGGACGCCTGCATTACGACAGCAAAATGACTTCCTGTCATGTGTGTTATTCTTCTAGAGCTGGAGGAAGGATGTTTAATGTATTAATTTATGAACCGGGGACAATTCTGGAAAAAAAAAGACACGTGAGCTCATCTTTTCTTCTAGTCTACACTGCTCAAGGCTACAGTGCTCAGAAGTATTCCATGTTTATGGACTTGTCTTCTGGAAGGACTGGGCTTCCTGCTTTCACCTATCAGACCATCACTCACTCTGGAGTTTGTTCTTGGAGAACCTTCCAGACCAGTCCAAAAGTACGCTCTTGTGAACGGAGAAAGCCCTTGGCCAACTTAATCTAACGTGCTCTTATGCTCTCGGGCTTTCTGTTCACACCGGGCCCTGGCCACATAATGAGAATTCCATGCAGCTCTGGTCTTTGACCAGCCCACAATCAGTGAGGGAATGCCGGGAAAAAGGACGCTAGGCCTCCTTTCCTTGGGGAGATGAAACGTTTGTGTCAAAAGTTCCTAAAAGTGCCACTTTCCTCAGAACAGAGTTAAGCACATTCACTTAAACGTGGTTTTGAAGTTTTGACTGTTCTGTAGATGCGCTCTCTATACTGTCATATAATGTGAGTTTCACTCGTATTCTGTTGTAAATGTTAGTGGACAGTATCATGTATTGTGGAGATAGATCTTATGATATTTTGTGATAGATCACAATTATTTTAAGGTAGGACAGGAAGAAGTTTGTCTCGGCCCTCTCAGGGTCCCTGGTTAGGTCTCTGTGACACACACAGATTAACAGAAGAGCACACGCGTTTACTTAAGTTTTATGTGACACGGGAGCCTTTGTTGGGAAATGGAGATTTGAAGAAATGGTTAAACAGGAGTAGTTCTACGCTAGGTTTAAAGAAGGCTGGACAGTTATAACGAGGCTACTGAAGAGTATCAAGTGAGAGTACGTGAGCTGGTAGAAACTGAGCCAGGCCTGTCCTGATTCTTCTCGGTGTCCCTTTATCTTCTCAGGTAAGGGGGTTCCCTTCCTTCAGTAGAAGGAGGCCGCCTCTCCCTGGACTCACTTGAGGGTTTGATGACCTGTTTCAGGGAAGAAGGACAAGTGGGGGAGGGTCAGTGTGACCTCCTACTTCCACTGTTTTCTCAAACTCCCTCAGCTTAAAAGAGTCAACATGCCAAGGAGCCGTATTTTTGGTAGCAGGTCCTGAACCCCATCATTAGTATTTTACAATATTACAAAGTTACACTACAGCAGATTTAGTGCCGTGTTACAGATACGCGGGGTCCCGTATTCCACGCTGTACGTGCTGTTGTTGCACACTCACACACCCACACGTGAGAGAAAAAGAGTCTGTATTTCTTGAACTCAAGTAAGACACAAGCTAGTGGAATGTTAACGCTAAAAGGTTCCTCAGAAATGGTCAATAATGACCCCCTGTTTAAAAAGTGACTTAACGGGGACCTGGAGTCCTCAGGAGGGTGGCCCAGCGACAGACAGCTGGTTAACGGCAGAGCCATTCCCAGGAATGGCGTCTGGCCGTACTGGGTCCTGGCCCAGCCAGCTCTCAGCTCCTGATTTTCAGCAGCCACTTGAATTCTCTGCGGACTGGGGATGCTCAGGGAATGCCTTCCACACCAACAGATTGCACGTGCAACTGAATCACTTAGGGTTCCTCATATTTGACATTTAACACCCCATACTGAGGAATATCTTTGACCCATCAGTGCTACATGTGAACCTGAAAGAAAAATGTTTACGCTTGTTATTAGACATATATGTGCCTGTCTCCCTTCCCTGCCCTTGGAGACATATGCCTCTATTGTCAGCTCCGTTTCCTGTGTTTAACCCGCGCTTGGTCTCCTCTGATTGCCCCTAATGGAGCCTGACAGTTGTAGAGTTAATCTAAGCTCTGGTCTCCAGGTTTCACCTCAGGAAACAATCAGTCCCCTGGGTGTCCAGGCTTCTTGCAAGGCTATATTCCCCCTGGGTCCCTTTCCAGCCCAGCTGGGGAGCCTTTCCCATTGTCTGCCAAATGGACACCAATTAAGTCAACTGTTCCCCAATTAGAATTTTGCAGAATTCCTCTTGTACTTGCTCCCAAGCAAGGGTCTGTTTTAGGAATTAGTTACCCAAGGAGGAAAATAAATAAACCAATGGCAGCCCTTTCCTGTAACCCGATCCCCCTGGGCTTTTCCTGTCAGCCATTCACACAACTCGATCCTGGGCTGTACGGCAACTGCTCGGTGACTCTGAGGTTTGTCATCGGCATAATCCTGCCACCAGGCTGTTCTGAGGGCACGGCCCGAAGCGAAGGGCCCCTGCTCGCCCCAGAGGGGCACTCGAGTAGCCGGGAAGAGGCGAGAAGACTCCTCTTTGTACCAAAAACGTGGGTTGGCTTTGAAGAGATGAAAGCCTGGTGTTTTGCTTTCTGGAGGAAATGCTCCTGCATTTGGGCAACGGGCTTGGAGGCAGATGTGTTCTTGTGATGAAGGATTTTGCAGAGCGCGGCATTTCCAGGCAACGTTGAAGATGTCAATCAGTGGTGTTTGAAATCACTCAGGCTGTCACAGCTGGGTGACACTGGGGCTGCGTCGGGGAGTCTTTAGAGAACGGGGGACGCTGTTGACATCAGAGTGCACTTGTTTGTGAAACACAGTCAATCACAAATAATATCTTCCTCAAAGAATCCTATTTATTGTCATATATTTTTAAGCACGTATTCAGCATGTTTATTTGGCATGCGCACAAAAGAACAAAGGAAGGCGTGTGGCTTAGAGCCACACGTGTCAGACTATACGGTGCACGCACGCGGCCACCTGGGATCTTATTAAAATGCAGATTCTGACTCAGGAGCCCTGGGATGGGCCTGAGATGCTGTGCTTTTCCTAAGTTCCAGGTAACGCTGGGGCTTTGTGTCCCTCATCACAGCCCGAGCAGCAAGCATTTAGACGGACAGGTACATGGATAGGTAAGAAATTGATCGGTAATGAAGTAATGGAGGCAAAAGAGACGCCATCCTTATTGGATGGGGTCCACACAGACAAACTGAAATGAAGACGCGAAGGATGTGTTCAGCTATTTCGGATGAAACACCTTGCCAATGTGTGGTTGATTTTTCTCTGTAGCAATACGAAATCATCTCTGTGCTCATTCATTCATTCCTTCATTCACACGACACTATTTACAATGTGTCCTGTGTGTAGCATTCAGCTATGCGCTAAGATACAAAAGAAACAGTCGGCAAGGGCCTCTGAGCGCCAGATAAAACAGAAGGAAATGGAAGTTCAGTAACTACAGATGTATCAGTTAGCACAGAAACGAGGATCCCCCCAAAAGGAGTGGTTTAAAACAGTCACCGGGTAGCAGGATTTGTTAGCTGGTGTCTCAAATCTCCCCACAGTGCAAAGGCTGAGTGTCCCCTTCAGACACCCCAGTCCCCTGGCTAACACCAGTCACAGCCCAGGTTCCATTTGGTCTGGGAGGAGACCACACAAGGCCAGGAATGCAGGAAGCAGGGGCCACGGGACGGCATCGTGCGAGACTAACAGCCGCAATAACGGCCCAAATGAAGAAAACAGAATGAAGGACTGTAGCGATTCAGGGAAGAATAGCACCCACACGAGCTACATTTTTAGGGAGAAACCTTCAGCTATGATAGAGCAAAAGAGTCCTTTTACGGCAGTTACATGCTTATTCTTTTTCATTAGTACAGTTAAGTAAATGTGTATTAAAATCAATTAGGAAATAATGGAACGCAAAAAAAAAAGTCATCTATAATCAAATTAATAAACAGATAACTATTTTAAATGGTTCTTTATCTTGATAAAAGTAACATAACATCAAAGAGTAAGATCTGAAACAAAAAAGCCAAAGGCCATACAGAAAATTATATGCTATGGGGAAAGGGCCCTCTTAAAAGCACAAGATGACAATATATCAATGATCTAGGTAGGTTTTTAAATAATGTGCTTCACGCTTACTGCAGGCTGCGAAAGGAATTCCTTAGCTTGTCACAAATCACCCACAATCCCACTAGGCTTCACTCAACAGTCAGATGCAATAATGTGAAAATTCATACCTCCATGCACTTTCCAGCTCCATGCCACAGCCTACCAGAAAATACCAACTATTAGCGGAACGAGGCTGACTCAATTTTCTCTGAGTTACATTTGTTTGGAAAGTGATCAATACACCTTGTATGAAAGGAAAATTGACATCTACATTTCAAAAGGAGAACGACTGCCTGAGAAGCCATTTCTGTCTCTCTGTGTTTCAACCCAAATAATCAGAAGAAAAAAATACAAGAGACTGTCTCTCAGGCCTGTGTTTGTAATAGTCGAACGCCAATCAATCAACAAGCCTCTGATGTTAGGAAATAATGAGTTCACATTGTGAAATAGACATCGCTGTTCCTTTCTCCTTTCTTTCTGGGCAATGTGTTTCTTTGCCTTCTCCTTCCTTCTTTGGCATTTCTGTTGCCTGCCACCTCATACTAGATTCTGGGCAGTGTTCCAGGCCTGATGTCCCTTGCTAGTCTTCTCTGGTTTTTGTCCTAAGAATGACGTAGCATTATTAAAATATTACTTTCTATGGGGAAGGGTAGAGAGTGCTTTCATTTAATTATCCTCTAATGAGGCCAGCTGGAGAGACGCCCACAGGACCTGTAACTCCTCGCTCAGGTGATGGGGAAACATCCAGATCTGGGGAGGACCCAGCAACAAAGTTCTTGGGGGGTGTTGAGGCTATCCTGTCATTTTTCACCAGAGACTCTCGCGGTCCCAATTGACATCCACCGCAGAAATCAGCCAGAAGGGTAGAGAAAGGCTATTTCTCGCCTGTTCCAAAGCAGGCCAGCCTGAAACATTTACAAGAAAGTTTGTTTTTAGGAAATTTCCAGTCCAATTATGCTCTCCCCAGAGACCTAAATAGTTCAGATAGTATCCAGATAAGCATCCACAATTTTGGGAACTTCATTAAAAAAAAAAAGAAAAAGAACAAGAAAAGAAAAAAGAAAACCCAGAACTAGCATCGTTTTGAGGCTTGGCCTTCCTGGGCTAAAATAGCTTTATCAGGGAGAGGCAGCCTTGCCTGGTGGTCTCAGGACAGAGGTTCAAATCAGGAGATTCTGCATGCTTTCATTCCAGCTTCCTTTCTCACTTGATGGGTGGCCTGAGGAATAAAATGGAAGGCAACCTCTGGATTTGAGACAAAGGGACAAATAAGGATCAATCGCACTTTTTTTTGAATTGATGAATTGGTCCGATGGATGGGGCTAAAAGGGTCATTACTTTCCAGCCTGAAGAGCCCACGTGGGATTTATGCACAAGTCACTGGAGGTGTGCTCACACCTCTTCCGCGGATGCCAGCTCGCCTCAGTCACCTGTACGGTCACCCAGGATTCCGAAGGCAATGGAGGCGCTTCATGGCCACTCGTCAGTTGCACTTTTACGCTGGGAGGGTAATTTTACACAGGTCAACAGGGCAACTTAACACTGGCTGATGTGATCAGCTAATATACTTCGATTTTAGAGAACATCCTACTGAAACCATGGCATATGTATCAGGCAAACTGTGATGAGGCAGAGGATAGTACTTTTGATTGGAAAAAACACCAAGAGGAATCTACCCCAGAGGGACGCTATGGAGACATAATACAACTTCAGGGCAAAACACGGTCACAGAGCTCTTCCTTTACCTCCTTTAATATGGAACCTCCATTGCCTAGATGGCTCTATGGGTAAGCGTACAATTTTTGGTAAGTTAGACTGCACATGATCAAAATCCAAATCAACCTAGTTTAAAAAGTAGAATTCATCGCCGTGTACACCTGGAATGTCCCAGGTGTGGGAGGAGAGGTTTGATCACCTCCATGTCTAGGTGACCCTCTGCTCTCTGCCTCCTTTGCCTGTTGGCTCGGCCCATAAGCCCTTGGCCTGGTTAATGGTGAAAGCCTGGCTGCACAGTTTCAGAATACACATCCAGACACAGTCCAATCCAGAAAAGAGACACGAGTAGTTGCCTATTTCCATACAATGTCATAGGCGTCGCTGGGATTGGATCCATAGCCCACCCCTGAACCCGTCATGGTGGCTCAAGGTGAGGCTGATTGTGTTGGGCTACTTAAGACTGAAATGGGGTTGAATTTTGAGTCAATCCACCCAACTGACAGCTGCTACCGACTGGGGAAGAGGTACAACGGATACCGGGGATCCATCAGTGCCCTTTAGGATAGGAATGGTCATTTCCTTCTAAATGTAAATAACCTGCGTGTGTGGTTACAGGATTGATTCAATATCACACAGTTAGTTGGTGCTAAAGCCGATTCTTTCACCCAGTAGCTGACTGCTAATATTACTTCTGGCGTTAGAGCATTTTGTCATATCACAGCAGATTGGCCATGTAATTAGACTTCAATGGTGCTGGTAAGACTTTCCAATGATGAGCTACAGGCAGGGCTATTAAAAAAAATCACTAAAAACAAGAAGCAGCAGTCTGAAGGAAAGACGGGGGCTTTGAATTTAGACACATACGATTCAAGTTCAAGATCTCCCTCTGGCTGTCTCCAGGGGCCTCAGTTCCATCATCTCTGTGAGTTTAATGTTCTTCCCATGGGGGCCCTCAGGGATTAAATGAGGACATTGTGTAAGTGCCTAGCTTAGTGTAGTAGCACTGTGAGTACTTATCAAGTGTCTGTCCCCTACTGTTTCTCCCTCCATTCTTAAATAACAGGCAATAAGTATGCCGATGTTAAATACTTCACCTAAGTCAGTATCTCCGGAGAAAAACCACTTACAGTGTTTCCTATAGTGAGATCCACATCCATCGATAACCACAGATTGGGAAATGTTATCAGGAACTGCCTCAATGGGGCAGAAACTTCAGCAGTGGGAGGGGATGAGGGCAGTTCCCAGAGCAAGCTCATCTTTCATTTGGCGTAATCCATCGTGTCTATGGGAATTCTTCTGTGCAGTGGAGAAACCAAGGAAGCTGGAGGATAAAAATGTTCTCCAGGTGTCTGGAGAAGGATAGATATGAAAAACGGAACCTGAAGCTTTGTCCCAAGGAAATGCTGAAACTCAGGTGACGTCCTTATGTGAACAACAGATATGCCAAGTTCCAGCTACCACCGGTTGGCCCGGAGTTTTCCCTTTCTGTGTTATTTATAAAATTCCTTGCTGTACCATCAAAGAATGGTTTGGTGATGAAATTTGCCTGAAAATAGCAAGTAATCCTAGCTACCCTCCAACAAAACCCTCAGGTGGAGCTGCTGCTGCAAGAACAGCCCTACTGTGAGAGCAGAAAGAAAGTTTGTTGGGGTTTAATTTGAGTTGGTTTACCCAGAGCCAGTCCATAAGGAGCAAGTCCCCCGGCAGACCCATCCTCACTCTGTAAGACAGGAGCGTGGCTGGGCACATATCAGCTTCTTTTACCGAAGGCGGGCATGAAGGAAATGAATCTGAACTTCAGTTTAACTCGGCCCTGCAACAGGTTCAAAGGCCAAATTCCATTTCTCTAACTTAGCCAGACTGTGTAGCATCTCTAGCACAAAATGAACTTTGCGAAATAAAGACAAACAAGGGCTTGACAGAAATGGCATAAATAATCAATCCTCCATCTATTTACATAGAAGCCAGGTGCAGCTCATGGATGATTGCTTTGGACTTTATTTCTTTGCTTTCCCAAGAAATTCTGATAGATGCAGTGGGGCAGTTTCACATCATCTGGGACTGTCCCTCGTACATATCTTGAAAAGTAATCAACCCAAATCAGGTCTGGTTGATGTGGGAGGGAAAACAGAAGAGAAGTCTAAGGAGAAGCCTCTTCAGAGTACGCAGCAATTGGCATTCTATAGTCTGCATTTGATCAGTTTCCCAAATGTCATAACATGTGTGTATCACATTACAGTTGCGTGATAGAAACTCTTGTACAAGGAACTGGAAACATTTCATGGGATGAACTTCTTAGTGAGGTTTCCACCCTCAGTATGCAATCCCTAGACACCAAAATTACTTGGGACCCATTCAACAATTCTCAGCAACGCGTGAGAAATACTAAGCTCCACAGAGAACGGCGCGTTTTCCATGTTTCTAGAACACACATCTTCACAGCAATATGCTATTCCACTTATGAATTCGGTTCTCCGCAGATGGTTTCCTCATGTGTAGTTAATTTTAGTGCTGAAGCTAACACATACGAACGGTGTGCAAGACATAGTCAAGACATCCTGAAACAAAAAGCGAAGACGGTGTAATGGTGTTGGAGAGCCTGCTGGGGAAAACGGTCGGGGGAAACTCTCTTCAAAGGCCTTGAATGTGCGTATCTCCCTGTTTGCGATGAGGTGGAGAGTTTGGGGGGTGGGGGGCGGAAGGCACTAATCAATGTACTGTAATTTGCAGCAGCAGTTCCAGTGATCTTCTTTTTCGCACAATAATTGCCACATGTTGACCGCGCACATGTGCAAACACATGGGAACACTTCTCTCTCCGCAAGACAAATGAAGATTTGCACTTTGTTTGGTAAACGTGTCAAGACTTATCACTTCGTCATGCGCCATACATTAGGCTGTTTATCAGATTTGCCTTTCTGCTTTCTGGTTATGTTGTTCTGTGATTTCAACAACATGGCAGTGATGAAACCAATGTTTCCCTGCGTTCGGATTTGTTTCAAATTTGTCTCAGGATGGACGGTGGGCAGCACATTAGTGATGAAAAGCAAGAGAATCCTGTCTACAGTATGTACCTGCCAACCAAACGACATTCCCGTACTCCCATGCTCTGTGACCAGAGCCAGGAGCCAGGTAGAGCAACCCTGTCCAATAAGCTCTGACTGAAAGAGGCCTGGCAATTGGGGCTCCCAGCTTTTCGTCATTCTCGTATATAGATCAAGCCACAGTACAACTTCCAAATGCGACAGAATATTAAAGTTCCTCTTGTGAAATACACAGATGAAAGTAAAAGGCAGGTTCTGAGAGGTAGTGAAAACAAGTCGAGAACAAGCTCGGAAACAGTATACCTGTGAAACCTAAGAATCAAATAAAACATTTCAGGAAGCCACAGATCTTGCCTCTGTTTCACTGGCAAGCCAACACTCGTCTGATAGCAAAGGACTCATACTGTGTGGGACGCCCTCTTTGTAGGTCAGAGACTAAGATAATCTGAGTTTCAGTGACTTCTGCAAAACACATTCAATCCACAAAACACGATGCCTTCTCCAAGAACATGAAAACACAATCATTGGTTACGAATTGTTGATTTACAGTTTAGGTTGAACATTTAAGAAAACTCAAATTAGTCAGGTAAAGAGCAGGCTTTCTGCTCCTCAGCTGCACAAGGAATTGTAGGGTTCATGGAGAAAAGAGTGTTCTGAAAATATCTCTGGATCTAGGATACTTTCATTCTATACATTGTCCCAGAAATGTTTAAATTCACAAAAATTGAATAGATTTTTTTCTTTTTTTAACTTATGGAAAGGGGAGACGTTTTGTAGAATGTAGAAAAGAATACTGCCCTGTATTGTTCCATAATAGTTTTCAGCGTGAACAACTTTTTCCCCAACCAGACTAAAATCCACAAAGGCAGAGGAATCCCTTTGATTTTCTTATATCTCCTTACAATCGTGCGAGGCATATAGTTGATACTCTTTAATTATCTATCACAATGGTGTTAAGCACTGCAGGCCTATCATTTAACACAGTACCAGGAACAATGCAGGAACTCAGTGTTTGTTGAATGGATAAAAGAGTGAGATCCCTCAGACCAGGGCAAAGAGTTGTGGCACATTGCAAACCCGGATGATGGACGCATATGAGCAGTTATGAGCATGCCCGCAGAAACATCTAGGATCTTGCCCCAAAGACACCATCACCACTGAGACCAGTTTCCTGTAGATGGCATCACATTTACCACTGGCAACTCCCTGGCTATAGCTGGGCCCTGTTCAAGGCCATGGCTCAGATATGGACACTCAGCTCGCTTTAAGGAATCAGATGGAAAGTCTGCAGAGGGCTCAATGTTATGGCAAATACAAAGCATTTATGGCAGCTGCGGAAAGCTTGGCACCATCCTCTGGAAGACCATTCTGGAAAATCTGGATTTACCCTATAATGTCTCTCTCACTAAAGATGAGAATTACCTGGCAAATGCTGCCCAATGGCATGTGCTTGGTAAGATTCTCTAAAACCTCAGGTTCTTATAATTTTATGTTTACTGGAAGGTTCATTAGTGGTTGTAGCTTTAGAAAATAGCACGTCCCATTACTTTATAAAGAAAGTCAGTTTGGAGGAATGGAATTCTAAAACCAAACCAAAGGAATACAATGATACAAAGAATGACTGCAGCTGAAACATTGCTAATGGCAACCAGGTAAGGATTTTAGGATAATTAATGACAATGGATTATATTATTAAATATTTGAAGAGTGTGTTTTCAGTACTAAAGAGAAATTGAATTTTCTTATGTATATGCCCTTATGATGTCAGAGGGTGGTTGGTAGAGGTAGCAATCAGTGATTTCTAGGAAGAGTCCCAAAAAGAAGAAAAACAATTCCACCAAAAGACTTACACAATAGTGTACAGTAAAGACGGCTAGAACTAAAATTAAAAATGCATTCTTAAAATTTAATTATTTTTTAACCCCATTCTACATCCATTCTTTAGGTAGAGTTTTGTTTTTGCCCCCCTCAAAAGCCAAATACATAAACACTCAACATAAGGGTGAAGACTGCTGAGAGGAGCGCATAAACAGCTGCCCTGCTTTGGGTGGTGCTTCCACCATTTATGGGTGTCTCAGCTGATAATGGGCCATTCTTGTTGGGGAGATGTAAACTCTTCCTTTCTAAAGTAGTTACGAGTATTTTTTTGTAGATTGCTGTTACTATTGAAGGCCACTAGAGAAGATGATGAGACCCCTGATGGTGGGGGAAATAAACGGATTCATTTTGTTGGATTTTCTCATCAGATGCATTCTTTACCAAAGTTTTGAGGAAGGATGGGGTGATGGAGACAAAGAATTCAGACATTCCTTTGAATGCATATAAGAATAGTAAATACTGGGGGGTGCCAAAAAAATGTGTATACAAGTGGATACTTTGGTCAGCATTGCTCAAGCAGTAATTCGCCGTCATCAGAAATATCTGGACGCTGATGGGAACCACTCTGAGCGCCTCTTGTAATTGCAGAAATCAAACGCGATTTGTATTCATTGCTTGTTATTGGTATATATTATTACAATTTTAATAGTTTTCCTTTCTTAAAATGTGTATACATTTTTTGGCATCCTCTGTATGTCTCTCTGCTTATTAAGTGAAGAGATATCATAAACAAATGAACCCTTAAACTGTCAAACAACAACACACAATGAAAAACCACTACCCTCCTAATATTGCCCCCTGCTCTTAAGTTGGTGCAAAAGTAATTGCGGTTTAAAAGGTTAAAAACAATTGCAAAAACTGCGATGACTTTTGCACCAACCTAACAGATACTAAAAGATTTTTTACTAGTTAGTGTCTACACCAACTCAAGACATTTATGTGGATCTTCTTATTTATAAGTTTCATAAGCTGTTCTACATGAGAGTCTTATCAACCGAGAGGTTCTATTTTTAGACTTCATTACGTGCATTTTTCTCACACTGGGACTTGGTTGCAAAAAATTAAAACCCTTGCATTATCTTTTTTGAAGAATTTGCCTTTTTGCTTCTTAAATTCAAAATAGCTATATAAAATCTCCATGGAAGCCATAAAGATGTCCCTCTTTGGTGTATCCTCTGTTGGATGGAGTGCCTTTTGTGCGTACAGTTGGGGGTGGAGTGTGGCTGGTGCAAAAAGCTGTCACCATCTTTTCTCAGACAAAGAATGTGAAGAAATTCTGGCAACATCCCAGCACAAAAGCCTGACCTCTCTGGCCTCTGGGTCCTGAGGCCTAGACGCTCGTCCAAGCCTCCATCTTTCCTGAGAACTGCTGCAGAAAACACCTGAAAATGACCAATATTGGGTCTTACAGAAGCAAAAAATCGGAGGTCTGAGGATCTAACAGGTTCTAGCGGCACTGAGAACAGTTAGGTTCAGAGCGTATACTCAAGGTAAGTGAATAACGAAAAAGTCAGCAGTACAGATCTTAATTCTTTAAAATTTAAAAGCTAATTTTGTGTCTTTTAGTCAATTTCCTGCACAGGAAGGAAAAATTTATTAACTGCCTTCTGGTATTAAATGGAGTGCTAATGGGGTATGTACAATTCAACAGGTGCCAAGGAGATCTACAGAGGCATTATATCAATTTTCATCGCAATGCCTTGCAAATGTATTTGTGGACTGATACCTTCTTCCACCCACACTCCTCCCTTTGAATTTATTTTGGGAACCTATCTCACTCCAAATAATAAAATGGCTCTTAGATATTATTCTAGAAGACAGACTGTGTTATGATCTTATGAATTCCATGGAAATGTTATTGCGTAGTTCTCAGTAACAGGGAGGAGCGGGAAAAATTGGTCAGCTTTTGAAAACCCACAGCAGTTGAGGGTTTGAATTGGGCTTTGGGAGAATTTTCCTGATTCAAAGCCCAAGATCGCAACTCTAAATCATGAGCATTTATATAAAATGCACTCACGTGCCCTACAAGAACTTACAAGAAACGGTTTCTCTTTAGCAAAAAGATGAATGGTCACTGTTGTATAGACTGCGTTCCATTTTTGGTCTTCGTCTTTTCCGCAGAAAAGTAGCCTGATTCAGTTGTCAATAGGAACCAAACACATAAAGCCACAAGTTTCATGTAAGTTCATAAAAAAAAAAAACAAAGGCCAAAAATTATTTAGATTAAGGTGTTCGCTTATTATACCTGGATCAGATGCCACTTAGAAGAATAAAAGAGAGATTGCTTCTAGAAGGAATTTTGTTTAAAAACCACACTGCAGAGTCATTTATTATTTCTGCAGAAGGAGTTGTTTTACCGCGCCCCCCCACCCTGTACCCCATTCTTGGTCATTTTCCTGTACAAGCCACTTAACCTCATCTTCTTCCGAATGGAAAGAAAGACGACCTTTAATGGGAAGCACTAGACCTCTGAGTAATCCTATTTTCTTATAAATTTCAGATGGGAGAAAGAGGATAAGCCTCTTCTTTTGGGTGTTGTCCCCAAATTCTTTGAATATTAGGATTTACTTCAACTTCCCTTTCGAACAGTTAGCTTTTACTCTTTGTTTAGCTTCATGGACAAGAAAAGAGACAGAGGACTCACAATGAAAACTTCATTATTGGGTGAAATTAGAATTTTACTCCTAAGCAGAGAACGGCATGGAGAGTGTTGTGAAATTTTTAAATTATGGCAAAATTAGGAATGTGGACATTCAAGGAATAAAGGCTTCCTTTGATCAACATTCATGCCTCCTCTCTCCGGGCCACCACCTAGAGACGTGGAAATTTGAGGTGTGGGGGCAACAGAAGGGGAAGTTTTTCAGTCATACTGTACATCCCTGAAGACCTAAAGCCTCATTTTAAGTTCTTCCTTTTAGACAAGCACACTGTATAATCACAGACACTGGAAAAGCATTTAACAATGGAAAGTATTTAAAAGCATCTTTCGTGGCTACACACACCAGCTCAAAGGAAATGACACACAATTGTGTCAGGATGCATTCGGACAGAATGCAACGATCACAGTGACGTCCCGTCACAGACATCCCTTTCCTCAAATGTAGTATCAGAGAATCTTTACTTGTCTTACGTTTGCAATGACTCTATCCAAGTATGAAATTTTAACTCCTGAGAGAAATTTTCCCCTTGCCATATAATATGATAAGCTAGAATTTGAATTCAAGGTTCTGGAATTAAAATTAACATGAAGGATTTCTAATTTGCACTAAGGCTATAAAGCTTTAATCTGAATTATAACTATAATGCTGCCTTATTGATTAAAATCAGCTTTTTCAGTGGAATGTATTATCTCTGTATCCTCCATAATGTTTTGGGGGTGATTTTCTAAGCTAGTATTTAAGTAGATTAATTGAAACCTTATCTAACATCATTCTCACTGTGTTGTTCATTTCCCACCTAAAAAAAAGCTAAATTTCAAACACTAAAGAAAAAAAAAATACAAGCACACACAAAAACCAGCTGTTGCTCCTTAGTTAGATAACTTTAAAAAATAATTTTCAAATTTCTAACTAACCAAAGTGAAAAATAGCAACCTTACAATGGAAATAAATTCGCTTAAGTGGGAGGAACTTGAGAAGTAATAGCGATGGAGTATAAATCACACGCACACACATGGACACTGCCACAGAGATGTAAATAATCTGGCTTCAAATGGACCATAAAGTTTAAATTACTTTCCACACTGACAATATAAAGCCAGGAAACAAAACAAAAAAAAAACAGCTAACCTTGGTTGAAATAATACTGTGACCCTCGAAAGAAAAACACAAAAGAAGTAGTAGTTGTTCATTTAATGGCTGCCCTGGGTTTTCATAAATATAGCACTTCCATCATTAAAAACCTCATTAGCTTCTAACTCCCCCGAATTCAGAACCAAGAGAAGTAACAGTGGCATCTTGGCCCTTCACCTGCATGTGTCTCAAACTGTGACTCAGATGATATAAAACTGGTGTTTGACTTTTATTGATGAGGACAGAAAAACATCAGTATGTAGAGCTCAATGAAGGAGCCACTGTTCTTTCGAATTTTGATCAAAATATGTGATCAAAACTTCTCCCATCTATTGACCTTTTACCATATTTAGGTACTCCTTTCTACAAAATAGCAAATGATTACATTAAAATCATTTTTTTTAAATTACAAAGACAATATGTAATCACAAGACAAAATAGAAAATGCAAATAAATAGAAAAATAGAAAACGAAAGAAAGGAAGAGGAGACGAAAGAACTATTGAACTTTGTTTTTCATATCAGTGTGTATGTGTGTGGTATTATTTCATACAAATATGAAGTCATGTTGTTCATATTGTTTTGCAACTAGATCTTTCACTTACTGTTATAACATGGATAACTTTTCATGACATTCAACATACTTTTGGATAGTATTTTTTATGTATGGACATATTTCACTATGTGATTCTATGTTTTCTTCAAATAATCTAATATTTCTACAAATCCAGTTTGTTTTCAAACTTTTGCTATTATACATACTACTGTAATTATTATCCTTCGACTTATTTCTTAATGGAGATCCCTATTTTTTTCCTTTCCCCAAAGGATAAATTTCTAAAAGTGAAATTCCTAGACTCAGGGATGTTGTCCTTCGGAGTGCAAAAATATTTTATCTGTATCACTTTGTACACCACACACAAGGGATCGTTCACTATAGTAATGAATGCCAATCTCAAAGATGAACATTGTAACAAATTATTTTAATCCACATTTTTTAACCTGTAAAATTTTATTTATCCTCATAAATGTCCTGACCAATTTTTCTATCAAGGAGCTGCTTATTTTTCTTACTGAATTTTAAGACCATTTCATTTACAAAGGATGTTATCTTTTGATGAGTCAAATATTTTAAATATTATATGCAGGTTTTTATTTGCCTTGTGTTTGCTGATAGTGATCTTTTAATGCAAAACTTTTTTTTTCTCTAATGTGATGCTATTAATCAGTGTTCTTTTGGTGTTCTGCTTCGAAAGTACGTCCCCTTGTAATGAATGTAAACATTTATCGAAGGCTTACGTGTTAATCGAATGAAAATAATTATTCATTTATTTCTTCTATGCTTTTTCTTTCCTTCATTTAAATTTAATACATCTGGAATTTATCTAAGTAAATGATGTGAAGGAGGAATCTAACTTTAATTTTTGCCCAACAATAGCCACTCGGTCCAACAGGATTTAGTGAATAATTTAATCCTCATTTGATTTGAAATGCCACCTTTATTATGAGTATTTTAATAGCAACATACAAAACAATGAAGTCATACATGAAATCCTGTGACTGTAGAAGATATTAATGTCACACTTAAAAATGTAAGCACATGTTTGTTACTTTTATGAATTTTATGGTCCTTAGAGAAATTCCTGGATATCAATTAGAAAAGTTAAACTTTCTTTTATAACTTAAAGTTGTATCTTCAACTCTAATATAAAATAATGCTGACTGGTATTTTTATTATAAAAATTATAACTAGAATCAGTGGCATAAACTGGGTCCTGCTCATTCCAATGGGACTCTACCCTGTGAAAATATTGAACATTTATGTTGCATATCAAGGTATTAAAAAAGCCATAGTATGAATAATACCAGCTAGAATGCAATTTAGAAACCTTATTTTATGAGTGTGAAAATACTAAAATATTTTATCTCAGATGAAAAATTAGCGTTCCTGTCAGGGAAAATTTAAATTAAGACTTCTTGGTTTACAACTTGGCAAAATCGCCTCTGAAATCCTTACTTTTTAAGCTCTATAAATCAATGACGCTTAGCGGAGCACAATTTGGTTGTTGTCATTGTATGTGAAAATATTTAGATCTGGACTGGCAGTGTTTCCCAATTATGCCAAGTAAAAGCAATCGCCAAGATATTAAATTCTGAAAAAAAAAAAAAAAAATCAAAGAATATCAATGCTGGGGGAAAAAAGAAAAAGAACCCAAAGTACTATTTTTCCACAGGAGTATGAATGCTGAAATGAATGATGGGCAGAAATTCTAGAATATGCTCAACTACTCTATTTTAAAAATATAACTATTAAGACAGTGAAAAACTCTTTTGAATGAGATGTCTACCTAAGAGAACCAGCTTGCTTAACAACAATTTGGTTGAAATAGAAAATATTTAGCATTTTCCTTTAACCACCTTACTTTTCTAGACAGTAAACATCTAGATTTATTTGCGGGAAGAATAGGGTTTGTTTGTGTTTATTTCTTTGTTTACTTAGATAAGAACTGTCTCTAGATATGAGGCTGCTTACATTGATGCTTCTGCCCAACTGTGCTTTTGATGAGTAAAAAAGAATAAGAATAGCACAGGTTTTGGGTGGATGACTACAAGTTAATTTTCCCATCTGTTTTATCAAAAATGGAAAAGCATAGCTCTCATTTCCTCATTCCCTATTGCATGAAAAGCAAGTTCTGTCATATCAAATTAGAACCACATTAATTTGTGATATATTCTAATAAAATCTCTTGGTAAAAGAATCCATGGAATGTACTTTCTCAGAAGCAGCATCGTTTAAGAGATAAAAAGCAAGAATCTGAGTCCTTCCACCTGCGTCCCCAAGCCAGCCATGCACCTTAGAATATGTGGGCGCCGGGATGTTATTTAATCTCCCTGGGCCTCAGTTTCCACATCTGTAAAAGGAGAATTTTTTTTTTTTTTAAAAGGTGCCTATTTGATAAGGCTGTTGTAAGACATGAAAGTAGTGAATATATGAAAGCACTTGGAACAGTTCCTGGAACCCCATAAATTCTAGAACAGGTAGAACTGTTATTATTTTGTAACTGTACATCCCAAGGCTTTTAATGTTGGCTTTTTCAGTCCCTTGCAGTTTTGAAAATGACAGCACCAATGTAACCAGACATTGCTGTTCGATTGGAAAATAAAAGAACTTTAAGAAATGACTGAAGACAAAGAGTCAAGTCAAGTCTTTGATTTAATGGCTCAGATCGAGGGCCCGCATGCCCTCTTCGGTACAGTTTTAGACCAACCGAAGCTAGCAAGTCATCATGGCCTTGACTAACTGAAATAAAGTCCTAAATGTGACTTTACGGGTAATTTAAATATGGAAAATTTTTATTATTATTCTTTTCTTAAAATAATACTAAAGAAAAATAAAGCAACCAGCCCATACTTTATTCTTATTTAACCAGAAGATTAGCACGATGGGTTGCTGGTTTTCTTCTACTTATTATTTTTTTTTTTTTTGATTTTTCCATTAAGCAAGTTCTTTTAAAACAAATTTGAACTTTTCCCATCCCAGTGATTCCCACGGACACTTGGCAAAGAATCTTGGATAACTTGCAAATCTGGGATTTTTTCCAGGCATGAGTAACTTGTTAAAAAGCCACTATTTCCTTAATACTAACAGTAAATAGAGTTCACATCCACATAAATCCTCGGTGGCCCATTGGGGAAAGTGTGTGTGTGTGTGTGTGTGTGTGTGTGTGTGTGTGTGTTATGGAATCTTTTCTTTTTATTCATAAAACACTTGGCTCTCAGCATGTCTGTTTATATTCCACTTCTTAAAAATAAATACACACGTTTATGCCAGCTGAGGTTAAAAGTTATCCTTTTTCCATTGCCTGCTGTGTGCCAATGATTTTATGATGGATGGATTTAGGTTACCTGGCTAGAATTCTTGAAGAGTGTTTCTCTTCTCTTTATTCTACTTTATATATGTATATAAAGAGGATAAAACTTAATTACCATGTAATTAAAATACATATTTTCATGAAATTTAATTTTACTGGGAAAGCTCAAATAAATATTTTCAAGACTTACAGGGAAAACTAAATGTTTAATTTTAAATTCAAATAGCAGTCAGTGTGTGTGTGTGTGCGTGTGTGTATGTTTGTGTGTGTGTGTGTGTCTACATGCGCATAAGGATGGAGTAGGTTACTATGGTAATCTTTAGCATTACTGCACTGAGCATAAATTGTCTTCTATTTATCATTGGGTAATAAGTAGAGGGCTTTTCCAACATACAAGAATTTTTTAAGGATATGTACTTTAAAGCTATCATTATTAAAATTTGTTTTGTAGATGTGTTTCATGCAGCTGGCAGAGGTTATGTGTGACTTTAATTCACACAGGAACACAGCAAGTGGACCAGGGCCGTGCCCCATGAGGGGCATTGCTGCCCACCATCATTTCACAGGGATGTGTCTATCCCCTTAATCTCCATGATTCTCTAACTGGATGACAAACAAATTCCTCTTGTCTTTGCAGTGCTGGACGGGGTATATTTTGATAATAGGCAGTCCCATGAGGTATCTTGCATTTCCTGCTTCCGGTCAGATGTTCTGTAAGAATAACTTTTCTACATATGTTTTTGCATTTTTGATCACAATCCCAGCTGGAATCAGGAAGTTTGGAGGCAGCATGGAAATGGAAAATAATTGAAAGTCTCAGTAGCACTTTTTTGACTTTCAAAAATATTTAATTTTCTGGTAGTCTTGAAGGAAAGAAAAAAACCCTATATGATCTATTATCTACTTAAAAGCATGCTATCACTTCAGTTCCTTATTCAAGATACAGTTTTATTTAAAATAATAAAAAGACACGGTTACATGGGAATAGGAGATTTCCCAAGGTCAGACCATCAGTCACAGGGAGATAAGAGATTGGAACTTTTAAAGTTCTTAATTGACAGCTTACTGTAAGCAGCACTGGGCCTTAGTACTAGTCTCAGTTACTTCTATGCCAATAAAAAACATGCTATAACTTCTCTAATGAATGTATTTGAATAGAAGAATAGGGCAGAAATAAATAACTCAGTCTGCTCAAGATGCTTAAAGATGAACTCTAAACACTGTGGGGTGGGGGGTCAGAGATCAGGGTAAGGGGGTTCAAATATATGGTGGTGGAAGGAGAACTGACTCTGGGTGGTGAATACACAATGGGATTTATAGATGATGTAAGACAGAATTGCACATCTGAAATCTATGTAATTTTACCAACAATTGTCACCCAATAAATTTAAAAAATAAATTAAAAAAATAAAAGATTTGTTCAAAAAAAAAAGGAACAACTAAGTTCTCTGAGCTTCATTTTCCTTATGTACCAAATGGCATCACAGCTTAGTGCAAAGGATGTCATTTAGGATTAATTCAAAAGGTGTAGGAAAGGCTTAGATGGTGTCTGGCCCCTAAAATGTGCTAAAAAATGTGGACCCTTTCGCTGATCCTGTCCCCTTTTCTGGCCTCACCTCAGAATGTGGATCTGACACTTCTTAACAAGGGGGGATTTTCAGAGATGCAACTGCACCCATCAACAATGCCCTCACTTAGGCCGGAATGGATTCTGTTGGCCAGTAAGATTCACATGGAAGCAGAAATAGCCAAAATTCATGTTTTTCCTGATGATTTGTACCCTCACTATTTACATCACTCATGTTTTATTAAATGTAGACAAACTGTAATGGAAAGTAAGTTATTGTTTGTTTTGCTTTTTATTTAAGGTACCGTTTACTATAAAAATCCTAAGGTTGTTTTTGTTTTTTGTTTTGGTATGAAACACAGAAGAAAAACCAATATTTACTGAAGATCAATTACTCAACTATGGTTCAGGCTCTTTGCATACCATGTCTCATTGCGGTATGTGCAACACACATTTTGTAGGATGAGAGGTTGAGATTTAGAGTTTTAGTAAAGACTAGTAAGTGGTGGATTAAAACTCAAGTCACTGGGGTCTGTAACTATGTACTGAGTCCCTGCTATGTGCTAGCCACGTGATTTTTGCCAACAAGGAATTTAGTGACAAAGAATTTAGCTTCAGAACTCATGCTTTAGGAAGGAGGGAGGAAGAGAGACAGGAGGCAAATATTTATTTGGCTCCAACCATGTGCAAAGCATTAGATAAGCATTGGGTTTTTCATTATGTTGAGGTCAAATTCATTGGGATATGATTACAGATGAAGACATGGTCACCTGGCGTTCATGTCCTGGTTGGGGAAAGACACTAACAGTGTTCCGGATATGGGGAGTGACAACAGTGGCACTGGTCTGGGAGTCTGGACACCCTAAATCTAGTAGCATCGTATTCATGAAGAAGCCACACGTCTCTGTCTTGTAGTCCTCATTCAAACAGTTCCAGATAGACCTACAGAGCACAGCAGTTAGTCATACCAGGGACTTCTGATCAGCTGCACAATTAAACTGCTTGGAGCATATGTGCATTGTGGGTAACTATGCAGGCCGAAGAGTTCTTACCTTGCAAATGGGGCGAGTGAAATATGGAAGCCAAGGTGCGAGCATGCAGGGAAATGGCCAACTCTTGGTTCTGGGAAGCCAGGATGCACACAGTGTGTCTCTGGGCACGCTTCTGACCCAGTCTCGCTGGGTCCAGTGGATAAAATGGTCACTGACTAAGTGGAAGAGTTCGGAAACCATGGCCACTGTCCTGGAAACTCTAGCCAGCTCCAAAATGGAGAATCATTCTCACTTGTATTGAAACCAGAGTAAATACTGTCAGTTGGTACCAAAATGTATCAAGGGCCTGGATGGATTGAATCTTACAGTGAGACCCTGAGAATTCCTGGCTAGACCGAGTGGTCTCTTTAATATCCTCACCATAACATAGCCCCACGTTTTATGCTATTGCATTTCTTGGCCTCTACTTAAGAGTATGTAGCTGAGTTCTGTTCTGTTTTTTTTTTTTTTTTTTTTTTTGTGGAAAGAGATTAGAACATTTTTAACAGCCATCTAAGAAGTAGTTGCACCATATCAAGACTTTCTTCTTTTCAATAAGGATTGAAAAGAAAAATAGGTGGAATATTACATAACTAAATAAAAGCATAAGAAAACTATGACTGATGTAAAATTATTTTAAATGCATATTGCTTAATGTAACAAAATGTGTACAGTATGTTTGCATCCATGTAAATTATATACCTGTATATATTTATAAAGCATCTCTATAAAGATATACGATAAACAGGATGAGAAATGAATGACTGGAACACAGGGGCGAAAAGAGATTTTTCTGAATTCTGAATCACATGACTGTGATAGATTTTCAAAGAATCAATAAAATATAATTTCTTCAGGTGGAATAATGAGAAAGGGAGTGACTTTAGGACTACTTGTTTTAAGATATACATTGTTTGTCTTTGTGCCACGCGAAATTATGCCATACTTTGGAAAGCACTTGAAGTAATACATATATTTTACAAAGTTTCTGGAACTTTTAAAAATCCTCATTAAATACATGGTACCTAGTACTAGCTATAGGTTTGCTTCTTTTTAAAAAACAGATCTTGCTTTTGAGATACTATGTCCCACACACTCATAACATCCATTAGACTAAATGTATATATTTTCCCCAATACTGGGGAGAGGTTGGAGAAAGGGGGAGACTGAATATGAACTTCAAAGACGACTGTAGTGAAACATGGATGTATGTACTAGGTTTCAAGGACTGGAACTGAACTGTAATTAATTAAAAACTATTTTTGTCAAATTAGTGCAGCCACTGTGCATTTTTAGCCTCTTGTGCTATCTTGATATCCTTTATGTTATCTCAGAACTATTTTTAAATCATGTATTATTAAAAAAAAAAAGAAGAAATCCAACTTGGGTATTCATTAGGTTAAAATGGATGAGAATAAAGTTTTATCCTCAACAGATGCCCCACTTACGCATAACAATCTAATTCTATTTAATTTCATCCCTGGCATGCTCACCTTCTCCTGTCAAAGTGAATCAACCCGAGTGCTAATTTTTGAAGCAAAACCTCTGTGATCATTTCCCTGATGATTTAATCCAGATCTAACCTCAGGCCTTTAGAGGTTCAAGGTCAATGACCCAATTTATTCTGCCATCAGCCTCTGCATCAGTAACCATTGTTATTCCTCACGAGCCTTTTGATCGCAGGCGTTATTCCCTGGGTGTGTCCTCCCAGCACAGTATGTGGGCACTGGAAGGTGATTTCAGATTGCAACTTGGAGCAACTCTGCAAGAGGTTTTGGAGTCTCTGGCCTTCGGTAAACAGGGAAACGTGTTTTGAGTACAGTCTCTGCCTCTATAAGCAGAAGCCAACAACTAAGAAATTATTTGCTTTTCTCCAATGAGAAGAAACGTGGTCATTGCCAGCCTCACCAATTGTGAAAGGCTTTTACAAAGAAATCCTGGACTTGACACTCTCCAAGGAAAACTATGAAGACAATAAAGTTATGGGTAGTACGCGCAGCGTTCTTAGAGATGAATGAACGTACCTGAGCTCAAACCTGGGGGCCTTATTTCAATTCTTTTTTTAAAAAAAACTAGTGTCTTTTCATCTCCTTCATGTATTGCAGTTAATACATTTTGTAAATTTGCCTTTTGTTTTAAATAATTTTCCCTTCCCTGGTGTCATGCCAGCACGTCCGCAGGGAGCAGCACGCATGTTGGAGAATCTGTCCTTAAGTAAAGGACAGATCCCAGGGATGTGCGCCCCACGCAGGGAACTGCTGCTCAAGGGGTTCGCCCGTCCCAGGAGGAGTTAAACTGGGTTTCTGTGTCAAAGATACTGAATGGAATCGGGGGTGGAACTGTTAAAATTGGAAATGACCTATTTAACTACATGCGCTTTCCCAAGATTGGTATAAATACGTCCAACTTCCTAATTTTCTCAGCAGAATGAACTTATCACACACTTTGATGCCGAGAGTCTCTTTAGCAATGTGTTAAAGACAAAAGAATCTATATGACTGGTCTTTAGAATTCTTTATAATCTTTAGGATTGCTCGTTTTCTTTCGCTCTCAATAATAATATTATACAAGGATGGCTTAAATCCCACTGAAGCTTCGGGGAGAAAAATAATGGAATGGGGCTTGCAAAAGAAATAATAGGAAAGAGCCTGTAAACCAAGACACTTTATCTTGGCTCCACTGCATATCAGAAACAGGATGCGTGGTTATCTGATCATTACAATACAATGTTGGACTGTACTCGTCCCAAAATTCACTGCTGTGTATGCATACTTATATTTTTCCTAAAATTACGTATCCAGAAAATTACTTTATAATTTCTATTTCACCCTTCCTAAATCATTCAGTCATCAGCTATAAACCTAAAGAAAACCCAAGTGTTATTATTAAAGAAGGTTAACCAGTATTCCCCACGTATAATGATTATACTTTTATTAATGGGACATGAGCATATCTTGGCATTCATTTATTTGTTGCTGTAAGGAGCCTATTTTTTAAGGCCTTAAAAAATCAAAATCTATAGATTAGGCAAAGTTTTACTGAGCAAAATCAGCCTGAAAGCCACTGTAAAAAGCTAATCAGAGACCTGTTACCATGAGATGGAGTTATTTCAGTTGGAGGCCCCTAACATTTACTCAAAGAGATTCTGCATTTAGAACATAAAAATCTATAACTTCAGTTTTGCATTTGACCATGAACGAATGTTTCAGCTACACTTCCATCAGACTTCGCATGAATTTCACATAGTTTTGTTTTCCTTTTTCTTTTTTTTTTTTTTTCAAGAAAAGAATATTTTGTTTGTAGAAATTGTATTACTTTCCTTTTTTTGGGATATGTGACCTTTAGGTAAAGGTTGGACTGCATATTTCAGCCACCAAGCATTGAGAAAATTGCATTAACAGTAAAATAATATTCTTACTGCCAAATGTACAAACATTCACTAACAGCAACCTGACTCCAACGCCCTGAGCAGTGCTTCATCATTCCTAGCAGGGCCTCTGTGACAGAAGCCTTCTCTGAAATCCATTCGCCTCTCCGTCATTCCCTGCTTTCTGATTCAAACCAGCTTGGTGCCCACACTGGCTGGCTGACCTGTGGCCCCAAACCCTGCCATCCTCAGTTGGCAAGGGGTTTCTCGGGGACCCTCTGTCTTGGGCTGACTGGCAGCTCTGACCACTGGGGCTACTCTCCATGAATTTTTTTGACAAACGTGGGGGACTCTCAGGAAAGCAATGCCACATGCTGGTGTCTGAATACTACTAACAACATACACACATACAAATAAATAATCACCACATTGTTTTACAAAGCTTATAAATGCAATAAGAAATGCATTTCATTAAAAGGTGCACTATTTGTGACATGTTACCATGTTATTTTTATGGATTTCTTTTTTTCTTCTTTAATTAAGTTGCAGAGGAACTTGTATAAATGCGAATGGTCGCTGTATGCCTACAATCCTACTTGTCTTACAAGACTAGTGTTCAGTTGGCTTAAATGAGGATATAAATAAACAGATTACGTCTGAGTCTTATCTGAAATTCTTCTATCTGAATCAATGAAGGGAAGAGTGATGACCAATGATGTTATTTTGTATGATTTTCATTGGTAACCAATGAATTCAAGTAAAACCCTTTCAAGTGGCATCTTCAATTCTTTTCACGAAATTCAGCAGCTGCAATGCTCTCTGTGTGTGTGAGTGTGTGTGTGTGTGTGTGTGTGTGTGTGTGTGTGTGTGTGTGCGCACGCGCAGGCGCGTCTGCATGTCTGTTCTTGCTTCCTTTCCGTGTGCTGCCCCATCTATGACGGGGAGGGTCAAATCCATGGCAAGTTCATTTCTGGGCCAACTCTGCCAAATTATATGATGTGAATTGATGTCCACTAGGCCTTGGAACAGCAGACCCTGATTTAAGTTCTTAGATTGAACTTGTCTACAATTGTTAGGGTGAAAGGCCAGTTCATAGCCATTAATTAGACTAATTCATCTCAATCTACTTCATTTTATCCCTTTTAGGAAATACAGCTATGTGAGGTATATGTGGGTAAAAGAAAGCTGTGAAAATCCAAAAATACAACCATTCTATGGAAAACAACTACTACTGAGTGAGGTTCTAAATTTATGAAAAACAGTTTTAGGATTTTAGACAGTCCTGTATATGAATCTTGGTGGTAATAGAATAACTTAGAATAGAATAATAGGAAACAGGCAGTGGGCAGATTATTCTATGGGCACTAAAGTGAAATATTAAAATCAGTTAGAAGAGTCACGTGATTTTGACAACGACTATGGCAGGCTGGAATGCTAGAAAATAACTGGTCTTACACAAAGACTTTCTTCCCAATGTAGAAGTTCCACACAAGTATTAAATCTCAAAACAAATTAATTCATACCTATCACTTGAAATTTTTACAATGTAGACATTTAAATATCAGAGCTCCACGTAATGGTATGAACAGGTTGTAGAGATTTGTTAATTTGAAATTCCATTTGGTAGCAGATGCAATAACTTGTCTGGCATTAAAACTGAGTCTAAGGTAATCACTGCACTTGCTCTTTTGTTCTAACTGCTTTACAATCCTTAATTCACATAAAACATCTGTGAAATTTAGTTAGGAGTGTGGTGAGTAAAATTTAATCCCTGTTTTTATACCAGCATGTTCGGAAACATACTTACATATATTTCGGTCTTCCTCGTGTGGAAAATCCATGCAGGAATCAATGGGGAAGCATTTTCCTGATATTCTAAACCTTTAGAGTAACAGAAGATGAGCGTGCTAACAGAATTAAAACTATGCAACGCTAAAGACTGTTTCCTCCGTTGATTTTGACACCAATTGGAGGAATCATTACAGAAACAAATGAAGATTTGGAGATCGTTTTGTTGGCCAAATATGTCTTTGTTAAAGTGAAAGCAATTGGTTTCCTTTTTGTGTCATGGATGAAATATGGGCAACGTGGAGTAAATTATTTTGCAGAGGATGTCACTGTGACGCAGGAACGGCGTGTGTGGCATATGTACTACCACTCACACCTCCTGTACCCACTGCAAACATTAAGCAACCAGCACCATCCTGTGAGCCTGGCATCAGCCTCAGACCCCTTCGGAGCTCCCTGATCCTCGCAGCCATTTGAAGAGGAGCATGGTTACACCCCAGGGGGAACCTATGTCCCTTTAGTGAGTCATAACAAAGAATATGCTTTGGAAATGGTTTCTAGTGTGCACAGAATCGAAAACACACCACTAATAAAGCTACCAGAGATGTTAACATGAAAGACGTTTCAAGTATTCTCCACTCCCCAGTTACTGATCTGGAAATATTTATCTAGCACCTTCTATTTGTAAGGCATTGTGCTTGACACTGAGACAATACACACACACACACACACACACACTATAGCTTTGTTTATTTATGTCTTACCCCATCCCACAAAAGATTTGTGATTGTTCATAAGTATTTACACATAGGTATATGTTTATGTGTGTATATGTGTGTGTATATATGTGTATGTGTGAATATATATATAATGTATATATACATATTATATATGATATAATATATATACAAATATATGTAAATATAACATATAAATATATATATATATGCAAATATATATTATATTATATTAAAGAAATCTTGCAGGGACTCCTGTTGAAGAAAAATGTGGATAGGAAAAACGTTAGGGTAAGATAAGATTAACAAACAAGGCATACCTTCCATGAGGTATTGTCAAGTTGCTGGAAATAAATCAAACTTTTGGCTTCAAGTTTACTTCCCAGTGATCAAAGCAAGAAAAACATGTGATCAGTTATGAAGACGTACTGGGCAACAGACCATATGTTAAAACCAAACAGGAGAGATTTTCCAGATATTGAGATGAGAGGGAAAATTTTGTCATGGATTCTCATTTAGAGAACATTGTACTGTCTGATGAGTGGGAAGCTTGCCAACATCCATACAATGATTAAAATATTCAGTTGGATGTGACAATTCTTCTAATAGTCCTTGAAGTATACCTTTGACCTACCATCCATGTAAAATATAGTAAAAGCAATTCCATGCAGGAAAAAAAATGTAACCCTCTTATGATCTTGCATTTCCCCAGAGTAGAACTGAGAAAAGTGACATCTAAACCGAACTGTACCGAGGTGATCACTGTGGTGGCCAGGGGAGGTGGCGGTTAGTGAAATCCAGAGGGTTTGTATACGTGCTCTCATTCCTGACACCGAGAATTACCGTCTTTCATCTGCGAGACTTCTGAGCATTGCATCTCACATTTAGTATCTCGTACAGATAGAAGAGCGGAGAGTCTATGGTAGTAATCTTTGGCAAGAATCGGGGTGCAGGGACTATGTGAAACCTGTTAGAGAAGCATCGTAATGCTTTGACAACCAATTCTGGGCAGCTGAATGTGCAAGCCCTTTTGTCAGATGGTAGATGGTTTCCCCCCTTCAACCCAGCGGAACCAGATTCTTCCTCAGGAGCTTATTCCTAGTCTTTTCCAGAGAGGAAGAGAGGAAAATGGATGTGCAATGCCTCCAGGTTCCACTATGCAGAACAGTGTCCCTGGGAAGAATCATTTTTAGAGGATGACATGGAATCTCCATGATCCAATAAGTCTGGAGATCAATGGGGAAAACAAGGACGTCCAACAAGTAATTTCCTTGCAGGATTTCTCAGAGACTTCAACTGGGCTCACGTGAGCTGCTCGTCCTCCAAGAACAGTCGGGTTTGCCAACACTGATTCTATGACGGGCCCCTCTTTTCACAAAACGTCTCACTGAACTAGTTTTCTACAAAAGTTGTAGCACAAGTCAATATGTTTTAGAATATTTTTCGAGCCGGCATTGCCAAGTTTAGCATAATGTTCACAAAGTTCATCCATCTTGCAGCATGTACCAGCACGTCCTTCCCTTTTTATAGCCAAATAATATTCCATTGTTTACATATCACATTTATTGATTGAATAACAGTGACACACACACACATACACGCACACACACACACGGTGCCCAAAACATGTTTACACATTTTAAGAAAGGAAAAAATCGTACTAACATTGTGATACTCAATATATACCGATAACAAAAGATGAATACAAGTCATGTGTGATGTCTGCAATAACAAGAGGTGCTCAGAGTGGTTCCCATCAGCTTCCAGACACTTCTGATGACGGTGAACTACTGCTTGAGCAACGCTGACCAAGGTGTCCACTTGTGTACATTTTTTGGCACCCCTGGTATATAAATTTATGAGCTTCTGAATTGTTTCTACCTTTTGCCTATTATGCATAATTCTGCTATGAACATTCATGTACAAGGCTTTGTGTGCACATATGTTTTCATTGCTCTTGGGTATATATCTAGTTGTGCATTGCCAAGTCGGGAGTAACTCATGATTAACCTTTTGAGGTATTGCCAGATTATTTCCCCAACTGCAGGCACCATTTTGCATTCCCACGAGAAGTGTGTGGGGGTTCTAATTGGTCCATATCCGTAGTAACACTTGTTCGTCTCTGATGTTCTGATTACACCCTTCCTAGTGGGTGTGAAATAGTATCTCATTGTGGTTTTTATTTGAATTTCCTTAACACTAATGATGCTAAGCCTCTTTTCCTGTGCTTACTGGCAATTCGGATAAATGAATGAGGTATAAAGAGGAGAGTTTGACTGCTGACATTTTTGACAATATCGATTTACATGTTCCTTCAAATTAACATTTAGCTCTATTTTAAAAGTGATAATTAGACTGTTTCTAAATCAGAGCATTTACTTTTTTACTTAAAGGGAAAAAATATTCCATGAAATAATCTAATAAAAAATGATCATATAATAGGGTTTAAACTTGTGGCTAACATTAAAAAAAGAAAAATCAGTAAGCTTTTCACCTAAGCCCTGCCTAATGTTTTGGCTGTAAACAAAACTTGACACCAAGTAAAGATTCACATAGTTTGATTAGCTTTTCTTTTCCTTCTCAAGCCAAAATAGTCTTAGGAGAAAAACACACACAATATAATAAAGGCAAGTACTATCTGACCAATATTTCTATTTCATATTTCTCTGCTTCTCATCTTTTGCCAACCCCAGGAAAAGGGGTTGATTTTTGGAATCTTGAACAAGAAGAGACTAGGGAGAGGATAAGAGGACAGTGAGGATTAGATTCGGTGTTTCATGCCTTAAAAATGTCTTCTTTTATTTACACATGGCAGGAAGAAGTGAAAAGACTCTGGGCAGGCTATGTGATTCTCTTTTCAATTCCTAGATCATATGTTTGAACCTAGGTTATAAAACTCACAACACAGGCTAGAACAACAAACAGGATCAATAGAAACTTTCATTTGAACATAGCTTTGTTATCCCGTTTTACATGGTAAATGATGCCCTCTATCTCAGCCTGTCACAGTATCAAACTTGGCTTACTGCTCATTACAATAAGACAATCAAATATAAAGAGATGCAGGAAGAGAAAGGTAGGTTTTAGAAATTCAGACAGAGATCAAGAAATCACAAAATTGACTTACCAAGATAATAGAAAGGAATCCGAGGGAAGTTTTAAAACAACTCATTAAAAACTAGGTTTGCTCTTTTATACCTACAATTCATTAGCTCATTGCTGACTCATCGAATATAGAGGTACAGATAACATATTGTGATTGTTAAATTTTGTATTGTCTAATGTCATGTAACAGAGCCACCAACTAACCAAGTACACAGGCAAATGATCTAAATTTCATTCTCTGTTTCCTCATCTTTAAAGCCTGATGAAAGCACACACTTTCTATCTCCATCACAGAGTTTATAAAAACCAAATGAGATGATGAATGTGAAAACACTTTGAAAACTCTAAAGTCACATTATTAATATTAATACTATTATTACTCAGTTCAGTCACTTTTTAGATCTTCTGGCTGCTCACTGAGACTCATTTTGAAGAAGGGAAGGCTGAAGCCACCGCCAAATTAAGATTCGGGATTAATCTGTGAATTTTTCTCTTCTACCAGATATCCCTGGTAATTGAAAGTTGATATATGATTCCATTTGTAAAACTGGGAAGAGAAGCTCTGACACTGACTTACTGAGTTTTCGGTAAAATAAATGTACCTTTGACAGGTTTAAGATAATGAGACCTGAGTGAGAATGGGGCTGGGGGAGGAAAGCTGCACTTTTCAACACAGGGGGCTGAGGTTTATGGGTAGGCAAAGTAATGATGCTGTAGAGTGACAGATGTACAGTGCAGTAAAATAGTTCCTTCCCGAAATATTCTCAATTTTTGCCTCCGCTGTCCCTTTGTTGCAACCTACATATTGCCAAATCCCACTTGTATAAAAGATGGCTGCTATGAAAAGTAGAGACTACTGACTGTCTTCTCTTAGTGTCAAGGTCTCAACTTATGAGCAAAATCAAAACTCCAAGAGAGGCCAGAGAAATGTCACTGCGGGTAAATAGTCCTAATGAATGCAGAGATTTAAAACCTTACTTATGCTGAGATTTATTTAGTGAGCGCTCTTGGAATCTAAACACTGGAACAAACTATTTCTTCACTGGTTTAATAACTCTAAGGACCTTGCTACTTTTAAGAGGTAAAGAGTTGCTTCACTCACTTACAATTCAGAGGCACGTTTCTCAGGCTTGAATAAAGTGGTAATAATAAAACACCAACACAAACACAGGCAGACCACTGAGCAAGTGGCTTTTAGCTTTGCCTTCAGCCAAGTGAGGTTGAAAAATTGTCCCCAGTGAAGCCTGGCCAAAACAAAATATCTGTCCCAGTGGCCCATTAGTCGCCTTCTCTCCTAAAATAATATACCTGCAGGGTACACACCTTCAGGGAATTCACACACCTGGCCAACCCTATTAAGATATTTTATACTGGTATTATATCTGTCAACAGATATTATGTCTTTTGCAAGGATGTTCTCAGATGGACAGCTTTACTAAATCTGGGTATGAGAATTTTCTACACAGTAAATCCTTGAACAGCCAAATGAAGTCCGTAGATTGCCAAACAGGGAGAAAACAAAATAAAACAAAAAAACCTTTCTTTGGACGGCATTTATGGTAAAGTAAACTATGACGACCCGTCACAGAGAAAGTGGTAAAAGAGCCCCAAACACTGAAAAGATGACTCTCACCCTGTCTGTTTCCCTCAGAGTCTTCTCTTTACCCAAGATGGTGGATTTTATCTTGTGTTGGGTGGAGTCACAGATAAGTTCCTCTCGATCACTGAAGACAATCTTCAAGGAAGAATGATCACAACAGTTCTGCTTCATATACTGTATGTGTGAAATCTTGACTTAAGCTTTCATTGAGAAAAATAAATGACCCTTTCTTGAAAATACTGGAGGCTGAAAATTATTTCTCTTTCTAGTCCAAAAATACTGCTTTACTTACAGGGCGAAGCCCAGCACCTAGCCCCATGCCGAGCCATCACTGAGCAGACAGAAGCTGCTCCCCCAGATGACTGAGACATGTTTGATGCCTCCAAAGTAGCTTAGTGGGGAGTCCAGGTTGTGTGTTGTGTTCATGGTCCCCTTCCAGTTGGGCTACTGCCTGGGGCGCTCAGAGGACTTGTAACAGACACTTCCAGGCATGAGGCAATAATAGGGTTGCCAGATTTAGCAAATGTTTAGTACACACTTATACGAAAAAGGTATGTGTTGTTTATCTGAAATTCAAATGTAACCGGATGGCCTGTATTTTATCTGGCAACCTTATATGGTGGGGAAGTTGCAAGGCATGGAATTTGCTTGAAAACAGTGAATCTGGAAATGTACTTGAATATTTGGTGGAGAAACTGAGTTGTTTGGTATAGACCACATTTTAAAGAACACGTCAGGTAAAGATGTCTTAAACAGTAGTTGCAAGATGTAACAAAGTTTCAGGAAAGTTATTTTGGTGTTTTGCTTGTGATGACTGGAAAGTATAACGTATTTGTAGCCAGAGCTGGGCAAACCATATGCTTAGAGAACCAACAGAAAAGGGGAGAGAGAAAAATCAACTTTACAAAACCTACCCAAAACTTTGCAATCAGATAAACTATCAACGCAGGAACTATTTGAATTTTGGGAGATTTTAGCTATAGTTGACCATCGAACAACATGAGTTTGTTTGAGCCATGTGGGTCCACTTATATGCAGACTTTTTTCAATAAATATTATAAATGTATTTTCTCTTCCTCCTGATTTTCTTTATAACCTTTTGTTTTCTCTGGCTTACTTTGTGATAAGAATACAGTATATCATACATAAAACATACAAAATGTGCGTTACTCGTTTATGTTATCGGTAAGGCTTCCAGTCAACAGTAAACTATTAGTTAAGTTTTGGAGGCATTAAAAGTTAATATATGCAAATTTTCAGCTGCACAGGGGCGCATGCCCCTAATCCCTGAGCTGTTCAGGGTCAACTATTTATATAAATATAGGTATATAACACATTATGTGTAAATATAGAGATGTGTTAATATATAGATATAACCTATACATGTAAATATATAAATAATATAATTCTATTAATTATAATATATATTATACCCCCCCCCCCACACACACACACAATTTCACTTTGAATTTCAGCTGAGAATGTGGGGAAGTTTAATTTGGACACTCCCCCCCCCCATTAATTTTTGTTCCTTTTCCTGAGAAGACCACAATTACAGATTCCAACATGTAAACGTAGGCACCAGTGGGTCTGATCTCATTCCAAGCCCTGCAGTCCCACTCACGGCACTGGGTGGGAGGTCTCACATGTAGAGCACGTGGCCTTCTCCCACTCTACCCACAGCTCAATTCTTCCCAGACCCGCCTATCTTATCTAAATTGTGCAGAATGCATCTTAGATTAAATTCATCCTCTCGACAGGATAAATGTATTAACACAGTCCTGGGTACATTTGTATTTTTAATCAAGCCAAGAATCCTGGATACAGGTGTTTGAGTACTTGTGGGCTGAAGACCTTCCTCTTCTCAATTCAAACAGGAAAAGTCCTTTATACACAACCGTGTACGTAAAAGTAAAAGCAACTGAAGAGTACCTACTTGCCACAGAATCAAATGTTCAGGTTAAAACTGGCCCTTTTCTTAATACGTACACATACAAGCACACACACACACACACACACACACACACACACACGGAGCAAGTGTTGAGAAAACGGGTAATTTTGGTGCTGGACTCTACTATTAAACTTGAAAATAGCTAATTAGATAGTTCTGTCTCTTATTAATATGGGAAAAGAAAAACCATGAAACTGCTTAAGCTTCAATTTAAATGTTTTGGGCTCTGTCTTCTAGTTCTAAGGAAAAAAAAATGAAACGAGGTCAAATTGAATATTTGAGTATCGACCATCAAATCACTGATCTTACTGTGCTTTTCACACAGAGACACATAACGAGTATGTATTATACATGCACACAAGCCATTTAATCCATTTGTTACATTTTAAAATTGCATCCTTTGTGCGAAGCCTCTGGGTAGAAGAATAATTAAATCATTCATTACGATATATTCTTAAAATATAACAGCAGCAATATTCACAAATAAAACCTAGTCCCTAAACCAGTGTATTTCATATTATTACTCATCTGGCAGGCTATCCCTTGTACAACTTCCTTACAATTTAAGTTTTACCTTATGACCTATGATATAATAGTGGAGGTCTTTCTGAACCTATTTGAAGAGTGAAAAAGGGGGGCCTGTGTGGGAAGGGATAATTTTCAAGAAAAGACATCTGGTTCTTTTAAATACAAAGGAATGTATGACTCTGGTTAAAAGAAATGAATATATATATACAGATTTTTAAAAAATTACTAAAACTGTTTGGCTTGATTTTAAGCTGCTTAAAGGGAAAACAAATAGGCCCTTCAACTTTCAGGGTTTTTTTAAACTAATATTTCCGAAACTTTGACACAGTTTCTGCTTTCTTGTTTAGCGTTATTAATACTGACAAAATTTAAAACTTATTTTTTTTTTTTGGCCTTAACTTTGTCTATTTCTGCATTTTACCATACGTTCTTTTTCAGCATCCGTGTTGACTCACGTTGGTTCAAATTGCCTAATGAGTGCTCTCTGCTGATCTGCAGAATTGACTGGGTGAAGGGGTGCCTAGACAGCTCTTAAACCATCATTTCCGGGGGTTTCTGGATTAGCATTTGAATCCAGAAAAGACTGAGCAAAGAAGATCTCTCCCACCGATGAGTGTGGGAGCATGCAATTCATTACGACCTTGAATAGAGTTAAGACATGGAGGAAAGGCAAATGTACTCTTTGCTGACACTGGGACATCCATCTTCCCCACCCTTGGCCATCAGCGATGCTGGTGTTTAGGGCTTTGTTCTCCGACAGCTTACACCATGGACTTGAGGTTAATACACCACCTGCCCTCCTATGCACGTGTATCTGTCATGGCCTCCTGGTTCTGTTTCTCGGGAGACTCCTGACAAATACAGAGAACAACCTCAACATTTTAGTGACTTAGCATGACACATATTCATTGCTTAGCCGTGTGAATTCATACCAATGAAATTCGCAACTGGGCAAATCTTTGGAGCAATGGTTCTTCAAGCAGTAACTCAGTGGTCAGTGATCTCTATACATTTAAGACCCTGTCCTCGCCACTTACATGTGGTTCAAATTGTGTCAATTAAAATCTGCAATTTGCTAAGCGACACACATTACTAGTCATTTCTACTCACATTTCATTGGAGAGAATTACTCACCTGGCCGCTTAACTTCAAGAGGGCTAGGAAATATTTATTTTCATGTACCTGGCCTTAGGGGAAAACTGAGTATTTGTGAATATAAATAACACAGGCTGCCATGCTTACTTGGTACTTAAAACATAGAATAAATCTTTCTCCCCTGTTGGAAAGTTTTCCTGGTTCTAAATGAAGTTTTATTGATATCTGTGAAATAATTCACTTCCCTGTCCCCAAATCTCACCCTCTCCCCATCTGATCCATTAGAACATATCTCAGAAAGCAAAGCCCCATCAGAATATGGTATTACATGACATTGTAACCTTTTTCCCCTCCAGAAAACCACCCTTTATGAATAAAACATGGGTGACCTTTAAAAACTTAGCAGTTGTACTAGGTGATTGCATATTAACAAGCTTTTTGAAGAAATAGGACAGGCACTGTATGTTTCAGTTAAGGATAGATAATAGAACTATTCAAATAATTTATTATTTTATTCAATACGAGGAAATGCAACAACTATTTTACAAAGTCTGCTTACACCTCCCTGAGTGTAACTGTATGTGAGTTCCCACTTATCTCAATTGTCCTTTTACCATTAAATTGAAGACTCCCATGGAAATAAGAATTCCTCTCGTCTACTTGAATTTTCCATTTTTGGGTTAAACGTCTGAAAATCTGAGGTTTCTTAAGTAGGAAGCAAAGCAAGGCAGAGATTTGATCAATGAAATTGAATTTCCTGACTTCTAAACAGAAACCCTCAGATTTCACAGTACCTGGCACACAGAATATACTCAACCAATAATTATTCAACAGTAAGGCTGTTCTCGAACGTTGAACTAAGATGAAGGTAAAAGGAGCTTGCGTGAATTCTATCAATGTTACTGGGGAATATTTAATCAAATTACAAAAGAAGAGAGTTCTAGCTTGTACTCAAGGTGAGAATTGTGATGAGGAGAGTGGATAAGCCAAGGGAGATTGAATCAACTCACCAATAATGTACAGTTGGGAAGAGACCTCTGTGCAAGGCAGTGTATTTCTAATTCAGTTGTTTGGGAGGAGTATTTTAAAACCAAGTTGGCCAGAGCTCTAGGGTCCTGAGGGGTATCTCAAGAGGCACTGAATTCTAACAAGGATGGGTTTCATTCAGGTGCTCGATAGGGGCTTAAGGGCTTTTGTATTCATTTGGGTAGGGAGCTGTATTCTTTACCGTGTAATCTGTACAGAAAGGAACGTGTACCACTGCCTGCCTCTATTAGCCATTCTAGTGTCCTATATTGACTAGAGTCCACCAAATCACCGCTGCTCTTGTGACAGCTGGTCAATGTTTAAGAATACCAGATGGAAATTATAAGTGCAGGGAGTTTGATTCTATAAAACACTAAAAATAGTGGATACAGATTCAGAATTACTAAACTTGTGCAATTTAAATACAGATACAGATTATTAAGCCTATAGGAAATAATGTATGGAGAACTCATAGAACATTTGATCAATCTTTGCAGTGCTTACTAGAGCCAGTTAAACACTTACACAAACATTGAAATCTGGGTCTACTTTCACAGCTATAAGATCCTTAAGTGGTAAAACCTACTTTAAACATTTTCTCTTATACTTATGAAAATTTCTATAGTAACTAAAAGTTAATATCTATGGAAACCTCTGGAATTTATATTTTTTCTGAATTTTTTGACATTTCTTAGATCATCACCTTTCTCACAACTGCAGTTCAATGGAAAGGATTACATTTCAGCAGTGATCAATACATCCCTCTTGGAATTTTATCATAAGGAGAATTTGTCAATTGTTGAAAACTGAGGCCTTGATTGAAATGACTCCATCTTGGGTAGACCTCCATTAATTCAAGTCTATTGGTAACTTGTTCCTTTTAATCTCCGCAAGTACACCAGGCAGTTTCATTTACCCAACAATTATGGCAATAAGCCATAATTTTGCTTTGCTTTGCTGGGCAGGCTTGGATGCAGTTACCTCTAGGTGGCTCAATGCGGCTTCGTCTTTTTGCTCTACGTGCCTGCCGCCTCTCCAGAGAGCTGAGGATAGATATATCCAAGCATTGAAAAGACAAAATCACTTACATTTGTCATTTTAGCATTTAGGCTCCTAGGATTGTCTAAAGGACTCCTGATATAAAATGAAGACATCTCTGAGCAAGAGGGAGTTGAGGGGTGTTTGCATGGCACTTTCCCTAATGCGTGCAGTGAACACAGCAGTTCCCTCTCGGAGCCAATGGGGGGAGGGAGGAAAAGAACACTGCACGAGGCCCACTTGAGGAGTTTTCTCCAATGTGCCATTAAGGTGTTTCAGAGCATCTGTGTGGCTGCCATATGAACTGGATGGGAACACACAGTAATCAATTTCAGTTGAGAGCACTAATTTATCACCTTGCCATCTTTTATTGCAAGGTAGAGAATCTCAATCTTTCGTTCTCCTGTGTGGGCTCTCTCTCTCTCTCTCTCTCTCTCTCTCTCTCTCACACACACACACACATCACATACATATACCTACCTTCCACATACAGTCACAAACTGTTACACTCAATCTATCCTTTTAAAAAATATCCAACAGCCAAATCAGAAATGTATCATCTTTTTGCCTTTAGTTAGCTTGGAATTGGGGTTGTGAAGATAGTTGCCTAATCAACATTTTCCTTTTGTATATTGGAGGTTTTATACCTTCTCTTCCTTTAACTCTGAAAATCAGTTTGATTATGATTTCGGTATTAATGGAAAGCTGCTTCCCAAATTTCTCTCTTCCAGGAGGCAAAGTATTTAGCTTCTTAGAGCTGAAAATCCCAATCTAAGGGAACAACTTAATAAAGCCGCTCAAATCTTAACGCCTAGAGTCAATACGGCTACAGAAGTCAAACTTTCAAGTTGGAAACCCAAGCCCTCCGAGCGCTTCAGAGGGAGCATGGCCTGGGAGGCCGCGGGACTAGTCTTGTCACCAAGGCAGCCAGAGTGCCTCACCATGACCTCCACCAGCTCACCCTGCAGGGGTCTGGCATGGCCAGTCCCAGGCCAGGTCTCTTATCAGACATGGAGCAGAATGGCGCAGCAGGAAAAAAAAAAAGAGAGAGAGAGAGATGAGATGGCAATCATGCTCCAAAAATAAATTTTGCACGTCTTAAAAAGTCCCCAAGGCTCCAAGCAAATGTTGAATTATTTTTTCTCAGCATTGGAAGTTCAGATTTCTAAGGAGACTAGGAAAGCACCTGGGATATTTTTTATGGAGCCCCTACTTTTCATCTTTTGAAGCCAAATCTAGATTGAGCTCTGTCATCCTAGCCACCTAATTTTGTTCATTAAACCGTAATATAGGAGCTCTCATTATTTGCTATAAATATCTTCAGTGTGCGCTTTTTCTGGAAGTCTGGCACTTGTATGCATTTTTATATTATGATAGGTGCCACCTCCCCCCCCACCAAAAAAATAAATCTCTTTTGGTCACTGGGGACAAAGCTCATCTGTCCACCCCAGACGTGTTTTTCTTCAGAATCCCTACAAGGTCTCACTGTTGTTGTTGGTGGTGGTTTTCATAAAGTCTAAAATCCCACCACAAACATTTTTTTTTTTTTTGCCTTTTAACTCCTAATATATTTTTTCTTCCAGCCCTGATGTTTTCTCTGTTACTCCCAATATTTCTCCCTAGACCCCAATTTCCTAACCAAAGCACATTACTGATCCAATGCTTTCAACAGCCTGGTAGCACATCAATAAAGTAAAGATTATTGTGCTTTGTCAGGTTTTATTTTGTAACATTATGGGAAATTCTCTGCTGTCTTGGATGAGCGCATAAACTCTGATTGCTTGACAATTAACAGAGCTAGTAATAGAAAAGCCGATGTAATTTACCTTCGTACAAGAGATCTCAGTTAACAAAAATTAAACTATTGAACTCTCCTCTCCAAGGATAGGGATGTCGCCTCATTATATTAAAAAGAAAAACAGATTCCAGTGGCAAGTGGGCCTTCAGTCTGCCTGTGTGAATTTATGGCTCAGATTATGTGTTTTTCTGACATGCATACAAAATTATGGCTTTTAAACTGGACCAAACTCTCACTTCATTAAATGAGTATTTTCCCCCTTTGGTACTATAACTCAGAGAGAACATTCTAGATAAATAATGTCAAGGGGGGAGTACCTAAGTGTGCTTCGTGGTTTGTATATGGAGGATGTCACTTATCTACAGGGCTCGAGCACAGCTCTTGCTCACTCTATCTCCTCCACTCTCGGTGTCTCTGTCTTTCTGTATCACACAGCACTAAAGAAGAAAATATACAGTGTAATTAAATACAGAGCCATCACGCTAACAGTGAAGAACTCCCACAGAGCAGAGCGCTGGGTTTTACAGACTCCCACGGAGACCATATGAAGCTTGCATTCAAAATGGCATCTGTAGCTTTGAGCCTGCCTTCTGCCCTTTCTGAGTTTCTGCTTAGTTCAAAGAAATACTGTGTTTGAAAACAGACATCCAGATAACTTAGCAAAGTTGCGAGGGAAGTTGAGGCTTTGTTTCCCTCTTCCTTGAGAATTTCAACATCTGAAATCTTTTTGTTTGTTTTTGTTTTTAAGAGTTCCTACATGCCCTGCTAACTTTCCCAAATTGGACACCGTAAAATTGTTGGTTCCTTGCCTTAAGTTACATGAATTATGAACAATATTTGGGCTGTAGAAGGGACTGTTAAAATTCTAGGTGCCATGGAAGACATACAATATTCTAAGACCTGTTTCTGCCTTTAGAAGATTATAATCCTGGGTCAGCCAACTATGGCCCGTGGGTCTAATCCAGCCTGCCACCTGGTTTTGTACGGTCTGTGAGCTAAGAACTGTCTTTACACTTTTAAATGGTTGAAGAAAATTCAAAAGATTAATGTTTTATGTAAAAATTACATAAAATTCAAATTTGATTGTCAATTCATGAAGTTTTATTAGAACACACCCATTTCCATTCACTTATACTGTGTTTCTCCGAAAATAAGACCTAGCTGGACCATCAGCTCTAATGCGTCTTTTGGAGCAAAAAGTAATATAAGACCCAGTTTTACATTATATATTACATATGCCCAGTATTATATTGTATTGTATTGTATTATATTATATTATATTATATTAATTATACCAGGTAGTATATTATATTATATTATATTATATTATATTATATTATATTATATTATATTATATTATATTATATTATATTATACCAGGTGTAGTATATAAGACCCGGTCTTATATTATATTACAATATTGATTTTTGCTCCAAAAGACGCTTAGAGCTGATGGTCCGGCTAAGTCTTATGTTTGGGGAAACACGGTATATGGTCTACCTCTTTTTTCACCCTACAATGACAAGTTCAGTAGTTGTGACAGACTGTATGGTCTGCGTTATCTAAAATATTTACTATCTGGCATTTACAGAAAGAGTTTGCAGGCTCTGTCATAAGCTCATTGGAGAGCCGCTTCTAATAACCATAAAATGAGTAAGCAAAGAAATACAGTGTATTACCAATTGGTAATTGGGAACCTTGTGGAAAATTGCCATATTAACTCAGGAAGATATATGTCACTGTGGATTGTTCTGTCTTAAAAGGCCTCAAGAAGTGAAAAAGAACGGGAGCATACTTTAAAAGACTGTAAGTTTGAGTGGATATAAAACAGTGGGAAGGATGTTTCAGGTTGGGAGCAAAGATGGGACCTGACTTGGCAAGAGTAAGGCTCCAAGAAGAGATGTTCGAGATCTACAGTCAGAGTGAAAAGTCTAGGTTATTTAAAATATCAAGGGTAAATGAATCATCCCCTATTCTGATTTTGATATTTAGGAACAGAAGAAGAATCACTGAAAAGAGAAAATGTGAAATTTAAAAGTAAAATCAAGATTGAAGTATGACTGGCTGGGGAATAAAAGATTTGTGCTCCTTATCACTGAGACAGTGAATCTGCTTCAAAAGATGGGAATGACTGACAAAAAGAGAAGTGTTAGGAGGAGCGAGGGTTTTATTTACTGACAATATACAGTGATAGCATCCTAAGGTAAAAACCATGGACGCATACCCACCATGTCCCATATTGTATGTGGGTCATTTTCCTGTAAGTATTCCTTAATAGGATGAGGTGACTGCTATAATATTAATTACACGGTTAATGCCAAACAATTATCTAATGAAATCACAGTGTATGAGAAACACGCAATGTGCAGTTTTACATATGGTCATTTGAACTTTAAAGCACAACACAGGATGCAATGGGGATAAGAACATTCAGAGCTGTTTGCTAGCGTAGGCCTCCATATTACGGAACAGTGGTGGAGGAGTATTTAAAATGTGACAGGCTTTGGGATTTAATTAGAAAGCAATGTGAAGGAAAATGCTTAATTATGAAATTGTAATGCAGTTGCATTATATTTGACTTGCCATGTAATTCCACCACGTGTGTCTTGTTTTCCTCTGTATGAGACTTGGACAACTTCCGCGGCTACCCGGCTATTTGTTTACTGTTGTGTCTGCAGGATGCTAGACCTTACTTAGGATATTGCATTATTTTAAAATTGTTTGCTCTTTTATTTATTGCCCTGGAATGAGGAGGGCCAAAACGCAGCTCAAGATTTTATTGTTTAGGACACCTTGCATAATTCAGGAGAAGCAACAGAGAAGTTATGAAAGTGGGCCGGGCAGCGCTCAGCCATGACACAGCTGAAGGACGTCAGAGTTGAGTCGAAAAGACAATCCCGCTAGTTAAACATGCGGAATTCAGTCGCGTGGACACTGACTATTATGTATATGTAAGTGTGTGCAGGGCGGTGAAGGGTGTATCTTTTACATCAAGTGGATGTGGCATCAATGTGCATTGATTTCACTTGTTAAACATGTACTGAGCACATACTCTGTTCTTGAAACTGTGTCAAGCCCTGGGAACTCCGAGGCGAATGACACAGACGTTGACAATCATCTAGCAAGGAAGACAGTCAAAAAACAAAACAAAACAAACAAACAAGTAAAAAAAAAAACAACAGATGATTAAATATAAAGGGATAGTATACTTTAGAAATATGCATTGGTATTTCAGAAAAAGTATCCTAAGCAAGATCTGGACGCAGCAGTAAGTCAATGCAAGGGTTTGGAAATGGGGGCAAGGGAACATCTCCCCATCCCCTTTCTAATCCCTGTGGGGTGTAACAAGTAGTTTTGGGGTGGTTTCCCTTCTCAGTGTGAACTCGATGGTGTGATGCAGAGTCAGCCATCCTGTCTTTACAACTTATTCTTCATTCTCTTTCTCTCTCTCTCTTCCTCCCCACCCCCCTTCTCTCTCCTAAAATGTAGTTGTGAAAACAGTGATGTCATTGAGGTAGGTGGAACTTTTAGTAGCATTCTTGGAGATTTATAAAAGTACTTGAAACTGGAATCTACTCCCATAAACAAACAGTAATAGGTTTAAAGAATAAAGAGTCATCTATGAAAAAATATTGCAGATCCTTGCACTTAAAAAACAAAAGAGTAGAGAATAAATACAGCATTTAAATATCCAAGAACACTCTTTTGTTTTGCTTTCACAAATATTTACCTGTGATAATTTGTTAAGGAAAAAAGAAGTCTGCAATTGGTTCCTAATCCACTAATGCAATCCAGTGTGACCTAGTCAATGATAATGCAACGGTCATATTTGAACAGCGAGCTTTGAGGCTGTATAATAGTTCCCACAGATAGATAATGCTGAATGTTATAGATTGGTGCGTTGGGGTTTACGTTTGCCCTGTGCTGCCCTGAACCTCCTTACACATTCAAATAGTACAAAGAGTTTAGGACAGGGAACACTGAGCCCAACTGGTGAAAAGCTTTCCTCTTCTCATGAAGAACAAACCTCTAACAGATGTGTTGAAATCTCCTACTTGACCCTTGTCTAACCTTCAGCCCAAAACGCACAAAGTGAGATAGAGCTAACCCAGAAAGCAGGTTTAAACAAACAAGCCAACAGTCTACTCCATCTCTGAGAAGTCTGACTTTCCTACTTGCCTCACACACAGGCTGTTTGGGAAACAAGAAGCCTATGGCCCTGAGGCAGGTCCCGAAGCCCGTGGTGGGAGACTGGGAGACTGCAGCAGCTATTGGAACCCGGGATCCAAAGCATCTGGTTTCTGCTGCCTGACTTTTGCAGAATAACCCAGGTTATGTGTGTCCCAGCCCCTTCTCTTGCCAATGAACTGCTCTCTGTCCTACATGTGACATCCAAGCCTTATGCTAAAGAGCACTTCAAGCCTTTGGGGATACAGCAGAAGTTCTGGGTTAACACGTATTTTTCCTTTGTAAATGACCGCTAGATAAAACACCGTATGTGTCTCTACAGTATTCCTGTATGAAATTCAGTTCTAAAAATTACAGAGTTCATGGTAACTAACTCTAAGACTGAATTGCTTTTTCCCTGTACATTCGAGATTCTGAACTGAAAATATTTAAGAGAGTGTGTCTTTACCATTTTGATTCTAAAAGTTCGTGTTAACTAATAACTATTTCATAAACAGCTGCTGTGTGCTCGTTACTGTCTGTCTTAGCCTGGGTTCCCAGAAGGTAGAGCCTTAGTCGGTGGCGTATGTGCCACTTCCTTTTTAGGGAGCACAATCCCAGAAATGCAAAAGAGGGGAAAAGGAGAATAAGGAAGAGAAAGGGGGCCCTGTGAGGGTTTCTTACTGAGCCAGCTCCCACAGTGTAACGGATCTCACATAACTGCTTTCAACATCACTGAAGAAGCTGTGCCTCGGCACAGTTCATTCTGGAGGAGGGAGGAAGGAGTCTTCATCCGCTAGTGATGGTTCCCTATTGGTCAAACCTTTGCCATCCAGAATGCTAATTCGCTTGCGTTTCCGGCTTCAATCATGAAGCCTCGGGGAAGGATGGGTACGCAGTGAGGAGCTCTATAGCTGTGCTGTGAGGTGCCGGGATGCTGGGTGGCGCCCTCGCAGAACTAGTGTCTCCAGGGTTAGCTGAGATGGGGACACGTAGCCAAAGGCCCTGGACACAGGTGAGGCCGCAAGGATCTGACACACGTGCTAAGAAAACCATCGTCAGGGTTTTCTCCTTCTAAGGAGGGTGATGATTCAGCATGAGTATCAACAACGACAACCAACAAAAAACTCCAATTGCTATGTAAGTTCCACTACAGCGATGCTATGAAACTGAGAGAGCAAATGAATGCAGTCTGTTAAAAGGAGAGAAAGAGATGTCTGAGCTAATACCTGAAGATATGATAGGGGTTATCTAGTCAAAAAGAGATTAGAGGATAGAAGGAAGAGTGTTTTAGGGTGAGGGAACAGAATGTACCAGTGGCCATAATGCTGGGTAAACGTAAAGAGCACAATAGCTCCGTCCCAAAATGTGTGACTGTACGTGGACTAATGGAAAATTTTCTCCTTGTAAGTGAATTCATTTATTGCAAAAGAGGTATACTAAACACGGTTTGTAGAGATGACTTCTATGTGTATTAATTATGGGAGAAAGGAGCAGCTGTATTTGAATGAGGGCGAGAGCACAGCTCAGTGTCTAACCATCCAGTCCCCATCAAATATTCTTATTATAATATAATAACAATAATTAATAAGGATGATCGACAACCATTTGTATCTGCAATAAAAGAATAATTGTTGCTCATTTTCTTTTTGTATGCCACTGTTGAATTAATCATACCCTTGACGAATTACCGAAACACAGTGTTACGCTATTATAGGTACCCCTGTTTTTTGCAGCTGTTTAAGATTGTCATTATTATGAGAAGTTACAGCCTTGTAATGGCAAAATTAAAGAATTGATGGAGTATGGGAAAAAAGGTAACTTTTCTGGTTATTTCTTTAAAAATGAGTCTTTTTTTCCTGCATGTATATGTGTAAAATGTGCATACACGATTATTATTTTTGATACTAGACCAATTAATGGTTTAAGAAATCCCTAAGCAAGACAGGCAGAAAAAAAGAATAGAATTTCTTCTCCCCAGTTTTGGTGGACTGATGACAATTGAATATGTTTCATTATATCATGTAGAACTATAAAACACATTAATGTGAAAAGAGAAAGAACGTCCCCCCTCCCCCCGTAAAGTTAGAGACTTAGAACGTGTATGTTCCATAATCATTGAAATCGTACTGGTTGGTTTGTTTTTTTTTGCTGTTTAGCAGAGAAATTCAATGGGACAACTTCAAATAGTTTCAAAATTTGGTGTAAGTATCCCGTTCTAGAAGTAATTTGTTCAGTCCATTTGCTTCTATAGTGCTGCTAAGCTAATTCTACAGAACAAACTCCCTTTGGCGATTTCCAATTCTCTAAAATGACCCCAAATTCCTTTTTATGATGATTGCAACATAACCGCAAAATGGACATTGCCTTCTCTACATGGGTGCAGTGCCATATGGTTGAAAAATATTCAGAACTAACACCAGGCTTTGCTGAGCAGCTTTGGTGACCGTCTTGAAATAGAGGTAACTCTTTCATTGTGGATTATGAATTTGGCAAAGGAACTTGATCTCGTGTTCATCCATAGCCACTAATTCAGAGCAAACAGCATAATTCTATTAGTGAACATTCCATAAGCCACAGCACGTCTTTCTACAGCAGCAAACACACTGCAACCATTATGGGCCAAAACGGCGAGATTCCTTGGCTGACGCTAGCATGTCGTCTGGTGACATCAGGGGTGTTTAGCCATCCTGTCGTTACAAATGGACAGCATTGTAATGGCACATAAGAACAAGCTAGCTCTGTCCAGTCGTATTTTCCTATATGCAGAAGGACCGTATGCTATCACAGCTCATCATTAAGTGGATTTCCATGGAAAATGAATCCTGTCTGGTCCCTTGAAATAGAATTACATGACCATACTGTAATATGTCTAGCATATGAGGCAGCTGTTAGGTTCTCCCGAAGCACTATTATAAAGCTGTCGTACTCTACCAGCTGAACATACTCATTCCGTGCTAAATACCTTCAAAACTGTACTTGCTGATACGGAGTTTGCTCCTGGAACTTTTGGTGGAGCTTGTGAGTGTCTAATTCTGAGGTGGCTGAGCAAGAGAAGAATCGTGTACCTGGAGATCAAAATATGGTGTCTGTTCAGGTTGGGTGGAAGAGTGTTGCTTTAGGTCTGGTAGCCAAGTGGCTTTTCCCATAGTGCACTCTTGAATTCACCTCGCCGCCCTGCAGTAGACAGTCCTGGAGGTCAGGGGCAAGGCCTCCTCTGCTAAGCCACCTGTGAGATGGAGAGAGACCACACCCTCTGCGGGGAGGCGAGGGAGGCTGAGCCCGGGGGTCTCACGTCCTCTTTCCAAACTCACCCATCACCCAAACTCACCCATCACGTAAGTCTGCCCATCTCTGGGGAGGAGGGAGCAAGGAAGAGAACTGGAGAGTTTTGCCACAGGAAAACCTTAAGCCAGGCTGTTCATACCCAGAAAGTCAAAGAAGCTGCCTTAAAGACTTTCTGTACCTTTCAGAAACCATGCCTTTCTACGCTCAGATGACTAACAACAACATAGGTGAGTTCCTGGCCATCTGGGTGGAGAAGTTTCTAATTCCCTGTCCTGTAATTCCAGAAATGCTGAAAAAGCACTTGTCACTCATCCAGTCAATGGCTCCCCGTTGCCCTCAGGATGACATCAAACCTCTGGGCATTAAATCCAGCGCCCTCTGCCATGTGGCCTGCTTCACCTCATCTTGACCTTATCTGCCTGTCTCTTCTGTTCCTACCTGTACCCTACCTACAGCCCAGTCTCACTGGCGAATTCACAGGTCCAGGAACTGACCGTGCTGTGTTTTCAGGGAAACTTTGCACAAATGAAATCACTGCTATTACTATGCCCTGTTTGTAGATAAAGGAATCTGATGTTTGGGTATGTGACTTGCCCAAGGTCACAATTCTTGCTGGAGTTGAGAATTAAAGGCATTTGTATCACTCCAGAGACTGAGCTCTTTACCTCTGGGCTATAGCTTCAGAATTTCAAGGCTCTCTAACATATTCTAGAACAATAGGCACTCAATACGTATTTGTCTCCCCCATCACTGAAATATAAATTTCTGTTAATTTTAGTAATTTATGAATAGGTGATTAATCCATTCCCATTATCCACATGGCAAATTTGATATAAAAATAAAGTGTATAATAGGTCACTTCATGTTTCCACTGTTGGAGTTTTGGTAACTTTGGTAATAATACTCCACATAGTCTGAAATTCGTAAACAACAATAACAGAAACATCCCACATTTTTTAGGAGTTAGATGTCAGCTCTGAGAAACTGGTATTAGCTTGGATATTCACAACATTCATAACATTTAAATACCAGGTGACCTATTTTCTCCTAACACCTGACACTTAGGAAATAGGTTTTTAATGTACCAAGAGCACCTGCATTGTCTCTAAGAATTTCACTCCTACATAATATAATTCAAATAATAAAACCACTGGGAAAACGGAAACTGATAAAGCTAATTAAAGAGAGCTAATCAATGCCATTGCATTTTTTTAAAAAAATAAAGCTTATTTATTTTTGTTATAAAATCACATTTTCATTGTGAAAAAGTTGAAAAATACTTAAAAGTATCAATGAAAAACTTATCCACAATCATATTATCTATGGTAACTTCTACTAGTATTTTGGCATTAATCTTTTACCTTTATTTGTTTATTTATTTAAACTTTGTTACATCATTGATATTATTCTGCGTATGGAATTTTGAATTCTGCTTTTTCACTCAGCAATTTATCATTTACATTTTCCTTGTTACTACAAAAAATGCATAAACAAAAATTTAATTTATCATACCACTTTGAGGATGCCTCATAATTTACTAACCATGTTCCCTGTTGGATATTTCCTTATACCCCAACTTTTGCCACTATAAATAATACAATATTGATGCCTGTGGGGCATCAGGCTTAAAACTTTATTTCTTTGTTTCAGACAACGTCCTTAGTCTGCATTCTAAAAACTTGAATTACTGGATTAATGGCCATCCCATTTAAAGACTTCTGATACAGAGTGCCAATTTGCTTTATTAAAAAAAAAAAAAGTGTACGTCAGTTTACTCTCATACTAGTTATCTGTCTCCTTTAGTCTCTAAGTTATGTTTTCTAAGTCTAGAATTAAACAACAATAATAACAACAAAACCACTGACGAGGGAAGTTCCAATGACCATCTTGCAGAGAAACTGCAATGAAACCAGTTTTCACGCATGGTCCTTAGTCCACGCATTCTCTCCTTTCATGGTCATACCACTGTTGCTTTGGTTGCAAGGCTGGGGTAAGAGAGCGCTTTGCATGAAGCTCTCTGTGGATACAGTCTTACATAAGGCCGACCTTTGCTGGCCTATGGGCAATCTTTCAGCATGGAAGGAATGCCTGAGAGATGGGCACACATGATCGATAATTTCATTCTTTAACTTTTCTCTCTCATGATTTCCTGCTCCAGGCTCTTCCAATTACAAACACTGGTGATGCTGAAGAAGTAAGAGAAATCCTAAATAGTTGGAAACCTCAAGTCATAGAAAATCTTGCTGATGGAGTACGTGGGTTAGTCGAGAGATTGAGTTCCTAAAACTTGTGTTGAAATGAGAAGGGGAATGGAGGGGGGGGGAAACAATTTAAATAGAAACAGTTGAAAAATGAACACAAGTCTTCGTGATAAACTTTCAAACATCTTTCATCACTGTTCATTTTTATCTTAAAAAACATGCTGGTAGTGTTTAGTCCCCAATTTCCAAACCGTGGGCTCCTCCTTCGCTGCGATGTTATCAGCTGGGAGGGGAAGCTGGCCGTGAAACTGTTATGCTAAGCACTTTTCCACAGGAACTTATTGCTTTAATAAGTTGGAACATGTTCTTAAGGAAAAAAATAGTCACTGAAGATTCATTAGAGGAAAAAGAAAAACAAAAACGACTTGATTCTCCACAGAATTCACACTTCCCTCATCATGGAAGGTGGCACATACCCTGAGGTCTTAGCCAAGAGTAGGAGCGAATTGGTGGAAAGAGAATTCTCTGTTCCCAGGTACAGTGCAGCAAGGCGAGGGTGCACGTACCCACGGTGTGTACACTGGGCAGTTATGCCAGTGTCCCAGCAGACCAGCCGTTCCAAGACAAACAATGCCTCATGCAGGTAAGCACTCAAAAAACATCTTTTCAAAGGGGTAGATGAACGTTGGAAAAGACATTAATGCTCTTTGATAACTCTGTTCCCCAGCGTAGATCAAATTCTCACCTTATATGAGCAGATAGGAAATAAATACAAATCAATTCACATCCAAGAGGATTTGCCTATCAGTGTAATCTCTGCCTTCGAGCCTCTTTGGAAGTTATTTTACTCTAAGAGCCTTACAGTTTTTAACCAACTCTGAAAGCGATACGTAACAATACAGTAAACACGATGGCCTCAGTGGAAAGATACAGATCTTTTCTCTAAGACGGATTTGCAAGTTAACATTATTAGTTAAAACCTATATTTTAAAAAAACCCAAAAACCACATGTGACTTAGAAAGATGAGTCTATGGTTAAAATAAATACTACTGATATGAGTCATGTGGGTGCCCAGTGAAAGGGACACGAGATGGTTCACTTTCGCAACTCTGAGCCTCCCTCTGGCTTTCTTGGTTTCCTGCCACCTCCCTCCACTGTCCCATAAGGTCTCACCCTTAGCAAAATCTGGGCCATTTTTTCTTATTTAGGCTATAAAGTTTGGATACTCTTGCATGAGGCTGTTTTCAAGTTTCAGGCCAAAGGGGTAAGAAAGGGCAGGAACAGAAGAAGCAGGGTGGGGTGGGTGGGCTCTCTACAACCAAATCGCATCTGTGACTAAAATCCAGTAACAGTTCAAAGCAATCACCCACTCACCCGACGGGCTCTGTGGATGATGGAAAATGGCTTAAGCAAGTACATGCGGGTTTAAAGAGCCACTCAAAATGACTGAAAAGCAGGCTGTCCACAGAGAAGCCATGTCACTCCATTGACAAATAAGCATGGGGAAGAGCGGGCAATGGGCTTCCCGGGGGTTCACGGGCAGGGAGAGAGGAAGCTTCGGTGAATGTGGGAATAATAAGAGCACGTAGCATCCTCCCCATTCCTACTATTATATAAATGTTATATTTGTTAAGCTAGCTCCCTCCCCGACCACCCCCCAAGCAGTTTATAGACAATAAAACACCAGGAATCCCTGAAGAGTGGTAAAATGCTGACATGATTTAAGAAGGAAGACTCTGATAAGAAGATAAAAATCTAATAAACAGAGTCTAGAGAACCTTGGTGCGTCTCAGGCGCTTGCCAGTGTAAGCAAAACCCTCCCAAGGAAAACAAAAGGAGCCTTAATCGTAAGGACATTCCACTCACAGACCATCTGAAGGAGAAAGTTAAGGCCGTGACCTCTGCAGGCTGCAGTTATGAGCACTCTGACAAGAAAATATTTGATTTGGTTCAAGAAGCAAAATCAGTCACTGGATTTTTTAATATCTTTTTTCTTCAAAAAAATAAAATAATGTATTTTGTATGTGCTTGACAGAGAGTTGTGTGTAGGCGTAAATATTTCTCCCACCTATGCAGGGTTTCTGTTAAACTTGGTCTTAATTTCTTCTTGGAATTTAATCAACCCCAGGAAAAGGTGGATTCATGGGCCCATTGATTTCCCTTTTTTAATTAACACAAGGCTCCCGAAGGCTAATCTCAACTTTCACACATGAATCTCCAAATATGTAAAGGCATATATTCTCTGCAAGAACCAGAATGAGGGTCTACAAAGCCACGCGTTTATTGAAGAAGGTTTAGGAAGTACTCCAAGAGTTTATCTGTATCTTTGAAATCTAGAACAGAATTTCATAGAAAACTGCTTAAATGCTGCCTGAGCTCCCAGGCTAACTCAAAACAAAACGTATAAAATGGGTGAAATTCTGAGCAACGTTGTCAGAACATGTGTAATAAGAAATACTTCTGTAGTTACGTATGTGCTTGGTATTTAAAGAAAATGAGTAGCATTAGGAGGAGGAGAAATGTTGTGTGGAGATTTTGAAGGGCTCTTTCAGGGCATTTATAAGAGCTTCAGTACTTGCTGACACCAGTTCTCATGATTGCTAGCTTACTTTTACGATTCATGGCTTTCTTTTTCACGGATACAGAGGAGACTTGCATTTACGCCAAATAGGCATCATTAGTTTATTTTCCTTTTTTTTTTTTTAAGTATTTACTTTTTTCTTTCTCCCCAATAAGGAGGAAAATGGGACAAAGGTACAAAAAAAGTGGGCATGATCTGGAAGAACATAGAGAAGAAATGAGACTGGGAGGGCAGAAGTGGGAACACAGTTATGTGGGATGGAATAAACCGACTGGACTGAAGAGGAAAGGAAGACAAAAGAACAGGCTGCATTCCCTGTTTTCCCATCATCAGGGCCCAGAGGCAGGAAGAAAGGCTGGTGGAAGAGCAAGCCTTGAGAATTATCCTAAGCACCCTGGGCTCGGGGGCTCTCGTAGGCCATTGGATGGTCAAAGGCCTACAAAGAGACCGGTGAGGAGAGGCACTGAGGAGGAAGGGAAGCTGTAAGACTATAGCCTTGAGTCATGCCCCTGTTCGCTGTGCTTAGAACCCTGGATGGTGGAGTACATTTACAGCTCTATGGGTCCCTGCCGAGAGAAAACTGGGGGCCAGTAAGATCCTATAGTTACTTTCCTAGATGGCTAGAACTTTGTTCTGGGAACAGAGTCCTTTTCATAAGGACAAACGTATTTAAAGTAGGTAAATTTTTTTTCATGACCATAAGCATTTCAGACCGAAGTGGAGAGTCAACAACTATGCAATGAATTTGAGCACATTAGCTAAGAAATTGTCTGCTTTGGGGTCTTGGCATATTTATTCTGTCCACATTGATGTATTAACTGGAAGACAGAATACCACCACCTACTTTAGTAGCACACAGACGTAGCTGCAAAAGTCCAGGCTTTAATAGCATGTGCTTTTTGACCATGAGAAGGTAAAAATTGCCCATGATAAACTTGTTAGCAAAGTCTACTATTAGAATAAAGAAAATTAAATGATATAAAATCAAGCAACTGTGAACCCTGACATCAGAAATATGTTAATGTGCTTGTTTGTATTCAGATTTCAACATTGTATACTTGGGTTTGCCTGAGCTAATGTTATCCTCCTGGGTAATAACATGTACTTTAAAGAACTAAGCAATCACAAATATGCTTTTTGGACAACCAGTTGGATTTAGAAAGTGTACTAAAAGCTCTGACCTTGGAGTTAGGCAGCCTGGGTTTAAATCTTGGCACTATCAATGTACCAGCTGTATGACCTTGAGCAAATTACTTAACCTCTGTGGGAATCAATTCCTTCATTTATAAAATGGGGTAAAAATAATATTTATCTCAAAGTGTGGTTGTGAAGATTAAATGAGTTCATTTATGAAAAGTATTTGAGACAATGCCTAGCACATATTAACAATTAACTATTACTTTTTTAATTAGAGAAGTAATATGTGTATGTCAAAATTTAGTAGGATGCAGAAATTCTTTTTTTTTTTCTTTTTTAAATGCTATCTTAATCCTAACAGCTGGGGATGATCACAGCTTTCTCTAGTTCTCTCTGTTTGTTTATTTTTAAAATAAGCTTAGAATTATATTGTCTGTATTTTTTATTTATTTCTTTTATCCTTTCACATTAAATATCATAGATAGGTGACAGGGATGGATAGATAGATAGATAGATAGATAGATAGATAGATAGATAGATAGATAGATACATAGATATAATACTCTCATATGGATGGAATGAAGGTTAATCAAATCCTTTTGATAGCTGGATGTTTTACTAACGTACACCACGATAAATAATGCTGCACCGGACATCTTCTATACAATCTCATTCCTGGTTTTCCTATTACATATACTCTGGGAGACTGAAATAAATATTATACTACTACATGGGGAATGCCAAAATAAAAGAAAGTGGTCATTAGCTAGTTTTAAATTTAAAAGCAGGGACATGGCAGAAGTTGAACCCCTTGAGATCACCATTCAAATTTAGGGGACCAAGATATCTATTTGTTCTTCCTACTCACTCCCTCATCAACCAATCCTCTGGATTTCTTGAAATTCATTCAATAAGTTATTGAAAACCTAGGTTAAAAAGATTTATACACATTAACATACATAAGCTTAACTAAAAACTAATATGAACAGCTTGTTTTGATAACAAAAAATGAAGAAAGTAGACGTATCAATGGAATAAGCAATATTTAGGTTTGTTTACAAGCTCTGCAAATACCACCTAAAAACACAGCAAACTAACATGTATAGAGTCTGCCCCTCAAACAACCTATTGTGACATAATGACATTTTCTACAGTGTTATATAATATCTTCTGGCCTGAGACGGGTCCCACACTCTTCAGTGTTATGAAACATCATGGATCATAAAACATTCTACCATCCCTACTTGAGGTTAGGAATATTTATGATATTTAATTTCAGTTTGAAGATTTCAAATCTTTTAAGACTTCTTTCTAATTCCTAGGATACAATTTGATTTCTCAAATGGGGGAGCTCTCATTATAGTTTCAAAGAGACTGAACATTAAGCATTTCAGACCAATATGAGTGAGTTCTAATTTCAAAAAATCTATAAAATATTCATGTATGCGTACTTAGCAGTCATTTTAGGTACAAGAATCACTTTCTGATAAGTGTATTTAGTATTCTAAATCCAATTCTGGTTTTTGCAAATGCAGGTAGTATGGATTTTGTCTACACAATAATAAAATTGAAAAAAAATTTCTTGTAAAAGGATAGGTTAAGAATAAGAATCTCAAATATGTTTATATTTGACAAAGTAAAAAGATAAAATGCAACACAGATATTAAAAAACAGCATAACAGGATTCTTGATGGGTTATTCTATTTCTTAAGTTTAGGACAAACACATTTTATAACCAGAACATGCTCTTACTGTCATTTTAAAGAAACACTCATTAGTATTACCTGACAATCCTTGGATATCAAGAAATGCCCTGGAAAGGGAAATTTACCAAATGGGTAGAAAAAGTGAGCATTCTTAAATACTGTTTAAAGTTCTCTTCTTTATTTATTGTTCACTTTTCTTGAGCAATTAGAGACACGATGTAGATACTTTCCTATTTTATTTTAAAGGTAATGATTGTTTATTGAGACATCTCAAAAATTACCAAATGCTCTACAATCTTTAACTTAGTTCAACTTCTAAAATTTCATCTGTATGAAGGTGATAAAAGTTGAACATTTGATCACTCACTTTTTCATAGTGTATCAAATATAAGCATATATATGTAAAATTTATATGACTATACATAAAACATATAAATTTATATACAATTATATAAACTTGTAAACATAAAATAGAATCACATCCTATATTAGTTTGAAATTTAAAAAAATTATCAATATATTAAAAGCCATTTTTCCTTTTCTACAGTGTTTTTTTTTCATTGTTATATAAATTGGACTTTGTTTTTATATCTTGCTATGGTAACTGGTTGAAAAGTAGAAATTTCAGTGAAATCATTTGGAGGGTTTTTTGGAGGAAGTGTGATTTCAAAGGGACACTGAATAACTGTCTATGTTGGATTAATGATATTTTCTGACGTGGGTTTTATAGGAGAACAAAAGTTGCCCAACCATTTGCCACCTGTTGGTGCTGCCTGATTCCACAACTATCTGTTGTGCTTTGGCCAAAACCAAATAGAAAAGACTGTACTGCCATGAAGAATGTCTAGAAGCAACTACGTAAGACTGTGCAAGACAAATTCTGGGGAAATCAATTTGGACAGAATTTGGACAGACTCTGAGAGAAAGATGGGGCCTCAGTTATGTCTGTCGCTTCTACCCCAAGCAGCCTGAACACATTTCTCAGGCTGCTTGCTGTCCAGATGGTATGTGACCCGCAGTGCAGAGGAAATGACTCGAAGGTAATGGGCCTTATTCAAGTGGAAGCTGAAGGCCCTTCTCCCTTTTGCTGGGTCTCCTTATTTCTTCCCCTCCCCATATCCCAAGGAACCAGCCTTCTCTCATCGCTTCATGATCCCACGATGTACCGTTCTGTCATGGAACAGGACACACCATCGAAACTGTGGCCATGTTTTTCCTTCAAAAGTGGTCATGCTTTTGTGTCTCTTGATAAACAATTAATCAAAATCCTCTTCCTCTCCTATCTTCCCAAAGAGTTTCAAAGTGTTACTGTGTGAAAAATTGATACATGCAGTTTTTTGGGGTTGTTTTTTTTCTTTTTCTGATAATCAGTGAGAAGATAGGCCTTGATGTAGACACATGGGAGAAAACAGAACTCCTTTGCCAAAGGAAAAAATGGAAGGGGAAAGTGGAAATGATGTCATTTCAAAATAAGTCTAAAGACAGAATTTACTTGAATCCAGCTAAATAATCAGATTGACCTATAACCATCTGATGTGAAAAACATTTACCCAAATGCTCATACTCTGTATGAAGTCTTTAGACCAGAACCTTATGGAAAGAAACCTGCATTCATGCTCTCCCTTTCCTCCACGTGGCACACTTAGAATTCTAGAAACCAATTCTTTCCTTTGCCTCCTTCTCCTCTCCCCCCACCCTCAAAGTGTGTATTCTTAGCCCAGGAAGAAGTCAGAGCCAGTTATTGTGCACAAATCATCTCCTGGCTGAAGTTTTTGGTGGCAGCCAAGAGAGGAGAAGGGAAAAAAAATTAGAAAAATTTCAATTTCAGGACCATTATTATTTTCATTAATCATACGAGGCGCTGTCACCCCGTCCTTATTCTTTAGAAGGAGATCTATTATACGGTCCATTTAGTCCGAGCCATATTACCTCATATGTTTTCCTGGCTGACCAAATAAGACTTAAGAGATAAAACAATTTACTGTTCATTATGATCCGTGTCACTGAAATCAATCTATTAACCTACATTAACTGGATATGTGACGATATCTCACAGACAGGCTTCCTCAGTTTAAAGAAAAGGCAAGAAAATGGGGAGGGGGCAGAGAGCGAGGGAAACGGAGAGGGAAGGAGATCAGGCAGGGCCCATAAAGTGCAGCAGACGTATAATTTGCCAAGCGAATACAACTTCATTTTCCAGTGCCCACTGCTGCGCCCTCCACATCTTCACGCAGCCCCTGACCTGTAAAGAAGTCTAACAAATTGGCTTCTATTGTGGAGCCAAAAGGTGCCATCAAAGAAGGGACGGTTCGCTGGTCCTAAAGTATGATGGGAAATCTCAGGCTGGAATAAAGAGCTGGCGTTTTATGAAGTTAACCCATTCAAGTGAAAAGCAAGCAGGAATCTCTGGTCAGTGGGGCAGCAGAGCCAGGAAGAGCGGATCCGCTGACCCTTCTGGTGCAAACACAGGGGGAAAAGCAGCACGAGGTGAAACAAGAGCCACACAAAGTTCAAACGAAAACCAGCCTCCTCTTCTGATTCTAAGCCATGTCCCCCACCCCCACCCCGCGGACAGCCCTCGGTCTCATTCTCTCTCCATAGATGAAGGATCATAACCTTGTCGAGCAAAGGAAACGAAGAGGCGGCTGGTCTCGGTGCACCCCTGCTCGGAGACATAACATTAGAGTAGACGGAAGAGCAGTCCAGGTGGTGGGCGAGTCACCAGAATGTGGACCCATTTAGCCACATGTGCAACGCTTGTTAAGAGCTCATCGGAGCATTGTAACTTTCCTTCTGGAAGCCCAGAGCTCAGTCCATGCGGACCCATCCCACAGTCAGCCCCAGCCCTGAGAGTCATGAAGTGTCACTTCTCCCACCTTCTAGTGGCCAAGAGCAAGTCGCAGGGCCCCTGAGATAAAAGCGGAAAGGAATCAACAAGGCGTGATCACAGAAGACGTGGTTCCTGGGCGCCGGGGGCATCGTTCAAGGGCAGCTTCTACGCTAAGGGCCTCACTGATACAGTGACGTCTGAGCAGAGCACTAAGGGACGTGAGGGAGCCGGCCATGGCGTCTGTAGGCAGTGATTTCCAAGCAGGGTGACCAAAAGTACAAAGTCCTGAGGCTGGACTACCCCTGATGTGTTGAGAAGAATAAGGGGCCCGTGTGGCCAGAACAGAGCAAGATTAGTGCAGAGAGTTAGGAATTAAGTCAGAAAGAGAAGGAGACAGACAGGGGTTGCCTCAGAGGCCACTGAAAGGATGCTGCCTTTTCGTTGGAGTTGTATGAGAAGCCAACTGATGGTTTTAAGCAGAAGGATATGATCAGTTTCATAGCTAAGCGATTCCTCTTTCAGGACAGCTTCTAACTGAACACTTGAACAACTACGGTATGAAAAGCATCACGGGGCAACCAGACGAAAGCAGGATGGGTAACCAAAAGGCCTGTGTACTAAACATGTATCTTCTAGAAATGGTTTAACTTGTCTTGGCTTTAGAGTCTCCATCTGTAAAAGGAGGGGCTGGGCCAGATACATGATTTCAAACAGAGCTCAGCAGCCTGTCCCAAGGGGGCTGGGTGGAGGGTCCCACTGCCTCTCCTTGTTTCAACCCAAAAAGCATTGTTTTACTCTGAGTCATACGCTGGACTTTCGTGTAAGGTTGTTTGGAGAGAGGTTTTTGCCATTAAAACACATTTGAAAATTCACTGGGATGGATGATGTCTGAATTCCTTCCATCCTGAAACTCTATGAGTCTGTCACTATTGAACAGAAGATAAAAATGTATGGGGGGGGGCAGTGCTTGACTCATATTCACAAAGTTTCTCCTGGGAGCCCCCAGGCCGCCTCAGCCCAGGACACATTCCCTCTGTGTATTCTTGTTTACTTCTCATTGTGAAAGGGGAAAACATGGGGCAGAGGGGAACGGTTGGCAAGTGGAAGGGAAAAGATAAAATGCTAGCGTAATCAAGACCAAACCTTAATTTTTGGAAGCTGGGAAAACTGCACCCTGAGGTCTTTGAAGCAGTTTCTGTCTTCTAGGTGGAGCCTGGAATTTGCCTTTCAGACAGACCCTCTGTTTATAATGGGAGGGTCCACTTTGGTGAGACCTTTCAATTAACCTTTTTGTTCCTCGGGGAAGCTGCCGTACTTCAAAGCTGGTGAGTAATGAGAATGTAAAGGTTTGGTAAAACTCTGTTCCAGCAGAAGCCCAGTGGATCACGACTTCTAGTAAGAGTTGTGGCTTCTAGGGCGTGTACTTCCCGTACCCTCAGTGTTTTTGTGACGTGCTTGTAAGAGTCTGATCCAGTCTCAAAAGGTGGGTGGAAAATGAGGAGACGCAGTATGCTTGCCTTCCCAGAGGTCAGAGAGGAAACCAGCTGTGCCCAAGGAACTCTGGTCTCAAAAGGGTTATCAGTAGAGCGTAAGCGCCACGGGAGAGCGGTGGCCATGCTCACAGCTGCACCCTTGGCCCTAGCAGGTCTCAGAGAGCATGCGGAGATTCACGATTTGACGATTCGATGGTGGGCACGCCAGCAGCTGGGAGAGGGGTGGCAAGAGGAGAAGAGAATGGACTTGTCACAGGGCATAGTGAGGCAGTCACATGGGAGCCTACAGAAGGAGCTGGGGACAGTGGATGGGAGTTGTCTGTGACAATCTTTAAGGAAAATAGAGAGAAAAGGGAAAACATGGGGCACTTGAGGTCTTAGCTCAATACCATAGTAGTCACTTAATATATAGGGATTGTCATTTTTGCCATTGTGGTTGCTACTGTTATGTAGTATGTTCTCCTCTAGTGCAAAGCCTACTTCTGGTAGAACTTTCAGCAAAGATGGAAATATTCTTTCTATGGTGTCCCTTATGTGGCTACTAGCCAGCTGTGGCAATTGAGTGCTTAAAATGTGGCTAGTTCAAATGAGAACCTAAATGTTTTATTTTATTTAATTTAAGTGAATTTACCTTAGAACAATCACAGAAGAGTGCAAGTCTAGACACATTTTTCTGTGCTGAGAGTTGGAGCACCCTTACTCCTTACAGCTGTGATACAGAACTTGCATCAGACGACACGGATGGCTTGTCAGGTCCCAATCATACAGTTTCTGACATAGGCTGACTTGGATATGGCTGGAGAGTTTGCATTTCAACAAATAACGCTGACGCCACTGGTCTGGGGACTGGACTTTGAGAACCACTGCTTTGGAGCCATCTGTGGTTCTCAGATCTGGGTGCCCATGGGAATCACATGGGAGACTGACGCCGAGGCTATGCCCCTGAAAAACTAAACTAGAAGTTTTAAAGCTCCAACTCCTTTCTTTGTATAGTCAAGAATTCAATACAATTTTAAACCAGGGGGCATGTGATATTAGTAGGCCAGTGTTTCTCAAACTGGAATGTGCTTATGAATCATCTGGAAATATTGAGAAAAAGCAGATACTAATTAGACCCAGAAGTCAGCATTTCTGACAAGCTCCCAGATTATGTTGACGCTGCTGGTCTGAGGCCCACCCTTTGAGTAGCAAGAGATTAGATGGTCTCTGCCTTCGGTTTTAATCTTTAAATTCTGTGGTTCTAGAACTGGGCAGGATAGCTGAATCCCAGCAAGCCCACCAAAGTCTAGTACTTCTGGGTGGAAAGTGAGAATGCAGCCAAGAACGGGAAGACTAGACCAGTGAGTCCTGGGAAGGAGATGAAAAAGTGACTTGCTCCAGGCAGCCTGGTCCTCACCGTGAGGGCTGCCAACAATGAATTATGCAGGCAACTGCCCTTCTCAGAGCAGGAGGGGAGCAGGCAGAATCAGACTATTGCTATCAACATCCTATAGGGCCCCCTGTAGAGTTCAAAGTCCATAAAACAGCTCCTCTGGCGCCCAGCCCCAGGAGCAGGGAGCTGGAGCCCAGACCACGATGCCTGAACAGGGCAGTTCCAAGCTCAGAACTGTCAAGTTGTCCAGTGTTAAGATCATTTAAATTAAGAAAGAAAACCAAACATCGGAGGCTCGATTACAAGATTGGATAATAACCAAGGGGCAGTACAGTACTTGTAATGTCAAATAGAAAGAACACTTAATGTTTCTTTTCCTCATTTCAGGTCAAAGGTGAGTTACAATGGAGGCTTCAGAGTTAAGCAGTTAGATAGTGAGGTGGGAGGAAAAAAAATGTGCCAATCCACCACGGAATGTCCAGGAAAAATGGGGCAGCATGGAAAGCCTACCTGCCGGCCTTTGGTGTTTTTTCAGGGGAGGAGGTGAACATAAGAATAACTGAGAGTTAAAAATTCTACCAAAATGATTCCTTTGCAAAACTGTATTTTTTCTAAATGTTTGCCACTGGTGCCCTACGATCATATCATCAAAAGAAAGAAAAAAAAATGTTTATTTCCACACAACTGTAGTCTATTACCCTGAACAGAAATATATTTCATAATGATGATTGCCTGGTGGTCCATATAACATTTTGTTTCTTTCTACCAAAGGAAGAAGAAGAATGGGGAAAGAAAAAAAAAAAAAAAGGAAAACCATCCAAAGCAAAGCACCTCTTCTGAATTTCAAGTAGAGAACCAACTAGAATGTACAGGAGCTGTTATAAATTGGTATTCAACAGTGATTCAGATAAACCAAGATGAATTTCTTCAAATGTGTTCAGTTATAAACCCTTCTAATTCTCCCTCTCTCTTTTCTACACACACACACAGAGTTACCTGAGTTGATGTAATAATCTAGGATACCAAATAGAGGGGGGAAAGTACAGGAATGCAAAGAGTTTTAAAGATAGAACTGGACTAGGTTTTTCAGCAACCTTGTTTCCCACTGAATTTGGAATTTCAGATTAGTACAATTCTCTCTTCAATAAAAATGACTCTATTTGTTCTTTTACAGGACCCCCCCACCCCCAGTGGTCCTGTCTCAGAACAAAATGAATAATGATGCTTATTTCTCATTGCACCCTTTCCCAAGAACTTTACAATACTTTAGAAAACTGATCTCATAAATCTTTAAAACGCCCTTGAGAGGTAGAAAGCAACAGTCGCACCCCCATTATATAGGTTAGGAAACTGAGGTGTATTGAGAGAGCTTTTAATAATAGAGCCTGATAGAAGCTGATTTTACCTTTCCTAATTCAGTTGCCTAAGTGCACCCATGTCTTCCTTACTAACGTGTCATATGTGCCAATATCCACAGGCATAAGGTAGTCATTTGGAGAGTTCTAGAAAATGCCTCCACTTTTTTTTTTTAGTGCATTATACTAATTACAACTAAATTATCTCAACAGTGGGCCAATGGCGCAGGCTGCACTAAATAAAGGCATATGAATGTGTATATATGCACGCTGGCTCTATATGTACAAGGCATTTTGTTTTGGGCTGTGGAATTTACCTGAACACATTTTTAATGTGTTTTAAAGTTCAAGAACCTATTCAAATCTGTTGGCCTCAAGACTGAGCTGAATTTCTTTCTTGCCAAGGTCTCCCCTTTCATACTTTGATACAAGTTGCAGACGTGAGCGTATGCACAGCCAAACAGGAAGGACCTGAGACCTCAGTGACTCATCAGTGCTTCTCCATCCTGGCCTTTGTCACCCTTTCCTTCCACTCCGACTCCCGCAGCGTCCAAAACACTGGAGAGAGGTGCAAGGCTCACTGGGGAGCCGGCACCCCTAGTAGAAACACCATACATCTCTTGACATTAGTGCACACCCCCTTCTTTGGTGCCAGCCTTTTAGAAAGTGGAGAACTTAACACTTGGACTTGTCATGGTTGGGCTTAAAGCATGGTGACTGTCTTGAACATCTATATAAATGATTAGCTGATGACACTCCATGAGTCACCTGTTCTCCTGTTCAGGATCTTAAAGAAACATAACTAACGACACTCTTCTTACTAAATGGTGGGGTAGGGGCAGGGAACGGTCAAGGGGGGACTGAAGCTCCTGGTGGCTCCTGGCAGCTTAGGAGGCTTTAGATCAGTGACACCACACACCATGAGGAAGAATTTGAAGGACGCTGGATAAAGAGAGGTAAATTCAACTGGTATAGATTTCTCAGATGAGTGAGCATTTAAAGAGTCATCTTATCTCCCACATCCAGTACTAAAACAGTGAGAAGATACCCACTCGATCAGCCAGCAAAATATTTTTTATCCATCCATACATTTTCTTTTTGTCTTTTGACCCCTTGGATACTATACAATCAATATCAACTTTACATTTATGCAGTTTGTTAGGGGTAAAAAAAAAATCTGTCCTGTACAAAAAAGGAAGCTTACCAGCCCCTTCCCTCTAAGTTTGGGGGTTCTAGCACGGTGAACACCCCTAGCTCAGGCACTCCCTGCTGCATAAGGAAACCCTGTCCACTTCAACTGCTGGAAAATTCTTTCTTATTCAGAGTCCAAATGTCCTCCCCTGTCAGTTCTACTCATTTGTCTGTTTCGTCTTCTGGATCAATATAAGTCTTTTCTCTCTTTCATGTACTTAAAAGCAGCAACGATGCCCCCCACCTCCCAAATCTCTTTTCAAATGTTTCAACTGTCATCCTTTTATTACTTTTACTCGAGTCGACTCTATGGTATGTTAAGCATTAATATAAGGAAAATAAAGCGCAGCTCTTTTTAATTAAATACGGAGTTAACTCATCCACTTAGACTCACACATTATTCCTCAGGAAGATCACAGAGGACTCACATGGCTATTGGAAAAGGACATCTAAGCTCTGGAGCTCAGGGAGATGAAAGGGTTCCTTCCAGCAGGCTTGGGAGAGCGATGGCACAGGCTTGAAAGAACATGGGGTAACTGAGACTGAATTTAAACAAAACTGGAGAATAAAACGATTGGGAAAAAAAAAGATAATTATGTCTTACAACAATTACTCTGGCCATGAAGCGAAATTAGCATAGTCCTTTCTAATTTAAATGTGTTGAAAGTGGCTGAGCATGACAGCAGAAAATTACAAGGTTTACGACACAGGCTTTGGTTAAAGTGATGGCAATCGGATTATTGTAGCTTTTTTCTGCTGATAGCAATGATTACAAAGTTACCTATAAATATTAACTGTTTGATGCTAGGGGAGGTTTTACTTTGCTGGCAAGCAGGAAGTCATTCCACACTTCAGGTGGCTTTTGTGAATTTCGTCTTTATTTATTTTAATTTTAGGTAGTTTTGATGTATGACTCACAGGTTCCATCATTTTTTAGTGCCGGATAATTGTTTTTTCCCTCCCTCTCTTCCTTCCTTCTTCCTTTCCTTTCTTCCTTCCCTCTTTCTTTGTTTCCTGCTTTCCATTTTTGGATCCAAGAGGAAAATGAGAAAGTCTTAGAGATGGAGTTTCTTACGAGGAATTTTTTCAGTTTCATTCACGCTCTCGTAGCAGGGATCGTCTTCCGAAGTCTCAATTTCCAATTCTACTCTTGCTTCATTTCCAGTCAAAAGCTCCGTGAGCTGCACAACCATCTTTAGTTCACGCTGTAGCACAGTCCTTAACTGCTGTGTCTCTAACACCGACCCATTAATGACTGGGCTCTTTGTCACATGTCTCTACTCTTACGGAGAATTCAGCGGGCCAATATTTCGTGCGTCACCCACTTCCCTCATCGAATCGCAAATGTAAAACATACCTTTGTTCAATACGCTTTACTTCATGATTTAAGGGAAAATGACCGTTTTCTGGATAAGCAAAGTCAACCATATTGGCTCACGTTACAAAACAAGCATTCATCAGTAGGTAATGATGGTTAGGTGGGCTGTGCAGGCAACTTAACTAACAAAGACTGAACCTGGGGCTTCTTAACCTCAGCACTCCTAACATTGCTCCTGATAACTTCTTGTGGGGCTCTGTCCTATGCACCGTAAGACCTGCACGCCTGGCCTCGCCCACCAGATACCAGTACAAACACCCCCCTTCCCTCAATTGTGACAAATGCCTCTGCATATTGTCAGATGTCCTGGGGGGCGGGGGGGACAAAAACGCCCCAATGAAGAACCACTGATTTAACCTAATCAACAAAGGTCTTCAATTGTGGGGAGAAGAAATAACACACTAGTCTTATTAGGATTAGTTTGTCTGCTACATATACCCAATTATCGGCAATAGGAATTTATAATAGTCTGAATCAATGAGAAAAATTGTGTTGAGCTGCTAGTCACAGAGACGGGAAATAGCACCAGTTTAAATCAGGTAGAAGTTGATTTTTCAATGATGGTAAAGAAGTCTGGAAGGAGGCCCTTTATTCGCTGGTCAGGGGCTTCTGTTATACTAGCAGGATCTGGGTTATATATCTGTCTTTCTGCTTTATCATCCTTAAAGAATGGTTTTCATAATGCAACTGCCAGATATTAGTGGATTGGGGTGCCAGCCACGACTACCTGGAAGCTGGAAGGAAATTGAAGACGTGTATTTTTCAGTTGAACTACTATTTTGATAGTAAGAAAACAAAATACGAAGAATGTATACTGTGCTTGCAACTAGCAGAGTCTCTTATTTATTGATTCTTTGTATTTAGGTAAATACTTCTTAAACATGTACTGTATGTAAGACCCTGCTAGGTACTGGGGAGAACAAGAATGAACTTTGCCATCTGGGAGCATATAATCTATGGGGATAGAAAAGTACTAATTGGTGAAATAATTAATAAACTACAACTTATAAAAGCCACAAAAACACAAAGGATGCTCTGAGCCTCTCAGAAGCAACATGAGTTTTTCTGGTTCTTTAGTACCTATATGAGGTTTGGCATATAGTATATGCTTAATAAATGTTGGGGGAAATGTGCTGTCTGATCTGAGACTGATCAGGCTGAAATCAAACATTTATGTAAATAGTCCGACATCAAAATAATAGCATAGCTGTACAACCCAGTCAGTCCACTGATATTACATTTTTGTTTCACAGATTGTTACTCAAAGCCCAAGTTGCAAAATATACTATCTTAAGTAAACTCCTGCCGAAATTCTGTCCCCGTAGTAAATGAATTCACCTCCATTAATGTTTGCACCAGAAAGGTCACTGCTCAAATATTTTCTTTACTAAATTATTTCTGCAGTAAATTAATACGAATTTTGCTCAACAACTTTACTACTTGGGTGGCTTAAAAAGCAAAGCTGAACTCAGTTACTCCTCCAGGATATTATTTTTATAATCCTTTTTTGCATTTATGTCCTGCTTTGTATGTAAATAAGCTCTGTGGTGGGTGTAAAATTTAAAGTTGTTTTAGAGAAATCTAGAAATCAATGCAGTTGGTGAGTAAATAAATGCATTTCAACCATATTAACCTTAAATATTACTCTGATCTGTGCAGCACTGATGCTTCCCACACTCGTGCTCAAACTCATCCAGAGACACATAAATAAGAGACTGTCAAAAATATCCCCATTATTATCCAGGATCATCCAGTCACTTCAGAAAACAATAACAATTGAAATATGTCTGTACTAGGAGACACCTTCCTTTTATTGCCTTAAAAGATATTTCTCTGTGGCTTTATTTTGCTACAAGAGAGCAATGGGCAAACTGAGAAATTTTCTATTTCTTTTGTGAACCTAAACTAGCCAGCTGTTTTACAGGGACTGTATAAGGAAACCCCCTACTCTGAGGTTTTGTTTTTGTAAAGCTACTCAAACGTCATTAAGTGAAAATTCTTAAAGACTGTACGTTTCTTAACATCATAGTCACTACGTGGTTTAATCTCTAGATGTTAAATTAGCAAGAAAGCTCATCTCTCCCCCAAAACCCAAAATGGTCCAACGTATTTTAGCTGCAAAACACAATGTAAATTAAAGAAGCAAAATATCTGCTACTATTTAAAGTTAGAAATGAATTTGTCGTGCAGACATTATAATTTATTCACATTTGACCATTCTTGAGAATCAACAACCTGAAAATACTTCGAAAAATTCTATGTGCAGGACATCAAAAATGCATGCTTAGTAGTTAAGCAAACGTAGCAACTGGAAGCACAGTTATTATTGATGAAATGAGAAACGACTGGTTGAAGTTTGGTATGAAAGTTATATATCCCCGAATGGAAAGAGCACTGGTATAAATATTCCCAGCCACTGATCTGATCTGTTTCTACCTGTACTACTTAGATAATCCAGGGGAAATCTGGTGGCGTGTTCCATGGGTATGTCATCTGCATGATCTGGAATGATGCCATCTACTTAGTGCCAAGCCGGGAAGGGCAATCAGCCAGCACTGAACAGGTAATGGCTGTATTTATATAAACACTTTCTGTGTTTCCCAGGGCTTTGCTTCTTATATTGAAGACCCCTGGAGGCCAAATTTCAGGTGCAAATCCAGAGTGGAGGTGAGAAGAGAAAGTCAGTTCCTGGGAACAGGGTAAGAGTGGATCATATTAGCTGGAATGGTCATATTAGCTGGAATTTTTGAAGAAACACATGATTTGGAGTTTGGATGAGTTCACCTCAGAAGAGATTTTAGATTTATGAATTGATTTTTTAAAAGCACTGTTATATTTCCTTCTTTGAATTCTCATGCTAGCTCTTCAACCCTCCATTTTTCTTTCAAGAACACTAGTAAGCTGTTTTATCCCATATGCAATTTGAACATATTTAACTATTTTGAAAATACTGAAAATTTTAGACATCGGATATGATTTTTTTTCAAGATATTAACTTAAGTTTTGTTTAATGCACCTTTAATTTTAGAACGGTTTTAGAGTCACAGAATTGTTATGAAGGAAGTACTGAGATTTCTCGTATATCCTACACTTAACTTCTATTATTAACATCTTACATCAGTATGATACATTCGTCACAATTAGTGAACTAATACTGATACATTTTTATTAACTCAAGGCTACACTCTATTCATAATTTCCCATTTTCCCCCTAATGTCCTTGTGCTATTCTAGGATCCCATTCATGACACCACAGTGCATTTAGCTGTCATCTCTCCAGCGACTCTTTTTGGTTGTGACAGCTTCTCAGACTTGCCTTGCTTTCGATGACCTTGAAAGTTCTGGGGAGTACTAGTCAGGTATTTTGCAGAACTTTCCTCTGTTGGGATTTGTCTGCTGTTTTTTCCTCATGATAAGACAGGGGCTCTGCATTTTGGTAGGAAAGACACGGAGAGAGAGCGCACCTCGTCACATCGTATCAAGGGTACGTACTAGCAGTATGACTTGTCACTATGTTACCCCTGGTCCCCTGGCTGAGTGCCTGTCCGTCTTCCCCTCTGTCAAGGTGCCCAGATCCCCCCACACCCCATACGGTGCTTATAGAAATAAGTCACTTTGCACAACCCGCACTTTAGGATTAGCAGTTATGCTCCCCCTTTGAGGGCAAAGCTCTACATAAATCATTGGGCATTCTTTTGCATGGAGGATGTGTCCACTCCCCCCATTTATTTATTCATTCAATCATCTATTTATATCAGTATGGGCTCCTAGATATTTACTTTGTACTTTGAGTTACGATCCAATATTACTTTATTTATTTTGTTGGTTACATTCTTCCAGCTTTGGCCACTGGGCGTTCTTCCAGGGGCCTCTTTTGTCCCTTTGACATATGGGGTTGCTTTCTGAGTACTTCCTTTTGAACGGCACAGGCTCATCTTGTATCTGTCCTCGTCCTCCATGGAACCCTGGTTCCTTTCAGTGGAGAATGACATTAGAAACCAAGATCTGGGTGCTAGCTCTTCCAGATTTTGAAATATTGCCTTGTATCTATTATAAATAATGCAGTTCAACTGTAGCAGGTATTCTGAAAAGGGGGTCATCATTATTTACGACTGCCTTTTGCATCTTAGCCTCACATTTGTTTAAAGCAACTATGTTATATAAAATTGCAGTAAATTTTCCTTAAAGAGCCTCCATTTTGCCTACCATTTTTGTCCCGTTGTTCAAAATATCTTTACTTTCATAACAAGCAGTGGGAGGAGTTGGGGCAGGGGTGAAGAAAACGCCACAGTCTGGAAGTAGCACAATGAACATAGACCCGTGGTAGCAGCAATGCCAGGGTTTCCTCACAACGTCCTTATTCTGCTTTTCTAACCAATTCTGCAGAAGATGAGTGTTCTAGTGTCTCACATTGATTGCTTCTGAAATGGGAAAATAACTACATTGGAAGAGGCATACAGAAGTGGAACCACATATTTCTCCTAAGAATACACACAGATTCATATATGAAATTATTAAATAATATATCCGGCAAATATTGATGTGCCTCCTATAGATAATGTACAGACTGTGTGTGTGTGTGTGTGTGTGTGTGTGCTCTCACACACAAATATGCACACACACACACAGTTTGAAGAAGCAGTAGTCCATGCTCTTTGTTTTTCTTACTGTCCTTTCTGTCATGATTTTTATGCATCTGCTCATTTACGTTGCTTAGGGGGAGAAAAAAGCTGTACATAAAAACAGATTATCCTTTAGAGCACTCCAGGGTTAGTTAGGTTCATTTTCCCCTCTTCTTTTTCATGAAGAAAATGATAGGAAACATAAACCAGAGCCCTTAAAGAAGAAAATGCATGAAATGGAACAAGCAAGCTTTCAAAAATACGCAGAACAGGACAGGCAGACCTCCAGCTTAGCGGGAGGGCTGGGGCTAAAATATGCACTGTGTACACGCGCCCCGTGTATCTTCAGCACTTAAAAAAAGATAAAAGTGGTCTTGAAAGTGAATGAAGTTGACTCTCAAAAAGTGGGTTTTAGATGTTGAATATTTAATTCACTGATAAAAGGGACCGATTTCCTGCACACGGCTGCCATAAATAAAAAAAGCACATCTTAAAAGAGAAGCAATGAGCAGAAACTGACCTTTCTGTGAGCAAGCAGATGAGAGAAGGTATTTGGCTAATCCCAGCTGTCTCTGATTGGCCAGACAGCACCGTGTTGAAAATGTCTCCATCTGGGCTAATCTGCTCTCAGTTGGATGAGCTGAGGCCTTCTGAGTTAACCTGACATTTAACAATAATTACCCTTTCGAATGACCCCAGCCCAATCGCCTGCTCTCTTAGAAATCTCTTTTTTTGTGCGTGCTCCCAAACCCCTTGACTTTTGTGTTAGAGATAGGGGAAAAAAAATAAAAAAGATGAGACGATATCGTTTGTGTATGTAAACACGCAGAAGTGTGTGGTTGTGTGTATGTATATATCTATGTATTATATATAAATACTTATATAATAACATCATGCATGACAACTGGGGGTCTCCAACTGGTAATGGGGCCTGATTTAATGGTTTCATCTTACTGTTCTGGATTCTGCCTTGTGGTATGGAAAAAAGAAAAAAAAAAAGCAAAGCCGAGGAACGATACCACCAATGAAAGTGACACAGAATTTGTTTACTGGCTATTTTATGAAAGTCAGAGTTCCAGTCTGGCCTTGCTCAAGCACTTGAGTGTCCCTTATCAGACACCAGGAGAAATGGTGCATGAAAAGAGGTTCGGATGGAAAAACCAAGTTCAAGGGTCATGGAGGCTAACTGTAGATGAAATGTGGCCATTTCTTTTTACCTGAGGCTGGCTTCATCTTTTCTCAGAAAGGTCATTGTGATAAAAGAAAAACACATCTTGGAAAGAAAATCCATTCTGCGGTTTTATTTGCTTAAAAAAAAATAATAATAAAAAGCCTTCCCCAGTTTAGACCTGCATGTTTCCAAGGCTTCCCTATCAGAGGCCGTGGTGAAACAAGGCCGTTTCTAACGCTAATATTTAATAAGGAGCTTCCAGAAGGCTGCAGGTTTGAATTGGACAGCCACCAGAAGTTCAAGCACTTGTTCTAACTTTGTCCAAAAAATCAGGCCTGGTTAGCTTGGCAAAAATCGTCTGGAACTCCCACACACATAGTCTCTTTTAAAATTTGTGTTATTTGCTTCTTTTTGTGTTTTTGTGTTTTTTTTTTGTCGACTTTAAATACCAAGAAAATATTTTTTTCAAATATTTCTTTTTACCGCCTCTCTAAAGAATACGGAGAAAGCAAATACAACAAGACACAAAGGCGTAATGTCCCAGGGCCCTGCGCCTCCAGTGCACCTAGTTTGCAGCTGATCCTGCAGGCCCACGGAGGAGCCTGGAGACAGCAAGCACAGCACGGCGTAGGCAACGCCTGCCAGCTGCACAGAGCCCCTCGGAAGGTCTCAAGCCCACTTGTTTATCATCTGGGGAATTCTTTCCTGGAAATACTCCCCAGACCGTCCTATCACTTTGCCTATCCACTGCCCGGAGTTTGAATGACCTTGCTGGATTGGTGGCATTCATCTTACCAGCCGACCTCACCGGGTTGTTACCAGGACTTAAGCTGCTCAGAACGACGCAAACTGGACAAACAGAGGATTCTAGCAGAATTCTGAAAGGTAGCAGAATATACCACCCCGAAATACACTACTTTGGTATATGTTGATTATTTTGAACTATAGGCGTGTGAGAAACAGCAAATGCAGGGAGAGGCTTTCCCTGAATGTTCCCTTTTCCACCAGAAGATAAATCCTCCAAACGGAACTCAATTGCCATAAGTCCCCTCCCTGGGGGTTTCATCAATTAGGGAGGACTCACTGTTATCACAGAGGAGGAGCCGAGTCCACACCACACCCAGACAAACCTTGCCACCCACTATCATACGGCCCACCTAGTCCTCTAAGGGCCCATCCATCTTTCCCAAAATCATGTCCTCTCCCCTACCAGGCCTATAGCCCACCCTCTTTACCTACATGATGGTATTGAACCTGAATTCTAAAGCCACTTGTCTGATGTACTCATTTCTCCTGGGTACCTCTCATGTATACATGAGATATACGCACAATATTTTATTACAGGAGTCTCAGAGAAGGCTAGAGGGAGAATTATTTTTTCTCCCCCACAATTCCATTCTTAACACTAATTAGACTCTGTAGCATTGGAGTTAAGAAGACGGACACACACTCTTCGTCTATCTCTCTTCCCTTGTCTTTCTTCAATAGTTATAATAACAAGCACTACTTTACTTTTATCCAGGGTCAGCCTCCAAAAACATTGCCAGCCCTCAATACAGTGGCCATTATCTTTTTGGAACTATGAACCAATCACTGTTCTTGTAACAGGAATGCTGCTGCATAAAGCGGGGCCTAAAATTGTCTCTTTGGAATGCTTAGAACCTTCATTATCTCAAAGTTTAACTGGAAAATAAATCATTTCAGTTGAGTAGGAGAGGCTGGCAGACTTCACTTGCTATAGTGCAACAGCTGGATGCTTTTGCCAAAATGGAAAAGATACTTGTTAAGTTTGCCTTGCCATACAAGTTCTCAAATTCCCCATTTCCTTAATAATCATGAAAACGTACATATGGTTATCTTTACAACAAACTTGTTTTCCTTTGAAGAACAATATTTAAAATATTTTGTTTTTTATAGAATTAATTATGCGTGTTGGAGAAAGTCTGGAAAAAAAATGGAAAAGTTGAAGGAAGGATAAACGTCATTTAGTTGCTACCACTCCTTCATCTTTTCCTAAAAATGGAAATGCATAGTAATAGATAAATCACATTAAACTTCTTTGGGAATTGACTAAAAGCCAGACCAGATTTTCTATATAGATCATCTCTTTTAATTCCCTAAGCAATCCTATTTAGTAAGTTGTTTTTCATTTTTTGCTTTTTTTTCTTATTTGAACAAAAACAACAATGAAAAACACATTTAGAGAAGCTACGGAGTTTAAAGCAGTTTCTCAACCGTAGCACTACTGATATTTGGAGCTAAATAATTCTTTGTGGCCGGGGCTGTCCTGTGCATTATAGGACATTTAGCAGCATCTCGAGTCCACGAGATGCCAATAGCACTCCTTCCCCAGTTGTGACAATCTACAGTGTCTCTAAGCATTGCCACATGTCCCCTGTGCAGAAGATTCATCCCCAGTTGAGAACCACCCATTCAAGGTCATACTCCCAGTCATTGATATGGGCAGGAATAAAAACCAGTTTACCTCTCTTCATAGTTCTGATCTGATTCCAAATAAATTGTACGTTTTGTTTTTCTCATTTAACCTGAGCTGTAATTGGCTTAACCACTTCTTTTATTCAGTATTCTCTTTTTTTGATGATATGAATGTGCCTTGATGATTATCTATATACATAAATCATGGTTTCTTCTGTACTTATGACTTTCCTTATGCGATGTTTCCCCAGCTGAAGTTTCTGAGTCATAATGTGTATATTTTGTAATTCCTCTGATATACATCGCCGTATTAGCTGAGCCAACTTATACTGCGTACAGCCTTATAGGAGACTACCTTCTCTCTGCCCTGCCCTCCCATGTGTGTTTGAGGATCGTAACCGTGATCTTAAAATTGCGTGGCCCTTAAACATCCAAGATGGGTTAAAATTCCCCTTGAGAAATAAAAGTACATGTATCACCATTAATGTCATCAGTGTGGTACGTTTTAAGTAGAACACAACAATTAATATCAACTATATTCAACCTACTAATACTTATTGGAGTTCCTTGCCTTTCTGAACCCCACTGGCCACCCACAATTTCCCAGGGGAAGCTCTAGCCAATGGAACAATTTTTGTTGACGCTTCCACAATGAGTCATCATTTTCTGTATTGTGATGGAATCCATGATGTCAGTTCTTTCCACTGGACCCTATTTCCTCCCCAAGAGCTAGACACTTACAATTCAACCAAAGAAAAGAAAGTAAAGAAAGCTTATCTCATTATGCTTTGCTAGATTTCAGGTTATCTACTTTATGTAAGTTATTTAATCTGCATGAGAAATATTATTTGCATTTTTGTGGATGAGGACATTGACATTTAGTAAGTATTAGTGCACAAGTGAGAAAGTGGTAATCCTGAGATTTTAAACCAAACCTCTACAGTTTAGACTTCTACTGGATTAATAGAATGCAAAGCCATTTCCCTTGACAAAAGCCTTACAGCTTACAGATACCCCATAGATACTTCTACAACCAGCACCACTGGCTCCCCATTAGAACTTGTTAGAAACGCGGACCTGAATGTCAGAGAGGGCTCTAGAAACCCCTTTAACAAGCCCTCCAAGTCAATGTGGAACGCGCTCCAGTTTCACTAAGAACCACTGCCTCCCCCTCTACACTCCTCCCCCCCAACATCTGTCAGTAACATCTGCATCTAAATAGGCTTCCAGTAAGGACAAGTTATATTGACCAATTTTTTTTTGGTGTGTGTCACACAAAAGTATCAACTGTAAGAAAGGTTTTCTCCTTTTACTCTGAATTTACAAAATATCTATATATTTTACTTCTTCAGTTTCCCTCTTTGCTTCTGTCTACCCTACCTGGAGTTTATCTTCTGACTCCATACCCCTGTTTCTATATTTCCCCCTATGGATAAGTCTGATTTCCATAAGACTCTGGCCTGGCAGAGGCTAAAGAGAGTGATGTGTATAGCCAGCAATTCTAATCCTATTTTCATTGACGCATTCTATCCTTGTATTGAAGATATAGTCAACAACTGTGGTGACCAGTTGTTTCCTTTGCAAGTTTTTCTATATTGTTTGAGAACCACCATATTGCCTGATAACATTACTGAACTTATTTCGCTTCAGTTGACTACCTTTCCCAAACTGTACTAGAGTTTCCAAAAAGATATCTCTTCACACGACTGCATTTTCCACTTTCACAGTCAATTAGTGGTGGCTGCCAAGGCAGGACAGGGCAGAGGAACGGGAGCACTGCCCTTGAGAAAATGCCACGATGAGATATGGCCATAGAAGCAAACGTCATCAAAGGTAATAAGATAACGGAGGCATTCTTTTTCAGGCCAAAGCATATGCTCGAAAGTACGAAAACTACTTATACATACACGGCGTTACCATGGATGTTAGCAACCAGGTGGATTGAAATGAAATAAACAAGAAAAGCCGGAAATATCTGAGATTAGAAATTAATTCAGCATAGGCCACGAAGTCAGCATTCATAATCTAGTTCCACCCCTGTCATATATTTCAGACAAGATCTCTTAATCATTCATTACAAACCATCTATGAGGTTCATTAACTGGTCAGAAGTGTGGCCTTTCTTTCAGAGCATTTTCGGGTCTTCTTACCTCACTCTTGGGGGCTACTTGGAGAACCCCAATCGGCCACACAAACAATTGTTTTTGCACGACACACAGCCACAATCTGTACAGCAAAATCATGGGCATAGTGACTCATCTCTATCACGTGATTTTAGCTGTAGCATAATAGAAGTTGTTAATTAGGTCACACTAAAATGCCTATCGGTAAATGACAGAGGTAGAAATGGCCCCCTTTAAAGCTATGGAGCAGAGGAAAAGCTCCTGGAGAAATTCTACTGCAATGAACATGTCTCGACTCAGAAAAATCTTACCTGCATTCACTCCTTTTATCTACACACCCCTCCCCCTGCTTTATTTTTTAAGTCACCCAGACCTTGTCTTTCCAGTAATGTCATAATCAGCAGGCTGAAAGCAAGGTTGCTGATAATTGTTCTTTATGTTGCTCTCTGTTTAGTATCTGCTTCAATACATCTATGTGGACACCATTTCATCACCTTCTTAGTAACAGAGGTGAAAAAAATCAATGGCAATCAGATTACCTTGTTAACAGAAAGGCGAAAGGGCCAGTGTCTTAAGTTCGCAGTGCATCACCTTTCATTTAAAACATTTCACTTTTTTTATTATTTATATTTATTATTATTTATAGCACCAAGCCCAGAGCGTTTGCTAACACAGAGTGCGGCCTTGCATCTGTCTTCTGCAGAGCCAAGCACTTCTGCCACATCGCAGAGGAGGTCGGGACCCCTCGCTCGGGCCTGGTGAAAAGCTTGCAGAGCCCATGCTGCCAGGGTCGGGGGACTCTGGCTGCAAGGCTGATTTTGTGATCTGAGTTGTTATCGGATCCTGCATCTATTGTTGTGTTTGTTATTTACTGTTGGTCCTTATTAAGATCACTGTGGTTATTCCCAGCAGCCATGTGCCTGAGCTAGAGAAGGGGTATCATAATGTGCCCCAAGAACAAAAGCTCTCCACGGGGGAGCTTCTGGATGAAAGACATGGTGTGGGGCAGCACAGGCCGAAACAATAGGGACGGATACGTGGCAGTCATCCGCAGAGGGTTAGGTGATTACTGCTACTGCCAGAGGAAGTGCTTTGAAGAACAGGTGGGTAGGAGGGGAGCCCTTTGAAAGTGAAGAAGGATGTTATGCTACTGCAAACGTGTTATTGTTTGAATTTAAGGGATAATTCAACATTTTTTAAAAAGCAAATGCACTATTCGCCCTAAAACTCTAAGGTGAACTGCAAGGCCTGTGGGCAAGAGGGCAGTTTCGTTCCAGTTGGTTTACAGACCAAACGTTACAGGGAGTGACCAGTGCTTACCTTTGATGACAGTGCAGTTGGCCCACTGTCAGCTGCCTGTGCTCAGTTAGGACACTTGCAAGGGTCTCCGTGGGTTCCTTGAGCTGAGTTTGTGCCTCTGCATCCTTGGGGCTTGTGGGGGTGGCTCTCAGAAACCCGTGGGAACATGAACTTGGTCTGAGTTTCAGGAGCTGGGTCAGGGGTGAGCACAGGGGAGGTGGCCCTGGAGGTCGGTATGGACAGGGAGCTGATTCCTCCTCTGGACCGTTAGTTTTTAGAAAACCAGCTCACACTCTGATTCTCCGACTGTAACCTGATGTCACGGTACAAGCCCAGGTTTCATTTTACATCGAGAACCCTTTGCAGGCTTCATTTTAGCAATATGTGCATATTAAAAATGTCCAGACAATATTCAGACCCTATGGCAGGATATATTTGAAAGTCTATCCTGAGGAAATACCCATGAATTTGGGTAAAACCTGTGTGTACTACACAACAGTATTATATTAGTTTCAAAAGCAAAAGAAAAGAACAGGTATAAAAACAAAACTGAAGGCTACAATCCTAAGCCAACAAAATGGAATGAATGGAGTGAACATCAAACAACATTTAAATATGTAGTTAGGAAACTATTTAGCATTCTGGAAAAGTACTTATCCTATAATTAAAGGTAAAACAGCACAACATGAAGTTGTACATACACTATGATTACAATTATAAAATGCATACGCCTATGATAAAATATTTCAGATAATAAGCACAAATGAATAATAATTGTGGGTTAGTGGTATAATAAAACATAGTTTTGGCTTCCAAAAGTCTCCATAATGCTGTCACATTACTTTTATAATTAAAAAAAAATTACTTAAGCCATTCAAAATGACCCTGGTATCAGAATGGTTGAAATATATTGACCATCACATTATTACATTTGTTCATCACCTCATTTTGTATCATCTGTGGAGATTACCTGAATCAAAGGAAAGGGCAGAAGAGTACTCTGAGCTCCTGGAAGCACTGTGCTGCTTTGCACTTTTTCTTTGCACTGGCAGCTCCCTTCCACAGCTCCCTTCCTCTGAGCAGCTCATCCCCTGCGTAGCACTCTGCACTGTGCACCTTTCTTTGACTCCATTTGTTCAGTACAACTGTTACTGAAACGCAAATGCTACTATATTGGCTTCAGATTCTGTTCCGTTCGCTTAGTACGACTGTATCTTACAGACTGGGTAAAGTGGAACACAGTGGGACTTTTCACTGAGGCTTGTTAAACATGCACAGACAGAGATAAATACATAGATTTAAAACCCACTACAACAATCAATCTTTATATGCATAGCATCTTTCTAGGCAACTGAACCTATGTCTCAAATCAAGACCACACTGTTTATATAAATTCAGTCAGTTGTTATATATATATTAGATATTAAGTCTCACATACCTTTTCTTTTGCATCTCAGATATGGGTTGTTTACGAGCGTAGACCACTAAATCTTGGAACTGTGCTGCTGACGCTGTCCAATCAAATCTCTCCAATCACACCTGCAGATGTGATAGAAAAATATTAAGTTTCTGGCAGGAAGATTTGAATCAGAAAGAAGCTTGTTAGACACTCATGCATAAAGTTGGGTGGCCTTGAACACGGCCTAAGTTCTCTATTTCTTCCTGTAAGAAAAGGGGTTATAAAGCCTTGTCCGTTTTGTGTACTCCTTACAGATCATAGTGGGAAACTCAAACAAAAGTGTGAGACAGACAGATGCAAGGGATCACTCTTCTTATTGAATTTATGAAGACGTGATTTTGTTTGAACTTTTTTCACTGCTTTTTCTCCATTTTTTCACTTTTGTTCGTTTTAGAACTATGCCACTCTTTTAGGGTTTCTGAGTGTGGGAAAGGGGATTCACAGGAATTCTATGTCCCCATCTTACCCTAGAGTTAACGAAATACTAACAGGGAGAACACAAAGGTATGTTTCATGTTTATTTTATGAGTTTACAAACTATGACATCTCCTACATGCTTGAAGAGTCATAGCTGCCATCATCTCCAATATATGACACCCATCTTTATGTACTTGCTATGACTGCTTCCACTGATCAAGCAAAATGACAAAATCTGAGATTTTATATGCGCTGCCACTGCCAAAACCTTACTTATGTGGCCCTTTCCTGAGTTGACAGCAGGCTGCTCATAATACCTCTCCCCTAGAACTTACCACCTTGTGCTCAAACAATTCACTGTTTTACTTCTCTATCTTTTTACTTTAAGTTCCTTGAAGGCAGGGACACTGCCACCCCGTCACTTATTTTTTCAAGTATACGATTCCAGGACACAGCATGGTTTCCAGCTTATTTAAGCACTTGAGGAATATTATGTGCAAAGCCTTTCAAGAAGACAGATGACCCAAGTGATTGGAATGAGAAGAGTAGGACCTAAACTAAAGATTGGGGGTAGAGAGAAAAGACCTTCAGTAGATGGCTAAATTCTTCAGACTTTATCCCAAAGCAATAGATATTTATTGAGGGTGGTGTGGGGAGTGATCCAGGAAGACTCATCAGATGGAAACAGCACAAGCCTTGGATGCAGAAAGAAGCCAGGAGACACTGTGCAAGTTAAGTAGGGCCTCAATCGCAGTGGTGGATGTGGAAATAAAAATTCAGGAAAAGAGAAGAGACGTCATGAAGGAAATATCAAAATACTGTGGTTCCATCTTTAAAAGCCAGTCACTTTTTTCAGGGTCTATGGCAGGGTCTCAAAGGCTATTTCATAAACTTCTATTGCACTAGACCTGGTTTAAGTTCTAGAGGTCGTGATGCCCTAGACATAAATATGTGGTAAACGGGTTTATTCTTTACTGGACAGAACTTTTTCTGTAAGAATTTCTTATCAGTGATATATGGATGACCCTGTCAATAACCATATTTATCAGACTAGATTTGAATGATATTATTTTCAAGAAATGAATTGGATATGCATTTTGGTATTCTTTAACTAAAACAATATTACCTTATAACAAAGATTGAACAAAATTTGTTTTTCTTAAATATCGACTAACCAAATGTATTTTCAATGTTCATTTAGCTATCAATCCATTTGTTAAATTCCAGAGGAAAAACAAGACACAGAAGAAAGAGGCAAATGCTTGATTAACAGAGTTCAACAGAGTCTTCATTTTTCATTTATTGCTCTATGTTTAAGTATCCTTCAGTTTTAACTGAATTTCAGGTTGAATCACATGTAACTATTAGGAACCTCTTCACCACAGAATCCCAGGCTGGAGTCATTTCAATTAATTAAGTGTTGCAGAGGTTAGTAACGATTTTAGGCTACAGAATGAAATTATTTCGTGAAGTTGCAAGTTCCTCATGTGTTTTTCTCTTCCTTCCTCCGGATTGTGACAGGCAGAAATTGAATTTTGTCAATAGATTTAAAAAAAAAAAAGCCTTATCCCAGAATGACTTCAAACTCAAATCCGATGACTTGTGAAAAAAAAAAAAAGAAGAAAAAGAAATGAAAGAAAGCCGAAGGAAAAATAAATAATCACACACAAGCAAATGGAATTCATTCCCCACTGAGAGGTTCTTGCAACTTTCTGAAATGTGGTGAAGTTAAAAAAGAGGTATCATAAAATTTCCCATCTTTCTAAAGTTTATGTTAAAATAAGAAAACCCCCAAATAGTAATTATACAGTGAAGCTCAGCCCTTCACAAACTGAAGTCAACAACAGTGGGAAGACGGTGATCTATGAAAAGTGAAATGTGGGTCTTGGGTATTGTCCCTAACTCTGAAGGGTATAGGAGAGCCCTGTATTGGGGCCTGTCACCATGGAATTGCATAAACAAACTCTGATGTATCCAATAAATGGATCGTACTCAGCCACTGATGACCTGGTGATAAATGCAGCAACATGGACAGAGCTCAAATTCATTGTGATGAGTGGAATCATCCAGATAAAATCCAGTGTGTGATTTTTTAAAAAAAATATAAATCCTTGGAAAATGTAAAGTAACCTATAGTGACAGAAAGCAAATCAGATGTTTCTTGAGGATGGGCAGGGAGGGTCTGTCAGAAGTTTAAAGGGGTACAAGTAAACCTTTGGGGTGATGGATATATTTCCTGCCTTGACTGTAGCGATGGGTTCACAGGTATACATGTATGTCAAAATGTATGAAAATGTGCGCTTTAATTATGGATACTTTATACCTCAATAAAGTGGTTTTAAAGATGTAACAGTTGTAGAGCTCGGCATGGAGCAATAATTGTATTGCTGGGGAGATGACTCTGATGCTTGATAATCCCCCAAACCAAAAAAAAAAAAAAGTGGAGAGACTATCAATTTAATATTTAAAAGTCAGAAATGTGTTGCTTTTGAGACAGATAATAGAGATAGATAGATAGATAGATAGATAGATAGATAGATAGATAGATAGATAGATAGATAGATAGAGATAGGCAGGCGGATGAGACACTGTATAACAGTTAAGTGAGCTGTCTTCCTCCTCAGCTATTCAGCCATCACAGTAAACTCCATAATACAGGAGGCCCCTCATTTTAGAGGGGCAATGCGAAGGCTGAGCGGGTCGGCGGTCCTGCCTGAGGCTGTGAGGCGCCAGATGCCAGTATCTAAGGCCATCCGCGTTATCCCTTCTGTCTGTGACAAAACTGGACAGGGCTGGCGAGAGCTTAGGGGAATCCCTCCTCTCCCAGGCCCCCATGCCCAGAGCTTTGTCACTCTCAAAAGACACTTCACAGCGGCCCTGTCTTTGTCATTTAACCCCTGTACAGACTTATAACCACGGCTACCCAAGTTCGTAACAGGAATCTATGGAAAGTTCAGAATCCCACATAGGATGCACCAAGTCTGCAGGGAGATGTGAGTTCATTTTGTGTCGCTTCTGCTGCTCTAACAAGATCTACAATAGCACTGAAGTACTCATCAGATGATTTCCGGGAACAAAGCACTTTGCAGATCTATTAGGAAGCCACCGGGTCGATGCCTAATGCTTCTGTATGCTAGGGTTTGGGCCAGGTAGTTACCCATTCTGGGCAGACTCTGAGGGAAAGAGTAAGGCTTTTAGTTTGGAAAAGAAGTAGGAAGAAGCAGTTGTAAAGTTTTATAATGGGAAATGGTGGCCCTCTTATCTTATTAAACTCCCCAAACTTTTATCACTGAACATCACTCTTGCCTTTGAAAAGCAAGACTAAAATTCTCTGGTGCTCCTTTTTTTTAAAGCCAGAGATTAAATTAAAAAAACACACACACAAAAAAAAACGTGTACAGCAGAGAGAAAGCCTCTGCAAAGGTAAACTGTGCAATACGAAAGTCTCCCTAGCAAAAGAATGGACCAAAAGTATGAGTTTACTATGGTTACCTGTATTAGTTTGCTGTGTCTGAATAGAATAGTTCACCGTCAGAAAGACTCTCTGGACACTCAAGAAGTATTTTTGGTTGAATCAATCTCTTTCTCACCCCCCACCCCTCTTGTTTTTAAAGATTTTTATTAAAAATATAGCTAACATACAACATTATAGCAGTTTCAGGGGTACACCATAATTATTCAACATTTACCGACCTAAAGAAGTAATCACCGTGATAAATCCAGCAAACATCTGACACCATCCCACGGGGGACCACTTCTTAAATTATATAAATGTCTCACTCTCCACCCACTTTGTACAGCTGAAAGAGTGATTCTTAGAGATAATCTAATAGAGAAAGTGGTAGCCTAATATGGAATTCTAGAGGAGTTAGATACACAGCATTAAAACTTTTGGATTTTTCGTGAGCAGGATGTCACTTAACATTATCAAGAAATCTCACCCAGGCTCTCCTCTTATTATATTATCAAGTTCAAAGTCAGCCAGAGAAAAGTTTTTCTGTCCATTTAGAATATGAAGAGCGTTTTGGAGACACCTAACATTCTGAATACCAAGGGGTGGAGGGCCAGAAGGTGTTTTTCACATATAAACAAAGTATGCATTCATCCAACACCAATTATGATGAATAAATCTTTCTAGAAGTGTCTAAGGCAGGTCCTTCTGGAAGGACCCGTGAGTCTTGAAATGCATTGTCCATCTCAGGATGAGGCGTTTTCTCAGGGATTCTAGTAACGTGCAAGATTCTATCATTAAAATCTAGAAACACATTCCATATACACCAGATTCTAGTCTAGTAAAAGAATAAGGAGCCACCATTATCTATGATTTTATCTAAATCCCCTTGAATATTTATATATTCATTATCTTAAACCATTAGTATAGTCCCTAGAGTTTAAAAAATGTACTTGCTTATAAATGATTAAATTAATGTAAGCTCTTTAATTTAGGATCTCATTTAATTCTCACAATAACTCTATGTGGTTAAGTACTCTTACTGTTCTCTTTTTACAGATAAATCCAAGGCATTGACAGGATAAGGAAATTTCCCAGGGTTACAAAGCTAGTTGATGCTAGAATTGTCATGAAATCAGATATCATGCTATTAATAGTCTGCATGTTTAATTACTATGCTGTGTTTCAGAGATAATCACTTAGTACTGGTTTTCTGATAGTTGAGGAAAAGTTACATATTGATCTTACACGTCATCATGATTGTATGGAAAGAAAGATCTTCACTGTAAACAAAAAATATACTTCAAGAACTGGCTCTACTGCTAACTATATTAATTTTCAGGTATGAATCTATGGAGTTGTGAAAAAAATCCAGTTATTTTTTTCTATTTTCATCTGCACAAAAACATAATAAATCATCATCGTCATTTTCACCATTACGATTTTGTTTAGAACTTTTAAATTTATTTATGATGATCACCGTAGAAGGAACTTTATCTGTGCTCCTTTGTCCTGTGTTGGGCTTCAATTTTATAAAGAACTTTAAACAGAATAAATTTTAATATAACACTGTTGATGAAATGAGCAGAGATGAATATAAAGAAATTGTTGGAAGGTGTCATTGGACAGTGTGACTTTGTTGGTAAAGATGATGCTATTACATCAATAAAAAAGACTTCTCTGTCTCCAGGTCTTACCTTTTACCTGTTACACAATGACATCTTATCACCGGTGGAATGTTGAAACTCAGCAATGCTCTGTGTGTGGTTTAACAGATCCTAAAACTATTTACTTAGAGTAACAATACTTTCCACTGTGCATTGTAAATGCAGAGCTGAAATGAATGTAGTACCATTGCATTTAATTGGAAGATTTAGTCAGGCAGGCAAGAAAATCCCCTAACCAGAAATAGCGACATGTGGGCTAGGGTTCTAGCCACTAGTAATTGCTTAATGGTACTGAGAATCCCAGTGAAAAGCCCACGAGATAGTCTTACTATTAGCGTAAACCAAATTCAAAGCTTTGGTTTGCTTGCTTGGGTATTATGTGCACTTATGAGATTAGATTAATAATAGCCCAAACGGGTTCTGTTATGGCAAGTACAATCGTAATGTTTCATGGCTTTAACCATATTATTTCAGCAAGTCCCAGGTCTTAAATGAACCTCATTATTACAATCTAAGTGACTTTGAATGAATTCAACCCCATAACAAAAAATGTCTAAGTCTCTCCTTCCATTTCCCCCATTTTGTCTGTGGTCGTATAACCATACGCCCATTTTCGGAACTTTGACTTACCTTGTATTCCACTCTTCCTGTAAAGACCTAGGCTCGTCTAGTTCTCAGGAGTCTCACAGCTCCTTTCATACCCACTCTTTTCTGTCCATAGCCACAGTTAGGGCCCTGCGTGAAGCCCAGTCTTTTGACTTCTGGTGGCGATGAGAAGCCTCCAAGGGTCTGGCATCTAAGATTCTTCAGTCACAATGGTCCTATTTCTTTTCCTTTGGGGCTTACAAATCTTAGAGACTCCATAGCCTCTTACATCAAATTGTAACTCGTCAACTTCTCTGAATAAGCAGTTAACTTCCTGTTCACCATTACATGCTTTGTTAATCCTCCTCCCCTTCTCCATTTCTGTATCTGTCAAGATCACGTCCTAAAGTTACCCAGACCTGAAATCCAAGGGTCTCCTTTGAACTCCTCCTACATAGCCCATCCTTCATGACCTATCCAGCCAATCAGTGAGTCCCACACTGTGTTCCTTCACACCTATTCTTCCTTGTGAAGTGTTCACATCACTTCCAACCTGCACCACTATACACCTAGAGCCATTTCTCAAATGGTCTTTTAGACTCACGTCTCTTCTCCTAATTGCATACTGTTGCCAGTCCAACCTTCCTCAAAGAAGGCAAATAAAACTATGGTTGTAAAGTATTCAGGTTTAGCGGCACTGTCTCACATGATTTTTATAATGCAGGTTTTCCAACCTGCAATGTACATTATATAAGAGACTCTGAGCACGGCAAGTGGAGCAGGTTTGTTTGGGAGTCAAGGTGGAGCATGCGGGCCTTTACTTGGGCAGAAGCTTCCAGTTCTACCATGTGGCCACCTCCACCCCATTATTTCCTCCTCAGAAGAGGTGCAGACTCATTCAGGAGCACTCTGACTAAGGTTTCTATAAAGAGCACGTGTAAGCCATAGCTAAGAAAGGTCTCATGCATATAAAAAATAAAGTCCAAAATGACAGTCTAGTAAGTATGGGCTCTTGAGTAAGTTATATTACATCACTGAATTGTATATATTATACTTTCAAAGACGATTTGCTGCTATAAGGAAATGCTCATGATATAATGTTTTCAAAATGAAATTAACTGTAATGTTAGGACTGAGCCTTCAACGGAACGCACGACCCTTTCCCTACATTCCTTTATTTAAATGTTCACTGCAAAGCAAGATATAAAACTGTTTAAAAATGGACATTTGTTTTAACTCGTGTGCATTTTTCTAAGTTTTGTAAATGAGTACTCTATTAGTTTATTAATAAAAAACTATTATTTCAAAAAGCTAACTATTAATTCAATCCACTCACGATTAGGCATCTCACTTATATTTTGTTGTAGCAATCTTTCAAATGTCCTTAAAGGATTGTTAATCACACACTTGCAGAATTTACTAGAATATATATCCCTTATTAAAATGTAAGTTATTTTTGAGGGGAGAGCCGTGTTTGTGTTTTAACACAGTGCTAGGCACAAAGGGCTTTAAGAGACATCCATAGCGACAAATTATCTTGGGCTGTGACAGTAGGAGAAGTCTGTGCTTTCTAAATGTTCTACAATGAGTATATAACCACATAGGTAACAAGAAAACAAAATCTATTACTGTAAAAAAGCAATTTGGATTATTTCTATTAAGAAATATAAAAAAAGAAAAGTCAAGTCAAATAAGCCGGAAGTCCCCATAGCTGCTTGCTCTCATTAACAATGTTGATATTAATTTATAATATAAGAGTACATATGAGTAATTTAAAAACTCAAACAAAGAAAGTAAAAAGTGGAAGTCTCTCTCGCAAAAACCCCACCAAACCCTAAAAGTAGCTAAAATACATAATTTCTTATGGATTCCCTCCAGAAGACGTAAACATTCATGAATGTATTAGTTTATGCAATATATATGTGTGTATATATAGTATATATACACAAACACACACACATATGCTTATATTTATACATGATAGTAGAAATAAAATATATATATATAAAATCTATATGCATACATTTATATGCATATCTAATGAAAAATATCATGTACACATAAGAAATCACATTATATGCATCATCATGGTACATCTGCTATTATAACCTACATGGAGGGATCTTTCTATTCAATGGAGTTTATCACAATTTAACACTTTTATGGACAGTAATGCTGATTGTCAAAATTATTTTTAAGATCATTTTTACAAAAAAGTTATAGAAACTACCTATGGAAAATATGTAAGTCTACATATGTGTGTGTAACCTGTACAACTCCTAGCAGGGTATTGATTTTGAACTTGGAAATGGATCAGCAAATTGCTCTGCAGAAGGTTGGGAGTGGCAGCAGTCAGCCTCTACCCTTTCTGGCTCTGGAGAGAAACCAAGAAACCAACCCTGGCATTGGTTTTGTCAGAGAGATAAAAAATGGGCACTTACTGTTACTCTGAGTTGCAATTTTCAAAATTGTAAGTAAAACTGAGAAAGTAAATATACTTATTGGCCATTTTTATTTGTTTCTCTGTAAACTAGCAGTTTTCTATACTCTTCTATGGATTTGTTTGAGCTTTTATTAATTAAAAAAATAGACCTTCGTCAAGTGATGAACACATTTTCCCCCCCTAGGTTGGCTTTGATCTTGAGACTTTTAAAAATTGTGGTACTTATTTTTGTAGTTGTCATCCAGAATATTTTAGTCAAGTAAACCTACCATTTTCTTAAAATGTCTGAGTTTTGTATTTATTAGGAAGACCTACCCACTGCAAGATGATAAATAAATGTATCTATGCGTTCTTCCAAAACTGTTTGTCTGTTGATTGATGCATCTGAGTTTTTAATTTTTATTTATATACATACATATAGTTTTGCAGTATGGGAAGTAAGGTCAGAGACTCTGTTTTTGTTTTGTTTTTCCATATAATCAACCAATCTCCCTCCTCCCCACTCCCTTCTCACCCCTTCTGTCCCCCTCCCCGCCCCCTCCCCATGCATCTCCTACCCTCATCACTCAGGTATCCTCTCCTTAGAGTTACAGGTGGTTCAGGGCTGGGTTTTCTGCAGGCTGAGGATTGGGGATGGGGCCTCTACGTAACCTCGTAGAGACGTAGAGATCCCATCTGCCCTCTCCTCCTGCTGAATTCTAATATGGAGGGAGGCTGGCCTCTCCATGATGTATCTCACCCTGGTGGAAGACACACAGTGTGGGCCCTGAAGACTTATTGGCCTCAAGACGTCCTGGGTCATTCGCTTTCCTCTTCATTTTTCACTCCTCATAAAACCTGAGAGGCAAAAGACTTCGGCTTCCCCACTAACAGTGGACAGGGTTGGAATGAATGGCACGTGGGTCTCCCCAAATGGCTCCTGGTGGACGCAAAGCAGCTTGGGAAACTTTGGAGCTTCCTACAATGTTTGCCACCTTCACTGAGTGATGTGGGAGTCTGGAAGCTTCTGGCCACCAGCCCTTCCCACAGTTTGAGTGCCACAGACTTAATTTTGTCATTGCTTGTTTGTTTTCATTATTCTCATACAGCGGGAGTGGGAAGCATTTGCAATCTGGTTTTACTCCTCTATCTGAAATAACAGGAAGTTCAAACTATTGTAATCATTTTTAAATCATCCATTGCCATGGGAAAATGGCTAAAATAAATAGCCCACAGCTATTGCTTCTGTGAAGAAAACTGTGTCTCTTGAGAAGAGATACTAAAATCCAAAGAGAAGTTCAAAGGGAAATTTTGATCAATGTTATTAATTGATTCATACGAACATAGGAGAATCATTTCTTATTCAAATCTTTGGAGTAACATTTCTTACCCAAATCTTCTAAAGGCACTTAAACCTGAAAAATATAACACTAATCCTTTTTGCTCCTGCCTCCTATCACCAGAGAATCTGGCAGAAACAACCTAAAAATATTATGAAGCTAGAATAGTAACATAACAACGGAATCTGTGTTTTTTTTCCCATGGCAATTCAACAGCTGTCCTATGGGGACCAACACCTTTTACCACAAAACAACATGGGAAATGATTAATTCTGAGCCCAGTTTGGATCACTGCTTTACTTATGAGTTTTCAGGCTCAAATCAGATTTTAAGTGTATGTGCACAGGCTTTTAACAAACGTCAAAATATCGTATGACTCCAGGAATGATCTGACAACATCGAATAAGCCAGCCTTAACACTTTTATAATATAGTCAGATTCAAATAAGCATCATTGGAGTTCTGTTCTTTCCACACTTTTCAAAATTCTTGATTTTTCCGTTATTTAGAACAGTTGCTTTTTCACAAAGCTGATGTGATCTGGTTCTTTTGAAAAAACTATACAGCTATCTGAGTCCAACGTGTGGGCTATGACTCTTACATAAGCTTCTTGTTTTTCATTCATACAGGGCCTATGTGTGATGCCCCCCCACCACTGTCCCCAGGACAATTTTTTTTTCTGCACCAACAAAGATGAAAGACTCCTACCAAAGCGATGGAATTTGCCTCAAGCTTTGAAAATGTTATCTCCAAGTTCATTACTTGTGCGCCATTCCAGTCAACTGGAGTCAAATCCACCAACCAGAATCACCACCCGTGACCTTGTCTGCCATTTAGAAAATGACTTCCCAGCCACAGAGGGTTAATTTGGAGCACACCTCTCCACAGGAGGGCTTGTTTTTATCTCTGGAGTCCAAGCCGGTGAGAACCAGGGCAATACCTTGTCCGACACTGATATTTCTGCTGTCAAAAAACAGGTCCCCCCCCCCTCAAACCTCCCATATAAGGTCCCAAACTACAGCCCTGGGCCTGTGGGTTCCCTGGAAGCTACCAGATTGCGCTACTATCACAGAATGTCATATTAGAGCCCTGCTACAGTCGCATCCAATAAGTAATCTGGCATGAAGAAAAGTTAACTGAATTAGTGGCCAATTGGGACACTTGGTGACCTACTCTGTAGGAACTAAGTCCTCTGAACTTTTCCATTCCGCTTTGCCTTCATACTTTAATAGGGACCAAATCCCCATTAACAATTGAGCGGTGACAATAAGTGCCATCAGGAAAAGGAAATTCAATTTTCGTGGGGGATGACAGCCTTACCTTTTCGCGCTTAATTGGCCGTATTGTCTCCAAAAGTTAATTGGTTACTTAGTCCAGGTACTTAGTAAAATGTTTAGCTGCGTCAAAAAGCTCGGGCTCCCACTGTTAATGGGGCATGAAATGGAATGTTTGATACTGCAAATAAAATCAGTGATATTCAAGGATGTTATGGTAGGTAATGCGTTGAAACTGCCATTTAATGGGTCCTGGAAGATTAGGGTAGTGTCAGCCGGAACCGCCCGGTCTCTTTTCTGACATTGTTAGTTGCCTCTTCATTTACTTAACGGCTGTCTGCACTGATTACATAGGCATAAAACTCCCTACAAAAAAACAACAGAGACACGCTCTATTAGCAGTCCAATTAGAACTATTTGCATATTACAGTTCATTTCTGCTTAAGTGAATCCCTAATACAACTTTAGGAAAAAAAATTCTATTGTGTCATTTGAAAGAAAGAGAAAAGAAAAGACTTAAAGGTGATCTCTCTCTTCCTTTCTTTTTCTCACTTCATCTGTTCTCTCTCTCTCTCTCTCTCTCTCTCTCTCTCCCCCCCCCCCACTTCTACTTTAAATATTACTATCTACTTTTGGTAGAAAAGGAGAGGATAAAAACTTTAAACGTGACACAATTTTCGGGGTATCTGTGAAGATGAGGGTGTCCCTGTGATAATTCAGGCCCACACAAAAGTCCAGCATGGTGTTGTGCCCCTGTTATGCTTTATTTAGTGAAAGGGTATGTTTTTGAGAGATGTTTCCAGTTTGTTTTAGATCAGCTACCACTTTGAATTTTCGAGCAAAGCAGGTGACATCTATAACAACGTCCCTGGTGGGTCAGAGCCCTTTATGTGATGCCGGTGTGTCACGGAGAACAGAAATGGGGTTCTGGCATCTGCCTCTGTGACTCTCAAGACTCCAGCCACTTACATCTGGTGGACGTTCAACTGCACAGAATATTAATGTCGGTGATGTCAAGTCTTTTTCACACAGGCGGGGATGGTGATTAGTCTGATTATGGGAAGAGGGTCAGATGTTTCTCTGATGTTCCAAAACTTCGTCCTAGAAATAAAATCTGGATGTCTATTTCTAAGGTCGTTGGGAATATTTTATTTATATTATTATCAATATTAATAATGATGATAATCTGGAAATCAGAAGGCCTTTTGTTGAAGTGGGAAAGGGGTACTTCACTTGCATAGGCCATGATAAATCCTAGTGAATTAAAAGCAGCATGCGTTCTTAAGCCGATGCTTTGAGAACGTACGGAGTGCGTTAAGATAGCAAGTGCAGTTTGCAACAAATGTTTTTAAGATGCCCCATAGACATTACATCATTCCCCAATCTCTTTGGGTCCTGTGAGTTAATGAGACTAGGAGATGGTAGAGAGAATTCTCAGGTGGCCAAGGAGGCTGTCTGCTGGAAAGCAGACATGGGCTGGCAGCACTGGCTGTTAGGTCCTATTGGTGAGAGGAGGAGGACAGCAGCTGGGGAGTGGGTGTGACAGAGTCACTGCTTGTGTGGGAAGGTCTTCTGGATGGCGAGGGGATGGAGATGACGGGTTAGATAGATTCAAAGCACTCAGGATCTTCTGTCCATCACTACTGCTGAGCCCTACTGGTGGCTTTTCAATTTAACGCTGAACATTTTATTTGGGGGGAATAAATAATTCCTTCGAGTAAATGAAAGGAGGGAGCACAGACTGGAAACCACCCCCAAAGCATCTGAACTCGACAGCAGAGGAGTGAGGAACCTGAGAGGGAGGGGACGTTTCATTTTGGGGATCACTGGCCAGCACCGCGCATGGGGCGGCGTGCTCCCCTTTAGACAGAGCCCTGAGTCCCACCCCTGGCTTAAACGCATGCCCTTGAATTTCCCAGGCCCAAGCCCAACGAAAGCCCCTGCAACTGGCAATTGATTGGTCTTCTCATGCTGAACAGATTCTAACATGACACGTGCGAATGGGGATGAATCGCAGCCATTCGGTTGCTTCTCCGAGTCGTCACCTAGGGAAGCCCAGGGACACTTTTCAAGAGCACAGGCTGATGTAAACACCGTCAGTGTTTCCAGCACTCGTGTCCCCCAAGTCCCTCTTTAGCTGCAGCCCTAATCTCACAGGATAGCCCTCCCACACACAAGTATCTGGATTTCCCAGAATATGGGGGAGTTCAGGAGTTGACCACAACCAACAGTGGAACAGGGAAGGGAAATACTGAAAGGAACGAGACACTTCGAAAAATACAGCGATTCCTAACTGGCCCGCTTTCTTTTCTGTGTCTCATCCGTTATTTTAAGTGTAACACGGACACAATTGTAAGAAAACGCAGAGAGGAAAGACCCCAATGACAGTAACAGCCATGCCACCCCAGAGCAGTGTAAACAAACTGAACAAAACAAGCCTATCAGAGGGGAAGGTAAAATCCTCAATCTGTCATTTTCAATTCTTTTCACCACATGAGCGGAGACGCAGTGTGAAATGTGTTGGCTCTGCCTGCCATAGGTATTGTTTTGATGCCCTGGTGGGTCCTCGGTGCCCTGCCTCCAGCTTTTATCGAGCTCTCATTAACACTGCCACCGGAGGAGCGCCGGCAGGAGCAGAGGCTGACATGCCGGCCCACGACGGCCTCGGTGCGGGTGCCCTGCCAGTGGTGGCAAGGCTGTGCCAGGGATGGCGAGCGAGACAGCACGGAGACACGTACTTTTGCCCCTGAAAGCAGTCTTTGCACCCTGCCAGGAAAACAGCTCTCTGGAAAAGCGCTGCCTGCTAGTAAAATGGACTAAATCAGTAAACAGTGATTAAGGCTCTGGCTCCGCTGACTGTTGTCACCACCTCAGATGCATGGCTTCTCCTCCCTACACACACACACGTGCGTGCACACACATGACACAAACACACACACACAGAAACCAAAGGGGGAAAAAAAAAATCAGTGTAGCCAAAGCTGAGATCTAGAGAGAGTGGGTGATGAAGTTAGGGAGACAGAAGGATGCCTGTTCCTTATAGGTGCGATGCCCTGTTTTCCTGAAAAATAAAATAAATATTGCAGGATGTTCATTTCCCTCACTTTCATTTTTTTGGACTTGTGATGAGAATTGCCTTCCTAAATAAAACATCAAGCCATGAATGTAAGCGGTAGTTTGTTCAATTGAACATCCACTCCTTATTTGTCTGGTTCAGTAATATGAATAACATAATCTCAATCTCTCGAATACGTGGGATAAATCAGAAGCAATATAACAAACTTTAATGTGTACTGTTTAGTAGAAACATGTCATTTCATTGAATTGCTTTCTTAAGTCAGAAGAATAATTTCCACATGGATAATTATACATTCACATCAATCCATCTACTTACAAATATGTATAGTTTATATATATAGATATAGCTATAAATGCATATATATATATATATATATATATATATATATATATATATATAGCCTGCTTTTTAAAAATCCTTTTTATAACACCATTGCCAAAATAATTGAAATTATGTTTGGTTTTCACCATAAAAGTGTTTTTACATAAAGCGTACTCATTGAACCTGTGCTTTGAACCAAACACAGAGGGCTGACTGGAACACTAGAATACGGGAGTATAATTCAAAAAGACTCTGACAACTTGGAGAAATGGTCAGAAACAAGCAGAATGAGGTGTTCTGAGTGTAGGGTCACACATCAGAGGAAAAAAAATAATGAACTCCACCAATATGGTAGCTACGGCTCTGAGCCCCTGACCAGCTGACGGTGAATCAGAACTGTGACCCTGTGCGGGCTAGTGGCTCAGGAGAGATGACTGGACCCTGTCAGGCCCTTGGAGGGGACAGTCTCTAGCCCTAACCTAGGCCACCCAACTTGGGGTGGTACCTGATCCTGGTTCAGAATGGATGCGTCAAGGTTACCTGGGAAGAGTCAAGGACATGGGACGTTTTTATCAAAAGAAAAAAAAAGAAAATCTCTCCAAGACTTAACGTCTTCACATATGGAGATGATCGTCCTCAAAGGAAATTACCACGTATTTGCATTGATTCTTTCCCCAAGTCTCTAAAAAGAGTAGTTTATGAAAAGCAACTAAAATTCTTGTTGGAGGAACTGTCCGAATCAGGGGTGCACAGCATCTTCGTTTGGGGTCCCTACAGCGATGCTAACTCTGTTCAGCAATGACACTGAGTGTTGGAAACCAGATGTGGTAGGGGAAGAGGAAATGCAGAGATGGGGGAGAAACCCCAAGACGGGGAAGAAAGAGAAAGGAAGTTTCAATGCAGTTGTGGGTGTACACGTGACACAGGAGGGCAGTGGTAACAGGACTGAATGGAGGCACTTGATTTATTTGACCCAGAATTGTCAGAGTGACATAATAATAATAATAATAATAATAATAATAATAATAATAAATATATTCAAATTTGACTAGCATTCAATCACTTCCCTGTGAAAAACAAAAGTATTAAGAGAATTCTGTAAATGTACGGAAATCACTAAATCATTACAAGGTGTATTATTTCTCAGTCTAAAGTGTGTTTGTGTGTATGCTGGGAACGATAGTTAGACTGAATAATTACTGAGTGGTGAGGCTGACTAATGTTTGACGGCAGCCATTATTTTGAGCCAATATGTGTGCACGTGTGGGAGTGGCTATTTCATTTGCTGGGCCCAGTGAAAAATGAAAATATGGGGCCTGAAGACCCAACGTTCCCTCCCCATCTAGCACAGGGAGGACACCCTTTCAGCTTCACCCTCACCCCCAATGGGTTGGGTGTCTGGAATGGGCACTGCTGATTGGTCAGCTGAAGGCACCCTACTGCTGCGAGAACAGGGCCCCGAAACGAGGTAGGCACCTACCTATCCCCACCCTCTCCAAACCTGCACCCTGGTGGCCCCACAGGAGGTGGGGCACGGCGGTGGGAAGGGACCTGCTCTGATCACAGCCCATGAAGCCGGCTGTGTGTGTGTGTGTGTGTGTGTGTGTGTGTGTGTGTGTGTGTATGAGAGAGAGAGAGAGAGAGAGAGAGAGAGAGAGAGAATGAGAGAGGTGATATGATACTAAACTTGTAGAGAATTTAAAAAAATATTTGCATATTTACATAAACATTGCAGAATTGCCCCAAGTAAATACTATACTGAAAATTAGTTCCCTTACAAAGCCATGAACTACTACTTTCAACAACACTCATAATAGTTAAAAGCTGCCTCTTACTTGGGAGCCAGTTTCCAGTCCCAATACTAAAAGTCATTGTTTTCCTTTACATACACCAATAGTATTCTATATAGTAGATATTATACTTATGTTATATATAGTATAGTATATAGTATATATTATATACATTTATAAATGTACACATATGTATATTTTTTCAAGAAAATGAAGTAGATTATGTCAATTCTGAATTTTAATTCCAAAACAAAAAAACAAACAAAAAACTACCTGCCTTTCTAGGAAGCAGCACCTTCATTAGTCTCTGTACTAATAGACAAACCCACTACACAGCCATTACTAGAGAGAACGTGTCTCATTAAGATTGTATTTTTAAGAAATTGGTTAATAAGATTGATATTATCATAAGGTGATAACATAATGGAATAAAATTGCCTCAACCAACTCTTTACTCCCACTTGATTTCACTTTTATTTGTGGAAAATCACTGATGTAACTCATTGTTTTTAAGTTTTTAAAAAACAATTAAGAATCATTTTCTTTTTGAGAAGTTCATTTGGAGATCTAGAAGGACATCACAACTTTAGTGAAGACTGTAGTTTGCACATATGTTTACATTAATACTATTTGCAACCAGACAGATTCATGCCCGTCCTACAAGTGGTCAACAGAAGTGAAATGAGGCAACTCTTTCCGTTTTGCCAAACTCCCTCCTCTCTCAAAGTGTAGGTATGGTCAGGGGGCTGGGTGACAGGCCGTCTTCCAGCTAGGCATATAATCTGCATAAATCCCCAATCTAAGTAAAAGCAGGATGTTTGTTGTGTAACCAGAGCTTCAAACAAGTTCCCCTTCCCATCATTTCTGCTCTCGTTCCCTCCCATAGAGACAACTGGAGTTACTACTGTTCTTCAACCTCGTGAACAATGTCTCATGTTTGAGAGTCCAAGCTGCTAACACAGAATTGAAAGGATACTAGGCCACTTACTAAGCCATCTGAATAACACCCCCCAAATAAAAACATTAATCAATGCAGGGGCCATCTTCAAAAAATTACCTGGTGACTGTGATGTCATTAAGGAGATGGCATAATGCAGTGGAACGGGCCTGGAGATGGAAATGATACGGTGCTGATTCTACTATTAACTGGCTGCGCTTAGAGAAGTAGCTTGGTCACCCTGAGCCTCAGAGTCTTTAACCAAACAGAGAAGTGACAGCAAGAAATGAGATAAGTCATGTGTCTGTGCCTTGTAAATGACAAAGTCACATGCATGTTTGATTAGTGCTTATTAATATATGTAACACACAATAAAACCGTGTTATATTTTTTTTTGTCGGGGGGAGGGGGGGAACCTAAGCAAACAGAGAAGGCGGCCAGGATATTTTTATAAATTTAAGATGTGATTTAGAGAAAGAGGAAGGCGGAGACATGTAGGCATCCCAGTTTAAATTGTGGACAATTAAGATGCCATGCAAGGATACCTTAAACCTGGAGAAGCGAGAAGGTAAACAGAAACGGAGATGGGGAAAAAAATAAATGGCTTACTTCCCAACTTGTGCAGCACCAACTTCATGCAACACTCCTAAGTTATCCCCCACACAGGTTATGTCCTGGGGCTCTCTGTACCTTGATGGGCCAAGTTAGTGCTGTTTACACACAAGATGAATCAGCTCCATGAGGGAAAAGTGATCAGAAAGGATTTTATTTCCTGTAGGCACCTGTTAATAAGAAGGTAGGATTCCTCGGAGAAAGCGTTGGTAAAAGAAAGCTCCACCGGCGTGACTGGGCCCTTAATCAGAAGAGCAGTTTGAAACCCAAGCAGCCAGTCTTAGAGTGAAATGCAAATCAAACACATGAATATACTCACATATATTCACAGACTATTTTCATCATTGATTAACCAGCCACATGACCTTTTCAGTGCAAGAAATAATTGGCAGTTTTAAAAAAAACAAAAAATTGATCCCATTACTCAGGATAGAATTTTCCACCTTTTTCAAAAGAGATGCTTATTAAAGAGGTGAGTTTTCCCCCACCTTTTTGGAGGGCCATGCATATGTAAGTAAGCATGGCTGTTATGTCCCCTCTGTGAGAATGGACGGGTGAGCCATAAACACCAACACTCACACGCAGCCAGGCCTGCAGCACTCCTGTACGCCGATTACAATAATGCTGATGACATATCTAGTTTAATGCACATGGCATTAAAGTAGTCCCCCCTTTTCTAGGAAAATCTAATTACACCGAACCCAAGCACTCAATCAAACCTGTTATTCTGTGGCTAAACAGCCTGGCGTTAATGCAATTTGAGGAGACCCAGGCCGTGACTGAAAACGTCATGTATTAACAATATCTAATGGGGGCTCCCCGTAGGTAAATGAATATGCTAACAAGCAACATCGCTGCTAAATCTAATATCTTTAAGCTGTTTAATTCCAAACAGTCCCTTAATAAATCAATTGACCGGGAGAGCTGATGCCCCTATCAATTATTCAAGAGGGCAAATAAATATTTCAGATGATTTGATAGGAAGGCTAGTGCTGGTCTTATAGAAAGCTTTGCATTTCATTAGCCTCGCGCTAAAAGTTTTATAATGAGCAGAGAACACAGGTGGCATCCTCGCCGCAGAAATGGCAACGGGAGAAATAAGAGATTGCAGATCAAGACTTCCTCCAGCTCTGCCGTATTCCATTATCCACACTTTTCTTTTTGTAATGTGAAAACTGGAGTCAAGTCCCCCAAAGAATTATCGTTCTTTGCAATCACAAAGGAAATTAAAATGATCAAAAGTATGTCATACTGCAAGGGTCTTAATTGTAATTCCTATTGGAAATGCAATTATCAGCGACTAATATCACGGATATAATTTATGCAGCTCCACATCCAAATAGCCGTTCACCAAATATTTAATATCATCCATTCCATTTTCCAGAAGAAGAAACTGAGTTTCTCTAGTCATTTAGAAAGCGCTGACGAGGTCACCTGTGTTTGAAAGCAGGTGCCTTTTCAGCTTTAGAGACCATTATTCCTATTGAAAGCATACACTCCTGTTCAACATGATATCTGTCTCATGAATAATCTGCATTCAGGCTTCTGATCCATTGTACTAGGGGGGGAAATAGAAAGAAAAGAAAAAGGCTTTAAAATGACTGACATCATTTTCCTTGGCGTGCGTGTGAACGTGTGCTTAGAATGAACCTCGTAGCGAAAGATTAGAAGAAAAAACATGAATGAAACCAAGTCACCGACCCGTGGGACACTGGGCAGGAAAGAGTCGCCCTCCTGCTTCTTCTTGTATACTGTGGGGGTGGTGACCCAGACGCTACTGGAAATGCTGGAAAACAGCTGGTACCTTAAATAAGTATTTCCATGTTATCTATGAAATTAAAGAATTTGTCTACCTTTTCTCAAGTTTTGGAACTGCTCAAACAACTACTTTATCAAATTTTGCAGTTTCAGGCCATGAAGCTAAAATGGCATGTTCTCTCTTAACAGCATTTTATAGTTTATAAATGGAAACCCCCGTTCAATTACTACAAGCACTACTGTTATGAGAAGTAATGTAAAAGAGAAAAATAATTTAGATGATCTTGAAAATAAAATTTAATTGTCAGAAGGTTTGAATATAAAAACAGTTGAGGACTATTTTTCTAAATGGAAAGCACCATATAAAAATCACTGAATGAGGGTTTTCTGTGCAGGCAGTTATACTCTACAAAACAGTCAATGAGCTATGAAAGAGATATCTCAGCTACAGAAAATCATAATTTAAACGTTAGGTTTGTTCATGTTCAGTTTCATGAATCAATAGAGTAAATCCTTTATATTATTCTGTAAGTAAGATCTGATCATGGTTAGAATTAGATTTTGGTAGTTCCACTCATCACAAATATTTTTTCAGGGAGCCATTCAATTAAGCACGCATTTGAATAATATTCGAAAGCCCACAGAAGGAGGAAAAATGTGACCAAGATGGCAGACACCCCATCCGCCCCAGCCCCACATACCTAGTATTACAGAAAATAAATATATGTGTATATTTTTAAATTACCACTTCAAAAAAGGAGGGAAACTCCTACTGCATGAGAAATTAAAAAGAAATCTCAAGATAAAAGGCATGTGAAATTAGACCAAAGAAAGAGACAAGGAGCAGAAATCTGTCGGGAAAGAACCACGGTACAAGGTAGAATGATCTCCATGGAGCGATGGCAGACGGGGCACTCCACAGAGTGACACGTGGGTCACCACACCCTGAGAGTCAGGGAACCAAGCCCACTCTCCTGCTCAACCTTTCTGAAGGCATCCAGAGACAGAGGATGGTGACCTCCGGCTGAAAAAGATGTCTCCCTACTCAGAAGACCCAGTGCCAGGGTTCCCTCCTCACCAGGTGACTCCTGCTGTGTGTCTACACCATCGCTGGAGGAAGGCTTCCCGAGTTAGATAAACAAACTTGGGCACATGTCGCAGAAACACACACAACTGGGCAAAGACAACAACGGCACCCACCTCTACAAAGTACACTTTGGGAAACAGAGTTAATAGAGCAAACAGATCATTAAATACATTAAAATAAGCACAGTTAAAATCCTAAAAGAGATGTAAGAAGCTATGTAATCCAATAAAAAACAAAAAAAATCAATGAAAGATTTTGGAAATGAAAATTCTGATCATAAAATTATTATTATTATATTATATTATTATTACTACTAATAGTAATAGCAATATCATTTTGGTCCGGTGAACAAACAGCAGACCAAGCAGAACTGAAGAACACATGTAGTGACCTGGAACACTATCTGATAGTTATATAGGCCTCTGTCGGAATATTCAACTAGAAATTCATCTTACATGAACTCTTGCCAAAGACTAGCTTGCGACGTGATATTTCAGTGTCATGGTTGAAGGCACAAATAAGCCATCTTTCCCCCCACCCCCACCCCCACCCCCACACACCTAGAATCCCCAAGTTTTATTTTCAGATTAAAGTAAATCATCAGACCACAATTACCAGGGCAAAAGCATCTTAACTTTCCGGAGCAATGCATTCTCTGAGTTGAGGTTTAACATTATGCTCTGAAAAGAAGATTTCCTATCGGACCCGTCTATTTCACCCTTACCTCCTATCAGCCCACTCTGGATGGTATCATTCTACCCTCAGGTTTGGAAAAGTAAATAACATTCTCATAGCTATATCCTAAAATTGATGTTTGAAAAGAAACTGGTAAGACTTTGCCTATTAATAGGAATATAAGCCTGGAGCTGGACACTGGATCTTAAAAGTTAAAAGATCGTTCTACCTTCAAACCCCACAAGGAGAAGAATCATCAGACTCCAAGGTCACCTTTCGTCAAGGAGGGAAAAAAAACCAAAACCCTCATACGTTACAGAACATCTTATTTTTAAAACCCTTTTAAACTGCAGTATATCCAAAAACACATATTTATACAACATCATGGCATAGTAAAAAAAAAAAGCTGCATTTTCAGAGCTTACTCATTTCGAGGCATTGTGTAAATTGGTTTACAACAATTAACTCTTTCAAGCATTACAAAGAGCTTGAAAATTAAGTATCAATGCCCACATATTGCTAATAAAGAAACTGAGTCTCAGAGAGGGTCACAAATTTTCCTGAGGTCACCCAGAGATCTCCCTTTTCTTTAACCCAACAGGATTTGCTGCCAGCAGCAAATTGTCACTAAGCATTAAGAAGGCTACTTTGGATGGTAACCTCCAAAACCAACAAATGAAGCGCTGAGAGTTTTTTTCGAGAATCACTTTCCTTTTCTTACATTCCACATTTTTGGGTCTGTCATCATATTTTGGAACTTAGGAAAAAAAAAAAACCCAGAGCAGTTTGATATAATAGACTAAATAATCAAAGCATAGCGAATATCCTCATCTAATTAAAAGTATGTATTGTCACGAGTTTAGTTTTCCACCATTTACCAAGATGACTTTCTGACTTCGGGTGACTTGAGCTATGGATTCTGTAAACATTGTATAAAATTGTTAAGTCCCCTCATTGATATGTTACTGTGAATGCATGACAGGCTTACTACACCCCACTGAATTTAAAACCTGATAATTTTACTCATAATAGTGTTACAGGTGCCATAGAGATATTATTTTTTATATTTAGTATGTTAGGAACAATTTCCAACATCTGAAGGGGCATGGGAAGGATATATGTGAAAGTTAATATATTTTAACTGGTGTCTTATTTCAAACATTGCTTGAGCCTCATAGGGGATGAGTTAGTTGTTTACCTACCCATGCTTTTCTTCTCTTTTCATTAATTTAATTCCATTTATATGTAACCTGAGAGAGCATTCCCCTGCAGTATGCCCACTCCATTTGTAAACTGAACTGAAACCATCATCCCTGCTTTAATGGCTGTGTAGGACTGGGAAATTAATAGCTCTCTCTTGAATTAGTAAATTATATTTTTCCAAAGAGAGAAAAGTAGCTCATAAAAATAAGTGACTAGAGTCACTTTTATTTTATTTTTATAACAAGTCTTTTTATGCTATCGTTTTAAACCCCCTTTTACAATAACATCTTACGTTTAGAGAGTGCTTTATACTTTTGGAAGCACTAGCGTGCACATTACCCTATTTTATCTTCACAACAACCTAAGTAGAGAATTGCTGAGAGAAGGCCAGACTGAAGAACTAAGATACCAAATGACTTTTCACACAGAGGGCTGATGGGCCGGGCCGAGATCTGCCGTCTGGAATGCTGTGTGACGTCCCTTCTTGCCAGGAATAGGCAGATAGAGAAAGCACTACTGGAAAAAGAGTCTCTTACTAGGATGTGTGTCCAATGATTAAAAAAAAAAAAAAAATAAAAAAAATAATGTATTGCCAAATGCAGTAATAAGAAAATAAGTCCGTAAGAACATTTTCACCTGAACTGAGGAAAATAATAGACACTTCATGTTTTAAAACATTAATATACACATGCACAAATATGCATATTTTTACTAGTATGGAGAATAAACCTTACTAGATTTGAATAAGTAGGTCTAGTTCAAAAAGCTGCTCTTTTAAGCTGTGAATTTTTATCAATATTTTAGTTTTTTTTTTTTTTAAGAAAAAAGGAGAGAAAATACTAGTCTGCTTCTTGGTTTATCAAAAACTTCATTTTCATGTATTTATTCCTCTTTCTTCATTAACCACTATACTTGCTAAGTAGCATATGCTGTATAGAGTTCTTATCATATATATTCATTCTACTGTAGGATGACACACTTTCTTTCCAGAGTTCACAAGATCTCACGTATTCATAAATAAATCTCCAGGGATGTGTGCTGAGTTCAGTCATACAGAAACACATTTTGGTTTTTCTGAGTACCTGTGATGTCCAGTCACCATCCTAAGTAACGGAGTAAAAAGGCTAAATACTATAGACTGCCCAGAGATTGGGCAGAGAAACAGTCCTTGGGAGGGAAACACTTTAAGCACAGGTGATAACATACTACAAAGCAAATATAACATATTGTGTGAATACAAACAAGGAAACTATTAATTCTTCCTGAATTATTCAGGAGACACTACAGAGGAGGGAATATTTTGTCGAGTGCTGAGTTGAGTAGATTGCCTAGGAAATCCGGGAGCAAGGAATGCAGGTGAAAGAAAGGGTTGGGCAAAGGTAAAGCTGCTGGAACGCTAAAAGGAGGGTGGGAGAAGAACTGGGGGCAGGGTGGTAATGAGCCTGAAAGGAGAGGCTGGAAAACATTACGTTTATACCACATGCAGTGGGAAACCGCAGGGAAAAAGAGTAAATACTGAAGTTTAATTAAAATAGCAAAGTGTTACCACCAATATGCATTCAGACATTTTATTTGTATAAAGAATAGAAACTCCCTCAAATTGGCTTAAATCTTAGGACTTTCCCCAATGAACATGCGTGCACACACACCCAAGGTACATTTTTTCCTAGTGGCCAAGGGTGTAACGTGCAGTCAGAAAAACTCACAACCATCAAGGAAGGAAGCCTGGAAGGCTCTCAGGAGCCCGGAGACCCTTCCATTCTCTCCTAGTGACCTGTGGGTCTCTATGTTTGCAGACCTCACCCTCTGCTTTTTTGTCTTTCTCCACAGATTGTCCCCTTCACCACAGCAGATGACGGGTGGGCCACATTCCTAAGTGTGCATGTCTCCTGAGTTGGAGTTCTTTGCTCTTCAACTTGTGATGAGACATCCTCCCGAGCTAGGTTGGATGGGCTGAATGAAACAGTATCAGGGTTGCAGGGCTTGGTGCAAGGTTGTCTTCCTGTCGTGGAAGGGCAAGGGCCATGCTGGGTCGTGGTGAAGAGCGCAGGTGCTGAAGCTCAGGGGACTGTGTTCAAACCCATGCTTCTACTGGCTTGTTATGTGACCTTGGGCAGTGTTCTGAACACCAGATATTACGGAACGCATACCACCATTTTATTTGGATAGGGTCACTGAGGCACAGAGAAATTAAACCACCAGTTCAGGACATAAATGATCAGGGATTGGATTTGCAATCTGGCCCCTGACCACAGAGGCCACTACATTATTCTAATTGTATAATACTTTATTTTCTTTGCTAAGACATTTAAAAATATTGCTTTGCTATCTAATGAGGATTTTAGTCAGGCCAGTAACTATTCATGATAGAGCACTGAAGGCAGAAAAAGATTTGGAAAAGGATATACTTAATGTTTACCTATAGAATATAATCTCTTTGAAAGCAAATACTATAATGAAAAATGTTTGCATCACTTTCTGTTTAAAAGTGTTTCTCCCCCCAATTACATATATTTGTGGTTCTAGATGCATCTTTCTGTGAAAAATAGCCTTCGATATATTTTTAGTAAACAGCTTGGAGAGCAAATTCTTCCTAATTCCTTTACCCTCATCCACTCCAGAAGACAAGCTCACTGTCAAATTCTGGATAATTGTGAAAATATCTAGGCTAGTTTTCTAATATTATTTATCTTTACTGCTGAAAACCCAGCAGGTGAAGAAAAATGAAGACAATTTGGTAAATAATGGATGCAGAGATGACTTATTGTTTTTTTGCAATGAGAAATAAGCACAGTTTATTACGTGACCTTTCTTCAAGTGCCTGTCAAGGACTCAGAAGTAATAAAGCTTTACTTGCAAAGAATTACTGATTAAAAAAAATATATATATATATATATGTATAGTGGAAATGTGTATCTCTTTATTAAAAGGTAATCTTTTATTTGTGTGTCTACAGAAATAAAGGTATAATTCTACCCACCCCAAAACAAAAACAAAAGCAACTCATAGCTTTCCCCCACATATGCACATCAACTCGCCTGTATTTTCTGATTTTGTTTGTGGATACACTTCAGTTTAAAATGCATTAAAAAATAAGATGTTCTGTAAGGCATGTGTTTTTTCTCCTTGATGAAAGGTCATCTTGGAGTCTGATGATTTTTCTCCTTGTGGGGTTTGAAGGTAGAAAGATCTTTAGACTTTTAAGGTTCTTTTAGTGTCCGGCTCCGGGCTTTTATGTCTATTAATAGGCAAAGTTTTACTAGTTTCTTTTCAAATATCAATTCTGGGATTTCACCTAATTAGAACATTGTGGAGCTACATGTATGTAACACAACATCTTAGAATGACCGTGCGTATCATAAAATACTGTGATAGTGAAGCATCAGGAATTCTGCGTTAACCAGTTTGGTATACTGAAAAGATTGTTCCCTTTAACCCTCTTCATATTCTAAATTTTTAGGATTATTCACAAACAAGACAAGATGACTTGTTTCTTTAAGACCTAAACATTTAACACATGTTCCCTTCGTCAGGCCAAGTCTTTATTAAGCTTTTAAATAAAAGCTCTTTTTATAATGAAAGTTCTTGTTAAATATAAAAGCAGAAATGCTCTCTGAAATAAATACAAAATTAATAAAACGAATGAAAAACAAAACCTGTAATCCAAGTCACACTAGCAGAGTTTACTTATTATGGCACATGGAAGTAAACTGTTTTCAATATCTATTTTATTTTCTATAAAGAAAATGAGAACCTATTTTTTAGAATACGTTATTTTAAATGTGTCTTTTCTGGCTTGGGCTTTGTAATTAGTAAGATGTTGAATTATCTTCCTACACAAGGAAGAATGTACTTGGGTTCTGTGGATCAAAGTGACTGCCTGACCACATACACACACACACACACACACACCACAGTGAACACACACAAATAATATTAAAACCCTTTAGTTTCTAAAGATGTCAGAAAGCTTGCTTTGAATTTCACAAACAGCAATCTCACAAGCTTATAAATTTACCTGTAAAGCTCATAATCTAAAAGAAAGAAAATTAAGAGAATATGAGTAATCCTTTAATAAAACATATTTTAGGCCAGGTGCAGTTCTGCTTTGTTTGCATAATTTGATGCAACTGTTTGGCTTTTGGTTTTGAAAAGTTTTCTGAGAAATTGTGTTTTACTTCCATTTGCTTGATATAGGAGTTATGGCTCTGAGTGAACCAGAAAAGAAGAAAAATGTAGAACTAAAGAAAGAAAAAGGAAAAAAATTCCAAGTAATGAAATCTTCTGGGGATATATCACGAAGCTTTAATTTTTTTAAAAAAGAAATATATATTCATTCCATACCTTTTTTTTTTCTTAAAATGATCAGGGTTTGCAAACTCTACTCAGTTTTTAAACTAAGAGATAAATTGCCTTATTATCACTCAGAAGAATGCTTACATTGCACTTTATTTGTAAACTGACTTGAAACCTTTTAGATAAATAAGTCTTCCACAAAACAAAACAAAATTGTGTTGTGTGCTCATAGGTATTTCCAGTTTTAAGCAGTGTTCAGGTATTTTTTTATTGCTTCCAGAAGAGAGAACCAAAAATTGTGTGCGTGTGTAGGGAGAAGGAAATGAGCGTACAACTTATGTTCACTTGGCATACCAGTAACTTACTGGGTTAGGTGACTGAAATGATGGAAAGTCATACCAAATATAGCTGGAGAACAAAGGAATTCACCAAAGCAAGCTGGAAACCAGGGATAAAAAAGTCCTATCCATTCTGTAGCCATCTAATCACAGAGTAGATGGCCTTCAGACACATTTTTAAACCATATATTTTTGATATCAGAAATTCAAAGACTGATAAAAATTATGCATTTGTTTTTGTAAGTCTCCTAAAGCGAATCGATCAGTAAGTCTACCACATTTTTTTAAACACTTTCCCCAGCACTGGTGGAGTGAGATAAAATCAGAATTATATAAAAAATTTAAAAATTTGTTGTCAATTCCTACTGTACCTCTCCATATTCCTTGTTTAGTGTGTTTTCTACACCACTTTCTTAAGACATACATACACGTGTGCTCATGGACACACACACACACACACACACGCACACACTGACACTATGTAAATCCTGGGAACGCAGAGCCATACAAATTAGTTCTAAATTTTTGTTTTATTTCATTCTTGAAAACTAAATTTTCAAGTGAATAAGATGGATTTATCATCGTATTTGTGTCATTACTCATCTGTGCATTCAGCTTACACTAAGAACTGCCTTTTAAAACACAGAACTTAGAATTTAGAAACTTATTAGTTTGATGTGAGAGCATAGGAAATGAGCCCTGCACCTTTAATATGTAAATCTACTGAAATCCAGCCCTCCACACTGTGAGGGGCTCCCTGCTTATTACTTTATGCCATTTCCAGACTGGAGGTGCAGGAGGGACTTATATTAATTTGCTTTATGTTTGACTAGAGGGGCTTCCCATAACTACCAGAGCCCAGTGTGGGCCCACTTCATTTTACAGTTGTTGTCACTCATTTGAGAGTGATATGGCCTGCGGCCGGGGAAGAATAAACACATCATATATTAGGGAAAGCTTTGATGTACGGGGGTTGCTGAATGCCAACACCTCTTTCTGAGAATGGGGAAAGACCAGAAAGTGGAAATGAGGTTAGGGGAGGAAAGAGTATTACAGACAGGAGTCCAGTCAGCTTTCCTGGAAGACTCCAGCTCAAAATAAACTGAGTGGGCAAAGTGGAATGTGTTCCATTTTTGCCTGGGTGTGTTTTGTGGGGGTCGCTCTGAAAAGAGGAATGGGGTAGGGCACACATTATTTGTTCTTCTTTCCAATTATTAAACACTGAAATTAAACAAAACATTTAAGAACTGATATCACAAGTTAATCTGGAACATTTCGGTCTCAAGCAATCACTTTTAACAAGTAGTCAGGAATTGAAAAATTTCTCTGAGTCAGGATTTGAAGCCACATATTTTGCCTTGTTATACTTCCAAATGCTCCATCTTACACATTTTTGAAAGTAGATTTTTTTTTTTAATTGAAACCTGGTTTTAGAGAACAGGAAAATAATTTTTTGGTCCAGAACTTACAAATACCTTTTTCTCCCCTAAACTACAGAATGAATTAGTGACTACTATATTTTCAAGTAGGGAAGTCAATGAATTACAGCATTACTTAGAAGTTTCAAAATTTCAGAAAAAGGAAGTTTCACCCAGGCGGATGTGTTTTATTTTTCCACATGTTCAACATCAATTTGTTCTAGCTTCTCTGTACTTAATCTTGAAGTGATTGTTAGTCTGATTTGAACAGAGGCATTTCCCCTCATGCTGCAGCTGGTTTTCACGCTAGGCTACATGATTCGGATTGAGGACTAATTATTTCATACAGCTTTAATACTGTTCAGAGTCTTGACAATCTCAACGAATGATGATGGGCATATATCATTATCTCCTAGATTGTATGAAGCAGCCATATCTCACATTCTAATTGTATTGCCACTCTGTGCATTCCTTGTATGTCCAAGGACATATCCTGTTCTATTATCTTGGTTAAGGAAACACCACGTTGTCTGTTTTGTTTGTTTGTTTTGTTTTCCTTGTGAATGAACCAAGGGAGCTCCATTTGTTAAAGGGAAGAACCTACTTATGGTATTGGAAATTAAAATCACATATTACTCTCCATAAGGCTACAATCTGAGCCTTTGGGAGGGAGTCAGCCATACTAGAGGGTTATTCTTCTCTTCTGTTGTTTCCCTTAAGCGACCCAACAGCACATTTTTATTTAGTTAAAAGAAATGAGGAAAGTAAATTGGATTTAATAATAATGGTTTTGCGATATATATATGTATAAATCCAAGATTTTATATATGTGTGTATATCAAGCCAAAGATAGATATATCTATATATTGATATAGATATATCTATATCGATATATCTATATCTATATATAGATATATCGATATAGATATACCTATATATATCTATATATATATTTCTCCAGCAAAGGGACACATAAATATTTCTATACATTTTAAATAACCTAAAAATAACAGTGAGCCACAATGATGAAAACTATTTAGCAAGCAGAAATAAAGAGTACAACAAAATAGTTACTGTCTTAAAAGAATGGGAAAAAATAAGATTGTAGAGAATGCACATTTAAGCTCCGATTTTCTTGTAGGTGGACCAAGACTAATGGTTTCTGTTCTAGAAGCCTAGAATCTTGATTCGTCATGATTAATAAACAAACATTCTTAATTTCCTCCTATGGACCTCTCCATGGAGGCTGGTTAGGGTTATCTTGAAATATCTGAAAGGGACAGGATTAAACTGCTGACGTTAAAATACATAACATGTACTCATGTGTCTGTAGCATTTATAACAATGGTTATTATTGAGGTTATGCCAACCGCTGTGTTCAACTCTTTCCCTCCATATCATGGTCCCACCAACCTAGACGTAGTTACTTTCAGCAGGATCCAGCGTCATTTAAAATTAGAGTCATTTGGAAAATTAGAAGAATAAAATAAAGATGTCCAGGAACGGCTCCCGTACTGACACTGTCTTATCAACATTGCCAACAAGGTTTTATCAGCTTTAGGCATGAGGCGAATCTATCTTATTAGTGTGAAAACTAATGAAAGATCATCCTGACAATGATAATTAATTGCAGTTGTTGACAAGGATTCAGTTCCTTTGCACCCCCTTTTCTGTTGCTCTTTCTCGGTCTCTCAGCTCTCCACTCTCAATTAGACATATGAAAAGTGCGGCCCTCCCCTTTGAGAAAGAGGCTTTTAGATTAATCATATTATCTTAAGGTTCCAAATCTCCATGCTGGCGTGACCTTTCTTCCCTTAGAATCCATTATCTTAAACTAGCACAATAATCCTGGCTTTAGGGAGGGAGAGGGAAGAGGAATCAAACCTAATAGATGGCAAATAAGATTAATCTATGATCTAAGTGCCGATTACACTTGGCCCTGCCCTTGAACACCCAGGTGTAACCTTGAAATTCACATCCTCTAAGACATGGCAATTGGATTGAGTGTCCCTGACGGCCTTAAGGGCAGCTGGCCAAACTTTACCCATTACTCCCCAGCAAGATCCTGCGCTGTCTCAACCTCCCAACTCTTTTTACTTGTGGAATTTGGCAGCTGTGCCTTTTCTTGTTTATTTTGGGATAGTTCACATTTTTTAGATAAAATACTTATTTTGGGTCCTTGATTTTTGTTTGTCAGAAGCACCCGGCCATGGAGGGAATGAACTTTTACCTGGACCTCACAAGAGGAAAACAAATGATCCAGCCCCTCAAAATCTGATAGCTGCACCAAAATAAATTCAAGATTTTGCTTCTTTCAAAACACTGACATACTGATCCCTAAAACTACATATGTTTAAGAACAACCAAGGGGAGGGGGGGAAGAAAAAAAACAAAAAAAAAACGCTTGCAACATTTGTCTTCTGAACTTTGAGCTGACTATCTGTCTTCCACACGGCCTGAGGTCTTCAAAAGGACACCCTTTCGGTAAGATGGAACATGACATCGGGAAGTTCAAGCTACTGGTGACAAGAACAGGAAAAGGAATTGTGCTTAGAGAAAACAGCTTCAGCCAAAGAGAAATATCACTGGGTCAAATAGAGAGAAGGAAAACAAAACTATAATGCATTCTCATTAAAAGTTGGCCCTAGCCCTTAAAACTCGAAGCTGACCAGACAGAATGTTCTCTCATCACGAATCTGTGCAGGCCAGACCTCAGGATGTATGGAAGGACCACACTATGGGAGATAGGACACAATCAAAACCAAAATGCAAGTGAGAAGGAAAGTGAGTTCTAAACAAGGAAAAACAAGTGGTCTTCGAAAAGGTTAGAGGTGAAACTTGGGGGCAAGGGGATATGACCATTTCTTCAGAAAAAAAGACCAAAATAAAAAGGGCCAGGGATACCCATTAGAAAGCCCATTCACTCCTAAGCCATTCTCATTAGTTTAAGCTTATCTCAGAATTCTCTCTCTGGCATAGCCTCAACCAAAAGTCCTCTCAAAACAGAACAACTTTGGCAGGGTTTGTTTCGTAAAGTCTTTCTTGACTTTTTAAACAAAAATGAATGCATATTTATTCTTAGTTCATATTGAGACCTGTAGTACAAGGACCTCGGCTCCATAGTTCCTGAGTAGTCATTCTGTAATTTCCTTGTAATTTTATAACTTGATACTTAAGGTATTAAAAATAAATGCGATCTCATAAGTAATCTACTTCATTTTTTTCGCTTTCAAAATTAAATTACTACATTATTATTTTTCCTTAATAGGTTTAATAAGGCAGGTCTAGAAAGAAAATTTTTCAGGGACCACCCTATGGAAATGCAATTTTGAGGCACAATTATTTCAGGCATGGCTGAGAGGAGATGCTGAATATGACTGTCACGATCTTGGGTTTACTGTATAACATCTCTGAGTCTCAGTTTATACAAATGTAAAAAGGGACATGGAAACAATTCTGTGTGTATCCAGGACTGAGGATTCCACAGCTGCACTTGTGAAAGTGCGTGATAATGGCTGGCCAACCGGGTTGGAGCCCACTCACTGCTTATAAGCCACGTGACCTCAGTAAACTACTTAACCACGCTCTACTTTAATATCCTCATCTTACAGTGGGAATATTAATAGTATTCACTTTATAGCATTTTTTTTGGTGAGAAATTAAATGAGTTAAAAAGAGGTCAATTACTTGGAAGTTATTTAATAAGTTCTATATAACTATTTGCTATTGTTATTGTCCTTGATGTAGCCATGATCCGGGTCTCCGCTGAAAACTATATATATCTGTATCTATATATATTGTGAACTTGGGAACACCAAACAAAACCAGTACTATTGGTTTCTTAGAGTTTTGTAAGGACCACAGCTGAAAAACGACCAAAGAAATGAGGGATGCTGCACACTCTGGGAAAAACACAAAGGATTCTTCGAGGCCTCCTTTCTCCTGTGTTAGGACAGTGGCGTTCTGACTGAATGTGGAGGCTCTTGTCAGCTGTCCAGGGAGGGTTAGCTCACACCTCGGCGGGAGTCTCATGCCGTTAAGTCAGGGAGAGTAATGAAATTTCATTTAATTTGTCAGGAAGAAAGTGCTAATGTTAAAAGGCATTTAATAAAAAAGGGAGAGCTTCTTTGAAAGGGAGTCCTTAAGTAATTACTTCAAGTGTCTTAGCCCTGCTCACCAGAATATTTACATTAGTGTCTTACAGAGCCAGTGTGTAATTAAATTAGTGCAGCATTTACATTCCCTGTCTTTTTTTTTTTAAGGAAATACGGTTTTATTAATAATCTTCCTTAAAAAAGAGAGAGATAATGACTTGATCGAATCAAATTAGATGTTAGTGTTTTTTTGATATATTCATACTGAGAGAATTGCTGAGTGAAAGAGGTGTGTGTGTGTGTGTGTGTGTGTGAGAGAGAGAGAGAGAGAGAGAGAGAGAGAGAGAGAGAGAGAGAGAGAGCTGGGAGGAAGGGTTCCAGCGTGGAGGGCTGTGCTCCCTCCTCATGTCCACTTGGAAGGACACCATCTTGTATGTCCTCAGACCTGCCGTGGAGAGTCAGGCCAGCAACCACCGACTGTCAGCTTACTGCTGTGCACACCCTGGTCTCGGAACAGAGGATGGATACGGCTGTGTGAGTGAAAGGACATCCTTGCGAAGCAGGGTGCGGCGGGCGTGGCCCTCATCATTCCTCTGGTGAGAAGAGAGAAGCGCAGCACGATCCCCACCAATGACAGGAGGGGAGAACTGACATGCCAGGAGTGGTGGCCGGCCCGCGGGACCATGACCCCAGGGATTTGGACCTGCAATGGCAGGTCACATGTAGGAAAAAGATTCTGAAACACTGCTTTGGAAGTAAGCTGCTGCCGTGTTCCCAACTGATGTATGGAACATTCTCATTTGCAATCTGTGCACAAGTAGGATGGGAATGTTTTACTTTTATCAGGTTTGTCTTCTGTGAGGGTGTAGGGGTAGCTGAGTTGAAGATGAAGTAAGTAGAGACACAGAAAAGGAAATACAGAGATAGCTCACATAGTTGATTAGAAGATGGGGGTCAGGTTATCAGAAATATTTATAGATAATAAAGTGCTGATCATTCCGACTGTTATAACGACAGATGGAGTGATTTTACTAGAACGCAAGTCTGACCATGGCACTTTCCTTCTTACTGTCACTGAATGGCTTTCCATGGTCCTTCATAAAAGCCTGCACTTTTCAGTGAACCACGCATTGCCCCTGTTAATTTCCACAAGTCTCATCCTTCAAGAATCTGCTCTTTAAAAAATCAGATAATCAACATATAGGAACTCCCGGACCTCTAGTCCATCACATGTTTTTTGTCTGTCTAGAGCTGGGCTGTCCAGTACATTAGCTACCTGGCTCCTGTGGCTATTTCAGTTTTAAAAAATTAAAAGTAAATAACCCGAAAAATGTGGCTTCTCGTGTGCCCTAGCCACATCTGAAGCACACGGTCATCCAGGGCAGGTGCCACCATATTGGGCAGTGCCACTGTAGATAGTCCCAGCACTGTACAGAGGCCCTGGGCACCGTAGGACTACATCATCAGAAGATCATGGCCCTCTGACCTTGTTAACCTTTCAGCTTAGCTATCACCTCCACGAGGAAGTCTTTCCTACCCACCCACCCATGCCTTAAAGAAGAGTTAGACTGTCCTCTTCAACAGCCCGCAGGAGGGAAGTTGCCCGTGGGCTTATCTGAGTCCCCTGACCAACCAGGAGTTCAGTGAGGTTAGGGACTCTTCGTCAGTACTGATCAGCATTACACTGCGCCCACAGAGAGCAAATCACAGCAAAAGTACTGACAGAGCGTTGACTGGGCGCCATTCTATGCATTTTATGTGTAGGACTTCACACACAAGGAAGCAGTAGTCATTTCACTTAGTACAGAAGTGGGCAGTGTTTGTTATCTCAGTACTACAACGAAGAGCCTGAGGCTCAGAGAGGTCACTCACCAGCTCAGGTCCTATGGATATTAAAAGGGAGAACGGGGACAAGGCCAGGCAGCCTGACACCAGTGTTTATGCTCTAAACCTCCGTCATTAGCAGTCGCACAATGTTTCTAAAAGAATGTGGAGTAACAGGCACTAAAGTAGACAGTAATTAATCTTTCATAACATCACTGTGTTTTAAAATTGTACCAGTTTTCCCACCAGTCTGACTCTATAAAATGTGTTGTTTCCTTTTAATAAGTGCTTTCCGATTTCTCCCTCTAGCTCTCGACTACAGTGTGAATAAAGAATAGCATACCTGCTCTGCCACTCAGAAACCTAAAGTTCGGAGAGAAGAAGCAAGATGAAAGGTTAGTGGGCTAACACTGGAAAGTCAGAGAGAGGAAGGCAGTCTGGGCAAATATTCAAGTGACATGAGACACATGGGCGGGAATCTGAGTCACCGACTTTGATTTTCCTCGGCTTGAACCTTTTCATTTTCTCACTGCCCAAGTCATATCAATTAGCAGTATCATTTCTTTCTCATAGCTGCATGTGTTATTGATGTGCATTGTTAATAATGAACTAACTACACATTGTTTTCAACAGATGAAGGCGGTGTTTATAAATAGGACCCCACTCAGACAATAAGCCTCATGCCCACTGTGTCATTTCAGCTACTAATAAATCAATAGTGTGGTTATCTTCCTAGACTGTCATTATTATTCCAGGTTGAATGTTGATACTATGAAAAATATATATATATTTTTAATTGTATTTTATACAAAATTTCAGTTAAGTGGGATTCTCATTACGATGGAAACTTAAGACTTTGTGTCCAATTACATGAATAAATACAGAAATGAAGGATGAATTTAATATCCAAAGAGACTATAGTCCACTTTGTTAAAAAATAGAACAAAACAAAACAAAAACTAAAGCATAAAAATGGGAAGCTTTAGGTTCTGGATCTTGCACACCCAAAGTAAGAGCTAACTAACACTTTGATGATTTAATATCAGGCAAGCAATATCCTATGAACTTTACATATACCGACCCATGTGTTCTTGGTCAGAAATCTATAAGATTACGATCCTCATTATACAGAGGAAATATTAATAACGGACGCACGGCTCTGTAATAACCTGCCTCCATCATACAGCCAGTGAATGACAGAGTCAGGGTGGGAAATTTTGCAGTCTGGTTCCAGAGCCCGGTTCTTAACCACCGCCCCTTATTCCCTCCCCATCCACACACAGCCCAGGCACACACATAAATGCATACAGTAGTTTTCACGTACAGAAGAACTATAGAATGACTGTTCTAAAGAAACAGGTAGTACAGACCGATCCTCCCCTGCTTTTATGTGAGGGTAGCATCTATGTGGCAAATGAAATTTAGATCATCAGCACATTTAAAAGAGAATAACTTTTAATTATACTCCACGTCTAAAAAGGAAAATATCAGAAGATAATTCTAGTAAAACTGAGCTTTCCAATTTGACCAATTTACCTGGTTCAATGAAGAAACATATCAGGGAGCAAATATTCTATAACGCATTTTATACCTCAATTTTCTTACTCTGCAATATAATACCATTTTTGTTCAATGGGACCAAAAAGCTTCAGTTGATGTTCAGAGAATTTTTCTAAGTTGGTGCCACTTAGTGAACTTTGATATTTAACCATGTGTGTCTGGCTACTGTCTAATATTGGTCCCCATAAAGCTAAATTTACAATCATTTCTCCCAAACATGAAGAAAAAAAGTAAAAATAAGGCAGCTTAAAAATATGTTCACAATTTCCTATTAACAACAGCTTCACTCAAAACCCAGATGTAATTTTTTTCTCCCAATCATAAAGTGTCACTAATGACATTTTACAAATGTATGGACTGTATTCTTTCTTAAGAGCTATTTATAAAGAGAGCACCATGGTTCGCCCTGGCATATGGCCATCTTAGTTACTTAGCAGGCCTGCCTGAGAGCCGGTCTGATCAGGTCTGCTGTAATCTGTCCTTTAGATGAGAAGACATAAAAAAAATAAAAAATTAAAAATTAAAACAAAAACAAAAACGGAAGCTATGGAAAAAGTCAATTCTAGTGAATGGAAAACATGTCCCTGCTTTTGAAGACCCTGAAGTAGTTTTTTAAAAAAAGGTGATCGGTGGTTTTGACCCTAAAACTCACTCTAAGGTGGGGGAAGAAAAAAACAACAGCAGGCCACTTTGCTTTTCGAAAGAATGCTTTTTGAAAAAAGTAGCATTCTGTGGAAGGACATAAAACAGCTAAACCTTTTAAACGCAATTAAAACAATTGCTGACATTATTTAGGGTTAAACTTCTGGCAAAGAAAACATCTAATGACTAAATTTCATGTTTGTAGCATTTAAAAAAAACCATATTGAAATGGGGGAAACAGACTCAGAAGAAATGACTTGTAAGGATGTGGTTAAAACTATTTATATATCGGGTTCTATTTGTTTTACAGCTAGTGGTGCACGGACAGCCTGAAAGGTTATCTTTGACAAGGTTTTAGCTATTATTTTCTTCCAGTGAAATGGTATTTCTTGAGAAAAAAAGGTCTTTGGAACAAAATAACAATAAATCCTGATTTAGATACATAAACCTGCCATTGATATCACATAATATCAGTGTTCTTTCTCACTCGATACAGGCGTTTTAAAGATAAATGGTAAAACTGAACTGGAAATCCATCTGGCCAGCTGCCTGCTCTAATGAATAACCCCACTTTGGCTCGTGCAATGTAAGCAGAAAGTTCTCTCCCGGCCTCTTTCGTCTGTCATGAATCTACGAGACAGCCGACATAATATCTGGGCGACAACAGTGCGCTAACAGTGCAGTGACTTCCATTTTCTTTGCTTTCTATTGATTTTCACTTAATAACTGGCGAAATACTAAACGTCCGCCCTGAGTACCTAATAAATCCTGCCTGAGCTTTTTATTGAGGAGAATTTAATAAAAACAACCATTGCGGCTGAGGGATTTTTCTTCTGGACAGAACATAGGGGTAGGGGACAGCGGGGTTGGGGCAAGAGGAAGCCATTCGATTTCCCCCCCCCCTTAAACGGGACTTTCTCCCCTTTGGAAAAGCAGTGCCATGTCAAGGATGCCCGTGTGTTTGAACCGGGTTCCTTCAGGAAGTCACTGTTAAGTTCTATTACAGGCAGGCTCAACGGCCAACATGAGGAAAGGAAGATTCAAGGGCTTGGCCAAAACCAGATTTCTGGTTCTTTGGTGTCCCAATACCTGATTTCGTCAAGGTTTGGCGAAAGATTTCCTCACTGTTACCAGTGGCGGCCAAAAATCCATAAGAACATGCTATTTTATTATACTATTTAACCCTTATTTGGGATCTGATACTAGAAATGCAAGCATGACATGCCTACCGGAGTTCTCACATAACTTTAACAGGATTCTAGATATTAAAAGAAGTGGTAAACATCTGAGGGGTGAGGGCACATACAAATGATTCTATTTAATGCTAACTTGAGGCTCACAAACTCACTTTTTGGGCAAAGTTCTTTCTTGGTGGCTTTTCAAAACCCAAAGAAAATTGAAAGCATGGGCTCTGCACCCCTCACCATCTTCCTCTGCATAAACTTCTAGAACAACTTCTGTTGTTGATGCTGAAGAAAACCTCTTTATCATGACTGCTAGGTGGTCTTTTAGAAGCACTTCACAGCTTATGGCTCCCCTCACCCTCTAATTGTAATTGATCTTGAGGCTATTTTCAATTCACTGGGCTTACTGAACACATTTTAGAATTTCCTCCTGTATAGCAACTCTTTCCATACCATTCTAAATAAAATTTCTAACCAAGAATCCACATATTTAGAAAAGTGAAAAACAGAAATCTTCCCTTAACGCGAAGGTGTTTCATTTTTTTGTGTGTGTTTGTTTTTTAAACAAAAGCAATAGACCTCAAGATGAGGTATCAATGTTATAAAATCACAGTCACCCAAGCAAAGCTATGCATGACTCGATTTCTCGTTAAAGGTTCCATGGCAGCATTTCCTACAGAATGTGGGGACAGAGGCAGTATGACACAATGCAGGCTTCGCGTTCAAGAACCTTTATTGAAATCTTGGCTTTCAAGAGATTTGGTTACTTTGTGTATGAAATGGGGACACTGTTGCCGAACAAGCACGTTTGACGTCACCTTGGTAAAAATCTGTAACTGGATGGGTGCTCAAGAAATGATGTCAATTTATTTCACTGAGATACCTCAATCATGAGTAGAGGTTAATCAGCTCGGTTAGGGTTTAAAACTGGCCAAATCTCAGAAATCACCTTTTTTTCTCCACAGTTTACAGCTGTCCAACTTAACTCTTCTGTGCCTCAGTTTCCTCATTTTCAAAATGGAGCTAACATCAAAGTTTTTGAAACTGTGAAAGGAATTAATGCATATTAAGTGCTTAAAAGAGGTCCTGATTAAACTAGGCACTTTGGGTGATAATGATATGTCAGTGTAGGTTCATCAATTGTAATAAATGGACCACTCCGGGGTGGGGGGATGAGGATAATGGGGGAGTCTATGCATGTGTGGGGGGCAGTTGTATGGGAATGCTATGTCCCATCCTCTCAATTTTGCTAGGAGCCTGAAACTGCTCTAAAAAATAGTCTGTTAAAAACAACAAAAACCCAAGAGTTCCTAAACACAGAAACATTCAATAATGTTTGCTTTTACTACTTGCAAATATTGCTCAAGCATAACTACAACAAGTTGTGAATCTTTACGAAGAAGAGTCTGATTATGAGGATGATGAGATTTTCACTTAATTTCGGTATTGCTGCCTTTTTATGAACCCCCATTTTTCATTTTGGGGGTTTTATCCTTTCTTTGCCCAGTTCTTACTAAACATAAAGAGGATTCAGTGAAATCTGTGACATTTTCCTTTTTTCTGATCATTTTGTTTTGCTACTTTCTCAGAGTAGGACCTTTGCTCCCTTTCTTCCTCCCTCCCTCCCTCTTTTCCTTCCTTTCTTTCTTTTTAGGTTCTTGTGAAACCTCTATTCTCTCCTGAGCAGAATGTTTTGGTCCCATTTAATAAGACAGGCTAACACCGCGGAAAATTCAGCAGGGCACAGTGCACATCCCTGAACTGAGATTTGGAGGCGGACATGTCAGACTTGAAACTCTCAGGTTTGTGCGGGTCTGTCGGGGAGAAGCACCTTCTAATGGGTTCGCATAAAGGTGTATTGCTATTCAGATAATGTCTTCCACTGCTCAACAAAAGGTTGTGGTACTGAGCTGTGATTGTGACAAATGATTTACTATTAGGAACATTCTGTAATTATTGTTCGGTGGGACCACAGACCGATACATCATTAACATGATAGACGGCCTTTTATATCAGCAAAAATAACCAAATTAATAAAAATGGCTTCATTCCAAACCCTGTCAGAAAGCCAATACTCAGAACAATCAAGTAGCAGCGATACCTGAGAAAGCCATAGCTTATATCCCCCAACAAATCATGTTTTATGCATAAGCAATAAAATATTTGTATATATAATCTCTATAATATAGATCTGTGTAACAGAACAGATTTTTATAGATATCAGCTCTAAACAAAAAAATACAGGATGTTTAAATATTTTCTCCCAAACGATCTAGATTTAAAGTTGTTTTAATGCAATTGGATTGCAGTTTTCGAATATTGGAATCTGCCTATGACATCTTTCTTTTCAATTCTCAAGCACCTGGAAAGATTTTAATAAGGACCCAGCCAATTAGAATGTCTTTCCTTGGTCTTCCTTCCTTCCCTTCTTCTCTATTTCCTTCCCTCCTTTCGTGTTACCAACAAACTCCTAATTTATGCTTTCAGTCATTCGCCTCACATTTCTTACTTTTTTGACAGAGAAACGTGTTTTTTTTTTAACGATGAAAGCAGTTTACTTACACTAAAACACTTCAAAGCCTCCAAATTTTTGACTCAAAACTGCCTCACGCACCTGCCTCTCCTGCAGAAGGTCCGCTGACAGAGTTGACGCACAATAATGACGTTTGTAAAGGAAGTTCAGGGGAGGGGCAACTACAACCATAGAGTTTTATTAGAAGCCTAGAGTGCCTCCTGCGGGGTTCTCGCGATAACATAGAGAACGAGAACTCCTCCCATAAGCCCTAACTCCTCCCACAGACTCTCCAAACTGATTTATGTTCATTGAAAGTCCCAGCTAATCTTCATTCCAGTCGAAAACCATGAAACACAGACGTTTCACTGAAAAACAAGGCTATCTCTCAGTTTTGCTACCTCAAACGAATATGACTCCATAAAAAATAAAACCTACCACTGCATCTTTCAATGTCTTTGCTGTGGTTCTCACATTCAAAAAAGAAATTGTTAACCATAATACTCAGTACAAGGAAGTAAATAAAAATTTGAAATTCTTTAAAAATCTAGATTACATGGTAAAAAAAAATCTAATATTAAAATACACATATATATATATATATATATATATATATATATATATATATATATATATATATAGTGCTTTACCAGTATGTTTTTAAAAGCAAAATAGCCTTCTTGCGTTGGATAGGCATTGGATAAGACATGGGCCTCATTCTCAAGTATTTATTCAATGAGTATGAAGTGTATGCAAAGTATGTAGAAGAATCCAATAGTTTGGCAAATAGAATACAAGAGATACCTAATCTGAAGACTGGGACTAAGGAACCCAAAGGAGAGAAAAGAAAATATTTCTAAAATTAAATGAATGTAAAATAAAAATCAAATGACTATGTGTTTAGGACATAATTTCAGAGTTACAGGTGTAATTAGGTTACTTGGACTTCTGTCTGCTGGCTGGCAATATTGTTTGGAAACCTTCAACAGATATAATTAAGTGTCTTGCTTCTTTACTTAATAGGAACTTAACATGTTGAGGTAAATGAAAAGGAGCATAAGTGTAATGCTTAAAATTTAAACCCAGAAGATATGATTAGTTGGTCTATTTTCTTGGACCTAAGTTTGCTACAAATTGAATGCACAGTTGACTTTCAAATATATTTGTTGTCCTATTTTTCTAAACCAATGAATTATACAACAATCACCAGTGGTTTAGAGGAATGAAAACAAGTTTCTGGGTGTGCTCATGGAATAGACTTACAGAACCACAATGTGGGCTATCGACATTCATATTAAAACCTTTAAGATATATCTGAGTAGAAATCACAATTACATTACTAGGTTTTTGCACTTTACTGCTGACAGTAAATTTCAATAAAAAGTGACCATTATAATAATGGAGACCTGCATAGCCAATCTATGTCTAGAATCTCTTAGAAAATCAGGGAAGAAATAAAATAGAATTCAATTGTTTCCTTTTTTCCCCCTTCCTTTCCTGCTTTCTATCTTCCAATGTGTTCGGTCCACAATTGCTTGTCCCAAACTCCTGGGGTAAGATATGCTTTCTAATTTATAACTGCTAGGATTTTGGAAGGTGGCATTGCATATATATATCCATATATATGCAACAACACATATGAACATGCACACCAAGTGAGATTAAAAAAAAAAAGACTACGCATACCTACATCAGTTTAGGCTACATTTTGCTACATATAAGTTCAAGACAATTCAGGTTGTTTGCCATAAAGATCCCCCCTCAAAACATATTAATTTTCTAGAGACTCTTAAATTAAGAAATCTCAAACAATGGATTATGGATCTATACAAACCAACTCTGAGCATTCTATTAATTTAAATATAATCTAAATTCACTTTTGCACTTTTTAAGGTTTTATTTTTTAAAAGCAGTTTTAGGTCCACAGCAAAAGTAAGTGAAAGGGACAGAGATTTTTCCATCTGCCCCCTAGGTCCTCCACATATGCCTACCTTCCTTCATTGCCAAAATGCCACCAGAGTGGTACATTTGTCACAATCGCTGGATCCACTTTGACACATCATTATCACCCAAAGTCCATAGTTTACATGAGGGTTCACATAGGTATTCCTTGTCATTACACATTTGCCCTTTCGTGCGTTTTTACAGGGCTTTTTCACTGTTAGTAGTAGCTTAGAAAAAAAATAGAAGTCTTCATTTAGCAGATGCTCAATAAAATATACTTTATCCATGGAGTAACTGATACTGCAGTATGACAAATCTGAAATGTCTGTTAAACTCCACCCACCACCAAAACTATTTTCAGAAGCGTTCATGACTTTGTGGAAAAAGTGCAAATATAGTCTATAATTGCCTACATCCAAGATATTTTTATTAAATAAAGATGTGGCTTTAAAAGCAAGATTTTCACCTAAAGGATTTGGAAAAATCTAGCTCAGTTTTTCAAAGTCTGACAGCTTAAGTGAAACAGTCTCAGAGGCTGGTCATAATGGGAAACATGATTGAGCATTGTAGCTCAAAGACACTTGGATGAAATCATCTTAAGAAATCATCTTAATTTTGAAAGCAAAGAAAATAACAAAGTATTCCAGCCACGTATTGTGCAAGCTGAGGGGAGGCATGCAGGTAAAGAACCCAGAGAGACCTTCTCTGGGTAGACAGGGAAAGAATCACACAATTGTTTTTGATGGCGAAAGCTTGATTGAGACCTATTTTAAACCTAGTCTTTGCTGCTTTGGCCTCCTCTTAAAGGAAGGCAGATGCCCTTGAAAAGGAGTCTTAAAAGTATGATTCACGGATTTGGGAAGAATTACAGGATGCAGCCCGGCCTAGAGTGGTGCCTCCCCCGGAGGAGTTCACATTTCCTTCCTCCTAATCTGAGTGAACCATTAAAAAGTTAGTCAGTTCCCTGGAGGCCCTTCCCAAGGAATCTCCTAGAAGGAAATGCCCGGCACTGGAAAGGTAATTTACCTAGACAGGATTTAAAAAGCCAGGTTCCCCACTCGGGGGATAACCAATAACTCGACATGGGCTGGTGTGTTGTGCTTTAAGGATTGTCCCTGAAATTTGCTAACAAATCAGAGGTAGGCAGAACAAACAAAACTGAAACAAAAAGAGCAACTACTCTTGCACACCTTGTTCTTACACGCAATTAAATCCCAAATCTGATAGTTTCACATCTGTTGACATATCAAACCACCAATATGCAATAAATTGATTATTCCTGAAACAAGGCTCATGTTCAAGCCATAAATAAGTTGTTTTCCATTCTGAGAATGTTTTTAATTATTTTATCTAGTGGGAAAACTCTTCGGGGTAGGGATGTGGGAGGGGAGTAAGAGCCTGTGCTCTGGGCCTTAGGGAGAGCTGTGGTAATTCAGTGTCTGAGCTCTTTGGGAAGCCGGACTTAAGAGCTGATTCCCTTTTATGGCAAAATAACTTATGAATTTGCCTTTTTAAAGTCTACTGGAATATGGAGCATGGCTACAGAGCTGCAGCTGTGCATATTTGTAAAGCAGCTTGATTTCCTACCCCTGGCAATTTGCTCTCTCCTACCCTCCCTCCAACTACCGTGTTTCCCTGAAAATAAGACCTACCTGGACCATCAGCTCTAATGAGTCTTTTGGAGCAAAAATTAATATAAGACTCGGTCTTATTTGACTATAAGACCGGGTATAATATAATATAATACTGGGTATAATATAATATAATATAATATAATATAATATAATAGCTGGTCTACCCAGTCTTATATGACACAAGACCGGGTCTTATATTAATTTTTGCTCCAAAAGACACATTAGAGCTGATAGTCCGGCTAGGTCTTATTTCTGGGGAAACACGGTCGTGTCTTACCCAGATTTAGAGTCAATGCCAGAACAGGAAAGAATGAATGAGGACTTGGGATCATATCAATTCCTAGCAACAAACTAATTTCTAATGTTTTCAAGGCAACAGATATGAAGTTGACCACTGCATATACCATTTATTAAGAATTTTTGCATTTCCTAGGTCCAGGCTTGCGTTAGAAGAAATTTACCAATGGCCCTGAGAACTCGGCCAGAATTCTGTCGCTCTAATAGTATCACAACATGCTTTCAACATTTACACAGTCTTTCAGCTGATAACTTAAAAATTCTCTCAGCGGAAAATGGAGAGGAACTATAAACAGAGAAAGTAAAACACTGCAGCTGGTCCATGGAAGGAAGACTGCATATTGAAATGCAGAGCAATCGAGGAGACCAGGCTGGACAAAAGAGGAAGGCACATTTTCACCTTTTACTTACATTTGCTAGAACTGGAAGGACTAGACTTGAAAGGCTGGTGGGATAAAGAAACTAACAAGGCTGTTGTTCCCTCAACGAACTTGGTGTCTCTTAACTATAGGGCAGGGTTCTGATACTAAACTGTATTACAAATTGAAATCCAGCAAGAAACAAGTTTGGGGAATATTAGGATTTGCATATTTTGAATAAATACAAACTCTTTAGCACATAAAACAAAATTGGGGGGGGTAAGTATATTTCTGTTTCTCAAATAGCTAAATCTAAATTATCTTGTTATAAGGTAAAATTAGAGACATTTTACAGAGGCCCTCGTAGTGTTTAATTTGCCATTAAAAATAGCAAAACTATTCACATTTGATAAGAAATGAGTCCCATTATTTCTTGTCCTATGAACTATGAAAAAGAGCTCAGAAAAATTCCCCTCCTTTTTTTTTTTCTTTTCATAAAACTCCATCCACAGGCCTGTGTATTATATTCACATTTTTCTTGTGTGCTTCCTTCTGTATTTTTTGGCTGCACTGGTGGAATTTTCTATGATAAGAGGACCACCAACCCAGTGTGCCTGGTGTGGGGTTGGCCCCACTGGGCCTTCCAGGACAAGGGCCAGGAATTCACAGGGCTTGATTCCTGCCAGGGCTCTTTCTGTTTTTAAGTTAACTATGCTCTTCCTGGTAAACCAATGCCTGGACGTTGGAGGTTTAATAACTCAGAAATTGAGCAGAAAACTCTGTAAAGAAGAAAGAAGCCCCCGCCATGCCAACGTGACATTTCTCCCAGCGTGCTTAGCAGTGACATGAGAAGGAGCCTAGGGGAAAGGGGGGCGGGCATCGGTGCTGCTATTGGGCCTTAACATTTTTTAAACCAACTTACTTCTCTAGTGGAATATGTAAACATAAGTAAAAGTGTCTTCATGAAGGACAAACGCTTTGTGTGTAAAACTTCCCGTTTTGTGTTTATAACACAACTGCCCACCGAGCACATTTCTTGAAAAGGCATTCAAAATACAGATACCAGAATTCTTCCAATTCTGATTTCTCTATTGACTATCTGTGATCCGATCTCAGTTGGGAAATATTTATGGATTACAAAGGCCATGAAGTGGCCGGTCTATCATGGGTTGGTGATATGAGGCTAAGGGTGATGAGAGATTAGAGATTGGTCAAGCGGCCCTAGTGGTTAGTAACCAATTTTCTGTTTTTATCTTAATATGGTTATCAGTATTTCCTTCTTGGTAGGAGTGGTTTCATTACTGTAACTTATTTTTCATGTCTCCTGTTCTCCTCACCCTTTGATAGGTGACTTTGTCATGTAACTAAAGGGGAAAAGCATATTTACTTGTCCTTTGACCTAGGGTTACCCATATGGCTTTCTGTGGCCAATAGAATAAAGTGGAAATGACTTGTGTGCCTTAAGAGGCTGTGCAAATTTTCTTTCCTTCTTGTGCTTCTGCTGTGGCTTGAGGAGCACAGCTGATCCCAAGAGGAAGATGAAAAACGTGGAAAACAGGGTCACCCCAGTTGAACCATCCCAGCCAAGCCCAGCTTTGATCAACCAAACCCCAGCTGAGCTACAGACACAGAAGTGATAATAAACATAGCTGTCTAAAGCCACTGCATCGTAGAGTATTTTGGTGTACAGCGCTAGTTATCTGATATAATAAACGTCATGTGGTCTTTCACTTATACATTCATCGTCAAACATCCATCGGACACCTAATAAGCCCCAAGTTCTGTGGCAACAGTCTGAAGTGCTAACTTCCAGGGGAAAGAGATAAATTGAACAGTAAGTGCAACAGATGTGCAAAGTGCTGATATAAAAGTATGCATTGGGTGCTAAGGTGAATCCTGACCAGGGTGCTACAAAAGGCATTCTGAAAGAGGAGGGACAAAGCCTAGACAAGATTTAAAGGGTAAATGGGGATTAGGGAGGCGCTAGGGTTGTATTTTAAAGTGGAGACGTACAGACAGGCATTGTAGGCAGACAAAGCACATAACATTTGCAAATATCCTGTTGCTAAGAAGAAGCCTGGTGCTCTGAGGGCAGAACTAGGACTTGACACTCCAGGCAGGAACCACGCCTAGAGCTTTCCTTAAACTCACATGGTTCCTCACTAAGTCAAGTATGGTTCAAGGTTGGCATGGCCATGTTATTGGCTACTGTCTTGAGTAGAAACTAGAGAGAATGTTAAAGGAAAAGTCGCCGTAAAAGTGCCCAGCTTTCTATCTAAATTCAGACCTGACTTCTTGAGAATGTCAGATCAAGGCAGGAAGTCTTTTGATTATTGGTGGTGTTTTTCTCTTCACTTCCTGCTTTAATCTTATAGCACAGGGACCAAGCTATTCTAAGGGGAACTACTTCCTTGGTATTTTTGGCATGTCTCTTACCAGGAAACTGGTGGACGTGTCAGGGATACCCTTTTCAAGAGATTTCCACTTAAACCAAGGGGGGGTTGAATCCACTTCCTAACCATTCAAGGCTTTACCCACTTGTGGTTCACTACCATGAAGGCTTGTCGAGAAAAAGTCAGGAAGTTCCTAAAGGCCCCACAATCATGTTTTCTTAGCTGTCAAGTTATAATTCTGCCATTTGTATGAAACAGTCGCTTAAGTAGAAAGATCTAGAAAATTAGCATGTTGCAATTAGAAAAATGCTCTGAGGTCATTGGGACCCAGTCACCCGCCCCATTGACCAAGATGGAAGGACCTGCTTTGGAGACCAAAGAAAGAAAAGACTGGTTCAAGGTCTCATTAATTAAGGACAGAAATGGAACTGGGTGCCCTGGTTTCCAGGGTAGGGAGTTTAGCACCACACCCTCTTGCTTTCTTGAGTTTGCGTACTGCTCATATTATCTAGAACACTGAACATGAATCATGGACAAAACTTAGAAAGAGAGAGAAACAAAATTTTTCTAGTATCTTACAACGAGAAAGCACAAGTCAAAAGAGAAAATGGGATCCAGAATTTTAAACAGAACTGAAGCAGCATTGTTTCACAGTCATGGTGATTATTTTACAATGGTAAAACTATTACTATTAGTAAACTTGGAACATAGGTGTATGAAGTAAGGAAATAGACAAGAAAGGAAGAAGAGGAAAGAAGACACTACATCTTTAAATTGAATTGAATGTTCTGTGACTTTAAATGAAAGCTCTTGTGTTGTTGGGCAAATAAATTTAAACCACTTAACATGGCAGAGAAGGTCAGGCAAGCTTATTATAGTGATCATAGCGTTACAGCTATTGCGATTGACCGCTGCTCTCTGGAATCACCAATAATCAGAGACCGCAAGCTGTGTTTGCAGAGAAAGGTCATCATTCATTTTTTTCAAAGCATTAATATCTTTTGTTTGTTTGGCTCAACATGAAACAGGAATCGATAGAGGTAATTCACAGAGCAATTAGCCCCTCATCTGTCAAACGGCATCTGGGTGTATTTAACAAAAAGACCTTTGGAAAGGTTTAAAAAGGAAGAAAGTGCCTGTACGATCAACAATTTATATTTTCTACATGACATGTTGTGTATGTATCTGTGAAAAGGGGGGCCTTGGGACTAAGAAAATATACATAAAGCATGCTATAAATCTACACTTCAATGTTATGATGTCTCAGCGTAGAGATAGACCAAAAAAAGCTCCGATTACATTTCGCCTGGTTCCCATGAAGAGAGCAAGTGGCAGTTGGGATCTTTGTATCATGGATGAACACAACCATAGTACAACATAGATTTCTCCAAAAAAAGAAGCCCTCAGGAAAAACTTGTGGGTCGCGTTAACAAATTGGAGATGGTCAAACATTAGGAATGACTGTTCCCTGTCTGCGGGCATGAGAGCCTGTGACTTTTGTGTTGGGCTAGACTGCTCCTGAATCCAGCCGCACTCATGCTGTGTCACTCATTGCATACAGACAACTCCCTTCCAGCTCAGCACCAATCCTACCAATCTTTCATTGGCACTATCTCCACATCTAGCTGGTCTATGTTTAAATAAGAAACAGAAAAGTGAAATGAAAAATTTAGTGAGTCTTCAATATTTTAAAAAAAAATGGATTCTGTTCTTGGTCTATTTTTTGTTACTGAATTTCAAACATGTGAACTACGGGATTAATGCAACAGATGTCAAAAGGTAGGTTACTCTAAAAAATTCAGCTATGGACTTGTCTACACGTTTATACAAATGCTATGACTCTCGGCAGGACCAGATGTATTTTGGGAATGTGGTATTTTCTTTTCAATTCTCTGGTCTTTTCATTTTTTTTTCTTTTCTTTCTTTTTTTTCCTCCCCCACCCCTCCTGGTATTTTTTTTTTTTTTTTGGTTTTCACTCAGACCATAAGATCATGGCCAAAAAAGAAGTCATGAGATAAAAAAGAAAGTTACAGAAGTTTTGCTCATTCTGTGACTTGAGAGAACATGGTTTTGGTTTTGACTGTAACATTCTAACAGGTTGCCTATTCTTCTCTAAGTCTTATGAATGTCTTATCTAGAAATTATGTTACATAATTAAGTGAAAAAGTAAGAGACAATGAACATAGAGTACGATTACAACTGTGAAAAAAATATCACAGCAAAAGACTCAAAGGACACAATTCTTAAATCATGTCTTTGGGTAGAGGGACTATGGAGGTTATTTTTGTTTCATTTGAAATTTCAGCATTTTAAAAATTTTCTATAATAAACTTTTTAATTGGAAAAATGAAAACATTACTTAAATTTAATGCAGTGACTTTGTAATCATGTTTATGCAAAGTGAGCATATTTCATACTGACCTCAGATAACTAGAATTTTACTTTCTATTATATAAACACTGTCAAACACTCTTACAGAATTTGTTTGTGTGGCCAGAACTGAAATCAGGTTCTTAGAACCTCATGAAATTGTTCAGTGCATGTAAAATTCTACTCTGAGTGCAAGATTGAAGTTCAGGGAAGTGAGGTACCAGGAAGTAGCTCATGGGATATGTATGTAGATTTCTGAAATAATGAAATCCTCTTATAAGAAAATTCATTGACACATATTTGGGTTCATCTTATTTTTCTGAATGTGGAATTTAATCCTGGAAGCATTTTGACACAATAGTCCCAACTTCTCAAATCTTGTCATTTTTTTTTTTTTCTGTTGAAGTGGGCAGCACTAGAAGTCCTCAGAGATTCAATACAACATTTCCTTCAATTAGAAAGTTTATCTGTAACTCACAGATACTGGTTAATAATTATTTTCCAAACTTCCAGTTACTAAAGCAAATTTCACAGTCAGCAGTTGCCTAGGATCTAGTTTGCTTTCATGAAAATACTGTAATATACTTCACCAATAATTCGAATCATCCCACCTTCCAAATGGTTATTCACAAGCAGGGGTCATTATTTCCTTGTTAGACTGTCTTAGGGGTGGGTCTGGCTTCCACTGGCTTTGCACAATCTTCTGATTTGTAAGTCAAACCTGAGTTAGAAAGATGGACTGCCACCTCCTCCGGGCTCTGGTTAGTGTCACAGGGGTACAGTTCATCAGACAAACACCTCATAAGCATCAGTTCTGGCTGCTTTCCAGGGAAAACCATGTCATGCCATTGACTAACACTTAGGACCCAATCTTTCATCCTCCTCCTCCATAACTAAATAAATTGGGTAAAGGTCTTGCCCTGTCTCAAGATAACAAGAAGTTTAAAGAACTTACTAGTGTTTCATGTTGCAGACACTAAGCTTTAGAGAAGTGAACAAAAACAAGATGGTGGGTTTCCTGAAGTTCAAAGGCAGCTCTGATAGCAAATGAATACTGACAATTCTTGTTTCTCTGATGGACACAAATAATACTGCTAAACACGGGCAGGGGATTCGGATTGAGGGCTGAAAGAAACGGAGCATAGATTTTTTTCTAATTCTATCCTACTCAAAACCTGATCACCTAGAACAGGAATCAGCAAACTTTATCTGTAAAAGTCTAGAGTCAATAGCGCATACTTTTTGGACTACACACCACCTTTCTAGCAACTATTCAACTCTTCTGTTGTAGCGTCCAACAGCCATTGAAATAGGTAAACAAATGAATGCTTACCATATTCCAATCAAACTTCATTAGGGATGCTAACATATGAACTTCACATGATTTTCATATGTCACCAAATATTACTTTTCCTTAGACTTTTTTTCAATCATTTACAAATGTGAAAACCATTCTTGGCTCACAGGTGACACGACAGCAGTCATTGGACTGGATTTGGCCCTTGGGTCATAGTGTGGCTACTTCTGAGCTAGAGTTCAGAAGTTCTAGTTCAAGTTTGTGTATCAGATCTTATAGAATGATGGGCCCTTCTTGGATGCCTTTCAGTTTAGTGATAGCTACATACCATTTATAACTATTATTTTACATGAATAAAGGTGTTTTTCTTTAACCTGAATCTTTTGTTACTTCAGAAAAGACTCATTAAACTTTTTTAATTCATTGGATTTGAATTTAGAATCTTAATTATGTGTGACTCAGGGACGGGGTAAGGGAGACTATGCATAACCAGACCAAATTCAACTGTATAAAATAATGTACTTTTTTCAAGTAAAACCCTACAATAGTCTAAAATCTGATATCAATTTAAATTATCATCTATTCAGGCAATGCCTATATAAATAATTATTAAAGAAATTTGAAAACTCTTTGGTAACAAAGGAAACTATAAATGGAAATAAATCAGAGTGAAAAACTCTACATGCGTACATATATGTATATGTACTTCATATAATAAAAGATGTAAATTAAAATGTCAACTATATTTATGGGGATGGTTAATTTTTTCTTTATGCCGGTTTTCTACGTTCTACATATTTTGCAATGTCTGTACTGCTTTGATAATTAGGAAAAGTCAACCCATGTTATAACAATACCCTTTGCTCCCAATTTTTAAAACTAATTCTATGGAGAGATCTATGCCCCTGTAGCAATCCTGGGTAAAGAATCATGAAATATTCTGCATGATTTATTGACCATTGGAAAGGTTTGTGATAGCTCTGCAGATAACCTCCAGTGAGCTCATAAAAATAATTACCTGAAAGTTGTACAAATTCAGCATTTTATGACATATAAATAAAGAAAAGGAAGGAAGAAACATGAGATAACACAAATAAGATCTCATAAAAGGGACAGCGATAACTACGCATATGTAAAAAGAAATAATGGATGTCACTAAGTTTTGTAAAATTTTGGCAGGTCAACAGAATTCAACGAGAGAGAGCCAACAAACCCTCCTTACTTGCTATTCAAAAGACGAACAAAACACTAATTAATCTCTGGCATAGAAATCTTATTTGTATTTATGACCAAAGGTTACTTAAAAGCTTGCCTTCCTCTTCATTTATAAATTTCCTGAAAACTTGGCTGAGGCCAAATAATTGAACTTTCATTCATGGGGACAATGTAATAAAAAGGGAGTCGTCCAGACACTGTTTAGCACATTTTGATTTCAAGTTTTTGAAGAAAGCAAATCTCAAGTCAAAGGCCAATACATGAGGTCGACCTATGCATTTATTCCTATTACATTTTAGACACCATAAGGAAAAGGTAGCTTATTTTCTCACTAATTAAAAAAAGAGACTCATCTTGAAAGAATGTTTGAAAAGAATGTTCTATTAAAGGAACGTTATTAAGTCACTGCGTTTAAATTACCAAACATCAAAATAGCTTTATCTATGTTCACTGCTTGGAAGAAAAGCCCATATATGAGAATCAAAGAATTCATGGCTTCTTAGAAGTAAAATAGACAATTCAGGTATTTGATATATTTTAGCTTAAACACTTAGGATTTAATTATTAGATTTAACATATCAATAATTTTAGACTGATAATGTTAATAGAAATATACCTGAGAAAGATATTATTGAGTGTCTCTGCTCTTCTTTCTTTTTTTTCTGCTTCCATCCCATAGAAACCTAGTTCCCAAGTAATCTACTTGACTGACGGACTTGGAAGGGAGAAGAAATTATAGCTGTAGGACCCAACTACTTTACTTCACCTTATCAAATGCACTCACCAATTTATGTTCTTAGCACTTTTCCACAGTCTGACAAAAATCAGGACTATTCTGGGGCTTTTTGAGCCCTGATGTCTCTGGGGATGGTGACATCTATCTTGACAACTCAGATCCAGCCACCAGGTACCACCCACAGGCCACTGATAGGTTTTCAGTGTGTTCTAAATGAACTGAAAGGAAACACGACTAGAGACTTCACTTTTTACTACTCTGTATTAGGACTCACAATTTACATTAACATTTAAAACTCATCTGAAAAGATTCAGCTCTCCATCATAAACTGTTGATAGAAAGCTTATAATAAATGACAGCCACGGATGCTATGGGGTGGGGAGGTGATACTTCTATTCTGGTTGGGGTCCTGCCATCTACTCACTAAATGCATGAAGCTGTATATAAGTGCTAATGAATTATACAGAAAACATATTCATAGACTGACATCATGGCTATCCAGAGTCACAGAAGATTTTGTAGAGGAGCTAGCATATCATTTGGACCTTGAAGAATCGGTAAGTTTGCATAGATGCAGAGAGGACAGGCAACAGAAAGTAATGATCTGTGTTGAAGACTAATGTATTGTGTCCCAGGGCCCGTGTTGGTCCCTCCACATATGTTATCCCGTTCGATTCTCAGCAGATTAGGAAGCTGAAACTCAGAGAAGGTAGAGTTTTCCAAAGATTGCATGGCTAAGAAACACAGGAAAATGGATTTCAGCTCAGGTCTGCCTCATTCTGACGCTGGTATTCATTTCAATGCACTGAATTGTATAAAGGATGTTTTTTGAAAGGCAGACTGAGGGGCGCAAGAGTGAGGAGGTGTGAGTAAATGAGCTTCAGCATGACAGAGCTTCCTTTCTGGAAACTGGTTGAAATGAAGCAACAAATGGGGAAAAAAAGAAAAAAGAAAAAAGGTTCTAGGAAGAATTCCAAGATGAAATTTCACCTGCTTGACAAGCATTTGTTAAACCTGAGTTTTGTTTTTTTTTTCCTAATTGCGAAAGTATTCCATGTTAATAATGAAATATTAGGAAACTGTAGAAAAGAATCACCAACTACAGAATCAACCAGAGCTAACTATTTTTAAAGTTCTAGTATCTTATCTTCCAATCTTTTGATCTTTTTCTCAAATACATACATATATGTAGTTTTTATAAAATTAGAATTTTTCTTTTCATATTTATAATTTGATATCTCAATAACATATCATGACCTAGTCCATCTCTTGTCTACTCTTTGAAGACATATTTTAATGAACATAGAATATTCCATATGTATTGATTACCATAATTTGTTAAATTTTATCATTGAACACTTAAGTAATTTCTAGTTTTTCCAGTGTCTTTAATAGAAAAATGATAAATGATATCCTACTTTTCACGGAAATCATTTTTTCAATTTCTGATTTTTCCTTAAAAATAATTTTTAAACAAAAATTCAGCTTGCTTTATTTCCTATGATCGAGAAAATTGAATCCAAATTTAAATCTTTTACCATCCTAGAAATTGAAACCCGGGGCAGACCTTTGAGGAAATAAGCCAACATCCTAGCAGAAGCCTGACCAAATCATCATCACCATTATCATCATCATCATCACCATCTTTTCAGAGAATTAATCATCAGGAAGAGAGAGAGGGAGAGACTGAAGAAGAAATTAAGGAAACAGGGAAAAAGAAAGAGAACACTGCTTTTCTCATCACAGAAGACAAATGCATGCTTCCAAGGTAGCAAACTTTTTTTAAACATCAAACTCCCTAGTGGTCCAGGGAGGGGGGTGCGAGAAGCACTTATTACAGATTTTTCAGTCCGAGTGGTTATTGGCTTTTTAATGCCAGGTAACATTCAGAGATAGTGCATTTTCATCACTCTGCCAATGGCGTTCCCTCATTCAGGAAAGCTATACAGTGAAGGAGACCACCTGTGTTTGCATCCCAGCTCTATGACTTTGGACCAGTCCTTTAAAGTCTCTGAACCTCAATTTGCACAGCAGTAGAAGGAGATAATAATGTTACCTGGGAATGTTTGGATCGTGACGATTAAATCGGATAATATATCAGCAGACAATCACACACAATTACAGAGGCAAGGGAAAGTCTTCAGTTTCTCATTTTCAAAAGCCGACTTCATTGATTCCACAAAATTTTTAATCCCAGGGCACTGAGGATTCAAAGGCACTTATCCAGGCCTTTCTGGGGATCAGAGTCCCGTGAAAAAGACAGGGAGCATCACGACATAACATAGCAATGAGCTAAAATGTCAAAGGGACAGATGCTGGAACAAAATGGTGTGTATTCCCAAATGAAGGACGACCACCTCTGTTTGGAGAGGGGGCATAGAAAGAGTGACCCTTGAGGTAAATCTCACAAGATGAGGACATTTTTGCCAGGTACGGGAAGCCCAGGGGGCGTCCCTGGAATGGGTTATTGCTTGGTCCTGTGGTGGTGGGGACAGGGTTAGTGGTTGGCATAAAGCCCTTAACAGAAGCTCAAAGTTATTCAAATGCCACTTCCTCTTCAGGGCCCTGTCTAGTCCCCCATACAGGAAACCTTCTCCACCACCTTAGCCCTTTCAATGCACCACATCTGTGGATTTCTTTGACATTTACTACTTCCTGCTTTGCATTAGAGCTATTTGTGTCCTTATTTTACTTTTATTACACACTAGAGAAGCCAGAGATTTTTATCCTTGTATTCCCCACAGTGCCTTCAAGTTAAAATTATACATATTTTAATTTATACACATATAGTACGTATATATATGTATATATGTTTGTATATATGTGTGTATATATATACATATATGTATGTACTATATGTATATAAATTCAAATATGTATAATAAATATGTATAATATTTTCATTCTAAATATATGTAATTTCCTATTCAGTGTCTTCATCATGGTGGGGTTCTTGGTCCTTTTATTTATATATCGATGAAATGAGACTTGTCTTTCCATTCTACAGCTTGTCACATATTAAGCATTGATAGACATGTAATACCCTCCCCGTCACTCATGAAAACCAGCTGAGCAGGTTTTGCTCCTGTTAGCAAAGAAATGGATTTCTTTTAATACCACTGATTCTTCTAGAAGAGACAAAAAGAGCTGTATCTTCTCTCCCATGCACCCAGCTTAGAGCTAGCTCCTCAGCAAAGGCTGGGGCCTGATCAGGAACCCCTGAGATAGTGATTCCCTAATTCCCAGAAGAGGTGAAGAGTAACTGGGATCCTGGTGGTTCTATGGCCAATTCAGGGATACTTTGTCCCTCAAAATTCTGGGGTTAGACCCCCTTCAATCCACTAACGGACTATAGTTGGCTCCCAGTCAAACCTGCCAAGAAGACTTCATAGTCACTTCATTATCTTGATAATTATGGGTAGTAACAGAACAATACTGTGTTACAATAATGTCATTCATACATTTATTGAGCATTAACCATGGCCAGGCACTTTCTAAACACTTTGTCAATACTAACTCAATTCCTACACAAAGCGCTTCATTCACTGAGTTACTATTAGCGTCCTCATTAACGGATGATGAGACTGCAGCCTGGTAAACTTACGTATTCATAACTTGCCCGTGGATCATACCTGGTAAGTGGTGACCCGAGGTTTGAATCAACAGAAATTTGATTGGGAGCCTGGGCTCTGTCAAGTGATGGTTTCCAAGGATGAGAGAGAAGTAAGGTGTCTTCCTGACACTAATAGTGTATTCATTGAGGTCCACTGAACTAGGATTTGAAGACTCTATGACTGAATTAATTTCAGGACACTTGCTATATTAGGAATGTTTCCTATAGGATCTGTTATGGATGACTGAGCCAGTTAGACTCTGGACTAAAAACTGTAGGCACTCCAACACATTTTGTTATGGTCTGCTCTTGAGGCTATGTTTTGGGACCAAAGGGGTCAAGAATCCAGGTCAAAGAGTGAGAAGGAAATATCCCAAAGGGGTAAAGACACAGGACACAGACATCAGGATGACGACTGTCTTTTCAAGCACTGAACTGATACAAGCCAAAGAGTAAGGAAGCCAGGCATGGCATTATACACAGAATCCGGCCAGCCCACAGGCCAGGCCAAGTAGACAGCTCATGTAGGTTTGGCAGAGAGTGGAGGTGAAGGCTACTCCAGACTGTGACCTCAGGGTTGGGTACATTAGGAAATGCATGATAAATATTAGGTTGGTGCAAAAGTAATGTGGTTTAAAAGATTTAAAAAAAAAAAAAAATTGCAAAAACCGCAATTACTTTTGCACCAACCCAATAGAAGTGGTTGACCCAAGGATACCAGAATAATCTATTGTTTATGGAATCCCAAATGGACAGCCTCCTGTTCTCTCATCATGGTGGTTGTACTCATACTCCAACACATCTGTGGAGTCCTGAAAATGGACGAATGAATTTGATCACCACAGCAACCTTTGCTATAATAATTAACCTGAAATATCTATCGCATGGGTCTGTTTCCTTCAATCAAATACACGATACCACTGCCAACGTGTTGTTTCATTCCTTGAGGTACCAAAAATGATCACAGAGAATGCACAGTGCAAGGTATGATTTCTTATCTATTTTGAGGGTGAAATCAGTGACGTGTGTTTATTTATAGATGGTGCCTGCTATTGTCCCTCGGAAATGAAATCTGACAATTGGAAGTGGCTCCAAGAAATGGCAGCGAGTGCTCCTAAATAAATAAGGTTGTATGGAAGCGAAGGACCTTCTTCCCACTCCAGTAACTAAATTTGACAAAGCAGTCCTGGTTGCTTTGTAACCATCAACAACTAGTTATATGACAAATAATCCCCTAATAATCTATTTAGATTTTTCTGTACTTTCATTAAATTATTAAACAAGTCAGAAGGCGATTTTTTAAATCAGACTGACAGATCGCATAATTCACTTCTCAGCAGTATAACTGGTTTGTTCCAGAAACTTAATAAATTGGGTGAGAAACAAAACAGGTTCTTTTTGTTGTCGTTTTACTTTATTTTTAGAACCTGATCCTGCTACGTCAAAATCCCCACTTCCCATTCTTAAAAACTCACTTGGCAAGGTCCTCACTCTTTCGTCTTTCTCAGATTTTAAAACTCACTTTAGCCTGTTTTAAAACTAGTATCTCATACTGGAGCCATATTTCTTCCCCTCCTTTGCCCTAACTGTCCCCAGAACAGACTTGATATATGTATACATATCAAGGCAGGATAGTTCTGTTTCCAAGGGTCAGAGGGGTCCAATGCCACTCCTCCTTCCTACCACGTCCTCTACCACCTGAGAAGCCAATGCATTTAGAATCTCCCAAATCAGAATGCTAGTACTAGAAATGAATTGCCAAGTATCCTCTGCCATTAGCACTAAAACTGGAACCCTCAGCCTGTTTCTCTTGGTCTGAATTCTTTGCAGCCATGCCTTTGGCCACCATGTCCAGTCGTGATCCTTGATTTGGCCTTGTTTCTAATATGCTGAAGAGCAAAGGGATGGAAAGAAGCACATGTGGTAACCAGAGTGGATTTGGTTCACAAGAGTCAAATGGGTACCCTGCCATTTCTATTTCTTCTGTCCACTACACCCCTACTTCCTGATGAGCCAACACATTTCCTCCTTCTTCCCCTCAAGTATCTTTTAGAGTTGTCCACCCTGTTTCTTAATAAGCACATCTTTGCTCCTTGTGGTTTACTGGAAATAGGCTCAGCGCTGACGGGATCTGACCTCTTGGTGGGTGGAGGGGAACGAGGGGTCAAATCTACACTTGACCTTTTGTTCCACAGACTTACTTCATAGCTGAGCAGTCAAATTTTGATTTAAACTTCTTTTTCTTTTCTTTTTTTTGTAGGCCCTAGACCAGTTCCCTACCTTGGAGCATGTTCCCTTGCTGCTCTCATACATTTTGCTTTGATTTGATACTTGATGTTATGCGTGGATTATAGAACTTCCAATGGGTAAAGGTTCTGTAACAAATTGTTCTTTTGTAGGATTGCCAAGTATCTCAGACTAAAAACATATTGGCCGGGGGGTGGGGGGGTGGGGGGTGGGAAGCCAGATAAAAAATTAAATGGAGTCCAAAAATTAGGGGCTGGCTAATAAAATCAGATTCTCTTGACACTTTTAGTCAATGCAAAAATAATTGTGGGATTATAAAAGTTTTTTTATGGTCAATTATTCTTGTCTTAGTAAGTATGTCTAATCATAGCCCCCTAAGAATAGGTAATAATCTTCCACAGAGAAAAGTGAGACTTCTCTCCAGATCCATAAGAAAGGTAAAACGTTATCACATGCATGCATAAAATATATTAACATTGAAATATGCTGGCTTTAAGGTCAGGTGGGTAGACATCTTTTTTCTACCCTGAAAAAAAAAAATATATATATATACACACACACACACTATCTGACTTTATTGGGCTGCTGACATCCAATTGATCTGAATTATTCTTAGCTGGCAAGAGCCTATATACCTAAATGCCTCAGATAATAGGTATTACAGTATTAGGTAAAAAGCCGCCATGCGGTCTACAGCAATATGAAAAAGGTAGAAAGTGTAAAATAAGGGAGATTAAAATGACACCAGAAAGCTTTGAATGAGGTGTCATTTTGCATTTAGAAAGACAACCAGGAAAGTTAAGACAGAAGGGAAAAAAATGCCCCTTTCTCACCAGCTGCCCTTAAAGATTTACAAATGATCTGTTAACAGAAATGAGTTTCTCTTGGGCTTCAGACACCATTTATTACGTGGGGAGAGAGACAAAAAAAGGAGATGGAAAAGACTGGCAAATTATGCTTATTTGAAGGCAAAATGCTTCCCATCAGCAACATGATGAAAATGTATCAAAGGTGTCAGCCAGATGTTGACATGTTAATATTTTTCATGAGCTCTTTCACTGAGGAATGAGTACAAAGAACTTTTTGGGTGTTCTTTAGAATCTGAATTGCAACGCATTGTTAGGCTAGATGCCTTGCCTGGGAAATCACATTGTATTTGATGATGAAGAAAGAGGAAGAGGAAGTGTGCCCTAAATAGGGGGCTTGGACCTCTATTCCCTGGCTGCCTCCCAGATGTCTTGTGCTACGAATGGGCTCATCTGATCTCTCCTAGTCAATTTCATCCTGGAAAGTAGCCAGTGGGCCTAGTTCACGACCCAGTGATGTCATTATAATTCATTCTCCTTCGCCACAAAGCCTTCGGAACTTTCCAATTTACAATGGGTCTTTTTAATAAAGAAGAGTGTCACGCACAGAATTTTTAAGTGTTTCTAATGATTTATCTTTTTTTTTCTTCTTTTTTCTGTTTTAGCCTCCAAATGGCCTGTCTGATTCTTAGGAAGACTGGACTATCAAAACCATTCCAAGAATTTATATCTTTGTTCAATTTCATGGTATGTTTTATAGGCTGCATGAGGGTAACTGAAACGTAATACAAAAGAGTATATCGTCTAAACGACAATTAGAAAAAAAAGCTAAACTTCAGTTCTTATGAATAAATCAGAACAGAGCACCTACAGTGTACTATGACTTATTATAATAACCCATGCTTCATCTTGAATACTCACATCGGAACTCTAAATAGGATCCATACTATTTTGAGCAACGTTCTCTGTGTTTTAAGCCTGGCTTTACAGGATGGGGTAGCGGCCGGGCAGCCCAGAGAGACACATGTAAGTCATTTAGAAGCTGGGGCTCTGACATTCTTTTCCGTTCCCCCAACACTTCTCGTGGGCTGTAAGGAAATATTCGCTGAGGAAGATCATGTGGAAACCGAGCTCAGCACTGGGGAGTCTGGGCTCCCTCGCAGAACCTCCCCTCTTTGAACCTGGTGAGCCCTCCTTGCTAAAATAAACTTTGCTGAGATGACTTCACTGATCCTTAGCATGGATCTTTACAACCCGGAGTCATGCAAGCCCAGCGCCTGATCAATGCATCGTGGCCTGCGCTGTAATTTAACTTGCTCTGTCTGACAGGAGATGTGGAATAGCTAAAGAGAGGCTTTATTTGTAATCTTCTTATCACCTTATCCTGGAGTGTTTGTGAAGAGCGGGGCCTTCCCTGGACTCACTCCCAGCTGAGGGTTAATGCTAAGAAAGAGAAATTGCCCTTTCGTGTGTCTGACCGAGCCACCTGATAAAGCCTTCTCTGGACACCTCGGGAACCCTCACCTTTCATGCCTGAAGGGACACCGGTTTTGCTGGACTAAGATCACTTGTCATTCTTCTGTATGCTCATTAACAGAAATAATTTGCTGTAATTATAATGTACTGGGGGAAATAGCCATACTTTTCTCTTTTTTTCATTCCTTTTGTAAAATATGGGTTCTCCACCAGCTCTTCACTGCTGGACCATTATTAGCAAGAGGCTTGAATGAGAAAAGGGCAGTGGTCAGGATGCAGAGGACACAGGGACCAACTGAGTGTTGAAATGATAGTATAGAAAAGGTCAAGATTGACAGGACTGAGGGATGGGAGGCATGTAAGAGGAAAAGAAAGAAAATGAGCAAGACAGAGAGAGACACAAATAAGGGAGGGGGCAGGGAGATTTCTAATGAGAAATAAACAACATGGAGGAGCTCAGGAGAAAGGCAGCTCAGGCCAGGTATGGTGAAATCAAGGAGGACTGCCTGTAGAGGGAGGGTTGCACAGAAAGGGGCACCGACCTTTTTGGGAGGCAGTTTTCCTGTTTTTACAGAAAGCTGCACTAAAGCACAGAGCCTGGCGGTGGCAGGCTCTCCAGTGTCAGGTAATTCACACTTTTCCTGATGACTTTCAGGGTATATAAAAGTCTTTGAACTGAACACTCCTCGGTGATGTGATCCAGGGAGTATTTTCTTTCCAGGGAGCAGATGCTGGGTTGGGTGTGCCCTCCAAATAATCACACAGTAGTGGGACAGCTAGTTACACAACCCAGCAATCACAACTGCGGGAAAAAGTGTTATCTTAGCCACAGATAATGAAAGGCTGGGGGAACCCAGAGAGTAAACAGAAGGGGACATAGGACAAGCTTCACAGAAGAGAGAAGAGATATAATAATGATGATAGTAATAATAAAAAGAAAAGCAACAATTCTGATAACAAAATTAATAGCAGCTGCTGCCATTTTTTTAAAGCCCCTATTATGGGCATTCTGTAAACACGTCTAGATATGTATGGATCTGTAAATATGTATCCATGTAAATATGTATGATCTGTCAATACCCACAGAATCCCTCAAGGTAAGTATTATTATCCTTTGAATTTTCTAGTTGAGGATATTAAAGCTGAGAAATCTTGAAAAACTTATTTAAGGAAACATGTTCACAGATTTATAATGTTTGATCATGGTAGACTGGATAAAAACATGCAACCACATCTATGGGGTCCCTAAAATGTATCACCAGATTGAAAAGGAAGGAAAGGGGATAGTGTTACGTGAAGGAAGGTACAACTGAAAGCCCTGTTGGAAAGCAGCTCAGTGAATGGTTTATACGCTACTCATACGAAACTATCACACAGGTAAGAAAAGTGAAGCCCAGAAAATTGCTAATAGATGGCATAGCCAGGATTTAGCTCCACACAAAACAATCACCCTATACTATCTCATACAGTAGTTGTGATAAGAGACCTTCAAGTCCAGTTTAAATTCTAACGATCATTGGAAATTATACTTCAGGGGTTGAGAAGAGTGGTTTGGAATCAGACTGGGGTTCAAATCTGGATTGTTTCCTGTTATTAATGTGTAACTTCAGGTGGGGTACTGAAATTCTCTGAAACTCATTTTCGTCCTCTTGTGAAATTGAGACATAATATATAATTCATAAAATTGTGAGGATTAAATAAGGGAATGATGCAGCTTTTAAATACAGTGCCTGGCTCTAGTTGTACCTTTAACAAATGGTAGCTATTATTCTAGTGTTCTAAGACATAGATATTATTAAAATGGTGTCTTGTACTATATGTTGCACTCCAAAGTTTTAGGATAAGTGTTTCAGAAAAAAAGATTATTGATTCTAGACCAGGTTTGAATACTCCCTGAAAATAACCATTTGATTTCAGCCGTCAACGTTTTCTACAGTAAAATGCCAATTTAAAAATAAGTGACAGTTTGGGGAAAATATTTGCAATACATCCAGAAAAAAAAAGACTTAATATCAAGAATATATGAAGATAAATAACCCAATAAGACAGGCAAAGAACAAGTAGTTTACAGAAAAAGATAGAAATAGTGAATAAACGTAGGAAAACGTGCTCAAACAAGTTTTTTTTGGCCCAAGTCCTTGGAAAAACCATCATCATCATCCCCAACTCATTCTCTTTTTTCCCCCGTGAGTCCACATTTCCCTCCAATTATCACTCCATTTTTTCCTGCTTCCCTTATAGCAAAAATAAAATATAATAAAATAAATAAATAAAAAATAAATAAATAAATAATGCAGATTTGTCCATACTCACTGTTTCCACTTCTCAACTTCTCTCTTGCTTTTGAATAGACTCAAATCCAGGGGACTGTCTCTCTCTTTCTCATTGTAGACGAGGAAATATGTTTATCCCAGCGCTGTTGACTGCCATTTTGAAATCATGGATGAAACCGATTCTACATAAATCAGAATAGAGAAACCAGTCTTTAGTGACATCACGGAGAATTCTAAGTTTAAAGCCTACTCTCCTTTTGGACATTTCTGTTATCGTTTAACACATCTGAATGGGGTCTCTGTTTCTTAGCATACACGTGGATGAGTAGGACCACTCGTCTGGGAGCATCTGTGGATGAAGATGCGGATTCACTAAGAGGAGGAACATGTGAGCAGGCAATGGCTTGAAGCTTTCAAGAAGAAACTTTCTAGAGACAATGGAATGCAAACATGCCGGTCAGTATTCCATCTATACGATACCTGCAGATTTGTACCTAAGGGCAAGGGATAATTCACATAGAAGTCAAGTCAAATTAGTGAGAGATTCAACCAAGATCTGACAGGGTTAGTGTGAGGGCTTTAAAAAAATATATATATATATGTATATGTATATGTATATGTATATGTATATGTATATGTATATGTATATGTATATGTATATACACACACACACACACACATATATATATATTAAATATATATTTTAAATATATATTTGGAATTAAAATACATGACTTTTCTTCTAGGATTTAGACTAAAACAAATTTAAAGTCCAAGTTGTTTAACTCATGGTTAAAGAATCCTTGCCTCCCCCCGACTCTTTTTTCAGTTAATTTGAGCTAGTATTTAACCGTGACCTTGGTGAAGTGCGAGAGACACATTTATGAGTAAGATATTCCTTGGGTCCTTATGTAATATTGCACAACATAATAGGGAAGACACACATTAAAAATATTAAATTTATTTATTTTGAGTGCACTGAGGGAATTTCTTGGGTTTGAGTTTCAAAACCCTAATTAAAGTTCTTTAACTGTTTTTTAGAAGCAGACGCTTTAAACCAAAGATTTAACCAAAAAATTTAGCGTCTTTAAGTTCCTTATCAGTCTCACTTCTTTCTGCTCTTTTTGACCTTAGAGAACCAGAGAGAAAGATGGGAGAGGAAAAGTGGTGAATTAAGAATCCTCGCAGGAACCCAAATAGGTCCAGGTAACTCTGGAGCACATGGAAAACGAGCAAAAAGCAGGGCTGGTGAATCTTTGAAGTAAAAGTGAGCTATGCCGCTACTCCACTTTAAGATGGTTTTATTCAAAGTTTCATTCATGGCATGAAAAGTGCTTGTCAGAGGCTGGATTGTAAACCCTGACTGTCAAAACCTTTGCCAGGGTGCAAATCCTAGGTCATGACCTTTGCCCATGGGTCCACTCAGGCTGTCTTCTCTATTCTGCTCCCTCTCTTGTGCTAAATAATTTTTACGTAGCATTTGTAGGTAACTTTTCTCTAGAAAATTCTCTTCCTCTACCCAAATGATACTTCACATTTCTCAATTAATGCCTCAACAATTATGTATTTTAGATATGCAAATTATGTTCTAGTTCAAGGCCATCTTCATGAACATCCATTCTTATAAACAACATTTTTATAGCACATACTTCTGAACTGGAAGAATAATCCATACAAGTATAATGGATACTAAAAGAGGGCACCTGAGAAGTAGAGATTTGCTTTCAGAGAAAGACATATTGAATCACGTGTTGTACTATTAAAAAAAAAAAGTTTCCGTCACTGAAAATGTCCTCAATGTGTCTTACAATGATGAGTAAGTCTCCTGAATAGAATTCAGTTCTTTCACCATAATTCTCTGTTTTTGTATATCCTAATTTGTAAATCCTTAAAGCTTATATTAAACACTTGTATCCAACACAGAATAAAATAAATGGTCACAGCACATAAGGTTATCAATACATTTGAGTATATTTATGTTCGGCAGCGTCAGACATCCTGACTTTATGTTAAAAGATACTGGTGTTTACATTACAATAATGTATACATAGTAAGTATATGTGTATTTGGAGAGTGCTTCATTACATCTTTTATTGTACCAAAAAAGATTTATTACGTGGAAAAGACAACCTCGTATCTCTTATTTCCTACCATTTCAAACAAGAGAATTGTTGTCATCATTATGTTCACTGTTATCTTCAAACAAACTCACTCATGGTTCCTCTGCTGGCCCTCGAGCTGCCATGAGTTAAAAAAAGAAAACAACAACCACTAATAAACAAACAAAAAACATAGTCCCTACACTCAAGGAAGTGGAACTCTTTTTGGACAGAAGCACTTAATGTACATGCACTGTTTATGTAAAAGAAAAACTTAACCACACAAAGCAGTCTATGTCAAAACCAAAGGAGTAATAGAGCTGGTAAATACAATTCTGTCAGAAGAGGGAAGAAAGCTGCTGAGGTGGAATTGTGTGTATATACTTGGGAATGAGTTTCACGTTGGGGGGTGGAGAATCTTAAACTGAGCTTTAGATGACTGGTAGACCTTGGATTGTGGAAAGACTGGGTGGGAAAGAAATCTATTGTACACAGAAGAGAGAGAGAGAGAGAGAGAGAGAGAGAGAGAGAGAGAGAGAGAAGAAAGAAGGAAGGGAGGGAGGGAAATTCTAGAGGTATCCACTTTTGCTTAGGCTATAGAAAGAAATGACAGACTTTAGCATCCAAGGAAATAATAAGAAATTATCAGCTGAATAAAAAGAAAGAAAGAGAAAGAGAAAGGAAAAGAAAGAAACACACCTACTCTGACAAAATAGAAACTGACATATTTTAAAAAATAATACCATCAAAGAGCTGTGGACACAAAAAAATCCAAAAGAACTAAACACTGGAAAGACAAGACTTTTCCAGGTAAAGGGAAAATAGAAGCCACAGTCAAACCTGGGGTCAGTCACGGACCTTGGGGGCAGGTGGGCAGAAGAGCAAACTGATCAGAAAGGACAGTCTTTGCTTAGACAAGAAGAAACAAACCAGACTTTTTGATGAATGTATGGGCTGCCATGGAAAACTGCATCTGGAGGTGCCCCAAATGCAAAGGGAATCCTCTCAGCCAAGTCACTTACAGGGGAATTGAGATGATTAAGAAGAGGCCGAAAGTGGAAGCAGAAAGATTTCACAGACTCACAGTCTCCCAGTGTCAAGATCTGAGTTTCCTGATATCTCACTGGGGTCCCACCATCATGAAGCGTCCCCATCTGTGGTCTCACAGTTGCCTGGGCCTTAGAGAAATGGTAAATATAGACCACGTTCTTTATTTTCTTAAATTCCTTAAAAGTCACAAATTCTTTCGGAGATTAAAGAAAAACTCATAACAATGCATTGTGTAAAAGTAAGGAGTACGATGAAGACAGCACAGAAAGTAGGAGAAAGTACACATGATATGATACTGCTATAGGGGTATTTCGTATACACAGAATTATACAAAGCAAATTGAAGATAGAGTGTGATAAAATAAGAATGAATACTGTCATCTCTAGTGCAACCACTAAAATAATGATACAAAGAGGTATAACTAAAAAGCCAATAGAAGATACAGAATGGAGTACTGAAAATTTGTATATTAACCCAAAACAAAGACAAGAGAAACAAACAATAAAAAATAGAGAAAACAAACAGGAAACCAGCAGCAAAAAATGTTAGACTTAAACCCAAATTTATAGATAAGCGCATTAAATGTAAATGGGAAAAACATGTAAATGTAAAATGAGTAAAAAAGTTAGACATTTTAGAATGGATAAAAATAAACCCCGATAGGCTTTTTACAAGAGATGCACTTTAAATATAAAATCACTGATACACTTAAAGTAAAAGAATGGGGAAAAACATACCATGGGAACAGTAAGCATGAGAAAGCCTATTGAGCTATATTAATATTAAACAGAAATGATTTGAAAAGAGGGAATATTGTTACTAAAGATAAATTTGGTTACTTCATAATGGAAAAAAAAGATCAATTCATCTAAAAACAAAACAACCTGAAATGTACACTCATCTAATCAGAGTTTCAAAATAAATAAAGCAAAAAATTAGTAGACTTAAAAGGGAAAGTAGAAAAAAGAAGTCATGTTTGGAGATTTTTGACACCGCTCTCTCAGAAATTGACAGAACAATCGAAAAAGAAGTGATTACAAATATAGAAGATTTGAAAAACACTACCAACAACTTGACTCAATTGATACCAACACTGTGAATACATATTCTTTTCAATTATACAGAGACTGTTCAACAAGATATGCCACATGCTGAGCTATAAAACAAATTTCAGTAAATTTAAAAAGCTGAAATCTTAGAAACTATTTTCTCTGAAATCAATGACATTTCATTAGAAGTCATAAACAACAAAATAGATAAGAAAGCCTAAAACACATGAGAGCTAAACAATAGACTTGTAAATAACCCAGGGATCAAAGAAAATATCAAAAGGGGAATTCGAAATTATTGTAATTGAATGCTAATGAAAAAAAATGACATATCAAAATTTGTGGGATGTAGCTAAACCAGTTCTTAGAGGAAATGTATATCTTTAAATGCTTAAAAAAGAGTTTTTTAAAAAGGTTAAAACAAATCTTTTTTAGTTTAAATTTCCACTCCAAATCCACAAATCGTCACCTACTATGTAGCCATTGAAGAGACTGAAAGTCACATTCTGATTCATCTTGTAGTTAATTTTATCCACAAGTAGACTGGTTTTATTACCTTGAAGCTTAAACAATTTGGGGATTCCTCTTTAAGAAAAAAAAATTAATACAGCATCATAGTTCCTTCTTTTTAACATAGTTGGTTAAAATTAGTGTGTTAACATTATTGAATGTTTGAAAAAATACTTTTAAACTTCACAACTCTCATCATGGGCAATTTCATGTAAAAGTTGGAATTATTGTCAAAGGTGGGAAAACCTCTCTCAAGCCTTTTTATATATGAGCTGTAAGATTTCAGTGTTTCAGTGTTTCTTGAGGAGTGAAATACCCTTTGACATCACTCATTAACTATTTTGCCTTCTAGTGAAGTATCATGTTTAGCTTTTTCAGTGCGAATATTTTGTGTCAAATTAGTTAAAATTGATTTTTTTCCAAATGTACTGATGAGATTCACTATCGAAAGGATTCACTATTGAAACCATTTCTTCCACTAGGATTGCTAACAATAGCAAATTAACTATGCCCAGAAGCAAAAGTAAACCAGATAAATACCCTCCTAGCTAAATGAATTCCCAATTTGTCCCCTACGATAGGTCCCTAAATGCCTAAGGCCACTCCAGTTCTCTACCTGCTATAAGGGAAAATGTGGAAAAGGCCAAATCAAAGAGGAAAGAGATGGAAATCTTAACCCATTACATTGAAAATATCTTTTGCAAATTTTACAAACTCAGATGTAATACAATGATTCCCCCCCCACCCCCCGTGCGGGTAGGGTTGGGGGTGGGAGGGCTTTGAAGCCTTAAGGAAGTGAGAGGTCCTAGGGCGTAAGTAAGCTCCTTCCGCTTTCCCATGAACCAGACTCTGATTTTGCCTGAGTCTATGTTTTCATCAACATTGTCATCTATGGACATAGCAAAATGACATTAACAAAGTTGTATTTTCCTCCATATTTATGTTCCATAAATTCTCTCATAACCAGTGCAGTGCTCTTCCTATGCCTGAAATACTATTTTACTTAACGGTAAGCACAAGATGTGAGCTTTCAGAATTAGTTGGATTGGACTGAATTAAAGTGACAGTGTAAAAAATGTAATTGGGTTGGTTCTTATCCTTTTCATGCCTTATAGCAAAACGAGAAGAATGCAGGCTTAGGAATTGTTTACTAGCTTTTCTTTTCTTTTTTTTTTTAATCTAAGGAAAGTTATTTTTAACCTCTCTTAGCCTCCGTTTTCTAACCTGCAAAATGGGAGAAAAATAACATGCCAAGGACTGCCAATTGTCTGCCAATATTCATTCTTGCCTTCCGCTATAGTAAGACAAGCTGTGGTTTCAGTTGGGCACGTGGCTGCCCAGAATAAAAGCTGTGATTCCCAGACTGTCTTGCAGTTAACTGCCGAGAAATGACATGCAAATGTCCCAGAACTACGTCACAGAATCTTTCTGAAAAGAGAGCATCCTTGCCTTCCTTCTTCATCTCTTCCTCACTTCCTCATCTTGATGAGCAGAATACACAAGATGCTAGAGATCCTGGACCATAAGGAGGAGGACGGCACCCTCAGCTGAGCAGGGCATTGGGCTGAAAGGCTAGTTCCATTTGCTGGGACCCTGAGGAGCCTTCACCATGTCAGTCCTGAGCGGCTCACCTCTGCATATTTCCGTTTCAGAAAAATACCATCCTGTCTTATTTAAATCATCATGACTTTGAGCTTCCGCTGCTTGCACAGAATTCAATGCAAATCACTACCTTGTAGGTTTCATGAAGATTAAACATGCAAGGCGCCTGGAACAGTGTCTGGCATAGAATCGATGTCTAATGTTAGCAGCCATGCAGCATTTCCTTATCTAGATATCTTTTGCTTGCCCAATGAGGTGGCCCTCAAAAGTATTATTCAGATACCTGATGGTAGCGAGGAAGTATCTTCATTCCTTAATTGTCTAAAAATAAGCCTTCTTAATGACATCTCATCTTAAAGTCTCTAGCCTGATCTCTTTTGTGACCTGTTAGGAGAACACTCCAGGATGGGATTAATAGTTTGCTACTTTGTAGACTTTTCAGAATGTACTGATGTATAATTTTCCCCCAGCATATCATTTTCATCCTATTCTCTATTTTTTCATCTTGCTGCTGTCAGCTGTAACTAGGAAAATATCTTTAAATAGATATCTGGAGCGGGGGGTAATGCACTGCAAGTTTTTAAAAAATTTATACCACAAGCATCTGTGTATATAGTTTATAAAATGACCAAATTTTATCCTTTTAATAGGGATCTATGAAGCAGGGGTGGTGAGAGCCTATGCTCAACTCTCCATGAAAGTGAAATAGAAGGGGGAAAAAATGGCATTATTCTTTTACCCCAAGATGTGAATTTAATTTAATTATTTTTATTATTTTAAATGGAGGAGGATTACACACGTGTTCAGTCCTCCCTACCCAAATCCTTATTTTTCAAGTTTTCTTTTGCTGTCGTGCAGTAGATTATTTATTTCCTTTTGGACACCTTGTTTGGTTTGGTCATTGTGCCAAATTCTTTGGGTCATGACTTATAGCTCTTTTCCACAAAAGATACAAAATGCAAATTGAGTCTAAGGCAGAAAAGTGAATTTCCAGGAGCAGGGGAAGGTACCAGAAATGAAGCCGCCTGCCTTTCTGGAGTTAGCTCCGTCTTCATCTATGACCCCACCACAGCCCTTCTCTGCAGCCCAGTACGGTCCCCTGGTTAGAGAACGCACAACAGAACATGGACTCAGGGAGGGCCCCCCCACATTAATCTCACCCGGTACATTAGGAAACACTTCTCTGACATTCACGGTCCCTGTCAGCCCTAATAAAGAGATTTTACCTGTATTTGCCTATTCAACACTTCAGCCCCTCAGCCAATTTTGGAAATTATTTCTGATTTATGGCTCTCTCTCAAGCGGGTGTCACCCTGCCTGTCAATTATGCCTGAAAGCAAATGCTAAGTGAATGCTGGTTGGTCAAATTAATAAGGGAAACCTTTACTCAAGAACCTAGGAGAGGTTTGTCAGGGGCATCATTCAACCAGGCAGCCGCGCAGGGGCTACCTCTGATATTTATAAGCAAGGCAGAGGCACATAGGCAACCCAGCCCCACACACAAGGGAGAAGCATTTTTCTCCTCTCGGTATTTGAAGCTCAGCCACTCTGGAGAACAAAAAGACCACCGTGGTGCAAGTTCATTGGTTCTCATCCCCTCCTGTGGGGGCCTGGACCACACCCAGGCTTGGCAAAAAGAAAACAGGTTCCTTCAATTTCGGTCCAAACCCAAAGAAAGGAAAGGTGCTAGCTATGCTGTTTTGTTCTTCGTTTTTGAAAAAGATTGCTGATATAAATAATATATCGGTGGTTTATATGTTTTTTTAGATATTTGACACTAGAAAACTTACGTCTGTTAAATATATTCATGAGTGAGCGAATGAATGAATGAATGAATGAATGAATGAAACAAGTCCACTCAATCTCTGATGTCCCTTATCTCTGTCCACACGTATAGCAACTGGACCACTTGCCTCATATCACTACACTCCGACCACCTGGCTTTCTCCTTGCTTAGCTCTTTTTGACCCAGGACCTTTGCACATGTTGTGGTTTCTACCAGGAATGCTCTCTCTCTCTCTCTGTGTGTTTCCTCCCCTGCAGAGTTTGAACTCATCCTTCAGGCCCTAGCTCTGGTACTGTTTCCCCCAGAGAAATTTTCTCCCCGACCTCTATGAATTTTCATCTTTCATCTCCTATCCCATCCTTTCCTTTCACTTTATGGCACTTATTGCAGTTAATACTTGGCTCAGTACTTGCTGTCCTCATGCATTTCAAGCAAGAAGAAGGCAGGCCCTGTGGTTCTTGTCCAGTTTTGTTCGAACCCCCAGAATATAGCAGTCTTGGCTCAAAATAGACTCACAGACGCTCAACAGATACAAATGAACACATGCATGACAGATGAGGAATGATGCTTTCAATATTAGGCTCTATCTGTATAATGCTTAGTCTCTTGGAAGCGGAAAGTACATACGCCATATTCTTGTTTTGCTTTTCTACGTATATAACATATTCATAAAATGTGTTCTACTATTATTGCCTAAAATAATTCTTGCCATCTAAATATGCTACTGGCAGTAGGGTGATTATTACATATACACCTAACACTTTTTCTGAGCTTCCTGGTAAGGTGAGCGGTTCCATGGCTGACCACTCAGGGAAAGAATATATTATATAATGTCGGCACAGAAAATGACATCGGCCTCATGTGTGGCTCCTCCCTGAATGTGTCCATATAGAGGTGCTCAATCTTTCCAAACGAACAGCATCATTTTCCACCATAACTGAGTTGCAATGTTCTTATTCATCCATCTGACAAGCGTCCACTGAGTATGTACTAGATATTACACACTTGGCATGACCATGGGCTACCAGAGAGGACAGGTAGTCTGTGTGTCTTCACAGATCTTACAAAGAACATGACCACCATTGAAATACAGCCCAGTACTTCCTGGATTGCACTCATTTTCACGTCGAAGGCATGGATAGCTCTGTAGGGAAAGGTCCCAGGGTATCGGAGGAATCTAGAATAAGCTCCGATCCCTCACCCAATAGGAATAGATTTAATAATACCATGACCTTGCCGATACTTCTCTTAGTCTAAAACTTCACTGTCTCCTAAACTTGGAGGTGACCTTATAGCGACATACGTCTATGAGCAGGAATGCTGATAATCTAGCAGGATTGAATAAATATCTATAGCATGATTGAATGAGTCATTAGAACATATCACTGAATTACCAAAGGTATCCTCCAGACGGAACCCAAAAAAATCTTAGCGGACATACTAGAGGTCATGGTTTCAGAGCTTCCTCAAGGAGATAGAAACTTCATGCTGGTGTTTATTTCCAGAACCTTACTTAATGCACTCTGGTTGACTCCTACAGAACATTTTTCAACACTGTATAGTTTCCAGTGTGAGCTTTAGAACACAACTCTTTAGTATCTTAAGGGGAAAGCTCTGCTACCTTTCCTCACTTCAGAGAGGCAGAGGGTTCGGTGAAAAAGGAAGCTGGACTTGCAGATGTGGCCGCCACCATTTCCTAACTAGTTAAGGCACTTTGCCTGTTACATCTTAACTTTCTTATCTTCAAAATCGTGCAAGGGCACAGCCCGTCGGCTTCATTGTTAGTTAGTTGTGGCAATTGGTTGGTACTTCTGTTGTTTCCTCCCGAACAAAGACTGGTGGGCTTTCTAATCCATCACTCCAGTTCAGAAAAGTGCCATTTTCCCCCTTGACCCAAATGCCTCCCAGTTGTCCGCTCCTGTCCAAACCCCAAACAAATCTCCAATAGTATGGTTCAGTGATAGGAAGACCTCCCTCGTCTGACATTCTGGTATTGATGTTAAGCTAAATGCTCGGGATAGCATGAAATGGCCAGTAAGCAATGAAAATTCTCCCCTGCCCCCCAAGACAACACAAGGGACTTTTCTATTATTCGAGGTACCAACTACAAAGGAGTAAAATACTAGATCCACAGACCGTGTTCTCCTTCAGACCGCATGTCTTTGCAATTGCCCTCCGTGGGGCAATCACAAAGGCAGGCTTTCATTTCCCCTTAAATACTGTGCATATAATAATGCCTTTCAAAATTCCACAGTTTGAATCTGTGATGCTCAAAAACCAGTAACTTTTGATAATTCAGGAGAGTTGGAGTTTAATAAGAGCGACTTTAAAGGATTTTGACTTTGAACGTAGCTCAGATGAGGCTGTAAGTTTGACGGTGGCCTCCCTTTATCCATTGCACTACCAGCGTCCCCCAAGGCTGCCAACTTAGACCAGCAACATTTACGGATATTGGTGAATCGTAACATTTTTGCCCTTCTAGCCATAGTAAGGTGAATTTTAAAAAGTGTGCTGTTTTCCCCTCATCAAAGAGGTGCACTTAAAATCATGTATAATATTTGCAGTCTACATGAGCAAAATAAGCAGTGCCAGAAATTTGTTTTGCCTACGAAACAAAAGAAAAAAAGAAGAGTGGTGTCATCAAGGAAGCTTTGACTTTGGCCGGGTTGACCGATTATAAATGTACTTGAAAATATTTCTTTCATTTCAAAATCACTGAAATGCATAGAAATACTGAACATCAGTTATTGAAATGAATATTTTCATCTACACAGTTCTCTGCTTATGTACAGATTAATATAATGTACATAATATTACGTTATCACTGTACTGTGATATATTAGCATCGTAAAAGGGTGAGAAAACCCTTTTAAATATATTTATAGTAATATATTATCATGATAAAAATGTGTAAAGAAAGAAAAGTATAAGGAAGATAATGAATTATCCTTTCTTCCTGTACCTGATGGTAACCACTAATACTAGCCTTTCTTGTACAGACTATAAAATAATGTTCCCTAATTTTTTCACTCTCACAATATTGGCCCTTGAGCATGTTTCATTCTAATTATTGGATAATATAGCATTACATGGATACATCATAATTTATTTCATTAATATCTTATAGTTTCATATGTTTGTTATTTGAGTTTATAAACTATTTTACAAAGAAAACTTTAAATTAATAGCTTCCATTTACATTTTAGTTTTTCCTTAGGATAGACTCCTAGGAATATAATTATGTGGCCAAAGAGTATGGAATTTTTTAAGGCTTTTGATTAATAATGCTAATTTGCTTTCAACAACAACAAAGTAATTGCAGGTATAAGAATAATTATTTCAGGGGGGAGAGACTGTATACAAAATATTCACAATATTTGAATCAATGGCCCTACTCTCCAGAGCATTGACTAATGAAGAAAGGGAAAATGGGAGGATTAAAAAGAAAGAAGGAAGGAAGCTGGAAGTATTTAAATTTCTTAAGCTTTTACATTAATCAACTCACTTTACAATGAATGGCTCTGTTCCAGAGGTACAGCATGTCTGCCTACCAGCTGAAACAGCCAATCAAATAGCACAGTCAAGATGACCTGTCTTAATGCTACTTGGTCACCCATTTTTAGTGAAAATATTTTGGGCAAATTCAAACCACTAAATCAGTGACTCTTGACCTTTTAATGATTAAGAATATGTGGAAGGCTATTGATTCTTCTAGAAAATCACACAGAATTTTGCATATATTATCAGGAACCCACAGATCCCTAAGATGGTCTTTCCATAGTTCCTTTAGGCATGTAGGACTCTTGATTAAGAAACCCTAAGAAAATCATTAGCTCACCTTCAAAATTGGAAATTAATGGTGGCAACCTTTAAATGCCACATCTGAATATCTTACCACTCTGCATTCACAGAGTCATCAAATGCTGTTACTGGGGAAAAAAAATTATAGAGACATTTAGTTAAGCGGATCTACACATTTTGAGGTACACAGATTCCTTTGAGGACTTGATAAAAGCAATGGACCTATTTTCCTAGGGAGAAATACTCACAGACGTAGAGCCACAATCTTGACAGAGAACTGCTGGATTTAACCAATGGGTTCAAGGATCTTCGGAATGCTCTCTTTGGAATCCAAAGAGTACAGACTGAGAGTCCTTCAATTCCAAGCCCACCACCACCTCAACTGTACAGGTGAGGAAAGTAACGCGTAGGAGTCGTTAAAAGATTTGTCCCTACTCATAAAAGGTGTCACTAGTGATGCCGGAACTGTAATCTATATTTTATAACTCCTGAATGGTACCATTTTAGACCTAACTTATACATCAGGAAACTGAAATCTAAAAATAAAAAGTTACTTACCCTAATCATGTAATCATTATGTGATAAACAGAGAACAAAAAAAGCGACTACATTTCTAGGTTCTCGGGCTTATAGGTCGCCCCCTTCTCCTCACCATAAAGACAATACATTTGTTTTTGGAAATATAAATTTTGGGACTAGACCAGTTAACTGTAGGTGGTCAAGTATTTAACGTGATTAAATAATGCATTTTTACTGCAATACTTTGTGGTTAACTATAGAAACTCCATGTTTAAGAGCTACCCAGGTATATTTGCATACCTCGGTAATTCACAGTATAGATGTTGGATTCTCAGTATGCCTGTCCAATTTGCATTGGCAAATATGAACAGACTTCTCAACGAGAACTTTCCATTCTGCACTTAAAAATTTGACACTTCCCGTTCTGAACTTGATAGCAATCATTGGTTTAATTTTTGAGTGTGTAATGTCTACACCTGGAAAAGTTCTAATTGAATACTTCTCTCCGTAACCCCCTCAGACCCAGTAATTTGAAAAATATAAAAGATAGAAAAATGCCCTGGTTTGGATGAGGTCTTTTACATATCCTCGTTTCCAATGTGGTAACACAGCAGTGAGATGCCATAAAATGGCCAGGAAGTCTACCATGTTGAAACCAATCTGTCAACAAATATGTAGACAAACAGATAGGTCCACAGACCAATATTGCCCATCTCCCGCTAGCTGGTTTCATCAATCCCTGCTCTGAGAATCATGGCAGGGGGTTTAAGCAGATGGTAGCTGGCCACTGGATGTTGATTCACTAAGAATAAATGAAAACTCAGAGCTATGTCTGGGCCGCCACAGTTGAGACTTGAGAAAGTTAAAGCATGAAGCCTGAAGTCATTCACCACTGAACCCGACTTCTTTTCCTTTTCTGCCAGATCTATTTAAGGGGTCAATTTTCTTAAACGGCCACTTTCCGTCACTCAGGCTATGAAAAATGTGACCGTCCATATACCAAAGATGACTTTTGTGTCCCTGTCAGAACTAACTTGAAATAGAATGGAGAGGTACTTCTCACGCCTGTCTCAATTCAGCTATGAGAGAAGAAAATTGGAGAAAAGGTTTAAGAATAAGGAATGACTCCTTAGTTCAGTTTAAAATCAGCTCATCTTACGAAACTGACACTAGTATTTTTCAGCCACTACACGCTTCTGTCTACAGAGATCCTTGGCACACACCAGCCAACCTTAAATTGACCCTAATGAAGGGGGCAGATCATCAGAACATTGATTAAGAGGAAAACACTATTTTGATCATTTCACGCTCAGCCCAATTGCGTGATCTTTTGCGAAACTTTTGTTGTATATAGAAAGGTGCAAAGGAAGCTATTCTTTCCTTTCCTTTCCCACAGGGAGGTATTTGCCGCAGTATGTCAGACATCTAGTTATCTGGGTTTAGGCAGACCATGGAATGGGCAAAATTAGGTGGTCAGATCATGTAAGGTTTTAAGTCTAGCAAAGTCATAATCCTGAATGAATTGTTTTCCTCATTGAGCTTAAGCTGAGCCATTTGTAAATGGAGACAGAGAGGTTTCTTTCTTTCATGCTTCCTTGTGAAGTTTCAATGACAAAACACAGGAACCATTAGTTTGGGGCTCGGTACACAGTAGGTAATAAACGATGGGCATTCTCAATAATAGAATGTGAATAAAGGTATGAGTTTTTTCCATTTTCCTATAAACTTCTGCTGTATGACAGCCTGAACGTGGGCCATCACTGAGATAACAGACTTAAATTCCAGGTGAAAGAGAGAATGTAGTTTCTTCCAAAAGATCTGAGACGCCATTATTATTTATACCCATCAGCCTCCACTTAATACTGCAAGTGGCCCAGTCAATGGGGAACTCTAGAAATCTATTTCAAGTGAGTTCTGAAATGGACACAAACAGCATCTTTGGTGGAGGGACACTCACAGCTTTCACAGCACACGTGACAGAGTTAGTTTGGAGTAATGAGAAGAAGATGTTATCTAGTTGCACTGTGACAAAAAAGAAATAAAATATTCCATTTATTTGATTTCTGAAAAAACAAAACAAAAAACCCACTTTTTTGTTTTCAGCTATAAACACCTAAAACGTAAGTAAGCATTAAAGTGTTTTCTACTAGGTAGCAGAATAATAGCCTAGGTTATTTCAAGCCAGCATTCAAGTACTGTGTTTCCCCAAAAATAAGACCAGGTCTTATATTAAGTTGTGCTCCAAAAGGCGCATTAGGGCTTATGTTCAGGGAATGTCCTCCTGAAAAATCATGCTAGGGCTTATTTTTCCGGTTTGGTCTTATTTTCGGGGAAACACAGTCATAGGTTGGTGCAAAAGTAATTGCGGTTTTTGCAATTATTTTTAACCTTTTAAACTGCAATTATTTTTGCACCAACCTAATATAATGATTCATTTGAGCAGAGTAACTTTCCATATAATTATGCTTAATACACATTTTTTAGTTGTTGAGATACTACTGCATGAACATGTGCATATTTCCAAATTCAAATAAAATGACTATAAAATATGATTCAAGCCATCTGCTTTCTCTCTTTTCTTAAAAAAAAAAAAGAATACATACATAAAATAAATTGGGGCATGGATTTGTAGAGGCCTATATACATTTTATTCAAAGAAAAATTTTAAATAGCCAGGTGACACCTGAAACAAGGGCTTTGTAAAACCTGGAAGAGGTCCGGAGTACCTTAGCATCCAGGCTCACCAGCCCTGAGGCTGGAAACCTTGGGTGATCCAGCTGGTTCCAGCGTGATTTTAGAGCTGGTCACCCAATTAGCTGAATTTCTCCATCTGCTGGTAAGGTTGCTGGTTTAGGCATCATGGGCCATCATGTACACGGCGCATATAAAGCAGAGACTAGAAACAATGATCTGAGTAAGTTGACAGAAAACTAATGGAAACCTTGCCCACGGAACCACCCCGTCTTAATTTATCAATTCACTGTATAAAGCCTGTTGAGAAGTTGAGTCCTATCGCAATTCAAAATTATGGACACCACTTCTACGCAAACAAGTACTTATGTCATCATCCATCATCCATCATCATCCCATCATCACCATCACCCTTATTACCTGTCTACCTCATGCCAGGAACTGTGTTAGGTCTTCCCATGTACTACACCAATTAGGTCTGCAAGCCAAGGTGTACATTAAGTATCCCCATTACAACTAAGAGGGACTGACAAGTGCTTCAGAAAGAGCCTTTGTGCTTGACATTCGGGAATAAGATGGAGATATGGCTATTCTCTCAATTCAAGTTCATCTGGCTTCATTTTGCCACTTGTTTCATAAGCATGTAGGGGGTGTTTTCGATATACCAGTCACAGCTTGGCCAAGTGGGAAAAGTCCCAGGTCTTATACCTATCTACTGTGACTGAGTTCAGACACGTCCCTGGTGTGCCTTCCCAAATTTCATCTCTCCCATTGAAGGACCTGGAAACTAGTACCTACTTTATAAGAGATATATAGTGGCTAAAACAGAGAGGGTATTCAAACAGCTTTGTTCTGATTTGACTTTTTTATATGACTGAAGATCAACAGTTCTCGCTAAAAAAAAAAAAAAAAAAAAAATTAGACATGGTTGTTGACTATCTTAAGAACTTTTACAGAAAACACTGCTAATTTTTACTCACCTGCTTAGAAACAATAGCCGGGCCCTCTAATGGCAACGAAGGAGCTTGTGGAAAAGTCAATCAACCCCGTGTCACTAGGGTGCCCCAGCTCGGAAGAGGTCAGAAGTCACTGCTGTAACGTGTCCCCTGGGTTAGAGCACAGTTCTGCCTCTCAGTGACCCACGCATTCCCGGGGGCCTGTTTACAACACACGAGGCCTGTCGGAGCTGCTTCCCTAGGCATCTTCCCCTTTCTGACAAATGGGGAGGGAGATCATCAAACTCATCTCCCCAGAGGGAAGAAGGGCAGTTATTGGTCTTTTGCCTTTTAAAGTGCAAAAAATGCATATTTGGATGTTTTGAGAATCTGTTTTTGCCAATTTGCACTTGGAAAGGCATAAATATATAAAAAGGGAATTTCCTTCCCTCTGAATAATTAGGAGAGAAAAATGTAGCTTTTGGTTAGGGCACATCTGCTTCAGTTTTTCAGTTGTGTATTTAAAGGGACAGGCTGTCAAAAGGAACCAGTGCTTTTTGCGCACCCGCTATATGCTGTATTCCTTATTTACTGTGAGATATACACACACACACACATATATACATATATATACATATATATGTATATATATGTATATATACACATATATGTGTATGTATATCTGCATATATACATATATACACACTGTATATATACATATACATATATATACACTTTACATACAATCCTATATAAAAGGTAGGATTGTACCTACCATGCAATGCAACATTTTTATTTACATTGCATTTGTAATCATTCTATTTGTAAATATAGGCGTTTGTCAGGCTAACTAAATAGTAATAGTTTGCAATTTATTTGTACTAAACAAGGATCTGATAGGGCTCATTCCTTATTTTAAAGATGAGAAAAGCAGGTTAAACGCTTTGCCTGATCAGCTGTAAATACCCAGTGGGAAACGTTCCCACCAGCACATTTTGGGTCCAAGTTCATCTTCCTTCTCACTGTGAAATACTTCCTTATCAGTGAGTGTCTAGCTTGTTAAAGTTTCTGTCTGTCTCCTTAATTCAGAAAACATGTTTGGTGCTACGGAAATTTGGTTGATTTACTGTCTGTGTTACTTGCACATGAATTCTGTATATTACAAGCAGGATTTGTGTGGATTACCGGACTCACTAGGACGTGTGAGTGAGTAATGGGATATTGAGTTCAGTGTGGGTTAAATGAACCAGCATAGAATCTGGTACTTCAGCACTGGATGGGGCTTAGGGAATAGAAAGGTCCAATTCATTCCACCTTTGGTTATTTCTGACTTCAAAGTTCTTTATGACCTTAAATATCCTAAAATGCAGTGTCTCATTCTCTTGTAGCAGAGCAAATGTTATCTAAAATTTCTTTGCTGAACCAGTGTCGAATCGTAGCACAGGGCCAGGTCCCAGGGACGGACTGAAGGATGAGGCCCAATGCTCCTCCTGTGTCCAGACCCTTCACTAGGTAAGCTTGCAGTCCCTCCCACACAAGGAGACTGGGCTAGACTGGGCTTCCCCGCACCTTTAACTTTGGGCTTGGCCACGTGACGCCCTTGCAAGTTAGCAGACTCCACACAAGCAGGGGATACAAGTGTGTCTGTGTCACTGAGTTTGCCAGCTTGCATTTTTGCCGTGCACCACAAGAAAAGCTTCCTCCATGGAGATTCTGCCCCTCTGACCTGGGCCCCAAGAAAGATGAAACATGAAGCAGATCAGAGCTTGAGCCATAGAGAGGCAGGAAGAGCAGCTCAGCGGGATCTGCTGCTTGAAACGGACGACCCCACCTGGTGCTCCGCAGAATTGCAGGCACCAGAGAATTCCCCCATGGTTTTGTGGTGGTTGTTTCCCTGAGAGGTGATTGATACAGCCTCTGAATATATTTTTGGATGGCAAAGTAGCACAGCAATAAAACGTATAGCCACAGTTGAGTCTAATGTTGATCAATCTAAGAATTTTTTAAAAATAACGATTTCCAGGATATCTATTTGCCACTGCTCCCCTGTACATATTAAACCCCATTTAAAATAAGCCTTAGAAAATATGACTCTTGGTTGAAGAGGTGGTCAGAAATAGCTGAGAGCCACTTTCCTCTGTTATTATATTGTTCAAGTACTGAAAAAAATTTCTCATTGGTTCATTAATTTATTCAGCAAGCTGCTAGTAACCGCTATGTGGCAGGTAGTGGGTTTTTCAGGGAGAGTAATCCAGGTGCCGAAGTGAGCTCACAGCTCAAAAGAGAGACAGAGATTCAAACAAACAATTGGCGTAAATGTGACAAGAGGTTAATATGGACGTGGGAACAGGGTAGAATTGGGAGATGGCTTTTAAACAACAATAGCTAAAATGGATTGTGTACTTACTACAAACCCAGTGCTGAAAATCTGCAAAGCTCCCTGAATTGAAACAGAAATAACCAACACTATTGCCATTTTACAGACAAGGAAATAAAGGTCTATGGAGGTTAAATGACTTGTATGGGTTAGGGAATGATAGTGGCTGTATTTGAACTTGCCCTGTTTGATTCCAGAACCTAAGCTCCTTACCAGTCTACCACAGCTGGACGTCAGGTTATACCTGAACCAATTCTTCAATGATAGATATTGAGGGCTGTTGGGGTGGTCCCTTCTGGATGCAGCTACTGGGCCAAACTCAGCATCCAAGGGTCTGTGGCTACTCTGGCTTGATTCACAGTGGTGTTGATAATTATAGGAGCCCGAAGCTCTCTGTTTATGAGGATCACGCTAAATGGTGTCAACTACCAACCTTGTCTCTCCTTCCTACTCACAGAGAATTCTGGCCCACCCACTTTCCAAATTCTCCTCTCACTTTTATCCTAGAAATCGCCAATGTCCATGGGAATGACGCAGTCGATATCCTGACTTATACCTCTTGACTTCAACACCAATAGCTGTCACCTCCATTCCACCAACACAGCGTGATGACCTTCATTTTGACTTTATCACTCTCAGGAACTGGGCTACCCATTAAACCGTCACTATCTTGTTATCTGAACACAAACTCAGGCCATTACTTCCCTTGCTTTCATTCTAGGCGGACATGTAAAGGACGTTTTTTCAATTCCTTGGCCCTTTTGACACCTGGTCTCCTTACCACACATGCTTCATACACCCAAGTCAGTGGGTCACTTATGGGCACCTCTGTCCCACTACAGAGGTGACTCTTAAATCCAACTAGCTTCCATACCACTCAGGTACCTGCAGATCTATACAGAGTCATCTCTCCCTTCTTTACAGTATTTATTCCAAGTTTTATCTATGTTATGCCCTGAATTGTGTCCTCTTAAAATTTATATGTGGAAGTCCTAACCTTCAGCACTTTTGAAGGCGCCTGTATTGTAAGATAGGACATTAAAGGGATAACTGAGTTAAAATAAGGACGTTTGATTAGGGTGGGCCCTAATCAAATCTGACCTGGTCCTTATAAGAAGAGGAGTTTGGACACAGACCCACCCCACGGGAAGATCCTGTGGGGACGCAGGAAGAGCATGTCCACCCACAAGCCAAGGAGAGAGGCCGCAGAAGACACCAACCCCGCCAACACCTTATCTGGGACCTCTGGCTCCAGAATTGGGAGACAATGCATTTCTGTTGTTGAAGCCACCCAGTCTGTGGGGCTTTGTTAGGGCAGCTCTAGAACATGTATACAGTCAGCCTCTTCAAATCTCCCTTTCCTTCTTGCCTTTCTTTTAACAAGTATTCTCACCTCTTCTTTTGGGAGAAAATGTGGATTTCAGACATGAACTCTTTAACGGCCTGTTGTGAAGTCCTACACGACCCATTTCCTTTCACTTTCCATCCCAAAGGGAGGGGAACTTCAACCTCTGCCCGAAGCTAATCTATTTTCACTTTGGAGCCACCTCTGTCTTTCGTCTTTTTGAAAACTCACTTCATCAATGATCTTTTCCCTAAACATTCTCCTCCTTGCTGAGTCTTTTCTTTTCAGCCTAAATCATGCTCATATGATGACAATACTTTTAAAATGATGTCAAGACCACCTTCTCTCACCTCCAGCTACTCTGAAGGAATACTGCCACATTCTCTTTACCTTCACAGTCAAACTACTTGGAAAAGAAGTCATCACATCCTCAGTCCTTCCACTCACGACCCACTGAGCCTAGCCACCCACGGCACCGCTATGCTGAAACTGCTCTGAGAAAGTGGCCCTAGACTGAGTGCACACACGGACCATTGTTCAATTCCCACCTTTTTTCACTGCTCTCTGGTTCTGGCTTCCATAATATGCCACCTGTTTTCTCCCCCGACTTCCTGACTGTTCTTTTGCCACCTTTGATTTCTCATCTTTCTCCTCTCTCTCTTTTTTTTTATCTGTGTACGTTCCTTTGCATTCTGTCTTTCTTCTTCTTTGTTTTTCTATTCCTCTACGAATGTCTATTTTATACTCTACCCATGTGACCATGATAAAGTTGCTTAACAGCTCTCTTTGACTTTGGATCATCTCAAACTAAGTTTCATTGAGTCGTTTTGAGGATTAAATGGGTTAAAATATGCACTTAGAAATTTCTGGAACATAATGAACATCAAGTAAGTTCTAAGTTCAATAATTGTCCAGCAATTCAAATCTATATTTAAAACCACTTAACTGTCCCCAGATGTCCCAGGAGTATCTCAAAATCTTACCCAAAGCGAGACTCATCATCTTACCACAACATCTTTCCCCCTAGCTGTTTTCTCTGAAAGATTTTTATCACTGTTTCCAGAGATGAAGCCAGAGCCTGGCTGTTGGCTGACACTCCCCCACCCTCTGCCTGACCCTCGCCATCTTCCCAAAGTTATCAAGTCTTATTTCTATGATCGAATTTCCATATTACCTGTCTCCTATCTTGCATACCCACCACTGGTGTAATGCAGGCCCCCATCTTTCATGTATGTTGTGGATGTTGAAGGAATGGGGATCTGGACGATGACAACTAATCTCCCTTGACTAGGTCTATTCTTCTCGTGCGCTATTCGCTTGCCACTCAGGGGATGCTTCTAAAACACAAACGCATTTCCGTCACTCTGCTTGCATCCCTTCAACAACTCTTCAACTTCAAGGTCATGTCCATACTTTCAGCAGAGTTTATAAGGACTCCTTGATTTAAACACTGTTCTCCATCTTTCAAGCTTAAACCCTCACCAATTAACACACTGTGCCCCATAACTCGGTCAAATTCAACTAGTTGCATCTGACAATTCAACTCATCTTTCAAATCCATTTCTCCACCTACAGTACAGGCTTTCATGGGCGGCTTTTAAGTACAGAATTCAAATAAAAATTTGTAAAATATGTACACCTGACACTAATATAATATTGTATGCCAACTGTAATTGAAAAATAAAAATTAAAAATGGGGTGAGAACTGGCTAATAAATAATAAAGTTCTAAGTATGTGAGATACAAATAAATTCAGGTAAAAGGAAAACCTACATCTATTAAAACTCTCATGAGGAGTTAAACAATATAATTATATAAAGCCAAAAGTCTTTCTGGCTTGTTGTATTCTTTTAATAATCCCCCCCCCCCATTTAACGGGGAACTTCTTTTGAAAATACGTCCTCTTTTTCCTCCTCTTTTTAGAGCTTGATTCACATTTACTTACTCCATTTGGCTATCCTTCTCCTGAAACTACTTGAAAATAATTTGAGTTTGGATATTGCAATAACGCATCCAATTTCACTCGTTAAAATCACACAAATAGATTGATTTAAAGAAATGAATATTACCATTGGGGTAACCTTGCTATTTTCCTCTGGGTGCATGTATGCATTTGCATTTTCTAAACTTTCAAATCTATACATTTATCACATTTGTAATAAGAAGAGTGAGACAATTACCAAGCAGTCAGCAACTTATACTATGTAATAGAATCTACATACATGTTCTCTTCGCATAAAACACTTAGAGTTAAGTGTTACTGGATGCAAATGTGGAGACACCTGCTAGTTAAATGGGTACCTTATACAGACCTCCTGGGGATTTGCTACATTCTTGCCAGATGTACCTGGTAGATTTTCCCTCCAACCCTCCATACCACAGCCATTGATGAAACACAGGGTACAATCAGCCATCTGACTTTGGAACTCTGTCAGTATCAGTGTTGATAGAATTATGTTTGAACTTAACTCTCTTTAACAAGATTTGAGGAATCTTCCCACATCTCAGTTGCATAATTGTAAGTTTTTTATTCTTGGCTTCAAGCACGCAGGCTTTCTCTGTCTTTTCTTTTCCCAAGCCGTTCCCTGGCTTTGTCCCCACACATCTCTCTATTTATCTCTATGAACGCTACTGCTTTGTTTACACTATAGGTGACAAGACACAAACCAGGATTTGGAAAGAGTGAGTGGCAGGGGACTGACTTTAAGTTGTCTTTTAGGAAATGTGCTGTAACTGCAACATTTGCATCTGGCATTTTGGAGCATGTAGCTCCCTCATCTTATGTTATGTGTGAATTCCAATTGGGTGATTCATCCTGACATGGGAGTTCTCTGCAAAAATGTGAGAGAATGAGGGGAGAAGTGTCTCATTCCTTCTGATGTTTCTAAGCAATCTTTATTTTTTTCCCATAGCTGGGAAAGAGATTTTCCGATGAGAAACGCTGCAGTTATGACATAACAATTCCATGTTTCACAACCCAACTCACTCTTCTTGTTGCTTCCCCCCCACCCCCATTTCTCACAATTCAAAGTAAATGGTGAGATTACTAGTACAATTAAGGCTCTGGAAAGAGGAAAACGGCCTATTATGGCCTTGATAACCCTTCATGGAGAAAAAGTCCCAACTCTGCCACAAATTCCAATTTTAGAGTTGGATTCAACAATAAGAGGGAACAGAAGAAACACAGGAAAGCAGATATGTGTTTTTAAATCATCCACGACCAGAAATGTTTATCTAGAAACATTCGACTCAAGAAAGATGTCGATCATCTCCTTCTTGCATCTATTCCAGTTTGGGCAGAATAGCCCTTATCTATTATCTAAATACTTTTACAACACTATTGTGGAAAGGTCTCCTTGGTCAAATGTACCGTAAGGTGGAGAGGAAGGCAACTGATTGCATTTTTTAACTGAAATAGTTTCCGTAGAACAATGCAAATTATATTTATATCATTGCTTGCAAAGATGAAGATAAATGGAATTGCCACCTCCACTGGGATTGGAATGGAAAGTTCCTTTGTTTAGTGGGCAATGGACGTATTTCATCATCCAGAGAAAGCAATGTACAAAAAGTACAATGAAAATCGCTAGAGCAAGTAATCTGCCCACAGGTTAAATATTTTGAGCTAAGTTACTAGCATTTGTATACAGTTTGATTTTAGGCAAATACATGAAAGTTATAGAACGGGCTGTCCTTAACTTATAGAGAGGCTATAATGGATAAAATATCATTAGAAAGTTTTCACGTCTAACATGTCCCCTCTCTATTCTTAATAGTGATATATATATATATGCATATATTTATATGACAAAGGAAATGGAGGAAGACATGGGATATGGATATATATATATATATCCTAATATATATATATATATATATATATATATATATATATATATATATCCATACCCCACGTCTTCCTCCATTTCCTTTGCCATTGATTTATAATTTTACCATTTTTATTTTTATATTAATAGTCTTCTACCTGTCTTTCTACTTGCAGTCAAACTTCTCCAGCTCTTTTTATAATCACCAAACCCCCTCCTATCCTTAAATTCAATAAATTAGTGAATTTTTTAAATTAAAAATTATAAAAATCCAATTTAAAAGTATCTAAACTAATAAAGGGAATTCACTGAGCCATGCAAATGGGGAATGTGAATGGTTGATACAGATATGGCTCTCAAGTTATCATTTAATAGGAGAAAATCAGGACTGTATAACAATTCATTTCTTCACCTTGATTAATTATTCTTGCTTTATTTCTCAGATAGAATCTCTGGGTGTGGTAACAAGACAGCTTCAAGAACTCTGGAGCAAAATTCCACTCTAATAAAGTACTCCATTAGGAAAATTAGGGGTCTTCCTTAATATACTTGGGGGGCGGGGAGTCCTTGGGAAAGATTATGGTTAATTCTGCTTGGGTTATGTTCTCTCCTTGAATAATGAAAGTGCAAGGGACTCTTCCAATTGTGAATCTGGGTTGAGAGCTCAGGACTCGATCCAATGTCCAGTACACAATAAAAATTAAACAGGCACATGATGGAATGAGAAAAAAGACAGCAAAAACAACTGACAATTAAAATGAAATGTTCCTGGTATTCCAGGTATTTCTATTATATTGCACACATTGTAAAACAACTATATTTACTGTGTTTTAAGAGATAAAAGGCATAATAGAAAATATAGGCAAAGAGCTGAAAATTATAAAAGGCACAAAATTAAAAATATGTTAGGTTAATAACACAATTTTTTGGTTTAGCAGGAGATTGGAAACAAATAAAAAGAGAATTCATGCACTGTTAGTTTAGAACATATGTAGAAATCAGAATAAAGAAATAAACACTTGAAAAATAGGAGAGAACATAATATTTAGAAGATATAGCAAAAACAGTTATAAATGTGTGAGTTAAAATACCAGAAAGAGAGAAGAGAGAAAATGAGTCAGAAAAGAATAGTTGAAGAAATAATAGACGAGAATTTCCAATACTCAGGAGAGAGAACATAGTCAAGTATGTTGGTATAATATTTATTATAATATTAGTATAATAGGGTACTATGTATAGGATAAATAGTATAGTATGTTCTCCATGCAGGAAAAAAAAAAGACTGCAGACTGCAGATGGAATTTCAGAAGCACAGAAAGAAACAAAAAGCAGCAAAATGATAAGTATGTAGGCAAATATAAACAATTATTGTATATTAAACAATAATAATAATGTCTTCTGGCTTTTAAAATATAAATTATGAAAACATACAAAAGCAGGGATATAAATGTTCGGAGATAGGAAAAATGAAGACAAAATATTCAAACTACCTTGCATTACCCTGAAAGAGGTCAATAGAATTAACATTTTACTTTTACAAATCAAGTAGTTATAGTGTGATATGTATGGCAACTATTAAAAAAAAAAGGTAAAATATATAATTTCCAAGCTCACAAAGAGAAAAGCTGGTTTAATAAAACAATCACTAATCAAAATAAAGACACAGGAGTAGAGAAAAAGGAACACATATTCATGAGTATTAGAAATTATAATAAATATAAATTGACTAAATTCTTTAATTAAAATACGAAGATTGTTGGACCAGTGAAAAAACTCAAAAGCAAATGCTATGCTGTGTACAGGAGACAACTAAAGAATAAGGATACAGAATTTTTAAAGCAAAAGAATGAAAAAAGATGCACCAGGCAAACACTAAAGAAAACTATAATGCTATATCAATAACAGACAAAGTAGACTTTATAGGAAAGTATGAATTGAGATAAAGAAGGATAATTCATAATAATGAAAGTGTCAGTCAATTAAATGGGATGCTATAACACTCTAAAGCAGGACTGTCAGAACCACAATGAAATAACCAAAATCATAGTAACTAAATTTAATACATTTTTCTTAGTAACTGACAACAAAAGAAGCCAACAACAACAACAAAAATCTGTAAAAATATAGTGTTTAAGTTACATTACTGAAAAATTTGCCAAAATTTGTTCATTTAGTACATCATAAAACAAGCCACAAAATCTTTTTAAAATTGCAATGATATAATTTCTGAACACAATGTTATTAAGCTAGGAGTCAATAACAAGGAAAATAAAGTTTTTTCCCTCCTGAGGTTTTAGTATGAGCCCGAGCGTCTTCTAATTAGTCTCGCTTATCCTAATTCTCACTGACTGAATTTCCTTTCATTTAAGAGAAACTTCCTCATAAGTCAAGAGTTTCTAGGGATTTGGTTAAGGCTCTAAGCTTTGTTTTATTTTTGTTGATTTGCATAACAGTGAGTATGAATATTATGGCTCTGGTCTAATTTTGTTCTAAACTAGACCAAACCTTCTCAGTCATTTCTCTTCACGTTAGTATGTTGAATATCTAATATGTACTTAGAATTATGCTAAGAACTTGGAGATACAGGATGAATTAAATAATTGCCCTGCTCTAAAAGAGTTCGTAAGCATGAGAGATACTCAAATATAAAAATCACGATCATTAATTCTTCGCTTTTCACACTCACTTATTTAATGCTAGGAGCATTTAGAGACACAAAAGGCCTTAAACTTCTCTGCAAATATTCACTTACAAGGACATCCAAAAACAAAGTATACTTTTTTGGTGTTATCAGCGCACATTCAACTCAAGATAAAAACAGAATTTATTAATTGGAAAATTTATGATTTTTAAAGTAATCCATTATTCAAAAAATTATATATTTTCTGTTAGATTTGTTTTAAAATTCATTGAGTTTAAATTGATAATTCTTTGCACTGGTTATGTGTAGGTTGCCAATAAGGTAATTTTGGTCGTATTACTATTTTCTTAACCAACAAGCATTTTAAATTTCCTTTCATTATTTTATAAACAGATTTTAATTTTTACATACAGATATTCTTCCTTCATCAGAAACAAGAAAATGAAACCGGTCATATTTGCTATGACCTGATCCCTGACTGAAATATACATCTTTATTGTATAATAAATATACACACCTCATGGGCTGAAATAGGACTCACCACAACTCAGTTTTGCCTAATATTGATTTAACTGTACCCAAAGCTTAACCCAACAATCTCAATGCTTTATTCAACCGAAGGCAAACTTCTATAAGATCTAATTCAATCATATATCCATACCCCAGGCACTCAGCCATATTCAGGTCTGGATCATGCAGTACATAGGTTGCCAGAAAACCACTGCTATAAAGAAGGAACAGAAGAGAGGAAATGTGATAAACTGAACCCACAACTTCATTTCCCTATATGGAGGGTGAGCAAACCCTCTGGTTTGCCCAGGAGATTCCACTGACACACATAATGTTTTCATGTACTTATTAATATCGTCCTCTTTTACTCTTAAAGATGATATGTTGGTTAGGACAAAGAATTATCTGATAGGTTTAGACTTTCATTATATGGTGTAAATTAACATTTGTATACTAAACTCCTGGTTTCTCTTGGCTATGATTTTTACTTTTGGGCCATAAAAGGAGATTGTGTCTAAGATTTCAGTTCAAGAAATGCCTAGAAGTATGGGTAGACAGGTTAAAATTTAGAAGATCAGCAACTATGTGTATACTCACATTATCCCAAAATATCGACACGTAAATTGAGATAAGAAACCACTTATCCAGTTCTTCACAAACATTTAGAACTTACGATCAGTAAGATAAAGCACTGGGACCCTATGTAGTACTTATCACCAATGTTCTGGATTTCGGGGGGGTCCATGTTGACTTCCTAAGATATTATGTCCAAGCTTCTTTATCGAGGATGTCCCCAATTTTAAAGCAACTCTCATTTGAATAGAGAGAACAATCATGCTATCCAGAGAAATGGGGACTGGAGGTGGAGCTTTCAAGGGAAGGATATGCCACTTTTAGGATCAAATATAATTTCAGCCTGTTTGCTATTATTCTTCAATTTCAACATAGCCTGACGTAACAATGGAAGATTTAATATTAGCTACTCACATGAACTAATCAACGTTAGCACATGTTAAGCACACAGAGAAGGAGAAAGAATCTAGATACGATGTCTTCTAAGAAGATCTTCCTTAGAAAATTGTTTTGCAAACTTTGAAAGAAGTTGTTGGCAGCTTTTGTAATGGGCATTGAATGTGGAAATCTCAGAGAACACATCTCACATCTGCGAGGCTCTGACCATTGCTATCCGTAAAGACCTGAGTTAAGATAATTATGAAACTCACAGTGAAAACTTCGTCTTCCTGGCCACAGAACTGTACACTTTCCACTCTGCTTTCATTTCCTTGCTGAAATGCACAGAGGAGCCAAGAGAACCAAATATGCAAATTGGAACCAAACATAAACAAGGATTCCATCCTGTGGTACAATCCTCAGGGGAATGAACACACTGGAAAGAAAAGAAGTTTATGAACTCCATGTTCAGCGGAAGCAGGCTACAAAAGAGTTTAGCTGTCCTTCTAGAAAACAAAAATTAATTTGCTTTGGCCAAATTAAAATTAATTAAAATTATGCAATGTTGCCCTTGTGTTAATTTTAACGGTGAGGTTGTTGTGATTTAAGGCTACAATTAGTTCTACTGTTTGAAAGAGAAGCTCTGTAATCGAGACAGGACATTTTAATAATCCTGGTTATAAACATTTAATACATCATCTTTAGGGACTCACAAACACATTGTAATTAACTTTTACAACTGAAATAAATCAGATTGCATTAGCATATTGCAAAGGAAAAAATCATTTGCATGATTGAAAACAGCTTCAGAAAATTATGTATAACAGGCTTTGTGCAAACACCAGCACAACTTCTACCATGCTTTGTGTATGGGCGTTATTTTTAACAAGTACAGTTTCTTCAGCTAATTATAACTTTGACCATAAAAGGACCCATCCTAGTTCTGAAGAAGTGGCAAAAGTCTGTGTGGTCAGTAGGATTATATCCAACTATTATTGTAAACTAGCTGGTGAATAGTCGAAGGAAAGTATACTGCGTATTTGCAGCTACTTCTATGCTATGAGAAGGGATTTCAATGAGGAGAAAAGAATTTTTATGTATGCATTCTTCATGTCTAGTGCTCAAATTATGAGCAGGAAGAAGGATATGAGGTCCCGTACCCACTTTGCTTCAGAGCACACCAACCCCCTCTTGCGTGGCTGAGCTGTGATTGATAAAATGGCAGTCGGCATGTTCACTTTGGAACTGAGGAAATGAAATAAGTTCTTATTGAATATTGGCTATTATTTTTACCAAAGAGATTTCAGGTCAACTGAACCAGTTGGATACAATATTGCTCCTTTAGCTCTGGCCATTTTGTCTACTGAGTGCCCACCAATGCCTGGATAGTGGTGAAAAGTACAGATTCTGTAGTCGTATTTCTTGGGCCTGAGTTCTACTTTTACTGCTTAGTTATCATGTGACATTGGGTTCTGTGCCTCAGTTTCAACATCTATAAAATAAGGATCATAAAAGATGTGTTAACAGTGCTATTGTGGAGATCAAATAAGATCACGCATGCTATTTATCTTAAGACTGATGTGTGGAACATAGTAAGCGCTCAATAAATGCAATGATGATGACTGTAATTATTATGTCTGAGGGCTCCCCTTAGGTCAATGCCTAAGAGAAAAAACGAATCAGTTCATTATTATGAGACCTAGTGACTTTCCTGTATAGAATTTACTCAGAGCTTTTTCCAAATAAACTACATGGCTTCCAGCTTTCCATCCATTTATTCAATTAATAGTGTCCCTCTACTATGTGCAAACTATAATCAGATTTGCAAGGCAGGACGTGTATGAGATTTGGCACTAAAGCCAGAGCAGAGAAAGGAAAATCTGGAATCATTCAATGGATTTGGAAGCCACTAACTTATGAAATTGGAGGGGCAGATCCAAATTCAGATTCTAGGTGTCCCCAGGAAAAGCAACTACAGCCCCACCTACTATCCACCCCCCACCCCCAAAAAAGATACCATAAACAAGGAAATATTCCTAATTAGTGCAGGACAAAAGTCAGCATGTATGGCTTAAACTTTGGTCAAAACTAAAGAAGCAGGGTGAGGCATGTGGGTGAGGATTCTTTTCCCAGGACAATTCTGAAAACCGTCCTTTCTGCATCATAGATCAGGTTAATGATTAACCCCTAAATGACATGACAGCATTTGGGGAGGGGTTGGGTCCTGGGTGGAGATGACCGAAAGGCAGGTTAAAGCTCCTCATTAAGAAACCAAATGAGACAGAGACAACTGACTGTCTGTTAGGCGGAGTTTTACACAAGCGAGGAAAGTAGCTTCCCCTCAAATAACTCTGTTTCAATTTCCATTTAATCCGGATTTTAGAAACGGATGATGAGTGAACTGCAAACACAATTCACTCTTCAAAGTTCTTCCTCATTTGAAGGAAGAAGAGGGTTCCCATATTCTGCCTCATACTAGGGAGGGGACGTCGTCGGACCCCTCTCACAGGAAACTTCTCATTTCTCCTGAGGCCATAGTTTATTGACTTAAAAGAGCAGTAGCTTAATTAACAGAAGAAATGAAGCCTATTGCATAATTAACTAGACATTTACCTAAAATCAATAACCTAATTGCCACACCTACATAGGGGATAATGTTCATCTTATTGAAAACAATTCATTTATATCTACAGGTTAACAAGGCGATTAGTGGTTCATTTAAGAGACTAACCCGATCTGTAAAGTGATACTTTATTGAACAATCAATTAATCTTTGTAGTATTGCAAATATAAACAAGCAATGAAGAGCCACACTGAGTCTGTGTTCTTATGAAGGGTCCCATTTAGTGGAATGCCACCCTGAGTTCTCTCTCAGTCAGCACTCAGATATGTAGCCAGTGAATAAGATTTTATTTTAACCCCATTCCTTTGGGCATGTTGCTTTCACGGAGTGCCAATAACATGCAAAACATTTGTAAATACCTAACGCATCCATTTAGACCCGTATCCTGTCTTCACAATGGGTTCCTAATCTAATTGTGTTTCCTTTTACTGCTACACATCAAATTGGACCAAATGGTTTTGATACACCCAGCTATATATATACACTCTGGGCTTTTAATCTAACAGTATGAACAATGGTTTCATATCTAGGCGAATGAATTATTACATTTATCTAAGAATATGGGTCAATGTCCAAAAGCTTTAAGGTTTGGTTGAATTCAGTCTCCCACAGTCTGCACGCTTGTCCAAGGTTGACTAATCTTTTCACCCTGTACCATTGGATCTGAGGCTTCCCAAGGCTTAAGGCCCTTGCTAGTTTATGACTATCCTCAAAGCATTTAATTTCTTGAAATATTGTCATAGCTTAGTATGAATTTCCTTGCCTCTACCTTCATACTTAACTACTCATATCATTTAGATTCTAACATTTACACCAAAATATTTCAATTGACTAGAAACGTAAACACCATAATGATTATAGTATCAGCCAGTGTCTAGGCAGGAGAAACAATTTAAGTATCCATAACATTTTCTAAGACTTGGACTCTAAATGTCTTTATAACCTTCATAAGATGGCAAAGTATATACTGAAAGGCCAGTGGGGAGTGTAATTATGAAAAACAATGTGCCAAGCTGAGTAAATAAAAAGAAGTTTCCAGGTTTTAGATTAGAGGTACTTAACTTGGGGTTCTAGCACAGCTGTTCTTCATGTGGGTGACAGGGCAACAGGTCTATGCCATTGGATGGACAAAAGTTGCATCTTTCTTTTCACTAATTTCTAACTGAAATGGACTTCCCCTTTCATTAGGAACATGGATAACATCAAAAAAGTGTCCTTAATAGCTACGATTGCTCACCAAGAGGTATCACATGTATGTTCGTATCACATCACATAAGTGACAGGTGTCTCACAAAATCAGGTATATGCTCAACTCGTCTTTGGCATGATGGGAGGTATGAGGACTTTTTGTTTACTACGTGAACATAAGCAACACATATATTGTGGTATCATGAGTTTGTTTGTTTTAACATTTTAATGCTTGGGTTTTAACATGCATGTTATGTTGCTCATGTAAACATCCTTTTTTCTGAGACGGGTTTCTAGGCTTCGTCAGGCTTCCAAAGAGGAATGCATGGGCAGATCTGCTTGGAAAGAACCCTGCCTCAAGGCTACGTGAGAAAAGTGGGGCCACCCCCCCACCCCCACACCCGAATTGCTGAGGGATCACAGACCCATTCCTCAGTGGGGGCTCCAACTCAGACCCTTCTCATCGAAGCAGTATTACCAACCATTAAGACAACTCTTACCAACTGATGGCTCCTCTAAGTGTTCCATGCTTATGGGAATGCCCTGAGTTAACTGTCTACAAATAATGATTATAACAATAGCCATCACTTCTTGAGCCCCATGTGTCCCATACGTCACCTCACCAGACTCATCACAATCTCAAGAGGAGAGTGTTACCATTTAATAGATGCAAAAAGGAGCTGAAAAGGTGACAGAGCCGGTTTTAGTCGGTTGATGCAAAAGTAATTGAGGCTTAAAAGGTTAAAAATAGTTGCAAAAACCGCAATGACTTTTACATCAACCTAATACAGAATCTCTGCTTCTTCCTTTATACGAATACCTATGACTATTTTTGGTTTTCTTTTTTTTTTGAGCAAAATAATAAGGTCACATACATTTATGGACCCCTGTTGTAGCCAACAGATACTGACATCAGCTAAACGTTTGATCACTGTTACAACAGGTGGCATTTCACATTCAAGCCTCCATGTGGCTTTGTATGGTAATTATCTGATGCTGTGTTATTGCTGCTGTTCAAAACAAATACAGAAGATGAAAAGGGAAAGCCTTTTAAGGGCGCTAGATTAAGAGTGAATATTCCAGATAGGGTTGTTTCACGTACTGCTACCCCAGCCAGTGTCAAAAATGTCACCATGTCAGGAGTCCTTTTTTTTAGGTAGAGCTTTTAGGTACCCAGGTATCATAAGAGTGAATAAGACCATCCCTCCCTTCAGGGGGCTCGTAGAGGAGTGTAGGGAAGAAACTGCTATAAACACTGCTACCTAACCAGAAATAAAAGACAAAATGATGACAGAGCTGACATTTGAGGGGTGCGACACGCCAATTGCTTTTCTAAGCGATTTACATGTATTGTACCATTTAATTCCCAAATGAACTGCAAGAGATAAGAAACACTACCATTATTTTCCCCTTTGTACAAATGAGGAAACAAAGGCAAAGAGAGGTTAAGGTAGGGGCCCAAAGACACACAGCACATAGAGGCAGAGCTGGGATTCTGACCAGAGGACACGCTCCAAACCTCCGCCCCTCGTAATAAGCCAAATGCTCTGAGTGCTGTGGCATCAATGAAGAAAGAAGGACAGATTCGGATTGAAAAGTACAGGACACTTTCCCAAGTGATATGCCTCTGAACACTTATTTGACTTATGTGTTCAGTCGTTTTTCCCCGAGTCTCTCTCACCCTAGCTGCTTCTGAGTGCATTTTAACCTGGCCTCGTCTGACCTGGGGAAGCAAGTTGCTCACTAGGAGACTCAAAGGGCCATTTTTCATTTTCCATCGAAAAAGTGGTCACAATGATTTTAAATGACGCGAGTATCATGCAGGAGGGAAAATCCCAAAGAGTTTGGAAGGAATTTAAATATGTTCATCATGGGACCCCCTCCCACATTCCATACCTATTGATTGAGAGAATTTCTGAAAATTTTAGAGATGCGTTTGGAATAAGGAGAGAGCATTGCATGACTTCCCCCCTCCCCGCCCCACATTTTCAGGATTCCAATCTTGTATTATGCTTGGAAGTGAGAGAACACTTCAGTTCAAAATAATGCTGTCTTACTGATGTCCAATAAGAGATTTTTTTTTGTGTGTGAAGTCATTTCCCTACTAACCAGAGAGGGCTTTTTTTATATTATCATTTTTTTAAATATATTTTATGCTCATCATTTAAAACAAGTAATTTTGACCACTGGCGTCCCTGTTTAATATGAATATTCTTCATTTTTTCAGTAGGTTTCTGAAGTCATCTGTTTGGACTATATCGCTGCCATTATTCAATTGATGGTTTTTCTCATTATAAAAAATACACTCCTTAGAATGCCTTATTAATGGTAAAAGGCTCGTTTTCTAACTTGGAGTTGGTTAACAGCTCGGATGGGCCCTGTTGGTCTCTCTGTTCAGGATATACGTCAGACTAAGAACTATCGCAATCTAGTTTAAGTGTTGAAATATACTAAATAGAAACGTAGCTGTAGACCTAAGTGGAATGGGATGCCCTCCAGCTTCTCAGGGAGAAGTTCATAAAGGAGAAGCCAGGTAAGGATTGGCACTATTGGCAGAAGATGCCAAGTCAGGCCAGAACAGATGCCAGATTCGCAGCAAGTCTGACATTAGAAGAATTGATGAGAAGACAGACAAGAGAAACTACAATTTATAGGTGAGTGGTTGTGGGGGCAGAGCCCCAGAGAGTAGTTTCCAGGCTCTCGGCCTCACATAGACAGGTGCTGGCTCAGGTAGTAAATGGCCAATTGTGATTGCATGGCCATCAGCTGTGGCTAGTTGGCCGTCAGCTGTAACCAGTGAGCCATTGGCCACAATATAACTGCTGTGGCTACGCCAGAGAGAGAGAGAGAGAGAAGAAAGATGGCGGTTTGAGGGAAGAGAGAAAGAATGGGGGCTAGCAAGAAGACGGCGGCTGGGCTGGCAAACGTGGATGGCGGTTTGCGGACAGTGTGAATCCAGCCTCCAGTGAGAGTATAGTGCCGCCAGAGAGAATATAGTGGTATGACTCCCCTATCTATGGCTCCTTGTGTGTTCCTTTTTGGCCTCACCATATCCTGCGTTCTTGTGTGGGGAGCGGGAGCAGAGACCCCGCTGGGTCCCCCGCACGACAAATGGCGCAGCGAGCAGGGTACGGTGCCGGCCAAAGCTCTCCGAAGGACGGTGGAGCAGTTTGTGCGTATGAACACCCAGTCTGAGGAAGACCAGGAGGAGCAGCTGCCGGAGAGCTGGACCGCCGTGGAGGGGTGGGAGGACATGGATGGTTCTCCCACCAGCACAGGAAAAGCCATGCAGCTGCTGGAGAGATGGAGCCCCGTGGAGAGGTGGAAAGATGTGGACGGTTCCCCAACCAGCACAGGCCGGAGAAAGCGAAGGTCGTTGCAGCCCTGTGGGCCGGGAGGTTCCTGCTCGGGCAGCCCGGATGCAGTATTACCAACCATTAAGACAACTCTTACCAACTGATGGCTCCTCTAAGTGTTCCATGCTTATGGGAATGCCCTGAGTTAACTGTCTACAAATAATGATTATAACAATAGCCATCACTTCTTGAGCCCCATGTGTCCCATACGTCACCTCACCAGACTCATCACAATCTCAAGAGGAGAGTGTTACCATTTAATAGATGCAAAAGGAGCTGAAAAGGTGACAGAGCGGTTTTAGTCGGTTGATGCAAAAGTAATTGAGGCTTAAAAGGTTAAAAATAGTTGCAAAAACCGCAATGACTTTTACATCAACCTAATACAGAATCTCTGCTTCTTCCTTTATACGAATACCTATGACTATTTCTGGTTTTCTTTTTTTTTTTGAGCAAAATAATAAGGTCACATACATTTATGGACCCCTGTTGTAGCCAACAGATACTGACATCAGCTAAACGTTTGATCACTGTTACAACAGGTGGCATTTCACATTCAAGCCTCCATGTGGCTTTGTATGGTAATTATCTGATGCTGTGTTATTGCTGCTGTTCAAAACAAATACAGAAGATGAAAAGGGAAAGCCTTTTAAGGGCGCTAGATTAAGAGTGAATATTCCAGGTAGGGTTGTTTCACGTACTGCTACCCCAGCCAGTGTCAAAAATGTCACCATGTCACGAGTCCTTTTTTTAGGTAGAGCTTTTAGGTACCCAGGTATCATAAGAGTGAATAAGACCATCCCTCCCTTCAGGGGGCTCGTAGAGGAGTGTAGGGAAGAAACTGCTATAAACACTGCTACCTAACCAGAAATAAAAGACAAAATGATGACATTTGAGTGGTGCGACACGCCAATTGCTTTTCTAAGCGATTTACATGTATTGTACCATTTAATTCCCAAATGAACTGCAAGAGATAAGAAGCACTACCATTATTTTCCCCTTTGTACAAATGAGGAAACAAAGGCAAAGAGAGGTTAAGGTAGGGGCCCAAAGACACACAGCACATAGAGGCAGAGCTGGGATTCTGACCAGAGGACACGCTCCAAACCTCCGCCCCTCGTAATAAGCCAAATGCTCTGAGTGCTGTGGCATCAATGAAGAAAGAAGGACAGATTCGGATTGAAAAGTACAGGACACTTTCCCAAGTGATATGCCTCTGAACACTTATTTGACTTATGTGTTCAGTTGTTATTCCCCGAGTCTCTCTCACCCTAGCTGCTTCTGAGTGCATTTTAACCTGGCCTCGTCTGACCTGGGGAAGCAAGTTGCTCACTAGGAGACTCAAAGGGCCATGGAAATGATCATTTTCCATCGAAAAAGTGGTCACAATGATTTTAAATGACGCGAGTATCATGCAAGAGGGAAAATCCCAAAGAGTTTGGAAGGAATTTAAATATGTTCATCATGGGACCCCCTCCCACATTCCATACCTATTGATTGAGAGAATTTCTGAAAATTTTAGAGATGCGTTTGGAATAAGGAGAGAGCATTGCATGACTTCCCCCCTCCCCGCCCCACATTTTCAGGATTCCAATCTTGTATTATGCTTGGAAGTGAGAGAACACTTCAGTTCAAAATAATGCTGTCTTACTGATGTCCAATAAGAGATTTTTTTTTGTGTGTGAAGTCATTTCCCTACTAACCAGAGAGGGCTTTTTTTATATTATCATTTTTTTAAATATATTTTATGCTCATCATTTAAAACAAGTAATTTTGACCACTGGCGTCCCTGTTTAATATGAATATTCTTCATTTTTTCAGTAGGTTTCTGAAGTCATCTGTTTGGACTATATCGCTGCCATTATTCAATTGATGGTTTTTCTCATTATAAAAAATACACTCCTTAGAATGCCTTATTAATGGTAAAAGGCTCGTTTTCTAACTTGGAGTTGGTTAACAGCTCGGATGGGCCCTGTTGGTCTCTCTGTTCAGGATATACGTCAGACTAAGAACTATCGCAATCTAGTTTAAGTGTTGAAATATACTAAATAGAAACGTAGCTGTAGACCTAAGTGGAATGGGATGCCCTCCAGCTTCTCAGGGATAAGTTCATAAAGGAGAAGCCAGGTAAGGATTGGCACTATTGGCAGAAGATGCCAAGTCAGGCCAGAACAGATGCCAGATTCGCAGCAAGTCTGACATTAGAAGAATTGATGAGAAGACAGACAAGAGAAACTACAATTTATAGGTGAGTGGTCCAACCAAACTTGTGTAGACAAAATTTTGGAAGAATGAAGGCTCTATTCAAAAGCCACAAGCCAGCCCATGAGAACGTCCCCCCTTAATGAATATCAACATATTGGTATTAAAAACTCCAAGTCATTTCTAGTTTCTTTCCATTTGAATTGTCCTTAACTTGTGAGGGCTCACCACATCTGTGTTGGAAATAAACACTGCAATTTCCTTTGACTCCATGAAAGTGGGCAAAAGGTGGGCTCTGATGTCAGGTGGCTGGAATGGGAAGGTTCCAGGTGAGGGGAAGTCCACTCAGGTAGACCTTATTGCTTTTTTATCATTACACGGGGGAGGACTAGTTACCACTGATATTTCTTTTAAAATAGAAAGTTCACGTCACCTCTCCAACTTGCCTTGGGTCATTTCTAATAGTTTGCCCATTATCAATTTTTTCTGGTTTTCCCTTTTCCAGAAGACGGTTGTCTTTCTCTCTTTAACCCTTTCTAGGTTTAGCGTCCTCTTCCCTGGGCCTCACTTTGATTTCATTGGACTTCGACCAGCCATACACAAACATCCCGGCTAATCTTTCCAAATTAGCACAGCACCAGCTCTGGAAGCTCTCATTAGATGTGCAGCTGAGATTTATCAGATCTCATTTGCCTAATATGGAGCCTAACTTTGGGCACCTGGCCCTTGCAGTAGGGGGTAAGGGAGAATAGGAATGGGTCTTTTGTCACTGCTATGCAGACTCACTAATTTGCTCCGCCTAATAAAATTACAAATGAATACAGCTTTATTCACATTGCTTTTATAGGTTATAATAACCTTGGTACCCCATAACCTCCTGCTAGCTGAATTAATCAGATCATATTAATATTTCGTCTTACTTTCTTTTAACTGGTTCTTCTCTTAATTAAAGGGGCCAAAGACGTAAACAGGGTAGGTGACTAGAAACATGGCGTCAGGTTATAAACAAGGCTCATTAAAAAGATGGATGTGCAGGCCGACTGCAAAAATTGCTTACTTCGCAAGTGTACATTTTGTAATTTCCTGACGACTAAAAGAACTCATGCCAGATCCCACCCCCTCCCTTTTTCCACATGTATAAAAGATGATAATTTTTGAATGCTGGGGTGGGAATGGCAAAACCGAGGAAACTATTCATCAACTAGAATAAGGTCTTTCACATTATAAGACTCTGGTCTCCTTTTCCCACAAGCCTCTAACTGTAAAATATAGTCGAAAGTGGAGGAAAGGAAAAAATAAAAATACATAAAAAAAAAAACAAGCAAAAAAAACAAACAAACAGGAAATGATTGGAAAAGAAAAAAAGACGGGGGAACTTTTAAGAGAGAACATTAAACATATTAAAGTACAGTTACCACTGAAAAAGAAAATGAGGGCTTTCTTAAAAGACTAATCAATCTTCTGAACTTGCAGGTGTTCAAGGATATGCACACGGGTTTGCTTGTACACGGAGGGCAATGGTGAACGTAATCTTTATGCATGAGAACAATAATTGTGAAAGCGGGCAGTCACAGTGTCAGGCTTACATGAAGTTATAACTACAGTAGAGCTGGAAACAGTATCACTTAGGAAATTTAATTCATTGTTGGAAATACTCCGTATCCACTTGTACATTGAAACGGCTGTCCAGAAAATAATAATGATCAATAAATGGTTCAGACAGATGGAATAGATATTTGTAGTAGACATGTACTGTATAAAATATGTGTTTTATATAGTACATGTATATAATCAATGTTTCTATTTACCATACATGTGTTGACTAGCGTAAGAGATGCTAATTCAGTTCTGATCCTCGTTTTGGAAACTTTGGCTCACATTCACTTAACCAAGCAAGATGACGCCTGCATTTTTATCCTCACAGCAATTACTGGCAAAGCCCAAGCCCCCTGATTTCCTGTCCTTCCATCTCCGTGTTCAACGAGAGAGAAAGTCATTCTGACAGGATGACGCACAGCACGGCCAGGCAGGACCTCGCTCCTTCATGAATAAATTAGAGATGAAAGTTTAACTGATCCCCTTGCATTTTTATGGAGGGACCTCACCCTAATTTACCTAAATGCTTTGAGTAGAAGGAAAGAAAATGTAAGAGCCTAAGGTGGAAAGGTTAAAAACCGAGTTTAAATGGAGGCTTTTCTTTCTTTCTTTCTTTTTTTTTTTTTGACACACAACACATGGATGCCTGCAACTGTACTGATGGTTTCTTTCTCAAACATTTAAGGGGAAAACCAAAGAGAGGAAGACATTATTCCCCCGGCCACTCTTGCTTTTTATATGAACTGCTGCAGGTGTGACCAATAATTCTTACTTCAAGAAATTCCATACAGATAAGAGATTATATATACATACATACATACATATATATATATATATATATATATATATATATATATATATAAAATGGGAGTGGAGACTGAACAATCTATATTTATTGTTTTTCTCAATGGATCTCAAACTCTGTGGAAATGACTTTTTAATTTTTTTTCTTAAAGCATTTCTAGGATAAGCTTCAGTGAGTGACCTATTTCAGTATGTTCTGTACCAATGCATTTTTAGTACCAGGCAGACGTGCCATGAGATGGGGTGTGTGGTGGAGATATTAGGTTTTCCCATATAGGCTCAGACCAGGGGGCTAATGGTTTTGGAATCCCGCCTCTGGCAGTGGCTATTACCTGATGCTTCAGAAGCCAGGAATTAATTTGCATGACCCCAGCCCTTCAGACGGCCCCTGTGGAAAAAATAGGCAATTGGCAGGCAGGATCATTTCATGGATGTGTTTCATGGATGTCATTCCTGGAAATCTTTGGCTTCAGCTGTGTGCCTGGTAAATTCACCTGCAAAGCGCAGTATGAGATGTTCCCAATTGCAAATTGCTCGTTTTTATAGGGAGACACGGGCTCTGTGTTCTCTCCTAGTCGTCGTTGCCTTTGGCTATTGAGAAGGTTGCTAAATACCGCGTCCCAATAACCTTGGGTTTGAACGCACAAAGTCGTCGGGCGTGTCAGCCAGGATAAAGAAGAACACTTTTAAAGAAGGGTCAATACAGGAAATTAAATCATGTCCATCCACTGTTCCTCCTTTTCTTTCTTTTTTGAAATGAGAGTTTAATAGTCGTAAAACAGCAGAGGGAAAAAGTAAATGAAAAAATAGGCGCAAGTCTATTCGTTTTCTGATTCCACTATTCCTTTCAAATTTGAGCAAAATAGTCTCGAGGTTGTAAATATGTGTTTCATGTTTTAAATTCAGCTTTCCTAGTAGAAAATCAGTTTGACATCTCACTGCACTTTGTCCTAATAAGGAAAACTCAAATTTAGTGCGGGGTCCACCCCATAAACATGTTTATAGGAAGCCTTTTAATTTTACTTAAGTTTTTCATTATTGTCATATTCACTGCAAAAATAAATAAACCTCAAGGATAAGATATACTATTTTCATCCCAGTTCCACGTGATTGATCACATATTTAATAACCACACTAATTTAGTATTAGCGAAAAGCTCTCTCGTATGACTGGAGAGTCTTACTTGACATTGCGGGGGTGCTTTTTTTTTTATTCCTAAAATGACTCGTTTCTGAGATATTTATCACGCTCTGCCATTAAAAATGTTGGCGCTTTAGTTAGCATTTGGGTTGCACCCTCAACTATTTCTATTAAACACACGTACAGTATTTTCAGAGTCCAGTCCCTGAAACTAATTACGTATATTTTTTGAATGTTAAAACTCTTTGCTTCGCTTTTGATCATTTCCCTGAAATGGACTGTCTCTCTTTCCCTCTCACCATTTGTCATTAGAGGAGTGTAATTCCGTGACCCTTTTCTTCTACTTGCAACTTCCTCTACACAAAAGGACTCAATAAATAAACACAGAAGATAAGACAGTTTCTCCCCCCACCCCCACGGAGCCCCCCGCATTCCCTTGAGTCTGTGCAGCAGCCAGAACCACTCTGGTCCTTCAGATACTGTCCTGAATTAGTATCCACGCTGAGGCATGATAACAATAAACACCGCACGGGGCCTCCACTGTGTTATGGGTGTTGATAGATATTTTTTCTAGTACTTTTGGAAAACCTATCTTGCTGACTATACTGATGAAGGTTGCAAGTAATTGTGTACGCGTTTCTGTGAAAGATAAATGATCTTCCTGTCCAAGGACGCTTGGTCAGGCCTTAATCCTGAGTGTGTGTGTGTGTGTGTGTGTGTGTGTGTGTGTGACTGTGTTTTTGAAGGCCTGACAAGGTATCTTGATCATTTCCTCATTTTGAGGCCTACCCACAGCCTCGCACACGGCCCCCCTCTCTGAAATGTTATTATTCTGTCGTGAGGCCTTCTTGGGCCAGGATGTTACTTCATTTCCACCTTTTGTCTTGGCCTGAACGTGAATGATGCTCTTTCAGCAATATACAGCCGCTTAAACTCCCTGCTGTTGCCTTACATAAATATACAACACCCGTCTCGCCCTATAACTCACTTTAGGCCTGGAAAAATAGTGACTTCCTTTATTGGTCAGATTCTCGCGCAATTCCCAACAGCTGTATGTTCTCACCTCTGAGGATCTTTATCTTCAAGTTTCCATTTGTCTCAGCACTATTCCAGTGGATTGCCAATAAAAATGATTCCCATTTTTATAACCCCTGAGAACACAGGGGCCAGCTTTCCAGAGGAACCGATTTCTGCCCCCCCAACAAATAAACAAACAAAACCTCCCTGCAACTTACCAAAAAAGGGCTATTTTGCATTAGGAGAGATGGCCTTAAAACTTAGCAAGTCTGAGATCCAGGAAAACTGGAAGCAGGGTCTCTAAACCCATTAATTATATTCAAGAAACTCTGCGTTTATTTTCTTTCATGGCAGAACAAATTGGGAGATGGGACATGTAATCATTGAAACAACATCCGTTCGTAGGTATACTGAATATCCATACACGTAAGACTATGTTTTACATATACCACATTCCCATTTCACTAGTTACTTTATCTTCCTCAATAAATGTAATCATTCCCTGTGCCTCGGAATTGAGAGTGACTTTTAAATGGGTGAGTTCTATCGAATGTAATTGTTAAAGGAGATGATATAGGAAAGAAAGAAGCATGCATTGGAAAACTGAAATTGCTATGCAATTGAAAGGTTGTGTAATGGATAAAGGCAGTTTGTTTAGTTATAGATGCCAGTGAGTTGTGGATTTGAGCTTGGCTCGACTGTGAACTTGGGGACAAACTTTCTCCACCTATCTGAGCATCAGGGGCCACATCTGTCAAATGAGGGACTTGACATCCCTCCCTGATGGCTTGAGAATTAAAAGAGAAAATATGCACTCATGAGTAAAATCTAAAGTGCTCTACAAATGGGAGATGGCACGTTATTTATTTATTTATTTTTTGTAATCCCCTGTAATGAAATTGTGGCTACTACAGGCCATTTTTAAGTAAAAATGTTCTGGAAGAGGAGGGGTTTGAGATGAAGAAAATGAGTACACGGGGCATGGGCATTGGTGCCACACGATTGCATGCTGAATGGAAGGGCAATATTCATATGTCAAAACTACACTAAAAAACAAAACAAAACAAAACAAAAAAAACACAGACACCAAACAAACAAAAATACAAAATGAAAAAAAACCTCAAAACACAGGGAAATTTGCCAGATTAAAATCAGTGATACACATGACATCGCAATCCTCCACAAAAGGATATAGGACTGCTGCTGAAATACAGCGGGTGTTAGCAGAAAGGAGGTTGGTGGGGAGGTTTTTGCCAAGTGGAAACACAAGTGTTACTGTCTTATGCAAAACTCTGGCTTTGGGATTTGTTTCCCTTTTCTGCTAACCCTGTCCAACATCACCCCAACACATGAATGATTATTTTGGAAAGCCACCTAGCTGTGTTCAACACATTCAACCTGCCCCAAAAGACACCTCTAAATTAACTCAAATTATCCTTTCAGCATTTATGCTGAATGTGTCCTAAAATGTGCAGTCTTTTCCTTCCTACTTGCTCTCCTTGGGTGGCTATGCAGAAGTAGCTTTTATAAATGCTCCTCTCCACTCTCAAATGGAACCCAAATCTCCAAAACTGTCCCTCTGAATGAGAGGTGACTGTAATCTTTGTGCCTGCATCAGAGAAGGCGGCCAGCCCTATTTTCTATCGCCCATTTCCTCAAACAGCTGTGGGTGGAACTTAACATTTTCTTTGGGTCAAATGTTCCCTTGTCAGTGGGGACATTTTTCTGCTTTAAATGAAATGTTACAAAATACATTTTCCCCCCATCACGCTCTGGACTCGGAGCTGTTTTATTTATCTGACTGTTCTGAGGACTGTAAAACATGCTGTTTCACATTGTAACATAAGCTCTTTTTTATAGCGTGCCCTGAGTATTTGCAATTGTTATCAGGCCCAGATGTATCGCAGCGTCAGCGTGAGCCCTGCTAGTTGGCTCAGACATACAGAATGTAATTACCTCAGTGGCCTCTGTGCTAAGTTTGTCGTGGAAGCAAGCGTCCCTGAGAATGACCATGTGCTCTTCTGTCCTCCTCCCCTACACCCCACCCCACCCCCAAAAAAAAGGGTGGCAACAAAGGTTAAAAATCTGTCGTTCATGATGCTGGAGCTGTTTTAAGAGCAAATGCATGTTTTGATTGAGATGATTGAATGACGGAGAGCCAGGGACAAAACTTTGCTGCAGAAAAGAGGCAAGAGTAATGGGACCTGAACTGGAAGTAGATGGGTTGAGAGGACCTCAAAGAGAAAATGGAATCCTCAGTGTAGTTTACGAGTGCATGCCTGAAATCCCAAATCAGATCATTCTGCCTTCTGCCTTGATTTTCATCCTCCAGACCTGCAACTTTTAGCAATGCATCCAAGAAGGAACAATTTACATTTGTTAGGAGCTGTTTCCCAACCAGTACTCCATCCGGTGACTCGGTCCACAGAACCATTGGTTCTTGACTATCAAGAAGAAAGTAGACAAGGCAAAATAAGCATGGAAGGTCATGGGCTCACCTGATCTGCATTTTTAAGAAAACCCCATCAGTATGTCAGTTTCAGGAAAAAAAAGGGCCAAAGCAAACAAAAATAGGTGGGTCATTTACCCAATGGGACACACGTTGGTGAAGACAGTATAATTCCTTCCTGACCCTTGCAGGAAATCATTCTATGCCCTGAAGCATGAAATTTGACTATAATTATTCTAGCTTGCTCAGCTACATATGCTATTGACGATCTTTCCGAAAAATCATCAGCCTTTTAGAAATCCCGCCACTGTACTTGACTCAATGACCTGCAAGGCATACGTAATAGAAAATAAACCATGCAGGGTTTCTCTATTGATCACATTGTAGAAACTTACTCTTCCTACAGAGCAAAACACCAGTGCTATTATACAATAGGGATATGTAAAACACGATTACACTTACAAATGTCTAAATATTTATAAAAGGTACAAAGTCCGCATGAGTTAACCAACTGCTTGGAAATCTCATGTAGCTTAGAAAACCCCAAAGTCCAAGTAGATATTTTACCCTTAGCTTATGAATTCCAAGTTGGGTGGTTCTTTTTGTTTATTTGTTTTTTTACTACAGTGAAGTGACAAGTTGAGATAATTTTCTAGAAGATAATAGGTTTCCAACCATGTTGTTGAGGGTACACATTGAGGTGATGACCTCACTGGTCATATGCATTTCCCAAAGTTTTGGAATAAGTTTCCAATTCCTCATGTTTCTCTCCAGCTAAATAAATGAGTAAAAAGGCTACCTATGTAAATAAATGATAAATCAGTCAAATAAGCAAGGTAATGGAAGATTATAACCTTCTGAGACCCTGGCTTTCTGAATCCCAAAGTGGAGTCCTGTGGGCTTAGTTGTAAAACAAGTCAAGTCACTTCCCCACCCCACCCCACACCCCAGCATCTTATTTTTCATAATGGAGGAGCTATATGGCAGCATGTATACATTTTCTGTTATTGTGCTCTTAGGAGAATGGTGCCTTCCATTCTGAGCAAGAAAATTTAATCGAAATAGAGGTAAATCGTGACTATAACTTAACCTCCACCCAAATGCCCTGCTAGAACAAGAATTTACTCCGAATTTGGAATGGCTTCGGGTACATGTCTTTTTCTCTTCATGCTCTGGTTCCAAATACTTAATGCAAACCTACTGTGTGGCATGCACCTGAGGGCAGCTGTGTGCACAGACGTGCACCTAGCTCCATGCAACGTCCATCTGACCCAGTGAGAGCAATAGTGAGAAAAATGAATACTACAACGAATGCTTGATTATCCCTGTAATAAGTAGGAAAAGGAGCAGTGAAAGGTGTGCTCTGAGGAAATGCCCAGAGAAACTGGGCCCCAGGTGACAGCTGTGGGGGGGGGGTAAGGGGAGGCGTCCCTGAGTCCTCCTCCTGTGTGAAATGAGACTTGAAGCTCCTATAGGAACTGAGAAGTCAGGTAGAAAGCGACACACACTTCATACAGAAGAAACATCTCTCCTTCTCGGAGGTCAGAACCCTTCATTCAAAGGAAAAGTCAGCCTCAATTCTTCCAGGACAAGGAATGTACAAGAAATCTATTCTGCCAGTTGCCACAGGGACACTTTGAATCTCAGGGCATCCCTGTGACTCTTTTTGACTCTACTGTGATTTTTCTCCAGATTTTGCTCTCATGGCCCCTGATTTTCTCTGATGAGGCATGAAAAAGGCTCTTGGGCAAGAGGTATGGTACCCCAAAGGGATGATTCCAACATAGGCTAACTTCAGGGGGAAAGAGGTTAGGATGTCAAGAGGTGGAAGAACCATCTGACAAGCTATCACAATATTCTGAGAAGATGGAAGAGATGCCACAGATAACGGAGGAAAGAGGGAACCTCTTCTAAAGACACCCCTTATGTGTCAATAAGAGAAAAAGGTGCATACGTGCTTAAGCAATGACAGCAGGTAGGTAACAGAGAGAAAATGTGAGAAGATGCCTGTGTCCTTCCCTCCCCATTATTCCCACCTGGCTAGCCTTTGCAAACTCTCACACCTCCCTTTAGGAGATAATTTTCCCCTGCAGTCTTAGTTCTGCAAAGTCAACACGCCTTATGAAAATCAAGCTGGATTCTGTATATTTAATACATCATCTCTAAGGATAATCATTCTGGAATCTGAACTTGTTTCTGTTACCTAGCTCTGCCTGACAATGATTTATGAACCAGAAAACAAGACAGCTTCATTTTCATAAAGCAAACGGAACCTTCTGGACCAGGAAACTTGTTTTGACTAGTAAACCGAAGCAAACATGACAGAAAAGTCAATACAGTAGCACCAGTGGGCTCTCATTTTACCGAATAACTTTTCCCCCCATCCAGTAGGATGACAGTTAAAACGGTGCATTAGCCAGTAGCAATTTTTCTCTTCACTAATTACCAGCCTAGTGCGATCATGATGGACGCTGAAAAATGGAAATAAGCACATATCAGTCATCTCCAAGAAATGTCAGTCTCCTCCGGAAAGTGGGAGTGGAAAAATACGTTTTCAAAGGAAATATTTTACCGTTTTCTCTGATGTCTTTAACTGCAAGACATGGTGATATTATTTGCTTGGTGTGGACATAATTCGCCTATAGTAAATGTTACTCATAATGAGAATTTGCAAACTAATTTAATGAGGTACATGAACATTGTGAAGATAGTTTTTTTTTCCTATATACATACATAACACATGCATAATTATAGTAATAAACTCTTTGCCGAATTATAGATATCAGAGTGGTAGAGAAGACAAACCACCATAGTTCACACCTGAGCATAGCCATTTACTTGGGGCAAGTCTTCATATTCTCTGTACATCAGTTTTCTCCTCTGTAAGACGGGGATAATTAGTAGTATGAACCTTACAGGATGGTGGAGAGAGGTTAAAGTGAGATATTATGCTCTGTGTGTCTTTCAGCAAATGTTATTGAGTGTCTGCCACCTTCTCCGATTTCCATTTGGAAACGAAGAGAAAGGTACAAACTACTCCAATGGTATCCACTATTTTGAAATGCAAGAATGTGATTTATCTAAATCTCCTAAAATTATACAACAGTGGTGACTTTAAAGTTACATCATGAACACATCTGGGGGAAATGGGATGACAGTGCTTTAAGTGCTTGATTTAGTCTTTGAAAATTGTTTTAAAAGGAGACAGGAACATAAAACAATGGGCATTTTAATGGACTGCATTTGGCTAACTTCAACATCTGAATAATTGATTTAAAATCATAATCTTCGTGCATGCTGTTAACTATTAGGCGTTTAGAAAAATATTCCATGGAACACAAGAGATCGCATATAATTCTCATGGATGTTAAATAATCTCTGTCTAGCTTTGATTTAAATCTGATCTGCTACAGAAAGACATTTCTATTTGTGAAATGAAATGCACCATTTAGAGGGGTGCCCCTTTTTTCCCGACACCAAAGACTACTTGATGCTTGTGTGAGAGATGCTTTTTTTGTTTTGTTTTGTTTTTGGAAGTGAAAACAAGAGAAAGAATTGGAGCTGCACGTTTGGCGTCACCTCCACCCCTTCTCTCCTTTTATTTACCTATTGTGTCTTTCTTTTTGAATTTTGAAAAAATTTTTTTTAATTATTAGGATTTATTTTATTTTATTTTTAACTTTATTTTATTAAATTTATTGGGGTGACAATTGTTAGTAAAATTACATAGATTTCAGGTGTACAATTCTGTATTACGTCATCTATAAATCCCATTGTGTGTTTTGAAATTTATTTTCAAAAGATGCATCAATTCTGCATGTGCATTTTAAATAACTGGTGTCTTGAAAAACACCCTCTCCCGACCTCCCAAGGCTAAGAGGTATTATATTCCTGGTGTATTAAGGGGTCTCTTTACCCCTTTCCATTGCATTCCCATCCCTTAGCCAACCTACTCATCGTACAACTATCCTGACCTTTGTGTTAATAATTCTCCTTTTTCTCTAAAGTTTTTTGTTTCTACCTGCACATGGATCGCTAATCAGTATGAAGTTCAGAATTGCTTTTTAAAATTTTTATGTAAATGGAATAATATGTGTATTTTTCTCTGCTTTTGTTCAACACTATGTTTTTGAGATTTACTAATGGCCTATTCACATGATTATTCACTGCTTTTTTCCAGTATATAATTTCCATTGTATGATTGTATGAACATGCCACTTTTTTTTTTTTTTTTAATTTTACACTGAAGTTGTGTCCAGTTTTAGGCTATTTTCAATACTGCTGGGCACATTTATAAGATTTTTGTGCAGGTCTACATCCAGAAACCAAATCACTGCACTGGAAGGTGTACACATTTCCAAATCACCTGATAATAATGTCCACCTGTTGTCCAACACGGTTATATCAATTTATTCTCCAATCAGCCGTGGCTGGAGCTCCCATTGTCCTATATCCTCGTCAAGCCAAAACAATGACATTTTCATTGAAAAACAATGTAATCGAGGGGCAACAAATCATCAAGGTGACATTGTGATTTTACAGTCAGTTGTCTCAGAGTCTAATAAATACGGTAACTAAATTGTTCTTAGCTAATGAGCTCCACATTGGCTTTTTCTGTGGAACATTAAAAGCAGAGTCAAGATGCTCGTCCAGGACTTTGTCCAGAGCTATCTGACTGAATAAAATGTCGTACAGACTCTGGAACCTCAAAGTTGGATGGAGGTAGGGAGACACATTGTACCCTGAGACAGAAAGAGGGCTGATACAGAGACCACCTTTCTTTCCTGTGTGCGTCATTTGGACATGGTGAAGAAGGGATGTGACCACTCTTGCCCAGGGTGTATGTCAAGGAAGGAAGAGCTCACACAGTGCAATTTGGACTTATTCTCGTTCTAGGGATTCAGGAAGACCATGTAGGTGATGCTGAAAGCTCCTTTTAGCTCTAAGGATTGTAGTAGTACCTTTGGGTGTCGCTGCAAAGTATAGAGCAACTCTAGAGGTGCTCAGACCCATGAGTGACTGTCCATAAATCCTCAGTCAATGATTTTGACTAATTACTCTGGTGTTTCACACATAAAGACTTAATCAAAAGATATTTTCTCAGAGAGGATCAAGTGTTGTAAGCCTGGTAAATTTACAGACTTGCATAAGTGTAATTCTTAATGATTTCTAGCAATAAATAGACCAAATGATTTTATGACCAGCTATGTGACTGATGGCGAAAAGTCATGTATCGATGGATATTAAAAACGTGTTCATGTTAACTAGACTGTGTGAATGGCAGCATTTTCACAGGAAAAATTCTCAGCACATCAAATTAATGGTTTTCCTTCAAATGACGAGGCATAAAATAGTTTTAAAAAAGGTTAGGCTAGGTCCTCATGTGGTGACCAGACCCCACTGAAAAAGATACCATTTAATTGTGTCCTTTCTAAGAAAAACCAGCCTTAGTTACTATATAATTATCCCATCCGCAGCAATTATTGCGTTCACTCTAAAAAAAGACAAAATATGGATTAGACCCTACCCTGTCTCAGGTGGGTAGAGAGATGGTCCAGAGTATGACCCTTCTTCTTCTCACATAAATGAGGGAAATACAGAATTGAGGAAGGAGTTTTGAAACAAGACTGTGAAGTTGACAAATTTTAACCTGACAGTTTCACCTTGTGAAATAGATCTTGGAATAACTGTACAAGCCGGGAACATAAAGACCATATGTGGTCGTAGAGATAATGGCCCACGTTCTCCTTGGGTTGTGTATTCTTGAAATATTTTTTGAACGGTTAATGACAAATATTTTAGGTACGTTTAAATTCTGTGTTAACAAACACAGAATAGTTTTGGATTTGTCCACAGCTAGTGCTATTATTGCCCTGAAATCATCTGCCTAGGGTCTTGTTGAAAGGCAGAAGCATATACGCGTATGGATGCTCATGAAGAAAAACATAGACTTAATTAATCTCAGATCAACATGTTATAGCTCCTGTCATCTGGTGCCTGTTCGTTTCTTGCTTAGTCACCCCTTGTGACGGCCGTGGGTGAATAGGAACAGAAATCTCAAGGTAAGATGGAGGAACTTATAGATTCATTTACTTACTCTTCCAACTGTTATTTCCTGATTACCTATGTGCTACAGGCCCTGAGCTCAGTGCAATGATTTTGACTGAAAGGAAAGCAGCCCACAGACCCCTGGAGATAAGGGTGGCAGGAGTTAGGGCATGTATCCAGTAACTAGCTAAATACTCGTACACATTTGGGGCAATGTGTAATAAAAAAACGTGATATTGGTACTGCCTGCAGGAGGCTGATGTTTTGTTCTGAGCTCCAGCACAGAGCTGAGCTGTATGTTGGACTTTAACCTTTGTTTAAGTCACAGAACAATTTGACTGAGATTTTACTGGAGATACTAAAATTCCCTTGATAGCGTATGTGTGTATGTGTGTGTGTGTCCTTATTTTGGGTATAGAATTCATGCTATTGTTGACAATAATTAAAATTTTATGGTCAAGGTCATATACGAGAATATTTACAATGTTAAGGATAAACATGACCCCTATTAAGATGTATGTCCTGTTTAAACATGAGATCTTAGCCAAGTTTATGATTTTATTACATTCACAAAGCAATACATGTTTATTTTTGAAATCTAAAACGCTAATAAAACTCTTGCACTGTTGGATTTCTCGGTTTACACTAGCATTGGAAATAGGCATACGTAAGTCATGCTTATCACCGAAAGGGAAATGAAAGCCTTACAAGCCTTACAGAATTTCTGTATTTCACATTAAAGGCAGATCCTTTTGAAATGTACCCTGAACTACAGAGTATATTGTATACATTACGTTCATTTACAAAAAGGGAGCCATGCAGAAATGTGCAGAAATTTCAAAGCCATCTGATCTAGGTCTTGCTTACCTGGAACATTCTTCCAGAGTTTGGGATCAGGTGTGTGCCCCTCTTTCGTGCATGTGGCCCCCCCAGATCTTTGGGTGAAGAGAGCAGAATGGAAACCCTCTTGGCACAAAACGTAACTGAAGTAAGCAGGCAGCAAGATTACCCCAGAAAGCCATTCGTTATGTGTTTTCAATATCCTCTAAAAGGGTTGCCCACCCCTAACTACATATTTATACATATTTACTTGATAATCAATAAAGGAAAATGGCTGCATTATTTTGATTAAAATATCAACGCTATGTGTTACTATGAAATCACATTTAAGACGCCAGCAAAGGAGCGATAGCAGTTCATGCTACCCTCCAGCCTATGATATATGATATTTTCGTGCTGCGAGGAGAGCAGACACATTAAGAAAATAGTGCTAATGATATTAAAGTACTTTACAAGGCTTGTTACTAAGAGCTGACAAACCTGTCAAGTGTATAATGTAGGAGGCTATCGTAACATTCTCAGAAAACCATACCTCTACCCCATTTCACTGCAATCTCCTAATAATGGAGCTGCTATAAATTCTAGCCAGCAATGGGACAGAGCCACGGCTTCTCACCCCGATGTGAGGACATGATAAATATAAAAGAAAATGGCTGTCAGTTTTGGCGCCCGAACCTTATTACAAAGTCTTAATCTTACTGGCCTCAGCACCTTTTATCACCGCCTTGTTATGAGCTGATGGCTTTTTTATTTGCTGGGAGATGGAGGATGTGTCATTTGATGTCCTTTTATGTAGCCACTGCTCTGTCCTCTCATGAAAAAAAAAACACAACATTTTATATGTTTATTACAGGAACCGATTAAATGCAAGACTCATGCTGTTGGCTCAGGTACTGTGGGCTTAGGATTTCACAGAGTCTGGATTTGAATACATCGTTATCAGTATTTATGTGAACGGGACGCAAATAGGAAATTAATTTTTCTCAGCACTGAAGACGGAGCATTTGCAACCCTAGTCATGACTGTTTATTCTTGCTATTATTGTTATTGGGATTGGTCATTCTTGGTTCCAAGGTCAGCCGGAAACCCCAGCTCTCACTTTTCTTTTTTCCTTTAAACATCTAGCTTGAGGAAGGAGGCCTTGTAAACACAGTCTAGCTCAAACTCGGCTCAGGTTCAATCAGCTTGCTCCTTAAGAGGAGATAAATTGCAATTATCTAAATATTAGTCTAAAAATCTCACAGCTCACTTCCCATCTTCTTCATTTATGGCAAATGAGAGTCTGTACTTCTCTTGAAACGCTGACCCTGCCAGAGCCTTCATCCACCGGAACTGTTGCAAAGTGCCGGCATCAGGGGCTTAACCGAACCTGACATTGATGGGCTGGTTTCAAGCTGTGGCCGGAGACTCCATCACTAGATCTTATCTTCAATTTGTGTCCGTAAAATGCGATGGCCCTGAGTGTCTCTGCACGAAAGGTTGTATCCTGTCTGTTATGCCTGCCAGCTGAGAATCAGGTTCCTGAGTGGGGAAATGACCGATTGCATTTGGGGGTGGGCTTATTTGCTTGTCTGTGCGTGGTAGCAGGTTTCCAGCATACGTTTGTCTTCACTCAAGGCTTCTGCATCCAAGGTCAAAGGCCAAGGGTGCCCCTGAGATTTATTTCTCTGTATCTGGTAGAAAATTGCCAAGTTGCTTGGTTTACAGGTCTCCCTTCTCAGAAGCACTGTCTATGCGAAGCTAGCAAGGCTGGTTTAAAACACAAGTTCAGTTATAGGAACCCAGACTTCCTCTAACTGCATCCCGCCCAATAACGGCTCAAAGTATCTGACATAATAAATTATTCATTTTCACGAAAGGGACAGAATTAGCTAGCAAATTGGGCATTGTGGAGACCTGAGTCGCATCCTCTCCTTATTTATTATATCGTGAGACACTGGCTGAGTTACGCAGGGAACCCATTTTGTTCTGGGTTTACGTTCTAGGCCACAAGAAGGAATGGAAAATACCGTATGTTCTTTTCTTTGAAAATGGATATAGTTGAATGCTTCCGTTTCCTGAATGCACCTGACATGTGAGAGTTAAAATCTCCTCGAGTGTTTTTTGCACCTTGACTTTTTCCTTGTAATTCTCGGTTTCGAGGAGTACTTATGCATAAAATGCAGCTTTGGCATGAGTGGGTACCGAAACGGCCCCTCCCTTGACGAGTCCTGAAATAAGCCTTTCGTGATTTGCCACTATACGAGGAAAAAAAAAGTGATGAAAAACCTAATACATAGGAAAAGGCAAATTGCATGTCTAGAAATTTAATTAAAAAGGAAATAACCCTCCCTGTATAGAGGTTGGCAGTCCCCTTCACGATCCTCCTTAAACTCCTCCTCGCCTCTCTCCAAGCAGAAAAATTACTTACCAGTGAAAGCCACACATGCATATTAATGAGGTAAGACAGTGGGTTGTGGTTCTTGGCCCCTCGAAAGAGGTGACCAGGCTAACGGTCTATAACTTACAGTATCTCCTCTCATTGATTTTCAATTTCACCCCTCAGCCTGCCTGTGAGTGGATGATGACTACAACATTTACGCTAATAATGAGAGCGGTCCCTCCTGTCTGAATCACACGTTACAATTTAAGAAAACTCTTGCGTGAATTTTTTTTTACGTCATCTCTCAAGCACCGCTCAATCTAAGATAGGTTAAAATGAATGCATTCATTTATTAGATAAGGAAACAGATGCTGGGGTTGCCAGGTAAAACCCAGGGTGCTGAAATTTGAATGTCAAATCAACAACAGATATTTTGTGTGGATTAAGTTATACCCCAAATATTTCGTGGAACACTTTTCATCCTAAAAAAAAAAAAAAAAATTTGTTGTTTATCTGAAATTCAAGTTTAACTGGACATCCTGGATTTTCATATGCTCAATAAATAAACCTCAACAGAGGGTGAAAGAAGAATTTGCCAGTTCCTACGAGCAATAAATGGTAGAATTGCTGTGAGATATTATGAGAATTGCCAACTATAAGATTTAGATAGACTATCACATTTAATCCTGACAGTAAGAGGTTATTCTTCCCATTATTCAGATGAGGAAACTGTGGTGCCCAGGGAGTAACTTGCTCAAGGTCACACAGCTGGCAGAGCAGGGGTGCAGTTCCAAGCCCTCTGCTGTTTTTAGCACACGTTTGGGAGCTGAGATCCCAGCTCTGCCTTGCAGAGTTCCATTAGATGGCACATTGCAGAAAACTACTTTGTGGCTTCCAGGCCAGATGTTGCAGACTCCATGAAGGCAGGGGCAGAAAGTTATCCACAATGGCCAGTGTACATTGGAGTGTCCGCTGTCCTTAGCAGGACTGTTTGTATGAGATTGTGCCGCTCAGGGCATCGTCGGAAAACAGCCTTCGCCCTGCGCTGAGAAAGTCAGCAGCATCCAGTGAAGTCTGACTTGCACCGAAGGAGAACTAAGGCACAAAGTTCAAGAGCGCAGTGAGCTCAGACTCCTGAAGAGGTCACGTGGGAGAAAGACCTAGGGCAGGAGGCCCACCGTGCAGCCGAGCGGCGTCAGCCCAGGGTCTTCAGTAAAACAGTAAAACGTTCACATGTAAAAGTGAAACAAAAACGAAAAAAAAAACCCACAAAAATCGATTTATAGATATAATTTTTGTGTCAGAAATCAAATTGCTGTTATACATATTATCCCTGAAATGGAGAAGGAGGTAAGAAGGAAAATGAACTTTAGAGAGAAGAAAGTATGTTGCAACTTTTATATCTGTTCAATATCCGCATTCAAAGGTACACCTCCGAGCTTTTATTTTTCCTTCTAAGCTTCAGGTCCCATTTCCTGTAAATTGTCAACAAAGCACATATAGGCTCTCTAGACACCCAAACAACACAGACAAAGGAATCGAACTGATACTTAGCCATCCTTGTGCTTATTTACCTGACAATTTGTCACCGAGTGTTTGAGGCGTCCGTATCGAAGCCACAGTTTGGTAGCCTCCAGCAGATTCCCAACACACTTATTCTCCTATCAGTGCATTTTTCTCCCTCCACTTCCTATGTAGCCCCCTTTTAAAAATGTCACTGTCTCGATTGTTTAACTGTTCTCTTCCACGTTTGGATGACATCTGGGAAACAATTCTTCCCGCAAAACCAACTTCCCATAGCCCTGACCACTCCATGGGGCCATAAGTCAAGATGAACATTAGCATAACCTTCAGAATCTTCACACTCAGAAAGTGGAAGCTGCTTTAATTACTCTGTTGTGACAATCTTGTAATCATGTGACTAGCACCGTGGTCACGCCTTCACAAAGCGTGAGAGCGTTGACAACAATGCTAAGTGGTATGTTTTATGGCTATTTACAGAAAGAAAGATCACTATCTTCTCTCAATCCTGTGTGCAGTATAATTGAATGAGATTTCTTCTGCGATTTTTAAACAAAAATCTACTATAAATACGCATAGCTAGTGAAACATTTTAAAAATTCCACCAGTCTCACTCTATTCTTATGCCCACCCCTCTCAAGGTTATAGGAAATCAGGATGCAGGAAGATATTTCATGAGGGAAATGAAAGAAAGGTCTGACCCTTAAAGGCAAGGGAGAAAAAGATGGGAGAGGAGACCAGACAGATATCCTAATCTTCCTTCTAAGTTTCAGCCAAAGAGGAAATGCATTTGATAATTTGAGGGGAATACGAAGGACACATGCCTTTTTGTCCAGCTCCATGTTGGGGACCTGGTAGGGGGTCACCTCAGAGCCTGCACACACCACCTTGGACACTGGCAAAGCACAGTAATAATCTTGGGGTGACAGCAGTTAGAGAGGAGGAGAACAGAGCTGACTTTCTCATGCTACCTTCAGGTATGCAACTTATAGAAGCACCCAGGTGCCACCTGAGATGGTGCACAAAAGTCACTGAGGGAGGGACAGTCACCTGTCATGGGGTGGGCACATGGGGATGGGGAGGCAACGTGACTTCAGAGCAGAGGACATCAAGTACACAGCCCAGGGCCAGGTGAATGGCATGTGACACTACTCAGAGGAGCTAGTTGTACTGTAAGAGAAATGACGTGAGGCTGACGGCGGAGCCACCGTGGGCCCTGATGAGGCTGAACGAGGCAGACGGTAAGTGAGAGAAGACACTGGGCACAGCCAAGGGAGGTGGCCGTCACACTGAGTGTCACTTATGCCGGAAGAAGCCCAGAGCAGCAACTTGGTGGGAGGGATACCCTCACACAAGGACTTCATCTCTCCGTGAGCCTTGAAATCAGAACAAGTGTCCAGATACCAACTTGGAGAAGAGAAAGGAGGACTGGATATTTTATCCAAAGGACATTAGATTGTCTATAGAAACTGATCAAATGATTGTTGTTCAATTGAGATCACCAGATTGTTTTCCAATTTATGGCCCTTTCCCCTCCATGAAGAGGAGGGAGCAAGGGCCCATGAGAAAACCCAAATAAACAAATACAGAAATAAAGAAAATACACAAACTGTGCACAGGGGAGTGTTTCCTGAGTCACTGTGTCATCCTGGCGTGAGTTTCAAAGATCTCAATTCATGAGGAGCCAAGCATTGACCTACTGAAGAAACACTGGAGAGGGGTGGGTTTGGAGGAGACCAGGGGCTTCAACCATATTTTTATCTTTAAAAAACGTTGTGCACGTGTAGATGTTTGGTTTGAAGGAGAGGTCTCGCTCCCGGTGGGGCTGAGCTCAATGGGAACCTCTCGGACATAAACTTTTCATCCCTGTGCTTCCCAAGACATTTCAAGTGGCAAACTGCAAGTGACCGGATATCTGAGTGCAAGCTAGCATATGGGAAAGGACAGTGCATCGTCCTGCAGCGCCCAGCCATGGGGAGGGGAGGGCTGGGGACGCTTTCTCCCTCCTTCTCTGCTCTTCTCAGCTCATCCTGCAGACCAGCTTGCTCACAGCATCCCTTGGCAGTTCTAGGCTCACATCTACCCAGCCTTGTACTTCACCGACTAGCTATGCTGCTATAAAAAATTACCAGACTTACTGGCTCAAACAATACAAAATTACTATCTTATAGTTCTGAAGCTCAGAAGTCTGACACGGGTCTCGTTGAGCTGAATTCCAGAGGCTGGCAGAGTTGAGTTCCTTTCTGGAGGCTCTACAAAAACCCATTTCTTTGCCTTTTCCAGCCGCTAGAGAACAGCAGCATTCCTTTGTTCATAGTCCTGTCCGCCCAAAGCCAGTGACAGTGGGTTGAGTCATCATATAACATCACTCTGACCTTCTCTTCGGCCTCACTCTTCAACTTTTAAGTGCACTTGTGATTGCACTGGGTTTACCCTCATTCTGGGTATTCTCTGTATTTTAAGGTCCGTTAATTAGCAACCTTCATCCCAGCTGGAGCCTTCATTCCTCTTTGCCACGTAACATAACATGCATTTGTTCTGAGCATCAAGACGAGATGTAGACATTGTTGGAAGGCCATACTTGCACCTACCACAACCCTCTTGAACCAACAGTTTTGACAAGAGAACTGAAGTGCTTGGATTGGCCCGGCTTAGATCAGAGCTTTACTCCTTTGGCCAGGGGGGCAGTTTACCTGACTGACAGGTCCTTCTGGAACCACATGATTGGGGCAAGGAAACATGTGTCTCTGCACAGAAGAAAGTGGTTCTTTTAAAGGAGGGAGAAAACAGTGGTTATACAGATAACCCCTATCCTATAGTTCCTGACATTTCAGTCTCAGTACAACTGCAAACCACATCGAGGAACGGATGTCTCTGAAAGGAATAAAGTCACAAAGCAACTGAATGTTCCTAGAAAGTCCCAGGAAATAAGATGATAGATTCAAAAGAAGAATTTGTCTTAACAGCTTGGAGATCTTGATTGGTAAGTTCTCAGAATATGTTATCTAACATGTATGCTGTATTACCTCTTTATAGTTGTGGCCCCAAAACAGCAACAACCAAATTGTCTCTTAATATCAGGGAGGGACTTGTGAAGGGAACAGAAGGAAGTGGATGAACACAGATTAAATGAAGAATGATGGGGCTTTTGCAAACTACACATTCCCCAAAATTCTGAAAATGGGGATTATGTGTTCTTGTGTGAGACTTATGGCCATGTGGGCCAAATGTATAGCTGTGACTCTGGAGCATTGCTTAGTGGAAGCAACAGGGAAAGAAGACTGAGCACAGCCTAGCTAGGTGTTGATTTGAAGAGGATAACTTGAGGACAGGGGTAATTAAGCAATTGTGCTACAAATTTAAAGTATTTAATATTTTATAGCAGAGAAAAGTATTGCAGAGCACAGAATTCAGTCACAATATGTGTGAAATGCTAGGTACAAATTAAATACGAATTTCCTGGGTGACATTTTAAAAAGTATGTGACACGATTAGGGATGGAGCTGACATTGAGAATGGCAGCATTCTTGATTGCATGTGGAAATCTAGGTTTATCCCACCCACCTGACCTACTGTACTTAATCTTTCTGTACAGGATTTCCAAATGCTTTCTCATATATTAATTGATTTGTTTCCTATAACAATGCTGTGAGGTAAGCAGAGCAATTATTTGTCCCTCAGTTACAGATTTATCATTTTACAGTACCTCATGCCTATTGTCAACGAGTGTATCTCTGTTTCTCTCTAATGTAATCTTCCTTTCTTCCTTCTTTCCTTCCTTCCTTCTCTTTCCTTCTTTCCTTCTTGCTAACTTTCTTGAGTGTCTTCTTGCATTCTTCCTTTCTAAAATCTACTTTCTTATTCAATTGGAAGTAATTGGAAGATATCAGCAGGGCCTCTCAAATTTCTTGGAAAATAATTTTAGTACTCCTTTAGTGGGAACTCAATTTATGCTCCTTGAATGAGTGTTCAACAATCACTGCAGTGATTGGAGAAAAGATGGAACATCAGAGAGCAGGAAAGTTTAAACATATATGATCTAAGTATGCTATCGATAACTACAAACAATGACATTATGCCAAAACCAGAGAAAACAGAAGGAATGAATTAATAATGATAAAAGCATAGATTTGGTTAAATTAAGAAATAAATTAGATGACAGTAAATCCAAACATTAGTCTCAGCAAACACCAAGAAAACACATTATCTGTCATGTCCAACCAAGAATATGAAAATAAAAAAAAAGAGCAAAACAGTATTTAAAATAAGAAATAAAAACATTCTATAGACCTAAAGATGGAGGGAATTTAAAAATAGTTAAATGCGAATATGTTCACTCTTTCATGTCAAAAACAGAAATCATAGAAAAAATAAAACTGTCTTCTAGAAAAATATAGAGTATAAGGGTTCTATCAAGAGAAGAAAAACCTGAGTACATCAATAATCACTGAAGAAACGGAAACTTTTGTCAGACTCCAGACTTTTGAGGATTAATTCTATAGACTCTTTACATAAGGGTCTATTTTCTAGAAAGTGTCCCAATGCACAAAAAGATGTGCACGTCTTTGTAATTCATGAGACGATGCTAGTATAATCTTGACAGCAAAATTGTATAAAGATCACACACACATACTGACTCACTCATTCACAAAGAAAGAAAACTGTAGACCAAAATGTCTATCATAAATAGTTGCAAGTATCAGTGAATATAATCCAGCAGTGGGTTAAACGAATCATGACCAAACAGGATATATCTCAGAAATGAAAAGATGGTGCACCATCAAGAAATGTAAGAAATGTATTACTATAAGTCACAATATCAAATGAGCATTTCTATAATAGTAATAATAATAATAATAACAAATAATTCACTGTGTGTTGTGTACCAAGCACAATGGTAAGGTCTTTAACATTTATAAACTCACTTAGTCTTTAAAATAATCCAGTGGAGTAGATCCTATTACATCTGCCTCAAAACTTGAGGCACAGGAAAGATACGTGTTGGAGTGACGCAGGATATACAGAATTCTGACTCTGCAACTTGCTCTCTGAACCAATGCATTGTGATGTCTCTCTCTAAAAATTCATGATTTCAATGAAAAACAAGTAAATGACAGCAACACTACATAAACTAAAACAGAAAAAAAATGCCTCATAAGAATAATGGTATCTACCAGAAATGTATAATCTGCGCCATACTTAATGCTGGCATATTAGAATCATTTCCACCAAAACCCTTATAAAAAAGACAGGGAGGATGACATTTGTAGCTGCTATTTAGCACCATAGTAGAAATTCCGGTTCATGTAATAAAATAAAAAAATAAGAGAAAGCAATATTAAAATGGAAAAGACAGAAATGTTACAATTTAGAGGCACTATAATTATTTATATAGAAGTTTTAAGAAAATAATGGAAAAAAACTAGTAGTGAGAATAATACAATTGATAAGATAATGACCAGATACAAGATCAATATTGTAAAAGCAAGATCCTTTCTTAAGATAAGAATAGTCAACTAAAAAATATAATAGAGACAAGACATGTCATTTATAACAGTAATAAGAACTGTAATATACCTAGGAATAACATTAGAAATGAGAAATGCCTGTGTGAGCAAAGTAAGATGTAACTTTCCCAGATGACATTACAGAATACCCAATGAAATGGAGAGTGGAAATGTTATGTCACATAGAAAAATACAAATTTTACTAAAATACATCTCTGAGTTACATAGAATTCAAATCAAAATTGCAGCAGAATATTTAACAGCACTTGACAAGTTGACACTAAGAAAATACATATGAAGATAGTCAAGAAAGCTTAGAAAACAAGAATATTAACGGGACCTTACTCTATTACTAGGTTGCAAAACATACTGAAAAGTTGTGAGAATGAAAACTCTGTGATCTGGCTGAACCACAAGTCATTTCAGGATCTTCATCTCTAACGTTATTAGTATACAAAGCCAAGAGCACTGCAATGATAATGCCAGTTGGAAGAAATGTGAATAATAAAAAAAGATAAAAACTAATCACACAGGTGTTAGACGAATGCTCACATCACCAGTAGTGAGAATGACTCCTAGATTGGTGTGTGCGCCCTCTGAGTCAGGTACTGTGCTGCATGCCTGGTTGATGTCTGACAAACACCGTTACTACCCCCACGTCACACACGAGGTAACCGGTTGCCCCAGATAGGTTAAGTAGCTTACGAAAAAGTGGCAGCCATGGGATTGGAGGCCAACTGTGTGTGGCTCAAATCCGGTGCTCATAAACACTAAGGCCTGCCCCCTCTATCAATTACAACCTCAGGGAGAAGTTGCAAATTATGAGAAAAACCCTTGGCATTTTATTTCCCCATGATGAAAAAAATTATTTCTTCAAGGAACAGGGCCAGCTCTTCATCAGTGTTTGCCACACGCTACCCAGCTCATTGTCACGATGGTGCTATCTATTGGACAACCAGGGATAAAAGTGATATTCTTTGAAAACGAGGCCACAATCCAGTTAAGATAAAAATGTCTGATGCAAGGTATGCTTTAATTTCATTTAAGTCTTGGGAAACGGTTTGCCCAAAAATGACTTTTGCAAATCACGCACAGTATTTCAATCTGTCATTTTGTATTGACCTTCAACAGGCTTGAAATATAGAGCGCTGGACGTGGGAAGCTTCTGAGAATGATATTAAAGTTGGTCATATTTTTAAAATCTTATTTTGTATCCACTCTGATTTTTTCTTTACTGGGTACAATTCTTGGAAACAATGAGATTATGGAGCATTTTTAGACATCTACCAGTTTTCTTGTTAATTAGAATGTGTGGAGGTTAATTCATTAAATCATGGTAAAGTTAAATGTTTATTCAAATAGACAGCAGACAATAACATATTCAGAACAATAGTTCCCTCAATATTTCAATACTTAGTAGATTTTATGTTAAGGTTTTGTTTTTTTTGTTTTTTAAGTGTGTGTAAGGCCAAGCACTCAGTTTATTAGAATTTGCATATGCAAGTAGAATTTGGAATAATTTACTTTAATTAAATCTTACATCGTTGAATATAACTCTTCTATAATCTATTTCTCCTATTTTAATTTTTACACTTCAATAATCTCCTAATAGAAATTAATCTTCTTTAATGTGTGGCACCGTTTGCTTTGTTGGCCAAGGCGAACTCAATTTTGCATCATACATTCTGCCTATTTTACTTTATAGTCAGCCATTCTCCACTAATGTTGGGACTCATCAATTGCCGAACTAGTTAATAATATATCGCTTATAAAATAGCAATTAAATGTATAAACATATGTGGTGAGACTGTACAATGGAAACAAAATGAGGATAAAAACAAATGAAGCACTGATACATGCTACACATGGATTAACTTTGAACACATTATGTAACTGATAGCAGCCAATCACAAAACCTAATTATTTAGGATTTCATTTATATAAAATGTATAGAAAAGACAAACGCATACAGATAAAGTTGACTAGTAATGGCCAAAGATGAGGGAGAGGGGGAAAAGGGAGAGTGACTGCTAACGGTTATGGAGTATTTTTTTGGAAGGTGATGTAAATGTTCTAAAATTAGATCGTGAAAAAAAAAATTCGATAGTGTTAAAAAAAAAAAGTAAATATTGAAATCATCTTAAGTAAAGGACATGTGGTATGCATAATTTGCATCTTCTAGAAAGGTAGAAAATGATAAATTATAGGGGTTTAGTATTTCTAACCAAAAATTGTCAAAAACTGCAAAATGCTTTATAATCACAAACAAAATAATCAAAATCTTCATTTGAAAGATGTTTTCTTTTTCCATTTTAATAGATTACCCTAACTACATTATTGTCTATTTGTATTTAAAAAACAAACAAACAACAAAAAACTAGGTTCTGGATAATGATACATGTAAAACTTAAAAGAAAAGGTTTTCTACCCTGTAGTTCTAGTATAAGCCAAACTAGCAGCAAACAGTATATATAAAACAGAACACTTTTAGACTGTGAGGTCTCCCCCATCTTTTTATAGCCACAGCCCTGGGAAGCTAGGCTCCACATATCTTAGAGACTAAACCAAGAAAGAGAAAGAAAAAGGATACAGAAAATATGAGACCCAATACAGGAGCCAGGTGAAGTGTTCCACAACAGGATAGTTGTGAAGAGCATGACAGCTGTGCCCAGAAACCAGGGTCTAGAGAGAGGTAGACCAGAAGGTTCTGGAAAGATTTTTCAAAGAAAGCCTTGATGGAGTAACTGAAGTACCTGATGGCTTGAGCGGCGAATCAGAGACTGACAGAGAGTTTAATGACAACTACTTAAAAAGCTAAGTAAAAATAATAATTTTAAAAAAGCAAATAAATTATTAACATCAGGGAAAACAGAAATTGTGAAAGAAAAATGTTTACTCTGTAGCACAGCCCTTATTAGAATACATTAGTGATAAGACAGAACGAGTGTGAATTTTTGAAAACGACAATATAACTCTATTAAGAAAATAAGGACATGGATATAGTTGGGTGCATGGAGAGTAAAGAGTGAGAAATATTCATGCTCTTTATCCAAAACGAAAATAATACCAATCCTAAAAATTAGGAGAAGGCAAGGAAGCAGCAGCTGTTTGAAGCAGTAATACAATCATGTTCCTCACAGGTAGGGCAGTGGATTTGGAAGGAATACAGTAGAAATGTGGAAAGTTGGAGTTGCCTTTAGCAAAAAGGGAGAATCAGGGATGGATATGAACAAGACCATAATTTCATTCCATTCTAATCAAATGATGTTCAATAAACATTCAACTACATTCATTTATTTAATAACAAGAGTGGGGGCGTTTACCACGGAGGGGTTCAGAGAGGAATGATGCAACAACCCCGGTGTCTGCCTCATGACTGCTTATCCACTAAATAGAAGGTTCTACAATTCTCAGAAAATTTTAAAAATTCACCTATTTTTCACCTTCTTTAGTCAAGCCTGATTCTCAAATTAAGATCACTAGATTGGTCTCTTTAAATAAAGGCGAAAAATCTCCTTTAGTTTAGATTCAGCTGATTACAGGAAAAAAAAGAAAGAAAATGGACAGCTCCATACTTTGTTTACCAAAGTATTATTGCTACATCTTACTTGGCACCTAGAATTCATTTTCCTCTGGAAGAATAACAAAATGGGAGCAGTGAACATTTTAAGAGTGTTTGGAGTTCTTGGGAACCGATGGCTTATTTATCTTGTATTGACAATATTCACATGTGTGTGTTTGCACATGCAAATGTACTCAAATTATGTTTTGTGTATGAAAAAAATAATAGTGTAGTCAATTGCAGCAGGTACGTGTGTGTGTGTGTGTGTGTGTGTTTACTTCTTTCTAAAGGCACACAGTGAGTACTAAGAATACAGATGTGTGCTCAAGAGGTTTCATGGCAGCTTATATTTCAGCATGAAATTCGATATTTGATGGTATATTATTTTCTCATTCCCATCAACAATTTTTTTTTTTTCATGAACTGCATTAAGCACAACTTAGGATTTGGGGGAGATGGTATACAAATTAAATCTCATTACTATGAACAATTTTCTTTAAGGTAAAATGCCAGAACAAAAGGACTTTTGCAGTAAAGTCATTTTAATGTGAATCTATTAAAATCTTCCAAAAAAGACTTTGAGAAAATAAACTTTTTAAAACATTATTTTGAAACAAATACCACATGTTGAAGTAGTCTAAATGGATAAGCTCCTCCATGGGCACGTTATTCCATATGTATGACTTTTTTATTTGAAAAGGAAGGGACCTTTTTGTAAATGCCCTTTTCGAAAATGTGGGAGAACAATTTCCGTTCCAAAGTAGGTTTCACTCCGTCACTGCAATCATACCTAAATTATTAATTTGGTTAATCAGTAATTCCCTTCACAGATATTGTAGAGGGAGACTGGTCCCACTCCTCGCCCAAAATGTCACAAAATATTAATTTGTGACTTTTTATTTCTAAAATGAAAACAACATTAATCATAGTCAATGCTCAATTGTCTTATATAAAATAAATGATGCAAACTGCTTATAACCCCACCATGACAGGTGGCACAAAAGAATTTGGTCTAAATCCACCCCCCAAAAACCCACGACAAAGAAATTTTTTTAACATGTGTAACCAGGACACCTGCCTCAAATCCTTTGATAGATTTTTAGTTTATTTCTTGGGAGAGGTGTTCCGGCTGTTTCCTTTTTAATCAAAGCTATGCTGCTAAATTGCCTTCCAACCAGACCTCAGAATATTAGCAGAGTCTGGCTCTGGCCTTGCCACCGCAATTTGAATGTTAACAGTCATAGCCTCACAGCCTTTCCATTTTGAGTAAATGCACCACAACTCGCTCAGTTCAGCCATCATCTCTCCCGTTCCTCAGCCGGCCCTGGTCCTTGGAATGTTTTCGTGGTGTCACGGTGAATGTGCTCGGAGTAGAGTTATATGGCATCATTTGGAGAAACATTGCGTTAATAACCAGAGTTCAAGGGCAAAGGATATAAACGGAGCAAATTACAAGTCTGAACAGATATATAGCTTTTGCTAAAAGGGACATGGGCTGCTACTTTATTTACTGGGCACTGGAGCACTTGTAGAAGGTGCTGAAATGCACCACGGCATTTTTAAAGGACCACATCACGGCTTAAGAAAACAACAGAAAATGTCAGACAAGAGAGAAAGCTAGTGCAAGGATCAACGATCCTGAGTTTCCTAATGAGAGACTATGATTTGCTATAAAGTCCCTTAAGTTTCCGGAGTAATTTAACAGATGATAATATCGTTATATGGGCCACAATGGAGGGAAAGCAGAGGCTTGCTATAAACCTAAAGTCAACAGATTGTTTCAAACTGCAACTTATACCAATGCTGTGGGGAACTTCTTACTGAGATTGTTTTAACCAGGGGTTACCACCCTAGTTCTAAGTTAACACCCTGTAAGAGTGATTTGTAAAAAAGCTATATTCTGGTTTTATATGTTGCCTTCAGAGCTACCTCAGCAATTAAGTAAAACGAGAACGCAAATGCAAAAGGGGAAGAAAGAAAACCAATTTTTAAAAACAGGAACAAAAGGACAACTTCATTAATCTTCAAAGGAAATGAAAATCAAAGAAATCATTTCCACCTGCTATGTTATCAGACAGTTTTCTGTTAGCAGTCTCAAAAACACTGAACATACTGTAAAATATGTGATCCAATATTTTCTTTTTTGTAGGATGGAATGCTACAACTTTGTTTTTCCTTTTTTTTTTTTTTTTTTGAGAGCAGTTTTGGAACTATTATAAAAACGATCAAATATTCATAGAGCATGGTTGTTTATTCCACTTAAAAATTTACTTGCAATCAATAAATTAAAACGTGGATGTTTAGGATGTTCGTTACTGTATTATTTACTTTGCTAAAATCTAAGTATCCAACAAAGGAGAAATGGTTAAGCAAATTATATATACACCCCATGAAATATTATGCAGTTATTAAAGTTGATTAATATGGCTATTATCTCCTAATATTAAAAAGTTCTTTTGATGTAACATTTATATGAAAAACCTCACAGGAGTCAAATGTACTCTTTTATGAGTATTTAAGCATATATAAAACCAATTCTAGAAAGAAACATGCATGAATTTAACTTATGTGTGTTTTTTATATGCTATCAGTCAGTATTAGCCTGACGGGGTTATTAAGCTTCTTTTAATTTTTTTTTTTCCTTTTTCTAAACCTCTGTTATGCTATTACGACATGGTATTTAAAAGAGAAATGCATGCAGCTAAGTTCTTTCTCTCCCCACTCACTCACTTTTCAACCACAACGATATAAAATACACCTCCATGACACGATTCAGCTTCAGCTATTGCAGTTTTAAACGTGGCTTTCGTTTTCTTAGCGGAGGTAGTGGCTAGGGCAGAAGGGGTGGTGGGTATTCCAAAGCACACGTAGTCGGAAGAACCCTTTCCTTCTATGGACAACAAATCCCACCATTTTTTTGAAACTATCTTGCTCTCGGAGGCAAATGAATCAGAGTACAGGCAGGACCAATTTATGTCTTGACATGAAATGTGTCACCTTCAGCACTGCACCTGAATGGGAGCAAATGTGTGTGGTGAATGGACCTGTCCTTCAGTTGCCAGAGAAGAGCCTGGATGATGCAATGTGTCTCTACCAGCCTCGTTCCACAGTGTTCCAAGACATCATTTTTCCTGTTATCTGTCTGTCTGCTTCAATCCCTACTCTCAACCTAATGAGTTTTCCAAAGGACACTTCTTAAGTCACATTGCCTGAGACCGTGGGCTGTCCTCTTTTTGCAAGGATAAACAAAACATATCCAAATTGCTCATGACTTTACAACACATAAAAGCTAGATAAATTATGAAAAATGTCCACATGCCCATGGGCAAACTATATAGCTCAAACACATCTTTCTGCTATTCTTTTTGGAAAAAAACGGTGGTTTTTGTTTTTGTTTTAGCATTTAATATCAATTGTCTTATATTTCTCTTCTGCCTATATCATCTAAAGTGCAATTGCCTCCCTCCTTCCGCCCTCCCCATGTTTTAAAAAACCCTCTTTTCAGTGATTTTAATATTGCCCAAGATAAGGGAATGCAACGGTTCAGGTCTGATTTCATATTGTTTCTCAGAGGCTGATAGGGCGTCATTCACAGAAATGACAAATAGGAGCCATAAACTACAGTTTGGGAAGGGGAGGCTGGGGGATTGTTCTGATGGTGAAATGATTTGTCAAACATCGGCCCTTAATTATGCGGGCTTCTTCACCCTCCACTTTCCCAGAGTGCGTTTTCCTTTCTCCCACAGAGATATAATAGAAACTAATCTTCAAAATCTAAACATCCCAAGCCGGCTCCTTTTGTGCAGGCAACTTGCTCTGCCGGGCGGTGTGAAGCACGCTCGTATTTACACTCGCGGGTCCCCCGCTGCTCGGACCCCAGCAGGCAGACAGGCCATCCATCATCCACCCTCCTCCCGCCGTGCGCCCAGAGCCACCGCCAATCCCGCGGCGGATGGGGCCGCACCTGCGGGGCAGCCCGCAGCTTCCCTCCGCTCTCCTAGCCGCGCCTCCCGGGCTGGCGGTGCCCTTACAAGCCCCTGCGTTCTCCAAGGCCAGAACCGGACAGGTACACTCCGGGGACAGGGACAGTACTCTGAGCTGAGCCCGCCGCTGGCGGCCAGTGGGGCGCAGGAACGTGGGACCGGAGGACACGTTCGGCCTTATTGCGCACGCTTTGGGTTGGTCTGCCGTGTGTGTGTGTGTGTGTGTGTGTGTGTGTGTGTGTGTGTGTGTGTGTGGCACCACAGGGGCCCTCCACTGCGTCTAGTCTCTTAAAAAGTGGAAGAATTATGATGCTTACCTTTGGAAGGGAAGAGTAAGTGAGGACACATTTAAGTGACAGAATTCGTTGCCTCTGGTCTGTTTCTTTGAGAGTATGATGCACCCATGATGGAGTTTGCAAGGCAAGTCTGAAGTCCGCCTGGCCCGTGCATATACTTAAGGCAGGATTCCCCTCAGACCTAAGGGAACAATATTAGCACAACGCTAATAACTAGCCTCCATAGGATGCAAACACGACCCCACACAGAAACCTCAAGGGCCATAAACACAGATTGTAACAATTCAGAGAAAAGAGCTGAACCTCAAACCACAGGGAGGGAAACCTTGGTTTTCCAAACAGGCGAACCAACTGGAATGTGTCTACCTTGCCTCAAAGGGTGAGGCTGAGTTCCTTGGCTGTTCTGGAGAAGCAGCTACCATGCGTCCTGCTAACTGGGTGGATTTTATAACCATGTTCCATAACTCCTTCTGGTTTAAGGGTTCCCAAGCAGCAACTTTAGCATGTAATTTGAGAACAACCGAGGACAGGCAGAATCCCCATGCCTCCCCCTTGTAGTATATTCCAGGAGTGTATCTATGTAGATGTCAGTTCTGTCCAGGCATAGCCTTGGAAAAAAAAGCAAAAAACAGACAGCCTTGCTAGGTGGCTTCAAGCCTACAAGGTTTCTCAGAAAAGCATGTTTCTCTATAAAAAATAAAATAAAATAACAGCAACCACAGCAGCCAGCCTCATGCCCCAACTGTCCACCCCCGTCTTGCTTCTGAATCATAATTCATGAAGGCGAGAGAGAGCGGTGGCTCCAGTTTTCCTGCCTTTAACAACTGGAACTGATAATGCAGAAGAGGAAGGGAAACGAACATGTGAGCCTTGGGGCTTCCGCAGAAGCGTGCCCTGGGGACACGCCAGGTCCCGCCTCTGTTAGAGACCCCCCATGGCTAGCAAAGGTCTGTCCTGGAGTCAGTGGTCTCAAACCTGCCTTCACATACATGACACTCACCTGGTTTTGGTTTTGATTTTGTTGTTGTGTTTAAGAAAGTGCCCATGCTTCGAGCAGCGTTCTGGGGTGCAGTCTGGACAGAAGTCCTTTGTCCAGTGACTGGAATGCACGGTCATCCAGGTACACATTCTAATTCTGTCCCCTGTTGCAGGGGACACAATTGTCCCCTGTCCCTCACTCACTCTTTACCCCGTCCAACACACACACACACACACACACACACACACACACACACAGGGTATACTCAGTCTCTGTCTCTGTCTCTGTCTCTGTCTCTGTCTCTCTCTCTCTCCTTTTTTCTCATCCAATCACTCATATCCATTAGCATTCTGGTCTACTTATTCTAGGTGCTAAAAACGTATATCCTTCCTCATTCTAATACCTTGAGAGCAGTTTTTTGGGTTTTACTCTTGCTGCATTTGTTTTCATTATTATTTAAAATACTGGCTTGGGAGGGCTGGGTGGGATGGAGGACAAGTGATAGACAAGCTGAGGAGTTTTGAAGTCTAAAATGTGTTCCACAGAACTTGAGGCATGTTCCTCCCTCAGCTGAGACTTTGGTCTGTCCGCTCCCGCCTACCTGAGCCTCCGTGGATGGCCCACCAGGGACCCCAGCACCCTGACTCTTCCTCCAAGTAGAACTGGACTTTCTCTTTCCCTGGGTTTTCCTCGCCGCCTTTCTGGATAATGTTGTATACTTTTCCTTAAACCATAAGTGATCTGTGCTTTGATTAGACACCTTGACCTTTTATGGGTGTTGACCATTGATCTCCATCTGGGCTGCATAGAAAGCTCTTGACTCTGAAGTTACTGGGCTGCCAACACCACAGGGAAATTCAATTTCTGTGGCCACACGGCCACGGCAGTAGGACTTCTCCTCAATTAGGATTTCTGTCGTTATTATTTTACTTTTATTAAGCAAGCTGCGGCCTCTGCTTTCCAGCTCTAGCTTTTAGTTACAGTAATCAATTTTTCCGTGTAACTGGCTGTAATTGTTGGCTTGGATATTGAGCTTTCATGGGCATAGACAGAGTGTGCTCCCGTGAAGGGTCTTCCCCATACCCCGCAGACAGATGGGTAATAATACTATACATTAATACCTCCACATTGGTTTATGTGTGTTTGACCACAGTGCAAGCATAATTATTTTTCCCCAGTAAAAGCTATTAGAGATCTATTTGGTAGGTTTTACGATCAATAGCTCCTGTGATATTTGTGTAGCAGCCACAGAATAATCAATTGAAGGTCATATAAAGTAAATTACCATCCTCCTATAATGATTCTTTTTTTTTTCTTTCCTAGATGAGAATTGGGTTTTATTATTTCATCAGGAGCTTCTCACAACGCATGCTCTGTCTGCTTGGGAAAGACACATATAAAACTTGTGAGCATGTTTGGAACACAGTGTTCATATCCATTACCTGAATTTATGTTAGTGGGTTATTAAATTAGTGGATTCACACTGGAATTCCTTCCAAACCCTTTCTTATGGACTCAGTGACACAGTTAATAACAGTGGGGACATCTTTTGCCGCATGGTGGAGGGAGTCACTTTGCAAAAGTCAATCTTTGTGGCTGTCTCTTTAAAGCAAATTTAGAGTTGGTTAAATGTGTTATATTGACAGCGTGACCGAGCTTCTCTCTTCAAACATTCTGGAGAGTGAGTGCTGAACTCGGCAAGAGATGGAGTCAGGATTGCTGAACCCCAATGCACTGCACCCCAGGTGGTGCAGGTGAAGCGGGGGCGGGGGCGGGGGGGCGGGGCTCAGCACCTGCTTTCCACAGAGGGAGGCCTCTCCCTCACCTGAGGAGACTAACCTGGATTTCAGACTTGGAGCCATGGCTGTGCCTCTATAAAAGATTGCAATTTGCCAACCGGAAGCATGCAATCCCCCAACTGTCTTAAAGGGACCCATTTTCAGAGTGTAGCCTTTCTTTTTGTGGGTGCAATCAGTTGTGCACTGAAAAACCGCACCACAGTTGGGTAACCGCAGGCACAACAGGCCACAAGAGGCCTCTTTGCTCCAAATTTTGTACCTTCAACGAACTGCACTTGCCGCAAATGGGGAGCGCGGCAGGAGCTTTTTTAAAAATTTGGGCCAGTAAATTCTCCATGGAGGGAGCAGACCAGGAGAGAGACAATTACTCACTTTCTTAAAGACAAAGGCCAATTGAGATGTCCTGTTCTTCTTCCCACAGTCCACCTGGTCTGCAGAGCGTGCTTGGGGAGCCAAATACCAGGTACCACAGGTGCCCTGATCATTTGGGGCATTCCCGGGGAATCTGTGACGTGTCGCAAATGGACGAGACATCATCTGTCGGAAAAGACAGGAAAAATATTGGTGAGTTTGTGACTATAATTCTGGTGATAAATGAATGAAGTGTTTTAGAATAAATGGCACTAGGTATTTTATCACCTTTAGAGAAATGGTTATCAATGCTGTTACTTCATATTTGCTTTGGGGACAATAAATGCAGAAGTTAAAATAGTGCCTCTAGATTGTAATCAAGTGATAAATGAGAAGGTGTTTTACATTTATACCTAGTATAGTTATGTATTTACACATATATAAATATTCATACAAATCACAAATATGTGCCTTCATACACACGTATATTCACATATGTGTGTATGTATGTATGTATGTATGTATGTATGTATATATATAAAACACATACAGGTTTTATTTATTTTCTTATGAGCCTAAGGAAAAGGCAACTTGTGACCTGGGTCACTTCCAAGTTCCAGTGGCTGAGCCTCTGGAAGGGCAAATGCAGTTATGTCACAGGGCCCTGGTCCTACCACCTATTCTGTACAATGCGGTGACAAGCAAGCTGAGCTAGAAACCAAGAACTCATTTTTCCACTTTTGCAGATGACCCTACCTTAAGCACATAGTCTGGAAATGAGAAATCAAATACAAAATAACATTGGAAATCTGAGCTACTGTTCTGAGAGAAATAGTTTGAAATACCATCGTCTCCCATTGGCAAACTTCACCACCAAACGGAACAAGAACAGGTCTCCTTGCAGCCCCCAGGAAATTGAGAAGGAACAGCGCAATAATTGTTACAGAGTAAAGCAGTCCAAGATACCATTGTAGCCAACTCTTGGAATAAGACAACGAAGGGCGAAGGGCGCCAGGAATCAGGAAACGAAGGGTCAGGAATCACTCCTCGTCCCCTTTAGTTTACCTACCACCTCATATCGCACTGTGGGTGTACTTCACACTTGGAAACGTGGGTAGTTTTTGCCATTGAATAATGCTAAAGGGAACTGTTAAGCTCTGCCACAAGTGGACTTCAAAAGTTGGCTTTTCATGTACATGGATAACATTCAACAACACAGCACTGAATGCATTTGAGTGCCAATAATGACTTTTGTCCCAATCTAGTTATATTAACGTGAGACTGTACTCTCCTGGGAAAATGCCTTCAACAGAAGCAGAGCCATGGGAAATACAAATTAACACTCAAGCGTCTTCCGAAAGGCCACCCAACCTGCGCCAAGATGGGAACATTCGAGATGATACAGCTGCCCCTTCACCTTTTCCCATTTTTCCTTTCAGGACGCCTTCTAAAATGAAGTTGCTGCCTCTCCAGAACTCGAACGGGGTTCAGGGAAGAGGGATCCAAATGATATAAATGAGAGAATGGCAGAGACGTGTGGAGAGAATTGTTTGTTCTACAGAGGAAGTCACGGGGAAAGATGACAAGAGTATGAAAATATCTGTAAGGGAAAAATTAGGACTATTCTTCTTCAGAAGCAAAAATAATAGCAATTGGGGAAATGGACTGAAATTAGGAAAAATGTCCTATGTACAGAAATGGACCGTGAAAGTTTAGAAAGAGGTTTTTTTCCGAACAACAAAGAGAAACTACAAAATATCAATCCTTAGAAGTAACCAGAGCCTTAGGCAAATGAGGCAGGAAGTGATTGGAATGGATTGAAGGGGATAATGGTGAGGACCCTTAGAATTACTTCCTCCCAAGTGTCTGTACTAACTTCACAGTCTTCAGCCTCCTTTAGTACCTGCCTTGCAAACGCCAACCTTGGATTAACTCAACCATCTGCCATCCCCATACGTGTGCTAGCAGCTGCACGGGGCTAATGTGGTCTGACCCTGGCTAACCTTGGTGTCACTCTAAGAATAAAATCCCACGCCACAGATGGGCATTTCCCACCACCCTGTGCCTCTACTAAGTTAGATCTCCATGACAATAAAACAAGAGGGAAAAAAAGGTCCATGCTGCCTTCTCTCTCCTGAAACTTCCAGTTTACTTACTCTAAGCTGACCTGGCTTCAAATGTCACCTGGGAAATAGATGCCATCATTTGGGAAATCTCTCATCTTTTACATACTTTTAAATAGTATAACTCACCAACACCTGCACTGTCTCATTTATTTCCTTCAAAACTGCAACTGATAAAGAGTGCCTCTTGCTTTGAAAGGCCAGCCGTTTTACTGAGGTTCCGCATCGTACCCCTCATCCTTTTCAAGGATGTTTGGGACTTTGGTCCATTGCTATCCTGCATGCAACGCTCCTTCTTTGCAGCTTACAAACTAAAACAGTGTAAACATGTAAACACAAAAAAGCAAACAAAGAATAATCAAACGCTATCCTTGGCAAAGGATGAGAACTGACTGCCTGTTTCCCTCGCTCCAGCCTTCGCCCTTGATGAAAGAACCTATGCTTTTAGCTGAAGCCTGGCTCCCATCCATAAAGACCTGGACTAGACAACATTTTGCAGCTTCCCTTGCTCCCAGGTGTGGCCACGTAGGTAAAGAAGCAGACGCAGCATTTCAACCTCTCGGGAGGTTGCATCCTCAGAATGGGAGGACCTTCTCATCACTTTCTCCCATGCTGACACTGACACAACTTTCAGTGAGAAGGATCTGGGCCGCCACTGCAGCCCAGAACTTCTTACCGCATAACACAATGGGGGAGAAAAATAGACTTCTACCTACTGTAAGTTATCGTTGCAGGGCTTCCCATTTGGAGCCCAAACTAGTCCTAACTGATATGCTAACATTCCCTTGACCCCTCATGTCCCTAAAACTGCTGTCACACCCTCATCTTTCCTTCACACCTGAGTATTTTGGGTCATTTTACATATACAGCCTCCACATCTTCACTGCCTTTAGGTCTCAGCTGATTTCATTATGGCTTCTACCCTCACCCGGACAGGAACTGCTTCTGTCAGGCTCATGGACATCCATTTTGCCAGTCCTCACTGCATTTGACATCCGATCTCTCTTTTTCAAAAGTCTCTCTTTTATAAGATCCTATATCACACTCTCTTGAGTTTTCTTTGGCCTTTCCTCAGTCTCCTTGGCAAACCTCTATTTCAATCGTCTTCTCCATCACTGCTCTTTGGGTGTGTCCAAAATGGGACTCTTGACCGTCCTGTCTCCCAAACCTATTCCTGCCCCAATCTTTCTCATCTTAGTAAATTCTCTCACCAGAAAATGGGAATCATCATTGATGAGTCCCGCTGCCTTGCTCTTCAATACCCAGATGTCAGAGCCGTTGTGGTAGGATCGATCTCAAGCATAAAAATGACATGCATGTATTTCTGTCCATCTTTCCTTCTGCCACCCTCATTCAAGACACCACCATCTTTCTCCTGGGATATGGAACAACTTCTGGTCTGATTTTCCCACTTTTACTCTTGCCCTGTTCAATCTTAGGTTAATCTAAACGAAAGTGGGGGAGAAGAAGGAGGAGGAGGAGAAGGAGAAGAAAGCATGCTTCCCTGCTCTTCCAAGTACAGTGCACTGAAATTACACGCAGAATGGAATCTAGGTTCCTTTACATGGGGCCTATGGGCCACCCTATACATCACTGTTCCTTCTCACATGGGCCTTACAGTTTCTCTAATAGGCCAATGTTTCTCCCATCCCAGGACCTTTGCACATGCTAACCCAGTGGTTCTGGTGGCGGGCTCTTTCTCACCTTTCAGGTTTCCCATTAAATGTCAGTGCCTCAGCAAAAGCTTCACTGGGCACCTTGTTTAAGGAGATACATATACACACACACTAATCCTTTCTCTCTCTCCCCCCTCTTCAATACCTTTAGTGTAGTAATTATTATTATTCAAGTAATGATGTCTGGGGTTTATGGCCCAATTAATTTTAAGGATATTTTAATAGTGCTATTGAGGTATTATTTATATACTATGAAATCCAACTGTCATAAGCACACATGCAATGTTTTCTGTTTTAAGGAAACGTATGGGGTTGTACAATCATTACCACAATTCCGTTTTGGAAGTTCTCCCTTACGCCCATTTGGAGTTACTCCTCATTCCCTCTCAGGCCCAAACAATCACTAATCTACTTTCTGTCTCTATAGACTTGCCTTTTGTGGACATTTCATTTAAATGGATTCATATAATGCGTGCTCTTTTGTGTCTGGCTTCTTTCATTTAGCATAATGTTTTCCAAGTCCATCCATACATGGTATAACACATATCAGGACTTCATTCCTTTTTATTGCCAAACAATATTTCATTATATGGCTATTCCAGAGTTTGTTTTTTCTATTCACCAGTTAATAGTCATTTAGGTTTTTCCCCATTTTTGGCTATTATGTATAATGCTGTACGACACTTATTTTTAATAAAACAATGAACAACGCGTGAACCGTATGCCTCCTTCCTATGGCTGTAAGACTGTGTGCAGTGACTGCCTGTTTCGTAATATAACCTCGTACTTAGCAAATGCCTCCTACAGCATGCTAGGTGCTCAGTATGTATTTGCTAAATGAATGACTGATAATTAACTCCATGTTGATTTCCATACATCTCTTCTTGAAGATCAGAGGGCCAGTCAGATGGGGGAAGGGTGAGTTTCTGATTTTGGGATACATCAGCTCTGGGTGACATAATCTTTTTAATCTGCCTGCAGTTCTCCCCATTACACCTATTGAGGAAATATTAAGGGTGGGAAGAATCCACATTCTCTGAGGGTAAATTGCAGCGTGCTTATCTCTGACTGTCTGGAAAGTCTGGGAGCCTTGCAAAAAAAAAAAAAAAGAAAAAAAAAAGGTAACTTGTATATTTTTCTAGAGCTTAGGAAGAGAGAATCTTTGAAGGCTTAGGGAAGTGCCTGCCTTCCATATTGGGAAATCAGAATGGAACCTGGAACCTGCACCTGAGCTGAAAATTAGGAAGCAGTTTCTAGACAGGAGTGTGTATGAATCTTGCCAGACTTAGAATCCTGTCTTAGGCGTGGGTCCAAGAAGTTTAATTCAGCATCTAGCATGCGAGTTGAGGCAAATGTTATTCCCCTGGCCAGAACTAAGGAGACTTGAGTCCTAGAAATTGAGACTTAGAGTATCATGTAAACAAAAGGGTTCTAACCCACCTAACAAAGAGGAGGTGAAACCCAGTTGTAGCAATTATGAAGATTCTATGTATCCATTAAATGGAAAGAAAAATGTTACAAACATGTTGTAAACATGCCCTGGGTATCAGCTTGCGTAAAGCACTGCAATCTCCACTGCTTCTTTATGAAACCATTAAATAAAATTAGAGAGTCTGTGAACTTAACTGTTGGAAGCTACAAGTCCACTGAGAGCTGTGGTGATTGTATCCTGCTCCTCTGGGAAGAAACGGTCCAAGAAAAAAAAGAGAAGCTGAGCAAGGCAGGCTACATACCTTGGGCGGTGAGAAGCGGAAATTAGGCATGTGAGGCCCATCTAGCCGGGGCTGTAAAGGGCCCAGGGTCTCCATAGCCAAGGGGCTCAGAGAGAGAGAGAGGGTTGAGCAATTTTCCCATGAAGACAGGACAGACTCAGTTTCACTCAATAACTTCAACAAAACTCTAAGAAGAATGTGACAAACAGATAAGAGCTCCTTCCCCAAACCTTTTATAATTATACATGTACATACCAGGGGTGCCAAAAACATGTCTACGCATTTTAAGAAAGGAAGAAAGAAACTGTATTAAAATTGTAATACTCAATATATACCAATAACAGAAGATGAATACAAGTCATGTGGATACATTTTGGGCACCCCTGGCATATATACGGGATAAAAAGGAAACAAAGCAGCCCCAATTGTAAATGAACTGGTTTTTGAAAGAGTAATTGGAAGAACTTTTGATCCGTGGATCCTGTAACAAGATGTTGCCTGGGGACCTGCCTGTTTAAATGGGGTAGGAACCAGAATGAAGAGCAGAACAGAAGCTTTTACTAGAAGTGAAGGAGACAGCAGGATGATTTTCTATGGGCCACGGGGCGTTGGGAGCAGCTCGGAGGACATTAAGTGTCCACAGGTGAGACAGCTAGAAATTACCTGGAACTAGGGAACAACCGCTTAGAATTTGCCACTGCAGGGATTAAAAAAATGGTTTTGATGGAGAGGTGGGGGGAAGACGCCAGGTGGAGGAGAAGCTAGACTTCCTGGGGGCAGGTGTGTTCCGTTGTGGAGAAAGGATTTTGTCCTGCAAAGGAAGGCAGGCTGATAGCCAAAAGGAAGGGCGCAAAGTCAAAGCCTGCAACTGCCTGGATGATGTTACCAGATTTTCCAAATCAATTTGGGACTTTGCAGGCTCCAAAGCGGCCTTTTTGTGGAGATGGGCTGTGCTCGTTTACGGAATACGAGTCGGCATCCACAACCAATTCCTCAAAGCACGCTCGCTGCCTGGCTGCTTCCCCACATCTCCCATCTCCCCTTCCTCTGCTGCCCTTGCTCAGCTTTGCTTACGAGAGAAAGCAAATAGAAGGACTTTAGTTTCCCACGTCTTCTGCACAGTAGTCTTCACACCTATGGGATCATGGGAGAAGAGAAAAATGAACACCCCCACTGACAGACAACCTTTAGCAAAACTGAGAACAATTTCCATGAACTGTAACGTTGGCCCAAAAGAGAAATCCATCACCCCTGCTATGCCCCGTGAGAGAATGGGAGTTGAAAGGCCCTTTCTTTGCACTTCCCTTCCCCAGCCCCCCAAGTCCCCACCCCCCCACCATCTGCCATGAGGATCTCCACCTTTAGCAATATGACATGTAGCTACAGAGTTTGGGGAGGCTCTCAGACTCAGGTGACCCCTTCTATTTCCTGCACATGGATACTTCACTTTCTAACATTGATAGGAAATCTTTGTCTCTCAGAGCAAGCTGCGGAGACACAGGTGTGCAGTACACGCAATGGGAGAGCTGCTGTGATATAAGGTGGGGAATGGCCTTGGACAATTCACTGTGGCAGGTGGGGTGCCTAGGTGCACAGTCCTTCAGAGGAGAGGTTAGTTCTCAGGGTGTCATACACACACACACACAGGGTGCCAAAAAATGTATACACATTTTAAGAAAGGAAAACACTATGTTAAAATTGTAATACTCAATATATACTGATAACGCAAGATGTCTACAAGTCACGTGTGACTTCTGCAGTGACAAGAGGTGCTCAGAGTGGTTCCCATCAGCATCCAGACACTTCTGATGACGGCGAACTACTGCTTGAGCAACGGTGACCAAAGTGTCCATTTGTATACATTTTTTGGGCACCCTTGGTATATGTATATTTGTTATATCACATGCCAGGCCATAGGATTAGGGTAAGATTCAATTTTTGTCTGGCAGAGTCACTGGTATTCAATACTGGATTTGGGGCAGGGCAACTGGCATGGAACTGACAACCGCCAAAGATCTTAGAGGAGATGTTCAGTCAGCGCCTCACTGGACAGTGAGTGGCATCCAAAGGGTCCCACTTAACACTAGTTATGGGGGGACGGCGCTTTGGATAAGCATGAGTCACAGAAGGAAACAACAACAACACCTTAAAGGACCAAGAAAATTCTACTGCCCAGGCATGTGGTCTAATGCCAGAACCAGAAAAAAAGAAAAAAAAAAAAGAAATCTGAGGAACAGTTTGACTTGACCAGTAAAACACAAGAAGACCTGGGGTGTTTCCGAAAAACTCAGCCATCTCCTGTAAAGTTTCACACTCTAGGGGGGAAAAGCAATGTCAAAAAACACACTTCATTTTTGGTGCCATTGTATTTGTGTGTTGCTTTTTGTTTCAGCTTGTCAACTTATTTCTTCCTCTTCTGTCTCTGCTCACATCTGCCTATTACTGCACAGCGAAATAATATGAATTACGTAGCAATAATCCTTCCATATGTCTTCAAATACATACATTCTCATACAAATGCACTGCTATGATCTCTATGGGTGCACGTGGAGGGTGTGTGTGTGTGTGTGTGTGTGTGTTTACCTGTTTTTCCAAAATTGGCTATACTTCCTACAGAAGGGTTTTCCTACTTAGCAATTCTTCATGGAAATTCATCTGTGTCATTTGATATGGCTCAAAAAGAATTTTTTTTTTTCTGTTTAGTAGTTGCATTATAGTTCATGGGTATACTGAGTTTGAATCTTTTTTTCTCTCTCTCTCTTTTTTTTTTTTTTGCCACTACAAAGAGTGCTACAGTAAACATCCTCATAAATTATGTCATACATACTGCCCAAAAGAAGAAGGTTTTTTATTTCTTGGAGTAGATTCCTAAGAATGGGACAGTTGAATGGAAAGATACACGTATTTTTCATTTAAAATATGCTATCAGGTTGCTTTTCTAAAATGCAAAAAGTCACCACATTTTTATGAACCATGTACAAATGTACCCCTTCAGCACATTCCTACCATCAATAGGTGATAAGGCTTTTTCCTTTTTTTTTTAAATTTTGCCAGATTGATGACTATAAAGCTATGCTTCACGATTTCATTATTTCCCCTTTCCTGCTGCCAAGTGACTTTGACCATCTCTATTTGATGGGAGCCATCTTGGATTGGTCCTCTCCTGTCTTCTCACAGCCCAGGCTCATTCTGTTTGTCTCCATCTTGACAGTTTGTAAGAGCTCTTGGTTATATGTTAGCTATTAACCCTTTTTCTCTCTTACCTGTGTTATTAAAGAGAAGCTTTGTGTTAGAACAAGAGGCAGGAGATAAAAGGATCGGAAATTCATTAAAAAATGAAAATGCTCCAAACATTCTCTCTTGGAAAGATTTGCATTTTAATTGGCATCAGACCTGAAAAGAAGGAAGGTCTGAGAGATCCTTCTAATCATCAAGGAAAAGGTATGAATCAGACCTCTCTGATGGCTCGATTTGCACTTCTCTGCAGATCTCTAATCTGTATGCACTCTGGTATCCGGATACTGAGAATGCTGAAAAACTGCCTGTTACATTCAACCTTACAGTGGAGAAGTCGCGAGAGCCAAAGACGCTGAGGGAAGCAGCTTGGGCAGATGACCTGAGTAGACATTTTGGTTTGTTTTGTACCAATTTTTTAAATTGTGGTAAAATGCACACAACGTAAAAATTTTTAAGTGTATAGCTTAGTTTCATGGCATCAAGTACATTCATATTGTGCGACCATGCCAGCATCTGCCTTCAGAACTGTCGTGATTCCAAATCCTTCAACTCTGCACCATAAACAGTAACTGCCATTTTCTCCTCCCCAGCCCGCTGCAACCACCGTTCTACTTTCTGTCCCTATCCATCTGACGACTCTAGGGACCGCATATAAGTGGAGAAATGTGGTATGTCTTCTTGTGACTGTCCTTCAAGTTTATCCATGTTGTCGCATATGTCAGGATTCCCTTCCTTCTAAGGCTGAATGACACGGAACTGCAGGTAGATGCCACGTTTTGTTTATCTATTCATTCATTGACGGACTCTTGGGTTGCTTCCACGTTTTAGCCATTGTGAATGATGCTGCAATGAATGTGGGTGTGCAAATATTTCTTCAAAACTCTGTTTTCAACTTGTTTGAGTACATACCCAGAGGTAGCATTTCTGGGTCATACGGTCATTCTAGTTTAGATTTTTTGAGGAATGACCTTGTTTCCCACAGTGGCTGTACCATCTTCCATTCCTACCAAGAGTGTACAAGGGTTCCAGTTTCTCCACACCCTCGCCTACAATTGTTATTTTCAGGGTGTTCTTGTTTTTTGGGGGGTGAGGGGGGTATTAGCCCTTCTAATAAGTGTGAGGTAGACTCCTATTGCAGTTTTGAAGTGCATCTCCCTATGATTAGGGAGGTCGAACATCTTTTCATGTGCTTATTGGCCATTTGTGTATTTCCTTCAGAAACATTTTTTTTTAAGTTTCAGGTGTATAAAACAATACAATAGTTAGACATTTATACCCCTCATAAAGTGATAACCCCCCTCCCCCAATCTATTTCCCCTCTGACATTGTATATAGCTGTTACAATTCCATTGACTCTATTCCCTATGCTGTACTCCACATTCCATGGCTGTAAATATATAAATACATAAAATTATAGTTGACATTCAATATTATTCAGCTTCGGGTATACAGCGCAGTGGTCAGGCAAGGACCTTTTGCTTTGAGGTTGCTTGCCAGAGGCTTAATCCCACAAAGGGAGCTGGTATTTAGTCCTTCTAGATCCAACGGAAAACAAATTCTCCATATTCCTAGAGGACCCAGATGTCTGGAAGAAGAGTGGTGATCTTTGCCTGCACGATTCAGAGGCCCGAGAGGGAGGCTGATGTCGTGTAGCTAGCACTCTCCCTCCCACCCTCCCAATGACAAAGACAACAACGACAGACATTTCTGGGCCATCTCCCTATCACGTGGCCATAGATTCCCAACGTGGGCACCAGAGTGGACCCCATTACTCACTACTTGAATAAACTTGGACAACTCAACTCACCCTATAGGATGGATCTCAACGTGCTTTTCTCTAACATTAGGAAAATGCCCCCAGGACTCAGTTGTTCCTAGAATCAAGTGCTGGATATAGAGGAAGTTGCTTTGAAATGTCTTCAAGTCATTATAGATATGGTATTGCCTTGGCCACTTATCAGCGAGGGTCTGATTTCAGTTGGCCCTCTGTATTCGCAGCTGCCACAGCTGAGGATTCAGCCAACCGTGGATGGAGAATACTTGGGGGGAAAAAATAAGGCTGTTACTGACATGTAGTATGTAGTTAGGCGTGTGATGGCTGAGTGTGTACTAACCATGTATGGACTGGTTTTTCCTGTTATTTTGATACAAGAATATACAGTAATGGTATAACTATTTATACAGCATTTCCATTGTATTAGGTTTTATGAGTAATCTGGAGAAGATTTAAAGTACACGGGAGGGTGTGCGTAGGTGACATGCAAATACTACTTATTTTATATAACACACTTGAGCAACCTTTGCCCTGGAGCCAGTGCCCCGTGGATACGGAGGGATGACCGTAATCATTACATCGCTTTTTTGGGTGAGAATAAGGTGGCGATTTAAGTTCAGTTCCTTAAATATGTTTACATATTATGAAAACCTCCTCTTCAGTAAAGCTGTCAGAGGGGAGAGACTTAATGTTGGTAGGATGCTGGACTCAAAGGCTCCATTCCTAAGATAAGGTGTTAAGTGATGGCACCTGCTCCCCCCTTCCCCCTTTCCAAAATCTCTAAAGGTGCAGATGAGCTAGTGGCCAGTGAACGCAGGAGGGTCAGCCTTTTGTAGATGACAACAGAGGTCCTGGGGGGAGCGGGGGAGCAGGCAGGACCCACACCAGACCTGCCAAATGCCATCACCATGTTCTCACTACCTCCTCCGCATGGCAGCCAGGGGCTGTTGAACCCAGAAATGTTGTTTTTGCCATTGACATCATATATATATATTTTTTAAGTGGGGAATATATAAGTAATAGACATTAAATCTGTTGGTAAGTAAAGTGTGTTATGAATCACGGCAGTTCTCTGAAGAATCTGAGCCAAGAGGATATTTTGGTTTTGAACAAGTACTATAACACAGGCCAAAATGGCTCCCAGATTCGAACTTCCAAAAAATAGTGTCAGTTCACTATGTCACTTGGCTGACAGAGATAGGGTGATCCCGACTGCTAGGAGGAAGATATTTGTAGGAAAAAGAAAAATTGGCTAGTATATTTCACCTCTGGAGGCCATGGGAGGAAGAAAGAGAAAATAGGGATCATTACAGCATTGTAATTTATTAGTCATCAAAAAAAACAAAAAAACAAAACTGTCTCTGTGTTCTATAAATTCTTTTCCAGCTGCCTAAACTGCACTAGAGGCGAGGACAGCCTCCACAAGAGAAAAGGAAAAAAGGAAAAACCAGAATAGAACTGGGGAGTACTTTCATGACAACGTGATTGTAAACCAGAGCATTGGAATTTCATCAATATGACATCATTCCCAGTTTGACATGGGAGAGCCCACCCTCCATCGCTCCCTCGTCCTGGCCTCCTTTCCTCTTAAAGAGATGATGACGCTGCCCGGGCAGCACAGAACGATCATAAAAACCTGTATCCCTTAAGCTGAATTCAGCCTATTGACTGCACAAACAGCAATAACAAAAACAAAACTAGCAGGAAACGTTTGCACATAGCATCTGTTATGATCACATAACCACGAGACAGCTGTTTAATCCCAACTGTTAACATAAGATCATTTGTGTGTTTGAAGAGCAATCCCATTTGGATCTCCCCCTTTATTTATTTATTTTCTAGCTTTTTTTCCAAGAGCAAGGCTTTCTCAGCTGTAGGAGGTAATGAGTGTTTCTGGATTTTTCCACTTTCACCCTCAGCTTCCGAACGAGAGAGGTGGTGTGGTTTTCGAACTCTAACTACTCAGAGGGGAGAGAGGATGGCTGTGTGGTCTCCTCACTGAGCAGGGCACGGCCCTTTCTCCGCCTTTGGGACATTCATAGGCCATTCTGGTCAGATGATGGGAATTGGCCCTCACATGAAACGCCTCTGGTGGTCTCGGCCAGATTCTGGTTGAGTTTTCTCAGCACCACCCAGAATTGGACCCAATCCCTGTCAAGTTCAGTTCCAAAACCTAAAGACAGAGTGATCAGGTTCACAACTGCTTGCAAGGGTCAAGGAAGAATGTCAGCAGTTTGGGTGGCCTGTCTGAGTGCCCATTTTGGAGGCCTGAGCAGGATACCTAGATGGCTTATGATGGTCCTACTTTTTCTTGGCTTTTCTTTACTTTTTTTCCCCCTATCTACATTATACTCACTGCCTGCAGGCTCCCCAAATGCTCAGTAGAAAATATGCAGGCCAACAGGTCACAGATGTGGTGGGTGCCAGTGGCAAGCACTGCAGAGCTGACCACGTGGTCCTGGGTTGAGGGGAGCTGGCTGTGTGAATTTGGACAGACATGAACCTTGAAAGCTGCCTGAAATCAGCATGACATAAATCTTTCTTCACCTCCTTCTTTAAAGATTTCATCCTAGCCAATCCTCCATTTTGATCCCAACACAATCATAACATGTGTAATACTAAGTTTATCTTTCAGGAAAAGTGAAAGCCAACATCCTTCTAAAACTTTGGTTAAATGTCTTAAACCTGATTCTTAGGACAAGTTCATGTCTATCTAGGTCATATGAGCCTTGGGAATGTAAGGGACTTTTTATTCTTCTCTCATTTCCTCTTTCTTTCTTTCTTTCTTTCTTTCTTTCTTTCTTTCTTTCTTTCTTTCTTTCTTTCTTTCTTTCTTTCTTTCTTTCTTTCTTTTCTCTCTCTCTCTCTCTCAAATGGTTGATGTTTAATTTAATTTTCAGCTTTTTTGAAGTATAATTGATAGATAAAAACTGCATATACTTAAAGTGTACGACTCGATGTTTTGATATTCACATTCTGACGTCATCACTACAGTCAAACTAATTAACATTTTTGGTTTTAACTTTTGGAAAATAATGTTAGTTACGAGGAATTTTCATCTCTTTGAAATGAAAAAAATATCGCAAGAATTTCTGAATGACCTCTGAATTTCTCCTGAATAAAAACAGCCTTTCTTAGCCTTTCCTGTGGCTCCACGTCCTCACAAGCATTGCTTTTATTCTCCCTCCCTGTCCCCCAATGAAAAAGTTGTGACACTTGTAAAGACATCAGGTTTTTTTTGTGTGTGTGTGTTGTTTTTTTTTGAGATTTAGTAAGAAAAATAAAGTAGTGAGGGGAGCAGTCAAAAGATATTGACTATCAATGTTGGAAAAAATTAAATGCTTAAGTCAGTCTATGGTGTGATTTTTTATCATACTTAGATAAAGTGCTTTTACTTTTTGCTTGACATTCTGTATCACACGTGAAAGTTTGCATCTCACAGTGGTGGGTGGGGGAAGTGACTGTGGTCTGCACAGATTATGAATATCCATCTTAACGTTCAACTTCCCCTACATGGGACAAAATCACCAACATCTTAATGGGAGAAAATCCTTTATCAACTGATTCATTTCCATGTTTTGTTTCTGCAGCTAGACGGGATATCCTGTAAGGTGGTGAAATGGGAGGGAAATTTAGTACTATCCGTTTCTGGTTTGCCATTATTATTATTGTTATTTCTACTCTCAAGATGATATTCTATTTATCTCTGGATTTTCATATAGAACACCTATTTTGGGTGTTTTTTTTTTCCTTTCTTCTCTCCCTCCCCGTTCTATCCTAGTTAAAAAATCATCGTTGGTAAGGATGTGGAAGAGAGAAGTCATGCCATTTATTATTTGCTACTTCTCCTAAGGCTACAAGATGACATTGTTATTATGTACCCTACGTTATTGAATACAATCCCTGGTTTATTTTGTTTGTTTTATTTAAGTATGGGAACAGTTGCAGAGATCGTTTTGATTGATTTTACAAGAGGAACTACCCAAGTGGAGAGAGAAATCCCACTGTCTGAGCAAACACGCAAGAATTACACATGTCTCTTAGGTGTTCCTTAGTCAGCTAAAACCTGGAAATAAATACCCCAATTCTTTTGTGATCTACTCCAGTGACTGCTGCCACAGGACATGTAAGTGAGAGGAAGATGATCTGCGGAAAACTGGAGTTCCAATTGGACCCTGACTAATTCACATACCACACACACCGCAGCAGGACACTCGCCCCCGTGAAGAGAACCAGATAGACCTACCATTGCCCCAGTAACATTTGAAACGAGCCCCATTCATTTCTGAAACTTCAGTCGCACACTCGAAGTTTTAGAAAAGTATTCGTCCGGATTATTAGGCTTTGTGGCATGTTTGTCAAGCACACAAAGCTACATTTCAAGGCAGTATATGTCTTTGAAACAAAGCTTGAGGATTTTCCCGTTCAATACACTTCTGTGTTCTCCCAAACACAAGACAGATCTTGGCAAAGAACTATTCATTAGGCAACCGTGACTTGACAAACAAGCACATTTGAGAAGAAGACAGGTAGAAACTAAAGTGCTTGACTTTGGGGGTGGGGAGGCGGAGGGGAAGAAAAACTCTGAGAAATTAACCAATTCTCAATTCATCCAAGACTTCATTTTGCAAGGGAGATTCTCCCTGTACATGTATCTGCCTCCGTTTTGCATAATATGACTCACAGAGTGGCAGGCCATTCTCAAGCTGATCATCTTAAATGTAAGAAAGAAACAAACAAACAAGGGAGTGAACCCACACTGGAAGTACAGTCTAGATAGGTGGACAGTGTGCCTGGAGCGAGCTGTAAACTTGCAGCTCTTGGGTAGCCGTCCACTCCATCCTTTTCTGGGTGGAAAAGTCCCCATCTACCCCCCTCCCAAGTGTATGGCTTCTGTACCCACTTCACCTTCCTCCTGTCCATCTGTAAGTCTCCTGGTTTTTCCATCAGGCCCTGATGGCGGTGTCATTCTGGGTTCCAGCTTTGTTTTCTCTAATCTATATTTCCCTTCACTATTAAACCAAAGGCCAAGGGAAGCTTTTGCTTACCTAGTATCTGTTCTTCTGATTATTTCACATGATATCAATTTTCCTTATGGTTCTTAAAAATGAGCTCAACCTGAGAATTTATTCAACATCCTTTCGTATAAGACACCGAGGATAAACTTAGAAGCACCCCCCCAAAAAAAACAACAAAAAACTGTCCTTTGGAGGGTTTGTATCTCAGTTAAGTCTTGAGGGAAAAGGGTTGCAGTCTCTTCTATTAAGTTGGTGCAAAAGTAATTGTGGTTTAAAAATAATTGCAAAAAACACAATTACTTTTGCACCAACCTCATAAATTGTTGGGACTGTAGCCCTGTTTATTCCCTTCTCAGACCACCTCCTTGCCTCCCACCCAACAATATGCACATAGGATGGAGGAAACTGGAAAATCTGTCCAAGGCTCGTTCACTCCCCTTCTCCTTGTAATTCTGATCGGGCATAATGCACCACAAGCCAAGGGTAGGCTTCATTTTCCTTGTTAGAAATATTCCAGGGACCACTGTATATCTTGAAATATGTTTTGAGTTTATTAACCGGTTTGATCACTTTTTGGTTCTTTTTCTTTCTTTTCTTCTTTCTTTCTTTCTTTCTTTCTTTCTTTCTTTCTTTCTTTCTTTCTTTCTTTCACTAAATTGATAGAATTCATTGGTAATTTGGGCATTGTCAACTGGAATATTCTTTTCACAACTGAGTTGAAGTATGTTCAATATAAAGAAAGGCTTTTCATTGAGCAAAAAATACGTTGAGAAAAATGGTATGATTAAGCATTTCATACAATCAGAAAAGAAAACTTATGCCACCCAATTTCTGATACCTTGTTCCCTGGAACAACTGAAGTGGTAAATTGAGGCAATTATCCCAAATACCTTTCCTGAATTATAGGGATTGTTTAGGGAAGCAGGTTCTGGGCCTAAATTTTTGCAATAATTATCTTAATTTGCATTTTGGTTTGGATGTAAAAATGTAGTTTTAGCATCATGCACTTATAATTTTGTATGTGAACTCTGTAGCTAAACCCATTCGAAAATGGAAATTCATCAAAAAGATATATAATACCACTGCGACCTTGATTTTTTAAATCTTACATTCTTTTCGTAAATTTTTCCGAATTTCCTATAATGAGTTTGCATTACACTTATTATATGAAACACATGAGCATATCAAAAATTATATTCAAATAAAATACCTTGAATTAATTTATAGAGTTTCTCAATGTGTGGTTGGGGATGGGAGAGGGCTAGCATTTGTCACTGAGCCCTTCTGGCCATGTGTGCTACCTCTCTGCAGAAACCACACAGGATATTAGGAGCCTTCTCCTGTTCGATATAGTCAAAGATCATATTCAAATGTAGTGTGTTGATTGCTATGCACTGGATGTTCATTTAAAGTGAGCTCTCTTGCCTGGTCTGTCCCCTGCACCTTGTTCTTGTCACCTAAAAGGTCACCCTAGTTCTCCTCCCTTTGGTCTATCTCTCATCTCTTTAATGAAGTAAGAAAAACGAAAGCAAGAAGAATAGTTACTTCAAATGACTGTAATTAAGGCGGGGACTCAGCACCACCTCCTAGCTCTGTGTTCAGCATTGCCTTATCCATATTACGTAGAGTCCAAAATCATACCTGAAAGATGAAAATCATCACCCCCATTTTTGCCAGTGGGTAAAACTGAGGCTGGAACAGAGTATCTTGCACCTGAATTCACACAGCTAGGAAACGCAGACATGAAATCTGAATCTAAGTCCATCTGACTCCCAAATCTCCATGTTTCCTGCTTACAACACACAAAATCTATGACAGGCATTGGAAGCCATCGGAAAGAGCTCAGTGGGAACTAAGAACTTTTATGCAGTCTCTCTAACCGAGGACTACTTCTGCTCAGTTCGACTAACTCCGGCTGCCACTTATTATTATTTAAAAATAAACAACAAAACCTTGAGACATAATCGAGCCAGTGAAAAATATCATTTTCTTCCAGGCAAGTATACCTCCAAAATTATGTTCTCCCAGAATTCACTTTGATGTGGAGACTTGTTAAGAAAGGGGAAGGGAAACTTTATTATTGAGCTTATTTGGGGCCAGCGCTTACACATATACTCTTTCATGTACTTCTCACACCAAACCTGTGAGGTCAGTTTGCACTTGAGATAAGGATCAGACAGGTTAGGTAACTTAATCAAGGTCACATGCTAAGAAGCCAAGATGGGTTCCAACCCAAGGGCTTCTGACGCCATAATCCTTGCCTTTGTTCTCTTGGAGGTTGTCAACGTGGCACTCACATGGGAATGTGGGGATGGGGGTGGGGCTGTCATCTGTGTATCGTAGGATGTGTAATAGCATCCCTGGCTTCTGCCCACTAGATGCCATTAGCACCCTCTCACCAAATCATGACAACAAGAAATTAGTCAAAGTGTGTCCAGACTCTGCCAAATGTCTCTTTGGTGTGTGTGTGCGTGTGTGTGTGTGTGTGTGTGTGTGTGTGTGCAAAATGACCCCTATTCGAGAACTACTGTTCTAGTGTTAACATACATTCATCCAAATTGGTCCGTGAAGAGAGAAATAGTAAGAGTTAAGTGGGTTGGTCTTTGAAATCGATTATAGTTCAGGGTGATTTTTTTGTCATTATTCTTGGCATGAGTTCTAGATTCTTAACAAGAAAAATCTGAATTTTAAGAGAATACAACAGTCCCCTCCATTCATAATTATGCCTGCCTATCTTCTAGAATGAGGGAGAAAAATAGTAACTAGAAGATTTCTGATTAGTTTGGTTCAATCAGACAGGATAGTGTGAAAATTCAGAATTTTTTTTTTTTTTTGGCCCGCAGAACACGTACTTATTTGTAAAAGCCACAACAACCGAGCTGATAAAAATATCACAACTGCTCAGCCTAAGGAGATAGCCAACATTCAAGGAGACTTGTATCTCCCAATGTGGTAAGTGGCTGCTTCCTACTAGCAATGACAGGGATGTCTTGACAGAAAGAGAAAGGATGACCCAAAGCCCAAGTGCAAGAAAACAGGAACAAAGGAAACATGGCCTTCAGAACTTTGCAAAAAAGCATGTCCTACCCAGGTTACACCCAATTGCATCATGGGTACCTGCTCTCAGCTCCACCCACCCAAGTCAGCCAAAAAGCCGCCTTTATCTTGGCAAACACTTTGGAGAGCCGTCTCCACCCGCCTGGTCTTTAAGCATTTCATATCTCTGTGTGGCTGAACATGTCCCTACCAGGCAGGGCTCTGACATAAAGAGCCATTCAAGTTTCCCCCTGTGACCTGATCCCATCAACACTCTGATACTGGAAAGATGCCATAAATACTGTTCACTCATTTTGTAGCATGGAATAAAAGGTCTTTACAGGAAGTTATTATCAATGGTCTGTAAAGAAAGGGGTCACAGCTTTGCTTCCTCCCCCAGCCGTGGGAGTCACCCCAGCCAGGCTGGGACAGGTGAAAGGGCTGTGTAAGGAGGAAGCCCTACCCAGCCCGGGGGTGGGGGTGGGGGGGCTGGGGTTTTCCCCTACTATTATATGACTAAGATGTCTCCATTATCCCCAGGTCCTACAGAAAGTGTACCTGCAGGAGACCCAAGGAAGGAGACAGAGCCAAGAGGAAACGTTCACCTGCAGAGAAATGCCACATAGGGTCCTTCAAACCTGAAACTAAAAATCCTCACCCTATTCCCAAGAGAGACTGCTTTCCCTCCCCCACAACTTCCCAGCCCTGTCCCCCACTCCCCATCCCACCCCCCCACCAGGAGTACCAAGACTCTTGTTCTGGAAACTCGCTTGCTGAAGAAAAGTTAACTTGGCACTCATCTTAAGTATTGACTATCTGTCTTAAGGGTGAGGGCTGTAAATTCTCTCTCCTAAGATCCAAGTCGATTTGTTATCAAATCAGGCATTGAGAAGCTGATTCATTGCTATTCAGCGCTCTGCTGATTTATATGCAGAATGTAAAACAGATGCCTTACGTGATACATATTTATGGTGAGTGCTGTTCTAGGAAGATTTATTACGGATTCCTTTGTCGGGGTTTGCATGAGCACAACCATGATGACTTGTATTTCCTCTCAGCTGCCAATGCCAAACTCATTAAAAAGAGGTGTGACTATTAATATACATTGTAATACTGACAGGCTCTAATTTATAACACCCTGGCTGGTTGGAGTATTCTCCTGCCTTGAGAGGTGGTTTCTGCATTTCCTTCTTTGTAGCTAAATGGTACAAATAGAGATATATATTCTTTCAGAGTCTCTCTCTCTCTCTCTCTCTCTCTCTCTCTCTCTCTCTCTCTCTCTCTCTCCCCCCCCCCCCTTTGTCTTTTCCAGTCGTCTAAGTCAAGTCACAATCTACTGGGGGGAAAAAAGTCTATGGTAATCTTTTTCTTCTAGGTCAAATACGACGAGCAGGGTAGAGCTGCGCATTCATGCCCTGTGGACACATGTGATTGTCTGGGCTGGCACACTGTCCCTCCAGGCGGAATTAGCAAGGGAGAACTTTGGAGCTGGCCCTATCCAGCATTCCTGGCAGTGGCCGTGTCTGACATGACGCTTTACGTTGCCCTATGCATGGGAATCTGAAACCCACTGCCCAACGGGCAGCATCAGGGAGAAACACGTGGCTAATAACAGGCCTCGGAAGCAGATGAGGGCAGTTAGTCAGGGTGGGTTGGGAGGAGGCAAATCACTGTTACCCGGAAGAGATGGCAAGAGAGCCCAGCCCTGATGAGAAACTCTGCACCCGAGAAGCCATGTGACCAGTGGGCTTGGATGGTATTAGAGTAATGACACAAGACAGACAGTGTCTGGGAAAATAGCTTTTCCTCCATCCTAATTTTGAGATAAACTAGTTCCTAGACAGAGAAAACAGTGCATGCAGCAATAGTTCTGATTTGAGGGTCGGGAGCCCCTACAAAACCCCTTAGGGAGGCGATGCAGAAAGTCATCACATATTAATGTGTGTGTGATGATTCCATGGCAGGATGTTTGGGCTAAAATCGGTTTCTGTTGAACTTTAAAAAGCTAAATTGAGAGAAGCAACGCAGGTGGGCTATCATTATTCCCTGCTCTATAGGGCGAGGTACCCCAAACCTCGGTGATCAAGATAAATAATATCTGAATGCAGTGTACAAAAAAACAACAACAACAACAACAAAAAAACAACAAACAAAAAATGAATGCAAAAATCCATGGTGAACAAAATTTCAAATAAAGACAAGATTGTTACGACTGAGTTTCCTTTCACCTCCGGCTCCCCTGCAGCTGGAGAGAATCGCAGTGACTCATCCTGCCTTTATTTAAAGTATGGGGAGGCTTCACTTGCCTCACCATAATCCCAGCCGAGGTAAGGAAATCATTTTGTGCGGACTTCCCTTGTGGAGCATAGCATTCTTTACTTAGCAGGAAACCATTCGATAGTGAATGAAGAGGGTGGTGGTGGTGATGAAAACCCCCAAAGAACCGATGGAGAATGTCAACATGAGGTCCCCACTCTACATCTTTGAAAATCAACATGGTGCCATGTCCCCAGACCATTTCTGAGTTGTGCTTGATTTCCTTTGCGAGCAACTGAATGGGGGTTCAAAAGATGACGATTTCTTTAGTTCCAAAGAGTTTGTCTTGCCAACCCTCACACCAGAAATGTCTCCATTCCGTGTTTGACCACATATTTCTAAAAAGTACCCCTGTGGAAATCACTGATATGTGTTCAATCACTTCATGAAATACACATGTAATCTGTACATTTTAATCTGTATTTTTTTTTTTTTTTTAAAGAAGCTATCAAAGTCCCCTTTGCCGCACTCAGCTAGTTTTATGGATTCCCTCATCAGTGGCATCAGGAAAGCATTTTGGGTTGTTTTTAGAGATGAAATTCTGCAAAGAGGAGAAAGAAAAGCTACAACCCCCCCCACCCCCCCACCCCCCCTCACACACACCACTATGTTCTAGGCTTCCTATGATAAAAAAAAAAAATGGCATCTGCGATCCCTCTGGAATAATTTTTGCCTGTGTGAACAGGGACAAATTTTTTTTTTCTCTAATTAAACTCCCATGAGACTCAAGCTGCTTTGGAGTTAGTCTGATTCACAGAACACTTTTCTCCTCTTCCTCCTCCCCTTCCACTTTGTAGAGAGCTTCCCAGAACCCCACTGAAAATCTCAGAAATGTCAGCAGCCTCTTCCAAACCACCTGGAGAGGGTGGGGAGCTAGATAGCAAGGCCACCTGATAAGAAGGGGGTGTTTCTTTGGCCCAGTGTGGGTCATGTGGTTCCCTAGAGCAGTTTTTAAAGAAAGGAATTAAATTGATGTGGTTACAACCCAGCTGACATGTGTCACAATAAGAACAGCCATCTAGGATATTAAATTTTTTGCGACTATTCTATTCATTTTGAGTAAAGTGTTTCCCTGTTATGCTGATAGGAATAAAACAATAGCAAGTATTCTCCTTTACAAATGCTATCGATCATTCAATATCACTACAGCCCTGGCTAGCATTCTCCTTTAAAAAAAATCCCGACTTCCGGTCATTTGAATTCCAGACCATACACCTTTCCAAGCCAGGTATTCAACCTGCAGAACCAGTCTAAAAAGAGTTGAGTTTCCAAAGGTTACCCAGATACAGCCTGGTGGCAAACGGGCTCAGGAAAACGTGTAGCTGCGACTAGAAACCAACCATGGGTGAGGAGAAAAACCCCTCTCTTTGTCTGAAGGGCTGATCACATGTTGACAGCTGGAATTTACATGGCTCCTTATTCAATAAACTCACCCCTTCTCTGCATTCCGACATGAGCAACACAATAGTGGCACAGAAGCAAACTGACACGTTGCACACGGTCCAGCTGTCCTGTCCACTCTCCACGGACCCCCACCCCCACCCCTCCTCCTCCTCCTCAATCTTCTTCGTCTGCCTCCAACCTAAGCTTCCAACTTGGGCAAGACCAACGCTCACGCCCAGTAGACGGCACCTCTGTTAGGGGGGCTTGATGTCACGTGCCCTCCTGCGCTTGCCTGCCTGCAGGATTTGAACTCTATCTTCAAGAAGAGAAACAAGGAAGCAAACAAAACCCCACCAGGAGAGGATAAAAACCCAAACAGATCCCTTCTATTTGGATAACCAGCTCAGAAGGGCAGTATGCGATGGATAGTCCCACAGCAAAAATCTTGCCAACATCACAAACCCTTTCTTGATCTTGGGTGTATGTCGCTTTCTGTATGAACTTGAACACAAAGGAAATGTGACCTGTGGAGTAACCAGGGCTATAATTAGTGAGAACTGTTTTTATTGCCTCTTGTAGAAAATGAGTCATTTGGAGAAGAAATGTAAAGTAAAATGATATCTGACAATATGCAATGCTTTCTCTGAATATATAGTTATATATATGAATATATTTTATATTGCATATGAATATTTATATGTCTATACTTATAGATCCATAATGTCAGCAATGCCACCCACTTCTTGGTTAGATCTTCCATTAAGAAGTCCCAGAATTTTTCCAGGAGGAATGCTATATTGGGAATATACTGTCTGTTTATAGCGCTAATATGTATTGTTTATCAAAGCCCAGCAAAATGCGTAATACGTATATGAAATGATCCTCCAGCTTTGTCGAACTGTCCATTCAGTATGGAAAATTTCCTGTTTACAATACACATTTTACTGATGGTGAAGAAATGCATTAGCACTTCTCACAACACACTATGGCCTTAAAATATGGGAAAGGCGGGGGAAGGCTTTATGTATTATGAAGCAGTCATTAAACTTTAATCTCTGCCACTAGGGGGCAGAATGAAGTTCTTTTCTAAAACTGACTGCTAGGCAATCAACCATCACATCATTGTAACGTTGTAAGCACTTCAAAAAGACTCAGATGTTTAACTATTGTGCTAGCGATCATACATTCATTTTGGGCTGCAGGCCAAAAGAGGGAAGAAGAAAAAAAAAAAAGCCAGAGATTTGCAGCTGAAAAGCTATAAAGTGGTGAATTTTACCTTAGAGCAAAACCATCTTCAGTGACAAATTTCAAAGGCCATATGTATGCGATTTTCATGAAAAGCAGACAACCCTAAATTTCTTTGTTTAACTGGAAGCGATCTTCCTCCGAACGAGCAGGTTCTTCTGTGCAGCTCCCCTTGTTTATTGCCAATTTCACTTTCCTTTCTAGTACCACAATCAGGATTCTAGAAATGCAGTTCAGTGCCCATGGGTATTTCATTAACACTGCCACCTCCAGCGTCTTCAAGGAGATAACCTCAGGCACAACCTCACTGAGGGAGAACGCTTAGAGTGTTCTGATAAAATAAGGTGGTTGTTGTCCCCCCGCCCCTTTTAAATTAAAGCCTCCAACCCAAGCTTTTTTCTAAGGTACTGATCAATGTGCCCAATCAAAGTTTGCCAAGACAGGACATCATGGGGTTCCCCCACCCACCCCACGTGGTTGAAACACTAAAAGTGAGGAATCAGTAAGACGATGGGTATTATTCCTTCTCACAAAAATAAAGCCTTGGCTCATACGACGTGTTCAGAGCATTTGCTTTTTAGACTCGATAGCCAGATATTTCTAAGACATTTTACCAGAGGCACACACCAAGACAGGGGTGTCCAAACTGCGGCCCGCGGGCCAATTGCAGTCCGCAATCCATTTTTAATTGGCCTGCAGCAAATTCCAAAAATATATTTAGTTTACTTAAATAAACCAGGTGAGGCAATACGTACTTCACCTCGAGTGAGTGGCCCGGATGTTTATGTATTTTACCACATATGGCCCTTGGTGAAAAATGTTGAAAAAAGTTTGGACACCCACGCACCAAGACATTATCCGTGGCACATTTTCTAACTTAATAAACTTAAGAGACAGATTTGGGACTATGGACAAAGTTCACCTGTGAGCTACACAGTCAAAGAGATTGCAACTTCCAATTCCTTGTTCCGAGAAAAAGCCACGTTTCGCTGGAGTCCTATTTTCACCCAATTGGAGTCCCAGCAACACAGGAAAAGTCCCAGGTGAAATGCTGAGTTTGGCATCTTCCCTGCCCCCACCTTGCTTTCAAAACACAGGACAGTTTTGTAAATAGAGACAGTGCGGAAAGGAATGATGTCTTCCTTTCTGCATCAGGAGTGTTACTTGAGATGTATCAATATTTCCTGTCAGCCCCCACAAAACCAACTTTTGGGCCTTACGGGATCCCGAGATGGCTAAAGATCCTTTGCTTCAGTCAGCACGTTCCAGACCTTTCATGCGGCCTGACAGTTGACTGGGAGAAGGCCCACTAACTTCTTAAAGTGTGCAGTCATCCGTTTGGCAGCCAGTTCTGGGGGTTCCACATGAAATCCTCTTTAGATAAATTCATACTTGTTCAGGGTGATTTGTCTTACAGCTTGGTTGGCTCATTTGTCTTTAAAAGCAGGACATTCGTGATCAACGTGGGGTTGAAGTTGCCTTCTATTAACGACCTGTCTTCCAGGTCTGATGAAGAAAGGCGCAACCCCAACTGGTCATAAATGAATAAATAAACAAGAAAGGAAAAGAAACTTTTCTTTTCCTACCCCCCTCCACCCCAAAGATGACAGCCTGAAGTTGCCAACCTAATCCTTCAGGCTTGTCTTACTTACTGAAAGGCTCAAGTCATGTCAAAGGAACCATCTGATAACAGTCTTCATGCCAAACCTAACGGCTTTATTGCAACAAGAAACTTTCACATTAAATTTCCATGTGTTTTCTCTCCACACTCCTTCTTAACTTTACTGCCCACCCCCTTCTCTCCACCCTCCCCCCCCTTTTTTTTCCCCAAAGAAGGATAAGTCTTCCCTGCCTCAAAAACCAAATAGAAGCTGCTACAAAGGACCAGCTGGGACACAGTCAAATTAGTGGATTATTATTATTACCTTGGGGACATTGGAAATCAAGTTTGTTATTGGCAGTTCCTGTTTCTGTAAGAGTTGTTAATAGCTAAAATTTAAAGGGTGTCGGTCAATCAACAGAATGGTATTTTTTTAAGTGGGCAACTGCTATTTGTCTTTTCTTTTTTTTTTTAACTTTCCTGCTTCGGCTGCTACCTGCCTCCAAGTTCCCCTCTAATTCTGAACTCTCTTATAATTAGAAATAAAGCCAGTTTTCACAGAAACGTAAAGAACATTTTTCTTCAAATTTAAACTCATGGACTAGGAGAGCAGGTGGGTGAGTGAGGAGCCCCAGTCTGACTAAGAAATCCTTGAGAAAATAGTATCAAACTGTTCAGGGTACTTGAAAATAAAATAAATACGGACACTGTAATATAAATCAGAGCAACTCACTCTTTGTATATCTTTTGGATGTTAACGGAGAGAATGTTTTCAGTTAAATACAGATCCTTCTGTGGCTTACACTTTGTGACATTCTTGCTGGGACAGTTTCACATTTTAAAGCTAAAGAATTCATGTAAGAATTGTAAAGTCTGTGTTTTCTGTTGTTGTTTCAGTTCAAGACAGTCTTACTTTTCCATGTTCTGAAACCAGTTTAAACAAAAACAAAAAACAGACAACAGCCTTGCAAGGAACTCATAGTAAATAAACAGTGTTTTTCTCTTAAGTGAAATATTTCCCTAAAGTAAGTTACTTTTCCGAGGGAATTACAGTATATCTCCATGTCGAATAGCAGACATTTTCTACCGGTTTGATTAATGTTTAGGAAAAAACAGACTCTTGGAAAATTAGCCTATTGTCTTATTATGTGTCTGACTGGAACAGCAAAGTGTCTTAGTTAAAAATCTTTTAAGAAAAGATTTTACCATTTCCATCCAAACATTTGCTAAGTTAATTGTGTTAACTCTTGGATTTGCATTATTGGTTAGGTGGCTGGATTGATTAAGGACAGATAGAGATAATAGATTTCCACATAAAGAAACTCTCGTCAAGGGGTGAATCAGCTGGTAACCTGAGTTACAAATATATGATCAAAAAAGTGGTATTTTCCCAGGGAGCTCTCTCACAGTGTATATTTCTAGCCTGTTTTTGAAAACCACATCTAGAAGTTATATCCTATCGCTAATAAACTCTGCACTGTGAGTGGCAGAGCCTTCCAAGATCCTCAGCTTTGTTTGTTGTATTTTCCACATTTCTATATTTAAACCAAATCCCTTACCTACCCACCCCCTCACTGAATTCTGGGAAACACAAATAACTCATAAGCTTTGCACTGAAATGAGTTGGTTTTGCTTGCGTGTCTAGTATTGCTTTGAAATTGTGTAGCAAAAAAGAAAGAAGGCTGGTGGTATCAGCTTTAAACACCAGCTATACGCATTTTGTTTTCCTATTTATTCTAGGTTTTATTTCATTCAGCCCAAATCAAGATGTTGTATATTTATTTATGAAGGGTTTTGTGATAGGTTTATTTCATACATGATATTTCACATATCATGTATAAAATAAACTCATATGTATGATACAAACCTATATATGACATAAACCCACATATATCTGTATGTGTGTGTGTGTATACATACATATAATACATGAAATAAACCCATTATAGAAATAAAGTAAGTGAAAACGAAGAATTCTGATTCTGGTTATGCTATGTCCATTTTACAGATGGGGAAGTTGAGGTAGGAGCTTGGAGCTTGTCCAGATGATCCATCAATATGCATTAGTGGCAAAATCGAGCTAAAAGACTGGGAGCTTTTGACATCATGAAATTTACATAAATACCATAATTCCCAGGAAATGTACACAAGCTGTTTTGTCAAAGGTGTGTGTGGGAGGTAGGAGCTGGGATAGAGAAATGCAAACTACATCTGGGGGTATTGCTTCTGGAGAAGCCAGGAAAAAAAAGCCAGGCCCAGGTAGGTTCCTATTTTAACAGAACCCTTTCTGAAGCCCAGAACTTGCATGGCTTGCTCTGAAGACACAAGGATTATTTCAGCTCTCTTGGGCTTGCAAAGTGTGTTTGCGCAGGCATCCTCCTCGCTGCAATAATAAACATCTCCAGCTGCGAGAGCTCTGCTCCACAAGCCTGGGCAAAACAGTCCGAATTCCTTTCCTTTGACCATCTTAGACTCCCCCTGTACCAGGGAGTCGGGGAGCCAGGGAGCCGGCCCTGGAAATGTCCCCCGGCCCACACAGCTCTACGAGTCCCCAGAAACACCCCCACTCCCCCCTCCCGCCTCTCCACTTTTGTTTTATTTACGAATATGTTGCCAGAATTCCAATGAGTTATCTATTCTGTGGTCCCGTCATTTTCCCACCGAGGCCTTGTTGCCGGCTGACTCAGGGTCCAGTCGCAACAGTGAGAAGAAAAGAGCAGAGCGAAAGAATTCTTTTCAACTTTTTTTTTTTATGTTTCACTCATTTCTCTCTCTGTCTCCCCCAGGCCTCTTCGCCCCTCCTCGGCTCCCTCCCTCCCCAGCCTCCTCGTTCTCCTTTACCCCTTTATGTTACACGATCGCTCAAATTGAAGATCAGGAGGGTCCTATAGGGAATGCATAGGGTCCCTGGGAGAAAAAAGCCCCCAACAAGCTATACACCAGATGTATAACGTTATATGGTCAAACTGGCAAACACAAAAGCTGAAAAACAAAAGGCGTGAATTAGGGAGAGCCATTCAAAGGCGTGTTTTCAAAACAGCCCCGCCAAGAGCCTGGATCCCCCTCCTGAGACTAAATGCTTGAAAGAAAAGGTGCTAAAGAAAGAAAGGAAAAGAAAAAAAAAAAAAGCCCATTTTTTCTAATTAGCTGAGGCCTAACAGGCAGTGAATTTCGCAACTAGTTTTCATCAAGGGGGTTGTGGCTTGTGAAACTGAAAAATATGCTTTTGAAACCTGCGATGTAGGCCCTCTTTGGACCAAAGCTAGACTGAGTCTTGGGGTGTCTTTTTCTCCCCCTGGCTTTTTGGGGTCTGCCTGGCTTCCTGTGTCTGTGGATCCCTCTTTCACACCCTTCCCCCAAACTACAAATATGATTTAGGTTTAAAAAGAGAGCAGGAGGGAAAGCGACAATGGTTCTCCCTGCCCCTTCTTTCTGTATTGTTGGCAGGGGGGGTTTCCCTGCCAGTGACAGCCCTCAGTGGCTATGAATCTCATTCCAAGGCATTGCCACCACCAAAGGGGGAACAAGGTGTCACTGCAGACTTGAGTGTGCGTGTGTGTGCAGTTTTCTCTAAATGCTGGGATTAAGATTAAAAACTCTCCACTACTGTGAATTTAGGTATTTGGAGGATGGTCTCTTGCTGTGTGTTTTTTCAGATGCAACAAGGCAATATTTTCAAGACAGCAAGGTGTATCCCCCTGAGCAAACAGCTTTTCAAAAAGGACACACACAATTTGAAAAATGTCTTCTTATTTAAAGTGACCAGACCGGTGTCACACAGGCAGAGACTTACTGCTCCTCTGCCGCCTGACAAATCATGAACTTGCATTCTTCAGGGCCATTTCTAATAAGAAAAGAAAACAGAGTCCGTGGGTGAGAGTTGGTGGGCAGCCTGCGTTTTGGAGGCAGGCAACTTTAATTGCCGCACTGTCTGGCCGAGATGCCTGTGGTCCTGCGTGATGTGTTTTAGTAACAAACGCTCGTTCTAATGAACTAGGCTTATTAGGGGCTCCTCATATTCTTTCATAAAGAGCAGAGCTATTCTGAACTTCTGAATGTAACAGTCGCTTGATATTCTCACGCTGAAGGCTGTAGTGTGCATTGCATTTCCTCCTCTGTATTTTTGTTAAGTCTCATATTTTTTCATGGCAGAAGAGTGGGCAGCAGAAAGATAAGAAAACTACTGAGCTGGCAGGTACCAGCCATGCATGAACCCAGGGCCATCAAAGACACTTGCAAAATTATTATGCTCAAAATGTGTTTGCATTTGCGGCTGAACAATTGGATTTTAGTCCATCACCTCTTGGCACATTTTTTTTATAAAGTCGGTGGCATTGGATAAAACAGATTCATTAGCTTTGATTAACCTTCTTTAACTACAGTTAAAAAACCCGCTGTAGGCAGTTTAGCTACCAGTGCTGCTTTAAGATACTTTATCATGTTTAAGACCCAATTACTGTTGCACTGAATAAGAATAAAACATCACAATAAAATGTGGAACCAAAAGGCACTCTAACATGCCCAGCAAATAATCATTAATTTATAACAGCAACTTTCCCATTTCTAGGGTTTTTCTGATGGCTGCACTTAATTCAACTTGACTACTCAGGAATCTGAGGCTGATAGAAGAAACTGGTTTCCCAACCTCGCTGACTGGTGCTTTCCTTTTTCTTTTTTCTTTTCTTTTCTTTTTTTTCTTTTCTCTCTTTCTGTCTTATAGCTTTAGTTTGGAGTCTCAGAAGTCTCCTTGAAAAAGTTCAAAATAAAATAGAAAAGGGGAACTAAAGTAAAAACAGGTTCTGTAGAGCTAAGTCTATATGCGAGACAGAGAGAAAGAAAGAGAGAAGATTGAAATGTGCTGGAATTTTAGGATTTTAGAACAAATTGTCAAATATTTGGAAACATTTCTAGTTAGGAAATGCAAATGCAAAAAAAAACACAGAACAGTCAAATCAGCATCAAATTAATTGAAAGAGTGAATCACATATGATCTGTAAACTTTTTAAAAGAGCTACGGAATGGTCCATTCTGTGCATCTCTTGTGCATGTCATATAGAAATACAGCGAGAGAACAACTCCAGCACACCATGAGTTAATTTTGGACAGGATTTGACTGAACCAGGAATAATGAACAGTGAGATACTGCAGCTTTCAGGCAAAACAGAGTAACAACAATTAAAAAAAGAGAGAGAGGGGATAAAAGGAGAAAACAATCTCCAGTCAGTTAACTAACAAGAGCAGTGTAGTGTTTGAAACAGATAAAACAGAGGCCACCAGGAATGCTGCTGTGATTGCTGCTTGCTTTGTGCCTGGGTGTGGAAAGCCTTACATTTGTGAGCCAACTGTTTGTGGGTTTCTTCTCATCTGCTTTAAAATATTTGGTTTTGCCGTATTTCCATAATAACCACAACCACACTCTACCCTCCGAAAACCCCCCACAACAACAGATGTGTGTTCTAAAAGGAAATAGAGACACTGATATAATCAGACACTAGTTAGAGTGCTTTCATCCTAAATTCTCCAGCAAATTCACAACAACAAAAAACTCTCAACCACTGATGGAATTAATCTAAGATCCTTGATTATTTGAAGTTCTAAAAGTTTTCATTTTGCATTTTGTGTTTGAATGTATAGTGCTTTATTTATCAAACCGCAGTGTAATTTCCCCTCGGTTTGAGGCTGTGATTGTGAAACAAATAAATTGAAATTTAAGGGACTGTTCTCTCCAAATTTAGTTCCATTATCACTTTAAGAATGCATACTACTTGATAATACAAAAGGGGTGTATGTAGCTGGTTATTTAGTCCGCTAACTTCAGCAATCTGTTGGTTAACACAACACTTCCCAAGCTCTTTTCTTGGGTTGTTTTATTGGTGTGTGTGTGTGTGTGTGTGTGTGTGTGTGTGTGTGTGTGTGATATATTATATGGTGGCAATATATCTTTCAAATATTTCAGATTTTCTTTTTTACAGGAAGAAAATACAAAGAAAGTTTTGCAAAGACTTAAATAAATATAAAACGCTTTAAATAAGCACCCATTTTAAGTCAGAATGGAGAAGTTGTGATTTTTAAAATATCATATTTTATCCAGAAATCACTCCATCTTAATTATAGCTTTCGAGCATGTATCGATAGGCACGTAAAGTATATCACGGGTCCCACATAATCCCAGATAGTCTAGAGTATGAAAGAACATAAAATGCATTTGACTGTTTCTGGCAGCGAATAATTTGGGACTGTATGCGGTCGCTTTGGCCATAGTGCTGCGGCCCTAACCATGTTTGACTTGGAATAGTTTATTTAATCTTTTTCCTCTGAACAAGCTCATAGAATATGTTCACAGAGCAAAACTGTAGTTGGGGGAGGAAAGCAGAATGGAGGGGTTTTTTTGTTTGTTTTTTTTTGTTTTGTTAATACTTATGGTGAGGATTCCTCTGGCTTCCTGCGTCTGTATCTTGCTAACCTTAGAAGCTGGAACCACTTAACCTCAACCTACAGGTCCAGCCCTGAAATGACTCTGGAAAGCATTCTGACCCTGGCCAGGGGAAATTCAGAGAGCTGTAGACCAGAAGTTCAGCAGCCAAGCATGAAGTCCCCTTGGCTGCGGGACAAAAATCTGTTGCCCGTTTCTAGAAGCCAGGCTCCAGGCTTCTTCCGCAGGACAAGCCTTTCACTCTTCGCCTAGTTTAACATACTTCTTCCTCCCTGTGAATCCAAACGCGACTCATTGCCTTGCTGTCCTACATAGTACTCCAGTTCTGAGCTCCCAGAACAAGCTCTTCGAGAGTCGGGCACGTTTTCCCACAATGCTAGTGCTGAAGACTAGGTTCCACGGACTCCGTGATACTTACATGGATGTGCACCCCCCACCCCTGAAGCCCTGCTTTGCCCCCGCGCGTCTCTATCCACGAGTGAACTAGTCTTGCACCCTCCAGACGTCTGAGCTTTTAAAAGATCAGCCCCCTCCTGGAACAGCCTCCGGTGCGCTGTCAGAACCCCAGGTTCTGGCCCCTTCTGTTCTAGCTGGTCTCTTTCATAACTATTGGAACCGGGGAGAAATCCTCGCACAGAATATGAAGAAAGAGGAGAGGCCAGCAGCAGGAATCTTCCATAGGCTTCCTCACGCATATCCCTTGTCCTAGCTACCTGCTAAGTGCTCCTATAGGTTCTCGACCCCTTTGTAACTCTCCAGTCTCCACGAACGATGTCCCCCCAAAACTCCGGGGATTTGGCCTCCAGCATTCCACTCTCATCCCAGTGCCGAACCTGGCGGAAACGTGTATGTCGGTGGACCCAAACAAGCAGCATCGGTGAACTTTATAGAAATGCAGTGGCCGTGTGCTGCAGTCCATTACAGAGGCTGGCAAACCGGTTCCTTTCAAAAGGAGGCAGACACGCAAGTCTGGGGGGACTAACTGGGGTGGGGAGAAGCCTTTGTGGCATCAAAAAGAGAACACTCACCCCATGTGCCCCACAAAACAGACACTGCCGGGGTCCTGCCTGGCTACCTCCTCATTCCTGATGGGGCACAGACCCTGAAGCTTTGGCAACAAGTGATCACGGTAGAAGCCCCACCGAGGTCGTACCAGTTTCCACCTGCCAGAACAATCGCCTCCCAATAATTGCCCTTTGACACCTAACCTGGTGTCCTCTTGGAGAGTGGACAGCTGCGGAACAATAGGAATGGTGATTTGAAGAGCAGCTCCTTGCAAATGTTCATCTTAGAACTTCCAAGTCAATGGTTCTCGCACACTTAGGAAACTTAGGAAACAAACAGACACCACTCTCTGAAGGTAGAGGTCAATTGGTCTGCGGTGGAAGTGGACATGGAAATGTGTTGAGCAAAGAGAAATCCAAAAGGATTATCTCCTCTCATCACCACCCAAACCCAGCTTTCCGTGTTTCGCAGACCAGCACTTTTCTTCTCTGGTCAGCTGACAGGTGACATCACAGTCGTAGCAACCTACACATACCCTTCTCTAAGGACCGACGCTATGTAATTAGGCATAAGTACAACTTCAGGGCAAAGGACCCCTTTTTGAAGTCCCTACTAGCCCCTGCACTAACACGTCCCTGATCTGTCCAAACCTGAGTTAGAGTTCAGGAAGAACCTTCAGTGGGCTTCCAGCCCCAGAAACTGCTTCCTGCGCAGGAATCCTCATACCTTCTTTCCCAGTTATAACACCCCCTAGGGGAGGGGCCCACTTTTCCTTCTTGCTCGCTACCAGATTTAGCCGCAGTGTGTTGGAACGCTGATGTCCACATCCTAAAAAGCCAGGAAGCCAGTAAAAGGCTTATTATTCTTTACCGTGTTTCCCCGAAAATAAGACCTAGCTGGACCATCAGCTCTAATGCATCTTTTGGAGCAAAAATTAATATAAGACCTGGTATTATTTTAATATAACATAGGACCAGGTATAATATAATATAATATAATATAATATAATATAATATAATATAATATAATATAATATAATATAATATAATATAATAATATAATACCAGGTCTCATTAATTTTTGCTCCAAAAGATGCATTAGAGCTGATGGTCCGGCTAGGTCTTATTTTCAGGGAAACACAGTAGTAAGCCAGAGAGATGGAAGTGGAACCCCCACCAAGAATGAAAGCAATTTTCACTAATTAGCTCGTTACTACCCAGCACCCTAACTCCCCCTCCTTCCCACCCTATTCTGTGTGGGTGACATTACTTATGGGCCACTTGGCAGGACAGACAACCTTCTGCTGCTAGCTCACAGAGTCTTGTCGACCTTAAGAACCAGAATTCTTATAAATTCATGGGCTCTGACAATATCGAATACAGCCTGGCACATGTCGGTTTAGATAACACGTTTACATGCATTATCTCACTTAATTTTCATGGGAACATGGCTGACTCATGTATACAAAAAATAAGGAGAGGCAAAGCACTAAATACAGTGTTGTTGAGAGGATGAAATAAGGTGACCACACAAATACTCCATAGATCTCTCTTCCATTTTCCCCGGAAAGTTTCCACTGCTCATCCAAGGCTAATCCGTACCAGGTAGTTCCCACATTACTGTTTCCCTCTCTTGGTATAAAGAGGGCACAAAGGAGGAAGATTGGCCAGGGGACTCTTAAGTTCTCTCCCAGTTCTTTTATTAGGGCTCTTTGTCAACTACCTCAGTATACATTTAGAAGTTTCCAAATTAATTTTTTTCCCCTGGGAGACTGCATGTTTGCAAGTACATCATTGGTTAAAAAACGAACAAATGGAAAAACGTCATTTGAGGTTAGACCTTGGTACACTGTAGCATTAAAAGGGTCCTCCCTTCTGCTTCAAGCTCTCAAGTGGCTCCCTTGAGCTGACACACAAGATCACCGCTCCTGTCCTGGATGTGAGTGGTGCACCTTTAAAGTAACCTCTGCCCTGTTGTTATTTTGTTTTCTGCAACTACATATGAGAAGACCCATACCATGGGTTCATCAAGGTTTCCATCATTTCATATGCTGGATGATTCTTTCACAAAAGTGAGGAACAGGACTTAGGACCCGTTAACAAGAATTATGAAAACCGTGAATGCTTATAATGTTTGGAAAAGGGCTCACTGCGAATGTATGAACAGATTCCAATATGGAGGCAGGTGAAAACCAAATCAGAGCGATCACATCAGAGAGAGAGGCATCCTCACGCCTGTCACCAAGGGTAAAGCAGGACACGTTTCCTCCTTGTAATCAAACCATCTCCATAACAAGTCACTGAGCATTGTGGGAAAGCCTATCTTTCATCTAAACAAACAAAGAAAGAAAAACGACAACAAAACCTGTGAATTGGATGAAATGGATCTGACTTCTACGCTCAGAATGAAAGCAATTAGTAATATTGCTGTGGATGGTTTATTCATTCCTTTTGCAAATACTTAAGGAGCAACCAACGTGTCCTGTGTTTTTCTAGGCACTGTGGGTACAATAGTGAACAAAACAGCCCAAAAGTCCTGCGTTGAGAGGATACGAATTTCCAGATTGAACTATTAGGACCCCCTACTTATGACTTAGAGCTGGTCAGATTTCTGAAGAACTAGCGTAAGGTGAGAAAGATGGTTCATGAGAATCCAAACCCTCAGTGATCTTTATATTTTAGACAAATGACACTACCCATGAATCGATGATACATTTGCTCCTCAGAAATCCAGCTGCCGTCACTGGTGGTCATCACTGAGATCTACATACAGAGGCAGCTGTGTAAAGACGATTGACACGGAACTAGCATGGGATCTATTCAAGCACACGAGGGAGAAAGGTCATAAAGATCCTGCTCGCTTTCCCTTTGGTGCTTGTGTGGAAACATCAAGATGATAAAAAGCCAGCTTCTGATACCAACCCCCGTCTTCCATCTCATTCCCCAATTTCTATGAAAAGATATTCAACATTTTGAATTGGCTTAAAATAAAGGGTTTGTTTTTATTGTTGTTTTTCTTTTCTTTTCTTTTTTAAAGTAAGTATAGCTTTGATTCCATCAATAAAAATCCACTACCAAGCAGGGGAAAAAAACAAAAAAAGTCTGAAAGTATGGTATGTTTCTCAGACTCTGGAAGTGGCTTGAATTCGATTCAAGAAGGCAATGTACTCTTTCTTGTCCTGCTATAAACCAACAAATAAACAATTTGTAAAAGCCCAGTTCTACCGACACAAGACATCTGGATACGTTAAAAAGGAATCCACATTCTTGGCAGTGTGTCCAAACTTGGGATCCAAATCTGAAATTCACACATCACCATTGTGACAAAATGCTATCCTGTCACGATGTGCCTCTATAAAATCATGTCAACATTGTCTGTTCTGCACAACATCTCCTTAAAAAGTTGACGAGCTGAGGGAAAATGTAGTTTTATCCCATAAGGCCCTGGAATTTGATCCCATTTGTTCGTTATGCACAGAAGGTACTCCATGTAATGTGCAGCTTATGATGAGAATGCTGGAAAAGGTCATTGGCTCAGTTCAAATAAACAAAACACATTCTCTATAACATTCTGGCAGGATAGTCAGAGATTCAGAGCAGTGAGAAGACTGAGGAGTATAAAGAAAAAAATAATCAGAGGCCAGTTCAGTTAGGTTTAGGGGAAGACTATTTTTAGCATATTGGAAGACTGCTGGGAGGAAGGGAGAGGTGTGTAAAATAAAAATAAATAAATACTGGCCACAACGTCCAGGTTTTAAATAGGGAATGATTATTTTAAATGAGAGTTATCTTTAAGTCAATTGTACCCTTTTCAGGTCTAATCGGTAGAAACCATTGTCCTTCTACTCTTTTGGCCAACTTTTCTCAGTGCAAAGCTTTCTGTCACTTCAAACTTTATGAGAACAGGAAGAGAGAAGAGGCTCTTTACACGTTAGAGAAATTTGCAAAAGCCTATGTTGAGTAAACAAAAGCAATTAAAATTATATTTAAGAGGTTTTCTTATTTAAAGAGACAAGTCCTTGAAAACTGTATTCAACAGATATGTATTTTAAATTTTGTTTTTTTTAAATTGAAGGATCTACTATGTGCTGGGCTCTCTGTACATAGTTTATATTTAGTCCTTATAATAGTTGTAAACCTATACTAAACATAGTACATACCACAATATTTATAAGAAAAACTAGGCTGCAGGGGCTAATAACTGCCCCAAAACCTCGCATGGCAAAGTCAGAATTGAGCCCCAATACTACTTTTTCTCCAAAGCTCAGTCTTTCCATGACCCACATTACTTCTTAATAATGAATAAGACCAGGGCATCCTGGGATGCCCCCAGAAGAACTTCAGGCCTTGTAACTGACACCGGACTGACTGGTGACACTAAATTATTTTTCAAGTATGACTTCACCAAGTGCCGAGTTCATGGACTCTGAAAAGAAATCAGGTGTGAAAGGAAGTCCTGGGCATGTTTGGCGTGGGCTTTAGCTAAAGAACACCTTGAAAAGCCGAGGCTCTTCCAAGGCGGCCTGCTAGATTTATGGGGAAGGTCTTGCCTAACGAACTTGTGCAAGTCCCCTGCAGACAGTACTGCATGCTTCGCCGGGAAACACACCGCATCCTGCACCCCGTCAAAGAAAAGCGTTTGAGAGGACTTGCGTGCTGCGTACAGTAAGAAGTCAGGCTGTGGTGCGCCTTGGAGACCAAAACCAGGCTCAAAAGTAGGGGCAGTGGGATGGATACCTTCTCTAGCCTACAAGAACCTTCCAGAAGGGCAGCTCAGGGGACTGCTTTCAGAAGTGCTTGTGTTTATCTTCGCCGTCCATGACTTGAGGAACAAAAAAAAGGCCAAAAATGAAGATTCCAAGGGTCAGAATAATACTGAGCAGTGACACTCAAAGTCCAAACCTGTCTGCTTTTCATGTCCCTCTTGTTGTGGGTGGGAACTGGATCCCAACTTCCATGGGGGGAGGGGTGGGGGCACAAAAGGCTACTCAAGTGTCTGTAAGCATTTAATGGGAGGAAAAAATAAACAAGTAAACCTCTCCAGAATTCTACTGATTACAGGCTAGACAAAAAAAAAAAAAAAAATCAAATGAAATACTAACTTGGGAGTTTAAAAAGAATAGTGGTGCTTTTCTATCCTATCCATAAGATATGGAAGAAAAATAATCTTTACGCATAAATAGTGAATGTTGCTCTATGTTGTATGAATTGCCCTTAACCAAAGTTTTTGCCCACCTAATATGTTGGAGAAAAACAAAGAAATAAACAAGAGCAATGAGGATTTAAAAAAAAAGAAGGAAGCCAGAAACACACACACACACACACACACACACACACAAATATTATCTTTAATATTAAATGTTTGGGGAAAACGTTAAGTATGCTTCTCAAAAAAGTGCTAATGCAATGGCCTCACAGTTTCAAAACATAAAGTTGATCTCACGTGTTGAACAACTTCGAGCTCTTTTTTCTTTTTAGCCCTTTTAAATAATGGCAACTTGAAATATGCTTGGCTGTGTATACGATACCCACGACATCGATGTGACCACATACACATATGTGTAATGCATATGTGTGTATAGTCATACACAGACACATGTTTACATGTGTATATCAACGATGCAATTTATCCAATAGCGTCACACCTCTTCTCCCAAGTGACCCTCTCCTAAAACATTAAGTGCTGATTCTCCAATTTCACCAGGCAGATGTCAAAAATATCCTGACTATCTCCAGAATGCTTAGCTCCTACTTCTACTAAAAATTTTAGCAGAGTCCCAAAATGACTCATTTGCATGTGATTCTCCCACGTGGGGACTGCCTGGAGCGGAGAAACTGTCCTCACCATATTTGTACCTCTGGCACTTGCCTCCTACATACAGATGCCTGGGCTCCACCAGAGAGATCCCAAGGTGGGGAGTTTGCAGCAGGAGAACGGGACGTTTCTAGGCATCTTGGCAATATTGATGCTGCACATACCTCACCTGGCATCTGGGACACAGGCTGCGGTCTGCCCCATCTCCAGTGCCCGGCACGTCACACATCTCCTGGGAATCCCTGTAGCTTTGTGGAAGGGCTGCACATGTAAGGTACTCCATAAAATGGCAGCTGGGATATGGTGGGCTCGGGATTTGACTTGGGACCTAAACCCAGGTCTGTGCTGCCTTCTCAATGTTGGGAGAATAAATCCTTTCCTTTGCTCAGTGAAGATTTCCAATCTGCCCTTGATTCTTGTGGGAATTGGGAGTGGGGTACAGGTGGGAGTGACACCAAAACAAGTAAACTCTATGACTTTACCTCAGCATTTTCATCTCTCTTCTGCTTTTTGAGCCTGAATTACATTGCCCAAGTGAAATATGTTGCATTCAATAAGCACTTACTACTGCTCACCGACTATGTGCAAGGAACAGCTTCACTTAGTAGGACCATAAAAGAGTAGCTAGCACAGACTGCCTGCCTGTTTATTGGTTGCAGTCATGGGCGTGCCACAGTTCCTTCCTGAGCTGCTTCTGCTCCAAATAAACCCATAACATCATGGAAAGAGTAATGAACTCCAGGAGTAGGGCACTTCTTTGCAAACTTATGACAGGTGGCAGCCTAGAGGAGAACATCGTAACATACCTTTTGGAGCCGACTGGCACTTCTGTCCTTGAGAACCAATTATAGTTTCCTTCTGTGATTTACATGATGGAAAGTGTGCTAGTGTACATTTTAGCAATTTCAGCTAATTCGTATCAAACCCAAAAGATGTCAGTTGATGTGACTTGCCCCCGTTCATCTTCACCACCAAGACAAATTGCATGGACCTGGAGGTACCGTCCCCAACATTGCCCAGAGAACGTGACATCCACATTTTCCAGAAAATGAGGCTAACCATATCTTTGCGTCTTGCTCCAGTTGTGTGGACCCAACCTTAATGTACCTAACCAAATGAGGTGTGAGTTACCTTCCAATAGGATGCAGCACTTAAAATAACTCTAAAGAATTGGGAAAAGTGTGTTGTTTTCCCTAATTCCAGGGGAAAAAAAACCCAAAAAGGACAGTAAGTAATATTTCAATCCACTTCTAAAATTGGGGATCTGCTGAACAAGTCTAAGGAGAGAGTACTTGGTCAACTGTATAAATTATCCTACTGTTTACTATCCAAAACAAGGGATCAATTAAAAATGAAATTAACACAGATTATGAAGACTATTTTCCAAAATGCGTGTGAACTGTGGAAAGGGGCATGCTTAATGCGTGTTTGTACTAGAAAGTCCATATTTGGACTCCCGACAGATTATATTTTAGTAAAAATGTTAGTAACATTTTTTACTTAAACTTCTTTTATTTTTCTACCCAAACCAGAAGCATCAAAAAATACCATGAAGGCACATGAGATTTCCAGCTGACATTACCAACCTCCAGAGGTTTGAAAAACCTCATCTATCTATTTGAATGCCTTGATCCTGATCCAAACTGAATCTGAACTCTCAAGTTCAGATTTTTGAGAGTGACCCACCACTGTTTTACGTCCAAATTGGCCGCAGAGAACCCTACGGACCATTACCTCATTGTTTTCTCTTGTAAATTATAAATATTTTTAAAATACCAAATTATGAAGCTACAGGGGAAATTTTATATTTCTCAGCCACTTTATTCTCGCCTGCTTTGGGTGTCGGCCATGTATCTAAGAGCTGGTAAAATAGTAAGTAATACTGACAGAATGATATACTCTTCTTAAGCCACATTTCTCAGCTCTTTCAATTCTCGGGAGACAATGAGAAATGTACTTAGCAACACTCTGTTCTAAAGATTGCCATTGTTCCAAATATTTAGTTATATTAATAGTTTAAGTCAAATCATGATTCTATACGCCCAGTGAAACACAGTATAACCTTCTCACTGAATGGTAGAAAGACCTCATGTCTCATACACACACACACACACACACACTTTCCTCTTAGGATATTATTGTTACAGTATAAACTATCACTGTGCATAATTACATTATATATATTACATATACACATAGTTATATATACATATAGTTACATTATATCCAATAATTGCGTATATGTGCATAATTAATATGGAGTGAAGACAGGTATTAAGGTCCTAAAAACAAATACTGGAGCATTTAAGTTATCAGAGTCTATACTATAGAAGAATAGGAAGAAGAAATGGAGCCAGGGATATTGAAAGAGAAAGGACATTAAATTCTTGAAGCACGCATGAAGATCACAGCTCTGTAGGGAAATGTTATTCTTGCCATTCGTTTACAGATGAGGGTCTAAAGGCTCAAATAATTAGGACATAATAGCCAGAATTAAATGCCAGGTATACCTAACTTGAGAGAAAATGCTCATTTCTAATTTTCTGCATTCAATTCAAATGAATGATGATGGGAGAAATAAGCTGAGCACATCTTATTTCTGTGGAAGCCTAGATGAGAACACCTTCAGACACCTTTTGGAACTTCCGTTCTTCTCCTCACATCTCCTCGTGATCCATCCACTGTATTTAACTTTTCCACGTGCTACTGTTAAGCAGAGAGAAAGTTTCATCCTACACCAGAGAGAGCATAATAAGAGCCACAGGAAGCAGAACAGTCTCTGGGATACCCAAGCTTGGGTCTGAGAAGAGGGTTCTGGACCTAGGAAACAGGAAGTGGCCAAAGGGAGTTCTACATCACCTGTATTTCATGTCTGCAAAACCCTCCACCCAGAAGGAGGCTGGAGGTCTCCTTCCCTCCTCGGCTTAAGTAGAGCTTACAGCTGCTCAGGTCTAGGGAACATACCACCTTTCCACTTTTGTTTTCGGGGTGAAATACACTCAGTGCAACGTGACTAATCATACGACTCTAAGAAATGAAAAGCTAAGCAAGTTGCAGGCTGCCTCTTGACAGAGATTTACCAAGGGAAGAAGAGGGTAAGATTCTCTGCCTTGGCCTATTGGTGGGAGACCACAAGTTCTGCCTGGAAACTCCAAACCTGAGCGAGCTCCATTCCAGCAGAAACCAACTTTTGCAACGTCGCGGCTGCCATCGGATGTCTTTGTTTGGGTTCTTTAATCCAACTTTCACAGCCCAAGTAGCTCTGTCCACCTCACTTGCTGTTTAAGACCCTCTCACCCTATCACTAATGGGTCTCTCTGGCCTGGGCCAGATCTGTGGCGATTCAGCTGAAAACCACAAGCAGATGATTAAGTCCAATTATCTCTTTGCTGCACGTTAGAAAGTGTACAAAATTTAAATTTATTCAATCACTAGGCATTTAGGCATCAGAGTGTTTAGAAGAATCAAATGACAGAGATCTGACCTTCAGTGTATGTGGGGGGTAAATCACATGACCAGTACACCGATGGTAAAACATCCACTGCCAGGTGAAAAAAAGGTGGTTGATGTCAGATCTTATCCTTGGGAACTTATATATTTAGGAGTGTTTATTTCATCAGGCCATTACACGGGGCAGAAAAAGGGCACTTTTTTGGGGTTGAAAAATTCTCACAAAAATCACAAACTCAGAAATTAGAGATGGAAGGACGTGTTGGGTTATGCAGAGGCACTTCCCTTTGGCTGGGTCCCCCTGCTCCATCGCCCTCCTGAGTTTTATCAAAACCAGTCTGACTCAAGCAGTGGGACTTCTTCCTCTCCCCTGTGAGGTGTTATTTCCCAGCTCAAAGATTTTTCTAATAGTCCATCTGAAGTGTTGTCTCATGAATTCATTGCAAAATCATGAGATCTAAAAATGCCTTAAACCGCATTCATTTTTTTGGTCTTTAAATAGGAGAATTCAAAGACTGTCAAAAGCCTCAGTTCCCAAAGAGGAAAATGCCCCATCACACATAACAGTGAATTAATAAATAAAATCAAGACACGTTGCTCTCTCCTGAAGCCCACCTATGAGGAACAATACAGATCCTATTTAGAAGGTGTGATAAGGATAAAAATTCAGTATATAAATGGGGGTAGATAAAGTTGTAACGGGCACTAAAGCCCCCAAAGGAGACCCACTCTTTAAACCACCATGATTGGACCATCTGGTGTTCTCAAAAGCATCTTAGTTTTGTGAAGTACCAGCATCTGGAGATGAGGTACAAGCAGATTTTTCACACAGGACCCACGTGCAGCCAAACCTTGCAGTCTGAAGAGCCCAGAGCCCTCCCGGGCGGAACATTAGAAATCTCGCTACATAAAAGCACATTTTCTTTCACGTGCTACACCCATTTCAGATAGAACCTTGAAATAACTCTAATGCTTTTTATACTTTTGGTAATAAGTGTTCACCGTGAGATGGTTTAAAAGGTAAAACCAGTTGGAGAAGTTTCAAACAGGGACGATTGCTTTGGCGAGTCTAATCACAGAATTTTAAATAGTGGACTCTCCGTGGAGGTTGTTAGTGCCCATTAGAAGTTTGCCTTTCCTCATTTTTTTTTTTTAATGCTGATTTATTTTTCTATTTTTTAAATTTTTTTTTTTCATTTAACACTTTTTTTTTACAGGATCTACATCATTTCTCATCAGCAGACTTCAGGAGCATGCAACCCGTTTTGATTTTACATATTAATTAGCTGTCGTTTTATGGGGCATTTTTACTCTTTAGGATCTAGGCTTTTGACAGAGTCTCTGAGTTTTCTAATTTTACAAAAGGATGCTAGTAGAAAGCTGCACCTATTAATGGAGCGCTACCCTCCCTATGCAAGTGAGACCCGTGAGGGAGTATGTCTCCTACTGGCTCTCCTTCATCAGGAAAGAAAAAAGAGACGTGAAGGAAAACCACTCACAAGTCACGCGAGGGTCATGAGGACTTATTGGGAGCAGATAACCTAGCAGATAGCAGGAAAGGACAGCTTAGGAGAGCCAGGTGCTGGGGACCCAGAGACGCATGGGACCTCAGGGACCCATGGAACACACCTTCTAAAGAGAGAGACAGACTATGTGTAAGCAGCAAAATGCATAAAAGAATCAAACTGGTGTCAACAAATGGGCTGCCCTAGAGTATTAACAAGGAGAATGAGATGGGGGTGGATGCTTCAAACAGGGAGGAGAAAGGTCTCTGAGGAAATCACGTTTCAGCTGAAGTCCAGTAGATGAGACGGATCTAGCTGGGGTGGGGGGTGTACAGCAGGAACACTGCGGTCACCATTGGCTTACAAGGTCAGGAGGTGGGAAAAGTGTAGAGAACTTGTGGAGAAACCATTGCAGCTCTTGTGGTCTCAGCCCAGGAAGATAGAACCCGAGAGTAGAGAGGGGGCAAGTGGCTGGGCCTGGAGGACAGATTAGACAAGGCCTGGCCATGGAAGGGGAAAGGGAGGCCGAAGGAAGACCCTCAGGTCTAAGCTTTAAACAGATGGGTGTGTGAAACAGAGCAGTCAGGGGAGAGACCGGAACATGGTGTCGGGTGTTTGGGGGTAGGAAGAATCGAGAGGTCCCACTGGGACCTAAGTCCAAATCTAATGTTTGTGAGACACACAAGGCCCTTCTTCCTCACTCCCTCTCTTCCTCTCTCCCTCCCTCATTTGTTGAGCAATAGGGGTTGGGGGTCAAAAATTAATGGGGCTGAGATTCTCACTTTAAGAAGGTCACAATTCCAGGAGGTGGGTGTGAGAACACATACAAGTAGACTAATAAGCCCAGGGTGGCAAACCTTAGGTGGAAAGGGCCCTGGTGAACAATGAGGGCACAGCCACTTTCTCTATCCCCAGGGCTGAAGGGTTCATTGAAGTGACGAGATGTAACTCTATAGATTGTCATGGGTGTGGATCCTGGGATCAGGCAGAGAAACAGGGAAGGGCATTTAAAGTAGTCCACAGAAGTGCACATGAGAAGACTCTCCGGTGTGGAAGACAAGAACAAGATGGGGCAAGTGAAGAAGCTCTGAGTGGCCAAAGACAGGGTGCCGTGGAGGGACGGCGTGGGTTAGCGAGGAGCCTCGAACGCCATGCTTAGGGGTTTGGTTGTAAACAAAGGGTTTTGCAAACGAAGGGTCACCACATGTGTGCTTTAGAATGACCACCCTGGCAGCAGCTAGGAGGGAGGTGTAAGTGGGGGGAGATGAGAGGCATATCCTCTCACGAGTGGTCAGTCTTGGGGTGCCAGTCTCTGAACTAGGAGGGTGATTCCAGAAGCCATGAGAGGAACTCCCAGGGGGTGGGGCTTGTGTTTCAGAGACCCCCCTCCCTACTAGAGCCCAGGGATGGCCGGGACATACCGTCACATCTTTTAGCTATGTACCAAAGGGATGCATGAAGGAAAAACAGGATGGCAATTCTATGAGTCCATAATAACGCTGAGATTAGAAAACAGACTCCTGGCTCCTGTTTTCACCTCTTATGTCACAAACCCACTTTTGGCACGTTGGACTCTCCAACATAAGTAGACAAAACACTCTATGAACCTTTATCTCCAGACTAAACCTGCTAACAGAGTCCTAGGTTATAAAGGATGATGAATGTACATTTTTCTAGTGGTCATGCTAACATTCTTCAACGATAAAACACCGATGCTGTTTTAAACTGAAATAAGCATTCCCAGTTTCCTGGTTTTTTGAAAGTGCCTCGGCATTATATTTGAATTATAAAGTCAGCGGAGATGCGAGGCCAGACAGAATTCCAAGGCTGATACATGGCAACACATTAAAGTGAAGAGGCTGCAGCTGGCCAAGCTTGGAAGGAACAGTTCTCTAAAAGGACAAATTAAGCAAGCTGTTGACAATGACCTTACGATTGAGTATTGTTCTGAGATTAGTTTAAAGAGAGACAAGAAAAGATTCTGCAAACCCTAAATCATTTATTCGCTTAGTGAGACGACGGATACAGTTCCCAGCCCACAAACAGAAGTTCAAATCCGGGCTCTCTGGGACGTCTGCGTTCAAGCCGAGTTCAATTCCAAGACCAGTGGATCCAAGGAAGGAAGAAGATGAATTCTATTTTTAACTACAAATTTCAAGGGGGATTACTTCAGAAAGGAAAGAAAGAACATGCTGAGGCAGGGCGGCTGAAATCAATACACCCAGGTTGACGGATTCAATTGGAAGAAGAAGAAAGTTCATTGCTATATCAACAACAAATTCTCTTGCTTTAAGATCGTATTCGGAGAGAGTATAAATCTTATGGACTACTCCAGTAGCCAAAGAACTACACTTGGGCTGCTTTATTCAGGAGAAATGATATATTTGTCTCACCTGGCTCCCCCTTTTGATCTACAACACAGGCAAGATACCAGCCAACGAGGGGTTTGTTAGTTCCTTCGACCAGTTCTATCCTACATGGGGAAAGAAAATCACAAAACTGGGATGCAGACAGAGTTGATGTTACCACCATTATTATATAAACGAACTCCAACCTGTTGTTAATTCTTTTTTTTTTTTTTTTTTATCATTTTCACAAATCGACAGCAAGCTAGCTGGGATTTTGGGTTCGAACTCAGACTGAGAATCTCAGCAACTGTAACGATGACCCATCAGGACAAATACGGTTTTCACCCACAAATGCTCCCAACCCTTCGCCTCAGAAACTATTCTATTCTAGTTTGTTTTAATAGGTGAAAGCGGTCAGACTTAATGAAGAAATGACAGGTAAGAGATGACAGGCCCATGGGCACAGCACATCTGGCCCTCGGATGGCTTCTGGTTCTTTCGACAGTAAGTCAGAACAGACTTCATGCCACGGCTTCACTGTGTTCTGGGCCCGCAGCCTCACCTTGACGAGACTGTCACACTCTACCCAGAAATCAAAGCTTGCAGGTTGAGACAGTTTTATTTTATCATCACACTTTTTTTTCTTAGATGAAAGGTTTATTGAAGCTAAGGTTCAATCCTGAGAAAAAAGACCAAACTACCAGCCTTTTATAAGTGGGCACAACCCCTGCACAAGCCATCGTGGTGGGTGGCGTAAGCGTTTTGATTTCCCCAAGATGGCCTTACCCTCGTTAGAATCAATTTTGGAGGTAACTGGGGCGATGTGTGGGGAAAGTCCGGTAAAGTAGGTCACCTACCACCAGTGAAAGGAGAGAAGTTACTCACAGAGTAGCCGGGAGCAAGGATGTATCACGATTCCGAGAGAATGGGATTTAGCGATTGCTACACAAGGCAACTGTGTCTAAAGCCCCTTTCAAAGGGCTTAAGAAAGAAATCTTTGTTGGTCGGAGTGATAGAATCTGCCTCGGCTCCCTTCTTTTACACATCACGGTATCCCGTGACACACCACGCACACCGTTTAGGGAGGTGAGTGTCACGTGATACCGCCTAAGCAACACGCAGATGTAAGGGTGGTGTTCTCTTGCCTGCCCCCGCCCTACTTGCTGTATCCTGTGTTACACATCACAGCGTGTTCTGTGCAGGGCTCAGCTAATGAATGCCCAGGCCCACTGGAACGACTCAGGCCTACTAAGAACACCTTCCAATCGTAAGCCGACCTCTCTGTTACGCCATCCTCACTTTTGTTCCCCGATTTCCCCATTTCTCAGAAGACATTGAGCCCAGGAAAGTGGATCCTCCCACAGTCACTTGATCTTACCACCCGTCTTTGAATGAAAAGTCGTTGCCCAAACACCCTTCCAATTAGACTGTGTAACTGTCTATTTAAAAAGAGAGTGACATTTTCTGTTTGAAACTGAGTTGAAAAGTAGGTATGCATTGAACAAAAGGTATTTCTTGAGTTGGATTTTATATTATTATGTTTCCAGATTTTAAGTGCACTCTTGGTAGTGGTTTGGGGTATGTTTTAACATACATTGGTAACGATTGATAGTTCATATATATGTAACCTCTGTTATACTTGTTGGATGACTATTTGGTATGATTTTGCTGCCTATAGCCTCTTCCCATAGTCAGAACCTTTAGCCTATTATTTTGATTAATTGTTTTTACTTTGAAGGAAAGCCTAGTGGTCTCACTGTTTTACAAATGAGACAACTCAGAGTGGCATTGCTGTAAAATTGTCTGAAGTCAAACAGGAAAATAGCAACAGTAGCAGGTGGGGTATATTTTTCAGGAGCTGACTGACCCCAATCAAAAACAAACTAGTTTCTTTTCAAGAGAGGTCACAAACTTAGGCTCAATGATGCCAAAAGGTAAAGTAACTACGTTAAACCAAAGAGTCCTTATATACTTTTGCACAGAATGACATTTTGCTACAGACTGTTTTGGCATCACTTAAGCAAAGCAGCAGCTAATGAGTTGTTCCCAACCTGGGGTTGACTTTGGCCCCAGGGACTTTTGGCAACATCTGCAAATAGTTTAAATTGTAACAACTGGAGAGGCGGGATGCTCCCAGCAGGCATCTCGTGGGTAGAGGTAAGGGATGCTGCTAAACGTCTTAGAATGCACAGGACAGCCCCCACAACAAAGAATTAATTATCTGGCCCCAAATGCCAATCGTGCCAAGGTTGACAAACCCTATGATAGAACATTTCAATGGTACTTTTGCATTAAAAAAAAAAAAATTAAACCCCCCAAAACTGCAAAGTGAGATATTGAGACCAGTAAGGTTTGAAGTGTTTATTAAAAATCTTACAGTTACCTAACTTGTATCCAGGATACCTCATTTAAAGATGATTTTAGAAGCAGTGAATTGTTTGTAAGAATTCACCAAGGGACACTTCCTGTGGGTCTATTATTACATGAAGATTTCAGAGTGAGATTGACATAGGAAATACTGATCCTGTATCAGAAAATTCTGCTCTGGTAAGAAACTTCATAAGAATGCAAGTTGTGTTTCTTCCGGAGGATCCTTCACTTTTCTAAACCCTTCCTCTTGCCTTTTTATCGCAGATGTTTGGTAAATAAGTCTGGGATAAAAGTGCAACAGAGTTGAGTGACAGAAAACCACTTCTTTACTTTGAGTTTGATCATGAGAATCTTTCTTCTGATTCGTCCCTTTCCTTTGCAGGTTAGAAGCAATTATAGGGTTAAGAGAATAGCTTAGTCTTAAAGCCCTCTCAATGTTTGGATTCATTTTTTTTTTTCCCCAGAAGGTCAAAAAGGACACCAATTAAAGCCAGTTACAAACTATATTCAGACTTTCCAAATTTTTCACCATTCCAGTAAAAGTTCCTCTCCAAAGAAATTTGGTCCAGAGATGGAATGAAAGAATGAAAGACATTTTATTTTCTCTCCTAGATGTTGGCAGTACTTCACTCCTACATGTCTGAGATTGTTTTCATCTTGCAAAGTACTTTGATATTTGTGAATGTGGCTACATGGCTTAAAACAAGAGCAGTGATAACTCATACTAATTATTCCGCTTGTATATTAAGGCTTGACAAGAGAGAAAAGAACTTTTGCTTCCTTGATGATGGTTGTAAAAATTAAGAAACCCAGGAGGAACGGAAAGAGCTGTGTTTTTGAGAGCAAAAAGCTTCCATTTCGCAGAGTTCTTGCATCTAAATCATGTGCACACCCAGCAACAGACGTGCCGACTCTTTCAGACTTCCAGGCTACGCAAGCCAGCTCAGACTGGGCCTGGTGTATCCTGTTCTCCTGTCACGCCTGGGACTTTCACCCTTTTTGGTGTTGGCCACGACTCTGAAATAGGATGAGACCCACCTCCCTCTGGCAGCTCATGATCTTCATTTCTCATCAAGATGGAATTCTACCATATCAGACATTCTCACAATAATGTAGCATTCCCACTGCTAGGTCTCCCAGAAGCTTGGAGTAGAAATTGGGGTGGGGGTGGCATCCTATTTAATTTGTTTGAACTTCCATTGGCTATGTGGAAGTTCAACCAGATTACATGTGATGTCCTGGAATATACACAGAGTATCAGTGAAATGATCTGGCTGACCGAATAAAACAATGAGGTTGGTTTAGGGGTGGGGAGCAAATTACCAAGTTGTTTATGTTTTATTAAATCCATAGGCCGCTTTGAAATGGGTCTGGAATAACAAGTATATACTTCTCTTCAGTTCATCACTTGGAGTGCAGCTATTTCCTTTGAAAACTGAATGGGAGACCCAAGGAAGGAAAACAGTTTGAGAAAGGTCCCCTGGTAGGGCAGGAAAGATCTTGGGGAAGCTGTCAAAAACTTCTTGGAGATGCTACAAGCCACCCTCTCCCTCCAGCCCTCCTTATTTACATTCAGCAGCCAGCTGCCCCTCCCCCCACCCTGGACCTTACTGATGGGGGGAGAGGGGGACACATCACACTTCTTTATATAAAGGATCTAGACATTTGGTTAGGCCTGAACCAAACTGGGTCCTCAGGTTGAGAGCAGCCTTCCCTCTTGTCTGCCATGACAAACCTGCTGCTCTGTCAGAAAACAAACCCCATATTGTAATACCTCCATCACTGATTTTCTACAGAAGAGAATGCATCCAATTTGGTGACTATGCAGCTGATATCCAGGTGAGTTTTACCTTCTAAGAGATTTGGGCCAAAATTCAGAATTTGCCAAAGAATAATGCAAAAGGCCGGAACGAAAAGGAGCAATCTAGAATACTGCTGCATAAGTCCTCTCCTTCAAAGAAGTGCACACAGTATGTTGTAATACTGTACCACACACACTGACTCCATCCAGCTGTGACAGCATTCCCATGACAGCAGTAAGAGATGTGTTGGTTAGGCTTTAGCTTGTTCCTCCCTCATTTTCAGGTATTTTTAAAAGGGTATCTTCTACTTCCTTCTCTAGAATGAGTCCCCCTACCTTGACAATCCTGGATATGACAGTGTTAAGGATAGGTCTTGGAATGTCATCTCAAATCCCAAATGATTCTTCTCGCTCTTTCAACTTTCTCCTTTGCAAAAAATCACTCAACAAAGTAACGATATATAGGCTGCCTGAGATTCACGATTTCTTTCTCTGTGTTTTATTTGGGAGTCATAAAATAAAAAAGCAGAAAGAAATAATAATCAAGTTGAAGGGAAAAGACTTAATAACCAAATCACGGGATAATATTCATAGATCGCAAACTCAATTCTAAGGGGAAAGAAAATGTCAACTGAGTCTTCCAAGCGTCAGGTGTTCATGTAACCTTCACCATGGAGTTAATATGCAGGAGGTACAGATAAGGAAGAGCTGGTAAGTGACAGAGGTGAGATTGAAAGCTGTTGGTTTCTTTTTTACTTGAGTCAGTTGCATATGCTCTAGGCCATGTAATAATCTTGCCATCTTTGCGTCCTATTTGAAAGAATACATCTATGCATCGTATCTGTGTCCTAACAGAAGCAAACATAGCCAGTGCCAAGAGTCTTGGTGAACAGTTTCAACTTTCTTTCTGCACTGCAATCATGTGGGGGTTTTGCTCAATGGCAGATTCTGACTCAGGAGGTCTGGGGTGGGGGCTGAGGTTCTAACAGGTCCCCAGGTGACGTCAGAGCTGTTGACATCGAATCTACGCCTTCAGTAGCAAGGGGACAGTTAGAAGTGCAAGAAACTGAAAGAGGTTTAGAAACAGACCATCAGTAAAAGTGAAACTTGGCTTTCCTAGGGCAATTCTTTCCCTGGATTTTGAAGCCATTTGTTAAACACCTTAGGGGCCAGTATGTGCTTCTGGTTGTCCTGTTTCATCCAGAGGCTTGGCGTTTTCCACCCATACACAGGTCCACAGAGGTCCACAGCTGTTTTGTTTGGACAGGTGGTGGCGAAGTCTGAGCTTACACACAAAGGGCTTATCATCAGCACGGGTCTTTCTCTGACAGCTGTTTTCCTTCCCAGCCCCAGGACTCTGGCCAGAGGAAAGGAAAAGGGCTTGATGAAGGGGGAAGACGTGGTATCAGCAAGCTGTGGTAGATGCCGGGCTTCAAGACACACACACCCAGATTAAAGATCAGAGTCCTAACTTAACCCCAGCACAACGATACATATAGAATAACCAGTTTGATAAATCCATTGGTTTTGTGCATAAAAGATAGTAGAGGCCAGCACTAAATTATTTCCTACAACAAAACAAGGAATTTCTGTCAATTACAGTGACTAATTTGGAGGTCTTCTTGCAAAGTCTGCTGTGGGCATCTGTGCCCACGACCAAACTACATGTCTCCCACCAGCATGAGGTTAGGCACGTGAAATCAGTAGTAGGTATGCGCGGAGCGCATACCGAATCCGGGGTCCTTGCCAGCTGTGTAAATGGAGGGGAGGAGGCGCCTTCAGTCGCTTCCTTTGGGGAAGGTTTGTTTTGTGCTGGTGAACTGCTCCCCCTGGTGGTTTAGGAATTGATCTGTCTGTCATTCCATTCTGCAGGGAACCCAGATGCTGGGGAGAAAACTGGGCACTTCCAGGTAAGACAGACATAGCCTCCAGGAAAAAACTGTCAGAGCACCAGAAATACATTGAATCCCTGGCTCGGCCCCTGAGAGGTTTTGAGCATAACCCTCCTGCAAGGTACAAAGCTCTGTCCTCCCAAACTGTCTGACTTGTCACATGGGCTCTCGTTATTGTTGTGAATTGTGGCTCTGTATTGATTTGAGAGACAGGGAAAACTCTAAGTCCTGTGTTTTATTTTGTTTCCCTTTAAAAATTATCCTGGCCATTTACACGGGCAAAACAACCCACAGGGGGGAGAACACTTTCTTGTGAAATGATTTGTCTCCCTGACGTCCTGTCTATTTCGCTCCTCTCTCTGAGGTGGAAAATCATTTAAAATAATTCGGTCATGTTCATTGTGGTTAATTTATGCTTAGATCCCTTGTTCCACATACTTGCTCTCAAGATAAAGGTAAGTTTTGTGATTTTTCTGAGCATCATCTTTCTACTGACATTCTGTATTTCTGTGTGAATATAGATAGTTTACGTTCGTGTTTTCTGTAAAGGGACCTGCTATCTGCCTTGCCGAGAGAATATTCTGCAACTCTCACTCTTTAGAACATTCTGCAGTGAGTCACATTGCAGCCTCAGTCCAAACAGTTTATAGGCTAAATAAGGAGGTATTTTAAATATTTATTTAACAAGGCGTATTTTAAATAACCTACATATGTAAATAGAGCGTTCTTAGCCTGTACATTATTGCCAGGTCGAGTCTCATGTTCTGATATATAATTAATTACTGGCTTATTCCTCTGTAAACCGAAGCAGGAAATAAATCAGCGATAGCAGGTCACTGATGTCAGCAAAAATTGTAATACCCTCTTGTCAGTGGGTCTGTGAAAGGGAAATTGAGGTTGTGTACCGTCTGTGGTGGCGATGCCCCAAATTGTGCCCAAAAGGCAAGTTTCTATCCCAATTTTAGTTGCTTTCCTTTGATGTCTAGACTTTTTCTCTGTGCTATTATAGGTGGACATGGAGGGCATATTTCCTAGTTTAACAAACTCAGAAAACATATGCAGTGTGATCCAGGCATTTTATAAAGTGGAGTCACCTAAAGTAAAAGCATATCATGAGCATTTTAAGCAGTGTTATTATATTTAGAAGCAAGAACAACACAAATACCAATAATTTTGGTAATTTCTTAGGAGTGGAACATATGAATATATGTAATGCTTCAGCAAAAATCTGTGCATCTATTTATGATTTTTTTGAGAAGAAAAAATATACATATGTATTTGTCTTTTTTTTTTTTTTTCCACTCAAAATGAGCATCTGTCTTTTAAATTTTTTTTGCTGAAAACTTCTAAAGGACGAAAGGGTTGAACTTCAAATTTGTCATGAGTATAGAGAGAGCTCTCTAGGGAAGAACAAAAATAAACAAAAAACATGGTATCTTTCCTTTGTAGGTTTACTTTCTGATGATGTACAATGAGTAATCATCTCAAGCACCTCAACAAATTTGGGGTCTGGGTCAGCCATGAGACCAGCACGTTTCATTTAAACATAATACATACAGCTCACCAACAACCCAACACTGAGCTCCAATTCTCAGCTCTGTGAATGAGCTCGAGCCAGTGGATTCGCCCTATTAATTATCTTGGCCCATGGCCAAAACATCTGGAAAATTTAGTGTGGAAAATCATTTAAAATAATTCGTTCATGCCATCATGACAAACCAACCCACTGGTTAAATGACCTTTTCACTATCACCCAGTTGTTGGGCCACACTTTAAAACATTCCATATTAAATATGCATCGGGTGCTTTGGGCATTCTGCATTGGGAAGAAACATTAAGTCCTTGGGAAAATAAATAGCAGCAACAGCAAAATCGATTGACTTTTGAGAGTCTCCAGTGAATTATGGTGAGGGACAAAAGTCAATTTCAAAATGGTGCCTCCTGTATGACTCTACCTGTGTAACATTACTGAAATGACATAATTATAGAAATGGGAACCGATGGGGGTTCAGAAGGATGTAAGGGTGGAAGGGAAGTGGGTGTGGCTATAAAAGGGTCAGATGAAGGATCCTTATGCTGATAGAAATGTTCTGTAGAATGAATGTATCTATGTCAATATCCTGTTGGTTATATATGCTAGTATTGGGGAAGGGTAAATTATCCTTCTGTATTATTTCTTACAACTGCATATAAATCTACATTATCTCAACATAAAAATGGTACTTTAAAAAGTTCCCCAAGACTTTTAATCTAGCAACTCTATTATTCTGGACTTCAAGTTTAAACAACAAATATTGACTGTGACACCTGAATGTTATGTAACCTTGGGCAGATGTATTTGGCACCTCTGAGCCTGACTCCCAGTCGATTGAAGGGGCATCATACTACCTGCCTAGGTATTTCACTAGTTGTAGTCAGGATGCAATGAAAATGGAAAAATGATTGCAAGTCCTCACTCGTCGCGTACTACCAAAAACAAACAAAACCAAAACCAGTAACATTTATTGGATGCCGTGTACCAGACTATAAGCTAAGACAAGTGTATCCTTTACTTTACATCTACATGGTAGTATTTTATGTGAAACTTTTAAAAGCTTGGCCCCTGTACCTTAATGGCATAGTATGTGACCTTTAAAGAAGTGTCACTAAAGAGAAATTCCCATCTTTCATCATATCCTTCTCAGGCACCCAAGACTTTCCATGTCCACAGTCTGGAGGAAGGCTTGTGTCTGGTTCTTCAATGCCCGGAAGCTCCAGGGACCCCCTCACTCTCCTTTCCTTAAAAGTGCCAAACCAAACCTTCCATCTTGGCCGCTCACCTGCTTTTTGCACACAGCCCAGCAGGAGGAGTTCCCACCAACACACAGCTTCTCTGCTGTGCATTCCTTTCCCTCCTTTCAGTTACAGAATTAGGCCATGGGGCTGGGTCTTTCTCTCCTTACAACATTCCCCTCAGATCCTGCCTGTGGACGGGAGAAAGACAGAAGAGTGTGTAGCTCACATGTTGATGCTTTTTTATTGCATGTCATTTATTACACCATTTTACAATTGAGGACGTGTTCGTAACCTACTGAGAACACACAGCTACGTTAACTTAGGATGGTTAGGGAATGTTTCACGAACAGAGGCATGACAACTCCACATGTAGCGCACAACTTTTCTGTTTTCTGATTTCTGCGATGTGACTACATTACAAAAGATCCATTCATCCACTTAGCCATTTGTTCATTTGTTCATTCATTCATTCACTCATTTCATCACTCACTCAAGAATGACCGAACGCCCACTAATTGCGAGGCCCTGTGCTAAATCCCTGAGACATGAAGATAATTAAAATATAATCTAGAGAGAGAGAGAGACGTACGCGAAGACAATAATAAATGGGAAGATGGTTCAGGACACGAAGGTACCATGGGAACACGGAGAAGGAAGCACTTCATTGTGGAGCCTACCGGGCACCTAGAGAAGGTGACAAAGTCAGATGCCCGCAGGGGCCAGGCATGTAACAACCTCCCGTGGTGAGGAGGGCAAGGAACTGTTTGGACCAAATGGGATTTGAAAATGTACAGAAGTGGACTTAGCGTTCTCCGGACTGGGAACGTTACGCACGAAGCTGATGGTATCCCGCGGGCTCCACCTTCAACACACAGCTTATACCTGACCGCCCGGCTCGTTATCACAACCGACAGAACCCTCCTCGTGCAGGTCCCCAAGATCTCTCCTCGGGTCAAGGACAAGAGCTTGTCACTTACTCTCCCAGGTTCCCCTCATGCCTTCCACCATCTTTTCTTCACTCAGAAATCAGAGGGAGACTGAATGCATGAATAAGGTGATGTCCCTTCTGTATTTGATGACCTCCCATGCCACTCAAAGTTAAAGCAAAATCCCTTACCTTGGTTTGAAACCACATTTCTTAGCTAAACATGAGAATAGTTTAGAGCAATTTTAAGAAGCTTCAGCGGCTGGCCTGTGACCCCCAAAATTTTGGGTGCTCTAAGGTGGTGCCCAGGTTGCTACCATGCCATCCTCTCATCCCCTCACTCGCTTTAGTCAACTCCAGTGTTACTTTTGTAGAGAGACCTTCATTGGCGACCCTATCTAAGCATCACTCTTTATTATATTTCACTTCGTTACTCACTTTTCATCATAGTATGCTTCCCAATCACACTTGTGCTTATTGGCTTCTGAGCATATAGTTTCTCAGCCCCCAGTGGGAGACGGGCCTTATGGGGTCATCGAATGTCCCTCGTTTGTCCTTTATTGCGCTATCCCCAGTACCTACACTAGCGCATGGCGGATACATAGGAGACATTAAATCAATTCATTTTAAAATAAATTGAATGGACAGTGACAAGTCGAGGCAGGGCTGAACACATTCAAGGAAGTGGATCTGAGAGTGGCAAGGGGGCGACAGGAAATGATCCAGGACGGAGGAGGAAGGCATGTCGAAAATAAGGAGCCAGGAGATTTGTCCTTCATATGTAGATGGGGAACCTTAACCATGTTTAACAAGAGGCCTCTACAATCAGATTTGTATTTTAGGAAACTCCCTCTTACTGTAGTTTTGAGAATACATTGTTGCAAAATAGAGTTAAGAGGACTAGAAATAACTGTTAGGAGACAGTGGTAATCATAATGAGAGAAGTTTGAACAAAGATATGATTCATTTGAACACTGCAGTATGGAAAGAAGTGGAAACTGAGCCACAGGTGGGTTTGCTCTGCCGAATGTAGTGACAAACACACCTATAAAAGAGTGGTCACTCGTATTTTTGCCTTTATAATTCACCACATCGCTCTTGCAACAAAGCTTGACTTGGTCTCTCGGGCTCTCTCTCTATGAGAGATTAAACAAATATGAATTGATATTCATTCATAGTAAACAAATACGAATTAAGGCAAGCTTAAAACATATAAACGTAAGATGCCTCCAGAAACTAAGCAGAAGTCATTGAAGCCATTCTGGGTTCCTTTGGTGCTTGTATTCATTTCCCATGTGTGGCCTGAGTGATCCTGCTGTCTCTTCCTTTACAACTTTCCCTCATTGGCCATTTCATGCGTTAATTATCCTCATGTGAAAAAATGTGACATGACATCTGTTCTGTTCTAAATCTCTTCTACTTTCCATTTATGCTCCATTGTCCTATAATCTGTTCGAAGCTGAAAATACAACTAAGATATGACCCTAGCACAACCTCAAGTGATTAATTTTATTACAATTTTTCTCCAATGGAATAAATTCATAATAAATACGAAAAGCTTCATCTGTGAAAGAAAGAGCTTCCAAATAGACCTGAACCCTCACCCTTCATCCTTCTCTAAACTTGCTAACCCGGTATTAAGTAGAGGCCCTCCTCTCCTCCCCGTTCTTTCAACTCAATATTACTTTGGTTAGAGAAGTAAATCTAATTAAAGGAGCATGGGAAATGGAAGCCGTTTAGTGAGTTAGGGAAGCTGGATCTGTGTAACTTTCACCAGTGATTGGGCTTACAAGATGGAAAATTCCTTAGACTGCTAGGCGAAGTACTTTCAATGTTGTTGAAACATCTGGTTTTCTTTGTGTAAAATCTTTTCCACGAGGTTGGCAGAGATTTTTATTCTAATTGAATTTGTACTTAATTCCAGATAAAGATGAGTTTCTTTTTGCTGATGCTGCTCAACTCAGGGGTCCCAGCCCCACACTTGACGCCCATTTTTACTCAAAATTAATCAAAATGGGGGATGGATTGTTGGGCTGATGTGAGCCTCCGTTTGTTTATGTTTTTAGGGCAGAAGGACAATTTCTGATGCACCGGATTCCCGACTCGGTCTTTTGACTCCTACGTGATGAGACCGAAAGGCAGACTCCTGTGTCTTAACTGCAATGTTTCTAATCAATTACGCAAGGGTGTGTATGGGCTTTAATTTGAAAATGGCTTACCACCCGCTGTGTGAAATTTTACCTGGTGTTAATTGATCCTAAACAATTTGTTCATGATTCTCAACCATTTAAAAGAAATGAAGGAGTCAAGTTTCCCAATATTTGTTGCAATATTTGCTAAACAACTAAATACATGGATGAACCAAAAAAGAAAGAAAGAAAGAAATATAATCCTACCAGTCCCCCAGTGGCTTTGCCGTGCCACCTACTTGACACTCTTCTGCCTGTAACAGTGGCCTTTTGAAGCCAATATTTTCCATGAGTTTATATTTTGGATATTATAAAATGAAGGAAGACTATTAAATTACAAGTAGCTTCTTTTTCAACCAACCCTGATAAGTGGATCGACCCCCCCCCCTCACAGAATATGTACCATAGAAATCAAAACCGAAACCTAGAACCGGAAGTCAGAGTCAGAAGCAAATTTAGGCACTCTACAGATTATCAGGCCACCTGAAATCTGCCCCTGTCCCCTTCAACAGTCACTTAACATGGCCAACTCTCCATCCCCCACCCCCCCCAAAGCTTTGGACCTAGAAGAAGGGAAACTCCCTTCCTCTCTAGAAGTGGGGTAGAGATGTCAATCAAAAGCCATGGGCACAGACCTTAAATTAATCTTAGCATTTTCAAAGCTGACAATATTGATTAGCCCTTGCTAAGGTTTTCTCATTCTTATCATACTTAAACCCAAAGCCCAGATTTTAATTAGCTCTTCCTCCTTAAAGGGTCTGCACGGATTCTTCCACCTGAGGTAGTTGTTTTTTATCTGGACATCTTCATATCCAAAATATATATTCATCTATCATTGCACTTTTTTATCTGCTTGTGATTTTTATACACAGACTTTCTCCAAAGGCTTCTGATGTTTACCTGAGCAATTCAAGGCCAGAAGGAATATGACTAATTTATTCCTAAAATTCAGTAGGTACTCAATAAATGATTTTTTTAATTAATGAACTCAAACAGTTAGTTGTAGAAGATTTAATAGGGAAAAATGCATTTCTCTTATTTGGTCAAAGATGCAAACCATTCATTATATGTAATAATGAGAAATGTTGGCTGTGTTAGGTCAAATTAAGTACTATAAGAAAGCGTTATCTCAGAATAAGAGTAGGTTGATTCCAGTATTTTTAAGATATAAATAATACTGCCATAAAAAAGAAAATCACAGAAGTAAATTTTTGAGTGCCTCCCTGGTTATATCTAAAATGTTAACTTCCTGAAAATGAACTACTGGGCCAAATGATATAGAACTGAATTTTCCATATTCTCATTAACATTGCGTATTATAATTAAGTACATGAATAATTGACAGATGAAAGTGATCTTTTTGTTATGTTATCTCTCTCTCTCTCTCCCTCTCTCTCAGTATTACATATATAAACATATATATATATATATATATGTAAAACACTGGGGAGGATCGGTGCCCCCAATTCTCTGTCCTCCCTGTATCCACACCCTCTGTACACACCTTTGCAGGATACATTCACAAAATGTAGCGTATGCTTCTTATCCCTTGGCAGTGTGACTTTCTTTAGCCAACGTGAAGTTAGAGGAGATATGATGCAAGAGGGAGTTGGAACGAGACTTTGTGGCTGATGGTGCTTTCCTGTATTTATGTCATCCTCAGAAGAGGCATATGGCCCGCCAAGCCTGCTGGTCCCAGGAGGAGCATGAGTGGCAGGTGGAGGAGAGCCATCCTAGCCAAGCTGCAACATGAAGTTCAACCATCCTGGCTGACTCAGAAACTCATGAACACAAAGCAGATGCTTTATCCCACTGAAGATCTGAGATAAAAACTAGTACAGAGACCCAGTTTGGGTCAATTACTGGACATATACGACAGTGAACAAGAAAGCAACAACACTTTATGCTGCATTCAGGGGGAAATGTATGGTATAAAAATATTATCTATGTTTTACAATATGATTTGATGAAAAATACAGAATAAAAAGTGGCATGAGGGGCACATCTTTGATTTCTAATGAAGTTGAGTATTTTGTATTTTCTTTTCGGAAATTTGCCTCAATGTGATTTTCAAAATTTTCTTAAGAATTCGTATTTTTCTAATTTGTAGTTATTTTCCTGTGTTACTTATATTTACATATTATATATGTACATATGTTGGCTATTGTAAATGTTGCAAATATTTTTCCTAATTTGATTAAAATTTTATATTATTAAACAAATTGTTTAAATTATAGTTTAATGGACTTTTGTTTTAGGCTTTACTGTATGTTTAGAAAATTTTTACATTTTGATTTTTACATTTAACCTTAATCGTCTGTGATTTATTTTGTTATACGATGTGAGATAGGAAACTAACTCTACCCTTACTCCTTCCAAAGGTTTTCATCAACAATGTTTAATCCAATCTTTCACAGTTGATGTGAAATGTTACTATTGCCATGTAACAGGCAGTGGCTGGCATATATTTTTATTGTTGAATAACATACAGCCAGTAATATCTTGCCTTGATGATATTAAATGGTATGTATGAAATTACTTTCAATGAAAAAAGCAAGTAACATATATGACACAATAAGTCCCTAATTCTGTAAAATCAATATACACACACAAACACATGAAAGGAAGATTAGAAAGAAATTCAAAATATTTGATGCCTAATTCTGAGTAGATAAGAGAATAATGAATAATTTTTATTTCTTCCTCATTGTAATAAATAATACTTCTACCATCAGAAAAATGAGCTTTAAATAAATTATATTAAAAGAAACAGCTGAAATAATAACACTTCTATAACGTGAAATGTTCTATTAACTAGACCTCCACATTTATTTGTTTATTTGTGGTTTAGATAAAACAGCCAATTTTTGTAGAGTTTTCAAATTAATTAAATGAGATATCATTCAGATTGCCCTTAGCCAAAATAATAATAATAATAATTTAAATGTCCTTCCTTTCTTCTTCTAGAAAGTAATTTCTTACCTATCGTATCATGATACTTAGAAGTAAAGTCTATTTCTTTTCTTTCTTTTTTTCTTTTCTTTTTTTTAATGTTGTAGCAGAGCCATATCAGAATTTTTCTTCCTTCTTTCCTTCCTTCTTTCCTTCCTTCCTTCTTTCCTTCCTTCCTTCCCTCCCTCCCTCCCTCCCTCCCTCCCTCCCTCCCTCCCTCCCTCCTTTCTTTCTTTCTTTCTTTCTTTCTTTCTTCTTGCCTTAGGTTTAGGCAATTTCCAACATCTTCCCAGAAAGGAGGGAGAAGCAAACACAGCTGCCTAGGAGGAGAGCCACCCTTTGCTTAGAGATATGGATTTAAGTTTATATCCCTGGTTTCCCCTTAGGAAGGTTTTCTGTAAACACTGAGGTACTTGGAGGGAAGCTCCGTGGCTTCTGAGGAACCCTCCAAGGCTGTAGCTGCATAATTCTTTAAATTATCAAGATAAGGCGTGGAGTGAGCCAGCATCTCAGCAGCTCTCTCTTGAGGGGAGGCCCATGCCTGAGAAAAGATATGTTTACAAAGTGGGTGACACACACCTGGCCTCCTTGCACCACCCCAGGGACACATCCCCACACATCCAAGGTTATGGGGTAAGAAGGAACAGAAATTCAGCACGGCCTCTCCTGCCACATGTCAAAGTTAATTCTACTTTCGATGAGTCTTAATTATGCCGGTGAAGTTTAGAGTTTAATAGAAAGAACCTGTTCACTGCAACTATAACTTTTATGGTATGGACTCAGAAAGATTTAAAGTCAAGCTCACTTTAAATGCAGTGAGCCTAATTTGAAGCTACAGTAATTTCTGAGGCAACAAACCCTCCATCTTTCTTACAGAATGGTTGGCTCATTGTCCTTTCCTGTGAAATTATTCACCCAAAGGAAAACCTGTGTCTTCTAGAAAATATTTAGCCTCCGATTGTCTGAACTTGGTGTATTCAATTCCTACACTCAATTTTTTATTCAAATTTATCCTTCTTGTGAAGGAAAGAAGACCTGGCAACCTTGATCACAGGGTTTTTTTCCCTCTATGGGTGGAAGCCACCCAGTGTTTGAAAGCCTACTGTGTGCCAGCTGGTGAACTGTGGCTTTTACAGACATTGTTTATTAAGCTATACTTGACCGATACCATTATATTAGTTTCGGGGGCACGACATCATGATCCGATACGTCTGTGTCATGTGACATGGTCACCACAAAATGTCTTGCCAACATCCATCACCACACAGAGCTGCAATTTTTTAAAAAAACATTTATAGCATCACTTAGGGGAGATAGTTGTCTGTGGTTGTTTCTTTGTTTGTTTGCTTTTTCAGATGAAGAAGGTCAGATACAAAGAAGTAAACAACATACCCAAGGTCACATCACTTCTAAATGACTGGACTGGCACTCAAACGCATGCTTTTCTGACACCCACAACAAGAACAAAATAATTCTAAATAAGAAAGAATCAAATAAGAATTTTTAAACCTTTTCTTTAGGAAACCAGATGGCGACTGCTCATTGATATTTCCTAAATGAGGCATCTGGAGGGGCAAATGAGTGGGGATAGGTAAACTAGAGCTGCCTAAATTCAACTTCACATCAAATTTAGCAGCAAGTACAGAGCAGTAAGAAGTCCGGGCAGCCATCATTTAATCTTTACAGCTATCTATCCCTTTAAGGGACTTTGCTTTTGTTATTTTTGACTTTTTTTTTTTTAACAGTTAGTGTTTTTCTTTTGAAGTAATTAAAAGGAAAGGAAGTCTAAAGAGAGACTGAATGACATCCAATATTCCCTAATACCCTCTTGTTGCTTTAGGTGATTGGTACACTTAATTAAGGAGGGCTCTGGCTCTATCATCGACTAGGGCCTGACCTGGGGGTGGGAAGGAGTGAGCTGTAACCTGACCGAGCCCAGGTGTGTGCCTGGAGGTCACACACTGGGAAAACATGTGGCCCCAGCAAGCTTTCCCAAGCCTGGCCATGCCTTTAACTATTTCAGGTCTTTCTCAAATGTCCACGTTCTCTCGTGCTCAGGCGATGCCAGTGTGCTTTCCTCTAGATTAAGATTTTCAAGTTGGAAAAGGAAATGCATAAGGTGAAAGGATTTGTTTAAGGCTTTAAAGTCTATGGCAAAAAAAAAAAAAAAAAAAAAAAGAATTCATCTCTCCTGACTGCTCGTCACTGCTCTGTGTACCATGACACAGGGCCATGTGTCATGCAGACTCTCAGGAATTCACAAATACTAGCTATTTCAAAGAAACGTTCTTTTCTTCTACAGCATAACATCATTATTTTTCACCTCATTTTTTCCTCCCTCCTTTTCTGTTTCCCTCCTTTCATCCATCCTTCCTTTCTTTTTTTTCTTTTCTCTATTTCTTTTTGTCCATCTGTCCATCCATTCATCTGCCTGCCTGTCACAGGTAAACTGAGTTAACTGTTCTAGAAAACATGGCCCTTGGGTATCCAGCACATGGTGTTAAGGAAAAGACAACGGCAGATGCACTTTGTTCTCTGTGGACTCTCCTATCCAAGAGGTATTTATTGATAGAAAGTCTGTGAATGGGTAGGGGAGGCCACAAAATCTTCTACACACACAGCACCAGTGGGAAAATAAATTCAAGTGTCTTCCCTATGGACAATCTTAGTGTCCATTGTCCATGAGCCATGAGAGACCACATTTACAGGCAAAAGTATAAAAAATAAATGATCATCTTTGACCTCCACAGAGAATGCTATTTTTTGAATCAAGAAGTCCCTGAGTCTGATTTTTCAAGTGTTTTGCATTTCAACCATTTTGATTTGTGATTCTCTTGATGAAAGCATTCAAAAACTGATCACACGGTTGCCTGAGTTTTTCAATAGTCAATTGATCTTATATTGAAAACTTTCTTTGTGAAGATTATTAACCCAACTCTTTTCCAGTCTGTACCTTAGTCCTTGAACTACATTGCATGACATCCTTTCGGAATGTTACATGACTGCCCCAAGGAGCCCATCAGGTATCGGTACCCATTTGGCCAAAACCCACTTGAATTTCAATAACCTGCCTTACACAATCACGTTCAGACACAACTATTTTATGTTCTGCCACATGTTCTTTCCGCTTTGTTGCGGGGCAGGGAGAGTAGGAGAGGGAATGTGGGCATTTGAGTCACGAGGTCTAAATTGCAAATTCTCTCACTATATGTAAAATTTGGGCAATTAACCCTTCAGAGCCTGAATGCATATGTAACGTAGTAATTAAATACCCACTTGATAAAGTTGCTGACAATAGGTCAATGCACTCGCAAAGTAAATGACTCAATTTATCACCTAGTAGAAGCAGAAGATGTTCAATAAATAAATTCTATGCCCTTCTCTTTCCTTAGAACAGCCACGGTTCACCTTCAGGAGACCTTCCAATCCTGTCACCCCTTTCTGTTGTGTTCCACTGTCTTCTTTTTTCCCACTTAAAAAAAAATCTTTTCTACTTTTCCTGTTGATTTTTGCTTCCTTTTCCCCTGAAAGACTCTTTTCTGTAGACAGTATTAGCCAATTAGAATGTTGTACTCCTTCTGAGAAGTGATGAATCGCTGCTCTGGCCTCTATCAGTTAAAATTTCTTTTTGTTTGTATCCTCAGAGACTTCTCAAAGGATCTATTTTGACCTCTAGGAATACTTTGGCTGTATCCTCACTCAAACCCCCCACCTCTCTCAAACACATATGCACACTCTGTAATTGCAAGACTTGGAATTCTCCCATTGACTTGTGGGTACCCAGACAGCTGAGCTTTGTCTATAGTTAGGTGATCTGAATGTGGGCTTATGAGCCGAGGATGAGGACCCTTTGGAGCAGAGGCAGGAGACAAGACTACTGTTTCTTTCGTTTCTCCTCTATTTCTTCTAACTTTCTAAATCCAAATGTCAATGCCAGGATTAGAACTCTAAAAATCTCAGTCTTACTCAAAATTACACATAACGTTGAACAACATTTTTCTTATCACTGAATTCTGCTCTTTCCAATTGGAGGATGCTGAATTACCACGTCATTTTGTGTTGGGCTTCAGATTTTTTATTTTGTCACTATGTTTTTCTTTTGCCTTACAAACCAAGAGGCTATGATTTCTTTTCACATTTCCAAGGCTTTCAGTAAATAAAACAAATAAAATCGATCACTATTTAAGATTACTCATGAATATATTATCAGATATTCAAGGTATTTAAATTTGGGGTTTCTGAGAATACTAGTGCATCAGTGTATGTTAGTAAGAGTTTCTCTGGAAGAAACATGTCATGTCAAATAAGTCTGTGAAACGATGGAGTAAATAAAGTTAGACAGATTTTGGAAAACATTGCATTTTTCAAACTACTAGTCCACAAAACTCCTTTTTGGTGGAGTATCTTGTGGGGGTGCTACTATAAAGAAAACACTTGGGGAAATACTGGAGACGCCTAAGGAGACAGGCAGACTATTAGAATGGACAGTGGGTTTACCTTTCTCAAAATTTGATATTGCGTATTCTAAACTGTAGTACACACCATCTCTTCCCTATTTTTCTGGTAGCAGCACTTTGATTTTTCTTTGAAGACACGCATCCCGTCCAAGAGTAACAAAGGATCAGTGTCTGTTCTCTGTTGCCCAAGGAGCGGGCAGTGGTTCTCCGTCCTAGGCATTTGAATCTTAGCTTAGAGAACCTGTACAAAACAGCAGATTCTTCTGTGGGAAGCACCATAAAGCAACTGCTCTTCTGTTCTTAGACCACTGAGTGACACATCGTACATGTCCCTATCTGCTGTGCTTTGATGGTATTTCAAGAATCTACTTATCGAATCCATGGGGTTTTTCACATGCCCAGTTCTGTCATCTCAAATGAATCATGGCTCCATGAACCAATCAAATGAACAGCGCCTTCCCGGCTCCATCTCAACTTCTGTGCCCACTGGTGTCCTATAAATACAATTTGGATATCATCCCCTTAGGATATTCACTAAATACTTCGACAGGTCCCTAGGCTGATGAAATTTTGCCCCTTCCATGTTACTCAATGCTGAGCATTGAAAACAGTGAATAAAACTTTGTACTGACATTTGTCTGATGAAACGAGACATTTCATCATGTCTGATGTCAGGAGAACCCCTCCACCCCAATAAAAAAAGTAATGTAATTGTCAGTTTATAACCTGCACTATTATCTGTCTATAACAATGGCAAGGGCTAGAAGAAGACTGTGGATTAGGTTCAGTGAACACATATTCCCAACCCTGCCCCTAGACGTAAAACCAAAAATTAAAATTAAAAGAGAGAATTAATGTACTGATCCAAGGGTTGGCAAACTATAGAGCCCATGTAGCCATCCATTTACATACAAGTATTGTCTGTGGCAACGTTTGCATGGCAATGGCAGGGCTGGGTGATTGTGACAGAGACCACAGGCTGGCAAACAATATTTATTATCTGGCCTTTTTACAGAGAAAAAAAAAAGGTTTGCCAACACCTGGATTTAACCACATTCTATACATTGATGAGAGGAGACCTGAAAATATTGTTTAGCATCCACTCCTATTTTGAGATTTCCAAAGAGAATGGCATTTGGAAAATCTGGTTATAAAAGCTTCATTTGTACCATCCATAAGGCTGTTGGACCTCGGCAGTCATTTAACTTCTCTGAGTCTCAATTTCCTCCCTGTAAACCGAGGATGTGAATAACACCAAATTCTCAGACTTCTAGTAAGGGCTCTCAGTATGCTCTAGTATAATTGAATATAATCTATGAAGTTTAAACCGTCTTCATTTTAATGAAGAACATTCTAGACGAAGCTCACAATTCCCCAAATATATTCTCCCATCCCAGAGACAATCACTTTTACCCAACTTTGTTAAAATTCTAGTCATTTGCCTCCAAATTATTATATAATATGCTACACGTATTTCTATTTCTTTATTTAGCAACTTGAAGTGTATCCATTAAATTCCCATTATGATGGATGAGGATTTCATGTGTCCTACTTTCTGTTTATATTTCTATAACTCTACTTAACATAATTAAACCTGTACATCTTGTTCTACTTCTTGCTCTGCCTTTTTACCTTTCATCTTCTGTCAGATCTACTATTATTATTAATTTACTAACATAATTCTATTATGTTCTGAGATCATTACAGATTCTGTATTTTTCCACATAAAAAGCTTTCTCATAAGGTGTAGGTTAACTTGAATATACACATTTATATGCCATAAAAGAGTCAACTGGCTACTTATTATATTTAATTTACCAAATTAGTAATAGAAGAATATATGAAAGGTGTAATATATACATACTACTAATTTAGAAATATTTTCTTACTTTTATGTTTCTATGGAGAAATTCTTTTTGAAGTCTTTATATACCGGGAGTACCAAAAAAATGTATACACATGACTTGTAGTCATCTTTTGTTATCAGTATATACTGAGTATTACAATTTTTTTTATTATTAAATTTATTGGGGTGACAATTGTTAGTAAAATTACATAGATTTCAGGTGTACAATTCTGTATTACATCATCTATAAATCCCATTGTGTGTTCATCACTCAGAGTCAGTTCTCCTTCCATCACCATATATTTGATCCCCCTTACCTTCATCTCCCACCCTCCACCCCCCACCCCAAGTATTACAATTTTAATATAGTTTTTTCCTTTCTTAAAATGTGTATACTTTTTTTTTTTTGGCACCCTCTGTACATGTCCCTGTCGCCTCTAGATCCATCTGCGAAGTCATTAAAGGCTGTTTCAAAATCGTCCTTGCTTTCTTCTTAATTGTTTCACATATAGATATTTTTTGAATCCAGACAGTGTTGTCGCTGTAATTTTATCCCAAACTGCAAGTTACCGAGTACATTTTTAAATGCAATCCAGAAGATAAAATTCATGTTCTCCATAATATAACAACAAACTGTACTGCTTTTAAAGGGCTCTTTAAAAGGTATGCTTGCAGCAACTTTTATTACTTGCAAGTATGAGGTCTAGCAATAATGACCAAATCTGTGTGAAATTGTTTTGCCTCTACTGTTGGTAACTTGCTATTTCATTCCAGAGTCACAATAATAATAATAACTTGAATATTTTTCCTTCCACTTCATTTGCTCTGTTCTCTTGTTCTGATACTACGAACTTTTGGAGTTAACTCTCCTATTTCCTACATTTTTCTCTCAATTTCGGTCTCTTTTTCTTGTGCTCCACTTTCTGAGAGATGTACTTATCTTTATTTTCAAACCCTTCTTTCTCTTGATTTCCCTCTAAAATCGTATCTTAAACACCTAGAAGCTCTTCTGGTTCAGCAGGAGTTCATTTTTTAGAGCAACCTGTTCTTGTTTGAGGAATACAACATCTCACATTTCTGAGGACAATTACTAGCAATCGTCTGTTTTATCCTCCCAAACTCCTGTGGGAGTTTATTTTGAATTCTATTTGTTTCTTCCTTTAAAAAAAAAAAAAAAAAAAAAAAGCTTTTTTGTTTAGGCTGGAATATTCCTCAAGTTCCTAGAGATGCTCATCTCTCCCTATTCAAAAATGAGGGGAGAATAAGTTTGACTGGAATCTCTGAGCACTCAGGTGAGGCTCGCTGATTGATGGACTTTGATTTAGGGTGACAGGCAACGACCCAGGGAGGCTACAACAAGAATTTTCTTCTGGAGTCCTAAACCTTCATCAACTCCCAGGTTTTCTCTAGGCAGTTCGATTCCTTTACAGAATGGCTGTGTGACACCCTAGCCTGGAGTAAACATCAGACTGTGAAAACTTATGCCTGCTGGGTGGAAGGGGAAATTGACTCTCCCTCATCACCTACTCCCTCTCCTTCAGGCTCACTCCGTCATCCCTTCTAATGCCAAAACCTCTCTGGAGCCTGCATCCAGCCTGCTCAGCATCAGTCTTCTCTACACTCATTCTGGGCTATGTCTTCTTCATTGACTTTATAATATGATATGTCGCATATACTGTCTGCTTCCAGAAATGTGGCAAAATTTCGGATTCTCTGATGACTAGGGGTTTTGTCGATTTATGTCTATTTTTATTTCTTAGTATCCTTGATTGTCATTTATTCGGTGTTTGGGAGGTAGAGGAGGAAAATTCATACCGTCAGTAACCTGTCCTGAACTAGAATCCAACTTTTATTTTATAAAACTTCATGTATTGCTTTGATTATTTCCTGGTTAGTTCCTTTCCGTGAATGATAACTTACAAAGTTATCACACTGGAAATAAAGGAAATAGACACCAGATCCCACCTCCTTAAAAAGTTTAGCCTTATTAGTCTCAATCTGCAAAGCGTTCACCCCTCCCTTTGGCAAACATGTTTCTGCCCCTGTCTTTTTTCAGAAATAGTTTTTGAGAGAAGTTTTTTGTTTTTTTTCTTGCCTAATACTGTACACGTACATCGCTTAACTCTCTTCCTTATCCTCTCCAAAAGATGTTTGAATTGTAATCTTTAGGAGTCTATCAAATTTAGGGCTATTCCATAGTATGTTTAGTGGATCTTGACCTTGCAGTTAAGAACTGAGCGTAGCATATGTCTGCTAATGTGTCGAAGCAGCATTTATCATGCGTTGATGGCGAGTGTTCACTAGTGAGTGAAGGGTAAGCAGAACACAGTACTGGAGTTACAGGACCGCTGCCCAGGTAGCCTCCTCTGAATTCAGTTTTCACACCAGCTGTGGCGTAATGCTCTGAGCTGGGCTTCCATCTATTCTCTCTGCATTTAGGTGGCCCCTACTGACATTCTCTGATATTCAAAGGGCTTTTGTCCTTTTCTTCTTTCTTTCCTTTTTCTCCTCCCTCCTGAGACGCATTGCTTTGTGAACACCAAAATAAGGCATCTAGATTAAGAAACCATGGACGTCTTTCCAAATTCCAAAACAATAAAAATAAATAAAATAAAAATAGCCATCCCAGGCTTGTTGAAGAGGGTGCTCTACCATACAGTCAGACATTTCTTTTTCCCTCTTCCCCCTTCCTCTTCTGCCTTCCCTGCCCCCTCCTCTTTCTTCCCCCTTCTCCTCATCCTCTTCTCTTCCCTTCTTTTTTCTTCCTGCTCCTCCTCCTCCCCCGAAATGAACTTTTTCATGTATCGAGGCCTCACAGAAGCTGCCCAGGTTTCTGATAAGCATCGTCAATTCTCAACGCGACAAAGCGGTAATCAGATGTTATCAGGAAAGGCAAAAGTTGATGGCTAGGAGCCAACGGGTTGCTGAACAAATAGGTGTTGAAAACATCCACCTCAGCAGTTTAAACAACAAGTCAGGGACAGGGGAGGGTTGAAACCAACACCAGGCAGGGGAAACATGTAGGGTTTTTCCTCCTGATATGGGCACTCTCGTTCTGGGTCATGGATTCAACAGGTGTGACTAGTAATTCGAACGCCAAACATGGCAGGGATGATGGCAGTCCAAGAGACTGTTGGCCAAGATATCTCTTTTGTCATTGTTTCAGCCTACTGGGTCCCATGTGCCCTCTGGGGCCTTGAAGTAGCTATTGTCAAAGAGAAGCAAACAAAGCCACACATGAGTTAAAGCCGTAAGGACAAATTTAAAACAGTAATGTTCTATTGCAATAGGAAAAGAGCCCAGTGTGAACCACACTCAACTCCAGTATGTACAGGGGTGATGGGGCATTTGACAGGGAGAATGAGGGCGTAGGGAAAGGGGTAAGCAGGGGCTCCCCAGTCAGGGCAGTGAAAAATGACAAAAAGTGAGAATGGGGGCTGGTCCATGCGAAACCCATCTGGGTTTGCCAACTGGCCCTTGTTGAAGTTTGGCTCCTGCCCTAAGAGAGGCTGGCAAACAGAGGGCTTATCTTCAGGTGCGGACTAGAAGAGGTATATTCTACTGGCAGCTTTGAGTTTTCTCAAGCAGACCCTTTAGAGTTATGCTAAGGATGTGGCCTTGAGCTGTTAGAAACCATGTTGCTGTTTGTTGGGTTCTTTAGAGGCAAGACTGAGGCCTAGTGGAGAAAAGGCTCAGAGGAGCCTGGCTCAAGGTTGATCAAGCAGAGAATCTTTCTCAGTATATCAAGGGCCTGGTCTGGTTTACTTTGTCAGTGGCAGATTTCTGGTTCCCAATTTTAGGCCACAGATTAAAGGTAAATATGAAACAACACCGTGTTTAGGGTTCTCGAAGTAGGCACAGCTAAATATGTAGTTGGTCACTAAAAAGAACTTTTGAGAGAAAGTGAAGCTTTCAGTTCAAACCGTGACGAAAAGGGGAAAACTCCACTCAAAGAAAATATGCTGTGCTCATCTGCAGCCTGCTTCTCATGCATGGGCCTTCCATCGGAGAACTGTTCCCATTTTTCAAAAAACTAAAAAGAAAATACAAACCCCTACCTGCAGGGATGAGACCTGAGGGGTGAGCCCACAGAGCAACCCAACCAGGTTTGTACAGAAAACAGAGGTGAAGTCTGGGTGTTTCTCCAAGCCCCTGGCGCTCATTATTCTCCCCACAAAGAGTTTGCAGTCCAGAGATTAACATTTCATATGTCCACATGCTTGAACATTTTTGAGTGCTATTAAGAATGCCCACAGAAAATGCGGGTCACACTGAGGTATGTAGACTACACTTGCAAGGCCATATTTCTGAAACCTTGCTTCTATTTTCGTGAGTTAAACTTTTGCAGGTGGTATGGTGGTAGATGCACATATCACAATGTGAATATGAGCCAATTAACCAACAACCACATTTTATGAGGTTGCAACCACCTAATTGTTTTGTGTATGCAGCTAATTATGTCTGGGAGAGGTTTCTGCATATGGGCAAGGAGTCTGTTCTGAGAACTGAGTGTGCAGCAAAACAAAAGTTCTCCTGTAAGTGCATCAGGGGCAGGGATCACATCTTCTCTGCGCTTTATAAACTTCCACAAATCTCTTTGGGCCCATGGATCCTAAATGAATATGAACTGCTAATGATGGCCTGATCCTAAAGTTTGGAAAACAAATCAACTAGCCGGCTGCAGTGGATAATACCCAAGATATAAAATACCCACGCAATTCTGATTGGTTGGTATGGCTATTAATTCACTGACTCCTTTCCTCATAGACTCAAAGAAGTTTTGAGCTGGAAAGAAACACGAAGGTCATCTATCTCAATAACATTATCTTAAGATTTGGAAGTCAAGGCCCAGATAAATTATGGGACCTACGCAAAGGTGTGATGTCTCCAAATCGCACTATGTCTAATCCAGTGCCCCTCCCAACAGACCCAACACTTCCTCAATTTCTTGTTTAAGGTACCAGAGGTCGCACACGTCAAGGGAAAACATGTCTCTTAAACCCATGCATGCTAGGCCTAAGGGAACGCCGAACAATTAATTTTATTCCAGGAAGCTAAACTTGTTCTTATAAATTGGTCTGTCCAGACAAAGGAGTGGGCAAAGTCTGCAGTTTTATGCAGATAGATTTTATTTTTGTTATTATTGCAGCTGCTCATTGATATTTTAATGCAAGTTTTTACTGAGCTACGCCCTGGGGCTTTTTAAATTGAGGGTTCAATTATTTCTAAAATCTAATAATTAAGTAAATTAATGAGCCTAGTCAGAAATCTGGCAACCTGACTGTAAGAATTAGACACAAGAAAAATTAACGGGAGGGGTTTTGTCCCTTTTTACAGGGAGATCTTTTAAAATCATTTAGACTGTGTTTTATAGACATGAATGACGTCTGCCACTGAGATCCACAAACAGCATAAATTTGGGTTAGAGATCTAGCTTAACAGCAGGTGGGGGTGGGCAGGGCAGCCTTTGTTATCTAAGTTGTCCCCCTTCCTTGCCAAAGCACTTTTAAGTTTCAGAAAGTGTAGCCACTGGAAATACACAAGAATATTACCGCGCGCAGGCCCCTTCGCCTTAAGACAGCAATGGATGAATCAGGATATGATCAGAAGAAAGTGGCCACAAACGACCACTCAAAAGCTGTAAGATGAAGTTAAGGTAACGATGGAAGTTGACCTGGGGAAGACCCCTCCCAAGAGCGCATGGCAGATTTCTGAAAATACTTAAAAGAGAACGGCATTACTTCTGGACAACGCTGGGGAATGCACGATGAGGGACAGCTGTTGGTTCTACATACTTTTCCATGTCACTCGTTCGCTCCTAACCCTGGGTCTGCTGCTTGGTTTTCTAAATCCAGTCTGAGAGAGGAGGCTGCTTCTGTCTGGTTCCCCAGCCTCACAGAGTTTCCATTTAAATTCCTTCATCAGTGAGGCTTTTTACTTAGGTTCCCAGTTCCCGAATTTGGGGTTTACACAGTCTTCCCTCACCTCATAGGAGTGGCTCGGCTTCATAATCGCACACTGGCCTTCTAAACATCATTCATCTCAGGTTCCCCTAAGCTACTTCTCATCAGCTACTGGATTCTCTGTGCTGCGCATTTGCCTGATGCACTGGAGATGGCCACACTCCTGGACAAGATTTGACAGGCCTGTCTAGTGTCTGAACACTACGGGGGCTTATCTGAATAAGTTTTCATTTTACAAAGATGGAGAACACCCAGCATAGTGTTGCTGTATCTGTATCCTTTATGGGGCTCACCCCATGTTCCTGTCGCATCCTAACACATGCAGAGGTGCAGACACTGAGATCTGAACGCTTTGGGTGATTTGCCTGCGATCCCACAACAAGTAAAGGCAGGCCTGGATGACGCATGATGACGGGACAGCAAAGCACACGTTGTTTTCACCATAATCCCCTCCTCTCATTAGTTCACACTCCAGATTCTGATTTAGTTTTATACAAAGACAGTGAAAACTACAATAGGACTCTTTATGAAATACGGTCTCGTGTAGCCCAGGTGTGTTCATTATTCACACAGGACATAATTACTAAAACCAGTGTTCCAGGACCTTCTAAAGTTTAAAAGCTCTTACGGTCTTTGCTTAATTCCTTAGAGAACAAAGCATGTTTTGTCCTGGGGGATTCCAGTTGAATAAAGCTAATGAAATGAAAAATTTTTTTCCACAAGCAAACCAAACGATGGAACCTGGAAAGAAGGCTCAGGCCTTGAAGATGGAGGGAGAAAAACTAAGAAATATGTTCAGACACACAGCAAACCACATAGGGGATGGGACTACAGCATTCAGCCTTTCTCTGCAGCTCCCACCCCACAGGACCCTGCTCTGATCTCTGCTGACTCTTCGAGTCTCTCGCTGCTCTTCAGTAGCGGCGGTGGATGGGCTGATGGGAGCGTCCTGCTGGACGAGGGAGAGGGACCACAGGGGCGTGGAGTGTCCAGCCACTTAGGTAAAGGACTGCAATCTAGGTGAGGAAATATCCCAACTGGAAGAGGGAGTGTGATGAGATGGGAAAGTCATGCCCTTCGAGTCAGGTGGATCTCTACCAGCTGTGTGACTGGGGCCATACTGTTTATGAACCTTTCTCTGAGCCCCAGTGACCTCATTGTAAAATAGTAATAAGGCTACTTAGCTCATCAGTTTTGATATCAAATTAAAGAAAATAGCATTACATAACGTACTTTGCATGAAAATGTGTTGAATAAACAGGTCCTACTCTCTATACGGCTGGCCACAATGAAATATGTCTTTTCCAAATCAAGATGCACTAGAGGAAAGAGATCATGCCATTTTCATTTTTCTCCTTGCAGGATGTAAAGATGCATGGCTGCATCTTTAGCTTCAGTATCACCTCTCCTCTTAGCAGGAGGAGCCATGCTCCTTCCTCTTCCGTGTCATAGATGCCCCTTCTGATGTCATACGGTCTACAGGGAAGAATAATTACCCCAGTGTCTTTTGAAATATCTGATATACTGATGGTGCATAACAAAGATTTGACAAAAGGAGTTGGTATCCAAGAAATCAAGACAAAATTATGTTTGCTGGGATGACCTCGGTAAATGTACCAGTGTACACTTGGCAGGTAACACCTGCCATGGGTTATTTTGTCTCAACATTCGCTCAGTTTTATGGTCAAGGTATAATGTGAGGGGAGGAAAACTCCCGATAAGAATATCAGCGTTGGTGAGGACAAATAACGGATGGTAGCACAGCTAGAGTTTTCCTACTCTGACAATACATTGGGACAACCAGTTTGGGAACCTTTTTGTCAGTACCTGTGATGACCAAACACACATATCCTCCATGCCCTTGCAATGCTAATCCTAAAATTTCACCCAACAGAAATATATATGTTCTCCAAAGGCCATGATTATACCAATATTACATATAATAGCACCCAAAAGAAAATAACCCAAATATTATCAACCATGGTATAGATACAATGCTGTATGATCATTCAGCAATTAAAAAAATTGAGAGCAAATGGGTACATGCAATAGCATCGAAGTACGTCCAAACATAGTACTGAGAAAAAGGAGCCAAGCCCCTAAAAATATATACTATGACTCAATGTATAGAAAGTTCAAGAACAGGCAAAACTAATCTAGGGTTAGTCAGAAAAGCAGTTATTTTTGAGGGCTTCATTACTCAACAGATTAATAGATTTCTAGAGAGTTGGCCATGTTCTATATCAATGCTTCTGAAACTTCAGTGTAATCTTGTTGAAGTGTAGATTTCAACCACCATGTCTGGGAGTGACGTAAGAGTCCCCATTTCTAATAAGCTCCTAGATAATGCCAAGGCTGCTCGTAAGTGGCTCACCCTCTGAGTGGCTAAGTTTGGTACCTTATTCTGAATGGTGGCTACACAGGATACAGGCTTAACTTGTAAAATTTCATCAAATTCTACATTTATGATTCGTACATTTTCTGTATATATGTTATACTTCGATGAAAAGGTCTACTTAAAACAAACGTCTCTTGGAACGGAAGCCTGAAGTGAATTTTTTACTGCAGCTTTATAAGTGACAGAGATAGAACTCATGAGAGTTCTATTCAGAGATAGAATAAATGACTTCAGGCAGTTTTAATCTCTCTGCCTCTCTATTCACAGCTCAGATTCCAAGGAAAGAGTATCCAGTTGGCCTAACTTAGAGGTACCAGCCATGTGCTAAGGGAGGGCAGGGTGCCTGATTAACTCCGTCATCAGACTCCATCTAAAGTGGGTGAATTGTTTTTCAGACAGCAGTTGGTGAATGTTTTCAAAAGAGGGTTGGATAGATGCTGACTAAGCAGTCAGTTGAGTGAAGGAGTCAATCAAAAGAGAGATTCACAGAGGCTGCCTTCCAACTCCACGGCCAGTGCTTCTTTTTCCTCCCTGTCATTTGTCCAGTAACTTTTCCAAGCTTGTACCCCTCTCTGAGCCCTGTGATAAAGAGCGTGTGTGTGCGTATGTGTTTGTGTGTGCAATGGCAAGGTCGGAGCAGCCCGCCTTGCCAGCCAGCATTTACACAGAACAGGGAAACACATGGAATTGCTACTTGACTCACTCTGGGGTGGCTTAACATTTGCAAGCGTAATGGTGGAGAGAGCTTAGGCGATCAAAACAATAAGTGAACATTATCCTACTAGAGATAAAAGGAGTTCTTCATTATTTCTATGCTTGGTTCTAAAGGCAAGTGTAAGGTCTGACGTCAACATGGATTGCTCATAGGGCATTTTCTTTATTTGGTTCCTCCAGTGGAAGTAGGTGGCAGCTAGAGTCATGCTGCATTTCTTAAAACTCTTGGGTCATAATGGAATCTAGTTGTGAACCTACGCTGATACTTACCCCAGAAGTTATTAATTTGTAGTAATGGTCAACTGCCTTATTCCCATCGCTTACGAAACTCTGAAAAGGGTTTTGGATCCATCTGCGTAGAGAGCTCAGCATAGGCATCAGATCATTATCATCCACGACACATTTAGGTCATGTTTCTTCCACATTTTGTTAGTTTCAATGAACCAGGGACTGCTAATGAATGATTTCCATTGGATAATTTTGTTTTTTCTGTTTCAAGTTTCACGTTGCCTGTCTGGATTTCATTAGCATTGCAGTGATTTACCCAAGAGGGCTTTGTTTCTTAACTTGATTGGGAAAGGGACATTGGGAGGGTGGTTGTCTTTGTGGGAAAGGAGATTTTATTTTTCTTTTAACCCCATGGTGATTGTATATGGATGTGGAAGGAGTGGGAGGAGTATGATTTTCATTTGCAGTTGACTTTGTTGTCTTCCTCAAGTCATGGTCTGTTTAAATGCCTGCAAACATATTTGCCAGTCGGACACCAAACTCATCAGCATTTTATGACTCTGGGAAAACTACTGCCATGAAAGCAAAAACATGTAAGTGACGCATAGGAAAAGTATCTGAAATCTCAATGGCAGAGAGGAGAAACCAGTTTTCAAAATTAATTTACCTTTTGGTTTGTTTACATATTATTCCTTAGTTTGGTTCTTTTAGTACTCTACAACTTATCTCATTTTGTCATGTCCTTTTTCTTCTTTGCTTTATGGCAATCATTTCAAAGGTATAAATTGTTCAAAACAGGCTTAAGTTATTTCATCAAGTTTGCAGACTATGACAGATATTATATCAAATGTTCTTTTCTCTGGATTCATTTGCTCTTTCTGCTATCCAATGTCACAATTTTTTTTTTAAGAGAACTATTTGATGGGATGAAGTGATGCATCTTCAGGTTAACTAGCATCTCTCTGTCCTCTCCTGCTTCTCAGATCAGTGGGTTCATCAACTCCTGGGAAGATGGAAGACTTTCTAGGTGTCAGCACTGTCAGACTCTGGAATTCCTAATCTATACCTTGATGGAACACGATTTAATGGGATTGGATGTTGTGAAGTTAGTTGTCTTAATAAGCCTAGCATATTCCCAGGCGAGGAATCATGGCTCTTTTGTCAACTGACTGTTCATGTCTTTTGACCACTTATTAAATTAGGTGAGTCTGTCTTTGATGTGAAGGATTGTCAACAGGCAAATAATATATGAAAAAGGGCCTCAATGGCCTCAGTTTAAACCCTGGAAGAGTGAGCAGTTTCTGGGTACTCATGCACTGGAAACTATTTAACTGGTGATATGAACCATCTCAGGGTGAGGACAGTAAGGCCTTGTGGTTTGAGACACTCAGCAAAGACATGCAGGAAAACTCGGGGCCCATGACAGAGTATCTCTCCCAATAAATGCTAATCAAGAAACTGTAAAAAATGTCAATGAATTAAAATTACTTTTCACATATATTTTGGAAGAGCTCTTTTAAAAAAAATATTTAAAATATCTATAGAATAGACACGATGCAAATGAAAATAACCCATACATAAATAAAACCTTTTACATAAAGCTGAACATTTTAAATGTTTTTGGAACATTGAATTATATTCTATTAAATATTTTTAAGGAGAAAATTATTTGCAACTCTGCCAGGTAATGTCCACATTGCTGCTAATGGAAGAAAAGTGAGAGCCCCCTTGGTGGTAGGTAATTCTAAGATGGCCTCCGAGATCTCACTCTCGGGCAGTGTAAGGCTCTTTATCATCTCCTTCCACTTAATTGTGGGCGGGACCGGTGACTACAATGGGACAATGGGATATCATTCCCACAATCATGTTCCATTATAACGGAAAAGAGATTTGCTCGTGTATTAAGGTCCCTAATCAGCTGACTTGGAGTCCCCTCAAATGAAGAGTTTTATGAGCCCCTGAGGAAACAAAGGACACCAGTAAATGCTGCTTGTTGGCCTTAAAGCAATGTCACCATGAATCCTACAGCCACAATGAACTGCATCCTGGTCAACGGCCTGAAGAAGCGTGGAAGACCCTGAGTGCCAGAGGAGAAACCAGCCCTGGCTGACACCTTTATGTCAGCCCTGTGTGAGCAGAGAATCCAGGGGAGCCCCGGCTAGGTTTCTGACCTGCAGACCTGAGGTCATAAGTGGGGTGGTTTGAAGCCGTAAACTTTGTAGTGGTCTGTGCTATAGTCGCAACAGAAAATTAATGTGATCTTGATGCCCATTATGGCTAGAATGGCATAGCCAAATGTACTGTACTCATAGCTTTCCTACATTTCCTTTATACTCCTTTCAACAATGTACAGAGTAGGGTGGTCATCCACATGTATCTACCATTTCTTATCTAGAAAGAGTAATTACCATTGTTCTTATTACTTATAAAAGTGTCACGTTGTTGAAAAGATTACATAGAAAATGTAGGAGAGCTCTGAGGCGAGTGCCAGGCACAGGGGGAAATGGTCGATAAATGGTTGCTCTCGTTACTGAGCCAAGACCTGTTAAATGGCCACAGGAAAAGCAACTTCGAGCTTTTAGATTCTACAGTTGTCAGTGAACTCTCAGTTCTTGCTGACCTGGTGAAGAACACGCAACCTGTTCGGGCCACAGCTGCTGAAACGTGCAGCCAGTTCAGCTGCTGAACTCATGCATCATAACCCCTGACTTCTCCTCATTGAGAAAGTGGAAGTGGTGGAACAAAAAGAAAAGAGGACGTCGATTATTGTTCTCAGAGTATCCCCGACTGGATATTCTCATATGACCTAAGGGTGCTGTAGAAGAAAGTTCAAAAAGGCTGTAAAGGTAATATCTTGCTGTCACTTATAAACTTCATTGAATCGTCAGTGATGTCCCCGTGGCTTAATGGGGTGAGGGGCAGGGCAACATTGTGGGAGGAGGCGAGGACATTCCTGGAAATATCTAAGCTTTAGGCTTTTCACGTGAGGAGTGGGGGAAAATTGCAATGACAGAAAAACTGCATTTATTGCACTCGACAAATGATAGCCAAAAATATCTCCTTAGAGGGGAGAAGAGATGACTTCCAACTAAGGCAATTCAAGGCAATAGGATGACTTTTCTTTTTTTTTTTAATGGAAAGACGCTTTGCCCCATAGATATGGGAAAACAAAAAACAAAAAAACACACATCCACGTGTGGCTTATTCTTTTGCAAGAATGGTTGGTGTCCGAAAATGTTGGTATCAACAACTGAATGATAATGAATTAGTCCCACTTTTATCACTGCTAGAGACTGTCTCCACACTCTGGAAAATGAGAGGAAGAGAATATCCGCTTTATCTAAATTCTCCTAGAGTTTCTTAGCTTCTAGTAGCCCCAATAATAGAAAAGTTTTCCAATTCCTTTTTCCTAGTTGGGCATGTAGGGAAAGAAATGAAGGTAAGGGGATGTCATTTTGGTAGAGGAAGAGGTTGTTTTGCAGTCCATACATATCACGACTATTTTTTTTTTATTTCAAACATTTAAAACTTTTAGAAATCTTCCTGACTGCGTAATACTCTCCAGAATTCTCCCACCATGATTTAGTGAATTATATAACTTAGAAAAAAGGTCACCAACCCCCTCACCCACACACACTAGGAAGAGAAATAAATGTTAGTTTGCACTAAATAGTGTCTCTTTTTTCAAAAATCTGGACTTGGTACCTCGATGTATGCATAAAGACATCATTTCTTTAAATTAAAGTCGCCAATCCACGAACTTTGCCCTTTAAAAAAAATAACTATAATGAAGTATGTGACACACAAAGTCAATATTCCCCTATACACGTGAGCATGAATATTATGTTATTTTCTGTATTTTCCATGAGCGTGTAGTATATGTAGAAAGCCCAGCAACCGCGATCTGGACGCACATGAGAAGGGTTAACTGCCTTCCCACACTCTGTTTTGTTCCATGCGCTAAGCTTTAAGACAAATATCTCTTTGTTTTTCTTCTTTAATATCCAATTCCAAGCTCACTAGGGAAGAGAGGATAGGACTCCACAAAACTCACTTTGTCTCAGCTAGAGCTATAACACAAACAAGACATACAACAAACTTTTCATGCTTAATTTTTCCTTCATACTTCAGAAGACACCTGCCTGGGGGGCTTGCGGCTAATGGGCCACAGAAGGCTCGGGTCATCGTTCAAATCCACTGGCCCCCATATGATGTCCAGGGGAAGATCAGTGATTCCAGAATAGCTCACTTGTCTGAGTTTGCTGACCATGCAGCTTTTTTCAGGACTTGAAAGTCTCCTTACCACCCCCTCCCTTCCTGCCTCCAACGCCCTTTCAGAGAGAAAGAAAGAATGACCTTTGTGGGTTAGACCATCCTACATCAAGGTGAATTCTTGATAACCAGCTCTGTGTCTCCTTATGCCTTGTAAACATGCTCATTAAAAGGAGCTTGGTTTTGAAGATGAAGGGGGAAAAAAATCTGAAACTGGGGCCAGCAATGTTGACCATCACTCTTCCCAGTTTCTTAAATTGTTTGCTGCCTTGCTTCTGAGAGTCCACTGAAGGGAAAGCCCCATGACACGTAACCTCTCAACATCTAGATTTTTAAAATTGCCCACAATATCAAAAGCAGACACGATCCGTGTCACAGAAAATTCCAAAGCATGACGTTTCCACTCCACCAGCACATTTACCACCATCATAACCACAGACTGCTGTTACTCTCTTACCCACGACGGAATTCTCACCGAGAGTCTCCTTAGAACTTGGCCTCTCATCCACGTGATTAAAGACTTGTTCTTTGCAAGGTGTATGGAATGTAAATACATAGCTCTGGGCGGGTAAGGTCACGTTCACGTACCACTGTCCTTGGGCATAGAGACAACTTTCCATATGCATACTATGGTCCTTCGTGACAACCCTGGAGAAACCAGTAAAATGGGTTTGCCCAAGCTAAACCCCTGTTCCCAGGCAGCTAGAGGCTTTAGCAGAGCAGATTGTCTTGTATTGCACAAGTAGCAAAATAATAAATCTCATCTAAACCACTTGTTCAGAAAGTCCATGAATTGTATGCATTTATTTCTCTATTCACTTAAAACAAAAGATGTCTGGACCAAGATATAGCCAAGTAAAATGAAAAGACCAACATCAAGGGGAAAAGACACAGAAGTTGTGGAGTCTCACGTATCTATTAAAGTCGAAGAACTAATTTAGCCCTAATTTGGCCAGGAAAAAAGGAAACAAGAGCAGTGCAGTGAGTGGTTCCCAAGGTGAATGCGCCTAAGAATGGATCCCTTGGAGCCGTTTTAAGTAATGAGATTCTTGGGCTCCACCAACATCTCCAGGAGGGAAACCAACATGTCTGTGCTTTTTCTAAGCTCCCCAAGTGAACACGGTCTTTTACAGTAGTAAACTATGAACATCATAGGAAAAAAAATCAATCAGTCATCAACTCAAATGGATGGGCTCATATTCTTCCTTCCAAAGTAATTTCTCCTACTGGGTCCTCCGTTCAAAGGCAACCATGTTAATCCTTGTCTATTCTAATCCTTCTAGTGCTACGTCCCCACCTCTAATGGATGGTCACAAAAATATTTGGCTTGCCAATTTTAGACACTTAATGATTGACTCTCACTGGGAGAGAAGACTAAACCTGCTTAAAATATCCCACTTCCCTATCCTGTCAACATTTGACAGGCAGATCACAATGCTATTTTTAGTAGTTCTGTGGGTTATTTTCAAATTTTAAATGATGCTTCTGAAAAGTCTACTTCATGTTCAGGTACCTCTTTGCTCCTCTCTGTGTAAGACTTGCAGCCCCTACTTTCCTTCCTATGTTGCTCCCCACTGTCCTACCCCTCTCCATTCTCACATTTCAGCACAGACAAATCACATTTAGACTACACTGAAATCTTTCAGACGTTGTCTGTAGGTTGATTCTAAAATTGGAAAACCAAATACACGTTATGACTGCAGAACTATCGTCTATTGCTGAACCAACAGGATATTGCAGTTACATTTTCTTTCCTACTGGCTCACTTTATGACACCCATACAAGTCAAAGGATGCCCCCAACTTCCAGGCTGAGCATAGTCTCTTTGCTTCAACGTCTTCTGCATAACATCTTTTTTTTTCTTCTTTTAAATTTATTGGGGTGACAATTGTTAGTAAAATTACATAGATTTCAGGTGTACAATTCTGTATTACATCATCTATAAATCCCCTTGTGTGTTCACCACCCAGAGTCAGTTCTCCTTCCATCACCATATATTTGATCCCCCTTACCCTCATCTCCCTCCCCCCACCCCCTTACCCTCTGGTAACCTGCATAACATCTTCACAATCACTCCATTTTATGATTTGCTTCATAATTGTCTCAAGATATTCTTTCTACAATCTTGTTATTTTTAAGTATCTAATTGTCTTTTTGGTTTTTTGAAAGATGCCTCTTTACCTTCTCATTTATAAATTCTAGTTTTGTATCATTTCTATTACATAGATTTCATTTTTTTCTTTATCTAGGGACCCACTGATTTCCTATTTTATTTTTGGCTCATTGCTTTTTTAGGAAGCCATGATCCAGGAAATTATATCCAGTAAATTTCTTCTGGAATATTGCCACCATTTTTTTTTTAATCACACATTCTCTCCTTTCTTGATATTCACCCTCATTTTCCTGAAGTATGTCAAGTAATATCACCACGGATACACAGAAAGTAAATTCTGTAAATCCTTAAAAATCTGGAAAAAAATCTGTATTTTACAATTCTTCTATACAAATAAAATCAAGTGTCTAAGTGAAATGAATAGTAAAAGTAAAGATGTTATTTTTAATAAAAATAAGATACCAAATTTCTTCCTAAAAATACAGAGCTTGTTGTCCTTTAGTGATGAAGAAAACTGACAGATGTATTAAAGTAATATTGCCCAGTAAACCCCCGTGTCCAAATGGATTCATAAGAACATTCTTTAACCATTCAAGGAAAAAAAAAAACAGTTCTGATGATCTGAACTAACCCAAGGCATGGGAAAAAAGGAAAACATCCAAATTATTTTTATAGGCCCAATGAAACTTTAACACCCTAAACTTACAAACCACAAGACTAGAGAAATATATATTTTTGAATATTATGATGCAAATTTTAATAAATCACTAGCAAATAAAATATTCTAACCAAGTGAGTCTCATCCCCATGACTTAAAAATAGAAAATCTATTCATAAAATGCATCATCTCCAAAGGTCAAAGGCCATTATTTATGAATATCTCAATGAATGTGGGAAAACATTTGACTACATTCAACATCCATTTTTGATTAAATTGTATTTTAATAAAATAAAACTAAGTTATGTAATATTATATATAAAAATAAATATATAAATATATACATAAAGAAAACACAATATTATATATAATATATATTTATAAAATTATATATAATATACATATTTATAAAATCCTATATACCCTGTTTCCCCAAAAATAAGAACTAGCCGGACAATCAGCTCTAATGCATCTTTTGGAGCAAAAATTAATATAAGACCCGGTCTTATTTTACTGTAATATAAGACCGGATCATATATAATATAATATAAAACCGAGTCTTATATTAATTTTTGCTCCAAAATATGCATTAGAACTGATCTGGCTAGGTCTTATTTTCGGGGAAACACGGCATATACTATATATGTTACTACAACTAGACAAATGAGAAAAATAGCACATAAATGGGAATATGAATATAAAATTATAATTACTTTATATGTTATCTTAAATACCTAAAAATCTCAGGAGAATCATCAGAAATGACTACAAATAAGAGATCTTAGTAACGGGATCAGTTGCAAAATTAACAATGAAATGATAATTTTTCTGTATAGAAGTGAAGATTAAAAATATAATGGAAGGAAACAAATGATCTAAAGCGGGACTCAGCAAACTTTTTCAGTAAAGGGCCTGCTGGTAAATAATTTAAGCTTTGCGGGTCATATGGTCTCTGTTGCAATTCCTCAAGTCTAAGAAGCCATAGATGGTATGTAACTGAATGGGTATGGCTGTGTTCCAGTCAGTTTTATTTAAAAAAATAATCAGGCAAACTCTGACCTAAAATAACAAGGCAATATATAAAACGCCCAAGCACCTTACCCAGAAACACTGATCACCATTTAAAAGAAACTACAACTTAACTCAGGGGAAAAAGAAAAATTGGGGGGAGGGGGACTATTTTAGAGTGAGATTCAATACTACATGACGTCAATTTCCCCAATTCATTTATATAGTTGATAACATCCTTTTAAAATATCAACTTAAGTGCATCTATAGTCCAACAGAGAAATGAAGAAATGATATGAAAGGGCAAATGAACAAAAAAGAACAATATACATCAAAAATGATTTTGTGGAAGTATAAATCAATGTGACCAGCTTGGAAGGCAGTTTGTGACATCCGTCAAATTTGTGAAAGTATGACCCTTTTGACTCAATTGCCCTACTGATGTGTCTGCAGATATTTGTACTGTCTGACTCTTCCAACCATATTCACATCTTACGTTGTTTAAATCGTCAATATCAGCGTGGCCATCTTCGCAGGCTAGTAAAAGCGACTTTATTTATTTTTATACTCAACTCTCTATTTTTAAAGCCTTACTAAATGTTTCTGTTTTTGTTCTAATATCCAAGGGAACAACAGCATACTCTGGAAATAGTTTGGAACATAACTTTTGACCTTCTCCGAAATGGTCAAATACTTGAACTTCCTTTGCAATGAAAGCAAGTCATCAGATGCACTAAATAAAACCTACAGTGAATGTGCTCAAAAAGGTGAAATTATAAACTGGCTACTAGAACTATGTTGTTCATAGTTCTAGAGCCCTATACCCCCCCCTTCCATATTAATACATGTTCTGATGGGGAAAATAAGGGGGTCCATTTTAGAAGAAGTTTGGGAATGTACATTATCCAAATGTACATGATAAGAAAACAAGTTTTCTTTTGTGAATAGTTTGGCAAATACAGTCTTAGAGAAATTTAAAAAATTTACCAGGGGTTCCTTGAGAAGATGGTCCTGAACTATATATAATATACATGTAGTTTTTATTATTGTTACTATTATTATTATTATTATTATTATTATTGTTATTTGAGTATTGTTGGGGGTCAAAATTGAATAGATGCCCATGATAGTCCTTTTGCTCCCCTTTGTTTACAAAAGCAGGGAGATGCTGAGAAAAGATAGTTCCAACAATTAACACTTCTTGAATGCCACTCTGTATATGTTTTTCCATGAATTTAAAAAAAATAAATAAATCTCCTAATTCTAAAGGGCAGAAAACCATAAAGGTGATTAGAGACAGGGGCGATGTTGTAGGACACACAATAGCTGTTTTGTGCAGACCCTTCTCCTACAGTGTGTCAGGGGAAAAAATTTTTTTCTTCTGCAAACAGGTTCATGTATTTGCCTTCTACCTGCCCGGCATAATGACGAAATGAGAAGATGGCATGTCTTTCACAGTACGTTGCATTTTTGTGTCTGGATTTTTGGGGGAGTGTTAGGTGGGGGGCTTGTTACGGAGCAGCGTGGAATCCCTCGCATGGTGAGGCCAGCTGCCAGAGAAAAGGCTGCACATTCTGACTTCCAGAACCTTCCTGTCACATTGCTCTGCCTTTCACAGCATTACCTCTCTTCCTAGACCTTGCTCAGTCCCCCCATCCTCTGCTCCGTTTCCTGTTTTTCATAGTCTCTGAAAATGCAATGGGGAATAAAAATATGGTGAGACCTGCCGCCAGCACCTATGCCCTCCAGTTCTAAGCTGACAAAAATGTCAAGGAAGTGACAGTAAAATATGCGAAGAAAAAAAAATATATCCTGCCAACATGAGCCAACCCCAGATTGTGTGGCGCTTTCGCCCCACTGTGTCACGGTTTTCAAACAGAAATCGCAGTTGTGGGATTTATTATCTTTAACGTCACTTGTTAAATTTGACACTATGCAAATGATATATAAAGGAGACCAAAGGGGAAACTAGGGAAGATGGAGCGAGATGAGGTGAATGAGCGAACCGACAGCACTAACAGAAGGACCTTTGGTGGAAAGAGTATTGCCCTACTTTTGTCGGTTTCTATAGGGCGAGAGGGCTGGGAAGCAGGGCAAATGCATCATAACCATCACCTCTGCCTGCACAAGTCCAGTACTATTATTGAAACGTTGAAATATCTACTTATTTTATTGACCAACCCTGCGTCAGATAGCCTAGTTAATTTCCCTGAACATTTGCAGTATTTATTCCATATGATTCTAGATGGTTGAATCACAGCCTTCCCGAAAAGGAAGAGAACTTTTGAGAAGTGGTAAATAACGGCTGTCATTGGTTTCAGAGCTCCTGGTGGAGGCTGGGTTTTTCATGTATTACGGAATTGAATTGGTACAGGTGTCCTACAAGGTAAGTTTTTGCTGTTGTTTGTGTTCGTTTTGTTTTGTTTTGTTTTTTGCATTTCCCTCATTGAAAGGAGGAGAAAACTAAGGCTTAGGAGAGAATAACTTGCCCAAAATCAGAGTCTGCAATTGACCAAACTGGGATTTAAATCTATGATTGTCTGATCCCAGCTGGCCCTCTTGATTCAAAGCTCCCTCCCTGAGAGAAGATAGTTTGGCCGAGTTCTTTAACAAACACACTTAAAAACTACCATTTTAAATGGTGCACACGACGTGGGGCACATGACATGCAAGAGCTGTTGATATTCTGTATTTATACTTTTGAAATTGTATTAACCCTTCCTCTTCTTTAACAAATTGAGACGCTCTGTAAATGTGCTTTATTTCCTTATACTTTAACCCATTGAGAAACCAAGGCACATTAAGAACGAAATGTCCTGTTTGGTGTAAACTAATAACCATAGCACTCTTGTAAAATAGGAAGAAGTGTCCATAAAAAATGACTCCATCAAAGCAGAATTGGGTTCATCCCCTGAGAAATCACACATCATGGATATGTGTACAATTGATAGTTTTAAAGTGAGTTGAGGTGCCGTACTTAATTTGGGGAATGCACACGACTTAACTGCACATTAAGTTGGGAACTCATGCCCTTAAAAAAAAAAAAAAAAGGAGGAGCAAGTGGGAAAGCACACAGGACTCAATTGCCCTTGAAATTTTCACGCAACATTTGCCACAGGCAATTAATCTGCACGCAGAAGAAAGGGAGGCCCCTGCAATCTTATGTGACTTATTCCAGGCATCCAGCAGGTGACTGGCAAAGCCAGGGTGTGTGACTTCCTGTCCTGCTCTGACCAGCAGACAACCTTCCCTACCCTGACAGGCAGTGAGGCCATCTGTACACCTCCACTGTGATCACAGCTATAAAGGGAGCTATAAAATTGCCATTGGAATCCAAATGTCATCTCAGTGGAAATGTCTACGGCCCATAACAGTTCCAGAGATAACCCCTTCATGCTCCAAAGAGCCCCTGAGGGAAAGGGAGACACAGTTTCTCCTTCACTTTGGCCACCGTGGGCTTGGGGCAAAGCCAGAACCCGCCATTGTCCGTGAGCCCCTACCTCTCATGGCGGTCTTTCACACGTTGCATTATTACTTTAAAAGTGGACTGTGGGGAAGAAAGAATAACAGCTTTGATTCAATTTACATATGAATGGAAGAATGTGTGCAGGTATTGGAAATGAACTTCTAGTTAAAATATGAGCTGCAAAACAAGGCCCATTTGATTAGGAGTCTTTGTGTGAGGTGACTCCGCTCTCATGTATTTGAGCTCTGGTTCAAAGTGTTGCCAAGACGCTGTGAACACTCTTCCCTGAAAACTTTTCAAAACATTATTTTCAGCAGTTCTACTCTTTTCCTCATTTAAATGATTCCAGTTTGCATTTTATGTAAATAGAAGGTATGTATTTATTTTGAGTGAGATACAGAGGTAAATAACTTTTATTTTAGAGCTAAGCCTCTTCATGTTAATTTGGGCTGTCAGTGGGTGATGAATGGAAACGGTATTTCAACCAAATATAATGGATGTAATTGCTTATATTCTCCAGATTGGTCACATCTTATTCCACTGAATGGTGTATGTGGAGAACAAATAAAAACAAAAACACAGGAAGGTTTTTTTTTTTTATATATCTCCCCTTAGAGGAAATCAATATATTTGTATTTCTGCCTACCCAGAAATCTGCACCCCTAGGTTTTTTGCTAGAAATAGAAAAATAATTTACTGTGAGAAACACTTTGCACCTTCACTTTCTATCTGCACCAGGAGCTAAATATAAATAATAAGATTGATTTACAATTAGTACAGGGAAGAAGTCCTGTTGCTTACGAGAACTTCCAACGCCATTTACGAATCACAGCATTCTTTTACCCAAAATCTTGCATACCTGATTTTGAACATGAGTCTGACAGCAGGTTTACCACTGTGAATTTCTCCCTCTACTATTTTTATTTCATGGTCATTATTCATTCACAGTCATTACAGAATCTGTTTCCCATTTCGAGTGCTGGATGTTGGAGTTGCCAGAATTCTGGAAATGAAGACGTCTTTCAGAGGTCTCTCCATTCTAAAACCATGTTTATAATTTTCATACAGCAAGAGTATCATTCTGCTTCTTTCAACACATTATAACTAGTATGTTATATCGTCTTAGCTGAGCTTTCCTAATCCTTTGAAAACATGTTTTAGAAAAATTCTCTTTTCCTTATAGTCAATTCTTTCTTTTCCTTGGTAATATGTGTGTGGTGTGATTTAAGTGGAAATTGAAAATTGTATATATTGGGTGTTTAATCATAGGCATATATTCACACAGGCTTATGAGAGGCCTAAAGGAAAAGTGTAATGATGAAGAGAAAAATTAAAAATGAAAATCAATTTCTTCTCCTGGCTGTGTTTCCTTACATGGTACTAACTAACCAGACATACCATTATTTTAAGTTGACTTGAGCTACTTAGAAGAGAAGTTAAGAATACAGCTCTGCTTTTCTATGGGTAGGGTTTCTGATTCTGCCACCTGCTAACCATTGGATTTTGTGGAAGGTCAATCTCTCCAAGCTGTAGTTTCCTCTCGTATTAGATGGAGATATGCATAGTACTAATTCCTAAGTCTGTATGAGCCATAAATTGCTTACCATCACATAGTAGGACCTCATTGTGTGTCATAAAGCAATATTGTTATTAGTACTAATAGCCGTACTACGAGAGATACTCAGCCTTGTACACACATACTGGAAACAAATTCTAAGAAACTAGCCCAGTCCAATCTAGTCCCAGCAACCCAGGATCCAAGCACTCATTAGTCAAGGAGGTGCCCGGGGTTTTTGCCTCTTGTTCAAGTGTCATATTATCCCTAACATCTGTTTCATACTCTTTCATGAATTTCTTTTCCGCTTAACTTAATCAGGGTCAATTTGTGCTGTTTGAACTGAAGAGACAACCCAGATATGATGGTACAGATAAGAAAACCCATATATTATCTTTATCTCTCTGACATCACCACCTTCTTCATATAAAGTTGATTCTAAAATACATTGTCACTTCAGCGGCAGGATACTAGTCATGTGATCTAAAATAGTTAATGCAGGTTTCAATGCATAGCTTACATTCTCTAGAAAAACAGAACTCGCTGTGTCTGCAAAATGGCGACTCCTGGTCAATTCAGCCCAATGACCAGTCAAGTTGATGGAACAAAATCAACTAAATAGGTGGTTCTGCTGCCTTGAGCATTAATGTCAGTCTAAAAGTATGATCCGTGCACTTCTTTGGTCACAGCTGAGAAAAGCCCTGTCCCAGCACTGAATCTGGATAGATTATACTGAAAAGCGATAGAGCTAATATTTAAAATTTCATGTTTCAACCATTTTCAATACATGTGCTAAAAATTTCTATTGAAGATAAGATTTTACAACTATATTAGAGGTATTTTTCTCCATATGCCTCAAATAAGTACACTTCAATATTCCCACAGCATTACTTTTCAATGCCCTAGGTTATGTGATAAAGGGGAAATGGGCTCTTTGAAGAAAATGAATCTTCCAAGCTTATCAGATTCTTCATCTCATCAATGAACAGAATTGTCCATGTCAGAAATTTGGAAATGTGAATACTCTTCAGATGTTCTTTTCCCTTTTTAGCCTGCTCTCTAATTTGTCATTTCAAGAATGGATGTCCTAACTCTACTGAAGAAAGAGAACTTGCATAGCTTGTAAACTCAATGAGCCATTAAATAGGTGACAATAATCTTGATAGAAGTTTGGAATATTTAATTAGTGCAAAAACTACTCTTAGCCAGCGCGCTCAATTACTTCCATGGATACTCCCCAAAATATCAACCAACTATTTTGCATGTCTATGAAATGCTTTGGAAGACATTTAAGAGTGAAAAAAGAGATAATATTTCATCTATTAATTGAGGACTTGACATGCTTGTGAATGTCCAGTAATAAAGTTTCAAAGTGAATTTAGTTTAGATCCTTGAGACATTTTAAAGGTGACATTTCTATCCTTAAGGCATTGTCTGTTGTATGTATTTGTTCTTATGTTTTTAAATTCACTCTTCCTTTTAAATTTGTTTTTCTTTCTTTCCTTTTAAATTTGGTTCTATTGGTGCTTTGTCCCCACATATTTTTAACAGATGCATGCCATTCTAAGAAACATATTATTATATTATTATCACAATTTATCTACTTTCATATTTTGGGACAATTACGTTGCTTCAATTTTTCTCTCATAAATAGGAAATTTGTGTTGAAAATAGTTTAGTGTGTGCTTCTGAGTAAATCTTTGGGAGTATAATTACTACACTGATAAGTATGAAGATCTTTTAAAAAGAGACTTAACACATGTTGCTGGATTATGTAGTAATCCCCCCAAAAAATATCTTCTTAAAAATACAATGATTTGCACATACCAGTGGGGATAATTTATGGATAAAAACTGCATCCACATTGCTTTAAAACTGTGTTAGCTTTCTCTACTAATCATATTTTCAGTGGCCATGTTGGTGTTGCTATTCTGAGATAGGTCCAGGAGGAATGGGGATAACGCAAATAAGTGAGTGATATTCCAGTACTACCATTTTTAGTGACCTTGAGCATCAGAATTCTCAATATCGGGAAAATACAAGAGGTTAACTAAAAATGTTATAGTCTGAATTTGAACAGGAAATATTAGTATAAACTCATATGTATTTTAATCTTAAAAAACATATTCTTATTGTGTCACTGAAAAGGCCTATATCCATCAATCAATCCAGTAACAATGAGCACTCCTAACCCCCAAATTGTGTTCTTAAGCTGTAATTGTCCACTCAAAGGAACCAGTTCTCCTTGGAAACACGGCTGATTCCACGACATGGACAGGCACTGGACAAGACTATTCTAGAACATCTTGTCATAATAATAACAAAGCAACTATCAAAGACTACGGGTCAGGTCCAAGGACTCAGGAGCCAATGTCAAAAGATTCCTTTTGCAAAAGATGAAGAAATGTGAGACTCATTAAGAATAACTGCAATAAATGTAAACACACAAAATATGTTAGAATTTTTGACTTCATAATGATGCTACATGAAGTTATTTTAACTACTAGACAGCTATCTTCTTATTTGAAAACTGGTTAGTGAAGGGAATGCGTTAAGTGTTTATACTGTCTTTCCTTATAGTAAAAACTGTTAACACCAAGACAACGCAATATGAGATCAGGGGAAATAATTATTTATGGAGGTAGTCCAGCTAATAAACAAATAAGAAAATAACATGATATCGCCTTATGATTCTAGGTATTAAGTATTATTGGCTGCTAATACTGCAAAAGGATAGGTAACCAGATAGTATGTGGCTTTTGATGGCAATGGAAAACGTACTATAAAATAGTGTTGATGGGGGGGAGGAAGGGAGGGAGGGAGAGCAAGAGGGAGAGAGAGAGAGAGAGAGAGAGAGAGAGAGAGAGAGATCAACCACTTTCAATGCATTACATTTTATTTGGATTCTTTTTTTTTTTTAAATGGCTAAAAAATTTTGACATTATGATATTCATGAAATAATTATAAATTTGAACACTTACTGAATATTTGATTATATTAAGGTATTATTTTAAAAATTGTTAGATATGATAATTGTGTAATGGTTATGTTTAAACAACCTTTATCTGTTAAATGCAGATACTGAAATATTTATGGCTGAAATTATACAATGTCTGGGATTTGCTTCAAAATGGATCGGGAGGTATAAATTGGGGGGGGGGTGAGGATATATCAGAGTAGGTCATTGGTTGATGATTTGTAAACTTGATTGATGAGATACTATTTTGCCCACTTTGGTGTTTGAAAAAAATAGTCGCATAAACATATCATTTAGTAATGTGGAGGTAAATCCAGAGAAAAAAAAGAAAATGTGAGGGTGGATGCTTCTGGGAAGAGGAATGGGGGTAATAAGAAGTGGTGAGTCACGATTTTTTATTATTTGCTGTTCAGTGTTTTGTTTTTTTATTTATAAAAATATGTGCATATATTACGTTGTCAAAAATGTAAATAAATGTAATGAAAAATAAAATGTGTTTTTTGACTGACCAATTCTAATAGTTTATCCTGCAGAAGCTCTTACATAAGCAATAGAGTTTAACAAAATATCCGACGTGTATAAATAAGTTCACTAAAGCGTGGCTGGAAGAATACATACTTGGAAAAGCTTAGTATACACTGGTGAATAAAAAAAACAAAGTCCTTAAACAATAGAAAGCAATATGCAACAGCATCTGATGCTTTAGTTTTGTTTTTTATAGTGGTAATATTCTACAATAAATCTATCTACTTTCAAGATGCTGCACATTTTATTTGCAGTATATATACTTTTAATTTTAGGTAGTGTCATAGTAACTATTTTTACTAGTGCTTTTAGCACTAGATTTTGAGCTCTCAATGGGCAAGGATTATGCACATTTGATGTGCTATTTGGCACTTTATAAAGGTTTTATGCAAATAAATATATAAATGATTTTAGTACATGCATTGAAAAAACTGGAGAAATGTGTTAACAATTGTTATTAAGAGAGACTATTAAAAACATGTGGTTTTATGTACATCTTTTCTCCCTTTTTATATACGAATCGTGTGTTTCTTACGTAATCAGGGAAATAAAGCAAGGTAAAGAAGAAATAGAAATGGAAAAAAACAAGACAAATCTTTAAAATATGCATAGCTTTCAGCACCATCTGGAACCAAACTATTTTCACCAATGTTCATTGAACCAATAATTTTTTTCTTGACCAAAATGTGAGTAAAATGTGTAGCTTCCTATAAAGTTACTTCTGGTGCCTTGGCAATGACCATCCTATTGCACAATTGAGGGGTTTACTTGTTTGTCTCCCCATAGTATCATTTGCAGAACAAGTAGGGAGGAGTTTGTTGCTAAGTGGAAAGGAAATTCCATCCTGCAATTTCTCAGAATGACTTTTATTTTGATGGATATTTTTTAATGAACCTAATTTATGGGAAGGTTGTTCTGTTAAAAGAAAAGTTCACAAAAATATCACGCATGATTGATCTCAAGACTGTGCCTCCATCCAAAGACAACACACCACAGCAGTCAAATATACACTTTATGGGCTTTTGTCTGTTTTGCAATAACACCGGAAAACATTCTTTAATTAAAATTTAAAACCGTAACTGATTAATTTTCTGTGTAAACAATCCATGTAAACATGGAATGTCAGCATTTTAAGGCAGTGCGAGTATAAATTTTACTTTCCCTTGAACAGGCATTGTGGGAAGGACATTGTCACAAGCAAAAGGGGATAAAGATTTGGAGCCCTAGAATGTTCTGTAACCCCCTCCGGTCTCCTTAGCTGAGGCCCATCAGGGCTAAGAAAAATGTCCCATGCTGTGTGACAGTGTTGTCATGAGTTGGTCGTCACTCACTCCATAGCTTCTTATTTACTAGTTACAAATGGCCAAAGGGTCCCAACAACCCCCATTCAGTAGCTGGACCTGCTGCTGTCTCATTGGTACCCCAAGTGAGACGCCCTCAGAAATTCAGCCATTGATGTAGCTGTGCCTAATTTAGACTGAGCGCTCCCATTCAGTTTTTGTTGTTAAACATAATCCCCAATTTTTACAGGAGCCAGAAAACAACCTCACTTCTCTTCGGCAACTTCATGATTTTTTCCCCCTTGTTCTCCCTTAAAAACAGAGGGGAGGTTTTAAAATGTTACTTAAAATACTTTTAAATGACTTTTCAAGGAAACATGGAAACATGTTGCCAGGAAAATGGGGGAGTATGTTCAAAGTAAAAATCTAAAAAATCTCTGCTTAGACATTTGTTTAAAACTTGAAATAAAAATGCTCATAATCAAGTAATTTTTATTAGATGTTGATGGTCTTGCCCATAATAGGTTATACTGACCTTTCTAGAGTCTAGAAAAAGGTCCAGAATTAAAGTTCTCTGAGCTTGTCTAGGTGACAAGTTTGGGTTTGCATTTCCAATACGGTTCAGTTCTTTCGGCTTCCCTTTAAACCCTCTGCTCCCCTTAGTCTTTCATGACAAATATCCAGCGTGGGGTGAGGAGGGGTGTAAAACCATTCGAAGTAAATACTTTCACGCCTCTGGACCTTGCCTCATTCCCAATGAATGTATTTCACTGTGATTATGCACTGAAGCTTTTTTAAAAAAAGTCTTGTGCACCTGAAACTAATAAAATTAAAAAAAATATATATGCCATATTTGAAAATAGATTATTCTGCTTTAAATTCCCCAAAACATTAAAGTGCAAAAGTTTGCTTTAAAAAAAAAAAAAAAAGTCCATACTAATTAACCATATTATTTTATTGTTACTACAGAAAGAAGAAGAAACGCAAAGAAAAGTTCCCTCCAGTAAAAGAAACTTCAGCCTTTACCCTATCTCCCATATCATTTAAACTGTGCATGTGTCTGTGAAGGGATTTATTAGTTAATTCATCCCTATCATTCATTTGGAAAGTGTTTACTAAACGCCTAATTTAATAATTTACATCCTAAATAGTATAGAAGATAAAAATGTTGCATCTCCTTCGTAGAGGATATGGAGACCAAAAGTACCTCAATAAACTCTATATACAAGTAGTAAAGAAAGCACATTTAAAAGAACACCTACTGGAAGCAAATCTGTACATGTTATCTCATGTAATTCCGACGCTGCCATGCCCTTGTCCAATGGGGGAATTGAGATTCTATGAGATTAGGGAATTTGGCATGAGACACAAAGACACGATGCCAAGTACTTGTTGCCTTGTGGGTGATGGACTCCCTGAGGCAAAGGGATGACGTGTGTCTTGATCCAAATCTAGAGGAAAATCAGAACATGGACCTTCGGGTCAGAGAGAGAAAAAGCAGCAACATAGGAAGTTAGAGTGCGAGGTATGATTAGGGCTCATTTTGTTGAGGGTGAAGGAGTGTGGGTGACATGTAGATGGGGATACATAGACGTTTCCACTGGGCAATGACATACCTGCGTGTTTTCCAGCGCCTAAGCCATCGTGGTTCCCTTTCAAAGACTCCCTAAGGCTTGGGTGTTTCGGCCTAGAGGTCATTCTTTGCGACCTCCTTTGGTAAGCTGCTTACAAGAAGCAAGCCTTCATTGCTTATATTCACAAATCTGTAGGTCTATCTCGGCGGAGAAGCTGGATTGGATTTTAGGACAGTAGCCAGGAATGTGAGATGGAATCTGACATCTAAGTATCCAAGCCTTTCTTCGACATCAAAGAAAGCAAACATCCAAATGCCGAAAATGCCTACTTGCTCTTTTTCTATTAAACCAAAACCAGATCGGCGCATTCTGTCAACCTTCCACCAATATGTGCACTACCCGCCCTGACCAGTCTCTTGGTCATGCACCATTGCAACCAAAACAAACCTACATGAAATCCCCCCCTTTGCCTTGTTCCTACTTAGAAGACTCAAGGGTTCCTAATTAGAATCCAACTTCTCTAACATTCAAGGTGTTAGCAATAACACTGCAAGTACTGTTCTGACAATGAGCTTGGGTATCTGGCCGGAGGGCATGGCAAACAGCTGCTTTCAAATGACATCTCAACCTGTTTCCAGATAGTCATTCATTCCACAAACTGGTTTGACACTCATCTCCCCCAAAAGACACTGGAGAACATTATGCTTATGTTCATTTTTCAGATGAGGCAATGGACTCCATGGAGAGAATATAAGCCGAATCTCCAAGAGTCCAGCCAAGAGTTGTCGCTTGGACATTTGGAACTGCCAGAATACACACGTGGAGTCTGGGCTGAGGCGCGTGGTCCTCATGCATCAAAGCAGCGGATGGTAAGTGCTAAGCTCCTTTTTTAAGAAGGTGATGTCATATGAAGTTGGACAGATCAGGCTTTTTCTCCTGGCTCCACCATTTACCAGGCATGTGACCTGAGATAAATCACAGTTTTCTCATCTGTAAAATTAGAAAGCGTAATCGTACCTGCTTCACAGAGCTATGAGGATTAAACAAAAGAATGCAGATAACGTGTTTTCACATCGCGGTGGGCATATTTACGACTCAGCAAATGTTAGCCATGGCTAGCGCCAGCACTGGGATTATTCGTCCCCAAATTCCTAAAACACTTTGTCTTTCTAAACTCGTATCTTCAGCAGCGTGCTCAGCGCCTTGCATAAAAGTGACAGGCCCCCCCAGCCCCGCCCCAGTAAATGCTGATGGAATTAATTAATATGTCCTCTATTAAATTCTTGAACCATGGAGAAGCATCAAGAAATAATAGCTGGTACTTGGTTCCCTTGTCACTTTGTTCCTACAAATCCCTTCCCACCCCCACCGTAGCCCCCGCGTGACAGACATACACACACACGGCATCATATTTCTTTCTGTTGAGCTAGAAGGGGTGTTCGTGTCGATAAGAAACCTTCCTCCCACCCCACTTTGTCTGCCCTGCTCTTAGGAACCAAGGTTGAGTTCAAACAGGGGTCAGAGAGATAAAAGCCTGAGGCTTAACCACCAATTCACTAGGCTGGTGCCTAAAACTTCCGTCATTTATTTATTGCCATTAGAAAGGATCGGCCGGGGCCTGTGTGGTGAAGGCTGGAGGCTGGAAACAGCAGGCGGATGCCATCACCCTGGGACATGCTGCCCTGCTCGGGTACTCAAGTCCCAATGGAAAGAGGGAGAAGTTTCCTTATGCTTTATGGCATCTTTTGTTTTCATCGCGAGGCTAAGTACAGACATTTTGAAATAATTGTCAAGAACAGAGCAAATGCAGGCCAAGGGGGGAGAAGCCAGCTAGACCTGAGAGGCCAGAGGACAGACAGCCGTGGCTAAGGCTTCCAAACCAAAAGAGATTTACAGCAGCCGCTACAGAGACTATTTGCTGTGGAGGAGAAGATAAACAGGAGGCCCCGTTAGAGCCAGTGGTCATGTGGAAGGTGCTAGAAGCATTCCTGGGCAACAGCAGGGCCCAGCCGCAGCACCAGCTGGTAGCCATCGAGTTGGGTCCGCTGTGCACAAAACCCTCTCCTGTTCAGTTCTGTGCAGCCGCTCTTTTAAATGTTAGTACAAGGGAGCCCCAGCCAGGCCCTCCAAAAAGACAGCGCAGGGCACAAGCGATTTGCACTGAAACACCAGTCCTGCTGCATCCAAACAAATCCTGGAAGGCACCGGCCAGGAGCCAGGGCAAGAGATGGTCTTCAGGCACCCTTGCCTTGGCTGCTGAGCTCACAGGCGTCTGAGTGGTTGCATGCCCCTCCTGCTACAGATTCCCGTGAGCTGTTTGCCCCCCTCCTGCACTCTGGCAAAGCAAGCAAGAGAATCACATCAGATGCAGGCTTGTCACTTAACGGTCCCATGGCTAGGAATAAAAACGTCCTGGGAACAGATCTGTGAATCGAATCGCCTTTCCGGGTGGTGGTGGCGTGGACCAGGGTCGCTGCTCATGTGGCCTGGGCGTGTGTGCACGTGTGTGCACGTGTGTGCTGATCATGTGACACTTCCAGCAATCCAGACCCCACAGGGCTAAGCCGACACGGCAAGAATGATATTCTCGCCGCCTTTGATGACACGCTTAAAATAAAGAACGTCTCGTTTTGGAGCAGAACACGGAGTCTGCGAAGCCAGTTTGCATGTGGTTACTATTTGCAGAATTTGGCATTTTCTATGAATAGTATAACACAGGCTTTGGATCGGCTGTCATGTTTTGACAGGGTTGTCCTTTTTTTCAGAATGCCACTTTCCCTACCCCGTACCCCCCCACCCCATATTTGAGCAGCAACCCTACCACTTGTTTTTTTAATGGACTAAGAAAATTGATGAATAATGAATTAAAAGCTGGAATGGGTCAAGGGTTTCAGGCACAAGGAGGCAATACCCCTGAAGAGGGTGGCCCCCCCAAAGGGGAACCAAGTCCTGGTCATGACTGATGGGTGGATTGTCTCCAGACGGGGCCTCACCCGGCTTGAGCAATGGGAACAAGGTCAGGGACCTGAGTAGTGAACAGTGTGAAGTGGGAGCTGAAAGCTGTTTTGTTTACAGCAAGCTCATCAGACTCTGCTCGTCGCTTTGCTCAATACGTTTGATTCCTCCCAAGCTCTTTGGGCCTCTGCTTTCAGATTCTCTCAATTCTCCACCTTTCATATGTCCACACACTTGACAGGAATGAAGTCGACAATGAGAAATAATTTTAGCTCCTCGCTGTGACATGCATCCATCAGTTTCAGCCCAAGGCTGTAAGCCTGGGTGTGAGGTTTCAACTTCCTAGTGAGAGACGGAGTTTGCTGTGTTTAACCTGTAAGCCCCACACACACACACACTCTCTCTCTCTCTCTCTCTCTCTCTCTCTCTCTCTCTCTCTCTCTCAGAAGCCCTCTTTAACCTCTTGAGAATTTGGGGCTTTGGGTGTCATCTTGAGTACCGCATGTGTTAATTAAACTTTTATTTCAAAAGCTAGATTTGACTCTCACGACCACTTTCTTAAGTCTCTTTTGCTTTTATTCACCGTCTGCCACTTTGTCCTTTGTTCCCCAGGGACTGAAAGCCAGAGTGACCGCATGTTGAACACCTTTCCTAATAAATCCTTCAGTTTTACATCAGGATGTGCTCACCGAGGAGGATGCTCTTTTCCATATTTGCAGAAACAGCTGATTTCGCATTGGAAAAACAAAGCTCTTACATGTATTTTGAACAAGTAATAGTTTTCTGGTCAAATAGTTTTATCTCACATGAATGATATAATTACTGAATTTCAAAACTGCAGCCAATTGTTAAGAAGTCTATGTTTGGCTTGGAATCATTACAGGATAAATCCAGTCATACTGTGTTTCCCCGAAAATAAGACCTAGCCGGACAATCAGCTCTAATGCATCTTTCGGAGCAAAAATTTATATAAGACCCGGTCTTATTTCAATATAATATAAAACCGGGTCTTATATGATATAAAATATAATATCATATCATATATCATATCATATCATATCATATCATATCATATCATATCATATCAGGTCTTATATAGTATAAGACCGGACCTTATATTAGTTTTTGCTCCAAAAGACGCATTAGAGCTGATTGCCCGGGTAGGTCTTATTTTCAGGGAAATAGGGCAGGATTTCTCAGAATAGTAATAAGAATATCCAATGGGTAATGCACTGTATTATCATTTCATTGTTATTTATGTTTGTCTGGACTTGGATGATTCAGAGTGTCAGAAACCTCTTCTTCTCATGACATTTTTACCTCTTAAATCACCTGTAGATGAGCATTTTCATAAAGAAACTGAGGTTCTAGAATTAAATTCTTATTATTTCTTTCAGTTGTATGGTGGTCACTATCTATTGTTATAATTATTATTAATCAGATGAAAATTAATGCATTTAGTCATTTGTTTATTTTTCATAAAACACATTGAGCATCTATTATGCGATGAACATTAAGCAGCAAATTTCCAAGATTATGAAGAAAATTTTAAAAAATTATGTCTTCAAATTGCTCATGATATGAAAGATAAAACAATGACTCTATAATCAACAATGAAATATATTTATATCTATGAATTATTTATATATTATATAATCATGTATTAAATATGTGTATATTGGTTTTCTATTTTCAGGGAAAACTCTATGGCATGAAGCTATTATCATCCATTCATCTATTGATAAAACACTACCAGATGTGTCCAGGATTATACAGCTTAATTATTATAATAATTAGTAAAGATAATTTTAGGATGACAAGGAAAGTTTCAGGAGACTTTTACGAATATTATCAAATTCGAATAGCTGAGTATCATACTTTTCACCCCACATTTCACAAAAGAACGCATAATAGAAGCCCTTCACCTAGGGACTTACCAAATGCAATATTTCAAAATGAGCAATTCAATCATTCCACAACAAATAAATATTCATCGATAAATATGTGTGTTCAATCCCTGTCTTGCATAGCGTAAATAGTACAGTTCCTTTCCTTGCAGCACAGAGAGCATGTGAAGGGAGACAATGTATAAACAAACACATAATTAAATATTGAACAAAATGCTATTAAAGAAACGAATACGGTTCTATGAGAGAGAAAATCGATAAAAGCGTGCATGGTTTAGAATGGAGAACAAGGGACAGGCTCCCGAAGAAATTGGTGTATGAGCTGAGAATTGAAGATGAAGGCAGGCAAAGAGTACAATGACGAGTGTCCCTGACAGAGGAACGATATGTACTTAAGAAACTGAACAGTGCTAGTGTGCTAGGGGTGTAAGGAACAAGGGGAGAATTGTACAGAATGAGCCTGGAGAAGTAGACAAAAAGCTTATTGTGGAGGGCCATGTAGGCCAAGTGTATTAGTCAGTGTTTGCTAGGCTATGCTGCAGTAACAAACACCCCCCAAATCTCAGGGGCATAGCAAAACACAAGTTTATGCTCGTTCGCATATCTCACAGTTTGATGTGATGCTGGTGGATGAAAGACTTCTGCTTTACAGTCCGGAGGTCTGTGCTGGGGAGAGGTGTGCAGAGAAGGCACATATACTTTTTATTGCCTTGACCTACGAGAGGCACTTTTCACGTAAACATAATTCCATTGATGAGAACTGATTCACAAGGCCCCAGAGGGATACAGATAGATTTGGAGTGGTAGTTTAGTTGGGTGCTCAACTAAGTAAATGTTTTGGCTCGGTTCTGTTCAGAATAAAGTATAAAGGAATGGACTTTATGCTTTATGCTAGTCTATTCAGCAGAGTTGTAACATAGCCCAATTTCAATCTTTATGTGATTATTCTAATATCAGGGTAAGGAATGGAGTTCCATCTGGTCTCTAGGTACACCTATGAACTTGGTATGAGGGATTTGTTTTCTTTGTTTTTCTTTTAGGCAAAGAACATAACCTTATGTCCCCATCCTCTTTTGAGTGTGTGAAAAAATAAAACTTATAGTTGTGTTGGCTTGGGAACCCCACAAAAATAAACCTATCTTCACTAAAGTTGAGTCCACAACTTTAAAAGATAACAAAATAAAGAAAGAAAAAAAAAAGAAAGAAAAAAAAACCTTTACCAAAATCAAGAATCAGGAAACCTAACTCCAAGAAGTATGACGGTTTAAAAGATAAGTAAAGAATATAACATCCTACTAAAAAAGCAATGCCAACAGACAAAATATGAGAGAAGATTTAAATTAATAGCTACAGAACCTGTATTGCTCATGGTATGTGCAGCTGAAAAGAGGAAACAAATTAAAATGCCCAAAAGACCTGGTATTGAATTGTGTGGAGTGATGAGTAAACATTTAAAGAAACCCTGAAATATGTTATTTTTATTATATGTATTATCATCTAATAATCACCTTTCTAAATTACTCATGTTATGCGTTCAGTTCTCATACATTGACGTTTGTAACACTGTGCATACCTGGGGTTTATATAAAGGTGTGTATGTGTCTATATGTGTGTCTGTATTCTGTTAGTACTTGGAAGTGAATATTCTGTATTTAGTGGGACCATCATAGGAAAGCATTGTCTATGCTATTAATTAAATATTAATACAGTGTGATATAAGATTCTCCCCATCTTGTCCAGCCATGGCTCCATCTCCTTGCAAACTCATTTCCATCCTTCCTCTATTGACTACATCCCCACAGGCTAGAAGTGTGCCCAAGATTTTACCGTACTAATAACCTTGGCCACCAACCTTGCTGACGTCCCTGGTCCCCACCATCTCTTTCTCCTTCCCTTCACCAGAATGCTTCCAAAAACTGAGCAGTCAGCCACTAACATCCCTACTTTACATTTCCCTTTTCTCTAAACTTCTACTGAACACCGTTTTGTTTTTTAAGTTCTTTTTCCATGACCACACTTCTGAAACTACCTTAGCAACCCATCAGTTATATCATCATTTCCAAACCCAAGAGCCTCCTATCGTCTTACTCAGAGGTTAGAGTGGTCTTCTCAAATTCCTCACCTGGGCGTGGAGCCACACACTGTCCTGGCTTTCCTCCAATCCCACTGGCCGTTCCTTTTCAGTCATTACTGCTGTCTCCTCTTCCTCAGACCCTCCCCACCCCACCTCACCCTATGTCCTACGGACTCATCCTCTGGATGGTTCATGTTCTCTAGTGCACGTTCATTATGACCTGGGATTAATTAGCCAATTTGATGGCTGGGAAGTTGACAGTCTAATCCCTTGTAAACAACTTCACTGGCTCAGCAAGAACTGAGAACAAGTCCTTATAAAATCCCTTAATCTAGAAGGGATTTAAGGGGGAGGGAGAGGAATCCAAGGGAGACTAGGGACATTATAAACCTTTTTCATTATAAATCTCTTCTCCAAGGCTGAGACTGAATCACAAGGCATTTGATTTCCACTGCCAAATGGCAGAGTGAACAGTGTGAATCAGCGGTTAAGATGAGTTACACTCAAGAGAAACAAATACCCATGGCAATAGGTCATCTTCCAACTCTAACGGCATTTCTTGACTGGCTAACATATCAGATGTCGTGTAATATTGTTCATTTTAGTTGCCTTTCTTCAATACCTGAAATTAGTTGAGTTATGTATTCCAAACTTTCCCCCTCTTACTCCTCCAGAAAATATTATTTTTTGTAACTTTACCCAGGAAGATACTGTATGAACTAGAAGAACATCAAAACCTCTAGAACAGGTAAAGCCTCTACCTGGTGTGGTCTTCATAGTCGTATGGATAGTCTTTATATAGCAGATGAAGTGTCAATCAAAGTGACTGTCGGTCAACATGTGTACAAGCTGTCAGTTGACAAATATGTAATATTGAGTAGGAGTATGCCATTGGGACAAAAATGCCCCCGAGGAAACATCTGAGGATGTTTGAAGTAGAGACGTACACGTCTTGGGGGAAAGATACTTATGGATGCTTATATACAAAACCCACTGCCCCTTTCTTTCTTACTGACAGTACCTCTGTTTTGTTGAGGTCAGTAATGTTATCAGAAAAAATTATATTTCTAAGGATGCTAGACCACTACCAGTGTTCACATGAGATGCATTTCTGGCCATCTCTGTGTATTGCTGGAAAAGTTTTGCTTTCCTGACATAGGTTCCACTTTTCTTCTTGTTTCTAACTCTTTTCTGCCTCCTGGGTTACAGTCACAATGGCTGGAATGGCAGCTGCCTCCATGGGCCTGATCAGAGTGGAAAACCTGACAGCCTTTTCTCTCTACCAGCTCTGGACTATTTAGCTCTTAATTTATCGTCATGTGGGAGGAACCTAAATCTCTGTCTTACCTGACCTCTGGTTATTTGCATGATCTGGTGTATGTAGCAGAACCCAAACCCTAACTGATGAAGTTTTCACACGAAATGAGTCAGAGCAGCAGAGTAGACAAGACCAAAACACACACTTGAGGTTTCCAGGCTCCTGGTTTGTATCCCAGCTTTACCACTTACTAGCTTGGGAAGTGGGACAAGACGTGAAAGCTTCTGAACCTGTTTCCTGTGCTTTGGGGCTTACAACACATAACAGCCACGAAGCTGTTCCAAGGATGAATTGAGGTTATGCATAGCTTCTATAGATGGAAATTAAAATTATAAATAAAAATCTTAGTAATAGAAGAAACTTTTGGAAAGTGCTCTCCCAGGTACCATATATCCGGAAGGTTCCGTGGAAAGGTGGAGTCAGGCTATTTCTGACCCAGTCCATTTGTTTTATGCCCTGCCAGCAATATCATTGTAGCGGAAAACATATTTCATGGTGTGGTGGGTAGTTGAAGTAGCATTTAGATACACCTGCACTAATTCCAGGTCAGCAAGAAAGACCCAAACCACCCCGACAAGACCCAAACTGACCCCTTTTAACTCTTGAGTGAAATGCTATTTTACTCACCCCAGATATCACTGAAAATGAAATCCATCTTAAAGAGGACTACAAGTGCCAGGGAAAGGAAAAAGTTCCTGGGCAGGCCTCCAATCTTCTAGATTTTTGTTATGGTTATTTTAATAAGAATGTGGAGTATCAGGTGTGTTTTCCATTTCCCGACAATCTCAATATTACCACATATTCTAACACACAGCCTAGTCTGTCTGTTCCTGCTACTTTCTTTCCCCTTTCAGAATTGTGAATACATGCATAGGGCATTTCCAGGATCTCAAGTGTATCTTTGACGTAAGATAAGTGTAATGGGCCATGTGTTGGGACGAGACTAACGAGTGTGGGGACTTCTATTTGTTCCAAGGAACAGGGATTTATCTGAGTGACTTCAGGAGATGGAGGAAGAGAGAGGTGGCCACTGTGTGTTGGCCAGAAACTGCCCCGGGGAAGCAGGCTGGCAGTGACATGCCTTAGGAGTCCTGGGTTCCACACTCTCTTCCTTGCCTCTCTACTTAAAGGATTTTACCTACTTTCTCTGTCAAAGAATTTCCTTTGCAACCGGATAAAAAACTTAGCAAACCCAGAGGTTTGTGATCCTGACTTGGACCCTTTTCAGTGGGACTGTTACTATTATTGTCTAAATCATGATTTAGAGTTCACAAAACGTTTTTATAACCACTTTCTTATTCCTCCATGTATGGCTTCTCTAGCTCTTAATTGGAATTCATCTCGGTTCTACTTTAAATTAGCACACGCTCTACGAAGATTCAAAATCTTCATGCAAATGAACCTCTTAAAAAACCCAAAGCCCTTAGACAATATATCTTCATATATATGACCCTCAACTACAATCAAAGCCAAATATCTCATTCATATTCATTCGACAATGAATTCTCACTCCTTCTGCAATGCTCTTTCATTCACAGACCTGGCCATCGACCATTGCTTTTGATGTCACTCAAGTTATGGTCAAAATACCTCATTGCCTAAGGATCATGGATTCTGTGACTCAAACAATCGAACAGAGACTCAACGGTTCCCTTTGATTCAGTGGCCATATGTCAGCGCTTCCTGTCTGTCCCGGAAACGCTGCACCTTTCCCTGAATCACCCACATCCTGCCTTTCTTTTCCTGACTTGGGAAGTATGACTTCCGTCAGCCTCCCTGGGGAATTCACTGCCATTCTCTTGTTGCTGTCTGTTTGCTTATCAACCTCTCAGGGAGGTTTTTGTTCAATAGTCAAGAGGAAATGCTGATCCATACAGCACATGTGTCCATTCTTTGGTGGCGGTGGTCGGTGGAGCTTCAAAAGATGTTTAAAATATTAGTGGTGCTCGGGTTGTTTAAGGTTGACAAGGACTAGAAATGGCAGGGACCATCACATGCACTCAGAGCAAAAATGGTCACACAAACCAGTTAGAGGATGATGAGGAAGGAAGAGCACACTTTCAAAGGCAGAAGTAGATCCAGCTAAGTCCATTTACAGAGGGTGCCAAAAAATGCATGCACATGTTAAGGAAGGAAAACTATTAAAATTGCAATACTCAATATATACCGATAGCAAAAGACGAATACAAGTCACGTGTGACTTCTGCAATTACAAGAGGTACTCAGAGTGGTTCCCATCAGCGTCCAGACACTTCTGATGACGGTGAGCTACTGCTTGAGTAACGCTGACCACAGTGGCCACTTGTATGCATTTTTTTGGCACCCCGGTATATATAAAGATTTAAGGGAAAATAAACCTGGAATGTGCATTGTGTTTGCAAAGTGATGTTTTCTCAGTCTTACACCACCTTCTATGTTCCCACCCCCAAGCTACAACACCTTCTCGGAGGAAGTCACTGGACTGGGCGGAAGTGACAACTACATAGTCACACTGTCCAAATCTCCATGGGTTCTCGAGTCATGGTTCCACCATAACTCTTGAAAATATTTTCTGTATCCTATAAAATAAGAGGCATGAATTCCCTGCTTGGAATCAAGAACACTTGGCACTAACTACCATGGAACAATTTTACCTGTTTTGGGAACAGCTGAAACTAATAAATCTAAGAGAAAAGATTATGATCTTTTCTCTTAGGCAATGTTTGCAATGTTGTCTGAAAGATACTATGGCAGAATGAGTAATATTTAAAAATTTCTAAATTAATTTTTCTTTGCTTAGAGACCATGGCCACGTGTTGTTTTTTTGGGGTTTTTTTTGTTTGTTTGTTTGTTTTTGTCACCTGTCTCCTCAGACCAGTTAGGAAAAATAAAGCTTGTCCCTCTTTATTCCAAGTAAGGCAAAGTGATATGCTGATTGATTTTTTACCCCCTACAGAACCTGCAATAGCACCTTGGAGAAAGTCATAGTCAGATGAGCCCCTGTTCAGGTTAGATTTGGTACCTGGTTACGCCACAGAAGTATGACTGAGCTCCAAGCCACCACATGCCCAACACCACCTCTGGCTCTTAAGGGTCATTCAGAAGACGGGAAATTCACAGGTTCAGGTTTAGTGTACTGAACACAATAGGGATAATACCTGTATTTTTCTCAGCATCGCTTTTGATAGGGGTGGTGGAGGAGAGCATTAAGACTCCTTGTTTTTTTTCTCTTTGGGGGATATGTCTCATTGAAATAAACGTATCAAAAAATATATATATGCCTGGGATTAGACAAAGGGGACGTCCCAAAATAAGTACGCTGAGCACACATCCTCAAAAATCTCACGCGCTTTCACACATCACCTTATCCACACAACTTTCCAAACCCCTTTTCTAGAAAGGTGAGAGGTGTCACATGACAGTCTCTTTTCTAAAACGATGACCTAGCACATGTGTCTCCTTCAATGCCTCCTAGTCTTCACTGACCCAGCTTCTCTTCTCCTCCCTTGGTCCACATGAACCAACGCGAGAGAATGCCACTGTGTGTTCAGTCTTGCAGGCTGGAAACCTCACAGGGCCCATCAGCCCCACTCCTTTGCCTCCCTCTAACACCCGGACGCTATCAGTCACCAAGACCTCTTGATTTGATCATTGAGATTCTCTCACAGACCCTCAGTTTCTTCTGCCTTTGACTTAATTCAGATCCTTTCTTATCATGTTACGCCCGGAGTATAATGAAAGCTTCATAACCCTCTTCCCTCTTCAGTCCATCTTGTCGGAGTAATATATTTAAGAGACTGCTTTGCATCATTATTGCCCTTTCAAAGACCTTGTATCTTCTGAATGAAACCAGATCGACATTCCGAATCTTTGACCAGTGGACCAGAACATGACAATCTCATACCTCTCCTGACTCTGCTGCATACATTCTGTCTTCCACTTAAATCTGCTCTATGCCTTTGCTTACTCCTTATACAATACACTAAAAATGCCAGCCACTTTCCTCTTCTTCAGAACTGAAGTCAAGTTACATGTTTTCTGCAAATCTTCTGTCATCATTTAGCCAGATTATTTTTTCTTCCTATTTTTTTACACAATGACTCTCTATACTGTTAGTGGATTTTTCAAGCTTGCCAGTCTCATTTCTCTACATAACCTTTAACTTCCCTGAGAGTAAGACCTCCATCTTATACCTTTTGGAACCCTCTGAGGATCTGGCATGACATTAGAGATATTACAACTGCTGATTGATTGCAGGAAAGTCAGTATTTCGACTTCAAAGGATGACTGAAAACATTAGATTGATAGCTGCTCATATCAGAAAGGCCAAGTTTGGAGTCTGAGGAATCAAATACTCTTTAATCAGGTTAGTTGCACATGGCACTGTAGGGTGTACACAAGTTGAATGACGGTGCGTGGCAGCACTACTAATTATCCAAGAGATCAGAAATGAAAGCATTGATATCAACTTGTGAGGGTTCATGAATTAAACACATCCTAGGAAAACTCACCATATGCATCTTATAAAATCCGGATATGCCAGAGTTCCCACTTAGAAACGGAGTGTGCATATAAATGGCTAACTGCACAGCAGTTCTTACCAAATTGCCAAGGAGTATTTTTTTTTTGTACACTAAAATCATACTGTATTTTATAATTTTCTAATCCAAGATTGTATTTTTTTTATGTAAAGTGGTTCAGCCATATGGAAAAGAGTTGGGCGGTCCCTCAAAAAGTTGAACGTAGAATCACTATATTAATTAGCAATGTGACTCCTAGGTACACAATCAAAATAATTGAAAATAGTTCTTCAAATTCATACGCACACATGTTCATGACCGCACTATTCATGAGAGCTGAAAGGTGGAAACAACTTAAATGTCCATCACTGGATGAATGAACAAACCAGTTGTGGTATATCCATATGATGGAATATTACCGTGTGTCCCCGAAAATAAGACCTAGCCGCTCTAATGCGTCTTTTGGAGCAAAAATTAGTATAAGAGCTGTCTTATTTTACTGTAAGATAAGACCGGGTATAATATAATATAATATAATATAATATAATATAATATAATATAATATAATACAACATAATATAATATAATACCAGGTCTGATATTAATTTTTGTTCCAAAAGACGCATTAGAGCTGATTGTCCGGCTAGGTCTTATTTTCAGGGAAACACGGTAGTCATTGCTTTTCTAGTGTGTTTCCAGCATTACCCTGTGGGAGAAAAATAGATAAAACCTTATAAAAGGTTTATAAAAGGTTTTAAAAACCTTGCTATCAAAGGTTTTATAAACCAGTCAGGAAATAAGTCATAATCAAAGCGATTGAACAATGATATGAAACTGACTATAATCAGATGGTATCTTGCCTTCTGAGAAGTATATGCTGATTTTGCTTCCTCTTCTGGTTTTGTAAACAGCTTTTGACCCTGGACAAGTCATTTCATGTCTGTCCCTTAGTTTACAGAAAGAGAAGACTGGGGGGAAAATAATGGCCTCTAAGATTTCTTCTAGGCCACAAAACAGTGGGAGATTTTAAAGACAATATTGTTTGGCAGAGATAACACATGCTACAGAAAGCAAACACCTGAGAATACACAAGTATTAGTGGCAGCATTAGGCAGCAGTCCCTGGGAAATATTTCAGAGAAGAGCTGAGGGGCTGGGGATTGGCGCTGGCCTAGAAAGCTGGATTAGAAGGATTGCTCATCTCAAGTGATATGTGTGCAGAGAACTGCAAGCCATCTTTACTACTGTACTAATATATGGAAAAAGTAAAATTTCTGTAAAATGTTAAATATATCCTTCAGTTATAGCTAAGTCATTCACAAACTGTGTTCTATTTGAGTCATCTAAAGGCATATTCTTCTCCAAAACTGAGACCCAGACATAAAAATTCTAGGTAGCTACAATAAAATTATTAGTGACCTAACCAAACACATGTTGAATTTTATCATTACAACAGTTCCATTTCCCTGCATTTAAATTGATGTTCTCAGTTGTGGATTTTGTCCTGTTTTATACACACTGGCAATTTTGACGGCACAGACTGAAGTTGGGATGAGGAAGATTTAGGTGTGAAAGCATGGATAGGATCAATCTTTCATACTAATTGTATATTACCAACCTCAAATCCATCCGTTATTTAGTTCTCAATATAAATCACACAAAACAAACTGCCCCCTAAACAATAATTACGCTAATGCCTAAAACAGACATTTTCTCAAACCTCCCTAGAGTAGATGCATTATTTCTAAGGAGAGTGAAAATGTCTGATGAAATGTGATGGCTTTGGTGTCCCATGGTTGTACAATCTTACAGTCTCCATTACCATGTTACAGAGCAAAGAGCCTGGATTTTCTTTTCCCACAAACACTCTTTGAAAGGTGCTCTCCTTCTTGCATTTCATCTGGTATGTAAATCAGCAAACTGCAAAGCTGCTGGTCTGAGAGGGTTTTGAAATCCTCCATTGTTCATACATGACACTGATGAGTTTCTCCTTTGTTGCGTTATTTATTTGAAAAACAGTCTCCACCTCCAATCAAAGCACCCTGCCTTCTTCTCTCTCCAACTGGAGGAAAGGAGTGGAGGGTGGGGGAGTATTGGAGGTAGGAAGTAGACTGAGCAATTTTCTCCCTGGGGGAGCCACTTCCTGTCAGAAGGACATCAATGACTTCATTTGAATGATTTAAAAAGGGGGAACTAGCAGCTTGGAGTCTGGAGAGGATGAGTTTCCACAGCTGTAAACTCACAGAGCCCATGATTACCTATGTTCACAACAAGCCTTCCCCTGACCCCCCCCCCCCAGGTGTCCCCACACACATGCACTCACTGATAATACAAATGCCCCAGCCATTTCTTTTAACTCTTTGCATGCTGTGGCTGCAGAGACACCTTCCAGAAAAGCAAGCAAAGATTTTTGTCCCTTTTCACACCTTCTTCAGCAAATTTCTGTGGCAGAATATTTGGGAATGGGAACAAGTACAAATGCAAAAAAAAAAAAAAAAAAGTGTTTATGAATAATGGAACATTTCAAACCCATCTGGTTTCTGAGACATTTTTTTAGTTTCTCACTACAGCCAATTATATAGCATGCTTGAGTGAGAACTGGTTCTATCCTGAGGCTCATTCTGCTCTCAAATTTCTACATTGATAGTTGCTACCAACCTCTGAGGTTAGTAGCCATATGGTAACCCAATATGGTACTTCATACTCTACTTGTTATACAGTAGGTGATTTTCTGGTGAACATAAATTCACATTGTAGTAGGCACCATAAAAGGGGTCCTGGGGTGGGGAAGCTAGAGGGCCTTCCCTAATTTTGGCATCGTACAATGGTTTCCCTTTTTAGTTTAAGGATGCTGGGGAATTATTTCCATAGTTTTCCTTCCGTTCCCTATGCATACCCAGTGGATCCCTGAAAAAATGGCAAAAGCCATGAAAAAGATAAGGAGAAAAACCAAGGTTTTGGTTTTGGGAAAGGCCTTCCCTTCATGCCATTCTTCAAATAACTTGCATTTTTTAAACTTTTTGTTATAGAACATTTCAATGTATAAATGTATGTATTTTTCAATTTATATATTTCAGTATATAAAAGTAAAGATAGCATGACAAAGAACCTCCATAGGCGTCAATACATACCTTCAAAAGATAAGACCTCTTTAAAAACAAACTTAATATCATTGCTCTAAAATTTTAGATCAGTAATTATTATCATTAATTATCCACTCAGCTTATAGAGTAATAGGACTTTAGATTTACCTATTAAATAAGCAGTTTTCCTGTTATCAAAAGGCCTCTCTGGCTAGTTCACTAGAGTACCAATTTTTATAGATGAGGAAACCAGGCCCTGAACCTATATATTTGTTGCATGGAAAGCAAGAAGCAGACAGGGGCTCAACCCCAAATCTCTGCCACCCCAGGTTGATTAACTGCTTTGCCTCCTCCCTCCTTAATTTCTGAGCCCCTAGGATACAACCTTCAACTTAGAGAAGCAGGTCAATTGTGGACATGGCTAAAATCAACACTGACGTTTAAGCGATATTCGCCTGGTTCCATGTCTGTAGAGCTGCAATGTCAGGAGGGAAATGAACAGGTTTTTAATCTATATGAGTAAAACAGACACACGTGACTTACAGAGCTGAGGCTTAGCATCTCTGAGGGAGGAAAGCACAGATGTTGTAATCTTCCCTCTCTGACTGTAGCCTTTTCTGACTTTCCCCCTCCATGTTGCCACTAACTTATAAATGCAGTATTTTGAGTGTTACTATACTCTTCCTCAGTGGCCAGCATTAGACATTGTGTGTGGAAGGACTGAAAAAGTACTAAATGAAAGAACACAGAGAAAATTACTTAGCATTGTAAACCCTAGCTCCCTTAAAACTTTTGTTGGCCTTTGTCTAAAATTTCACTCCAAACTGCCTATAATGGATTATGTAATACTTAGAATAGCTCCACAAGCAAAACTAAACAAGTGGCAAAACGTTATAAAGTATCCAATAGACTATCTCAAACCCCACCTGGCTCATCTATATATTTTGGATTTTCGGAGTGTCTATACTCTCCGACCTTGGCACAAGTCATCTTGATTTGCTTTATTGAATTACAGGGTTTACTACGTCAGGTTCAACAGGAGGCCCTGAGCGATTTTAAAGGTTTGTTGGCTTCCATTTCTTAGTTGGTGTCCAAATTTTAAGCATCATAACCTTATTTACTTGCAGCTTATTAATCATTGAACAGTCTCTTAATTCAAATGTATCAAAGTATTTATGTCCTCTAATTTTAAAATTAATAGTAGGTTTAATTTCTTTTATATTGATTTGGTACGAGGTGCATGTGCAATGGTGATTACCCCTATGCATTTCTTTTTTTTTTTTTTTTAAGTGTATACTGTTTTTCTTATTTCAAAACCAAGGAAACCAAGATTGGTGGAGGTTGATGGAATCAAAGTGGCCTCAGTTGGTAAGCATTGAGCTGGAACTGCCACCAGTTCCTCTGGCTTCTTAACTAGCTTATTCCCCTCTTCATAATGTCCACGCTTGCCCAACCCAGAATCACTGGTCGCTTATTAAACACACAGGTTCCCCCAGCTTCTCCTCTGGAATAAGTTCACCAGGATGGGATGAAGGCATCTATATACTCTAATTTTTAAAGATGAGTTCACTCTTAAAAAAAAAAAAAAAGATTTCACTGAACTACCTAAATAACTTCTTACTAACGGTGCTCTTATGCGTAAAAGGCCAGGTAGAGAGACCAGCACAGGTAACTCTCAGTAATGGCAGGTAACTATAACGCTGTGTAAATGGGAATATCCCTCCTTCCCTCCGCGTTAGTGGCTGGCAGAAGGAGCCACACAGCGAAGAGGGAATGACTTCTCATCTCCTCCTAACCTTTTAAGACAAGTCTGTCCAGGGACCGAAAAGAAAACTCACGTGTTCGCAGGGCAATTGCTATTTCTTTGTATGTATGAAGTTCAACACCATCCCTTGAAGACATGGCCTCCCCAAGCTTAATTCCTTTAACACTCCATCACTCCAATATGAGCAAAATTTGTAAAGATTTTCCTGCTTGGTATTTGTGAAAATTGGTGGGGAAAAAAAAAAAAAAGAAAGGAACAAATAGCTCTGGGCAAAACCAGGCATCTGAGAACAGATGGTGTGTGAGCTTCTACCACTGAGCATGGCTGATAAACCGTAACCGTGACCTGTTCCCATACATAACTACTGATAGTTTAGTGAGTGAGAATTCCCAGCAAAGCCAAAAACTTCCCCAGTGACCTTGACTTTACTTTGTATTAACACCACCAAACACATCTTTACTGGTAGCATAATGGGATGACAGCAACTATAAAAAAGTGCCTTTTAATAAAAAAAACGACAGGAAATATGTGGTTCTATCATACCACTGAGAGAAAAGTACAAATTGACAACATCCAACAGATCTGGAGGGACCCAGAGAATGTGCAAGTATTTTTCTAATCTCCAAAAGAATTTTCACTAATCTGGAAAACTGAGGAATCTCTAGTGACTATAAAGTCAGCCTCCACTTTTTTTTGTTTTTGTTTTTTTTGAGAAGTACAAAATGAGTAAAACAACAACAACAAAAACATTTAACTTGGCCAAATAGCTCTTTTAAATCCAGGGTGCAATTATCTTTCCAATATCCTAATTTGCAAACCTCAAAGTCATCAATTACCTGCAGCATCCATTCTATTTCCACTTTGCCATTTGATCCCATGTGTTTTTCTTTAATGGGCTCTCAAACATGTGCCCCTCTGTCTTCCTCATTGCCAGCCACACTCCTAATCCATATCCGCATCTTTTCAGGCCTGGAATACTGTGACAGCCACCCATCTGGTCTCTTTGTTTTATGTCTAGTAATCATACCCTGTAACTGTGAGAAAACTTGAAGAAACTTCCCTTCTCTGACCCTGTGGTGGCCTTCCAGGGCTCTGCCACCACCACCAACCAGCTTCTCAGATAATTAATTATTATCTTAATTTCTCCACTACCTGATATATACTAGCTATTTCTGCCATATTAATTCCCAAATATTTTTATCTTGCCAAGAACCTTAGTGGCTCAGTGCCTTTACACTTCACTTCCTGGTTTCAAAGCCTGCCGAAGAGCTGACCAGTGTGGACACCATGTGAAATGCGATGGGAATCCATCAACGGGCAAGCCTATGTCCCTTCCCCCAGTGGAACTTATGTTCTAGCGACCAGAGATAGACAATAAACGAGTAAGTAAAATAAATGTTATCTATCAGATTACAATAAATGCAGTACAGGCAAATAAAGCAGGGAAAGCGGATACAGAAGGACATGCATTGGCATGGAACTGCAATTTTAAAAAGGAGAGTGAAAAAGGAGACCCAAGGTGGCGGAAGAGACAAACACAGAGAGTGCTCCCTTCTGTGAACACATTAAAATTACAAATACATTATAGAACCATCAACCTGGAGAACCATCTCAAGTCTGGCTAACAGTTTTATAACTAAGGATAAAAAGAAGAAGCCATGTCAAGACTGGTAGGAGGGGTAGAGATGTGACACAGGTTGGTCCCAAACCTCCATGAGGCAGGTGAAAATTAGGAAGGATACCCGACCACACAGGTTTGCCCCAGAGGAGCAAAGTACCCAGCCCCACTCCAGGCTCCCCAGCCCGGAATACTGGTGACAGGAAGAGGAGCCACTACAACATCTGACTGTGAAAAAAGTGGGGATTCTAACCATCTGTGTGGGACAGAAAGTGGTGGGATACCCAGGCATCCTCTTAAAAGGCCGCACACAGACTCCCTCACTCACAGGGACTCATCTTAGGCTCCAACGAAGCGACGGTGACTCGGGCGGGTTGTCGGAGGCACACGGGGAGTAGACTGAGGTGTGTGGCTGCAAGGCCAGGGCTGGTGGACAGTCAGCATTTCCCTGTGAAGCGACCTCCTCCCAGGCAGCCAGCAGCCAGGCGCCATTTTTCCAGTGTTGAGCCCGCCCCCTACGCTTACGGCCAAATCGGAATCTGATTGGCCTGGTGAGCTCCGCTGAGACCCCGTCCCACCCAACGCCCCCAACAGAGGCACTTTCTTGCAGCCACCAGCCCTGCCTGCATTACCCTCAGGACCCAGGTGGGTGGCAGGTGACCTCCATGTGCTCTGAGACATTTGCTGAGTAGCTCCAGGCTCAGCACTGGCACCAAACCAGAATTTATATAACCTGGTGACCACAACAACTCTTTACAGTCTACTGATTCCCTGAGACCCTGCCTCACCCAACTCATGGAACTCACGAGGCTTTATCAGGGGCTGAACCTTAAAAGAGCCGGCAGGTGGCAGCAGGCATTGGGGGGTCCTGGCTTTTTGTGGAGCTACCCCAGGCCCGGTACTAGTGGCAGCTGTCTGTGGTTTGCAGTGTGGCCTCTCCCACGTGCCTCTAATTTTAGCACAGGCAGTGAACAACTGTGGATCACTTTGTAGCTCCTACCAGGTAGTCCCTAGCTGGTCACAGGCAGTGGGTGACCTGGGCCTGCACCAGAGCCCCTCCCAAGAGGCCCTAGAACTTATATACTTGGAGGTTGGCTTCAGACCACAGCAGAGCACCACCCAATTAGCCCCACAAGAGGCAGACACAAAGGGAAGTCTCAACAGGCACCAGAGCCCACTGGGATGAATTCCACTCAGTGGGGTAAGCCCCCCACACAGCAGCCTATAAGCTGTGGACTTGGCAAAAGCCCATAGCCAGTCAGCCTGAGGGTCAACCCCACCCACTGATGTGCCAAAAACAATCAAGACTCAGCTATAACAGGAGGGCACATACAACCCATGCAAAGGACACTCCTGGAGCACCCAAATCAGGTGACCAGGGAGCCTGTGCCAGGGTCCCACAGGGCACCTACTACATAAGGCCACTTGGTAAGACTGGGAGATAGAGCAGATCTACCTCATATATAGAAACAAACACAGGGAAGCAGCCAAAGTGAGGAAACAAAGAAATAGGTCCCAAATAAATGAACAGGAGAAAACTCCAGAAAAAGAACTAAATGAAGGAGGCAAGCAACCTACCAGATACAGAGGTTAAAGCAATGGTTATAAGGATGCTCAAGGAATGTAGTGAGAACTTCAACAAAGAGATAGCAAGCATGAAAAAGGACATACAAACCATAAAAAAAAGAATCAGTCAGAAGTAAAAAAATACCACTGAAATGATGAATGCACTAGAAGGAGTCACCAGCAGATTAGATTAAGCAGAGGATCAAATCAGTGATTTAGAAGACAAGGTAGCAGAAAACACCCAATTAGAACAGCGAAAAGAAAAAAAAAAAATCCAGAAAATGAGGAGAGTTTAAGAGACCTCCGGGACATCAAGTGTAACAACATTTGCATCATAGGGTACCAGAAGGAGAAGAGAGAAAGCTAGGGATTGAGGACCTATTTGAAGAAATGACTGAAAACTTTCCTAACCAAGTGACCAAGTGAAGGAAATAGACATACAAGCCCAGGAAGCACAGAGAGTCCCAAACAAGATGAACCCAAATAGGCCTACACCAACACACATTATAATTAAAATGGCAAAGGTTAAATACAAACAGAGAATCCTAAAAGCAACATGAGAAAGATAACTAGTTACTTACAAAGGAGCTTCCCTAAGATTGTCAGCTGGTTTCTCAACAGAAACTTTGCAGGCCAGAAGGGAGTAGCACAAAAAATTCCAAGTGGTGAAAAGCAAGGACCTACAACCAGGGTACTTTACCTAGCAAGGCTATCATTTAAAATCGAAGGACACATAAAGTACTTCCCAGACCAAAAAAAAAAAAAGAAAGAAAGAAAGAAAAAAAAAAGCTAAAAAAGCTCATCACCACCACATCAGTATTACAAGGAATGTTAAAGTGACTTCCTTAAGATGGAGGGGGAAAAATATCAAAATTATGAATAATAAAACAGCAATTGATACATATCTATGAACAATTACTTTCAATGTAAATAGATTAACTGCTCCAAGCAAAATACATAGGAGGGTTGACTGGATAAGAAAACAAAACCCTTATATATGCTGCCCATAAGAGACTCACTTTAGATTGAAAGACACACACACACAGATGGAAAGAGATATTTCATAAAAATGGAAATAAACAAATAAAGCTGGAGTAGCCATACTTATACCAGACAAAATAGACTTTAAAACAAAGGCTATAACAAGAGACAAAGAAGGACCCAGTAACGCCATTTCTGGTATTTATCCAAAGAAATCCAAAACAGTATTTCAAGGGGACATGTGCATCCATATGTTCATTGCAGTATTGTTTACAATGGCCCAGATGTGGAGGCAGCGTTGGTATCTGTCAATGGAGATGGAAGAACGGATAAAGAGGAGGTGGTACATACATACAATGGAATATTGCTCAGCCAGGGACTGAGATAGGTTCTTAACCATCTGCAGTGGCACGGATGGACCTGGAGGGTATTGTATTGAGTGGAATGTCCGAGAAAGACGGATGCAATGTGATTTTGCTTATATGTGGACTCTAAGAACAAAATTAGCAAACAAAACAGAAATAAACTCAAAGATACAGAGAACATTTTGATGGTTGCCAGATGGGAGGAGGGTTGGGAGTGTGGGTGAAAAAAGGAGGAAGGAATTAAGAAGCACAAATTGGTTGTTACAAAGTAGCATGGGGGTGTAGGATATAGCACAGGGAATATAGTCAGTAATATTGAAATAACCATGTATGATGCCAGATGGGTACTAGAGTTACTGGGGTGGTAGACGGGAGGGGTGTGGGGAAGGGTGAAAAAGGTGAAGGGATTAAGAAGTACCAACTGGTAGTTATAAAATAGTCACGCAGATGTAAAGTAAAACATAGTGAATATAATCTATAATATGGTAATAACTATGTGGTATAGTGCCAGGTGGATACTCGACTAGTCAGGGTGATCAATTCTTAAATTATATAAATGTCTACCCACTATGCTATACACCTGAAATTAATATAAAATATTATTGAATGTCAATTGTAATAGAAAATTTAAAAAGAGGTGGGGAGGTGAAAGGCAAGAGTGGTCTAAATTTCCAGGTGTAAAACAAATAAGTCATAGGGCTATAACATACAGCATGGAGAATATAGTCAATAACATTGTCATAACATGGTACAGTGTCAGATGGCTGCTGGACTTATCATGGGGACCACTTCTTTAGGTCTATAAATGTTGAACAACTATGGTGTGCCCCTGAAACTCATGTAATACTGTATGCTAGCTACATTTTTAATACAAATTTTAAAAAAAATCACAGGAGAGTAAAAGGGTTGAAAGAGGTGACGGAGTAAGACTATTGGGGAGGGATACATCCATGCACAGCCCTGATGGAGAGCGGGTCACATGTTTTTTCTCTATTGCAAGAAGACCACGGTAGCTAGAGTGCTGGGAAAGAAAAGGCTGAGAGGAGAAGATGTCTGAGAGACAACGGAAGGCCAGGCCCTGCACCGCCCTGTAGGCCACTGGAAGGACTCGTACTGTGCCAAAGATGGAAGGGTAGCTGCCACTGGCAGTTTCTGTGCAAACAGGTAACATGGCTCACTCAGGTACTCGGCAGATAGGAGATCGAAGAACAGCACAGCTAGAAGATGGTCCCGTTAGGAGTCAGTGGTAATAATCTGGGTGATGATAATGGTGTTTTGTACCAAGGGGGTAATAGTAGCTGGTGGAAAGCAGTTAAATTGTGGGCGTGTTTGATGTATTGCACCAGAAGGAGTCTTCGATGGATTGTGAGAAGGAGACAAGTTGAGGATCGTGGCCCAATCACGTGGAATGCTGGCATTACCACTTGCTAAGAGCAGGAATGGGGGGAGAACATCAGCAATGAGGCTTTGCTTATGGGAAGTTTAGAGAACTTATTGGGTATTCAAATGAATGTGAGGAACAGGCCACTGGATATACAGGCATGGAGCTGAGGCAATAGTCTGAAGACTTACATTTAGAAGTCATCAGCACCTTCTTGACTAAGGGTTTCTGGTTTCCCCATGAACCAGAAACAAAAGTCATCAGCTGAGACTAAGAATGAAGATGGGTGTGTTGGAAATTTGAAAGATAAAAATGTCATAAAATGCTTCTTCAGTAGAGTGGTCAAATCAATGGATGAGTGGTATGTGTTACAATTTCCTGCCAGTGTCTTGAGTGGACGATCATGTTTTTCTCTTTCACCCAGGTGAGTGCAGGAAGAGTTCAATTTCATAACTTTGCTAACTTCTATCCAAGAAGGACTATCAACTCCAGTGGCCTCTTATGAATCTATGCTCCCGCTCCTCTCAAATCCCTTGAGTTCCTGTTTCGTAAATACCTTTTATTTCCTCTGAGTTCTGTTATTTAAATCATATCCATTTTCTAAAGCCCGTCTCATGTCCTATATCTTTCACAAAGTCTTCTACTGAGTCCACCTGACATTTCCTTACATCGCCCTTGATCTACCGTGTGTCCCCGAAAATAAGACAGCCAGACAATCAGCTCTAATGTGTCTTTTGGAGCAAAAATTAATATAAGACCCAGTCTTATTTTACTGTAATTTAATACCGGGTCTATAATATAATATAATATAATATAATATAATATAATATAATATAATATAATATAATATAATATAATTAATATAATATAATATAATATAATATAATATAATATAATATAATATAATATAATACCTGGTCCTATTTTACTATAATTTAAGACCGGGTCTTATGTTATATAAGGTCTTATATTAATTTCTGCTCCAAAAGATGCATTAGAGCTAATTGTCCGGCTAGGTCTTATTTTCGGGGAAACACAGTAGACTCTATGCCATCTATTCCAAAGATTTACTTAATAATTAATGGAAGGGTAATAGAATGGAAATGGGAAACTCTCATGGAAAACTTTGGAGTAAAAATAACTGGAATTAAAATTTGGCTGTGTTACATGGTATCCAGGAGATCTAGAAAATTCACTGTCTGTCTTTGAACTTCAATGTATTTCTTTGAAAAATGGGAACAAATATAATAATGCTATTTCACAAACTTGTAAGAATTCAGTGAGAACAGTTATTTGAAAATAGTTTATAAATTAGAGTGCTAAATAAATAGGAGACTGCATTCTCTTGCTTTATATTTTCTACAAATTACAACAACAAATTTAGCTCTTCTCCCTTACTTAGATTTTGGAGTCCTTAGAAGCAAGGATTACACATCTATTTTTACCCCTTACTGCAGCCTGCACAGTGTCTGCCACATAGCAGACATTTAATAAAAGTAAAACTGTTAAATGGAGGTTAAGTAAAAATAATTTAGTCATTATAAGAATAAATTAGTTAATAAAATAGCACATTATTTATTTATTTTTAACACATTTTTAATGGAATAATTTTATCCATGAAGGTTCAAAATGTACAACCAGAATATAGCCCATAGATGGGTCAAGATTCTTTTAACTCAAGGTTATCAGTTTTAGCAAATACAAATAGAGCCTGTCAAGTTAAATTTGAATTTCAGGTAAGCAAAAAATAACTTTCAGTATAAGGAAGTCTCGTGAAATATTTGGGACATACTTACACCTACAATCTTTTTTCTGTTTATTTGAATTCATATTTAACTGGAAATCCTTTATTTTATCTAGCAACCTTATAAATTTAGCCACAAATGAAAGGAATCAGTTCAAGGTAGCTTAGACCAAGGAAGAGGAAGTTAACGGGCCATTTGTCCCACTGTTAGGAGGGTAAGGAGTTCTACGGGGCCTCCTGGTCAGTGGGGCGTGGTGTTCAAGCATCATCAGAAGTTTCACTTTTATTCCTCTACGCCGCTCTCTGTGTGAGCCTCATTACCTCGGCTGGTCTCATTTTGCCAGGCACTTCGGGCTCACGTCTTCCTAGATTTGCCATCACAAAGGAAAAAGAAAGAAAGCCTCTCTTAATTAGCTTACATCGCACAATCCTAGACAAGTTCTGGGTTCACTGCCCAGGCTCAGGTCATCTACGCACCCCTCAGAGCAGTGGCTGCTGAGAGGAAAATGTGGTGTCAGATTATGAAATGTTTCCATACATAGACCACACATTCTGACCATGGAGGTAACTGTGGCACCATTTCAGATCACGTATTTGAAAAGGAAAGTGGAAGCCATTTCTCCAAAGTGGGGAGGAAGATATTTCCCAAAGAAAGAAGAGATTCAGAAGAGATAAAATATCATTAGAAATCTAAACAAAAGGATTTTTATTCTAGCGTTCTTACACAGACTTATTTCCCCTCATTTTGATTGACAGCTTCAAGGAAGCCTGGGTAATCCATTCCACAGTAACAAGTATGTAGGTGCATGCTCCATTGGTTGTAAGTTTTCATTAAAAACCATGAATTAATTTTGGAATAGTTTCATACAACTTTAGGGTCAACACTTGTCTCCAGTGAGGGCTCCCATACTTTTGCTTTGAGAGAGACATTCCACATGAAATAAGGGAGGGTGGAGTGGGCCATGCTTCCTAGTTTAGCAAGGCTTGTGTGCAGCAACTTTCTCAAAGCCTGCATAGCTGGTACTTGATAATTCTGCAAATAAGTCCAGGAAAATGCATGCAAATCTAAGTGACCAGTTCATAATTTCATCTCCTGAGGAAGCTAGCCAAGCATTTTAGAAAGTAATGCATGCATAACCCTGGATCTAAATTGAAACTGAGCATGTTTTAAACAAGTCCAGTGGAAAGGAATTAACAGTAGAACTAAAAACACCATATGCTTATAACAGGAAAAGTCGCTCAGAGCAATATGCTATAACGATATAATTGAGTAAAGATCCAATTGCATCAGGACAAAAGCTAAGACAGTGAGTAAGTTAAGCCTGGTAACTTATATTGTCGGGTTAAATTTGTTGTTTCAAAAGCAAGGAGACTTGTGTTGTCTTTCTTTTATATTATAGAAGAAAACTGTCTCTGGCTGGACTTCTGCTTCTAGTAAAGATGAACTAGGCAATTTGGACTGGTGAGGATAACCATCAAAGCTGGTTATATATTCTCTTTGAAGGTATAAGATTGCTAATAGGTCTCTGAAAAATGACTAGGTCATGACACAGAACAGGACAGAGATCCAAAGAGAATGAGTCTAAGACTGGAGGTCACTTTTACCCTGGAGAGGATGAGGGATCATTAGTGATTCTGCCCATCCTGGGAGACAAGAGAATCAGAGACCAGAGTCTAGAGCTCAGTAGAAGGAGCCTAGATGAAAACTCTCATTTACACAGAGAGACGGAAGAGTTAAAGTTTAGGAAAAAGAATGAAGTGGACGTGGACCTCGTAGAGATGGCAGCTCAGCTTTGAATGGTCTCAATCAGCAAATCGGATGAAGAGAATTCCAGACTGCTCATGTCTCCGGTACGTGGCAAAAACAACTGCAAATCATATCTGGAGGAAGATACATCATCCTAGGCTTTGTGTTATTTCTACCAACAGTTTGGACAGTATAATTTACAGCACACAATAAAATATCAGCAGCTTATGAAACAATAAAGGAAAACCAGAAGAAACTCCAGACATTACACAAAGCCTCTTAAGGGCTTGAGATATTGGAGCTATCAAACATGGAATTTAAAATAAATGTGTTTACTATGCTCCAGGAGATAGGAAGGATAGCTCAGAGGTCAAGGAAAAAAATCAAAAAGAACATTTCAAAAGTATCTGGAACTGAGTTATAATAAAAAGTATGATATCTTAAAACTTTTGGAACACAGCTAAAGCCATGCTTAAAGGAAAATTTATAGCCTTAAATGCACATCTTAGTAAATAAGGGTGGCTGAAAAGTAATAATCTTAAAATCCATATCAGGTCAGAAAGAGAACAACTAAACTCAAAGGAAGTATAAAAAATGAAATAATACATATAAAGCAAAAATGGATGAAATAGAAAATAAATATATAATGGAGAGAATCAACAAAGTAAAAGTTGGGTACTGAGAACAAAAATTAATAAAATTGCTATAGTTGTGGTAAGTTTGATAAAAAAAAATACATGAGAAGGAACCAATAACTTATGTCAGGGCCATCATTACTAAGCCTATGACATTCAAAGATAAAAAGATATTTTGAGAAAATGTAGAGAACTAAATCTGAAAATTTAGATGCTCTAGGCAAGATCCTAGAAAATTATTACTTAGCAAAAGGAATGTAAAATAAATATAAATGTTGAATACCATTCCTTTTAGAAACAAATTGAATCAATGATTTAAAATTCTTGCCTCAAGAAAAACTTCAGGGAATTTTGCCAGCAAATTTCACGAAGCTTTTAAAAAAACACACACAAAAAAAAACCCTGAAAAATCTCACACAAAATGTTCCAGAGAGCAAATAAAGAGAGAATAATCATAAATTTGTTTTTCTGAGGTCAGCATAACCTTGATATCAAAATCTGAAACATGGGGAGAATAGAAATAAATTTTTAAATCATTAAATAAAAATTAAAATTGGCAAATCCAATGGTCAACTTGGAGCTATTGCAAGAGAATGCAAGGTTAATTTAGCATTTGAAATATAAAATTATTATTTACTGCAGTAGCAGAATAAATTTTTTAAATGATAGGAGTATTTTGATAAATAGAAACAATGAATTTGTTAAAGATCAATATGTTTCATATTTGTTTAAAAAACGTGAGTGTGATATCAATAGAACAAATGTTTTTACTCTGCTAGGGAGTATTTGTCAGGACTTACACATAAAATCATATTTAATAGTGAAATATTCCAAGTTTTTCTTTCAAGGTTGCTATAGCAATAAAAATATACTTCCTATGTGTACTAGTTAATGAAAGAAACGAGAAAATTAAATCAAATTCCTAAGGGTTGGATACGAATAAATAAACCTGCAATTATTACAGATGACATTATTTTTATGTACAAAATTCAGAATAATCAACAAACACATTTTTAGAATCAATAGTGAGTTTGGCAAGGTTGTTCAACACAAACCAATCAATACAAACTATTTTCATTGCTATCTGCTACAAAAGTAATAAAATTAGCTCATGTCCTGGGTCTATCATATATAAAGAGCCTCTATAAATCAATAAGAAGAAAAACAACCAAATAGAAAAATGGACATGAGACTTGGGAAGGCACTTCATAAAAGACTATATCCAAATGATCAATAAATATACAAAAGAATGCTCAATATTATTACCTATGACAGAAACAAAATAAAAAACTATAAGGTGATATCACTAAGTATCCACCAGAATGTCTAAAATTAACAAACAGACCAAAAAAAAAACACAAAAAACACAAAAACAAAAATCCAAAAACTACTAAGTGAAGCTATATAAACACTCATACACCGCTACCAGAAGAAACTGGTCACAACCACTTTAAATAATTGTGTAGCTTTTTTTTCTCTAACGTTGAAGATATGCATATTCAAACATGCATCAAAAGACAGATACAGGAAAGTTCACAGACACAACATTTTTAATAGATCTAAACCCAAAGTAACTCACATGATAGAATAGGAAACAGTTTATGAGTATGTAATGCTGGAATATGCAAGCCGATCAATGAACTGCAGTTACACACAAAAACCTGACGACTCTCCCAAGCATAATGTAGCTAATGGAGCTAGAAACAGAATAATACAAAGTTTATGTAAAGTTGAAAAACAGGCAAAACTCAACTATCATGTTTAGAGATGTATATGTAGGTTTTGAGTGTAGAAGGAGAATAGAGAAATAATTCCTTTAAAAGTCATGAGAGTAGTGATGTTTGGGGTAAGGAGTTTGCTGGGGGCGGGGTTTCTGGGAGCACCCTAATTGTTGATGCAGGGGCTGATTACCTATGCGTGTGTTTATAATAATTCACTGAGCTCTTTCACATGTGTCACGGATACATTTTTGTACATGCGTTTTCTATCCACAGTAATGAAAGCTTTAAAATAAGGATAAATAGCTCTCAGGCCACTTGAAGCTTTGAAACTACACATCAGGTTGCCTAAGATCACAGAACAGGTCCCTCCCCCTACAGCCCTCTATTCCACCCTTGTTTTTTTTTTTTTTTTTTGGAGAACAAGAGGGTTCTTCCTCTTTGATCTCTCAGAAAGCTGACAGTATCAAGTCCCTCCTCTCTACTCTTCCTGAAATTTTCCTTAGTTATCTAATGTTCTATGAACACAGGGTGCCACTTAGAAATTCCCTTTTTTCTTGTAGGAGATGCCAACCTATGAGGGTTAGTGAGTTATACTGTGGTTAAGGTGCTTATGCTTCTTTTACCATGTAATTGATCCACCCCACTACAGATGGAAAAGAACCAAACTGACGTGAAGTCCCAATTATCAGGGATTATCCCTTAAGGCGAAAAGATGCCCAACACACTTTCTAAAATACAGAAAATTGTATTTTCAAGGTCACATGTAGGCTATGATTCCTTTTGTTTGACCTTGGGCCAGTATAATACACACATTGTCTCATGTACTTCTTCTATACACTGGAATATGGAGAAAGGCAAGTTCAGAGGATAATCACCCAACTCTATACCTCTGGTCCACGGCCACGCAAACTCTGAATAAGCAAAGGAGACACCTATGGGAAGGGTTATATACCTGATGCCTTTTAAAATATTAGCAATGTCACCGGGTAATGACATGACTGGTTCTACGGGATTTGGAATCTTAAAGATTTGAGAAAGATGTGAGAACATGTGTTCTATGGTAATATGTGTATAAATAGCCATATGAACCATCATGAAAAAAACAGACTTCAGAAGATACGGGTTCAGCTCCTCCTTGCCTCCCTACTGCGATGTGATGCAGGACCGTTTTCTCTGTGGGCCTTAATTCCTCACCACTAGCCTGAGGTGGGGGGCCTTCTATGAAATAATGCAAGTTTATGTGTCTCGCTGCTGCTTGGGGTGTCGGGTACATAGTAGGTGCTCAGTAAATTCTGGCTGAGTATGTACAACAAAGTCCCTAACCAACACATTTGGAAATATTTTAAAGGGAAGACGCAATATTTGAAAACTTATCTTAAGAGACTTCTGATGCCTGCGTTGATGGATTTTGTTTTCCTTTGTACAAAACGCCAAAGGAGGAACATTAGAAATAGAATGCACGTGGCTGCAGCACAGAGACCATTCCTCACAAGTTCCTTTGAGACTTTTCCTTTCCCTGCCTAGTGATGCATGCCGGTGTTCCACAGGGTTCAGGACACAGCCCTCTCCTCCACCAATGATATCACTGCTCTCTGGTCACTCTCACTGACCCTCCCTGCTAGAGGCACCCTCTCCTGGTCACATCCCAATCCATATCTCCAGCTCCACTGGCCTGCTGAGCTCCAGATTCTGGAAGTCACAAAGCAGATGGCTCCTGCACTGGGTCTGCCATTCTTTCTTTTTGAGAGGAATATTTTAACAGAGTTGAGAATACTTAACTGCGGAGTCTTGACAGCACACTTCAGCCTGTGTTATGTATATCCCAGAAGCCAGTCAACCAGAGGTCATCTGGAAGTCTCCTCCGGGTTCCTCCGGTGCTTTGAGGAATGGAGTTCAGCTCGAGTTATGATTGGTTCTGAGCCTCGGGCACTCAGTGTGTAGCTGTCTGTATAGACATCTATTTTAGTTCAACACTTACTGCTATGACAGCCTCACATGCTTGCAGTGGTTCTGGTGCTGGAATAATAACCCTGTCACACACAAATTTGGATTCACTTAATTGTTTAGAAAGTTAGTTTTCCATCAGACAGGAGGATATCACTGACTTTCATTGCAAGTATAATTAAGTACGTGGTATCCTGGCTTCATGAAGACTTAATTCACGTCACACAGATTTGTACTCCAGTCTCTCAGAATAATTTCCATCCCAATAATTAGTGTTTCCCTGGAAAGTAGCGATGGGAAAAAAATGTTCATCACTTCTGCCCCAGTCACTCATTTATTTAACAATATTTCTGAGACTCCGGGCAGTAGGCTAGTCACCGAGAATCTCAAAATAAATGAAAAACTCAACTGACGACAAAAATTCAGTCTAGTGTAGTGGACTAGGGCAGCAAGAAGAGGAGATTTTGCGCGTTGCAAAGAAATGACCTGGTCTGTAGTAAAGATACTTATTACCCTCATCCAAGTCTTTGGAAAAACTGTACTGCATGTTTCTATTTTTCCCGTCACTCTTCAGGTCTCAGCAATTCTTGTTTGGCCCCCACCCCCCCACCCCTAAAAATGCGACAACCAAGTCCACCAATGAGTTATTTACTTCTAAAATGATATGGCTGTTTACTAGCTCTCAATTTTACTGACTTCCTTGAAATGTATGACCCCTGACCCCATCTGTTCCTTGAAATGCTCTTTTTCTTTGGTTTCTGTAGTAATGAGTTCCCCTGTTTTCCTTTACCTCCCTGGTCAGTTCTCCTTAGTCTTGTACTCAAATGAAAATTGTTGCATTTCCTCCGTGTACCAGTATAGGCCCCTTTCCCATCCTATATGCTACACACGTGTCCTAAACAGTCTCGTCTATCAATTGCCAACTTTAGGGGCTGTTGCTCCCAAATACTCATCTCCAGTCTGGAAGTCTTTCTGAAGGTGAACTCAGCAGAGAAATAGCCATTTCTTAGATATCTCGAATGAATATTTCACAGGCAACATAAACTCAACACCGAAACCAAACTCAGTATTTTCTTCCCCCAAGTGGTACTTTCTAACTCTCTCAGCCAAAGAGATCACTACTTTCCAGGTTGTCCGGACAGAAACCTGTGTGTCACCTTTTTGTTTACTTCTCTCATACCCAAATACTCAACAATCTCTGTTGATTTTATCTTCTAATAATTTCTGCCTCTCTCTGCTTTTCTCCATTCCCCTAAGTGTTCACTACATTCAGATCTCCATTTATCACTACCTGTAAATCCCAGCTTCCATTGTCCTTATAATAAAACGTAAATTTTTAACATAATCCTTTATGAACTGACCTCTGCTTAATTGTCTAGTCCATTTTTAATCAATTCTTGGTATTGAATTCTATGCATAAACCAATTGATTCTATTTGAAGTTCTTCCCCGCCGCCCCCAGTATGTTCTTCCACTTCTGAAAAGAGAAAGCATCATACATCCACTTTCCTCTACTAAGAAGGCTTTTCCCACCTTCTTTCTATTCCTACTCACTGGGGCTGGACTGCCTCTGTGAACTCTGGAAGGTCATGCCCTTAACCCGACAAGAAAGATGCCCTTTTTACGTGCCCCGATCAGATCTTGAACTTACCACGATGGATGGTTTATTGTAACCGCCCATTACTTTTCTCTCTGGAGTGCTTCAACTTATATTGGCCCTGATTGTATTTCATGTGCTCTGACATGTGCCTAGAACTTTAAAAAACTTGTGTTGCATATCGAATGAATCACAGTGTATCCAAAATATTGCAGGCAGCACAGGGGATGGAGTAGAGCATTCAGCCTTGGGAATGGGGAAAGCTTTCATAATGGAAATGACATTGGAACTGAGCCTGGAAAGAATGGGGAGAACAATACAAAATTACACGTCTCTCGTAGAACAGATACCCCGGTTACATGTATCCTCGCAAGGTAATAAGGTAAAAGGCAGCTGAGCTGAGTATTCTGACCATCCTTGGGATTTAAATTACCTTCTTCCCTAGCATGATATTCAAATGAGATGTTAGTCAGCATTAGCTTCCCATGAAACACATTGATTCTCACTAAGGGAGAAGGTGACCTCATCGTAGGGGATGTTCACTCTTTAGACCAATACTTTGTTAGTCGCCAAAGTCAGATGCAAATCAGAGATTAAATTAGTATTATTTCAGCTTGTCCATTTAATCAGCAGAGGTCAGAGAACAAAGAAGGGCTGGCAAGGCCGTGAGGCTCATGACAGGATTATTGTACCATAGCTGCTCAATCACGTGGACATTTCTCCTCCAGTTCTTGTGTTATAAAACTGGTGGGCCGGGGGCTGCCTTTGGATTACAGCCCCTTGAAGTGATAAACATGCTGTTTCCCTGAGATTTGCCCCAGGAGATAAACATTTCTGATGGGTTTTTCTGACAAAGCCAAGAAAGCTAATAATTGCCATGTCAGGCAAAGAAAAAAAAAAAGTGAAAACTAATTCAGTGTGATCCCCTTATGAGAGGGAAAAAGAGCAAAGATGATTTGTCAGAGCCCTTTGAGGAGCTTTTGAATAAGCAGTTCCTCCAGGTTATAAATAATGACAACAGACAGTAATTTGCATGGATTAGGGTTGTTAACATTTATCAATTTCTGCGTTTTAAAATACTCCCAAATTCTTGATTACGAGGGTCTCTTTGTAGTGAAGGATTGATAGTGGGAGTAAAAGAATCTGATGAATTTAAAACTCAGATGAGAGAAAGCAAAGCAGTCCAGATCTAAACGGAGATACCATTAGTAGTTCTCATAAATCAAATCATGTTTATAGTAAGGATACAGTTGAATTACCATCTGGACTTTTTAACCTTGACATTTATTTCCGAATCATTCCCTAATATTGAAAGTAAACTTAACCCTTCCTTTCATCTCCACGGTTTGCCTGGATGCCAGTTCTGAGAGAAATGATCTGATTTTTGATGAGGACAGAATGTCATGTGTGGCATGAGGGTTTGAAGAACCAGAGAAATTCTTGTGTAATATTAAGCTATAAAAGAAAGAAAACATACTTAGTTTTAAAACCACATCAGCTGAGAAGAATTTAAAGTGAAGTCAGTGAGTGGGGAGCAAGGAGAAATCTGTATTCCAACTGCTTAGGTTCGGGGCACATAAATGAGACTCGAGTATATAATTAAATTGATTTCCAAAGGAAAAAATAAATAAATCTGGGCAGCCATGGATGAGATTGACTACAAAGATAGAGAAATCCACATGGATTCCCTAAAGCTCTGATTCAATGGCTAAATAATTTTAATCAAGTTGCTTATATCTAGAACCTTTATAGGCTCTTATTTTTCTTTTTAATTTTCTATGGACAGTGTTTACAATGACAAAAAGAAAAAGCCAAAATTCACATGCAAGAGTCCCCTTTTCTTTGTAATTTCTGGATTTTAAGACTTTGCAAGGCAAGACTAAATGAGCTGCTTCAGCAATTAATAGTGTGTTGAGCATACATCAAGAGGCTCAAATAGGAAAAGGAAGGACTCAGGGTGGGTATGGGGGCAGCAATTATGGGAGGGTCGGGGCTGAATTGGAGAGGATGGTTGCCCTGAACCTGAAAAGACACAAGGATCACCAGTCCTGTTTGAAACCAACTTGAAACCACATTATAGAAAAGCAACTCTTTGATGACCGAGAAGGAAATTATTAACCTTAATAATAAATAGTCATTGCTTTAAGGGAAAAGGTGTTTATGAGTATTTTATGTAAAACACAAAGCCATTAGAACATAAAGGCAAGAGAATACAGACTTTGGAAACAGAAAATCCTAAGTTCACATTTCAGCTGTCACTCAGCTAGTAGAAAGAAGTTAGACAAGTTTCTCAAATTTCTCTTGCGTCAAAATTTTTCTCACCCATAAAATGAAGATACGGCCTGGCAGTTGTCACAGAAGAAAACTTTGCTAGAGAATTGCTTAATACCTGGGAGGTGATAGTTACCATTGCCTACATAAATAAAACATTTTTAAAATGTGTCCTTTAGTGCATTATGGGAACATGGCTGGGTAGACTTTTACCAAACTGAAAAGGGATATGTCTTCAACTAAAGCCCGAGCAGTGTGTCTAAAATTCCTACGTGAGGTGCTTAAACAAGCCCCAGAAAAATGAAGAAATGATGGACCAGGCAATGCATGGTTTCAGACACGAAGTCAGAATGGCCTGCCATCTAAAGAGAAGGTTCTAACATACATTTGAAAGAATTTCCACCCAGTATGTGCAGTGTTCCAGGACAGTAAGCACTTTCATTGGTGGTTAATAATTCTCCTCATCAACCCCAAGGGTAGGAGATAGGTAGGGATTTCACACAACAAAGGACAGAACTTTTCCATTTACTTGACTGTACAACTGGGGAGATTATTGAGGAGAAAAACGATTTTGTTTTCTTCTCTCCCTTTGCATGTTAACACCAAAACGGTCCCATATTGGCTTTAGAACATCCTATTTTTTTCACAAAAATAATTTGAGTCACTTAAGGTGCTAGGGTCGAAATAAGCACATCATTCCTACCAAGATGGCATTCCTACTAAGGCATTTAGGTCTGGATAATATTTGTGCAAGATAACCGGTCCATTTGTAAACAATTGGTTGGAAAACAATCTGAAATTAATATAGAATGATGTGTCTAATTCATGTCTGATTAGAGTCAAATTTTAGCAGAGAAAGACAATCATTTCAGACCTAGAATATGTGAAATCAGCCTATCCCATTCAGCTGTGAGATAGCTCTGATCTCATGATTTACGTGTTTCTCAGAAGTTCAGCATGTCTAGTGCCAAGAGAACCAAACTGTGCACTCTTTAGAAAAATACATTGCTGTCGCTGGCGATCTCCCTCTCCCTCTCATCTTCAAATTTTAAAGGGAAAGTAATTTATGGGCTAGGACATGTTTCTTCGGAATTTATATGTAAGCTGGATGACTTGTCTGTCACTTCCAGTTGCATTCTGTCGGTGCCACTGATAATAATGGTGAAAATGTAAATGGCAAGAAATTTGGTCCAAAGGAGAAACTACCTATTAAAGATATTTAATTGAGGAATAGTGAGTTTAATCATCTTCATTTTATTTTTAAGTTTCTGTTTCCTTTCCTTTTCCTCACAAATTTAAAAAAAAAAAAAAATTTGACTGAGAAACTTGGCTCATGAGATAGTGTAGGGAGCTTATACTCGAAGGAACTCACCACAGACTGATCAGGGCATCTCTTTTGTCTGAGGACTTTCTTTAGAAAAGAAGAATTGATGTCCCAGCTGCTTTCAAAGGTTGCCTCGATAAGTTTTTTTGTGTCATTGTATCTTCCATTTTTGAGCTGAAGGTTTTTCACCCAGCCCTTATTATAGATGACCTAACATTTTGCTCTGGGGCTCCTGCCAGAATCCTTTTCCTTTAGTTCCTGGCAAAGCTGCTGCCATTTCCTCTCTCTCTCCTTCCTGAATTTACCTAAACCGACGGTCCAGGCTTTTGTTGAAATGCTTTTCTCCCTTCCGCTCTTGTGTGCCCCGTGTCATATTATCTGCAAAAGGTTGCAACCAACTTCCCTTCACTGTGGACGCAGGAACGGGAAATGAAGAGCAGAAAAGTTAGTGATCTGATTCTCGAGGTTAAGGGTGTGGGGAGGGTGAATGAACATTTTTCAATAGCTTTCACTGCAGTGTGTGCTTTCCTTTGTTGACCACCCCTTGCTATTGTGTTGGGAAGGCTTTTAATAACCGCCAGCAGAATTGACTAAATGGCAATACCAAGATGAAAAGGACTTGGTAAAAAATTATATGTGCACAGATGCCTGGATATATACACAGAAAATACCCAGCTCTTTCTAGAGGATATAATGTGCCTGGGACTTTTCTCATCTGTTGCAGATAATATCCACTTTGTTATATTTAATCCATAGTACACCATGAAAATGAGTACGAGTTTTACAAATTTCCAAGGGGTAAAACTGAACACAGAGACTTAGGGATAAGTGGTGTGACCTTAGATCACACAGTGATTGGCAGAGCCACTGTTCAAAACACTATGTCTGTCCCTTGGTAAATAAATAATGCTGCCACGAACATACGGGTGATAACTGCATGGTGATAGATGGTGACTAGACAGTGTGGGGATCACACCATGAGGTAGCTAAATGTTAAATCACTGTATTTCACACCTGAAACTTGTATCATATTGAATGCCTACTGTACTTAAATTAAAAACAAAAATGTACGTCTGCCCATTCCCTGTTCTTTTCTACCTCCCTTGCTGCTGTAATGTACAAGCACACACGCTCCCGATGTGCAAATCAAAACTTTCGGTCTAGGACAACTTTTCCCCCTCAAAAGGGCAGTGAGATTATCTTCTGCATTTAAATTATTCTCTTCGGGTGCAGCAAGCTAATTAATGGTGGCGTACTTCCATTGTTGCAACCCAGAGATACTTGCACAACGGCTCTCAAGGTGCTCTCAGATCTTTCACTGTCAACCCCTGTCTCTTCCAGACCTTAATTTCCATAATTAGACTCCTCAGCTCAGCCATCTCTGCAGGGCTGATGGTAGCCCTGTGGCTCTTCCCTCCGGTTTATGGTGATTACAAATGGGGCCTCAGAGTCACATAGCAGTCAGACCCATGAACAGGGCTTGGGATTCAGAGGGCAATGCCCAGTAAGGTACGGCCACAAGGCAGGCTTAACACAGCAGCTGAGCCAGTGAGCTTGAACGTCCCAAGACAACTGACAGGATGCTTTGGAAAGTACGGGGATAGATTTCCGAATACACAAATGCCTTTGATTTGTTATTATTACTCCTTAAGTGTCAGAACTAATGGAGTAACACATCAAAGGTAGTCTTTGCCTTCAGGAGGGAGGGCTCTGGAAACATGAGTGGCGGAGAGAAAGAAATTAGACCCTGCGAAGAGGTAGCACCACCAACCCCAGTGCTTGCTCCAGGTCAGAAGAAGCAATCCTTCACTCTGAGCATCGCCTGTGACCCAGCCCTAGCACTGAAGCTAGAGTCAAAGGAAAACACAGACAAGTAAAAGAGGGAGCTGAAAGAAAATGGAGTACACAGGAATCAGCAAAATGGAGACGTCAGTGAGGACACAGAGACGTCATCTTCTGTGTTTACTTTAAATTCAATTCGAGGGCACAGAGTGAAAATATTTCATAGAGGAAAATAATGAGGCAGCTCGAGGTGAATTGGGTACCTGGGAGGAACATCAGACCTGCTGGCTTCCTTCCGGTGCAGCTGCTCCTCACCCCAAGCTGGGGCCATGCCCAAGACCACCGAAGGCCCACAGGGCATCCAAATACAGCAAAACTAAACCAAACTCTCCAACTTTTCTGCAGCCCCAATCAAAGCAACCCAAGGGGCATTTCAGAGACATTCACCCGATCAGAGCCTAACGGCCATATTTTCACATCAAAGAACATCACAGAAGACATATTGATCCAAGCTGGGGTTCCTTGTAAGGAGTAGAAGAGGAAAGTGTGTACAGTGTGTGTATACCTGAAATATTTAAGAATGCATTGCTCTCCCCAGCTGCATTATAAGGGTAGCCGAGAGCTGACCATCATCAACCTCATTTTAATTTTCTACCCTTCACCAGCTTTTTATGTTATATCCTTAGCTGTCTTTCTTACTGAAAAACAAAACCAAAAACCAAAAACAAGAGTTTCTTCTATTTTAGAGGCAATGTGCACCTACTTTAGAACTTTTGGAAAACACACATAGTGAGAATTTTTTTTTTTTTAAAGGGTGGTGGCCAGTTAACTCAGTTAGTTAGAGCATGGTGCCATGTAATAACACCAAGGTGGCTGATTCGACCCCTGCGTGGGCCACTGTGAGTGGCGCCCTCCTTAAAAAAATAAAAATAAAATGTAATCTCTAAAAAAAAAATTTTTTTTTTAATTTTAAAAAGCCACCGACAATGCACACATACCCATAGTTTGGAGTGTCTCCATGGTGTGTGAGGTGAACAAAAAACACTGGAACTGGGTTTGGACATGCTCAGGTCTAATCCCAACTCCGCCCCTCCCAATGGGTGGCTCTGTAGAATTACTTAGTGCCTCACGCCGTATTATCTCCATCACAAAATAGAATTATTCTACCTCTAGGGTAGAATTGCCTGAGAATGACAGAAGGTGTGCGTCTAGTGCCTGGTATGTCAGCACTCGGCAGGCTTTACCTAGTGCACATTGTTAGGCCAATGATAACTTAATAATCTGTGTATTAAAGCACCCCATATTTCTCCATGTAGTAAAGCCTTTTTGTCACTCAGGAAAAAAAAGTAAATTGATTTAAATGGATCTTAAGAAGACTTATTGATACAAGTATTCCTAGACATTTTATGATTTTAATTTGTAGTAAACAGCAGATTTCTTTATATTACAGTATAAGATATTGCTATTCAATAAATAGGTAAATGCTCATTTCATTTTGTTGACTTGACAACTGGCCATTTTAGAGAACTGTCTTATTAATTCCAGCAAGTTTTTTCTTTCCAGTTAATTCACTTAGATTTTCCATCTAGACAGTTATTACAAATGGTAAAAATTATGTTTATGTTTTTTTTAGTTCATACTTATTTTTTTCTTGTCATGTTGCATTTGTTAGCATTTTAAAGACAATTCACATAGTAACAGTAACAGTTGGAATTACTCTACTTTAATGGAATGTCTCTAGTGCTTTGCAGCTACACATAATATTGGCTACTTATTTATCAAAATATATTATCATACTCATACTAAAGAAATATCAATGAACACATTTTTTAAAAGTTTTATTCCAAATGTATGTTGAAATCTATCGATTGCCTTTTGGCAGATTTTGAGATGAGTAGATGTTTCCTCCTTGATATATTGATGATATAGCATATTAATTGATTTCTTTACATGGAATGATCTCCATATCCATGGAATACAGCTTATTTTATCATGGACTATTAGTAACTACTAATAAGCTACTGACCTGGTATTGGCTAATTATCTAACATCGATTTCCATCTAGTGTGAGAGAAATTTGTCTGCTGTGAGGAGCCATAAATATACAAATGTATTGAGACTCACTGACCCTTCTCTAGCTTAGCAGGGCAGGTGATGTTGGGCAACCGACATGGAGTGAAAGGTGACGTGCAGGGAAATAATGAAATGTAAAACAGTTGCTTGACTACTTAAGAGCGGTTGTTCCTAAATGTTTCAGCCATAAGCATGCTTTATTCGTTTCCACGATAGGTACCTTATAAAACTAACCTTGTCACGCGCTCTTGAAATCTGTCTGTAGGACCCACTGTCCACATATAGAAGTGTCTAAGCCTTCTCATGCCTACATGAGGCCCCAACCACAGCACCCCTGCTGCCTCTTCAGATGCATCTCTTACCAACCACTTCCTCAAACTTCATGCCCCGAGCTCTCCAAACACATCAAAGTCTTTACCACCTCTTGCCCTTACAGAGATGATCTTGCTTTCCTGGGAAGTCCTTTACTATCTCCCTCAAAGGTTCTCTCCTCAGTTTCCTTTTATGATTCAGCCGAAGCATTCCACCTGCCAGGATCACCTTCCTTTCTGTGTACCCCCTGACGACCAGTTGTAAAGGGCAATGGCAGAACATAGCATGTCGTATGGAGATTATTTTTCCATAGGTCTTTCTTCCTGCCCTTCCTCGTGGTACGCACTGAACTGCATTACCCCATCATTTGACGTGTTTTGCCTAGAAACCTATTTTTATAATTTTCCTTTCTATTTAACTAAAAGCTTATATAGCTGCCTATTCAAGCTTAAGATCAGGATGAGATCACATCAAGATAGATTCCGATATACTGAACCATATCATCCACATCAAAAGTAGATCATTTCAACATTTTTTTCCAACTTTACAGAGAAGATATGTCCTCTGTTTGTCTCTTGAAAAATGTTTTGGGAGCTCAAAGACCCCCGTTGATGTCCTTGGGAATCTGTGGAACTCCCTCCCTCTGGGACCCTCTGATTTCTAGTTTTCCTCCCAGAATCTACTGACCTCTTGTGAGCTAGAAACCAAACATTAGAAACAAAACAAAACATATGCAGACTTCTTTAATAATATGCATACTTGGTAGGTTCTCAGAAGTGCCGTAGCTGTGTTTTTTCAACGTACTGAGGCATCTATGATAAGGTTAGGTGTTATTATTGGTCTCAATCAAACACAAGTCCAGCTACTATATCCATGCAGCCATTTGGCACCCTGCAAGATTAGACAGGGATATTTCATATCACAGTTCTTATTTCGTATATACATAAAAAATCCATGTAATGTTAGAAAAAAGATAGTGGCCTAAATGTCCCTAAAACAGTGACAGATTTTGAAGGATGGACGGGACTTCAGAGATTGCCTGGTGCAATACCCTCGTTTTTCCAATGGCAAAGGTGGCTCCAAGAAGGGAAGTGCAACCCTTGCAGCTGGTTAGTGGTGACGCTGACAGTGGCCTCAGGCCCCAAGTCCCAGCCCAGGGCTCTGCCTGTTAGATCAATAACCTCCCCCCAACCCCAAACTCGGTCCACATGAAAAATGAAAATGATGTGGGGACTGAGACAAATCAATTATTTTCTGTTTTATAGGCAAAAGCAAATCGCCTCAATTTTGCTTCAACCGTCTGACTATTTAGGCCCAATAATATCTGCACTTTCACGATGCAGATATTTGCCTCGGGCCCCACTTCCTTTTGTCTGCATTAGGAGTCCACACACCAGATTTTGGGGTCAAGCAACGTGTAGCATTTGTATGGTGATGCACTGGCTCACATTTTCTCTGGGATCCTGCCTTCTGTTCGTGCCATATTTCTTTTGTGTATAAAATCATGGAGCAACACTACAGCTCGCAGTTAAGCTGGCTGACAGAACAGAAATTGAATCAATCCCTGGGAGCAATAGATTCAACCCTGGGAACCTCCAGCACAGTCTGGCAGCTGCTAGCAAGCCTTGCGCTGTACATGCCTCCCAGGGATTTCCCTGTGATGTTGCTTTTCAAGAGAAACATTTATAAAAACTACCCACTGTGCAAATCTAACATCAGTTAGTGGTTTCCATACAACTTGTAGGAGCATTTCCCAATTCTATGAAGAGAAAGCAGTGGCTATGCTGTAAAGAGACCTACTGAGGGAAATAAGCCCCTGAGCAATCAGGAGGGAAACCCAGGTCTATTGGAGACGGAGCAATGGGGTTCTGATTCTTTCTTTGCCTTCTCCCCACTCTGTTAGAGAGAAATCAGACTACGGGACAAGATTCCAAGTACGCATAGCATCTTATTTTTCAAGAGTTCAAGAAACAAACAAACAGAAAACCCAAAATGTAGGTATATCAAAAGTAAGTAAAAAAAAAAAAATGCAAATCAAAATCACAGGACATATCAATAATTTAACGTGTTAATATCTTTTCTTATGGTTTCTCATTTTTGTCATTTATTTGTCAAATTTTTGTCAAAAATTCCCTACTCTAATGTTATGAGATACTCTTCTAAGCTTTCTTTTAAAAATTAAAGTGTTCTCTTTTTATATTTAAACCAAAAAAAGCAAGTAAGAAAAGATATAAAGAAATTCAAAGGAGAAGAAAGACAAATACAGAGATCTACTTAAATGTTCTCAAATAGATGCAAAGCAATATGCTAACATTAGAACACTTCACATTATTAACTGAAAATAAGTAATTAAAAAATTAACGACCACTTTCATTCAAGCAAGAGTGCAGTTAAATCAGAGCCTGTATTCATTGGTTTAAATTGGGATACATTTGTATCAATACTTTGGAAAGCAAGCTATCAATAAATTGAGAAAAACTCAGGAGTTTTCATACCATTTGATCCAGAAATACACTAGTATACAGAGGGTGCCAAAAAAATGCGTACACATTTTAAGAAAGGAAAAACTATTAAAATTGTAATAATAGATACTGATAACAAAAGATGAATACAAGGCACGTGTGACTTCTGCAATGACAGAGGTGCTCAAAGTGGTTCCCATCAGCGTCCAGACACTCTGATTATGGCGAACTACTGCTTGAGCAACATTGACCCAAGTGTCCACTTGTATACATTTTTTTGGCACCCCCGGTATTTTTATCTCCACCAAAAAAGATAAGCTAAGCACAAAGAAATTTTATTTCATTTACTTACAACTTATTATTATTATTATTATTATTATTATTATTATTATTATTATTTATATAGACTATTTTGTAATTGGAAAATTTAGAGTCTACCTTAATACCCAGCAAAAATAGAACAACTATTTTATCTGATACATTATCATAATTTCAACAAACATTGTAACAGCGTGTTTGCTGTGTGTTATAAGTTGCAAAACACTTTCTCATCTCAAATTTTCCATAGAAGAGACCCCTGAGAAAAGGAGAATATACCTTATTATTTCAATTTTACAGATGCAGAAAATTCAGCTCAAAGATTAAGTAACTTGGCCAAGATTACCAAAAGTTAGAGGGGGAATTGTCAGACTCCAGATACTGTTATTCCCAGGGACATGGAAGTAACACTGGAAAGCACTTATGGATCCAGAAATGTTCATTGTCAATGAAGATGGGGGAGGGGTAGATTGGGACATCTCAAACGTGGGTTATCCATTTGGAGTGAGGTAAAGGGAATAGATCCAAGGGGACCTCGTATGGATTCCTACCCCAAATGGGCAGACCCAGAAACCAGCAGAGGATGGAGGTGAGAAGAGTGGAAAGTGAAATAATAAAGGATCAGGGGATGTTGGAGAGAAGCTAGCTTGCTGACAATTTAAATTGTGGTCCTCTCTTAGTCCATTTGGGTTGCTATAACAAGTTACCATAGACTGGGTGGATTAAACCACAAACATTTATTTCTCACAGTTCTGGAAGCCAGAAGTCCTGGTGCTGGCAGATATGATATGTGGTGAGGGCCCACTTCCTGGTTTGCCCTTTGCTTATTCCACTTGGATTGCAGGTGTGTGTGTGTGTGTGTGTGTGTGTGTGTGTGTGTGTCAAATTTGGGAAGTCTTTTGGACATTTTAACTTCAAATACTCTTTCTCTCTCTCCCCTCATTCTGGGGTCCCCATTATCCATATGTTGGTATGCTTGACACTGCTCCATAAATCTCTGAGGCTCTGTTATTTCCTTTTATTCTGTTTTCATTTTCTTACTCAGACTGCATAATCTCAACTGACCTGTCTTCATGGTTGCTGACTCTTCCTTCTATCTATCTAATCTCTTGTTGAGCCTCTCTAGTGATTGTTTTATATCAGTTATTGTGCTTCTAACTGTGGAATTTCTACTTATTTTTTCTTATACTTTCCATCCCTTTATCTGTATTCTTCACTTGGGGACACATTCACATTCTCATTCTTTCCCTGAATTGTCTACATATGTTTTCCTGTAGTACTTCATACATATGTATGCTAGCTGATTTAAATTCTACAAAGTTATCATCTGAGTTTCCTCAGAGTCAGCGTCTTTGATTGCTTTTTTTCCCCACCCTCTGTGTAGGAGTTATACTTCCCTGTTTCTTTGGGTGTCTTTTTTTAAACCAGGGATTCTCCCAAGCTTTGCTAGAGACTCTGTGGGGTGTGCCCCCAGTGGTCTGACAGGCAGCTTTCACTGACGGCTCACGCAGAGCCTGAGAGGAGCCTACGCTGTTACCTCTGACTCAGACAACTGGGCTGTCAAACAATTGTTGTTGATTTTTTTCAGCAAATATGCTGCAGGTTAGGCTAATAAAAATTCCCATGTGTACAGCATGCGAGTTTTACAAAGGACCCTCACATATTATTTTCTTTGTTTCTTTTAAAGTTTTCATTACTGAAATATTTTAAACAGAAAAGTAGAGAAAACAATAGATCAGCTATCCTTGTGCCCATTACTCAGATTTAACAGATGTAATAGTTTGCTATGTTTGCTCCAGATTCCTCTTGTAATTTTTAAGGAAAGAAATATATTTATTATCTTTACTTCTCTCCCTCTAAAGAGGTTACTCCTCTTTTGAGGTTGACACCTGCTAATGCTAACCATATTTGCACATTTTTGCATATTAATAAATACACAAAATATATGAGTATATATTTATATCATATTGTTTTGTGTGTTCTTTGAGTAATACCTTATCTTTATGCATTTGTCTTTGAAACTAGCTTTCCTCTACTTGGCATTATCATTTTGACATTTATCTATCCTGACGCATGTAAATCCACAGTTTACCAGAATGGTATTTCATTGAACAATAAACTGCAGTCTATTCAGTCCCATACTGATGACAGATCAGCATAGAGGTTATGTGTGTGAATTCTGAAGCCACAATTCCAGGGCTCTAATCCCTGTTGGATTGCTCCTATTTGTTTTGTGATTTGGGGGAAATTATTTAATTGTTGTGCCTTGGTTTACTCATATAGCAACAGTACGTATCACATAGAGTCATTTTGAGAATTAAATTATGTAATACAAATGAAAAGCTTAAAAGGGATCTTGGGAAATAGTAAGGCCTTGGCAACAATTAGCTCTTATTACAAACAATGCTTCAGGGAGCACCTTCATACATGTCTCATGAAAATCCTGGAACATAGCATATGCAATATCCAGCTTAAATGAAGTGTACCAATGTGTATGTCCACCAGCACAATATTGTGGTCATCAGACAGCCGTCCTGGGAAAAGGTTATTGTCATGCATATATTAAGCAAATAACTGGTGTTAGAACATACATTTAGTAAAACCTCCTATAAGTTAATTTTTTTTAAGAAAACACATATTTTCACTAAAACGGGGGGAAAATACTGTAAACCGAAATTCTAAAAAAATAAACTTGATGACTAAGAGAGAAGCTAATTGACTAATTGTAGGTGGAAACCAGGTAAGTGACACATGTAACATTAATACGCATTCTCCCAAAATCACAACCAGGCTTTCTCCACTATTCCACTTTTTTCTTCCAATTGATCGTGCAATTATTGAATCTTTTCTAAGTGATGTGTTATCAGCAGGGTCTTCCCCTGCTTTTGAAGTGTTCTTTTATTGAAACAAAACATTTTTCCAAGAAAGGTTTTCTCTGAGCTGAAATTAGCTGGAGCAACTTGTGACACATGGTGTGTTATCCATGGATGTGTGCATGCGTTAAAAAAAAAAATCTGTGTAGTTGTTTCTACAAATGTATGAATGTAACAGGTGTCCGGGAACGCATGTGTTTTTCAGAGCTACTGCTGGTAAAAGAGTTCATGTAAGTGATCTCCTTTCAGAATAGTAGCACGGCTAACACAGCTATTCATTTCAATTCACGTTTACTGAAATCAAATAGGAATTTGGCAACTTGACTTGGAGTTAACCAGAGGTTGGTAGACTCATGGGCTTCTGAAACATAGGAGGGAAAAACATTTGCTATCCCGTCTTTGACATTCTATGTTCCAAAAGATTTTTATTTTAACCCCGGTCTTAATTGCCCTTCAGTATCAAAATTAATTGTGTTTTCTGCTAAAAGGCCAGTGGCACTTAAGGTTGCTCTAGGGTCTCGGCAGCCAATGCATCTTCTGTAAATGGCTTGATTGCCGTCTGCAGAGAGGAGTGCTGGGAAAGATGTGCTTGGCCGAGGCTATACATTACAGTCCAATTAGTGTGGAGATCACTACATGAGTCTTTAACTTTATCTAGTAACTGTCGGAATCTCTAATGGAGACTGCAGAGATAGTGGAGAGGAATTTAGAATCCACTCTCTTTGCCAGGCAGAAGGGGAATGGCTTTGGCTGTACACCAAAGGACTGCCACAGCCACTTTTCTCAATTTTTCTGTCCCCTAAATGTCTCGCTTCCCCCGCCATCTAAATTAAGAGTTAAAAACAGAAGCCAGAATGTTCAAGGTATAGGTTAATATAGGCAGTTCCAAGTATAGCTCTGCAGTCAGGGACCTTGGTCAGAATTTCAGGCGATTAGAGTTGGGTTATTAAAACTCTCTAAGCCTCAGTCATCCATGGATAACAAGAATGGTAATTGTATCACCTTCATAGAATTATCAGAATTATTAAATAGCATCTTGATTTAAAGAATCCTAACTGACAAGTAACTAATTAGCAGTTTACACACGTTTGCTTTTCTAACACTATTATTTTATATGAAAGGGTAATCGTGCAAAACAGGTCCCAAAGTTAGCACATCCAAGCTAGCTCATTACGTGGTCTTAGAAAGTCATATTCCCAGTCGTTTTCTTCCCTGCCTTCATTTCCCTCTGGTCACTGAGCATTTTCTAGGCCCACTGGAGTTCAACTCTCACTTTGTGATAAAGGGTCTCTTATAGGAATTCTCTGACTTCCCCCATGGAAGGACTGGCCCCATCCAGTCCACGTCTTGTGAATGCTACTCGTCAACACTGCTTTCCATCAATGATTCCTGCCCACTTTTGAAGCCTCCACTTTCATTCCTGGTCTCTCCGTGGCCCTGTTTCATGGACCTTCTCTGGGCTTTTTTCATCTCCCACTGGGTACATAACTGGTTCTACTGAGACTAGGGAAGCATGTACGTTACCTCATACCAAAGGACTTAGCAATTTCCTACCTTGATTTTTCTTCCTTTGAGAATAGTGCCTTCCTTCCTCTGACACCTTGATAAGTAGTACACTTGTGAATCATGTCAATCAAGGACAAAACTGTTATAAATTGTAAAAGAAAATTCAACATAGGAAAGGGTCAGGGTCATTCCTGGTCTTGGCCCTTGAAGTATCTCAGAGGGGCCGCTTCAGAATCTTCACAAGACCATCACCCATCATGAATACTAACTCCATGGTCAATAAAGGCTATTTCCCACATAATTGTTTTTGCCCTTTAGTTTTAGTTTTTTAGGAGTATAACAAAATGGAGAATGACGACAGAACACATTTAATTCTTTTATATTCACTAATACATCATGAAATTGGTAAGGTAAATGTACTTATGATGTTAAAATGGAAAAAAAAATAACTTTATCATACTGCCTACAGTAAAAAATTACGAACATAAATAATTTAGGGTCCATGTGGATTAGAGGTGATGTGTATAAATTGTTGGGCCCAGAGAAGGCACTCAATAATGTTAAATACCATTATTGCTAGGGTTCTGTAAGCTTTGTTTTACTCTCCTGGAAGAGTTACACATTCTTTTTTTAAATATTATTTATATGGAAAAACACTTTTCCAGTTCCAAGTGTCCAATTTATAAATGAGTTTCTGGGGTAACACATTGGGACATTGCGCATTATTTGCACTAATAGTTATAGAAGCTCAACTTGCAAATGGTAGGAGAGGAAGCAATGCCAGGAACTTAACAGTGACATCATCTTTTTGTTTCTGCCTGTTCCCAAGGTGGCCCAAATTTAAATATGGTGGAAACGTTGCCAAGTTTAACTTGACCCAAAGAGACAAGTTCTTCTGAATCATTTAATCTAAAAAAGGGCCTGGAGGTTATGAGGGCACATGAGAAAGATCAATAGAAAATAACAGAGTGACAAATGATCCAAAAAAGTTGTACTTAAAAATAGGAATGCTTAACCAGAGAGATGCCTAAAGACGAAAGCACAATGGTGTTCATTGTTTTGTTTTGTTTTGTTTTGTTTTGTTTAACAGCAAAACAAAGTTAAGTGCACAGTTCTGGAGGGGTAACTCGTAAGGTTCACAACAGTACAAGTGTACAATCAAATATTCGGCGGCTGATAAAAGCAATGATAGAAAATTGCTATTTCCTGCTTCTTAACAATTAATTATACAATGTTTATACTATATTGCAAGTTGAGTGTGGTGTGTATGAGTGTCTATCTAGAAAGCCCTAAACAAAATTTTCACAGCCTACATATTTTCTCTAAATATTTAGGTTATTTGGTGACTCTCAAAAGAAGTGATTTTTTTTTTCTGCTGGTATTTTCTGTGTTTTATATTGATCCTGTAATTCATAATTACAAAATAATTATACTTATAAAGGGAGATACACGGTTATGCTTTATTTCTCTTTGGTGTGTGTTATCTTTTTCCCAGAGTACTTAGAAACATTCATCCAAAGATCTACGAGAATACGAGCCAAGCGATGGCTGCATAACTGCCATCTCTGGGGCCCTGACAGAAGTCTCCTCCTCCCACACCACTGTCAGCAAATCAAACTCTCCACAGATGGTAATGGGTTTAATAAAAGCATTTGTTTTTTCCAGTTGCAACGACTACCACATAAAGGAAAAGATGGGTTTCAGATGGAATTTTTATTTTTTCCAGAGCATTTCCAGACTTTCTTGTGAATTTCTTGCACCTAAAGGGTCTGGCCCAGGTTCAAATGACCCCACTTCCTGGGGGCCCACAGGCCAATCTCAGCATCCAGGGCTGGCTGCCCAGGGAACTCCGGTCCTGGCCTGAAGACCACCTGACACCACCCTGAGCTGCCTAGAAACGCGAGGAATGCAAATGGGCGTCTGACCCGGACAGGTGCATGCCTCTCTGGGCTCTGCGCCTTCTCACTAGTCTCCAGAATAGTTTATGGGAAGTCCTCTTGCCCTCGGCCCCAGCTTGGGTATGCCATCTGCCCTCAGCCCAGACTTGATGGCCCCAACTAAATTTAGAATTTAGATGCATTAATACCATGTGCTGTTAATGGATGGTGCAAAAGGGCACAGGCTCATCTGTCCCCTGGCCCTGCCTTGTTACCTCTGACGACAACTCCAGGCTGGGAAGAGACCTGTGTCACTTCCACTCAGCTCCAGCCCAGCAACTAAGTACATTCTCACCGGGACATCAATCTTGGATGCTGAAGCCTGGTGATTTGCATTGCAAATAGCCGACCGTGGTGACATTTTACCATTGGGAGCAGAACCTGAGACATCCTCCCTGGTTAGAGCTATAGGGGGAGAAATCCACTTTGTAGTTAAATTGAGTGCAGAAGAAAAGCAATAGGAGGGTTGGGGGAGAGAAATTGCACCACTTGCCTTTTGAACAGCACAAAGAATCCTGACTTTTACAATATCGGGGTCTAACTAACCATTTCTTCCAGTCCTGGAATGGGCCCTATCCATCCACTTCCAACCCATACCTGACACCTGGCCTGTGTAGGATCTTTTCCTCACCCATGTCTTCTGCAAGTCTTTTTTGCACCTCGCTCCCACCCTACCCCAAGTTCTTATGTGCCTTTCAGAGCTCTTACTACTTCGATTCACTGGCATTTTAAACCTTAAACAGGGACTCATCTACAAACATTCTATGAAAGCCAATCCGGTACTATGAAACATTTCCAAAGGGGGTGGGGGGGAGGCATTTTTATCCACAGGGCCTGCAAAACGGTTTGACAAGTATTTCACTCTTGCCTGCAGCAGCCTAGAAGTCCAATGAACAAATAAACATGCATTGGTACCTGCCTATTGCAAAGATCTGAGCTAGATGCAGGAGTTCCAACCCTCTAGATTTCATCTGCCCACCCAGAGAGCACGGTCCCGTTAGAGCATAGAAGTAGACCACTGATGAGAAAGATGTTGAAAAGGGGAAGGTAAAGGGTCAGTAGAGTCAAGGTCCCACCATGGAGGACATATACACCATAGGGGAGAGTTTGAATACTTTATGTAATGCTCTATAAAATATGTGACAGGACAGCGTGGAAAGTTCATGACTCACAAGGGAATGAATTACAGGCTCAGAAACCAGGGGTCATCAACATTTCCCCAAATCCACAGAGCTGATCCGAAGAGACTCAGCCTGACAATGATATTCTACTTTGCAGGTTTAAGTCTACTTGGGCAAACTGCAAGTTTATCATCCCCACCTCTGAACTCTTCCCAAATTAATAGCACAATTTAATAGGGATTTTTTTTTTCTGGAGTATATCATGACCCCTCAGGACTACAAAATTAAGCAGGAAATACCCCACAGGCGGGCCTGTCTGGCATGATTTCCAGACGTTGCAAGAGAATCTCAAACACTTTTAATTCTCATGGAAATATAGTATTTCTCCCGCAGCTCAAAGTTAGTTCTTTATCTTCAAGTAACTATAAACAAATACAGTTTTGGCAATCACCACTGGGAAAGATAATGCTGATGTAGTTATCAAAAATTCCACTTTTACTCAGCCTCTTTTTTTCCCCCCAGGATTTCACAGCTGTTTCATGTTCCCTCACATTCTTCAGTTGCAATACATTTTGTTCAGCTTTAAATGGGCAAAGCAGAGACTATGCTTTCTTTGGAACATAACTTTCTGTCTCTGAACTAGAAGCTCTGTTTTAAGCATTAAAACTCTTGGTTCCCAATTTGCCAGTTGCTTTCCATTTAAAGCAGCAACAGTATCCCCAGGGCGGTTGAGTAAATGAGGTTACACTTTCTACAATTAATGAAACACATTAATATCATTACACTTTTCTCTACTTCTTTCCCCCCAATTTTTAAATAAGGTTTCCAGGCAGCTCTGCTTTATGCTGCAAAGCCAGAGGAATGATATTGAATAAAAAGGGACGTAAATGAGCAATATTTTATACTAAGGGGGAAAATACCATTTCATAGCATTTTTAGTCCTGTATGCCCTTTCTTGATGAATTGTGTTGACCCAAGACAAAATTGGCTTAGTAAACTTTTCTTAAAGACACAACATGTTAATTCGCTTTTATATTAAACATTTAATTTAATTTAATATATATGCTTGATGCCATATCTGGACTTATTCTGGAAAATATGTCTCTTATTTCTCAGTAAGAATAGGCTCCAATTTTGGGAGCATCAGGAAGGAACCAAAAAAGACGAGTGCCACCAATGACAATGCTCTAATTTAAATTATATACATACGTATATTTAAATTATACACTTCATTTAAATTATATACATATGTAAATAATGGGAAATACATTAAAGTGTTATCCTATAGTGTTATCAATGGATGAACAGATTAGTGATGGCTTATAAACCAGTTATGTTTTATATATGTTTAAATTTTCCTACTAGAAGTGTATCTTACTTTCAAAGTCAGAAAAAGGAATATATAGCCATATAAAATTTCAAATACATATTATTTGAAGTTATTTTTGTATACATTGCCTTGATCCAAAAATTGAACTCAGGCAATTTTAGACATTGGTAGCCATACAATTCATCTTTTGATTATTTGGAATACGTAAGAGATTATTTTATACATTCATGAAATATTTATTATGAACCTACTGTGTGTTAAGCACTGCTCTAGAAGAATGGACATAATTTGAAATATCTGGTTAAAGAACACACACACACACACACACACACACACAGAAAGATATAATTTGATTGTCCCCTCAGCAGATTTATCTTTCTAATTATGCTTTCCTTAAGCCAATATTAAAATGAGCGCTCCCTAAGCACAAACCCACTAATGGTGGGGAAAGTGGCCTTGGAGTAAAGGTGAGCTCAGGGCCTTAGCAGTTCAGGCGCTTCAGATCCTTTCTTTTCAATATCAGAAGGATCAAAGTAAACCCTCTCTTGCAGAAAGTGTTGTGATGATTTACTACCCCACTAATTCCTCATGTGTTGTGCTATAAGCATCAGACACTTGGCTGTGAGAAATGATGTCTTTCAGATGAGAAGTCAAGATGCTCATTAAAGCACCCGTGCTATGTTCCACCAGTGCTGGGCGCTTGGTAATTCAAATGATCCCGGAGGCATTCCAAGGTAGGAAACCATGTGCTACCTCCTTTGAACATTGCCCTGAAATTTCAGCTGAAAACATTGCTTTTTTGTTGCCATCTATCTGTAGGACTTCAGACAGCTGCTCGATGGTTGCCATGTCACACTCAGACATGACTGATTTCAATAAGGGACGTAACAATGTCGTCAGAACCATTATTTTGGATTTAGATTTCACGACTAGGATTTAGAGTTCAAACAGACTAGTTTTGATGGGGATTAGAACTATAAAATTACTCATGTAGCTAGCTGCACTCATACTATGGTGAAAGTTGAACTCATTTGCAAATGGCTTTGTCAGTAGTTATCTTGATTTCGACTTAATTTGGCATAAATGTGACTAATATTGTTTTCCTCTTGTCCGCTACTTAGACATTTAAAAGACCTGTCATCTGATGGTTAGAGAAGGTTCTGCCTTCATTGGATAGCTGAGCAAGTCGAGGCTCAGAGAGTTGAAGCTCACATAGTAAGTGAGAGAGTCTAATTTCTTCCCGGTTACATGAACTCCATCACCTTTTGAGTTCCTGGAGGTCTTGGAACAAGTCTATCCCACTCATCTAGTCTCGAATACCCCCTTAGTACATAAGAGGTACTCAGTAAAAATTTTTAATTAATGAGTAGACAGGAGTTGAGTTTCAAACTTGTGACTTCCACTAAACCAGGGTTTTCTCAACCTGGGACCTATTCTAGAAACCCATTTTCTGGGATCTTTAATCCTTTACAACACCTTTCTAATTTTAAAAAATGAGTCTATAAACAAAACACCGTGAGCATATTCTGGATGTCTAGAAATTAAATTCTGCCACTCTATTTCAGCGCTGTAATTTGCATTTTTTGTTTTGGATATATTAAACCCAAATGAAGGCCAAATTGCATCTGGGTTTATTATTTAAACAAAAGTGTGTCAAGGATGAATGCCATATTCACCTTGGAGACAGACACGTTGAATGGATCGTGTTTTATGTGTAACAGCATGCACCATTTCATTAGCAGTAGGTGTAATGTTAAAAAGACAGTGAAGAATTTTATATTCCCACTTTCAGCAACAATCAAATGAGATGCCCATTTAGCACAGTTATCAATAAAGCAGTAACACCAACGTTATATGCAAGTGAACAAGAAAGCCTTGCAGATATATCACATGATTCATTAAAATTGGTGTCTGGAGATTGCTTACATGAAGAGTTTGGATAAAGTTTGAGTTCTAGTAACCCCAGAATAGTAAATAGAGTCTTAAGGCAATTGTTTTCTGTATATTACATATATAGTTATATGGCACATAACATCTACAATGATAATACTGGAGCTGAAACACAGAGATAAATTGAATGTAGGACCATGTCTGAAGGTACATGTTTCTAACGGGAACCTCGGTGTTTTGGTTTGAGTAAAATAAAGTCATCCAGCATGTTGAAAATAATGGTTTATTGCATACATTTAATTTGTGTGTTTGTTTAGAATTTTCAGTTGGAAAGGAATGAGAAGCATGAAGACTTTGTACTTAGTTTTATATTTGTATATATTTAAGTAATATATAAAAATGAGGAGTTAAGTCAATGCTATGTCCTCTGAGGACTCTTTTCCTTAATGAATTCCTATGTATGTGTGTTTGTATGTGTGTGTTACATACTATATACATTTATTTATAGAGACATAATTAAACAAATGAGTGTTCTACCGTATTTCCCTGAAAATAAGACCTGGCCAGACCATCAGCTCTAATGCATCTTTTGGAGCAAAAATTAATATAAGAGCCAATGTTATTTGACTATAAGTAAAATTTTTTTACTTATGTTAAAAAGAAATTTTTATAGTAAAAAATTTTTTTTTACTTATAAGACCGGGTCCAATGCAATATAATACTGGGTCTTATATTAATTTTTGCTCCAAAAGATGCATTAGAGCTGATGGTCTGGCTAGGTCTTATTTTCCGGGAAACAGAGTATGTAGAATATTTTATATATATTGTACATATAATGTATATTTTATTTATAATATAATGCTCATTTATTTAATGAATTCTATCTACGTAACTGCAAAATTTGCTGCAAGAATTTGTCACATCAATGCTGTTGTTCACAAACTATCAGTGTACTTGCATATGTACATGTAACAAATCAATCCCAGTGAAAGGAAATAATAGACTTGTGAACGAATCAAAAAATGAGAACTAGGACGTCAAACTGAAATGCTGAAAAATAGTACCATTACATGTGTTTCTTTTAAGTCCTAATTTTTGCAACTAGCAATATTTAAAATTTAAATAAAAGCATGAAAGAAATTATTTTAATATTGTATTCTTATATTAATACATAGTATTTTAAAATACAGGGCACCATATTCCACTTCTGAAGGGATTTTGTTTATTGGCATATAATTGACATACAATATCCTATTAATGTCAGGTGTCCATCATAGTGATTCGATATTTATATACCTTACAAAATGATACCCACAATAAATCTACTTACCATCTGTTACCATACAAAGTTATTGCAATGTTATTGAATATATTCCCTATGCTATACATTACATCACTATGACTTGTTTTATAGTTGGAAGTTTGTGAAAGGATATTTGGAGAAATTAAATACATACTAAAAATGAATAACATTTTTGAAACATTACTCACTTAAAATGTTTCAATAAGCACCGAACAATGTTTTGAAGAACACCTAAAAATTTGGTGAAAATAGGAGGTAGTTATTGTAAAGAATTCAAACAGAAAAGTATAAAGAAAAAGGTTTTTTTTTTAAGTTTTTAATCTTACCACTCAGAGAGAGACATTATTATACATTTATAACGTATATCTTTATCTGGAAGCCATTTTTAACTAGGGGTCACATACACAGGCAGAGTGACTCAAGTAAACGAATCAATTTAATGAAGCCTATAACATGAGTTTGTCTATTGAAGAAAACTAGGTAGAACCCATAGATTATACAATAGACTAGTGTAATTAAATTTAAAAGTAGAGAAACAATTACTGTGGAATAAAGGCATAGCAATGCATTTAAACAAAGGAACAGTAACATGAGTTTTTCCCACTGGATCTAACATATGTTGAACAATTATTATGTTCCACATTTAAGAAGCTCCAATTTACATTAAAGTAAGTAAAAGGTAGAAATGTGTTTTTATGTTATTCATTTTAGAAGCTGCAGTGAACTGCATTATTTGATGGTATCTCCAAATTCATTAAGAAGTCAGTTAGGTGTATTAATTTTCAATACATATTCAATTTCTCAAAATATCCTTTCATCAACTTCCAGTTATAAAATAAGTAAGGTATTCATGTGTACATAAATATAATGAGTATGCAATGAAGACATAGTATCTGCTCTTAAAGTGTATTCAGCATACCATCTATTTAGAAATATTCAGTGTATTATGATTTCCTATCATCTGTATCTATCTACCTACCTACCTACCTGTGTATGCATCTTTCTAACTTCATTTGTCTAACTCTGAGAGGTCACATCTTCATTAATTTAGAATGGCATTCTTCCATGTTTTTCATATTAATGGTATTTAATTTGTTGGAGAAAAGTACAATTATATTATAGAAATTGTTATATTATAGATAATCCACATCTATATAAATAGTATCTCCTATTCCATGTAACAATATGGAAGATCAATTCAATACCTTTAAATCATGGCTTAAAAAGTAATGACCTTGTAAAGTTTAAGCTGCTAAAATGTTTAGTGATTCTCAACCGGGACTGATTTTGTTCCTTAGGAAATATTTGACAAGGTCTAGAGACATTTTTCATTGTCACAGCTGGAGGTGCTACAGGCATCTAGTAGGTAGAGGTCATGCATGCTGCTAAACATTCTACAGCGGACAGAATAGCCCCCCAAACAAAGAATTATTCATCCCAAATAATGGCACAAGATGATACTAGTGCCAAGGCAATATTTTTGTTTTAATAATGATTGATTCCGTTCCTGATATAGTTGAATAAGTTCTTACCCAAGCTGTTAAACATGAAAATGACCAAAAATATTAGTTTGGCAATACGGAAGCTCTCTGGAGGTCTCCCACCAAATAAACATGACCTGGTCGGGTTCCATGTTGCATCAGAAATAGTAAGTCTGGTTAGACGTCTGCGATGGCACTGTGTATAAGCAGAACCGGATTTGTTAGGTGGCACAACCAGATTCTTGAGAAAACAGAGCCTACAGCAAGGATTCAAGTGTCAATCCTTCATTTGGGAGGTGCAAGCCCAGGTTGAGGAAGATGAAAAAAAGGAAACTGAGGCAGGAGACACTGCAAGGGAACTTGTAGTGTTGGATTGTGAGGCTGGTTGCTCCTTGGTGAGGAGGCACCGGGAGTTACAGCAGTTTAAGCTCACTCAGTAGACATGTCTGCTAAGCCCGTAGGGCTTTCCTGATAGCTGCAAGGTTAAACCTCAGCAGCGGTTTTGGAAGGTTAAGAAAGAGAGAGAGTTTCTCTTTGTCATTAATCAAAGCTGACTGCATGGTGTGGGCGTAAGGTGCTGTAAGATGGGTTGGGGGTGAACCCCCAGGCACCTCTCTGATGGGCATCATCTCTTCCCTTCTGCAGCGTTGAGGGGTGCCACACGCCTCACCCTGCATTCAGAGTCTCAGTGGGGTGGGAGGGTCCACGTGCGCGATTGTGAGGATTTTTGGCCACTGTATTGCCAAAAAGGAGGGGGGCCTGGCACTCCCAGATAAGTGAGTAGTTAGTCTCACAGTGGAGACAGCTCAGGGGTATGGGGGCAGCCTAAAGGTTTGTGTCTGATAGTGTAAACTTGGCCACTGGAGTGTTTGCCAACTATTCCTAGTTACTTCCCTTCCAGGAACATGGTGGGATGATAGTTCGTGCCCATTGTGTTGGTTGGATGGGACCACGTATGTAGTTTAGACCGATGAGTTGTAAGAGGAAATTACATGTGCTGGTGCATCCAGTTATCAACACAAAACACTCCAGAATGTGGTGTGTCAACTTTGAATTGGCAACTAGAACAGTCAAGATGGTGGCTGCTGCAGCAGCCAATGTCCCCACATAACGTCAACAAACATAGTCCTTTCACCCCAGAATCCTGATCTAAAATGGACATGTACCATAAAAGTGAGAAATAAAACATTATTCTTTAAACCATGGGTATTTGGGGGTTATTGTTCCTGCAGCACTCGCTAACCTATTCTGACTGGTTATACTTTCCTTGTAAGCCACGAGTAGTCAAACAATGGTTAAATTATGCTATGGGACCATCATCCGGGAAAAAAGAATGGATGCTCACGGCATCACAAATGCCTTCAGTTGTTTTTTAAGCATAGCCATTTCCCAGTTGTAAAACAGAGTGTAACAGAAAATGGAACAGAACCACTTATCCCTTCCTGGGGGCTGTGAGCATCAGTCTTCACACATGCATTGATGAAATCCCTTCCATATGCAGACACCGCGAGGCACTGAGGATGCAAAGGAGACCAAGACACCGGCTGTGCTGTCAAGTTCACAACCGTCTCAGCGGCACTGCTTGATATAAACAAGTGAGGAGGGTCATAGTGACCTTCAACGTACAAAAAAGAAGGGCAGTACCTGATGTACAATGAGGTCATGCGCTGCAAGAATGTTCATGATAATTAGCCTCTGATATGCATCTTAGGCAGTTGAATTATTAAAATTTATTTAGCATGCGTTGCCTATTGCAGCCTACGTAAATACACACTGTACTGAGCTATGTTGGGGGAATTAAAATTTTTGTGCGTTACAAATATTCCAATTTCTCTGGATAAGTGAGTTGTACAACCTGAGATTCTATCATTTCTGACACTGGTACCTTCTCCAAGCAAAGCTACTATGGATTTGTTTTTTTTGATTTGGGTAAACCCTGGGAATATCTAAACACTTTACACGGTTTATTTAAACACTGAAACCCTTGTAAGAAAGGTATATCTTGAAAGGGATAGAAAACAAATAAATACAAGCCTTGTAAAAATGGTAATGGTCATGTTTTCATTCTCTACCCTACAGAAATCTTTGAATACCATTTCTGGGGAAAAAGGAAAAAAAAAATGGTTCTTACGGAGTATGGCATGAACTGACAAAATTCTATTTGGAGGGATAAGTAATTCCCAAACAGACCCTTCCTATAAAACCAAATACTGTAAAGCTTCAAAAATAGCCCTTTTTGTCTCCTTTAACTTCCAACAACAGCTTGAGGGATAGAAAGGAATAGGTTATTTGGCAGAAATCCAAAGGTTGAAATACTTTCAGTTGACTTCATTTTTATTTCTGCTCAAAGTTTGACTCTGTTTTCTTAAAACGGCACTGACCTTCTGTGGGAGAGCCAGTGTTTGGGGGGGGGGGACCCAAAAACTTAAAAATGAAGGTTAATTCCAAAATTATCTCTAGAATATATGGTATAATCTGCTGAATTACACATGCAAACAAAATGTTCTTTCTTAATGGCGTGTTAGTGCCATGATTCTATGAAACAGAGATATGACACAACTAAAAGACAAGACGGGATGCTGTAAGATGGGCATATCCAACAGGAATACGCATTGGCCATTTCAGAGAACATCCCAGTAGATGACACATAGACGCATATGGTCCTGGGGCTGCTACCTGTCCCGCTAAACTGAAGCTGTCTCTGAAATAGTGAGGTAGGTTAAGTGGCCAAAAGCCAGGAGCTCTTATGAAGAAAACACTAACAACTCCATTTGGTGTGAGTGTCATACAAGGATTCATTAATTAGTGTTTGCAAAGCACACCCAGGATGAAAAGCTCTAAGCATGAATGATAACCAATTCCACCTTCTCCAAGCAACGCCTGCAGTGATTTCTGCTTGTAGAGAAATGATAGAAATAAGCTTTCATGTTGCATCAACTCATCACTTAAAAGGTGACTCTTCAGGGGATTAAACAGAATACTAAATTGGGAACTGAGAAACAAGGGATTTCATAGTGGTGTTAAAAAGATACACAGGGCATTTCAATGCTTGGCAAAAGAGTGAGAGAAGCACACAGTATACACACATCTCTGGGCAAGTGACGATTGTTTGGTGAAATAGTTTAAGAAACAAGATTTTTATGCCATTTGACCCTAGGACTTTGGATAATCACAGTCTGCTTCACCACATTAGACCAGCACCATCGACTTAATCTTTAAACGATTATCTATAGAGGAAATGTTGGCACTAGCTAGTTGCTAACAGGCTACCTTTTCCTTTGCAAAATAACTAATACTGGCCTCATCTTCTTTGACATGATAAATGTTTAAGAGCAATAAACACGGCATCCTATGTTTGTTTTCATTCAACTTAGCTTTTAGTTTAAAAGGAGTCGTTTTACCTCTCAGGATGCCAAGGGTGAGAATACCTGATGATGCCCTTACATTCTTTCAAGAATTGATTCAGAACGAAACCATCCATCCCAGCTGAGAAGACCCACAGAGAGGGGTGTTACACAGACTGCCACCTTTTATCGCCCACCCGGCTTTCCTTATTTACTAACTCAAAGGGGAAGTTTTTCTTTTTCTTTTTTTAAAGCTAAACAAATGTGTCTCAAAGTGCAATGGCTTTCCTGCCTTCCTAGAATTTTTTTTTTTTTCAATTCCATGGAAAATTCTAGTTTGCAATTGCATGCCTACACCTGGATGGGATTGAATGACTTCGGTAACAGAGCTCGACATGTTCAAATCAATACTCACCGTGGCGAGCACAAATCCTGTTTGGCGCCAGTGGAACCCACGGAGAAAGGAGGCTGTTTGGGACGGCCGCTGCCATCACTGTAACACCCTTCCGTGTTCCACCAAGAAAATGGAGGGGAAATGACTGTGAAAGGAAAGGACCCGTTTTCTAAAGAAAAATAAGTCCCAGGGGTCAGAGCAGACATCGGCATGGAGAATGTAGCGGGAATATGCCCTAACCTTCGGCAGATGAGTGACTGGCTTTTGAAACTGTCAGATCGTCATCTATTTCGATAGGTATTTAACACAAATAAGTCAACCTCTTAGTATGACAGGGGTTTACGGAATTTAACTACTTGCCACAGAAAGCAAAGAAAAGAAATTGGAGCGGAAGAAGTTTATGTCTGAGATTCACTTACTAGTCCACAGCTTAGAAAACACCAAAGTAAAATCATGTATGTGTGTGTGTGTGTGTGTGTGTGTGTGTGTGTACATATCACCACAATGAGTGACAAAATGGTAGCTGTCATAATGGGCCAGTTAACAGGTCCAATACGAGCTGATCGCTGAGTGTCCCCCAGGAAAAGAAGACAGAAACATGACAAAGAACAAAGAACTTGGATCAATAATGCTTGGGGAAATAAGACAGAGAAGGTTATTTACTTGCATTGATCCAGTGCTAGAGTCGCGTAAACTTGGCCTGTTTTTCTTTTGTTAACCTTTAAGCTTGAGTATACGCACAGGCAACCAGGGAGCCAACTAACAGGTGTAGATTAAGGATCGAAGGAGGTCACCGTACCTCTGTCACCACCAGGCACCCATGTAACAACATCCCTGAAGAAATTTAAACATCAATAGCTATAATAAGGGCAAATTTATCAAGCCCAGCCAGCTCGAGCAGGGAGCCTGCCTGCGTCCAGCTGGTTTGCCCTTGCTAAAGCTCAATTGATTTGGACATTCTTTTACTAGAGTTGATTATCAACTGTGACATCGCAAATTTGTTACCTCCCAAGTGCTGAGCGTATGGTGGCTACTGGCGTCTCTGAAGTGAAAACACCTGGACTTAACTTACCCTCACTCGCAAAAAGAGAGGAGGGGGCAGTCTTGCTCTCAGAAACGCAGGCCAGAGGAGCTGCCCTTGCTGCTCCTGGGGAAGGAGAAGATGAGAAAGAAGCAGAAAGGCAGGTGTTCTCAGACAGCGTGAGAAGACTTGTTGAGCAGAGAAGAGTCAATGTCTAACTGAAGGCCCCATCTGGAAGCCGGGTCACTGAGCTGTCACTCCTGCTGCTCCCCCTGCTTGGAAAACCCTTCACTGCCCAACCCAATCACCCCAAACCACCTCTACCTCAAGGACAGTGGGGAACCACTAAAGGTTGTTGCCCCTATCTCACTGCCCTGGGTTACACTTAGTCTTCCAATTTCTCTCTTCTTCCATCTGAGATAGCAAACGTCTTCAAGTCAGAAGGTTGCTTTATATATTCTTCTCTCTCCTAGATCACCTACCACATGCTGTACAGAGAAAACATACGTAACACAACTTGCTGGTGAGTGAGTGAATAAATGAATGAAGAAATGCCCCAATTCAAATGTAGATAATAATTCCAGATGGCATGATTTAGAAATTACCATCAGCACATTTCCAACGCAAAACTGCCCACTAGCCAGTCCATGTACTGTACATTTTTTTGGGGGGGTGGCAGAGGGAGCTATTTTCCCATACCTGGTATCTCTCTCTCTCTTCCTTTCCTCAGCTGAACCTCCGGGCTTCTCATCTAGGTTTATGCGGCTCCAATGACTACCGCTGACTGTCATCATTAGCCATCAGTCATTTACACGTTAGTATAAATCAGCAGCCTGTCTCTCAAGAGTATGCATGTTTGCTAATGTTTTGTGAAGAATTTTTGCATCTCTATTCATGCAGGATATTGGTTTGAATTTTTCTTTTTCGGTTTTGCTACCAGGGTCATGCTGGCTTCATTCAACTGTTTTTGTAAATAAAGCTTTCAGCAATAAAGTGACTGACCATCCTTGTACGGAGACTTAAATCCATAGTTTCTTTGGGTTATAGAGAAATTTCGCATACAACATCGTGTGTCTCGGTCTGTTTGGGCTGCTACAATGAAAATATCATAGACAGTGGTGGGGGGACGGGGAGCTTATAAACAACAGACATTTATTTCTCACAGTTCTGGAGGCTGGAAGTCCAAGATGGAGGTACCAGCAGACCAGGTATTTGGTGAGAGCCTCGTGATTCACAGAAAGCTGTCTTTCACTGTGTTATCATGCGGTAGAAGAAACTGGGGAGATCTGTGGCCTCTTTTATAAGGGAACCAATCCCATCCATGAGGGCTCCACCCACATGACCTAGTCACCTCCCAAAGGGTCTACCTCCTAACAGCATCACATTGGGGGTTAGGACTTTATCACACAATTGTTTTTTTTGGGGGGATGCAAACGTTAAGTCTATAGCACTCTACTAGTAGGCACAGCAGCCGTGTGGTACAAGCAGAGCAGGTATTATTACCTGTGCTCCACCATTAGGGAAACTGAGGCTCACACTGGTTGATGATGAGCTCAAGGTCACCCAGCTAGGCATTGGAGAGCTGGGGCTGGAATTCACATCCTGTGACTAAATCCTGTGCTCATGGAGAGCCTCGGTTTTTAATCTGTATCTTCTTTGCGCCATTTCGGGCAAAATAGAAATTATACAAGAAAAAGTAGGGCTTATCCTGCACAAGACTGTGTACATGGAAGAAGCAGGGGAGCTGATATGCATTAAACAAAGTACAATTGCCCATTATTCCAGATCAGTGCTTCTCGCCTCCTTTCCCACAAGACCCATAAGGCGGTTGGGACCCAGTTCAGGAAACTCACTCGGCCCACTTCATCCTACCTTGTCCAAAAAGGATAAGTAGTTTAACAATTGTAACCAACCCAGCTATACATTGTATCCACAGTCTCCGAACACAGGCTGTAGTGGAACTGGTGTCCCTATGAAGTGACACTAATTTGCGTCAGGAGGAGCCACCTAGCCAGAGCCGCCAGGTACGAGGGTAGTTGGCAGCCCCACTCGCTCACAGCGCCTTCCTTGGGGACTTGGGGACTTGGGGACAGGGTCTGCACGGTCCAGTCATGAAGGCCTACAGTAGCCTCCCTCTGTGGCGTCTGGAAAGCAGCTGTCTCCTCAACAATGCGCTCTTTCCTGAACACGTTGTTTTTTCAGTCCACTCTTTCCAGGCCTGGTATCCACATCAGGAAAACAAAATAAATTTAAAAACCCAAACACCTTCCTAATGAGCACTAATTGGTACGTCTGCTGATGAGATCTGCAGAAAGCCCCAGCCAGGAAGGGGCCTTGGAGAACAAGACCCCTTTTCTCCTGCTAACTGCGGTCCCCAAGGTGGCAGTAAGTGCAGGTACTTGGGGACAGCTTGTGTTCCAGTCTCCCGTGCAGACTTGCCTCCGCAGACAAAAGCTGCAGCGCCCTGTGATGTCGTTACTGGGTTTCCTGAAATGATCCCTGACTGAAAGATAACAAGTACTAGTGACATCTTTCTTGGTACTGTGGTTGCAACACTCCAGTAGCCCTACTCTACACGCCATAGAAGTGCCGTTCTGCAAGATCTGGAGAGGAAAGGGGCCAGGAATGCACTTCCGGGGAGACTGAATGAACCCCATAGACGTCCTCTGGGGTGCGACCCTCAGTGTGACCATGTATTTATTCAATCATTTGTCACAGACTTCCTCCCCGCATTTGTGGGCCAGGCCTGAGCTGCGTGCGCAAGATAAAGCGGTGCCCTGGGCTGGCACAGACCACCCTAACGGAGCCACCTGCAAGGACGAGCTAGACATTACACACAATCCCTCACTCCGTATGAGTTTGTCCATTTACTATGAAATGTAAGCAGGAAAACCAGGGTGTTGTTAATTAATAGCGAGAGGATGACTCAAAGTGAAGATTCAAGGAAGTGTCCACAGAGGAAGAAAGGACATTGGAACCTTAGATGTGAGGAGGGAACAGGAGGTAGCCAGGAGGAGAATGAGGGAGGAAGCGAATATGTAGAGTCCTTGACATGAAAAAGAGCTCAGTGCATCTGCGAAGTGGAGGAAACGCCATGTGGAGCGGAGCAAAGGCTGGTGAAACTTGTTGGTCTTCAGCAAACAACAAGGGTTCCGTCTACTATGCAGCCAGAACCCACTGACGTATCTGAAGTCGTTTGATGACATGTCCTGATTTTAAAAAAGCACCCTGGCCACTCTGGAGATTGAAGGTTGGCAAACGACAATAGGGCATCAGAATAGGAGGCTACAGAAATAATCAAAGGAAGAGACCATTAGAGCTAAGAGTGCATACTCTGTAGACAACTATGTATCATGTATTACTATGGGGACTACATTATAGGTTATATTCATTATCTATGACTAACATTAAACCCCTTGAAAAGGAAAACAAAAATATAATGGTCCAAATAGAGAAATGACACCTAATCAATGAGAAGTTTAACAGACGGGATAAACAGTTGAAGAGTAATTTTCAGTCTGCAGAAAAACCAAAGGAACTCTTCCAGAACACAGCTCAAAGGATGTGAGGAAAATGAAAGAAAAGGAACCAGTATGGGGTAGCCGATGGCACCCTTCTTCCCTCCTCCTCTAGGAAGGGTCAGTCTCACTCTCCTGGGTTACGTAAGTGCAGGGAGAGAAAGGTAAGCTGCTTTGATTCCAAGGCAACTCAATTTGGCCAACAAGAGAAAGAGCTGCTTATTGTGTCACTTTCAGAGATGCTAATAGACAGAAGCATGGAACCACAAGATTCATTATCTCACATGGGCTTTTACCGAAGTTCAAGAGGAGCAAGATATGTAGGAAGTACTTGCCTAGGAGTGCTCCACTCAGGTACCAGGGACGCAAATTCTTTCCTCACGGTTTCATTTTCTCCGTGGGGAGCAAATCCATTTAAAAAAACAAAACAAAACTCCAAAACTGTTTCCCAAAGTGCGGTGAGACAGAAAACCAATGGCTCCCCCCTTAATTAGGGTTTATTGTATATATGCTATTTTCTAATTATACTCTTCAATGGCATGTGGAGGAATCTCCAAAAGCAATGACAGACCACGTACTAAAGCCTTCCCCTCCTTTGCTCAAGCCCCACCATCTGTAAGTGGGAGAGCCAGGACTCAACCCCAGGCATTCTGTCTCCCAAGTCCATTCCTCTAAAGACTGAGCGGTATCATGAGCCGGAGCAGGGTTCCTCAGCCTTGGCAATGCCGACATTTGGGGCAGGATAATTGTTGTGAAGGGTCTGTGTTGTGCATTACAGGATGTTGAGCTATGCCACTGCTCTCTACCTACTGGATTCCGGTAGCAATCCTCCTGAATCTTCTGCCAAATGTCTCCAGGGTGGGGGGTGGTAACATTGATGCTGGTGAGAACCACGGGGCTAGGGAACCAACAGAAACCTCACGCAAGCATTCTACGTAGGTGGGATATTAAAACCATCCCCTTTCATGTCTACGCCTTCTGACTTGTATGATTCACCATGGATGTCCATGGCCTAGTCAACGCAACAGAAGAAGTGAAACACATGTAACACATACAAACTACTGGCATTTGTAAATCTGGAGAATCTCAGCAGAGATTTCTGCCAGCTTCTTATCAATGGCCCCCACCAATATCCGCCAAAGGGTCCCAGTCCACCTCCTTAGCAGGCACTTTCATTGCAGTTACCTGAAAACTACCAGCTGCTATCATTTCCCAGGTTGCAAATAAAAATTCATTCATAAACACCTACTATAACATTTGCAAAAACTCCACGTTGCTAAGAATATGGAAATCAATAAAGTATTTATTTTGGAAAGTTTAGCAATATACACCAAAGGGCAAAATGTCCCCACTATTGACTCAACAATCCCGTTTCTAGGAATTTTTCGTAAAGTAATAATTGCGTAAGCACAAAAAGATATTCCCAGCAGCACCGTTATAATCTTAGAAAATTGGAAACAACCTAATGTCCTCCCTGGAGGACTGCTTAAGTAAATACTTGTGCACATATGCAATGGCCTCTGATGTCACATTTAAAAAATATTCATGATATAGTATTAAATGAAAAATGCAGGTTATAAGCGAGCATGCACGGCGTGAGCTCATTCATAAAATATTGTGTACGTGAACAGAGAGATTTCTATAAGACCATTTTCCAAAGCATTACCTACAATAATCTCTAGGTAGTGGAATCGGAATAATCTTTACGTTCTTCATTCTTATGCATCATTGCACTTTTCTACATTGAGCATACACACATATTTTTGGATGAAACAACAAAGTAGATTCCAGAAGAATCAAAATGATACCATGACTGACACCAACAGCTGCCCATGCAGAAGGTAAAATGCTTTGATAAACTGGGTAGCAGAAATTTGGACTGTTAAGTGTCCCCTCTTTGAGATGGCTCTGTCCTTTCCAGAGATAACAGGGTCGGCGTATGGGGTTCTCCCCTGAAAGCTGAAGCAACATTCTCTTCCTGTAATTTACGCTGAGATACTGCCATTCTCATTGAACACCCTACAGACATTAGCAAAACAAATAATGATATTCAGCTCTGTAGCCAAATTCAGGACTTGTCTGAGTACATTTTTCCAGCGTATGGCCTCCGTGTGTCTGGGAACAAGCAGGCCGCCTCACCCAAAGGCCTGGTACATTCTGACCTACTCACTGGTATTGGCCAGTTGGCTGCTTGGCACCTTTCCCAGCAGTCATTGCTCTCCAAGCACGGCATCGATCATTGCTCTAGTCAGAAAGATGGCACTTACCTGATGGGTGGGCAGAAGCATCTTCTTTTACCATATGCTGGAAATTGTCAGGGGCTGTTCACGCCAAGACTGGTTACTTTTGGTGCCAGGAAACAGGCCTTTCCCAGAGCCTGCCAAAAAAAATACAAATAAAAATTTTAAAAGAACCAATTTTCACATATCAAATTTCGCATTGAGGAGTTGTGTAACAAGCTAGGCAGAGCAGAGAAGTATGGACATTTTTCTGGCACGGACACACTAAACACAAAAAGAAGAGCAGTTCTCATCTGTGAAATGAGAAAGGGATTTTGAAAAATTCTCTGAACCTACTGATTAAGTTTAGACCGAGCTCCATGCAGACTGGAGTGGGTAGCTCACCTTTCCAGTGTAATTTAATGAATAATGAAAATAGGCATTATTTTCAGGGGGTGGAAGCTTTGGTGCTCATCATTTGAACCAGATTTGGAGGTTTAAGGTATTATCTGATGAAGGGCCCTCACGGTTAACTCCCTATCTGATCCTTTGGAGGACAGAATAGCATTCAGCCCTTGTGGCCCATTATCATATTTGTGCAGAGGAGCTGATTAGATGCAACAGACGAGTTTGTTTTCATGAAGTCACACAGAATCGGACAACGTGTGGGGCCATTGGTGGAGAAACAGCCACTGTTTGCTGCTGAGGAGAAACTTCTGTGCAGTTAGGGAGGCAGACGTGGAGAGCTTTGAGGGGAGAGCTCCAAAGCCGGCCTCAGGAGGGAGGAAGGAGTCTGTGAGGCCTGTGAAAAATGAGATGGGAACACCACCTGGGGCACAGTTTGGGGCTCAGGCTGGTGGGACCCTCTGAGCTATACTTCAGGACACTGTCAAAACAGAGGGGAGAACCCAGCTGGGAGGCGCTGGGAGAGTGACTGGAAGAAACAGAATGAACTTTGAGTTTAAGGGGCAAGGATGGGGGAATGCGAGAGGCTGCCGCCTGAGCAGAAAGGCCAGGAGTGGACAGAGTCGGGCAGCTTAAGGCTCCACCAGGGTTCCAGTCAGGGAATTCATTCTGGCGCTCTTGGGCAAGTGTTCCCGAGGAAGGCAGAGCTGCTTAAACACTCCTGTCAACCCTGCAGGCTGCCGGGCGATAGCCAAATCCATCTCAGCGGAGAGCGGTCTCATACCACCTCCTCCAGCAGCCTGGGGTTTCCGCTGTGGAGTCTTCTGCATGTGGCCATGTTCACCTTTACCACCTTTGCATAGGAGAGTGTGGAACTGTGTTGAAGGGCATGTTTTTTCTCCGTGTATCTTGCCCATATATTACTAATGGCAAGTTTATGCTCTCAGGACATACGTGGACTCTTGTATCCATGCCTACTTTGGTTATGTCGCCCTTGGCGTAGGAAGGCCAACCCAAAGCAACCGTCAAAGGCAAAACACTCTACCATAGCCCTAACCTTTTGTGGGAAGTGAGAAGCAGTCCAAAGCCTTCTCTCTTATTCTGGGAAGCTGGGAACTTCATAATTCTACTGTCTTTGAAATACGTTTTCAATTCAGAAGTCATTAAAGGGTGGGGGGGGAATCAACAGAAAAGGGCCATATGCTCTAGCAACTCTGCAGCCAGACTACTTGGGTTGCTATCCTAGCAACTGGCTGATGGGTGCCCGTGTCTTCAGTATTCTCATCTGTACAATGTGGGAAATAATAGAAAACATCTCATGGGCCAAGTGATTAGACGAGCAGGACGTATAATTTGACTACACATTTTTTGGTCTAATTATGTAGCAAAAGGCATTTAAACAAAGTGTAAAGACAAACAAAGGTGTAACAAAGCACTAGTATCCAAATCAGACCACTGGTTCCTACAAATCAATAAGGAAAGAAAATGAATAAGGAATACGAACAGACAATTCTCAAAAAATGTGTAAGTAATCAAAAAACCTATAAAATAGCACAAAGCATTTTTTTAAAAATCTGAAATGCAATGAAAACATAATCACCTATTATTCCTATGATGTTGGTAAAAAAGTTAGTAATTTCCAGGTTGGCCAGTGGACTAGGAAACAGGCTGTTCTCAACTGGGTCAGTGGGAATAAAAATCATGGTGACTTTTTGAAGGGCCATCCAGCAATGTCTTTCAAATGTTCAGCTATGCAGTCACGTGCCCATGGAAGTCTGGGTGCTAGAGATCAGAAAAATTTGTGCACCTCCACCAAAAATAAATGTTTGTATTTGTGGCAGAATTGTTTGTGATAGCAAAAGAAATGGAACATAATCTAAGCATTTGTCAATAGAGAAAACAGTGAATATTCATACATCATGGTACGGTATCTAACAATCTGCCTTTAAAAGGTTGATCTATAGGTATTAACAGAACACACAAGTTGCAAAATGGCTTTATTAAAATTTTATTTTTGAATATGGCATGTTTATTGGTGTTTACTGCAAGAAGTAATGGAAAACGTCCACATGTGTTTGGGTCAGAGTTCAGAAGGGTCAGAGAAGGGTCAGAGAAGCAGATGTGTCCAAGCAGAAGTGCCCAGAACCTGTGAGCCCCTGAAACTATGGGCGACTAAGCTCTTTGTCAGAAAGGCATCAGGGAGTAGGGAGAAAGCTTGGGCTTTAGCGTCCTGCAGATTAGTGCTCAAAATTCAGTTTTGCACCTGCCTGGCTACATAAGTTCTCGACAACTCTACAGACCTCAATCTCCTCTAATCCCTCTCATTCCTTGCTAATTCATTATAAGGATGACATAAAATAATGTTTCTAAAACTCTATTGGACAATATATGCTCCATCAACGGCATTGTCATTTTTCATGTATCAAGATACACAGTTATCCAAATAAAATTTTCAGAGAGCAAAAATAAGAGAATTTTTTTTTGGGGGAGGGAATAACAACTCGTGGTAGGTAGTGTTCACAGGTAATCTGCTAATAAGAAGTTCTAATTGTCATTTCCTCAATTAATAATTTAAGAAAAGGAGTGAGCTATTACTTAATAGAAATGGTGGATGGAACAAACTTTTCAAAGCTCTGAGTTTTGGGGGAAACAATTAGCTCTGTGGCTAGTCACCCAAAGCTTTGCGCAGCAGAATGAATTATGGGCCTTCTCTTAGTCTCTTGGGAGGACCCCTTGTTAGCGATTTGCACAGGAAGGGAAAAAGCACTTCCCAACTCCAGGGCAAACTCACCTTTTTGACTTTTGAATCTGAAAACACACTGATAAATGCATTTTTTTCCCTATTGAAGAAGATGGTGTTAAAATGTTAGAAATCCAGGCCAAAGGATCACTTCGATATTCTCTTGAGGCAGAAACTTTAATAATGAGAAAAATCTATTTTGTATTATTCAGCAAGTATTTTTTTTTCACATGGAAAATTCTTCCCACTTATTCCATCATCCTCCCCTGCCCCACCTAATGTTCAGCTCTCTATATTCTTATGTACTCATATGTACACACCACAAAAATGCTCTTTGATTTATAAATAAACGGACAATTCTGCAAAAGTGCACAGACTATCTTTTGGTAAAATGAGTTTGAGGTCAGTTTTCAGGGTCCTTGGGTTTTTATATGCAATCTAGCCGCATTTCCTCTCTCTGCTTTGCTTGTTTAACTTACTAGAAACTTGGGCACAATTTTGCTGGTGTTGGCAGTTTTAAGGTATGGATTCGTGGAGGCTATTTACAAGATGCCAAGGGATGTCAAATCCAAAACATGTGATTTTTATCCCACGGTCCCTTCTTTGACAGCAGAAATACTCTGCAGATTATCAGATCCATTTGCTGATATTTAAACATCTTTTTTTTTTTTTTTTTTTTTTTTATCCAGCATGGGTTCGGCTGTGATGAATTTTAATGTTTCTTCATGCTGAAACTGACAAAAAAATTCTTTAAACATTTAAAGAGAGGCAATGGAAGCTTTACATTTCAATACAAGAGAGCCCTTTTCATTTACTTAAGAACTTCACAATTATTTTCCTGCCAAGGAGATTCAGCTTTCTAATTTTTGCTAAAAAAAAAAAAAAAGTACTTATAGACATTCTAAACATTAAACAGAGCTAATGAAGACATGGTTTTGGCCACTCTGAATTTGTCAATACTTGCTTTGCTCAAATTATCATGATGATGATGCTTTGGACTGATTCTGGGTTCTTTTGTCCCATAACTGTTCGTTTTTTTCTAACTAAAACAATTTTTCGGCTAGCTATCATTTTTAGTGAATATGCAGAGTAATTAAACAGGAGTGAAGATTAAAATAGAGGGGGTCTGTCTTTTTCACAATTGTTTTCATGCTGTTCACGTTAGTTTTCTCTCTTTATGGGGCCTATTTGCTGAGCAGTGTTATCCTATGCCATTTATGATCTCTCCTCCCAGTCCATTCCAGTTTCTCTTGTTGGGGAGAAAATGCTTTCCTGTACTCTCCTAGGTTCTTTAGGCTGGCCTAATAATGACATCAACATGAGACAGATTAACAAGAGAAAATAACCGACTTTAATTACATGCGTATATAAAACCCCCACATACATGACAGTGTTCAAGATCCTACATACATGAGGGGTTCTGAGATGGAAAGGTGAAATAAGGAATATGTAACATCCTGAGCTAAGGGATGAGATAAGGGGCCTGAGGCTTCAGAGGGGAGGAGGGTCATTCACAGGACAATAAGAAGAGTTCAGTAATGACATGTTTGCCCTGTCGTATAGACAGGTCATAAGAAGTTATTTCTGATAACAACTCTTAATATGGGCAAGGCCACCAATTTAAATTGTTTAAAGGAGACATAAAAGTTTCTCGTGAGCCGGGGATCTCGACGGCCTTCAGCTCAAAACAATCCACACACCAGAGACACATCCTAGCGAGGCCCATTGGGAACCCCTTCATGCCAAAGCTGTCTACCACCCTGAGTTCTTTGCAACCACTCCTCCTGGCCTACAGCCGGGACCTGTCCAACTGGGAAGACAGTCAAAGCGTATAACTGTGAGAGTGATAAGACCATACTGGACTCTGAGCCCCCCACATGATAGAATCATACATAGTTCAAACCCACAGCTCTGGGTGGCTGACACATTTCTCTGCCACCCCCACCCCCCCATACCCTTTCTCTAGTCTCTGACTTCAGAATCTCAGTCTACAGCAATGTCTCTTGCTTGTCTTAACCGCTGAGGATTATGGCTTTGCCATCACAAACCCCATCTGGCAGGGTGACAATAAATATTTGAATGAATGAATGAATGAATGAATGAATGAGGTACTGCCAATGTTAATATTTTTTGCATGTCCACCAGAGTACTGAAGGGAAGGCTCTCACTACTACCGTCCTCAACACAAGACTGCCAAACAGTGGCCTTGCTCATTTCCTTTCATGTCACAAATGTGCCAATGCTTTGAGGTTGGGCCCACTCTCTCAGAGTTGCTAATTGAGCCTCTGACAATTAGCTGTTGGCAACCACCAACTACACTGGTATTCCCCCGCTGAACACAGGCAATCTCACAGAATAGTGACAATCAGATGTGCCTGCTCCATGATTATGATGAAATAGGACAAACACAAGACCACTCTGTAGTAGAGAGAAGGCCACTGTGCCACCGGAAAAATGACCAGACATCTCCCTCTTTACTGCTTCTTTAATAACAACACCTTGTTTACTTTTCCTAGATAAAAAGCAGTGAGCCCCGGGGCTACACTGCCTCTGCTTCCTGACAACCAATGCCCAATCCAAAACAGATTCCTGTTTTTCAAAATCTTCCTCAAACATCTCCCAGTGCAAGCTCAAATCCTATGGTAAGTCTTTTTCCTCCAAAGAATATGAGGCAGTTTATATTAAAACATGTATTCAATAAAATAATAGAAATACGTAAGAAAAAAATAGAAAGAAAGGAAAGAAATGTTTCTACCATATGGATTCATAGTTGGGTCAAAAATAAATATCAAATCAGAGTCTGATTTTCTCAAGAGTAAGGAAAAACACATGTGACACAGGAATTTACATATTTAGCTCTCACCATGAGAATGAAAAAAAGCTCCTTGGAATCCTTGGGGAAACAAAGATTTTCCTGGCAAGAAATTCTCAGAAATTTCTCACTTCAGACCTACTATTAATGAAGGGCAACATTTTTGCTCCTCAACTGGGAATCATCCCATCACAAAATCTGGGCCTTTTAATCAAAGGTTAGACTCTCAGTGGAGGAAAGGAAAACCTAAAGGATTACGAATTTGAAGACTGAAATTTTTTATGTATCAAAATAATAATACCATATATTATATAATATAAATTTAATAATTATTGTTGCTATAAAATTTAATAGTAGAAATTAGGATTTTTTTCTACCTTTTCAATGATCTGAAATAATTTATAGAGCTATTCCCTGGTCTTTGAAGATGGAATAAAAATCCCCGTGAAGCTACTGGGGCCTTGTGCTTTCTGTGACACAAACACACTTCTTTCAGCATTTTCTTCTCCTTCAATGGAAATTGGTCTTTTTAAGCTTTCTGTTAGCAATGGGGACAATTTCAGTCAAATTATTATTTTTATCTAGGTTTTCATATTTATTTGCATTTATTATTGCAGGCTCTTATGATTTTCAAATTTCATTCTGTTCCAGTGCTTATTTCCCCCTTGTTAATCCTTATTTTGTACTCCCTTTTTTCATGATAAATTTAGCTAGCAGTTTGTCTATTTTGTTAAATTTACTAAAAACCAGAATTTGGATTTATTAATTATATCTATTGTTTTACTATTTTTAATTTCATCAATTTATGCTTTACTTTCATTATTTCCTCTCTTCTGCATTTTTAACTTATTTTGTTGTTCTATTTTTTGAGCTGAGAATTTAATTAATTTATTTATTTTCATTCTTTTATTTTTCTAATGAAGATGTTTAGTATTGTGAATTTTCCTTTGATCACCACTTTCAATATACTCTGTAGATTCTGCTGTGTAGTATATTTGATATGTTAAAGATATGTCATTATTTTTAAATGTGTGATTTCAGTTAATAACTATCAGACACTCAAGAGTAGTGAGATTATCAAATCCCAAAATAATCAACTCCAAGAATATCCTCGAAAAACTATTAAATTTCAAAGGTAAATATAAAAATCTTGAGGGATTTCAGGAAAAAGATCAAATCACTATTACAGACAGAAAAATTAGGCAGGCATAGGACTTTTTTAAACCAACATACAAAAATAAGACAATGATGGAGCCCAATTCAAAATAAAACAAAAACACCTCATTTTCAAAAAAACAAAAGAAAAAAAGAACAGTGAACCAAGCATTTTATGTATAGTAAATCAGTCCTTCAAATATCAAGGCTATAAGAATGATTTTTCTTGGGTTATAGTTTTAAATATTAGCTTTGTTCCATTGTTTTCTTTACTTTTCTTCAAAGAGTCCAGTTTAATAAATATGATTCCTTCTGTGCTTTTCTCCCATTTCCACTATTTTCTCTCTGACCCTTTCATCTTTATTCTCTTTGTTCTTTTCCTGTCTTTCTTCAATGACTTTTATCAAATTATCATTTGAGTCTATTCTTCCTTGCAATACATTACACATTTCTGAGGAAATTTTATCTTTTTCTGCCATATCTTTCCTGAATTAAATTAACTTTCTTTTAATTTCTTCCAATTTTGATGTCCATTTTTGTTTTTACTTTTAAAATTTCTGGCTCAAGTTGACCTTCCATACATTAATTGCTTGTTTGAGCAGATTTAATTTTATTTGAAATATTAACTTATATGTGTCTTCTGATTCATAGCTGTTTTTGTTCCAGAGGGAATGCTCCTCATTTAATATGTATGAGATTTTGTTTCCTGATTTTCTGTAATAGCTCTGTTTGAATTTGACTTTCCATTGGTTTACTTTTATAGTATTAAGTTGTTTTACATGATTTCTACTAGGTTGGTGCAAAAATAATTGTGGTTTAAGAGGTTAAAAATTGCAAACACCACAATTATCTTTGCACCAACTTAATACTTTAATAGAATCCTGACCTATCAATGTAACAGTCCAGATGTTTTGGCCAGTTTGCTAATTTGTTTTGGAGGGGTGGGGATGGGGGTTGTAAGCTTTTCAATTATATTTCACTTTTGACTTTCAGGACCCTACATTTCTCCCCTTTTCTCTTTTTGTTCTTCACTACCCATTGCCAAATAGTGATATATTCATTCTCTCTCTCTCTCTCTGTCTCTCTGTCTCTCTGTCTCTCTCTCTCTCTCTCTCTCTCTCGTCTCATACTTGCCTGTTAAATTCGGCCTGCCACTTTAATTCCCACAAACACCGAAAACCCTTCCCTATAGTTCATGCATTGCTCCACTAGGATAGTTTTTAGACTTAGGGGTAGACTTGCTTTTTCTGGGGTAGTTTAAGAATACACTTTGTCGTCTTCATTAGCTTCTGTAAGTCCTTCTGTATTTTGCCAGATTTTCTTGATACCTTGAAAAACGGTGGGGCCTTCCCTTGGGGGCCTCATCTTTGGGATGGAGTGGTGGTGGGACAGAGAGAGGTCTTAAGCTGGAATTTTGTTGATTTTTCTTGTTTAAATCACTGTGATTTTGAAGGTTAGGCCTCATCTTTCTTCAGGTTATGCTGAGTATGCAGTTTCTATATAGATCTTACTTTCTGTTGTTTTGTGTTGGTTTGTACTGTAATGAGGAGACATGAAACTGGGCTGTGGACCTTGTTTTCAGCGACCCATAGCTCTGACTTTCTTTGATTTAAGTTGAATTTTCATCATTTCACCACTTGACTCCTGTCCTTATATCATGGTTCTAATGATATTTTGGTCGCAATTATGCCTTTAGTGACCTTTTGCACGGTAGAAATTAATAATTAAATAGAAAGAAATAAAATTTTGCCCTCAGTCTATTTCCTTCTGAGTGTGATCATTTTCTTTCACACCATAAACAGATTCTTCTATGACATTTTACCAAGAGCTTTTTTTAAAGAATACATATATTTTAGTTCTCTTGAGTGTCACATAACCACCGTGAAGTGTTTACTATCTCCACTCTAAAGGCTGAAAAACCTGATACCTAGAAAGGCTAAGTGTTTTGCCCAAGGTCACACAGTTAATGTCAAAGCCAGGAATTCAATGTCATTTCTATGGCAAGTTATGAGAAAAAAAATTACAAGAAACGTCTAAAAATAAACATGCCATATGTGTAGAAATATTTCTAAGGCATCATGGTCTTTTAGCATCTTTACAGAATTTAGTTAATTAGTGAACAAGTATTAAGCCTTGAGTCAATAGCAATTTTGGCTGTAGACTCAACTGTCTCTAGTCCATTCTAATTCAGTGAGTTCTCTCTGGTAAAAAAAAATAATAATAATAAATAATGGGGCAATTCAGCTTAAGAGTAATTTTTTAGAACAGATAATTGTAAAATAAAATGCTTAACCCAACATAGAGAACCCAAGGTTGACAATTGCTTGCTTTAGTGTCTGATATAACTACTCTGAGATAATCAATTTCATTTCCAGAAATGGGGGTTGGGTGCACGTGTTCACTTAACTTTAGCCCTGAACGCCATTACAGCTAATAGCATAAATAAATATTCAGTATATAATGATGTGACTGAAAAGGTGTTTGTCAACTTGAAGCAGTTGAGTTTTGCAGAGAAAGAAAAATTAGCAAATCACTTTTCACTTGCCAAGTGCTAGAGTCATCCATCCCTCTCTTGCTTTAAATGTAATTACTTAGCACAACTCTTCAGAAAATCCTTCAGTGATAACCTCCCCTCTCCATCTCAGTATTCCCTATCCTTTTCATGCTTCTATACATAAAAGACTCATCATCTTAAATAACTCTTCTCCATAGCAAACGGCAGTTTGGTTTACACTGGAAGTGAGAAAACAATGCAACACAATTCAGATAATCCCATCGGCAATGTTCAGGGGATACAATACATCGAGTACTTTCTTAGCAAAAGGATGCCAAATTCTTCATAGGCAGAAACCTAATCCGTTAGCGGCTCTTATTTGAACATAATTTTTCCTTTAAGTCCCAAAGAAAGAGTGATGGGAGTCAGCAGCCTACTGCTAAGAACGTAAATAGAAGCCAACATCTCCAGGTAATACATGTATGTTGGCTTCTTGTAGCAATTCTAATTGTGCTCATAGCGTAGAGTCAAATGTCAGCTTAAGATCTATTAGGGCAGAAACTGGAAAGGGGTCACAGTTTCAGGGTTTACCTTCCCTTTCCATGTCCAAACATGCTATCAAATGACTTGAAATAAGTAATGATGTTAATACATCCATGGGTATCTGTGTGAAATATATGTGTATGTTCAGTCTTCCCATTGACACTCACATTGTTTTCTTCTCTCTTAAAAATTGTTCTATCCTAAGAAAATATTCTGTAATGGAAAAATCCTCTTATGTGTCATTTAACAAACAAAACAAACAAACAAACAAAAACCCCTCCAGGAAGCACTATTGCATGCGTGTGAACTGAGTGTGCACACATATGTACATGTGTGTGTACAGGAACCCACGACCAGCATTTGGAATGTCCTCCCTCGGGCAAAGCAAGGACTTGTAAGTACTACTATTTTTCCTCTCAGCCCCGGAGAGCACAGAGGCAGTCCTGTGTGTTATTAATGGATAAAATCTGAACAGCAGCCAACCCCAAGGTGAACACTATGCATTTAAAACATTTCATCAGACAGCTAAGTATTTTTTTTTTAAACAGCAGATATCTCTCCAGCTGCCACTCAATAGATCCAGATAGAAGAGAGCAATAGCTGCCCTCACTAATGTGCAAATTGATAGTATGAGCTCTCCACCAAAATATAAACAGCCCTGTGTTTCTTAAGTGTCAGTATCACAGGCTGGGGTGGTGTGAGGGAGGGTGACAGATGAACCCTAGAATTATCCAGCAAAAGGAAATGGTCACTGTAAAATCTTTGTCCAATCAGGGAGCAGCCTGGGCTCGTTTCTAGGTGTTGAATGCTCAGCTGTACCCTGGCAGCTAGAATCTTGACATTTACAGGCCATGTATGACTTCAGTAGTTTGTAAGGGTCCAGGAGGAAGTGGGTGGTGTGTCAAGTGAGGGAGAAAACGTAAACGATTAGGATTTGCTTTATTATTTTGCTATTTTTTTCTCTGTTTCATTCCAAAAACTGATTTGAGGTGTGGGCTGATTTTCCAGTGACTGTCCCCCCAGATCCCTTTTCTGCCCACGTGGTGCTGCCCAGGGAAGCTGACCTCTATGGCGCATAACCCTGGCTACTGGCTGACCGTTGGGCTTGACCACTGGGAGGCCGTGGGAAAAGACCGCAGGACAAGAGGAGACAGGGATTGTCCTATTTTCCCCTGGCTTCCTTCCTGCTACAGGCCCAGCCCTGGCACTGGTGGTTTCCTCCAGGAGCACAGATCCCCAAGACCGACCCAGGTCTTACTGAGCTCTGCTCACGATGTCTTTCACTCCCTTTAGGCCTGACGGTGGCAAGACTATGCGCTCTCGCTGGCCTCTGGTACCTCATATCCTGGTTGGTCTTTTCTGCCCTGTCCACAGCTCATATGTAGCCCCTTCCTGTACAGTCTGGTGGGATCCCACCATCTGTGATTTTAATATTAATATAGTTAATACTTGTAAAATGCTTACCGTTCCTGACACGTAATAAGTGCTCTTTATGTTTGTCATGACAATAAAAACGACCACATAGAAACACAACTCAACCTCCTACTTCCTGGTTGCTGCACTGGACAGCAAGTAGAAAATCGCAAGGGAACATCCCTCTGCTAATTTCCTACCTGAAGTTTTGTTTTAAAAAAAGTAACAACAGGCCAAAACGGAGTCACTTTTCTAAGCCATGTCACCCCACCAAAAGTGAATCCCTAACTTAAGTGCAGTTTCCGCCTCTCCCAGGAGTGAATTTTTAAACCAATCAGCCTGGAATTTCCCAATCAGCACCAGTGAGGAATCTGCCTAGTAAGAGCCCCTGCCTTCCTTAAGCGAGGGTGTCCTGGCGTGAAATAATCCACTCTTTTAGTTCACCACTGGGAGGCCGTGGGAAAAGACCGCAGGACAAGAGGAGACAGGGATTGTCCTATTCTCCCCTGGCTTCCTTCCTGCTACAGGCCCTGGCACTGGTGGTTTCCTCCAGGAGCACAGATCACCCTGGCGTGAAATAATCCACTCTTTTAGTCCCACCCTCTTTCTACCCAGAAAAACCTTCCATTTTGTGCAACTCATCTACCTCATGGGAGCACCCTTCTAGTGGCAATGTGGGAGGCTGCCCGATTCAGGAATCACTTAAGAAAGCCAATTAGATCGTACTAAAATAAAATCGACATGACCACAGCTAATCATAATACTATGTTCAGGGGAATATGATGCTATGAGCCCACTCCAGAATAACAGAGCATGTGGAGTCAGGTGCTTAAAGGAAAAAGCACACCCCATTTCTGAACGTTGCTATCTGAGCCTCAAAGAGGCTCCCTTCCTGTGATAATGCCGTGAACTGTTAACCTCTGAGGTTGATACTGGTTAAAATTAATTTCCTTGTTGCAAAGGTAGAGTTGACAGCAGTATTATCCCCTTCTTAATTAGAGAGACTCACATGATAAGAGTACAACAAAACAAACAAAACAGCTTTAATGACACATCCTAGCTACTTTTAGACACAAGAGGAAGGGAAAGGAGGAAGGCATCCAAGCTTAGAAGAATAAGGGGTTCCAGCTCTCACCTGTGCAGTTAGAGCACAGGGTCCACTGATGATGGAGACCATCATGGCGGCAAGTTTGTCCAGTCAATTTGTATTTCCCCCCAGGGAACTGGGTCTGCCCTGTTTGACTACAGGAGTGGGGAGTACTGATTCAGCAGTCCAGCGGTGAAATAGCAAGGCCTAGCCAAACACACCTGTCCTGTTATCTATTCTGGACCATCAAGAAGCCCTTGTTTTAACTGGATGCAGTTATGTTCCTTGTTGAACGTGGCCAAGTTGACAATGGCTGGTCTGCCCAAACACAAGAAAATCACCAACACTCTCAAGGGATACTGCTAGAAGCCAAACACCTCCTACATTTCCAACCTAAACTGTACCCCTGCCTTCAAGCTGCTATACTCTTCTCAAGTTCTGTTACAAGTGCATCCCTGAACAGACGGTTTTGAGTTCTGCCATTAGGTATTCTGCGATGGAAACCTCCCTTTGCCTTTCCTGAAACCCCATCAGCAGGAACGTGCCTCACCCCCAAGATCTGTTAGCATTGTTCTACCTACACCTCGACCCCAAGTCTGAGTTTTTTAGTCTAGTGCACTGCCTTGAAGCCTGCAACAGACAGACCATGGTTCGAACTCAACACAGAGTTAGAACTTGGTGGAGAAGAGTTCAGAGAGGGATTTATATTAAGCCCAGCGGAAGAGGCAGGATTGGTCATCCACAACCTGTTCTCTCCGAAGCATCTCACTCAGGTCAGTGGCAGAATGAGATCCAAATTCTGGTCAGTAACTGCTGACTTCCATAGTCGCATGCAAGCATACACACACACACACACACACACACACACTCTAGTCTCATACATCTCACATATCTGCCAAGCCAAACATTACTTCTACTCAAAACTTGTAAGGAAAAAAAAAAAGAAATACTTCCTAAGTGCAAGGAAAGAAAGCATTTGTAAGGCAGCCTCTTGTAATACAGTTCAAGTTGAGCTCCTTTGGAGCCCAATGCAAATAAGAATAGCACACATCACACAGGCATACACCGCTTTTTTTTTTTTTTTTGAGTGAGGGAGGGATATTTTAATATGTTGTTTTAAAATTCTGAAAAAAATGTGCTCATGATTTTAAATACAAAGAAACAGGATTAATAATGACCAGTAACCGTACATCAGCCCATTCCAGTGCCATTTTCCAACTCCATAGATAACAACCACGAATGACAGTTTATTTTTGTTTTGTGTTTTTAAGAATAGGTCTGTAAAAATACTTTTTTAATTTGTAATAACCATACAGTGCAGCTGACTTGTTTTCTTTTGTTATATGGCTGTATGATGTGTTTTGCTTTATTTAGTGCTGTAAAATACGTATGACATCAAATTCCCATTTTCACCATATTTAAGTCTACAGATCTGTAGCATTAAGTACTTCACAATATTGTACAACCTTCATCACCACCCATCTCTAGAACATTTACCTCCCAAAACTGAAACTCCACATCCATTAAATAATAACTCTCCATCCCCTCTTCCACTGAACCCATGGCAACCGCCATGAATATCACTATTCTATATACTTCATACATGGGAAATCATTCAATCTTTGTCCTTTTGTGGTTGGATTATGTCACTTAGCATAATGTCTTCAAGGTTCACCCAAAACTCCTTCCTCTTTAAAGCCAAATAATATTCCATTGTATGTACAGGTCATGTTTTGTTTATTCATTCATCTGCTGATGGTCATCTCAGTTGCTTCCACCTTTTACTATTGTGAATACCGTTCTTATGAACATGGATGTACAAATGTCTCTTTGAGTCCCTTCTTTCATTTCTTTCGGGTGTACACCCAGAAGTGGCAATGTTGGATCATATGGTAATTCTATTTTTAATTCTTGAGACCCACCACACTGTTTTTCACAGCAGCGTCTCCATTTTACTTCCCACCAGCAGTGTACAAGAACTCGAATGTCTCCACATCCTTGCCGTGTGCCCTCGAGAAGAACGTGCATTTTGCTGTTGCATGAAGTTCTCTGTACGTGCTTGTTAGGTCCATTTGATCTACAGTGCTTGTTTCCAGTTGTTTAGTTCATGTTCCCATGGAGAAATGAGCGTCTGCAGCTTCCATGGCCGCCATCTTGCTAACAGAACTCTCAGGTCTACAGATTTTAACATACGTGTAGATTTGTGTAATCACCACCACAATCAGGACGCGATAACAGATGACACAGGGAACAACTCCATTACTCCAGAAAATTCCTTCATGCTGTCCCTTTGTAATGATACTCTCCATCCCACCCCTGGACCCTGGTAACTACACAGGTGTGTCTATTAAACACAAATAGAATCAAACCACACCTACTGCTGGGCAAATTGTTTTTGTTTTTGTTTCAGTTCAGTATATCCTGGATACCATTCGAAATTAGTATGTGTATAAACTTACTTAATGCTTTAATACAAGCATAGGTTTCCATCGTTTGTTTAATTGGCCTCATATACATGTACAAAATGATCTTCTTTACTAGGTTTTTCAAACAGCACTGAAATAAATATATTTATATATAGCTCATTTAACACTTGTGTTGATATATCTATAGGATAATTGAAATTTCTGTGTCAAAGTGCATGTGGACTTGTAATTTTAATAGATATTTCCAAGTTTTTATCCAAATAGTATCACAGTGTGTACCCCTAGAAGAGTAAAGTGATTTTTCCCTCTATATATCCACTAACAGTAAGTATAATAAATACTTTTAAAATGATGGGAGAAAAACGTTATATACTTTTGTTTTATTTTGTATTTATTCAAAATGAATAAGGTTGGCATTTTTCCCTTTGTTTAGCCATTTGTTTTTATTTTCCTAAGGACTGCCTTCTTGAATCTTTTGCTCAATTTTATATTTGATTTTTTTGCCTTCTAGAAGCTCTTTGTAAATTGATGAAATTAGTCTTCCATCTGTCATAACTTTTTCAGTTTGCTATTTGTATTTTTACCTTATTTGTGGTATTTTGCCATCAAAAATATCTAAATTTTATGTGCTTAGATTTATTTATTTTTTCCTTTCTGGCTCATGTGTCATGCTTTAGAAACAACTTGATTTTAAGGATAAATACATTTCCTCCCACTAATCTGAAATGGCAGTTTTATGAACTACTAAATTCTCATTTGCAATTAGATCCATTTCTGGACTCTCCATTCTATTCTTTTGATCTGTATATTCTTTAGCCCTACTACCAAACTGCTTTAATTATTGTACCTGCATAATTGTATTGTACCTGTATACCTGTATCATAGCAGTATAATAATTGTACCTGTACAAAATATTTTATTATATGCTTAGGTTAATCAAGCCTCATACTATTCTCTTTTTAGAAATATCTCAATAATTCTCAAATGTACTTTTTATAATATTTACAAAAATAATCAGATAATAATATAATGAAAAAAGTAAAATTAACAATTAATATATATATATTAGTATACACACACACACACATATTTCCAGTTATATTATTACGTATGTAAAGCAAGCTTTGTAACTCTATTAAGGACTACAAAAGGAGACATGAATAAATGAGAAGAAATAGTTTGCCCTCAACTGGGAAGACAATATTGTAAACTTGTCAGATCTCCCTACAATATTAAATAATTGCTATTTATCCCAATCAAAATACCAACAGGAGTTTTCTTTTCAATTTAACAAAATGCCACTAAAGTTCATTTTAAAAACTGTATGCCCCTTATTAATCATTCCCTTAGCAACACAAATAACTGGGTGAAGCTTTTGAATTAAGGACCTAATTAACTTTTTTTTTTAATTGGGGAAGGGGAACAGGACTTTATTGGGGAACCGTGTGTACTTCCAGGACTTTTTTCCAAGTCAAGTTGTTGTCCTTTCAGTCTTAGTTGTGGAGGGCGCAGCTCAGCTCCAGGTCCAGTTGCCGTTGCTAGTTGCAGGGGGCACAGCCCACCATACCTTGCGGGACTCCAGGAATTGAACTGGCAACCTTGTGGTTGAGAGCCCACTAGCCCATGTGGGAATTGAACCGGCAGCCTTTGGAGTTAGGAGCATGGAGCTCCAACCTCCTGAGCCACCGGGCCAGCCCCCCAATTAACTTTTTTTTTCCTTTTTCCTTCCTTCTTTCCTTCCTTCCTTCCTTCCTTCCTTCCTTCCTTCCTTCCTTCCTTCCTTCCTTCCTTCCTTCCTTCCTTCCTTCCTTCCTTCCTTCCTTCCTTCCTTCCTTCCTTCCTTCCTTCCTTCCTTCCTTCCTTCCTTCTTTCTTTTAAGAAGGGCACAGCTCATAGTGGCCCATGTGGGGATCGAACCGGCCACCTTGGTGTTATTAGCACCACGCTCTAACCAACTGAACTAACTGGCCACATCTTAACTTCTTAAATAAGGTCTTTTTTTGTCCTAGTTTTTGGTCGTATGTTTTTTCTTTTCTTCTAGTTATGTAGAAACATAGACATTATATCTTTATCAGCAATATAAATACATATATTATATGATGGCCAGCTGCTAAGAAAACAAAATCCTCTCCTTTTTCCAAATAGCTATATATATTTTTTTCTGATGTAGACTCCCAGGGCATTTTTTTTTTTTTAAAGTCCAAATGCCATATATCAGCATGCAATGAAATACACCTCTATCTTTTCTTATTTAAAAAGTACAAGCTTCTCAAAAGCAGAGCCTTAGCTTTTGTTCTAAACCACATTCCCATTTGAAGGGGCTCAAGAAATGTTTAGACAGTGATCCGAAGCCAAAGCTTGCACGAGGTCCTAATACTCTCTCTTTTTCTCTTTTTTCATTTCTTCATCTGATTTTTGTTTCATTTTTATTTTTCATCGGAGAAAGTATGACTATAAGTCTAGCACCTGTTTTTCACAGAGGAATGACTATGGGGAAACATCAAGATTTCAGTGAATCAGGAAGAGTACACGTTGATAAACGGACTTTGGGAGAGACCACTTAGTAATGCGTTCTGTGCTGTGACCACGTCCCTTTGTACATTGGGGCGCCTAGCTAAAATCCCTGATCGTCTGTTTAGTGAGATTTCTGTCTGCTTGCTCAGGCTTAGGGACCCTTTTACCTGGAACTCAGTTGGGGGAATCCAAATATCCCATTTTAAGTTCCCTAGATGTCAAATGGGTTTTTAATCTACACACTGTGGGGTTGTAGGAGACCATGGCTAAATTGAGAATTCTTCACCCCATCAGGCTGACAAAACATCCTACAAGCCAAGCTCAGAGAACTCAAATGAGAAAGTTATGCTATCCTGGAGAAATTATATAAAGTGAAGCGGGAAAGGAAGAGTTGTATGTAGCAATCAAATGTGCTATTTTCTCACAAACTTTTGTTCTACAGCTTACATGGACTGTGGTCAACAAATAAGAGCTATAAATACCTATCCACAGCTTTTTATGGCTATCCCAAAGCTAAGATATTCTCTCTCTCTCTCTCTCTCTCTCTCTCTCTCTCACACACACACACACACACACACACACACACACACACAGACATATCCACAGTTTGATTAAGTTCCTTATTTTTACAAAATTTCGTTCTGGTTCCCAAAGTCTAAGGCTTTAACTATTGACATAAAAGAAAAATTTTCACATTTTTAACTGTTTTAATTAGCTTCTAATCATTTCTCTTCATTTGGAAAGATCTGGTTAAATTTGACCTTGATCAAGAACTTTCAAATAATTATTAATGTTTCCCTTAAAAATATTAGGGGGGGAAATCGTTGTTTCAGCGAATATTTATCATAGATGCACTACACGCAAATAAGAAACACCTACCAGTGACAAAAGTTAATTAGGGAACAGGCACCAGTGTCAGGTCATAGCTGAGAAATGACTTGTTCAGTTGTAATATCAGTATCCTAACAACTTAGAATTTTAGTGAAACATTTAATATATATTTAAAAACCAACTTTAAAAAACATCTTGAGAAAAAAATGAGTAAATTTGTCTACATTAAAATGAAAAACTTCTTTCTGTTGACCAAACCAAAGATTCTGAACACATTTGACTGACTACCCTTCGAAACTCAGAAGTGGCTTAATATATGTCTAAGATTAAGGCAAGGAAATGGAGGGAAAAGCAAAACTAAAATTTTAAATCATGCTTTTTTTTTTTTTTTAAGAGACGGTTATTATTTTTGGTGTGGGTAAAATTTTTAAATTATAAAATAACTCCATCACTCTCTTTTTACTCTTATGTTAGATCCTCTTTCTCTAGTGCAATGTTTGGCACACATATGCCACAAAATAAATAAATGTGAGGGGACATAAAAAGGAAAAAAAGATGCTATTTCTCAATGCTGATTGTTTTGTTTTGTTTTTTAAAAGAAAAACATATAAAAATACACTATTAATATTTTTCCATGGAAGGGCGATGTGCTGGGATGAGTTCATCTTTTTCTTCCTGTGAGTCAGTCAAAATAATACTAGTTATTTAATGAACATGTATCCATGCTGCTCTATGAAGTAAAAATTCTCAGTGGCCTGTACTGACACATCTCATCCTAATCAAAGTGCTTTGTTCTCTTGCATATTTGGCTTCTCCCAAAAGCCGATTTTATTCTTGAATGTTTCTTAATTGGGATCCACCAGAGATTATCAGGCGTATATATTTCTGCTGAAGAAATTTCCACCGGAGATGGGTGCCCAACCCATTAAATGCCAAATGGTGTTTTTTAATCGACACACTTGTGACGACTACTGCATTCATGTACATATTTGTAGTGTCATGTGACTTTGCCGCCCTCCTGTGGTTGCTTCTTGGGGTGTCCAGATCTTGTTTATGCATCAGGGCTCTAGTGACCTTCTCACTAGGTCAGCCCCACACGCCTACTCACTGCTCTTGGCCTCATATGCACGAACTACCTCTCATTTCATACCAACCAATGGACTGAGTGAATCAGGGTCCCAGCAAGAAGTTCTGAGCATGTCTGCTCCTCTTTTCCCCCGAGCCCAGAAACAATGGGACAACAGCACACCAGCGTTCCAAATAAGTGATGCGTTTTTCCCTTCAATTTTCCTGTTTTCAACTCTCTCCAGGGTAAGAACTTTCTGATAGTCTATTTCAAGGCTTGGCAAACTCTTACTATAAAGGGCCAGATTTTGGCCCATACAGTCTCTGCCCCAACTACTCAGCTCTGTGTTTGCAGCACGAAAGCAGCCACAGATCACATGTGAACAAACTTAGCAGTGTTCCAATAAAACTTTATTTAATAAATCTTATTTACAAAAAGAGATAGGGAAGGGTGAGCGCTGGATATGCCCCAGAGGCTGTGGTTTACCAATTCCTAGTCTACCCTTATTTCCTATTATATCAATGCTGAATTAATTTCTTGGTAAAGGAAGCGATAAATACATTTGAATTAATTCATCAGTGGCTCTTTGAATTCAAATAGAGTATTTCTAAATATTCCATGCATAATTCAATTTATACAAATGTTGACACTGGCTAGCCCAAACTCTACACTCTATCGTTATATTTTTTTCAAATTGCTGTAAGACTTCTTCAGGTAACTTCTTCAAATAGAGAGCAAGCAATCCATTAGTGATCTGTATACATCAGTGTTTAGAAACATGGTCTCCACGGAGATGTGTGTCTGTACTCACACAGGAGTACAATGGAGATTATTTTTTCCCGAAACCTGGCTAATGCCCCGTATTCGATTAGCTGCTAGAGCATACTGATTTGTTTTCTAAATCTCTTTCCAGTCTGTCACAATCTTTAGTTCACACTTCGAAATAAAGTTTCATATTATTGAAAATATCTTTTTTTCTGTACTGCCTCTAGTCTTACATTTCTGCACCATCATGTAAATCGTTTCCCAAATGACCGTTCTATAATACACCTCTGACTTCAGCACTGCCCGGGCCCAGCAGTCTCGTAAGCCTTTCCTGAACAGTCTCCTTTTTCTCTTGCACGCCTCCTCTCTTTCCATGTTATACTGCTCTAACTACAGCAAGTTGCTCATGGTTTCCAATCACCAGTCCTTTCTATTAAGCCCTCACGCCACTTTTTCTGGACTACCTGCTCTTCTCCACCCTACTTTCCAATCATCTCATTTTTCTCCATTCATTCATTCATTCATTCATTCTTCCTTTTATCAATATTTTATGCAACACATATTTAGTGAGCATATTCCTGGTGCCATGGGCACAAAATCTCTCCTGACCCCCTTCCTTCCATCCTAGTCATTCTTAGTCTTCTCCCATGTCCCCAATGCACTCAGTACACACCTCCATTTATCACACACTATAGTAATTATTTCTTCTGCTTCCGTGTTTTATCCATTAGACTATACACTCCTGACGGGCGGAAGCAGTGCCTTAATAATCCTTATCTTCCTATCTCCTTGCATTTTCACATAGTAGGCAACCAATAAAGAATGAATGACTAAATGAGCAAATAAGAGAGTGAGTGAGCAAACTAAGGAACGTCTCCCATACTGACGGATGAACAGAACGCGTGATGCTACATGTAACGTTACCCAAATAACAAGTTATTTGGCTGGCAATAGCTGAACACCAGAAAAGTGCGAAAAATGTTGTTGTTCCTCAGACCCTCTTTCAGTAAACTGACTTGCACAGAGTTATATTCTCAGCTAGTGAAAATTCAAAAGAAAAAAAAGAGATATTCGACGCTTTAGACTTCAATTAAGTAACAGCTCCCCCTACCGATGGTGGGATAAGCAGGGACCTCAAAATCGACCATGATGCGGCATCTCTGAGAGCCAAGTTGGCAAGTGTACAAGGTGAGCCAAAGATCAGGCAGGCTCCTAGACTGAGCATACTGAAGAGAAGAGGTCAAGGGCAGTGGCTACACTAACAAACCAGCGCCATCCTCACCCAAGGACGAAGGCAGCTATAATTTTACAGCAGAAGAACATTTGCCATTACCCTTCCAACAAGTCTTTAAAAATGCTGATCTGGAAGACTGAAGCAACCCACTTGAGACTCATTTTCAGTATGGCAAAAGTTCTGAAACCCAGACTGCAAAATCTCAGGAAGCAGCTGGGTTCCTAATTAAAACAAATCGTTAATAGATTTAGCAGTCCAAATTTATGCTTTTCAATTAAAAAATGCTATTGCAGTTGGTGTATCTGCGTAAGAGTATATGTGTGTGAGTGTGTGTGTGAATGTGTGAGTGTGTGTGTGCGTGTAAAAACAAACACGCCTACATTCTGGGCTCGGGGTGTTCCAGAGTTTAAGAGGCAGTTATAAAGGCTGGGTCAAAACCAAAACACAAAGGTTAATTGCATCAATTCATAATTGTTTCGGTAACTTCCGTGAGTCTCTATACATGTTTCAGAAATAGTTGTGCAGGGGCGCAAAGGACTTTCCTATCCCAATTCTTTTAAGGAGACATTTTTTTAAAGCTCTCTTGTAAACGTTATCTGTCTGTTGAGACAATATTATGTTCCGAGTCACTGAGAAAGACATTTGGAGGTGGACAGTTTTTCCTGAAGTTCATCTAGCAAGTCGGTAGCAAGCACCCTAACGCCAGTGCCCAGTTCGATATGTGTATCTGCAGGATGGTCCTAATTCTGGGCAAACAAGTCAAATTTTGTCAATGAGATGACCATCCTTTTCTTGCCCATGGGTTACCACAGAACGTACCAAGCAATAACGTATGATGCCCACAAGCAGAGCAATTAACTCTGTCCTCACCTGGAGGATGAGTTAATTTGTCTTTATTTCACTCGGCAACTGATCTACTAATATTACCTGGATGCTCTCAGCCTCTCAGGGCATCAAGTGCTCAGGGAAGAAGACAAGTCCTGGAAACCAACTTAGGTGAAAACATGCTGTCCCGTCTGCCTAAGGAAAAATCACTTTGCCTTATTTACTGCACCAGAGGTGCTCCAAATTATATAATTTGCACCTTTATAGTCTATTTGTTTTGAACGAAAATAAGTGTTTTTAGGCAACAAGATGATAGAGGATGTACCAGACCATCTGGAGTATGGGAAAGACATATAGTTTGGTATCAGGAAGAGGGTAATAGGAATTTCAGATCTGAATACGTGCCTATAATGGGAGGCAGGTTAGATCAACTGTCTGGAAACCAGTTTGTTCAACTGTTAAGTTCCAAAAGTTGACATCTTAGAAGTTATAAAAGTTCATAAATTCAAAATCTCATGGGTTGTTAGGAGATTTCAAGATAACTTTATAACGGCTTTTTTGTGCAATTATAAGTATTTGGGGAAGGGGCACTGGAGAGAGACAAATATTCCAAAAGCATGATGTATTCTTCTCAATCTCAATAAGATGGAACGGAACGTGATCTAGTGGACCTGTGACCTGGAGCTAGAATTGGGTTCCAACTCCAGATTGATTATTTAAGAGCTGTGTGACCTCGGGCAATCCATGCAACCTCTTTGAATATCAATGTCTTCAGCAGTACAACAGAGATTTAAAAAGATATCCCTACCTTAGCCAGCATGTTCTGTGGATAATAAATGTGAATAAATGTAAAATGGCTGGTGCACCATGGTTTGTGTGCTTAACAAACAAATTTACTCAAATTCAGCATTATTCGCTGCTCTAATGATGGTGGAGCCATGGCTGACCCTTCCTGCAATGCCAGAGGCCAGGAGGTATCTTGAACTCTTTGCTCCCATGGAATGTTGGGATCATATGCTTGAAACAGACAAACTCAGTTATTCTGTAATGTCGTGGTCTGGAGAGATTCGCTCGCTTCCCGGGGCGTGTGATGAATACATCAGAACAGTTTACATATTTAGGGGTACTGCTGGGGTGACAGAGAGAAGAATGCACCACAAATTCCACAGGGTCTCCACCCATCAATTCTGGAACTCCTTTGGTCTGAGAACAAGCCACAAAACTGACCTGAAAGCCAGGTTGGGGGTGGGGGGAGAGAGAGAGAGAGAGAGAGCGCGTGAGCATTGCCATTCTACTGCTGACTTAGAGGTCACGTGGCCCTGACACATAACTTTTACCGACTTGACTATATCTCACTTCCTGTAAATGCCTGTCCCTCATGCTCGCTTTCAAGGACTTGGCCAATCTCCTTTTGTAAATAGAACAATGCTTTATATTCCTCTATTACTCTGGAGTGACTATATCAATAATGCAGGAAACGCATCTGTCCAGCACGATGAGATTATTTTTCTGATTTCGGGTGACAGTTATGGTAATAGTTTGGCCAACAATCTACTCCACCATCAATGACCGCAGATTACAGCTGTTTTTAAAAATCTCAGCCACTTCTGGAAACTTGGAAGATGGATTGCACACTGAGTGAGAGACGGAAAGACGTGCCATAGCTTTTGCAGCAGAAAAATTCTTAACTCTTTCTGCACATAAAAAGCTAAGGGAATATTAAGGAAATCACAGTGTGCTATCTATGGATGCAGTGTAATGAGAACAAGGGAGAAATGATAATACTAAGACAGCGTTAGGAGAGTGTAACATTGCCAGAGGGTCTACAAGGCAGGCGGGAGAGACTGAAATGGTTCAGAGACTGCTTTTTATATTGATAAATGTCCTGAGTCACCCAGGAGTTATTGCAAATATTTACAAGGAAGAAAATTGAGAAAGAATATTATCATCGCTTCCTTATTAGTCTTGAGAAACAGAACCACTGGCTAGTCAATAATGACCCAGGCCTTGGATTTTCATGTTTGTTTTTTTTGTGTGTTTTCTTTTCCAGAAAAATGGTTTAATTCTACTTTTGCAGAGGTGATGAATAGAACTTGATTTTTCTTTTTTAATTAGAACGTCTCAAGTCTTAACAAAACATGTGCTTTTCCTAAAAGTTCATAACAGCTCTGAAATAGGCCTTATTTTCGATATGAATTTTTCCCCCTTTGGTGTTTTTTTCCCCTTATTTCCGTTTCATAAGAAGCAGAATGCTGATCTTGCTAGTGGCCTGTGACCCTGGCATTGGGCCAGCCATTGTTACCCAGGGGCCAGGAGTCAGAATGCTGGGTGTGCAAATCTCCCAAGGTGCGAGATTTCTTCCCCTCAGAGTTCCAAGGGGAAGGCGTTCAGAAGAGTAGTTTTTCAGGGGAGGCCACTGGACTGTGTGCAGTCCTCATATCCAGGTGAGTTCATTTTTCTTGTGAACTTTTCACCTAGGCCCCAATTAGTATCCTATTAACCTCCTTAAATATGGAATTGCTAAGATCTTAGAATACTCCAAAATGGACTATTAGCCAGCCCATTTCCTGGCTCCGTCAGATGAAAATGCCAGCGTAGGTCATACAACAGAATTACCTTGATTAATTTCAGCTCTCTCCCATGGGGCAGGATGTCATGCAAGTTAAAGGGGATTCAAATGTGATGCATCATTTCAAAAAGTGACAGCTTAAACATGGGATTTTTTTTAAAAGAACATGTACAATTCCAGGTTGAAAAGGATCTTCCTTTTTAATGTAGCAAACATTCCAAACGCACTAAACTGATCAATTATACAAATGGTGACTTCCCTTGAATATAGTTTTTCATGTACCTGATCTCCAAGGTCTAAGATGGAAAAAGGTTTCTCTTCCCCAGTAACTACTATGTTAGATCAGAAGCTGTCAGCGTTATGCCCCATTCCCATCCATAGATGCAGGCTGGTTTTAAAACACACTATGAAGATGACATTTCCACTCCAGAGGCCGCTCAGAATGGCATTTGCAAATATAAATGGCTTTGCACAGGCTAAAAAAAGCAACAAACTTTACATCCTTTCTCATATATTCCTAAAGGCCTGCCTTAAGAAAGTACTTAAAGGGAAACATTGTGTGTTTTAATATCTCATATATTTGGTGTTATTTCTTTACAATAGGCAGGTTTAATTTGTTTTCGTGTATAAAGTAGCTTGAGAGACTTATTAGCAATTGCAAATATTGCAGCACAATATGTCAAACAAATGTAAATTTTGTCATCGATGTAGGCTGACTTAGATTATTTGGTTCTTAAAATATAGATGATAACTAGTTCTCTAAAAAGCTACTTGGTTTTTCTTCGTCTTTTCTTTTGTTGAATTATTTTACTTAGAAATAAGAACACCAGTGGATGCAGCATTTATGCTACAGTATCAGGGCTGTGTCTCTTTTTTTGTGTGTTTTTTTGTTTGTTTTTTTTGTTCGTTTCTTAATTAAAGTTTATTGGGGTGACAATTGTTAGTAAAATTACATAGATTTCAGGTGTACAATTCTGTGATACATCATCTATAAATCCCATTGTGTGTTCACCACCCAGAGTCAGTTCTCTTTCCGTCACCATATATTTGATCTTTCGTGTTTATAAGTAAGAGGGGCATATCTTGCTTCTGCAAACACTGGACCTGGCTGGACACTTTCCAGCCCTTTCTAGACAAAAATGAAACTTGGTTTTCTTATTGCAACTATTAAACTTTCCAATCATGTTTCCATGTTCAGGCATTCCTTCCTATAATAACCTGTGGTGTGTATTCTTTTTCCTTTTTTTTTTTTTTTTTTTTTTTTTTTTTGGCAATTTCTCTAGCATGGTGGAACATCGAATGGCTCTATGAAGCATCTCTAAACTTCAAAAACTCCACTTTTCTAAGTCAGAGCTTCACGGACACCTGCTTAGCACAGGCTGGGCTGCGACACTGCCAGTACCTTGTGGAGGCTCCGTGTTCCTCTCCTTTCTCATCAGCCCACAGATCACTTAGACAGCCGGGGTGACTGCTACCTTGTAGACGCTACGGCAGTAAGTAGATAGCTTGCCACCATCAAAGCGATTGAAAGGTGCAGGGGAACATTTATGTCATTGAGCCACATGGAAGGTTGGTAAGGATGATGGAGCTTCGGAGCTCGACTTCTCTACTCTCTGAGATGCAACGTCTCTCGGAGATTTGCAGCTGAGAGATTCAGATCTCTAAGAGACAGGTGTCTAGGTGGCCCAACCTGGCACCAGAGAAATTCCACCCTCATATTCTAACAGCAGATCCCTCCACATCCCGGCTCCATCCATCAGTTTGCCTCATTAGCCACTTAGGTAGAAATTCAGGACAGGATGCAGTGGCATCAAAAAACAACATGGCTCCATGATAGCAGCTAGGAGAATATCATACCCCAAGACTTTTGTGTTTGTTTTTTCTTTCCTATCTCCATAGGGATACTTCTGTAAGTATCCCTCTCACGCATTTATTTGTATTCTCAACGCCTTAATCTATTCACGTAGTGCCCAAGCAAGGTGACCCATATGTTATCTGAGTAAAAAGAAAGGAATTTGAACTCAGAGAGTTAAAAATCACATTGGGCCTCTCTGTCCTACCCCCTTACTTTTTATGGCGGCGATGGTTGGCAATTTCAAAAGAAACACACCTTAGCCTTTCAGTTAGTTAAAACTGAATACAATTCAAAGTTCAGCTCTTCGGCTGCACCTTCCCCATTTCGAACTCTCATCATTGTGGACGGTTCCATGGATGACGCTGGATTATAGTGAAAAGGCCCTTTTACCCACAGTCCACAAGTCCCTGTCCCTTTCCCAGTTGAAAGCACAGATTAAGGTTTAGTATAGATCCTTCACATTTCCCTAGGCATTTCCCCAAATACCCTGTTTTCTACACTCTGAGCAGGAGCTTGCCCTTTTCTCTGGAAAATACGTCTCACCCATCTCTCCACTTTGGTCCTGTAGAGTAATGACATTCTTTCAACATCTGCACAATGTTCCACAGTCCAGGTACATGACTCCTTTCGTGCCGAATACTTAGCCTTGCTTTCCATTTTCACTCTTTCATCAACGATGAAATGGACATCCATATTCAGGTAGTGATGAATATATGCGGGTGTTTCTGCACATAAGGTTCCTACAAGCCGGGCACCTTTTAAGGCCCAAACTGGCCCCCTCTTTTCTGCCTCATGCACTATGCCTGGGGGTTACTGATGAGAGAAAAAGGACCTTCCAACATTTTCCATCCTTTCTTGCATAAGCGCCCTCTGCACACCTCTTAACTTGCGGTGGAAACTGAAACTGTCCCCATGCCATAGAGCCACGACGTGTACTAGGTGGGTGCAAAACTAAATGCGGTTTAAAGGGTGAAAAACAATTGCAAAAAACGCAATTACTTATGCACCCACCTAATATTTGCAATTGTCCGGTAGGACGAAGCTGTGCTTGTGAGTTGGGCATTAGCTGTGGTTGCCAAATACCAGCACAGCCCTAGTCCCTCCATCTGCATCCTGACCGCGACGAAAGACTCTGGGGTGTGCAGTTTAACTTTGTGTGTTTCTGTTTGTACTCATTTCTCCATGCCTTTGGTACAACCCCAGCTTTTAGGTCCATCCTGCATGAGGTCTCTCCTGGATTATCGTTACCAGCCAACTCATTACTGTCCTCACCCTCCAGCTCCCATTGGCCACCACACAGCAGCCCAGGGATGTGCCAAATGCCATCTGCCCATTTCAGCAGGGCCCGAACGCCTGAGTGTAGCTCACAACTTTCTTCGTGACCCTGCACAACACCGCCTTACCCCATGCTAGCCCAAATCCCTGACTGTTTTCAGACGGCACCCCAGCGGCTCAGCCTGTTCCCTCTGCCTGGATACTGACCCTTCAAAACCTCACAGAAGCAAGCATTTCATCCTTACAGAAGACTTGACCTGATTCCTCTCCCTGCCCTGGGAGGTTATATGTCTCTTTCCCTTTTTACCCCCTCGACCCCTTACTCTGTACAAGTTCTGACACGACACCACACTCAGATACAGTCGAGGACATTTGTTTGAGTTTCCTTTCCTACTGGTCTGTGGACCCAAACATAGAGTCTACAAGGCACTCCTCGATTCAGTGCTATGATTGTGACCTCGTAGATGGGAAATGAATGGTTGCTGAATCAAACAGTGCTGAGCAAAGGATATCCCATACACATATTCCCTGTTGGCCAGATCCAGAGGTGGGCAGCTGTGAATATCTCCAACCCCATGCTATACACTGTGAACTAACTCTCTCCCTCTCTCTCTCTCTCTCTCTCTCCCCCCCCCCCCCCGTGTCTCTCTCTCTCACCATCACAGTTTCTTCCTTGTTTTCAGTGAATATGACACATCAATGAAAAAATCTGACTCTCCTGGGCCTAGTGGGAAATCTTAGATCGTTTTACTCAGCTGCTTCTCCAAGCTTGTGCATACATATTTTGCTGGGCTACTCTACGCCCCTCCCTTGCAGACAGAGTATCAGAAGTAACTTCTCCCAGGTTAGGGCTGCCTCACCCTACTGTAACAACATTAAGAGAGATGAATTTTCCAAAATGAGGCTAGCCAGTGAACTGTGGTGCCAGAGTAATCCCATTACTTTCAGAGGTGTCAAGTCTGTTATACTCACTCAAGTGTAGCAATGCTGTATTTTAAAAGGGAAAGGATATGGGAGTAGCTAGTGAGAGGTGTTTTTTTGTTTTGTTTTGTTTTTTCTTTCAAGACAGAACTCCCGATCTTGAAAACCTTGTGTATCAATAGGCAATGCCTTAGGGAGCTCATTAAAATCATTAAAACACTCCCAAAGTATGTATGAAAATAGGTCCAGAAAGTCGAAACCAGTTACATTCAGGTACCTCCTGCCTGCGATGAAGTTAAAATAAGCACGGGCCTCTGTTTCAAGGCAAAAGAATCCCCAATTTTGATCTTTTCTATGTTAGCTCTGATCTGATGACGTTCTTTCTTTTTAGACTCAGGATTCATGAGAAAGTATAAAAGAGAAAATTAGCAAAAGTGAGGAAGAATAATCCACTGGAAGAACTTTTCCTAAAAAGAGGAGTGAGGACCCTTATATGGCATAGAAGCATCACTCAAATCCATGTAACTCTACATTTTGCTATTTAAAAAGTTGACGTTAGGTATGGGTTAAATAGATGTACCGAGTGACACCTGTTCTGCTGCAATGTTTGGTGGGCACTTAAGACGTATTTCTCAAGGTGAAAGCGTTGGTCCCATTGTGGACTATGAAGTTTTTCTGGAGGGTCCCAGAACTGACCCCGAAATTTTAAATTCATTGTGCACTGGTTATATGCAAATGACATCAAATTCCACTGCTAGCTATTAAATGAGTTATGAAAAAGTCCTAACGTAGGATATTGATAAACTAAAATTAGCATGCTAAGAGAGTTTACTCTGGACTTGAAGCCAGCATGGTGCCAGGAAGTCTGGCTGCTCCAGAAAGCTTAGCAGTGCTGCGAAGCTCCTCTGGTTTAGGTACATAAGCAGATGGTGGGAATTCCCACCGTTTCCAGGAAGTAAGCTTTGTTATCAGGGCATCATTAGGGTCTCAGTGAGTTGTCCTTGGTTTTTAATTGCTACTGAGTTCGTATTAATATTTTACTTGTGTTGATTGCTAGGTTGTTGCATTTGATCTTTTTCTCTTTACTCTCTTTTCAACCAGAAGAATTCTATCCTACCTTTTTGTATTTTTAAGGACGTTGACTTTTTAAAGCCTGTAGGCCAGTTGGTCGTAGATTATGCTTCATTGTAGATGTATCTTATTGCTTTCTCAAGATGTTATTTATCTTTTCTTCATATCCCCTGTATTTCTTTTAATTAGGAAATAGATAGAGAGGATGAACTAGATTTATGTTAAACTTTTTTGGCAAGATGATTCCATAGGTGATGTGTATTTCATTAGGCATCATGTCAAGTGGTCCTTTGATTGGTGACGCTGTTTGATTTGTGAATTTTGTCAGTGTGATAACTACTGGATACTTCCACTATAAAAGTGCATGTTTCCTTTTATAATTAACAAGTAGTCTCTAGGGTTATGGTATTTGTTTTCAATTGTGGTGTGTAACAAATTATCACAAACATTGTATCATAAATCAACACAAATCACTGTCTAAAGTTCTTTTAGGTTAGAAGTCCAATCTGAGTGGATTTATCCCAACACTTCCATTTTACAGGCTAAGACTGGTGAACACCCAGGTGAAAAAGACTGATCCAATCAGAGTGCCACGTGGAGTTTTTGGTCTCTTAAGTACTCTTCTAAGGCTATTTTTCACTGCAGTACAACTTCTGATGGGGCAAGCACAGATCGCTGAAGTCTACGATAATACAGAGCCCAAGAAAAATGGGCACCATCACTTTTCATTTAAAGTCTTGAGCAATGAATCCAATAATCCAAAATGCTGTCACCATCTTCCTCCCATTCTCCATTCAGCAGTCAGCATTGACAGCTTTCTGCTGCGTGCAGTGAAGCCTCCTGACAGAATACCTACTCATCACACGTGAAGAACTTAAGTACATTGAGCCGTTAGAAAGCACAGCACCAACCCAAAAATAGAGTCAAGCCAGGGAAATGTTCCCAAGAGCGTGCCTCAGAAGTGCTATCCTGTGATGATTTGGAAAGAAACACATTTGTGCACTCCCGTGGAATGTGTACATAACGTTATCTGCAGGTGCTTTGGTAGGTCTCCATCCTAAGTACCTAAGGGGAAGTTTCCAACCACTCAGCCTCACTCACCAGTGTCCGAAGAGCAAGTATTAGCAGGGCAGTGACAGCGTGTGGCTCGCTGAGAGGGTGTCTTATATCCCCAGTACCAAAGTAGTTAGTGGGGAGTAGAATCAAGATTTTGACATCTGTTGTGATACTGCGCTTTACTCTTACCACTATGAGTTAACAATGAATATCGGGGCAAGCTTTACTGTGAGATGAAAACCCATGGAATTAGTTCGGGATTATTCTGCCCAGGATATGATTCCCCTTTGGAAGGCTTTCCCACCATGGTGAAAAGTCTGGGTTCCAACAGGGCTTGCTCTGCTAGTGTTTTTCCTGTAACCAATTATCTCCTTTTCCCCTGCATTTTTCATCTTAAAAAAGAAAAAATGAGGAATAAGGTGGACAGGGTCACCATGGTTGCTATCTAAATGTGCTGTTGGTTGTTGTTTTTTTGTTTTGTTTTTTGTGTTTTTTTTTTAATTTTTTAATTAAATTTATTGGGGGTGACATTGGTTTCTAAAATTATATTGGTTTCAAGTGTACAAGTCAGTAATACATCATCTATATACTGCCTTGGGTGCTTACCACCTAAAGTCAAATCTCCTTCCATCACCATATATTTGACCCCCTTTACCCTCTTCTACCTCCCTGCCTCCCCTTTACTCTCTGATAAGCACTAAACTGTTGTCTGGGTCTATGAGTTTATAGTTGATTTGTTGTTTTGTGGATGGATCTTGAGGTTATCACGCTAAGCGAAATAAGTCAGACCCATCAGTCGAGAACCATATGATTTAACTCACATACGGGATATAAAACTGAAAGCAACAAACAAGACAAACAAACAACCAAAACCCCATAGACACTGTCTTTTTTATGGTAGTATCCGCTGATGCACTTTTTATATGTTTAAAAGAGCATGACAGGGTCCTGGGCGTAGGCTGAAATGATAAAAAGGTCTTAGACTGAGAAGATATTCTGAGGGGTCACTGAACAATCTCCACGGTTGTAATACTGAGTGCACTCTCTGCCCCTGCCCCTACCTTCCCTCATTCTGGGCCCTTCCCCTGAGTTTTAACAACCGAGGTGGGTCCCTGGTGGTTGGTGGTTCAAATCAGAGGCCTTTGAGGTTTTAGTTGGCTCTTTCCTGCTATCCGTGCAGATATGAGTCTTAGGTACTGTTATCAGAATATGACCATAGTAAGCAAGCCTGAGTAGCAGCTCATTTGGGCCATGGTAACATTTTCCAAGAAAAAGGAGACAAGCAAAGATGAAACTAGCTTTGATTCCTTGATTGACTGTTTTTTTTTGTTAGTTTGTTTTGTTTTGGTTTTTATGTTTGTTTGTGTGGTTTTTTTTGTTTTGTTTTTGTTTTTGTTTTTCTGATTAGTTTCTTCATAAGGAATAAACCAAACAATTTCCATGAAATTTTGGGCTTGGGAAGCTCCACTAGCCCAAGTTCTCAAGAAGCCAAGTGTCATTCTCACTAATTGAACAGGAGTCAGGAGCAATCACTTCATAGAACATAATAATATGAATAAATAAAGCAGGAGTGCTTTTGTACGATAGAGGAGGTGATTACCATCAGAGACCCCAACGAACAGGACTCATAACCAATCACTTTGTAGAATAGAATGCCAGCACGCAACTCAAGGGTTGCCTCCTGTATAATTAGCAAAGGTTGTTACCATCACACACCCTTAGAATTCTAAGGGGCCTAGAGAGCTTCAAAGATGAATACTCGGAGTTCAGAGAAGTGATAGAACATTCCTGGGCTCCAAAGAGAATTCTGGAAATGTCTACCAAATTTAGAACATTGAAACATTTAGATCTGGATAACAAAAACAAACTGAGTTAAATTTCGGTTTAGATTTCTGACTCAAAATTAATGCACGTCTTCCTTATTGCATATTTCCTGGGTATCTTCTAATATATATAAATATCTATATATAATATATGCATTATTATAAGAAGAAAATCAATAATACCAATAATAATTGTATTATCCTACTTGATTCATTAATATATTTGTTTAACAAATATTCATATCGCTTTTACCTTGTACCAGGCACTGTCCTACATGTTTTACAAAAATGGACTCATAGAATCCTCACAACAACTTGATGCGTTAGATACTTATTATTATCCCTGTTTTAGACGTGAGGAAGGCTGAGTTAGGGAGAGGTTATATAACCTGCCCAAGTTCCAAGAGCTTATAATTGTTTTCCTTTTTTTTTTCCAAACGAGTTTTGTCAAAATTTGATACAGAGAAAAATTCCTCGATTCCTTCTCTTCACCTAATCCTATCTATCAACATAAGTTCTCCTGCCAGCTGCCTCCCTCCAGGGCGGGGGGAGAAGGTAGCACTGCCTGTCAGGCTATCTTCATCCTGTTGGATGGATAGTTTCCAAATGCTTACGGTGAATGTGTCGCCTTGATGCCTCATTATAAAAATCCTCATGCGTTTTTCAGGTTTTCCAAGAAACAAACGAGATAAGAGACTCATAGTTGCAGAATAGCTGAAAAAAACAAACAAACTTGGTGTGGCAAGGAGAGCAAAGTAAAACGGAGGAGTTAATTATCTCAGAGAGTGCAAGTTCAAGGAATGGCTCATTCCCCTCTCTTTCTGTCTCATAAGTTTTATGGAGTTCCTGGGCGCAAAAACCCACGGGCTTTTTATTCTGGAGGCCTCAACGCTCTATCGTCAAGATAAGCAAACCATGGAGAGTGTAAAACTCTGGTCTCAGATTGGACACACACACATTCACACGCCCACACACCTTTAAACGTAGCATTTAGTCAATTTGGTTATTTCTATGCAAAAACAAAACTCTGGGCCACTCAGTATGGAAGAGCTATTGAAAAACCAGAATTTATCTCCATAATAATAATAATGATCAGAATGGCAATGAAATTGCCGATTTATCGACTGCTGACTGTGTTCCAAACACTGTGCTTTGCAGTTACAGAGATCACTTCATGTAATCACTACCGTAATTGTATACCAAATATACAGATTGCTTAACTAATGAGGAAATCAAAGCTCAAAGAGTGAAAAGAACTCTCGTCAGGGACACGACTAATAAGCTGTGTTCAGTTCTCTTGGTCACTAGGCTTCCATTGCTCCCAAGGCCTTCAGACATTAGTTAAGTTTGATAAGGTGTGAACCTCAGAGGGCGTATAAATGCGTGTTATCTGAGGACTTCACTTTAAGAATCGCTGGGTCGTCATTTCTTCATACGCCACTGGATATTCCCTGATTCTTACCTTCATCTTTAAAAATGATCACGCACCAGAATCTACAAATCTACAGAGGAAAGAAACCACATTCTCGTGCTCTCCCAGGGTCTGCCTGATGCATTGTGTGTGTTCAGCTCATTCTAGTCACGGGGCAGATTTTGAAGGCGGCAGTAAAAACCAGTTGAATGTTGAGTTGGGAAAAGAATGTAAAATCGTTTCTCTCTGAAATATTTTGTGCTTCACACCCTGGCTTGCCTAAGTCATTAGTTGTTATAAACTGTAGGACGATGAAAAAAAAAAAAAAAAAGGATGCGATGATTATAAAATAACTATTCCCCTGGTGATTAGAGATACTTGGCGATCTGTTGCTCCTTCTGCTCCCCCAGGGGGACGATTGTATGTCTCTGATGGTGTTGGAAACATACTGAGACAACTCACACAGCCCTTTCCAAACTGGAACTGCTCAGAGAGGAGGTTTTCTACGTGGCTTTCTAGCTAATCACCCTGGCATCTGCCTTCGAGCATGGCACCCAGCACTTTGGTTGGAATAGGTGAGGAAATGTGTGAAAATACACCAGCTCACTCAGACACAGACAGGTCTGCAATGCACAGACCACAGAAGTCCCAGTGGAGCTCTTAGGGCGATCAAAACGTGTCCTTTATTTTGTATTTCACTGGGAGCTGATTTCAAGAGGCAACAGGAAAACAACACAGAGTGGTATCCAGTATATTTGGCAGGGTTTATTGCCAATTGAAACTAATGAAATGTTTTGATATCCTGTTGTTCACACCAACACCAGCATCAATGACATTTACTAAGCACGAACCTTACCTGGCACTCGGTTGGTGTTACCATGTACAGAAGAACCCTGGTGAGTTATGTTTTTAGGCTGAACCATGTTTCCCCCCTACCTAAATCACTAAGAATATCCTGTCTCCAGAGCCACAGCTCTTAATAAAGCTAAGCGTAAGCCATCATCCCCTCCCAGGAGAGCTTAAGCAGAAATGTGTGGGGACTTCTAGAGGGATGGGGCTGAAACGAACAGATCTGGACTGTGATCATTCTCTCTGGCTCAGACTTTGGAAAGATGCCACCTTCCTACTTACTACTGACAAAAGCACGGTGCTTTCATCGGGACCCACACCCTGTCACTGATGTTTATAATCCACAAAGAGGGACAGGATGTCAGTACCTTCCCCCAATACAACTTTCAAATAAAGGTGGCTTTCACTTGGAACCAAACCCTAAGACTATCCAGAACTACTCAGGGCCATTGCTAATTTTTCCTATTTTTCATCTGGAGAGCTTGGCAGGTCTCTGACATTACGGCAAACGTCTTCCTACTAGGACACTGCCAACGTCAGCTTTAATTCCATCAGTAAACAACTTTGACTGTGTTGGGAAAATTCCATTAATCATTCATGTTCTGGGAAGAATGATCCACAAAGGAGCTGTCAGCATCAGGCAGCAACTTTCCATTTGTTTGGTAATTAAGAACTCCAGGCCATGTAATGGTGCCGGGATGCAAACTCGGTGCCTGGTTGGAGCCACCAGAATAAGCGGAAAATAATTCACTTGTACTTAAACCCCTCGCGTCTGATGAGCTGACGGATCTTTCCCACTCCTGTTAGGTGAAAAGCAGGCATATTGCTTCTGGATGAAATGACGCTCTCTGAAAAAGCCTGTCTTTTTTCAAGAAGAGAACGACTCTTCAGGACACATTTTAAAACCGGTTTCTGTTCTCTGTGTTCATTATACAAATACATAAACGCACGTTTTCCCTAAATCAAACTTTTACGTCACCCCAATACAGTGAATTGCCCTTTGATTTAAAATCTGAAGGAGGTTTTATTTTCATCTGCAGGAATCCTAGCATTTAGCAGAATAGAAACCCAGAAAACGTTCGCATTAGAATCTTCCATGCAACAGGTTTTTGGTTTTCTTTTCGCCCTCTTTTAAATCTGAGTTGTGCATTACTACATCTCTTTTGAAGTACCAGGGGCCATGTGATATTTAAAATTTATGAGGACTGCAGCCAGGGCATTAGGAGAGATTGTGAAACTGATCCGCTGGTAGACCAGGTTCCTAATGGGTCCCTAATGCTGTTTTACGTCACCAGAAAAGTGCAATCACAATGTCACACTTAGGAATCCAGATGGCATTCAAATGGCCCAGGCATCTTGTCATCATTTGCAACTCTCCTCTTTCTTCTTCCTATCATCAAAATGTCTATTTTAAATGTCTAACTGATGGGAGAGTCCAGCCAGGTGTAACTCTCAAACTGATGGCAATAAAAAAAGAGACATTCTCACTGACCCTTTCTACGCTCTTCTCTGTGGGTGATTTGGTCTTTGAATGGGGTACTCTTAACCTACTCCCACTGAGAAAAAAGTGCCACAGCAGAATCTCAGGACTTCTTTTACAAATTTGTTTCAACTTGAAGCTCCTATATATTTGGATTTTAAGTGGGGCCTCTGGCCTCTCTTTAAGGAAAGTATTTTCATCGGTAGGTGAAGATGAAATATAAACTCGAATTGATGCCTGAAGTGGGCACTGCTTTAAAAACTGTACAAGTATAAGGAAATTATAGTTCCTTAATATTTCTTTCTTTCTTATAGTTATGAAGTCACCTGCCTTGCTTTTAATATTCTTTCTCAGATAAGATACTTCTTCCCAATGTTTTGCTAATTTTATGAGCCTTGACAATAAGAAAACATCCTGAAAGAGTCATTAGAAATAACTATTTTTTTTCCTCAGTGGTCTCTTCTCCAGTTAAAAAGCTCTGTTACATGTGATATTAATCAATTATGTCTAAAACAAATTTAATACAAAACATAACAGAAGGAGATAATATTGCCCTATGCTCTCATCTCCCTTTCCACACAAAAGGTATTTATATGAATGTTTGCTATTCCATTATACAGTTGAAATATTTTAAAGCATTTTTCTGTTTTCTTAAACACACAGGCTGCCTTGACTATGTATGTTTAAATTTCCATTTTGCCTTTAGAGACCCCAAAAAAAGGTCACCCAAATAACAAATTGTCGCATTTATGTGTCTCCAGTATCACATTTGTGATTTCTTTTTAGAATGAAATAAAGCAGTTGCGTGATATTTTAGCTGCAGGGGAAATTTTCACATGATTAACTCACACAAATTGATGATTTGTGCCTGTACATTTTGGGAGCTGTATGAGATGGTTAGAAATAGTAATGTTATTAAGTGAAAACATTGTGACTCAATTTTTCCCCTGCCTTTCTACAGAGAGAAGGTTGGGGGCTGCAGGAGAACAAGAAATGGATGAACGTGACAAGACGCCATCACCACCCGTCCTTGTGGCTCCTGCATGGCCACACACAGAAAGCTTTGCTTTGCATTCCACTTCAGCTTCCTGGACCCTGGCCACCAAAGTGTCAGACTCTCACCTCTCAATCTCAGATCGTGACTTCCTATCTTTTCAGGTCTTTCTCAGTCCATATGTCACACTCTACTTTCTTCTCAACGTCACCACGACTTTTAGTGCCCGATTCCTTCACTACTTCTATCAGAACATTTCTGGCATCTCTTCTCTCTGGGCTCGACCTTGAACCCTATGGATAATTTCTTTGAAATGATCCCTCATTGAACCAGCGTCATGAACTGCCTCACACCCTCCACCTTATGCATCAACTGGGGCGGGGACCAGTACAGTCACACAGGGACACACGATCAGAAAGCAGCCCCCAACTTGAGGCTGATTTTTCTCCAGTCGCCATCTTGAAATTACTAATAATTTTTACCTTTGCATTAGTGTTTTATAGATAAAACCTGATGGGACAGTGAAGTATGTGTCAGGGGGCTGGAGCCTCTGCTCCTGGACCCACCTGCTCCCACCCCCTCACCTTCCAGGGACAAGCTCCTACCTGCCTGTTCTCACTCACTGCCCAACAACCACTGTGGCCCTCCACCCCTGGTGGGTCCTGGATCGGGGATGGGCACATGCTCCCTGTACCCTGAGTATGGGTGGGGCTCTGGGGGCCTGGGAGGATACCCACAGGTATCCTGGACCCAGAGGGAGCACCACAACCTCAAACAACCAATAAAAAAATACGGTAACAGGTCAATAGCGAGACCATGGAAGAAAAGGCTTATTTCCTGCTTTTCTAACGAGGGGTTCCCTATTTTCATTTTGCCCCAGGTTCCTGCAAATGAGGTAGCCAGCCCTGGCCTCAGCTTTCCAGCAGAAGGCGTGCGTTTGGTTGAATCACGTCATCTTCATCCTGAGCCTCCCTGGCTGCTGCTGTTTGCAGGAAACGGATCGCACACTGCAGTCTCCAACTTCAGCAACGTTTGTTAGCTCTTTCACGTTGCCCTGACTGAGTAGTTTTAAAATGATGACACCCTCTTCAAGAGCCCAATCCATCACCAATGGCTCCTTTCTCAGCCCCACATCCTAATTCATGAAGAATGCTGAGGCCATGAAGAGCGAGTGATTGCAATTACCTGACATTCCCCAAGGTGTAGTCATTTCTATACCCATTTTTTTCTGCTTCCCTTTTCTCTAAACATTGCCAGCAGCCCCCATTGACCTAGACATGGATTCCTCTAGGTTCTCCCCTCCCTCTCCTCTCCTTCCGTGTCTGTATTTCTGCACCACCCATTCCCTCACCAACCACTACGGTCCCAGTTCTCAGGCAGAGCTCGCCCCTGAGTTCTCCTAGTACAACAAGGGGTCACCTTTCAATTTTTATCTTTCCTGTACTATTTCTCTTAAGCACTGTGATCGTCATTGGCTGACTTGTGTCCACCTCAAAAATAAGTTAACGTTCTCACCCCAGAACCTGGGAATGGAGCCTTACTTTGAAATAGGGTCTTTGCAGATGTCATCAAGTCAAGATGAGGTCATAATGGGTTAGGATGGGCCCTGATCTAATGACTACTGTCCTTATCAGACGAGCAAACTATGGACACAGACACATGAGGAGAAGACCATATGAAGACAGAGGCAGAGAACAGACAGATGCATCTACAAGCCAAGGATTATAGGCGACCACCGGAAGCTAAGAAGAGGCACGGAAAGATTCTTCCTCTAAAACCTTCAGAGAGAGAACGGCCACGCCTTCACCTTGATTTCAGACTTCCAGCCTCCAGAACTCTCACAGAATGTTGTTTTAAGTCCCCCAGTTTGTGGTACTTTGCCACAGCGGCCGTAGGAAACTAATATAATTTCTCACACCTTACCATTTTTGACCTCTTTGGCTTCTGGGTTACTCTTCATTCCCTCTGTGCTTCTCTGATCATTTTTCTTAAGCCCCTCTTCTTGCCCCATTGAAGCAATGCTTCCCTAGGGTTCTTGATTAGGTGTTCTCTCTCTCTCTCTCTCTCTCTCTCTCCCTCCAGGAAGAGGTGACCTGTTGCCCTGCTTCCAACATGCCCTGCTTCCTCGCCTGCCCTCCCCACCCCACCCCAATCTCTTCTCTCTCCATTCTCTTCTGAGTTCATCTATGCCCATCTCAACCTTTTGTGCCCACCTTAGTCTTGCGTGTCTCCCAAGACTCAGGTGGCCTCCTATTAGCCAAGGTTTCTCATATCCTCACAGTCCTCTGAACGTCATGACGTCCTGAGCAGAGAGCTCCCAGCGTTACCATTTTAAAACGGCCCCTGATCTATTCATGCACGTCTCTCTCTTAACTCTAAGAGGGTGTGGGAGGCAGACTTTTAAGATGCCCACCAAGCTTCCTGGCCCATCGTGTACACCCCTTGCGTGACTGCCTCCCCTTCAGGGTGGGTGCAACGCAGCGAGGATCCCCCAGTCCTGGGTGAGGAGGGGGAGACCCTGAGCGGAGGGCCCAGCTGATCCGCACCTGAACTGACGACCTACAGGGCTGTGAGATAATAAGTCTGTGCTGTTTGAGCTCCTACCTTTGTGGTGATTTATTACCCAGCAACGGAAAACTAACACACAGGAGAAGGTCTTCCTGTTAGGAACTCAGCTTCTTTTGTGTTTTTGTTGTTTTCCTTTTTGTACCCTACTTTTCTTCACAATTCACAACACCTAATAAGTGTTCAGTGCTTATTTGTTTGTCTGTTTTTGGACTCATTAACATATTCAAGGAAAGCACTACTGATTTCACATTTTTAAATGCCATTCTAAATACCAGGTTGATGATTATTATATTCTTTTTTAAAACTTTACCGCAAGAGGCCAAAGGGAGGTATTCTCCTCTTCCTGTCCCATCACACTTCACTCTCTAAACCCACCCCTGCACATGGATAAGGTTTCTTTTCCACATTCCCTACACCTTTTAGGATGAAGCTTATGCCCTCTTATCAGAAAAACTGATTGTAGCTTCCAGAAGCTAACATCTCAGGAAATTGTTATTCATAAAGTGCTTTGAAATCTTCAGCACAACAGGATACGAAGAGTAAAGTGTCTGCCGATGTACACATATTGAAAACATATGGCTACGACATAAACGTACATATCTCAGACCCACAAATAATGCACAAGGCAGCATTTAATTTCCTGGTGGAAAGGCTTTCCATTATTTTCTTTCTCAAACTCCCAGTTCCGTCAAAGTAAAGAATAAACACAATTTTCTTAGACAAGCGAAATAACGAGAGCCAAAGCCATTATTCTAGACCATTTAGAGTCCCAGTGTAGATAAATGTATAAACTTATAGGACCTTTGGAATAATGGTTGACAGTGGTTAACAATTGATGTTTCTGACTGTTAGAAAAGTACTCAGTATAATAAAAGACTGAGCTGATGGCAGACTTTAACAGTAAATCTGGTCCCCTCAAAAAATTTTTTAAGATTTTTTTTTAAATTTTAGTAAAATACACATAACAAAATTTCCATTTTAACCAGTTTTAAGTCTATAGTTCAATAGCGTCAAATGTGTCAATCTCCAGAACATTTTTAACCTGCAAAACTGAAACTCTATAACCGCTAATAACTCCCCATTCCACCCTCCCTCCAGCCCCTGGCAACCACCACTCTGTTTTCTACTCCTGTGAATGTGACTATATTCTAGGTGCCTCATATAAGCAGAATCCTACAGTATAATGTCCTAAATTTCATCTCTGTTGTAGCATGTGTCAGCAAATGTTTGGTAGCATCTGTCAGATAATTCTGGATATTTAGATCTAAAATGTGCCTCAAATTATGAAAATATTTCTCACTGAAAGTTCCTCTTTTCACACTATCAGACGCCATGTCTAATCTCTCCTGACATTCAAAGCTGGAACAGTAAGGGCTGCATTAGATTCTTAATCCTCTCTCAGTTTTACTCAGCTCTGAAAAATATTTCTTCACCTGTGGTGCCAAATTTGAAAATCATTTCTTTCAATATCTCTGATAACATGTCTTCAGTTATTTTTTTTTTTCCCTCAGAAGTGAAAAATGTTAGCTGCCCTTAAGAAATTCTAATATTTCATTTCTATTTTTAAAATGAAAAATTATGCTATGAGTACCATACAATTAGATTCAGCCTATTCCAAATAATGAATAACTAAGATGTGTCACTTAGACGTGTCACTTATAATCATTCAAGTGTGTGTGTGTGTTTTTTTCTGGCTCGATCAGTGCAATAAAAAAAGCATTTTTTACGTAATTCCTCAATTAAGAAAAGCAAGTCAAAATTTTTAATTTGCACAGGTAGAGTATTTGTTTCCTTTGGAAAATGAGACCTTATTGAAAATGTCTTCCTTCAGGATACAGAATAGGCCTTCAGTAGCCTCTCTATTGTCATAGTAACAATTTTCTGGAGCACCTCTAACACCGAGTCCAGACTGGGGTAAGATTGGGGTACAACTGTTGTTGGTCAACTGTTTCCTATTGTTCTCGTACAACAGACATTATTCTCACATCAAGGACCCTTATCGGCTGCCACTTAGAGGGTGACCTGTTGTCCTGCTTCCAACATGACTTACCTAATCTTATTTCACTTTGTACAAAATGATCGATAATTAATTAAAAACTCACTTCTTCTGGAGCAGGGATTTTCAATGATAAACACAATTTCATCACACTCCTTCCTCCCTCATACGTGTGCCATGGATATCAGGGTATTAAAATGGGTTTCTTTTTGTCCCCATTTCTACCCAGTCCCAGCTTCCCTCCACCACAGCAGCACCCAACAAATCTACATTCCAAAAAGCAAAGAGACATCAGGCAATCTTTTCTGGATTTGCAAAGGATGTATATAAAAACTAGTTTTGCCACCCTCTCCTATTGCCCACCTCCAGATTATAAAAGCCAAGTCTAGGAAATCGGCGAAAGGTGTTAGAAATTGGAGAATCTCTTTGAAGAGATTCTTAAAATTCTATTGCCTTTTTCCTCACTCCTTTTCCTAAAGGAATGAGTGTGCTTCTCCCTTATCTCAGCCCTGGTGAGAGAGTCTTCAAAGAGATCACTTGGAGAGTTTGAGATGTGATTCTTAGAGTTTAGGAGAAGGCATAGGGCACAGTGGACTAGAGCTGAAAACACGAGGCTGTGTAGAGTATGAATCAAGTGAACAATCCAAAGAGAAAAATCTGGCTAAAGGGGAAAAGGGGAGAATGGTCCAAGTTAGGAGCCGAACACACTTACACTCATGAAAACCAAGGATGAGTACAAGTTTCTCATAGACTAAATCAGGGCCAGGTCGGAGAGCGGGCCAGCCTGGGGACTCGAAGAAGAACGGCTGGAAGGAAGTAGTGCAGGGCCAATTGTCATCCAGAGGCAGATAGTGAAATGCTTCAACTTAATAAATGTCATTTACAAAATATCTACAGCTAACATTATACTTAGTTATAAGAGACTGAATACTTTCTCCCTAAGATCAGGAATAAGATAAGCATGTCCCCTTCTTATCACACCTACACAACATAGTGTCGGAAGTTCTAGTCAGTTCTGTAAGGCAGGAAAAGGATATAAGAGGCACACAGATTGGAAATGAAACATAAAACTATCCCTCTTTGCAGAAGGCACAGTTGTATGTGTAGAAAATCCTAAGGAATCTACCAAAAATATAAACACTAGCCTATAACTGTTGTTTATTCAGCAGGGTCACAGGACACAAGATAATGATAGGAAAACCTATTATATTTGTATATACTAGCAATGAACATGTAGACTCCAAAATGAAAAGCATTACATCCTTCAAAACATATCATAAATGAAATATGTACGAAACAAAACATCAATGCTGAAAACTGCCAATGCTGATGAAAGAAATTCATAAAAATCTTAACAAATGGAGAGGCATACCATATTTATGAATTTAAAAACTCAACATGGTAAAAACTGCAGCCCTCCCAAATTTGATAAATAGGTTTAACATAATTAAAATAAAAATCCCAGCAAGATTTCTTTTTATAGTCAAAGACAAGCTTATTCTAAAATTTGTATGGAAATCAAAAGAACTATAATGGTGAAAACAATTTCAAGAAAGACGGAAGTGGGAGGAATCAATTTACACGATTTCAAGGCATATTATAGAGCTATGGAAATTGATGGAAGGAAAGACATATAGATAAATCCAGTGAGCTGGAGCTCACTGGATGTCTGCTGGTCTGATGGTAATTTAGGAGAAAGCTGAGTGTTTATTTGAGAACTTAAATTAGGATTAACATACTGAAAGTTTCACAAGCTCAAAGCCAATTTGAAAAGGCTTCCATTGCCAAAGATGTAACAATTTGAGCATCGGTAACGATAATAAATATAATGCATTGAAAACCAACAAATATTATTAAAATAGTTCATACTGATATGAAAAACAAGATAATTTGTCACCTCAAGATAATATTAGGAGCATATTGGTTGTCATAAAAAATGATAATTAAGAAGAAAAAATCAAGCATTTATCCTACCTTTCTACATGAACAGCCCCATTACATGACCAAAGAGGAAAAGCATCTCTTTCTAAAAGTATTCCAGATAATACATTAAAAAAAAAAAAAAAAAGAATTGAAAGAATTAGAATGGCTTCCATATTGTAATCCCCCAAGGAATCAATGGATTTAGGCATTGAGTATCAATGACGGATAACTTCACAAAAAGACAAGCTAACACTACATGCCTTCATTGAAAGAACTGAGTTCACTTTTATTCTTGTCAGAGGGACCAAACCTGAGTCTCATCAGACCTCAGTGTTCTCTGCCAATTTTTAGGAACTATAGAGGACATGGGAGCATGAAAAACTGCACTCAGTACGCAATCGGTAAAATCCAGACTGTGGGAAACTCTATAAGCCTTCACTAGTCATACCGAAAGAATAGGAAAGGAATAGAGAAAAAAACCTACAGACTAAAATAAGTGTAAGAGACATTAATTTGAAAAGGGATTACACGATCATATCCAGGGATGATACAGCGGAAGAAACGCAAAGAAATGATGATGGTCAGGTAGAAGGGGTGGTGTTGTGACGTGTGGGAAGAGGGCTGGGATTGGGACTGGACACACATGGGGTGCTGGTGTAGCAAACAAAGTTCAAGGTCTTGATCAGGATGGTGATTTGGCCTCATAATAATTTATTAAGCTACAGGTTTGTTTCTGTGGTTCTCTCTGTGTTGTATGTGTTGCTGTTGTTGCTATGAAATACAGAAGGAGATGAAGGCATAATCCCAGAGGTTATATAGCAGAGGGGAACTCTTCAAGAGTATGTGTACCTGGTCATAAGGTCATGGCTGCAACCCAGATTGTTCGGGACGTCGGGCATGTCAATTAATCCCTTTAAACCCTCCATTTCCTTATCTGCTCAATGAAGATAACTGGCAGGACTGCAATGGTGACTGCATGAGACAAATGACTTCAGAAACCTGGCATGGCGTTTGGCAGTGGCGAAGGAGTTGTTGAACAATAACGGTAACTATCAACTCCGTGGTGCAAAACTTAAGGGCAGGGTGGAGACTCTGGATTCATGAGAAAGCAAATGAGAGAAAATGAGAATTAGGGAAAAAGGAAAGTTGAGCAGGAGAGTGAAGGATCGATGATAAAAAGGAACAGGAAATAAATTCTAAGAGCAGAATGAGGGAAAGGACCGTGGCGCCTGGAGTGTCGGAATATGGTGTCATGCGTGATGATACATTATAGGATTGTCTTTAGAACACTCATGGGAGTGTTGCAAAAGGATGGATCTTGAATGTGCCCAAGAGAGACTTTGTCTACATAACCATGTCACTTGCAGTTGACCCTCGTCCATATTCCTCCGGTCCCCTAGGCTGCACAGGTGGCAGTGACAAAGTAAAGCCACCAGATCTACTATTTTCCAAGTGAAGAGATTGTTGCATGCCATGGGCTCTTGATGAATTTAATCTCTGCCCTTCTCTAGACAAATGCAGGGCTCTTGTCAGCGCTGTTATTTTTCTGTTTGGGATGACTACCCTTCAATTAGTTGAATTAATTATGCATGTAAGTATAAAAAAGCATGCATTTCAGGAGCGGTGGAGGGATTCCCCACTTCCTCACTGTTATGAATTTTAGTTATCATAAGTTAACAATCCGTTAGTCTGGGGCATTTTTCCATCCATTTCTGAAAAACTGAGGTTTAATAACTTCTGCAATTATGGTAGAATCAGATATGTATCAACACGTCCCGGAAGCGAAACCTAGGTAAACTTTAGGCTTCCTTTAAACACTTTTTAGCTTGTGGATTCCTCTAGAAAGATCATTAAATTATGTGCTTCAGAGCCCTCTCGCAGAAGCCCTGTTCTCAAGGTCAAATAAGCCATTTGCTCTAGTTGAACATGGGTGGCTGTGAAGATGAACAGATTTGATGTATTTAAATAAAACATTCTAATCGCATGTTCTGGTCTTGGAGGCCTCAGGCATCATACGTTGTATTTGTTAGACACCGTGGCTTAATTACTCTCATAAATGAATTATACCAATTTCAATTTAAAACCATAAGTGTTACAGTTGAACCAGGGTCAAATTAAACTTTCTGTCAATTATGCAGATTACTTAAGCAATTATGTAAATTGTTAATAAATTCTTAAGTGATGTGGAGTTTTTCTTGAAAAAATTATCTGTTTTATGCTATTGGGCTCAAAGAGTTGGAGAGTGTGGGACTCAGGAATAATGAAAACTGAGCTCTAAATATCCGTCCTGGTGCCCATTCCTCATTTTGACAAATTTAGGCCTTCGGATCACTCACGGCCAGAAAGCTGAATCTGTTTCCTACTCAAGAATTCCTTCATTTTGTATTGCGAAGACGCATAGTCTTTATACAAGATGGGGTTGGAGTTCCCAGGGTCAGGGTGGAAGGGAATGGTGGTGATAATAAAAAGTAGATCTACTTTTCACCAGTTTTATCATTGTTCTGAGATTCTTTGCAGACAATGTGGCCCCTTTTTGCCTGTTCCTGGGGCATAGCTTACCCACTGCCCACTAGCCCTTCATAGGAGATTAAACTGTGGGAATCTGCTGAGCCAGGAGGAGAGCGGGTCGGAGAAGCACCACAGATTCTGTCATAGTCAGTTTTCATGACAAGTTTCATGAATCTGATTTGATTTTCTTTCACATCATGGACCTCACACCTTAACTCTCAGGGCTGCCTTAAGCCAAAGCGATGCATCCAAACAGGCAAACAAACAAGCAAGCAAACAAACAGGTAGAAAGGCCAAGTCTGTGAAACGATTTTTGGTTTCTAGGGTATAGCGGTAAATAATCAATCTGAAGCCTTCACTGAGTATGTTCACTCTTCTCTTTAAGATGCTTTAAAAACAAGCACTTTCCATCACCCAACATTTGATCCCCTTTACCCTCATCTACTACTCCCCTCCCCCATTACCCTCTAGCAGCCACTAAACTATTGAACTGACTCTGGGTATAACTACACAATGTGATATATATAGATGATGTATTACAGAATTGTACACCTGAAATCTATGTAACTTTACTAACAATGGTCACTCCAATAAACTTTAATTAAAAAAATGAAATAAAAATCCCATATAAGCCATGCAAACAAACAAACAACAACCAAAAAAACCTCAAAAAACGAGCCCTTGACGATTCTTTCTCAGTTGCTTTTCATGTGAAGTTCATAAATACTCTACTGTAACTCGAGGTCTCTTTTGAAATACGACAGCAGCCTGTTGTGTTAGGTTGTGTCACTCAAGCTACAAAGAGAAAGCAGCTTGGAACTTTGCAGGCGATGAGAACTTACAACGCCCAGAGAAGTCAGGACAAGCAGTCAGTCGGGGATTGGGAAGTCCTGACTGGGTTCTGACACCATAGCTTTTTAAGGTACAGCGACAATCTCAGCTCTGTCCATCCTGTGATTCAGTATACCCTCCTGTCTTTCCTTTTCTTTCTGCAGGCTTCTTTGGACTGCTGACTCTTTCTGTGTATTTTCATTCAAGCGCCTTCAATCGAGTTGTAGACTTGATGGAGAGGTACAGTGGCCCTACAAAGCAGTCTACACACTGGGGAGAATTCTTAGGTCAAGATATTCTATGGGCTCTTTGGTTACCGGTGGCCAGGATGGAAAGATGACATGGTAGAAAGCAGAGCGACCCGTATACAGAGAACAGACTATGGCCTGAGGTGTACAGACATCTTCATCAGGATGAGGATGAGAAACGCCGAACTAGTATCCTGTGGGTGGGAAGCTCGGGTCTCTCCTTCCTCATCAGAACCTTCTCTATGTTTGTGTATGTGTATATACATATGTATGTTTATATACATATGTATGTATGTATGTGTATGTGTATATATATGTATATACATATTTATTTATATATATTTACATTTTTTATATATACATATATACACACATATATATGTATGTATGTATATATATATATACATACATACATATATATGTATGTGTATATATATATATATATATATATATATATATATATTAAAAAATATATACTTTTCTTTTCTTTTCTTTTTTCCCCCATTCCGGGCCTGTTGACAGAGGAGATTTAAAAGCCCCAGAGAAGAAATGACAAAGGGCACCCAGGTTTGGAAGGGGACACTCCACTGTTGTACCACTCAACCATGACAAAACCAATGTGTGGATCCAGTGGGGACATTCTAAGGTTCACCTGTGACTAATTCCAGCCCTAATAAAGGCGAACCCTCTGACCTTGGTCCTGTGGGGTCCCTACCTTGTGGAAATTAACATTTGAACCCAAGTTATGGAACATGTGCCCTATCACAACAAGAAAGCACCTGCTACCACGAAATGTGCCTGTTGATGAGAGGCGAGAGAGAATTCAATGAATGCTAAATTGTGGGTCTAGAGAGAACCGCTTTTGCTACAATCTGCATGTCACTATAAACTCCAGAGTAGTCACCAGAAAGCATAGGGGCAAGTGTACCTGGCAAATCTTTTAATTTTTTTCTTTGAATTCTTTATGATGCAGAGGGGAAAAAAACAACAAAAACCTTTATAAACTAGGAGATGAAAAGACCCCTTTCAAAATGTGTCTGCTTTGCAGTGAGTCCCTTTCTGGCGCTTGCACATACCCAGAAGTCGTCACCACCTAAGCATATTGCTGGTTTTTAACCAGACATGGCAACCTCCCCGGCTCTAACACAGCTACCGGACCTGTGTTCGGAAAGCCGTTACTGTCATCGCCATACGCATTTCTGTGAAGGCAAGCAAAGCCAAACAAAGCCAAAATTTTTTCTTCCCCCTAATCCACCAGCAACAGTGCTTCGTGGGCCCTCTCCACTGCCCCAGTTTCAGGGCTACATATGACTGTAGACAGAAAGCCATTTCGAGCATTGAAAACAGCCTTATTACGCTGCCATTTTTGCACAGGTTCTTTTTTTTTTTTTTTTTCCCTGTGACATTAGAGAGTCCGAAGTGACATACATTTTTTATAGCTTCATAAAGTCGTCTCCTGACCGGGTCACCCTTCTCATAACTAGGGAGCAGAACGCTTGAAAAAACCCATTCATCAACGTGAAAGGGGCCTCTGTCTGCAGCTTCCAATATGCACAGTCTGGCAAGATCCAGCGTAGTGCAAATGCTAACTTACTCCTCTGCTAATGCCAAATGGCCCACTCGCCTCTGTCACACGCAGAGGAGGACGAGGAGGGCACGGTGGCCGGCCGCGGCCACACAAGTGCTTCTCAGGACACAGCCCAGCGCCAGCCCTTCCTGCTAAATGTACTGAACACATTCCAAAATTAGTTTTATATTTATACTAATTAAATATTCAATTAAACATAGATAAAATTACAGGGGGAAATTTGTTCTTGCCTAATGGACTATAGCTCGTTTATTACTTTTTCACAGATATACATTAAAATTCCATGAAAAAAAGTGCAGGAATTAGTACCCTGACTTTTATTTCTTCCAATGTTCCTCCTCGGTACTTTGTTCAGACATTCAGGCTCAGAATGGTCTAACCTCGGCTTACGGGTGGGAGAAAGAAGGTAGGGAAGGTGGGAAATAAGGAGGAAATGGTTACCCCTTCCATTTCCGGTGGTAGGCAGAAATTTCCTCCATGAACGCAGAAGTCCACAGGGCTCTTTCCCATGGAATTTCATGGTGTGAGTTAGGAACACACAGGCTTTGTGATTTGAAAGCTATTAAGTTAGTGAAAAAGTAACTGCGGTTTTCGCAATTGTTTTTAACCTTTTAAACCGCAATTACTTTTGCACCAACCTAATACATGGTTGTGACAGATTTCAGCACCATGAACACTGAGGCCTCTGACAGATGCGGACCCATCAGGGTCAATATTAGAACATCCCCCCGTCTCCACCCTGCTCAGGAAACACTGGGTTTGTGTCTTGAGCCATTTGACTTTCGAAATCTGGCTTCAAATTTGAGTTAAGATCCCAGATGAAAAACAAATGACCTATCACACTGCAGGACCATGTTTTTATTTGGTATTCTTGCCCTCATGGTATTGGATAGATTGTATCCATGCATGATTGTATGATATGTATATGTAGGATACCACATATATATGTTTTTAAGCCATAACTACAAAAATATTTACATGCACACATGTATGTACAATTCGATCTACAACTCAGACATAATGGGAACCCTATTCAGGTGACAATAAAATGATTGCTATAAAACTGTTTGCTTTACGTTAAAGAAAACCACGCCAAGGCTGAAAATATGTGTGTCCCTATCTTCTTATGTTTTAGTGAGATGTCAGATTGGCAGATCAAGGAAAGCAGACTGTACACATTTTACTAGACATCCCGCCAATCACACTGTGCATAGCTTATGCGAGATTCTCACCGCAGCACCCTGCCAGATCTGTCCCCTCTCACACCTAAAGGGTCACCACTGGGAACAAAATGGCCACCCTTCCAGGCTGGGCCTGACTGTGGGAGAATGGAGCCCTTCCTCCTTCTAAAATCAAAATCCAAGTGGTTATCCTGAAGGGGGTGTTGAGGGACTGAGAAGAGCACTCAGAAATAAATCACATCCCATGTATGCTGAGCAGTAAGACGAGGCTGGGGGCAACTTCTCCACTTACATTCCTCATTTTTCCTCCTATTGAAATGGAAAGTAATCTGAAAAGGCTGCAGAAACAGCTTTTGAACACGACAAGGGTTCATCTTTGTAAAGTGACCCTTGACAACATCCAAGCGGGCCTCTTCCTTTTGGAACAACAGATGGTGAAGTAATGACATCGCGTTTAGTTTTTAAGATCCAATTATAAGTTCAGGTGTACAATAAAATATTGGGATTAATAAAGATCACATCTGCAGCCTTCCTTAGCACCTTCCACAGTCAATACAAACCATGTAGTCCCTGAGGCTCAGCTCCCTCTCCTCGCACTGATTATTTTCACATTGCTATTTGCTCATTCAGAAAATTCTGCTGCACCAGTCGAGTTGCCTAATGGTTGCCTTTTTAATTTGTTTTCAAAGAAGTTTAGGGTCTTTCTTTCTCTCTCTCTCTCTCTCTCTCTCTTTCCTTTTTTTAATCATATGAAGAAAATGAAGGATACAGTATGCCTTAGGAGAAAAATTAAGATCTAGAATCATTCTTATCCAGCCTAACACAATGAAATGCAGGTCAATTAAGACCATGATCATACAAGATACTTTTTTAATAATTAAAAAATAGCATTTTACCATCTATAATGGGCCATGGTGTTCAGGAACCATGGTGTATTCGACATGAAAAAATTAAGTAAAACCAAAATCTTTCAGACTGCCCTTGATTACCACCATGTTCAGAAGAGTTAAGTAAAGGGTAGACAGCATAAATTTGCTTTTGGCATTTTCTTAATATTTACTTGATTTCAGGATTTGCCCCAAACATCGGGGATAGCATATCAGTTTTGGATTGAAATCTTACTCTTAGTAAACCCTTTACTTGATGTATCCTTATAAAATGAAAACTCTCGGAAATTCTATACTTAGAAATACCATACCACTTTACATGTTTTCTCTACTTAATTTCTAATCTTATAAGGTTAATTCGTTATTTTGTCTGTTACTCTAAGTACTCAAACCAAGTCATGTCACGACTGTGAGTTAATGCCTCCAGGGTATGTTATTACCTTAAATTCACATTCTCTGCTAAATCTTATCCCAAATATAATGTGAAAATATATCTGATTTCTCTAAAAGCCCCCTGAAGTTTTGGGGACAGATAGGACACACAGCTTTTCTTCCCTTTCGTGTGGGTCATTCAGCTATACCAGTTACAAAACGAACCTCACCTTGGACCCTTTCAGCTGGACTGTAAATGTGATGGAGGCTGACAAACGTGCTCAGGCCATTCTCCATCATCATTAACTCTTTAGTCCCAGCACAGTAATTTGGCACTTAGTAAGTGCTCATAAAACAGTTGTTGAATGAATGAGTTAATAAGACTCCATAAAGAGAGGGAGCTTTACTGTTACTATAAGCTTAACAAAACCCTGGAGGAATTAAACAGTGTTAGGTGTGAATGTCCCCAAAATATTTTTGAATGAATAAATGAGGCATAGAACTTACGTTTCCTGCGACCTGGGAAAGTGGGCGTGATGATTAGTTCGTCACCCCTGCAAAACACCAAGACAATGAATGAATTTTAATGGATGTAATTTTAAATGCATTTCTGAATAGACAAGAGAAGTTGAAGAACGAAAGAGTAAGCTGAAAACACAGATGTAAGCAAAGGTAACACAGAAGATGGTATTCTATTGAAAGACCAATACCTGGGGAACAGAGTTTTCTAGTTAATGGCTACTCAAAAATGAAAGATGATGCCTTGGCCCCATAAGAATTGAAGGGTTTGAATGGGAAACTTACACGTAAAGAAAGGATACTTAATAAGGTCAAACCATCAGTGAAAAGTGAGGCAGAGAAAAATTTTGCTTGTGATCTTGCTCCAGGTGAGAAATAAAGTGGTCTCTTCTGAGAATGCATAGAGACAGGCCTGATTTTACAAGCCAGAAAACCACAGGTCCTATGTTTTCCTATCACCAAATTTCAGAGCATCCCAGGTAAAGAAATTAAGGTGGTTGCTGTTTCATGTCAACCACACACATAACAGGAAAAAATGCCAATTCTCTATAGAGAAAAGAGCAAGGATCTTCAAACTAGTACCCTGAAAATACCTGGTAAAGTATGAAGAAATAATAAAAATAGTAAAACTGCCAAATATACAAGGAAACAAACTGCTGTGACAACTAGCACACTTTTTTTTTTTTTAAATTACAGATTTAGAAAAACAACAGATTTCGGGTCTTTAAAAATACCTCAGATTTTTAATTTATCAAATATAGATTTTTAAAATGTATAAAATGATTTTAAAATGACAGAATTTTATTGATAAAAATGAACAAATGCTTAAAATTTTCTCAAAATGATGAGGAAGCATTGAATAGAAGTTAAAGAGAACTTCTGACAATAGAACATAATGTTGAAAATAAAAAATACAGAGGAAATAAACAAAATATTTGGCACAGATGAAGAAAAAACTAGTGAGCTGGAAGATATAAATGAAAAATAAACTCAAACAAGAGCTAAGAAAACAGAGGTATGTAAAATATGAAAAGTAGGTTAAATAAAGCATGAAGAATAGAAAGAGAACATGTGTCATGTTTAATTGCAATTTCTAAAGAAAAGGACTAGGGAGAGAAAAATTGGCAGATATGATGGCTAAGTAATTTCCAGGACATATGAAAATAAAATGTAGAAGAAAAACATGAAAACAAACTAAAAAATGAAGGGAGGTGAATGACACAAAGTAACAGGCAATATTTGCAACAAATACAAAATGTCATGGGCTTAGTGTCCCCAAAGTATATCAAGTAGCATAAAACTCAAGAGAAGAAGGGAGAGGAGGAAGGGGGAAAGGGCAACCTATTTGTTTAGTGGAAAATAAAAACAAATACTATATGGAAATTGGAAGTAATTTTTAACACATGCTAGCCAGAGGACAGTGGAGTGAAATCCGTAAAGTACTAAAAGAAAAAGTCCTGTCAACTCAGAGTTCTATACTCAGTGATAATATCTCTTAACGTGAAGGTGAAATAGATTTTTTTCAGGGGGAAAAAAAGTTTGAAGAATTTGTTCTCAGTGTATTACCCTCAAGAAATATTAAAGGGAGTTACTAAGACAGAAGGAATAAGATATCCAAAAAGACATGGACTCACATAAAAAAATGAAGAGCTCTGGAAAAGGTTTTTTGCAGTTTTTTTAAGAAAAAAAAAGGTAAGTAAAAGATTTTGTTTCATACTTTATATTACTCTAAAAAATGATTCACTGGTTAAAGCAAAATAGCAACAATGTATCATTTGATTTATTGAAAACCACAGGGCAACCATTAAAAAAATTGTTAAATGGGTACAACTAATAGGCCAATAATGGAGACAAAATGGAATAATAATTTTTAAAAATCCATCAATAGCTGGTGAAGAAAGAAGATTTAGGCTGACATAATCTAAGACCCCAATTAAGCTTAATGTGAATAAAAATCTTAAATGTTCCTCAAAATGTAGTTGACACGCTGAATCGTGTATGCCTGGGTTCACACCGATTGGATATATTAAGAATATAATAGTAGTATTTTTCCCCTCAGAATAAGGAAATACAGAAAATTGTAAAAAAAATCCCCACACCAGACCCCTAATTGATGTAATTCAGATAAAATTGTGAGCGTGAGAGGGATTACCTAACCCAAACCAGTGAACTATTGAGGTTCATCTGCTGCTATACAGTTTCTATTTCCTGCTATTCAGAAAAAATTTTTTTCTCGTCAGCAATTTCATTTACCCAACCACTGCTGACTCAGGACTATACTTCTTTCTACCCAGAAAAGTATATTAGATGCTTATACATTTTGATATTTAATCAAACAAATGCATCTTACTCAGTATACTTTCTTTTGCCCCAAGAAATCTGATGAGATCCTAAATAGCCATAGACAATCGGCCTAGCAAAGTTTCCATGTCACAGAATATATAATTTCTCATAAGCTAAAGGTTTTATTTCACTTATTCCAGCTATTCTTGGAAGTTTTATCTCGGAGGTGAAGAGTCAGGTGCCCTAAAATTGGAAGAAAAATAATCTGCTACATCCAACAAGAAAAACTACCCTCATAGAGAAGAAATGTAACTTGTCCTATACCAATCTGAGATGCTCCTTTAGAAAATACTGTTCTGCAGTTTCCTTTGGTTCTTAGCAGGAGCCACAAAATAAGGGTATTAAAATGAATTCTCAGCTTCCTTGATTTGATTCATTAGCACAAAGCTCTCTACCCCCAACTCCCCCTGATCAATAAAAACAATAATAATAATGTAACTATTAAGGCCAAAGTTACCCTTTATATGTTTATATACTAATTGCAATTAGTAACTGGTGAACACTGCTGTTAGATGCTGTCTACTTGGCAATGCTGATATTACATATTACAAATAAGGTGCTCAGAGAATTCACTTCATTTGTTCAAAGATACAGTGGTTGAGTTGCAATCACTGATAGTATTTATAGATGGCTACCAAGTTCAAAGCCTAGTTATCAACTGCATAGGCACGACAATTCAATTTTCTTGTATGCTCAGGGGGGACTGGACTCCAGGCTTCTAAATTACGGGAAACAATTACCTAAGAAAACTGAGGAATAAAACCAGAACAGTCAATTTGTTAACTCCCAGAAAGGCTTATCACTATCAAATGGAATTACAATATTCTCTCTCAGTGGACAGATTTATGCAGGAGACTTTAATCTAAGGGTTACTGCTTGGAGGTCAAAAGACCAGAACAAGAGGTGTTACCGACGCATATTTGATCATAATGGCAGAAACCACGCAATGGGATATTCCGATGCCTGTGTAGTGTCACTTACTTTCAAGAGCCTAGGTACTTTCTCTTGTGTCCGGCCGAGAGACCACAGCCCTATGCTGTTTCTCTAATTTATTGTTTCCCTTGCTTTTCAGGGCCACTGCCATCCTCAATGACAGATTTTCTTTAGAGGTGTTCATATCAACAGTCAGGTTCCCATCAAGTCTTGACCTGAGGAACCTTCTAACTCCTTGAGAGTAAATAAGTGAGAGGTATCAGTCCTCACTATCTATTCTTGTGGGGTACCCCATTTAAGGAGCCCTCCAAAACTTTCAGCAGCTGATTAATAAGACAGCATTCAGTACTTTATGTTTTGTGACCACATAGCAGAAGGCTCTGGAAAATCCATATCCACTGCCTCAATTCTCGTTTCTCTAGAGAATTGAAACTAGAGAAATGCAAATGCTCTCTGGAAGCCATATAGGAAGGAATAGCTAGATGGATGACCAGGCAATTCAAGTCAACTTTTAAAAATCTTCATGCCTTCTGATAATTAGGATGTTAAGTTAATGATACATTTACCTAACATGTGCTAACGTGATCTCTACACATAGCAAATGGTCATTGTGGAGCGACGGCCAGTCAGAATTATTGAAGAGTGGACATGAGAGGTCATTTCAAAGGAGGTTCCACAAATTACTCTCAGGCACATATGCTAAAACACAAAGTAGAAATCTGACGGAGCTTTGATAATGCAACGTTGTTTGAACGTGATAGATGTTCGACAAGTACTCATTGGAATGATTTGTAATTAACACAATTACTTGGCCACATATAATTGAATAAATGTTTGGTTTTCTTTCAAAATAATAGGTAACGAGACAGCTTTATGTTAAAACCATTTTTTAAAGTAGCAAAGGTGTGGATTCTGTATCATGATAATATTCTTAGAATTTCTCAAAAATTCTCAAAGCGATATTCTATTCAGCAAATTACTTCAAATTGAAGTTTGAAAAGCATTTTCTCACCAGTTAGGTGGAAAGATACTGTTGCCTGCCTTTTGTAAGACTGGTCATTTGTATGTCTTAGTTGCCTGAGCAATTATCTCAGAGATAAATTCCTCTTATCTGAGATGACAGTGACAGGTGCATATCAGGAGATCTATTTTCTCTGTCTTCCGTACATAACCTCTTAAGTAACATGCCATCTCAAAAATATTAACCAGAATGCCTTGTGAATTCTTCTGCCTTTTCAGTGGTCCATCTGTAGTCACTGTGACGGGACCACTTATGAAATGAACTCTAATTTTAACAGTTAACATTCATTAAGTGGTTTACTATTCATCTACTACTAGGCTAAGCATTTTACATGTAACTCATTTAAGTCTCATGAACGAATGAAGTAAATACTATTAGTACTGCTTTATTGCTGGTGGGACGTAGAGATTCACCAGCTTGCTCAGGGTCCCACTGTCAAAAATAGATGAGCTGGGAAACAAACCCAGACAATGTGAGGCTAGAGGTCACCCTTTTAACCATGAAAATACATCATCTTTTGGTATAAAACACAGACCGTTAAAGCCCTGTTTTCCAACAGGACTGGAAAACCAACTCAAGATTCTAGCCAATAGTTCTGCTTCTGGACACTTAAAATTAAGCTGTTTCAACAGTGTGCGGCAGAAATTTGATTCCCAACAGCAGACCTGCTATTTCACACAACAGGTTCAATAAAGTAATATGTCTTATGGGTTAGATGGACAGAACTGAAGCTGTCAAGCTGAGTTAATAGAAGACCAGATGTTGGTTGGCACAGATCCTGCCAGTCAACAGGAGAAATGAGGAAATTATAGGTTCAGTAGGAACAGTAGCCCAAAGATAAGCAAATAGAATCCCTTACACTTAGGGAAAAATCTGTCAAAAATGAAGTTTAGGGAAATCCATGTTTTTTCATTTCCAGGAACTATTCAATGTAAGTAGGCATTTTAGAATTCAAATAGATAGATAGATAGATAGATAGATAGATAGATAGATATTTCAAATACATATACATATATGTATGAAAATATATATATACATATATATATACATATGTATATGTATATATATGTATGTGTATGTATATATATATATATATATATATATATATATATATATATATATATATATATAAATAATTCAGATCCAGAGATCCAGAGAGTTTAATTTTGATTTCCCTCAGCCACAAATATAGCAATACAAAATTTACCTAAAACTCAAATATCAGGAAAATCGCAAAGACATTTGGGTAAACCACTGAGAAAAATAATAGCGTCTTCTCCCAAGCTCTAATGTGCTGCACACATCACTAATTGAAGATGCTTTGATGACCTCGCACACTCCTAACACCTGCTGAGTTCTTAAAGTTCTGACTACGCTTTACTCCTATAAGGTCGGTTTCAGCCCTCAGGTGGTAACTGAGGACTCTTACCCTCTCACCTGACCTCGCAGCTGGACAGCGCTTGTGGGATGAAGGGAGAAGCTCACAAAAGTGAAGGTGCTCACCATACAACCACTTCTGGGATTTCTAGCTGTGCCATCTCTTTCTCCTTCTACTGCCTCTCCTGCTACCTCTCAGTACAGCTGAACTTTAAGAGGCCCAGGAGGAAGAAGAAATAAGACTTTAAATAATTTATTTGGAGAAACAGTCAGTGAAGAGGAACAAATCACGTTTCGCCAAAAGAACCCGGACCTCTGACACTCCCCTTTTCGCTCCACTACCTGGAGCTCTAGCCGGATTGCATTAGTGAAATTTTCATTTGATGGCATTTTAATATTCTGCCTTGATGACTTTTTAGCAACATTTACTTTCAGAGGTCTCGAGTGTTCCCTCGGAGGAAATGAAACATGTCAGAGCCCATTACAAAAATCAAAATTTAAATACCTCGACCACGTTAGGGCTTACACACAATCCCATCAGCGCTTAAGCTGAAACTCACCACTATTCATTCCCTTGCTCAATCAGTAATGAGTACATTTGATGAAGCATTCCAGGGTCAGGGAACACGTGACCGTGATCTAACTTAACCCATTGATTGCCTGGCCATAGAGGACCAGGGCAGGACTTGGAACATGCAAACACTTTCCAACAGCACCAAAGGAAACTGTGTTTGTTTGTTTATTGGTTTGGTTTGGTTTGGGTTGGGTTTTTCTTTTAACATTTGCAATTCCCATAAGAAATGGGAAAGGGATGACAGTATGACAGTGGTAGATGGGGGTAAATATTCTTTGGGAAGCACACTATGTCTGCATGTCCTATAAAACACACTGTTTATTTTTCATCCAACGATGGCATGGTTCCTCTGTTATGAAGAGCTGTTGTATTCTGTAATTGGAGGGTCATTGCATGCATTAGTTTTTGTTTGAGCAACACCTTACCCCTTTTGTATTCCCCCTTGACTTCCTCAAGAATTTCAACACATTCCTAGCATAAAAGCACCCGTAGTTTGTGATCTGACTGTCGAGAGCGTGTTATATTCTACCTGGCAACATGGGGCTGGCCCCAAAGTTTCTTG